>NC_137336.1:8760839-11228966 GCF_965287045.1 Carcharhinus amblyrhynchos | reverse complement strand
GGTTCCCGTTATTGCAGTTCCTGTCAATGTTGATCCTGTAGAAGCATCTCCGACTACAGAGTTACACCATTCTACAAGAAACAGAAAACCCCCTCAAAGACTCAATTTATAATTGTCCAACTCGAATTTTTTTTTATTTTAGTTTTTGTTTATTAGTGTCACAAATAGGCTTACATTAACAAGGCAATGAAGTTACGGTGAAAATCCCACATTCCAGCGCCTGTTCGGATACACTGAGGGAGAATTAAGCATGGCCAATGCGCCTAACCTCTTTCGGACTGTGGAAGGAAACCAGAGCACCCGGAGGAAGCCCATGTAGACACAGGGAGAATGTGCAGACAGTGACGCAATCCAGCAATCAAACCCGGGTGGGTCCCTGGTGCTGTGAGGCAGCAGTGCTAACCACTGTGAGACTATGCTGCCCAAATAACTAATATTTAGCTGAAATTTAGGATGGAGTAAATTAGTTATTGAAGATTGTATAAATGAGTTAAGGTGCAGGGGCGGGGGAGGGGATGTAGTGTGATCGGCCCTTTAAGGAAAACAGCAGAGTATGAGTCTTAATAAAATTTGGAAAAGTGTATCTTTACAGAAGGACAAAGCCAAACAATCAAAATAAAACAGCAGCTTAAAATACAGGACAACTGATCACCATGGGCAAGAAGGCAGTGGGATCCTCACCAACCTCCTATCTGATTTGGAGGCAGGAAGAGTGGCCTAGAAATCATGGAGGAAAAAAACACAGTTCTTTACCTGATGCACCAGATATTCATGGAGTAGAAACAACTCTGGAGACAGTTAAAAATGTCAGTTGCAAGAGATGGTCAGTCATCTAAGTTCTCCACCTCTGCTCATAATGAATGCTTGGCTGAGAGCCAAGACAGCTAAATGCATTAGTTCATCAGGGGCTCTGTTTTGACAACTGCAGTGGATGCTATGAAAAAAAGGTCTATTCAGAAACCTTCTTTGAAATAAATGGCTGTTTCTACAATCCTATAAAAGTGTCAATCAGACAGGGCAATTGTAGTTTTGGTTTCAGAAGTTTTAATTTCTTAACAGCTCTTAATCTTGTCCAAATAAACATTTGTGCATTGTCAAAGGAATCACAGAAAGAAGAACCTATTGTAATCACACAAAGATGTCAATCAAAAAAAGTAAGCAATCCACTGCAACTGTCAAAATAGACCGAGCAAGACTGAACATTGGGTTGCAGGAACAGGCCTGGGTGGGATTGTTGTCGGTGCAGGCTTAATGGGCTGAATGGCCTCTTCTATACTGTCGGGATTCTATGATACTATTCTATGATTCTAGTCAGGAGTTAGAATGAGAAAGTGAGGAGACTAATTGAACAGCTCTTTCAAAGAGCTGGCAGAAGCACAATGGGCCAAATGGTCTCTTTCTGTGCTGTATGACTGCAAGTAGGGAAGTCACAAGGATATTTAAGACCAGCAGAGTAATGAATTGTGGAATAATTAAAGCAGAGTGTAAATGGTGCCAATGAGCAATTGAAGAGAAATTTGGGAAGGGATCTGGAGGAGATTTGCAGAGTTATGGCAAAATTGTACGTCTGGTCTAGTAAAAGACATTTACAATTCATTGGGGAATAGCAAACATGGTTTTGTTAGCTGTTATAGACACGTTTCCAAGGTACAGCAACCAGAGGAACAGTCCAGTACCCACAGTGAGGAATTGGGTAAATGGGATTAAGGAGAGGTAGATGAACTCAGGAAAGTAAATAGATGGGATTGAGGAATATGGGAAGAAAGTGAATAGCTGGGATTGAGAGATATAGGGAGATGGCGGGTTGGTGGGGTTGAGGAATATGGGGAGAAGTGGATAGGTTGGATTGAGGGATATGGAGAGATGATAAATTGGCGGAATTGAGGGCTATGAGGAGAAAATGGATAGGTGGGATTGAAGAAGAGGAGAAAAAGTGAGTAGATGAATTGAAGGATTCGGGGGGTGGGGGGGTAGGTTAGCTTGAGGGATATGGGGAGAAGGTGTGTTGGTGGGATTGAGGGATATGGGGAGAAGGTGTGTTGGTGGGATTGAGGGATATGGGGAGAAGGTGGGTTGGTGGGATTGAGGGATATGGGGAGAAGGTGGTTGGTGGGATTGAGGGATATGGGGAGAAGGTGGGTTGGTGAGACTGAGGGATATGGGGAGAAGATGTGTTAGTGGGATTGAGGGATATGGGGAGAAGGTGGGTTGGTGGGATTGAGGGATATGGGGAGAAGGTGGGTTGGTGAGACTGAGGGATATGGGAAGAAGGTGTGTTGGTGAGACTGAGGGATATGGGGAGAAGATGTGTTAGTGGGATTGAGGGATATGGGGAGAAGGTGGGTTGGTGGGATTGAGGGATATGGGGAGAAGGTGGGTTGGTGAGACTGAGGGATATGGGGAGAAGATGTGTTAGTGGGATTGAGGGATATGGGGAGAAGGTGGGTTGGTGGGATTGAGGGATATGGGGAGAAGGTGTGTTAGTGAGATTGAGGGATATGGGGAGAAGGTGGGTTGGTGAGACTGAGGGATATGGGGAGAAGGTGGGTTGGTGGGATTGAGGGATATGGGGAGAAGGTGGGTTGGTGGGATTGAGGGATATGGGGAGAAGGTGGGTTGGTGAGACTGAGGGATATGGGGAGAAGGTAGGTTGGTGGGATTGAGGGATATGGGGAGAAGGTGGGTTGGTGAGACTGAGGGATATGGGGAGAAGGTGGGTTGGTGGGATTGAGGGATATGGGGAGAAGGTGTGTTGGTAAGATTGAGGGATATGGGGAGAAGGTGGGTTGGTAAGATTGAGGGATATGGGGAGAAGGTGGGTTGGTGGGATTGAGGGATATGGGGAGAAGGTGTGTTGGTGGGATTGAGGGATATGGGGAGAAGGTGTGTTGGTGAGACTGAGGGATATGGGGAGAAGGTGGGTTGGTGAGACTGAGGGATATGGGGAGAAGGTGGGTTGGTGGGATTGAGGAAGCTGGGGAGAAGATGAGTTAGTGGGATTGAGGGATATGGGGAGAAGGTGTGTTGGTGAGATTGTGGGATATGGGGAGAAGGTGGGTTGGTGGGATTGAGGGATATGGGGACAAGGTGGGTTGGTGAGATTGAGGGATATGGGGAGAAGGTGGGTTGGTAAGATTGAGGGATATGGGGACAAGGTGGGTTGGTGGGATTGAGGGATATGGGGAGAAGATGAGTAGGCTATGTTAAGGAGAAATTATGGGTGTTATGGGACGGTAATGGAGAGAAAGGGTGTGAGGATATTTATGGGACCAACAGTACAACAGGTGCAGCATAGTTTTATTTGTGGTATTTTTATAAGTGAAGGAACGAGGAGACAGCAGCTGGTGCCAGAATTCTGTGAGGGGCATTGATGCTGTTTGCCTTTAAATTAGTTCCAGAGTACAGAGTAGAGGAAGAGCTGCTTTCTAATAGTTCACATGTGTGCAGTGGTGGGTCTTATTTTTAACTGGTGGGAAAAGGGGCTGTCAGGAGCAATTGAGTTAGGAATTCAGACCTACGCTGTAAACAACATTTTATCTCCTTACTAATTCAAATGCCTTCGAACCAAGATCTCAGATAGCTAAATAATCACAGTCTCTTCAATTAAACTAAACAAGAGGATGGTAATGGAAAGGCACGCATTTTAGTTCAAGTAATAAGACATCAGATAGAAAAATAGAAACTAGAACAAGTAGTAGGCCATTCGTGGGGAGGTGAAGGGCCAGTGGTATTATTGCTAGATTTTAATCCAGAAACTCAGCTAATATTCTGGGACCCTGTTCGAATCCTGCCATGGCAGGTGGTGGAATTTGAATTCAATAAAAAATATCTGGAATTAAAAATCCACTGGTTACCGTGAAACCATTTTCGACTGTCAGAAGAACCCATCTGACTCACTAATGTCCTTTAGGGAAGGAAACCTTACCTGGTCTCACCTATATGTGATTCCACAGCCACAGCAATGTGGTTGACTCTCAACTGCCCTCTGAACAAGGGCAACTAGGGATGGGCATCACACGCTGTCCAGCCCATGTCCCATGAATGAATAAAAAAAAACTTTGTTCCTTCAAGCCTGCTCCGCCATTCATTTTGATCATGACTGATCATCAAATTCAATATCCAGATTTCATCCCCCCCCCCCAACCTCCATTTACCCCATGACGGCACAGTAGCACAGTGATTAGCACTGCTGCTTCATAGCACCAAGGACCTGGTTTCAATTCCCAGCTTGGGTGACTGTCAGTGTGGAGTTTGCATGTTGTCCCCGTGTCTGCATGGGTTTCCTCCGGGTGCCCCGGTTTCCTCCCACATTCTGAAAGACGTGCTGGTTAGGTGCATTGACCCAAACCTGCACCAGATTGTGGCGACTAGGAGAATTTCAAAGTAACTTCATTGCAGTGTTAATGTAAGCCTTACTTGTGACTCATAAATAAACTTTACTCTTTACTTACTTTATATCCCTTGATCTCTCAAACCTGCTCATTTCTCACCTCATGCGAACTCTCTCAATCTCTGTTCCAGGTTTGATTTCAGAGACTGCGATAGCAAGCAGGAAAATGTTTGTTGTGTTCTTGAATATTCCTTGATCCATGCGTTTTACAACAATATTAATCTGTTATTTTAAATATGAGAGGTCTCCATAATTAAAAAATGCCTTTAAAAATGTTATACATTCTGCTGCTAATCTCAAAAAACTTTCCTTTCTGGCATTTAATTATTTGCTTATTAATGTTAAGAATTGCCTGTAGTTTTAACATTTAATAATACTGATCTGTTTACTCAGTGTCAAAAAGAGACCAACAACAACAAAAACTTGCACTTACGTAGCACCTTTAACGCACTAAAGAAAATTTGATATTAGGCCACAAAAGATATTAGGCAAATGGCCAAAGAATTAGGTTTTGAAGGTACCTTAAAAAAGGGTGGCGAGGAAATTAGACAGAAAGGGTTAGGTCGGGAATTTCAGAGTTCAGAGTCTGGATGGCAGAAAGCACAACCATCTCAACTCACAGACTGAGGATTCAGGGGAAGCCCATTTAGAACAGAGATGAGGAGACATTTCTGCACCCAAAGAGTGGTGAGCCTGTGAATTCACAGGAAGTATTGATGCCAAAACATTGGATGTACTCAAGAGGTGGCTAGCAATAGCACTTGGGGTGAATGGGATTGAAGCTTATGCGGACAAAGCAGAATTAGACTATTAGATTGGACAATCAGCCATGATCGTGATGAATGGCGGACCGGTCTTGAAGGGCCAAATGGCCTCCTCCTGCTCCTGTCTTCTATGTTTCTATGTTTGCCAGTGATGGAGGGATAAAAATAGCAAGGAAGCTCAAGAGGCCAGAATTGAAAGAATGCAGATCTTCCAGAGGATCTTAGGACCAGAGGCGGTTACCGAGATAGGGAGGAGGGGTGAGGTCATGGAGGAATTTAAAAACAATGATAAGAATTTTAAAAGTGGAGGTGATGGTTAACCAAAGTCAATGTAGAATCAATGAGGACGGGAAGAATACGTGACCAAGCCTTCGTACTAGTAAGAACACAGGCCACAGAGTTTATACTGAGTCATAGAGGTTTACAGCATAGAAACAGACCCTTCGGCCAACTCGTCCATGCTGTCCTTTTGTTTTAAACGGCTAAGCTAGTCCCAATTGCCTGCATTTGGCCCATATCCATCAATAGCCATCTTACCCATGTAACTGTCTAAATGCTTTTTAAAAGACAAAATTGTACCCGCCTCTACTACTGCCTCTGGCAGCTCATTCCAGACACTCACCACCCTCTGTGTGAAAAAAATTGCTTCTCTGAACCCTTTTGTGTCTCTTCTCTCTCACCTTAAAGCTATGTCCTCTAGTTTTAGACTCCCCTATTTTTGGGAAAAGATATTGACTATCTAGCTGATGTATGCTCCTTATTATTTTATAGATCTTTCTAAGATCACCCCTCAGCCTCCTTCCCTCCAGAGAAAAAAGTCCCAGTGTATCCAGCCTCTCATAACTCAAACCATTATGTCTTGGTAGCATGCTAGTAAATCTTTTCTGCACTCTTTTTAGTTTAATAATATCCTTTCTATAATAGGGTGACCAGAACTGTGTGCAGTACTCCAAGTGTGGCCTTCCCAATGTCTTGTACATTCAACAAGACGTCTCAACTCCTGTATTCAATGTTCTCACCAATGAAACCAAGCATGCCGAATGCCTTCTTCACCACTCTGTCCACCTGAGATTCCACTTTTAAGGAGTGAACCTGTACCCCGAGATCTCTTTTTTCTATAACTCTCCCCAACACCTTACCATTAACTGAATAAGTCCTGCCCTGGTTCAATCTACCAAAATATATCACCTCACATTTATCTAAATTAAACTCCATCTGCCATTCATCTGCCCACTGGCCCAATTGACCAAGATCCCATTGCAATCCGAGATAACCTTCTTCACTGCCCACTGTGCCACCAATCTTGGTATCATTTGCAAACTTACTAACCGTGCTTCCTATATTCTCATCCAAATCATTAATATAAATGACAAATAACAGTGGACCCAGCACCGATCGCTGAGGCACACCGCTGGTCACAGGCCTCCAGTTTGAAAAACAACCACACCCTCTGTCTCCTGTCATCAAGCCAATTTTGTATCCATTTAGCTATCTCAAGTTACTGGAAGGGTCAAGAATAGATGTAATATAGGCATGAATGTGGATTTCAGCAGATGAACTGAAATAAGATAGAGTCGGGTATTGTCAAAATGGTGGAAATAGATGATCTTAGTGATGGCACAGAGATCTGATCAGAAGATCACCTTGGGGACAATTTTGCGAATACTCTAATTTACCCTCAAGACAGTTGCCAGGCAGTTGGATGGATTCTGGAGATCAGAAGCAATTGAAATAAGTTTCTGCTTATCCATCACCGAATGCCTGACAGGCAGTTTGATAATTTGGCAACAATGGCGGAGTCAAAAGATGGAGCTGGACACCTTACTGCACATGAGAAAACTGAAGCAGTGTTTTCAGATGTCATGAAGTTGTGATGAATGAAGTCTGTTGCTAAGCTATTTTTCATCCATTCATGGGATATGGGAGTCACTGGCTGAGCCAGCATTTATTACCCAACCCTGAGTGGCTGACCACGCCACTGCAGTGGGCAATTAAGAGGCAAGCACTTTTCTGTGGATCTGAAGTCACATCAGGTCAGGTTAGGTGGCACAGTGGTAAGCACGGCTGCCTCAATGCGCCAGGGGCCCAGATTCTATTCCTTGAGTCACTGTCTGTGTGGAGTCTGCACATTCTCCCCGTGTCTGCGTGGGTTTCCTCCGGGTGCTCTGGCTTCCTCCCACAGTTTGAAAGATGTGCTGGTTAGGTGCGTTGGCCATGCTAAATTCTCCCTCAGTGTATCCGAACAGGTGCCGGCGTGTGGCGACTAGGGGATTTTCACAGTAGCTCCATTACAGTGTGAATCTAAGCTTACTGGTGACATTAATAAATAAACTTTAAACTTAAAGACTTTTAATTCCAGAT
This sequence comes from Carcharhinus amblyrhynchos, assembly GCF_965287045.1. Classification (NCBI taxonomy): domain Eukaryota; kingdom Metazoa; phylum Chordata; class Chondrichthyes; order Carcharhiniformes; family Carcharhinidae; genus Carcharhinus; species Carcharhinus amblyrhynchos. Next base: position 11,221,451 of record NC_137336.1, on the reverse strand, counting down.
TTTTATTGAATTCAAATTTCACCACCTGCTGTGGTGGGTCCATTAGAGAATTACCCTGTGTTGACAGATTACTAGCCTAGTGATAACACCACTTTGCCACTACCTCCCCACAAGCATTGTAATGGTAGACTGACATCCCAATAAAATTACATCTAATCCCAGCAGATCTCCCCGGCATTGCCCACAGTTGGCAGACAAAGCAAATTTCTCCACAATGTATTTGAGATGTTGTATTGCAACAACATGGGCATTCTGTGTGAGATCGTGTTTTGCACATATTACCCGAACAGGTGCCAGAGTGTGGCAACTAGGGAATGTTCACAGTAACTTCATTGCAGTGTTAATGTAAGCTTATTTGTGACAATAATAAATAAACTTTGAACTTGCATTAGTTCTGTATTTCTGTATTTGCTGTATTTGCTACGCCGTAACAGTGACCACACAGTGAAAGTACTTTAATGAAGACATTGAGATATAAGCAGTAAATGCTGAAAGTACCCAATAGGTCAGGCGGAATCTGTGGAGAAAGAAACAGAGTTAACGTTTCAAGTAAAAAGTACTTAATTAACTGTAAAATCCTTCCGGATGTCCTAAGGTTGTGAAAGGCACTACAGAAATGTAGCTATCTGTCTGTCTCTCCGACAGGTAGAGCTATGGAGATTTGAAGCTTGGTAAACTCCAACTATTGAAGATGTGTGTAGTTGCAATGTGTTACAGAATGGCTGGATGTAAATCACCTAATATAGCACTATTTCCTTGGTGTCTTGGCTAATTTTCACCCCACAACTAACATCTTTGAAAGGAGATTATCTAGTCGTTATCTCACTGATGTCTGTTGGAGCCTGCATTTCCCTATGTTACAGCATTGGTGGCACAGTGGCACAGTGGTTAGCACTGTTACCTCACAACACCTGGGACCTGAGTTTGATACCTGGCTTGGGTCACTGTATGTGCAGAGTCTGCATGTTCTCCCCATGTCTGCATGGGTTTCCTCCAGGTAATCCAGTTTCCTCACACAGTCCGAAAGATATGCTGGTTAGGTGGATTGATCATGGAAATTCTCCTTCACCTGAACGAGCACTGGAGTGTGGTGACTAGGGGATTTTCACAATAACTTTGTTGCAGTGTTAATGTAAGCCTACTCGTGACACTACTAAATAAACTTCAAACTTTTCATTAGTTTTTTTTTAATTCATTCATGGGATATGGGCATCGCTGACTGCCCAGCATTTATTGCCCATCTCTTGTTGCCCTTGAGAGGGTGGTGGTGAACTGCCTTCTTGTATTGCTGCAGTCCATGTGGTAGGGCACTGGGGAGAGTTACAGAACAAAGAGATTTAGGGGTACATGTTCATATCTCCTTGGAAGTGGAGTCACAGGTGGACAGAGTGGTGAAGAAGGCATTTGGCATGCTTGGTTTCATTGGTCAGGAATTGGAATGTCTTGTTGAAGTTGTACAAAACATTGGTAAGGCCACACTTGGAATATTGTGTACAGTTCTGGTCACCCTTTTATAGAAAGGATATTATTCAACTAGAAAGAGTGCAGAAAAGATTCATTACGATGCTACTGGGACTTGATGGATTGAGTTATAAGAAGATGCTGAGGGGTGATCTTATAGAGGTCTATAAAATAATGAGGGCATAGATAAGATAGATAGTCAATAGCTTTCCCCAAAGGTAGGGGAGTCTAAAACTAGAGGGCATAGGTTTAAGGTGAGAGGAGAGAGATACAAAAGAGGGGCAATTTTTTCATGCAGAGGGCGGTGAGTGTCTGGAACAAGCTGCCAGAGGTAGTAGTAGAGACGGGTACAATTTTGTCTTTTAAAAAGCATTTAGATAGTTACATGGGGACAATGGGTATAGAAGGATATGAGCCAAATGCAGGCAATTGGGATTAGCTTAGGGGCTTTAAGAAAAGAAGGGCAGCGTGGACAAGTTGGGCCGAAGGGCCTGTTTCCATGCTGTAAATCTCTGACTCTATGACTATGTGCAGTGGGTTGACCCACAATACCATTAGGGAGGGAATTCCAAGATTTTGATCCAGTGAAGGAACAGTGATATATTTCCAAGTCAGGATGGTGAGCAGCTTGGAGGGGAACTTGCAGGTGGTGGTGTTTCCATGTATCTGCTGTCCTTGTCCATCGAGATGGAAGTGGTCATGGATTTGGAAGGTACTATCTAAGGACCTTTGGTGAATTGCTGCAATGCATCTTGTAGATAGTACACACCCTTGCTACTGAGCGTCGATGGTGGAGGGATTGAATGTTTGTAAATGTGGTGCCAATCATGAGGGGCTGATTTGTCCTGGATGGTGTCGAGCTTCTTGAATGTTGCTGGAGCTGCACCCGTCCAGGCAAGTGGGAAGTATTCCATCATAGAACATAGAACACAGAACACTGCAGCACAAACAGGCCCTTCGGCCCACGAGTTGCACCGATCACATCAACACCTACCAACCTACAGACCTATCTATAACCCTCAATCTCATTAAACCCCATATACTCATCCAGAAGTCTTTTAAAAGACCCCAGCGAGTTCGCCTCCACCACCACTGACGGCAGCCGATTCCATTCACTCACCACCCTCTGAGTGAAAAACTTACCCCTAACATCACTTCTGAACTTCCCTCTTTGCACCTTAAATCTGTGTCCTCTCGTAGCAACCATTTCAATCCGGGGAAATAGCCTCTGAGAGTCCACCCTATCTATTCCTCTCAACATTTTGTAAACTTCTATCAGGTCGCCTCTCAACCTTCGTCTCTCCAGGGAAAAGAGTCCCAGCTCCCTCAACCTAACTTCATAAGGCATGCCTCCCAGTCCAGGCAACATCCTTGTAAATCTCCTCTGTACCCTCTCAATAGCTTCTACATCTTTCCTATAGTGAGGCGACCAGAACTGTGCACAATACTCTAAATGAGGCCTGACAAGGGTCTTATAAAGTTGCAGCATTACATCCCGACTCCTAAACTCAATCCCTCGATTAATGAAGGCCAGTACACCATACGCCTTCTTGACCACCTCCTCCACCTGCGAGGCCGATTTAAGAGTCCTGTGGACCCGGACCCCTAGATCCTTCTGCTCTTCAACACTATTCAGACTTCTGCCCTTAATAGTGTACTCGTTCATCCCGTTGGTTCTGCCAAAATGGACGACTACACATTTATCCGCGTTGAAGTCCATCTGCCACTTCTCCGCCCAGTCCTGCATCCTATCTATGTCCTGCTGCAACTTTTGCCATCCTTCCAGACCATCCACAACACCACCGACCTCATGCTCCTGATTTGTAGACGGTGGATAGGCTCTGGGGAGTCAGGAGGTGAGTTACTCACCTCAGTATTCCTAGCCCCTGAGCTGCTTTTGGAGCCTTGTATTTATATGGTGAGTCCAATTGAGTTTCTGGTCAATGGTAAACCCAAGGATGTTGACAATGGGACTCTAAAAGTGTGAAAGCACCCTAGGTTTGATGGGCTGAATGGCTTCCTACCACTCTGTAAATTTACATTATTTCATGAAAGGTGCTATAGAAATGCAAGTGTTTCTTTCATTCTGGAATGTGTAATGGATGTGACAAATTTTACTAATTGAAATACTGCTAGAATCTCCTTCAACTGGAGTTTGCAGGAACAACAGGATTAAGTTTTTTTTTGGCTGTAACTGAGTCCTCATTTTAAAACCCTACGTTCTGACATTTGATGTACAATTGGTTTCACATTATTTATTTTAAAAACCAGCAGCAACAGATGAAGCACTTAGAAAGTCAGCCATGCAAAACTAGAGTTACAGAGCCACCAGTGGTTGAAGTCTGTAACTGCAGCGTGACAGGTTTACATAGGAAATATTTAGTTTAAGTTTAAACCTAAGGATAATTAAAAGACTGCCAGGCAGTGCAAGGAAGAGATCAGGGTCTTAGTATATTGTATAGATTGATGTATTTAAACAGGAATGTTTCATTCTTAGAGGCTTGTTATGGAGGTTAATTAGAATACAGCATCTGGTTAAGAAGTGATTTGTTTAAGATACAATCTTAAACGCAAAGGGACATAAATGTGATGAAATGAACGCCAGTGGAGTACACATTGGGGATTTCTGAATCTCTGCTGAAGGAGTTTGGCGTCGGGAATTTTTTAAAAAAGACTTTATTGAGAAATCAACAGATTTTCAAGGAAGAGCATTTGGAGCTTTTGGTCAGAATAAAGTTGGGGGGGGAGCAGTCCCCCCCCCACCCCCACCCCAACCCCCCTTAGTGGAAGTGGCGAGAGGTTTGCAGAAAGGAAACGCATCTCACTTGATGCTAATCGTAGCGTACATTTCCTTCCAACGATTTCCTTGCGGTTTGCATCAATCTTATTCCGTCTGTACCCGGAGCTGCTCGGATTTGAAGATCTGCTTTTCCCTGAATCACGGTTCTGAACTGCACACTCCTGTCTGTGTGAGAGAGAGAGAGGAGAGAAATTAAACATTCTTTATTTCTTCAATCGGAGAACTCACTCACTCCAGCACTGGAAATCTAGAAATGAAGAAAACTTTTACCTTTTCTCTCTGGATTTGGATTGGGGCTGTTTGCAAATCAGGTAGGAACTGGCTGCTGCTCCTCCAGGGCAGGGTTGCCCACAGACTGAGGATAAACTTGCGGGTTCCTTTTAAAAGTTGTTGTGGAGGTTTAACTCAAGTCAGTGTCTCAGGGCTGTCAGTGGCGTGAGGCTTGAAGTTGCCCCCACAGTTGGATTGTGAATGCTTCCTTCTTTGACTGTAACCTTCACGGATTGTTCAGGCTTTTAACAGTTGGGAGATGCCTAGAGATTTAAGTATATATATTTTCACACACCCCAAATGGGGAGTGCACTGAAGGACATTTGGAGACTCTGTGTTGCTGCAGTAATTTGGGAGTTCTGGTGGGGTTACCCTGCATAGCAGCAGGTAGTGCCCGGGAGTTGAACCGTACATTGTGTGGAGAGATGCCCCTGTTTCATTGTCCATCTCGCTAATCGTGCTTGCAAATGGAAATGTGTTCCCACCGAGATTTGATTCCTTGTTTATTGTATTGACTCGATCAATTAAAAAAAGTTACTCGCCACTGACAAGAAGGCAGAATTTAACTTGGGTCTTGTTGTTTTAATAACAAAAAAAACTACTCGTTTTAAGGGAGATTTGAAGGAATTCTCGTTTCTCTCGACCACTTTATATTAATTTATTTAACCCTGTAAATTCTGCCTGCAGTCACTGGCGGATTGGAGCTATTGTTCATTTATATAGCATTGCATTTGATGGTTGGAGTTTGTGTTTAATGAGTCTATTTACTGTCTAATAACTGAGACTGATCCAATGGAATGGGATGACAGAATGATGTTGGGGATGGAAATCTCTCCCTTTCTACACACTGCAGTGATGAATGGCTTGGGTCACTGTGATGGATTAAATGGTCTCTGCTCCCAGTGAAATCTTCCATTTAAAACAGAAACCCCCTCCACAAACAAATAAGTCTGATCTTTTCATTGTCCAGTGAACTGGTCACTCTGGAGCCAGATCCTGATTTTAATTGCAAAGAAAAAAAAAATTTCAGTCGCATTCTCAATTTTGGTTTCTGGATGGCAATGCGTTATGGATTAATTTGTGAGTAGACATTGGGAGATTTGAATGGTTAAAATGCTATGTGATGTGGATAAGATTTTCTATGTGCTGATGAATAATCACTGGAGTTTGGATCCTGAATGTATTGGAGGCTGGCTGGGGAAGGTCTGAAGCCGGCTCAGCATTCCTAGCACATCAGTTCAGTGTCATTCTCCCATCTCACCCTCAATCTCCTCTAGCTCTGCCCCCCTCTCTCAACCACCTCCGTGTCTTTGCCCTCCTCCTTTTCCTCCTCAACCACCACCTTCTCTTCCACTTCCTCCTCCCTCCCCCATACTCTGCCCATAACACCATGGCTGCATGTGGAGAATGGGGAGCTGTTTGAAACTAGGATCTTTCTGAGCAATGAGCTCAGAGTGTGTGGTCTTCTGTATCCATTGTGAACATCTTGTTCCGAAGGGGAAGTGGAGAATGATTCTGGCAGTGAGGACACATGAAGTCTTCTATTCCATTCAATGTTGTGTTCTAGATGTCTTCCACTCTTTCCTTTTATTGTGCACATGCCTTTCATTCTATTCTTTATCGTAAAGTTGTCTTTGAAGATTATCTGTCGACTCTTTAAACAACTTCAGCAGGTTGCATCTGTTATATGTTGGAGGTGCCTGCCCCAATCACCAAAGTTGTATCGCCATCAGAATCTTGCAAAGACGCGACTGATAAAATTAGTGGCACAGTGCTACATGGTTGTGTGTGTGTGTGTGTGTGTGTGTGTGTGTGTGTGTGTGTGTGTGTGTGTGTGTGTGTGTGTGTGTGTGTGTGTGTGTGTGTGTGTGGTGAGTGGGGGTAATGGGGTCAGAGGCTGATGTTGGGGGAGTGTGAAGGGGGCATGGAGGGAACATGGACAGTATAAATGCTTCATCCTTATTCAGAGAAAGGGAGGAGGATAAATTTGGCACTCGCAGGCCAATCAGTTTAATGTTGGCACCAGAATAATACTGTGCAGCAGGCCATTCTGCCCATCGGCTATGAACTAGGTCTTCAGAAGGGCAATCAAGTTAGTCGGCACACACACCATCCACCCCACTCTTTTCCCCAAATCATGCAATTTTTTTCTCCTTTTAATAATTAACTAATTGACAAATCTTGTAGCATAAAAAAGATTTTCCTCATGTTACTTCTGGTTCCTCTGGTAATTGCCCCTTCAGCTACTGAGGAAAATTTTCTCTTTATTCACTCCTTCTGCAACCTTCACAGTTTTAAACACTTTTATCCAAACTCTTCTTCACCTCTCCTACTCTCAGGAGAACAACTCCAGCTTTTCCAGCCCCTGTACATAACTCTGAATCCCTTGGAACTGTTTTTTAAAGTTTTAAAGTTTATGTATTAGTGTCACAAGTAGGCTTACATTAACACTGCAACGAAGTTATTGTGAAAATCCCCTCGTCGCCACACTCCTGCGCCTGTCTGGGTACACTGAAGGAGAATTTAGCGTAGCCAATGCACCTAATCAGCACATCTTTCGGACTGTGAGAGGAAATCAGAACACCCGGAGGAAACCAACGCAGACATGGGGAGAACATGCGCATTCTGCACAGTGACCCAAGCTGGGGATCGAACCCAGGCCCCCAGCACTGTGAGGCAGCAGTGGTAACCATTGTGCCACCCATTCTAGTGAATCTTTTCTTTAGCCTCATTGAAGACTTTGCACCCTTCCTAAAGCTTGTCCACCGATCCGTGGTAACTCAAGTAAGTCCCATTCTATTTGAATTATTTGAGATTTCAGGATTATTATGGTTTCGGGATTGCATTTCATATTTCTGGCAATTCTTCCAGCAAAATCCCAATGATAAGAACATTGTTTTCAACTTTTACTTATCTAAAGAGAATATCAGGAGTGATAGCAGGAAGTGTTTCTTTGAGCTACAAACCATTCACAAAAAGGGAATAACCATTCTATCAAGGTGGAAGTATTTTATGTGATGGAGACGCCTGGATTTTTACAGAAGGATAACCAAGTTGGGTCAAATAGGCTCTCTCATCTGTACTTGGGTCCCAAAGTTTACAAAACATCCACAAAGCGTTGGACATAGAAGGAACACTAAAGCAACACAAACATGTATGTACATACATGTAGGAGAGAATACATGTATCTCACCAACCATGTATCTCCCCCCACTGCAAATATTTATCTAACTTTTATTTTGCAAGAATGATATGTTCACACAGATGTTGCTGGGGAGACACTATGTAGCTCACACTCTGAATAACATATTTTAAAAATCTGCATTTACTGCATTGCTTACTACCTTTAACTTCACAACAATTCAACTTCACCCATGGGATATTGTGAAATAAAAACATCCCTTGTTTGGGTACTTTTTGTTTTAAAATAGCAAACTCTGATCAATCTTTCTTCCTGATTACTTTTTGATATTCACTGCTCTCATTTTCTAATATCTCTTCCCATCTTATTTTAAATTTTATGAATTTTGTGGATCGAAGGCTGGTGCTCGCAAAACATGACAGCACCGAGCACTCCTAGGTCAAGGGCAGCAGAGTTAAAAGTGAAAGACAATGGACCACCATAATAACTATTGTCTTGCCATTGAGTCTGTGTCTATATATGCTCTGTTTGTGAAGCCAACTCTCCACTCATCTGATGAAGGAGCAGAGCTCTGAAATCTCGTGCCAGCAAATAAACCTGTTGGGCTTTAACCCAGGTTATGAGATTTCTTATTACGCCCATAGAATCCCTACAGTGCCAAAGGAGGCCATTCGGCCCATCAAATCTGCACCAACAACAACCCCACCTATCCCCAAAACCCCTCATATTTAGCCTGCTCATCTCTCTAACCCTACGCACCCCAGGACGCTATGGGACAATTTAGCATGGCCAATCAACCTAACCTACACATCTTTGGGCTAATCTTCTCAAGGGATTAGCAATGGGCTATAAATGCTGGCCTAGCCAGCCACACCCACATCCCGTGGAAGAATATGTTCCAATTTCCTACACCTCTTCATCCGCTGGCTTTTGTTTTGACAATTCAATTTAGCCACAGATGAAGGGACTATTCTGTGTTTCTAAGAATTCAATTGACGTTGCCAGGAACTCATTCCACTCAGTCAAAGGTAACCGTCATTGCTTCTCTGAGCTTGGAACCGGCCCCACTCAAAGGAGAAATTACATTAGGGAAGCTGCAAAGTTCCATTAAGGTTTTTGTGAAGTTTCTCTTTGAATTGTTTCACACAAGTTGTACCAATCACCAAATAAATACTCACACCCTTCGCAGTTACTGAGAGTACAGGAAGTTATGGGACTAACAGATGTTATAAAAAATTAATTAAGCCTCTAAGTATAGTAACAAAATTATTTGTTTTTTAACCACTATTTTAATCTGATTAGTGTGGGTCAGGCTGCTAGTGATTGCCTTGTTTATGACATTTGCAATGCGGAGATGCCGGCGTTGGACAGGGGTAAACACAGTAACAAGTCTCACAACACCAGGTTAAAGTCCAGCAGGTTTATTTGGTAGTAAACAGCACTAGCTTTCAGAGCACTGTTCCCTGAGCAGGAACAGTGTTCCGAAAGCTAGTGCCGTTTATTACCAAAGAAACCTGTTGGACTTTAACCTGGTGTTGTGAAACTTCTTATTATGACATTTACAGCAGAAATTGAGGAAAGCGTAATCTGTCAGAGCTTCTAACTAGCTGCAGGTACAGAATTCTCCTTATCTGTGATGGGTAACTGTAAAATAATAGGCAAAGAAACAATGGAGCGTTTATTAGAATCATAGAATCCTTACAGTGCAGAAGGAGGCCACTGAGCCTGCACCAAGTCGACAACAATCCCACGCAGGTCTTATTCCTCGTAACCCCAGGTGTTTACCCTAAAGTATTTTTTAAAAGTTTATTTATTTATTATTGTCACAAGTAGGCATTGTATTAACACTGCAATGAAGTTGCTGTGACAATCCCCTAGTCTCCACACTCTGGCACCTGTTCAGATACACTGAGGGAGAATTTCGCACGGCCAGTGCACCTAACCAGCACGTCTTTTTTGGACTGTGGGAGAAAACCGGAGCACCCGGAGGAAACACGTGCAGACATGGGGGAGAATGTGTAGACTCTGTACAGACGGTGACCCAAGACTGGAATTGAACCCGGGTCCCTGGTGCTGTGAGGCAGCAGTGTTAACCACTGTGCCACCGTGCCACCCTAGTTATGTTCTGGAATAAAACATTGCCAAATGCTGAGTCTCTGACACTTGCTCCTACTTCTCTCTGCCTACAATGCACCACAGTGTGGTGGGCAGCACTGTGGTGGCACAGTGGTTGGTGCTGCTGCTTCTCGGCACCAAGGTGCGGTGTTCGATTCCAGCATCAGGTGACTGTGTGGAGTTTGCACATTCTCCCTGTATCTGCGTGGGTTTCCTCCAGGTGCTCCGGTTTCTTCCCACACTCCAAAGATGCGCAGGTTAGGTTGATTGGCCATGTTAAGTTGCCACTGCCATCAGGGGGACTAGCAGGGTAAATACATGGGGTTGCGGGGATAGGGACTGGGTAGGATTGCGATTGGCGCAGACTCGATGGGCTGAATGGCCTCCTTCTGCACTGTAAGGATTCTATGAACAAACATCAAACTCTCATTTCTAAGGCAGTCAGTGACCTCAGCTCCTCCACTGTAGCTGTACAGGGCCTTGGTGAGACTAACCTGACCTCAAACAGTGACCTGACACGACCATCCCCTTCAATATCCCCATCCGCCTCTACTCAGCTCTCTTCCCCCTCAGACAGCCTCCTGAACCCCCATTCGCCCTCTCTGCCCACCGGACCACCATCAAGCCCACCTTTAAGCCATGTGCCTTGGTGGTGCCAACATTGCATTGATTTCCTGGCCTGGCACCTTGGGCCCGGTGGGTTGGGGGGGGCGTCAAGTTGGTACAGTACATTCAGTGGTCATTTGCCCCTGTGCCGCTTTCCAAAAATCCAAGACTTCCAAAAAAATGCATGTGTGGAACTGCGAAGACCAATTATATCCAATAGGTGGTTCTCAGACCCTGCTCTGTCCGCTCTTGCCAAGCTGATGAAGGCGTGCTGGTACCAAAATTACCCTGCATAACTCACTGCGTTACACATCACAAACGCTTTAGGAAAAATAGCAATCCATGAGGTGGTTGGGTGAATTTCAGCAATGCTCACACCTGGCGGGAATCCAGATTTTTGGCCAATGCCCTATTCAGCAGGGCATCGAGATTCCCGCTGGCCTTCAGACAAGATCAGCGAATCCCCCCCTCAATGTCCTGGCATCCACCACGTTCTGAGATACTGAATTCCACAGATTCACAACCTTTTGGTCTGTTTCAAATCCCTTAACCTAAAATTATAACCAATTGGTTTAGATCATCCCAGCAATAGCAAACGACCTCTCTACATCTCCTGTCAGCCCCTTTACCACCTCCCATACCTCAGTTAGGTCTTTTTTTAGATCTCCTCTCATTCTTCGTTTAGAAGAATCAGAAGTGATCTTATTGAAACATGTCAGATCCTGAGGAATATAATTGGGTAGATACTAGGAAGGATGTTTCCACTTGTAGGGGAGACTCAAACTAGGGGTCATTGTCGAAGAGTAAGGAGTCTGCTCTTTGAGATGAGATGAGGAAAAATTATTTCTCTAAAAGAGTCATTACAATGTGGAATTCACTTACCCAGAAACCAGTGGTGGCTGGTTCATTGAGTTTATTCAAGGTAGCATTAGGCAGATTTTGGATAGACAAGAAAGTCAAGGGTCATGGGGTGGGGGGGAACAGACAGTCGAGACCAGGGTAAGATCAGCAATGATCTTATTGAATGATGGAGCAGGCTTGAAGGGCTGAAAAGGCCCACACCTACTCTCTCCCATGTTCTTCCTCTGGAGATCTCCTCTCCACAGCCTCCAACCTCATAGTCACAAAAACTCAAACAGCCTGCTTCTCCCTCATCCCATGACACAGAAACAGAACTGTTCCCTGGTAGACTCATTGATTCAGCCTGCATCGGCTGCATGGAACTGATTCCTTCCGATCTGGGTTCTACATTTTTCTCCCTTTGTCCAGTATCTTCCCATCTGCATCCACCACTCTTCCGATACCCTCCGTTACTTCAGCAGTTTCCAATTTCCTGTCCCTTATTGTCCAATTTTCACTGTCGACCTTTCCATTTCTCTCTAAACCTCCATCCATATTCCCCATCGCACCCTACCCCCTTCCCTCCTTCTTCTCTCAGAGGCTCATTAACCTTTGGAATTCTCTGTTGAAGAGCGCAGTGGAAGAAGGCTTATTGAATATATTCAAAACTGAGTTAGACAGAGTTTTGATCGAAAGAGTCAATGGTTATGGTAGGGTGGGGTAGTGAGGAACAGGGTAATGGTGGTGGGGCAAGGGAGAAGGGTGGGCAGGCAGTGAAGTAGGGTTGAAGCCACAATCAGTTCAGCCGTGATCGTATTGAATAATGGAACACATTCAATGGGAATAATGGCCAACTTCTTGTACTAGTGTATCTGTCTGATCCCACTCTCACATTGAGCCACTTCTCCTTTAACCTCATTCACTTCCTCCAAATAAAAGTTCATGCAATGGGAACCGTTATGGGTACCATCTTTGCTTGCCTTTCATGGGGTAACTGTAACATTTTTTTTATTCCATTCCTACTCAGGCCACCTTCCTCAACCTCTTTTCCCGTAAGTTGATGATTGTATCAACGTCATTTCCTGGGATTGGAAAACTGTATCAATTTTGTTGCCAATTTCTATCCATCCCTCACCTTTACATGGACCTTCTCCAACACTTCCCTTCCTCCACCTCCCTGTCTCCATTTCTGGGGATGGTCTATCAACCAATATTCAAGATAATCTGAATTTGCCAAGCTGCCTTTACTACACTTCCTCACACCTTGCTTCCTGTAAGGACTCGACTCCATTTCCCCACTTTCTACATCTCTGTAGTATCTGACCACATTGTGACCACTTTTGCCTCCATCAAGGATCCTGCTGTCCCCACCTTCCCCTGATAAAGATTGACGAGCTCCTCAAATGTGTCAGGCCCATTCCCCGTACTTCTGTTCTCACCCCTGACCCCTCCCTCCCAGAACCGCAACCCCCTTGTCCTCACCTTTTGTGCCTTCAGGCACCATAGTCAACATTTCCACCACCTCCCCCCCCCCCCACGGCGTTGTGAGAAACCAATAGAGACAAAAATCCGGGAGTAAATTAACAGCCACCCAGACAAACATGGAATATTAAAGGACACCCACCAATGATTTTCCTTAAAAAACCAGTTAACTTTACTGGGTGGGCGAGAAAATCTTGTCCATAGAATACAAATGCCAGGAAATTCGGCTAAACCCATACAAAACACCAGCTTGACCTCAGGTAGACAATTGTGCCCGGATCTGGTCGCATGGTGAAGGCTTTTGAGGAGGATACAGAAGAAATGAACTGAAGTGGTTCCGGTGATGAGAGGTTTTAGGGGGGCACAGTGGTTAGCACTGCTGCCTCACAGCGCCAGGGATGCAGGTTCGATTCCTGGTTTGGGTCACCATCTGTGCGGAGTTCACACGTTCTCCCTGTGTCTGCATGGGTCTCCTCCGGTTTCCTCCCACAGTCTGAAAGATGTGCTGGTTAGGGTGCATTGGCCGTGCTAAATTCTCCCTCAGTGTCCCTGAACAGGCACCGGAGTGTGGGCGACTAGGGGATTTCCACAGTGACTTCATTGCATTGTTAATGTAAGCCTACTTGTGACACTAATAAATAACATTTAAGTTTTACAGCTAAATGGATGGACCAGAGAAGCTGTGGCTGTTCCCCTTCAGAGCAGAGAAAGCTAAGAGGAGATTGAATGGGCTGGATTAAAATCACGAAGGAGTTAGATAGATTAAATAAAGAAACTGCTTCCAATGGCTGAAGGACACAGATTTCTAAGGTGGTTGGCAAAAGAACAAGAGGCAACTCGGGGGAAAAAATAATTTGCGTAATGGGTGGTTTGAATTTGGAATGTTGGCCTACTGGGGCGGTAGAAGCAAAAGCAGCCTTCAAAATTGAATCGAATAAATGATTAATTAAATTAGAGAAGATTGCAGGGATGTGGACAAAGGGTGAGCTAGTGGTCCGAACTGGGTTGCTCTGTGAGGGTGCAGGCATAAATCTGATGGCATGAATGGCCTCCTTGTACACTGTACTGCTCTGTGTTTCTATGGTGTTAATCTATGAGGATTAATGAGGAAGTATTAAATATCCTTGACAGAGAAAAGTAACTATTGTGCGGCCAATACTTGGCTCCTGAGCCAGCAATTAAGGATTTGTTCTATCACTGGCGAGTTGAGTTTCCAGGTCTGTTTGTCCTCATTGGAGGTGGCTGTTGTATGCCCAGGTTGGACATCTTGGTACATCTCCATTTGCTGATGGAATAATTCAGGTTCCGGCGAGCGTGTGTCACCTCTCAGCATCCCTGAGGTAAGGGAAAGTGCAAGAGAGGTAAGGGAGAAAGCAAAAGAACCAGGAAAGCACAGAGCAAACATCTGGAGCTGTGTCCAAGTGACAGAGGAAACATCCGGTGGGAATTTTCTGTGCCAATTGAAGTTAGTCCTGATAGAAGAATAAGCACTTTGTTTGGAGGTTGGAGGCTGTGAAGTTGGAAATGATCTGGGAAGCTTGGGAATTTTGGCATTCAGGACTTGTTTATTCTTCTTGTGTGGAAGTTAAACGTTGCACAACTGTTTATTAATGATTTCCAATCCAGCCCCTGCCAAATCGTTACATATGATTTGCAAGTTTCGGAGAAAACAAAACCTTCTGGGTGTCCTGTTGATTAGGATTGCAAACAGCAGCATGCGGTCTTTCACCGTTTGAGCCTTCCCCAGTTGATGCCTGACATGTGTTTTATTCGAGTGTGGCACTAGTCCAGGGAATGTGAGCGAGTGCTCCTTGTGGGAACAAGGAAACAAAGGTTTGGAGAAGCGCACTAGCATATTGCAGGCTGTATCATTGCTTCGATTATGCGAGAGTTTGATTGATTTTCAGTCCTTTGCGAAGCAACAAAGAATGCAAGAACTTCCAAAATTTGCAGCCATCGCACTCTCCCCCAACACTACCTTAGAAATGGACTGTTATTCTATTGAGACAGTGCTTCCCACTTTGAAATTATAATGGTTCGGATGAAACCTGCCACAGCCAAGAATTTTTTGTTCCTTCTGTAGGAGAAGGGATCTGGTACCAGATGCCCAGGCAACATGACACTGAGTACGTGGGCAGGCGATGGCCTACTATTAATCCAGAAACTCAGCTAATGTTCTGGGGACCCCTGTTCAAATCCCACCACAGCAGATGATGGAATTTGAATTTAATATAAAAAAAAATTAAGAATCTACTGAAAACTATGAAACCATTGTTGATTGTTTGGAAAAACCCATCTGGTTCACTAATGTCTTTTAGGGAAGGAAATCTGCCATCCTTACCTGGTCTGGCCTACATGTGACTCCAGAGCCACAGCAATGTGGTTAACTCTCAACTGACCCCCAAAGGGCAACTAAGGATGGGCAATAAATGCTGGCCAGCCAACAATGCCTGTGTCCCATAAATGAATAAAATAAAAACTGCCCACATGGAGATATAAGAAGGCACATGTGCGGTGCGGTGCGGTAGCACAGTGGTTAGCACTGCTGCTCCACAGCTCCAGGGTCCTGGGTTTGATTCCCGGCTCGGGTCACTGTCTGTGTGGAGTTTGCACGTTCTCCTCGTGTCTGCGTGGGTTTCCTCCCAGTGCTCCGGTTTCCTCCCACAGTCCAAAGATGTGCGGGTTAGGTTGATTGGCCGTGCTAAGAAATTGCCCCTTAGTGTCCAGGGATGCATAGGTTAGAGGGATTAGTGAGTATAATATGTAGGGATATGGGGGTAGGACCTGGGTGGGATTGTGTTCGGTGCAGACTCGATGGGCCGAAGGGCCTCTTTCTGCACTGTAGGGTTCTATGATTCTATGATCCAAAGCCAAGGGCAGTCTAGAAACAGGTAGCATGGGGTCCTCTAGAATACCTTTATCTTCGACATAAATATGTACGTTGTTCAGTCATTTTAATAAAGACTTTTTTGTAATTTCAACAAGGCAGCTTCATTTGGTACATGCCCAGGGTAGCAACAACAGAACACCCCAGTTGTCAACTGTACATCAGGAGGTGATAGATTCAAGCCCCACCATCTGGACTGGTGCTCTGAGATAGCATGGAGGGAGTGCCGTATTGTGGCTCAGGTGCGATGTCAAACTGGCACAGTTAGTGAAGAGCAGAGAGAGACTCCTGCCCAGGACACCTGTCCGTGCACCTGGCCACTTATCTCTTTACTGTGGGAGGCCTGATGAGGTGAAAATGGCTACTAATGCACCGTAGCTTCTCACAGATGTAATGTACTGTTCAAGGAGCAAAAATGTACATTAAGATAGCACCTTTCACATCCTCAGTATTTCCAAAAAGTACTTCCTCAGTCAACGAATCACTTTCTGATGTGAAGTGACTGATGTAGTTTGAGGAAATGCGCCAGCCAATTTGTGCGCAGCAAGCTCCCACAAGCAGAAAGGTGATAATTGAGCAGATGATCTATGTCATAGTGTCATAGCGGTTTATAGCATGGAAATAGGCCCTTCAGCCCAACTTGTTGTTGGCGGCATGGTAGCACGGTGGTTACCAAAGCTGCTTCACAGCTCCAGGGACCTGCATTTGATTCCCGGCTCAGGTCACTGTCTGTGTGAAGTTTGCACATTCTCCTCATGTCTGCATGGGTTTCCTTCAGGTACTCCGGTTTTCTCCCACAGTCCAAAGATGTGCAGGTTAGGTTGCTTGGCCATGCTAAAAATTGCCCCTTAGTGTCCTGAGATGTGTAGGTTAGTGGGATCAGTGGGTAAAATATGTAGGGGTATGTGGGTAGCGACTGGGTGGGATTATGTTCAGTTCAGACTCGATGGGCCGAAGGGCCTCTTTCTGCACTGTAGGGTTCTATGATTCTATGAATCTATGATTGTCCATGGCACCCAGTTTTTAACCATTAAGCTCGTCCCATTGCCTGCATTTGTCCCATATCCCTCTAAACCCATCTTACCCCTTTATTGTGGAGTCCAAGAGGCATAGACAAAAGTCATAGGTAGAAGAAGGATTGGAATGAGGCACTCACTGAATGCTAAAATAAGCAGCGCGGGCTTGTAGGGCCGAAGGCCTGTTTCCTGTGCTGGGTTGTTCTTTGTTCTTTGTACCCATGCAACTGTCTAAACGTTTTTTAAAAGACAAAATTGTACCCACCTCTACTACTGCCTCTGACAGCTCATTCCAGATACTCACCATCCTCTGAGTGAAAAAATTGCCCCTGTGGACCGTTTTGGATCTCTCCCCTCTCACCTTAAACCTATGCCCCCTAATTTTCGAATCCCCTACCTTTGGGAAAAGATGTTGACTATCTATCTTACCTATACCCCATGTTAGTCAAGTTGATTTGACGAATAAGTGTTGGCCTGGGCACTGGGGTTGGGCCACTGTTAATCTTTGAAATGGGATCTGAGTTCCACATTTTATCCGTAGAGCGGTATCTCCAACCGTGCACACTCCCTCAGTGGTGGCACTGGGAGAATCAGCCTCGACTGTAGTTATCTGGTGTTGTGACGCTTTAAAGGTCTATCTGAAGGTGGCTTTGCCCCCCCATGAGTATTCAGTGTTTTCAAGGTTTATATTTGAAGTAGAAATGAAAGACAACAGGAGAAAATAGAACTGATAGACATAAAGAAAATCTCTGTAGTTTGTCTTTAGCCATCCTGATAGTCACAGGGTACCCTGATAATGGAGTTGTTCACTAATCATGACATTTCACTGAGTCACTTCAGGTACAGGGAAATACTTTGCCATTGGATGACTATTGTTATGGAGTCAAATAGGATTGCCATTTTATGCACAACAAGATCCCACAGGTGAGGTGAATGACTTTGCTCCTTAGCAGTTTAGGTGAACAGACACAGCACTCCCTGCAGCCAGACAGACAGTCTAGTGTGGAGCTAACAGTATAACTTGGTTCCATTTCACTGAATCCCAGGCTGGGAAGCAGTGTGAGTACTGCCCCTCAATCTTCAGAGGGAGTGAAGAGTGGGGGGTGGGGCTAAAGTAAAGTAGTCACGAGTAAGGCTTACATTAACACTGCAATGAAGTTACCATGAAATTCCCCTAGTGGGTGTGGGAGGCACGTGGGGCTGAACGAGTGTGAGTGGAAGGATGAGGTGAGTGGGAGGATGTCAGAGGAATGGAGGGGCGTGGGAAGCTGAGAGTCTGAAGGAGTGTGAGGGGGGGGATGTGGGAGAGGAGGAGTATGAGAAGGTGTGGGGGGCTGAGGGAGGGAGTGAAGGAATGAGGAAGGAGAGGCTGAGGAAGGGGAGGTCATGGAAGGGGAGGATGAGAGAGGGAACAGTGCCCCCCCCACCTCCCCTCCCCGCTGAGTCAGGCTGTGACGGAGTTTGTACTTCTGACAGGAACTGATTTCAATTACCTCAACCATAATAACCTCAGCAGAAGTGCAAAACCCTTAGAATTTAATTGCGTTTTTCCTTTTTATTTCCCATGCCAGATATCAGTGTCGAGCGACGGAGTGACTTTACTGTTGAACAAACAGCTGTAATCTCCAGAGACATCACTTCACGGTGTTTAGCTCCTGTATTTACAAATAGTCGTCAGCCTTGTTCAGATTTATGATGAAGCTTGCGTAATGAATGAAAAGTTCAGACCCAAGAGCTGGCAGAGGGTTTGGATTATTCATACACATCGAGCTTGCTGCTGCCCATTGCCATTTCATAAAACAACCTTCGCGCATTGACACAGTTCCTCAGGACAGCAAATGCATGGGTGCAGTCTTTGATGGGATAGATTGTATATGGGCATTGGGAGGATTGTATACAGGTAGTGGGGGGATTGTATATGGGCAATGGGAGAATTGTATATGGGCAGTGGGGCGATTGTATAAGGGCAGTGGAGGATTGTATATGGACAATGAAAGAATTGTAGAGGTAGCGGGGGGATTGTATAAGGGCAATAGGAGAATTGTATATGTGCAATGGGAGAGTTGTATATGGGCAGAGGGGGGATTGTATATGGGCAATGGAGGATTATATATAGGCACTGGCAGGATTGTATATGGGCAGTGGGAGTTTGTATATGGGCAATGGGAGAAGTATATTGGGTGGATAAAGGCTTTGTCTTTATCAAAACACTTATGAATATAGCTGAAAATAATTTTTAAGAACTGGACAAGATTTTGAACTGCAACAGATTTATTGCTTTTCCGTAGAGCATACCCATGTATGTAGAAATGCATCAACTTATCTGTGTAATGCTAGAAAGAGAGAAAGGCAGAGTGATAATGTCACTGGACTCATAATCCGAGCATCCAGGCTAATGCTCTGGAGTTATGAGTTATGATAACTGTCAGAAATTGATTAATGTCTCAATAATTCTAATCCTGTTTGATTGTCATAAAAAACCCATCTTGAAGCAAGTCTGCGCTCCTTATCCAGTCTGGCCTACATGTCATTCTAGACCCAGAACAATGTGGTTAACTCTTAAGTGTTCCCATGGACAATTAGAGATGGATAACCAATGCTGGCCTTGCTAGAGATGTTGGAGGGGTAAGAGGGAAGGCAAGAGGGGGAGCTTTGCCCTCCCTGCTACGCCAAGCAGTGAAAGAGTTTGTACTTCTCACAGGAACTGAATTAAATTACCTTGACTTTAATAACCACAGCAGAAAGTACAAACCCTCATAATATAACACCGTTTTTTCAATTCTCAAGGACAATTAGGGATGGACAACAAATGCTGGCTTTGCCAGAGATTTCCACGTGCCATAAAAAATACCTAAACTTTGCTTCACTGACCTGCCCTGGACTCTACCTCTCAGGATTTCTCTGGATGAACAAATTCTGCTTGGAGTTTCGACCATTCTCCTGATACCCTTACAATTGGAACATGAATCATAAAATCCTTTGCTACTGTAAATGCATTGCATGACCCTAACCTAGTTTTCAATCCTTTGGATAATCTCTTGTGTTGGTCACCTTCCTGTCGAGTCTCTCCCTGTTGAGGTTCATGTTTTGACCAGTGCATTTCATTCTTCACTTCCTCTGTGGTTTATCTGTCACACCAACTCTGCTAATGACTGTCAATAGCCACAGAATAACAATGACTAATTATTAATCGGAATGGAGTATTGCAGGATTAGGTTGCCGTCAGTGCTTTCCAGCTGCCTGTCTTTCATCTCGTGTCTTGAGCCTGGATATTCTGGATTCAAACTTGACCTGAGTGAGACTGATATCCTCAAGGCAGTTCAGGGGAAAATGCTTTATTGTTAGCGCTCTCAACGCTAAGCTGAGGCTTCACTTGTGATTAGATTCTATGGTACTAATCGAAGGAGAGTAGGGAGATCCCCCTATGTTCCTCCCTCAATCGCTTTCACCAAAGGAAACCAGATTAATTGGCTGTTCACCTCAATGCTTGCATTCATTGTGGGATTTCAAGAAGAAATTAGATATGGCTCTTGATCTAAAGAGATCAAGGGATATGGGGGCAAGGGAGGGATCAGGATATTGAATTCGATGACCAGCCATGATCAAAATGAATGGTGGAGCAGACTCAAAGGGCTGAATGGCCTACTCCTGCTTCTAGTTTGTATGTTTGTGTGTGTCTCTGCAAAATATTAGTCACTTAAACACCATGGCTGAAAAGAAAGGATTTGTATTTATATCGCGTCTTTCATAATCTCAAATTGTCCAGATAATTTTATGGAAAATTAAGCATTTTTTTGTTGTAATCTTCATCTTCTGAGGCAGTGCCTCAGGGTTGAGTCATTTCCACTCTGGTTTTAAGATAGCTGATAAGTCCAATGCGAACTCAGTCGCACGCAGGGTAGGCGATTGGGTTGGGTGTGGATGGGTTATTTGGAGGTTTGTGCTCTTCCGACACCTTAGTTTTTGATAAGCGAGGGGATTAAGGGTTATGGGGAGAGGGCGGGAATGTGGAACTGAGCCACGACAGATCAGCCATGATCTTATTGAATGGCGGAGCAGGCTCGAAGGGCCAGATGGCCTACTCCTGCTCCTATTTCTTATGTTCTTATGTTCACCTCTGCACATTCCTGGCAAAGTCTCCCAGTGTGTCCCCGAATGAACCTTCTCCACTTTGATTGGTCAGAAACGAGGGTCTCCCATGGATCGGGGGAATGTTTGACCTTTTCAGAGAGAGGACATCCCTAAAGTATTTCCGCCATCCTCCTGTTGAAGCTAAGCTCTGAGGAGAGCAGATTTTGGGAGTCCAGAGCTGGTTTTGAATGATTAGTGACTCAATGACAGGCGTGTTGGCTTAGGAGAGAGCACTGCTGTTGGACCACCATTCCTACCATTGGATTTGGAGAATCTTTGGAAGATCCCACTGATGATATTTCACCATGCTTTGCAGTAATTGTGGTACCTTGTTCCAAGTCTCTGAAGCATTTGTGAGTACAAGGATCACTGCTGCCCAGTAAACTGTGAATTTAGTCTTGTGTTTGAGATTCTGGTCCTCAAATATTCTTTTCCTCAGTCAGTTGAAGGCTGAACTGGCACATTGGAATTGGTGATGCCTTTCATTGTCTCTGACAACCTTCGTCGAGAGCAGGCTCCCAAGATTTGGGAAACGGTCCACATTTTCCAGGATCTGACCAATGATCTGAATTGATTAGGGGAAGGTGTCACACTGGGGGAGCTGGTTGGATAAGGACTTTGGTTTCCCTGTTCCTGTGGCAGTGTAGCTAACCCAGCAGCCAGACTTCACATAAAGCATTTCCTCTAACCGCAATGTGCCGATGAACCAATAAATGGGGGGTTTTGTGATGTCGAATGAGGGATAAACATGGGAAATGACGTTAGGGAAACCTCCCTGACTCCTTTCTGAAATAGTGACTATGGAATGGTCTTTGATGAGTAAAGGAGTGAAAGGTTATTGGAATTAGGTGGGAATGTGGGGTGCCATGGTGGCACAGTGGTTAGCACTGCTGCCTCACTGCGCCAGGGGCCTGGGTTTGATTCTGGCTTGTGTCACTGTCTGTGCAGAATCTGCACATTCTCCCCATGTCTCAAGGGTTTCCTCTGGGTGCTCTGGTTTTCTCCCACAGTCCGAAAGGTGTGCTTGTTAGGGTGCATTGGCTGTGCTATATTCTCCCTCAGTATACCAGAACAGAGTACTGCGACTAGGGGATTTTCACAGTAACTTCACTGCAGCGTTAGCCTTTCTTTTCAACCCATGTAAACCCACGAGTGACTAATAAATAAACTATTTTTTTGAGGTTATAATCAGATCAACCATAATCTCATTGAATGGCGGAGCAGGTTCAAGGGGCTGAATGGCCTATTCCTGCTCCTGATTTGGATGCTCAAATTCTCTTTTGTTCGCCAGAAAGATCAGGTGGGGTCTTGTCTCATTCCAGTGCGGCTCCCCCTCAGTACAGCACTGAGGGTACCAGCCTAGAGACTCTCTGGAGCTGGGCTGATACGAACAACCTCCTGACTCAGAGGCATGTACACTCCCCACTGACTCACACTGACAGAGGGCTTTGAGGTGTTGCTGTGTGACTTGATATGGTTGGATATAAATAGAAGTCTTTCTTTGTTTTGCATTTTGAATGGTGCTACACATCGGGCATGTAACACTGTATTTAAACCTTTCTATCAGCACAAATGTAAAAATAATAAACCAGAGTGTTCTCCATACAGGGAACTGAACTTACTTGGGAATTTTGAGAATGTAAGTGACTGGATTGTAATCTCACTCGGTCTTCATGAAGTGACTCTCAGCCCCAAGCTAGTCTGGTCTGGTGTTTAAGGTTTGTTTAAAGTTTATTTATTAGTGTCACAAGTAGTGTCACATTAACATTGCAATGAGGTTACTGTGAAAACACTGCAGCGCTTGTTCGGATATGTACAATTATTTGTACAATTACTCACCCACCTTGACACCTCTTGCATTCTGGAGGTACGCAGCTGGAGTTGGGGTTGGAGCCTTCCTCATGGTCTCGGGGGTTATGTGCATCTCTTCCCCCTGTATAATACTGAGCCATGCCAGGTTCAGTCGGCAGATTGTACTGAATTCATTGTGAGTGAGATGTTCAATTAACCTCTGATCCCTGGGCTTGGGCAGGGGGAAAGACCAACCAGGATTCCTGCTGCAAATCAACATCCAATCAGCCTGGTATTGGGCAAGGTCATGATTGGACCTCCATCGTGATGCTTTCCATGGTAGAATAGTCCAGCAAAAGATGCTTAGGAGAACATGGGACTTGTGAGCGATTGTGATCACCGCCTGAAAGAACGTCAAAGTTGATTCAATAACTTTCAAAAAAGGAATTAAATAGAAAGTGAAAAAGGAAATGTTTGCAGGGCCACAGGGCTCCAGTACATTACAGAGGGAGAGATGCTGCCCTTCAGATAAGATGTTGAACTGAGGGCCTGTCTGCCCAGACAGCTGGACATAATAGATCCCACTATTTTGAAGAAGAGCAAGGGACTAATTGGATAGTTGTTTAAAGAGGTGGCAGAGCAACGATGGGCCAAATGGCCATGCTGCATGTTTCTATGGCATCACATGGAAACATAGAAAATAGGAACAGGAGTAGGCCATTTGGCCCCTCATGCCTGCTCCACCACTCAATATAATCATGGCTGATCCTCGATCTTAATACCACACTCCCACACTCTTGAGATGTTCAGTCTTTAGCAATCTATCTACTTCCTTCTTAAATATATTTAGTGACTTACCCTCCACAGCCTTCTGTGGTGGAGAATTCCACAGGTTCACCACCTTCTGATCAAAAAATTTTCACAGGAATAAGGGAGCAGGAGTAGGCCACTCAGCCCATCGAGCCTGCTCTGCCATTCAAAATGATCATGGCTGGGTGGACATTTCAATGCCTTTTACACCCACTTTCCCCATAGCCCTTTACGTTATTGTTAATCAGAAATTTATCAATCTCTTCCTTCAGTTCCTCCACCTCGCTAAACCCTGTGTGCCCCAACATTTCTAATATGTTATTAGCATCCTCCTTTGTGAAGACAGAACCAAAGTATTTATTCAGTTGGTCGGCCATTTCTTTGGTCCCCATTCTAAATTCCCCAGTTTCTGATTCTAAGGGACCTACATTTGTCTTCACCAATCGTTTTCTCTTCACCTGTGGAAGCTTTTCCAGTTTTTGTGTTCTCCGCAAGCTCATTCTTGTGCTGTATTTTCCCCTTCTCAATCAATCCCTTGATCCTCTTTTGCTGAATTCTAACCTGATTCCAGTCCTCGGGCCTGTTGTTGTTTCTGGCTAATTTGTGTGCCTCTTCCTTGGATCTAATTCCGTCCCTAACTTCCCTCGTAAGCCGTGGTTTGGACACCTTTCCTGTTTCATTTTTGTGCCAGTCAGGAATAAACAATTGTCGCAGTTCACCCACGTACTTTTTGAATGTCTGCCATTGCCTATCCACCATCGTCCCTTTAAGTAACGTTCCCCAATCCATCATGGCCAACTCACACCTTATACCGTCGTAGTTTCCTTTATTAGGAATCAGAACCCTCGTCTCAGAATCAGCTACTCCTTCGTGACGAAGAATTCATCAGGCAGTCACCATTGTGACCAATTTTCATTCGAGCAAGCATCAGTTAACCTGATGGTCGAGGGATAAGTATGGGTGCAGGATTGTATGGAGAACTCCCCTGCTTTTAGGAATAGTGACTGTGGGATCTTTTACCTGAGAGAACGGACAGGTACCTCATCCTGTGGATGTCACATTGGAAAGTGCCTCACTCCCCTCAGCCAGCTGAGGCTCATTTCGTTATGCCTCTTGCCTCCGAGGCAGGAGGCAGTGGGTTCAAGTCCCTTTGAAACACAACAATCTCAGCTGATGTTCCAGTACATTAAGGAGGGACAGCCGTATAGTCAGAGGTGCTGTCCTATAGATAAGATGTTAAACTGAGGGCCTGTCCGCTCAGACAGGTGGACATAACAGATTCCACTCTCTCAGTACGGCTCCTTGACAGGGCTGCACTCCTACAGCACTGCCCCTCTGACAGTGCCGCACACCCTCAACACTAACCCTTTGACAGTGCAGCAGTCCTTCAGTCCTGCCCCTCCAACAGTGCGGCACTCCCTCAGTACTGATCCTGTGACAGAGCAGCACTCCCTCAGCACGGAGCCTCTGACAGAGCAGCACTCCCTCAGTACTGACCCTCTGACAGTGCAGCACTCCCTCAGTATTGACCCTCTGACAGTGCAGCACTCCCACAGTACTAACCCTCCAAGAGCACAGCACTCCCTCAGTACTGCCCCTCTGACAGTGCAGCACTCCATCAGTACTGCCCCTCTGACAGTGCAGCACTCCATCAGTACTGACCCTCTGACAGTGCGGCACTCCCTCAGTACTGACCCTCTGACAGTGCAGCACTCCCTCAGTACTGACCCTCTGACAGTGCAGCACTCCATCAGTTTTGACCCCCTGACAGTGCAGCACTCCCTCAGTACTGACCCTCTGACAGTGCAGCACTCCCTCAGTACTGCCCCTCTGACAGTGCAGCACTCCATCAGTTTTGACCCCCTGACAGTGCAGCACTCCCTCAGTACTGACCCTCTGACAGTGCAGCACTCCCTCAGTACTGCCCCTCTGACAGTGCAGCACTCCCTCAGTACTGACCCTCTGACAGTGCAGCACTCCCTCAGTACTGTAGTGGGAGTATTATCCTAGATTTTGTGCTCAAGTCTCTGAAGTGAGACTCAGACAGCTTCCATACTTAAGAGGGAGAGAGATGCAACTGAGCTACAGCAAAGGCAATTGCTGATGCCACCTGTCATGTACGTGTCTTGTGAAACTGCAAACAGCATGTTTTAAAGATTAATTGCTGCATTCTGTATAATATTCTAAATGGTTACAGCAGTTGTCTTTTCAATTTTATTTATAGCGAGATCTTGAGTGTGCTGGAGTAGCATGGATCAGGAAATCAGGATTGACAGAATGTGACAGGTGGCTTGTGTTAAAGGATGAGTATTTAATACTGATAATAGCTGGAAGTTCAACTTTACAGGTTGCGACTTCTGAAAGAACAATCTCTTCTTTCACGTTTGGTGGGAGGTTCTGAATAAAATGTTCCGAGTTTCTTTAAATGTTGCCCACCAGTAATGATTATAGAGACATTTGACGGGCAAGGAAGTATGCAATTAAGGAATTACTTTGATAATGTCATATTATAACATAAAGTTGTGTTGGTCTATCGATGTAGTGCTTCTATAACACCTTTCACAACCCAGCTTGCCATGAACTTCACAGCCAATGTTAAAGTTAATTTATTAGTCACAAGTAGGCGTACATTAACACTGCAATGAAGTTACTGTGAAATCCCCCTAGTCGCCACATTTCAGTGCCTGTTTGGGTTAATGCACCCTAACAAGCATATCTTTCAGAATGTGGGAGGAAACCGGGACATCCGGAGGAAACCAACGTAGGCACATGGAGAACGTGCAAACTCCACACAGACAGTGATCCAAACCGGGAATCGAACCCAGGTCCCTGGCGCTGTGAAGCAGCGGTGCTAACCACTGCGCCACCGTGCCGCCCCGTGAGTTACTTTTTGAAAATTTTGTTTTGATTCATTCATGTGATGTGGGCATTCCTGGCTGGGTCAGCATTTATTGCTTATACTGAGGGCATTTAAAATTCACGTGTAGGCCAGCAGTTTTCCTTCCCTAAAGGACATCATGAAATGGATGGGCTTTTTGTGACAATGGTTTCATGGTTGTCATCAGACTTTTAATTTCAGATTTTTATTGAATTCAAATTTCACCATCTGCAGTGGTGGGATTCCAACCCTCGTCCCCAGACATTATTCAGGGTCCCGAGGTTACTAACCCAGTGACAATATCACAACACCACCACCTCTTCACAAGCAGTGCCACTGTTGAAATGTCAAAAACAATAGTTTTTTTTATCCATCTTTCCAAGCTGTGATTGTTACAGTTTTGTTGGGAAATGTTGTGAAGCAAGTTGGTCCAATGAATTTAAAATACAGACCAGGATAAAGGGGCTGAGTGGCCTCCTCCTGTTCCTAATGGACATGGGAAACACAATTTATTTTCCAGGGGCCAATCAAAAGTCATTCACTTCACTCTGCTGATGTCCCAGCAGCTTATTTCGGAAACCCACATAGACACGGGGAGAACGTGCTTGGAACAGATGTTAAAGCAAGACTCTGTCTCTTTTCTCGGACAAACATAAGAGATCCCACAGCCATTTTTCAAAGAAGAGGAGTGGAGTTCTCCCTGGTTTCCTGAGATCAAGTTTTATCCCTCAGTCAACATCGGTAAAAATAGGTGATCGGGTCGTTATCGGATATTGTCTCTGAGAGTTTGCTGTGTGCAAACTGGCCGAGCAGTTACAGAGTCATAGAGGTTTACAGCATGGAAACAGACCCTTTAGTCCAACTTGTCCATGAGCCCTTTTTTTTTAACCAGTAAGCTAATCTCAGTTGCCTGCGTTTGGCTCATATCCCTCTACACCCATCTTACCTATGTAACTGTCTAAATATTTGAAAGGCAAAATTGTATCCGCCTCTACTACTATCCATGGCAGCTTGTTCCAGACACTCACCATCCTCTGTGTGAAAAAAATTGCCCCTCTGGACCCTTTTCCCCTCTCGCCTTAAACCTATGACTTCTTGTTTAAGACACCCCTACCTTTGGGAAAAAATGTTGACTATATAGCTGATCTGTGTCCCTCATTATTTTATAAACCTCCATAAGATCACCCCTCAGCCTTCTGAGCTCCAGGGACAGAGATCCCTGGACTTAGCCTATCCTTATAACTCAAACCATCAAGTTCCCGTAGCATCCTGGTAAATTTTTTCTAGTTTGATAATATCCTTTCTATAATAGGGTGACCAGAACTGTACACAGTATTCCAAGTGTGGAAAACTGTAGTGTTGTACTGGACTGGACTCTATTGTATTGGAAGTGTACTTTAGCTACATGACAGCAGTGACGACACTTGCAACATCCTTTGACGGCTGTAAACCATTTTGAGGTGTCCTGAAGCATTGAAAGGCGATATAGAAATGGGCCGCATTTTCCAGTTTTCCTGAATGCAGCAATGATGCTGGGCTAGCCCGATGTGGGGAAGGTCAATGTGTGTGTGGACTGAATTTCCTCGTAGCCACACGGCTTTACTCTGTGACAGCGCAGGCTACGGGCTGTGGCGGGAATCGCTACGGGAGGGAGATAACAGCGTTGTAAATAACATGGTGTCAAGGTCAGACACAGTTCCTTTTGTATCATGGCATGGTGTGCAGCTCGGTCTGTCCCCTCTGGTTGTCAGTGCCTCCCTCCGATGCCAGGTCCCAGCTCCAGCTTTTTTTGCGAGGTCAACAGTGCATGGGAAAGGAAGAGCTGGCAGATGCTGCGGATATCCCTCGCTTCCTCACTTCCTAGCGCGTTTATGCCGAGTGGCTTTATATAGCTCGGTTGACAGCTAAAAAGAATCGCTTCGTCCAATCTGTCAGCAGCAGATAAGTGAAGTCAAACTGTTTAATGATGGGTGTTAGTTTTGAAAAAAAAAAGCATCCCCCGCCCCCGCCACACATCCCCCTCCCCGTCTCCCCCCCACCGCACTGCCAGCATTGAAAACCTACAAAGAGATTGTCACCCCAGCCAGCTTTGCTTTCTCTTTTGGGAAATGGTGAGATACACACAGTGGGATGATGCAGCACAGAAGGTGGTTGTTCGGCCCGTTGCATGCATGCTGACCCTTTGAAAGATCCTTCCAATTAGACCGACTCTTCCCTCCCAGTTGGGAATCAAGCCCCTGCCTTCGGATCAGATTGCCCCCAGGTCGGGCTAACCCTGGATCCCCGCTGCGTTGAGGAAAACCGGGCCTTAGCACGGCCTAGTTAAATACGAAAAGGAAGGAAAGGTTTCCATCTCTATATCCCAATGACCAGCTCAGCGGGTCTGTCAGAAGCAAGTTAAGGGAATGAGGAAGGAGCAATTGGAATATTAAATGACAGCAGCCAGACAAGGAGACAGGGTTCATGCGTTGAATTGGGGAAAGGTATCAATAAAGTATCCCTTCACAGAGAGAGTGATTAACACATGGACAAGGAGTCCCATACTGAAAAACTCCCTGGAACTTTTTAAGAGCTTATTAGAAGTTGGGAGCATTCCCAGAAACTCCTCCTACCTCAGCTGATCTGCTACTGAAACCCTCATCCGTCTAAATCCGACTATTCCAACACACTCCTGGCATGCCGTCTCCCGTCTTCCATCCTCTTGTTGCGCATCCCCTAACTCACGCCGTGCCCCATTTACCCGTGACCGCTGACAGTACTGAAAAAACACTTCCATTTTGAAATTCTCCTCTCGTTTTCCGATCCCTCCGTGGCCTTGCTCTTCCCAATCTCTCTGATTTTGCTTAGCCCATGACCCTTCGAGACCCCAGAACTCTGGCCTCTTGCCGATGTTCGATTTCAATCGTTTCATCATTGGCCAGTCAGGCTTTCAGCTGTCTGGGCCCGTAGCCCCGAAATTCCGTGCCTAAATCTCCTGCCCTTCCAAATTTTCTTCCCTCTGTCCTTCTCTTCGCTGCTTTACCATAAAATCATAGATACCCTGCAGTACAGAAGGAGCTCTTTTGGCTCATCAAGTCTGTACCAATAACAATCCCACCCAGGCCCTATCCCGTAACCCCACATATTTACCCTGCTTATCCACTTGACGCTAGGGTCAATTTAAGAACATAAGAAATAGGAGCAGGAGTAGGCCATTTGGCCCCTCAAGCCTGCCCCGCCATTCAATAAGATCATGGCTGATCTGGTAGTGATTCAGTTCCACTTACCCGCCTGCTCCCCATAACCCTTAAATTTAGCACAACCTGTCAACCTAACCCACACATCTTTGGGCTGTGGGAGGAAATCGGAGCACCCAGAGGAAACCCACGTAGATGCGGGGAGAACATGCAGACTCCGCACAGACAGTGACCCGAGGCTGGAATCGAACCCGGGTCCCTGGTGCTGTGAGGCAGCAGTGCTAACCACTGTGCCACCATGCCGCTCATCCTCCTTATTAGAGAGAAGATGCTGTATGAAGACAAGGATTAGGAACAAGCAGTCACAGACATAAATTTTCAAGAGAAGCAGAAGTGTCAAGTTGAAACGTCTCCTCACCCAGTGAGAGGTTAGGGTCAGGAATGCACTGCCTGAGAGTGTGGTGGAGGCAGGTTCAGTCGAGGTATTCAAAAAGGAACGAAACCATTATCTGAAAAGGAAGCATGTGCAGGGTCACAGGGAGAAGGCAGGAGTCGGGAACCAAGTGGATTGCTGATTCGAAGAGCCAGTGCAGATCCAATCGATGGCATTTACAGCCTTGCTCATCCCGAAACCATAAATTCTCATGGTGGGTGAGGCAGTAAAATTCCAGTCAATGGGCCGAATGGCCGCTTTCTGCGCTGTAACCATCCTGTGATTCTGTTACGTGGGAATATTAGGGATCTTTCTCAATAGATGAATTCAGATGGGCCAAATAGTCTCTCTCATCTATAATTAGAATCAAACAAGACAGAAGGAGATCATTCGGACCATTTTGCCTTTCGTAGAATCATAGAATCCCGACAGTGACGAAGGAGGCCATTTGGCCCATCAAGTCTGCACCGACCAGAATCCCACCTCGGCCCTATCCCCTCAACCCTATCTATTTACCCTGCAAGTCTCCCTAACACTAAGGAGCAATTTAGCATGGCCAATCAACCTAACTTGCACATCTTTGGAGTGTGGGAGGAAATCGGAGCGCCCCCGGAGGAAACCCACGCAGACACGGAGAGAACGTGCAGACTCCACACAGACGGTGACCCAAGCCGGGAATCGAACCCGGGTCCCTGGCAGTGTGAGGCAGCGGTGCCAGCCACTGTGCCACCGTGCCGTCCTTTGCTGGCCCTTTGGTAAGAGCTATCCAGTTAGCCCCATCTCTTGTAGGAAGCCCTGTCACTGTGCAAGTTCAATAATTCCCCCTCCGAATATTGCTGTCGGACCTGATTACAGTGCCCTTTCGGGCAACACAATCCAGCAGCTTGCTCTCATCCCCGTCCCTGACCTATTCCAATGCTCCAGTGAAGCCCAACACTAACTGGAGCAGCAGCATCTCATCTTCCAGTTGGGCGGGTCACAGCTCTCGGGAATCGATGTTGAGCTCGGCAACTTTAGACTTTTGACCTTCCTCCTCCACCTTAAACTCCCCCCATCCTCTTTTTTGATATTCCACACACATATTGCCTCCATCCAACCTCCCCGCTCCCCCTCCCTCACACCAATCCATCTCATCTTTTGTTCTCAAAGTTTCTGCTTGTTGTTGCAGTTTTTAACATTCTCCCTCCCTTCAGTTCTATGAAAACATCAACTCTGTTTCCCTCCTGGTAGATGCTGGCAGGCCTGCAGAGGTTTTCCAACGTCCTCCTGTTCTTGTTTCAGATCCCAACATCCGCAGTGTTTTGCTTATTTTAACACAATCCAGCTCACTGAATAAATAAAAAAATACTCCTCGTTTCCTCCCCTCGGTCTTTTTTTGTAAATTATCTTAATTTGTGTCCTTTGCGTTTTGGGTCTTCCTGCCACTGGAAGCAGTTTTTCCTCGTTTACTCTTGCTACTGCCCTTCGTAATTTTCAACGCCTCGACTAAACGGGTCCTCCGATCTTAGCTTCTCTGGAATCTTTTGCGATGTTTAATGCACCAAACAGAAACACCCTCATTTTCGGAAGGAGAATGGAGGAATTAATGGAGGAACGGCAACATTTGAGGTGCTAACCCTTCCCGTTTGTACAGTGGGTCAAGGGTTTAAAGGTCAACCACAGCAAAGCAGAACTGGACAACCGTAAGAGTAATCTGCTATTGTTACAGCCTGGCTCCCTTAGTGGGGGAGGTAGTAGGCATCCTCTGTTAGTAACACATTTCACGAGGTCCCAAAAACAGTTTCTTTCATCAGTTTTCAAAGGTGACAATAGTGACACAAGAATTGGGCATTTTGGCTATATTTAGCACAGGAAGTGTTTTCAACAGGAACTTCCCGTCTACTGTTGCATCCTTGCCCTCCACGGGAAGGAAGTGAACATATTGGGGATGGGTCCATATACGTTCAGAAGGTTTACTTAGCATCTCATTCAGCAGCTGCAAGGCGAGAGAAACATTCTGACTGTTGGTTCCGCAATGAGGAAGATTTCCTGAAATAAAGTGTAGAGCCTTTCTTGTAAACAGAACATCAATCAGCCCCTCGAGCCTGTCTCACCACTCATAAGAACTTAAGAAATAGGAGCAGGAGTAGGCCATCTAGCCCTTCGAGCCTGCCCCGCCATTCAATAAGATCATGGCTGATCTGAAGTGGATCAGTTCCACTTTCCCGCCTGCTCCCCATAACCCTTAATTCCCCTGTCTATCAGAAACCTATCTACCCGTGACTTAAATATATTCAACGAGGTAGCCTCCACCACTTTATGGGGCAGAGAATTCCAGAGATTCACCACCCTTTGAGCGAAGAAGTTCCTCCTCAACTCTGTTCTAAACTGCACCCCCCCCCCACCTTTATTTTGAGGCTGTGCCCTCTAGTTCTGGTTAGATCACCACTGATCTGTGCATCAGTTCTACTTATCTGTTTTTATTTAATATCCCCGTAGACCCCACAAAACACCATTGCTTTCAGTTTTGAAAGCAATTGTGTACCAGGATATGTTCAGCCTCTTGGGAGACAGTTCTAGACTCCCTTTATGCTTTGTCACTCCCTGAATGATCAAGCTCTATAAGTTTGCCATGTTCTGGACTCCCCAATTTCCCATCCTCCTGGCCCGGTGGTTAGCATTGTTGCCTCACAATGCCAGAGACCTGGGTTCGATTCCCAGCTTGGGTCACTGTCTGTGTGGACTTTACATGTTCCCCCCCCCCCCATATCTGCATGGGTTTCCTCCAGTTTCCTCCCACAATCCAAAGATGTGCGGGTTAGGTGGACTGGCCGTGTTAAAATTGCCCGTGTCAGGAGGATTAACTAGGGTAAATGCATGAGATTATGGGATAATGAGGATAGGGCCTGGGTGGGATTGTGGTTGGTGCAGACTTGATGGGCTGAATGGCCTCCTTCTGCAATTAGGATTCTATGATTCCTCTGCCCCCTTCAGAGGGGAGACTCACTTTATCATCCCTGTCAAATCCTAATAGCGTTTACAAGACCTCAATTTGACCATCCCTCCACCTCCTAGCTTGAAAGGGATTTGACCCTAGACTCAACTCGAGCCTATCAATTTAACCGTTTAAATCCTGGCACCACCCTGGTGAATCAATTGAAAGCCAGTTAAACCTTGCTTGGGAAAGCAAAACTCTACTATGAATGATACTCAGTCACCCTAAAACAATTCAAACCTGGTACACATTTGACTGAGGTTTACAGCATAATTGTGCGTCAATATCTTTTACTGCCTTTATGGACTGGCAATGCGATAATTTAAAGATCCTCATCCTTGTTTTCACACCTATATCCTCGTTCCTCCCTACCTCTGTGCCTGTCGCAGAGTTGGTGCCAACTCAATGGGCCAAATGGCCTCTTCTGTGCTCTCGGGACTCTGTGGTTCTACCTTATTGGTGGCTGTGCATCTGCCAGGCTCCCTGTCTCTGGAATTTCCTAGATATACCTCTCTCCTTCTCTGAGATACTTCTTAAAACCAGCACTTTGACCAAGCTTTTGGGCCCTGTTCTAATATCTCCTTCTGTTGCTCGGTGTCAGGTTTTGTCTGTTTGTCTTCCTGAGAAGCAACTTGGGACATTTTGCTAAATTAAAGGCATTATATAAACACAAGTTGCTCTTACTATACATGTAAGTGGCCCACCGAGAATCACTGAGTGATCACTTGCAGCTCAAATGCTTGACAACTGTCCAAGAATCTCAGTTCCCAGTCTGTAACTAACACCAGAATTGCCCCATTGCAAATGAAACTCGCATTACTATGCTTATTTAGCTGAGCCTGTGTATTTTTCACACTCTCTCCACATACATCCATTCATCTGTGACGGTGGCACAGTGGTTGGCACTGCTGCCTCACACTGCCAGGGACAAAGGTTCGCTCCCGGGCTTGGGTCACTGTCTGTGTGCAGTTTGCACTTTCTCCCTGTGTTCATGCGGGTTTCCTCCGGATGCTCCGATTTCCTCCCACAGTTCGAAAGACATGTTGGTTAGGTGTATTGACCATGCTACATTCTCCCTCAGTGTACCCGAACAGGCAACTGGGGGATTTTCACAGTAACTTCATTGCAATGTTAATGTAAGCCTACTTGTGACTAATGAATAAGCTTTACACTGTAAAGATATAGAAAGACCAATTTTCCTCTCAATGCAGCAGAATGATCTGTGCCTTAAATTGTTTGATTGGGGCAATAATGAATTATTGTTATTCATTCTTGGGTTTGAGTATCACTGGGAAGGCCAGCATTTATTGATTAAAAAATCTTCAATAAGGTACTGTACAAAGGGTTATGTAATAAGATAAGAGTCCACAGTGTTGAAGATAGTACATTAACATGGATAAAGGGTTAGCTAACAGATAGAAGAGAAACGGTTTGGGATAAGAGGGACATTTTCAGGCAACTAGTGGAGTGCTGCAGGGATTAGTGAAGGAAGTGAATGGACGATTGCCAAGTTTGTGGATGGACAGAAGTAGGTGGGAAGGCGAGTGGTGAGAATGACACAGTCTACAGAGGGACAGAGACCGGTTAGGTGAGTGGGCAAACACTTGGCAGATGGATTATAACGTAGGAAAATGTGAAGTTATACACTTTGTTAGGAAGAACAAAGAAGCTGAATATTATTTAAATGGAGAATGACTGCAGAAAGCTGCGATTCAGAGTGATTTGGGAGTCCTCATACATAAATCACAAAAAGCATACAAGTTCAGTGGGTAATAGGGAAGGCAAATGGAAAGTTGACCTTTATTCCGAAGGGAATGGAGTTTAAATAAAATAGGGAAGTCTTTCTAAAACAATACAAGTCACTGGTTAGACTACACCTAAATACTGTGAACAGTTTAGGTCCCCTTATCTAAGGAAAGATTTATTGGCGTTGGAGGCAATAGAGGGAAGGTTCACTAGGTTGATCCCGGTATGGAGGGATTATTTTATGAGGAGAGGTTAAGTAGGTTGAGCCTGTACTCATAGAATTTTAGAAGGATGAAAAGACACCTTATTGCGATATTTAGGATTCTCAGTGGGTTTGACAGGGTCAATGCTGAGAGGTTGTCTCCCCTTGTGGGAGAGTTTAGGAGCCAAGGGCATAATTTCAGATTAAGGGGTCTCCCACTGAAGGCAGAGATGAGGAGGAATTTCTTGTCTCAAAGGGTACTGAATCTGTGGAATTCTTCACCACAGAAGGCTGTAAAGGTTGGGTCATTAAGTATGTTCAAAGCTGAGATAGACAGATTTTTAATCAGTAAGAGAATTGGGGATTATGGGGATAAGGCAGGAAAGTGGATCTTCATGTCAGATCAGTCATAATCTCATTGAACAGTGGAGCAGACTTCTGTTCCTGTGTCCTATAATCTGTAATCCTTATCTTTCCCTTGAAAAGGTTGGTGGTCAGTTGCCTTCTTGTCTACGTGGTGTAAGTACATCCACAGTGCTGTTAGGGAGGGAGTTCCAGGATTTGGACCCAGTGACAGTGAAGGAACAGCCGATATATTTCCAAGTCAGGATGGTGAATCCAGGTGGTGAACTTACCATGTATCTGCTGTCTTTGCCCTAGGAAGCTCATTGAGTTGCTGTAGTGCATCCTGTAGATGGAGCACACTGCTGCTACTGTGCATTGGTCGTGGACAGAGTGAAAGTTTAAAATGATGGACGGGTTGCTCATAAATGAGCCTACTCTGTCCTGGATGGTATCCAACCTCTTGAGTGTTGTTGGAGCTGAACTCATTTAGGCAAGTGGTGAGTATCCTTTTACTCTCCTGCCTTGTGGATGGTGGACAGGCTTTGGGGAGTCAGGAGGTGAGTTGATCACTGCAGGATTCCCAGCTTTTACTTGCTCTTGGAACCTCAGGATTTATATGATTGGTCAAGTTCAGTTTCTGGTCAATGGAGACATCCAGGATGTTGATGGTGGAGGATGGTTAGATTCCCTCTTTCTGGTGATGGTCATTGCCTTTTGCAGTACCTGAATGAGAGAAGAAAGAACTCAGACTTCTATTGCACCTTTCACAACCTCTCGGCCTTCCAAATTGTTTGATGGACAATTCATTTCTTTTAAAACATGATTGTTTTTGTAAAATAGAAAACTCCGCAGCCGAATTACACACGGCACGTTCCCAGAAACAGCAATGTACACAAATAGTTGTTTGGTAGTACAGGGCCTGAGTATTGCTAACACAAGACATTTTGTCAAAGTTTTTCATCTTGTACTCATCAGATCATTTCACAAGAATAAGGCACCAACCCCTGTCATAGCTCCATCCCCACTCAGGTTCCACCCCCACTCAGGCCTCAGTTCCTTTGGCACTGCCCCGGTACAGTTATGATGCCTAGTGGGCAGTGCCAGGGTGCCAGGTGGGCACCACCAGACTGGTTATGGCACATGGGCACTGCTCAGCCACGCCCCCGGGGGCTTCAATGACATCCAGCCCTCCCCGGCGAGGCCATCACATCTGGTCTCTGCTAATGGAGACATACTGTGATTCCTGCCGGTGTGAGGGCCAGCCAATGAGGAGATAAGTTCAAGCGATGACACTTCACTTGGCCTATGCGAGCCTCGTTTAGGACCTGCTAAACATTTTGTTAATATTTAAGTCAGTTTTGCGCCCTTTTTTGTGTGTAAGTTGATCCCACCAGCAAAACAGCGCTGGTTACATTGTGCGCGGCTCGAAAATGGGTGAAAACCCAATTTTTCGCTCCGCACACAATCTTACCACCTCACCACACCGATTGTTGGGCGGGGCGAGGTTGTGAGATCACTCCCAGATTTTCCATTTATTTTCATATTGCTGTTTGTGGGAGTTGGCTGTGCGCATACTCCTCTTCTTCCTCTTCAGGAAATGAGATGTGCTGTATGAGCATAAATTATTCCTTTCTTTCTCTTTAGTTTCAAATTTCTACCACCTAGAATGTTTCCTAGCTCCATTCCTGAAAGGGAGGCTCTAACTTTTAGACAATGCCCCCTAGTCCTATACAGCCCAACCAGCAGCAGTAGTTTCTATCTCTCTCTTTGTCTCTCTACACCCCATTAGTTCCCCTTCCTTCATATCTTGATAACTTCGATCAAGCCACCTCTACACCCCAGGATGACAACTCTGGTTTGATGCATCATGCGTCGTAATTTAACTCGTTGACTTCCAATATTGTGCTAATAAATCCAGTCTGTACTCGCACAAGGCCTATATATACTCAATTCCCAGAACGGAACACAGTTGTTCTTAGGTGTGGTCTGACCAGGGCTTTGTTTAGCTGTGGCGTAATGTCAAAATCTTGTTGACTCATTGTTACATTTTTCCTCTCAGAGTGATAGGTGATGGACCAAAGGTCATAGTGCATGAGGGCGAGGGCAGGACACCAGCTAGCCCAATGAGGTTGTTCCATTAAAACTCCCTCCCCCACCCTGCCATGTATCGGAGGTTGCGCCGGCTTATTATTTAAATTACTTCCACCCCTCGACTTTGGACAGGTCACACTGCCGGTGCGAGCCGCTTGGTACATTTCTCTAGCTATTCAAAATGACCAGTTAATTCCAAGCAAAGCAAGAAACTGCACTTTTCTCTCGTACCTTTCGCAGAGCTCGGACATACCAAAGCACCTTTCAGATAATGAAGCACTTGGTGAGGGTAGTTACTGATGCAGTGTAGGAAATGTGACAGTCAGCTTGTGCACAGCAAGATCCCACACGCATCAATGTGACCAGCCCATCTGTGTGAGCGATGATGGTTCAGGGATCAATAGTGGCCAAAACGCTGGAGGTATTTGTCTGCTCGGCTTCAGATTTGTACCATGGGATCTTTAACATCCGCCCACAAAAGGCTTCAGTTTAAATCGCATCCAAAAGACAAGACCTCCGACAATGTGGCACTCCCTCAGTACTGACCCTCTGACAGTGCGGCACTCCCTCAGTACTGACCCTCTGACAGTGCGGCACTCCCTCAGTACTGACCCTCTGACAGTGCAGCACTCCCTCAGTACTGACACTCTGACAGTGCGGCACTCCCTCAGTACTGACCCTCTGACAGTGCAGCACTCCCTCAGTACTGACCCTCTGACAGTGCAGCACTCCCTCAGTACTGACACTCTGACAGTGCGGCACTCCCTCAGTACTGACCCTCTGACAGTGCAGCACTCCCTCAGTACTGACCCTCTGACAGTACAGCACTCCTGCAGTACTGACCCTCTGACAGTGCAGCACTCCTTCAGTACTGACCCTCTGACAGTGCGGCACTCCCTCTGTACTGACCCTCTGACAGTGCAGCATTCCCTCAGTACTGCCCCTCTGACAGTGCAGCACTCCTTCAGTACTGACACTCTGACAGTGCAGCACTCCCTCTGTACTGACCCTCTGACAGTGCAGCACTCCCTCAGTACTGCCCCTCTGACAGTGCAGCACTCCCTCAGTACTGACCCTCTGACAGTGCAGCACTCCCTCAGTACTGACCCTCTGACAGTGCGGCACTCCCTCAGTACTGCCCCTCTGACAGTGCGGCACTCCTTCAGTACTGACCCTCTGACAGTGCGGCACTCCCTCAGTACTGACCCTCTGACAGTGCGGCACTCCCTCAGTACTGACCCTCTGACGGTGCGGCACTCCCTCAGCACTGACCCTCTGACAGTGCAGCACTCCCTCAGTACTGACCCTCTGACAATGCAGCACTCCCTCAGTACTGACCCTCTGACAGTGTAGCACTCCCTCAGTACTGCCCCTCTGACAGTGCAGCACTCCCTCAGTACTGACCCTCTGACAGTGTAGCACTCCCTCAGTACTGCCCCTCTGACAGTGCAGCACTCCCTTAGTACTGCCCCTCTGACAGTGCGGCACTCCCTCAGTACTGACCCTCTGACAGTGCAGCACTCCCTCAGTACTGTCCCTCTGACAGTGCGGCACTCCCTCAGTACTGCCCCTCTGACAGTGCGGCACTCCCTCAGTACTGACCCTCTGACAGTGCAGCACTCCCTCAGTACTGACCCTCTGACAGTGAGGCACTCCCTCAGTACTGCCCCTCTGACAGTGTAGCACTCCCTCAGTACTGACCCTCTGACAGTGCGGCACTCCCTCAGTACTGACCGTATGACAGTGCAGCACTCCCTCAGTACTGCCCCTCTGACAGTGAGGCACTCCCTCAGTACTGCCCCTCTGACAGTGTAGCACTCCCTCAGTACTGACCCTCTGACAGTGCAGCACTCCCTCAGTACTGACCCTCTGACAGTGCAGCACTCCCTCAGTACTGACCCTCTGACAGTGCAGCACTCCCTCAGTACTGACCCTCTGACAGTGCAGCACTCCCTCAGTACTGACCCTCTGACAGTGCAGCACTTCCTCAGTACTGACCGTATGACAGTGCAGCAGTCCCTCAGTACTGACCCTCTGACAGTGCTGCACTCCCTCAGTACTGACCATATGACAGTTCAGGGCTCCTCCAGGTCTGCCTCTGGGACAGCCCACTCTAACACGATGTGAAAAGAGATGGGTTGCAATTCCCCGTAGAGTGAGCGTGTGATTTCACCCATGTCACTGCGGCCATGCAGAGACGAGGGGCACCTTGACAAGGAGAAGGGAACAATGACCTTCAATCCAATTATTGTATCAACTCAAAAATGGTAATGCTGGAAAAACACTCAGTGGATCCGAAATTCCACACAGCGAAATTCCATGTTAATAGGTCAGGGCTTGTGTCAGAACTGGAAAAAGTGAGGGATTGAACATTTTAAAGTAATTACCAAGCAGAGGACGTGGCAGCTTAGTTCATTACAATCAGAGCTTTCAGCTCCTGTATCGAACAATTCAGATCTTAATTGTTGATATTTTATTCAGACAGTTTTTGCAAATTGAGACATTTCCTCCTCTAGATCCATCTTTCCTTTCTTGTCCCATTCCCATCTCTCTTTGCCTTGCACCATCAATCCCATTTCTCATTTACTCTCTCTCCTGCTGTCCCTCTCGCCTCCTCTTCCCCGCCTCTGTTCTTGCTTAAAACCAGCCGCGTTTTTAACAGATTCCCAGCTCTGGAGGAAGCTCATCGACCCGACACCTTAACCCTGTTCCTCTCTCCACAGATACTGCCTGACCTACTGAGTATTTCCAGCATTTTCTGTATTTTGTTTTAAGCTTTGGATCTCTCACAATGATCAGAGCCCTTTCTCTTGGGTGTGGAAGTTTGGGATAACCTCGGAATATCCCATATCCAATGGCCTCTTCCTGCTTCTACTTCCTATGTTTGCACTGGGGGGGAGTAGGCGGGATCAGGATATTGAATTCGATGATCAAAATGAATGGTGGAGCAGACCTGAGGGGCCAAATGGCCACCTCCTGCTGTTATCTTTAATGTTTCTGTTTCTGCGCCCCACAGGCTGGAAGGTGGGCGTGAAAGCCTTCTGGTCGTAGAATCGTAGAATCACTACAGTACAGAAGGAGTCCATTCGGCCCATCGAACTTCTACCGACCACAACCCCATCCAGGCCCTATGCCCGTAACCCCACACGTTTACCCTGTCAATCCCCCCTGACACTCGGGCCAATTTTAGCACGGCCAATCCATCTAACGCCGCACATATCTGCGCAAAATAATCCATCTTTTGATGGACACGCTCCAAATGCCAGCTGGGTTGATATTGCACGGGCCTCGAACGACAGCGGATAGATTCGCAAGTCATGATTAATTAAACTTCTGCGGATAAAGGGGAAGTTGATGCGGGGATGGTGGTGATGAGTGCGTGTGGTGCCGAGGGGAATATCAGATCTCCCACCCCTTGCTCCCTTACTGTGGGCTTGGATAATGAAGTCATGCCTGCCCTAAAGAACAACAAACTCGAATCGTTGGCGTAAATCTTCCCCGAAGCCACAATCTACAGAATCCAGAAAGTGAGAGACGGGGAAAGCGGAAAGTTTGGAAGCAGAAGTCCTGAGGTCTTTTTCGATTTTCTCTTTTCTGTTTCGACAGAAAATGAGTCACTGCTGCAAATAGTGAAAAACCCTGGAAAGGCTTTCATTCCTCTCGATTTCTACCCAGCGCCTCCAGCCGTGTCCCAGGCCTGTGAATTCTCATCACCGACAGCTAATGTACAAGGTGGCCTTTATTCAGAATGAAAAATCTCTTTTGCTGCAGTGTTTTATTTCCACTCTGGTGCCACGATCTATCAGCATCTTATCACAGAGCTGTGTCCACTGTGACTACTTGACAGTGTGGCGATTGAATGTTACAGAGTGATCTAACCCCACAGCGCAGATGGTTTTTATATGGATCTTGGCAGAATGTTCTGGCAAACCACCAACATCGCCGCAGTTCCAAAGGGTGTTTCCTGAAAAAAAAAAGTTCCCCGATCGATTTAACTCTTTACAATGGCATTTTCCGTTCAAAATAATAAGGAATCTGGTGGGGTCGTAGAACCCGCTACAGCACAAAAGGAGGCCATTCGGCCCATCAAGTCTGCACTGACTGCAATCCCATCCGGGCCCTATTGTCATAACCCCTGCAAGTTTACCCTGCTAATCCCCCGACACTTAGGATCAATTTAGCACGACCAATCCACCTAACCCGCACATCTTTCTGACTGTGAGAGGAAACTGGAGCACCCGGAGGAAACCCACGCAGACACGGGGAGAGCGTGCAGACTCCGCACAGACAGTGACCCAAGGCCGGGAATCGAACACAAGTCCCTGGCGCAGTGAGGCAGCAGTACTAATCACTGTGTCACCGTGCTGCCTAAGATCCGCAAATCACTAAAGCCAGCACTCCAGGTTAATAATGTCTGTTTTAATGTCTCAGCGTAGCAAACCTTGGGGTTAGGGGCAGGACTGAACATAAGAACATAAGAAATGTTCTTAATTTGACTTCTGACTGAAAGCCAGAAGTCAAATTAAGCTGTGTGGGACTGTGGTTAGAGTATTGCGAACAGTTCCGATCGCCAGGTTATTAAAAACTAATATAGAGACTGGAGAAAGTGAAGACAAGAATTCACAAGAATAAAGCCAGAACTGATGCCAGAACTGGGTGAAAAGGTTGAAGTTTATAGTTTATTTATTAGTGTCACAAGTAGGGTTACATTAACACTGCAATGAAGTTACTGTGAAAATCTCCTACACTCTGCTGCCTGTTTGGTACACTGAGGGAGAAGTTAGAATGGCCAGTGCTCCTAACCAGCACGTTTTTTTGGACAGGCTGTGGGCAGATTTCCCAGAAAAGAGAAGGAGGAGGGGTGACCCTATCACAGTCTTCAAAATCAGGAGTGAGTTTGAAAAGTCGATGTGAAGACATTGGCCAAGGCTCTCTAGCCCACCCCCAACTCTCCATCGGCCACTGGGGGACATCTCGTAGTCAATGGCCATTTGTGTTGCTTGCTGACCGCATCACTGGGGAACCTGCCGCGGACAAGTGGAGTGGGGAAGAAATCCTGCTGGTGGAAAGAGCTGTAAAATCCCACCCACTTGTATGAAGAGAACAGGAGTCGGAGTCGGAAGTGGGAGATAGAGCCTAATAAATCCAGTGAGGACTTTGGGAGGAACTTCTTTACCTCGAGAGTGGTGAGAATATGGAACTCGCTTCATAAGCACTGGCTGAGATGAGTGGCATGGACACTTTAAAGAAGAAATTAGACAAACACGTGAAGGGGAAAGGAGTTGAAGGTTATGCTATGGAGTTTGATGAAGTGCAGTCAGAGGAGGCACAAAACCCTGGCAAATGTCAAATTCTCCAGGCCCCCTCCCCACAGTGGATGCGGCTTGCCACTGGCTACCAGTGGGGCTTTCCAGTCCTGCCGACGTCTACAGCGCTCTGCGTGCTTCCCCGTCCCACCACCAGGGAACCTGCCACACGAGCCAGGGGTGGGATGGGATGGGGGTGGGGAGGTGGACGGGGAGGGTGAGGGGTTGCCTCCGACTGGACTGGAAAATCCCACTGGCGGGAAGTGCTGGAAAATCCTTCCTCGCGAGTGTGTACGGGCTGATTCTGTGCTCCCACTTCTGTGCAACTCTGAAAAGAATCTGCAGTCTCTGGCGATGTTACAGAGCGGTGGAATAACCAACAAGCCGAGATCACAAAGCTGTCGAAAACCCTAGGAGGGCTGAAACCCAGATTCATCACTCCAATTTCTATTTACTTTTGTTTTTTTTTAAATTCAGCTGTTCTTAACATAAAAAAAAAACAAACTTGACTTCCTTGTGACTAAAAATAATAGCCTGGCGTATGGTGTTATTGTGCACTGAGGCATAAAACAAATGGCTTGTAAAGTTAGACCGCAATCTAATCTCCCCCTTTGAATCATAAAAACACAACCATCAGAACTCATTTTCAAAGTGCATTCCTGTCACAACAAAGACCCTCCAGTCAACTCTGTGTCACCCCAGAATGCACACATCTACTTTTTGGCGCTTTCTGTGACAGTGCAGCATCCAGTTTTATGCACAAGATCCGACAGATGATGCATTAGCTGAGCAGCTGGTTGTAGAATGAGGGAGGACTTCCCTGCTCATGTTGCCAGAGATACATTATCTCTTCATCGTGTCCTTTCTGACAATCAGATACCCCTGCCTCTGTTCGCAGATGTAGGGAAAAGCAGCGGGCAAGTCCTGACCACACACAAATGGAGCTGAGGAACAGAAGTAGGCCATTCAGCCCCTCAAGTGTACTATATGCCCCCTTATTTGAGGAAAGATGTAGTGGCATTGGAGGCAGTTCAGAGGAGGTTCACTAGATTGATTCCAGAGATGCGGGGTTTGTTACATGAACAGTTTAGGCCCACACTCTCTGGAATTTAGAAGAATGAGGGGAGATCAAATTGAGGTTTAAAGATGACAAAAGGTGTGGATAAAGTAGACGTGGAGCGGACGCTTCCTCTTGTGGGCATTCTAGGATGAGAGGTCATAGTCTTAGGGTAATGGGTAACAAATTTAATACAGAGTTGAGGAGAATCTACTTCTCCCAAAGGGTTGTGAATCAGTGGAATTCACTCCCCCAAAGTGTAGTGGATGCTGGGACAGTGAGTAAATTTAAGGAGAAGTTAGACAGATTTTTTAATTGGTAATGTGTTGAAGGGTTATGGAGAGAAGGCAGGAAAATGGGGATGAGGAGCATATCAGCCATGAGCAAATAGTGAAGCAGACTCGATGGGCCAAATGGCCTAATTCTGCTCCTATATCTTATGAACTTATACAGTGAGAGATGGATGCGCATTCAGACTTTTTGACAGTATACTCTGTACTGTAAGCTCATTCACTCTCTTGTAAATGCATTTGTAGAATCACGCAGCAAAGAAAGAGGCCATTTGGCCCATATATGCCTGTGTCAGTTCTCTGAAAAAACAACCCAATTATTCTCGCTCACTCTATCACACTCCTACCGGACAGTTTTCTCCATTTGAGATACTTAA
The DNA here is from genome assembly GCF_965287045.1 of Carcharhinus amblyrhynchos. NCBI lineage: Eukaryota > Metazoa > Chordata > Chondrichthyes > Carcharhiniformes > Carcharhinidae > Carcharhinus > Carcharhinus amblyrhynchos. The sequence goes on along the minus strand of NC_137336.1, from coordinate 11,177,225 downwards.
CCAATTTCACTTTGAAAGTTTCCACTGACTCAGCTCCCAGCACCTTTCAGTTGGAACATTCTGGATCACAGCTCGTCGGGTTAAAAATATTTCCTTTATCCTCCCTCTGGTACTTCCTCCAATTCTATGAATCGATGTCCACTGGTTACTGACCCTTCCGGTAAAAAGGAAAGCACAATAGAGCGGAACAAGTTAGAAAATTCTTAGAAGTAGCTAGCAGAGATGGGCTGAAAGACCTGTGCTGTATGATTCAGGAATTAGATCTCTATCCATGATTGTCTTCAATTCCAATTCCTTGATGTGCTCTCCAAGCCTTTGGTACGGGGACCCTTTTGCATCTTTCCCCTTTAACTATCTGAAAACAATTAATCTGGTCACTATTTCACTCCTCTTAGTGGGATACTGGGAGAGATTTTCCAGTCCCGCCCAGGGGCTAGATTTTCCAGTCCCGTGAAAGTCAATGGACCTTTGACTGGCTCTCCACATCCGTCATGGTGAGTCACTCCATGATGGGATCAAAAAAATCCTGGCCGTTATGTGCACAAATTGTTTGCCACGTTTCCTCGTGCCATAACGGGTCACACTTTCAGAATGCAGAGATCCGAAGGTTGTGAAAGCCACAATAGAAACACTTGCACCCTTGGGTGCTCGCTTCCTCAGCACCTGGACCATGCCACTAACCTCCCTCTGTTCAGAAACCTCCTGACTCTTTTTGACCAGACTTTCCCCCATAACTGCATGAATGGGTGCATGTGTACAGTAACGATGGACAATAAATATTGGCCAGCCAGCAATGCCCGTGTCCAATGGATTAAAAAGGAAATGAAGACGTTACTATGAAAATCCCCTAGCCACCACACTCCGGCGCCTGTTCAGGTACACTGAGGGAGCGTGGCCAATGCACCTAACCAGCACGTCATTTGGACTGTGGGAGGAAACCGGAGCACCCAGAGGAAACCCACGCTGACACGGGGAGAATGTGCAGGCTCCACACAGATAGTGACCTAAGCCGGGAATTAAACCTGGGTCCCTGGCGCTGTGAGGCAGCAGTGCCAACCACTGTGCCACCGTGCCGTCCATGTGGCTTATCTCTGGAAGACAGCCAGCGCCAAGCAGCTTTATCCCTGTCTACATTTGCGAGGCCTTGAGGCATTCCGAGGAAACTTGCCGAACTGAGGCAGCGTGGATTCTTTTTTTTTGTTGTCGTTGGGAAGACTCGGGTCCCGAGCGCGAGGGGGAAGCCAGCCAGAGATGTGAGTTTCCTCGTCAGGAATGTGGCACAGATGGTCGGAACATGGCCCATCCATCTAACTCCAGAGCAGGAAAAAGGAAACGCAGGAGCACACAGCCACACGCACAGGTGCGTGCGTACACCCACACACCCACACATACCGAGACATAAGGCAGCCACACTTTCACTCAGTCACACACACACTTACAGCCACACTCATAGCGACTGACTGACGCACACACTGACTCGCAACCGGACAGCACCTCAGAGGAACTCCACACAAACAGCGGCTAGTCTTGCCAACGACAACAAAAAAAAAACACGTCAAGCCAGTGAAACTTCAGTCGAAATGGGAAGGCGGCCATTTTGCGGATGGTGTGGAGGGACCCGAGGGCGGCTGTACATTGGAGAGGCAAAGGAGGCAGAGGAAGGTTGTCGATGAAGAGGGTACGGGGTAGGAGGGTACTGCCGGGGAGGGGTCTGGAAGGTGGCGGGGCGGTGGGGGGGGGTGGGGGGGGAGGGGTTAGGGGTGGGGGTGGCGTTTGGGTTGTTGTGAAGGGAGGAGCAGCTGGAGATTGGGGAATGGGAAAAGGTGAGAAAGGGGAAGAAGGTGGTTACAGTAGGCGGAGAGGGAGAAATTGAGGAGTGAGGGGGGGGGGAAGGAGAGGTTGAGGCAGGGGTAGGTGAGGGATTATGAGGAGATTGGGATAGGAGTCAGGATGGGTGGAGATTGTGGAAGGAGAGGGAGGTGCAGGGGGCTTGGGGAGAGGCGGCAGAGGGGGAGGGGATGTCGCGGATGGAAGGGAGTGCAGGGGGAAGGGGCGCGGTGAGGTGGGGGGGGGGGTGCAGCTGGGAGGGTTGAGTTGTGAATTCCAGTGGCGATCAGGAGGCCACCCCTCCCCCCTGCCTCTCCCCCCCCCCACCTCTCCCAGGGGACCCCCCCGATCTGCTGACTGCACACATCAGACAGGAGGTCTGTTCCTTGGCCTCACTGACCTCCATCACCAGCAGGACACTTGGCCACTTATAACATCCACTAACTCTTGGCACGAGCCAAGCTGCTGTGTGCGTCGCAGACAATGAGACTGAAACAACACGGATTAGTGGTTCTGGCTGTCAAAGGAGCAGATTAGAAGAGCAAACGAAACATTAATTTTACAAAATAAGGCTTGCCAAAAAAACAGGAAACGGACTTGGCGGAAAAAACTGTGTATGTATGTTTCCTGTGAGTGAGGCACAGCGATGCTGTCCCGTGAATGGCCATGACACTAACACCAACTCAACCTGAGTCTTTCATCAAATGTAAACTTCCTCATCTATCTTTGCGACTCTTTTTTGATTTTATCCAGCACAGATGCCACGGGTTTAACTATATCAGCTTGCCAGAGCAGATTCAGGCAATAATACAGTGGAAATGGAGAACACTCAGCCCATCGATTCTGCATCAACTCTTCGAAGAGTAATCCAATCTATCCCATTCCCGCTCTTTCCACATATCCCTCTTGTACTGACCCCATTCACTTCTGAAAACTACTATCGTATCTGCCTCCACTCAGGAAGAGTGGTATGACGATGGCCTAGTGGCATTATCACTGGACTATTAATCCAGCAACTCCGCTAATGCTTTGGGGACCTGGGTTCGAACCCCACCACGGCAGATGGTGGGATTTGAATTCAATTTTAAAAAATCTGGAGTTAAGAATCTGCTGATGACCATTGTCGATTGTTGGAAAAATCCATCTGGTTCACAAATGTCCTTTAGGGAAGGGAATCTGCCGTCCTTACCTGGTCTGGCCTACATGTGACTCCACAGCAATGTGGTTGACTCTCAACTGTCTTCCAAGGATAACAAGGAATGGGCAATAAATGCTGGCTAGCCAGCAATGTCCTTGTCCCACAAATAAATAAAAATAAGTATTCTAAATCTTAACCACTCACTTAATCTTTAAGATGTTGAAGAGTGGCTGTGGAGAGGATGCTTCCTTGGATCAACGAAAACTTCAGGTTACTCTTTAATAATAAATGACCTCTCATTTAAGATGGGGATGAGGAAAAATTATTTCTTTCAGGGTGTCGTGAGTCTCTGGAACTTTCTTCCTCAAAAAGCAGTGGAAACTTTGAACATTTTTAAGGCAGAGCTGGATAGTTTCTTGATTAGTAAGGGGTGAAAGGTTATCGGGGGTAGGCAGGAATGTGGGCTTGAGGTTACAATCAGATCAGCCATGATTGTATTGAATGGGCTCGCGGGGCCGAGTGGCCTGCGCCCACTTCTAATTTGCAAGTTCATACGTTTTAAAACATTTGTGATTGTTTTGCCAATCACCTTAAATCTGGGCCATCAGCCTATAGAACACAACATAAAACATAGAACATAGAACACTACAGCACAAACAGGCCCTTCGGCCCACAAGTTGCACTGATCATATCCCTACCTACCAGGCCTATCTATAACCCTCAATCCCATTAAATCCCATGTACTCACCCAGAAGTCTCTTAAAAGACCCCAACGAGTTCGCCTCCACCATCACCAACGGCAGCCGATTCCACTCACTCACCACCCCCTGAATGAAAAACTTACCCCTGACATCTCCTCTGTACCTATTCCCCAGGACCTTAAACCTGTGTCCTCTCGTAGCGACCATTTCAGCCCTGGGAAATAGCCTCCGAGAATCCACCCTATCTATACCTCTCAACATCTTATAAACCTCTATCAGGTCTATTGACCTGAACTGATCATTATTTCAAACACCATCGTCAAATTTTCTCTTAGCCCTCTTAGCTTGAGGGAAAACAATCCCAGCTCCCCCCTCCCCCCCCCCCCCCTGTCTCTATGGTAACTGTAATAATCCTTCATCCATGGAATCACCCTGGTGAATATGTTCTGCACCATCTCCAAAGCCAGCTTGGCCTTCCTAAGGTCTGGTGTCCAGCTGGGAACAAGCCTGTATTTTCTAATGGTTTAACTTCCGATCATTTCCACTCTGTTCCTAGAGCCTGGAACCCCATAGGCTTCATTAATTACATTACCCACCCACGCTGCCACCTTCAAAGAGGTAAAAATCCCTCTGCCCATGCACCCAAAACTCAACCTCTTATATTCAACTTGACACGCTCACCAGGGCCAAAGACCATAAGACGCAAAAGCAGAAATAAGACTAATCGAAAGGAGACCGATAAAATGGAGAATGTGATGAAACGAAATGAGATAAAATAAATGGGAATGGGGTGAAGGTGGAGGGGAGAGTTCTTGCTCTGAAGTTGTTGAACTCAGCGTTCAGTCTGGAAGGCTGTAAAGTGCCCAAATGGAAGTTGAGGTGCTGTTCCTCCAGTTTGCGTTGGGGTTCATTAGAACTTGCAAAAGGCCAAGGACGGACATGTTGACAGGAGAGCAGTGTGGTCTGCCGGCATTCCCACTAGGTGACCTCTTCTGAAACTGCGTCATCAGGTTCTGACATGACCCTCTCGGTCTACCGGCAGCTCTCTCCAATTCTCTGGGCTGTCTTACTGGATCCCAGGTTGTTCGCTAAATCTCTGAGAGAGGAATGTCACTGGGGGGGGAAGGGTGAGGAAAATTGGAGATAAGAATGGAATTTTTTCCCTGGAGCAAGTGCTACTTCTAAATGTCATCACCTGACAGCAGAATTGTTATTCATCGATGGAAATACTCAGAGAAAAAAATGCAAAGAAATGTGACAAAGTTGCTCTCCAATCTAGCTGAAGAAGCCAGGCTGAAGGTCGAAATACAGAAGAGCACAAAGGTTGTGTAGAATAAGACAGCAGCTACGTCGAGCAAATAATAGTTGAAACCAAGCTTGGATTTGAAAAGCATTAGATTGTTAAAGGGAGGGAAGGCCCTAAGGAAGTTAGGGTTTAACGTACTGGGAAAGCATGAGTAGTAAGGGGCACTGAAGTGGGGATATAGAACAGAAGAAATGTTAGTAGGATTGAGTATCTGAGGAAAGTTCAGTGAAACATTGACTTTGTGACAATGGAGCTTTCAAGACAGATGAGGGGACATTCCTTCACCCAAAGAGTGGTGAGCCTGTGGAATTCATTACCACAGGAAGTAGTTGATGTCAAAACATTGAATGTCTTCAAGAAACAGCTAGATATAACATTTGTGGCGAATGGGATCAAAGGTTATGAGGAGAAAGCAGGATTAGATTATTGAGTTGGATGATCAGCCATGATCATGATGGATGGCAGAGCAGGCTCAAGAGGCAAATGGCCTCCACTTGCTCCTATCTTTTGTGTTTCGATGTAAGACTTCTTTAGTTTTCAGATGACAATTTGCAGACGACACAAAGCAGAGTGGGAGGGTGAGCTGTGAGGACGATGCTGAGATGCTTCATTGTGATTTGGACAAGTTGAGCGAGTGGGCAAATGCATGGCAGGTGCAGCATAATGTGGCTAAAGGTGAGGTTATCCACTTTGGTAGCAAAAACAGGAAGGTAGATTATTCTCTGAATGGCTATCAACTGAGAGAGGGGAATGTGCATCGAGACCTGGGTGTCCTGGTACACCAGTTACTGAAGGTAAGCATGCAGATGCAGCAGGCAGTGAAGAAGGCAAATGGCATGTTGGCCTTCATAGTAAGAGGATTCGGGAATAGGAGCAGGGATGTCTTGCTGCAATTATACAGGAAAGAGACTTTCAGGGAGAGAGGCTGTTCCTGAATTGTACGTTCTGTACGTTTAATCTGCAGTTCAAGTCTGTCATTCTGTGATGAGTCCACACAGTGGGATCTTCTTAAAATCATGGAATGATACAGAGGGCTTACAACCACGCTCATCCCGAAACCATAAAATCCCACCCAAGGTCAATGGACTTTTCCATTGTCCGCCCCTCGCCCGCTCCGATTCCCATGGCAGGCGAGACTGTAAAATTCCAGTCAGAATAATTGAAGGGACTATTTAGCCCATTTAGCCTTCAGTGAAATCGCGACGGATCTACAACCTAACTCCATTTACCCACCTATACCCCAAATCCATTAATACCTTTGATAAATTAAAATCAGATTTAAAATTAACAATTGATCTAACATCCATGGCTATCGCAAAGAATTCCAAACTTCACCCTTGTAGAAATGTTTCTCAAATTCTCTCCTGAAGAATCTGTGCCTCTCGTCCTTGGCTCCCCGATTAGTGATAATAGTTTCTTCTCATCTATTCCCCTTAATACCTTAAAAGCATCAGTCAAATCACCCCCGAGCTTTCTAAATTCCAGAGAATGCTGATTCATTTCATCCCTCCTTGTGATTTAACCCTTGGAGTCCAGACATGATTCAAGTAAGTGTGCACTGTACTATTGAAACTCTCCCATCACCTCTCAGTCGACTCATCCGCAATCAGAACAACTCAGTGTGTTAAAATGATCTTTCCTCCTGTCGCTTCTCATTCTTTCGCCATTCTGCATTTGCCTGCTGTTCAACTATGTAAATTGTTATTAAAGCAAAATTGACCAACTGGGGGAGTTGGGTTGGAGTGGGGGGATGGCGGCAAACAAGGAGCCTTCAAAAGGAGTGTGGTTGTCCTAATAACTGAGGGTTAGTGTTGTTTATTTACCTGCCAGAGAGAGCTCAGAAAGCTCAGAGCGCCGGGTGGAAACTGACGCAACTGCTGAATGAAATGTTGTTAAACTGACCTTGTATCTAACGAACGACTAACTGGATCCCCTTCACTTCACTCTTGGGAATGTGCGTGAGTGTCATGTAATGTACACAATGTAAAAACAAGCTCCTTGCTAAGGGTGGAAAGGCTTTTAATAGGGAACCTTGCGACCAGACACAAAAGCTCATTATATATCTAGAACCACAAAAAGGTCGAGGATTGGAAAGGAACAGCAATGTTCCTCTTCCTGGGTCAAAATTTCACATCTCCACCACAGTGTGTCTTAAAAAAAAGGTAGCATGGACAAGTTGGGCCGAAGGGCCTGCTTCCATGCTGTAAACCTCTATGAACTTCTATGTCGAAGCATGCGATGGATCGGGGAGTGGGGGATATAAAATCCTGGCCTTGGATCTATTAGACAAATGAACTTAAGTTGAATTTTGCAGCACAGCAACAGACCATTCAACCCAATTTATTTCCCCCCCCTTCCTTCCCCCTGCCCTGCACATGGGACTCGATGGGCCAAATGGCCTTTTCTGCACTATATGGCTCAATAGCTCTATGAGCCTCCTCACATCTCAGCCCATTGGCAGAACCTCCTATTTCTGTCTCCCACATCTAACTGGCTTGATTTCCCTTAAATGTGTTCTACAATATCAGCCTCAGTTGCACCTTGCGGTAGTGAGTTCCACATTCTCATCAAGTAATTTCTGGGTAAAGAAATTTTATTTAAATTCCCCTTTTGATTTATCAATGACTATCTTATATTTATGGTCCCAATCTTTGGTCTTCTCTCCTCACAACCATCTCACTCCACCCCCCCCAACCATCCACCCCAGACGTTTTCTATACATTTGCCCTATCAAACTCACCCATAGTTAACCTGCTCACTATCTGACCTGATCCACCTAGCAAAACAGCTTGGGATCTTTCTCTGCAGTATGTGGATGTTCAGGAGGAGGTGGTCTCACTCCCCAAGTTGGATTTGGATCAGTTACCATGAATACATTTTTCAAACTGAGTTTCCCGCTGTTCAATCCTGGCTCCCTCATTCTTCCCCTCAGTTCTTTACTGATAGCACAATTTTCCGAGAGTTTGGAATATTTGTTGAGTGAGTTTCAGGATGACCCCAGCCTGAAAACAAGATTGGGAAAGATGGTTTACTGAGTGTCTGACATCACTCGATGAAGAATAGCATATGAAAGGCTAAAGAAAAAACTCAGAATCATAGAATCCTTAGTAGAAGGAGGCCATTCAGCCCAACGTACCTGTACTAGATCGCAATTCATTATACCCATCTTCAATGTTTCCCTTTCAAGTATTTACTAATTCCTTTTTGAAAATTGCAACTGAATCTGTTTTTAGCATCCTTTCAAGTGGAAATTTGCTTCTTAAAAAATGTTTGTCATGTCATCCCAGTCCCTCGCTCTTCGGAAAATCAGTATCCCAACCCACCTCCCCTCCCGGTTCCTATCCCCCGTTCCACTTGGAAACGCTGCATTTCTATAGCGCCGTCTACAGCCTAAGGTTGCGTTTTACTGTCGATGAAGTTTTTTCTTTAAGTGTAATCACTGTTGTAATGTCAGCAAGGTGGCCAATTTGTACAGAGGAAGATCCCACCAATGGCGACACAATAATGACCGGGTAGCGGCCAGGATTCTCCGGCCACGCACGCCCTGCTACCACTGCCAACGAGAATGGAGAACTTGGCGCTGAGCAAAAGTCCGTTCACAGCTACGGGACCGGATTAGCTCAGCCCCGGGTCAGAATTTCGGCCAGTATTTTTGAGGTGTCAGTTGAGAGGTGAACATTAACCAGGACACCATGGAGGAATTTTCCTGCTCTTCTTTGTGTCCGTCTGATCCAATCCTTTTACCATTTCAGTGAGATTCAGGAGGGCGAAGACAACTTGTTATCCAGTCAGACACTTCCTGCCTGGATTCCCCATACCCGGTCCTACTCCGTCATGTAGACTTCCATGCCACCTGCGACTCCGGGCGTCAGTTGAAAATTAGCAAACCCGAAGGGAATAGAGAGAGGGGGAGAAAGAGTTGCGGGCGTGAGGAGAGGGCGGACGGTGGGGGAAAATTACATGGCAGTAGTAAACCAGAGAGGGTTCTAGTAGGTGGATTCCTTCTCCGGAAAGGGAGAGACTGAGATGTGGCATGAAAGGGCTCTTTAAATTATGAAAAGTTTGATAGTGTAGGCGTAGCAATCAGAATTAGGGAGCATAAATAGAAGACAGTCATTTATAAACCTAATTGGTAATTCAAGAGAAACTTCTTTACGTAGAGAATGGTGAGAATTGGGATTGAGGACTGATTGGGAAACATCATAGGAGGCATTCTTTCTGGTTGTATCACAACTTGGTATGGGCTCCTGCTTTGCCCAAGACCTTAAGAAACTAAAAAAGGTCATGAATGTAGCCCAATCCATCACTCAAACCAGCCTCCCATCCACTGACTCTGTCTACACTTCCCACTGCCTCGGAAAAGCAGCCAGCATAATTCAGGACCCCATGCACCCCGGACATTCTCTCTTCCACCTTCTTCCATCACGAAAAAGATGCAAAAGTCTGTGGTCACGTATCAAACAACTCAAGAACAGCTTCTTCTCTGCTGCTGTTAGACTTTTGAATGGACCTAAGTTGATCTTTCCCTACACCCCAGCTGTGACTGTGTCACTACATTCTGTACTCTCGCCTTTCCTTCTCTATGAACGGTATGCTTTGTATAGCATGCAAGAAACAATACTTTTCACTGTGTACATGTGGTAATAATAAATCAAATCGAATCAAAGGGAGAAAGCAACGGAAGGATATGTCGATAGCATTACATGAAGAGGAGTAGAAGTCTTGTGTGGAGGATAAATACTAGTCCAGTCTAGATGGGTTGAATGGACTGTGTCTGTTCTGCAGAAGAGTGTGAGAGTGTTGAAATGAAGATTTTTATAAAATGTGACATGTGGCAGAGTGACTCCTGACTCTGGAGAGGTCAACGCTGAACACATTGGTTGTCAATCAGCAGCATGGTGTACCCCAGGAATAAGTAACGCCTGGTGAAAGCAAAAGGCTGCCTTGTTTCAAGCTGGGACAAGCCCCTCGCGCTGTGTGGAGCTAAATGCCACAGGACTGTGTAGTATAGCTTTACAAAATGTGGACTGGGAGGGCGGGAAGAGAGATAAATTTAGCACAAACCATGTCGGAGTTCCCAAAGAGTGTACCTAACATGGGGCGGCTCCCACTTAATTTATTCCCTGCAGCGGATAAAATATGATACTCCCTGTGCAGTGCGGACGCACAGCTGCTAGGTACAGTCTGGAGAAGGCAGCACACGGCAAGAGAGGTCCAGTAACACGGCAGTCAGAATATTGAGTGTGTAGGGGGAGGTTTAAGATGTTGCATACCTCAGCAGAATAGGACACATAATTCATCGCTCTGCATCCTTCGAATACCAGAGAGAGACGAAACTTTATTTATTGCGTTAATAGCAAACAGCATCTGGTACCCTGGTTTCCCCTCCCTCCCTCCGTCCCAGCAAACCTCCGAGATTCCTGAGCCTCTGCCCACGTGCTCATCCCCCTTTGCTCCAACTTTTGCGGCATTTCCTTTAACCGTCTGAATCCTAAATTCAGGAATCCGCTGGCGAATCCGTTCCGCACCTCTATCGCTCTCCCTCCTAATTTACAGTCCGCGTTAAAACAGAGGGCGAGATTACCTGGCCTCCGGGTGGAGTGTTTCTCAGCGGTGGGAGGTGGCAGGCCATTTGCCGGTGGTGGGATCTTCTGGTCTGGCCCCTGTCAGCGGGCTTTCCCATTGATCCCACCCCACACTGCCGGAAAATCCGTGATGGCACACTCCATCAGCAGGGCTGGAAGATCCTGCCGGCGTGAATGGCCAGAGAGTTCGAGCCCATATTCTTTGACCTAGGTTTCAGTCACCCCTTATATCACCCTGTTTAGATTCAATGCGAAATCTTACCCAAAAATAGCAGAGTGTTGAATCCGGTGAGAAAACCATCGGATTTAGAACATAGAACATTGCAGCGCAGTACAGGCCCTTCGGCCCTCGATGTTGCGCCGACCAGTGGAACCAATCTAATGGCCCTCTAACCTAAACTATTCCAATGTTATCCATGTGCCTATCCACTGACCATTTGAATGCCCTTAAAGTTGGCGAGTCCACTACTGCTGCAGGCAGGGCATTCCACGCCCTTACTACCCTCTGAGTAAAGAACCTACCTCTGACATCCGTCCTATAATTATCACCCCTCAGTTTAAAGCTATGTCCCCTCATGTTAGCCATCACCATCCGAGGAAAAAGGCTCTCACTGTCCACTCTATCTAATCCTCTGATCATCTTGTGTGCCTCAATTAGGTCACCTCTTAACCTTCTTCTCTCTAACGAAAATCATCTCAAGCCCCTCAGCCTTTCTTCTTAAGACCTTCCCACCATACCAGGCAACATCCTGGTAAACCTCCTGTGCACCCTTTCCAATGCTTCCACATCTTTCTTATAATGCGGCGACCAGAACTGTACACAATACTCCAAGTGCGGCCACACCAGAGTTTTGTACAGTTGTAACATGACCTCACAGCTCCGAAATTCAATCCCTCTACCAATAAAAGCTAACACACTGTACGCCTTCTTAACAACCTTATCAACCTGGGTGCCAACTTTCAGGGATCTATGAACATGTACACCAAGATACACCGAGATCTTTCTCCAGACAAACATGCCAATTTCTCTCCAGACCTTATTACGCTCTGCTGAATGCAGATGGAGGAGGGGAGAAGGAGACCGCAACACATCAGCAGAACCTTGTTGCACAGAGATCGGGGCGCCATCTTTAATGGGCGTTCTGATCAAAACAGCAGTAAATCTCCCTCCCCCATTATGGAGATCTCAGGGGCTCCCCACACCTCCTTCATCAGAGCCTGAATTAATCTCCGTGAAAATCCCCCAGTCACCACACTCCGGCGCCTGTTCAGGTACACTGAGGGAGAATTTAGCGCGGCCAATGCACCTAACCAGCATATCTGCCCCACCCCCACACCCCCTCTCTCATCCTCACCTTCCCAATCTTCTTGTGGACGCAGAGGGCATTGCTGAGGTATAGTATGAATGAATACTTCATATCTGTCTTCATAGAAAAACAGGATAAAGTTCATGTCAGAGTAGAAGGTATAGGGGTGGGGGGAGGGGGGGGCTTTGAGATATTGGATGGGATAAAAATAGATAGAAAGGAGACGCTAAGCGGGTTGATGTCACTCAAAGGTTACAAGTCACCCCTGTGAGAACCAGATACAACCTAGGCTGCTGAGGAAATCAAGGGTGAAAACAACAGGAGCTCTGACCACAATCCTTCAATCCTTGAATATGGGAGTGATGCCAGAGGACAGGAGGATTGAGATATGAAACCGCTGTTCAGAAAAAAAGTGGAAATAGGTGAATCTGGTAAATACCAGCCAATCAGCCTAAAATCAATGTTGGAAAAATTCCAAGGGACCATTGTCAAGGACAAAATTAATTCCCACTTTGAGAAGCATGGGTGACTGCCTGTGTGGAGTCTGCATGTTCTCCCCGTGTCTGCATGGGTTTCCTCCGGGCACTCCGGTTTCCCCCCACAGTCTCACCTGATGAAGGAGCTGTGCTGTGAAAGCTCGTGATTCCAGATAAACATGTTGGACTTTAACCTAGTGTTGTGAGACCTCTTACTGTGCCCACCCCAGTCCAATGCCGGCATCTCCACATCAGTCCAAAGATGTGCAGGTTAGGTTGATTGGCCATGCTAAAATTGCCCCATGCAGTAACAAGGAGAGGGCCTGGATTGTCATCAGCACAGTCTAGTTGGACTGAATGGCCTCTTCTGCACTGTAGCGATTCTATGATTCTATGGATAAGGGGTAGTCAGCACAGACTTGTTAAAGGCAAATTGTGTCTGATCAATGTGATGGAGCACTTTGATGAAGTAAGGAGAGGATTGAGGAAGGCAGTGCAGTTAGATGTTGCACATATATTTCCACCCTGCTTGTCTGTAAAATATCCAACTGCAAAGATGCTCACATAAATAAGAATTAATCAAAAAATAGAAATATGTGGTTAAAGTTAAGGTTTAGTTATTAGTGTCACAAGTAGGCTTACATTAACACTGCAATGAAGTTACTGTGACAATCCCCTAGTTGCCACATTCCAGTGCCTGTTCTGGTACACTGAGGGAGAATTTAGTGTAGCCAATGCATCTAACCAGCACAATTTTGGACTGCGGGAGGAAACCCACGCAGACAAAGGGGGAACATGCAAACTCCGCTCAGACAGTGGCCCAAGCTGGGAATCGAACCAGGTGCTGTGAGGCAAAAGTGCTAACCACTGTGCCACCATGCTGACTAAAGTATTAAAGAGATAGTGGTAACTTGTGTAAGAAATTGGCTAAGAGATAGAAGCATAGGGTGGATGTTTTTCTAACTGGAAAGAAGTATACAATGAGGTACCCCAGGATTGATGTTGGGGACAATGCTTTTCTTGTTATATAAATGACCTAGTCTTGGGTATGGGGTACAATTGAAGTTTGTGGATGATACAAAAATTGACAACATAGGATTGTAACAGATTTTACAAACATATGAATTAGGAACAGGAGTAGGCCACTTTGCCCCTCAATAATATAATGGCTGATCTGTTTGTACCCTCAACTTCACATTCCTGCCTTCCCCCGAAAACCTTTCACCCCTTTGCTTACTGAAGATCTTTCTCGCTCTGCCTGAAAAATATCCAAAGACTCTGCTTCCGTCATCACCTTCTGAGGAAGAGAGTTCCAAAGATCCATAACCCTTTCTCCTCATCTCTGTCTTAATTGTGCAACCCCTTACTGTACCTCTGTCACACCCTGTGCACAGACAGACTAGCGAAGGTGATGGCATTGTGGTATTGTCACAGGGCCAGTAATCCAGAGAGGAACTCAGGGTATTGCTCTAGGGTTTGAATAACCCCACAGCAAATGGTGAAACTGGATTTAATTCTCCAGCTTCCCAGCCACAAATTTCCTGGCGGCAGGTGCTGTTCGCTAATGGTGGGTTCCTCTGATCCTGCCACTGTCGATGGGATTTCCCATCGATTTGATTTGATTTATTATTGTCACATGTATTAACATACAGTGAAAAGTATTGTTTCTTGCGTGCTTTACAGACAAAACATGCCGTTCATAGAGAAGGAAATGAGACAGTGCAGAATGTAACGTTTCAGTCATAGCTAGGGTGTAGAGAAAGATCAACTTAATGCGAGGTCGGTCCATTCAAAAGTCTGACAGCAGCAGGGAAGAAGCTGTTCTTGAGTCGGTTGGTACGTGACCTCAGACTTTTGTATCTTTTTCCCGAAGGAAGAAGATGGAAGAGAGAATATCCAGGGTGCGTGGGGTCCTTAAGTATGCTGGCTGCTTTGCTGAGACAGCAGGAAGTGTAGACAGAGTCAATGGGTGGGAGGCTGGTTTGCGTGATGGATTGGGCTACATTCACGACTTTTTATACTTTCTTGTGGTCTTGGGCAGGGCAGGAGCCATACCAAGCTGTGATACAACCAGAAAGGATGCTTTCTATGGATCGTTGGTAAAAAATGGTGAGAGTTGTAGCTGACATGCCAAATTCCCTTAGTCTTCTGAGAAAGTTGAGACGTTGGTGAGCTTTCTTAACTATAGTGTCGGCGTGGGGGGATCAAGGACAGGTTGTTGGCGATCTGGACATCTAAAAACTTGAAGCTCTCGACCCTTTCTACTTCATCCCCGTTGATGTAGACAGGGGCATGTTCTCCTTTACGCTTCCTGAAGTGCTGTCACCCCATGCTGTCATGAAACCCGTGGGTTTCTGCCAGAGCCAGAGAATCCCCCTGGCGTGAACAACCATAGAATTCCAGCCCAAGGATTAGAAAGCTAATGTAGATCGTGAAATTATTGTCATCAAAACCCATCTGGTTCGCTAATGCCCTCTAGGGAAGGAAATCTGCCAACCTTACTCGGTCTGGCCTACATGTGACTCCAGAATCACAGCAATGTGATTGATGCTTAAATGCCTCTGAAGTGGCCCAGCAAACAGTTCAAGGGCAATTAGGAATGGGCAATAAATGTTGGTCCAGCCAGTGACGCCCATATCCCCTCAGCAAATATGTTCAGGGCGATCGGTGGCATGGTAGCACAGTGGTTAGAACTTCTGTCTCATAGCGCCAGGAACCTGATTTCGATTCCCAGCTTGGGTCACTGTCTTTGCAGAGTCTGCATGTCCTCCCCATATCTGCGTGTGTTTCCTCTGGGTGCTCCGGTTTCCTCCCACAGTCTGAAAAATGCGCTGGTTAGGTGAATTGGCCATACTAAATTCTCCCTCAGTGTACCCAAACAGGTGCCAGAGTGTGGCGACTAGGGGATTTTCACAGTAACTTCATTGCAGTGTTAATGTAAGCAAACTTGTGACTAATAAATAAACTTTAATGGGCAGACAGATGGCAGATAGAATTTAATGAGAATATATATGAAGTGGTGCATTAGAATCTAGAAAGTTCTATTTTTGACAGAAACAGAGGAAGCTGAGAATGCATATTCACAAACCTATGAATGTGGCAAAGGCAAGTTAATAAGGTGACTAAAGACATTTTTGGACTATTAGGTCTTGTAAATAAGAGAATTGAATGCAAAAACAAGGAAGGCATGCAAGAACCTTCACCAATTTCTGGTTTAGTCTTTTCTGTGTTCAGTTTTGGGTGCCGCACCTTCGGATGAACGCTCAGGCCCTGCCGAGGTCACAGAGCAGATTTACTTGGGATGAGGAAGTTTGGAGAGGTTTCTCACCTTGGAGCAGAGAAGGTTGAGGGAATATCCAACAGAAGTATGGATGGCGTGGTGGCACACTGGTTAGTGCTGCTGTTTCACAGCGCCAGGGACCCAGCTTCAATTCTGACCTCGGGTCACTGTGTGGAGTCATAGAGATTTACAGCATGGAAAAAAGCCCTTTGGCCCAACTTGTCTATGCTGCGCTTATTTTTTTTTTGAAAAACCCCTAAGATAATCCCAGTTGCCTGCATTTGGCCCATATCCCTCTATACCCATCGCACCATGTAACTAAATGATTTTTAGAAGTTAAAATTGTATTCACCTCTACTACTACCTCTGGCAGCTTGTTCCAGACACTTAGCACCCTCTGTGTGAAAAAATTGAACCTCTGAACACTTTTGTATCTCTCCCCTCTCACCTTAAATCTATGCCCTCTAGTTTTAGACTCCCTATCTTTGGGAAAAGATATTGACTATCTACCTTGTCCATGTTCCTCATTATTTTATAGACCTCTATAAGATCATCCCTCAGCCTCCTATGCTCCAGAGAAAACAATCCCAGTCTATTCAGCCTCTCCTTATAACTCAATCCATCAAGTCCCAGTAGCATCCTAGAATGGAGTTTTCATATTCTCCCCATGTCTGTGTGGGTTTCCTCCAGGAGCTCCGGTTTCCTCCTACACTCCAAAGATGTGCGGGTTAGGTTGACTGGCCATTCTAAGTCGCCCTTTAGTGTCGGGGGAACTAGGAGGGTGTATGTGTGAGGCTGTGGGGATAATGCCTGGGTGGGATTGTGATCAGCACAGGCTTGGTGGGCCGGGTGGCCTGCTGTAGAGATTCTGTGAAAATACTGAAGAACTTTGATAGGTTGAGTAGAGAAAAACTATTTCCTCTGGCAAGTGGGTTGGTAACCAGAGGTTACAGATTTAAAATAATTAACAAAGGAACAAGGGGGGAAATGAGAAAGTCTTCACACAGAGAGTTGCTATGATCTTGAACTGGTTCAATCAGATTCCCCAGGAACTTTTAAAAGGCCATTTGACAGCACTTGAAAAGGACTAATTCACAATGTTACGGGGGAAAGGCTGAGTTGGTATGACTTGACCAGTCCCTTCAAAGAGCAGACAGTTTACATGCTGGGCTGAATGACCAGATTGTGCAGTAAAATTCCATTGTTCTGTGATGTTATAGTCTGTTCTGTTGCAATGATCAGCGAACCTGGTTGGACTGAAAGAGTTAACCTATTCCATCCCATAGATTGATGACTATTGACATTACTGTGGGATAATCCACCCTGTCACATTAATCAGCGATTCCTCCCTGTGTTTGACAGGGTTAATCTGTCCTGCCACAGTGAAAATTTCATGTAGCTGAGAACTTTTGTTGGCAAGTTTCTAAAGCATTGAACAGAAATGGAATGGTAACAGTAGGAGACTTTAATATAGTTTTGGGAAACAAAGAGATGCTGGGAATACCAAAGACTTTGCCTTGGGTCTCCTTCATGAACCCTATTCCCTAGCCAGCGACACCAACCCACTACCTGGCAACTCTCTGAGACTGAACCAAATCTCGCCAACTTTATGGTGTCAGGTTTGACCCCAAGATGAACTTTTGCTCACGTGCCTGTGCCATCACTAGACTGCACCATTGCCCAACTTCAACCCCACCTTTGACCTCAACTATTCCAACACACTCCTGAACAATCCCCCCCATTCATAAACCTACGCTTATTCTACTCTGCTGCATGTGTCCTAACATGCGTTAATCACTCCTGGGCTCGCTGGATTGATTTGGCTCCCAGATAAGCAGCACCTCGATTTTAAATTCTGATTGCTCTTACATCTCTCCATAGCCTTACCCTTCCTTTGCTTTGTAACTTCCTCCAGCCCCCCGACCCTTTGAGATCTTTGTGCTCCTCCAATCCTGGTCTCTTCCACATACCTGATTTTAATCGCTGCACCATTGGTGGCGATGCCTTCAGCTGTGATTGCCCTAACCTCTGGAATTCCCTCCCTGACTCTCTTCACTCCTCTTTCCTCCTTTTGAGATGCTCCTTGCGATCTACCCCTATCGCGAAGCCATCTGCCCTCATGTGCCCTGACGTAGCTGAGTGTCAAATCTAGTTTAATGGATCTTCTGCCTCAGGATGTTTCACTATACCAAAGGTGCTGTGTGACTTTTTTTTAATACATGGGGCATGGGTGTCGCTCGCTAGCCAGCATTTTCCTAGTTGCCCCTTGAGAAGGTGGCGGTGAGCTGGCTCCTTGAATCACTGCAGTTTACGTGCTGTGGGTTGACCCACAATGCCATTAGGAAGGGAATTTCAGGATTTTGACCCAGCGACTGCGAAGGAACAGCTGCGTACTGCAGTTGGCGTAGGGAATAAATCCCGAAAAATAGGGAAAAGATTTTTGATCAATATGTCCCCAGTCCAACAAGGAAAGAAGAACATATAAGAACAGAAAAGGTTGGAAATGCTCAGCAGGTTTGGCAGCATCTGTCAAAACAGAAAAACAAGAGTTAACGTTTCAGATCCACCTCAGGAACTAACTCTGGAAGGATTTTCCTGACCCTCCATGGAGAATGCCGTGAGCAAGTAAAATTCCATTAACTTCTGGCAGGACTGGAAAATCCCACTGGCAAGCAGGACTGAAAATTCCCATCCTCCGTCTCTCTCCACAAGTGTTTGCCAGATCTGCCGAATGTTTGCAGTGTTTCCTGTTCGTATTTTGGCTTTCCAGCATCCGCCGGAAAGATGGAATGGGCGGCATAGTGGCACGGTGGTTAGCACTGCACCCTCACAGCTCCAGGGGCCTGGGTTCGATTCCCAGCTTGGGTCACTGTCTGTGCAGAGTTTGCACGTTCTCCCCATGCCTGCGTGGGGTTTCCTCCGGGTGCTCCGGTTTCCTCTCATAGTCCAAAGATGTACAGGTTAGGTTGATTGGCCATGCCAAATTGCCCTTTAGTGTCCAGGATGTGTATGTTAGAGGGATTAGCAGGATAAATATGTGGGATTTCAGGGATAGGGCCTGGGTGGGATTGTTGTTGGTGCAGGTTTGAGTGGCTAAATAGCCTCCTTCTGCACTGTAGGGGTTCTATGAGTTTCTGAAATTCCTAGCCTCTGTTTCTCTCTCTCTCTCCACAAGTGTTGCCAGACCCGCTGAGTGTTTGCAGCACTTTCTGTTTTTATTTCAGATTTCCAGCATCCGCAGTATTTTGTTCAGGGAAAGACATGATGCTGGATCTACTCTCCAGAAATGAAGCAGAGGAAGTGAGTGTGTCACAGTTGAGAATCACCTAGCTAACCGTGACTACAACATCATTCTGTTTTAAAGTAATTTTGAAAGATTAGACAACATCAAAGATAGAAATGCTCAACTGGGAAGAGCTTTCAGTGATTTAAGAAAGGATCGAGCCTATAGTTTGGGACTGGTGATTGAAACGTAAAGCAGTAACAGAATAATGGAGGCCATTCAGGGTAGCGATGGCTCAGGGACAAACCAAGCTTATTCCTTTGAAAGGAAGAGGCAGAACTAATCCACTCTGGATAGCAAATGTAAAATTAAATAGAAAAAAGTGAAGGCTTCTGTCAAATGTCAGGAGCAAGATTTGAAGCAAAAGTTAAAGTTAATTTATTAGTCACAAGTAGGCTTACATTAACACCGCAATGAAGTTACCGTGAAAATCCCCTAGTCGCCACACTCCGGCACCTGCTCAGGTACACTTAGGAGAAATTTAGCACAGAAATGCACCTAACCAGCACGTTTTTCAGACTGTGGAAGGAAATGGGAGCACCCGGAGGAAACCCATGCAGACACGGGGAGAATGTGCAAACTCCAAACAGACAGTGACCTGAGCTGGGAATTGAACTTGGGTCCCTAGCGCTATGAGACAGCAGTGCCAACCACTGTGTCACCGTGCCGCCCAAGTTAATAATTGGGGTGAATATAGAAAGTGCAGGACTGAATGGAAAAAGTTAATAGAATCACACAATCATAGAATTAATACTTGTTTGATTTGAGCTGATTTATTATTATCACATGTATTAGTATACAATGAAAAGTATTGTTTCTTGCACACTATATGGACAGAGCGTATCATTCATAGAGAAGGAAAAGAGAGGGTGCAGAATGTAGTGTTACAGGCGTAGCAAGGATGTGGAGAAAGATTAACTTAATATATGGTAGGTCCATTCAAAAGTCTGTGCTGCAATAGGAGGCCATTTGGCCCATCATGTCTGCCCCATGTCTGTCCCTGTCACAGTATGGAAACAGCTCTTCTTAAAGTCACAATTTCAGTCCATTGTGAATGTGATTCAGGTAAACTCTCCTTCATTGCTCACCTCACCCTGTCTACAGTCGCTGAACTATCACCTTAACAACTCACAATGCCCGGCTGACTGACAACAGCTGTGGACCAATAGGAAGAGAGAGGTGTAGAGCCACATAATTGACGATGCAAAGAGAGGCGACAAGGAAAGATTGGCAGGCGACACTAAATAGATCCCCGAAACTGGGATGCTGGCCTTCATAGCGAGGGGGATTGAATATAAAAGTAGGGAGGTCTTGCTGCGGCTGTATAGGGCATTGGTGAGGCCGCAGCTGGAGTACTGTGTGCAGTTTTGGTCGCTGTACTTACGCAAGGATATTTTGGCCTTGGAGGGAGTGCAGAGGAGGTTTACTAGGCTGATGCCGGAGTTGAGGGGGTTGAGCTATGAGGAGAGGCTGAATAAACTAGGCTTGTACTCGTTAGAGTTTAGAAGAATGAGGGGAGATCTCATTGAGACGTATAAGATGATGAATGGGATGGATAGGATAGAGGTGGAGAGGCTCTTCCCGCTCAGAAAGGACAGTAGGACTAGGGGGCACAGCCTCAAGATAAAGGGGGGGCGGTTTAGAACAGAGTTGAGGAGGAACTTCTTCACTCAAAGGGTGGTGAATCTCTGGAATTCTCTGCCCGTTGAGGCGGTGGAGGCTGCCTCGCTAAATATTTTTAAGACGCGGGTTGATGGGTTTTTGATAAACGAGGGGATTAAGGGTTATGGGGAGAGGGCGGGAATGTGGAACTGAGCCACGACAGATCAGCCATGATCTTATTGAATGGCGGGGCAGGCTCGAAGGGCTAGATGGCCTACTCCTGCTCCTATTTCTTACGTTCTTAAACCTCCGATAAACAAAAACACAAATTATTTTCCCAGGAGAAAGCTGAACCAATTAAAGACCCTTTATGATGAGGCAGTGAACCCAGCTAAAGTATTAAACAAGTGCTTAGAATCATTACATTGCAGTAGGAGGGCATTCAGCCCATAGAGTCTGCACCAACCTTCAGAGGAGCATCCCACTCTCTACCCAATCCCTGCAACTCAGCATGGCCAATGCACTAACCTGCACATCTTTGGACTGTGGGAGGAAACCAGAACAGGAAACCCACACAGTCACAGGGAGAACGTGCAGACTTCACACAGACAGTAACCCAAGCCAGGAATTGAACCCGGGTCCTTGGTGCTGTGCAGCAGCAGCACTAACCACTGTATCGCATCTGTTTTCACATCAAAAACTGAGGATGTGAAGAATACACTGAAGGAGGTGATAGAAGTTATGGATAGAATATGAACAGATAAAAAGAAGTACTAAAACGATGAACATTACTGAGAGTTAATAAAGTCACTGGCCCAAATAGAATGCATCTCAGGTTGTTGAAAGAAGCAAAGGTAGAATTAGCCGAGGCACTTGGTCACAAATCTTTCAGTCCTTATTAGATGGAGGAGTATGTCGGTGAGCTGGAGGATTGTTAAGGTTATATCCCAATTTTCACTCCCAAATCTAATCCCAGGTTCCTGAATCACAGCTGGTGAGTGTTGTGTTCTTGAGACGAGAAAGTGACTTTGAGCCTATATGGTCCCCAAAACTGTCCACCGTTGTAACTTTTTCTCACTTTGTGTTTGGATGTATTCAAGATAAATGGATCAAGACCAATGCTGTGATTGGTCAACAACCGACTGCTGTTGTATCATGTGATTACCAAGATGGTGGAAGACGATCTGGATGGAACTTGGTATTTTTCATCCAGTAACTCCCTAGGTTCCTCTCACGTTCAGCACAGGGAAGAGATGTTTGTGTTCATCATTTATATTGCATCTTCTACAATAGTAAAATGTCCCAAGGTTCATCACAGGATTTAATTTGATTTATTATTGTCACATGTATTGGGATACAGTAAAAAATTGTTTCTTGCATGCTAAACAAACAAAGAGTACCAAATAAAGAGAAGGAAAGCAGAATGTAGTGTTACCATCATGGCTAGGATGTAGAGAAAGATCAGCTTAGTATAAGGTAGATCCATCCAAAAATCTGATGGCAGCAGGGAAGAAGCTGTTCTTGAGTCGGTTGATATGTGACCTCAGACTTTTGTATCTTTTCTTGATGGAAGAAGGTGGAATAGACTATGTCTGGGGTGCGTGGGGTCCTTGATTTTGCTGGTTGCTTTTCCAAGGCAGCGGGAAGTGTAGACGGAGTCAATGGATGGGAGGCTGGTTTGCATGATGAACTGGGTTACGTTCAAGACCCTTTGTCATTTCTTGCAGTCTTGGTCAGAGCAGAGCCGTACCAAGCTGTGATACAACCAGAAAGGAATGCTATGAAACCAGGAATTGACACTCAGGCAAAGGAGGAGATATTGGGAAGGGTGATTCAAAGCAAGGTTAAGGAGGTACATTACAAGAAGCATCTTAAAAGGAGAGAGAGGCGAAGAGATCCAGGCCATCTACTGCCCAACTCTGATTGGGCACATTCCAGCAGGTGCCATCATATGAATGCCCTGCCCCCACACTTCTCCAACATGTCCACCCCTGCAATGGCCAGTAAATGGACGCCTCATTACTCCATTTGGGTGATTTTTAGCTATTCAGCTCCATTTCAGATATTTTCCCCCTCAATGACAAAAAGGTTCAAGGGAATATTTTTCAAAGCACCATTTTTTTGAGTGCTGCTGTGACTTTTTTTTGCTCCCAAATTTTGCCTGCAGCAGCGACTGGGAGATTATTCATTAATTCCTAAAGACTCCAGCGGAATCCTGGAGTATTTCCAACCTCACCATGCAGCTGAAGACACAACCACTATTAAACAAAATAAAATAAGAGGCGCTCTCCAGAGACCGAAATTGGAGCAGCGTGGAGATCACCGAGGTCTGGAGGAGGTTACAGAAGAACATAAGAACATAAGAAATAGGAGCAGGAGTAGGCCATCCAGCCCCTCGAGCCTGCCCCGCCATTCAATAAGATCATGGCTGATCTGTGTTTCACTGGACCAAAAGTTAGTGTAGGTAAATGGGGATATTTGAACTCAGGACTTTGGGCAAGTTAGGGTGTTTTTAATTCATTCATGGGACATGGGCAACACTGATTGGCCAGCATTTATTGCCCATAACTTGTTCAGAGGGCAGTCGTGAGTCAGCCGCATTGCTGTTGCTCAGGAATCACATGTGGGCGAGACAGTACAGGCAGCAGATTTCCTTCCCTAAGGAACATTAGTGAACCAGATAGGTTTTTCCTGACAATTGACAATGATTTCATGGTCATCAGTAGATCCCTAATTCCAGATTTTTTTTTTATTGAATTCAAATTCCACCATCTGCCGTGGTGGGATTCGAAACCGGGTCCCCAGAACATTAGCTGAGTTTCTGGATTAATAGTCAAGTGATAATACCACTCGGCCATTGTCTTCCCTACTGGAGGAGCGTGGTTAGGGAAAGCAGGGTTTTGGCTGAGGTTAAGTTTACTGAGAGTGAAAGGTGAGAGGTCGGTTCGGGAATGCATCGGATCGGTTCAGTTAGGAGGTAACAAGGGCATGGACGAGAGTTTCAGCAGCAGATAAGCTGAGGCAGTTACAACAGTGGGCAGTGTGACATTAGCAAAAATAGGTGGCCTTAGCAATAGAGAGGAGATGGGGAGGGGGGGAACTCAACTTAATGTCAGGTAGGATATAGAGGTTGTGAATTGCCTGGTTCAGCCTGATTTGATCTGATTTGATTTATCATCATCGCGTGTATTAATATACAATGAAAAGTATTGTTTCTTGCGTGCTATACGGACAAAACATACCATTGTTAGAGAAGGAAACGACAGCGTGCAGAACATAGTGTTACAGTCATAGGTAGGGTGTAGAGAAACATCAACTTAATGCAAGGTAGGTTCATTCAGAAGTCTGACAGCAGCAGAGAAGAAGCTGTTCTTGAGTTGGTTGGTACGTGACCTCAGACTTTTGTATCTTTTTCCCGAAGGAAGAAGGTGGAAAACAGAATGTCCAGGGTGTGTGGGATCCTTGATTATGCTGGCTACTTTGCTGAGACGGTGGGAAGGGTAGCCAGAGTCAATGGATGGGAGGCTGGTTTGCGTGATAGATTGGGCTACATTCACGATCTTTTGTAATTCCTTGCAGTCTTGGATGGAGCAGGAGTCGTACCAAGCTGTGATATAATCAGAAAGAATGCTTTCTATGTGCGTCAGTAAAAGGTGGTGAGAGTCGTAGCTGACATGCCAAATTTCCTTAGTCTTCTGAGACAGTAGAGGCATTCGTGGGCTTTCTTAACCATAGTGTCAGCATGGGGGGATCCAGGACAGGTTGTTGGTGATCCGGACATCTAAAAACTTGAAGTTCTCAACCCTTTCTACTTTGTCCCCGTTGATGTAGACAGGATTCCCCTTTAAGCTTACCGAAATCAATGACAATCTCCTTCATTTTGTTGACATTGAGGGAGAGATTATCGTTGCCGCAGCAGTTCACCAGACTCTCTATCTCATTCCTGTACTCTGTCTCGTCATTGTTTCAGATCTGACCCACCATGGTGGCATCATCAGCAAACTTGAAAATTGAATTGGCGGGAAATTTGGCCACACGTTCGTAGGGGTGTAAAGAGTATAGTAGTTACATAATATAGGAGTATAGCAGGAGTATAGTATAGTTCCTTGCGGTGTTGGGCAGAGCAGGAGCCAAAGCAGCTGTGATACAACCAAAAAGAATGCTTTCTGTGGTGCATCTGAAGTGGAGGAGAGCGATGTGGTGTGTGGATTGTGCATCGTTCCAGGTGTTATGGTAAAGTTAGGCAAGAACTGCAGCTCCAAGATTACGCTGAGCACAAAGTAATGTTTTCAGTTATACATTTGGGTGAGGAGGATGGTTCAGGCGCGGTGACACATTGGTCCATCTCTTGACAATTCTATAAAATGTCTTTAATCCTGCACTATCTGTATTAAATAAGCTTTGGGAGTCAACCTGGTTAAGTGGGTAACTCTCGTGCCTCTCAAGTTCAAGTCCCACTCCGAAGACTTGAGCACAAAATCCGGACTCGCCCTGTGCCAGTAGGAGGGAGTGCTGCACTGTCAGCAGTGCCATCCTTCAGGTTAAACCAGGAACCCACATCTGCCTTCCTGGGAGGACATAAAAGATCCCACTATTTTGGAGAGAAGTGGATTTCTCTCTCTCTCTCTCGTGCCCGTATTTATCCCTCACACCACAATGGTTAGTAATATCATAAAAACTAGGAGCAGGAGTGAGCCATTCAGCCCTTCCAGCCTGTTCCGCACCCCACCCCATTCAATATGATTATGGCTGATCCTCGATCTCAATGCCATACTCCCCGCTTCCTCCCCCCATTCCCCTTGATGCCTTGCTGTGCTTTTTTCCTTACACTCCAACAGTGGCTACACCTGAAGCAAAAGTATTTCACTGGCTGTGAAGCGCTTTGCGATGTCCTGAAGTCATGAAAGGCGCTATATAAATGCAAGTCTTTCTTTTTTTTTCTTCCATAGAGATGTGAGCCCCTGTACCTCATCCGTGCCAGATGCCAACTGAAGCAGCAGCCTGCACAGGTATGAGCATGGCAGATGGTAGATGTGGTGTGTGTAGGGTTGCCAACTCTGGTTGGACCTATTCCTGGAGGCTTCACCGTATGTCCTCCGACTTCCAACCATCCCCCCACCCCCCCAACTCCCCCCCCACCCCACCCGTCCCCAATACTTTTAAACTGATAAATCGACAACGTGCGAAGGGAACACACAATTGCTCTGTTTTTCTTCTAAAATGCCCCGTGAGCTTCCTTTTCCGGGTTTGCTTTGTTCAAAGCGGTGTCCGGGAGGTTAACCTTTTATTCCTGGAGACTCCAGGACAATCCTGGAGGGTTGGCAACTCTAGACGCACGTCACGGCTGGTGGGGATGCTCGCTGCTTGAGAAAATAATAGTTCACGGTTTTTGTTTCACGTAAATGGGCCAAATGACGTGGTTAAGTTTGAGAGTCCTGTTACTCAGCTTGGGTCTCATTTAGGTGTAACTACACCTGGGGTGTGTGATCTTCATCAGCTTGTCAGGGAGATGAACGTAGGGACATAGAAAATAGGTGCAGGAGGCCATTCGGCCCATCTTCTGCCCCTCTGTTAGATCATGGCTGACTTTACTCCTGATTTGATGCCATTTTCCCGTACTATCCCATATCCTTTGACATTCTTTATATCTAGAAATCTACCAATCTCTGTCTTAAACATTTTCAACGACTGAGCTTCCGTGATGACGAGAATTCCAAAGATTTACTGCCTTTTGAAAGGAGAAATTTCTCCTCACCTCAGCCATAAACGGGCGACTTCTTACTGTGTCATCGAGTCATAGAGCCATACCGCACAGAAACAGGCCCTTCGGCCCAACCAGTCCGTGCCGACCATTGCGTCCTCTCAGCTAGTCCCAATGTGTGGCCCACATCCCTCTAATCCTTCCCCATCCATTTACTTACCCAAATGCTTTTTAAGTATTGCTGTTGTACACATGGTAGCACAGTGGTTAGCACTGCTGCTTCACAGCGCCAGGGACCTGAGTTCGATTCCCGGCTTGGATCACTGTCTGTGTGGAGTTTGCACATCCTCCCCGTATCTGCATGGGTTTCCTCCAGGTGCTTCGGTTTCCTCCCACGCTCTGAAAGACGTGCCGGTTAGGTACATTGACCGGAACAGGCGCCGGACTGTGGCGACCAGGGTAATTACACAGTAACTTCATTGCAGTGTTAATGCAAGTCTTACTTGTGACTACGAAATAAACTCTACTTGCCTCAACCACTTTCCCTGGCAGATCATTCCACACACCACCACCCTCTATGTGAACAAGTCCCTTTTCCCCCTCACCTTAGTTTTCATGCGAATGTATCTGTCTAGATTCTAGACAGTATCTAGAACTGTCCCCCAGTTCTAGACCTCCCCCAAGACCCCTAACCAGGGGAAAACACCCTTCCCGCACCTCCCCTGTCCAAACCTGTAAGAATCTTCTACACTTCAAAATTTTAGAAGGTTCCACCCCCGACTGTGGCCAGGATTATTTGGCCCTGCCACGGTGTGTCTCCCTTGGCCAGATACCGGGGCCAGTTAACCTGCCAGTTACTTTGGTGGGATCTTAATATCAGCAGGTGGGAGGAGGCGCAGAATCCTGGCCTGTATAAAAGTTGGGGGGTCTTCAGTTAACGGTACGACACACAGGGGGGTGGAGATTGCGGCTCTGAACTGCCTCTCCGTTCACACCCTAACAATGGACAACAGGGGGGAGGGGGGCACCAGTAACCTGCCTCTGTCACCCCAATGAAAACCAGTGAGCATGAGGCCCGGTGTAACTCCACTGCCCTTGGAATACAAAGGGGTGGAAGTGACGGCATTTCGGCTACATGAAAGCTTTGGTCAGAGGCCGTGGCAGATGGAAATCAGTGTGAGGAAATCTGAGGCTACTCACTGTGGACCCAAGGCAGACAAATCTGGAGTTTTTTCCTTAACGAAAAGAGTCTAGGAAATGTGGAGAGTTCCTGTTTCAGTTGTGGCAGCATTACAGACTAACATCTGTATTGTGCCAACATTTTTTTTTATGAATGAAGCAGCAATGTGATAGTGGCCAGTTAATCTTGTTTTCTTTAATGATGTTGATTGAGGAGCAGGCATTGTCCAGGATTCCAAGGATAACTCCCCTGCTGCTCTTCAATGCCAGCTTGTGATTCAGAGGCAACTGTGCTGCCAACTGCAACACAGCTGGCACGGTTTTAGCTGTCCAGTACACTGGTTCCTAACTGGTGCGCCGTTGTACACTAGTGTGTCATGAAGACGTCCCCAAGGGTGTCACAGTAGCACAGTGGGTTAGCACTGCTGCTTCACAGCTCTAGGGTCCTGGGTTCGATTCCCAGCTCGGGTCACCGTCTGTGTGGAGTTTGCACATTCTCCTCGTGTCTGCGTGGGTTTCCTCCAGGTGCTCCGGTTTCCTCCCACAGTCCAAAGATGTGCGGGTTAGGTTG
The DNA here is from genome assembly GCF_965287045.1 of Carcharhinus amblyrhynchos. Taxonomy (NCBI): domain Eukaryota; kingdom Metazoa; phylum Chordata; class Chondrichthyes; order Carcharhiniformes; family Carcharhinidae; genus Carcharhinus; species Carcharhinus amblyrhynchos. Next base: position 11,149,269 of record NC_137336.1, on the reverse strand, counting down.
ATTGGCCATGCTAAACTTGCCCCTTAGTGTCCTGGGATGCGTAGGTTAGAGGGATTAGTGGGGTAAAATATGTAGGGATATGGGGGTAGGGCCTGGGTGGGATTGTGGCCGGTGCAGACTCGATGGGCCGAAGGGCCTCTTTCTGCACTGTAGGGTTCTATGATGCTATGAAAAAAGGTGCACAATGATTCAAAATTCATGGAATTAAACTAAAACTACACCTCATAGTCAGCTCTCTGTTCAGCCTCTTCAAGATCTGAGGAATCTTGGGCCTCCTGCAAAGGCACCGACTAGGAGAGAGCCACATGTGCGCAGCTTAGATCTTTTACATTGGTCAGGCTCCGTGCACATGACCAACAGGACTTGGAGCTGAAGACATTCTTCACACATGGTTGTGAAAAATGACTTGTGATAGTGAAGAGTGACTTGGGTATTGTCAACAATGAATAGTGATTGTGAACAGTGACTTGTGAAAGTGAACAGTGACTTGTGATAGTGAACAGTGGTTTGGGTTGTGACCAGTGACTTACGGTTGCTAACAGTTGTTGTGAACGGTGGCTTGTGGTTGTGAACAGTGAGTTGGGCTTGTGGACGCTGGCCGCGATTGTGAACGTAAGCTTGGGGTTGTGAACAATAATTGGGAGTGTGGACCGTGAATTCTGGTTGTAAACCATGGCTCTGGATGTGAACAGTGATGATCTTGTGAATAGTGATTTGGAGTTGTGAACAGTGGTTGTGAACCGTGGTTGCAATTGTGAATGGTGGTTGTGATTGTGAACAGTGGTTGCGATTGTGAACAGTGAATTCTGGTTGTGAGCCACGGCTCTGGTTGTGAACAGTGATGATCTTGTGAACAGTGGTTGTGAACAGTGGTTGTGAGCTCCAACATGGGTTTGTGAACAGTGACACACGGTTGTGAACAGCGCTTGTTATTGTGAACAGATACTTGTGGTTGTGGACAATGACTTGTGGATTTGAACAGTAGCTATGTTGTGAAGAGTGAATAGTGATTGTGAGCAGTGGTTGTGATTGTGAAAAGTGATTTGTGCCAGTGAACAGTGAGTTGTGAATGCAAACAACTTGTTGGTGTGAACAGTGACTTGTGAAATATGATTGTGAACAGTGTGTTTATGAATTGTGAATTGATTGTGATTGTGAACAGTGGGTGGATGTAGTGAACAGTAAATAGTGATTCTGAACAGTGGTTAAGGTTAGGGAAAAGTGACTTGGCCTTGTAAAAAGTAGATTGTGATTTTGAACAGTGTCCTGGGGTTGTGAAAAGTGGCTTGTGCTAATGAGCAGTGAATTCTGATTTTGAACAGTGAACTGTGGTTGTGAACAGTGAATTTTAGTTGTGAAAAGTGCCTTGGGGGTGTAAACAGTGGTTGGAGTAGTGAAAAGTGACTTGTAAAGTTAAAGATTTATTTGTTAGTCACAAGTAATCTTACATTAACACTGCAATGAAGTTACAATGAAATTCCCCTAGTTGCCACACTCTGGCACCTGTTTGGGTCAATGCACCTAACCAGCACGTCTTTCAGACTGTGGGAGGAAACTGGAGCACCCAGAGGAAACCCACACAGTCACAGGGAGAATGTGCAGACTCCACACAGGCAGTGACCCGAGGCTGGTCATTGTGGACAGTGACTTGTTGTTATAGACAGTGGTTGTACTTGTGAATATTGGCTTGGGGTTGTGAACAGTGACTGGGAACGTAAAAGTGAATTCTGGTTGTGAACTATGGCTGTGGTTGTAAACAGCGATGATCTTGTGAATAGTGATTGTGATTGAACAGTCAATTAGCATTGTGAATAGTCGTGTGGTTGGGATTGTGAACAGTCATGATCCTGTGAATAGTGACTTGGAGTTGTGAACAGTTGTTGCAATTGTGCACAGTAAATTCTGGTTGTAAACAGCGACTTGTGGATGTAAATCGTAATTATGTTATGAACACTGAATAGTGATTCTGAACAATGGTTGTGGTTGTTAACAGAGATTTGGCTGTGTGAAAAGTGGATTGTGATTTTGAAAAGAGACCTGGGGTAGTGAACAGTTCCTTGTGGACTTGAACAGTGGTTGTAGTTATGAATAGTGATTGGCACAGTGGTTAGCACACTGCCTCACAGTGCCAGAGACCTGGGTTCAATTCCCAGCTTAGGTCACTGTCTGTGTGGAGTTTGCATGTTCTTCCCATGTCTGCGTGGGTTTCCTCCATGTGCTCCGGTTTCCTCCCACAGTCTGGAAGATGTGCTGGTTAGGCGCATTGGCCATGCTAAATTCTCCCTCAGTGTAAATGTCAATTGCATTTGTAATGTTGCAAAGTGCCTTGATGTATTTGGGAGCTAGGGAGCTGAGTGCAAACGCTGCAGACATAGACTGTAACGCACACGGAAGGTGCTAGAAGAATGCAGTAGTAAAAAGTCTGACAACACCAGGTTTTAGTCCAACCAATTTATTTGATAGTAAACTCACAAGCTTTCGAGGGGACTCCCTCTTCGTCAGGTGAATGGAGAGTTCTGGCCTCAGACAGAGCATATAAAGCACAGACAGTTTAGAGATTACTGATTAGAATGCGAATCTTTACACCTAACCTGCTGTTCAAGTCCTAAAGTGGCCGACAATGTGTGTGGAAGGAGCACTGATCACAGGTTAAAGAGATGTGTATTGTCTCCAGACAGTACAGTAAGTGAGGTTTTGCAAACCCAGGCAAGTCACAGAGGTTACAGATAGTGCGACATGAACCCAAGATCCCTGTTGAGACCGTCCTCATGTGTGGAACTTGGCTATCAGTCTCTGTTCAGCGACTCTGCGTTGCCGTGTGTCATGAAGGCCACCCGAAGGTCAAGAGGCTGAATGCCCGTGACCACTGAAGTGTTCGCCAACAGGAAGGGAACAGTCTTGCCTGGTGATTGTCGAGCGATGTTCATTCATCCGTTGTTGTAGCATCTGCATGGTCTCCCCAATGTACCATGCTTCAGGACACCCTTTTTTGCAACGTATCAGGTAGACAATGTTGGCCGAGTTGCAAGAGTATTTACCGTGTACCTGGTGTATGGTATTCTCACGTGTGATGATGGTATCCGTGTCGATGATCCGGCATGTCTTGCAGAGGTTGCTGTGGCAAGGTTGTGAGGCCTTGTGGTCACTGTTCTTCTGAAGACTGGGTAGTTTGCTGTGAACAATGGTCTGTTTGAGGTTGTGTGGTTGTCTGAAGGCAAGAAGCGGGGGTGAGGGAATGGCCCTGGCGAGATGTTCGTCTTCATCAATGATATGTTGAAGACTCCAGAGAAGATGTCGTAGCTTCTCCGCTCCGGGGAAGTACTGGACGACGAAGGGTACTCTGTCCACTGTGTCCCGTGTTTGTCTTCTGAGGAGATAGGTGCGGTTTTTCGCTGTGGCACATTGGAACTGTCGATCTATGAGTCGAGAGACGTTTAAGATGATGAATGGGATGGATAGGATAGAGGTGGAGAGACTCTTCCCGCTCAGAAAGGACAGTAGGACTAGGGGGCACAGCCTCAAGATAAAAGGGGGGCGGTTTAGAACGGAGTTGAGGAGGAACTTCTTCACTCAAAGGGTGGTGAATCTCTGGAATTCTCTGCCCGTTGAAGTGGTGGAGGCTGCCTCGCTAAATATTTTTAAGACGCGGGTTGATGGGTTTTTGATAAGAGAGGGGATTAAGGGTTATGGGGAGAGGGCGGGAATGTGGAACTGAGCCACGACAGATCAGCCATGATCTTATTGAATGGCGGGGCAGGCTCGAAGGGCTAGATGGCCTACTCCTGCTCCTATTTCTTATGTTCTTATGTTCTTATGTACCCGAACAGGCGTTGGACTGCGGCAACTAGGGGATTTACATAGTAACTTCACTGCATGTTAATGTAAGGCTACTTGTGACTAATAAATACACTCTAAACTTTAGTTGTGAGAAGTGAGTTGGGGTTGTGAACAGTGATTCAGATTGTGAAGAGTGACTTATAGTTATTAACAGTGATTGTGAACATTGAGCTGTGGATTTTGGTTGTGAGTTGGGGTTGTGAACGCTGGTTGCGATTGTGAACAGTGGTTTGGTTGTGAACATCACCTTGGGGTTGGGAACAGTGTTTGGGACTGTGGTCAGTGAATTCTGGTTGTGAACTATGGCTGTGGTTGTAAACAGCAATGATCTTGTGAACAGTGTTTGTGATTGTGAACAGTCAATTAGGATTGTGAATAGTCGTGTGGTCGGGGTTGTGAATGGTGACTTGGGGTTGTGAACAAGAGTCTTGTGATAGTGAACAGTGGTTGTGAACAATGAATTGTTATCGTGAATAATGACTTGGGGATTGTGAACAGTGGCTTGTGGTTGTAAGCAGTGGTAGCGATTGTGAACAGTGATTTTGATTGTGAACAGTGATTGGGAGCGTGAACAGTGAATTTTGGTTGTGAACTACGGCTGTGGTTGTGAGCAGTGATGATCTTGTGAACAAAAGCTTGTAATTGTGAACAATGGCTGTGAAAAGTGACTTGTGGATTTGAACAATAGTTATGTTGTGAATAGTAAATAGTGATTGTGATTGTGAACAGTGAGTGGAGTTGTGAACAGTAAATAGTGATTCTGAACAGTGGTTAGGGTTAGGGAAAAGTGACGTGGCCCTGTGAAAAGTAGATTGTGATTTTGAACAGTGACCTCGGGTTGTGAAAAGTGGCTTGTGCTAATGAGCAGTGAATTCTGATTTTGAACAGTGAATTCCGACTGTGAATAGTGAATTCCAGTTACAGACAGTGAATTCTGATTGTAAACAGTGACTGGGGCTTTGAACAGTGATTGGAGTTGTGAACAGTGAATTCTGTTTGTGAACACTGAATTCTAATTGTGAAAAGTGACTTCAGGTAATGAACAGTGAATTGTGGTTGTGAACAGCAACTTGTAAAGTTAAAAGTTTGTTTAAATTGTCACAAACCAGCTTAAATTAACGCTGCAATGAAGTTACTGTGAAATTCCCCTAGTTGCCACAGTACGCCACCTGTTTGGGTAGAATGAAGGAGAATTTAGCATGGACAATGCACCTAACCAACACATCTTTTGGAGGAACACAAAACACTCAGAGGAAACCCAAACAGACATGGGGAGAATGTGCAGACTTCACGTAGACACGGACCCAAGCCGGGAATCGAACCTGGGCCCCTGGCACTGTGAGGCAGCAGTGCCAACCACTGTGCCACTATGCTGTTCTTGCATTGTTGTGAACAATGAACTGTGACTTGGTGTTGTGAACAGTGATTTGGGTTTAGAACAGTGTTGGTATTGTGAACAGTGAGTTTGATATTGTGAACGATGAGTTGGGTATTTGTGAGCAGTGAGTTGGGGATAGTGAACAGTGAGTTGGGCATTGCGAACAGTGATTTGGGTATTGTGAGCAGTGAGTTGGATATTGTGAGCGGTGAGTTGGGAATTGTGAGCAGTGATTTGGGGATTGTGAGCAGTGAGTTGGGGATTGTGAACAGTGAGTTGGGGATTGTGAGCAGTGAGTTGGGGATTGTGAACAGTGAGTTGGGGATTGTGAGCGGTGAGCTGGGGATTGTGAGCGGTGATTTGGGTATTGTGAGCAGTGAGTTGGGGATTGTGAACAGTGAGTTGGGGATTGTGAGCAGTGAGTTGGGGATTGTGAGCAGTGAGTTGGGGATTGTGAGCAGTGATTTGGGTATTGTGAGCAGTGAGTTGGGGATTGTGAGCAGTGAGTTGGGGATTGTGAGCAGTGAGTTGGGGATTGTGAACAGTGAGTTGGGGATTGTGAGCAGTGAGTTGGGGATTGTGAGCAGTGAGTTGGGGATTGTGAACAGTGAGTTGGGGATTGTGAGCAGTGAGTTGGGGATTGTGAGCAGTGAGTTGGGGATTGTGAGCGGTGAGTTGGGGATTGTGAATGGTGAGTTGGGGATTGTGAGCAGTGAGTTGGGGATTGTGAATGATGAGTTGAATATTGTGAGCAGTGAGTTGGATATTGTGAGCAGTGAGTTGGGGATTGTGAATGATGAGTTGGATATTGTGAGCAGTGAGTTGGATATTGTGAGCAGTGAGTTGGGGATTGTGAACAGTGAGTTGGGGATTGTGAACAGTGAGTTGGGGATTGTGAATGGTGAGTTGGATATTGTGAGCAGTGAGTTGGGGATTGTGAGCAGTGATTTGGGTATTGTGAGCAGTGAGTTGGGGATTGTGAGCAGTGAGTTGGGGATTGTGAGCAGTGAGTTGGGGATTGTGAACAGTGAGTTGGGGATTGTGAGCAGTGAGTTGGGGATTGTGAGCAGTGAGTTGGGGATTGTGAGCAGTGAGTTGGGGATTGTGAGCAGTGAGTTGGGGATTGTGAACAGTGAGTTGGGGATTGTGAGCAGTGAGTTGGGGATTGTGAGCAGTGAGTTGGGGATTGTGAGCGGTGAGTTGGGGATTGTGAATGGTGAGTTGGGGATTGTGAGCAGTGAGTTGGGGATTGTGAATGATGAGTTGAATATTGTGAGCAGTGAGTTGGATATTGTGAGCAGTGAGTTGGGGATTGTGAATGATGAGTTGGATATTGTGAGCAGTGAGTTGGATATTGTGAGCAGTGAGTTGGGGATTGTGAACAGTGAGTTGGGGATTGTGAACAGTGAGTTGGGGATTGTGAATGGTGAGTTGGATATTGTGAGCAGTGAGTTGGGGATTGTGAGCAGTGAGTTGGGGATTGTGAGCAGTGAGTTGGGGATTGTGAGCAGTGAGTTGGGGATTGTGAACAGTGAGTTGGGGATTGTGAGCAGTGAGTTGGGGATTGTGAATGATGAGTTGGATATTGTGAGCAGTGAGTTGGATATTGTGAGCAGTGAGTTGGGGATTGTGAACAGTGAGTTGGGGATTGTGAGCAGTGAGTTGGGGATTGTGAATGGTGAGTTGGGGATTGTGAGCAGTGAGTTGGGGATTGTGAGCAGTGAGTTGGGGATTGTGAGCAGTGAGTTGGGGATTGTGAGCAGTGAGTTGGGGATTGTGAGCAGTGAGTGGTATTGTGAACGGTGAGTTGGGGATTGTGAGCAGTGAGTTGGGGATTGTGAGCAGTGAGTTGGATATTGTGAGCAGTGAGTTGGGGATTGTGAGCAGTGAGTTGGGGATTGTGAGCAGTGAGTTGGATATTGTGAGCACTGAGTTGGGGATTGTGAACAGTGAGTTGGGGATTGTGAACAGTGAGTTGGGGATTGTGAGCAGTGAGTTGGGGATTGTGAATGGTGAGTTGGATATTGTGAGCAGTGAGTTGGGGATTGTGAGCAGTGAGTTGGGGATTGTGAGCAGTGAGTTGGGTATTGTGAGCAGTGAGTTGGGGATTGTGAGCAGTGAGTGGTATTGTGAACGGTGAGTTGGGGATTGTGAGCAGTGAGTTGGGGATTGTGAGCGGTAAGATGGATATTGTGAGCAGTGAGTTGGGGATTGTGAGCAGTGAGTTGGGGATTGTGAGCAGTGAGTTGGATATTGTGAGCACTGAGTTGGGGATTGTGAGCAGTGAGTTGGGGATTGTGAGCAGTGAGTTGGGGATTGTGAACAGTGAGTGGGATTGTGAGCAGTGAGTTGGGGATTGTGAGCAGTGATTTGGGGATTGTGAACAGTGATTTGGGGATTGTGAACAGTGAGTGGGATTGTGAGCAGTGAGTTGGGGATTGTGAACAGTGAGTGGGATTGTGAGCAGTGATTTGGGGATTGTGAACGGTGAGTTGGGGATTGTGAGCAGTGAGTTGGGGATTGTGAGCGGTGAGTTGGATATTGTGAGCAGTGAGTTGGGGATTGTGAGCAGTGAGTTGGGGATTGTGAGCAGTGAGTTGGATATTGTGAGCACTGAGTTGGGGATTGTGAGCAGTGAGTTGGGGATTGTGAGCAGTGATTTGGGGATTGTGAACAGTGAGTTGGGGATTGTGAACAGTGAGTGGGATTGTGAGCAGTGAGTTGGGGATTGTGAGCAGTGATTTGGGGATTGTGAACAGTGAGTTGGGGATTGTGAACAGTGAGTGGGATTGTGAGCAGTGAGTTGGGGATTGTGAACAGTGAGTGGGATTGTGAGCAGTGATTTGGGGATTGTGAACGGTGAGTTGGGGATTGTGAGCAGTGAGTTGGGGATTGTGAGCGGTGAGTTGGATATTGTGAGCAGTGAGTTGGGGATTGTGAGCAGTGATTTGGGGATTGTGAACAGTGAGTTGGGGATTGTGAACAGTGAGTGGGATTGTGAGCAGTGAGTTGGGGATTGTGAACAGTGAGTGGGATTGTGAGCAGTGATTTGGGGATTGTGAACAGTGAGTGGGATTGTGAGCAGTGAGTTGGGGATTGTGAACAGTGAGTGGGATTGTGAGCAGTGATTTGGGGATTGTGAACAGTGAGTGGGATTGTGAGCAGTGAGTTGGGGATTGTGAGCAGTGAGTTGGGGATTGTGAGAAGTGAGTTGGGGATTGTGAGCAGTGAGTTGGGGATTGTGAGCGGTGAGTTGGGGATTGTGAACAGTGAGTGGGATTGTGAGCAGTGAGTTGGGGATTGTGAGCAGTGAGTTGGGGATTGTGAACAGTGAGTGGGATTGTGAGCAGTGAGTTGGGGATTGTGAGCAGTGAGTTGGGGATTGTGAACAGTGAGTTGGGGATTGTGAGAAGTGAGTTGGGGATTGTGAGCAGTGAGTTGGAAATTGTGAGCGGTGAGTTGGGGATTGTGAGCGGTGAGTTGGGGATTGTGAGCAGTGAGTTGGGGATTGTGAGCGGTGAGTTGGTTACTGGCACTTATGACTGCAAGCAGTGGTGGTGATGATGAAAAGTGCATTGTGGTCGTGAACTGTGACTCTGGGTCGCGAACCACTCAGATAGCTGGTGATCTGGACACCTAGAAACTTGAAGCTCTCGACCCTTTTCACTTCATCACTGTTGATGTAGACAGGGGCATGTTCTCCACTACGCTTCTTGAAGGCGATGACAACCTCAGTCATTTTGTTGACAATGAGGGAGAGATTATTGTCGTTGCATCAGTTCACCAGATTCTCTATCTATTTCCTGTACTCTGTGTCATCGTTGCTTGCGATCCGACCCACTGTGGTGGTATCATCAGCAATCTTGAAAATTGTGCTGAAGGGGAATTTGGTCACACAGTCACTGGTGTATAAGGAGTATAGTAAGGGGCTGAGGACACAGCCTTGTGGGGCACTGGCATTGAGGATTTTGTTTAATCCATTCAGGGACATGGTCATCACTGGCTAGCCAGCATTTATTGTCCATCCATAGTTGCCCCTTGAGAAGGTGGTGGTGAGCTGCCTTCTTGAATCGCTGCAATCCATGTGTTGTGGGTTGACCCACAATGCCGTGAGGGAGGCAATTCCAGGATTTTGACCCATGGATAATTGTGGAGAAGTGGTCACGATCTATCCTTACCGAGCACAGTCTATGGGTTAGGAAGTCTAGGATCCAGTCGCAGAGAGAAGAGCCAAGCCCCAGGCCACAGCATCTGGAGATGAGTTTTGTGGGGATAATGGTGTTGAAGGCTCAGTTGTAGTCAATAAAAAGGAGTCTGACATTAAGTGTCCTTGTTGTCCAGGTGTTCCAGGGTTGTGTGCAGGGCCAGTGAGATGGTACCTCCTGTGGACCTGTTACAGTGAAAGGCAAACAGTAGTGGAGCCAGGCAATCTGGGAGACCGGAGTTGATGTGCGCCATGACCAACCTTTCGAAGCACTTCATACTAATGTATGTCAGAAACACTAGGCAGTGGTCATTAAGGCTCGCTGCCTGCCCTTTCTCTGGTACAGGGATGATGGTCATCTTCTTGAAGCAGGTAGGGACCTCAGATCAGTGTAAGGAGAGGTTAAAGATGTCAGCGAATGCCCTTGCCAGTTGCTGCAGAGGATCTGAGTGCCCCATCCGGGTGCCCCACCTGAGCCAGTCACTTTACATGGGTTAACTTTCAAGAAGCTGATCTGATGTCTGCGATGGTGATCACAGATACCAGTTTGGCCGAGGCCGTCAAGACGGATGACGTCCTCTTTCTGACCTCTTGCTCGAAACGAGTTTAGAATGCGTTCAGCTCATTAGGGAAGGCAATTCTACACGCCTTCATCGTGTAGCCTGTAGACCTTGTCATAGTCAGTGGGAGTCCGTGTGGCTAGGCTGGGATTCTAGTTTGGTCTGCTACTGTCTCTTGGCATCTTTGCTGGTTCTCCGTAGGTTATATCTGGACTTCTAGTATAGGTCGGAGTTGCCAACTTTAAAACCTCAGCCCTGGACTTCAGTAGGCAGTGTATATCGCTGTTCATCCACGGTTTCAATTGGGAAAGAGTCGGATTAGTTTCTTTGGCACGCAATATGTTACTGTAGTGGCGAACACATTTACGGTGATCGCTGAATTCTTGAATATTGACTAGTCCACTGACTTGGAGTCCTGAAGGAGAGCATCCGATTCCTCAGACCAACATTGCATGACTTTCTTTGTCGGATTCTCCCGCTTCAGTTTTTGTTTGTAAGCCGGGAGCAGGAGCACAGTTTTGTGGTCCGATTTGCCGAATGTGCGGGCAGAGGATAGAACGATAGGAAAGTTTGATACTCATGTAGCAGTGGTCTAGGATGTTTCGGCCTTTGGTGGGACAGGAGACGTGTTGATGGTATCTCAGCAGGGCACCCAATGTGGTTGTGACAGGTGACTTATGGTTGTGCACAGTGGCTTGCTGATTGTGAACAGTGGTCACGGTTGTGAAAGGTGACTTAAGGTTGTGTACAGTGACTTGTGAACAGGAACTCAGGGTTGGGAACAGTGCTTTAAGGTTTATTTGTACTACACTGCCTGTAGCCCCAATGCCACTTACAGCTCTGAGAATTTATCGAGGGTGACTCAAGTCTGTGCGACTCTCAGGGCTGGTGGGAATGGACTCCCAGAAACCACACTTCCTGCGTGTTGGGCTTTTGATGGCCTGAATTTCTGAGTTGATCCACATTGCCAAAGAATTGGATTTTGCTCACTACAATGTACTCATCTGCCCTGGCCAAGATCCAGACAGAAATGGAGCGGGTGAGCGATTGAGATAAGTGACCTGTCGATTTGTGGAGTTTGTCAGCATGATGTTGGCTGAAGGAACTTATTGACCCTGAAACGTCAGAACATTCATTTAATGTCTAATCAGAAAGACAGCACCTCCGACAGTGCAGCACTCTCTCATTACTACACTGGGTTATGTCTCTCTGGAATTGGGATTAAATGAATCTCTAACTCGCAGGAGTTCTCCTCACTGACCCAACAGGAGATTTGATACAAACGCAACACTAAACTCATTGGAAATCCCAATTCACTGCTGATTCCCAATGAGTTAATTACCAATTTCACACCTGTGCCAACTTATGGAGTGATTCCTTTCCCATGTTCCAACTTGGCAATAGTGGTCTCTGTCTCCTCAATGGATCTGGTGGCAATTTCTCCTTCTCTTTGGAGAGAGACTGTTAAGAGTGGAAACCATTGATGGGTTGGTATTCGAGTGACTAAATAGAACTCTTGGCTTTGTCATTCTGGATGATGTGAAGATTTGCTGGAGTAACATCAGGAGCCAGGTTAGTCCTCATTCTGACTCGCTGTAGAGAGTGTTCTCTGAGCTGAGTTAACCCCAAAAAACTCTTGTTCATTCGGGTCAGGAGTTACCGCATCCCCAGCTCCTGACTTTCCACAAACACAGGCAGCCTCTGGGGAAGGTGCGGGGGGAGGAGGGGAGAAGAGGGGAAGGGGAAAGGAAGAGGAGTGGGGGAAAGAGGCTGGGGAAAGGGGAAAGGAAGAGGAGCCGGGGAAAGAGGGGAGGGGGATAAGGGGAAAGAGGGGAGGGGGATAAGGGGAAAGAGGGGAGGGGGATAAGGGGAAAGAGGGGAGGGGGATAAGGGAAGGCGGGAACAGGGGATGGGGAGGTGGGGGAACAAAACACTTGATTCTGAGAGAGAGAGAAATATTAGGGATTCTATGAAAACATACTGTTGATTCTTGTTCAAAACCATGAGAAATGCTGGCCTGTTTACTTTCAGATTTCACTTCAAATAGCAGAGAAAGCTTGTTTCTCCATCAAACGGCTGGAATTGATTGGGACACTGAGAGGTGAAGTGTGGGGAATGACAGCAGTCAGTTTATTTACAGCAAGTTTCCTCAAACTGCAGTGTGGTGAATGAGCAGCCCATGGTCTGAATTCACAGGATTCCGGGGAGGGTTCAGGAACTCTCTCCCCCGCCAGCTCCAGCAGCCCCGGGGCTCTCTGATCCCCATCAATGTTCACTGGGGTCTGAGCCCCTCCATCCCGCCTGGGAGAGCGGAATTAACCTTAGCCAAGTCCCGGGAAGCAGAGGACTGGGAAGCGGCCGGGGCAACCTGAGCTGCCAGCCTCAGAAGAGGGGCTGTGCGGGAAAAGTGACCATTTCAGGGTCTTAATTGGGGCGAGGGCAGGATTCCCGCCCGATGGTAACATCTCTCTGAGGGCGGGAACCCCCTCCTGCCTCAGGACCCGCCGGGCGGGCGCGGGATGTGAAGAGGTGTCTCAGAATTTCAAAGACAAATGTTGGCCAAGGAATCACTTTCCCTTCTCGGAGAAGGATTTTCACAGTAACTTCACTGAAGTGTTAATGTAAAGCTTACTTTGTGACACTAAACCCAATCTCCAAATAGGGGCCGCGGCATCTTTCTTTCATTCAGCTGAGAGGGCTGAATGGCCTCAGTTGATATCTCACCCGGAAAGGTGCCTCTGACCGTGGAGTGCTCCCTCACTCCGGAGGGTCAGCCTGGGTTCCGCTCTTGTCTGAATCGGGGTTTGAATCCAGTGACTACCTGATTCAGGAGTAACTACTGAGACCAGGCAGAAACCAAGTCATTCTGACACCCGCCCGCCCCCGGGATAACCATCCTCCTCGTAGATTCAAGGTGTTGTATCAGTGAATACTCTTCACATTCAGAACTATCTCCCCCCAGCAGAAAACTGCTTCCATTCACCACTGACAGCGATACAGGAAGGTGGGGCGAGGGGGGGGTTGGAACTTTCCCAGGAGCAAGAAATGAAAGTTGGGGAGGACCGACCACAGGGAAGAGGAAGAGAGGCGGGGGGGGACACTGACACAATGACACCTTGGAGACCTACGGACCTGTGAGGAACACTGAGCGGTACTGCAGCGGTTCAGGCAATGGAGAGCTGCGGACCTATTTGGGACACTTAAGGGGACAGCGCAGTTCAGACTGTGGGAGCTGCGGACCTGTGAGGGACACGCGGCAGGACGGCCGCCGTTCAAACAGAGGGAGCTGCGGACCTGTGTGAGACACTCGGCCCCCCCCCCCCCCTCGCCGGCTCAGAAGGGCGCGAAGTTCGAAAAAAAGGAAAGCGTCAGGCTGATGGGCTGCGGAGTCATTAACATTAGGGACAGTGATTAAATAGCTGAATCAAAGCGAAACGTTTATTTATTGGGAAAAGTATTATCTATCATCTGTATCTAGTTTTTTTATAGTTTAAGGCGTTAATTGTACATTTGAAGCACGTCAGGAGAGGCTCATAGAAGCATAGAAGAGGCCATTCAGCCCATCGAGTCTGCACCAACAATAATCCCACCCAGGTCCTATTCCCATAACCCTCCATATTTACCCTAGCTAATCCCCCTGACACGGCCAATCCACCTAACCCACACATCTTTGGAGTGTGGGAGGAAACCAGAGCACCCGGAGGGAAACGCACGCAGACATGGGGAGAATGTGCAGACTCCACACAGATGTCTGGCTTGTCACATGTGGGGAGTCCTGGACTCTGCCAGTTGCAGGAAGTGCTCTCAGCTGCAGAAGCTGGAGGTCCAGGTTTCAGAGCTTGGGCAGCGGCTGGAGACACTGTAGCGCATTGCGAGGCTGAGAGTTACGTGGTTACATGTTTAGCAAGGTGGTCTCAGTGCAGTTTGAGGGGCTACAGCAAGAAGGTAATGGGTAACCACCAGACAGTCCAGGAAGAACAGGCAGGTAGTACCTGTTTTAGGTAGAGTTTCCCTGGGCTCCCACTCACTCAGCAATATTCTACTTTGATGAGTGTTCCGGTACCTTAGAGAGCACAGTCAGAGCCAAGCTTCAAGCACCACAAGAGACTTGACCGTATGGGGGAGGAGGAAGAAGAGAGGAAGAGCAATAGTGATAAGAAATGGGGAGGCATTGGAGGTTCTGATGGGACAATGGACAAGTCCCCAGGCCCAGATGAATTGGATCCCAGGCTGACGTGAGAAGCGAGGCAGCAAATTGCAGGGGCTCTGACAGAAATTTTTATTCCCTCTCTATCCACGGAGGGAAGTGCCAGAAGACTGGAGGATGGCTAATGTGGTTCCACTTTCCACAAGAAAGTTGGTGGTGTTGAACCAGGAAATTACAGACCGGTAAGTCTCACATCAGTGGTAGGGAAACTGTTAGAAAAAATTCTGAAGGAGAGAATTAATATTCACACCCAGGCATGGGTTAATTAAGGATAGTCAGCCTGGATTTGTTACAGGGAGGTCATGCCTTACAAATTTATTAGAATCTTTCAAAGATGTGATCAAGTGTGTGGATGTGGTAAGTTCAGTTGGTGCAGTTTACGTGGATTTTAGCAAAGCTTTTGACAAGGTCCCTCATGGGAGACTGATTGAGGAGTTTAAAACACATTGAATTCAGGGAAGCTTGGTGAGATAGATCGGAAACTGGCTTTGTAATAGGACACAAAAGGTAGTGATAGAAGGCTGTCTGAGTGAGTGGATACCAGTGTCCAGCGGCATACCACAAGGTTCAGCACTGGGACTCGTGATGTTTGTTATGGACATAAATTATATAGATGAAAATGTAGGGGGAATGATAAGCAAGTTAGCAGACATGGTAAATAATGAAGGAGACGATCGTAAATTACAGGAATAGACATCAATGGACAGATGGACAAAGCAGTGGCAGATGATGTTTAATCCTGATAAGTGCGAGGTGACGCACTTTGAAAGAAGAAATAAGACAAGGGAGTATTTAATGAATGGCAGCACACTGGGAAGCTCAGAGTAACAGAGAGATCTTGGGGTCATTATTCGCAGATCCCTGAAGGAGGCAGAGCATGTGAATAAGATAGTTAAAAAGGCACATAGAATACTTGCTTTCATCAGTCATGGTATAGAGTATAATAGCAAGGAGGTAATATTGGAGTTGTACAGAACATGGGTTAGGACACAGCTGGGTGAGCAGTTCTGGTCACCTCACTCCAGGAAGGGTGTGATTGCACTCGAGGGGGTACAGAGGAGATTCACCTGGGATGGAGCACCTGAGCGATAAGGAGAGACTGGATAAGCTTGGATTGTTTTCTCTAGAGCCGAGAAGGTTGAGGGGGGACATGACTGAGGTGTGTAAGATTATGAGGGGTATGGACAGGGTGAGTAGGGAGCAGCTGTTCCCCTTGGTTGAGGGGTCAATCACAAGGGGGCGTATTTTAGGCTGAGGGGGCAGGAGATGCAGAGGGGATTTGAGAAAAGAGTTTTTCACTCAGAGGGTGGTGGGAATCTGGAATGCACTGCCTGACACAGGAAGACAGAGATAGATAGGTTCTTGATCAATAAGGGGATCATGTGTTACGGGCAGAAGGCAGGAGATGGAGATGAGAATCATATTAGCCATGATTGATTGGTGGAGCAGGCTCGATGGGCTGAATAGCCTAATTCTGCTCCTATATTTTATGGTCTTAGGGCCTGGGAAGGCAGCGGAGGCCAGAAACCTTACAACCTTTAAAAAATATTTGGTGAACATTTGTCACGTCATACTATTCAAGGATATGGGACAAGTGCAGGAAAAGGGGATTAGCGCCCCTTTAGTGGTCGTTGTTGTCATTACAGATTCAATGGGCTGAAGGGCCTTTTCCATACTCGATGTCTTTATGACACAGACATGTTGGAAAATTAGAGAGAAGATGCAGAGGTGACAGGACTGAAGGAGGTTGAATATTAAAGACCATCTTCACACATCCTTAGCGTCAGATTTCTGAAGCTTCTGTAAAACGGATGGAAACGTTAACAGTGCAGGGACTGCTGGTTTAAGATGACTCATTTGTTTAAAATTCCAAGCCCAATTTGTGGTGTTGGATCATCTGTGACTGTGTCATTAGACCGAAGGGATCTGGGCCATTTCTTTCCACCATTAAGTGTGAGATATTTACTGTGTTCTGCCAAGTTGAGAATTATCCCACCAATTTACTTTATCATCTAGAGATTGGTTTGGCATTTCATACCTCTGACTTCCTCACTGAACGGGAGACTTTCTGTGTCCTCCCCTCTCAGACAAGCTGCCCATGGCGAGCGTATCGACAGCTACATGCTCCCCAGTGTCGTACCGGTGGGAGACCCCCTTCCCAGGTGGGGGACTCAGAAGATCTTCATTTAAAAGTCAAATCCTTGCTAACTTCCATTTGTGGAAATGCCAGATTCAATATTCCTCATCGGAATTTGAGTTGGAAGATCAGATTTTGTAGCTGAACCCAATAAGTCTCCTCATCCATCAGTGCTACATGTTACTCTCAGTTTTCCCGTCATATAATACCTCACTCAGGTGGTGTAACAGTTTGCCACTTGGCAAACAGTCAGACGGCGCGGTGGCACAGTGGTTAGCACTGCAGCCTCACAGCACCAGGGACCTGGGTTTGATTCCTGGCTCGGGTCACTGTCTGTGTGGAGTTTGCACATTCTCCCTGTGTCTGCGTGGGTTTCTCCAGGTGTTCCGATTTACTCCCACAGTCTGAAAGACATGCTGGTTAGGTGCATTGACTTGAACAGGCGCAGAGTAGGGGAATTTCACAGTAACTTCATTGCAGTGTTAATGTCAGCCTTACTTGTGACAAGTAAATAAACTTTATTCAAAGGTTTGTTTCTCACTGATAGGAATGTGTTGTACACAGGGTAAAGTCACTATAGTCCCAGATGACTACAGGCTATGGCTGGTGGTGATTTAACCTGAGGGTCGCCACACCTCAGGCTTGGGGCAGGGTTGAGAAGTCCTTCATAAATGACCTCAGTCAGTGTGAGGAATTGAACCCACTCTGTTGGTGTCACCCTCCATCATAAACCAGGTGTCCATCCAACTGAGCTAAATGTTGTACGCACCTTTGAGCTGTGTGTGTTTTTGTGGATATACTTGAGTTTATTTGCTCTTAGATTGGTTTTAAAAATATTTAATTGAATATTTTATGGAACAGTGAATAGTGCAAATGCAGCACTGAGATTCAATTGTAGAGGGATCACAAAGCAGCGATGCTAGGGAAGAATTTCCATCTCCCCCTCGCAGGGAGATGGACTGGGGTGGGCACAGTAAGAAGTCTCACAACACCGGGTTAAAGTCCAACAGGTTTATTTGGAACCACGAGCTTTTGGATGCAGGGGCAGAACTGCGAAGGCTCCTGATGCCAAATAAACCTTTTGGACTTAAACCTGGTGTTGTAAGACTTCTTCCAGTGTGGCCCACCATTGACCAGAGGCAGGACCTTCCGGTTCTGCCAATCTCTCCGGCATTTTGTGTTGTTCACCGGCTGTGTTGCCTGGGAACCCTCAACGGGGAGTCACCATGAGCAGGGCTGGAGGATCTCACTGGCAGGACGTGCCAGAGTATCCAGCGCGCTATGTTAAATTTGGATGGAATTGTGGTTGGACTACATTTGGAGTACTGTGCACAGTCCCTCAACACTCCCCCTGCCCCCTGCCCACTGCACCCACTGAGACCCCTGACTCCAGATTTACCCAGACTCCTTGCCAAAGCAGGACTGCCCATGGTCCCAACATTGAGCCCCACTCCCAGCCGTCACTGTCAGATCTACGGAGCAGCCGGACAATCCAACTGACCAACCGTTCCCTAAGGTGGGAACTCCTGTCGAGCTAGGGGCAGAGGTCAGGTCTTAAAGCGATGAATCTGTGTTGAACTGCTTTTGGATCGCCATCAGAACCCTGTGCAGGCTTCTCCCACCCAACATCCCCAGACATTTTAGATGGTGGGCTGGGGGATGGGTGGGTGGACGGAGAGGAGATAGCCCAAACAATCCAGCCTGTTATTAAACCAGCTTCCAGGCAATGCATTGCTCATTATAACAACTCACTATGTTTACAGAACATTTCCCCTCATTTGCCCTGAGGATTTTTTTTTTGGCTGTCTCTCTAACTTATCAATTCTCTCGGCACAGAAAGCAGTTTCTCCCTATCCATTCAACTATGAAAATATCCTCATGGGAGAATAACCCAGTTTCTCATAAAATTAAAGCCCCATTTTTGTCAATCTCTCTCCCTGCAATCTTCACATCCTCCGTATTGTGTGATTGAGAATCGAACATAGAAATCCAGCTGAAATCTATAGTGCTCTATAAATTTCTAACAAAGAGCCCCTGTAAATCCTATCACACTCTCAAAGGACCCTCTGTAATTACTGACACACTCCCCCGGGACCTCCTGTAAATACTGACACATTCCGCGGGGGATCCCCTGTAAATACTGACACATTCCACAGGGGATCCCCTTAAATACTGACACACTCCTCAGGGACAATCTGTAATTACTGAGACACTCCCCGTATAACCCCCTGTAAATACCGACAACACTCCCTGGGGAGCCCCCTATAAATACCAGCACACTCCCTGGGACCCCTTGTAAGTACTGACATACTCCCCAGTGACTTCCTGTAAGTACTGACACACTCCCCAGGGACTTCTTGTAATACTGATACACTCCCCAGGCACCCACTCTAAATACTGATACAGTCCCCAGGGACCCCCTGTAAATACTGACACCCTCCCCATGGACCCCCTATCGATACCAACACACTTCCCGGGACCCCTTGTAAGTACTGACACACTCCCCAGGCACTTCCTGTAAATACTGATACACTTCCCAGGGACCCCTTGTAAATACTGACACACTCTCTGGGGACCCCCTGTAAATATTGACACGCTCTCCGGAGACCTCCTATAAATACTGACACACTCCCCAGGCACCCCTTGTAAATACTGACAAACTCCCCCAGAACCCTCTTAAATACTGACACACTCCCCGTTGACCCTCTGTAAATACTGACACACTCCCCGTTGACCCCCTGTAAATACTGACACACTCCCTGGGGACCCCCCTGTAAATATTGACACACTCCCCACGGACCCCTCCCTGTAAATATTGACACACTCCCCACGGACCCCTCCCTGTAAATATTGACACACTCCCCACGGACCCCTCCCTGTAAATATTGACACACTCCCTGGGGACTCTCTTTAAACACTGACACGTTTCTGGAGGTTCTCTGTAAATGCTGACACACTCGCTGGGGGCCCTCTGTAATGAGTCTCATTGGGGTACAGGCCCAAAAGCACTGTCATTGACTGGGGCTGTATGATACAAGCTTCAAACCCTTAACCTTCTGATTCAGAGGCAGGAATTCTGTCGCTGTTCCAAAAGCTCACTCTGCAAGTACACATAACTGGTCTTTACAGGAGTGGTGAGATTATAGAACTCAGCCCCACGGGGAACGGTTGAATGGCCGAGATGCATTTAACAGGAATCTGTTAAATGTATTGGTGGGGGGTTGGGGGGGCGTGGGTGCAGAGTGAAAGGAGGTAGTGAGAGGGTGGGGTGAAGAGGGGTGAGAGGAGGTGAGTGCTGGGTCAGTTTCTGCTCCATAAATCCTGCACAGTTTATATCTCAGCATCAGGAGCGATGCCACTCACTGATTGAGCAACAATGGGAGGTATTTGATAGCGTGTTGTTACTGTGCACTGTGCTGCGTTGTGTTGAGCACTGTCCTCAGGGCCGGATTATTTACTGTTCGAGACTCTGTAAACATGCAGGAAAACAGGAACCCCACCCACCGTGTGTGAATTTTCGAACAGTATCTCCAGTATCCTGTTTTTTAATTTTGGAGGGTGTGTGAATTGTGTCCACAAGGCACTGACTTCACGGAACCAGCGACATCTACACCTTTGCCGAAAGTGAAAGAAATATCTGCGTTTCCATAGCGCCTTTTACAACCCCGGCACATTACAAAACACTCGATAGCTGAAGGAGTGCATTTGAAAGTGTAAACACTGTTGTAATATTGCAAACACGGAGAGGTGTGCAGCACTCCCTCGGTACTGACCCTCTGACAGTGCGGCACTCCCTCGGTACTGACCCTCTGACAGTGCGGCACTCCCTCGGTACTGACCCTCTGACAGTGCGGCACTCCCTCGGTACTGCCCCTCTGAGAGTGCGGCACTCCCTCGGTACTGCCCCTCTGAGAGTGCGGCACTCCCTCAGTACTGCCCCTCTGAGAGTGCGGCACTCCCTCAGTACTGCCCCTCTGACAGTGCGGCACTCCCTCGGTACTGACCCTCTGACAGTGCGGCACTCCCTCGGTACTGACCCTCTGACAGTGCGGCACTCCCTCGGTACTGACCCTCTGACAGTGCGGCACTCCCTCGGTACTGACCCTCTGACAGTGCGGCACTCCCTTGGTACTGACCCTCTGACAGTGCGGCACTCCCTCGGTACTGACCCTCTGACAGTGCAGCACTCCCTCAATACTGACCCTCTGACAGTGCGGCACTGGAAGTGTTGGCCTTGAATAGCCCCATAGAGTGCACTGTATGGGTTTGTGTTGGAAGAATGGCCTGTTGGATTCTGTGTGAGAGGCCAAGGAGCGACCCTTGGAAGAGCCACAGAGGGGAGAGGAAAAAGCCAAGAGGTGATCATCTCTGAAATAAGCTGTTGCATTAACTCCGAGAGCTGAACCTATGGACCCGCGAGACCAGACTGTTTAACGTGGACCCATTTTAAACATCTGGCACTTCTTACACCCACACATGGCATTTGAATAGAAATGGGGAGCAGGGGAAGTGTTCAACGGGATCGCAGTCATTATCTGGGAACAATTATTTCACAAACAGCCTTTGGCACGGTTTACTGAGATTTGTGAAAAGGCTTTCGTGTTGGGAGGCGAGTTTTTTTGTTTGCCAATGTGAATGTGAAGCGTCTGAGGCTGTAAAAATGAATCTCGTGTTTGGAAGACTTGTGATTGGAATGGTTCCGATTTGCGTTGCAGACACTGAGCCTGCGGGTGAGATCTCTGTCCTCAGCTCCTCTCAAAGCCACAAGGTTCAAGATGTGTTTATCTGAACCTGTACGACTAGCTGTTAAATCCGGGCCGTCCATCCTGGTTCAGAGATCATAGAGGTTTACAGCAATGGAAACAGCTCCTTCAACCCAACTTGTCCATGCTGCCCTTTTTATTTATTTATTCGTCACAAGTAGGCTTACATCCACACTGCAATTAAGTTACTGTGAAAAGCCTCTTAACCTTCTAAGCTAGTCCCAATTGCCCCCGTTTGGCCCATATCCCTCTATACCCATCTTATCCATGTAAGTGTCGAAATACTTTTTAAAAGACAAAATTGTACCCGCCTCTACTGCAATCTCTGGCAGCTTGTTCCAGACACTCACCACCCTCTGTGTGAAAAAATTGCCCCTCTGGACCCTTTTGTATCTCTCCCCTCTGACCTTAAATCTGTGCCCTCTAAGTTTAGATATCCCTACCTTTGGGAAAAGATCTTGACTATCTGGCTGATTTATGCCCCTTATTATTTTATAGACCTCTGTAAGATCAGCCCTCAGCCTTCTACGCTCCAGAGAAAAAAATCCCAGTCTGTCCAGCCTCTCCTTATAACTCAAATGATCAAGTCCCGGTAGCGTCCTGTTAAATCCTTTCTGCACTCTTTCTAGTTTGATATACTTCCTGTAACAGGATGACCAGAACCGTACACAGTATTCCAAGTGTGACCTTACCAATGTCTTGTACAACTTCAACAAGACGTCCCAACTCCTGTATTCAGTGTTCTGACCAATGAATCAAAGCACGCCTAATGTCTTCTTCACCACTCTGTGGTCAATCGCACTCACCCTGCAACTCACTGTCTTCACTCGCTTTCTCCAACTAATCTCCTCCCCACTCCACACCAACAGGAGGGAGGCCATTCAGCCCCTCAAGCCTGCCCTACCCTTCAGTTTGACCATGGCTGATCTGCACTTTGACTCTGTTTACCCAGCCTGGGTCAGTAAGCCTAATTCCCCCTCGCACAACAGAAATCTATTAATCTCATCTTTGAAATTCTTAGTTGGTTTCCCAGCCTGAACAGTTTTCTGTGAGAGGGAGTTCCAGATCACTACACTCTTTTTGTGTGATGAAGTGCTATTGTGCTTTTAAAAATTGATATAAAGCTCAAAGTTCATGTATTATTGTCACAAGTAGGCTTACATTAACACTGAAGTTACTGTGACAGTCCCCTTGTCCGGCGCCTGTTCGGGTACACTGAGGGAGAATTTAGCACAGCCAATGCACCTAACCAGCATGTCTTTCAGACTGTGGGAGGAAACTGCAGCATCCGGAGGAAACCCATGCAAACACGGGGAGAACGTGCAGACTCTGACCCAAGCCAGGAATTGAACCCAGGTCCGTGGCGCTGTGAGGCAGCAGTGCGACCATGCTGCCCAATATGAAGCCGT
Organism: Carcharhinus amblyrhynchos; assembly: GCF_965287045.1. Lineage (NCBI taxonomy): Eukaryota > Metazoa > Chordata > Chondrichthyes > Carcharhiniformes > Carcharhinidae > Carcharhinus > Carcharhinus amblyrhynchos. The sequence goes on along the minus strand of NC_137336.1, from coordinate 11,126,774 downwards.
GTCTGCTTGGGTTTCCTCCTGGTGCTCCAGTTTCCTCCCACGGTCCAAAGGTATGCAGGCTTGGTGCATTGGCCACGTTAAATTGCCCCTTAGTGCCCTGGGATGCGTAGGTTAGAGGGATTAGCGGGGTAAATATGTGAGGTTACAGGGATAGGGCCTAAGTGGGATTGTTGTCGGTGCAGACTCGATGGGCCGAATGGCCTCTTTCTGTTCTGTAGGGATTCTGTGATTCTAAGCCATCTGGAGCCAAAATGTTTTGCCGCATTCTGCCCTCATCTGCCGTCTTCCCTTCTCTCTCAGGGGCTTATCTGAGAGTTCTGCCATTTGATTTGATTTGATTTATTGTCACGTCTTTTAACATACGGTGAAAAGTATTGTTTCTTGTGCACTATACTGACAAAGCATACCATTCATAGAGAAGGCAATGAATGTAATGTTACAGTTATAGTTGGGGTGTAATTAGAAGGTGTGCTGAGTACAGCTTGTGGGAAGTCACCTTGCTCTGGCACCATCTTGGATTCACTGCTTGAGGCAGAGCCACTGTCTAAATTATTGAAATGAATTCCGAGATGCAGCGCTGGGGGTAACCTTTGGCCTTTGGCCTTCTGGCTGGGGAATGTGCCCAGTGCCTAACTTCAGTTAAATTACATCCCAGGGTCACCATCTGACTGCTTCGCCCAAGGTTCCCACTGCCCCTCACCCCGGTCTGCACCCTCCCCTCACCTCAGCCCCCACTGCCCCTCACCCCGGTCTGCACCCTCCCCTCACCTCAGCCCCCACTGCCCCTCACCCCAGTCTGCACCCTCCCCTCACCTCAGCCCCCACTGCCCCTCACCCCAGTCTGCACCCTCCCCTCACCTCAGCCCCCACTGCCCCTCACCCCGGCCTGCACCCTCCCCTCACCTCAGCCCCCACTGCCCCTCACCCCAGTCTGCACCCTCCCCTCACCTCAGCCCCCACTGCCCCTCACCCCAGTCTGCACCCTCCCCTCACCTCAGCCCCCACTGCCCCTCACCCCGGTCTGCACCCTCCCCTCACCTCAGCCCCCACTGCCCCTCACCCCAGTCTGCACCCTCCCCTCACTTCAGCCCCCACTGCCCCTCACCCCGGTCTGCACCCTCCCCTCACCTCAGCCCCCACTGCCCCTCACCCTGGTCTGCACCCTCCCATCACCTCAGCCCCCACTGCCCCTCACCCCAGCCTGCACCCTCCCCTCACCTCAGCCCCCACTGCCCCTCACCCCGGTCTGCACCCTCCCCTCACCTCAGCCCCCACTGCCCCTCACCCTGGTCTGCACCCTCCCCTCACCTCAGCCCCCACTTACACAGAGGGTGGTGGGGGCCTGGAACGCGGGGAGAGGGCAGGAAAATAGAACTAAATGAATTGTTTAATCGGAGAGCCAGTGCAGACATGATGGGCCGAATGTCCCCCTCAGTGCGTTAACAATGAGGTGGGAAAGATCACAGCGTGAGCATTGAATCCGATCGGAGGACAGGTCCATGGTTTGTTATGTCACGTTAGGTAGCTGCAGAGACGAGAGAGGTTGGAATTGATTCTCTCTGGGGGAAAAGGTGGCAGAGGGAGATTCGATGGAGATATTTAAAATTCTGTTGGGTTTTGACAGAGCCAGCAGGGAGAAAGCTTTTCCAGTGGCGGGAGAGGGCACAAGATTTCAATTCATTAGCAAAGAAACCAGGCACTGCCTGAAAGGGCAGTGGAAGCAGATTCCAGAGTAATTTTCAATGGGAAATTGGATAGATCCTTGAAAACTAGCAGTGTGGTGGAAAAGAGAAGGAGATTGGGATTAACTATGCAGCTCTTTGTAAGAGCTAACACTGACGCAATGGGCCGAATAGCCACCTTCTTTACTGTGGGACCCTCTGTGTGAGTGATGTGGTAGTAATTGAATGGACAGGAGCTGTTCCTTTAGGCCCTGAGTTTCCAGGAAGGAGTCACGTGGTGCTCTGAGTCAAATGTCTCCAATGTGTGAAGTGACCGGAATATCTCTGACTCTCCACAGGTCTGGTGCAGGGATTCTCCATGTCAGCACCCACGCTCAGCATTTCAGGAACGGAGTACTCGATCAACGCAAGCAACACTCTCACCATCACCTGCAGGTGAGTGCGGCCAGTGGGACAGAGCCTGCCCTCTGAAAACCATTGAAGATGAGCTGCCACTGAATTGAATGCCCTGGTATAGAGGGCATTAGCTATGAGGAGAGGCTGGAGAAACGTGTTTTGTTCTCGCTGGAGCAACAGAGGTTGAGAGGCGACCTGATAGAAGTCTACAAGATTATGAGGGGCATGGACAGAGTGGGTAGTTTGAAGCTTTTTCCCAGAGCGACAGAGTCAATTACTAGGGGGCATAGGTTTAAGGTGAGAGGGGCAAGGTTTAAATGAGATGTACGAGGCAAGTTTTTTTACACAGAGGGTGGTAGGTGCCTGGAACTCGCTGCTGGGGGAGGTATTGGAAACAGATACGATAGTGACTTTTAAGGGGTGTCTGGACAAATACATGAATAGATTAGGAATAGAGAGTTATGGTGCCCAGAAGGGTAGGAGTTTTAATGTTGGTGTACGTTTGGCGAGCCGAAGGGCCTGTTCCTGTGCTGTAATTATTTTTGTTCTTTGAACGCAGTCCATTCATTTTTCCAACACTTCAGTTTCAAAGCAAAAGTAATGTACTTCTATATAAAAAATATTAAATTAGATCCTGTGTTGCAAATGGTACACACAACAAAGAAGTCTCACAACACTAGGTTAAAGTCTAACAGGTTTATTTAGTATAAATGCCACTAGCTTTCAGAATGTTCCTTCGTTCCAAAAGCTAGTGGCGTTTACTACCAAATAAACCTGTTGGACTTTAACCTAGTGTTGTGAGACTTCTTACTGTGTTTATCCCAGTCCAACACCAGCATCTCCACATCACTGCAAATGGTACACCAGCTTTAATTACAAAATAATTAGAGTATAAGAATAAGAAAATCTTTCTGCAATTATACAGATGTCGGTGAGGCTAAATCCTCATATGTTTACACAGCATCTCCCCATACTGTTCACCCTAACCGTTCCCAATAGTAGCAATTTGCACATTCTCACCATTAAACCTGCCCTGCTGCATTCTCCATTGAGTTTATCAGTGACTACCTGATATTTATTGACCATGATTGACACAAGCTAGCTTCAGGATATATCGAAGCTGTTTTCTGAGCTTCTGGCAGCCTTAAGCAATGCGAAGAGCATCAAAAACATTCATTTCTAAGTCATTCCTCTCAACGCTGGATTGAACTGAGCCAAGGTACACACGGCAACAAGTCGCAACCTTCACCTTTGATCCCAGTACGCAGCTCACGCTCAGCTGTTGGTGAAGCGAGTTCAGGAAGGTGAGGTTTTTCATTCTCTCTGTCTCTGTTTTTCATTTGTCTTTAATTGACTGGTTGGTGAGCCAGTCCCGTGGGGGCCACAAACAGCAACACTGATATTTATATAGTTTCCAGCCACAAAGCTGGATGTACATCAAGGCACCAAGTAGGAGGTAGGAGACTGGTTCAGGGAGGTGACATTTTGAACCAATTGTGCAAAAGTACGATGAGAGATATTTGAGCTGATGGGGAAAATGGTTATGAGTGCAGCAATTTGTGTGTGGGAGAGAGGGATGAGAAGGGGTTCAACTGCCAATACAGGAAGGAGGGTGAAGGCCTATTGAATGGGAGAGCAGACATGAAGGGCCAGATGGCCTACTCTTGTTCCTATTGAAAAAAAGGAGGGAGTGAATGGAACAAACATCATGGTATCATTACAAGTGAAGAATGGAAGGAGTGACCTGTAAGATCAGAAGTAGGCCATTCAGCCCATCGATTCTGCTGCACCATTCAATGAGATTATGATTGATTGTATATGATAAATCAAGTCCACTTTATCCCCATAACCCTTGATTCCCTTACTGGAGGGACACTTGGATTTTTATTGAATCCAAATTTTATCATCTTACTTGTTGGGATTTGAACCTCGGTCCTTAGGGTCTCATTGATTACAAGTCCAGTGACAATACCTTTACACCACCACCTCACCTTTCTGACAATGTTAGCTGGGGGATAAACATCAGTCCGGGACACCGCAGCAAGCTCCCCTTCTCACCATGGCTTATTTTAAGTGCCTATGAGGGAGATGGAGGTTTAATTGATCTCAAAGGCAGCAGGAGGGATATTTCTGTCCCGCTGCGCTAATCGAATAACGGAGCGGGGTGGGAATTATGAGCAAGAGGTGAAAGACCAGGCTCGCGCCCGATTTCTCACCTCTCCCAATATTACTGGTCCTGTTCTGCCAGTGTAATCAGCCTCACACCTTCAGGGCAATGCCAAGGGAAGGTGGGGGTCTGCATCGGGGAGGGAGGGGGTGGGTGCTGGTCGGTGGGGCCCCTCACTGATCAGGAGGCCTCAACCCCACAGTTTAGGTTTGTTTGGCAAGATAGGCTGCCTCACAGGGACTAGGTTCGATTCCCAGCTTGGGTCACTGTCAGTGTGGAGTCTGCACGTTCTCCCCGTGTCTGCGTGGGTTTCCTCCGGGTGCTCCGGTTTCCTCCCACAGTGCAAAGATGTGCGGGTTAGGTTGACTGGCCACGCTAAGTTGCCCCTTAGCGTCAGGGGGATTGGGAGCTTAAATGTGTGGGGTTACGGGGATGGGTCCTGGCTGGGATTGTGGTCAGTGCAGGCTCGATGGGCCAAATGGCCTCTTTCTGCACTGTATATTCAATGATAATCTATGATTCCATGATAAGATGGTTTGGAGCAGGAAGCAGGGGATTTCAGGCCGGATTCTCCAACCTCACCTATGGCTGAGATTCTCCAGTCCTGCTGCATTGAATGGAGATTTGGCTGAGTCCAAGTTCTCCATTCTCGCTGGCAGTGGTGGTTTCTAGAAGAGTGTGTTGAGAGTTGTGTTTTTGATTTGCCATGCTGATAAGCAGCTTGGCCATGGTGGGGAGAGGGACGAGGGGAGAGGGTTCCAGGGGGAACCCATGTGAGGGTGTGGCTTTTTTTGTATGGGATTCACACAAAACCATAGACCATAGAAACCATAGAACCCTACAGTGCAGAAAGAGGCCCTTCGGCCCATCGAGTCTGCACCGAACACAATCCCACCCAGGCCCTACCCCCTTATACCCATTAACCCCTCTAACCTACGCATCCCTGGACACTAAGGGGCAATTTCTTAGCATGGCCAACCAACCTAACCCTGGACAAGTGGGGAATTCGCACAGGCATGATCTACAAAAGTGGGTAAAAGAATGAGGGAGTGGGAGTTTCCTTCTAAAGGCAGTAGGAGTTCTGTAACTGAGAGAATGAACATGAAGAATGGTTTGGCGAATAGCGAGAGGATTTTAATTTAATAGAACCCAAATGACTCAGAACCCGTGGACAATATCAAGCGAGCAAAAGTACAGTAGTATGTGCAGCTGCTAAGTGAAAGCAGATGTTATACAGGGAAAACATCTGGAATGGCATGGTGCTTTATATTGTAAATCTCTCCAAATTTCACAAGATAGTGCATTGGATTTATTGCGAGTAGAAAGCGATAAAATATCAGCCCCAGTTTCCCCTCCTAACCCCTGCCTAGTGGTCTCCACTGGACTGTATGTGTGCATGTATACAAGACTGCCCAACTGTGATGCCCTCTGCGGTTGAATAGCTTTCAGCCACTTGAAGACAGTATTTCTTAAGGAGGGAGTCTTGTGCCGTGGAGGGTTGTGCTTTGGAGCGACGCTTTCAGGGTAATTTGGGTAATAAAGATGGCAGGAGCCATTTCCTTTCATAAATCCCTGATAACTTTATTCAATCAAACTGTGACCCTGTTACCACATCCTTAATAATAGAATCTAGCATTTTCCCCACTACTGGTTTAGACGAACTGCTCTATAGTTAGTTCCCTGTTTTCCCTTGCGCACCTTTCCTGAATTTGCTACTTTACAGTCCACCGGGACCATTTGAGAATCGAGGGAATGTTGGAAGTTGGGAACCAACATAGTCATTATCTGTTTTAAACCCTAAGTTTGTTTATTAGTATCACAAGTAGGCTGACATTAACACTGCAATGAAGTTACTGTGAAAATCCCCCAGTTGTCGCACTCCGGTGTCTGTTTCGGGTGCACTGAGCGAGAATTTAACACGGCCAATGCACCTAATTAGCACAGTATTTCGGACTGAGAGGAAACTGCAGCACCCAGAGGAAACCCACGCAGACACGGGGAGAATGTGCAAACTCCGAACAGACAGTGACCCAAGCCGGGAATCGATGCCGGGTCCCTGGTGCTGTGAGGTGACCATTGTGACACCAGCCATCAAAACCAGGGGAGTTGTTGGCTTTAAATCTCCTTCAATTACTCTGCCTTTATGAATAATGATAATAACCCTAAAGTTCTCCCTTTCCCTCGACCCTTGTTGCCTCACTCTTTCTCATTTCCCGTAATGCCTTCCACCATGAAGACAGAGTTTGTTTAATGCCTTTGTCATTTCCTTGTTCTCCATCATGATTTATCCTGTCTCTGCCTCTCAAGGATTCCCATTTACTGAGGCAAATCTCTTCCTTTTTACGTATCGATAAAAGGAAACCTGACGTCCTCAGATTTAAATTCCTGGTGACCACATTGTTCTCTTTTTCCTCTTTGATAACTTGAAAAGGGATCTGAATGAGTCGACATTCAGTTGGCGACACGTGTACACATCAGCTTCTTTCTGCATTGCTTCATTGGACAAAAGTTACGAGAAATCTCAAGTACATTAACAAATTTCTCATTCACTTCCACCAGATGGCTGGGATCTCTTGTGAGCCTTAGGAACTTAGGGAGAACTGAATGTTAAAGTGCCAATGTCCATCTAAGAACAAAAAAAATTACAGCACAGCAACAGGCCCTCCGAGCCTGCACCGATCATGCTGCCCAACTGAACTAAAACCCCCTACCCTTCCAGGAACCATATCCCCCTATTCCCATCCTATTCGTGTATTTGTCAAGATGTTCCTTAAAAGCCACTATCGTACCTGTTTCCATTACTTGCCCTGGCAGCGAGTTCCAGGCACCCACCACCCTCTGTATAAAAAAAATTTACCCCGTACATCTCCTTTAAACTTTGCCCCTCGCACCTTAAACTAGTAATTGATTCTTCCACCTGGGAAAAAGCTTCTGACTATCTGCTCTGTCCATGCCCTTCAAAATCTTGTAGGCTTCTGTCAGGTCACCCCTCAACCTCCGTTGTTCCAGTGGGAACAAACCAAGTTTCTCCAATCTCTCCTCATAGCTAATGCCCTCCATACCAGGCGACATCCTGGTAAATCTTTTCTGTACCCTCTCCAAAGCCTCCATATCTTTCTGGTAGTGTGGCAACTAGAATTGAAGACTGTATTCCAAATGTGGCCTAACTAAGGTTCTATAAAGCTGCAACAGGACTTGCCAACTTAGTTCGCCTTCTGCTGCCTTGGTAGTAAATTAACACAACAATCATTGGAGCTATTGACTAATTGTAATGATTAATCTTTATTAATTAGTCTAGGGCAGACCCAGACATAAGGTGAGAAAAACTCCCAGTTGTGGAGAGTTTTGGGAACCACAATCACCAGTTCTCCCCACACACTACACCACCATAAGTCATATCTCAAAATTACTTATCGACTGTGCCACAAAATATTCTAAAAGGTCACAACCTGAAAAATTAAAACTGTTTCTCTCTTCACTGACGCTGACAGACCTGCCAAGTATTTCCAGAACATTTTGTTCTGGTTCCAAAATATTATCTGATTTGTGTTTGAATGGATCAATACTGTCTGCTCCCAATATCTCCCGAGGGAGACTTTTGCTGTATTGTACTCTCAGATTGGTTTTGAATTTAATCTTTTTACGTTCGGGCATGTTCTCTGGTTCTGCTGTTCTGGACAACGGGAAACAGTGGTTCACGTGCTCTGGCTGATTTACAGTCCGATAAGCAATCATACCACATCCCAACCTTCTCTCTTCCAATGAGACAAGGCCCAATTTAAGTCGTGTTTCCTTGTAATCCTACTGTCTCAATCAACCCTTCAACCTCTTCCACATTCTGCCCATTGCCATCCATCCAAAGTGGGCATTGAAAACCAGGCAGAATTTTAAAGATGGTGAGCAATTGGCTGAATGCACCGCCCCAACTCTTCAGTTCTCACTGCCATTAACACTCACTCGAGCGTTGATTGTCGATGGGTGGAATTTCCATCCACCCTTGGAGATTGGCCAACAGCTCTTCATCCTGGCCTGACACCTCACAGTAAAAAGTCTCGCAACGCCGGGTTAAAGTCCAACCAGTTTATTTGATAATAAACTCACAAGCTTTTGGAAGCACTGTTCTGAAAGCTTGTGGGTTTATTATCAAATGAACTGGTTGGAATTTAACCTGGTGTTGTGAGACTTTTTACTGTGTTTACCCCAGTCCAACGCCGGCATCTCCACATCAGACGTATCACTGCAGTGGCCGGGGGCGTTGGGGGGGGGCAGCATTGTGGCATCATAGTGTAGATTGAGGTGGGGAAGGGGGTCCCGGATCTCCAGTGTCCTGAGGTGAATGGTGCCCCAACTCTGAGGGGACTTTCAGAGTGAGGTGAACCCCCTTTCCGCCCAAGATGGGGAACATTTTGAACATCACTTGCCCACCCTATTTGCTGTTGTTCCTACCAGCCTAACAGTTGAGGCTGGATGGATAAAGCCCATCGGTGGCCATGAAGTACCTCAATCGGTAAATGGGTGGGTTTCCCGTGCGGAGCTCTGTCCGCCCAAGCATGAAATTGTGTCTGGGTTTGGGTGAGTAGGTTGCTGAAGGGGATCCCATTCATTCAATTTTATACCCGCCCCCGTCCTAGAACTAGCCTTGGGGGGGACGTAAAATTCTGCCCTCAATCTTCTAACACCATCTGATTCATCAGGTCAGCTTAAATGTGGGATGTGGTCCTCTGGCCAAAGAGGGTGTTAGGAAGGGTGCAGGGAGATCACGTTAGCAGCTGATAGACAGAGCCAGGTTGGGATGGTCAAAACTGTAGGGCCTCACTTGAATATCTCTAGGCTGTCTCTCTGGCCAAAATCCCAACAGCCCAATTTTTCCAAAAGGAGCAAATCTTTAATATTTACCATGGCCTCTCAATGCCTGTCATGTCGGAAGAGCTGACAGCATTGGACAGGTGTCATTTGGCTAGTTCTACATCGTTGTGTCAACAGTACTTTTGAAGGTTAACTAAGAACATGAGAACAAGGAGCAGGAGTGGGCCATCTGGCCCCTCGAGCCTGCTCTGCCATTCAATAAGATCATAGACTCAGCTCCACTTACCTGCCCGCTCACCATAACCCTTAATTAAAATTTATCTATTCTTGCCTTAAAAACATTCGATGAGGTAGCCTCAACTGCTTCACTGGGCGGGGAATTCCACAGATTCACAACCCTTTGTGTGAAGAAGTTCTTCCTCAACTCAGTCCTAAATCTGCTTCCCCTTATTTTGAGGCTTTGCCCCTAGTTCTGTTTTCACCCACCAGTGGAACCAACTTCCCTACTTCTACCTTATCTATTCCCTTAATAATCTTATATGTTTCTATAAGATTTCCCCTCATTCTTCTGAATTCCAATGAGTATAGCCCCAGTCTACTCACTCTCTCCTCATAAGCCAACCCTCTCAGCTCCGGAATCAACCTAGTGAATCTCCTCTGCACCCCCTCCAGTGACAGTATATCCTTTCTCAATTAAGGAGACCAAAACTGTACACAGTACTCCAGGAGTGGCCTCACCAGCACCCTAGACAGCTGCAACATAAGAACATAACCTCGCTGTTTTTAAATTCCATTCCTCTAGCAATGAAGGACAAAATGCCATTTGCTTTCTTAACTACCTGCTGCATCTGCAAACCAATTCCTTGAGATTCCTGCACAAGGACACCATGTCCCTCTACACAGCAGCATGCTGCAATTTATTACCATTTAAATAATAGTCCATTTTGTTGTCATTCTTACCAAAATGGATCACCTCACGTTTACCAACACTGTACTCCATTTACCAGACCCTCACCCACTCACTTAGACTATGTATATCCCTTTGCAGACTTTCAGCGTCCTCTGCACACTTTGCTCTGCCACTCATCTTAGTGTCATCCGTGGATTTTGACACACTACACTTGGTCCCCAAATCATCTATGTAAATCGTAAACAATTGAGGTCCCAACACTGATTCCTGAGGCACACCACTAGGCACAAACTAGGCCCCAGCCTATCATTGGTCATAGCCTGATTTGGGGTGGTAAAATTTAAATGGCTATGAATGTGGCAGCTTGGAGATGGGAGGTTGAATTTTTTGGATTTATGCCCTTTCCCTTGACCATTCCCAGTGGGAAATGGAGCCGTTCATGTCTCAACACCAGATGGACTGCAGATTTTCCAAAGGGATTCATTTTCTTTGTTCTTTAGGGGGTTTTAGTTCAGTCGGACAGCATGGTTGGTACAGACTTGGAGGGCCAAAGGGCCTGTTCCTGTGCTGTAATTTTCTTTGTTCTTAATTATGGGATATGGGGGTGAAGGCGGGATCAGGATATTGAATTTGATGGTCGAGATGAATAATGGAGCAGGCTCGAAGGGCCGAATGGCCTACTCGTGCTTCTATGTTTCTATGGAAGCTTGTGCACTGCTTTGTAGGCAGGTTGGATGTGGATGGGGAGAATGCAGATAAGAACGTGATGCCAAGAATGAGAGAGTTTAATTATGATCAAGAGAAGGATAGAAATAGGGCAAATAATAAAGGAAATGTTGGAAATTCCGAGCAAATTAGGCAGCAGCTGTGAAGAGAGAAATAAAATTAACTTTTCAGAATGGGAAGCGGTTGGACATTTAATAGTTTAGAAACAAATAAGGAGGCAGCAATATCCAACATGTTCAAATGTCTCAATCAGTATCATTCAAGAAAACCCCATTATCTGGTCATTAATAACATCACTTTTGAATGGACCTCCCTCACACTAAGTTGATCTTTCTCGACCCCCCCAGCTATGACTGTAACACTAAATTCTGCTCTCCTTTCCTCCTCTATGAACGGTATGTTGTGTCTGTTTAGCGCGCAAGAAACAATACTTTTCACTGTATGTTAATACATGAGACAATAATAAATCAAATCAACTCAAATTGCCACATTTCCCGACATGACAGCAGTGGCTAAGCTTCAAAAGTAGAGACACAGATCTTTCTTTTCCTTGGAGTCAGGGAGTAGAGTGGAAGTGGAGGAACAGAGGCTGTTTTCGCTAAAGCAGAGAGCCGGGGGTAGAGGTATTCAAAAACATACACAGCAATTATTTCCACTGGTTGGTGAGTCAGTAACTAGCGGGCACAAATTCATAATTACCATCAAACAAACACAGGGAGGGAGGGAGGGGTCAGCGGAAATGTTTTACAGAAGAGGGCTCTTCCGACATTATAGCGGGGACCACACTTCAAACGTACTACAGTGACTGTGAAGTACTTTGGGAAGTTCAGAGGTCGTGAAAGGCGCTGTATACATACAAGCTATTTTCCTCTTTGTACAGAATGTCTTACCAGTAGCAGCTTTGGAGACTGACTCAGCGCTGGCTTTTAAAAGGGGAATGAATTCAGTTAAAGAGGGGGCAGGGGAAGGGGCAGCGTGCTGGCGCAGTGGTTAGCACCGCTGCCTCACAGCGCCAGGGACCTGGGTTCGATTCCCAGCTTGGGTGACTGTCGGCGTGAAGTTTGCACATTCTCCCTGCGTCTGCGTGAGTTTCCTCCAGGTGCTCTGGTTTCCTCCCACAGTCCGAAAGATGTTCTGGTTAGTTGCATTGACATGAACAGATGCCGCAACGTGGCGACTAGGGGAATTTCACAGTAGCTTCATTGCAGTGTTAATGTAAACCTTACTTGTGACCGAATAAATAAACTTTACAGGGGGGATTCTATTTCAGAAAGGTGGCAGAGTCCGATTTGTACCCTGGTATATTGGGAGACTCGCTGGCTAGAATTTTCTGGCCATTCACGACGGCGGGATTCTGATGAAATGGAGTCTCAAATTTCCTTGGCCCTGGATGACTGGGTGGCTCAACCTCCCCACATAAATCGGACAGATACACCGGAATTCTACCACCCAGCCCGCCACACCATGGGAGCGGACGAGGGGCGGACAATGGAAATGCCCTTTGACCTTGGGTGGGATTTTCCAATCTCACGTCAAGTGAAGCCACAAAGTCCTGCCCATGATTTGGTGCTGATGTTGCCAATCCTCCAGGATTATCCTGAAGTCTCCAAGGAGGAGAGATTAATCTTTTCAACTGAGAGACACATTATAGGTGACGTTTAAATAAATTGTGCCTTTAAAAAAAAGAAAAATCTTCCTTGAAAACATCTGTTTACCAGCTATAAATATTAGGAGATGTCGGGCAGTGATGGGGAAAGACTATTCAACATAATGGATGGTCAAGAGTCCAGTTGGCTGTGAATGTGGGGCAACATGTATATGGCTAGATTGGGTGACCAATGGGAGCAGCCAGACAGCTGGAGGCAAGAAGTCACAGGAACAGGAGGAGGCCATTCAGCCCCTTGAGTCTGTTCCACCCTCCAATTAGAACCTGGCTGATTTGTTAACTAATTCCAGGGCACAAGCGTCAATGATTAGGGGACATAGGTTTAAAGTAAAAAGGGGAAAGTTTAAAGGAGACATGAGAGGCATTTTTTTTACACAGAGGGCGATAACTGCCTGGAATGCGCTGCCAGAGGAGGTGCTGGAAGCAGATATAACAGCATCGTTTAAAAGGCATCTTGACAGATACATGAATAGGCAGGGAATAGAGTGATATGGACCGTGTCGAGGCAAAGTTTAGAAAGGCATTATGTGTCAGCACAGGTTTGATGGTCTGAAGGGCCAGTTTCTGTGCTTTATTGCTCTTTGTTCTAATTCTATTTGCTCACCTTGGCTCAGTTTAAGAATTTTAATTTGAACTCCGGCCTCCACAGTTATTTGTTGGATAGGATTCCTGATTTTCACCGCATCCTCACCTCACCCCAGAACAGCCTTGTTCTAATTTTAAGGCTCTTCTCCGTTTATGCTGCTTCCTTCATCCCCAGAGGAAATAGTTTCTCATTGCATCTACCCCTGTCCCTTCTCCTTTCATTGACCTCATTGAACCTTAGAAAATGCTTACAGGGAGTTTGTGGATAGGACGTTTTCCCCTGGCTGCTGAGTCCAGGACCAGGGCACACAGTCTCAGGAGGCGGTGACCTAATGGATTAAACTCAGCTAATGTTCTGGAGACCCAGATTCGAATCACACCACAGCAGCTGGTAGAATTTGAACTCAGTAAAAAAAAATCTGGAATTAAGGGCTCGATTTTACCATTTTCATTCTAACTGCTGAATCTGGGCGTAATGCAGATCCGACTTAGAAATCTGATTTCAGGCGCCCTCATAGGCACTTAGCCTGAAAAAGACATCTCCAGTCCCATTCGTGTTGTGGGCAGGGATTAGTGCGGCTGTAACGATCGGCGCTCTGAACTGCACGGGCGCAGTTAGAAAAATATTGAAAAGTGCACCCCTGTCAGATCGCTCCCGGACAACAGAAAGTGGAGAAAGAGGCCCAGGAGCCCACCCACACACATCACTGTCCCCCTTATCCACCCCCCCCCACTACCCACACACTTCACTGTCCCCCTTATCCACCCCCCCCACCCACACACATCACTGTCCCCCATATCCACCTCCCCCCCCCCACCCACACACATCATTGTCCCTCTTATCCACACACCCCACTACCCACACGCATCACTGTCCCCCTTATCAACACCCCCCCGCACTACCCACACACATCACTGTCCCCCTTATCAATGCCTCCCCCCGCACTACCCACATTTCATTGTCTCCCTTATCCACCCCCCCCACTACCCATGTACATCGCTGTCCCCCTTATCCAACCCCCCACCACCCACCCACCCACACACATCACTGCCCCCCTTACCACCCTCCCTGCTACCCACACCAAATGCCACACTTGTCCCCCACCAATCACCTGCAGAGTGGCAGCAGAACCCCCTGTCCCCGCCCCCACCAGAGTTCCATCTGACCCCTGGAGATCCATCTGCCACTCCACACCCCACCTTCCCCAACAGTGAGCGATCGGGCCTCCCTCCTCCCCCCTGCCCCAGCCAATGATCTAGCTTCAATCATCACCCTTCCCACCCCCAGAGAACGGTCTGGCCTCACTTAACACCCCCCACCCCCCAGAGGAGCATCTGACCCGCATCCTCCTACCCCCCCGAACCAGATAACAATCTGGCCTCACTCCCCTTCCCCCTCCCCAACCAGAGAATGATCTGACCCATCTCCCTCCTTCCCCCCACCACTGATCTGAGTCCGAGAGCCGTTGGAAGATCTGAACACACTCTTCAGCAACTGGAGCACCCGATTCAGACTTTTATTCAACAGGTCCATTACGGCGCAGTTCCGGATTGGCGAACGTGGTGGTAAAGGGGGAAATGCTGATAAAGTTGGGCAGGCAGTTCATTAATTCAATTTAAATGATGCAAACGCGCGTTTTGGGTGTGAATCGAATCGCCACCATTCCTGCATTTCGATAAAGTGGCAATCTGCACAGATGCAGGCGCAGATCGCACTAATGGCCTCACAGCCAACGGGCGTGGTGCAATGGTAAAGTCAGGCCCTAAGAGTCTACTCTAGACCATGAAACCATTGTCGATTGTTGGAAAAACCCATCTGGTTCACTAATGTCCGTTAGGGAAGGAAATCTGCTGTCCTTGCCTGGCCTGGCCTACATGTGAGTCCAGACCCACAGCAACGTGATTGACTCACAACTGCTCCCCAAGGGCAACTAGGGATGCGCAATACATGCTGGCCAGCCAGCGACACCCATGTCTCATCAATAGGAGCAGGCCATTTAAGTCTGAGATGAGGAGGAATTTCTTCACTCAGAGGGTGGTATATTTTTGGAATTCTCTCAGTCATTAAGCATGTTCCAGGCAGAAATTGATAGATTACTGGATAATAATGCACATGGGGATAGTGCGGGAAAATAGTGTTGAGATAGATCTGTTTGAATGGTGGAACATGTTCGAAGGGCCGAATGGCCTGTTCCTATGTTTGTATGTTCCTATATTTCTAACCATCCCAATAAACTTCTAAATTTAAGACAATACAGCCTAGCCATTGCGGCTTATGATGTGCTAAAACCTCCAAGAATATACCTAACTGGAGTGGGTATCTGTTTCAGAAAGGTACAATAGATGAGGTGGACAGGCTGGTCAGCCATGTCTCATCAATCAATAAAAAGGAATAAGGGCAGGCCATTTAAATCTGAAGTGAGGAGGAATTTCTTCACTCAGAGTGTGGTATATTTTTGGAATTCCATATGAACCACATGAAACCTCTGTGCGCCACATGAACATGTTTACAGTCTTCATCAGGTGGAAGCCCATCGTAAGGTCAGTTCTTTGGTAGCTCCACCCTTAGGCTCAGCAAGCTGAACACAGCGAGAGAGGCTTGTTCCACATGGATCCAGCCACGAGCTGCTTTCCCAACCTTGAACCCTGACTGCTGCTAGGCAGCAGAGCTGTCCAACGCTCTCTCATTCTACTTGGCTGCTCTCCAGCTTAGAAAGTGATGACAATGGGAAACAGAAAGAACTCACAGTATGACAGCAACAATGTCTCAATGCACTGCACAACCATTCAAACATTTTTTCAATTCTAATCACAGTTGTAATGTTGGAAAATGTGGTAGCCAGCTTGTGCACTGCAAGATTCCACAAACAATGTAATGATCGCCAAATAATCTGTTTTTAATGTTGCTAATTTCAGAGCAAATATTGACCTTGGATAAATATTGATCCAGAGCGAATATTGATCCAGGTTACATATCGATCCAAGATAAATATCGATCCAAAGTAATTATCAATCCAGGATAATTATTGATCCAGAGTAAATATTGAACCATGATAAATATTGATCCTGGATAATATTGATCCAGTGCAAATACGGAAACCGGATAAATGTTGATACAGAGTAAATATTGCATCGAGAATAAATGCTGATCCAGAATAAATACTGAACGAGAGTGAATCTTGCCCCATAGTAAATATTGATCCAGAGTAAATATTGATCCAGGATAAACATTGACCCAGGATAAATTTTGACCCAGAATAAATATTAATTGAGATTAAATATTGCCCCAGTATAAATATTGACACAGGATAAATATTGATCCAGAGTAAATGTCGGTCCAGGATAAATGTCAATCCAGTATAAATGTTGATCCAGAGTAAATATTGTTCCAGGATAAATATTTATCCAGAGTAAATATTGATCCGGGATAAATACAGATCCAGAGTAAGTACTGATCCAAGATAAATATTGATCCAGGATAAATATTGATCCAGAGTAAATATTGATCAAGGTTAGTGTTGGTAAAAAACATAGAAACATAGAAAATAGGTGCAGGAGTAGGCCATTCAGCCCTTTGAGCCTGCACCACTATTCAATATGATTATGGTTAATCAGGTACTCTCAGTATCCCACTCCTGCTTTTTCTCCATATCCCTTGATCCGCTTAACCACAAGGACCATGTCCAGATTCCTCTTGAACATTTTGAATGATAGAGAATTCCACAGGTTCACAACTCTCTGAGTGAAAAAGTTCTTCCTCATCTGAGTCCTGAATGGCTTACCCCACATTCTTAGACTGTCACCCCTAGTCCTGGACTTCCCCAACATCAGGAACATTTTTCCCACATTTAGCCTGTCCAATGCCATCTGTATTTTATGTTTCAATGAGATCCCTTCTCACTCTTTTAAATTCCAGTGAGCACAAGCCCAGTCTCTCTTCATATGTCAGTCCTGCCATTTCTGGGAATCAGTCTGGTGAACCTTTGCTAGACTCCCTCAATAGCAAGAATGTCCTTCCTCAGACTAGGAGACCAAAGCTGCGTACAATTCTCAAGATGTGGCCTCACACAGGCCCCGTACAACAGCAGCAAGACATCCTTACTCCTGTACTCAAATCCTCTTGCTATGAAAGTCAGAATGCCATTAGCTTGCCTCACCACCTGCTGTACCCGCTTGCCAATCTTCAATGACTGTTCCACCAAGACACCCAGGTCACGTTGCACTTCCCCTTTTCCTAAACTATCACCATTCAGATAATAATCTTCCCTCCTGTTTTTGCCACCAAAGTGGATAACCTCACATTTATCCACATTGTATTGCATTTGTCAAGTATTTGCCCATGTTGCCAGCCTGTCCAAGTCACCCTGCAGCCTCTTAGTATCCTCCTCACAGCACACGCTGTCACCCAGCTTAGTGTCATCTGCAAATTTGGAGATATTCCATTCAATCCTTCGTCCAAATCATTAATGTGTATTGCGAAGAGCTGGGGCCCCAGCACTGAGCCTGCAGTACCCCACTAGTCACTGAAAAGGACCCGTTTATTCTCACACTCTGCTTAGATTGACCCAGGATTAATATCGAACCAGGATAACTATTGACCCAGGATAATTATTGATCCAGCATTTTTAGACCTGCACGTTATTTTCCAGGATTAGTGTGATCTGTGCCAGGCTTGGCACGGTCGGATAATCACACCCGTGGGGTGCAATCTTTCCAGCTGCTTCTGACCTCGCACCCCCCCCCCCCACCCCACCCCCGCATCCCCCAACCAACCCCATCAGTGAGCATCAGTGCTGCCTTGCATTAGCAGGGAACAGGCACTTTGGCCACTCCAGGGTTATCGAGAACCTTTGAAGCCCCTAGGTGCTCGGAGGTTTGGCTGGGCAGTGCCCATCACACAATGCCCTCCTGGCACCATGGCTGTGCCCAGTTGGGCATCACTAGTGGCAATGCCAAATGAATAGGGCCTATGTGGTGTGGGCCCTGAGTGGGTGTGGGCCTTTGAGAGAGGGGATCTGAATTGGGGGGAGGGGGGAGGTGCTATGCACAATGACCCACTTATGTGGGGGTGTGGTCTACACAAGGGGGTAACTGTGCAAGGGTGGAGCTCTGCAAGGGGGGGTGGTCATGCACGGGGGGGTGGTTGCTCTACAAAGGGGGCATGCGGGGGGTGCGCAGTTTTGTGTCATGGAGGGGGGTCGTGATGGGAGGGGGGAATGTCAGGGATCTGACAGGGGAATCATCGGGAGAGTCCTGATGCCCCGAAGCTGGCAACCCCTGTTAGTGTGGGGCTAACAATGCTGCTGATCTGGGGGAGGATGAGTGGTCTGAAGTCCATCGGGAGGGGGTTGTGGGAGGAGGTCTCCAGGTTCACTGGGAGATTGGAATGCCGTGCACCATGGTGCCCAAGTACTCGGAAGCTGGCTTCACGGGTATACTTAATCTCTGCTCAACACCCCACATCTACCACCTCTTCCCCCCACCGGCACAGAGCTCCCAGTGCAGAAGATCGCAGTGCCTGTTACAAGTCAGGTTGGATATTTCAAGGTGTTCTATGAAGCTCACCTGACTTGTAAAGTTTTACATTGAATTTGGCTGGGATGACCATGAGAGGTTTCATTCCAGGTGTGATTCAACTGATCCACCAGGAGCTTTTATCAAAAACTAAGTTTAATTATGAATATTGTTGACATGTGTAGTAAGAACTTAGCAACAATTACAAACAAGAAATACAACAACCACGATAATGTACAACTCTTAAGAAATATCTCTAATGTGTTCCAACCAAAGCCAACATCCAGTACACAAAACCCTCCAAATAAACACAATACATCATAGGTTAATGCCCACTTGTTACAGGAATCCAGCCTCTTGGGTTAAATGCCGAAAATCCCTTGTGGCGAAACTCAGGAGAGGTTGTAGTTGAATCTGTTTCCCAAGACACAGCTTCTTTAAGGCAGAACTAAACAAAGAGAAAAAAAAGGAGAGAAAGAGATTGCTTCTTAGCTTGTTGCTAAACTGCTTCCAAAAATAAGTCGAAAAGCCCAAAGGAAAAACCGCCTGTCACCTGACTGCCACAGCTTAGCTCCATCCCCAATGACATCGCTGAAGTTATAAAAAAAATTCTTAAAGGTACATTCACATGACAGTGCCAATCTCACCCAAAAGACCGAAGGACTCCTGTTTTCACAGAATTTTTTTGGACAAATTCCACCCATGATATCAGATGCGAACAAAAGTGAGTAGGATCAGAAGGTGAAAGTGAATGAATCATGGTGCCTTTTCTCTATTCTGTGTTTCAGAGGACAGAGGCCTCTGGGCTGGAGCTGGCCCGGGAAATTGGCAGTTGAAGACAGCACAAAATCAGCATCGTACAAGTCAGAGGAGGCTGGGGGCAGGATTGTGAGCATAAGGGAGTGTGACGGATCGGAGGAAGACCAGTACTGCAAAACGTTCACATTAATAGGAGCCAGAGCTAATGACACAGGCTATTACCGCTGTTTCTACCATTTCAGTGAATCAATTGTTGATGGAGTTACAGCGACCAGTATATACGTCTTTGTAAAAGGTAAGACAATGGATAATTATTAATGGGAGATTTTCATTTTATTTGTCCATCGATGTTGGGCATTATTCTGAATTCCAGCATTCATTGCCCATCCCTAATTGCCCTTCAGAGGATAGTGTGAGCCACCTTCTTGAGCTGCTGCAGTCCATGCACTGTAGGTACACTCACAGTGCTGTTAGGGAGGTAATTCAAGAAATCTGACTCTGTGACGGCGAAGGAACGGTGATACATTTCCAAGTCAGGATGGTATGTGGCTTGAAGGGGATCTTGCAAGCGGTGGTGTTACCATGTATTTGCTGTCCTTGTCCTTTGAGGTGGTGGAGGTCACAGGTTTAGAAGGTGCTGTTGAAGGAGCCTTGCATTGTTGCTGTGATGCAATTTGTAAATAGTGCACACTTACCTGCACTGTGCATCGGTGATGGAGGGAGTGAATGTTTAATGTTATGGACAGGACCCTAATGAAGTGAACTGCTTTGTCCTGGATGGTGTCAAGCTTGTGGATGTTGTTGGAGTTGATATGGGCCTGTGGAGGGCATTCCACCCCCGATTTGTGCCTTATGGATAGGGATGTGGAGCCAGGAGGTGAGTTATTTGATGCAGAATTGCTAGCCCCTAACTTGCTGTTGTAGATACGTAACTGGTCCAGTTAAGTTTCTGATCAATGACGAACCTCAAACAGAAACAGAAAGTTCTAGAAAATCACAGCAGGTCTCACAGCAGCTGTGAAGAGAGAAGAGAGCCAACGTTTCAAGTCTGGATGACCCGTCATCAGAGCTCTCTCCACAGATCCTGTCAGGCTGCTAAGTTTTTCCAGCATTTTCTGTGTTCAGTTTCAGATTCCAGCATCCGCAGTATTTATGTTAAACCCCAGGTTGGTGGGGAATTCAGTGACGGTAAAGGTGCTGTGGATTATTACTATCCAGTGTAGTCATGCCCAATTGCTACTGTATGATGATATTACCTGATTATTACTGTGAGGTGGAAATTCTTACTGTGCTGTTCCACACCCACTGTTGTCAAGAAGCAAATAAATACAAATTGGACCTTATATTCGGGGTGTAAAACAGGGCTAAGTATGGCCAATATTGGGAACCAACGTTCTGTGCCTAAAGTCGCCCAAGCAATTTTGGGCCGAGCTATTTATCAATCATCCTGAATAAAACATGAATTGGGTGCTTTAGATACACAAACGAGATCTGATTCAGTCTCACTGAAAGAAATTAGAGCCATTTCTGTCACCAATGAATTGGAGTCAGAGAGAGGACTTGGAGTTAACAAAGTCCATGTAATATGTTCTGTCCTACCCCTGATGGAATTTCACAGAAAATCTAACACCATCACCAAACCATTGAATCACGGACTTCTCACTTCATTTTAAACTGTGCCGCTGTAACGGGCTTTGTGAGAATCCCAGCTTTGGCCCCCCGCTGTATATAAAGTGTGAGGCAAAACTTTGAAATTTACGAATATTCTGAATTAAAGGGTGGCATGGTTAACACTGCTGCCTGACAGCGTCAGGGACTCAGGCTCAGCTCCCGGTTTGGATCACTGCCTGTGCGGAGTCTGCATGTTCTCCTGATGTCTGCGTCTGTTTCCTCCCACAGTCCGAAAGACATGTTGGTTAGGTGGACCGGCCATGCTAAATTCTCCCTCAGTTTACCCAAACAGGTGCCGGAGTGTGGCGACTAGGGGATTTTCACAGTTACTTCATTGCATTGTTAATATAAGCCGACTTGTGACACATATAAATAAACTAATCACCCATAGGCATTAATGTTGCTGAATCTGGCTTCCATTAAGATGTTTTGATGAGGATGGGATGCTCCCTTGTGATGAGTTAAGCCCAGCAACAATCTCGAAACAAACACGAGGCCGAGAGTCTCTCGTAGGTCACAACCCAGCTTATTTCCCTTGAGTTATAGAAATTTACACCTAGAGTGCCGAACAAGGCTCTTTGGCCCATTGTGTCTGTGCTGGCCCTTTAAGCGAACAGTTTAGACCCACATCTCTGTTTTTTGACCATTAGCTATGAAACAATGTGAATATGTAAGTTCCTCATTATCAAGTTCCTGTCCAACCCCCTTTTAAAATTATTTATGGAGTTGGCTTCCAGCACTTTTCCAGCTACATTATTCCAGATCCTGCCAACACTGAGTGGAAAATAATTCTCTTCATATCCACTTTCTTTTTGCAATGATTTTGAACCTTTGACCTGTAGTATTCACCAGAGGGAATAGTTTCCCCATTTTCATCTTGAAAACCTTGATTCAATCACCTCTTAACCTTTTCAGTTCCAAAGAGAACAGTCTAAGCGACTCCAGTTGAAGAGTGAAGGGTTAACATCAGGAGCACCAGATATTGATATAACTACTGATGTAAGTGTGATACACTGTCACATTGTTAAGAGATTGCGGTCTTTTGAGAAGCAGCCTGGTGTAACATTACTGAGATGTTTGTAGATCTGTAACTAAACAAGATTCTTTCCCATGAATATCAGTCTAAGGTAGCTTTCTTAAGGTGAATCCTAAATAACAACCAGGCCGGATTCTCCAACCTCCCCCGCGGCTGGGGAACTCGGCTCCTGCTGCTATGAAATATGTAAAACAGGGTGAGGAGATTCTCCAAACACAGAACAGCTTCCGATTTACATTGGAAAGATCAGAAGGATCAGGCCAATACTGTGCTCCATACAGAAGAGGCGATGACAAATGATGTTGCTACAAGACAGAATGTCAATAAGGCTCAAACTCATAATAGGGCTAGTTCCAGGCATTCAATTCATACTTAAGTGTTCAAAAAAAATTTATAATTGAACAAGCAAAATTTAATAAGAGGTGGAAAAAAGCTGGGTGAGTTCATGGACTAATTTATGAATGATCAGTACGGACTCACAGAGAATTGCAACAGTGGGATCCTCAGAGATAAAGTAATACGTGATTATATTTTCATTGAACCATAGAATCATAGAATTCCTACAGTGCAGAAGGAGGTCATTCAACCCATCGAGTCTGCACTGACCACAATCCCACCCAGGGCCTAACCTCTTGACCCCACACATTTACTCTGCTAATTCCCTTGACACTATGCAATTTAACCTGGCCACTCAACAAAATCCACGCATCTTTTGGACTGTGGGAGGAAACTGCAGCAGCCAGAGGAAACTCATTCAGACATGGGCAGAATGTGCAAACTCCACACCGACGGTCAACCAAGGCCGGAATTGAACCCAGGCCCCTGGTGAAGTGAGGCAGCGGTGCTAACCACTGTGCCACCCATTGATATGATTGCAACACCTTGGCACATTCTCAGCAATATTTCATAGTGCTTCACAAACAATAATTGACTGTGGATTGCATTCACTATTTAATGTGCAAATCCGGAAGGTAGCTTGTACATATCAAATTCCCACAAACAGCATTGTGACAGTGACCAGATAATTAGCATTAATGATGATGGTGGCTAAGAGATAAACATGGGACACAGCAACCCTGCTCTTCTTCCAAGGTGTGCCATTGGATCTTTCAAATCTGCCTGAAAGGCCTGCTTTCGGACGCCTCATCTCAGAAATCGCACCTACGACAGTGTGGCACTCCATCAGTACTTTCCCTCTGATAGTGCAGCACACGTTTCTTATTTTGCTGGGAATGCCAGCCTGGTTTACATGCCCTAAGTCCTTGGAACCTAAGTCCTTCCAACTTAAATTGAAAACACTGGAATCTTTTCAGGAATGGGTCAATACTAAAATGGCCAGGAGGATGAGGGCATTGTTGGTGTCTCTCTATGCGAATGATTAAGATGGCCTGAATAGCCTTATTAGTCATTAATTAGTCTGCCGTGACCTCTCTGTCCATGAGACTTTGACAAAAGGACTTTCTCCCTCTGTTATATCCTGTATTTATTCTGCGGGAGTGAACATTATTCTCCATCTACAGATCGGTAATAATTCATGGGAGCGAGTTGCAGCTCCGAGTTTTAATCTGGAGTCCTGCCATCAGCTTGTTTAACTTTCCAGAGACCAGCAGAGACTTGCTGGTCTCTGGAATAATAATAATCGGCCCTAACTTTAAGGCCAATTTTTTTTTTAAATACATTTATATCAAAAAATAATCTCCTTCTGAATAAACAGGAAACAGGTGTTGCTCTGTAAGTGTGAAAAATGAACACACCCAAGAACAGACAAGCTCCATCCTTCACTGTCGAACCCAGTAACTTTTAATTTGCACACTCTCTGCCCCCTAGAAGTAAGGAGCATCCACCAAGTAATTTTGGGAAATCCCAAATAAATCCAAGACGGGCATAAACTGCTCCTTATTTCAAAATGATGTTTACAGGAACAAGAATAAGACCTTTGAACTTTTTCCCACATTATGGCTTCACTCTCCATTTACCCACCTTTGCTACATTTTACTTGAAATGATTTATCAATATCATTCTTTGTCCTAGCATCCACAATGTTTTGGGATTAGAACATAGAACATTACAGCACAGAACAGGCCCTTCGGCCCACGATGTTGCGCCGACCAATTAAAAAGCAATGACCCTCTAACCTAAACCAATCCCTTTCCATCCATAAACCTATCCATAGATCTCTTAAACGCCCCCAAACTAGGTGCATTTACAACTGCAGCAGGCAGGGCATTCCAATCCCTCACCACCCTCTGGGTAAAGAACCTACCTCTGACATCCATCCTATAACTACCACCCCTTAATTTAAAGAGTCCTTGATTTCCATTACCCTCTGTGAGATATGTGGAACGGCACAGGATGGCACAGTGGTTAGCACTGTTGCCTCATAGCACCAGGCTCCCAGGTTCAATTCCGGTCTTGGATCACCGTCTGTGTGGAGTTCGCAGTGTATGTGTGGGTTTCCAACGGGTGCTCCGGTTTCCTCCCACTGTCCAAAGATGTGTGGGTTACGTTGATTGGCCATGCTAAATTGCCCCTTAGTGTCAGGGGAATTAGCAGGGCAAATGTGTTGGGGTGCAGGAATAGGGCCTGGGTGGGATTGTGGTTGATAGAGACTCAATGGGCCGAATGGCCTCCTTCTGTACTGTAGGGATTCTGTGAGATATCGCGCTTCTTAACAGGCTTGCGTGGAGTTTGCACATTCTCCCCATTTCCTCTGGGTGCTCAGATTTCCTCCCAAAGACATGTGGGATAGATTGATTGGCCATGCTAAATTGCCCCTTTAGTGTCAGAGGGACTAGCTAGGGTAAATACATGGGGTTATGGGGAAAGGGCCTGGTGGGATTGCAGTCGGTGCAGTCTCGATGGTCTGAATGGCCTCCTTACGCACTGTAGGGACTCTATGATTCTAATTTCACATTTGAAAGGCCTGGCTCCAATTTTAAAGTTATAGCAACAACAACTGCTGCTATTTATCCAGCACCGTTAACATAACCACATGTCCCAACATCCTCCATTACAAAACAAAGTATGACACTGAGGAACGTAAGAAAGTATCAGGACAGGTGATCAAAAGCTCCGTCAAAGAGATGGGTTTGAAGGAGTATCTGAAATGAGGAAGGCGAGGTGGAGAGACAGAGAGGTGTTGGGAAGAAATTCCAGAGTTTGGAGCCTAGGCAACTGAAGGCACAGCCTCAAAAGGTGGAGGAATTCTGATTGGGAATGCACACAGAATGAGGGGAGCATAGACATCTCAGAGGGTTTCAGGTTTGGAGGAGATTACAGAGCCAGGGAGGGGCAAGGCCACAGGGAGATTTGAAAACAAGGGTGAGGATTTTCATTTCCAAATGTTGCCTCACCGAGGGCTAATGGGAGCCAGCAAACACAGGGGTGAATGGGACCAACTGTGAGTTAGGACATGGGTTAGCAGAGTTTTGGATAACCTCAAGCTTCCAAAGGATAGACCATCCAGGAGGGTGCTGGACTAGCTGAGTCCAGGGATAATGAATATAAGAACATAAGAACATAAGAAATAGGAGCAGGAGTAGGCCATCTGGCCCTTCAAGCCTGCCCCGCCATTCAATAAGATCATGGCTGATCTGTCGTGGCTCAGTTCCACATTCCCGCCCTCTCCCCATAACCCTTAATCCCCTCGCTTATCAAAAACGCATCAACCCGCGTCTTAAAAATATTTAGCGAGGCAGCCTCCACCACTTCAACGGGCAGAGAATTCCAGAGATTCACCACCCTTTGAGTGAAGAAGTTCCTCCTCAACTCCGTTCTAAACCGCCCCCCCTTTATCTTGAGGCTGTGCCCCCTAGTCCTACTGTCCTTTCTGAGCGGGAAGAGCCTCTCCACCTCTATCCTATCCATCCCATTCATCATCTTATACGTCTCAATGAGATCTCCCCTCATTCTTCTAAACTCTAACGAGTACAAGCCTAGTTTATTCAGCCTCTCCTCATAGCTCAACCCCCTCAACTCCGGCATCAGCCTAGTAAACCTCCTCTGCACTCCCTCCAAGGCCAAAATATCCTTGCATAAGTACGGCGCCCAAAACTGCACACAGTACTCCAGCTGTGGTCTCACCAATGCCCTATACAGCCGCAGCAAGACCTCCCTACTTTTATATTCAATCCCCCTCGCTATGAAGGCCAGCATCCCATTTGCCTTCCTGACCACCTGCTGTACCTGCAAGCTGGGTTTTTGCAACTCATGCACAAGGACCCCGAGGTCCCTCTGCACCATCGCCTGCTGCAGTTTTTCTCCACGTAAGTAATAATCCTTCCTACCATTATTCCTACCAAAGTGGACCACCTCGCACTTGCCAACATTAAATTCCATTTGCCAGTTCCTGGCCCATTCGCCCAGCCTATCTAAATCCTTCTGCAGACTCTCCACACCCTCCGCGCAATTTGCCGTTCCACCAATCTTGGTGTCATCAGCAAATTTCGACACCATACACTCGGTTCCCTCCTCCAGATCATCTATATAAATGGTAAATAGCTGAGGCCCCAGCACCGACCCCTGGGGCACTCCACTAGTCACCAACCGCCAATCCGAATAGCACCCATTGACCCCCACTCTCTGCCTCCTATTTGACAACCAGTCCTCTATCCACGCTAACACCCTACCCCCAACTCCATGTCCCCTGACCTTCTGCAATAACCTCTTGTGAGGTACCTTGTCAAACGCCTTCTGAAAATCAAGAAAGACCACATCCACCGGCTCTCCTCTATCCACTGCTCTAGACACATCCTCATAGAACTCCAGTAAATATAAATAGATGAGCTGAGACGGGGCGAAACAGAGTGATATTGCAGAGATGAAAGTAGGTGGTTTTGGAGATGGCAGGATGTTGAAGCGGAAAGCTTGAAATTAAGTCCTTCCAACTTAAGTCGAAAACGCTGGAATCTTTTCGGGAATGTGTAAATACTGAAGCGGTCAGAAGGATGAGGCCATCATTGGTGTTTCTCTAGGCGAATGACTAAGTTGGGCCGAGTAGCCTTATTGGTCATGAACCTTATTCTCCCCTGTGTCCTGGACTCTCCCGCCAGAGGTAACAGTTTCCCTCTCCCCCTATCAGTCATTTTAAACATCTGAGATCACCTCTCAACTTTCACAAGTTAAAGCAGTACAAGCCTTAAAATGTATTTATTAGTCCAAGTAGGCTTACATTAACACTGCAATGAAGTTACTGTGAAAATCTCCTAGTCGCCACACTCCAGCATCCGCCCAGGTACACTGAGGGAGAGCTTAGCACGGCCAATCCAGCTAACCAGCACGTCTTTGGAGTGTGGGAGGAAACCGGAGCATCTGAAGGAAACCCACGCAGACATGGGGAGAACGTGCAAACTCCACACAGACAGTGACCCAAGGCTGGGGATTGAACCCAGGTTGCTGGCACTGTGAGGCAGCAGTGCTAACCAGTGGGCCACTGTGCTGCTCTGCGGCGTCGCCCACCTCTCTTCATAAGTGAATCCTCTGAGCCCAACTGTCAGCCTGGTGAACCTTCACTGTACTCCCTCCAGGACTGCCCTGAGATCTGGGGCCTGATTTTACCATCGGCTGCACCCGTTTTTGGGCACGAAAACTTGGTAAAGTCGGGCGTGAGGCAAGTAGTGCGATCCGTGCCCACCTCCACGCCCGTTCCCCCTTTACCAAGGGCTGAAAATGTCCGCCATCGGGACCGCACCCAAAACAGGCGCGACGTCAATTTAAATGTATTTTCATGCATTTAAATTGACTTAATGGACCGCATGCCCAAACCTACCGGTACTCCTCCCTTTACTATCGTGTTTACCCGTCCAGATTCGGCGCAAAACAGACATGGCCCGTAAAGGTCCAACTTGGGCGCTCCAGCTTCTGAGGAGGTACGTTCCAAGCTTCTAGTGGCCCTCTGACTCAGATCGGTTGGCAGGGGTAGGAAGGGAGGCAGGTCAGATAGCGCTCTGGTGGGGGCGGGGGGGGAGATGGGTCAGATGTCTCCCTGGTGGTGGGGAAGGCGGGTGGGGGGTGCAGGGGGGGAGGGCTAGAATGGCAGGGGCAGGGGGAGCAGGAAGAGTCTGCTGCCACTCTGCGTGTGACAAGTGGGGAGGAAGGGGAGTCCGTGGCCACTCTGCGTGTGACGGGTGGGAGGGAGGGGAGTGTTTCTCTATCTTCTGTGCATGCTCAATTGGAGGTGCCAATCGGAGCTGCAGGGTTTCGGGCATGTTAAGCCCCGCCCACAGACTTCAACGCGATTCAGAATCGCTGCTATTTTTTCAGGCAGAGTGCACCTGAAAACAGGTCTAAAAATCGGACCTGAAACACTCCCAGTTTCAAGTCTACCCAGCACTTAGAATGAAGATGGTGAAATAGGGTCCCTGGTTTCCAGAGTTGAACGCAGATGGGTTTTGACACAAACGTTGTCATAACTGTAGCATAACTTCTACCACATATATTCCAGCCTTCTTGTGACAAAGGCTAACATTTTATTCATCTTTTTGAATACATTTTATATCAATGCACCAGGTTTTAGCGATTGTGAATAATCTTCTTCACAGCTTTCCAATTGCTATCCGTTTACAACATGTTCTAATGTCTCTTTCTTGGGTCCAAAGTAGATGACCTTACGTTGAACTCCATCTGCCACGATTTTGCCCACTCATTTAATCAATCAATGTTCCTTTGGAACTTTCTGCTCCCAATTCCCCAATTTATAATGCCTTAATTTATCATAATTATATAAATTTGAACACACAGCTCGCTCTCACAATGTTTTTTATTCATTCAAGGGGTACGATCTTCACTAGCTACGATTAGATAGAAATGTAGAATCCTTACAGTGCAGAAGGAGGCCATTCAGCCCATCGAGTCTGCACTGACCACGATCCCACCCAGGCCCTATCCCTGTAACCCTGACCCCGTACATTTACCCTGACACTAGGGTCAATTTAGCATGGCTAATCAATCTAACCCACACATCTTTGGACTGTGGGAAGTAACCGGAGGAAACCCACACAGACTCGGGGAGAATGTGCAAACTCTGGACAGTGACCCAAGGCCAGAATTGAACCCAGGACCCTCGTGTTGTGAGGCAGCAGTGCTAACCACTGTCCCACCATACATTTTTTGCCCACCTCTAATTGCCCTTCAGAAGGTGGCGGTGAGCAGCCTTCGTAACAATATATAAATATAGATATTAAATTAAATGTACGTTAACATAGTGAAATACACATGTGGTTAAAAGCTGAGGCCCCAGTACAGAACCCTGGGAAAGAACACTTGACATATCCCACTAATTGGCTTATGTTCCCATTATCCCTCTGCTCTGTCTCTGACATGGCTGTGCTGCAGATGTTGAAAGTCTGAAAAAAGGACCAGAAACATCTGCAGGACAGGCAATGTTCATGGAGAGAGTAAAGTATGATTTGTATTTCAGCTGGATGACTTCTTCAGAGCCAGGATGGTTAAAAAAAATGTACTATATGTCAATATATATATCAGTTATGTAATATATATTTGACAAAGGATCAGCTGGACTTGGAACATTTTTTCTCTCCTTACAGATGATGCCAGACATGCTGAGATTTTCCAGCATTTTCTCTTTTGGTTTATATATATATATATATTTATAGATATATATATTGTGGCACAGTGGTTAACACTGCTGCCTCACAGCGCCAGAGAGGTGGGTTCAATTCCCAGCTTGTGTTATTCTCTGTGTGGAGTTGACACATTTTCCCCATATCTGTGTGTTTTTCCTCCGGGTGCTCCGGTTTCCTTCCACAGTCTGAAAGACGTGTTGGTTTGATGCATTGGCCGTGCTAAATTCTCCGTCAGTGTACCCGAGTGCGGCGACTAGGGGATTATCACAATAACTTCATTGCAGTGACATGACTTGTGACATGAATAAAATAAACAATAATCAGTTTGCATTTTGTTTTGTGACAAATTCTCAATGCGCCTATGGCTATAAAAATGATCAGTCAAAAAAAAAAACTTGGCCGGAGCTAAGAGACTTGTGTTGATCAGCACCTTAGCATCGCTGTCAGAGACACCTCACAGGGCTCCATGAACAATGATTGTCTTCGTAACAACTGTTGTTCTTAAGCAAAGATGAGGAGAAAACAAGCTGAAGAATAATAGTCAAATCTATGTTTTTTTTTTGATGTTGGTCCAGGACTAAAGGTTAGCCAGGTTGGCCAATATAGTTTAAATTAGTTGTGAACTTTAGGTGAGGAAGCCATAAATAATCATGCAAGGAGGTAGAATATTGTATTATTCAGTGATTAGGGAATCTATGGATTCCCTACCGTGCAGTAGGAGGCCATTCAACCCATTGAGTCTGCTCCAAGGAGGGTCACTCCCCCTCCCTATCCCTGTATTCCCACTCTGCACTGCCAAAAGAACAGAATTGAGCAAGTGCTGTGTTGTCACTGTGTAATATGGGAGAGCGCTGCATTATTGGAGGGACAGTACTGAAGATACATTGCGCTGTTGGAGGAACAGCATTGAAGGAGCACTGTGCTATTGGAGGAACAGGACTGAAGGTATACTATTGTGCCTCAGGGTTAGAGCTGAGGGTCCCTGCACCATCAGAGGGTCAGTACAGAGGGAACAGTGCACTGGCGGAGCAGCATTGCTGAGGAAGTGATGCACTGTTGGAGGGGCAGTACTGATGGAGCACTGCACTGTCGGGAGGGCAGTACTGATGGAGCACTGCACTGTCGGGAGGGCAGTACTGATGGAGCACTGCACTGTCGGGAGGGCAGTACTGATGGAGCACTGCACTGTCGGGAGGGCAGTACTGATGGAGCACTGCACTGTCGGGAGGGCAGTACTGATGGAGCACTGCACTGTCGGGAGGGCAGTACTGATGGAGCACTGCACTGTCGGGAGGGCAGTACTGATGGAGCACTGCACTGTCGGGAGGGCAGTACTGATGGAGCACTGCACTGTCGGGAGGGCAGTACTGATGGAGCACTGCACTGTCGGGAGGGCAGTACTGATGGAGCGCTGCACTGTCGGGAGGGCAGTACTGATGGTGCACTGCACTGTCGGGAGGGCAGTACTGATGGAGCACTGCACTGTCGGGAGGGCAGTACTGAGGGGTCCTACACTCTCAGAGGAGTAGTGTTTTGTGGAGAAGTACTAAGGGAGTTCTGCACTCTCAGTGAGGTAATATTTTGTGGAGCGCTGCAGTTAGAGTGGCAGTACCGAGGGAGTGCCACACTGTCAGAGGTTCCGTTTTGCCAATAAGAAAGTAAACTAATCTTATCCGCTGTCAGGTAGATGTAATAGATCCCATGGTCACTATTTTTCAGAAGAATAGGGAGATTTGTCCTGCTGTTTCCCGTTAGTGGGAGCTGGCTATAGTGTTCCCTACAGCTCAGTAGTTAATACATTTCTAAAGTCCTTCATTGGCCAAAAGGTGTTTTAACTGAGATTGTGAATAAATACAAGCCTTTCTCTTATTACCAAGTTCTTTCTGTCCGGTGATGCCCTTCCAATACAGTTCCAACAACTACAAGGCATAAGTCAGGAGTGTGCTGGAATATTCTCCACTTGTCTGGATGGGTGTAGCTGCAGTTCCAACAACACTTGAGGAGCTTTAACACTATTCAGCATAAAACAGGCCTCCTGATTGGCATGCCTTTAACTGCCCCTAACATTCGCTTCTTCCACATCTGGCACACCTTCTCTGCAGTGCGTACCATCTACAAGACTCACTGCAGCAACTCACCAAGGCTTCTCCAACAGCACCTTCCAAATTCTTATATCTACCTCCAAGTATGGTGAAGGCTCACTAGATTTGTCCCTGAGCCGGTTGTCCTTTGCTGAGAGGCTGGATGGGATTCCCCAGCACTCACCCGAAGTCCGGAAAATCCTGCCCGAGGTCAATGGACCTTTGCATGGTCCGTGTCCTGCCTGCT
The DNA here is from genome assembly GCF_965287045.1 of Carcharhinus amblyrhynchos. NCBI lineage: Eukaryota > Metazoa > Chordata > Chondrichthyes > Carcharhiniformes > Carcharhinidae > Carcharhinus > Carcharhinus amblyrhynchos. Next base: position 11,094,945 of record NC_137336.1, on the reverse strand, counting down.
ACCATTCCCATCACAGGCAGGAGGGGAAAATTCTGCCCACTGAGTATGTTGGGTCTATATTCTCTGGAGTTTGGAAGAATGAGAGGTGACTTGATCAAAACGTACAAGATACGTGAAGACTCCAAAGTTGATTAGCCATGCCAAGCTGGCCAGGTGTTGGGGCATTAGCTCAGGTAAATGCATGGGGTTCCAAGAATAGAGCCTGGGTGGGATTGTGGTCAGTGCAGACTCGATGGGCCGAATGGCCTCCTTCTGCACAGTAGGGATTCTATGGATTCTGTGGAGTATTGCCCCTGGCTGGAGAACCTAGAACACGGGGGCTCAGGATAAGGCTGAGATGAGAAGGAATTTCTTCACACTAAGGATTGTGAATCTTTGGAATTCACTGTACCCCAGAGGGTTGTGGATGCTCCATCATTGAATACATTTAAGGCTGGGTTGGAAAGATTTTTGGTCTCTCAGGTTTGGTGGAATGAGCCAGACCAGCAATGATCTTATTGAATGGGCAGACAAGGCTTGCGAGCCCATTTGGCCTTAGTCTGCTCCTTAAGTCCATCTGGAAAGAAAAGGGCAGCAGATGCAAGGGAACACCACCACCTGAAAGTTCCCCTCAAATGGCACTGTGGCACAATGGTTAGCACTGCTGCCTCACAGCTCCAGGGACCCAGATCCAATTCCTGGCTTGGGTGACTGTGTGGAGTTTGCATGTTCTCCCCGTTTCCTCCGGATTCTCCGATTTCCTCCCACAGTCCAAAGCTGTGCAGGTTAGGTGGATTGGCCATGCTAAGTTGCCCCTTAGGGTCAGGGGGACCAGTTAGGGTAAATGCATGGGGTTATGAATCATAGAATCACAGAAACCCTACAGTGCAGAAGGAGATCATCTGACCCACCGAGTCTGCAGCGACAACAATCCCACCTAGGTCCTATCCCTTGCACTGTATGGATTCTATGAAGTTACACATCTTCCCAGCTTGGAACAGTACTGGCCATTGCAATATGTAGCTCACTCAAAATCTGGAAACCAATAGCACTGTGGGAGCAACTTCAACAATGCCTGAGATCAAAACAAAAACAAGAGTAAAATCCACCTCAAACCTCACCATGTGGGGTTACAAACCTCTTACATTACTCTGAAATCCCAAGGAATTAAAGATTAACCTCCAGGACACAGCTGTGAATGAACTGGGAGAAAATTAATAGGGGTTTTAAAAGAAATTTATTTTTCTTTTTAAGTTATTTAAACATTGAAGATGGGGGGGAAAATGTTGTGTTTGACCAGGTGGGGTGGTTGGAAGCGGGAGGTCATGTTATCTAGCCACCAGGAATAGATCCAACCTGAGTTGGCAACACTAAATGGAACTGGTGACTAGTTTATGAATTGTTAAGCCTGAATGACTGACAATCAGTAAATGGCTAAATAATAAAGGGACTTCATCTCCAGCTGCATTTTAACCCTCTGATTCTGAAACCCTAGATTTAAATTTATTTATCAGCGTCACAAGTTAGCTTAAATTAACACTGCGACGAAGTTACTGTGAAAATCCCCCCCGTCGCCACATTCCAGCACCTGTTCAGTTACACTGAGGGAGAATTTAGCACGGCCAATTCACCTAACCAGCACGTCTTTGAGACTTTGGGAAACCCAGAGGATACAGGGAGAACGTACAAATTCTGCACAGTGATCCAAGCCAGGAATTGAACTGGGGACCATGGCACTGTGAGGCAGGAGTGCTAACAACTGTGCTACCATGACTAGACCTTTGTAGAAGCTTGGATGTGGCAGGCACAGTTATTGATTTTTTTCCTACAGTATGTTGGTGAGTTTATATCGAACAGAAGGATTTTAAGGGACAGGAAAAGACCTACGGACCACCCAGCCAACCCCTTTTTTCAACTTCATTCCAGCTACTAGTCTTTTCAAGAAAGCATGGTAACACCTTCAAATAGATGGTCTGTTCTGAGCAACACTGATCATAACATCTGGCCTGGTGTCTGCGAGTGAATTAATCCTAGCCAAAGCAGTTTGGGTTGGAACTGACTTTAGGATTTATCCCACTTTAATGGGTTGAGAACAATCAGCTGGGGATTTTTGTAGGCCTCCTAAAATCCAGCCCCATGTGTCATTACTATGTGTGTGAGAGCAATTGTGTACATATGTTTCTGTATGAGTGTGCTTCTATGAGGGCATGTTTCTGTGTGTGTTTATCTGTGGTGCTTTTATTTGCTCATGTTTAGTATTAGTATGAGTTCCTCCGCATGAATGCGCATGTTTTTATGCATGTATTTGTGTGTGTGTTTTTGCTTGCGCTTGCAATTGTGTCTGCACGCACATGATTTTGTGATTCATTGTGTAAGCCTGAGAGATTGTTGTAGGGGCAATCTTACCAAAAACATTCTAAGTGCCCAATGAACGTCTAAATGAGAAAGAATCACACTCATTTTTTTTCAGCGAGCTTTCAGACATGATCGAATGGTACTTAGTGCAAAGAAAGAGGCAAAGTGTGATTCACGCCAGTAGAGGGAGTGGATGGAGACTGATCTTTCCAGAAAGCTGGCTGCTCATATTAGAGGGCGCTATCACGTATGCACAAATCTTTGTGTTCAGTGTGACAGAATACTGAGAGATCTATCAGTTCCCCCCCCACCCCCTGGATATTGTGCATTTCCACCCCCCCAACCCCCCGATTGCTGGCCTCCCTGGTTAATTACAACGCCCCCTCAGATATCTCCCTGACACCAACCCCCACCCCCGATCAGCCAGCGGTCAGTCGCCACCCTGGCCAATCCCCGATTACAGAGTGCACAGCTCTCTACCACTCCTCAGGCCATGCCCCATCATGGCTCTGCTCCTTCCCCTTATTTGGTTTGATTTGGAGTACAGAATATAGGGCTAATGGAAGGACTCTTAGTAGTGTTGACGAGCAGAGAGATCTCGGGGTACATGTACATAGCTCCCTGAAAGTTGGCACCCAGGTTGATAAGGTTGTTAAGAAGGCATACGGTGTGTTAGCTTTTATTGGTAGAGGGATTGAATTTCGGAGCCGTGAGGTCATGTTACAACTGTACAAAACTCTGGTGCGGCCGCACTTGGAGTATTGCGTACAGTTCTGGTCGCCACACTATAAGAAAGATGTGGAGGCATTGGAAACGGTGCACAGGAGGTTTACCAGGATGTTGCCTGGTATGGTGGGAAGGTCTTATGAAGAAAGGCTGAGGGACTTGAGGTTATTTTCATTAGAGAGAAGAAGGTTACGAGGTGATCTAATTGAGGCACACAAGATGATCAAAGGATTGGATAGAGTGGACAGTGGGAGCCTTTTACCTCGGATGGCGATGCTAACTCGAGGGGACATAGCTTTAAATTAAGGGGTGGTAATTATGGGACGGATGTCAGAGGTAGGTTCTTTACTCAGAGGGTAGTAAGGGCGTGGAATGCCCTGCCTGCAGCAGTTGTGGATTCGCCAAGTTTAAGGGCGTTCAAATGGTCAGTGGATAGGCATATGGATAACATTGGAATAGTTTAGGTTAGAGGGTCATTACATTGGTTCCACTGGTCGGCGCAACATCGAGGGCCAAAGGGCCTGTACTGCGCTGTAATGTTCTACGTTCTATGACTTAATTTATTAATGGCACATGTATTAGAGTGAAAAGTATTGTTTCTTGCCTGCTATACAGAGCACACCATTCATAGAGAAAGAAAGGAGAGAGTGCAGAATGTACTGTTACAGTCATAACTAGGGTATAGAGAAAGATGAACTTCGTGCAAGGTAAGTCCATTCAAATGTCTGACAGCAGCAGGGAAGAAGCTGTTCTTGAGTCAATTGGTACGTGACCTCAGACTTTTGTATCTTTTTTCCAACGGAAGAAGGTGGAAGAGAGAATGTCTGGTATGCATGAGGTCCTTAATTATGCCAGCTGCTTTGCTGAGGCAGCGGGAAGTGTAAACAGAGTCAATGGATGGGAGGCTGTTTTGAGTGATGGATTGGGCCACATTCACGACCTTTTGTAGTTTCTTGTGAACTTGGGCAGAGCAGGAGCCCATACCAAGCTGTGATGCAACCAGAAAGAATGCTTCCTATGGTACATCTGCAAAAGTTGGTGAGAGTCGTAGCTGACATGCCAAATTTCCTCAGTCTTCTGAGAAAGTAGAGGGCTTCCTAATTTTAATGTCAGCATGGGGGGACCAGGACAGGTTGTTGGTGATCTGGACACCTAAAAACTTGAAGCTCTCGACCCTTTCTATTTCATCCCCCGTTGATGTAGACAGGGGCATGTTCTCCTTTACGCTTCCTGAAGTCGATGACAATCTCCTTCATTTTATTGACATTGAGGGAGAGATTATTGTTGCCGCACCAGTTCACCAGATTCTCTATCTCATTGCTGTACTCTGTCTCGTGATTATTTGAGATCCAACCCACAACAGTGGTGCCATCAGCAAACTTGAAAATTGGATTGGAGGGGAATTCAGCCACACAGTCACAGGTGTACAAGGAGTGTAGTAGGGGGCTGAAAACAAAGCTTTGTGGGGCATCGGTGTTGAGGATGATGGTGGAGGAGGTGTTGTTGCCTACCCTTACTGATTGTGGTCTGTGAGTTAGGAAGTTCAGGATCCAGTCACAGAGGGAGGAGCCAAGACCCCACCCCTTGGCACTGCCTGATGCCCAGTGATGCAGTGCCAGGGTGCCAATTGTGTCCCGGACCCAATGTGAACATTTAGAAACCGATTTAAATATTGAAATCAGCCTCACCCCCTTCCCAGGCAATCGCACCGGCAACCCAGGGCCGGTAAAATGTGAAAGTGAGAAACCGGGTGCGAACCCCTTTTTCACCTTGCTTGTGACCTTACCGATCGACTGGCGTGATGAGCCAGTGAGTGCGCCCCCAAAGTGTTTCAGTGCGTGTGTGAGAGTGTGTATGTGTGTCCAGAGATGTGTGTGTCTGTTTCAGTGTGTGAGTCTGGAAATGTGTGTGTCTGTTTCAGTGTGTGAGTCTGGAAATGTGTGTGTCTGTTTCAGTGTGTGAGTCTGGAAATGTGTGTGTCTGTTTCAGTGTGTGAGTCTGGAAATGTGTGGGTCTGTTTCAGTGTGTGAGTCTGGAAATGTGTGGGTCTGTTTCAGTGTGTGAGTCTAGGGATGTGTGTGTCTGTCTCAGTGTGTGAGTTTAGAGATGTGTGTCTGTTTCAGTGTGTGAGTGTAGAGATGTGTGTGTCTGTTTCAGTGTGTGAGTCTAGGGATGTGTGGGTCTGTTTCAGTGTGTGAGTCTAGAGATGTGTGGGTCTGTTTCAGTGTGAGTGTAGAGATGTGTGGGTCTGTTTCAGTGTGTGAGTGTAGAGATGTGTGGGTCTGTTTCAGTGTGTGAGTGTAGAGATGTGTGGGTCTGTTTCAGTGTGTGAGTGTAGAGATGTGTGGGTCTGTTTCAGTGTGTGAGTGTAGAGATGTGTGTGTCTGTTTCAGTGTGTGAGTTTAGAGATGTGTGGGTCTGTTTCAGTGTGTGAGTCTAGAGATGTGTGGGTCTGTTTCAGTGTGTGAGTCTAGGGATGTGTGTGTCTGTCTCAGTGTGTGAGTTTAGAGATGTGTGTCTGTTTCAGTGTGTGAGTGTAGAGATGTGTGTGTCTGTTTCAGTGTGTGAGTCTAGGGATGTGTGGGTCTGTTTCAGTGTGTGAGTCTAGAGATGTGTGGGTCTGTTTCAGTGTGAGTGTAGAGATGTGTGTGTCTGTTTCAGTGTGTGAGTGTAGAGATGTGTGGGTCTGTTTCAGTGTGTGAGTGTAGAGATGTGTGGGTCTGTTTCAGTGTGTGAGTCTGGAAATGTGTGGATCTGTTTCAGTCTGTGAGTTTAGAGATGTGTGTGTCTGTTTCAGTGCGTGAGTCTAGGGATGTGTGTGTCTGTTTCAGTGTGTGAGTGTAGAGATGTGTGGGTCTGTTTCAGTGTGTGAGTTTAGAGATGTGTGGGTCTGTTTCAGTGTGTGAGTGTAGAGATGTGTGGGTCTGTTTCAGTGTGTGAGTGTAGAGATGTGTGGGTCTGTTTTAGTGTGTGAGTTTAGAGATGTGTGGGTCTGTTTCAGTGTGTGAGTTTAGAGATGTGTGGGTCTGTTTCAGTGTGTGAGTGTAGAGATGTGTGGGTCTGTTTCAGTGTGTGAGTGTAGAGATGTGTGGGTCTGTTTCAGTGTGTGAGTGTAGAGATGTGTGGGTCTGTTTTAGTGTGTGAGTTTAGAGATGTGTGGGTCTGTTTCAGTGTGTGAGTTTAGAGATGTGTGGGTCTGTTTCAGTGTGTGAGTTTAGAGATGTGTGGGTCTGTTTCAGTGTGTGAGTTTAGAGATGTGTGGGTCTGTTTCAGTGTGTGAGTGTAGAGATGTGTGGGTCTGTTTCAGTGTGTGAGTGTAGAGATGTGTGTGTCTGTTTCAGTGTGAGTGTAGAGATGTGTGGGTCTGTTTCAGTGTGTGAGTGTAGAGATGTGTGTGTCTGTTTCAGTGTGTGAGTGTAGAGATGTGTGGGTCTGTTTCAGTGTGTGAGTGTAGAGATGTGTGGGTCTGTTTCAGTGTGTGAGAATGAGGAGCTGCAGAACCAGACTTGCCTCGAGATTCTCCTGAGCCTGTCTTCACTCACATCTTGACTGTGGGGGGCGGTGGGGTGGCCGCTGTATTGGATATCAGTGACGGGAGGGGGCTTTCAGTACCTGCGTTAATCACCTCCCCACAAAACTCCGCCACACTTCCCCACCGCCCTGCCCACCCCCTCTCCCCCAAGCAGGAGATGGCGCCTCTGAGAGATGCAGGTCGGAAAATGGGTCTGTCACTGAACAAACCCAAACACGTGGCCTGAACAAAAGCTCCAGGAATCGGCGAATTTCAGTTTGAGCAGCAGGGGGTCGGGAAGCCACACAAACTGATGTTGAAAAAAGAATGGCCTCTCCCCTCACTGCACTTTGTTATTCAAACACTTGCATTGTCTCCGTGTGGTGAGGGGGGTGGGGTGGGGGTTGGGGGTGGGGGTTGGAGGGGGGGGGTGGTCTCGACAGCCTGCTGCTCAGGCAGCTCCTTGCACAATCCAATTTCCGCTCAGCTTGCCTGAAGACAGCCAAGAAAGCTGGTCCCAGAGTCCCAGCTCTTCCGCCAGAGCTCCACTTTCCAACCTGCTCCCAGATCAAAGCTCTTCCCAGAACCGACTCCGACTGTCTGCGAGGAACGAGGGCAAAGTTCCCAGGGATTACCTCGCCCGGGGAGAGGGAAAAGGGCCGGGTATCGGAATTGGCTCAAATCCTTACCGGCTTGCTGAACGCTGCGAGCAATCAGGGGTGGCGCGGGGTGTCAGAGCGATTCCTCGGTTTGCATCAGGCCTTTTAGGACCTTCAGAGGAAATTAAACTCCGCTGTGGCTCTCACTGAGCTTCAAAGGTTAGATTCCGTAATCCCAGCCTGAGGGTGGTTTTAGCCGTCGAAAGCTTCGAGGGAGGCCACATTCCCGTCCTGTAGCTGGACAAGACGGAGAGAAAGCAAAACACGAATGGAAATAAATCCAAGAGTGGAGAATATCAAAGAGGGGGGGAGGAAGAAGATGAGCTGCTTGTGCTTAATTCTGTGAACACTCCCCACCCCCCTGCATAATTTGAATATATTTTGAGTACATTGAGGCGTGTTTGTCCGTAGATCACTGAAGGCGGAAAGGCAGGTTAATCGTGTGGTGAAAAAAGCATATGGCACACTCACCTTTATCAATCAGGACGCAGATTACCAAAGCAGAGAGGTCATGAATCATAGAAACCCTACAGCACAGAAAGAGGCCATTCGGCCCATCGAGTCTGCACCGACCACAATCCCACCCAAGCCCTACCCCCATATCCCTATATATTTTACCCTCTAACCAATGCATCTCAGGACACTGAGGGGCAATTTTAACATCTTTGGACTGTGGGAGGAAACCGGAGCACCCGGAGGAAACCCACGCAGACACGAGGAGAATGTGCAAACTCCACACAGACGGTGACCCAAGCCGGGAATCGAACCTGGGTCCCTGGCGCTGTGAGGCAGCGGTAGTAGCCATTGTGCCATCGTGTGACAAGCTCAAACATTCATACGTGCGCATAGATGTTCTGCGCCGCCCATCTCCTTGATGGAGTTGTGTAGAACTTTGGTGAGGTCAGACTTGGTGTACTGCATGCAGTTCTGGTCGCCACATTATAGGAAGGATATGATCGCACTGGAGGGGATACAGAGGACGTTGCCTGGGATGGAACATTGAAGTTATGAAGAGAGGTTGGGTCGGCTTGTGTTGTTTTCTCTGGAGCAGAGGGGTGACCTGATTGAGGTATTCAAGATTATGAGGGGCATCAACAGAGTGGATAGGGAGCAGTTGTTCCCCTTAGTTGAAAGGTCAGTTATGAGGGGGCACAAGTTAAAAGTGAGGGGTCAGAGATTTAAGGAAATTTGAGGAACAACTTTTTTACCCAGAGGGTGGTGATGGTCTGGAATGTGCTGCCTAGGAGGGTGGTGGGGGCAGGATGCCTCACGTCCTTTAAAAAGTATCTGGATGAGCACTGGGCATGTCAGAACATTCAAGGTTATGGGCCAAGTGCTGGCAAGTGGGGTTAGGTGGGCAGGTCAGGGCATTTCATGTGTCGGTGCAGACTCGATGGGCCGAAGGGCCTCTTCTTCACTGTAGTATTCTGTGACTCTGTGATCTTGGAGAAGAGTTGGAACACAATTTGAGAAACAAGTACAAAATCTGAAGATGAGGCCTGTCCGACTTTCAATCGACACCACTCCAAAAACTAGATTGACAATCAAAACAGAAGCTTGGAATTGTAAGTGGCTTTAAAACATCCCAAGGCACTTTCCAATCAATATAAGGCTGGCACTGAGGTATGTAAGGAGCTATTCGGACAGATGACCAAAAACTTGGCCAGAGTGGTGTCTTAAAGAGGGGAAGTGAGGTAGAGAGGCGGAGAGTTTTAGGGAGGGAATTCTGGCTCCTGGGCAATTGAAGGCAAGGGCTACAATTGATGGGGCAAATGCAATGGGGAGGCAAGATTCTGGTCAGCATTGTCAGCAATCCCGGATTCAAACCCCAAGGTACGTTACAAAGCCAGACCAGACCCCAATAATTTTTCTATTTTGGTGTAAATGTGAGGAAAGCTTGCTTCATTCCAGGAATAATTCCATGGACAAATTTGGGATCTTTCGTCAAAGCAAGCTTTATTCATAACTCAGTTTAAGTATAACTCCAACAATATGAAGCAGTTTAATTATTGATCAATCTTTAAACATGAAAAGAAACAACCTTAATTTCTAACTTACCACTATATCAGTTCCAAACAAACAACAGTCTTCCCATAGACTTAAACCTACTTTAAATATAGTTAGCAAACCCATGCATACTTGCTTTAAATTGGTTAACAGCCTTGAAGCCTTTAGAGGTGTTTTGATTTTCAGAGCAACCTGCAGACTTGTGTCTTCAAACAGCCCCAGCCAGAAACTAACTCTCAAAAAAAAATGAAAATGAAAGTAAAAACCTGTTTCCCTGCTACAAGCCTAGCTCTTCCCATTAACCCAATATCACATAACCCTGTATACCTAGCCTGAAATCCCAGGGGAACTTAAGCAAACAAAAGTGCAATAAGCCTTCTGTGAAATCAATGGCCTAAAGGAGTAATTATCTTGCTTTCTCCAAGCTATATTCCTTCCAGATATACCAGCTCTCTATTGGAAAAACTGAACCTTAAACCATTCTACTCTATCTTTCCCTTGACTCCACCGACATAGTATGGCAGTGTTCATACCTTATGCTGTTGGTAGGAATTTGCTGTTTGCCAGTTGGCTGCTGCAATTGCCTGTGCTATAACCGGTAAAATGCTATTTAATGCAGAGAACATAACATAAGAAATAGGAGCAGGATAGGCCATCTAGCCCTTTGAGCCTGCCTCGCCATTCAACAAGATCATGGCTGATCTGAAGTGGATCAGTTCCACTTTCCTGCTTTCTCCCCATAACCCTTAATTCCCTTGTCTATCAGAAACCTATCTACCCGTGACTTAAATATATTCAGCGAGGCAGCCTCCACCACTTCAATGGGCAGAGAATTCCAGAGACTCACCACCCTCTGAGTGAAGAAGTTCCTCCTCAACTCCGATCTAAACTGCACCACCCCCCCCTTATTTTGAGGCTGTGCCCTCTAGTTCTGCTATCCTTTCTAAGAGAAGTATGAAGGAATAATGAGAGGCAATATAAACTGAATGGTACAATTTTAGAGGAATAGGGAAACCTGGGGTTTGTACGTACACAAGTTTTTGATGTTTGCAGGACAAATTGATTGAGATTTTAGGAGAGTATTTGTGACCTTTTTGTTTTATTCAAGGAGAAATGGAGTACAATAAGTTACAATGGTTTAAGTCACTGGTTAGCCCTCAGCAAGAGTACTGCATCCCAGTCTGGGCATCACTCTTTCAGAAGGATGGAGGGTTGCCACTGTGGAGTGATGAATATCGGGAATGAACGAATTGGGAGGAACACGGCCACCTTGAGGGTGTGTAGGGCTGGAGGAGGTTACAGGGTTAGGAAGAGGGAAAGAAACCAAGGACAGTCTTGAACAAAAGAATGAGAATTAAAACAAAACAACAGAATTTGTTTCCCACTTCACTCATTAATAAACTCATCGGGCGATGTCAACTATGTCAATTTCCTGACAGAGGGGGCTGAAACCTCAACCTCAGATTGAAGTGCGGCCAAGGCAAGTGGGCAGATCCAGTGACACGTACGGGGACTGAGCAGCCTGGCGATAGATGCAGCAAGGTGAAGTCAAAGGCCCTTTATCCAACCTTGGAAACCCGGGCGCAGTCTGAATAATCAAAACAGAAGTCACGGGCACGATTGCACTCAGTAACAGGAAGTTACAGCCGTGTGTTTGTACAGAGAGCAAAGCCATGGCCTTGTCCAGATCCCCCGGGGAGATTGGACCGGATGTTGCCTTTCCCCACTTTGTTTATAGAGCTGCAGAATCGAGCAGCAACACGGATCCTGTGCAGAGAGAAGCAGAAGGAAACAGAATGATATTAGCCGCTGATAGAGGGAAATTGAATCTCGACTCCAAGAATGGCTTTATTGTATGTTTCCTAAAGCCATTGAGAAAACAGGTTTCTGTAACGCTGTTTAGTGCAGTTTGACACCAACAGCTGACTGTCCTCGTGCCTAACAACACAAAGAACCCTCCTCTGCTGAATGAGCTTTGTTGCACTCTTGTCTTACGATTTATTCTGGGGACGCGGGCATTGCTGGCAAGGCTGGCATTTATCGCCCATTCCCAGCCACCCCGAGAATGGGGTGGCAGGCTGCCTTCCATACTATCAGTCAAGGTGAAAGCAAGTTACTGCGGATGCTGGAATCCGAAACGAAAACAGAAAATGCTGGAAAATCTCAGCAGGTCTGACCGCACCTGTGGAAAGAGAATAGAACCAACGTTTCGAGTCTGGATGACCCTTCATCAGAGCCCTCCAAGTCGTCCAGACTCAAAATATTGGCCAGAATTTTACTGCCTCCCCCACCTCCCCTCCGAATCCGGGGCAGGGGAGGCTTGCAGAAGAGAATTCCCTTTTGGCCTCGGGCGGGATTTTTACAAGCCTCGCCCAAGCGAGGTTGTAAAATCCTACCCATTGGCTCTATTCTCTCTCCACGGATGCTTTAAGACCTGCTGAGACGTTCCACCATTTTCCATCTTTGTACCAATCAAGGTCATTTGACACAGTCTTAGTGGTTTTCTCGGCCGTTTCAGAGAGCAGTTGAGAGTCAACCACATTGCTGTGGGTCTGGAGTCACATGTAGGCCAGACCAGGTAAGGATGGCAGAGTTCCTTCCTTACAGGACACTAGAGAACCAAGTGGGTTTTTTCGACAATCAAGCAACTTTTTGGTCACTTTAACTAAGATCGAGTTTTTTATTTCCAAATTTGAATTCAAATTTTCAAACTGCAATAGCTGGATTTGACCTTGCGTCTGCAGGATTAATAGTCCAGATAATGTGAGAGGTTGTATTTGGATTCTTAGTCGAACAAAAGAACCACTACATATCCCAACTGGTCACACGTTCCGAGTTGCTTAGTTGCTTTACCAACATCCAAAGTGTTACATCCAAAAATCTTTGAAAGTGGCAGGACAGATGGAGAAAGCTATTTAAAAAAAACATATGGAGCAGGACTTGGGGTGGCACGGTGGTTAGCATCACTGCCTCACAGCACCAGGGACCTGGGTTCAATTCCCACCTCGGGTCACTATCTTTGTGGAGTTTGCACTTTCTCCCCATGACTGCGTGGGTTTCCCCCAGGTGTTCTGGTTCCCTCCCACACTTCAAAGATGCGCTGGTTAGGTTGGTTGGCCATGCTAAATTGCCTGTAGTGTCAGGAGAATTAGGAGGGTAAATACATATTTACCTGGGTGGGATTGTGGTTGGTGCAGACTCAATGGGCCAAATGGCCTCCTTCTGCATTGTAGAAATTCTATGATTCTATGTTTTCTCACTGGAATGACGGTGGTTGAGGGATGACCTGAGATTATGAGAGGCATCAACAGAGTGGATAGTCAGAAGCTTTTTCCCAGGGCGGAAGAGTCAATTACTAGAGGCCCAGGTTTAAGGTGCGAAGGGCAAGGTTTAAAGGAGATGTACGAGGCAGAGTTTTTACACAGAGGGTGGTAGCTGCCTGGAGCTCATTGCCAGGGGAGGTCGTGGAAGCAGATACAATGGTGACTTTTAAGGGCCACCTTGACAAATACATGAATAGGATGGGAATAAAGAGATATGGTCCCTGGAAGGGTATGGGGTTTTAGTTAAGTCAGGCAGCATGGTCAGTGCAGGCTTGGAGGGCCGAAGGGCCTGTTCTTGTGGTGTAATTTTCTTTGTTCTTTGACTTCTGGGGCTCTGTGTCCTCTTCCCTCCCTCTTGGCTAAAGCATTGGGGGGTCGGGGGGTGGGGAGGGGGTGTATACCGACAGCAGCGATTTAACACTGGAAGCAAAATAAATAGCTTGGAGCTGAGATTTCCTCCTCTTTCACCAAAGTCCTGCCTTAGAGAACTTTCAGCCAATCGGATTGTGCTTCAGCTCTGTTGTCCCAGCAGCGCCACCCAGAGTTACTGCTGGGATTGCAGCCAGTCCCCAGCGCTGGGGAACTCGGAGTGACAGGTAAATCTGGGGCTGCGGGGCGGCGGGGGATAAGGGTGTGAGTGTTGACGAGGGGTTTGGGTTTAAGAGGCCATGGGGCAGAGGGAAGGGTTAATGATGGCTGGGTCAGGTGGAGGGGGGACTGTTACCAGGGATGTTGCCTCTGAGGGGCCATGATGGCTAAAGCTGCTGGATTTATCCCACTTCCGCCATGTGAAACACCAATGATGCGAGATAAAGCCCTTGAGTGGCCTTGAATGCATCTTTTAAGGATCTCAATAGGTCCAAGGACAGACCAGCCACCCCCTGAAGCCCTGTAAATTTCAGATAAGGTTGGGGGACATGTAGGCAGACAGCAAGAAGGCCACACATCCCTCCACATCCCTGACACATCCCTCCACCTTCAATCCAGCCAACAAGAGATGCAAAACCAAGCCCAATTCTACTTAGGCATCACACTTTAGGAAGGATGTGAGAGAGGGTACAGAGGATATTTACTGGACCACCAATAAGGGACCTCAGTTATGCGGAGAAGCAGGAGATGCTGGGATTGTTTGCCTTAGAACACAGAAGGTTACAAGGAGGTTTGATAGAAGAATTCAAAATCATCAAGGGTTTGGATAAGGAGAAACTGTTTCCAGTGCTGCAAAGGTTGGTAACAAAGAGGACACAGATTTAAGGTAATTGGCAGAAAAGAGAGACAACATGAGGAAAAAGGATTTGCACAGTGAGTTGTGATCTGGAACGCATTGCTTGAAAGGGCATTGAAGCAGATTAAGTTGCAACTTCCAAGAAGAATTGCATAATGACTTGAAGGAGAATGAATTACAGGGCTATGGGGAAAGAATAGAAGGCTGGGATTAGTTGGACACTCTTTCAAAGAAGCACGAACAATCCTCTTCCTTCAACATACTCCACTTCATCTCCCACGCTAACTCAATCTTTCCCAGGATCTCTGAATTGTGCAAACTCCCCCTTCCTCAGCCATCCGCCCAAACTGAGGAACTCCTATTGTCTCACTCTCCCCCCCCCCACCTCCCAAACTGCATTGCCCCACTCCACTCAAAACCCCCCCTAGAACTGCTGCCCTCCCCGGTACAGAACTCCTCCTCTTTCTCAGTTTCCTCTCCAAACTAAGGCATTCCTCACCTCCCTCAGTTTTTTTTCTGATTACTAGCCCCACTGTGATAGCAAAGCCTACCAAAGTTGTGCCTAATGTGAGAGGGTGTACTTGGAGCATAAGAGGAACAAAGTGTTTGAATAACAACATTATCCCTGTTAAGAAATGTTATCCAATTGTTTAGAGTCATAGAAGTTTACAGCTTGGAAACAGGCCCTTTGACCCAACCTGCCTTTGCCACCTTTTGTTTTAACGACTAAGTTAGTCCCACTTGCTAGCATTTGGTCCATATCCTTCCATACCCATCTTTACCCAAATCTAAACATTTCTTAAAAGACAAAATTGTACCCACCTCTACTACTACCTCTTGTTCCAGACACTCACCACCCTCTGTGTGAAAAAACTTGCAACCTGGACCCTTTTGTATCTCTCCCATCTCACCTTAAACCTATGCCCTCTAGTTTTAGACTCCCCTACCTTTGGGGTTTGACATTCAAAGTCAGTTGAATTACAACAGCAAGTTGCATTTATATAGAACCATAGAATCCTACAATGCAGAAGAGAACTTTCGGCCCATTGGGTCTATACCGAGTATCTTACCCAGCCCCTCTTCCTATTCTGCCCTATCCCTATAACCCCACACACTTTAAAAGGCTAAGTCACCTATTTCATACATCTTGGGACACTAAGGGACCATTTAACATGGCCAAATGCACCTAACCTGCACACCTTTGGACAGTGGGAGGAAACGCACGCAGATACAGGGAGAAAGTGCAAACTCCACACAGACAGTCACCCAAGGCCAGAATTGAATCTGGTCCCTAGTGCTGTGAGGCAGCAGTGCTAACCACTGTGTCACTGTTATATAGCATCCTTAATATAGCAAAATGTTCTAAGGCATTCCATGAAAGTGTAACCAGACAAAAATTGACACCCAGCCAAAGGTGGAGATACAAGGATAAGTTGGTCAAAGGTTTTGAGGACCGTCTAAAAGGAGGAAAGATAGGTGGAGAGTATTAGAAAAGGGATTCCAGACCCTTGGGCCTAGACAGTGGCCAATGTGGTAAAGAAGGCAATGAGGAGTGGACAACAGGCCAGGGTTGATATATTGCTGAGATCCAGAGTGATAGTTAGGCAATACACGTGTCTCTGATTGCACTGTTACTGAAGGTTGAGCTCAGTCGTGTGATCGGTGAGCTTACAGGTGGCACAGCTGGCAACAACTGGAAAGCTCTAATTGATGATCTCTTGGGTTAGGCAGGTGGCAATAGCTCGGTGCCCTCAGCCTGCGACGTGACTGCCCCAATCCCAGGGCAGATTGAGATGCCCTTCCGATGACATTTCTCCACTCAACACATCTGCAAAGGTGCAGCAAGTGCTGTGGTCAGATGCCAAAGGCAGAGTTTGCAGCAGGGGTGGGATGGAGGAGCAGGAGTTAAAGCAGCTCCTCGGTCTGTTATCTTGTTGTGTAAAATGTAATTGCTTCTTCTTTATTTTCAGATTTTCAGAACCCATTTTTCAATGCTTCACCCAATAATACCCAAGCTGCGCCATTACTGATCGTGAGCAGTCCGACGGTTACCGTGCCTTGCCTGGTGTCCATTCCGTATCTCAATGTCACTCTGCGATTGGTGAGTCCCTTCACCGGCACGCGTTTACAACAGGAGCTCTTTCTATCCAATATTCATCCAATTGCAAATTGCATTTGCATAGTGCCTTTAACCTGGTGAAAACACCAGAAGGCATTTTCTGGGAGTATATTGGAGACAACAATTTGATAGCAATGTATCATATTACTTTGTAAGAACGAGATTAGACTCTTTATTCAACCATTGGCAGCACTGTGGCACAGTGGTTAGCACCGCTGCCTCACAGCACCAGGGACCCGGGTTCAATTCCAGCCTCGGATCACTGTCTGTGTGGAGTTTGCACATTCTCCCCGTGTCTGCATGGGTTTCCCCCGGGTGCTCCGGTTTCCTCCCAAAGTCCAAAGATGTGCAGGTTAGGTGGATTGGCCGTGCTAAATCGCGGCTTAGTGTCAGCTGAATTAGCTAAGGTCAATACATGGGGTTATGGGGATAGGGCCTGAGTGGGATTGTTGTCAGTGACCCGATGGGCCAAATGGCCCCCTTCTGCACTGTAAGATTCTATGATCTAGAGCAGTCAGCACAGACTTGGATGTAGTTACAGAAAAAGTAGATTGCAGTTGATCTGAAATATCTGGGACTTTCAAACAATCATAAATAAGGTACAGAACTATAGTGTCCATGACTAAAGTTAGAGCACATTCAGTCAGGGCACAGGTAGCAGGATGGGTCAAAAAGTGGCTACAAGATTGAAATCAGAGACTCGAGATTAAGAGTGAACAGCAAACACTGGTGGCGGTATGTTTGCTAGGGAGACCAGAGTACTGCTGGAATGAAGAGCGTGTCGTTTGAGGAACAGTTGAGGACTCTGGGTCTGTACTCATTGGAGTTTAGGAAGATGAGGAGGAATCATATTGAAACTTATAGGACACAGCGAGTCCTGGATAGAGCGAATGGGGAAATGATATTCCCAGTAGTAGGAAAGACTAGAACCAGAGGACACAACCTCAGGGTAAAGGGATGATCCTTTAAAACAGAGATGAGGATGAATTTCTTCAGCCAGAGAGTGGTGGAACTCTTTGCCGCAGAAGGCTGTGGAGGCCAGGTCATTGAGTGTCTTTAAGACAGAGACAGGTTCTTGATTAGTAAGGGGTTATGGGGAAAAGGTAAGAGAATGGGAATGAGAAAAATATCAGCCATGATTGAATGGCAGAGCACACTCGATTGGCCTAATTCTGCTTCTGTGTCTTATGGTCTTACTAAAGGGACCAAGGTGGGAGAGAGAAGGTACTGCAAGCCCAGGAGTAAAGAAAGTGCCTTTGGCCCAAGGGTAGGGAAGGTGTTGGGAGAGAGCCCAGTTTGCGCTTGGGCACATGGGGCCAGATAATCAAGCCCAAGAAATAGGACCGGAGTAGCCCAAATGACCCATCAAGCTTCCTTCGCCACTCCTGCTTCAATCCATTTAATCCATTTTCCTTTGGACATAATTTGCCAGGGTTTTACAAAGACAATTTCCCCAGATGGAAAAAACGTTATCTGGAATAATAAGGAGGGGATGATTATCCTTCGCCACGTACTCGAAAACCTGCTGTACGTTACCTGTGAGACTGTCATTGGTGGCAAATTCTTTGGTACAGCACCCTACTTCATCCAGGTTGCAGGTAAGATTCATATTTCCCATTCATTTCCCTCTGGAGTTGAAGGTGTGAAATCTAATGCACAGAGCTAGTAAACCTTCACAGTCTAAACTTTGAGATTCCTTTCTAAAACGATCAAATTGAAAAGCAGGAAAGTTATTTTAAACTTGGGTCAAACTTGGCTAAACCAAACCCTGGACATTTCTAGTCTCCATATTAGAAAAAGGCTGATGTAGAAGTACTGGTACACAAATGATGTACTCGAACAATGCCAGAAAAGAAAGGGTGTACCTCTGGTCAAGGGGAGATTGAACAAGCTAGGGCTCAATTCTCAAGGTCAAGGAAGATCATGAGTTAGCATCATAGAAATCTTTAAGATTATATAAAAATGGTGGATGGAAAAAAAACAGACAGGATTTTCTACCACCCAGGGGTGTCAGGGTGGCACAGTTGCTGCCTCACAGCACCAGGGGCCCAGGTTCGATTCTCAGCTTGGGTCACTCTCTCTGTGGAGTGTGCACATTCTCCCCGTGTCTGCATGGGTTTCGTCCCGCATTCTAAAGATGTGCAGGTTAGGTGGATTGGCTATGCTAACTTGCCCCTTAGTATCATGGGGATTAGAAAGGTCGGGATAGGGTCTGGGGGGAGTTGTTGTTGGTGCAGGCTCAATGAGCCAAATAGCCTCCCTCTGCATTGGGATTCTATGATATTCTACAAAGGGCCAGAAAATCCTGCCCAGTGCTTCCGCCTGCCGAGGAGACCATAACCAAGGGGTAGGATTCAGGGGAAACTTCTTTATCCAGAGAGTGTTTGAGAATATGGAACTGACTGACACAGAGGTGAATAGTAGAGGTACTTTATGGAAAACCTAGAGAATGAAGGGGGAAAGGAGTAGAAAGGTGTACTGGTGGGTTGGAGAAAGGAGAAACATAAACAATGATGTGATCTTTTTCTCTGGTAAAATGCTTGTAATAATTTGTAAAAGGAAATTAAAATTTTCAGAACTGGGATTGATAAGCTCTTGTTTGACAATATGATTCAGGATTATAAGACCAAGTTGATTAATTTAAATTAAGAGAGAGCTCATCCATGATCGAATTGAATCGCAGAACAGGCACAAGGGGCCGAATGGCCTCTCCCTTTTCACATCTTCCTAAATAGAAGGAAGTTAATATGCATGAGTCAAATTTCTAGCCTTTGATTATGAGGGGGAAAGAGCAATTTTTGGGGGGATGTTAAAGTTGCGACTTGTTTACCAAAATACTGTTTAACCACACTGTCCGCCATTGTTTCTGTGTCTTACCTGAAGGACAAGTTATATACAAGTTCACGCTGAAACCCGCTCGCCCCGAGCTAGTGGCTGGGGAGAGGCTTGTTCTAAACTGCACCGTCGAGGCGGAATTCAACGTGGTCATTGACTTTCAATGGGAATACCCTGGAAAAGGGGTAAGGTGGCAAGTTTCCGGTTTTGTAATCAGTTTGTGTTATCTTTCATTCGTTCATGGGAAGTGGCAAGGCCAGCATTTGTTACCCGTGCCTTAAAACCCCTTGAGAAGGTAGTATGGAATAAGGTGTTGGAAGAGAGATTGAGTGAGATCCTGTACCCAGCACGTACAGTGTTCAGGCACGTCACACACAGACCCTCCATCAGTCAAATGTAGCTGATTCGTCGTTTAGAATCATGGAATTCTTACAGTGCAGAAAGGAGGCCATTCGGCCCATCGAGCCTACACCAACTCTCCCATAGAGCTTCCCATCCTGGCCTCTTTTCCCATAACCCCACATATTTACCCTGCTAATGCCGCTAACCTACAGGTTTTGGGATGCTAAGAGGCAGTTTATCATGGAAAAATCCACCTAACCTGCACATCTTTGGTCTGTGGGAGGAAACTGGAGCACCTGGAGGAAACCCAGGCAGACATGGAGAGAATGCGCAAACTCCACACAGTCATCCAAGGCTGGAACTAAACCAGGGTCCCTGGCACTGTGAGGTAGCCATGCTAACCAATGTGCCACCGTGCCGCCCCACTGAAGTCAATTGCAAGGGTGTTGCTTACAATGCAGTGAGTGTGCCAGCTATTAAGAGTGATTCAGTCAGTTTGCTGCATTGCAACAAAGTGGGGTAATAACTTTGTCCTCTCTACCATTTTAAAGATTCCACTAATTTCAGATATATTGAGGTGTTAGTGTCTCAGAATCACAGTGACACTGCTTACATTGGCAAGTGTGGTGAAGTAGTGGCTCAGTGATGAACCACCAACATTCACTGGCCCTCATTCAGGCCCCAGAATTCCATTATAAAAGGAAAACATTGTTGGCAATCTGAAATCAATACAGAAAATGATTGAAAATCTCAGCAGATCTGACAGCATCTGTGGAGCTAGAAGCAGGGTTAAAGTTTTACATTTGTAAATTCGATGAGGATTTACATGGGAGTGAAGGGGATAGGGTCTGAGTGGGATGGGCCAAATGGCCTCCTTCTGCACTATAAGGATTCTATATCCATGTCTTCTATGGATTCTATGTAAGCTCCCCCTTCTGAGCTTTGTTTATGTTCTGTTTTCTCCACCGCCTGCCCAAATGCTGAGTCCAGGGTACAGCTGGAACCTAACTGGTGATTGTTGGTATTTAATCGAGACTTTGAACTGATACAGACTGGGCAAGTCTCATAAATACCAATACTGAAGGGAAAATTATAAGGACTGCTGGTATAGATTTGCCCTGTACTCCTTTGGATATGAGGCTTAAATGGTAATCTAATTGAGGTGTGTAAGAGATTTGATTGGAAAAATAAGGGACATCTTTTAGTGAAAATTGGATAGATAAGAGAGAAACTACTTCCTCTGGTAGGGGCAGAATGGACCTTAAATTGAGTGTCAAGCAATAAAGGAATGGAACAAGAAAGCCTACATCAGAAATTTCATCAGAGAGACTGGTAGATTTCTGTCAGGTTAGGATATTAAGGGCTACAGGACCAAGACAGCTGGCTAAAGCTAAGATACAGATCAGCCAACGTCAAAAAGGGGCAATAGGCTCAAGGGGCTGAATGGCCCCCTCCTGTTCCTTTGAACATTTCAATGCATTAAGAACGTAATAAGAACATAAGAAATAGGAGCAGGAGTAGGCTTACACTGCATTGTAAGGACTAGCCCTTCGAGCCTGCCCCGCCATTCAATAAGATCATGGCTGATCTGTCGTGGCTCAGTTCCACATTCCCGCCCTCTCCCCATAACCCTTAATCCCCTCTCTTATCAAAAACCCATCAACCCGCGTCTTAAAAATATTTAGCGAGGTAGCCTCCACCACTTCAGTGGGCAGAGAATTCCAGAGATTCACCACCCTTTGAGTGAAGAAGTTCTTCCTCAACTCCGTTCTAAACCGCCCCCCCTTTATCTTGAGGCTGTGCTCCCTTGTCCTACTGTCCTTTCTGAGCAGGAAGAGTCTCTCCACCTCTATCCTATCCATCCCATTCATCATCTTATATGTCTCAATGAGATCTCCCCTCATTCTTCTAAACTCTAACAAGTACAAGCCTAGTTTATTCAGCCTCTCCTCATAGCTCAACCCCCTCAACTCCAGCATCAGCCTAGTAAACCTCCTCTGCACTCCCTCCAAGGCCAAAATATCCTTGCGTAAGTACGGCGCCCAAAACTGCACTCCAGTACTCCAGCTGCAGCCTCACCAGTGCCCTGTACAGTTGCAGCAAGACCTCCCTACTTTTATATTCAATCCCCCTCGCTATGAAGGCCAGCATCCCATTCGCCTTCCTGACCATCTGCTGCACCTGCAGGCTGGGTTTTTGCGACTCATGCACAAGGACCCCGAGGTCCCCCTGCACCGTCGCCTGCTGCAGTTTTTCGCCAAGCAAGTAATAATCCTTCCTACCATTATTCCTACCAAAGTGGACCACCTCGCACTTGCCAACATTAAATTCCATTTGCCAGTTCCTGGCCCATTCGCCCAGCCTATCTAGATCCTTCTGCAGACTCACCACACCCTCCGCGCAATTTGCCGTTCCACCAATCTTGGTGTCATCAGCAAATTTTGACACCATACACTCGGTTCCCTCCTCCAGATCATCTATATAAATGGTAAATAGCTGAGGCCCCAGCACCGACCCCTGGGGCACTCCACTAGTCACCAACCGCCAATCCGAATAGCACCCGTTGACCCCCACTCTCTGCCTCCTATTTGACAACCAATCCTCTATCCACGCTAACACCCTACCCCCAACTCCAAGTCCCCTGACCTTCTGCAATAACCTCTTGGGAGGTACCTTGTCAAACGCCTTCTGAAAATCAAGAAAGACCACATCCACCGGCTCTCCTCTATCCACCGCCCTAGACACATCTTCATAGAACTCCAGTAAATTTGTCAGACACGACTTCCCCTTAACAAAACCGTGCTGGGTCTGCTCTATCAAGCATTTCCCCTCAAGATGCCTCGCTATTTCCTCCTTGTTAAATGTTAACTAGTGTTACCGTCTTGTTCCTGGGCATTTTGACCTATGCGTGGGTTGATGAACACTGTTTATTTTTTTTCGCCCGACCCAGGCTGATCGACCAGTGATGATTTCCTCGCAAAAACGTGAGTTGAATGAAGGGTTAGAGCTAAGCAGCACCTTGGTCATTAACAACATGACGGAGGCAGATCAGGGCACCTACATTTGCAAGGCCAATAATGGCTTCAACGTCAAGGAAGGAAAGATGGAGGTCATTGTGCACGGTAAGGACATACAACTTCCCCAGTGGTTGAGTGGATACTTCAATGTTCCCCAATGTAGTCCGGAGTAATGTTTGATCCTCTTTGTGTACAAGGGACAGCCTGTCATCACTGGGATAGAAGGGAATGTCATTGTGCCTGAAACGCACAATTGAGTTTAAACAGCAACTTTCTGAACTTTGGAAAGTCCCAACCCGCTTCACAGCAACGCAGTACTTCCCAGGATGTTTGCTCACTTGAGTTAGGATATGGTGATGATATTGTGCGATTGATATATTTCATGGTTAAAAAGTCTCACAACACCGGGTTAAAGTCCAACAAGCTTATTTAGAATCAAAAGCTTTCGGGGCACTGCTCCTTCACCAGTGATGAAGGAGCAGTGTTCTGAAAGCTCATGATTCCAAATAAACCTGTTGGACTTTAACCTGATGTTGTGAGACTTCTTACTGTGCCCATCCCAGTCCAAGGCCAGCATTTCCACATCGTGATATATTTCACGTTTCTGAAGAATGTTTTAAGGTTCCATTTTTATTTCTGCCACAGTCAATATGCCTGGAGGGAATGCAGCTCAAATGCTGAGGAAACAGAATAATTACTCAGTTTAGCCATGTAGTATTTATTTAGCAGAAGGCTAATGCACCCTTGTTTATAAATAGAGAGAACACCTGTGGATTTTTTGATGGAAGTACTAGAAGTTGAGTGTAGGTATACAGGGTCATATGATCATGAGATTGATGGGAGGAGCAGATTTTGTAACAGAGATTTTGTGGTTAGTTTCTGGCTGGGGCTGTTTGAAGACACAAGTTGCTCTGAAAATCAAAACCTCTCTCAAGGCTTCAAGGTTGTTAACCAATTTAAAGCAAGTATGCCTGGGTTTGCCAACAATATTTAAAGTGGGTTTAAGTCTATGGCAAGACTGTTGCTTATTTGGAACTGAAATGGTGATAAGTTAGAAGTTGGAGTTGTTTCTTTTCATGTTTAAAGAGTGTTCAACTGTTAAAAGTGAAATCTCGCTGCAAGTGTGAGGACCAGAAGATGAGATCCATGTTACTGGGAGGCTGGGAGGGTCCTGCCCCTGATGTCCAACATATCAATGGTCAACTGGACAACACAAACAAGTGAACATTCACCCTGATAAAAGAAAGAATGTCTGTTTATAGAACACCTCATTTGTGTTCATTTTGCTTCATTTTGTTAGAATTATGCTTAAAATGCATTATGAATAAAGCTCATTTTGATCAAGCATTCTGAATTTAGCCAGTGGAATTAGTCCTGGAGTAAAGCATCCTTCCCTCACATATATGCCGAAATTTAAAAAAATAATGTTGGGGTCTAATCTGACATTGTAGTATACTTTGGAGTTTGACTCCAGGATCCTAACATGACAGTCAGTTTGTGCACAGCAAGATCCCACAAACAGCAACATGATGATCACCAGGTAAGCTATCCCAGTGATGGTGGTCAAAGGGTAAAGGTTGGTTAGGAAACTGGTTGTGGGGTGACCTCTCCTGTTCCTCTTCGAAATTGTGCCATGGGAACTTTAAAGCTCAACTGAGACAACAGCCCAGGGCTTTGGTTAACAATCTCACCTGGAAGACAATATTTCTGTTAGTGCAACATTCTCTCAGTATTGCCTCTACAATAGTCCATGTCTCCCTCAATATTGCCCCTCCATCAGTCCAGCACTCCCTCAATACTGACCCTCCAACAGTGCAGCACTCCCTCAGTACTGACCCTCCAACAGTGCAGCACTCCCTCAGTACTGACCCTCTGACAGTGCAGCACTCCGTCAGTACTGACCCTCTGACAGTGCAGCACTCCGTCAGTACTGACCCTCTGACAGTGCAGCACTCCCTCAGTACTGACCCTCTGACAGTGCAGCACTCCCTCAGTACTGACCCTCTGACAGTGCAGCACTCCCTCAGTACTGACCCTCTGACAGTGCAGCACTCCCTCAGTACTGACCCTCTGACAGTGCAGCACTCCCTCAGTACTGACCCTCTGACAGTGCAGCACTCCCTCAGTACTGACCCTCTGACAGTGCAGTACTTTCTCAGTGCTGTCTGTTGATAGTGCAACACTGCGTCAGTATTGCCCCTCGGACATTCAGCTCTCCCTCAGTGCTGACCTCTGAAAGTGCAGAACTGTTTCAGTACTGACCCTCTCACAGTGCGGCACTCCCTCAGTACTGACCCTCTCACAGTGCGGCACTCCCTCAGTACTGACCCTCTCACAGTGCGGCACTCCCTCAGTACTGACCCTCTGACAGTGCGGCACTCCCTCAGTACTGACCGTCTGACGGTGCGGCACTCCATCAGTACTGACCCTCTGACGGTGCGGCACTCCCTCAGTACTGACCCTCTGACAGTGCGGCACTCCCTCAGTGCTGACCCTCTGACAGTGTGGCACTCCCTCAGTACTGACCGTCTCACAGTGCAGCATTCCTTCATGTGGTGCTCCCACAGTACTGCCAAAGCAGCAATGCGGTACACACTCACTGACACAATGACATGTCCTGAAGTCATGAATTGCACTGTACAATTGCAAGTTTGCTCTCTCATTCAAAACAAATCCATAACCAAAGAAATAAACCTGGATTCTCCCAAAAAAATTGTCCTCAACATGCGGGAAAATGGGAGTGAATCCCACCAGTTTTTTAGTGTGATTTCCAGAATGATTCTCTTATACTCTGAGCACTGCAGAGTGCTTCAGCGGGATTCACTCTGGAGATCTGTGGGCGGGGCCTATTCCCACCCGAGAGGCCGGCAGCATCACGCTGAGTGGGCCACTGCGCATGCGCCAGTCTGTCAGCACCGAGATCGGCGCATTGGCATTGGCCGCCCATTGCTGACCTCCAGATCACTGGCCAGCCCCGCTACCCGTCCAGTGCTGGCCTCTGACCCTCCCCTCCCCAATCACTGGCCTCCTGGGGCTAGCCCCGATGTCCCCCCATCTCGCCCCCCCCAACAGTCACGACCCCACCCGGCCAGCCCCACCCCCTCCCAGCCAGCACCGACCATTCGCCAACAGTCCCAACCCACCCCCCCACCCTAACGATCAGCCACGATCCCCTGGCAGCCCTGACCTCCCCCCGCCCCCCCAACCACCACCCACTCCAATGGCCAGCCCCAATCACTGTCCTCTCTCCCACTTTGATAAGGTCCCCCGTGCAAGACTTCTTGAGATGGTGAGAGGGCATGGGATCCAAGGGGCTTTGGCCTTGTGGAACCAGAACTGGCTTGCCTGCAGAAGGCAGAGAGTAGTTGTGGATGGGTCTTTTTCTGAATGGAGGTCGGTCACCAGTAGAGTGCCCCCAGGGATCTGTTCTAGGACCCTTGCTGTTTGTCATTTTCATAAATGACCTGGTTGAGGAAGTGGAGGGATGGGTTAGTAAGTTCACCAACGATACGAAGGCTGGTGATGTTGTGGATGGTCTGGAGGGGTGTCAGAAGTTGCAGCGTGACATAGACAGGATGCAAGACTGGGCGGAGAAGTGGCAGATGGACTTCAACATGGATAAATGTGTAGTGGTCCATTTTGGCAGGACCAATGGGATGAAAGAGTACAATATCAAGGGTAGGAGTCTTAGCAGTGTTGAGGAGCAGAAGGACCTTGGGGTCCTGTTCCATAGGACACTCAAATCGGCCTTGCAGCTGGAGGATGTGGTCAAGAAGGCATATGGTGTACTGGCCTTCATTAATCGAGGGATTGAGTTTAGGAGTCGGGAGGTAATGCTGCAACTTTATAAGACCCTTGTCAGACCCCACTTGGAGTACTGTGCGCAATTCTGGTCACCTCACTACAGGAAGGATGTGGAGGCTATTGAGAGGGTGCAGAGGAGATTTCCAAGGATGTTGCCTGGATTGGGAGGCATGCTTTATGAAGATAGGTTGAGGGAGCTAGGTCTCGTCTCTTCCTGGAGAGACGAAGGTTGAGAGGCGACCTGATAGAGGTGTATAAAATGTTGAGAGGAATAGATAGGGTGGATTCTCGGAGACTATTTCCCAGGGCTGAAATGGTCGCTACGAGAGGACACAGGTTTAAGGTGCTGGGAAGCAGGTACAGAGGAGATGTTAGGGGTAAGTTTTTCACTCAGAGGGTGGTGAGTGAGTGGAATCGGCTGCCGTCGGTGGTGGTAGAGGCAAACTCACTGGGGTCTTTTAAAAGACTTCTGGATGAGTATATGGGATCTAATGGGATTG
Organism: Carcharhinus amblyrhynchos; assembly: GCF_965287045.1. Taxonomy (NCBI): domain Eukaryota; kingdom Metazoa; phylum Chordata; class Chondrichthyes; order Carcharhiniformes; family Carcharhinidae; genus Carcharhinus; species Carcharhinus amblyrhynchos. The sequence continues at coordinate 11,068,543 of NC_137336.1, read as the reverse complement.
GGAGTTACAGATAGTTCTATGGCCTGGTAGGTATGGATATGATCGGCGCAACTTGTGGGCCGACGGGCCTGTTTGTGCTGTAGTGTTCTATGTTCTATGTACTACTACCAAACCTCTTGTAGAGTGGCAGCAGGTCATCCTTTACCATCAATCACCCCCCCCCGAATCAGTCCCTCCCTCTGGTCCCATCCCATTGGAACTGGCCGATGCCCAATGGGCAGTGCCATGGTGCCCCTTTGGCAGTGTCTGGGGCCAGGCTGGCACTTAAATGCCCCCCACCCCCACCCCCACCCTGCTGATGTCTCCCAGCCCATTGCACTACTGGGCTGGACTGCGCTGGGAAAATTGCCCCCATAGTTTGTAAATTTAATCACAAGCTAGGATTGGGCAGCACTCAGTCCCAGATTAAGCTGCTGCTGATGTTTTTCGTGACATCCTTTTCCTGATTTGTCTTCGATCCTCACTTTATCCAGAAAAGCCCTTTATCCGTGTGGATTACGAGAAGAGTTCAGTCATCGAGGCGATAGTGGGACAGAAAAACGTGAGGCTTCCTGTGAGGATCCGAGCTTACCCCCAGCCTGAGATCAAATGGTGAGGATAACCTGAGCGTACAGATTGCAGTGTGAATGGAGAAAACCTTGACAATGTCATCAGCTGAATATTTCTGTTTATTTCTTAATAAGCACATCCCGCATTCCAAATAAATCCCGTCATAAATATCACTTCCTAATTCATGTTTATTTTGCTCTTCTCCCCTCCCCACCTCCTCTGTCCCTCCTTAACTCTGTCCTCCTCCTCCTCCTCCACACCTCCCTACCCTCTTCTCCCCTTCCTCCTAGATATCCTCATCCATTTTTCCTTCCTGACCTCCCGCCTTTTCACTCTCTCTCTCCCCCCCCCACCTCTATTCTCCCCATCCTCTTCTCTCCATTTCAATGCCTCCTCTATTCACTCATCTGCTCTGCCCCTCTCCATCCCTCCTCCTTTCTCTTTCCCTCTCTCCATGGCCTTCTCTCTGCCCCCCCTCACTCCCTCTCCGTCTCAATCCCCCTCTTCTAGTCTCCCTCCCTTCTCCACCTTTCCCCCTCACCTCCTCCGTTTGGCTCAATCCCCCTCTTTCTCGCCCTCTGCCGCTCAGTGTTGAGTGTTGCCAGGAGCCACCAAACGTATGTTTTGTTTCAGGTTCAAAAATGAAAGGTTTATCAGCAAAAGTTCAACGTTCAACAAGGTGAAAATCTCTCCGTTGGGTTTGGTGATTGCGGAGGTGGGCGTGCAGGATGCAGGAAACTACACCGTTGTGCTCCGAAACAGCAAAGCCAAACTAGAGGAACATCTCCAACTGGAGCTCATAGTCAATGGTAAGACACTATAATGAGATGGGGGGTATATATAGAAGGGAAGGGATTTCCATACTGGAAGGAGGATTTATATATAGGGAGAATTTCTACATTGAAGAGTTTCTGTATAATCTAGGTTCAATATTAGTTAGTGATCATTTGAGCAACCATCTCTCCGACTCTGTCCAACCAATCTCCTGCCTTTTTCTTTCCCTCCAACAGTTCCACCTCAGATTCACGAGAAGGAAGTGGCTTCCCCGACCAACATCTACCCACGTGGAAGTCGCCAGACCCTGACCTGCACCGTTTATGGGGTCCCGGCTCCTGCGAAAATACAGTGGCACTGGAGGCCCTGGGGGCCCTGTGGTTTAAAGTCCTACCGAAGCCTGTGAGTAAACATGAATCACGGATCAAAACGAACACAGTCAAACTCTGGCCTTGTTGCCAGCTCTTGCAGTAGCTTACACCTATCAAGTTGTCCAAGCTTTCTGTCATGTAGGCACATGATATGATAGCTCTCATTGCGAGCGAGTTGAAGATCCAGCTCCTGGCCAATGGCCAGCCGCCTCCCATCATGAGAAAAGGCCATTGGGTGACAGAGAATCCCACCCTGAGATCTTCCCAGTGCCTGGTGACTGCAACTTTAGTGACAGATTCTAGCATTTTCCCAGCTACTGATGTCAGGCAGTCTGACATAGAGTTTCCTCTTTTCTCTCCCACTCCTGTCTTGAACAGCAGGGTGACATGTGTCCCAAACCACGTGGAACATTCTAGAATCTAAGTCATCTGAAAGATCAAAACCAGTGCATCCTTCTCCTTAGGCAGTCCCTCAGCTTCCATTCTGGGCTGATGGGTTCTAGTTGGCAGGCATTGCCACACGCAGGGCAGGTGGCACTTGGTAAATTGGGTAGATTTGTTATTGTAAGGTTTGTGTGCTCTCTCCATGCTCCATCTTCTCTTGTGCAAGTTCCTGATAATGTCTCTTAATGTGTTCAGTGCCTTCCCGAATAAACCTTTCCTTTCTTGGTTGATCACAAGCCAAGGCTCCTGTTAGTCAGCAGAGATGTTTGACCTCTTCACAGATTCTCTGAGGACATCCCAAAAGTGTCTCCACTGTCCTCCTGAGAGTCTTCATGAATAATTTCAGGCAGATGAACAACATGTCCCGTCCAGCAGAACTGGACTTTGAGTGATTATCACCTCAGTGTTGGGCGTATTGTCTTGGGAGAAGAGCTGCCAATGGATCACCTCTCATGCCTCCAAAGTTGGAGGATCTTGCAGGGGCACTGCTGGTGAGATTTCTCCAGTGCTTTGGGGTGACTTCTGTCCCTTGTTCTAAGTCTCTGAAGCATTTAGGAGCATGGGGATCACTGCTGCCCAGTAAACTGTGAATTTAATCTTGGGTTTGAGATTCTGGCCTACAAGTACTCATGTCCTCAGTAGGAGACCATGAGGAATTTTATTGTCTGCTTTCGCCTGCGTTGGGAGGCAGCTCCCAAGATATGGAAAACGGTTCACATATCCCAGGATCTCACCTTTGATCTTAACTGGTGGTTGTGGAGATGTTGTTTTGCTTTGAGAGCTGGTTGGAAGACCATCTTCATTTTCTGGGGGTTTAATGAAAGGTCCATGTTCCGAGATGCTTCAAAGAAGGAATTGATAATGACCTGGGGTTCAGTTTCTGAGTGGGCACAGACACAAATGTCATCTACATAACTGGAGCTCAATGACTGAAGTTGGAATGACTTTGGTTTTGGATTGAAAGTGGCCTAGAATCATAAAATCCCAACTGTGCAGAAGGAGGCCATTTGGCCCATCAAGTCTGCTCCAACCATAATCCCACCCAGACCCTGCTAGTCCCCTTGACACTAAGGGGCACTTTAGCATGGCCAATCAACCTAACCCGCCCATCTTTGGACTGTGGGAGAAACTGGAGTACCCAGAGGAAACCCACACAGACGTGGGGAGAATGTGCAAACTCCACACGGACGGTGACCCGAGCCAGGCATTGAACCCAGGTCCCTAGCGCTGCAAGGCAGCAGTGCTAACCACTGTGCACCGATCGCCTTAGTTGAACAGTTGAACAGTTTTTCCGTCTGCATTCACCAAAGCACCTATTATTTCTGTAGCTTCCTTTCTTGTATAGTGGGGTTACATTTGCTACCTTCTAGTCCAGAGGGAGCATGCTTGAATCTACAGACTCCTGGAATATTAAAACCAATGCTTCCAATATTTTTACAGCCTCCTCCTTAGAACCCTGGGGTGTAGGCCATCAGGTGCAAGGGATTTGTTGGCTTTTAGTCTGAATATTTGTTCCTTACTAGTATTAATAAGGAAATAATCTATTTGAATGGTGGAGCAGGCTGGAGGGACCCTCTGGTCTACACCTGCTACTATTATGTTTGTGTGTTAGTGACAGTGATGTGGATCCATATAGGTACCCTTAACACTAAACAGTCCAAGGTTGCAAGAATGAAGCTGGTGGTCAGATGTGAGAAGCAGATTACATGTGACATGTGCAGGAATGGTTGCTTGTAGAATCTGCCCAGACACCGAACAGGAAAAATAAACATTAGATCTTATACAGTGCCTTTCATCATCTCAGTTTACAGCTAATGAAGTAATTAGGAAAGATAGCCATCGTACCAATCATAACTCCATTGACTCCCATGAAATGGTTTGGTACCACATAAATAATAGTTGTTGTTGTTATTTGGGGTGTTTATTTAACTCACTCATCGTGAGAAGTTCCATTTTATTGTGTGAATTGTTTGATTCACTTGTGACTTCTGATCTCAAATTCCACCTCTTCTACCTACAAGAATTGTGGTTTCTTCTTTTTCTGATAAAAACCACTTTCCCCTCAATGACTTAAAAGGAGCCTGGGCAGAAATATTGCAAAATACTCCCCCTCTGACAATATAGCACTTCCACAGTACTGTCCCTCTGACAATATAGCACTTCCACAGTACTGTCCCTCTGACAATTTAGCACTCCCTCAATATGGCTTTGGAAAATCACGTCTCACAAATTTGATTGAGTTTTTTGAAGGGATAACCAAGAAGAGGGCAGTGCATTCAATGTTGGCTACATGGACTTTAGCAAGGTCTTTGACAAGGTACCGCATGATAGACTGTTGCATAAGGTTAAATCTCACAGGATCCAGGTTGAGGTAGCTAAATGGATACAAAATTGGTTTGATGACAGAAGCCAAAGGGTGGTGGTAAAGGGTTGTTTTTCAAACTGGCGGCCAGTGACCAGCGGTGTGCCGCAAGGATTGGTGCTGGGTCCATTGTTGTTTGTCATTTATATTAATGATTTGGATGAGAATATAGAAGGCATGGTTAGTAAATTTGTAGATGATACCAAGATTGGTGGCATAGTGGACAATGAAGAAGGTTACCTTGGATCACAACTGGATCTTGATCAATTGGGCCAGTGGGCTGATGAATGGCAGATGGAGTTTAATTTGGATAAATGCGTTGTGATGCATTTTGGTGGATTGAACGAGGGTAGGACTTACTCAGTTAATGGTAGGACATTGGGGAGAGTTACAGAACAAAGAGATCTAGGACTACATGGTCATAGCTCCTTGAAAGTGGAGTCACAGGTGGACAGAGTGGTGAAGAAGGCATTCAGCATGCTCGGTTTCATTGCTCAGAACATTGAATACAGGAGATGGGACGTCTTGTTGATGTTGTACAAGACATCAGTAAGGTCACACTTGGAATACTGTTTACAATTCTGGTCACCTTATTATAAAAAGGATATTATCAAACTAGAAAGAGTGCAGAAGAGACTTACTAGGATGCGACCAGGACTTGATGGTTTAAGTTACAAGGAGAGGCTGTATAGACTGGGATTTTTTCCTCTGCAGCGTAGGAGACTGAGGGGTGATCTTATAGAGGTCCATAAAATAATGAGGGGCATAAATCAGCTAGATAGTCAATTCCTCTTCCCTACAGGTAGGGGAGTCTAAAACTAGAGGGCATAGGTTTAAGGTGAGAAGGAAGGGATGCAAAAGTGTCCAGAGGGGCAATTTTTTCACACAGTGGGTGGTGAGCGTCTGGAACAAGCTGACAGAGGTAGTAGTAGAGGCAGGTACAATTTTGTCTTTTAAAAAGCATTTAGACGGTTACATGGGTAAGATGGGTATAGAGGGATATGGGCCAAATGTGGGCAATTGGGACTAGGTTTGGGGTTTAAAAAGAAAGGTGTCATGGACAAGTTGGGCCGAAGGGCCTTTTTCCATGCTGTAAACCTCGGTGGTTCTATGACTATCCCTCAGCACTGACCCTCTGACAGTGCAGCACTCCCTCAGCACTGACCCTCTGACAGTGCAGCACTCCCTCAGTACTGACCCTCTGACAGTGCAGCACTCCCTCAGCACTGACCCTCTGACAGTGCAGCACTCCCTCAGTACTGACCCTCTGACAGTGCAGCACTCCCTCAGTACTGACCCTCTGACAGTGCAGCACTCCCTCAGTACTGACCCTCTGACAGTGCAGCACTCCCTCAGTACTGACCCTCTGACAGTGCAGCACTCCCTCAGCGCTACATCAGCTACTGATCCTGCAACACTGCAACATGTCTGTTGACCTGGATTACAGACTCAAGGCTCCAAGTGAAGCCACAATAACCGGAGCGCCCCGAAAGGATGTTAACATCTGGGATTGCATGCAATCTAAGGAAAAATATAACCAAGAACCTCAAACCTTTAATAGCTGGCAAGAAAATTCAAACAATTAGACTGGATTTTATTGCTGAGGTATGCTTCAGAGTATTTAAGAAGGGGCCATTTGATTTATTTGGATAAAGTTACAGTGCACCTTTAAATAACTAAGACACTTTGTCAAACGTCAGTTTGGTCAGGAAACAGACACAGCGATGAATTCTTCATGCTGTCTTTTCTGCCAATACATTGCTGTTTGTTTCAAGCTGGGAGGATGCTGCAATAATCCCAACTCTCAGTCTTCTTCCTGTTTTTCTGTAGCTGCCTGTCAGTTCCTTCTGTGCATGCCCCCAGGACAAGACCGAGCTCCCCATTGACATTGATTACATCTCAATCATGTCCTGAAGTATCCTTCCCACCAGACAGAACGAAACCAGGCAGGCTGTGCAGATAGACTGCACACCACAGAAAATTTACAGCCGACAGAAACTATTCAGCACCTCAGGCCTGTGACAGCTGAAAAAGAGCTCTCCGGCTTAATCACACTTTGCAGCTCTTGTTCCACAGCTGTGTGGGTTACAACTCCTACAAGTGCACACCCAGGTGGTTTTTTTAAAATGCAAGGAAGGTTTCTGAGTCTGTCCCCCATTCCGGCAGTGAGTTCCAGATCTCCACAAAACCTCTGGGTGAAACTGTCTCCTCAACTCCCTTCCAATCCTCCTACCAGTAATTTTAAACTTACGGCCCTCGGGTAATAACCTCTCTGCTAATGGAAACAGATCCTTCCTATCCACTTTATACCGGTCCCTCACGATTGAGTACGCTTCAATTGAATCTCCCCTCCACCTCCTCCATGCTGAGGGGAGCTGGTAGCATAACTGGCAATGTCACCAGACTAGTGATTCAGTTGGAACATGGGTGGCAGCTACCCCATTGGGTTCGGTCATGTGCTTTAGGAAGAAGACCCGCCATCCTTACCCAGTCTAGCCTACATATTTATTCTGACTTTAGGCACCAAACTCAGTCCTTACACAGACTGTAAACAGACTTAGGTGGATTGACCATGCTAAATTGACCCAAGTGTTAGGAGATTAGCAGAGTAAATATATGGAGTTATGGGAATAGGGCTTGGGTGGGATTGTGATCGGTGCAGACTCGACGGACCGAATGGCCTCCTTATGCACTGTAAGGATTCTGTGATACTCTGCTATCTGCTTAACACTTGTTTTTCAGTCGTACATCCACACAGGCTTATGCTCCACATGAGCATCCCTCTCCATCTCAATATAGCCTTCCATTCCCTTCTCCCTCAAGTATATTTGGCTTCCCCTCAAAGACCTCTCTTTTAATCACATCAACCACTCCTTTTTAAGAGAATGTTCCAACAGGCAGAAAACCCCCACATTCTCACCACTCTCTGGGTAACAAAGTTCCTACTGAATTCTCTTTATTTGTGGTCCCCGGTTTTGATCTCTCCCATGAGTGGAAACGTCTTCTCCAAGTCTACTCTATCAAATCCATTCTGACTTTCAAAGACCTCTATCAGGCCTGGTTCTATTTGATGGATATAACCTTTATGCTTGTTTCCCACATGACCTTAGGGGCCGTCGAGCGACTATGGTGCGTCGACCTCGGGACAGGACCCCTGAGTGCCGAAACTGGATGGACATCTCCACAGGGAACACTGTCAACAGGATTGAGAGCATTGAAACAAGCACAGAGATTCTGGAGGGCAAGAACAAGGTAGCGGTAGCCTGCCATTTGCAACCACCCACTTAACAGTTTTCCTTCAAACCCAATCAACAATAATTGGTATTTATATTGTGCCTCCAGTATGGTGGAACATCCCACAGGAACATTAACAAACATAATTTGTTTCTGAGTCACATCCCCAGATAATGGGGCAAGTGACCACAAACTTGGTCAAAGAGGCAGCTTTTAAAGTGCGTCTTAAAGGAGGAAGGAGAGATAGAGAGACAGAGAGGATTAGGGAGAGAATTCCAGAGCTTAGGACAGGGGCAGCTAAAGACACTGCCACAAATGGTGGAGCAATTATAATTGAGGATGAGAAAATGGGCAGAATTAGAGTGTTGTGCTGAAGGAGATGACAGAGAGAGGGATGGGTAGGGGTATAGGAGGATTTTAAAACATGGACAAACATACAAATTAGGAGCAGAAGTCATCTATTCGGCCCCTCAAGCCAGAACTGCTGTTGATAAGATCACAACTGATCCGATTGTGGCATCAATTCTAATTTCCAATCTCTGTATCCATTGACTCCCTTGTCAATCAAAGAATCCATCTAATTCAGCCTTTAAAGTATTCAATTACCCTGTCTCTGCTGTTCCCTGGGAAAGAAAATGATCCTCTGAGAGAAAAAAATGTCTCCTATTTACATTTTAAATGGGAGACTCCTTGGGATGGAGGGAGAGTTGATATGGGCACGGGGTGGGGGGAGGGGGAGGTCAAGGCTGGCCCGTACACATCTGGGGAGCCAGCGATTGGGGGGTGGGGAAGGGGGGAAATCGCACAGCCAATGATGCAGAGGTTGCAGGGCTGGCCAGCGATTGGGAGGCTAGCAGTGCGGGGTTACTGCACGTGCGCTGATCTCAGCACTGACAGATTGGTGTATGCGCGGTGGCCCAGTAATTGTGCAAAGAACAAAGAAGAAAAAAAATTACAGCACGGGAACAGGCCCTTTGGTCCTCAAAGCCTGCACCAACCATGCTGCCTGACTTAACTAAACCCCCTACTCTTCCAGGACCATATCCCTCTATTCCCATCCTATTCATGTATTTATCAAGATACCCCTTAAAAGTCACTACCATATCCGCTTCCACTCCCTCCCCCGGCAACGAGTTCCAGGCACCCACTACTCTCTGTGTAAAAAATCTGCCTCGTACATCGCCTTTAAACCTTGCCCCTCACACCTTGAACCTGTGCCCCTTAGTAATTGACTCTTCCACCTGGGAAAAAGCTTCTGACTACCTGCTCTGTCCAGGCCCCACATAATCTTGCAGACTTCTTTCAGGTCGTTCCAATGAGAACAAATCAAGTTTCTCCAACATCTCCTCATAGTAATACTGCTGGCCTCTCCAGCTGTTGGATTTTTAATGAGATTCACACTGAGGCACTCTGCAGTGCACAGAGCGTGGGAGATTCATTTTGAAAATCATGCTGAAAAAAACAGCAGAATTTACTTCAGTTTTTACGCGAATTTGGCACATAGAATTTTTTTGGGGAGAATCCCACCCTTTAGGCCTCATTTGGAGTACTGTGCGCAGTTCTGGTCGCCTCACTATAGGAAAGACGTAGAAGCTATTGAAAGGGTACAGAGGAGATTTACAAGGATGTTGCCTGGACTGGGAGGCATGCCTTATGAAGTTAGGTTGAGGGAACTGGGTCTCTTTTCCCTGGAGAGACGTAGGTTGAGAGGCGACCTGAAAGAGGTTTATAAAATGTTGAGAGGAATAGATAGGGTGGATTCTCAGAGGCTATTTCCCCGGGTTGAAATGGTCGCTACGAGTGGACACAGGTTTAAGGTGCGGGGAGGAAAGTACAGAAGTGATGTTAGGGGTAAGTTTTTCACTCAGAGGGTGGTGAGTGAATGGAATCGGCTGCCGTCAGTGGTGGTGGAGGCGAACTCGCTGGGGTCTTTTAAAAGACTTCTGGATGAGTATATGGGGTTTTATGGGATTGGGGGTTATAGATAGGTGTTGATGTGATCGGCGCAACTCGTGGGCCGAAGGGCCTGTTTGTGCTGTAGTGTTCTATGTTCTATGTTCATTTTTAAGCTATGTCACCAGGTCTAGATTCTCCCATCAGACCTTACATATTTCAATTCAGTGAACTCTCATTTTTCTACTTAGCAGTAAACACAAGCCCAGCCTATCCAATATTTCCTTATAAAATAACCCCTTTGTGCCAAGAATCAGTCAAGTGAACCTTCTCTGAGTTGCTTTGACTGAAATTATATTCTTTCCTAAGGACTGTCCACTCCAACTCCAGATGTGGTCAGACCAAGACCCTGTACAGCTGTAGCAAAATTTCCTTACTTTTATATTGCAATCTCCTTGCAATAACGAATAACATTTAATTTCATTTCTAATCATTTACTGTATCTGCATTGTAATGCTTTGTGATTCATGTATATATTATAGCAGCTACATTAGCTGTGAATGCATAGACAAACATGAAAGTTAGTTGTAAAGAGATCATAAGGAGTCTACAAAGGGATGGAGGTATATATATATACATGTGTATATATATATATGACCTCTTCAACTCTTCACAACTAACTTTCACACTCATCTGTGCATTCACAGCTAATGTAGCAACCATACATTTTGGCCAGCATTTTACCAACATGCCCACCCCAATTCCGGAGGTGGGTGAGGCTCGGAGAACGGCATTCTCTGTTGGCCTCCGGTGGGATTATACAAACCTCGGGCAGATGTGCTGGTAAAATTCTGCCCTTTGTCTCTTCATCGAAGTCATTGATATAGATTGTAAATAGCTGAGGCTCTAACACTGATCCCTATGGCATTCCACTAGTTACAGTTTGTCAACACAAGAATGAGCTATTTATCCCTACTCAAGCTTCCTGTAGACTAACCAATCCTCTATTCATGATGCTCCACGCTCCCTTCACCATGAGCTCTTGTTTTGTATAGTAACCTTTGATGTGGCACCATTTCAAATGCCTTTTGAAAAACCGAGTACACCACATCTACAGGTTCCCCATTATTCATGTTGAGCGTTAATTCCTTGAAGAAATCTAATTAATTAGTCAAACATAATTTCCCTCTTACAAAACCATGCTGATTCTGTCTGATTAAGATTTTCAAGTGTCCCACCATAATCTCCTCACCCGAATTTTTTCTATGATAGATGTTAGGATAGCTGGGCTGCTTTCTCTACCCCTCCTTTGCATTGAGGAGTTACATTTGCTATTTGCCAATTTGATGTACCCTTTCCAGAACATGGGGAATTTTGTAAAAACTAAACCATTGCATCATCTATCTCAGAAACCCCTTCTTTTAAATCCCTTGGATGAGGTTCAGGAGAATTTTGAAACTGAGGAGTTGTCAGTCCAGGAACCAATGTTAGATCAGCGAGCACAGGGTGTGGAATGAGCTGAAGTTGATAAACGGTGGAACAAAAGACTTGAATCTCTGTTGCACCTTTCACAATGTCAAGATATCGTAAACACTTTATAGTCAATTAAGTACTGTTGTAAATAAGCACAGCAAGCTCCCACAAGGAACAATTTAATAATGACCAGGTAATATGTTTTTCTTGGTGATGTTGGTAGAGGAATAAATATTGGCCCAGGGCAATAGGGAGAACTTCTTCAGAAATTCATCTTCAGAACAATGATCTTGTTTTGCCACCTGTTGGGTGATAAGTCATCCAAAAGAAAACACTTTTAGAAGTGCATTTCCCATTCACCTCCAACAGTGCAGCACACCCTCAATACTGCTTCTCCAAAAGAGTAGCACTCCCTCAGAACTGTTCTGCAAAAGTGCAGCACTCCCTCAGTACAGTCCCTCTGACAGTGCAGCACTCCCTCAATATTGCCCATCCACCAGTGCAGCACTCCCTCAGTACAGTTCTTCTGACAGTGCAGCACTCCCTCAGTACAGTCCCTCTGACAATGCAGCACTCCCTCAGCATTGCCCGTCCACCAGTGCAGCACTCCCTCAGTACAAGTCCTTCTGACAGTGCAGCGCTCTCTCGGTACAGTCTCTCTGACAGTACAGCAATCCCTCAGTTCTGTCCCTCCAATAGTGCAGCACTCCCTCAGTTTTGTCCCTCCAACAGTGCAGTGCTCCCTCAGTACTGTCCCTCCAACAGTGCAGCACTCCCTCTGTACTGTCCCTCCAACAGTGCAGCACTCCCTCAGTTCTGTCTCTCCAACAGTACAGCACTTGGTCAGTACTGCCTTTCTGACAGTGCACCATTCCCTCAGTACTGCCTCTCCAGCAGTGCAGAGTTCCCTCAGTACTGTCTGTCCTAAGTCCAGCAAGTCAAAGAGTCATTAACAGAAAGAGGTTATTCAGCCAACCAAGTCCGCAGTAGCTCTTTCTAGAGCAATAGAGTCAATATTTTCCCTTCTGTATTGCCACAGCCCTGCCAGTTTATTTCCTTCAAGTGTCCATCCAATTTCCTTTTGAAATTATTCATCATCTTTGTTTCGAGCACCCTCCTGGGCAGCGAATTTCAGTTCATTACCACTTGCTGTGTTAAAACAGTTCTTCAGCACTTACACAAAGGGTGGTAGAAGTTTGGAATTGTCTGCTGCAGCTGTCAGTTAAGGATAGTTCAGTTGTTCGCTTTAAATCCAGGTTTTGATTACATTTTTATTAACCAAAGTTATTAAGGGATGTGAACAAAGCTGGTTATATGGAGTTCGGTCTCAGATCAGGCATGATCTCATTGAATGAATGGCAGGACAGGCTCAGGGGGGCTGAATGGCCTCCTCTGTTGCTGTTTAACGCTCAGACACAACACTTCCTAACTTGTTTTTCGATTATCGCTCACAATTCTAATTGCTGGTTTCTCTTCCTCCTCTGGTAGACGGTCAGCAAACTGGTGATTCTAGCGGCAAATATCTCCGTCATGTATAAATGTTCTGCTTTCAATAAGGTCGGACACGATGACCGGGTCATCTATTTCTACGTGACAAGTGAGTAATAGAACATTGTAAATCGAATGAATTAACCAGGGGGATACTGACCAATCACAGGTATATCGCAAACGGTCAAGTGAGCATCCATAGCCCCACCCAATGGCCCAGGTTTGTCACTGGGGTGGCACGGTGGTTAGCACTGCGACCTCACAGCGCCAGGGACCCGGGTTCGAATCCCAGCCTGGATCACGGTCTGTGTGGAATTTGCACATTCTCCCCATGTCTGCATGGGTTTCCTCTGGGTGCTCCAGTTTCCTCCCACAGTCCGAAAGACATGCTGGTTAGGGTGCATTAGCCATGCTAAATTCTCCCCCAGTGTACCTGAACAGGAGTGTGGGGACTAAGGGATTTTCACACTATCTTCATTGCAGTGATAAGGTAAGCCTACTTGTGACACTAATAATTAAACTTCTTTTTGTAATTGTACCAAGATTTTGTGGAGATGCATTTGGAGTAGGTATGGTAACAGAGTGACTTTGCTACTGGACTGGCAATGCTGAGGACTAATGATCCAGAAACATAAGTTCACGCAAGCTGGTAATTTTAATTCAGTTAGTTAATGAAATAACAAAATTGGAATTAAGATAATCTAGTAATAATGGTGACCAGTTTGCTGTAAACATCCATCAGGTTTATTAATGCCCTGTAGGGGAAGGAATCTGCCACCCTCACCCAGTCTGACCCTTGTGCAACTTCAGACCTCATGGCAATGTGACAGATTCATAGTTGCTCTTTGAAATGACCTAGCAAACCACTTAGCTGTGTTCAAAACCGCTACGTCCTCACCCCACTGACAGTTCAAACAGACAGCTTACCATGGCCATCCCACCAATAACACTGGAAGGAACAAATCTTAGAAAAAGGAAAAAAATGTAAGTTTGCTGATCTGGGTTGTTCTGGTCACAGTGTCTCTGGGACCACAGACAAAGGATAACAATCATACTTGCTGCTTTTGATAAGGTCACGTACCGACCGACTCAAGAACAGCTCCTTCCCTGCTGCCATCAGACTTTTGAATGGACCTAACTTTCACTTTTCTACACCCTAGCTATGACTGTAATACTACATTCTGCACTCTCTGCTTTCCTTCTCCATGAACAGTATGCTTTGCCTGTGTAGCACGCAAAAAGCAATACTTTTCACAGCATACTAATACGTGTGACAATAATAAATCAAATCAAAAATCAGCTAGCCAATAACCATTGGGCAAAGTATGCACGTTGGCTGATCCTTTATCTAGTTACCCTGCCTCTGAGCCAGGCAGTCCGAGTGATTGGAGAATGGCAGTGGGCCAGCATTGATTGCCCATCCCTGATTATTCTTGAACTGAGTGGCTTGCTCAACCATGTTGCTGTGTAGGCCAGACCTGGTAAGCTTAGTAGCTTTCAGATCTTCAGAGAGACAGAAGAGTACGACATTGCAAGAATTTTAATACCAGATTTTTATTGGTTTCAAATTTCACTCTCTGCCATGGTGGGATTTGAACCCAGATCTCTGAATTACTAGCCCAGTGAAAATACCACTGCGCCACCACTTCCCCCACATTGAATCTGCTTCCGTTGTCCTGTCCAGCAGCCCATTCCAGATCATCATCATTTCCTGCAATAAAATTAAAATTCTCTTTATCAACCTCACTGGGTTTTTTGCTAACTATCAGTCCATTGGTTACTGACCTTACTTCCAGGGAGCCACTTTCTTATTCAGGATTTTCAAAGTAAGTTTATTTATTTCCAACCAAAAGAGAAAATGCTGGAAAATCTCAGGAGGTCTGGCAGCACCTGTGAGGAGAAAAAAGATGATCCTTTGTCCAAGCTTTGACAAAGGGTCGTCTGGACTTGAAATATCAGCTCTTTTCTCCTGACAGATGCTGTCAGACCTGCTGAGATTTTCCAGCACTTTCTCTTTCGGTTTCAGATTCCAGCATCCACAGTAATTTGCTTTTATCCAAGTTTGTTTATTTCCTGTGGAGGCCTTGGTGGCAAAGTAACTAATTTGGATTTAAACAAGGAGCTGAATTAACTTACCCCCTTTCCCCACTAGGTATCCCAGAAGGGTTTGGCATCGACCTGCAGCCTTCGGAGAACCCGGTGGAAGGTGAGAGCATGAAGCTACGGTGCAACGCGGACAACTACACGTACGAGAACCTCCGGTGGTACCGGCTCCTGCCCAGCGCCCTTGAGGGGGAGCTTGGAGACCCTCCGGCCCTGGAGTGTAAGAGCATGCATCTGTTCGCCAAGGAAATGCAAGGAGTGATGACAATGGACTCGCGGATGAAAGGCTTGGCGCTGGAACTTCAGATCCCGAGCATTACTCTGAACGATGAGGGGGATTACGTGTGTGAGGTACAGAATAAGAAAACTGGGGAGAAACATTGCCACAAGAAATACATCTTAGTGCGAGGTGAGTGCCACAGGCATAAAGAACAGATACATAGGGAGGTGACCATCTCATTAAAAGCACTGCATCCTAGGCAGCTGGTGTAATAAGTCTTCAAAAGCCAAAGTCCCTTCACCAAAATCCCTTTATTTACAATTCCAACAGCAGTACACAGAGTGCTCGCAGTCAGCAGTCTACCTTCGGGAGTGCCAGAGGAACTGACACACCCGGTTAAAAACAAGGAAATACTCCCTGATTGGCCCATCAATTGACTCCTTAATCAGGGAGTTCATATTCCGATAGGCCAACCTCAATGGCCTGATTGAAATCATTACAGATGGAAGAATATACAAATTGGTTCACATTTATTTAGCCCCATTTAAAAGAGCACCACCAATGAAATCTGTTGTAACGGAGGGAGAGATGGCAGCCAATCTGCACACAGATGTAATAAAGACCAGATAGTCTATATTTGTGACAAAGGTTGAGGGGTAAATATTGGACCAGAAACACTGGGGAGAACTAACCTGCTTATCTTCAAATAGTGCCTGTGGATACTTTAATTCCATCTGAAAAGCCAGTTGAAGACCTGATGCTGCAGGGTTGATGGAACCTGTAGATTCCTAAAGCAGCACTGGTTCAATACCAGGTCATTTCTCTCTGTACACTGTCCCATTAAAAAGTCATGATGTGGATGTGCTGGCGTAAAACCTGGTGTTGTCAGACTTTTTACTGCCATTAAAAAGTCACGGGGCAACTACAACATAGATTAGATGCAAAGTCAAGTTCAGTCTACATTGTAAACACTGTTGTTAACAAGCAGTTCATTAATGCCCCGCAGGGGCATATCTTTTCCAGTCTGGCCTGTGTATGATTCCAGTTCTGCACTATGTGATTTACCAATGCTTTTAGATAGCAGTCCCAAGAAAATATTTGACAAAGGAAACTTTTGTACTATCAAAAAAGCATGCCAAAGGGCAGTCAGGGATGGACAATAAATGTTGACCTAGCCAGCGATGCCCACATCCTGTGAATTAATTTTTTAAAAACTTTTGCGGAACTGTGTTGAGATCCTTGACGGTGTGTGTGTGTGTGTGTGTGTGTGTGTGTGTGTGTGTGTATATAAGAGTGTCTGCGTGTAACACGTGTGTGCATGTGTGTGTGTAAGTGTGTGTGTGCGTGTGTGTGTTTGTGTGTATATGAGTGTGTGTGTATGCATAAGAATGCACATGTGTATGTATGCACATGTGTGTGCATGTGCGTGTGTGTGTGTGTGTAAGAGTGCATGTGTATGAATGTGTGTGTGTATGTGTGTGTGCGTAAGTGTATGTGTTTCTGAGCTTGAGATTACTCTGTATCAGTTCTACCTGATTCTAAGTCCAAAGCCTTCCTGCAGCTCAGGAGAAGCCGAATCTGCTCGTCAACCTGACCGATGTCTCGGTCAATGTCAGTGACTCCATCAAGATGAACTGTCGAACCACTGGAACACCCCAACCCACCATCATCTGGTTCAAAGATGAAAAACCACTCCATGAACTCTCAGGTAAGATACCAGAGGCAGATTTTACATGGGGAGAGACAGCAGGATGCAGTGTACAGAGAGACCTGGGGAAGAGGTGGCTTTTATTCCAAACTGGATATAAAGTAGGAAAGGCTTGCAGCTGTACAGGGCGTTGGTGAGACTGCACCTCGGGTACAGTGCGCAGTTTTGGTCTCCTTACTTAAGGATGGATATACTTTCATTGAAAGCAGCTCAGAGACGTTTCACTGGGCTGAGTCCTAGGATGAAGGATTTGAGGTAAGGTTGAGCAGGTTGGGCCCATCATATCGTTGGAGTTTAGAAGAATGAGAGGAGATTTTTATCACAAAATTGTTACAGAAGGAGGCCATTCAGCCCATTGTGTCTGTGCCAGCTCTTTGAATGAGCATTTCACCTGGTTCCTTTCTCCTGCTGGGACGTGGGAAGAATTGGATAATTCTACCAACGAGCTGCCGATGGGCTGAATGGTCTCCTCCTGTGCTGTACAGTTTTGTGATTCAGTGTGTATTGCCTGCTGATGGGCTGGGGCTTGTCTGTTGCCTCTTGACTTGGGGTTATGGGAATAGGCCTGGTTGGGATTGTGGTCGCTGCAGACCCGATGGGCCGAATGGCCTCCTTTTGCACTACAGGGTTTCTATGATTCTATGAATCAGTTGGACGAAGCTACTAGAAGAAGATCCTTACCAGGAAAGTGGAGCTGAAAATGAGGAAATGTGGAGGTGATTGGAGGGGATTGGAGTGGGGGGGGGGGAGACAAAAACAATCTCATGCAACATGTGTTTGTATCAAGGGGTCATCCTCACAGAGCAGAACCAAACGTTGACCATCCAGCGAGCGCAAGAGGAGGACTCTGGACTGTACAAGTGCTTCGCCTGTAACTCCAAGGGCTGCGTGAATTCATCTGCCACCATCTCTGTCGAAGGTCAGTCATCACTTTCACATCAAAAGCAGATTCATTGAAGGGAAGCAGAGCAGAGCGAGGAGCAATGATTGATCCCCATGGCTTGACTTGCTGGCTCATGGTGCCCACCATTTTGGGGTCTTTGTCAGCAGGGGCTCATCTGGAGCCTTGATGCTTGATGAAGACTCTCAGGGGGACATGAGCTTGAGGTTCCTAAGTCAATGAAGTCACTGTTGTGCAGTAATGTCATAAATACGGTACATGGTGCCTAGCAAGATCCCAAAAATATGCAGTATGACGGTGATCAGATAACCTATTTTTAATGATGTTGGTTGAGGCATAAAAAATGATTAAGGACACCAGGGAAACCTCCCCTATTCCTCTTCAAAACAGTGCCATGGAATCTTTTATATCCACGAAAGAGGGAAGACTGGGCTTCAGTTTAAACTCTCACCCCAAAACTGGCACCTCTGACAGTTCAGCACTCCCTCAGTACTGGCACCCGAGTGTTGGTCAAGTTTATGTGTTCAGCTCTCTGTCATGGGATTTGAAACCGCAAACTTTTGACTCACAAACAAGAGTGCTACCTGGCTAAATTGGCAGCCATCTTGTTTGGTTACTTCTGTTCAGTACCAGTCTCTTGGCTGGTTGTGACAAGCCTTCTTCTTGAACCATTGCAATCCATGTGGTGAAAGTGCCCTCACAGGGTTTTGACCCAATGGTGACGAATTCAACATAGGTGTATGTGCAAGTTGGGTTAGTTTGTGACTTAAAAGGGGAACTCGGGTGTTTGTGGTGTTCCTGTGGTGATGTCATCACTCTTGGTGCTGACGCCCATAGCTTGAGAGTTGCTACCTTGGAATAGTAGAATAATTTCAGTGTCAGTAAACTCAGACATTCCAGAGCCTGCCTTCAATAGAGGGCCACTTTTCCCAAACAATTTCCCTTTCTCTGGGTTGTGTGCTGCTCTTCATGGTTATGTCACATGACAGGAAGAGACCATTTCTTTTAACAGGAAATTAAAGCATGAGGTCACATCAGATGATAGCAAACTCAGATTGGCAGTACCCTGGGTAACTATGTGTATAGCTACAAATCGAGGCTTAATTGATGGAGAGAATCTGAACTAGATCTTTGATATTTTGATATGTTAAACCTTTAGTATTGTTAATCAATAAATATTTCCTAGAAAGCTTTAATTGAAACATGGACAACTTGCCTATACGTAACAGTTTAACATAGTAAAATGTCTCAGTGCTTTCATCGTGCATTATCAGGCAAGAGTTGACACAAAGTGAGATAAGAGACCAAAAGATTGGTCAAAGAAGGAGCTTTTCAGATGTGTCTTAAAGGAAGAAGGTGAGAAGGAGAGATTTAAAGATCGAAGAAATTCCAGACCTTAGAGACCTGACAGCTCTGGGATGTGCAAGGGGCCAGAGTTGGAGAAGGTCTTAATTCTTGCTGGGCAAGTCTCCATAGCTGTTGCTCAGCCTTCAACACATTATCTGTTCTTGATGTGTGAGAGCCGCCTGGTCTCTGAGTATTGGTTAGCCTATTGACCATTGGGGTGCCAAATCCCAGTCATGGCCCACTGATCCTCTGCCAATTTTTGCTTTAAGAACTTGCGGACTGCAAGTGACCACTGGATCAGGGTCATTAGTGAAGACTTACGCAGTCAAAGAGCCCGTCAGCATTTGTGAAAGACTGTGGGTGCCCTTGAAACTGTTATTCCAGTGATAGTCAATACATTCAATGGGGATACTTCCTCAAATTAAAACCCGTAAAGCACTGAAGGAGGCCATTCAGTCCACCACAGCTATCCTAACCCTTTGAAAATATCATGCTTTGTCCCAAATCCCCTTTTTTATCTCTAACCCTATAAGTTCAAGGAGTTGTCAAACTCCATTTGAAAATTGTTTATTGCGCCAGTTTTCATAATATTTTTAGCTCAAATATTACAGAATATACTCAAAAAAATTTATCATCTGTCATTTTAGGTTAGATGTATTGGCCTTGCTAAATTGCTCCTCAGTATCATGGGGACTAGCTAGGATAAATTAATGGGGTTATGGGGGTAGGACCTGGTTGGAATTGTGGCCAGTGCAGACCTGACAGGCCGAATGGCCTCCTTCTGCATTGTAGGATTCTATGATCTAAAGCTCAACGTCAGGCAGGCCAGAACAGCCTATTTAATCAGCACCCTATCCACTACCTCCAACATTCACTCCCTCCATCACTGACACACAGTGGCAGCCGTGTGCACCACCTACAAGATGCGCTGCAGAAGCTCATCCAAGATTCCTGTGACAGCACCTTCCAAACACTACCATCCCGATTGACAAGGCCAACAGTCACCACACTCTGGAAGGTGAGTGGATTGGAGGGGAACTTCCAGACTTGGAAATACCTCACCATTCCCTCACTGCCTCTAGGTCAAACTGCCTAATAGCACAGTGGGTTCACCTACATCACATGGACGCAGCGGTTCAAGATCGCAGCTCACCACCACCTTCTCAAGGGCATTGGAAATGGGAAACAAAGACCGGCCCAGCCAGCGACAGCCACGTCCCGTAATAGGATAAAAAAAACACTTTGCCAGCAATTCAAAGTTCATGACCTTGACTTGACCCTTCCTCTCTGCTAAAAACGACAATGGCAGCATTAACTTTCTAGGTGACATAGAATAGATCGTTTTCAACAAAGCAAAGCTTTAAAGAGGCTTCCATTCTTAATGTGACTCTCTTGTTCACTTGTTTGTGTTCCCATTCCCAAACAGGAGGTGATGATAAATCAAATATCGAAGTTGTGATCCTAGTTGGGACTGGAGTTATTGCAGTCTTCTTCTGGGTCCTACTCATCCTCATCTTCTGTAATGTCAAGCGGGTAAGATTCCTTGGGGTAAGTCACGCAGTGGGTTAATCTTTTCTATTTTAATAAATTTAGACTCAATGTGCAATCTTCATTCTTTTAACTCACTTTCCCAAAATCTCTGAACTGTGCAAGAGTTCACTGCCACCTGCCGCGCAAACTGAGGAACTTCTCCCCTCCTTCAGACCACCTTCCCTCAGTCTCCCCTCCTTCAGACCACCTTCCCTCAGTCTCCCCTCCTTCAGACCACCTTCCCTCAGTCTCCCCTCCTTCAGACCACCTTCCCTCAGTCTCCCCTCCTTCAGACCACCTTCCCTCAGTCTCCCCTCCCTCAGTCTCCCCTCCCTCAGTCTCCCCTCCCTCAGTCTCCCCTCCCTCAGTCTCCCCTCCCTCAGTCTCCCCTCCCTCAGTCTCCCCTCCCTCAGTCTCCCCTCCCTCAGTCTCCCCTCCCTCAGTCTCCCCTCCCTCAGTCTCCCCTCCCTCAGTCTCCCCTCCCTCAGTCTCCCCTCCCTCAGTCTCCCCTCCCTCAGTCTCTGCTCCAATCTGTGGGACTACACCCTCCTTCAGTGTTTCCTCCCTCAGTGTCCCCTCCCACAGTCCCCCTGCCTCACTTTCTCCTCCCTCAGTCTCCTCTGCCTCAGTCCCCTCTCCCTCAGTCTCCCCTCCCTCAATCCTCTCTCCCTCGGTCGCCCCTCCTTCAGTACCGCCCTCCCTCAGTGTCCCCTCCTTCAATTCCCCCCTCAGTGTCCCCTCCCTCAGTGTCCCCTCCCTCAGTGTCCCCTCCCTCAGTGTCCCCTCCCTCAGTGTCCCCTCCCTCAGTGTCCCCTCTCCCTCAGTGTCCCCTCTCCGTCAGTTTCCCCTCCCTCAGTCCCCCTTCTCTCAGCCTTCCCTCCCTTACTCGCACCCCCCCCACCTCCATTTTCTCTTCTGCCGTTTCTCCTGTAATTTCAGAACGAGATCCTCAGGATGTTAGAAACTTTAAAACCAGTTAAGTACTTTCTGACTTGCGGTCAAGGTTACAACATAGCAAACATGGCAGCCATTTTGCACACAGCAAGATCCCACAACAGCAATTGATAAATGACGGTGTTTAGCGATGTTGGTTGAGGGGTAAATGTTTCATTTCTGACAGTTCAGGGCTTCTCCTGAACCTCTGACAGAGCAGCGGACCCTCAGCGATGAACCTCTAGCAATGCAGAACTCCCTCAGTGCTCCCTCTCTGACAGTGCTGCCTTCCCCCAGTAGCAGCCCTCCAACAGTGCAGCACTCGAGAACACCTGAGAATACAAGAAGTAGGAGCAGGAGTCCACATGGCCCAACGAGCCTGCTCCACCATTCAATATAGTCAAGGCTGACTTTGGACTTACACTCCATTTTCCCAACCATTCCCAAATCCCTCAAAAAGACAAAAAATCCATCTATCCCAGCTTTCAATATATTCAACAATAGAGAGTCCACAGCCTTCAGGTGTAGAGAATTCCATTGATTCACAACCCTTTGAGTGAAGTAATTTCTCGTCACCTCCATCCTAAATGATCGGCCCCTTATCCTGAGACTGGGCCCTTGTGTTTTATATTTCCCCAACCAGCAGAAACAATCTCTCATCCTGTCAAAACTCGTCAGAATTTTGTAAGTTACAATGAGATCGCTTCTCATTCTTCTAAACTCCAGAAAAATACAGACTTAATTTAATCAGCCTGTCATTTTAAGACAAACCCCTCATCCCAGCATCCAATCTAGTGAACCTTTGCTGTACCACCTCCAATGTAAGTACATTCTTTCAGGAGACAAAAACTGCACAAAATATTCTAATATGGTCTCACCAAAACTGTCTAAAGTTGTAGTCAGACGTGTTGTTCCTGTATTCCAATTCCCTTTGTAATAGAGGCCAATATGTCACTTGTTTTCCTAGTTGCTTGCTGCACCTGCGTGATAACTTTGTGTTCCTTGTTCAAGCAACCCCAAGTCCCTTTGAACAGCGACACTTACAACCTTCTCAGCCCTGAGCTAAAGGCTCATTCCCTTGAGCAAGGACAATATCACACACACTTCTTGCTCCCTATCTCTGTCCAGAGATCCTATTGGTGGCAATTGGGTGCAGTGATTGTGAGTTAACGTGCACTATAGTCCCCAAGGACCAATAGCTATCCCTGTGCTAATCTCACACACGTTGACAGCTCAAAATCAGCAACTTCAGGAGAGGAGGAGACAAATAAGTGCGAAACACTGCGGGATGCTGGAATCTGAAACAAAAACAGAAAAATGCTGGAAAATCTCAGCAGGTCTGACAACATCTGTAGAGAGAGAATGGAGTCAACATTTCAAGTCTAGATGACCCTTTGTCACCACTCCGTCAGACCCTTCTCTCTGACGAAGGGTCATTGAGATTTGAAACGATGGCTCTACTCTCTCTCTGTCCATGGATGCTGTGATGTGGAGATAGATGCCGGTGTTGGACTGGGCTGGACACAGTAAGAAGTCTCACGACACCAGATTAAAGTCCAACAGGTTTATTTGGAATCACGAACTTTTGGAGCGCTTCTCCACTCACCTGAGGAAGGAGCAGCGTTCCGAAAGCTTGTTATTCCAAATAAACCCGTTAGACTTTAACCTGGTGTTGTGAGACTCCTTACTGTGTCCACAGAGGCTGATGTGGGTATGCCGGCGTTGGACTGGCGTAAACACAGTAAAAAGTCTGACAACACCAGGTTTTAGTCCAACCTATTTATTTGATAATATACTCGCAAGCTTTCGGGTTAGCCCCTTCGTCAGGTGAATGGAGAGTTCTGGCCTCAGACAGAGCATATAAAGCACAGACAGTTTAGAGATTACTGATTAGAATGCGAATCCTTACACCTAACCTGCTGTTCAAGACCTGAAGTGGCTGATAATGTGAGTGGAAGGAGCACTGATCACAGTTTAAAGAGATGTGTATTGTCTCCAGACAGTACAGTAAGTGAGGTTTTGCAAACCCAGGCAAGTCACGGGGGTTACAGATAGTGCAACATGAACCCAAGATCCCTGTTGAGACCGTCCTCATGTGTGCGGAACTTGGCCTCTGACCTTCAGGTAAGCATTCTCCAAGGCGGCCTTCACGACACACGACAGCGCAGAGTCGCTGAACAGAGACTGATAGCCAAGTTCCGCACACATGAGGACGGTCTCAACAGGGATCTTGGGTTCATGTCGCACTATCTGTAACCCCCGTGACTTGCCTGGGTTTGCAAAACCTCACTTACTGTACTGTCTGGAGACAATACACATCTCTTTAAACTGTGATCAGTGCTCCTTCCACTCACATTATCAGCCACTTCAGGTCTTGAACAGCAGGTTAGGTGTAAGGATTCGCATTCTAATCAGTAATCTCTAAACTGTCTGTGCTTTATATGCTCTGTCTGAGGCCAGAACTCTCCATTCACCTGACGAAGGGGCTAACCTGAAAGCTTGCGAGTATATTATCAAATAAATAGGTTGGACTAAAACCTGGTGTTGTGAGACTCCTTACTGTGTCCACAGAGGCTGTCAGACCCGCTGAGATTTTCCGGCATTTTTCCGTCTTTGTTGAGGAATCGGAATTTGTTTTGAATGTAACAGCTGAGGATCGGACAGAAATCTAACTCGGTGACCTATGTTTCAGACTAGCCCAGCCGATATTAAAACGGGATACTTGTCGATAATCATGGATCCAGATGAGATCCCGCTGGATGAGCAGTGCGAGTACCTGCCCTATGATTCCAGCAAATGGGAGTTCCCACGGGACCGGCTGCGACTAGGTGAGATCCTCTCTTCCCCCCCCCCCGCAGCGGGCTGAAGCGGGCTGTCCAAAGCTTTTAAATAGCTAATCAGCCCCTAAATCCCTGATTCCGGCTGTCTGTTTTCAGGCAAAACCCTGGGACACGGAGCGTTTGGGAAAGTTGTTGAAGCCTCAGCTTTTGGGATTGACAAAAGCAGCAGCTGCAAGACCGTGGCGGTGAAAATGTTAAAAGGTTAGACTGCGATTCGTTAAGCAGGGCCGATGTAAAAATATTCGACCAGGTGTCCCCCCCCCCGTAATCCCTCAATCCCAGCAATTAACTTCATCATGTCTCAACTCCAACGAATCACCAGATTCCTCAATCACTCACACACCTTTTCCTCTTATCCCTCAACCCCACCTACCCACTATTCTCCTTTAGAGAAGAATAGCTGCCGTCTTCATTCACTCTGAGCCTGTGTCTGACTCCAGAGCCACACAAACCTGTAGGTTCAATCCTGACGCCCCTCTGAAGTCGCTTAACAAGACTCAGAATGTATACTGAACCCACTTCCAATGCTTCAGCAAGAGGGTTCACCAGCCACTCCCCGGGTGGCAATTAGGGATGGGTGGTAACTGCAGGCACTGTTGCTGATGTCCACATCCTGAGGATGAATGATGGCCATGTTAAAATATTAGCAAAGGAGTATAGTACGAACAAATTTGGCAGCTGAATAGAAATAGCACAGGGAGGAATTTCCGCTGACTCTAGTGATGATATAATGGATCCAAACTGTGGGAATTTCCCAGGACAACTCAGTTATCAGACTTCTGCCTGACTTAAAGCATTTAAATGAACAAATAAGATCCGACAGTTATGATTTTTATACTCATTCACAGAGTCTGGGCATCCCAGGCAGGCCATCATTTATTCCCCATCGCTAGTTGCCTTTGACAAGGAGATGGCAAGCTGCCTTCCTGAACCTCTGCAGCCCGTGTGGTGTAGGTACACCCACAGTGCTGTTAGAGAATGGGTCCCAGGATTTTGACCCAGCCACGGTGAAGGAACAGCGATGTATTTCCAAGTCAGGATGGGTGAGTGATTTGGAGGAGAACTTGCAAATGGCAGAGTTCCAGATATCTGCTGCGCTTGTTCTTCTAGGCGGTAGAAATCACAGATCTACTCACCTCAAAATTCAGGTCTCTGAACTACTCTTATAGCCATAGTTTGTGTATGGCCGACAGTTGAAATGATTGTGTGCTCCAGATAAGAGAATGGGAGGAAATGGGGTAATGTTATCAGTGGACTGTATCGATGGTACCTTTGTGGTTTAATGTAGATGTGAACTCTTTGGTGTTTAGATGGAGCCACAGCGAATGAACACAAAGCACTGATGTCAGAACTGAAGATTCTCATTCACATTGGAAACCATCTCAATGTTGTCAACCTCCTTGGAGCCTGCACAAAAGCCAATGGTAAACAGGAAGACCAGGGACTATTGTGTTAATCTCTGTCACTCTCATTAAAGGCATGGCATTCTGTATTGTTCATCTGCACCACTTCATATTGTTCACACATTGTCCAACCATCCCTGTCTTACCAACCTACATTCACACATCATCTTAATCTAAAAATTATTGTGCTTGCTTTCAAATTCTCCACCCATCACCCTCTGTATATCTCGGAAACCCTTTCCATCCTACAACCTTGAGATATATCTGCAGTCCAACAATTTTGATGCCTTACTTATCCCTGATTTTCAATTGCTCTGCCATTATTGACTATGCCTTCAGCTGCCTAGGCCAAAGTTCTGGAATTTCCTCCCTGTACCCCCCTGCCCCTCAACCCCTCTCCTAAGCCGTGGGTATTGAGTTTTTGGCCAACAGCTATAACATCTATTTATGTCAAACTTTGCTTGGTAATTCCTGCTGCGAAGCACCTTTTGTCATTTTATTCCATTAAAGGTGCCATATAAACGCACATTGTAGTTGTTGCACTAAATCAGGCATTCTCTTCAATTTCAACATATAACGATGACTCCAAACATATCAGCACTTTGCCTTTTAGCCTTGTTTAGTTAATGAGCGTGGGTTTTCTTTCAAGAACAAGGTGGCAACAGAATTGGGAGAAATTTTCCATTGGCTTCCCAGTCTCCACAGCCCTTTGAGGGGAACGAGTTCCAGGTTTTCATTATCCTTTGTGCTTCCAGACGTCACCCTAGAAGAGCCCAGCTCTAAGTTTATACAGGCACAATAGACCCGGGTTCAATTCCAGCCTCGGGTCACTGTGTGGAGTCTGCATGTCCTCCCCATGTCTGCATGGGTTACCTCCAAGTGCTCCGGTGTCCTCCCACAGTCCAGAGATAATGCTGGTTAGATGAATCGGCGATGCTAAATTACCCCTTAGTGTCCCAAGTTGTGCAGGTTGGATGGACTTGCCATGGTAAATGTGTGGAGTTAGGGGGACAGGGTGAGGAGAGGACCTGGGTGAGATGCTCTGTCAGAGAGTTGGTGCAGACTCGATGGGCCAAATGGCCTTCTTCTGTACTGTAGGGATTCTATGAAATTTCCTTTGATCATCTTAAACACCTCGATGAGGTCACACCTGCGTCCTGGACATTTCAATAACTTGTCAAATTGGGCGTCCCATCTTTCTTTACAAGTAAATTCTCGGCATCACCCATTAGGTGGGAATTAATTTTCCACACCCAACGCCCTGGAGACAACTCATGAAGGTCAACCAATTCTGTCTTTACTTAACGGAGCCTTTCTCACCAGGTCACAGAATTCACAGGGTATGTCACTGTGTGTATTGGTTCTCAGCTACAGCTGATGATGGGCGAGGTATCAAGACTTACCCTGATCTCTCTTCCTAACTATTCTCAGGGAGCCAATGATCATTGCTTGTTGGATTTTACACTGAATCTTAGTTCAACAAATGGTGTTTTATTTTTAGGAACGAGGCACTGAGTGATCCTGTGACACTCAAATGCATCACAAATTATTTACTGTCTTCCAATTCTGGTGCAGTTACAGAAGAACATCTGCTTCCTTTGTTGATTACCGGACAGATGTGAATGTGGAATAATAGCGACGTGCATTTAAATATAGTTTCACACCCAGTTATTCTGTTGAAATCTACAAATGGCTTCATCTGATGATAAAGTTTCATCAAGGAAGGATATATTGGCCTTGGAGCGAGCGCAGCGTAGATTTACCGGAATGATTCCGAGATTCCAAGGTTGCAAGGATAAATGACACATCACGGATTATAAGCACTAGAAATTAGAAGTTTAAGGGGGTGACTTGTTCAAACATTTTCAAGATATTAACAGAAACAGGGATGGTAGATTGGGAGAAACTATTTATACTAATCAGGAAGTCCAGGACTCAATTTCTAATCCTCTTCCCACACCAAGTGAGGGGGTGGCACAGTGACCCAGTGGTTAGCACTCCTGCCTCACAGTCTCAGGGACCTGGGTTCAATTCCCAGCTTAGGTCACTGTCTGTGTGGAGTCTGCATGTTTTCCCTGTCTCTGTGTGGTTTTCCTCCGGGTGCTCCGGTTTCCTCCCACAGTCCGAAAGATGTGCTGCTTAGGTGCATTGGCCGTGCTAAATTCTCCCTGGGGGTACCCGAACTGGCATCGGAGTGTGGCAACCAGGGGATTTTCACAGTAACTTCATCGCAGTGTTAATGTAAGCCTACTGATGACAATAATAAACTTTAGTAAGGCAGAGTTTTATTTATTTCTATAGCCAGTAATTCACATAATAGGTTGCTCATCTGTCACCAGAGGCTTGTGGCTTGAGGGGCACCACTCCAAGTCAAGCATGGCTGACGAGGAGTCTCTCCCACTCCTACTGCCAGCCATTGGTGTGTTTGGAAGGATTTTGCAGGTTGACATTCAACCTGTTTTTTTCCTTGTTATGAAAGCACCTTCCTTGGCCAAGAAGTCCTGGGGTGGGACTTAAACCCAGAGCCTCTGGCTTAGAGGCAGGAACACAGCCCGTTACACCACAAGATCTGCTGAGGCCCAACATAGAGTCAAAAATTAGAGCTAGTGCTTTCAGGAGCAAAACCAGGAAACTCTTCTACATCTAATTCACTAATGTCCTTCAAAGAAGGAAATCGTAGGAATCTGCACTGATAACAATCCCACCGAGGCCCCACTCCCGTATTTATCACGCTAACCCCTCTAATTTACACATCCTAGGACACCAAGTGGCAATTTAGCATGGCCAGAGCACCTGACCACATATCTTTGGATGGTGGGAGGAAACCGGAGCACCCAGAGGAAACCCATGCAGACACAGGAAGAATGTGCAAATCCCACACGGAAAGTGACCCAAGCCAGGAATCGAACCCAGGTCCATGGAGCTGTGAGGCAGCAGGGCTAATCACTGTGCTACCGTGCCACCCATCTGCAGTCCTTACCTGATCTGGCCTACATGTGACTCCAGATCCACAACAACGTAGTTGGTTCTGAAATGGCCTAGCAAACCACTCAGTTCAAAGACATTTGGGGATGCGCTATAAATGCTGGCCCAGCCAACGACATCCACGTCCCATGAAAGAATCAAAAAATACAAAGGATAGAAGCGGTTTCCTCAAGCAGCAAATGATATAAGATCGATTGTTAGTTTTAAAGCTGAAATTGATAGATTTATGTTAGTCAACGATATTAAGACACATGGAGCAAAGACAGCTCTGCGGAGCTAGACCACAAATCATCCACAAACTCTGGAATAAGCTTGAATAATTGTTCTTATCACCTTTTCCAGGTTCTAAAAGACCTGAGCTAGCTAAAATTGGTATAGTACTGGAGGAGCAGACGGCAATGTTGTGCGTTTCATTAACACTCCTCACTCTGTACTGTTTCAGGTCCTTTGATGGTGATTGTGGAATACTGTAAATATGGAAACCTTTCCCACTACCTGAGGAGCAAACGTGAAGATTTCATCCCCTACAGGGTAATGTTACCCCACTCACACCACCTGCACCTCCCTGTATCGTCAATGTGTCCAAATGAAGCCTTATTGTCCAGTCTACGACTTTATCCTTTGTTAAGATCTTAAGACTCCTTGCGCCTCTCAGATTTCTCTTACTCCTGCCATCGTGATTGAATCATAGAATTGTACAGTTACAGATTACAGAGGCCATTTGGCCCATCATGCCTGTGATGGCTCTCTGAATTGGTTTTATTAGTTGTCCACCTCTCTGTTGCTCTTCCTCTACAACCCTGCAAATTCTGATCTCTTCAACTACTTGTTCAATATCCGTTTGGAAGTTCCAACTGAATCTCTTTCAAGCAGCGCGTTCCAGATCACAACAACTCATTGGATGAAGAACATTCCTTCATCTACCCTCTGGTTCTTTTCCCAATTATCATAAATCTGTGTTCTCTGGTTAGCAACAATCCCATGAGCGGAAACAACTCCATTAATAGACCTCAATATTAAACATAGAGACTTTGCCCATTTTGCCGTGACTTTGCTCATTAAATTGACCCACTTTTTTTTCCTGCTCTTTCCTGAATTTGTCCTGGATCACGAACCTTAAACTTGACCACCCCCCTCCCTCCCCCCCACAACCAGAAGAGGAAATGGTCCTTCTGGTCATTGAAAAGGAGGAGACAGAGACAATGCCTGAATGGCACCAAGGTTAGGGCAGCTCAGTGGCACAGTGGTTAGCACTGCTGCCACACAGCGCCAGGGATTTGGGTTCAATTCCCAGCTTGGGTGATTGTTGTATGGAGTTTGCACATTCTCGTGTGTCTGTGTGGGTTTCCTCCTACACTCCAAAGATGTGCGAGTTAGGTTGATTGGCCATGCTAAATTGACCCTTAGGGTCAGGAGGACTAGTTAGGATTAATGCATGGTGTTACGGGGATAGGGCCTTGGTGGGATTATGTCGGTGTCGACTCAATGGACCAAATGGCCTCTTTCTGCACTGTAGGATTTATGATTCTATGAAGATTCTTTGTAAGACGCTAGTGTGTTGCATGATTACTTGCAGAATAAGAAAGAAAGATTTTGCTCTTCTATGTCTCTTCTCACAACCTCAGACCATCCCAATTCGCTTTCCAGTCTCTGAAATGTGGTCACTGTTGCAGTGGAAGAAATGCAGCAGCTAAATTGCACACAGCCTGGGCCCACAAAAAAGCAATAAATTAATCCCAGAGAATTTACCATTTAGTGATATTGGTTGAGGGAACCAGTAATGGTCAGAGGACCTGAGAGAACTTCCTTGCTGCCCTATAAAATAGAGCTGCAGGATCTTTTACATCTGCTTAACAGGAGAGAGGGGCCTTGATTTTAAGTGGCATCGCCTCCAACAGATGGACTCTTGCTGGGTCGAGGCCTTGAGGGAGCAATGGTAGGCAAATGGGACGGAGATACAGATCAGCCATGGTGTGACTGAAGTGGCAGAACAGGCTTGAGGAACTGAATGGTCTCCTCATGTTCCTAACCCTATATCTGATCTGGAGTGTAGGGGGAGCTTTACCCTCTAACTAACCTGCTAGAGCATTCCAGATGTGACCAGTTGACTGTTGTGCCACAGGACCGGGCTACCAAGATGAGGAATCAGGTGATCTCAATGGTGGAGGTCGTGAGAGGATTGGACAGCAGGAGCCGGGGCCATCCCAGTGAGAATGCAGTCTGTAAACGGGCTGCAGTGGAGAAAATCCTCAGTCACCCTGAGGACCTGGTGGAAGGTGAGACTGACTTGATTTCAGATATCAAACGGTATAATTGATTAACAACTTTGGAGTAAATTTAGAACAAACTACCCAGCTAAACTATTCCTTCTTGTGAAAGGTGTCACACGTGGGTGATCATTAATAAATCTCCACATGGGCTTTGTGAAGTACGGGTATTAAAAGTGAGCGGAGCTTGCTCAATGGGAGATAAGCAACAGGAGTTAAAACCTGTGCTCACAGCCTGCAGTAGGTATTGTAGTTCCGGAGAGCAGGACTTGTGTTGCTCTAAGTCACAAATGTGACCTTTTCTTTGTGTTAAATGAAGCTGTGTGATACCGGAATACTTTCCCAGGTGAGATTATTACAAAAGGTTTCAATCCAAAATTCACAAGTTAGATGAAGGAGTGGAAATTGGGAGAACTTTTCAACAAATGGGTGAACAATTTGATGGTTAAGTCACCAGGAAAAGGGATAACTGGAATGAAGGGAAAATTAGACTTGTTTCTGGAGGAGAAAGTGATTGAAATATACGGGGAGAAGGTGGGAGCATGGGATACGGGGCGAAGGTGGGAGCGTGGGATACGGGGCGAAGGTGGGAGCGTGGGATACGGGGCGAAGGTGGGAGCATGGGATACGGGGCGAAGGTGGGAGCGTGGGATATGGGAAAGGGGAGAAGGTGAGAGCATGGGATATGGGGAGAAGGTGGGTGTGTGGAAAATGAGAAGGTGGGCAGATGGCAAGCTGGCAGGATGGCAAGCTGGCATTTATTGCCCATTCCTAATTGCCCTTCAACAGGTGGTGGTGAGTTATCTACATCTGAGAGAAGTTAGGAGTCAACATATTGCTGTGGGCCTGGAGTCACACATAGGCCAGACCTGGGATGGTAGTCAGAGTTCCTCCCATAAAAGACATTGGTAAATGGACAGTTTTTTTTTGCAACAACTGGTTCATGGACCATTAATAGTGAGACTGATATTTTGTTCCAGATTTATTCATTAATTGAGTTTAAATTCCTCCAGCAACCCTGGTGAGATTTGAACTTGTATCTCCAGACCATTAACCTTGGCCTCTGGATTGCGAGTCCATCAACATTACCACCATATTCCTGTCCCTCAGATATGATGAGAAAGTGGATAGGTGGGATTGAGGGATATGGTGAGAAGGTGTGAGGTGGGATTGAGGGATATGATGATGAGATGGGTAAGTGGGATTGAGGGATATGGTGAGATGGTGTATAGGTGGGATTGAGGTATATGGTGAGACGGTGTGTGGTGGGATTGAGGGATATGATGATGAGATGGGTAAGTGGGATTGAGGGACATGGTGACACGGTGTATAGGTGAGATTGAGGGTTCTGGGAGAAGGTTGGTAAGTCGGATTGAGGGATGTGGTGAGAAGGTGGGTAGGTGATTATGTGTATCTTAACGTAATTGGCAACAATGCTTGGATAGGAACAGTGTAGAAAAATCACACATTGTTACCAGATGGTATAATAGGGTTATTATTCAGCATTGTAACTGAGGACTCTGAACTGGAACTTTTTCATTGTTCCTGAACCCATAAACCTGTTTCTCTCTGACAGTTGATGACCTCTGGCAATGCCCCCTGACCCTGGTTGACCTGATCTGCTACAGCTTCCAAGTGGCTCGTGGGATGGAGTTCCTGGCGTCCAGAAAGGTGAGGACCCCAATTTTTTTGGCTCATGCCAAGGTGTTTCTGAGGGCACAGAACAGGTCCACAAGACCATAGACCATAAGACATAGGAGCAGAATTAGGCCACTCGGCCCATCGAGTCTACTCCGCCATTCAATCGTGGTTGATATTTTTCTCATCCCCATTCTCCTGCCTTTCCCCCATAACGCCTGATCCCCTTGTTGATCAAGAACCTATCTATCCCTGTCTTAAAGAAGCTCAGTGACTTGGCATCCACATCCTTCTGCGGCAATCAGTTCCACAGATTCACCACTCTCTGGCTGAAGAAATTCCTCATCTCTGTTTTAAAGGATTGTCTATTTAGCCTGGGATTGTTCTCTCTGGTTCTAGTTTTTCCTACTATTGGAAACATCCTCTCCATGTCCACTCTATCCAGGCCTCGCAGTATCCTGTAAATTTCAATAAGATTGAAACTCATCCTTCTAAACTCCAACGAGTACAGACCCAGAGTCCTCAACCATTCCTCATATGTCAAGCTCTTCATTCTAGGGATCATTCTTGTGAATCTCCTCTGGACCCACATCCACAGGCCAGCACATCCTTCCTTAGATGCAGGGCCCAAATCTGCTCACAATGCTCCAAATGGGGTCTGACCAGAGCGTATACAGCCTGAGAAGTACATCCCTGCTCTTGTATTCTCACCCTCTCGACATGAATGCTAACATTGCATTTGGCTTCCTAACTGCCAACTGAACCTGCACGTCCTGGTCCCAGTCCTGGTATTTCATCCAAAAATCTGCTCTTCCCTGGCCTAGATTTTGTAAATCAGCAGCTATTTTGAAAGGGAATCAGATGGATAATTGAAGGAGAAACGTTTACAGGTGTATGGGGAAAGGACAATGGGGAGTTGTTGCATCATAGAGCTAGCACATGTAGGCTGGACTGAATGGCCTCCAGCTCCTCTGTGATTTGAGAATGGGGAATAATCAGAAACAAGCTTAGTACCAATAACAAGACATTTCTCTTCCAGCAGCATTCAGCAAGTAGTAATCATGAGTCAGAACAGTGCAGCAACCAGCAGTATAGCTCAATGTTGCTTGGTGGCAGTGGAGCAGCCAGCAGTATAGCTCAGTGCTGTTTGGTGCCATTAATCTAAAGCAGGTACCAGAATCTCCGACGGAAACATTAAAGGTGTCTCCCTACATCATAATAATGACCTTCACATCAAAAAAAATTGGTGGTAAGGCATTTTGGAATGTCTTGAGGCCATGGAAGACACTAAAGATAATATTTCTGCCTTTCCTGCCTTCTGTCTCTCTTGTCATGCCTATAGAATCATTAGATGCCCACCGTGTATCCAGCCCTTTGAGTTTCCTACACTTACTGAGTCCTCTGTACTTTGACTTTCTCAATTGGCGAGAAAAGATTGTCCATCTTGCATAGATAGCTCTTCATTGCCACCTGCTGCTGAAGATTCAGATGGATATTATTCCAGCTCATCTGTTTTGTTTTTGCTATAAAGCTGCCTGAAACCTTCAGCCCAAAGGCAACATTTCAATGAGCCCTGTTTGTCCCCCAGTTCAAGTCTCTGCTGACCAATTACCAAATACACGTAGGACCGATTTTACTTTCTAACATCAAATCAATATCTGCAACACACATGGGCTTTATTATAGTTTCTTTTTGAAATATAAAATTGGCAAACACTTAGCCCACTGATCGAATCACATCGAGTTTCGAGATGAACTTGAATAAGTCCTCGGAGACGGAAGTCTCTTCACCAGAATTCCTTTATCTACAAGATCCAATAACACTATACAGAACGTTCTCAGTGAGCAGTCTACATCCAGAGTGCCAGCAAAATTGACACTCCTGTTTAAATGCAGAGCATGGAGCTCTATGATTGGACCATCAATTTGGCCCTTAATCAGGGAAGTTTATTTATTCATGTCACAAGTAGGCTTAGACTAATGCTGCAATGAAGTTGCTGTGAAAATCCCCTAGTCACCACACTCCGGCCCCCGTTTGGGTGCACTGAGGGGCAATTCAACATGACCAATCCACTTAAACAGCACGTCTTTCAGACTGTGGGAGGAAACTGGAGCACCCAGAGGAAACCCACACAGACATGGGGAGAACTTGCAGACTCCGCACAGACATTGACCCAATCCAGGAATTGAAACTGGGTCCCTGGCGCTGTGAGGCAGCAGTGCTAACCACCGTGCCACCCCTTCTGTTTGTCCCCCAGTTCAAGCATCTACTGAACAATTAACAAATTCATACAGGTTTTACCTTCTTACAGCAGATCAATATCTGCAACCCACATGGGCTTTGTTATATTTTAAATATAAAATTGGCAAACACTGAGCCAACTGATCAGATCACATTGAGTTTCAAAATGAACTTGAATAAGTCCTCGGAGGCAGAAGCCCCTGCACCAGAATTCCTTCGTTAACAAGATCCAACAACGCTATACAGAGCATTCACAGCGTGCAGTCTACATCCAGAGTGCCAGAGGAACTGGCACTCCTGTTTAAATACAGAGCATGGAGCTCCCTGATTAGGCCATCAATTTAGCCCTTAATCAGGAAGTTCATATTTAAGCAGGCCAACCTCAATTGCCTGATTAAAGTCATTTACAAATGCCAAAGCCATTGATGAGATGATGCTGAACCTGGATTAGAAAGACTAGTGATGGGAGGAAAAGGGCATTTGAGGGGAAAAGGGGATTTTGGAGGGAAGACTTGAGGGAAGAGAGATTTCCACAGAATTGAGGTTCTGGGAAAGAATGCAGTAGCTTGGGACACAGTGTGACGGATCTCAGTTGTAATACAATGAGGTCAAAGGAAGGAGGTAGCGTGTGGAAGATGGGAGAGAGGGATAGTAAATGGGATGGGGAATTTGGAGTTTAGGGAGGAGCTCCTCCTTCAGGAACAATTCAGCGACCACGGACTTCAGTTTGGTCCATGCTTGGCAAAGTACTGCAGTGGTTTGCTGTTACATTCTGCAATATGGCTGACCAGGAAACTCTGTCTTACCACCTGCCATCAAGAACATTGGAAGGATTTGCGGGCTGATTGGCCATGTTTTGAACATGTTTTCCTTGCTCATCAAATCCTGGAGTGAGACTTGAACCCAGAACCTCTAACTCAGAGGTGGGGATGCTATCCCCTGTACCACAAGGGCAGATTAATGAAGGGAAATTCAGAAGAAAATTGAGGAGAATATTATTCTAGAAGAGAGTAGAAAGATTTTGTTGAGCATGTAACTCTCCAAGTATGAACCAATGAGAACTGATCGATCCGTGCTTCTTAACTGTATTTTTAAAGGCAGTTAAATAACTTGCACTTATACAGAGCACATTTCATATCTTCCGAATGTCCCAAAGGACTTTACAGTCAATTACATATTTTGGAAGTGTGATTGCTGTTGTAATATAAGAAACACACACAGCAAGCAGCATTGAGGGAAATGACTAGATAATCTGTTTATTAGTGACATTGGTTAACAGATAAACTTTGGCCATGTGAATACCCCCATGACTTGCATGAGGAATCACTGATTGACCTCCCTGCAGGACTCATGGAATAAAAGCTCCCGAGGGATTTGAAATTAACTGACCAGTTGGCGCTCATCTACCGAGCCCTGTATAAAGCAAGACCCTGGGTGGATCTACTGTTGTATTGTCCTGGTTGGGACCTAATGTGTTCACCCCAGGCTTGAGGTTTTCATTTGCTTTATTTTGTGCAGTTCCTTTACAGCTGACTCCTGGAGTTATTATAGAACAGGACACCAGGATTAACTCCACTTCTTTGAAATAGTGTTGTGGGATCTTTTGCAGCTACCTCAGAAAAGCAGATAGGACTTTGGTTTAATACCTCAAACAAAGATAGCACCTCTGCCAATGCAGTGTCCCCAGGAGAATCATCAGGCTTCATTGTTCTTTGTTCTTTGAAAGTCTCTGGGGCAGTGGCCGTTCACCAATCCCCCATTGTATGTAACAGTGACTGTCAGATCTTCATGGCCCTTTGTTTTGCATTCCTACAAATGTAAAATGTTGTCTACCTCTAACCTATCAATCTGTTTCATAACCTTAAAGACCTTAATCAGGTCAACACTTGGCCTTCTCTTTTCTAGAATAAAGCCTGTTCAATCCATCCTGTTCCTGCTCTACCCCATTATCCTAACGTTTAACATAGTCTCCGTTTCCAGCACCATTCACCTTATTGACAGATAAATTGGGTGGGGGGTGGGTTTCTGTGGCAGACCCAGCCAGCAGGATGTCATCCTCCCTGTCCCCCCACCCACCAACCGCCAGGCAGTGAAGACTGAACTCTGTCCTAATCTGTGAACTTTGCTACACGTTGAGTGACTGGGAATTGTGTTCAGTGTATTCACAGAGACTTGGCAGCTCGCAACATTCTTCTGTCCGAAAACAACGTGGTGAAGATCTGCGACTTTGGCCTCGCCAGAGATATTTATAAGGATCCTGATTACGTGCGAAAGGGGAACGTAAGTAGATTGGACTGAAGTTTGACACAGGTCGTTAAGGGTTAGGAAACAAAAGTGGGTAAAAGGATTTAAGATATAGAAAAGGTAGTGATCCAATCGAATGGTAGAACAAGCTCAAGGGGCTGAACGGCCTCCTCATCTTTCTATGTTCTCATCCAGGCCACTAGGAGTAAGTATTCCCACTGCACACAAACAGCTAGCGTTAGAGACAGTAATGTTGAGGCTTCCAAATGCTAAGGAAGATTTCTAAGATTTTTCACAGTAAAAATTTGCATTACAGTTCACATATATAATAATGACTTTTTCAAAGAAAGATTAAATGCTCACTGCCTGGAGTGAGCTGCGTAAGTTTACTTCAGAGAGATAAAGGCATTAATGGGGTTAGTGAGCTCAGTTGGCTAGAGTACGGTACAGAATAACATCAGTTGTCTGGGTTCACTCCCTGTTCCAAGGTAGTTCTTCAATCCCATCTCCTTGCTCTGTCTGATAGTGATATAGTAATATGAGCCATAATTAGCGACCCTCAGACAATGAGGGAGAGAGAGGGAAAGCCAATAAACATTACAGAACCAACATAGCTAAATGGTGTTCCAATACAAATCAGCTAAGATATGATTAAGTGGCAGAACAGGCCCGAGACACAGAGTGGTGTCTTCCTTTTCCTGTTCGGGGAAAACAAATGACTTTGGAATGCTATTTTTAAAGCTCTCCATCACTAAGGGTTTTCCTCATCTCACATCTGCATCTGTTGTAACTATTAATAGAGTTTAAGTTTATTTATTAGCGTCACAAGTCGGCAATCCCCAAGTCGCCACACTCCGGCGCCCGTTTGGGTACACTGAGGGAGAATTTAGCACGGCCAGTTCACCTAACCAGCACGTCTTTCGGACAGTGGGAGGGAACCGGAGCACCCGGAGGAAACCCATGCAGACAAAGGGAGAACCTGCAGACTTTGCACAGGAATCGAACCCTGGTCTTGGCGCATTGATTGCTCTGATTATTGGCATATCATGCGACTACTAGGGTGGTAGCCGGTGATCCCGATGGGCCAAAATAATTGATAAATAATTGAGAGAAAGTGAGTTCAAATCCAGCCATTGTAGTTTGAGAATTAGATTTATGTTTTAAAATGTGTGGATTAAAAACTCAGTAAAAGTAAAAAAAAGAGTCAAGTGGTCACTAATCTACTTGAGGACAGGACCCTGCTGCCTTCGCTTAGTCTGGTTCTACATGTGACTGTAGTCCCACACCAATGTGGTTAGCTCCTAACTCCTAACTTTATGAAGCAACCTAATAAGGGACTCAGTTTATTACATCACCAACAATTCAAGCAGGTCCATCGTCATCTTCTCAGGGCAATGAGGGGTGGGTAATAAGTGTTGGCCATGCCAGCGATGCTCATACTCCAAGTGCTTAATTCTGAACCTAACCCATGCTATACCTGGGAGTATTGATAGGGAGGGTGTAGAAGGAGCATCACTTTGTCTGTAATCCGTGTTGTACCTGCCCTGGGAGTGTTTGAATTTTTCTGAATTGCTCAGTAGTTTGAGAGAGTTTAAGTTTAAGTTTCAAATGTCAACCGAAAGCACAGTGGATCGTAACTCCTGATCTTTATGATTTGTTCCAGGCACGACTGCCGCTCAAGTGGATGGCTCCTGAGAGTATCTTCGATAAAGTTTACACCACCCAGAGTGATGTCTGGTCATTTGGGGTCCTCCTATGGGAGATCTTTTCTCTGGGTGAGGAGAAACTAATGTTTAAAACTAGGCTGAGTGAGGCCTCAGTGACCTCCTTCTTACCTAACTGAATTCTTGTCTCGCTTCAGGCGTCTCTCCTTATCCTGGAGTCCAGATCAATGAGGAATTCTGCCAGAGACTGCGGGAAGGCACCAGGATGCGGGCTCCAGAATACGCTACAGCGGAAATGTAATGGGGATATCTCTGAATCCTTAGAATAGACTGGGAATAAACAGAGTTAAATGACATGAGCAGGTCACAAAGAAAAGGCTGATGTTCAGTTGAGTATGGGAGATTAAGGGTTAATCAGTTGAGCTGTTTATAACGTTTAAAGGCGTCTAGGCTCGAGCGACAGAAACTATTTCCTTGGGAGTGCAGGACCAGAGGACATGACCTTAAAATAAGAGCTAGACTGGTCAAGGCTGAAGTTAGGAAGTTCTTTTCTCGTACAAAGGGTAATAGAAATCTGGAGCTGTCAAAATATTGAGGTGGGAAGGTCATTTGGAAGTTTCTAATTCGAGATTAATAGTTTATTGAAATGAAAACAGAAAGTGCTGGAAGAATTCAGCAGGTCTGGCAGCATCTGTGGACATGATGTAGAGATGTCGGCGTTGGACTGGGGTAAACACAGTCAGAAGTCTCACAACACCAGGTTAGAGTCCAACCAGTTTATTTGATAGTAATTACTACTCAACTGAACATTAAGAAACAGAGAGATCTTGCTGCCACTTAAGCCATATGGCCCCGCCAATGGTGCACCTCCCTCCATGGATTTCCCAGCAGCGAGGGATGCGTTCAACAGGAAACCCCATTGGAAATAAAATCCCACCACCAGCGAGTGGCACGCCACCCCCTGCCATGGAAAAACACCACCCAACCTTTTGTGTCCAATATAACTCCTCTTTGGAACTGAATGGAGGCAGAATTGTGATGGGTTTTGTACTGCTGAGAAAGGGGAAAGGGCCCAGGTGGAGCAAAAAGGGGAAGGTCAGGTGATAGTTTTTTTGTTAGGCAAGGGTATTCAGGATTACAGAACTAATGTGGGTAGATGGTATTCAGATACAGATCAGCCACGGTCTAACTGAGTGATGGAATATATTAGCGGGTTAAATGGCCTCCTTCTGTTCAGTTGAACATAGAACCCAGTAGTCAGATTGTTTATAATGCCATTACATTCACTGTCACATGTAGAATTATGAAATCACACTGTGTCAAAGAAGGCCATTCAGCCCATCATGCCAATATTGGCTCTTTGAAAGAACCAACCCATTAGTCCCACTCTATCTGCTCTTTCCCTATAGCCCTATAATCTTTCCCCCTTCAAGTATAGACCCAATTGGACCTCTTTCCACCACCACTTCAGGCATACATTCCAGGTCTATCATGTGCTGTGTTTGATGGGATATTGTAGAGAGATCTTTACTCTGTATCAAATCTTGCCCTCTGACTCAGGAAAATGTGTTCAGAAACTTGAGCGCAAAGTCTTGACTGACACTTGTAATGCATTATTAAGGGAATGGTACACTCTCAGTAACTTTCCTGTTATGCTCCCTCTACCCTTTCAACTGTGAGTAAAAGATCCTATCACACTATTCAAAGAAGAGCAGGGCAATTCTTCACAATGACCTGGCAAATATTTATTCTTAATTCATGTCATTAAAACATGACTTTTGTAAACTTGGTGATTGATCTCACTGCTGTTGGTGGGAGCTTGCTATGTGTAAATTAGCTGCCATGATTCCTATATTGCAAAAGTACAAAATAGTGATTAATTAGTTATGTAGGACTTTAGATTGTCCTTGGATCATAAAGTTGTGTATTTTTTTATTCATTCATGGGATATGGGCCTTGTTGGTTAGGCCAGCATATATTGTACATCCCTAATTGTCCTTGAGAAGGTGGTGGTGAGCTGCCTTCTTGAACTGCTGCAGTCCTTGTGGTGTAAGTACACCCACAGTGCTGTTAGGGAGGGAATTCCCAGATTTTGATGTAGTGACAGTGAAGGAAATTTCCAAGTGAGGATGGTGAATGGCTTGGAGGGGAACTTCCAGATGGTGGTGTTCCCAGGTATCTGTTGCCCTTGTCTTTCTAGATGGTAGTAGTCATGACCTATTGAAGACGGAGACCTACAGACTATTGATTGTAAGAAATCATGAGAATAGAGTACAAAGGTCAAGTTGAGATGGGTAACCAGCCATGTACCTATCAATTTTCTAATTTGATTTATTATTGTTAAATGTATGGTAAAGAGTGAAACGTGTTGTTTCTTGCGCACTATACAGACAAAGCATACCGTTCACAGAGAAGGAAAGGAGAGGGTGCAGAATGTAGTGTTACAATCATAGCTGGGGTGTAGAGAAAGATCAACTTAGTGCAAGGTAGATCCATTCAAAAGTCTGATGGCAGCAGGAAAGAAGCTGTTCTTGAATCGGTTGGTACGTGACCTCAGACTTTTGTATCTTGTTCCCAATGGAAGAAAGTGGAAGAGAGAGTGTCCGGGGTGCAGGGGATCCTTGATTATGATGGCTGCTTTTCGGAGGCAGCAGGAAGTGTAGACAGAGTCAGTGGATGGGAGGCTGGTTTGCGTGATGGACTGGGCTACATTCATGTCTCTCATGACAGAGTGACAGAGCAGACAGGTTCATGGGCCATATGATCTACTCCAGCTCCTTTATCTTAATCTTTTATATAAAGGGAACTATATTAATGCAAGTTCTCTTTTATTTAACAAGTCCTACCAGAAAATTACGGTTTCCACATCTGAAAATTTATAATTCTAGAAATCCTTTCACAGTCAAGCTTCTTGGAAGGTCTTGACCCACCTGACATTGACTAACAAGTGAATTCATTTCTCCGGCAGCTATCGTATAATGCTAGGCAGCTGGCAAGGAGATCCGAAGGACAGGCCTACCTTCTCAGATCTGGTGGAGCTCCTCGGAGATCTGCTGCAAGCCAACGTCCAGCAGGTGGGTCACCTGAAATACGTTCACCCGGTCACTCAGGATTGCACTGGTTTAGCTCAATGAACAACGATTTTCTTCAGCGTTTTCACTAGAGCAGTTTGCTTGGGCACCTGCCAGAATCAAGTGCAGTCACGGCACTGAATTTGTGCCCCACCTCCATTCTCATTGGACCTTCTCCCAATTCCCTCCAAGCCGAACGACTCTGATTCCCATTGAATTCCATTCAGCCCAATTAAAACAACTCACCCAAATTGCCACTCTTCCCATTAAAAGCAGCCTAGCGGCCATTGGCAAGGTGTCAACAACGGTTTCCAGGAGACCTGAGCTCAGTCTTGTAGCCAACCAATTTCCATTTCTACTTGTTAAAGCAGGGTTTGCTGGGCAGCGATCAGGAACAGAGGCCCTGCTTACATTTCCCGTAGATAAACTGACTAACTCATGAATAATGGGAGATGGGAGGAACAGGTGAGCGTGGACCTATGGTTCCCAAGGCTCTTCATTGCTGCAATTGTCTTTGTCAGAGTTCAATCTGACCCCTGAGTCATAAAGCCAATTCAGAGGCTTTTCATACTTTTCATAGGATTGAGTGCATTGGCAAGGTCAGCATTTGTTGCCCAACCCTAATTGCCCTTGAGAAGATGGTGAACCACCTTCTCAAACCGTTGCAGTCCATGCGGTGTAGATACACCCATAGTGCTGTTAGGGAGGGAATTGCATGTTTTTGACCCAGCGACAGTGAAAAGATGGTGATACTGTTCCAAGTCAGGATGATGAGAGTTGGAGGGGATTTTGTAAATTCCCTTGCATTTCTGTCCTGTTCTTTTTGGTAGAGGTTGTGGGTTTGGAAGGTGCTGTCAAAGGAGGCTTGGTGAGGTCCTGCAATGCATCTTGCAAATGGTACATACTGCTGCCATGATGCTTCTGTAATGGAGTGAATGTATAAGGCAATGGACAGAGTACTGATCAAATGGACTTCTTTGTCCTGAATGGTGTTGAGCTTCTTGTGTGTTCCGCGCACAAAAATGAGGCCAACATTTTCAACGTGGAATAAATATGAGCCTTGCAAGTGACACCCATATTCCAAAAAGAATCATAGAATCCTTACAGAGGAGAAGGAGGCCATTCGGCCCATCAAGCCTGCACCAGCAACAATCCCATCCGGACCCTATCCCCTTAACCCCATGTATTCACCCTTCTAATCCCCTGACGCTAAGAGGTACTTTAGCATGGCCAATCAATCTAACCTGCATATTTTTGGACTCTGGAGGAAACTGGAGCACCCAGAGGAAATCCACATAGACATAGGGAAAATGTGCAAACTCCACACAGACAATGACCCAAGGCCGGATTTGAACCCATGTCCCTGGCGCTATGAGGCAGCAGTGCTAACCACTGTGCCACCGTGCCACCTACTCAGACCTTCTTGGTCTGTTTTGCTCAACACAGAGTGGGGCATTTATAAGACAAACCTTTAAAGGATCTTTTAATCACTTCCTGTGTCACCATGTCACTGCATCATGGAGAGATCGTCCAAACCCCTCACAAATCCTCCTACCATCAATCCAAACAACCGGAATAATGCAAGGGGTACCAACTCACAGCTTTTCAATTGTTAACTGTATTTACATTCCTATCTCCTGAATTGTCTATGACAGGATACGAGTGAGGGAATACTGCAATGCCAGAAATGCTGCTGCTCAAAATGTGATATCAAACGGAAGCCCCATTTACAATCTCAGTTGGACATCAAAGGTCCAACAACCACTCTCTTGAAGAAAAGCAGTGGCTTTCCCCCTGGTGTCCTGGGCCAATGTTCATCCCAACACTAGTGTCACCAAAACAGTCACGATCAGATTGTTGCTTGTGGAATTTTGCTGTGCACAGATTGGCTGCCATGTTTCCTACATTATATCACTGACTACAGTTCAAAAGTACTTATTTGGCTGTAAAGTGCTTTGAGTCTTCCTGAGGTTGTGCAATGTGCCGTATGGGCACTTTGATGGCCTGAATGGCCTTGTTCTGCAATTTGGGATTCTATGTATCAATTCAAGTCTACCTTTTCTTTTAGGATGGGAAAGATTACATTCCTCTCAGTATGCTGCAGTGTCCGGAAGATGACTTGGGCTTTTCCCAGCCACATTCATCCATGTCACATGGAGAGGATAAAGGGTCTGAATCAAGATTACGATGTGACAGTATAGGACCAAGGTAAGGGCAGGGGGAAGGGGAGTCACTTTGGTAACTAACAAAGGTAACATCAGACTTACACATGTTTTCTCAGTCAGTAGCTTCTCCCAACCCATTCCCAGCACAGGTTTCCTCACATCATACTCAGAACTGGAATCTAGCTCTCAGAGACCAGTCTGTCCTTTAAACATCAGTAGCCAATTACAGGAATACAGCCAACATTTGCAATGTTCTGTATCCTTGACCCTTTGCCAGTGAGGTCTCATTCAGGAATCCTCTGCTCCTAACCCCTTAGACTGCTATGAAAAGATTGCAAATCCTGAAGCCCTACTAATGTGACACACTAATGTGACATTGGGGTGGAGGTTGTATTAAGGGTGGGGATTGGGATGGAGGTTGTGTTAAGGGTGCAAATTGGGGAGGAGGTTGTGTTGAGGGTGGGGATTGGAGTGGAGGTTGTGTTGAGGGTGGGGATTGGGGTGGAGGTTGGGTTGAGAGTTGGATTGGAGTACCAGCTGCGTTGGCTAACTCTGTCTCACTGCAATTTATTTCTCTGCAGATACTATAATTGTATCTCTTTTTCTGGACATATAAGTGGGGAGAGTCAGATTAAGTGCCCATCAAGAGTGAAAACATTTGAGGATGTCCCTGTGGAAGAGACAATGAAACCCATGCAAAATGTGAGTATCCCATGTCTCCCAAATCCAGGTTAAAACTTTATCCATGTTTAAATCCTCTTCCTCTGTTATAATTCCCTCTTTGTTTCCTGCAGCAGGAATGCTCCATTGCTGCTTCATGCGTTACTGACTAGATTAGTCAATAGATTTTGAAGAGGCTCCCTTACAGTCGCAGGAGTTAAATCACCAGAATCCTTTCAAACTAAGGTGCTTGGAGGTTTATCTTTGGCCTGTGTTTTGGGTTAGCTGATTTC
Organism: Carcharhinus amblyrhynchos; assembly: GCF_965287045.1. Classification (NCBI taxonomy): domain Eukaryota; kingdom Metazoa; phylum Chordata; class Chondrichthyes; order Carcharhiniformes; family Carcharhinidae; genus Carcharhinus; species Carcharhinus amblyrhynchos. Next base: position 11,023,742 of record NC_137336.1, on the reverse strand, counting down.
AGATGGGGGTCGGTGCTGTTGAAACTGCTGCAATAGATTTCAGTTCGCCCCTGGGTTAATGAGGCGGGAATGAAATATCAGCCAGACTTCCTGACTGGAATGTGACTGTGGTTATTGGGTAAAGATGTGATCAGGTCAACAGGTCTATGGAAGTGTTGCTGAGTCCTGGAAATGTGCGCCAGGAATAATCACCTCTTCAACAAGAGGAAGAAAAGGGAGAAATTAAAAGACATTGATTTGAGTGGAATATAAATCGGGGTCGGGTATAAATGGAGCATCTGAGTCCCTATCATCCATTGCTTGTACAGACCAATTTATTTCTTTGAGTCTAATTCCTGTTTATAAACATTCAGGCCATTCTATCACTGCCTCTTATCAGCACCACGTTTTAATATAAAAATGTATTTGAAAGGTTGACCTGTGGATCCCACTGCGTCACATTGAACACAGATTGTTCTTCATTGCTGAAACATAGCTGCGATATTCTTGCAGTGCCAGCATTGCAATTTAATTTCCACTCCCTTCCAACCTCTATTTCAGGATAACCAAACAGACAGCGGGATGGTCCTGGCATCTGAAGAGCTTGAGAAGATAGAAACCAAGCATAAAAAGCAAATGGTGTTCAGGTGAGGTGGAGGTAGTGGGGGAGAGGGGAGGCAGGGGTGATTCATAAAACCACAATCAATGTGAAAACTGCCTCTCATTTTCTTTCATTCTCAATTAACATCAGTATTTTCCCTAATTCAGGCAAGAAATTCCAGGGCTAGGATGTAGAGCACTTTCACTACAAGCATTTAATGTGAACACAAATATTTTCTGGGTTAGATACAGAGTAAAGCTCCCACTACACTGTCTTCCATCAAACACTCTCAGGACAGGTACAGCACAGGATTAGCTACAGAGTAAAGCTCCCTCTACACTGTCTCCATCATACACTCCCAGGATAAGTACAGCACAGAGTTAGATCAGAATAAAGCTCCCTCTACACTGTCTCCCATCAAACTCTCCCAGGACAGGTACAGTGTAGTGTTAGACATAGAATAAAACTCCCTCTACACTGTTCCATCAAACACTCCCAGGACAGGTACAGCACAGGGTTAGATACAGAGTAAAGCTCCCTCTATGCTGTCCCCATCAAACACTCCCAGGACAGGTACAGCACGGGGTTAGATACAAAGTAAAGATTCTTCAAAATGAAATCGGCAGCATTGATATGAAGTTGATTCAGTGACAAGGAGGGCAGTGGTCAACAGTTGTTTCTCAAACTAAAAGAAGGTATATAACAGCGTTGGTTCCTCTGGAATTGGTACTAGGAACACTGCCTTTCACTACATACATTAATAACCTAGACGTAGGTGTTTGCAATTTCAAAATTTGCAGATGACATAAAATCTGAAGGTATTGGGAATTGTAAACAGGATGGGGATAGACTTCCAGACGAGAGAGTTTCAGAAGAGATGGAATTGGTACTTTAGTGGCAGATGGCTAAATGGTGTTCTTCTATGCCATGACCATTCTATGTCAAAAACTCGCAGGGCAGGTTCAGCATGGGTTTAGATGGAGAGTAAAATTCCCTCTACGCTGTTCCATCAAATACTCCAGGGCAGGTACAGCACATGTGTTCTTTGTGTAAAGGACGGACATAGGAATCTAAACTTAAACAGTGCTAATTTTATCATAATTCTCTTGCTCATAAAGTCAACCTGTTTTTGTCAACATTATCTGCTACTCCATGTTTGTGAAACAACCTGGGTAATATAACTTTGATTCTATCAAATAATCAAGTTAAGCTCTGTAACAAAAAGAGAAAATGCTGGAAAATCTCAACAGGTCTGACAGCCCCTGTGGAGAGAGAATAGAGCCAATGTTTCAAGTTTGGATGACCTTTCATCAAAGCTAAGAGAAAAGAAACTCAGAAGAAATTTATATATTGGGGAGGGTGGAGGGGGGGCAGTGCTGCAATAGCACAAAGGGAATTTAAACGATAGCGAAGAAGGCTGAGAAAGGTGCTAAAAGTGTCCATCAGAATGTGTGAATGGAGGAACAGAAATACAAATTGTTAAGCAACTGCCTGAGGAATGTGGCAGTTGCCCTGAAGAAGCGGGGTGGGGGGATTGGGACAAGATGGAGAGTGAGAGTGGAGAAGTGAAAAATGGAAGTGAGAATGAAGAATGATAAAAGTGAGATGAAAGAAAGAAATGAAATAAAATGGAAATGGGGAGAGGTTGGAGGGGAGAAGTTTAAAGTTGTTGAACTCAATGTTTAATCTGGAAGGCAGTAAAGTGCCCAAACGGAAGATAAGGTGCTGTTCCTCCAGTTTACACTGGGATTCACAAGAACATTGCAAAAGGATAAAGATGGACATGTGGACAGGAGAGCAGGGTGGTGTGTTGAAGTGCCAAGCGACAGGAAGGTTTGATTTGATTTGATTTATTATTGTCACATGTATTAGTAAACAGTGTTGTTTCTTGCGCGCTATACAAAGCATACCAATAATAGAAATGGAAACGAGAGAATGCAGAATGTAGTGTTACAATCATAGCTAGGGTGCAGGGAAAAATCAACTTAGTTATGAGGTAGGTCCATTCAAAAGCAGGGAAGAAGCTGTTCTTGAGTTGGTTGGTAACGTGACCTCAAACTTTTGTATCTTTTTCCCAATAGAAAATCTTGCTTTTCTTGAATTATTCCAATTCATTTTATGTCCAGGACAATAGATTTACAGTATCTTTAAAACAGAAATTAAACATTCCCATTTGATTTCCAGGATTAACATATTTTGTTCGTTTGTTCTTTATTGTTGATGTCAGGCTGGGGTTATTCTCCTTGGAGCAATGGAGGTTAAGGGGAGATTTGATAAAATTGGATAAGACTCTGATGGGTTTAGATAAGGTGGACAATAAAAAGCTGCTCCCATTAGATGTGGAACAAGGATAAAGGGGACACAGATGCTGAGGTTTTTACTTTCAAACCACCCAGTTGAGCCACTTCACACAGAAGGCCCTGATGTTGTATGATGTGTCTGTGTCTATCTGACACTTCTTGCTATTTGATACTTTCCTTCTGTGCTCATCATAGAAACAGTCACAAACCATTTGTCTCCTATAGACTTGACTGAATCAACTTGTTGTACTATGTATAGTTCTGCATCAGACTCATTTGCGGATATCCGTTCCAGGGCCATCTAACATAATAAGAACATAAGAAATAGGAGCAGGAGTAGGCCATCTAGCCCCTCGAGCCTGCCCCGCCATTCAATAAGATCATGGCTGATCTGAAGTGGCTCAATTCCACTTTCCCACCTTCTCCCCATAACTCTTAATCCCCTTGCCTACCAAAAACCTATCCACCCGCATCTTAAATATATTTAGTGAGGCAGCCTCCACCACTTCAACGGGCAGAGAATTCCAGAGATTCACCACCCTTTGAGTGAAGAAGTTCCTCCTCAACTCTGTTCTAAACTGCGCCCTCCCTTATCTTGAGGGTGTGCCCTCTAGTCCTACTGTCCTTTCTGAGCGGGAAGAACCTCTCCACCTATACCCTATCCATCCCCTTCATCATCTTATACATCTCAATAAGATCCCCCCTCATCCTTCTAAACGCCAATGAGTACAAGCCCAGTCTATTCAGCCTCTCTTCATAGTTCAACCCCCTCAACTCCGGTATCAGCCTAGTGAACCTCCTCTGCACTCCCTCCAAGGCCAAAATATCCTTGCACAAGTGCGGCGACCAAAACTGCACACAGTACTCCAGCTGCGGCCTCACCAGTGCCCTGTACAGTTGCAGCAAGACCTCCCTACTTTTATATTCAATCCCCCTCGCTATGAAGGCCAGCATCCCATTTGCCTTCCTGATCACCTGCTGCCCCTGCAGGCTAGGTTTTTGTGACTCATGCACAAGGACCCCCAGGTCCCTCTGCACCATAGCATGCTGCAGCTTTTCACCCTTTAAGTAGTAATCCCTCCTACTATTATTCCTGCCAAAGTGGATAACCTCACACTTGCCAACATTGTATTCCATCTGCCAGGTCCTCGCCCACTCGCTCAGCCTATCCAGATCCCTCTGCAGACTTTCCACACCCTCCGCACAATTTGCTTTTCCACTTATCTTTGTGTCATCAGCAAACTTCGACACCCTACACTCAGCCCCCTCCTCCAGATCACCTATATAAATGGTAAATAGCTGAGGCCCCAGCACCGATATGACTAGAAAGAAAGAATGAAGTAAATATGTTTTCTTTCCTATTCGGCCTGAGTCAGCTAAACCACGATGGTTGTAGAAGCAGAACTGTTTGGATAAGGACAAAGGTTGTAACTACAATGGTGTCAAGAAGTAAATGATGCGTTAATTAGTGACCAATCTCAAACAAGGTAGATAAATGGCAGGCCCAGAAACAATAGTGGCTAAAAGAGATCAACCTTGAGGATGAGATAAGGGATCTCGGGGTATGGAGCTGCAGTGAGCATAAAAAGACTGTAAGCGAATGGTTCGTTGGATTGTTTCGGACATCCCGGCTTTATTGTCTTGTACTGGAGAATAAAGTCTACTGCTTGGAGGATCAAGGCTCAGACTCTCTGTTTCGATTGACTAGAGTTAGTTGTCGTCTTGGGGAACCACTTTGCTTCTTTCTATCCAAACACTTTTCACAGAATTATTTTGCCTTTTGTAGTTAAAAACCTGCTTTCCCCATGCTGGACAATCCTCCTTTTCCTGTGCATGCTGTCCTCCACAGTATTTGATCCTGCCCTTTTGTCTGCAATTGTTCCACCCTTTTGGCTTGGATTGTCTGTCAGTATAATTTATGTCCTGAGGAGCAGTGATCGCAGTATGACTGAAATTTGCATTCAGTTTGAAGAAGAGAAGAGTGGAACTAAGACTAGTATCTTAAACGTAAATAAGAGAAATTATGAAGACATGAAAGCTGAACTAGTTAAAGTAATCTGGCAAATTAGGTTAAGGGAGAGGTCAGGAGAGATTTGAGGGGAAATTTCAGATACACAGGTTAGATACATTCCAATAATTACAAGGAGCGAGGGAGGAGAGGAGGACCTAAGACCTGTGTTTAAATAAAAAAAGTTAAAAATGGCAAATGGAATTTAATGTTGGCAAATGTGAGGTTGTCCACTTTGGTAGGAATAATGGTAGGAAGGACTATTACTTAAATGGCGAAAAACTGCAGCATGCGACGGTGCAGAGGGACCTCGGGGTCCTTGTGCATGACTCGCAAAAACCCACCCTGCAGGTGCAGCAGGTGGTCAGGAATGCGAATGGGATGCTGGCCTTCATAGCGAGGGGGATTGAATATAAAAGTAGGGAGGTCTTGCTGCAGCTGTATAGGGCACTGGTGAGGCCACAGCTGGAGTACTGTGTGCAGTTTTGGTCGCCACACTTACGCAAGGATATTTTGGCCTTGGAGGGAGTGCAGAGGAGGTTTACTAGGCTGATTCCGGAGTTGAGGGGGTTGAACTATGAGGAGAGGCTGAATAAACTAGGCTTGTACTCGTTAGAGTTTAGAAGAATGAGGGGAGATCTCATTGAGACGTATAAGATGTTGAATGGGATGGATAGGATAGAGGTGGAGAGGCTCTTCCCCCTCAGAAAGGACAGTAGGACTAGAGGGCACAGCCTCAGGATAAAGGGGGGGCGGTTTAGAACGGAGTTGAGGAGGAACTTCTTCACTCAAAGGGTGGTGAATCTCTGGAATTCTCTGCCCGTTGAAGTGGTGGAGGCTGCCTCGCTCAATATTTTTAAGACGCGGGTTGATGGGTTTTTGATAGGCGAGGGGATTAAGGGTTATGGGGAGAGGGCGGGAATGTGGAAGTGAGCCACGACAGATCAGCCATGATCTTATTGAATGGCAGGGCAGGCTCGAAGGGCTAGATGGCCTACTCCTGCTCCTATTTCTTATGTTCTTTTATGTTCTTATGCATCATCAAATGACATTTAAAAAGGCATATAATGTGCAAAGACGGGTGACAGGTCAGCGGTTTGCGCAAAATATGAAAAAAAAAGCAAAGGGTGACTTAAACATTAATAATGAGGGAATAATTAGAGGGGGTTAGTTTTGGGACAAGCCAGGGAGCTGAATACAGAAAGCAAAAGCAGGATGGAGGGGAAAGTTCACAGACTAAAGTTGCTGAACTCAATGTTGCATCCAGAGGGCTGTAACACACCTAATCGGAAGATGAGGTGCAATATAGAGGAAGCGATAGCCTAGTGGTTTTATCGCTAAACTATTAATCCAGAGATTGAGCTAATATTCCAGGGACCTAGGTTCAAATCCCACCACGACTGACAGTACAATTTGAATTCAATTTAAAAAAACCTGGAATTAAGGATCTGCTGATGACCATGAAACCATTGTCAATTGTTGAAAGATCCATCTCGTTCACTAATGTCCTTTTGGGAAGGAAATCTGCTGTCTTACTGGTCTGACCTACATATGACTCCAGAACTACAACAATGTGGTTGACTCTCAACTGCTCTCAGGCAACTAGAGATGGGCAATAAATGCTGGCCACCTGGCGACCCCAATGTCCCACGATTGAATAAAAATAAAAAGTTAACGTAAAGTTTATTTATTAGTCACAAGCAGGCTTACATTAACATTGCAATGAAGCTACTGTGAAAATCCCCTACTTGCCACACTCTGGTGCCTGTTCGGGTACATTGAGGGAGAATTTAGCTTGGCCAATGTGCCTAATCAGGTGCATAGGCCAAGGTGCAAATGTTCTTCTAGTTTGCAATTGCTGAGGCAGAGAGACAGCAATGACTGCCCTGCTACAACCTTCTGGGCCACCATTTGACTCCTGTTTCTTTTCTTTCCCACGGCAGAAAACTCTCAAGTAAAAACACAGACGTGGCCTCGGAGTTTTGCAGACGGCCGGAGCGGTGTAGATGCAGATCAACCTGGTATCCCGACACCTCAGGGCAAACCAATCACAGCAATGACTATGGACACCTCTCGCACGGTGCTCAGGAGCGTGAGGGACGGAGTACACTGCCTGTGGATCCCATCATCCCAGAAAGCATCTCCCGCTTCTAGGACCCGACTCCCACGGGAAGAACCTCCGCAGGAATCCTAGTTCATTGTATCAGCCCAATGCGACATTTTAGACTCTGTTTCAACAAATATCTCGCTCAGTCTAAGCAGTTCTTCCACTGCAACTGTTGTGAAGTGACAAAATATCAAGGGAACCAGAGAGGTGGATTTTCAGCTGACTTTCTGGGTGTGTAACTCATTCTTTATACAACAGAGAAACAAACAGCCCACTTTTCAATTGCAGAGATTTCACTGCAAATGAAAATTGAGCAGCCTCTATAACCAGCTCCCTGGGAGTAAGTAAGAAACTTTGCCCAATTGTGTTGGAGGACATTTAGCTTTCCAAAAACAGAAACTATATATAACCAGATTTGTAATTATGACTTTACTCAAAGAGCCCTTTTGAAAGTCTGCGTTGTTTTCTGTTCATTTTATTTTATTTTCCTCTAGGTTTATTGTCAAGTTCAGAAATTTCCTGGGAATCTGTGTATTTTGATATAAAAATAATAGAGTTTAACTTTGAACATTTACAAGTTGTTTGTACGCAGGTTCCACACTGAGGGAGGGGCAGGAATACCCGTCTTCTCTGTGTCAACTGCTTATCGTGAGATTGTTCATGTTTGTATGAAGAACGTCTGCAAAAATTTCACATTAAGTAGCAGCCAAAATCTTCCCTCTTTTAGAAAATGTTACTGAAGTATTGCTTAACATTGAGATTGAGTTGTTCACTGTGTGCCACACAAGCACACTCTCTCATCTCTCTCTTTCTGCCTGTTTCACTCTCTACATATATCACAATCCCTCACATCAGACTATCGTATATTGTGAACTGTCATCTGTGCTACCAATTTACTGGATTGTCTGACCCTGTCTCGTAAACGACAGAAAAGTGTTGAGGTTACTATACAGGGAAAAAGAATGTGCATTATAGTGCCTTCCATGACCTTTGGATGTTCCAAAGTACTCTACTAGCCAATGAAGTACTTTTGAAGTGTAGTCACTGTAGCAATGAAGGAACCATGGCAGCCAATTTATGATGTGGAGATACCAGCATTGGACTGGGGTAAACACAATAAGAAGTCTCACAACACCAGGTTAAAGTCCAACAAGTTTATTTGATAGTAAACTCACTAGCTTTCGGGGTTTGCCCCTTCGTCAGGTGAGTGGAGAACTCTCCATTCACTTGACGAAGGAGCAAACCTCGAAAGCTAGTGAGTTTACTGTCAAATAAACTTGTTGGACTTTAACCTGGTGTTGTGAGACTTCTTACTGAGCCAATTATGAACAGGAAAATCCCACAAAAAGCAACAAAATAAATGACCAGATAATTAATACTTTTAAAGTTGGTGAAGGATAAATGTTGTCCGGGACACGGGAAGAGAATTCTCCCTGCTCTCCTTTAAAATCCAGACTGTCCTCCTGTCTAGCTGCTACCCAGACTGTACTCCTGTCTGGCCTTGACCTCAGACTGCGCTACTGTCTGGCTGTGACCCAGACTGCGCTACTGTCTAGCTGTGACCCAGACTGCGCTATTGTCGAGCCACAACCCCAAACCATGCTGTTGTCTGCGTGGCCCGAGACTGCCTCCATGTCCAGCTTCAAAACTAGACTGCCCTCCTCCCTAGTCAATACCCCACCAATAGAAAAACCATTGGAATACGATCCACTACTTTTTTAAACTTCCCACTGTCAGATTTCTAATGCAAAGGATTTCTGATGATACAGGAAGGGTATTAATAAGGTTGAAAGAGTGCAGAGAAGGTTTACAAGGATGTTGCCGGGACTTGAGAAACTGAGTTACAGAGAAAGGTTGAATAGGTTAGGACTTTATTCCCTGGCGCGTAGCAGAATGAGGGGAGATTTGATAGAGGTGTATAAAATTATAATGGGTATAGATAGAGTGAATGCAAGCAGGCTTTTTCCACTGAGACTAAGAGAGAAAGAAAACTAGAGGACATGGGTTAAGGGTGAAGGGGGAAAAGTTTAAAGGGAATATTGGGGGGGGGGTCTTCACACAGAGAGTGGTGGGAGTGTGGAATGAGCTGCCAGATGAAGTGGTAAATGCGGGTTCACTTTTATCATTTAAGAAAAACTTGGACAGGTACATGGATGAGAGAGGTGTGGAGAGATATGGTCCAGGTGCACATCAGTGGGACAAGGCAGAAAAATGGTTCAGCACAGCCAAGAAGGGCCAAAAGGCCTGTTTCTGTGCTGTAAATGTTCTGTGGTTCTAAAGGGAATATTAGGCTCTTTAATTCCTGTGGTGTCATCATCCTATGTTTTGTGATATTTTCTATTCACCTTAGCACCTTGTTTCATGCCTGCAATGTACTCAACTCAGGTAACCCCCCCCTTATCCCTTCTTCATAATCTCTATTCTTACACACAAAACAATTACACAAACTATATAATAAACAGATTAATCAATGTGAATATTACTGGGAAAGAGAGGAGGGATGAGAAGGGAAAGGGAGGAGACTAACTGCTCATGTTAATGGGATTATAATTGTGCTTTTTTTGATGTTGAAGAATTCCATTGATTTAAATGACTGAAATTGTGATTTTACAAATGCTTCTATCTTCTTGTTGAAACTGTTCCTTTTATTGCTAAATCTGGGCAGCTGCTTGGGCTGTAGAGATACGTGATATGCTGAAATATCATTAATTATTATATACGATAATGACTTGTATTAACATTGAGCTTTTAATAGAGTACCATGTCCCAAGGTGCCTCACAGGAGCTAATCAAACAAAAATTTGGCTGCAAGTCATATAAGGAATGTCAGGACAAGTGACCAAAAGCTTTATCAAAGGTGTGGGTTTTTAAGGATCTTCAAGAAAAAAGGGAGGTCGAGAGGTGGAGAAGTTTAGGGAGGAATTCCAGGGTTTTGAGGCTAAACTGCAGAAGGTGTGGTCAGAAATACTGGAGAAATGCAAATCAGTGATGCCAGAACTGAAGGAGTGCAGAGATCTCAGGTGGCTGTAGAACTGGAGGAGGCTGCAGACATAGGGAGGAACGAGGTCATGGAGGGACTAGAACATGCTGAAGAGATGTGTGGACAGAACGTGATGTGATCTCTGTGTGACTGAGAGGACAACTGATCTGCTTTTTATTGCCCCCAACGTTGTCTCTTCGACTAATCGGTCATATTTACAGAGGTGTCTCTATTCCCCGCTCCTCCAGGCACCTCACCCATGTTGGCTGCCTTCACATGTTAGTTGAGACATTGAACATTGGCAGGCTATTTGTTCCTCAACCAACACACACACATCAACATGCACACATCAACACACATACATCAATACACATATCAACATGCACATGTCAACATGTATAACAGCACACACATAACACACAAGAATCAACACCTGTACACACAGATCAACACACACACACACACAGATCAGGCATGGACAGATCAGACACATACATACACAAGTGTAAATACACTTTTGACCACGAGCCAGCATGAGTCCATTGGATTGCTGGTGACTGTTGTGTTCATGCCCTCACTCAGATCAGCTATTTCAGCAAAGACCACAAAAACTCAGGGTCACCTTTGACCTCAGCAAACAGCAAAGTGAGCAGCAACCTGTTTGACATTCAGCTTTTTATTCTAATTGAGGTGAGGGAATTTTAATCCAGAACACACTGCCTCAAAAGGCCAGTGGAAACAGTGTCAATAGTAGCATTCAAAGGGGACTTTGAAGGAGAAATATTTGCAAGGCTACAAGGAAAGTGCGTGAGAGAGTGGGGCTTATTGAATAGCTCTTTCAGAGAGCTGAAATAGGCATAGTTTGGGCTGAATGGCCTCCTACTGCAAAGCATTACTCCTCAATTCTATGAGTGACTTCAGGATATATGGTGAGAATATGGGTAAGTGGAGTTGAAGACTAAGTCAAGTTAGATTAAAGAGGAGATTCTGGAATCTTCTCTGCAATGTGATGTTATTCTTGCTGTAACAGGCAGGATGAGTGAGAACTCTTGGTTATGGTTGAACCAAGATGGAATCATGGGAGTTCAAGTTTTACTGTGATTGGTCATTTTTTTGTGTTATTGATTCATGGGATATAGATGTTGTTGGCTGGGCCAGCATTTATTGCCCATCCCTAATTGCCTTTGAGAAGGTGGGGGTGAGCTGCCTTCCTGAACTGGTGCAATCCATGTTGTATAGTGCACCCAGCGTGCTGTTAAGGAGGGAGTTCCAGGATTTTGACCCAGCGACAGTGAAGGAACGGCCGACATATTTCCAAGTCAGGATGGTGAGTGACTTGGAGGGGAACCTAAAGAGAAAATAATTTTTGGATATAGGAAAGAGCCTTTGTAAGAGGCTGCAGAAGGAGGCCATTTGGCCTATCGAATATTAGGCTAAACAAACCCAGTTCTTTTGGTTAGATCAACCTCACCTACCCACCTTCTCATCCAATCCTCAGTCCTACGTTCTCACTGAATCAAGCATCTTGTTGTTGGATTAACCTTGCATCAAACCTCAGTTGTATCTTAGCCATGCTTAATGGCTAGTTACCACTAGACTTCAATTTGTTCCACCTGAGTCCATTCACAAAACGCAGTTTCATTGCAATATTCACACCTTGGCTTTCTGTACTTTTATGAATGAATTTTCAGTTGTTAAACAACCCCTGATGGACCATTTTGAATCTGATCACTGAGTTGCTGCTGATTTATTTAATGATATCCTGCTCAGTGTTATCGCTTACCTCTGTGTACTAACTGGAAATGCTCCAGTGGAACAGCTTGTTTTCACTCTTAAAGATGGGATCACAGTAAATAGGTGCATACTTCTCATTCATTGGCAGCGTGACTCCACTCTCATCAATAATACAACAAGACTGCGCCTCTCAACTTTCTTCCCTTATTTCCCCTGAACTCCAAAAAGCCCCAGTGTGTACTTTCTTCGTCTAGATATTATCAGTCTGTCAATATCAACACTTACTTCCCTACTCTGACTCATGGTCAGGTACTCTGGACTCCCTCAGTCTCTTCCTCAGACTGAGGAACTCGTGTCATCACAGAATGATTACAGTAGAGAGGTCATTTGGCCCATCCTGGCTCTCCCAGTGAACGATCGACCTAGTGCTGTTCCCCTACCTTTTCCCAAAATTCTGCACATTCTTCCTTCTCAGATAACTGTCGTAATTCCCTTCTGAATACTTAGTTTGAACCCGCCTCCACCACACTGTCAGACAGCACATTCCAGACCCTAACCACTTGCTGGGTTATAAGGTTTCTGCTCATATCTCCTTTGCTTCTTTTGCCAGTTTCCTGAAATCTGTACCCTCTCATTCTCAATCCTTCCACCAGTGGGACCAGTTTTTCCTGTTTGTTCCTGCTCCCCCTCCCTCAGTCTATCCTCTAAACTGTGGAATTTCTTACATTCATTCCCCCCTCAATTTTATTAGCTCATGGACTCCGAGCTTAGTGTTAACTGACATCAACACGTTGCTCAGAGCTGGTTTCTAACTATAGACCCTGCGGCTCAAACAAGGAACCGCAACACGGTGGCCCAGTGCTTAGCACTGCTGCTTCACAGTGCCAGGGATCTGGGTTCGATTCCAACTTGGGTCATTGTCTGCGTGGAGTCTGCACATTCTCCCATGTCTGCGTGGACTTCCTCTGGGTTCTCTGGTTTCCTCCCACAGCCCAAAGATGTATGGGTTAGGTAGATTGGCCTTGCTAAATTGACCCTTAATGTCAGGGGGACTAACTAGAGTAAATGTATCGGGTTACGGGGATAGGGCCTGGGAGGGATTGTGTTTGGCGTAGACTCAGTGGGCTGAATGGCCTCCTTCTGCACTGTAGGATTCTATGATTTTAAACCAGAAGTGCTGTAATGCTGCTGTCAGTGTTTCCTGCTCTTTCATCTTTGTATTTTTATTGCGTCTTATGGTGTTTTTGAATGGAATTCTGTGCCAATCACTACAGCCACAGCTATTGTTTACAGTTACATTAATAATAAGGGGGTTGGACGGGCAGGGGTGTAAAGCAGCATAGATCATTGTGTGGTGGGGTGGGGGGGGGGGGGGTTGGGGGCGGGGAATACAATATCCCACTTATAGGAGGAATTGCTAAGAAATAAATCATTACACTGAGATTTTATCTACATTTAACAAGTTACAACATAGTATACGTTTTTTTTGTGTGTGATGTATATTGTACATAGCATATTGTGTGAAACCGAATATGAAATGTTTCCAAGACATGTATAACGTACAAAAATAAACCACTGTTTTTGATAGTGAAAGTGTGAGGAAATTCTCCTCGGGGTTTTATTTATACCAGGCCACCGTTGCTTGTGTTCAGGTTTTGGGAACTGATGGTTTCCACGCTGGTTATGTTCCAAACCGTTGATAAATCCAACAACGTGACAACTTTGTTAGATTTTACTCTGCTCCTTCCATGTTGTATTTCCACTTAGAATTGGTTAATCATTGAATCTCCCAACAACCTCCCACTGTGGGCGGCACAGTGGTTAGCACTGCTGCCACATAGTGCCAGGGACCCAGGTTCAATTCCAGCTTTGGGCCACTGTCAGTGTAGAGTTTGCATGTTCTCCCCGTGTCTGCATGGGTTTCCTGCAGGTTAGGTTGATTGGCCATGATAAATTGCCTCTTAGTGTCAGGGGGACTAGCAGGGTAAATATGTGGGGTTAGGACCTGGGTGGGATTGTTGTCGGTGCAGACACGATGGGCCAAATGGCCTCCTTCTGCACTGTACATTCTATAATCATTCCTAACCAGTTGGCCCTGGAGTAATATGAAAAAAAAAGGATCTTTTCCCTGAACTCCATTTACTGCCAGCTCTCCACGCCTCCTGATTCCTCTAGAATCTAAGGACAGAACTTTCCAATACCACCAACAACAGGAAGCTTGGTGGGCAGGGGGCTTTATTTGACGTTAATCCAAAACTCAGTTTTCCAATGCCAGGGTGAACTTAAAGAATTCTGTTCTCAGGACTTTAAAGGTGAGCCGAGCTTTCTGACACAACATTGTTGGGAAGTACTTTGCAAGCGTAGAATATGCTGCATGCTCATTAAAAAGCTACATCATCGGGATTAAGAACATAAGAAATAGGAGCAGGAGTAGGCCATCTACCCCTTCGAGCCTGCCCCGCCATTCAATAAGATCATGGCTGATCTGTCGTGGCTCAGTTCCACCTTCAAATTAACTGCCTTGCTAGTGGGCATGGGGATAGAAACTGGTGTCGGCTAGGTGGGAGGGAAGGCATATGGAAGTGAATAGTAACAGGTACAAGATTATGTTGGGAGGTTCTGGGGCAGCACAATGGCACAGTGGTTAGCACTGCAGCCTCATAGCACCAGGGACCTGGGTTCGATTCCTCACTTGGGTCACTGGCTGTGTGGAGTTTGCACATTTTCCCTGTGTTTGTGTGGGTTTCCTCTGGGTGCTCCAGTTTCCTCCCATAGTCCAAAGGATGTGCAAGTTAGATGGATGGCCATGCCAAATTCTCCCTCAGTGTACCCGAACAGGTGCCGGAGTGTGGCAACTAGGGGATTTTCACAGGAACTTCACTGCAATTTTAATGTAAATCTATTTGTGACTAATAAATAAACTTTTCTTTGCCACCCTTGAGTAAAGTAAAGTAGACGGGAGAGGAACGTTTATATTTGATGAATGACGGGTGATGGGAAAGGTAAATTGGTGAGTGACGGGGAGAGTGAAAGATTGTGGGCCATGTCTCAGTGCTAACGCGTAGTTTTTCAATTCACAACAATGCAACACAGTCGACATAAAACTGTCGTACCTCAAAGTGGGAGGAGGGTCTTTTCACCAAAGGAGAGAATATTGGAAAATCTCAGCAGATCTGGCAGCATCTGTAAGAAGAGAAAAGAGCTAATGTTTCGAGTCCAGATGACCTTCTATCAAAGCTAGAAGACATATAAAGTTGGATTATTATATTGCATGGTGAGGGAATGAAAGATGAGTCATAGCCACGGAAATCAGGAGAAATGACAGTCCATAGAGAGAACAAAGGGTGTGAATGGCCAAACGGCAGAGCAACTGAAATCAGAGGGTAAGCTGTGACAGATGAAGATGTGGGAGGGAATGGGTGGGAGAGGTAAAATTTAGAAAAAGGGGGAAAGGGGAAGCAAAGGGGGCAAAAGGTAAGGAAATGAGGGATAAAATAGGCAGAAAGAGTGGGGAGGAAGAAAAATAAAGACAATAAAGAAATGAGATAGAGAATAAAGAATTAAATAAAATTAAAACAAAGAGGTTGAGGTGAGGTGGAATTGATCATCTGAAGTTGTTAAATTTGATGTTGAGACCGAAAGGCTGTAAAGTGCCTAGCGGAAGACGGAATGCCTTTTTTGAGATGAGATTTTTACGGAGGGTCTGTTCAGGTGGATGAAATTCAAGGTCAGCACAATTGGCCAACCAAAGGAACATCCTAATAACCGTAAGGCAACTGGATGATAACTACGCTGAGTTGTGTTCTCCTCTCTATTGTGAAGCGCATACACAGTAGGTTTGTCTCTGACTCATGGGTCTCAGAACGTGGGGTGTGCAAGGACTGAAGGCGTTCACTTTGTACCACTTGCTATCTGCTGCTGTAAGAGGCAGGGATGGAGGGAGATGGATGCTGCCAAGGGGCCCAGCTGGTGGACAGCAGCAAATTCCTGACTCCAAACCGCCAAGTGAATGGTCATAGATGAAGAGGGCTCGTGTGGTTAATCTTTCAACACTGCCATGGTAATGGTCTCTCTGTAGAGTCCCAAGGACTGTGGAGGCAAGCAGAATAGTGTGAGAGGGAGGGTTCTCACACGCGGCTCTCATCACCCTGATCAAAGAGCAGTATCTCCATGCGCAGTCATGCATGAACAAGTTGAACACCGTTTTCTGCCCCTCCAGGACATTCTTCACCTGGAGGGGTAGGATGGGTTTCCATACCCAGACGGAAGCTAGGTACAAGGTTTAGCACTGACTTGGTGGCTCTGAGTTGGAGGCAAACCTCACTACATTTATTACTTTAATTCGTTCACAGCTTCCTATATGAAGCAGGTGGTCCTGGGTAAGATGCTCCTATGGAGAGTTGATGCTGACTTGATGGGCTGAATGGCCTCTGCACTGGAGAGGTTTTATGGTTCTATGAACAAAAGTAAATGTCAGAAGCTCCTTATAATGTCACTGGGTGTGGCTGAGCACATCTGCCAGCTTCTCCACAACAACCTGCAGCTGCAAGGACTTGAAGGGAATCCCACGCTAGAGGCATTGAAGGTTATCACTACCTTACACTTCTTTATAAGTGGCTCCTTCCAGGGCTTCACTGGGGATCTGTTCAATAGCAATACAAGTGCATACAGGAGGAACTCAGCAAGTGACAGATGCTTCGTTCAGCAAAGTGCATCAAATTGTTCAATTCTGCCTGGATCCTGAAAGTTTGCAGTGCTACACATGCAACTCGGCCAACGTTGTCTACCTGATACGTTGCAGTAAAGGATGTCCCGAGGCAGACTGGGGAGACCATGCAGACGCTATGTCAACGGATGAATAAACACCGCTCGATAATCACCAGGCAAGAGTGTTCTCTTCCTGTTGGGGAACATTTCAGCAGTCACTGGCATTCGGTCTCCGATCTTTGGGCAAGTGTTCTCCAAGGTGGCCTTCACGACACACGACAGCACAGAGCCGCTGAGCAGAGACTGATAGCCAAGTTCTGCACACATGAGGAAGGCCTCAACCAGGATCTTGGGTCCATTTCACACTATCTATAACCCCCATGACTCGCCTGGGTTTCCAAAATCTCACTAACTGTCCTGGCTGGAGACAATACACATCTCTTTAACCTGTGCTTAACCCTCTGACCACTCACATTGTCTGCACCTTTAAGACTTGATTACCTGTAAAGACTCACATTCCAACCATTATTTTGTAAATTGAGTTTGTGTCTTTATATGCCCCACTCACCGGACAAAGGGGCAGACCTCTGAAAGCTAGTGGCTTGTGCTACCAAATAAACTGTTGGAGTAACTAGTAACTGTCGAAGGAGGGTTAATGTGGCAAATAACCAGGTGCTGGTGCATGCCTTCTGATATTCCATTTTCCGGGAATCGATCGGATTTTCATCAGGTATCTATGTCATTCGTGTTGTGCAGATAGTAAGTTACCTCCATCAATTAATTACTCCACAGGTTTGAGATTGCCATTTGCTCACGGTGTAACTTTCCTGAAAGATTTATAGTGCCTTTCAGTTAGTGAACTTCACACAATCGATAGCAATTTTCTTATTATTAAAAGGTATTAAGCAAATGACAAGCATTTCTATAAGCTGTAGTTACAGTTAATTGCTAAAGACTTCTCTCTGAATGAACAGTGATTTTCATATTGATTTCTATATCAGATTTTACTATAATATTAAAACAAACTGAAAATCGATGGGTTGATTCTCTATTTTCTGTACTTTGTGACTTTGTTGGAATATGATGAGGAATCGGATGTTGAGATGATGAATGGGATGGATAGGATAGAGGTGGATAGACTCTTCCCGCTCAAAAAAGACAGTAGGACTAGGGGGCACAGCCTCAAGATAAAGGGGGGGCGGTTTAGAACGGAGTTGAGGAACTTCTTCACTCAAAGGGTGGTGAATATCTGGAATTCTCTGCCCGTTGAAGTGGTGGAGGCTGCCTCGCTAAATATTTTTAAGAAGCGGATTGATGGGTTTTTGATAAGAGAGGGGATTAAGGGTTATGGGGAGAGGGCGGGAAAGTGGAACTGAGCCACGACAGATCAGCCATGATCTTATTGAATGGCGGGGCAGGCTCGAAGGGCCAGATGGCCTACTCCTGCTCCTATTTCTTATGTTCTTATGTTCTTATGTTCAGCAATTTAAAACTAGGGTGGTATCTCCAAATGCTAAAGCTTTTAAAAGAACTTCCGTTCTATATAAGTGCCTAAAGAAAACCTGATATCGGACCCATGTTCACATTGTCCTCATGATGCTGTGCTTCCAGACACACAAAATATGTAAGTTTGACTTTTGTAAACTGAGAAGCCAGTCAGGCTTTCTGTTCTAATAGCACTTTAAATGCAAAAGATGTTCCAACGAGTTGACAAAAAAACTCCAAAGTTACAATGCAAGAAAGGATTTGTATTTTTACAGCATTTTAAAGACCAAGCCAATTTACCAAGTCAAAGAAGTACTTCTGAATTTTAGTCTGACACTTTTCCCAGTTCAGCACTTCCTCTGTACTGACCCTCTGACAGTGCAGCACTCCTTCAGTACTAATCCTCTGACAGTGCAGCACTCCCTCAGGACTACTTCTCTGACAGTGTAGCGCTCCCTCAGTGCTGACCCTCTGACAGTGCAGCACTCCCTCAGTACTGACCCTCTGACAGTGCAACGCTCCCTCAGTACTGACCCTCTGACAGTGCAGCACTCCCTCAGTACTGACCCTCTGACAGTGCAGCACTCCCTCAGTACTGACCCTCAGTCAGAGCAGAAATCCCTCAGTACTGACCCCCTGACAGTGCAGCAATTCTTGGATGGTAAGGCACTTACAAAACTCCCACACTTACTGGAAAAAACGCATTGAATAATAATGCCTCAGCAGTTATTACTTTCACCTCTCAGCCTGAAAGTTGTAGGTTAAATCCAACTCCAGAAACTTGCGCTGGAATTTTACCACCCCACCTGCCATGGAATCAGAGCAGGCAAGTGGCAGACAATGGAAATGCACATTGATCTCAGGCAGGATTTTACGGTTTCAGGATGAGCAAGGCCATAAAATCCCACCCTGATGCCCTAGAGCAGCATCCATTTCTCAGTTTCAACTGCTGAAACCCTCATCCATGCTTTTGTTACCTCTACAGCCAACAGTCCCACATTCTACCTTCCATAAATTTGATGTCATTCAAAAACTCTGTGTCTGAACTCGCACCAAGTCCAATTCACCTCCATGCTCATTGATGTATACTGGCTCTTGTTCAAACAATGTCTTAATTTTAAAATTCTCATCCCTCCTGATCTCTGAAATCTCTGCTGCCCCATTCCTTCCTCCAATCTTGCACTCCTCAAATGCTGTACATCCCGATTTCAATCATTCTGCCATTGGGTGATAAGAACATAAGAACATAAGAAATAGGAGCAGGAGTAGGCCATCCAGCCCTTCAAGCCTGCCCCGCTATTCAATAAGATCATGGCTGATCTGTCGTGTCTCAGTTCCACATTCCCACCCTCTCCCCATAACCCTTAATCCCCTCGCTTATCAAAAACCCATCAACCCGCGTCTTAAAAATATTTAGCGAGGTAGCCTCCACCACCTCAACGGGCAGAGAATTCCAGAGATTCACCACCCTTTGAGTGAAGAAGTTCCTCCTCAAATCCATTCTAAACCGCACCCCCCACCCTTTATCTTGAGGCTGTGCCCCCTAGTCCTACTGTCCTTTCTGAGCGGGAAGAGCCTCTCCACCTCTATCCTATCCATCCCATTTATCATCTTATATGTCTCAATGAGATCTCCCCTCATTCTTCTAAACTCTAACAAGTACAAGCCTAGTTTATTCAGCCTCTCCTCATAGCTCAACCCCCTCAACTCCAGTATCAGCCTAGTAAACCTCCTCTGCACTCCCTCCAAGGCCAAAATATCCTTGCATAAGTACGGCGACCAAAACTGCACACAGTACTCCAGCTGCGGCCTCACCAATGCCCTATACAGCCGCAGCAAGACCTCCCTACTTTTATATTCAATCCCCCTCGCTATGAAGGCCAGCATCCCATTCGCCTTCCTGACCACCTGCTGCACCTGCAGGCTGGGTTTTTGCGACTCATGCACAAGGACCCCGAGGTCCCTCTGCACTGTCGCCTGCTGCAGTTTTTCGCCACGTAAGTAATAGTCCTTCCTACCATTATTCCTACCAAAGTGGACCACCTCGCACTTGCCAACATTAAATTCCATTTGCCAGTTCCTGGCCCATTCGCCCAGCCTACCTAGATCCTTCTGCAGACTCTCCACACCCTCCGCGCAATTTGCCGTTCCACCAATCTTGGTGTCATCAGCAAATTTCAACACCATACACTCGGTTCCCTCCTCCAGATCATCTATATAAATGGTAAATAGCTGAGGCCCCAGCACCGACCCCTGGGGCACTCCACTAGTCACCATCCGCCAATCCGAATAGCACCCATTAACCCCCACTCTCTGTCTCCTATTTGACAACCAATCCTCTATCCACGCTAACACCCTGCCCCCAACTCCATGCCCCCTTACCTTCTGCAATAACCTCTTGTGAGGTACCTTGTCAAATGCCTTCTGAAAATCAAGAAAGACCACATCCACCGGCTCTCCTCTATCCACCGCCCTAGATACATCCTCATAGAACTTCAATAAATTTGTCAGACACGACTTCCCTTTAACGAAACCGTGCTGCGTCTGCTCTATCAAGCAATTCCTCTCAAGATGCCTCGCTATTTCCTCCTTGATGACGGATTCTAACATTTTACCTACAACAGACATTAAACTAACCGGCCTATAATTCCCTGCCTTTTGCCTGGCACCCTTCTTAAACAACAGCGTAACATTAGCCGCTTTCCAATCTTCCGGCACTTCCCCAGAATCCAGTGACGTCTGGAAAATAACCACCAAGGCATCCACTATCACCTCCGCCATTTCTTTCAGAACCCTCGGATGCATTCCATCCGGTCCTGGGCACTTGTCCACAATCAGTCCCTCCAGTCTGTCGAGCACCGCCTCTCTAGTAACAATAATGTCATTGAGACCCTCCAGTCCTACCACCTTTCCATCGCTAACACCCGGCAAATTATTCACGTCTTCCTCCATGAAGACCGAAGCAAAAAAGTTATTCAAGACCTCAGCCATTTCCCCATCCCCTACCACTAAGTCCCCCCTCTCATCCTCTAAGGGTCCAACGTTCACCCTAGCCAGCCTCTTCCTTTTTTTATCTTTACCTTTGTGGGTCATGGTCTTCGGCTTCTCATCCGACACGTTGTGATAAATGACCACAGCCGACGCCTTGTGCGCGACAGCCCGCAGGATCTTCTGTTTGAAGGTGCAGTTGCCCCGGTTCAGCAGCGGTGACTACATCCTCATGAGGGAATGAGCAAAGGTGACTACATCCTCAATCGTTTAGGCCTTAAGGTCTGGAATTTCTTCCTTAAACCTCTCTGCCTCTCTCTCCTCCTTTAGGAAACTCTGGCTTAGGACATGTGGGAGGCACGGTGGCACAGTGGTTAGCACCACAGCCTCTCAGTGCCAGGGATCCGGGTTCAGTTCTGGTCTTGGGTCACCGTCTGTGCAGAATTTGCACGTTCTCCCCATTCCTGCATGGGTTTCCTCCTGGTGCTCTTGTTTCCTCCCACAGTCTGTAGGATATGCTAGTTAGGTGATTTGGCCATGCTAAATTCTCTCTCAGTATAACCGAACAGGTGCTGGAGTGTGGTGACTGAGGGATTTTCACAGTATCTTCATCGCAGTTAATATAAGCCTACTTGCGGCACTAATAAATAAAAATTATAATAAATACGTTCTTCTTTTGAAAACTTTTGACCAAGATTTTGGTCATTTGACCTAATATCTCCTTTTAAGGTTGCAGATGTCAAATTATGTTTCATAGTGTTCCGGTGAAGTGCCTTGGTACATCCTTTACTGTTCAAAAATCTACACCTTAAAAACATTCCCAGTGAAGGCTACCTTGTTGAATGTTTTTAATGCAAAATTAGGTAAATTTTTGAACAGTAAAGGAATCAACGGTTATTGTGAGCATGTGGGTAAGTGGAGCTGAGTGCATTAAAATATCAGCCATGATCTTATTGAACGGCAGAGCAGGCTCGCGGGGCCAAATGGCCTACTCCTGCTCCTAGTTCTTACGTTGTGATGATATTGTGATAAAGGTGTTGTATAATTATAAGTTGTTATTAAAGGCACTACATGAATGCATGTTGTTGTTGTTGTTGCTGCTTGTTCAGATCTCAGGGAACACCTGCACAGTCCGTGGGCACCCAGCTCACCTGCTCCAAGGGAGGGCGGGGCCTCCGGACGCGTGCTCGGCAGGTGGGGCGAGGCTGGGCTGCGCATGCTCTGATAGAAAGGATAAGGCGAGGCTGAGCTGCGCGCATGCTCCAACAGATGGAAGTGGGGAGGGGCCGAGGGCAGGCGGGGCGAGGCTGGCCTGCGCGCATGCTCGGGTGGAAGGAGGCGGGGGCGAGGCTGAGCTGCGCATGCTCAGCTGGAGGGGGGGTCGACGTGTCTATCCTGCGCATGCGCCCTTGCCGCCGGCGGCTCGGCTGTCAAAACCTGAGGCGGATGTTTTTAACGGACACGCGGCGGGAAAGAAAAACGGATCGGGACCCTTCGCTTCGGTTCATCGAAAATGTCCCATTGGAGGTGGAGGCAAAAAAGCTGAGGTGAAGTGGTGCCGCCTTTAGTTGAAGGAGCGAGAAAAGACCGTTTTTCGCTACTTGAGGGAAGAGATCAGCGGCGGTTGGACGCGTGCTCGAGGATGAAGCGGGCGTCTCGCGCGGGGCCACCGCCGCCACCCTTGCTCCTCGCCGCCTACTCCGCCGCCTACTTGTTGCTGCTGCTGCTCTTACTGTTGCCCGCCGGGGGCCGGGCCCAGACCGAGCCGCCGGATGATGACAGCGTCAACGACGAGCTGGTGGACGCCGTGGTGAAGGTGTCGTACGTGGATCGGGTCAGTGGGCAGCGGGTCCCAGTGCCGGGCCGGGGCGAGGACGGTCGCTACAGCCGGGAATCCCCCAAGGAAAGTGTGGAAAGCGGCACCGTGCTGGTGCCCGCCTGGGTGCCCGGCACCCAACGTAACCTACAGGGCTGCGACCCCCGCACCCGCTTCGCCGTGCCGCCCGACACTCGCCGCTGGATCGCGCTGCTGAAACGGGGCAACTGCACCTTCAAACAGAAGATCCTGCGGGCTGTCGCGCACAAGGCGTCGGCTGTGGTCATTTATCACAACGTGACGGACGAGAAGCCGAAGACCATGACCCACAAAGGTAAAGCAGAGGGCGGGCGGAATCAGGGGAGGGTGTGTGTGTGTGTGTGTGGGGAGAGTGGATGGTGCCTGCACCCAGCATCTGATCAACACGGATGAGGGACTGAACCAGCAGAGAGGGAATACTCCAGCTGGGAGAGCGAAGATAACAACATAGCAAAGAGGGGGAATTGGTCCAGTAGGGAGATTTAACTGGTCGGGAGATTTAACTGGTCTGTTGGAGAAAGTGTAACTTCTTTCAAAGATTTGATAACAGCCCTGGAATAAGTCTACCTGTATTAATAAACCAGCAAACGTCATCAAAATACAATGGGCACCATGGCTCAGTTGGTAGCACTCTCTCCTCTGAATGGAGGTTTGAGAGTTCGAGTCCTGCTTGTGAGAGAGTTGAGCACAAATGTAAATCCAGGCTAATAGCCCATGCAGTATGGAGGGAGCATGCCCTATTGGAGGTGCTGATGAAACGTTAACTGAGATCCATTTACTCTCCCGAGATGACATTAAAAATATGCTACTTTGAAGAAGACCAGTGGAATTCCTTCTGGACTAGATCAATATTTATCTGGTTTTAATAAATCTCTGTTTTTGGAAACTTGTTATTGCATTTCCTAATTCCAATTGACTGTAGTTCAAAAGGTACTTTCTTGGCTGTAAACACTTTAGAACATCTTGAGGACAGGACAGATGCTATAGAAATGCAAGTCTTTTTATGGTTATCACACGTTACATTTCTTTCTGAAAATAATATTTTGGGCTGTAATATGAGCAAGACATAACGTGGTGAGTATATTGTGCTTTGCAGGATCAGATGACTTTGGACCTGTGGTTCCTAAAGCTTTCCACCATTGGCATCCTGCCTGGAATTGCAGTAGGTTTCTTGACAGAGATTGATCGATATGATCAGTCAACAACGGTGTTTCTGTTATACCATGTGATTATCTGAATCGTCAAAGACAAACTAGGTGTATCTTGAGTCTTTTTTTACTAGTAATTCCGATGTTCCAAAGGCACTATCTTTCCAAGAAAGACAAGCATTGGCCAAATTGCTGCATATAAATTATAGCTAGAACCAGATAGTGGGTGGGCAAATTGTGTGTCATGGCCTGCACTGAAGCTGCAAACTATTCACTGTGAATAAAATGGATCATGATGGCTGTGACTTATCTAATTTCCATTCTGATTTAGTAACCATGTCTAACCTGTCTTTAAGAATATGTGACCTGATCCACAATGGCAGTGTCAATAGAATTGTATGAATTATATGGCATTTTGTTAAAGGTAAAACATATGGTGTTAATGGTATTAGTGTGATGTTTGTTTTTCAAGCTTATCACTGATTTATTTACAAGTCTGCAGAACTTGGTGGTGACAGAAGACAACCTCTGTTTAGTAAAAAATAAACCTGTTATCACTGATGATCTGCTGGCAAAGTGCCATCCATATGATTGTGAAAATTAACCTCCCATGTCACGATTGTATTTCATGCACTCCACATATAAATAAATCTTAATGTATGAATTGCACCGAGGGATGTGTAGCATTTGGAATGACTTTCAGAAACCATTGTCCTTTCATTAGATCAGAAAGAGGAATACATTGATAGTATTTCTGTCAGTCCAGTTGGGAGGAAATGCTTTTGGCACAGTTGCATTGAATGTGCTTGTGGGTAGCACTGCTTATCAACATTACAGAGGAAGGTAATTTATGTGTATTTTGTATGTGACAGTGTTAGGAATCTCTAATATGCAGTGACAATAGAAAGACTACACACACAAATAATGAAACACTGTACCTTCCTTATCCATATCTATGCTAAATTCTGTGTTATCTTTACATTTTTGAACATTTATCAAGCGTTAACTGGCTTCTTAATTGATGTCACAGTCATACCAGCTCAGATGTTTGAACTGGATATTAGGTTTACTGCAGTTGTCCTGCTTTCACCGAACTACCTGGGTTTGATTGGAGGCTGGAGTGAACGGGAAAATATATCGTCCTGAGGAACAGCAAGATTAAGAACCATTATTTGGGTTTTTATTCTGTGGAGCCCATTTTAATTAAGAAGTTGTTTCACATAAATTTCTCCCTAAGTTTAGTTTCCATGCAATTATGAAATGCAAATCTGACACACTTTATGTATTTATACGTTAAATCTAGTCTGCAAATATCATTGACAATACCCACAGGAAACATTATCTATGTGAACTTTTTATCCTTGCAAGTAAATGTTCGTGACTGGAGTTAACTTAGCATTCCGGCATGTTTTGACTGGAAACTAAATGCCATTATTTGTTACAGCCCCAAAATGGTTTTCTGAAAGAGAGCCTGCAGTATATGTAAGCTGCAACAACCCTGTATTGTTGAAACCATCACAGAAAGTAGGAGTAGACCATTTGGTCCTTTGAGCATGCTCTGCCATTCAATATGTTTGTGTCTTTTTATGCCCTGTTTGTGAACACAAGTACTCACTCACCTGAAGAGGAAGCTCGAAGCTCTGTGCTGCCAAATAAACCTGTTGGACTTAAACCTGGTGTTGTGAGACTTCTTACCATTCAATGTGATCATGGGTGATCCTCTATCTCAATGCCATATTCCTGCTTTCTCCTCATACCCTTGGTACCATTTAAAATGTACCAAAAGTATTGTAGGAATTCAGCCTATGCCAGTTTTCCATCACCAAGTACCCTTTATTGCCTATCAAAGAGAAAGGGCTGCACTTATGGCTTACAGCTAGTCTGTACCTCCGGACCTACAACTCCAATCTCGGGTGAGCAACAGCTTTATAAGCCCCTACTGTCTCCTTCTCATTGACCAAGCTGCTCAATAAGGAGGCTTGTATCCCACAAAGATCTGGGGAGATCAATCATTGTTCCCCATCATAACATCCCTCCTCCCTTAGGTTCGAGTCTCCCCCAACATCCCCACTGCAAGAAGGCACTTACCACTACTTAGCGATCAGTCTGAGGTCCATTGAAGACTGAGGTGGGTCGGGCAGCGGAAACCAAATAGGGGACCTGCCCTCCACACTGGAAGCCTCAGATGAACCTGCATCTAAGGAGATGTAGGTGTCAGACCTTCTCAAAGGTCAATCCACAGAAAGCGACTGGCCCAGATGGGGTACCCGGGCAAGCACTTAGAGCTGCGTGGATCAGCTGGCCGAGGCATTCGCAGACACCTTTAAACTCTTCACAACATGCTGAGGACCCTATCTGCTTCAAGAAGATGACCATTATCCCAGTACTAAAGAAAAGCCAAACAATGTCCCTTAATGATTATCATCCAGTGACTCTGACATCCATCGTTATGAAGTGCTTCAAAAAGTTAGTCATGGCGCAAATCAATTCCATCCGTTCGAAATCAGTTCGCCTACCACTGCAGCCAGTCCACAACAGTTGCCATCTCCTTGGTCCTGCACTCAACCCTGGAACGCCTAGATAACAAAGACATTTATGTCAGACTTCTATTTATTGACTATAGCTCAGCCTTCAGCACCCTTATTCCTCTGAAACTCACCTCCAAACTCCATAGCCTGGGCCTCAAGTCTCCTTCTGCGACTGGATCCTGAACTTCCTAGCCCACGACCACAATCAGTAAGGATAGGCATCAATACCTCTTCCACAATCATCCTCAACACTGGTGCCCCACTGAGCTGTGTCCACAGCCCCCTACTATATTCCTTGTAAACCTATGACTGTGTGGCCAAATTCTCTCCAACTAAATTTTCAGATTTGCTGATGACACTACCATAGTGGGTTGGATCTCAGACAATGACAAAACAGAGCACAGGAATGAGATAGAGTCTGAAACTCGTGAGACAACAATAATTTCTCCCTCTGTCAACGAAATGATGGAGATAGTCATTGATTTCAGGAAGCGTAGTGGAGAACGTGCCCCTGTCTAATCAATAGGGATAAATTAGAAATGGTCGAGAGCTTCAAGTTTTTAAGTGTCCAGATCGTCAACAACCTGTCCTGGTCCCTCCATGCCGACACAATAGTTAAGAAAGCCTACAGACGCCTCTACTTAATCAGAAGATGAAGAAAATTTAACGTGAGCTACGGCTCTCACCAATTTACAGATGCACCATAGAAAGCATTCTTTCTGGTTGTATCACGGTTTGGCATGGCTCCTGCTCTGCCCAAGACTTCAAGAAACTACAAAAGATCGTGAATGTAGCCCAATTCATCATGCAAACCAGCCTCCCATCTATTGACTCTGTCTACACTTCCATCTGCCTCAGAAAAACAGCCAGCGTAATTAAGGACCCCATGCATCCCAGACATTCTGTTTTCCACCTTCTTCCATCGGGAAGAAGGTACAAAAGCCCAAGGTCACGTACCAGCTGACTTGAGAGCAGCTCCTTCCCTGCTGCCATCAGACTTTTGAATGGACTACGTCGCATCAAATTGATCTTTCTCTACACCCTTGCTATGACTGTAACACTACATTCTGCACTCTCTCCCTTCTCTATGAACTTTATCTGTATAGTGCACAAAAAAAATACTTCTTGCTGTACTGATTCATGGAACAATAATAAATCAAATTAAAATCTTCGTTTCTGGAAGGATTTGCTGTGTTATCGATTGTGGGTTCCTTCAGCCCAGGGGCGTGATTGTTCAGCCTCCATTTCCAAGTCCCGACCTTCTCTAACCAAAGAGGCTCACATGGAGTCAGTTAGAGCTGGCACACCTATGGTCAGTAGTGAGGATTGCACAGGCATCGATTCCCTGGCTCTGAGATAGTTCAAGTGTTTCTTTTAAGATTTTACCCTGAACTTTGATCTTGTAAGATACTGGCCCCATTTCCTACATCATGATAGCAGGGACTTGATTGGGATCATCCTTGAAGTTTCTCTCATGAGCGAGATCACCCGTTGCATAAGTCCTTTCTATCCTTGCCGAATCATGGTTTCTTTGGTTTCCTTGTTGGGGACTCCACCCTTCCCACCAAGTTTAAGAATAGTAGGCTTAATCTGGTCAATGCCATCATCCCATCAACAGTGGGGCAATACTTGTTCTGTGAGGTGTGGTCCTATAATTGAACAAAGATTCTGCAGTTTTGGTCTCCATGGATGTTGCCAGTTTTTTCCTCATGCCATTTTTGATGGTTTGAACCACCCATTCTGCCAACCCATTTGACACTGTGTGATATGGTACTTTTTCAGATGTTTCAGATACCATTAGAGAGCACAAAGTTCTGGAAATTGCTGCTAGAAAAGCCGATGTCGTTATTGAAAACCAGGGGCAGGATTTTCTGACCGCATACACCCCAAGATCGGAAATTTCTGCCCAAAGTCAACGGTCCTTTAATTGGTCCGTCAAATTTTCAGTCTTGCCTGCTATGATTCTTGTGACAAGGCAGGAGCTGAAATTTTACCTCTAGATTTCCGGCATTCCATGAGTTCTGAAGTTTTGTCATAATTTCTCAATCCAAGCCTGAGGTCGTGGATCCCATGTAGTACTCCTCCAGCCATTTCGAGTGTACATCTATCATGATTACAAAACATGGAACCCATAAAGGACCCTGCAAAGTCCACATGTACACACACCTGTGGCCTGCCAGGCCACTCCCAAGAGTGCAGAGAAGCTGAAGGAGGAAGTTTTTGATTTTCTTGAAATTAGACTTGGTGAAGCCAGATGACTTATGTCAGATCCAAGACTGGGCCACCAGACTGAACTCTGAGCCAGCATTTTCATTTCTAATACTCCAAGGGTGACCATTACGTCATTGGACGTTGGACATTGTCCTGGTTACGGAACAAATGCTCAGGGACCCCAAAGAATGATCCCATCCTTGACATTAAGTTCACCTTCCTTAATAAGGGTTTCATTTCTTCAGAGGGTGGTCCTTGGACTCCTCTGTGTAGGATCATGTGCCTTATTTTAAATAAAGTTTGATCGTTTTAAGTCCAGCCTTAATCTGCCTTGCAGATACTGGCAAAGTCTCCAAAAAATTTAGAGTCTTCGCAACTTCTTCCAGTGCTGGTAAAGGAGCCAGGCTTGTGAGCAAAGGGAGGCAACTCAGTTCATCAGCATTGGCTATCCAGATTTCAGGGCGGTGTTCTACAAGATGGTTATAGGTCGCCAATAACAAGATCCAGCGCTCTATCAAGCAGAGGTGATAGGGGAATTGCCTTTGTGATGATACTGTGCCTTTAAGAAATGTGTTTTAGTCATGTTTCTGTGCTGAATGCTTTTTACTAGCCCCTTCCATTTTATTGGAGCTGTTTCGTCTGGATCTAGAAGCACTATATTGTACTGTAGCAATATAATTGATCTTAATTGCAATATTTTTGATCTGAATTAATACAGGGTGCTGTTGATTTGTGCTTTTCCCTGGGATATTACAGACGGCAGCTTGATTTGGATAATTGACAAATGGGGTCATGTGACTGGGTGCAACTAGACTTTCACAGCTCAGCAAGAGGTCTCAACACCAGGTTAAAGTCCTGAGCAAGGAGCAGTGCTCCAAAAGCTTGTGATTCCAAATAAACTTGTTAGTCTTTAACATGGGGTTATGAGACTTCTTACTGTGCCCACCCCAGTTCAGCACCAGCATCTTCACAGCTCAAAACAGTCTAGTTTGGGATATTTTAGAGAGGAGTTGCTTTCTCTGTATCTCTTGTTCTGTCTGAAGTGAAGACTGGAATCTACCAAGAAATAAGCCTTTTCTGTCTGCGATTCTACTGTTTGGGGGTGGAGCTTTCTTTGTAAGTTGCTGCATTAGAATGAGAAAGTAGGGGGTCTTCCTGGATAACTTCAGAAGTGTTAAAAGGCTGGAAATAGCATCATAGAGGTTTACAATTTGGAAACAGGTCCTTTAGCCTAATTGTCCATGCCGCCCTTTTTTGTTTAAACCCCTAAGCTAATCCCAATTTCCCGCATTTGGCCCATATTCCTCTGTACCCATGTAACTGTCTAAATGCTTTTTAAAAGACAAAATTGTACCCGCCTCCACTACTACATCTGGCAAGTTGTTCCAGACACTCACCGCCCTCTGTGTGAAAAGTATTGCCCCTCCGGACACTTCTGTATCTCTTCCCTCTCACCTTAAAGCTACGCCCTCTTGTTTTAGACTCCCCTACCTTTGGGAAAAGATATATTGACTATCAAGCTGATCTCTCATTATTTATAAGATCACTGCTCAGCCTTCTACGCTCCAGAGGGAAAAAAATCCCAGTCTATCCAGCCTCCTTTATAATTCAAACCATCAAATCTGGGCAGCACCCTAGTAAATCTTTTCTGCATTTTTTCTCATTTAATAATATCCTTTCTATAATAGGGTGACCAGAACTGTAAACAAGTTTGGCCTTGCTAATGTATTATACAACTTCAAGACATCCTAACTCCTGTATTCAATGTTCTGACTGATGAAACAAAGCATGTTGAATGCCGCCTTCGCCACTTTCTCCACCTGTGACTCTATTTGCAAGGAGCTATGAA
Organism: Carcharhinus amblyrhynchos; assembly: GCF_965287045.1. Taxonomy (NCBI): domain Eukaryota; kingdom Metazoa; phylum Chordata; class Chondrichthyes; order Carcharhiniformes; family Carcharhinidae; genus Carcharhinus; species Carcharhinus amblyrhynchos. Next base: position 10,993,262 of record NC_137336.1, on the reverse strand, counting down.
CATGTACCCCTAGATCTCTTTGTTCTAGAACTCTCCCCAATGCCCTACCGTTAACTGAGTAATTCCTGCCCTGGTTCAGTCTACCAAAATGCGTTTATCACCTGGCATTTATCTAAATTAAACTCCATCTGCCATTCCTCAGTCCACTGGCCCAGTTGATCAAGATCTTGTTGCATTTGGAGACAACTTTCTTCACTGTCCACTACACCACCAATCTTGCTCCTATATTCTCATCCAAATCATTAATATAAATGACAAAAAAAAGAGCTAGCACTAATCCCTGAGGCACAACGCTGGTCACAGGCCTCCAGTTTGAAAAACAATCTTCAACAACCACCCCTCTGGCTTCTGGCAAGAAGCCAATTTTGTATCCATTTAGATACCTCACCCTGGATCCTGAGATTTAACCTTATGCAACAACCTACCATGCGGTACCTAGTACTAAACCTAGTACTTATGTAAGCATCTTCGGTTTGCCCTGCTAACTGGTTCTAAAGAAGGGATTCATGTCAGTGGGGGATACTGCTAAATTGGAACAATAGCAATTCTGTTAAGAATTATACTTTGTCATGTTTTAAGTATTTTAATTGGTAAAAATTATGCTAATTCTTTTTGTTACATTTTAACTGTGTCAAAGTTTGTTTTTTGGAAAAAACCTCCTAGTGGGTCACTGGAATAATACTTCAGTAATAATCCAATGCTCACCCTAATGCCAAAATCAAATGTAAAAGCTAGGGTCCAGGCTACCTTAATGTTGGCAAGTGTGAGGTGGTCCACTTTGGTAGGAAGAATGGTAGGAAGGACTATTACTTACGTGGCGAAAAACTGCAGCAGGCGACGGTGCAGAGGGACCTCGGGGTCCTTGTGCATGAGTCGCAAAAACCCAGCTTGCAGGTGCAGCAGGTGGTCAGGAAGGCGAATGGGATGCTGGCCTTCATAGCGAGGGGGATTGAATATAAAAGTAGGGAGGTCTTGCTGCAGCTGTATAGGGCATTGGTGAGGCCGCAGCTGGAGTACATAAGAACATAAGAAATAGGAGCAGGAGTAGGCCATCCAGCCCTTCGAGCCTGCCCCGCCATTCAATAAGATCATGGCTGATCTGTCGCTGCTCAGTTCCACTTTCCCGCCCTCTCCCCATAACCCTTAATCCCCTCTCCTATCAAAAACCCATCAACCCGCGTCTTAAAAATATTTAGCGAGGCAGCCTCCACCACTTCAACGGGCAGAGAATTCCAGAGATTCACCACCCTTTGAGTGAAGAAGTTCCTCCTCAACTCCGTTCTAAACCGCCCCCCTTTTATCTTGAGGCTGTGCCCCCTAGTCCTATTGTCTTTTTTGAGCGGGAAGAGTCTTTCCACCTCTATCCTATCCATCCCATTCATCATCTTATACGTCTCAATGAGATCTCCTCTCATTCTTCTAAACTCTAACGAGTACAAGCCTAGTTTATTCAGCCTCTCCTCATAGCTCAACCCCCTCAACTCCGGTATCAGCCTAGTAAACCTCCTCTGCACTCCCTCCAAGGCCAAAATATCTTTGCGCAGGTGCGGCGCCCAAAAATGCACACAGTACTCCAGTTGCGGCCTCACCAATGCCCTATACAGCTGCAGCAAGACCTCCCTACTTTTATATTCAATCCCCTTCGCTATGAAGGCCAGCATCCCATTCGCCTTCCTGACCACCTGCTGCACCTGCAAGCTGGGTTTTTGCGACTCATGCACAAGGTCCCTCTGCACCGTCGCCTGCTGCAGTTTTTCGCCTCGTAAGTAATAGTCCTTCCTACCATTTTTCCTACCAAAGTGGACCACCTCACACTTGCCAACATTAAATTCCATTTGCCATTTCCTGGCCCATTCGCCCAGCCTATCTAGATCCTTCTGCAGACTCTCCACACCCTCCGCACAATTTGCCGTTCCCCCAATCTTGGTGTCATCAGCAAATTTCGACACTCTACACTCGGTTCCCTCCTCCAGATCATCTATATAAATGGTAAAAAGCTGAGGCCCCAGCACCGACCCCTGGGGCACTCCACTAGTCACCATCCGCCAATCCGAATAGCACCCGTTGACCCCCACTCTCTGCCTCCTATTTGACAACCAATCCTCTATCCACGCTATCACCCTACCCCCAACTCCATGTCCCTCGACCTTCTGCAATAACCTCTTGTGAGGCACTTTGTCAAACACTTTCTGAAAATCTAGAAAGACCACATCCACCGGCTCTCCTCTATCCACCGCCCTAGACACATCCTCATAGAACTCCAGTAAATTTGTCAGACACGACTTCCCTTTAATGAAACCGTGCTGCGTCTGCTCTATCAAGCAATTCCCTTCAAGATGCCTCGCAATTTCCTCCTTAATGACAGATTCTAACATTTTACCTACCACAGACGTTAAACTAACCGGCCTATAATTCCCCGCCTTTTGCCTGGCACCCTTCTTCAACAACGGCGTAACATTAGCCGTTTTCCAATCATCCGGCACTTCCCCGGAATCCAGTGACGTTTGGAAAATAACCACCAAGGCATCCACTATCACCTCCGCCATTTCTTTCAGAACCCTCGGATGCATTCCATCCGGTCCTGGGGACTTGTCCACAATCAGCCCCTCCAGTCTGTCGAGCACCGCCTTTCTAGTAACAGTAATGTCATTAAGACCCTCCAGTCCTACCACCTTTCTATCGCTAACACCCGGCAAATTATTCACGTCCTCCTCCGTGAAGACAGAAACAAAAAAGTTATTCAATACCTTAGCCATATCCCCATCCCCTACCACTAGGTCCCCTTTCTCATCCTCTAAAGGACCAACATTCACCCTAGCCAGCCTCTTTCTTTTTATATATTTATAAAAACTCTTGCTATCCTTTTTTATATTAAGCGCTAGCCCAGCTTCATAGTTTCTCCTACCCTTCCTTATCAACTTCTTTGTCAATCTTTGTTGACATTTAAACCTCTCCCAATCCTCTTCTCGCCCACTACTCTTAGCTACTCTAAATTCCTCCGCTTTTAGTTTAACACTTTCCTTCACCTCCTTTGTTATCCACGGCTTATTACCTCTCCTCCTACTATCCTTTTTGACCATCGGAATAAATTTCCGTTGAGCACCAAGAAAGATCTCCTTAAAGATCCTCCACTGCTCCTTAACAGACCCTCCCTCCAACGCACTCTCCCAGTCCACATTCGCCAATTCTTCTCTCATCCTACCGTATTTCCCTCTATTCAAACAAAGGACGCGTGTCCGGGAACCCACTTTCTCCTCCTCCATCTGCACCAGAAACTCCACCATACAATGATCACTCTCCCCAAGAGGATCCTTCACCACAAGGTCCCTAATTCTACCCGCTTCATTACATAGCACCAGATCCAAGATAGCTCGCTCCCTCGTCGGCTCCAACACACACTGTTCGAGGAAACTATCCCGGCAGCATTCCAAGAACTCTTCCTCGAGCCCCCCACGTCCAACATGGGTCGACCAATCAATATGCAGATTGAAATCCCCCATAACTACGGCCGTCCCATTCCTGCACGCCGCACTTATTTGCGCGTTAACAGCCCGCCCCATCTCCAGATCATTATTCGGGGGCCTATAGACGACACCCACCAGCGTCTTCCTCCCTTTGCTGTTCCTAATCTCCACCCACAACGATTCCACCCTCTGCTCCTTGGCTCCAATATCATCCCTTGCTACCACCGTGATGCTATCCTTAATCAGCAGAGCTACGCCCCCCCCTTTTCCCTCCTGTCTATCCTTCCTAAACACTTGATAGCCCTGTACATTTAGCTCCCAGTCCCTGTCACCCTGCAGCCACGTCTCTGTAATGGCCACCAGATCGTATCCATTTGTGTCGATCTGCGCCATCAGCTCATCCACTTTATTCCGAATGCTTCGTGCATTCAGATAAAGTGCTTTCATCCCAGCCTTCACCTGGACCCTATTTGCCGCAACGCCACCAACTATACTCACGCCCCCTACTCCCTCTATTATTGGGACATCCTCGGCCTCTTCCCTTACATGTACACTCTCCTTAACTTTAGACCTCGTAAGGTCACCTACCCTCACACCCTCCCCCCCCATAATTAGTTTAAAGCCCTGCCTACAGTCCTCTTTACTCGATTCGCCAGCACTCTGGTCCCAGCACGATTCAGACCAACCCCATCCCTCCCGAACAGGTCCCACCTACCCCAATACTGGTGCCAATGCCCCATAAATTCAAACCCATTCCTCCCACACCAATCCCTGAGCCACCCATTCACTTCCTTAATCCTGTCAACCCTACGCCCATCTGCACACGGTTCAGGCAGTAGCCCAGAGATAACCACCTTGTCGGTTCTACTTTTTAATTCCATTCCAAGCTTTTCATACTCCCTCCCCAGATCCTCAGTCTGCATTTTGCTTACGTCGCCGGCACCCACATGTACCACAATGACCGGATTCTCACCCTCCCACTCCAGGTTCCTCTGCAGCCCAGCTGCGACATCCCGTACCCTAGCACCAGGCAGACAACACACCCTTCTGTGCACTTTGTCATTGTGACAAAGGACAGTGTCAATACCCTTCACCCCACTATCCCCAATAACTACTACGTTCCTTTTCCTTTTCTCTTTGCCTATGTCCTGCTGCAGCACTGTACCCTGTGCAGCTTGCTCACCAACCTCACCTGCCTCGTTCTCGTCCAACTTGGAAGCAAGAACCTCAAACCTGTTATGCAGATTAAGAGGCTGAGGCCTCCGCTCCTCACCCCCCTTCCTCTTCCCAGTAGCCCCCTCTTGTCCCTGACCCTTAGAGTTAGCCAGTCTAGGGGGGGTGGATGTCACTTGCACCTCATTGACAATGGCACCCTCTCTCCCCTTGATGAGCCTCAGTGTCTGTAGCTCAGAGGCCAGCTCATTTACCCTGAACTGGAGCTCCTCCAGCAACCTGCACTTACTGCAGACATGGTCACTGGGATGAACCCTAGGGTCCACCAGTTCCCACATCATACAGAAACCACACATCACATGCCCCTCCATTATTTACTGTAGTAGTTTTGAAAAAATTTTTTGTTTTTTTTTTGTTTTTTTTGTTTTTCAAACGAACTCACCTGGCCTTTTTTCCCTCCAGCCCTTTTTGATATTAAGCCCTAGTAGCTCACTCTGCTTCCCTCTCACTCCGCTGCCCGCTCAGACGCTGCCCGCTGTCTACGCCAGGCCTCCTTTTAAACCTGGCGCTGATTTAAATCTGATGGCCCACAACTGCCTGCTAACCACTCCCTCAGAATTCTTAAAGCAGTAAATACAATAAATAAATGCTTTAAACAGTTCTACAAAGAACAAAGTGCTTTAAACTGTGTGCAGTTTTGGGCGCCGCACCTGCACAAGGATATTTTGGCCCTGGAGGGAGGTCAGAGGAGGTTTACTAGGCTGATACCGGAGTTGAGGGGGTTGAGCTATGAGGAGAGGCTGAATAAACTAGGCTTGTACTCGCTAGAGTTTAGAAGAATGAGGGGAGATCTCATTGAGACGTATAAGATGATGAATGGGATGGATAGGATAGAGGTGGAGAGACTCTTCCCACTCAGAAAGGACAGTAGGACTAGGGGGCACAGCCTCAAGATAAAGGGGGGGCGGTTTAGAACGGAGTTGAGGAGGAACTTCTTCACTCAAAGGGTGGTGAATCTCTGGAATTCTCTGCCCGTTGAAGTGGCGGAGGCTGCCTCGCTAAATATTTTTAAGAAGCGGGTTGATGGGTTTTTGTTAAGAGAGGGGATTAAGGGTTATGGGGAGAGGGCGGGAAAGTGGAACTGAGCCACAACAGATCAGCCATGATCTTATTGAATGGCGGGGCAGGCTCGAAGGGCTAGATGGCCTACTCCTGCTCCTATTTCTTATGTTCTTATGTTCTAACTTCATAAGGTACCTTGGAGTTTCTGATCTGGTCCTTAATACCTTGTCCTCTTTGAAAAGGCCCAATAAGGTTTATAGTCTGTAACTATATAAAAAAATTCTACCATAGACACATAGGAACTTTTTCACACCAGACACAATAGCCAACCTTTCTTTCGCAACCTGAGAATACCTCTGCTCTGTGTCTAAAGGGGTCCCAGAAGCATACATGATAGGCTTCTCCATCCCATCTTTCCAGCAATGTGCCTGGACTATTTCTGGTATTTTTATAGCAAGCTACACAAGGGAGCCAGCATGGAATCGAAGTTTGGGTAATCGCAGGAAGGATTTCAACTCAATGGCATTCCTTGGAGTTGATGCTTCTTTGGCCTTTACATTATCTTCTTATGGATGTAACCTCTTCCCATATATTCAGTAGCCTAAATAAGTTATTTCAGCCATTTGGACGTGTTTCTCCCTCTTCAGGCAAACCCCCACTCTTTAAAAAAAAATCTTTCCAAGACTTTGTCTCACACAGTGATGTGATGGAGTACAGGAAAGAGATTGGGAATCTGGTGAAATGGTGTAACAACAACAGCAACAACAACAACAACAATAATCTCACCCTCAGTTTCAGTAAAATGAAGAAGGTAGTCATCAACTTCAGGAAGCGTAGTGAAGGACGTGCCTCTGTCTCATCAATGGTGAAGTGGAAATGGTTGAGAGCTTCAAGTTCTGAGATGTCCAGATCACCAACAACCTGGCCTGGTCCCTCTACACTAACGCTATAGTTAAGAGAGCCCACCAGGGGGCTAAGGAAATTTGGCATGTCTGCTATGATGCACCAATTTTTACAGATGCACCATAGAAAGCATCCTTTCCGGATGTCATAGCTTGGTATGGTTCTTGCTCTGACCAAGACCTCAGGAAACTACAAAGAGTTGTGAACGTAGCCTGGCCCATCATGCAAACCAGCTTCCTATCTATTAACTTCATCTACACTTCCCACTGCCTCAGAAAAGCAGCCAGCATAATCAAGGACCCCACACACCCCACTTATATTCTCTTCTCCCTTCTTTTGTTGGGGAAAAGATACAAAAATCTGAGAACATGGACAAATTGACTCAAGAACAACAACTTCCCTGCTACCATCAGACTTTTGAATGGACTTACCATATATTAAGCTGATCTTTCTTTACACCCTATCTGTAACTCCAACACTGCATTCTGCACCCTCTCCTTTCCTTCTCCCATATGTACTCTATGAATGGTGTGTTTTGTCTGTGTACCACACAAGAAACAATACTTTTCACTGTATCCCTATACATGTGGCAGTAATAAATCAAAAGGTGAACTGCATCAACTCACCCAGGTTCCTTCGGAATCTTCCAAATCCGAGATAACCATTGCCTAGCAGGATCAAACGGCAGATGCTTGGAACACCACCTTTAAAGTCATTCACCATTCTGACTTGGATCTATTTTGCCATTCCTTCAGTTGCTGCATCAGAATTCTTGAACTCCCCTCCTAACAGCGCTGAAGAAGTTTGAGAAGGAGGCTCACTACCATTTTCTTGAGGACAAATAGAGATAAATGCTGGCTCAGCCCATATATTGTGAAAGAATGAATGAAAAATCAATGCATGTAGAAGAAACGTGCCATGCATTTTTACATGTTGTGATTTTCAAATAGCTAAATAAATAATTTCAAGACTATACATGGCCTCAACTCCTCTAAAGCTCTTCCCTTCACGGCCTACAACCTCGTCGTCCTCTAACTGTGAATAATCCATTTCTACTCTAGGGGATTTTTACATCAACTTCATTGCAGTATTAATATCAGCAGACTTGTGATACTGAATAAATATTTCCAGGATCCAACAGGACACACTGTTTCAGCCCATTTCTGCCCCATTTAACTGATTTCTTTCCATTTCAGCTCCATTTTTTTCAGCATTTTTCAGCTTTGAAATTGGCTGAATGTTTTATTGCACATAAAAGATAACTGACAGCTCTTAAATTGAGAAGCTGATTCTAGTAGTCAAGTGTTTATTAGTCATTATTACAGTGGCCTGATAGGACATTTGGGTCAATATGTACAAGGAAACAATAAACCTACTTTGACTTAACTTTATGTTTACAGTACTGTGTTGAAATTAAATGTAAACACGCGTAAAAGCTAATGTTATTTATAACCAATGTAATCTTATTTGGTGTTTTGCATAATTAAATAGAAAAGACACATTCTCGTTTTTTTTTTCATTTACATTTCTCAATTTTGTGCAAGTTGCTTCCAACGTGTTGTGTACTTGGGAGACTATTCTCAGGATCATCGACTTGCTGGGACTATTTGTTGAGGCTAGGAACCCGGTGGTGAGTAAATCGTCACATGACTCCCCAAAACTTGCCCACAGTATACAAGGCACAAGTCAGGAATGTGTTGGAATGCTGTCCACTTGCCTGGATAGGTACAGTTCCAACAACACTCAAGCTTGACACATCCAGGAAAAAGCCCCCTTCCACAAAACATTCAATCCCTACACCAGGAACGCATAATAGCAGCAGTCTGTACCACCTACAAGGTGCACAGCAGCAACTCAACAAGGCTCCTTTGGTAGCACCTTCCAAACTCATGACTGCTACTATCTAGATTCTAGAAGTACAAGAGCGGCAGATACCTGGAAATATCACCAGCTGGAAGTTCCCCTCCAAACCACTTGTCATCCTGACTTGGAAATTAATCCTTGTTCTTTCGCTGTTGTTGCGTAAAAATGCTGGAACTTCCTCCCAACAGCACATTGTACCTACATCTTGGGGACTGCAGCGGTTCAAGAAGGCAACTCGCCACCACCTTCGCAAGGGTAACAAAGGATGGGCAATAAATGCTGACTTGCCAGTGACGTCCACATTCCATAAGTGAGTAAAAAATAAAATAGTGAATTTAGCTCTACTCTCTTTGTCGGTGGTAATCCTAAAAGGCAGAATGTCAGATCATAGATCTTTGGGATGTCTCTAATCATATATTTCAGTACTTTGTACCAAAATGGTTTGACTCATTGATCGAATGAAGAGATCATGTTCATCATATAAATGCATGGGAGCGGTTGATTCTTTTGCAGCTTGGTTGGAGTAGGATTGTTCAGAATTTGAGTTGAATAATTTATAATTAGTGCTGCAATCCACATCTCTTCCCACTTACTAATTGTTTTCTTTGTACATCTCAAGTTTGAATGCATTTCATATTTTGAGCATACCATTGATTCATTGGTATGATACATATACTTACTTGTACAACTACAAATTGTTTCTCTGTCTGGAGCTGAATATTAGGAGAGAGCGTGTACTTTCTTCCTGATTGCAGTCCAGGCTACTGCTGTAAAGTTAGGAAACTTCTCAATAGACAAATGGTGGCAAGATATAGATCTGCAGCAGGCGCCAGCTGTGAAGTTGGGAAGTTGCCTTTTAAATATCATGGAACTGGAATAGAGGAGTATCCGCACATAGGAATATCATAGTTGAGATGAGAGCAATGCATTTTGAGCACCTTCATCTTGTATGAAAACTTTTGGATATTTTGGAGGTTGGGGCATCTTCTTGAAGAAGTCAGTGAATATATTGCTTTGATATAATTTGCTTTAAATTATTTCACAAGGTTTATAAGCATAGATATCCACACAATTTATTTGTAATATTTTGCCTTTGATCCTGATTGCTCTGGAAATGGTCTGTGACGTCTTTGTTAAACTTTTTATTTATGACTTGGATTTTTTCCTCTGTTACAATTCCCTACCCTCTTCTTGTCATGGTATTGTTTGCATAAATGTGAGGAAGTAACTCCACTACTGTTGATCATGTCCATTCTAAAACCATTTAATTAATTGGGCTTAGGAAACTTAGTCGTAACATCAAACTCTCCAGTATTGGGTTGGATGGGGCGTCCTAACGAACTGCTGGGGAATTCCTCTCCGAAGTTCACAGATAAGGTTTACACAATAATTGCCCAGAAGTATAAGCTTCCTCTAGGGTACTTAGTACCTCATCAAAGTGTTCTATTATTAACTGTCCTCTGAAGTGATCTAGCAACCACTCAGTTGTTAGAGATAGACAATGAATGTTGGCCTTGCCAGTGATGCTCGTACCTCATATGAATTTTAAAAAACTGAAACTATTTTCTTATAATGGTAAGCAATTCACAACAACCTAAATAATTGGAGCAGTAAGTGTACAGTTAAAGATTTCCTACAAAATGAACTATGTTGCCTCCATCAGAGCTAAGAACTATATTGCCTCCATCATTTGTTTTTCATTCCCTTATGGTGGTCTTTGCCACCATATTTCTGTGTTCTTTGCAAAAAAAAATGTTGCATCCTGAGCCTATTTATTTTGTTTTAAACGACAGAGATCAGCCATGATCTTATTGAATGGCGGGGCAGGCTCGAAGAGCCAGATGGCCTACTCCTGCTCCTATTTCTTATGTTCTTATGTTCTTAATAACAACCAAATACTTTATGCGTTTTTGACATTATCTTGGTTTAGGGTAGTTATTTGCTACAAGGGCTAACATATCACACAGCTGAGCATCCTTATAATGGCTACTGTGTTCACAATTGACCAACACATTTATGGAACCTCAGAAGGAAGAAAAAACAATGTTACTTTAAACTTCACCACTTAATGGTAATTTTCAGTTTGAATTTTTAACCAAACAAAATGGAGAGCGCTTCTGGAGTACTGTTTATAATATTGATCTCCTTTCCTAAGGAAGGATGTACATGCATTAGAAGCAATTCAGAGAATGTTTACTAAACGAGCCCCAAGAATGAAGAAACATTGGATAGTCTAGGCTTGTATTCGCTGGAGTTTAGAAGAGTAAGAGGCATCTTAATTGAAACGTACAAGATTCTAAGGGATCTTGACAGGGTGGATATTTGCTCTTGTGGAAGAATCTAGAACTAGGGGTTACTGTTTAAAAAATAAGGTTCACCCATTTAAAATGGAGATGAGAAGAGTATTTTTTCTAGAGGATAGTGAGCCTTTTGAACTCCTTTCCCCAAAAGAGAGTGGAAGCAGAATCATTGAATGTTTTCAAAGCAAAAGTAGTTTGATTCTTGATAAACAAGAGGGTGAAATGGATTTGACGGGAAGTTCAGCAACATCTTGAGTTCTGTATATATAAGGTGTTCTGAAAAAAAAATCAGCCACAAAGTAAGAGGCAACATGAAATAACATGTCACAATTCACTTTTTCTGATGACTTCAAATAATTTTCCCTTCTCCTTGGTGTCGATGGTTATAAGGGGAAGACCACAAAGTAGAGTTGAGACCACAAACAAATCAATCATGATCTTATTGAAGATCGTAGGGATGAATGCTGTACTCTTGGTTCTAAGTCCTATGTCCTATCTTCTCCTGATCTAATCCTAGGCTGCCAATTCATGCCAGAATATGCTAATGTGAATATTTCATCTATTGTTTACATGTAAGCTTAAGAATAGTGATGTGTTCAAGAATTCAGCTGTCATAATCATCACAGCCAAGCCCTACTCTGGATGCAGTCTCCATCTGGGGTCACTGGGTAATGTTGAGGTTTGGCAATAGGAAACTTATGCCGACTTTTATTTTGCAATTCGTTGGAATTGTTTGCTGATAGGAAATGTAACTCCCCTATCTGGGCTGAAGTCAACAGGTTCAGCAGAGACCAGTGATTACTTGGAACCAGAATTTATTTACATTATCATTACAAACTACTAAAATTACAGAAATGATATTGCAGTTATACTGTAGATTATAATTGAGGATGGCAGTTTGATTGAACGATTGTAATCGATAGTGTGGCCCTGCCCTTATGTTCATTATTTTATTAATAGGCATTATTCTTTTCTGTGGATTGTCTATATTTCAAAGGTAATTCATTTTTAAAGAGATGAAACAGAAAGAGGTGGAAATACACAGCAGGTCAGGCAGTATCTGTGGAGAGTGAGAAAAGGTTAACATTTCCATTTAATGAACCTTTGTCAGCACCCATAGAACTGAACTAGCAAAGTGTTTCCAAAATTTCTGTTCTTATAAAATTTTCAATATGCGCAGCTGACTGCTTTTTTTTACATGATAAAGCACTATATAAATGGGTATGTTATATTCATACTAGCAGAGACCAATCAAACCTTGGTGGTGAAATCAGTATCTTTCTTGCAACAGTACTTCATTCAATTCCTTTCATTCCTCTCAAATCATCTCTATCCAATCTCCCATTCAACTTCTTTTTCTTTTGCCATATCCATCCCTAGTTTTATACTTCACTAGCATTACAAAGTCATTCTATGCCTCTCCCAGTCAAACCCTCAGCCAGGGAAACTCTGTTGTTAGGCTCCTCTTACTTTCTGCTATTGTCTTTTCTTCACCAACACCACAAACCTATCAGCAAGGACATCAACCATTCTTCCCATGCTGTCTCCTCAGTTCCTCAAAAGACCTCCAGCCAAGGTAAGTTTGGCCTGAATTTTTGTAAACAAGGGGAGTGTCATTGGCTTAGCCAAAATGATACCGGAGACCTGTCTTCAAAAGACTCGTCCTGAAATCTCAACACCCACCATTTTCACTGGGAAGGATGGGGTGGGGTGGGGGGGAGGGGAGAAGGGGAAGCTATTTATTTTTATTAATGTACAGTATGTGGATGTCACAGGCAAGGTCAGCATTTATTGCCCATCCCATGTTGCCCTTGAGAAGGTGATGGTGAGCTGCTGGCTTGAACTGCTGCACTTCCTAAAGTGTAGGTAACACCCATTGTGCTTTTAGGGAAGGAGTTCCAGGATTTTTACCCAGCAACAGTGAAAGAACAAGAATATATTTTCAAGTCAGGATAGCAAGTGACTTGGAGGTGAACTTCCAGGTGGTGGTGTTCCCAGGCATCTGCTGATTTTATCTTTTTGGAGTCTAGATGGTACTTTGCATATCCAGGAGCAGAGGCCTTCAAGCAGATCAAGTTTCAAATTGGGATGTCTAAAACAAAACTTGTGGGATTTGATCTTTCAGAAGGCTTAAAGCTTCCAACCTTCTCTGGAGAGGTAAGGGACATTTTTGGATAGGTCCAAAGACATCTTGGCAGAGCTCAGGTGCCCTTTGGAAGAAGTCAAGTGCCCTTTGCGATTATTGTAGACACGAATGTGTGGAAAAAGTGGGTAAATTCATTGAAATTGTCAAGCTATCTAGGGAACTGTGTAGTTGTTAAGACATTTAAGTCTCGCTGTAACTATCAAATTCATGGAACTGTCAAGCTGGTCTTAAAATATTTTTTTACAAATCCTGGAATTTAAAAAACTCAGCACTTGCTCACTGTCAGTTAACATCAGCCTCAGAACTGATTATAGCACTTGTGCTGCATGACTGACATCTTTGAAGGGCTATAAATACAAATGTTTGTTTATTGGGGATTAAGTGCTTAAATGCTTGTTTTTATCAGGGGTTATGTAGTTGAAAAAAATGTAAGCGTATCGAATGGTTTTTATGAAGGAGCGTGTTTTGATAAAAGCTATCTTCAGTAGACACTTCGAACTGACTTTCATTTCATCTCAGCGTCGTTCCTGAGCCCTACCTGTGGTAGATACTGGGTTAATTAGCATGGAGGATGTAAGGGCAAAGTGTGGTTGGGGAGCAAGAGTTGGAACTAAGTTGGCACAGACTTTAAATTATCATGGAGGGTGGGTAGAGGGGCATACGCTGGTCTGAGATGGCATGGGTTATGGGTGGGGCATGGGAAGTGTGGGGGTAGGAGCTGGAACACTGGTTTTATAAATGCTGGGATGACGTCCAAAATCTCTGACTGCGTCTGCACCAAGTGGGATTCCTGCTAATATCAGCATATATAGGATGATGTATAAAATGTGACATAGGAAGGATGAGGATAGTATGTGAGGGAGAGATGGCATGTGACTGAGTTGGCATTAGAGGAGTGGTATGGGAAGGCATGGGAAGTGTGGATTAGATGATAAAATTCATTATGTAAAGAATTTGACTAAATATTTGCATTCTTCAATATTAAAATATTCCACCTCTTAATGTTTCTATTGCTGCATTGGGCACATAACAAATGAACGTTCAGTAATAGAATAGAATCTGTACAGTGCAGAAAGTGGCCATCTGGCCCATCGAGTCTGCATCAACCACAGTCCCACCCAGGCCCTATCCCCATATCCCTACATGTTTACCCGCTAATCCCTCTAACCCACGCATCTGAGGACACTAAGGAGCAATTTTTTTAGCGTGGCCAATCAACCTAACCTGCACATCTTTGGACCGTGGGAGGAAATCGGAGTAAACAGAGGAAACCCTCGCAGAAGCACGAGGCGAATGTGCAAACTCCACACAGACAGTGACCAAAACCAGGAATCAAACCCAGGACCCTGGAGCTGTGAAGCAGCAGTGCTAACCACTGTGCTACCTTGCCACCCAATCCACTGAACTACTGTGCTGCCCAATAAGTGATGCTTTAATCTTTTAAAATAGGCTCATTGAATTTTTGAATACACTATTGGAGATCTGAACTTATGATTGATCTCAGTTGGTGTATAATCAGAGACAAATGGGAAATAGAATGAACTGATTGCACATTTGCCAAAGAAATTGGCATTTTGGTATCTATAGATCATTTTGACAGTGGCAAATTCAATATTGAAATGTTTGTGGTAAATAGAATTGAAGCCATTTCAGAGTTAGTGGATCTGAAAATATCTATCAATGCAAAAAGACTAAAAAATTGAACAGACTATAGCACTTCATGTATATCTGAAAGTGTTTAAAAGATCCATTGAGTAGTATTTTTCTTCCCAGTTTCCTGTGCCATAATCCTTCTTTATCTAGAAGGTAAATAGGTGATCTAGAATTGTTGTCTAATAAAGAACAGAAGGAGATAATTTGGTGCACCATACTTATGCCAAGTCTTTGAAAGAGCTAGCCAATTAATCGCAATCCCTTCTCTCTTTCATAAGAACATAAGAAATAGGAGCAGGAATAGGCCATCTAGCCCCTCAAGCCTGCCCCGTCATTCAGTAAGATCATGGCTGATCTGGAAGTGGTTCAGTTCCACTTACACATCTGATCCCCATAACCCTTAATTTCCTTATTGATCAGACATCTATCTACCTGTGACTTAAAAACATTTAACGAGGTAGCCTCCACTGCTTCAATGGGCAGAGAATTCCAAAGATTCACTACCCTCTGAGAGAAGAAGTTCCTCCTCAACTGTGTTCTAAACTGACTTCCCCTTACTTTGAGGCTGTGCCCTCTAGTTCTTGTTTCCTTTCTAAGTGGAAGTAATCTCTCTGCCTCTACCCTGTCTAGCCCCCTTCATTATCTCTTATGTCTTTATAAGATCGCCCCTCAGCCTTCTAAACTCCGAGTACAGGCCCAATCTACTCAATCTCTCCTCATAAACTAACCCCCTCATCTCCGGTATCAACCTGGTGAACCTTCTCTGCACTCCCTCCAAGGCCAATATAGCCTTTCGCAAATAAGGCGACCATTGCACACAGTACTCTAGTTGCGGCCTCCCCAGTACCTTGTACAATTGCAGCAAGACCTCCCTGTTTTTATACTCCAACCCCCTCGCGATAAAGGCCAACATTCCATTTGCCTTCTTGATCACCTGCAAACTGACTTTTTCCCCTTGGCAATGCAAAGTTTGTCTTTAAGTATTTAATCACTGTTGCCTCACAGTGTCAGGTTCAATTCTGATGTCAGGTCACTGTCTGTGTGGAGTTTGCACATTTTCCCTGTGTCTGCATGAGTTTCATCTGGGTGCTCTGGTTTCCTCCCACAGTCCAGAGATGTGCAGGTTAGGTTGATTGACCATGCTAAATTGACCCCCATGTCAGGGGATTAGTAGATTAAATATGTGGGGTTACGGAATAGGGTCTGGGTGGAATTGTGGTCAGTGTAGACTTGATGGGCTAAATAGCCGCCTTCTGCACTGTAAGGATTCTATGAAAGGTTATTGGTGAGTCAATTTCCACTGCTGTTTCATACAGTGCATCCCAGATCACCATAACTGTATGTAATTTTACTTCCCTCATGTCTTCTGTTCTTTTGCCAATTACCTTTAATCTGTATTCTTTGGTTACCAACTTTCCTACCACTGAAACATTTTCTTCTTATTTGCTCTATTAAAGCCATGCAAGATTTTGAACATTTCTGTTAGATTTCATTTTAACTCCTCTGCTCTAAAGAGAACAGCCATGATGTGGGGATGCTGGGGTTGAACTGGAGTAAGCACAGTAAGAAGTCTCACAACGCCAGGTTAAAGTCCAACAGGTTTATTTGGTAGCACAAGCCACAAGCTTTTGGAGTGCTGCTCCTTCTTCAGGTGAGTGGGAGTTCTGTTCACAAACGGCATATAAAGACACAAACTCAATTTACAAAATAATGGTTGGAATGTGAGTCTTTACAGGTAATCAAGTCATAAAGGTACAGACAATGTGAGTGGAGAGAGGGATCTTCGGGTAAGGGTCCTCCAAGGCGGCCTTCACTTCACGAAACACGACAAAGCTGAATCGCTGAGCAGAAACTGAGCCAAATTCTGCACATATGAGGATGGCATCAACCAGGATCTTGGGTTTGTGTCACAGTATCTGTAAGCCCCTCGACTTGCCTGAGCTTGCAAAATCTCTACCTGTCCTGGCTGGAGACAATATACATCTTTTTAACCTGTGCTTAACCCACTCTCCTCTCACATTATCTGTACCTTTTAAGACTTGATTACCTGTAAAGACTCGCATTCCAACCCTAATTTTGTAAATTGAGTTTGTGTCTTTATATGCCCTGTTTGTGAACATAACTCCTTCATTCACCTGATGAAGGAGCAGCGTTCTGAAAGCTTGTGGCTTGTGCTACCAAATAAACCTGTTGGACTTTAACCTGGTGTTGTGAGACTTCTTACTAAAGAGAACAGCCACAGGTTCTTCAGTCTTACCACATAATTCCAATCCCTCAACACTAGCATTGTTACAATAAATCTCTTTCCTGCACTCTTTCCAGGACTTTGATGTTTCTGTTAAAACATGGGACTCGGATTTGAATGAATTTTGGGCGCCGCACCTGCGCAAAGATATTTTGGCATTGGAGGGAGTGCAGAGGAGGTTTACTAGGCTGATACCGGAATTGAGGGGGTTGAGGTATGAGGAGAGGCTGAATAAACTGGGCTTGTACTCGTTAGAGTTTAGAAGAATGAGGGGAGATCTCATTGAGACGTATAAGATGTTGAATGGGATGGATAGGATAGAGGTGGAAAGACTCTTCCCGCTCAAAAAAGACAGTAGGACTAGGGGGCACAGCCTCAAGATAAAAGGGGGGCGGTTTAGAACGGAGTTGAGGAGGAACTTCTTCACTCAAAGGGTGGTGAATCTCTGGAATTCTCTGCCCGTTGAAGTGGTGGAGGCTGCCTCGCTAAATATTTTTAAGACGCGGGTTGATGGGTTTTTGATAGGAGAGGGGATTAAGGGTTATGGGGAGAGGGCGGGAAAGTGGAACTGAGCAGTGACAGATCAGCCATGATCTTATTGAATGGCGGGGCAGGCTCGAAGGGCTGGATGGCCTACTCCTGCTCCTATTTCTTATGTTCTTATGAATGCAGTGTTTCTTAAATTCATATCAGTATTTTATAAACTTTAGCTTAACTTCCTTTCTTTATCTATAATGCTCCCTGAATGTCGCTCAGTGATTCAAGCTACACACAATTCCTAAGTTATGTATAGTTACATCACATTTTCCTTTGATATATATTCTTCTGTTTTCACTATGTGGTTCAGCACATAGTGTCAAAGTGTCATCCAGACTCAAAACTTTAGCACTGGTTCTGTCTGCACAGATGCTGTCAGATCTGCTGAGATTTCCCAGCATTTTTTATTTTTGTTCTATGTTTTGTTTCTATTGTGTTGATTTCTGCTCTATATTGTTTGGACATGTTGAGTCTACTCAGACTCGGGTCTCTTTCAACTTGAACCTCAGATATTTTAGCACTATTTATGGAGTATGTTGCTTTGCTCATTGCGCCACCTTCTACCACATTTGTCTATACTGAACTTCATCTGTCATTCTATTCCCAATTTTGTCCAACTCAATTCTGCATTTACTGGGCAATCTCCTCCAATTTAGTTGGCTCTCCTAGGTTGATATCATTTGAAAATTTGATCATTTTGTATTAAGTTTCTGAATGATTTAGTTTCCCAACAGTAATCACTGGAGTATTTTACTCAGTACTTGCTCACCTCAACAACTCCTGTAACAAAGATCATTGTTTTGTATCTTTCAATCTGGTAAATTATACTTAAGTAAGAAATCTCACAACATCAGGTTAAAGTCCAACAAGTTTATTTGGTAGCACAAGCCACAAACCTTCGGAGCACTGCTCCTTCATCAGGTGAGTGGGAGTTGTTAACTCCTTTTTCTCAAAACTTAAACCATTGATATAGGGCATTCCATTACATTGTCGCACAGATTTCCCAGGAAATAATGGCATATTTGACTTATGCCATGGCAAAATATCCTGCGATCCTATGTACTGTTTAGCTGTTTGCATCTTCCAATATAGTAAGAATTTCATTACTGTAACTCCACCTAAATTAGAATTGATGGCAACTGTCATTTTCCAGCATATTAGAGAAGGTCCCACCTTTTCAAAGAGAAATAGGGATGGATAGTAAATGTTACTGATACTAGCTTTTCTTCTGCACCCCCCCCCCCCCCCCCCCCAGTTTAATTAATTCACTAAATTTAAATTCCAGCTGCTATTATGAAAGTTGAGGCCATGTCTCCAATTATTAGCCCATGCTTCTTTAGTATTAATCCAGTAACATAGCAATTATGCTAATATTCTGTCAAAAGAACGTGGATCTAAAACATGAACTCTGTTTTTCTCTCTCTCGCTCCACAGATACATTCAAACCTGCTGAGCATTCCCAGCATTTTTCAGTTTTTATTTCAGATTTCCATCATCCTGTTATTTCTGGTTTTTGTTTGTTTTCTGCAATAAAGATCTGATCTCAAATTGACGTGTGAAAACAGAAAATGCTGGAAAAACACAGCAGTTCTGGCAGCATTTGTGGAGAGAGAAATAGAATTAACACGTTGGACCCATTTACTTCTTCCTCTAAAGGTGGGCTTAAATTTAACATAAAGTTTGCAAAACCTGGAAGGAGAGATGGAAATGGATATGACAACGTTGTGAAGATTTTTAAACCACATGTATCAATTAAACATTTAAACAATGCAGCCTAAACATTTTGAAATTCAGTAGTTCCAAGTATGGATTCTGGTTGATGATATTGACGATATGATGTTTACTAAAGTGTACAATAATAAAGAAAAAAATTATAGGTAATCCATCGCCATTTTCTGAAAATAAGCCTAAGATTTGACTAGAGCGTAGATGAGAGAATCGGGAACTCAGCCAAAGTTATTTCTGAATCACTATTTCAATGGGAAACAGTACTCAACATATGGGGGAAATTTTCTTTTCCGTATCGGCCACTTGCATTTATTTATTAGAAATGATGAGCTGTAGTGGGGAAAAAGTGATATCTTGAGTGGTGCAGCTGCAGCAACAAAAATAAATTAATTAACTCATTAGTCCTTGAGCCTGCTCTAACTAGAAAGGTTCAGTAATTGTTCACCTGTTAAGGTTCTAACAACACATGGTAATATTTCAGTAGAACAAAGTTACTATAAATGTTCTGTTTAATTAAATCCAAATTGTACAGTCACCTTACAACTATACAACTACATCGGCAACAAAAACAAATTTTTAGTCATAACTTTGGTTATTTTTAATTTTCTATTTTTGAATCTCAGTATTCGTACTAATTTAACAAAAACACAGTCAATCATTCTTTTTCAAAATATTTATTTGGTCTATCATTTGAATATGTAATTTGTCCATGGAATGACGCAAGCACCATGCTCTGTGGCTCTGCTGTTCCTGAACCATCACTTTTGCTCGCTGTCCTGTATTCTAACTATCCTTCTAATGAACTGTTGTAAATGTGTCACTGGAGGATCAAGGAGTACAACGATCTAATATATTGTGTTTGTCACCAGGGTATGAACAGTGCAATAAATTTCTGGCTATTACTATATTACACTGGTATACAGGTTATTTGTGCAGCAACGTGCTGTATATCCGACAAGTTCTCATGAAGCATGTGCATTTTAATGAGATCTTATTTCTTAGATCGAAATTTTAAGTTTTCTGCTGACCTATTATGGTAATTGGGTGATTGCTTTTCGTTGTGTTGCAGTGTACAGTTAAATATGCCATTTGTGTGCATATGATCACACTGTTTTGTGTAGTTTTATTTCCTTGCAATAATTGTACACGCAGAGAGAACGTTGTTTGACAACAGCGAAACCTAATACTTGGGAAAACAATGTTGGGTCAGCATAGACTGTGATATCAGTGTGCTGAAGACAAGAAAAATAGCATTGTTCTGAAAGGTGGGAGCCAAAGGCAAAGAAAATTGACGCTACTTAAACTTCAGTGGCTGTTTGTACAGTGTAGGGTCTCGGAACTGACAAAGTTTTATCATATAACAAAAGCGAAGATAGTAAATGTTTACACCCTTGTACAAAAAAAGGAAAGAAAATGTAGTTAATTTAGACTTATACTTAGATTTTTGCAGTACTTTTTACGGAGAAAGGAATTGATGGGTACTTATGCCATGGGTTAATCAGGGAAAATCATTGCATTAAATAGGATTACATAGGATATATGGCACAGAAACAGGCCATTCAACCCAATTAGTTTACGATCCAATTGAACTTCCTGCCATCTAGATCTGTCATCTATTCCTTTCTCCATTCAGCTTGGATTTGAATAACTAATCCACTATTGTTGAAGAAACCTCATGTCAGTCAAGGGAATTAATTTGGTGTTAATAGACTTTCAGTGGGCATTTGATAAAATATTAGATTGGTATGAAATTTAAGGCATCTATTGAAGGAAATATAGCCACATGGGACAGAAAACAGAGGGTAAAGGTAAATGTTTTTAGATTAATCAAATAGGTTAGTAGTATACCCAAAGGAATATCATGTGGCCCATCTTTTTCCACTAAAAAAACACAGGTGTTGACACTAAATCTACCAAATTATGAGCTATAATAGTTAAAGAATGTAGAATATGACAATGCAGAAGTATAAAAGATAGCAGAATGTGCAAATAGGTGACATGCAATTTAAGGCAGAGAAAACTAAAGGATATGCTATTCAGTTCTGGACACAACTCCATTTACTGAAAAGAAATTTAAGGTACAGTGAAGATTCAACAAAATGGTAGTAGGAATGATGAATAGAAAACTGTTTGTAAAAAAAAAAGTTTTTCTTCACTGCAACATGGATTGTTATTGGGATAAGACTAATATTTTCACAAACTTGAAATATTTTGGCAGTATAGTGAAATATTATTTTCATTGATAAGTGAATTGGTTTAGGACTATGGCATAATGTCATTATAAGATTAAAAATGATTTTACATTCAAGTTAATTACATCATGGGATAGTTTGCCAAAGTTCCTTGTTTAACAGGGAATTATGTGTACGCTTAAAATGGAAGAATATAAAAGGAGATGAGGAAAGGGCAAAAAAAAAATCAGGCTTGAGCTGAGTATTTCAGTTGAAGTGCAGACATGATGGACAAAAATATAGAGCAGACGCAGCACGGTTTCGTTAAAGGGAAGTCGTGTCTGACAAATTTACTGGAGTTCTATGAGGATGTGTCTAGGGCGGTGGATAGAGGAGAGCCGGTGGATGTGGTCTTTCTTGATTTTCAGAAGGCGTTTGACAAGGTACCTCAAGAGATTATTGCAGAAGGTCAGGGGACATGGAGTAGGGGTAGGGTGTTAGCGTGGATAGAGGATTGGTTGTCAAATAGGAGGCAGAGAGTGGGGGTCAATGGGTGCTATTCGGATTGGCGGATGGTGACTAGTGGAGTGCCCCAGGGGTCGGTGCTGGGGCCTCAGCTATTTACCATTTATATAGATGATCTGGAGGAGGGAACCAAGTGTAGGGTGTCGAAAAGATATTAAGGTACAGTGAAGATTCAACAAAATGGTAGAAATTATTTGGAAGAAAGCTGTTAATAGTAGTTGCTTTAGTTACAATAAAATTTATCGTGTTCATCCTTTTGTATTGCTATCTCTCCTGTTACCAAGCACAATATGCTTGAATCATTGCACCTCTCATCACTGATCACAAAACGCAGTGGCCCAGAATGTACAATTGGAATGATGGTGAAACTGTCAGCAGTTGTTACCATTACTATACAAAGCTGACAGTGATTTCTGGCACCCGCAAGTGTCGCTAAAGAAGCCCTGAAGTTGCAGTTGGTGCTGCACTGCTACTCCATGGGGCATGTTGTTGCAGTCTTGCATTAAAACAAATGAGCTAGGCAAACTATTCTCATCTAAGTTGTTTATGCTGTTGAAATAAAGTCTTATCAAAAGCATAAGGCAAATAGGGAACTTAGCAAAATATGTAAAATCATACTGAAGAGTGGGACAGGTAGAATTATGAGATGTTACAAGCCTGTCAGTGAGACTGGAGTTCACAATACATTTTTTTGAAACAAAAACCTGCATTGCAAGTCCAGTGGAAACATACTGTGATATTTCTGGATTACCACATGTTGTTACACAATAAAGTACAATACAATAAAGCAAAGGACCACACTGTGGCCTCTGAACATTCAAAAGCTGTTTTATTGTTTGGTTTTTGTAGTGTGATCCTTCAAAATGTTAAATGTCTATTGACAGAGTGCAGAGCTTTGGACATTTTTGCATACTTTTGCATTTTTCTTTGTTCTTCAAAAGCTCTCCAGTTCATGGTCAGGTGATGAATTTGGCTGACATAAGCTGTTTTTTGAAAATGAATTAATTTCACGTTGAACGACAAAGCATCTTAATTTAAAAACATTGCAATTCAATTACATATGACAAAACATTACAGAGGCATTGAGAAACTAAAAATAACTCCTTGATATAGATAGTATCTCAATGCTACTAATGACGTGCCTATTTATTCCAAATATGCTGCTCAAGATAACAGATCAAATCAGACTGTGAAAGAACTTAGAACATAATAAGAACATAGGAGCAGGAGTAGGCCATCTAGCCCTTCGAGCCTGCCCCGCCATTTAATAAGATCATGGCTGATCTGAAGTGGATCAGTTCCACTTTCCTGCTTTCTCCCCATAACCCTTAATTCCCTTGTCCATCAGAAATCTATCTACCTGTGACTTAAATATATTCAGCATGGTAGCCTCCACCACTTCAATGGGCAGAGAATTCCAGACATTCACCGCCCTTTGAGTGAAGAAGTTCCTCCTCAACTCCGTTCTAAACTGTGCCCCCCCCCCCACTTATTTTGAGGCTGTGCCCTCTAGTTCTGCTATCCTTTCTAAGCAGGAAGAATCTCTCTACCTCTACCCTATCTAGCCCTTTCATTATCTTGTAAGTCTGTATAAGATCCCCCCCCTCAGTCTTCTAAACTCTAACGAGTACAGACCCAGTCTATTCAATCACTCTTCATAAGCTAACCCCCTCATCTCCGGTATCAGCCTGGTGAACCTTCTCTGTACTCCCTCCAAGGCCAGTATATCCTTTCTCAAATGCGGGGACCAAAGTTGGTCAGGGACTGTATCACAGTGTCAGAGAGGAAGTTTGATGAGGACTTGTCTGTTGAGGTAGTATGGGCGGAGATTAGAAATAGGAGTGGAGAGGTCACCCTGTTGGGAGTCTTTTATAGACCTCCTAAAAGTTCTAGAGAGGTTGAGGAAAGGATTGCGGAGACGATCCTGGTCAGGAGTGAAAGTAATAGGGTAATTGTTATGGGGGATTTTAACTTTACTAATATTGATTGGAATTGTTATAGCTCTAGCTCGTTAGAGGGGTCAGTTTTTGTACAAAGCGTGCAGGAAGGTTTTTTGACTCAGTATGTAGATAGGCCAACTAGAGGTGAGGCTATATTGGATTTGGTGCTGGGAAATGAGCCAGACCAGGTGCTAGACTTGGAAGTTGGTGTGCATTTTGGTGATAGTGACCACAATTCGGTTATGTTCACCTTAGTGATGGAAAGGGATAGGCATGAACTTCGGGCCAGTGGTTTTAGCTGGGGGAAGGGTAATTATGAGGCTATTAGGAGAGAATTAGGAAGCATAGGTTGGACTAGGAGATTACAGGGACTGGGAACGTCCGAAATGTGGAGTTTTTTCAAGGAGCAGCTACTGCGAGTCCGTGATAGGTATGTCCCTGTCAGGCAAGGAGGAATTGGTAGGGCTAGGGAACCGTGGTGCACCAAAAAAGTTGATTCGTTGGTTAAAAGGAAAAAGGAGGCTTATGTTCGGATGAGACGTGAGGGCTCGGGTAGTGCACTAGAAAACTTTAGATTGGCTAGGAGGGAGTTGAAGAGTGAGCTAAGAAGGGCTAAAAGAGGACATGAGAAGACTTTGGCTGATAGGGTTAAGGAGAATCCTAAGGTGTTCTATAGGTATGTCAAGAACAGAAGGTTGGTTAGGGCAAGATTAGGGCCAGTTATAGACAGCAGAGGGAAGTTATGTGTGGAACCGGAGGAGATTGGAGAGGCATTGAACCAATATTTCTCTTCGGTGTTCACGCAGGGGGACATGGATATAGCTGAGGAGGACACTGGGTTGCAGGGGAGTAGAATTGAGTGTTACAGTTGATAAGAAGGATGTGCTGGATATTCTGGAGGGTCTGAAAATAGATAAGTCTCCTGGTCCGGATGGGATTTACCCCAGGATTCTCTGGGAGGCAAGAGAAGTGATTGCAGAACCTCTGGCTCTGATCTTCAGGTCGTCGTTGGCCTCTGGTATAGTACTGGAAGATTGGAGGTTAGCGAATGTTGTCCCATTGTTTAAGAAGGGGAACAGAGACTTCCCCGGGAATTATAGACCGGTGAGTCTCACTTCTGTTGTGGGCAAGGTTTTAGAAAAAATTATTAGGGATAGGATTTATAGTTATTTGGAGAGTAATGAATTGATTGGAGATAGTCAGCATGGTTTTGTGGCGGGTAGGTCGTGCCTTACTAACCTTATTGAGTTTTTTGAGAAAGTGACCAAAGAGGTGGATGGGGGTAAGGCAGTGGACATGGTGTATATGGATTTTAGTAAGGCGTTTGATAAGGTTCACCATGGTAGGTTTCTGCAGAAAATGCAGATGTATCGGATTGGGGGAGATCTAGGGAATTGGATCAGGAATTGGCTAGCGGATAGGAGACAGAGGATGGTGGTTGATGGTAAATATTCATCATGGAGTTCGGTTACGAGTGGTGTGCCTCAGGGATCTGTTTTGGGGCCACTGATGTTTGTAATTTTTATTAATGATCTGGATGAGGGTATAGTTGGGTGGATTAGTAAATTTGCTGATGACACCAAAGTCGGAGGTGTGGTAGATAGTGAGGAAGGGTGTCATAGTTTGCAGGAAGACTTAGACAGGTTGCAGAGCTGGGCCGAGAGGTGGCGGATGGAGTTTAATGCGGAGAAGTGTGAGGTAATTCACTTTGGTAGGAATAACAGATGTGTCGAGTATAGGGCTAACGGGAGGACTTTGAATAGTGTGGATGAACAGAAGGATCTAGGTCTATGTGTACATAGATCCCTGAAAGTCGGGAATCAAGTAGATAAGGTTGTTAAGAAGGCATACGGTGTCTTGGCGTTTATTGGTAGGGGGATTGAATTTAGGAGTCGCAGCGTTATGTTGCAACTGTACACAACTCTGGTGCGGCCGCACTTGGAGTACTGTGTGCAGTTCTGGTCCCCACATTACAGGAAGGATGTGGAGGCTTTGGAGAGGGTGCAGAGGAGGTTTACCAGGATGTTGCCTGGTATGGAGGGGAGGTCCTATGAGGAGAGGCTGAGGGATTTGGGGTTGTTTTCGCTGGAAAGAAGGCAGCTAAGAGGGGATCTTATTGAAACATATAAGATGATTAGAGGTTTAGATAGGGTGGATAGTGATAGCCTTTTTCCTCGGATGGAGAAATCTAGCATGAGGGGGCATGGCTTTAAATTAAGGGGGGGTGGTTATAGGACGGATGTCAGGGGTAGGTTCTTTACCCAGAGGGTGGTGAGGGATTGGAATGCCCTGCCTGCTGCAGTTGTAAATGCGCCTAGTTTGGGGGCGTTTAAGAGATCCGTGGATAGGTTTATGGACGAAAAGGGATTGGTTTAGGTTAGTGGGTCATTGTTTTGTAACTGGTCGGCGCAACATCGTGGGCCGAAGGGCCTGTTCTGCGCTGTGATGTTCTATGTTCTATGTTCTAAAACTGCACACAGTACTCCAGTTGCGGCCTCACCAGTGCCCTGTGCAGTTGTGGCAAGCAACTTCTGTTCATAAGTGTGGAATTTGATGATTCGCCTTTTGACATAGTGAAATGCTTGATCAAGTTTTAGAGAAGAACTAAATGAAGCAGTTATTTCATTTGTTTTCTCATGATGAGCACCTGTTCCCTGGTTTAATAAGTCAGTTAAATATTATATGCATTTAGAGGCTCAACTTGCCAATGCAAACTGTATATTTCAGATAAAATGGGTGAATCATAATTTGTCAGTGTCGGTTTCACCAAGAAAACTGACAAAATCCAGCTGCACAGCCGTGGTTTCTTTCCAGATTCACTGGCACTCTGTGCACAGCGAATCTGGGGCGTGGTTTCTATCATTACTCTGGCAGGTTGGGGCCAATTACCACAGACATGGGACCCCCCCCCCCCCCAGAATCATCTGGGCCATCAACCTCCCTTGTACATGAGGAGGTACGTCCCTGACACTGTCAGATCACTCTGTCTGAGCATACTCCTCCCCAGGGCGAGAATTTTTGCGCCCCAGTGGGTTCCCCTCGACAGCTTCCAGTTTTATTAAAGCTATTGTAAACCTTGCTGACATCATGGGGAGGCCCTTTAAATACATTGAAATGGTGAGGGGTGGGGAAAATCTCAGAACAAGATCTTGCCACAGAGATTCCCATTCCCACAGAACTGTAGGATTTTTGGCTGGTGTTACCATTTTTGCCTGGGGAGGACGCTGGCCAAAAATCTCCCTCGGCGTGTCAATTTGCCATGTTAAAAGTTGACTTTTCTAATAATTTTACATAAAATTTTAACTAATGTCTGAGGAGATTTTGGCATAAAGCTTCAACAGTTATTGAAGATGTAAAAATATATATTTATGGTGATGAAGGAAGCAGCATAGAGGAAGAAGGAATTGGTGAGCAAAGAGAAATTTGTGAATACTACCTCAGCTGGGAGTGGGTGTCGTCAGAACCTTTTCATTATGCGCATGAAACTTGCTTTGGGAGAAAAGGACCTTCCTGCGCATACACATTCACTGATCTTCCGAATGCCAGTGGTATTTTTTAAACGTTGGAGGCGTGGTGGCAGCTATTTTTAGGGAAAGCTGCTCAGTCTTTTAACACTTCTGTTTTAATGTTCTTTACAAACTTTATTCACCCACGTGAGGGAATTTAAAGCTGGCTTTTTAGATAGGGGTAACACTCATAGCATATGTTTACAGCCAAATGTTTAAAGAGACACATCTGTTGGAATGATGCTCCCCTCCCCCTTGAAAACATTACTACTGAACTCTTGTCCCGCTCCCCAGCCACATCCTTCCTCCTTGAGGAAACAGTTGTTTCCTGCTCACTGAGCTGAATAGCATTTCTCTTACTTGATCATGTGCCTTACGCCTGTACATTCTCCTCCTCTCCAGCATGGGTTACCCTGGTCAATTATTTCACACTCCTTACCTTATTTGTCCTGAAAATATGCCATTGGTCTCAACTCCATTTGCATGACCAAAGAATGTCTATATAATGTATTGAAAATGTGTGCACTTTTGCATACTCCAAAGTAAAATGTAATGCTTACTGTCCTATGCTGTTGGACAAATGATGCTGTGTACTTGTATCTTTTCCTGACTCCTGTTGGAATATACTTCACATGCCACTAAGTATTTAAAATCGCCCCCATGTATTTGTGTTTCCTGACACCTTTCAATCTGCATTTGGATTAATCTCAGAAAATGTAGAGTTGCTTCTTGAAGAAGTTTAGACGTTCCATATAACCATGCGTGGCGATGTATTCTCTGAAACACTAGACTTATTTTTCTGTTGGGAAAGTGAAAACATCTGGAGTGCAGCTTACCTAAGTTTGAATATATTTTGCAATGTTACTGAAATTTGTAATTCATTGATTAGTCTATTTGGAACTGGGATGCAAAGGGTGGGTATTTCAGGAGGCAAAATAAGGTAGAAATTCTCAATTTTGCATACTCTTGAAATTTTTGACCTGTGATTAATTTCTAGGAAATTAAATACGTTTTTTTTCTCTTTCAGGAACTGGTAATATAGTTGCCATCATGATTTCTGAGCGTCGAGGTCGTGAAATTCTGAGTTATATGGAAAAAAACCTCACTGTATTGATGTCTATAGCAGTCGGACCAGTACATTTTCCGCAGTACAGCCGTAGTTCCCCGGTCTTCGTATCCATCTCATTTATTGTATTGATGATCATTTCTTTGGCTTGGCTGATCTTCTATTTTATTCAGTAGTTCAGATATGCAAATGTACGTGGACGGAACCAGGTCAGTGACTTTCATTTTTAAGCATTTATATATTTAAAATAGACTGAAACTTGTCATGCTGCTAATAATAGGAAGTGTGATTTTGATTTTTTTTGAGGGTGGAGAAACCAAATTAGAAGGGATTGGTTTTAATGGGGAAATTTCAACTATCCATGTTTCCATTCAGTGCAGTGTCAAACATTGCAGTAAAGGTAATCACTGAATTGTGTCTAAACTAGCTGTGGTATCATTGTCTTTGTATCAAAAATCATTGATTTACAAAAATAATTGTAAATCCTATCCTCCCCATCCCACCGTGTCACCAGCTTTCTGTCCAAAGTATGTCAGCCCTGTAAAATTTGAGAGCATCACAATGTTCGGGATTTTGTTTAATGCAAGAATTTGTGTGAGTACTTCCATCCAATATGTAGCAAATTGAATAGAGGTACATTCCATGCAGAATAGATAGTAGAAAACTATTTTTTGATAAGTTTTTGATAAGCGAGGGGATTAAGGGTTATGGGGAGAGGGCGGGAATGTGGAACTGAGCCACGACAGATCAGCCATGATCTTATTGAATGGCGGGGCAGGCTCGAAGGGCTAGATGGCCTACTCCTGCTCCTATTTCTTATGTTCTTATGTTCTTATTTTGAAGACAAGGCTGGACAAGTACTACCTACTACTAATTTTGAAGAATGAATTTTTTATCTTAAAAGTATTCCTCTAATTTAATGGAATAAAGTTATTCTTTCATTAGGTATTTTTATTACTGATCTTCCAGTAAATTTTCCTCAGCTTTGACATCATGGTGACCACGTGCAAGGAGTATCATATTACATGTTAGCATGATCTTATTCCATCTGTGAGGAATAATTTTAAATGGCTAACTGATCCAAAGCTACCTAAGCCTAGAAAACTCTGCTGCAAATTTGGAAATCTGTATTCCCAATAGGTATCTGTTAATTGTGTTTAATTATATACAGGTGGTGGGCATTAATTGATAACTTTTGCTTGTGCTCATATGGAAAAAAAGCAGACTGAAACTACAGTGGCTGATTATCAAGTGTATGTTTGTAATTTGTATTTTGTAAATAATAACTTCCGTAAGGATTAGATTTCGGTTCTATCCTTCATACAGGCTTTCTGGTATAAAACAGTATCAGTTTTCATGAGTTGGGTGGCTCTGAAACTGCACCCAGTCTACACTGATGCGGCATTTCTGATTTTCTTTTGCAGTGGAGCTATTCCAGCAATTAAGGAGGGTGGAGAAACTAATTGGTATCTTTGTATCGCAATAAAATCAACTTCTTGCAAAAAAAAGTCATTATGAACACCTGATGAGTGCAAGCTTCTGCATTAAGCACTGCCATATATTGCTGAATGACAAGGTTTTGAACAATTCTGTATAAGATTCTATTTATACTTAAAAATGAACCAGGCAATTCAGGATGGAAATTTTAGATGAGCAATTAATTTGGAAACATAGAAACAAAATGGAGAACAAACAAATGATTAGGGAACTGAATTTGTACTTTGCTTCTGCTTTCACAAAGTGTGATGCTACTGTGCCATAGAGTCAAAGAGGTTTACAGCATAAAAACAGGCCCTTTGGCCCAACTTGTCCATCCCACCTTTTTTTAAACCCCTAAACTTAATCCCAATTGCCCACATTTGGCCCATATCCCTCTACACCTATTTTACCCATGTAACTGTCTAAATGCTTTTTCAGACAAAATTGTACCTGCCTCTACTATATCTCTGGCAACTTGTTTGGACGCTCACCACCCTCTGTGTGAAAAAATTACCCCTCTAGTCACTTTTGTGTCTCTCCCCTCTCATGTTAAACCTATGCCCTTCAGTTTTAGACTCCCCTACATTTGGGAAAAGATATTGACTATCTAGCTGATCTATGCCCCTCATTATTTTATAGATCTCTATAAGATCACCCCTCAGCCTTCTCTGCTCCAGAGAGAAAAATCCCAATTTATCCAGCCTCTCATAACTCAAACCATCAAGTCCTGGTAGCATCCTAGAAAGTCCTTTCTGCACTCTTTCTAGTTTAATAATATCCTTTCTATAATAGGGTGACCAGGAACTGTGCACAGTATTCCAACTATGGCCTTACCAATGTTTTTTACAACTTCGACAAGACGTCCCGATTCTTATATTCAATATTCTGACCAATGAAACCAAGCATGCTGAATGCCGCATTCACCACGCTGTCCATCTGTGACTCTACTTTCAAGGAGCTATGAACCTGTACCTCCTAGATCATTGTTCTGTAGGTCTCCCCATTGCCCTACCATTAACTAAGTAAGTCCTGCC
This sequence comes from Carcharhinus amblyrhynchos, assembly GCF_965287045.1. Lineage (NCBI taxonomy): Eukaryota > Metazoa > Chordata > Chondrichthyes > Carcharhiniformes > Carcharhinidae > Carcharhinus > Carcharhinus amblyrhynchos. The sequence goes on along the minus strand of NC_137336.1, from coordinate 10,962,467 downwards.
CTGGTTCAGCCTACCAAAATGCATCACCTCGTGTTTATCTAAATTAAATTCCATCTGCCCTTCGTCAGCCCGTTGGCCCAATTGATCAAGGTCCCATTGCAATCCGAGATAACCTTCTTCACTGTCCATTTATGCTACCAATCTTGGTGTCAACTGCAAACTTACTAACCATGCCTCCTATATTCTCATCCATATCATTAATATAAATGACAAATAACAGTGGACCCAGCACTAATCCCTGAGGCACATCACTGGTCACAGGCCTTCAGTTTGGAAAGCAACCCCTAGTCTACAACTATCCCCTGGCTTCTGTCATCAAGTCAATTTTGTATCCATTTGGCCACCTCGCCCTGGATCCCATGAGATTTAATCTTGTGCAACCTACCATGCGATACCTTGTCAAAAACCTTTCAAAAGTCGATGTAGACAACATCAACTGCACTGCCCTCATCTACCTTCTTGGTTACCCCTTCAAAAAAACTCAATTAAATTTTGTGAGACACGATTTTCCACTCAGAGCCATGCTGACTGAATAATATGTATTACACAATTTATAAAGTCAGGACCTAATGGTCCAGTAACTGTGCATCGTACTTTCTGTGCCCTTTACGTATAAAAAGAAAGGTGTACGTCATCCAATTTTCAATTTATTTTTCATCCGAACTATTAATATAACCAAATGCCTGGTCAGCTTTGTGATGAGATAAATCTGTGCTGTAATTATTAACTTAAGACTATAGATTTCACCATTATGTTCCACCCCCTTCACCTTTGTTCAATCTTCATTTCTTGCCATGGAGGGTGAACTAATTACCTACTCTTAAGCCTTTGTAATTGCTGCTCTTATGTACTGGGCAATTTGGGTTAATAATGCTTCTATTTTAATATTTTTAGAAAGACCTTCTCGACAATGAGTAGCAGAAAGAATGCCGATGTTTTGTGTTTATAGAGGGACTTGTAGGTTCAATGTATGGTCCCCGGAAGGGTAGGAACTTCTATTTAGTCAGGCAGCATGGTCAGAGCAGGCTTGGAGGACCGATGGGCCTGCTCCTGTGCTGTAATTTTCTTTGTTTTTTGCCTCTGGGTGTGTACTTTTACTCCCGCTGTCTGGACTGCGGTTTTTCCTTGCATTAGGTAATTAGCAGTGGGCCCAAATGAAAACTCCAATAACTGCATTTTGGTGAAATGGTTACATCATTATAACCTCCTGTGACCTTCCAACAGCTGGGAATGAAGGGGCAAATTGTGACATGGCATCAACCCTCAGTTCTGTGGTGTTGGAAGTAGCAGTTCGATTCTTCTATGGCTCTACGACAAATTAGCTTTTTTGATGGAGGCCACTTTCTAGGCCATATCTGTGTCAGTTGGTCCAGGGAAATTTAAATTTTCATGATTAAGGTGGAACGTTTTCTTTAGGTAAATATATCAATTGATATTGGGTTGTATTTTATGCTTCCCCACCAGTGTAAGATCAAACTGGTGGCCTTACCGCCTCCTACCTGCCTATCTGAAAATTCGCAGCAGACAGGAAGGATGTTGTGCATCCTTCCTACCTTTTGGATCTATTCAGACCTTTTAAATGGCCAATTAATGGCTACTTACAGACGTCATCATGCTGCCACTGCTGTCCTTTCCATGGTGATGGAAGATTCACGCCCTGTGGGAGCTCTGGCAGTTTTAGCAACACAAGCTGGTGTTGGAAAAGGTGTGGGAAGGGTAGGACCCTCCTCTGTGGATTCATTGGAGGTGTACCCCTCACCGTCTCCCACCTTCCAAAGTTCCGACCCCAACTCTATTGCCAACCCCCTGAACAACGCCTCCCACCTCCCCCCATCCCCACTCACTTCTGCCGTAGTCCCACCACTGGCAACTGAGCATGTCTGGTGCTTTTTAAAATCTTCTTTCATGGGATGTGGGTGTCATTGGCAGGGCCAGCATTTCTTGGCCGTCCCTAATTGTCCTTGAACTAAGTGGGTTACCAGGCCATTTCAAAGTGCAATTAATATTCAATCACATTTCTACATTTCATGTATAGGTCAGACCAGGTAAAGATGGTAGATTTCCTTCTCTAGAGGATGTTAGTGAACTAGATCAATTTTTATGACAAATCAATGATAGTTTTGTGGTCTGTATTACTGATACTAGCTTTTAATTTCAGGTTTTATTGAGCTTAAATTCTATCAGCTAACATGGCAGGATTTGAAGTTGTGTCGCCAGAGCATTAGTCTAGGCATTGGATTACTGGTCCACTGACACCCCACTATGCCACTGTCTCCCCTAGCAGGGACTGTCGACCATTTGATAGGCCAGCAGCTCTCTTCCTCCTAGGATAGGGATGGAAGTCCTGCCTTAAGCATTTAATGTTGCTCCCAGGGTTACTTGCTGTGTGGCAACCATTGGGATCATTGGCAAGAGGGAAAATGCTTGTAGACCTGGACACTTCAATCTTGGGCCCGCTAATGATATGGAAATGAAGATTTCCATATTGCAATCCACTCCACACCAAATTCCAGTGTGGAGCTAATTCCACTGGAAATATATGGCTGGGAGCCACATGGAAGCCTGAGCGCCCAGCAGGAAGCCTGAAATGGCCTCCACTGATAATCCCACAGCCCCCACTCCCATACATTCTTTCTTAAAGCCACAGTTCAGTATTTTGGCATCTGTGATGCCAACTTAAAATTCATAATATCCCAATAATGCGTACAAATTAAGGCTTTTCATTACTTAAACTTGTTTCAATGCACTTTGAAATCTTGAGCCTTGTGTTACATATGTAAAATCAATGAGGTGAAGTCATAGCACATTTAAATTAATTTTGTCTCATAATATTGTTTCTAAAAGTTTCCCTGACACTGATGTGAAGCTGACTGATTTGTAACTCCTGGATTTATCTCTTCCTTCTTATTTTAAACAGTGGTGGAACACACGTTGCTAAGGAGGATTGGAAAATTTCCACCTTTACATCTCTCTGTAAATTCAGACACATTTCACTGTTTGAAGTATATCCCCTTTATTTTCAACCTACCTAAATTCACTGCTTTTCGCTGCTCTATTAGCAGCATTCTTTTCTTTCATGAAGACAGATGCACAGTACTCATTTGATACCTCAGCCATGTGCTGTGACTTCTTTTTTGGACTCTAATCAACACCATCCTTTCTTGAATTGTCATTTAATATTTATATGCTTATAAGAGACAGTTGGCTGCTAGTCTATTGTCAAACATCCTCTTATATCCTGTTTTTAAGCTTTTCTCTATATTAGCTCTGTATTTAGCTTGTTCCCTGCTGTAGTATGAATCATACACTACTCATAAGACTTGTTTCATTTTAATCTCTAACCATCCAGGAAATTCTAACTTTAAATGCACTTTCTCTCTCCCTTGTGGGAATGTATCCAGTCAGTGGGAACCTTCTGTTTGAAGGCCTCCCATTTTTCAGTTACTGTTATTGATTTTGTCAATTTTTGATTCCAGTGCATACAGGCCAGATCCTTTTACAACTCACTGAAATTAGCTGTACTCCAGGGAAACAGTTCCATACTTAATTGTTCCTTATGCCTTTCCATAATTCTTCTACATCTGAAAATATTATGATGTTTCCCCACAGACAAATACTACATTTGCCCCATTTCATTCCTCAGAACTAGTTGCTGCATTGTTCCCATTCTCATCAGGCTGAAAACGACTGTTTAAGAAGGTTTTCTCTCAATTCTCAGAACAATTCAGGAATTCTTCCCCTTACTTGTCCTTTACCCCGTTACTATCTCAATCTGTATCAGGATAATTGAAGCGCTCCATCCCACCCCATCAAACGTCTATATATTTCTGTTATGTTCTTGTATATTTCTGTAAGTTGCCTGCCAGTTTTCTACTCCATCTGCTTCCACACTTTGTCATGTAAAATACCTCCAGTGGCATATTAGATACTCTACCAATCCTTTATTCTAATCAACTGGTTAGAAAATATGTAATTCCTTTCCAGTGCTTTTATGGTTTAACGAGTACCACAACCCCAACATCCTCAGTACGTATGAACAGGAAGATTAAGGTCACAATCCTCCCCTTTATTGAGCTATACCTCTGTTGTTGCCGCACCATCGTCTTTCCATGTGACAACTTGTGTCTGCAGCAGCTCAACCTTTTTTACCATTCTTCTCTATTTTGGGGGAGCTGAATTTTACTCAATGGTTGTCCAAGACATTGGGATATAAGAGATGAATTAGATCACTGGATTTGTGAATGATTTGAGCCATTCAAACCTTTTGGTAGCCAGAGGAGATAGATATCTTTTGGCTGCAGTCAGGAGCCTCATTTATTGTTGAAATCTTGATGCTCTAAAATAAATGCATTATTAAGTTATCAACTTTTAAAATGGTGGCACATTTATATTTTGACCCTTTTTACAAAAGTAAATTGCTCCTTATCTCTGGCAAGATGCCATGGAAGTAGTTAATTTGACTAGTTTTTTTTCTCTCTCCTTCCAATTCACCATTTCCACACTTTGCATCCCACCTCCACTGGAGTAATTTTAGTCTCTTTCACAAATCCTGTCCAGCGAATGGGAGGATGAAACCAAGTGCCAAGGGAGGATGAAACAGTTGCCTCCATAGGCATTTCCAAAGGTATTATCTATTTTTGGGGCAGCTAAGAGCACACTTATGGGAAAGCTTATCATAAAATGCTCCTGCTTCTTTTCCTAAGTTCTGTCTACATTAGCAAATAAATCTTTGTGCGGGCTGCGTATCTTTGAAAATCTTGATGACTGTTGGTTAATATCAGATTTGATACTTGAGTCTGTTAGCAGTTTATATTTTAGCAGTTTCAGATTGCTTATAGTTAAATAACACTCCATGTAGTTCATGACATTTTGTTCTCCATTTAAATCTAGCTTTTCATTTTCCACTTTAGTAAACAGCTTCCAATAGGCAAAAAGCATTTTGTCATTTTTCCTTTTCTAATGCTTCCTTCATCGGCCATTAGATAGATTAAGTTTCAACTCTAACATTGCATAAATAATGGGAAGTATATTAGTATCATCTCTAGACATCACCAATAATCCTTTGGAAAACAAATGTTTTTAACCACTGTGCAATTTACATATTTAAGCAGAAAGTTGCTAGTTGTTCTGTGCAATGACAGTTTTATCTTGCTAAGAATTTATGTTAAATATTATTGTGTGAAATTGTGCAAATAGTAAAGATTATCGCCTGGGCCATGGCTGCCAACTGTTTAAAAGATATGCGTATATCAGTCACTACCACATATTTAGAAATTTACTATTATGTAAATATTCTACTGAGTGTTCAGTGCAGATCAATCATTCGTTTGCTACTCTACTTTTTCATCTCATGAGATCCCAATAAGGTCATAGAAAAACAAATCTGTTGTTTTCACCACAAGAATTCTCTAACAAACTGTCATGTTTTTCTAAAATTGTACATCAGTAGTGTAAGTTAGAAAAAAATTAGAATGCTATTGGACAGCATTATCAGAGAAATTACATAGAATTGAATGTTTTGCTGCTGTGCAAAGTATTAGTCAGAGTCATTTACAAAATTGTGTACAGTTCTGGATTATAAGAATATTTGTCCCTTGAGAGACCACAAGTGCAACAAGATTTCATTCTGGTCCGGTGTCCGTAGTGTATATTATGAAAGCGATTAAGAGCTTTGGTTTGTTCTGTTTGGAAAATGCACTATTATAATAGTCAAATTTCCAGGACACAAAGCAAGTTGATAAAGTTGATCCTGGAAGATTTACCATTCTGGCAAAGGATTCAAATCCAAAGTAAAAACAAATAATTTAAGGGTACAAAGCTAAATCAGAAATATTTAGATGTAAGATAAAAATCAAAGAGAACAAAGAACAGTACAGCAAGGAACAGGCCCTTCAGCCCACCAAGTCTGTGCCAACAGATGCCTCTCTCATGATTTCTTGCCTCTACATGGTTCATATCCCTCTATTCCCAACCTGTTGATGCATCTATCCAGATGCCTCTTGTTATAGAATCTACTTCCACTACCTTTTGTGGCAGTGCGTTCTAAGCATTCCCCACCCTCTGTGTGAAAAACTTGTCCCTTAAATCTTTTAAACTTTCTCCCTCTCCCTTTTAAGTTTCCACCCTGAGTAATTGACCCTCCCACCCTGACTATCCACTTTATCCAAGCCTGTCATAATTTTATAAACCTCTATAAAGTCCCCCCCACCTCATCCCCCGCTCCAACAAAAGCAATCCATGTTTCTTCAACCTTTTTTCATAGTCCATATCCTCCAAGCTCTTCTGCTCCTTTTCCAATGCATCAACATTCTTCCAGTAGTGTGGCAAGCAGAATTGTATACAATACTTCAAATGCAGCCTGACCAAAGTCTTATACAGCTGCAACATGATTTTCCAATTCATATTCACGATGTCTCGACCAATGAAGGCCAGCATGCCATCCGCCTTTTTGACCACCTTGTCCATCTGAATTGCCACCGTCGGGGAACTTTGGATTTGCAAGCCTAGAGCCCTCTATGCTAAGGGCTGTACCATTTACTGTAGGTCTCGGTCTCCAGTCGATTTGTATCCTGCTGTATCCTCTGACAATCCTTACTATCTGCTACTCACCCAATTTTTGTATCATCTGCAAATTTACTCATCAGACCACCCACATTTTCCTCCAAATCATATCATATTATACATGTGTATGTGCATGAATATTACAAACAACAGAGACCAGCACACACACAACACCCCCCCCCTCCCACCGATCCTTGTGAGACACCACTTGTCACAGACCTCCAGTTAGGAAAGTACCCTTCCACTGCTACTCTCCACTTTCAATGCCCAAGCCAGTTTTGCATCCATCTTACCAGTTCACCCCAGATCCCATATGACTTCACCTTCTCTATCAGCCTGCCATGAGGAACCTTATCAAAGGCTTTACCAAAGTCCATGCATTCAACATTCACTGCCCTGCCTGAGTCAATTTTTCTTGTCACTTCCTCAAAGTATTCAATCAAGTTTGAGAGACACAACTGCCACTCTACAAAACCATGCTGCCTATCGTTAATAAGCCTATTCTCTCCCAGATGTGAGTACATCCTGTTCCTAAGAATCTTCTTCAATAATTTTCCTACCACTGACATAAGGCTCACAAGCTTGTAATATCCCAGATTGTCTCTGTCCCTCTGTTTAAGAAAGGCTGAAATGTTAGCTACTTACCAATCCTCTGGCACCTTGACCACGGCTATAGAGGATACAAAGATTTTGGCCACGGCCTCAGCAATTTCTTCCCTTGCCTCTTTCAGTATTCTGGGATAGACCCTATCTGGCCCTGGGGACTTGTCCACCTTAATGTTTTTCAAAACCTCCAATATCTCCTTTTTTATCGCAGCATGTCCTAGAATGTCAACATCTTCCTTTCTACACTCACCATCCACCACATCCTTCTCCTTTGTGCAGTAAGAAGTCTCACAACATCAGATTAAAGTCCAACAGGTTTATTTGATAGTACAAGCTTTCGGAGCGCTGCCCCTTCATCAGGTGAGTGGAGGATTGGGTTCACAAACGGGGCATATATAGACACAGATCAATTTACAAGATAGTGGTTGGAATGTGAGTCTGAACAGGGAATCAAGTTTTTACAGGTGCAGACAATGTGAGTGGAGAGAGGGTTAAGCACAGTTTAAAGAGATGTGAATTGTCTCAAGCTAGGATAGTTAGTGAGATTTTGCAAGCCCAGGCAAGTCGTAGGGGGTTACAGGTAGTGTGACATAAACCTAAAATCCTGGTTGAGGCCGTCGTCGTGTGCAGAACTTGGCAGTCAGTTTCTGCTTGGTGATTCTGCGTTGCTATGTGTCTCGAAGACCGCCTTGGAGAACGCTTATCTGAAGATCAGAGGCTGAATGCGCTTGACTACTGAAGTGTTCCCCAACAGGAAGGGAACACTCCTGCCTAGTGATTGTCGAGCGGTGTCCATTCATCTGTTGTCATAGCGCCTGCATGGTGTTGCCAATGTAGCATGCCTTGGGACATCTTTTCCTGCAGCGTTTCAAGTGGACAACATTGGCCGAATTGCAAGAATATGTACCTTTGTGAATATTGATGCAAAGTACCTGTTCAGGACCTCGCCCACATCATCTGGCTCTACACACACATTCCCTCCATTGTCCTTGAGTGAACCTACACTTTCCTTAGCTCTCCTCTTCCTCCTTTATATACGCATAAAAAACCTTAGGATTTTCCTTAAACATACTTTCCAAGGACTTTTCATGGCCTCTTTTAGCCCTCCTAAGTCCCTGTTTTAAGCTGTTTCCTGCTATCTTTATATTCCTCAGGAGCCTTGCCCGTTTTCAAATTTCTGAAATTTATGTATGCCTCCTTCTTTTTCACTAAGCTCACAATCTGTTGTCATCCAGGGTTCCCAAATCTTGCCATCTTTAACCTTCATTTTTATAGGGACATATTTGTCCTGAATTGTTAACAGCTGACTTTTAAAAGACTCCCACATATGTGGGAGATGTGGATTTACTCTCAAACAGCCAGCCCCAGTCTACATTCCCTAGTTCCTACCTAATACTGTCATAAATAGCCTTCCTCCAATTTAGTACTTTCACTCTGGGATTACTTCTATTCTTTTCTACAAGTGGCTTGAAACTTAGAATTGTGAGACACCAATCATCTGTTCAGACTCATTTCCCAGAACCAGGTGTACGGTAGCTGCTTCCTGTGTTGGACTATCTACATATTGCCTCAAGAAGCACTCTTGGACACATTGAACAAACTCTGCCCTGTCCAAGCCCCTGGTACTAAAGGAATCCCAGTCTATATTAGAGAAGTTAATCTAGCCTATCTCAACAACCCTGTTGTTTCCACACCTTCTGCTGACATACCAGTTCCTCCACTTCACGCTGGCAGTTGGCAGGTCTGTAGTATAACCCCAACAGTATGTTTGCACTTCTGCTGTTCCTGGCTTCTACCCACATGCCTCACTGCATGATCCCACCACGGTGTCCTCCTTCTGCGTCGTTGTAACATTCTCCCAAATCAGTAAAGCAACACCACTTCTTTTGTCACCATCTGTATCTCATCAGGAGCATCTAAATCCTGGAATGCTAATATGCCAGTCCTGCCCTTTTTTCATCCAAATCTTCATAATTGCCACAACATCATAATTCCATGTAGTAATCCAGGCTTTAAGTTCATGTGTCATACTCCTTGCATTAAAGCTAACACTCAGATCATCTGTCCTGTCATGTTTTGTATACTCTGCCTGTGTTTTATTTCTCTTAGCTTTACTGGTGCTATTTACTGAGTTCTCCACAATCTCTGTACTCTCTGGCCTACTGGTGTGGATCGCACCCCCGCTGCCTTATTAGTTTAAATCTACCCAAACTGCACAATCAAATCTCCCTGCTATGATGTCAGTGCCCTTCCAGTTAAGATGCAACCTATCCTTTTTGTGCGGGTCCCATTTGCTGTGGAAGTGATCCCAGTGGTCTAAGAATCTGAAATTCTCCCTCCTGCACCAACTCTCAAGCCACTTATTAAACTGCACTGCCTTCCTATTTCTTGCCCCACTACCACATGGCACAGGGAGTATTTCTGAGAATACAATCCTAGAGGTCCTGCATTTCCGCTGCCCTCCTAACTCCCTGAACTCATTTTGCAGGACCGTATTTTCCTTCCTACCTATGCCATTAGTTCCAACATAGACCACAACTGCTGGATATTGCCCTCCTGCTTCAGGGTGCCCTGTGCCTGCTGAGAGATGTCCTTGACCCTGGCAACATCTCGATCACGGTCACTGAAGCATCTGTGTTCCTTATTATTGAATCCCTAACTACCCAAGTGCATGCCTGCACTTTGACCTCCTCCCGCTGTACAGCAGAGCCAGCAGTGGTGCCAAAGTCTCGGCCACTGATGTCATCATCTTCTGATACATTGTCCTCTCGATCTAAAATGATATATCTTTTTGAGAGAGGGAGGGGGACAGCCTCAGAAGGCTCCTGCACTGACTACCTACTGTTTGTGACTATCACCCATCTATCTTCCTCAGCCTTGGTGCGGTCACCTCCCTGAAATTTCTGTCTATGATGCTGTCCATCATATGCTTCTAAGTGCATGCATTTAAGCGATCTATTAACAGCCTTATTTGTACATACTTCCTGCAAATGTAGTCCTCCTGGACAGTTGGACTGTCCTGGAATTTCCACATGTCATAGGTGGAGCATAAGACTGCTTGACCGACATTATCCTCTTAATTAATTAAAATTAAAACTTAATTTGTGTGGAACCACTTTTGTTTAAGTAATAACTAAATTAAGTTGGTCCGTCAACCTGTTTAATTACTCACTAAACTGTTATTGCCCACTATAGTAAGAACAAATTAAATATAATCTAAATCTTGTCTAAACGACTACCCTATTCAGTCCCATTGAACTAGAATATTAAAGAAATGAAGGGGTTAAAAAGATACTTCACCTGACTGCAACTCATCAATCAGAGGCCGCTTGTTGGTCTGAAACCATGATGCCTTGAGTTCAGATCCCCTGATGGTTGGTTTCTCCATCAATTTCCCAGTTGCTCCTGAGGCTCCTGTAAAGATAAGTTCCTGAGAGAGACTAGGCCCGAATTCGCACCGCACTGAATTTTATCCACTCATAGGTTGCTGAGCTCCAGCCTCCAGACACTTCTCCTCTGATTTCTCGACTGCTCCTGTAAAGGTAAGTTCCCAAGAAAGACTAGGTCTGAATCCATACCAAGCTGAATTTTATAACTCACCCTCTGAACGTGAAAATCATGGAACAAAATAAAAGCCCCCTGCCCTTCCCCAAGTGCAGATAATGAATGGGTTAAAGAGACAGTTAAATAATTTTGCAGTGATGGGATTGCAGGAACATGAGAACATGTGGGAGACCAGCACGTCAAGAGAGATTGGACTTGGGCCTAAAGGCATTTTCCTATCTCTACTGAAGCTAAAATTTATGCAAGCTTACCTGAAGTTTTGGCAGATAGCAGAATTTTATCATTATGCAAAGACCCATGAAAGTCTTTTTTAGCCAACATACTCTATTTCTTGATGACATCCAAACCTGGACCTTTGTTGTTATTCCAAGAATTCCTTGATGTTTGCAATGTGCTTGCACCCATGTTCATTTAAGCACGCCAGTCCCCACATAAATATGGAATAACTTTAAGCAATTAGAGACAGCCATACTTAGAATGAAAGTAATATTTAGCTCAACAATTGACAGGGAACAGACGGTGACTTCAATGTGGCTTTTGTTGCCAGCATAAGACTGCAGAGCAGCTACTAGGAAATGTCTTAAGATATGGCATGCATTTTGTTTTTATCCCTGATGTAAAGCTATGCTCTATGACCTGGCTGTCAATTAACATAGCTATCACTGCATCTTTGGAGGAAGGGATAGGTACAGAATTTATGATCTCTATGGTAAGTAAATGTGAAATTAAATGTGAAGAATAAGGTACTTACTCTGCAATTTGACGACTTGTCAGTTTTTTTGGTTAACTAGGTAATTGCAGATGGTTCTTGCAGATAGCCGTCCAAAGGTCCATTTAGTGTCAACACCTGGTACAATTGCAAAATAGGATTTTTTTTGTTGTATTGAGTTATCTTGTATACAGGAAGGGGAAATATTGCTGATTCTTTACTTCTACTAAGTGCATTTTCTGTTGGATGAGCTTGGAACGGAATTTATACCAGAAAAATCTGCGGATCATTTGTCCTCTCAGCTAAAGATAGAAACGTAGAAAATAGGAGCAGGAATAGGTCATTTGGGCCTTTGAGACTGATGTGCCATTCAGTATGATTACGGTTGACCCTCTAGCTCAAGGTCATACTCTTGCACTCTCCCCACATACCGCTTGACACCTTTAGTGTCTAGAATAGATCAATTTTCTTTTTAAATATACCTGCACAACCTTCTGTGGTACAGAATTCCACAGGTTCATAACCCTATTATTGATTGCATTTGTCCTCATCACAAACCTAAATGGACTGTGGCCCCTTATTCTAGATTTCCCAGCAAGGAAGAATATCATCCCTGCTTTCAGTCTGTCCAGCCCTGTCAGAATTCTCTAAGTTTCAATGAGATTCTTCCCTCCTCATTCTTATAAACTCCAGTAAATCCAGGCCAAGTCCACCCAATCTCCTCTTAAGATATTCTTGCTCCTGCTCTCCAGCCCTCTTGCAATGAAGGCCAACATATCATTTGCCTTCCTCACTACTTGCTGTACCTGCATGCTTGCTTTCAGTGACTGGTGTATTAGGACACCCAGGTCCCTTTATAATCTATCAATCTATCATCATTTAAATAATACTCTGCAATTCTGTTTTTCCAACTGAAGTGAATAAAGTCACATTTATCCACTGCATCTGTCATGAATTACTCAACTTGTCTAAAATCACCTTGAAGTCTCTTAACATCTCCTCACCAGTCATATTTCCACCAAGTTTTGTGTCATCAGCAAACTTGGAAATCTGCTTCCCTCTTCCAGATCATTGATGTGCATTGTAAATTCCTCAGACTCAAGTACTGACCTTTGCAGGACTGTCACTGTCTGCCACTTTGAAAAAAACATTTATTTCTACTTGCTGTTTCCTGCAGCAAACCAATTCTCAATCTATGCCAATATTGTATCCCCCAAACCCAGGTGCTTTAGTTCTGTGTATTAATATCTAATGTGTGACCTTATCAAAAGCTTTCTGAAAATTCAAAGGTTTTCCCTCTATCTATTTTGCTAGTTACGTTCTCAAAACACTCCAATAGGTTTGTCAAACGTGATTTTCCCTTAATAAATCCATATTCACTTTAATCCCATTAATGTTTTCTCAGGGCACAATCTTAACAGCTCATTGTGCCAATCGACCTCAACTGGGGGAATCGGATGTCACAGAAACCCCCAGGTGGTTGGGGACACAGTTGGGCAGTGCCAACCTAGAACTGCCCACTGGGTACCCTAACTGTACTGGGGCAGTGCCAGCAGGGTGACGCCTGAGCTGGGGTGACGCCTGATTGGCGATGAGGCTATCAGGTGGAAGACAAGAGGGCGAACTTTGCTCTGTAGTTGGGGGGGGGTGGGGTGGAGTGTGATCGATGGGGGTTGGGGGGGGACGCGGTGGATGGAGATCAGCACAAGGAGTGATTGGTGAGGTGGGGGGGGAGGTGCAGCATGGGCCAAGGAGGGGGCTGTGACAGGAGACTTTTCAGAAGGACCCCATTGCTGGCGACCTGTGTTGCCAGGGTGGGGGAGTTACATTGTCATTGATGATCGGGGGAGGGCTGTGATGGGGGCAGAAGATCACCAATCCACTGACAGATCAGGGCTCCCTGAGCAGTCTGCAGCCAGCTTTACCACCAGCAAACTTAGGCTATATTCTCCCACCCATCCCCCCACCCACCCCAAAGTGACAGACTGCCATTAGATTGCATTTTCAAATTAGCCCAAAAGACAGATCTGAAAGTCACCCATTTTCTTGCTCGTTCAGCTAAATTCTAAGTGGGTATTGTTATCTTCTTGCCCCACTGAGCTGGTAAGATAGCAAGAAAAGTGCAAAATCAGGTTCGTGCCTCTCACAATCTTACAGGGTTCAAGGTTGATCCCATTATTTAAATCCATTTAAATGTAGATTGAAATATTATTAAGTTCAGGATGCAATTTCCCCTCTGTGAGGACCTGTTGTGATGGCGTCGCTAGTAGGATCAGAACTATTGAAGCCCCACCTGCCGGATTGGGGGCAGAGGGAACAGTGCCGGGGGGGTGGGGGGCAGTGTTGCTGTCTGTCAGGCTGTGGTGGCGGGTGGGCAGGCACTGTCCAGGAGGATGAAGGTGACTGATCCAGTTTTTCTGAGGCCTACCCTTTTAGTATCCTGCAATTTAGATTATTAGGACCTGGGGATTTATCACCTTTCATTCCCATCAATTCCTCTTCACTTTCCTTCTGGGAAATTATTTGTGTTTTCCAGTGTGAAGACAGAACTAAATTAGTTGTTAATTGCTGTGTCATTTCCTTATATTGTGGGCTGTGGATTGGGATCAGTTTGGAATTCAGCAAAGAGATTGACAAAGAAGAGAAAAATAAAAAATGAAGAGTAAACTTGCAAGAACATAAAAGAAGACTATAAAAACTTGGATATGTAAACAGATTAGTGAAGGCAGACCAAAACAGAAGCATTTAAGTTTTAAGCTTATTTGTTAGTGTCACAAGTAGGCTAACATTAACACTGCAATGAAGTTGCTGTGAAAATTCCCCTCGTCACCACATTCTGGTGTCTGTTCAGGTACACTGAGGGAGAATTCAGCATAGCCAATGCACTTAACCAGCAAATCGTTAATATATAACATAAACAACAAGGTTCCCAGTACCAAAATCTGAGGATTACCTTTTGAAACAATTTTCCATTTGCAAGGGTATCCGTCAACTATAATCCTTTGTTTCCTGATACTCAGCCAACTTTTGATCCAGTTTGCCATAATGCTGCAGCAAGTAATACATCTCCTGGCTCCCTAAAGCCTGTCCACTATCTGCAGGCACAAGTCAGGACTGTGATGGAATACTCCTTACTTGTGGCTCCAACAACACTCAAGAAGCTTGACACAATCCAGGACAAAGCAGCCTGCTTGATTGGCACCACATCCACTAACATTCACTCCCTCCGCCATGTGCAGAAGCACTCACGTGTATTAGATGCATTGAACAATTCACCAACGATCCTTAGACAGCACTGTTCAAACCCATGACCACTTCTAGAAGGACAAGAGCAGCAGATACATGGGAACACAATCACCTGCAAGTTCCCCTCCAAGCCATTCATCATTCTGACGTGGAAATATTTTGCTGTTCCTTCACAGTCACTGGATCAAAATTCTGGAATTCCCTCCGTAATAACATTGTGGGTCAACCCACAGCACGTGGACTGCAGTGATTCAAGAAGGCACAACCACCTTCTCAGGGACAACTAGGGATGGGCAATACATTCTGGCCAGGCAGCGACATTTGTTCCATGAATAAATAAATTAAAACATTACCCTGCATCTCATGGGCTTTTACTTTTTTGACAAATCTGCCATGTGGGACTTTGTCAAACGCTTTGCTAAAATCCATATATACAACATCCACTGCGCTACCTTCATCAACCCATCTTGTCACTTTCTCAAATAATTCAGTCAAGTTTGTGAAGCAAGACCTTCCTCTAACAAATCCATGCTGACCATGTCTGACATGTCCATGCCTTTCTACGTGTCAGTTAATCCTATCAGGATTGATTCTACTAATTTGTCCACTACCATTATAAAACTAACTGGCATTTCCTTCTATCTTTCTTAAATGATGGAACTACATTTGCATTTCTCCAGTCCTCTAGTACCTGCTGTATATCTAGTGAAGATTGGAAAATCATCCTCCGAACATCTGCTATCTCCTCCCTGACCTCCTTCAGCAGCCTTGGAAACAGTCCATCTGGCCCTGGTGATTTTCAAGGATTCCAATCCTCCGAATACTTCCCATCCAATATCTGTGTTCCTCTCAGAGTACTAAATTTGCATCATCCTTTTTCTTTATAAACATGGAGAGAAAATATTTATTTAAAACCCTTGTCACAGCTTCTGTATCTGCACACAAGTTCCCTTCTTCATCTTTGACAGATCCCACTTTTTCCTGAGCTAACCTTTTACCATTAATATATTGGTAAAACATCTTTGGGTTTTCTTAATCTATTTTCATGCCCTCTCTTTGATTTCTTATTTCCTTTATTCCTTTATCCCCGCACTTCCTATATTCATCTAGGTTATCTGCAGTGCTTAGTTCTTTGTGCCTATCATACACTTTCTTTTTCAGCTTGACCTTCCTCTGTATTCTTCTAGACAACCAGAGAGGTTTGGATTTGGCAGTACCACTCTTATTTTTGAAGGGGACATATCCACTTAGTACGTTTAGGCTTATTGGTATTTTCCACTGGTTTTCCACTGAATGCTGCCAGTTAGCAATGCTGTCCAGTTCACCTCAGCCAAGTACCTTCTCATTCTGGCAAAATTTGCCTCTCCCCAGTTCAAAACTTTTATTCTAGCTTTACCTCTGTCCTTTTCCATGGTAATGCTAAATCAAACTGAATTATAATCACTATCCCCAATATGGTCACCAATTATCACTTCACCCACTTGCCCTCCTTCATTCCTCAAGACTAGGTCTAGAATTACATCTCATTATTTGGTTGAGAAAAAAACATCTGGATGCACTGCATGAATTCTTCTGTCAAGTGCCCCTTATATTGTTCAAATCCTAGCTAATATTGGGATAGTTAAAGTCTCCCTCTTGTTCTTACGGGCAGAAATTTGCCTACATATTTGTTCTTCTATCTATCTTTCACTATTTAAGGGCCCGTAGTTTACTCCCAATGGTATGGCTGCCCCTTTTTTGTTACTTCTAAGCTGAACCCATAAAGCTTTGTGTGTTGACCCATTCAGCATGTTACCCTGTTTCACAACTGGAATTGATTCTTTAACCATTAGTGATACTCCTCCTCTTTTATCTCTCAATCTATCATGCCTGAAAACTCAATAACCAGGTATACTGAGCTGCAAATGTTGCCCCTCCTTTAGCCAAGTTTCCATTATAGCAATGACATCATGCTGCCATGTGTGTATCTGTGCCGTAACTCATCTACCTTGTTTGTAATACTCTCCGCATTGAAATGTAAACAGTTTAACACCATCAAATTTCCCTTGCTGGACACTTTTTAAACATTCCTTCTGAATCAGAAAGGAATGTGTAACTGTTGCAATGCATACATTTGTTCCTTAAGTATTACCCATTGTCTATCCAGATGAATAAATAAGGCCAAAAACAAAATTGGAGAGATATTTAAAAAGCTCAACCTGTTATTATTTCATATTGTAGTGCATTGATTTCTGGAAAATATCCTGCAGGAGAAGTACTGTCATTCTCATACCAAGTCTGTGAAATTGCTTGGTGCCTGTGTATTTAGGGTATTATTTTTAAGTTACTGTGTGAAAATTGTGCCAGACATAACATATTTGAGCAGGTCATTCAGGAGGTGGTTGCATTGCAGCAATCTTTGTGGCTTCAGAATTGCAAAGAGGATGAACAATGACCTTTTCGTTAAAGGGTCTTTAGTCTATCGTAATTGCAACTCTGTAATAACAAAATATTCCCAGACTTTGAAATTTTTGAGGTCTATTTCTCAGTTTTCTTGTTGTATTAGATTTTCTTCACCTGTCTACCATATCTCTTAGCTTAAGATTTTAGACAGGGCCTTTTATATTTGTGATTCTTGTTCTGTGTTAGAATAATTGGTTTAAACTGTGTTCGTGCAAAACCTGTATTTTCCCCTCAAATGATGCTGATAGTGTTAGACATAAATTTTGGGAGCACTTTTAGTTATTAAATAAATAAGCTCGTTGGACAGCATTGAGCTAAAATAATTGTCAGCGTTAAAACATACATGCTTTTGCGGCACAAACTTTTTGTCACAGCAGGTGGAACAGTGAAGCACCTCTACCTTTCAGTGACAGGGACCCACATTCAATTCTGGGTAACTGGCTGTGTGGAATTTGCATGTTCTCCCCATGTCGGCGTAGGTTTCCTCTCACAGTCTAAACTTGTGCGGGTTACGTGGATTGGCCGTGCTAAATTGCCTCTTAGTGTCAGGGGGAGTTAGCAGGATTGCAGAGACGAGGTCTAGGTGGGATTGTTGTCAGTGTAGCGTCAATAGGCAAATGGCCCCCTTCTGCGCTATAAGGATTCTATGATTATAAGAGGGAATATGAGGAAGAAGATTGCCTTTTTATATTGCAGCAATGTAGGCTCCGGGCATGCACCAAAGATTTTCTGTCCTACATCTATGCTTTTCCAGAACCAATGGTAGGAACAGTATGATATGAAAAGACAGGAGGTTCTAATCCCTATCTTGCAATCTGTCCAAAGGCCACAGGAGAAGCTTCTTTACCCAGACAATAGTGAGAATGTGGAACTCAGTATCAAACATAGTGAGTTGAGGCAGATGCAGATGAGGCCAAGCACATAAGGGAGAAATGAAGAGATCGATGAGCGTTAAATGAGGCAGGATAACAGGAGGCTTATGGAGTATAAACACTGACATGGACTTGTTGAGCCAGCTGCCTGTTCAATGTGTATATTCTATGTAATTCTGTTATCTTGGGAATCATTAATGTCATCATGGTGCACCTTGCGGAAAGCAGATCACGAAGAAATTGGAGTAAGAATAGGTGCAAGGTTTCACGCAGTTTAAAAATAAACTTCTACCTGCATTCAAGCTTGAATGGGCCTGGGGAAGCCCTGTTCACAATTTGAGACTAAATCTTTCCCATATTGCTCTGTAAAGGGCTTAAAGATTAATATTATGTAACAATAAAAAAAGTTCAGGTATAGTGCTGTATCTAGCTTAAAAACCAGAAGAATAGAGATGTAATTATCCAAAACTCTGGATCACTCCTTGATAGAGAATCTCTTGTAATGGTTTCTCTTCCCACTCCTATCCTGTTACCTCTGTGAAGTTCTCCACAGAAGTATTTTGCCCTTCTCCTATTTCTGATGTTACTCAGCTCTCTCCATCAGCACATATTTGATCCAACATCCAATTGTTTCTGTATCTGCAGTGCTCTGACTTTGTCTAAAGTGAAACTAATGTAATGGAAAAAAAGCAACCTGTTTGTATACACAAAACTGATCATGATCAGTGAAGTTTTTTTGTAATGATATTCTACCATTGGTTTCAGTTGATATTCTACCATTAGTTCAACCCCCTCAACTCCGGTATCAGCCTAGTAAACCTCCTCTGCACTCCCTCCATGGCCAAAATGTCCTTGCGCAAGTGCGGCGACCAAAACTGCGCACAGTACTCTAGCTGCGGCCTCACCAGTGCCCTGTACAGTTGCAGCAAGACCTCCCTACTTTTATATTCAATCCCCCTCGCTATGAAGGCCAGCATCCCATTTGCCTTCCTGATCACCTGCTGCACCTGTAGGCTGGGTTTTTGCGACTCATGCACAAGGACCCCCAGGTCCCTCTGCACCATAGCATGCTGCAGCTTTTCACCCTTTAAGTAGTAGTCCCTCCTACTATTATTCCTGCCAAAGTGGATAACCTCACACTTGCCAACATTGTATTCCATCTGCCAGGTCCTCGCCCACTCGCTCAGCCTATCCAGATCCCTCTGCAGACTTTCCACACCCTCCGCACAATTTGCTTTTCCACTTATCTTTGTGTCATCAGCAAATTTCGACACCCTACACTCTGCTCCCTCCTCCTGATTATCTATATAAATGGTAAATAGCTGAGGCCCCAGCACCGATATGACTAGAAAGAAAGAATGAAGTAAATATGTTTTCTCTCCTATTCGGCCTGAGTCAGCTAAACCACGATGGTTGTAGAAGCAGAACTGTTTGGATAAGGACAAAGGTTGTAACTACAATGGTCTCAAGAAGTAAATGATGCGTTAATTAGTGACCAATCTCAAACAAGGTAGATAAATGGCAGGCCCAGAAACAATAGTGGCTAAAAGAGATCAACCTTGAGGATGAGATAAGGGATCTCGGGGTATGGAGCTGCAGTGAGCATAAAAAGACTGTAAGCGAATGGTTCGTTGGATTGTTTCGGACATCCCGGCTTTATTGTCTTGTACTGGAGAATAAAGTCTACTGCTTGGAGGATCAAGGCTCAGACTCTCTGTTTCGATTGGCTAGAGTTAGTTGTCGTCCTGGGGAACCACTTTGCTTCTTTCTATCCAAACACTTTTCACAGAATTATTTTGCCTTTTGTAGTTAAAAACCTGCTTTCCCCATGCTGGACAATCCTCCTTTTCCTGTGCACGCTGTCCTCCACAGTATTTGATCCTGCCCTTTGTCTGCAATTGTTCCACCCTTTTGGCTTGGATTGTCTGTCAGTATAATTTATGTCCTGAGGAGCAGTGATCGCAGTATGACTGAAAATTGCATTCAGTTTGAAGAGAAGAGTGGAACTAAGACTAGTATCTTAAACGTAAATAAGAGAAATTATGAGGACGTGAAAGCTGAGCTAGTTAAAGTAATCTGGCAAATTAGGCTAAGGGAGAGGTCAGGAGAGATTTGAGGGGAAATTTCAGATACACAGGATAGATACATTCTAATAATTACAAGGAGCGAGGGAGGAGAGGAGGACCTAAGACCTGTGTTTAAATAAAAAAAGTTAAAAATGGCAAATGGAATTTAATGTTGGCAAGTGCGAGGTGGTCCACTTTGGTAGGAATAATGGTAGGAAGGACTATTACTTACGTGGTGAAAAACTGCAGCATGCGACGGTGCAGAGGGACCTCGGGGTCCTTGTGCATGAGTCGCAAAAACCCAGCCTGCAGGTGCAGCAGGTGGTCAGGAAGGCGAATGGGATGCTGGCCTTCATAGCGAGGGGGATTGAATATAAAAGTAGGGAGGTCTTGCTGCAGCTGTACAGGGCACTGGTGAGGCCACAGCTGGAGTACTGTGTGCAGTTTTGGTCGCCGCACTTACGCAAGGATATTTTGGCCTTGGAGGGAGTGCAGAGGAGGTTTACTAGGCTGATTCCGGAGTTGAGGGGGTTGAACTATGAGGAGAGGCTGAATAAACTAGGCTTGTACTCGTTAGAGTTTAGAAGAATGAGGGGAGATCTCATTGAGACGTATAAGATGTTGAATGGGATGGATAGGATAGAGGTGGAGAGGCTCTTCCCGCTCAGAAAGGACAGTAGGACTAGAGGGCACAGCCTCAGGATAAAGGGGGGGCGGTTTAGAACGGAGTTGAGGATGAACTTCTTCACTCAAAGGGTGGTGAATCTCTGGAATTCTCTGCCCGTTGAAGTGGTGGAGGCTGCCTCGCTCAATATTTTTAAGACGCGGGTTGATAGGTTTTTGATAGGCGAGGGGATTAAGGGTTATGGGGAGAGGGCGGGAATGTGGAAGTGAGCCACGACAGATCAGCCATGATCTTATTGAATGGCGGGGCAGGCTCGAAGGGCTAGATGGTCTACTCCTGCTCCTATTTCTTATGTTCTTTTATGTTCTTATGCATCATCAGATGACATTTAAAAAGGCATATAATGTGCAAAGACGGGTGACAGGTCAGAGGTTTGCGCAAAGTATGAAAAAAAAACGCATAGGGTGACTTAAACATTAATAATGAGGGAATAATTAGAGGGGGTTAGTTTTGGGACAAGCCAGGGAGCTGAATACAGAAAGCAAAAGCAGGATGGAGGGGAAAGTTCACAGACTAAAGTTGCTGAACTCAATGTTGCATCCAGAGGGCTGTAACACACCTAATCGGAAGATGAGGTGCAATATAGAGGAAGCGATAGCCTAGTGGTTTTATCGCTAAACTATTAATCCAGAGATTGAGCTAATATTCCAGGGACCTAGGTTCAAATCCCACCACGACTGACAGTACAATTTGAATTCAATTTAAAAAAACCTGGAATTAAGGATCTGCTGATGACCATGAAACCATTGTCAATTGTTGAAAGATCCATCTCGTTCACTAATGTCCTTTTGGGAAGGAAATCTGCTGTCTTACTGGTCTGACCTACATATGACTCCAGAACTACAACAATGTGGTTGACTCTCAACTGCTCTCAGGCAACTAGAGATGGGCAATAAATGCTGGCCACCTGGCGACCCCAATGTCCCACGATGGAATAAAAATAAAAAGTTAACGTAAAGTTTATTTATTAGTCACAAGCAGGCTTACATTAACATTGCAATGAAGCTACTGTGAAAATCCCCTACTTGCCACACTCTGGTGCCTGTTCGGGTACATTGAGGGAGAATTTAGCTTGGCCAATGTGCCTAATCAGGTGCATTGGCCAAGGTGCAAATGTTCTTCTAGTTTGCAATTGCTGAGGCAGAGAGACAGCAATGACTGCCCTGCTACAACCTTTTGGGCCACCATTTGACTCCTGTTTCTTTTCTTTCTCACGGCAGAAAACTCTCAAGTAAAAACACAGACGTGGCCTCGGAGTTTTGCAGACGGCCGGAGCGGTGTAGATGCAGATCAACCTGGTATCCCGACACCTCAGGGCAAACCAATCACAGCAATGACTATGGACACCTCTCGCACGGTGCTCAGGAGCGTGAGGGACGGAGTACACTGCCTGTGGATCCCATCATCCCAGAAAGCATCTCCCGCTTCTAGGACCCGATTCCCACGGGAAGAACCTCCGCAGGAATCCTAGTTCATTGTATCAGCCCAATGCGACATTTTAGACTCTGTTTCAACAAATATCTCGCTCAGTCTAAGCAGTTCTTCCACTGCAACTGTTGTGAAGTGACAAAATATCAAGGGAACCAGAGAGGTGGATTTTCAGCTGACTTTCTGGGTGTGTAACTCATTCTTTATACAACAGAGAAACAAACAACCCACTTTTCAATTGCAGAGATTTCACTGCAAATGAAAATTGAGCAGCCTCTATAACCAGCTCCCTGGGAGTAAGTAAGAAACTTTGCCCAATTGTGTTGGAGGACATTTAGCTTTCCAAAAACAGAAACTATATATAACCAGATTTGTAATTATGACTTTACTCAAAGAGCCCTTTTGAAAGTCTGCGTTGTTTTCTGTTCATTTTATTTTATTTTCCTCTAGGTTTATTGTCAAGTTCAGAAATTTCCTGGGAATCTGTGTATTTTGATATAAAAATAATAGAGTTTAACTTTGAACATTTACAAGTTGTTTGTACGCAGGTTCCACACTGAGGGAGGGGCAGGAATACCCGTCTTCTCTGTGTCAACTGCTTATCGTGAGATTGTTCATGTTTGTATGAAGAACGTCTGCAAAAATTTCACATTAAGTAGCAGCCAAAATCTTCCCTCTTTTAGAAAATGTTACTGAAGTATTGCTTAACATTGAGATTGAGTTGTTCACTGTGTGCCAGACAGGCACACTCTCTCATCTCTCTCTCTTTCTGCCTGTTTCACTCTCTACATATATCACAATCCCTCACATCAGACCATCGTATATTGTGAACTGTCATCTGTGCTACCAATTTACTGGATTGTCTGACCCTGTCTCGTAAACGACAGAAAAGTGTTGAGGTTACTATACAGGGAAAAAGAATGTGCATTATAGTGCCTTCCATGACCTTTGGATGTTCCAAAGTACTCTACTAGCCAATGAAGTACTTTTGAAGTGTAGTCACTGTAGCAATGAAGGAACCATGGCAGCCAATTTATGATGTGGAGATACCAGCATTGGACTGGGGTAAACACAATAAGAAGTCTCACAACACCAGGTTAAAGTCCAACAAGTTTATTTGATAGTAAACTCACTAGCTTTCGGGGTTTGCCCCTTCGTCAGGTGAGTGGAGAACTCTCCATTCACTTGACGAAGGAGCAAACCTCGAAAGCTAGTGAGTTTACTGTCAAATAAACTTGTTGGACTTTAACCTGGTGTTGTGAGACTTCTTACTGAGCCAATTTATGAACAGGAAAATCCCACAAAAAGCAACAAAATAAATGACCAGATAATTAATACTTTTAAAGTTGGTGAAGGATAAATGTTGTCCGGGACACGGGAAGAGAATTCTCCCTGCTCTCCTTTAAAATCCAGACTGTCCTCCTGTCTAGCTGCTACCCAGACTGTACTCCTGTCTGGCCTTGACCTCAGACTGCGCTACTGTCTAGCTGTGACCCAGACTGCGCTACTGTCTAGCTGTGACCCAGACTGCGCTATTGTCGAGCCACAACCCCAAACCATGCTGTTGTCTGCGTGGCCTGAGACTGCCTCCATGTCCAGCTTCAAAACTAGACTGCCCTCCTCCCTAGTCAATACCCCACCAATAGAAACACCATTGGAATACAATCCACTACTTTTTTAAACTTCCCACTGTCAGATTTCTAATGCAAAGGATTTCTGATGATACAGGAAGGGTATTAATAAGGTTGAAAGAGTGCAGAGAAGGTTTACAAGGATGCTGCCAGGACTTGAGAAACTGAGTTACGGAGAAAGGTTGAATAGGTTAGGACTTTATTCCCTGGCGCGTAGCAGAATGAGGGGAGATTTGATAGAGGTGTATAAAATTATAATGGGTATAGATAGAGTGAATGCAAGCAGGCTTTTTCCACTGAGACTAAGAGAGAAAGAAAACTAGAGGACATGGGTTAAGGGTGAAGGGGGAAAAGTTTAAAGGGAATATTGTCGGGGGGGGGTTTTCACACAGAGAGTGGTGGGAGTGTGGAATGAGCTGCCAGATGAAGTGGTAAATGCGGGTTCACTTTTATCATTTAAGAAAAACTTGGACAGGTACATGGATGAGAGAGGTGTGGAGAGATATGGTCCAGGTGCACATCAGTGGGACAAGGCAGAAAAATGGTTCAGCACAGCCAAGAAGGGCCAAAAGGCCTGTTTCTGTGCTGTAAATGTTCTATGGTTCTAAAGGGAATATTAGGCTCTTTAATTCCTGTGGTGTCATCATCCTATGTTTTGTGATATTTTCTATTCACCTTAGCACCTTGTTTCATGCTTGCAATGTACTCAACTCAGGTAACCCCCCCCTTATCCCTTCTTCATAATCTCTATTCTTACACACAAAACAATTACACAAACTATATAATAAACAGATTAATCAATGTGAATATTACTGGGAAAGAGAGGAGGGATGAGAAGGGAAAGGGAGGAGACTAACTGCTCATGTTAATGGGATTATAATTGTACTTGTTTTTGATGTTGAAGAATTCCATTGATTTAAATGACTGAAATTGTGATTTTACAAATGCTTCTATCTTCTTGTTGAAACTGTTCCTTTTATTGCTAAATCTGGGCAGCTGCTTGGGCTGTAGAGATACGTGATATGCTGAAATATCATTAATTATTATATACGATAATGACTTGTATTAACATTGAGCTTTTAATAGAGTACCATGTCCCAAGGTGCCTCACAGGAGCTAATCAAACAAAAATTTGGCTGCAAGTCATGTAAGGAATGTCAGGACAAGTGACCAAAAGTTTTATCAAAGGTGTGGTTTTTTAAGGATCTTCAAGAAAAAAGGGAGGTCGAGAGGTGGAGAAGTTTAGGGAGGAATTCCAGGGTTTTGAGCCTAAACTGCAGAAGGTGTGGTCAGAAATACTGGAGAAATGCAAATCAGTGATGCCAGAACTGAAGGAGTGCAGAGATCTCAGGTGGCTGTAGAACTGGAGGAGGCTGCAGACATAGGGAGGGACGAGGTCATGGAGGGGCTAGAACATGCTGAAGAGATGTGTGGACAGAATGTGATGTGATCTCTGTGTGACTGAGAGGACAACTGATCTGCTTTTTATTGCCCCCAACGTTGTCTCTTCGACTAATCGGTCATATTTACAGAGGTGTCTCTATTCCCCGCTCCTCCAGGCACCTCACCCATGTTGGCTGCCTTCACATGTTAGTTGAGACATTGAACATTGGCAGGCTATTTGTTCCTCAACCAACACACACACATCAACATGCACACATCAACACACATACATCAATACACATATCAACATGCACATGTCAACATGTATAACAGCACACACATAACACACAAGAATCAACACCTGTACACACAGATCAACACACACACACACACACATCAGGCATGGACAGATCAGACACATACATACACAAGTGTAAATACACTTTTGACCACGAGCCAGCATGAGTCCATTGGATTGCTGGTGACTGTTGTGTTCATGCCCTCACTCAGATCAGCTATTTCAGCAAAGACCACAAAAACTCAGGGTCACCTTTGACCTCAGCAAACAGCAAAGTGAGCAGCAACCTGTTTGACATTCAGCTTTTTATTCTAATTGAGGTGAGGGAATTTTAATCCAGAACACACTGCCTCAAAAGGCCAGTGGAAACAGTGTCAATAGTAGCATTCAAAGGGGACTTTGAAGGAGAAATATTTGCAAGGCTACAAGGAAAGTGCGTGAGAGAGTGGGGCTTATTGAATAGCTCTTTCAGAGAGCTGAAATAGGCATAGTTTGGGCTGAATGGCCTCCTACTGCAAAGCATTACTCCTCAATTCTATGAGTGACTTCAGGATATATGGTGAGAATATGGGTAAGTGGAGTTGAAGACTAAGTCAAGTTAGATTAAAGAGGAGATTCTGGAATCTTCTCTGCAATGTGATGTTATTCTTGCTGTAACAGGCAGGATGAGTGAGAACTCTTGGTTATGGTTGAACCAAGATGGAATCATGGGAGTTCAAGTTTTACTGTGATTGGTCATTTTTTTGTGTTATTGATTCATGGGATATAGATGTTGTTGGCTGGGCCAGCATTTATTGCCCATCCCTAATTGCCTTTGAGAAGGTGGGAGTGAGCTGCCTTCCTGAACTGGTGCAATCCATGTTGTATAGTGCACCCAGTGTGCTGTTAAGGAGGGAGTTCCAGGATTTTCACCCAGCGACAGTGAAGGAACGGCCGATATATTTCCAAGTCAGGATGGTGAGTGACTTGGAGGGGAACCTAAAGAGAAAATAATTTTTGGATATAGGAAAGAGCCTTTGTAAGAGGCTGCAGAAGGAGGCCATGTGGCCTATCGAATATTAGGCTAAACAAACCCGGTTCTTTTGGTTAGATCAACCTCACCTACCCACCTTCTCATCCAATCCTCAGTCCTACGTTCTCACTGAATCAAGCATCTTGTTGTTGGATTAACCTTGCATCAAACCTCAGTTGTATCTTAGCCATGCTTAATGGCTAGTTACCACTAGACTTCAATTTGTTCCACCTGAGTCCATTCACAAAACGCAGTTTCATTGCAATATTCACACCTTGGCTTTCTGTACTTTTATGAATGAATTTTCAGTTGTTAAGCAACCCCTGATGATTGACCATTTTGAATCTGATCACTGAGTTGCTGCTGATTTATTTAATGATATCCTGCTCAGTGTTATCGCTTACCTCTGTGTACTAACTGGAAATGCTCCAGTGGAACAGCTTGTTTTCACTCTTAAAGATGGGATCATAGTAAATAGGTGCATACTTCTTATTCATTGGCAGCGTGACTCCACTCTCATCAATAATACAACAAGAATGCGCCTCTCAACTTTCTTCCCTTATTTCCCCTGAACTCCAAAAAGCCCCAATGTGTACTTTTCTCGTCTAGATATTATCAGTCTGTCAATATCAACACTTACTTCCCTACTCTGACTCATGGTCAGGTACTCTGGACTCCCTCAGTCTCTTCCTCAGACTGAGGAACTCGTGTCATCACAGAATGATTACAGTAGAGAGGCCATTTGGCCCATCCTGGCTCTCCCAGTGAACGATCGACCTAGTGCTGTTCCCCTACCTTTTCCCAAAATTCTGCACATTCTTCCTTCTCAGATAACTGTCTTAATTCCCTTCTGAATACTTAGTTTGAACCCGCCTCCACCACACTGTCAGACAGCACATTCCAGACTCTAACCACTTGCTGGGTTATAAGGTTTCTGCTCATATCTCCTTTGCTACTTTTGCCAGTTTCCTGAAATCTGTACCCTCTCATTCTCAATCCTTCCACCAGTGGGACCAGTTTTTCCCGTTTGTTCCTGCTCCCCCTCCCTCAGTCTACCCTCTAAACTGTGGAATTTCTTACATTCATTCCCCCTTCAATTTTATTAGCTCTTGGACTCCGAGCTTAGTGTTAACTGACATCAACACGTTGCTCAGAGCTGGTTTCTAACTATAGACCCTGCGGCTCAAACAGGGAACCGCAACACGGTGGCCCAGTGCTTAGCACTGCTGCTTCACAGTGCCAGGGATCTGGGTTCGATTCCAACTTGGGTCATTGTCTGCGCGGAGTCTACACATTCTCCCCATGTCTGCGTGGACTTCCTCTGGGTTCTCTCTTTTCCTCCCACAGCCCAAAGATGTATGGGTTAGGTAGATTGGCCTTGCTAAATTGACCCTTAATGTCAGGGGGACTAACTAGAGTAAATGTATCGGGTTACGGGGATAGGGCCTGGGAGGGATTGTGTTTGGCGTAGACTCAATGGGCTGAATGGCCTCCTTCTGCACTGTAGGATTCTATGATTTTAAACCAGAAGTGCTGTAATGCTGCTGTCAGTGTTTCCTGCTCTTTCATCTTTGTATTTTTATTGCGTCTTATGGTGTTTTTGAATGGAATTCTGTGCCAATCACTACAGCCACAGCTATTGTTTACAGTTACATTAATAATAAGGGGTGGACGGGCAGGGGTGTAAAGCAGCATAGATCATTGTGTGGTGGGGTGGGGGGGGGGGGTTGGGGGCGGGGAATACAATATCCCACTTATAGGAGGAATTGCTAAGAAATAAATCATTACACTGAGATTTTATCTACATTTAACAAGTTACAACATAGTATACGTTTTTTTTGTGTGTGATGTATATTGTACATAGCATATTGTGTGAAACCGAATATGAAATGTTTCCAAGACATGTATAACGTACAAAAATAAACCACTGTTTTTGATAGTGAAAGTGTGAGGAAATTCTCCTCGGGGTTTTATTTATACCAGGCCACCGTTGCTTGTGTTCAGGTTTTGGGAACTGATGGTTTCCACGCTGGTTATGTTCCAAACCGTTGATAAATCCAACAACGTGACAACTTTGTTAGATTTTACTCTGCTCCTTCCATGTTGTATTTCCACTTAGAATTGGTTAATCATTGAATCTCCCAACAACCTCCCACTGTGGGTGGCACAGTGGTTAGCACTGCTGCCACATAGTGCCAGGGACCCAGGTTCAATTCCAGCTTTGGGCCACTGTCAGTGTAGAGTTTGCATGTTCTCCCCGTGTCTGCATGGGTTTCCTGCAGGTTAGGTTGATTGGCCATGATAAATTGCCTCTTAGTGTCAGGGGGACTAGCAGGGTAAATATGTGGGGTTAGGACCTGGGTGGGATTGTTGTCGGTGCAGACACGATGGGCCAAATGGCCTCCTTCTGCACTGTACATT
The DNA here is from genome assembly GCF_965287045.1 of Carcharhinus amblyrhynchos. NCBI lineage: Eukaryota > Metazoa > Chordata > Chondrichthyes > Carcharhiniformes > Carcharhinidae > Carcharhinus > Carcharhinus amblyrhynchos. The sequence goes on along the minus strand of NC_137336.1, from coordinate 10,933,543 downwards.
CTATAATCATTCCTAACCAGTTGGCCCTGGAGTAATATGAAAAAAAAAGGATCTTTTCCCTGAACTCCATTTACTGCCAGCTCTCCACGCCTCCTGATTCCTCTAGAATCTAAGGACAGAACTTTCCAATACCACCAACAACAGGAAGCTTGGTGGGCAGGGGGCTTTATTTGACGTTAATCCAAAACTCAGTTTTCCAATGCCGGGATGAACTTAAAGAATTCTGTTCTCAGGACTTTAAAGGTGAGCCGAGCTTTCTGACACAACATTGTTGGGAAGTACTTTGCAAGCGTAGAATATGCTGCATGCTCATTAAAAAGCTACATCATCGGGATTAAGATTCCCCTTCAAATTAACTGCCTTACTAGTGGGCATGGGGATAGAAACTGGTGTCAGCTATGTGGGAGGGAAGGCATATGGAAGTGAATAGTAACAGGTACAAGATTATGTTGGGAGGTTCTGGGGCAGCACAATGGCACAGTGGTTAGCACTGCAGCCTCATAGCACCAGGGACCTGGGTTCGATTCCTCACTTGGGTCACTGGCTGTGTGGAGTTTGCACATTTTCCCTGTGTTTGTGTGGGTTTCCTCTGGGTGCTCCAGTTTCCTCCCATAGTCCAAAGGATGTGCAAGTTAGATGGATGGCCATGCCAAATTCTCCCTCAGTGTACCCGAACAGGTGCCGGAGTGTGGCAACTAGGGGATTTTCACAGGAACTTCACTGCAATTTTAATGTAAATCTACTTGTGACTAATAAATAAACTTTTCTTTGCCACCCTTGAGTAAAGTAAAGTAGACGGGAGAGGAACGTTTATATTTGATGAATGACGGGTGATGGGAAAGGTAAATTGGTGAGTGACGGGGAGAGTGAAAGATTGTGGGCCATGTCTCAGTGCTAACGCGTAGTTTTTCAATTCTCAACAATGCAACACAGTCGACATAAAACTGTCGTACCTCAAAGTGGGAGGAGGGTCTTTTCACCAAAGGAGAGAATATTGGAAAATCTCAGCAGATCTGGCAGCATCTGTAAGAAGAGAAAAGAGCTAATGTTTCGAGTCCAGATGACCTTCTATCAAAGCTAGAAGACATATAAAGTTGGATTATTATATTGCATGGTGAGGGAATGAAAGATGAGTCATAGCCACGGAAATCAGGAGAAATGACAGTCCATAGAGAGAACAAAGGGTGTGAATGGCCAAACGGCAGAGAAACTGAAATCAGAGGGTAAGCTGTGACAGATGAAGATGTGGGAGGGAATGGGTGGGAGAGGTAAAATTTAGGGAAAGGGGAAGCAAAGGGGACAAAAGGTAAGGAAATGAGGGATAAAATAGGCAGGAAGAGTAGGGGAGGAAGAAAAATAAAGACAATAAAGAAATAAAAGATACAGAATAAAGAATTAAATAAAATTAAAACAAAGAGGTTGAGGTGAGGTGGAATTGATCATCTGAAGTTGTTAAATTTGATGTTGAGACCGAAAGGCTGTAAAGTGCCTAGCGGAAGACGGAATGCCTTTTTTGAGATGAGATTTTTACGGAGGGTCTGTTCAGGTGGATGAAATTCAAGGTCAGCACAATTGGCCAACCAAAGGAACATCCTAATAACCGTAAGGCAACTGGATGATAACTACGCTGAGTTGTGTTCTCCTCTCTATTGTGAAGCGCATACACAGTAGGTTTGTCTCTGACTCATGGGTCTCAGAACGTGGGGTGTGCAAGGACTGAAGTCGTTCACTTTGTACCACTTGCTGTCTGCTGCTGTAAGAGGCAGGGATGGAGGGAGATGGATGCTGCCAAGGGGCCCAGCTGGTGGACAGCAGCAAATTCCTGACTCCAAACCGCCAAGTGAATGGTCATAGATGAAGAGGGCTCGTGTGGTTAATCTTTCGACACTGCCATGGTAATGGTCTCTCTGTAGAGTCCCAAGGACTGTGGAGGCAAGCAGAATAGTGTGAGAGGGAGGGTTCTCACACGCGGCTCTCATCGCCCTGATCAAAGAGCAGTATCTCCATGCGCAGTCATGCATGAACAAGTTGAACACCGTTTTCTGCCCCTCCAGGACATTCTTCACCTGGAGGGGTAGGATGGGTTTCCATACCCAGACGGAAGCTAGGTACAAGGTTTAGCACTGACTTGGTGGCTCTGAGTTGGAGGCAAACCTCACTACATTTATTACTTTAATTCGTTCACAGCTCCCTATATGAAGCAGGTGGTCCTGGGTAAGATGCTCCTATGGAGAGTTGATGCTGACTTGATGGGCTGAATGGCCTCTGCACTGGAGAGGTTTTATAGTTCTATGAACAAAAGTCAATGTCAGAAGCTCCTTATAATGTCACTGGGTGTGGCTGAGCACATCTGCCAGCTTCTCCACAACAACCTGCAGCTGCAAGGACTTGAAGGGAATCCCACGTTAGAGGCATTGAAGGTTATCACTACCTTACACTTCTTTATAAGTGGCTCCTTCCAGGGCTTCACTGGGGATCTGTTCAATAGCAATACAAGTGCATACAGGAGGAACTCAGCAAGTGACAGATGCTTCGTTCAGCAAAGTGCATCAAATTGTTCAATTCTGCCTGGATCCTGAAAGTTTGCAGTGCTACACATGCAACTCGGCCAACGTTGTCTACCTGATACGTTACGGTAAAGGATGTCCCGAGGCACACTGGGGAGACCATGCAGACGCTATGTCAACGGATGAATGAACACCACTCGATAATCACCAGGCAAGAGTGTTCTCTTCCTGTTGGGGAACATTTCAGCAGTCACTGGCATTTGGTCTCCAATCTTTGGGCAAGTGTTCTCCAAGGTGGCCTTCACGACACACGACAGCACAGAGCCACTGAGCAGAGACTGATAGCCAAGTTCTGCACACATGAGGACGGCCTCAACCGGGATCTTGGGTCCATTTCACACTATCTATAACCCCCATGACTTGCCTGGGCTTCCAAAATCTCACTAACTGTCCTGGCTGGAGACAATACACATCTCTTTAACCTGTGCTTAACCCTCTGTCCACTCACATTGTCTGCACCTTTAAGACTTGATTACCTGTAAAGACTCACATTCCAACCATTATTTTGTAAATTGAGTTTGTGTCTTTATATGCCCCACTCACCTGACGAAGGGGCAGAGCTCTGAAAGCTAGTGGCTTGTGCTACCAAATAAACTGTTGGATTTTAACCTGGTGTTGTGAGACTTCTTACTGTGGATCCTGAAAGCCAGCAATTTCATATTCTTTGCAAGTGCAAAGCACTGTTGATTGCACACATATAGCCTTGAGAGTTCCCTGGCAACAGCCAGTCACATTCATTCATAGAAAAAGACACCACTCTTTGAATGTGCAGCTTATAAATAATCACAGAAGACAAATCATGAATGTTTGTGCTCAATTCCCAGGGAAGTCTCATGCTGCTCACATTCTGACGGACTTCCAGGTGTTACAGGTTTTTTTAAATGTCTCAACAACTGCAGGGCTGGCTCTCTGGGGACAAGTGCTACCCCCAGAGGACCTGGCTGATGACAGAAGTTCACCCTCAGTGGAGTGCTGCTGAAGAAAGCAACAACAACAATGCACATACCTCCACCAAATCTCACAGAAGACCGAGAGGCCTAGAAAGAGTGGACGTGGAGAGAATGTTTCCATTAGTGGGAGAGTCTAGAACTCGAGGCACAACCTCAGAGTGAAGGGACGCTCCTTTAAAACTGAGATCCGGAAGAATTTCTTCAGCCGGAGGGTGGTGCATCTGTAGAACTCATTGCCACAGATGTTTGTGGAGGCCAGTTCATTGAAAATGTTAAAGTTTATTTATTAGTCACAAGTAAGGCAATGAAGCTGCTGTGAAATTCCCCTAGTTGCCACAGGCCAGTGCCTGTTCGGATCAATGCACCTAACCAGCACATCTTTCAGAACGTGAGAGGAAACTGGAGCACCCCAGAAGAAACCCACACAGACACAGGAAGAACGTACAAATTCCACACAGATAGTGACTCAAGCTGGGAATCAAACCTGGGTCCCTGGCGCTGTGAAGCAGCAGTGCTAACCACTGCGCCACCGTGCTGCCCAGTGTCTTTAAGACAGAGATAGATAGGTTCTTGATTCATAAGGGGATCAAGGGTTACAGGGTGAAGTCAGGAGAATGGGGATGAGAATCATATCAGGCATGATTGAATGGCGGAGCAGATTCGATGGACTGAATAGCCTAATTCTGCTCCTATATCTTATGGTCTAAGTCTGCAACGGAACAGACAATGCGCCCCATAAACATGAGGTTCAGGTATTTGAACTGCAGACAAGGCTTTCTAATATTCACTATAGAAAGTATCCAGGATTATTGTTGCCTAGTGCGCAACCTATCGCTACAAAGGGGGGATGCTTTGCCTGAGGGAGACATGTAGGAATGTGTTGTGACCCCTGATGAACATGGTGAAAGAGATGGAAGTGACAAGGATCAGGAAGTCACTCAGCTGCATGCAGAGACCATAGTGGGATACGACACAGCAGACAGACGCATGCCAATCAGATAGCTAACGGATTCTAGGCTGAGTAAGCATCTGAAACAGTTCCAGCATTTTAGTTTTCTATCTTCTGCTGGTCAGAAGTCTCCAGCTCCTTTCTGGTTATGGACATTATACTTTACACTAATGTATCTTTATTTATAATAGCTGAATTAAATCACTCAGCTACCATCTGCTCTGCTGGTTGTTTGATCATTTGCATGCACAAAGCTGTGCTGATAAGCTCTGGTGCTAAATGTGTGCATTAGAAACTGCACAGCGTTGTGTTCTCCTGCGACCTTGAGCAGTTGTAATTAGAAATGTGATTTTTTTTCCCTGCCCTTACTAAATCCATGTGCATGGTACTTTGCAAGCAATATCAAATCTAAACTTGACAGGGATGCACTTGTGTGACCTTCACACAAGCTCTCAATGAAGGAGCTGGTTGGGGGAGAGTGGGGGGAGAGTGGGAGGTCAGCCTGGCAGAGAGCTCTTTCAGGTGGAACCAGATAGATGGGTCCACGGGCAGGAGCAGCGTGAGAACACCATCCATCTCAAGCTTGTTCCTCCACGCAGAATGATAATCCAATATCTCTTGACTTTTTTTTAAAGTTTATTTATTAGTCACAAGTAATGCTTACATTAAAACTGCAATGAAGTTGCTGTGAAATTCCCCTAGTCGCCACACTCCAGCACCTGTTTGGGTCAATGCACCTAGGGCGGCACGGTAGCACAGTGGTTAGCACTGCTGCTTTACAGCTCCAGGGACCTGGGTTCAATTCTCGGCTTGGGTCACTGTGTGGAGTTTGCACATTCTCCTCATGTCTGCATGGGTTTCCTCCGGGTGCTCCGGTTTCCTCCCACGGTCCAAAGATGTGCGGGTTAGGTTGATCGGCCATGCTAAAATTGCCCCTTAGTGTCCTGGGATGCGTAGATTAGTGGGTAAATGTGTAGGGATATGGGAGTAGGGCTTGGCTGGGATTGTGGTCGGTGCAGACTCAATGGGCTGAAGGGCCTCTTTCTGTACTGTAGGGTTCTATGGTAACCAGTATGTCTTTCAGACTGTAGGAGGAAACCAGAGCATCCAGAAGAAATCCATGCAGACACAAGGAAAACATGCAAACTCCACACAGACAGTGACCCAAGCCAGGAATCGAACCTGAGTCGCTGGCACTGTGAGGCAGCAGTGCTAGCCACTGTGCCACCGCCGCCCCTTTATCATTATCTTTATCTTTCCGAGCAGTTTTAATGTAACTCTGGAGTCCACTCAATGGGAATGCCTCACCTGAACTGTGGGTTACCGAGTTGCAACCACTCCAGACCCTCCAACCACAGGGACACTGACAGGTCTCAATCCTAGTTGGCTTTAGCTTTAGTGTGAGACTGTAATCCGTCACTGTGGCCACCGAGCCAAGGTAAACATCTTTTCCGCATGAACCCTTCAGAGACCAATTTGAGCTGCTAATGCTTCACATGGCTAGCCTCACAATCCTCAACACAGTCCATTCTACTGCCTCTTCTTCCGTGCACTAACACCCTGGTTCTTCAGGGATACCCAATGTACTTTGGTTGCAAACCCTTCATTTGAAGTCTCCTTTGATAAGGAAACCAACACACAAATCTCCATGTGAGGTCTGACAAAGATTTCAGTCAACTGCTCACTCATTCCTTAAATCCTGCATTCAAATCATTCACGCACCCCAGACAGTCTCTCTTCCACCTTCTTCCGTCGGGAAAAAGATACAAAAGTCTGAGGTCACGTACCAACTGACTCAAGAACAGCTTCTTCCCTGCTGCCACCAGACTTATGAATGGACTTACCTTGCATTAAGCTGATCTTTCTCTGCACCCCAGCTATGACTGTAACACTACATTCTGTACTCTCTCGTTTCCTTCTCTATGAACGGTTTGCTTTGTCTGTATAGCAAGAAACAATACACTGTATACTAATACATGTGACTTTAATAAATCAAATGAAATAAAATCAAGTTCTTGCAGGCAAGGCTAACTTGCCTGTTGCCTCCTTCACCAATATGTTAGCTCAAAATGACAAATCACCAAGGAGGTCATTAATGCATGGACCCACCCAGCACAGCTTCTGCCAGACATTCGGGGCAGCCTCTGGTTTTCTACTACAAGAAGACAATGTAGAGCTTCTGTCTCTGAGCCTTGAAACTGCAGCAACAGTGTTCCTTGTCATTCACACAACAGGTTTAACCTCCTTTGTGTAACCACGGTATTCAACCACATCGCACATCAGGGCAACAGCAGCAGGAGAAGCAATCACATTTTCAGAGATAAGAACATGAGCTGTAAGTAATGGATAGCATGATGCAGGCTGCACACTCACAGTTGATGGTCAATACTTAATCATGCACATGAGAGACCATTGAGTAATCCCTATGTTGATAATGCGAGAGAAGTGAATCTGTAGGGGTTCATTATTGGACTCTGATGGGGCCCAATATTCCACACCCTTAAGTGCCCACAACCATTGAAGCAACTAGCAGCAAGATAGAATCCAGGAAACTTCCAAACTGTGCACGTGAATACATACTTACAAATGAGGTGGATACTCAGCGAGATCTTTGTGCCGTCATGCATCAGTCACTGAAAGTAAGCGCCTCGGTACAGCAGACAGTAAAGAAGGCAAATGGCACGTTGACCTTCATAGTGAGAGGATTTGAGTATAGGGATAGGGATGTTTTACTGCAATTGTACAGGGCGTTGGTGAGGCCACACCTGGAGTAGTATTGTGTGCAGTTTTGGTCTCCTTATCTAAGAAAGGATGTCCTTGCTATAGAGGGAGTGCAGCGAAGGTTTACCAGGCTGATTCCTGGGGTGGCAGGTCTGTCATATGAGGAGAGGCTAAGTCGGTTTGGACTATATTCACTAGAGTTTAGATGAGTGAGAGGGGATCTCATAGAAACGTATACAATTCCAACAGATTGGACCAAGTAGAGTCAGAAAGAATGTTCCTGATGGTGGAGGAGTCCAGAACTAAGGGGTCGTAGTGTGAAGATAAGGGGTAAATCTTTTCTACTGGGGTGAAGAGAAATTTCTTCACCCAAAGAGTGGTGAATGTGTGGAATTCACTACCACAGAAAGTAGTTGAGGCCAAAACATTGTGTGATTTCAAGAAAAAATTGGATATAGCTCTTGGGGCTAAAGGGATCAAGGGATGGGCAGGGAAGGCGGGATCAGGATATTGAATTTGATGATCAATAGTGATCAAAATGAATAATGGAGCAAGCTCAAAGGGCCGAATGGCCTACTCCTACTTCTAGATACATAATTCATAATTTTAAAAAAATGAACAGTGGTAATCATTTGGATTAGGTGAATTATTCGTCTAGATTTTACCTTTCACAAGTTTTGAATACTTAGCTGCAGGGTGATTTTATGTCCTATGTTTTAAGGGATTGACTGTCCGATATCTTCCAGGACCACCTGGGGAGACTGATCCCGGGAGTCTCTAGCGCGATTTTCAGTGATTTAAATGATCCTGTAACTGAGTGAGTTGGCCAGCAGAGGGACTTGGTAAGATAAATTGTATCCACCTACCCCTGCTCTCATTTAAAAGAACCCAACCCCACTCAACACCTATCCCCTTCTCCCTCTCCCACTTACCAAACCCCAGCCTCTGCTCTCACACTCCACCCCTTTCCTGATCCCACAGTTGAACATTTCAATGTTCCCTTATTTCAATGATCCTTTATTTCAGCAACGTTAATCACCCAGGGCCAGTAAGTTTAACCACAATGTCTGGTCTGAACGAGAACCAGTTGGACAACTCAACTGGGATTAACTCAACTAGACCAGTTCCAATTTCCATTGAAGAATGGGCCCATTGATAACCGATACTTATTTCTGAGGGGTGTCGATATTCACCAAGTAACTCAGAGCGCAGGAAAAAAAAGTTTGGTTTTTGGACATTGCTGGTTTTGAATAGCCAGATTTGTGGTACTCTCCGTGTTTTTACATTGAAAGCTAAGCTCATTTTACAAGAGGGATAATATGGGTGGGATCGAGATTGATGGCTATAGGCGTCAGAACCGATGTGAAAGAAAAGGTACCTAACATACAGTAGGCTGGGGATGGGGATAGGGAAAGGAAGGGAATGTGGTGCTGAAGTTGTCTTTGGATGACTGAGGGCCAATATTGAATGATGGAATTATGAAAATGGATGAATATTATTTTGCTCAGTTACCCTTGTGAATCATAGAATGCTTAGATTCATAGAGGTTTACAGCATGGAAACAGACCCTTCGGCCCAACTTGTCCATCCCACCCCCTTTTATTAACCCCTAAACTAGTCCCAATTGCCTGCATTTGGCCCATGTCCCTCTATGCCCATCTTACCCATGTAACTGTCTAAATGCTTTTTAAAAGTTACTCACCAACTCTGTGAAAAAACCCTTTTGTATCTCTCCCCTCTCACCTTAAACTCATGCCCTCTAGTTTTAGACTCCCCTATCTTTGGGAAAAGATATTGACTAGCTAGCTGATCTTTGGATTCTCTTTTGTCTTACCTGCCAAAACAATCTCGTGCCTCCTTTTTCCCCTCCTGATTTCTCTCATCTCTACTTCTACACCTCTTATACTCTTCAAGAGATCCACTTGATCCCAGCTGTCTATGCATGTCATGTGCCTCCTTCTTCTTCTTGACCAGGGTCTCAATATCCCAAGGCATCCAGGGTTCCCTACTTCTACCAGCCTTGCCCTTCACTCCAAGAGGAATGTGCTTACCCTGAACCAGGATTAAAACACTTTTGAAAGAACTTTACTTCAGAAAATTAAATGGGTGGGTCAAGTCCATGAAAATGTGTGTTAAAGTTAAAATTTATTTATTAGTCACAAGGAGGCTTACATTAACACTGCAGTGAAGTTACTGTGAAAATCCCCTTGTTGCCACGCTCTGGCGCCTGTTTGGGTATACTGAGGGAGAATTCAGCATGGCCAATGCACCTAACCAGCACGTCTTTCGAACGTGTACATATAATTATCGAGTCCCTACAGTGCAGAAGGAGGCCATTCAGTCCATCAGGTTTCTGAAAGAGCATCTTACCCAGACCCTATCCTCATAATCCCAATAATCCAAATGTTCTGAGACACTAAGGGGAGACAGTAATGTAGTGGTATTGTCATTGGACTAGTAATCCACAGACCCAAGGTAATGCACTGGGTTTGAATCTCACAATGGTGAAACTTGAACTCAACACAAAATTGCAATTAGAAGTCTAACAATGACCATGAAACCATTATCAATTGTCGTAAAAACCCACCTGGTTCACTAATGTCCTTAGGGAAGGAAATCTGCCATCCTTGTTGGGTCTGGCCTACATGTGACTCTAGATCCACGTCGATGTGGTTGACTCTCAAATGCCCTCTGAAATGGAGGGCAGTTAGGGATGGGTAATAAGTGCTGGACCAGCCTGCAATGCCCACATTCTGTAAAATAAAAATTTAGTATGGCCAATCCACTTAAACTGTACATTGTTGGATTGTGGGAGGAAACCAGAGCACCCGCAGGAAACCCACACAGGGAGAATATATACAAGATTCTCACAGACAGTTACCCAAGGTCAAAAGTGAACCCACGTCCCTGGTGCTGTGAGGCAGCAGTGCTAACCACTGTGTCACCACATCGACACATGGGCCAAGGGAGGCCATTAAACAGTGTGGTAAAAGTCTATGATAGGGTAGGGTTTATGGACTGTGGGAGGAAGTTAGATGAGACTGGTTGAGTGTGCATTGGCTGTCGAAGGAGGGTTAATGTGGCAAATAACCAGTTGCTGGTGCGTGCCTTCTGATATTCCATTTTCCAGGAATCGATCGGATTTTCATCAGGTATCTATGTCATTCGTGTTGTGCAGATAGTAAGTTACCTCCATCAATTAATTACTCCACAGGTTTGAGATTGCCATTTGCTCACGGTGTAACTTTCCTGAAAGATTTATAATGCCTTTCAATTAGTGAACTTCACACAATCGATAGCAATTTTCTTATTATTAAAAGGTATTAAGCAAATGACAAGCATTTCTATAAGCTGTAGTTACAGTTAATTGCTAAAGACTTCTCTCTGAATGAACAGTGATTTTCATATTGATTTCTATATCAGATTTTACTATAATATTAAAACAAACTGAAAATCGATGGGTTGATTCTCTATTTTCTGTACTTTGTGACTTTGTTGGAATATGATGAGGAATCGGATGTTCAGCAATTTAAAACTAGGGTGGTATCTCCAAATGCTAAAGCTTTTAAAAGAACTTCCGTTCTATATAAGTGCCTAAAGAAAACCTGATATCGGACCCATGTTCACATTGTCCTCATGATGCTGTGCTTCCAGACACACAAAATATGTAAGTTTGACTTTTGTAAACTGAGAAGCCAGTCAGGCTTTCTGTTCTAATAGCACTTTAAATGCAAAAGATGTTCCAACGAGTTGACAAAAAAACTCCAAAGTTACAATGCAAGAAAGGATTTGTATTTTTACAGCATTTTAAAGACCAAGCCAATTTACCAAGTCAAAGAAGTACTTCTGAATTTTAGTCTGACACTTTTCCCAGTTCAGCACTTCCTCTGTACTGACCCTCTGACAGTGCAGCACTCCTTCAGTACTGACCCTCTGGCAGTGCAGCACTCCTTCAGTACTAATCCTCTGATAGTGCAGCACTCTCTCAGGACTACTTCTCTGACAGTGTAGCGCTCCCTCAGTGCTGAGCCTCTGACAGTGCAGCACTTCCTCAGTACTGACCCTCTGACAGTGCAACGGTCCCTCAGTACTGACCCTCTGACAGTGCAACGCTCCCTCAGTACTGACCCTCTGACAGTGCAGCACTCCCTCAGTATTTGTCATCCAACAGTGCAGCACTCCCTCAGTATTTGTCATCCAACAGTGCAGCATGATCTCAAGGCTGACCTGACTGTGCAGTATTCCCTCTTCAATAGTGCAGCAGTGCCTCAGGACTAGTCCTCTGACAGTTCCATGGCAGTCAGGGCCCTTCCAACAATGCAGTTGTAGCACTGCTTTAGCACTGGCCTTCTGACTGCGGTTCTCTCTCTCTCTCTCTCTCTCAATACAACCTCCCATTAATCATCGTGCAACCATCAGCAAACCTCCCACTACTGACCTTGTGATGGAGAGAATGTCATCAACAAAGCAGCTGAAGGTGTTTAGGCCTTAGACATTGCCTTGAGGTCAGATGAGAAGCTTGCTAGGGCATTTCAGAGGGCAGTTAAAACTTAAAACACATTGCTGTGGATCAAGAGTCACATGTAGATCAGCCTGGGTAAGGACAAAGATTTCCTTCCCTGAAGGAATATAGTGAACCAGGTGGACTTTTAACCAACAATTAATTTCATGGCCACAAATACTGATACTAGCTTTTTATTTTTGATTGACTTAATCAACTGAATTAAAATTCATTAACAGAATTCAAGGCCTCGGGATTACTAGTCAAATAACATAACCACTAGAACACAGTTCCCCAGCCTTCTGACAAGTCAGTGAATTAAGATGTTAATCTGAGCAAATTAATTCTATACTAGTACATAAGCGTTGACATTCTTAAGCGTAAATTTAATCTTGGGCCTTCACCAGTTGTTGCTGTTTCGCTATTGATCACTAGAGGGAGCAGACAGCACAATGAGATAACGACCAAATAATCTGACTGTTTCAGTGACTGAGGGGTAAGGACGAGGACACTGAGGAGAACTTAAAGAAAACTGTGGCACAGAATCTTTTATTTCCACCTCATACATGAGCTTGGTTTAAAGTTTCATCTAAAAGGTGACATCTCAGACTGTAAAAACCTCTGCCCTTTGACAGTGCAGCACTCCCTCAGTACTGACCCTCTGATAGTGTAGCACTCCCTCAGTACTGACCCTCTGACAGTGCAGCACTCCCTCAGCACTGACCCTCTGACAGTGCAGCACTTCCTCAGTACTGACCCTCTGACAGTGCAGCACTCCCTCAGCACTGACCCTCTGACAGTGCAGCACTCCCTCAGTATTGACCCTCTGACAGTGCAGCACTCCCTCAGTATTGACCCTCTGACAGTGCAGCACTCCTTCAGTACTGACCCTCTGAGAATGCAGCACTCCCTCAGTACTGCCCCTCTGAGAATGCAGCACTCCCTCAGTACTGACCCTCTGACAGTGCAGCACTCCCTCAGTACTGACCCTCTGACAGTGCAGCACTCCCTCAGTACTGACCCTCTGACAGTGCAGCACTCCCTCAGTACTGACCCTCTGATAGTGTAGCACTCCCTCAGTACTGACCCTCTGACAGTGCAGCACTCCCTTGGTACTGCCCCTCAGTCAGAGCAGAAATCCCTCAGTACTGACCCCCTGACAGTGCAGCAATTCTTGGATGGTAAGGCACTTACAAAACTCCCAACTTACTGGAAAAAACGCATTGAATAATAATGCCTCAGCAGTTATTACTTTCACCTCTCAGCCTGAAAGTTGTAGGTTAAATCCAACTCCAGAAACTTGCGCTGGAATTTTACCACCCCACCTGCCATGGAATCAGAGCAGGCAAGTGGCAGACAATGGAAATGCACATTGATCTCAGGCAGGATTTTACGGTTTCAGGATGAGCAAGGCCGTAAAATCCCACCCTGATGCCCTAGAGCAGCATCCATTTCTCAGTTTCAACTGCTGAAACCCTCATCCATGCTATTGTTACCTCTACAGCCAACAGTCCCACATTCTACCTTCCATAAATTTGATGTCATTCAAAAACTCTGTGTCTGAACTCGCACCAAGTCCAATTCACCTCCATGCTCATTGATGTATACTGGCTCTTGTTCAAACAATGTCTTAATTTTAAAATTCTCATCCCTCCTGATCTCTGAAATCTCTGCTGCCCCATTCCTCCCTCCAATCTTGCACTCCTCAAATGCTGTACATCCCGATTTCAATCATTCTGCCATTGGGCGACTACATCCTCAATCGTTTAGGCCTTAAGGTCTGGAATTTCTTCCTTAAACCTCTCTGCCTCTCTCTCCTCCTTTAGGAAACTCTGGCTTAGGACATGTGGGAGGCACGGTGGCACAGTGGTTAGCACCACAGCCTCTCAGTGCCAGGGATCTGGGTTCAATTCCGGCCTTGGGTCACCGTCTGTGCGGAATTTGCACGTTCTCCCCATTCCTGCATGGCTTTCCTCTTGGTGCTCCCGTTTCCTCCCACAGTCTGTAGGATATGCTGGTTAGGTGATTTGGCCATGCTAAATTCTCTCTCAGTATAACCGAACAGGCACTAGAGTGTGGTGACTGAGGGATTTTCACAGTATCTTCATCGCAGTTAATGTAAGCCTACTTGCGGCACTAATAAATAAAAATTATAATAAATACGTTCTTCTTTTGAAAACTTTTGACCAAGATTTTGGTCATTTGACCTAATATCTCCTTTTAAGGTTGCAGATGTCAAATTTTGTTTCATAGTGTTCCGGTGAAGTACCTTGGTACATCCTTTACTGTTCAAAAATCTACACCTTAAAAACATTCCCAGTGAAGGCTACCTCGTTGAATGTTTTTAAGGCAAAATTAGGTAAATGTTTGAACAGTAAAGGAATGTTCTTTACGGAGGAGGACGTGAATAATTTGCCGGGTGTTAGCGATGGAAAGGTGGTAGGACTGGAGGGTCTCGATGACATTACTGTTACTAGAGAGGTGGTGCTCGACAGACTGGAGGGGCTGATTGTGGACAAGTCCCCAGGACCGGATGGAATGCATCCGAGGGTTCTGAAAGAAATGGCGGAGGTGATAGTGGATGCCTTGGTGGTTATTTTCCAGACGTCGCTGGATTCTGGGGAAGTGCCGGAAGATTGGAAAGTGGCTAATGTTACGCCGTTGTTTAAGAAGGGTGCCAGGCAAAAGGCGGGGAATTATAGGCCGGTTAGTTTAACGTCTGTTGTAGGTAAAATGTTAGAATCCGTCATCAAGGAGGAAATAGCGAGGCACCTTGAGGGGAATTGCTTGATAGAGCAGACGCAGCACGGTTTTGTTAAGGGGAAGTCGTGTCTGACAAATTTACTGGAGTTCTATGAGGATGTGTCTAGGGCGGTGGATAGAGGAGAGCCGGTGGATGTGGTCTTTCTTGATTTTCAGAAGACGTTTGACAAGGTACCTCACAAGAGGTTATTGCAGAAGGTCAGGGGACATGGAGTTGGGGGTAGGGTGTTAGCGTGGATAGAGGACTGGTTGTCAAATAGGAGGCAGAGAGTGGGGGTCAATGGGTGCTATTCGGATTGGCAGTTGGTGACTAGTGGAGTGCCTCAGGGGTCGGTGCTGGGGCCTCAGCTATTTACCACTTACATAGATGATCTGGAGGAGGGAACCGAGTGTATGGTGTTGAAATTTGCTGATGACACCAAGATTGGTGGAAAGGCAAATTGTGCGGAGGGTGTGGAGAGTCTGCAGAAGGATCTAGATAGGCTGGGCGAATGGGCCAGGAACTGGCAAATGGAATTTAATGTTGGCAAGTGCGAGGTGGTCCACTTTGGTAGGAATAATGGTAGGAAGGATTATTACTTACGTGGAGAAAAACTGCAGCAGGCGACGGTACAGAGGGACCTCCGGGTCCTTGTGCATGAGTCGCAAAAACCCAGCTTGCAGGTGCAGCAGGTGGTCAGGAAGGCGAATGGGGTGCTGGCCTTCATATCGAGGGGGATTGAATATAAAAGTAGGGAGGTCTTGCTGCGGCTATATAGGACATTGGTGAGGCCGCAGCTGGAGTACTGTGTGCAGTTTTGGGCGCCGTACTTACGCAAGGATATTTTGGCCTTGGAGGGAGTGCAGAGGAGGTTTACTAGGCTGATGCCGGAGTTGAGGGGGTTGAGCTATGAGGAGAGGCTGAATAAACTAGGCTTGTACTCGTTAGAGTTTAGAAGAATGAGGGGAGATCTCATTGAGATGTATAAGATGATGAATGGGATGGATAGGATAGAGGTGGAGAGACTCCTCCCGCTCAGAAAGGATAGTAGGACTAGGGGGCACAGCCTCAAGATAAAGGTTTAGAACAGAGTTGAGGAGGAACTTCTTCACTCAAAGGGTGGTGAATCTCTGGAATTCTCTGCCCGTTGAAGTGGTGGAGGCTACCTCGCTAAATATTTTTAAGACGCGGGTTGATGGGTTTTTGATAAGAGAGGGGATTAAGGGTTATGGGGAGAGGGCGGGAATGTGGAACTGAGCCACGACAGATCAGCCATGATCTTATTGAATGGCGGGGCAGGCTCGAAGGGCCAGATGGCCTACTCCTGCTCCTATTTCTTATGTTCTTATGAATCAAGGGTTATTGTGAGCGTGTGGGTAAGTGGAGCTGAGTGCATGAAAATATCAGCCATGATCTTACTGAATGGCAGAGCAGGCTTGAGGGGCCAAATGGCCTACTCCTGCTCCTAGTTCTTACGTTGTGATGATATTGTGATAAAGGTGTTGTATAATTATAAGTTGTTATTAAAGGCACTACATGAATGCATGTTGTTGTTGCTGCTTGTTCAGATCTCAGGGAACACCTGCACAGTCCGTGGGCACCCAGCTCACCTGCTCCAAGGGAGGGCGGGGCCTCCGGACGCGTGCTCGGCAGGTGGGGCGAGGCTGGGCTGCGCATGCTCCGATAGAAGGGATAAGGCGAGGTTGAGCTGCGCGCATGCTCCAATAGACGGAGGTGGGGCGGGGCCGTGGGCAGGTGGGGCGAGGCTGGCCTGCGCGCATGCTCGGGTGGAAGGAGGCGGGGGCGAGGCTGAGCTGCGCATGCTCAGCTGGAGGGGGCGACGGGTCGATCCTGCGCATGCGCCCTTGCCGCCGGCGGCTCGGCTGTCAAAACCTGAGGCGGATGTTTTTAACGGACACGCGGCGGGAAAGAAAAACGGATCGGGACCCTTCGCTTCGGTTCATCGAAAATGTCCCATTGGAGGTGGAGGCAAAAAAGCTGAGGTGAAGTGGTGCCGCCTTTAGTTGAAGGAGCGAGAAAAGACCGTTTTTCGCTACTTGAGGGAAGAGATCAGCGGCGGTTGGACGCGTGCTCGAGGATGAAGCGGGCGTCTCGCGCGGGGCCGCCGCCGCCACCCTTGCTCCTCGCCGCCTACTCCGCCGCCTACTTGTTGCTGCTGCTGCTCTTACTGTTGCCCGCCGGGGGCCGGGCCCAGACCGAGCCGCCGGATGATGACAGCGTCAACGACGAGCTGGTGGACGCCGTGGTGAAGGTGTCGTACGTGGATCGGGTCAGTGGGCAGCGGGTCCCGGTGCCGGGCCGGGGCGAGGACGGTCGCTACAGCCGGGACTCCCCCAAGGAAAGTGTGGAAAGCGGCACCGTGCTGGTGCCCGCCTGGGTGCCCGGCACCCAACGTAACCTACAGGGCTGCGACCCCCGCACCCGCTTCGCCGTGCCGCCCGACACCCGCCGCTGGATCGCGCTGCTGAACCGGGGCAACTGCACCTTCAAACAGAAGATCCTGCGGGCTGTCGCGCACAAGGCGTCGGCTGTGGTCATTTATCACAACGTGACGGACGAGAAGCCGAAGACCATGACCCACAAAGGTAAAGCAAAGGGCGGGCGGAATCAGGGGAGGGTGTGTGTGTGTGGGGAGAGTGGATGGTGCCTGCACCCAGCATCTGATCAACACGGATGAGGGACTGAACCAGCAGAGAGGGAATACTCCAGCTGGGAGAGCGGAGATAACAACATAGCAAAGAGGGGGAATTGATCCCAGGGGAGAGGGAACTGGTCCAGTAGGGAGATTTAACTGGTCGGGAGCATGAATGAGATGGATTAAACCATTTGACTGGGAGGTTTTTTTTACTTATTCGGTTGCCCTTAGCCCTTATTATGTGAGGCAATTTTAGAAGGCGTTTAAGAGTCAAAACACATTGCTTGGGTGTGGAGTCACATGTAGACCAGCTGCAGTTAAGGGTGGCAGATCTCTGTCTCTTCAGGACGTAAGTGAACCAGATGGGCTTTTACAACACTTGACAATGGTTCCAATGTAAAACTTTTAATTCCAGATTTTTGTTGAGTTCAGATCCCACCATCTGTCATAGTGGGATTCGATCCTCGGTTCCCAGAGCATTATCCTGGGTCTTTGGCTTACTAGGCCGATAACAATAGCACTACGTCATTGCCTTTTCTTAAGCCAGCAGCTAGGAAGATGAAAAAAGGAACTAAACCAACAGAGTGGAAATAATTCAATCATGAGATTGGCATATTACCACACAAGAGAAAGTGGTAATAAAGTAGCAACAAAAGAAGGAGGAGCAATAAACGCAGAAGGATGGGAGTTAAAAAGCAAATCAAAATTATTGTTTTATTTGTGTGCACAGTGCAGAGCTTCATGTTGCCTATTAAACTATGAGAATGGAATTCATATCATCTGAGAAAAGAAATGTTTCAAATGTTGAAAATCTGACAAGAAAATACTGTAAACCCAGCCAGGGCTCATTGAAAAAGAAGAAAAGAAAGTTGCTTTAATATTTCAAATAGAGAACCTCTCTTATTACCCTTGCACGAGCCCTTGTTGCATTTCCGTTTTGTAACACAGCGGCCCTGTCCGTTGGTTGCTTTATGATGTGGTTCTATTGCTCATGTTGATTTTTGGTGTGTGTGTGTTAGTGTTAATGCTCGTAAAGGCAATTCAGTGAGCCGATGTGATTCCTTTTTAAATTAATGTTCTCCAAAACCTTGGAGGTAATTTATATTTGGCTCCAGCTGCTAGACTGACATTAGTTTGTTTTTGCCCTGTTTGTTTTAAATTGAGATACTGTTTAAGGTGATGATTATATTAATGATTTAGAATCATAACGATGAGGGAACTAAATGTAATATATCCAAATTTGCAAATGATACAAAGCTGGGTGGGAGACTGAGCTGTGAAGAGGATACAAAGATGCTTCAGTGTGTTTTGGACAAGTTAACAAATGGGTGGACAAATGCATGCCAGATGCAGTATAATATGAATAAATGTAAGGTTATCTGTTTTCGTAGTAAAAACAGGAAGACAGGTTATTAACTGGCTATAGATTGAGAGAGAGGAATGTACGAGACCTGGGTGTCCTGGTGCACCAGTCACTGCGAGTAAGTATGCAAGCGCAGTAGGCAAATGATATGTTGGCCTTCATTCCGAGAGGATTTGAACGCAGGAGCAAGGATGGCTTGCTGTTATATAGGGCCTTGGTGCAGCAGTTTTGGTCTCCTTATCTGAGGAAGGATGTTTTTGCTATGGGGAGACTGCAGTGAAGGCTTACGAGACTGGTTCCTGGAAAGCAGGACTGATGTGTGAGGAGGGGAGTTGGTGAGGATTATATTTGCTGGAGATTAGAAGAATGAGGGAGCAATCTCATAGAAACCTGTAAAATTCTAACAGGACTAGACAGACTAGATGTAAGAAGGATGTTTCCAATGGTGTGGCTTCTGATAGATATGGGGTAAGCCATTTAGGGCTGAGATGAAGAGAAATTTCTTCACCCAGAGTGTTGAATCTGTGGATTTCATTACGACAGAAAGCCGTTGAAGCCAAAACACTGTGTAATTTCAAGAAAAAATTGTATGTCACTCTTGGGGCTAAAGGGATGGAGGGATATGAGGAGGGAAGCAGGAAAAGGTCACTGACAGGGACAATCAGCTATCGTAAGTGACACAGCAAGCGCGAATGGCCTAATCGTGCCCCTATTTTCTATATTTCCATGAAACCGCTAAGGACTTTAAGACAGGGCGTAACTAAGATTGAGAGAATGAGTGCAAGAGGTTAACTAATCTACAAAGATTAAATACATGCTCAACTTCTTAAAATAAATTATCAAATGTTTTTGCATTGCTACAAAGCTGAAACCCCCATTTGCAGTATCAAGATTGTATTGTAACTACTGTTAGTGTAATCTGATGCAAAAAGTGTAATGTGTTGCAACGTTTCTGCTTGTTCTTTGTTGTTGTTGATGTTTGAGGTTAGTGTTAGTTTCTTGTGGTACCAATGTCATATTTCACTATTCAGGACTAGATTGCCCACAGCCTGTGCACCTGTTGTACCCAAAATGTTTACAACTGTTCATTGGAAGACCTGATACCATATTATGATGTTCTGTTGGAGAAAGTGTAACTTCTTTCAAAGATTTGATAACAGCCCTGGAATAAGTCTACCTGTATTAATAAACCAGCAAACGTCATCAAAATACAATGGGCACCATGGCTCAGTTGGTAGCACTCTCTCCTCTGAATGGAGGTTTGAGAGTTCGAGTCCTGCTTGTGAGAGAGTTGAGCACAAATGTAAATCCAGGCTAATAGCCCATGCAGTATGGAGGGAGCATGCCCTATTGGAGGTGCTGATGAAACGTTAACTGAGATCCATTTACTCTCCCGAGATGACATTAAAAATATGCTACTTTGAAGAAGACCAGTGGAATTCCTTCTGGACTAGATCAATATTTATCTGGTTTTCCAAAAACAGAGATTTATTAAACTTGTTATTGCATTTCCTAATTCCAATTGACTATAGTTCAAAAGGTACTTTCTTGGCTGTAAACACTTTAGAACATCTTGAGGACAGGACAGATGCTATAGAAATGCAAGTCTTTTTATGGTTATCACACGTTACATTTCTTTCTGAAAATAATATTTTGGGCTGTAATATGAGCAAGACATAACGTGGTGAGTATATTGTGCTTTGGAGGATCAGATGACTTTGGACCTGTGGTTCCTAAAGCTTTCCACCATTGGCATCCTGCCTGGAATTGCTGTAGGTTTCTTGACAGAGATTGATCGATATGATCAGTCAACAACGGTGTTTCTGTTGTACCATGTGATTATCTGAATCGTCAAAGACAAACTAGATGTATCCGAGTCTTTTTTTACTAGTAATTCCTATGTTCCAAAGGCACTATCTTTCCAAGAAAGACAAGCATTGGCCAAATTGCTACATATAAATTATAGCTAGAACCAGATAGTGGGTGGGCAAATTGTGTGTCATGGCCTGCACTGAAGCTGCAAACTATTCACTGTGAATAAAATGGATCCTGATGGCTGTGAGCTATCTAATTTCCATTCTGATTTAGTAACCATGTCTAACCTGTCTTTAAGAATATGTGACCTGATCCACAATGGCAGTGTCAATAGAATTGTATGAATTATATGGCATTTTGTTAAAGGTAAAACATATGGTGTTAATGGTATTAGTGTGATGTTTGTTTTTCAAGCTTATCACTGATTTATTTACAAGTCTGCAGAACTTGGTGGTGACAGAAGACAACCTCTGTTTAGTAAAAAATAAACCTGTTATCACTGATGATCTGCTGGCAAAGTGCCATCCATATGATTGTGAAAATTAACCTCCCATGTCACGATTGTATTTCATGCACTCCACTTATAAATAAATCTTAATGTATGAATTGCACCGAGGGATGTGTAGCATTTGGAATGACTTTCAGAAACCATTGTCCTTTCATTAGATCAGAAAGAGGAATACATTGATAGTATTTCTGTCAGTCCAGTTGGGAGGAAATGCTTTTGGCACAGTTGCATTGAATGTGCTTCTGGGTAGCACTGCTTATCAACATTACAGAGGAAGGTAATTTATGTGTATTTTGTATGTGACAGTGTTAGGAATCTCTAATATGCAGTGACAATAGAAAGACTACACACACAAATAATGAAACACTGTACCTTCCTTATCCATATCTATGCTAAGTTCTGTGTTATCTTTACATTTTTGAACATTTATCAAGTGTTAACTGGCTTCTTAATTGATGTCACAGTCATACCAGCTCAGATGTTTGAACTGGATATTAGGTTTACTGCAGTTGTCCTGCTTTTACCGAACTACCTGGGTTTGATTGGAGGCTGGAGTGAACGGGAAAATATATCGTCCTGAGGAACAGCAAGATTAAGAACCATTATTTGGGTTTTTATTCTGTGGAGCCCATTTTAATTAAGAAGTTGTTTCACATAAATTTCTCCCTAAGTTTAGTTTCCATGCAATTATGAAATGCAAATCTGACACACTTTATGTATTTATACGTTAAATCTAGTCTGCAAATATCATTGACAATACCCACAGGAAACATTATCTATGTGAACTTTTTATCCTTGCAAGTAAATGTTCGTGACTGGAGTTAACTTAGCATTCTGGCATGTTTTGACTGGAAACTAAATGCCATTATTTGTTACAGCCCCAAAATGGTTTTCTGAAAGAGAGCCTGCAGTATATGTAAGCTGCAACAACCCTGTATTGTTGAAACCATCACAGAAAGTAGGAGTAGACCATTTGGTCCTTTGAGCATGCTCTGCCATTCAATATGTTTGTGTCTTTTTATTGCCCTGTTTGCGAACACAAGTACTCACTCACCTGAAGAGGGAGCTCAAAGCTCTGTGCTGCCAAATAAACCTGTTGGACTTAAACCTGGTGTTGTGAGACTTCTTACCATTCAGTGTGATCATGGGTGATCCTCTATCTCAATGCCATATTCCTGCTTTCTCCTCATACCCTTGGTACCATTTAAAATGTACCAAAAGTATTGTAGGAATTCAGCCTATGCCAGTTTTCCATCACCAAGTACCCTTTATTGCCTATCAAAGAGAAAGGGCTGCACTTATGGCTTACAGCTAGTCTGTACCTCCGGACCTACAACTCCAATCTCGGGTGAGCAACAGCTTTATAAGCCCCTACTGTCTCCTTCTCATTGACCAAGCTGCTCAATAAGGAGGCTTGTATCCCACAAAGATCTAGGGAGATCAATCATTGTTCCCCATCATAACATCCCTCCTCCCTTAGGTTCGAGTCTCCCCCAACATCCCCACTGCAAGAAGGCACTTACCACTGCTTAGCGATCGGTCTGAGATCCATTGAAGGCTGAGGTGGGTCGGGCAGCGTAAACCAAATAGGGGACCTGCCCTCCACACTGGAAGCCTCAGATGAACCTGCATCTGAGGAGATATAGGTGTCAGACCTTCTCAAAGGTCAATCCACAGAAAGCGACTGGCCCAGATGGGGTACCCGGGCAAGCACTTAGAGCTGCGTGGATCAGCTGGCCGAGGCATTCGCAGACACCTTTAACCTCACTTCACAACAAGCTGAGGACACTATCTGCTTCAAGAAGATGACCATTATCCCAGCACTAAAGAAAAGCCAAACAATGTCCCTTAATGATTATCATCCAGTGGCTCTGACATCCATCGTTATGAAGTGCTTCAAAAAGTTAGTCATGGCACAAATCAATTCCATCCGTTCGAAATCAGTTCGCCTACCACTGCAGCCAGTCCACAACAGATGCCATCTCCTTGGTCCTGCACTCAACCCTGGAACACCTAGATAACAAAGACACCTATGTCAGACTTCTATTTATTGACTATAGCTCAGCCTTCAGCACCCTTATTCCTCTGAAACTCACCTCCAAACTCCATAGCCTGGGCCTCAAGTCTCCTTCTGCGACTGGATCCTGAACTTCCTAGCCCACGACCACAATCAGTAAGGATAGGCATCAATACCTCTTCCACAATCATCCTCAACACCGGTGCCCCGCTGAGCTGTGTCCACAGCCCCCTACTATATTCCTTGTAAACCTATGACTGTGTGGCCAAATTCTCTCCAACTAAATTTTCAGATTTGCTGATGACGCTACCATAGTGGATCGGATCTCAGACAATGACAAAACAGAGCACAGGAATGAGATAGAGTCTGAAACTCGTGAGACAACAATAATTTCTCCCTCTGTCAACGAAATGATGGAGATAGTCATTGATTTCAGGAAGCGTAGTGGAGAACGTGCCCCTGTCTAATCAATAGGGATAAATTAGAAATGGTCGAGAGCTTCAAGTTTTTAAGTGTCCAGATCGTCAACAACCTGTCCTGGTCCCTCCATGCCAACACAATAATTAAGAAAGCCTACAGACGCCTCTACTTAATCAGAAGATGAAGAAAATTTAACGTGAGCTACGGCTCTCACCAATTTACAGATGCACCATAGAAAGCATTCTTTCTGGTTGTATCACAGTTTGGCATGGCTCCTGCTCTGCCCAAGACTTCAAGAAACTACAAAAGATCGTGAATGTAGCCCAATTCATCATGCAAACCAGCCTCCCATCTATTGACTCTGTCTACACTTCCATCTGCCTCAGAAAAACAGCCAGCATAATTAAGGACCCCATGCATCCCAGACATTCTGTTTTCCACCTTCTTCCATCGGGAAGAAGGTACAAAAGCCCAAGGTCACGTACCAGCTGACTTGAGAGCAGCTCCTTCCCTGCTGCCATCAGACTTTTGAATGGACTACGTCGCATCAAATTGATCTTTCTCTACACCCTTGCTATGACTGTAACACTACATTCTGCACTCTCTCCCTTCTCTTGAACTTCATCTGTATAGTGCACAAAAGAATACTTCTTGCTGTACTGATTCATGGAACAATAATAAATCAAATTAAAATCTTCGTTTCTGGAAGGATTTGCTGTGTTATCGATTGTGGGTTTCTTCAGCCCAGGGGCGTGATTGTTCAGCCTCCATTTCCAAATCCCTACCTTCTCTAACCAAAGAGGCTCACATGGAGTCAGTTAGAGCTGGCACATCTATGGTCAGTAGTGAGCATTGCTCAGGCATTGATTCCCTGGCTCTGAGATAGTTCAAGTGTTTCTTTTAAGATTTTACCCTGAACTTTGACCTTGTAAGATACTGGCCCCATTTCTTACATCATGATAGCAGGGACTTGATTGGGATCATCCTTGAAGTTTCTCTCATGAGCAAGATCACCCGTTGCATAAGTCCTTTCTATCCTTGCCGAATCATAGTTTCTTTAGTTTCCTTGTTGGGGACTCCACCCTTCCCACCAAGTTTAAGAATAGTAGGCTTAATCTGGTCAATGCCATCATCCCATCAACAGTGGGGCAATACTTGTTCTGTGAGGTGTGGTCCTATAATTGAACAAAGATTCTGCCATTTTGGTCTCCATGGATGTTGCCAGTTTTTTCCTCATGCCATTTTTGATGGTTTGAACCACCCATTCTGCCAACCCATTTGACACTGTGTGATATGGTACTTTTTCAGATGTTTCAGATACCATTAGAGAGCACAAAGTTCTGGAAATTGCTGCTAGAAAAGTCGATGTCGTTATTGAAAACCAGGGGCAGGATTTTCTGACCGCATACACCCCAAGATCGGAAATTTCTGCCCAAAGTCAACGGTCCTTTAATTGGTCCACCAAATTTTCAGTCTTGCCCGCTATGATTCTTGTGACAAGGCAGGAGCTGAAATTTTACCTCTAGATTTCCGGCATTCCATGAGTACTGAATTTTGGTCATAATTTCTCAATCCAAGCCTGAGGTCGTGGATCCCATGTGGTATTCCTCCAGCCATTTCGAGTGTACATCTATCATGATTACAAAACATGGAACCCATAAAGGACCCTGCAAAGTCCACATGTACACACACCTGTGGCCTGCCAGGCCACTCCCAAGAGTGCAGAGAAGCTGAAGGAGGAAGTTTTTGATTTTCTTGACATAAGTCATCTGGCTTCACCAAGTCTAATGTCAGATCCAAGACTGGGCCACCAGACTGAACTCCGAGCCAGCATTTTCATTTTTAATACTCCAAGGGTGACCATTATGTCATTGGACGTTGGACATTGTCCTGGTTACGGAACAAATGCTCAGGGACCCCAAAGAATGATCCCATCCTTGACATTAAGTTCACCTTCCTTAATAAGGGTTTCATTTCTTCAGAGGGGTGGTCCTTGGACTCCTCTGTGTAGGATCATGTGCCTTATTTTAAATAAAGTTTGATCTTTTTAAGTCCAGCCTTAATCTGCCTTGCAGATACTGGCAAAGTCTCCAAAAAATTTAGAGTCTTCGCAACTTTTTCCAGTGCTGGTAAAGGAGCCAGGCTTGTGAGCAAAGGGAGGCAACTCAGTTCATCAGCATTGGCTACCCAGATTTCAGGGCGGTGTTCTACAAGATGGTTATAGGTCGCCAATAACAAGACCCAGCGCTCTATCAAGCAGAGGTGATAGGGGAATTGCCTTTATGATGATACTGTGCCTTTAAGAAATGTGTTTTAGTCATGTTTCTGTGCTGAATGCTTTTTACTAGCCCCTTCCATTTTATTGGAGCTGTTTTGTCTGGATCTAGAAGCACTATATTGTACTGCAGCAATATAATTGATCTTAATTGCAATATTTTTGATCTGAATTAATTCAGGGTGCTGTTGATTTGTGCTTTTCCCTGAGATATTACAGACTGCAGCTTGATTTGGATAATTGACAAATAGGGTCATGTGACTGGGTGCAACTAGACTTTCACAGCTTAGTAAGAGGTCTCAACACCAGGTTAAAGTCCTGAGCAAGGAGCAGTGCCCCAAAAGCTTGTGATTCCAAATAAACTTGTTAGTCTTTAACATGGGGTTATGAGACTTCTTACTGTGCCCACCCCAGTTCAGCACCAGCATCTTCACAGCTCAAAACAGTCTAGTTTGGGATATTTTAGAGAGGAGTTGCTTTCTCTGTATCTCTTGTTCTGTCTGAAGTGAAGACTGGAATCTACCAAGAAATAAGCCTTTTCTGTCTGCGATTCTACTGTTTGGGGGTGGAGCTTTCTTTGTAAGTTGCTGCATTAGAATGAGAAAGTAGGGGGTCTTCCTGGATAACTTCAGAAGTGTTAAAAGGCTGGAAATAGCATCATAGAGGTTTACAGCTTAGAAACAGGTCCTTTAGCCTAATTGTCCATGCCGCCCTTTTTTGTTTAAACCCCTAAGCTAATCCCAATTTCCCGCATTTGGCCCATATTCCTCTGTACCCATCTTACCCATGTAACTGTCTAAATGCTTTTTAAAAGACAAAATTGTACCCGCCTCCACTACTACATCTGGCAAGTTGGTCCAGACACTCACCGCCCTCTGTGTGAAAAGTATTGCCCCTCCGGACGCTTCTGTATCTCTTCCCTCTCACCTTAAAGCTACGCCCTCTTGTTTTAGACTCCCCTACCTTTGGGAAAAGATATATTGACGATCAAGCTGATCTCTCATTATTTATAAGATCACTCCTCGGCCTTCTACGCTCCAGAGGGAAAAAAGTCCCAGTCTATCCAGCATCTCCTTTATAATTCAAACCATCAAATCCGGGTAGCGCCCTAGTAAATCTTTTCTGCATTTTTTCTCATTTAATAATATCCTTCCTATAATAGGGTGACCAGAACTGTAAACAAGTTTGACCTTGCTAATGTATTATACAACTTCAAGACATCCTAACTCCTGTATTCAATGTTCTGACTGATGAAACAAAGCATGTTGAATGCCGCCTTCGCCACTTTCTCCACCTGTGACTCCATTTGCAAGGCGCTATGAACATGTACCCTTAGATCTCTTTGTTCTAGAACTCTCCCCAATGCCCTACCGTTAACTGAGTAATTCCTGCGCTGGTTCAGTCTACCAAAATGCGTTTATCACCTGGCATTTATCTAAATTAAACTCCATCTGCCATTCCTCAGTCCACTGGCCCAATTGATCAAGATCTTGTTGCATTTGGAGACAACTTTCTTCACTGTCCACTATGCCACCAATCTTGGTATCATCTGCAAACTTACTAACCGTGCCTCCTATATTCTCATCCAAATCATTAATATAAATGACAAAAAAAAGAGCTAGCACTGATCCCTGAGGCACAACGCTGGTCACAGGCCTCCAGTTTGGAAAAACAATCTTCAGCAACCACCCTCTGGCTTCTGGCAAGAAGCCAATTTTGTATCCATTTAGATACCTCACCCTGGATCCTGAGATTTAACCTTATGCAACAACCTACCATGCAGTACCTAGTACTAAACCTAGTACTTATGTAAGCATCTTCGGTTTGCCCTGCTAACTGGTTCTAAAGAAGGGATTCATGTCAGTGGGGGATACTGCTAAATTGGAACAATAGCAATTCTGTTAAGAATTATACTTTGTCATGTTTTAAGTATTTTAATTGGTAAAAATTATGCTAATTCTTTTTGTTACATTTTAACTGTGTCAAAGTTTGTTTTTTGGAAAAAACCTCCTAGTGGGTCACTGGAATAATACCTCAATAATAATCCAATGCTCGCCCTAATGCCAAAATCAAATGTAAAAGTTAGGGTCCAGGCTAACTTCATAAGGTACCTTGGAGTTTCTGATCTGGTCCTTAATACCTTGTCCTCTTTGAAAAGGCCCAATAAGGTTTATGGTCTGTAACTATATAAAAAATTCTACCATAGACACATTGGAACTTTTTCACACCAGACACAATAGCCAACCTTTCTTTCGCAATCTGAGAATACCTCTGCTCTGCGTCTAAAGGGGTCCCAGAAGCATACATGATAGGCTTCTCCATCCCATCTTTCTAGCAATGTGCCTGGACCATTTCTGGTATTTTTATAGCAAGCTACACAAGGGAGCCAGCATGGAATCGAAGTTTGGGTAATCGCAGGAAGGATTTCAACTCAATGGCATTCCTTGGAGTTGATGCTTCTTTGGCCTTTACATTATCTTCTTATGGACGTAACCTCTTCCCATATACTCAGTAGCCTAAATAAGTTATTTCAGCCATTTGGACGCGTTTCTCCCTCTTCAGGCAAACCCCCACTCTAAAAAAAGTCTTTGCAAGACTTTGTCTCAAACAGTGATGTGATGGAGTACAGGAAAGAGATTGGGAATCTGGTGAAATGGTGTAACAACAACAACAATAATCTCACCCTCAATTTCAGTAAAATGAAGAAGGTAGTCATCAACTTCAGGAAGCGTAGTGAAGGACGTGCCTCTGTTTCATCAATGGTGAAGTGGAAATGGTTGAGAGCTTCAAGTTCTGAGATGTCCAGATCTCCAACAACCTGGCCTGGTCCCTCTACACTAACGCTATAGTTAAGAGAGCCCACCAGGGGGCTAAGGAAATTTGGCATGTCTGCTATGATGCACCAATTTTTACAGATGCACCATAGAAAGCATCCTTTCCGGATGTCATAGCTTGGTATGGTTCTTGCTCTGACCAAGACCTCAGGAAACTACAAAGAGTTGTGAACGTAGCCTGGCCCATCATGCAAACCAGCTTCCTATCTATTAACTTCATCTACACTTCCCACTGCCTCAGAAAAGCAGCCAGCATAATCAAGGACCCCACACACCCCACTTATATTCTCTTCTCCCTTCTTTTGTTGGGGAAAAGATACAAAAATCTGAGAACATGGACAAATTGACTCAAGAACAACAACTTCCCTGCTACCATCAGACTTTTGAATGGACTTACCATATATTAAGCTGATCTTTCTTTACACCCTATCTGTAACTCCAACACTGCATTCTGCACCCTCTCCTTTCCTTCTCCCATATGTACTCTATGAATGGTGTGTTTTGTCTGTGTACCGCACAAGAAACAATACTTTTCACTGTATCCCTATACATGTGGCAGTAATAAATCAAAAGGTGAACTGCATCAATTCACCAAGGTTCCTTCGGAATCTTCCAAATCCGAGATAACCATTGCCTAGCAGGATCAAACCGCAGATGCTTGGAACACCACCTTTAAAGTCATTCACCATTCTGACTTGGATCTATTTTGCCATTCCTTCAGTTGCTGCATCAGAATTCTTGAACTCCCCTCCTAACAGCGCTGAAGAAGTTTGAGAAGGAGGCTCACTACCATTTTCTTGAGGACAAATAGAGATAAATGCTGGCTCAGCCCATATATTGTGAAAGAATGAATGAAAAATCAATGCATGTAGAAGAAATGTGCCATGCATTTTTACATGTTGTGATTTTCAAATAGCTAAATAAATAATTTCAAGACTGTACATGGCCTCAACTCCTCTAAAGCGCTTCCCTTCACGGCCTACAACCTCGTCGTCCTCTAACTGTGAATAATCCATTTCTACTCTAGGGGATTTTTACATCAACTTCATTGCAGTATTAATATCAGCAGACTTGTGATACTGAATAAATATTTCCAGGATCCAACAGGACACTCTTTCAGTCCATTTCTGCCCCATTTAACTGATTTCTTTCTATTTCAGCTCCATTTTTTTCAGCATTTTCCAGCTTTTTTCAGCTTTGTAATTGGCTGAATGTTTTATTGCACATAAAAGATAACTGACAGCTCTTAAATTGAGAAGCTGATTCTAGTAGTCAAGTGTTTATTAGTCATTATTACAGTGGCCTGATAGGACATTTGGGTCAATATGTACAAGGGAACAATAAACCTACTTTGACTTAACTTTATGTTTACAGTACTGTGTTGAAATTAAATGTAAACACGTGCAAAAGCTAATGTTATTTATAACCAATGTAATCTTATTTGGTGTTTTGCATAATTAAATAGAAAAGACACATTCTCGTTTTTTTTCATTTACATCTCTCAATTTTGTGCAAGTTGCTTCCAACGTGTTGCGTACTTGGGAGACTATTCTCAGGATCATCGACTTGCTGGGACTATTTGTTGAAGCTAGGAACCCGGTGGTGAGTAAATCATCACATGACTCCCCAAAACTTGCCCACAGTACACAAGGCACAAGTCAGGAATGTGTTGGAATGCTGTCCACTTGGTACAGCTCCAACAACACTCAAGCTTGACACATCCAGGAAAAAGCCCCCTTCCACAAAACATTCAATCCCTACACCAGGAACGCATAATAGCAGCAGTCTGTACCACCTACAAGGTGCACAGCAGCAACTCAACAAGGCTCCTTTGGTAGCACCTTCCAAACTCATGACTGCTACTATCTAGATTCTAGCAGTACAAGAGCGGCAGATACCTGGAAATATCACCAGCTGGAAGTTCCCCTCCAAACCACTTGTCATCCTGACTTGGAAATTAATCCTTGTTCTTTCGCTGTCGTTGCGTAAAAATGCTGGAACTTCCTCCCAACAGCACATTGTACCTACATCTTGGGGACTGCAGTGGTTCAAGAAGGCAACTCGCCACCACCTTCTCAAGGGTAACAAAGGATGGGCAATAAATGCTGACTTGCCAGTGACGTCCACATTCCATAAGTGAGTAAAAAATAAAATAGTGAATTTAGCTCTACTCTCTTTGTCGGTGGTAATCCTAAAAGGCAGAATGTCAGATCATAGATTTTTGGGATGTCTCTAATCATATATATTTCAGTACTTTGTGCCAAAATGGTTTGACTCATTGATCGAATGAAGAGATCATGTTCATCATACAAATGCATGGGAGCGGTTGATTCTTTTGCAGCTTGGTTGGAGTAGGATTGTTCAGAATTTGAATTGAATAATTTATAATTAGTGCTGCAATCCACATCCCTTCCCACTTACTAATTGTTTTCTTTGTACATCTCAAGTTTGAATGCATTTCATATTTTGAGCATACCATTGATTCATTGGTATGATACATATACTTACTTGTACAACTACAAATTGTTTCTCTGTCTGGAGCTGAATATTAGGAGAGAGCGTGTACTTTCTTCCTGATTGCAGTCCAGGCTACTGCTGTAAAGTTAGGAAACTTCTCAATAGACAAATGGTGGCAAGATATAGATCTGCAGCAGGCGCCAGCTCTGAAGTTGGGAAGTTGCCTTTTAAATATCATGGAACTGGAATAGAGGAGTATCCGCACATAGGAATATCATAGTTGAGATGAGAGCAATGCATTTTGAGCACCTTCATCTTGTATGAAAACTTTTGGATATTTTGGAGGTTGGGGCATCTTCTTGAAGAAGTCAGTGAAAATATTGCTTTGATATAATTTGCTTTAAATTATTTCACAAGGTTTATAAGCATAGATATCCACACAATTTATTTGTAATATTTTGCCTTTGATCCTGATTGCTCTGGAAATGGTCTGTGACGTCTTTGTTAAACTTTTTATTTATGACTTGGATTTTTTCCTCTGTTACAATTCCCTACCCTCTTCTTGTCATGGTATTGTTTGCATAAATGTGAGGAAGTAACTCCACTACTGTTGATCATGTCCATTCTAAAACCATTTAATTAATTGGGCTTAAGAAACTTAGTCGTAACATCAAACTCTCCAGTATTGGATTGAATGGGGCGTCCTGACGATCTGCTGGGGAATTCCTCTCCGAAGTTCACAGATAAGGTTTACACAATAATTGCCCAGAAGTATAAGCTTCCTCTAGGGTACTTAGTACCTCATCAAAGTGTTCTATTATTAACTGTCCTCTGAAGTGATCTAGCAACCACTCAGTTGTTAGAGATAGACAATGAATGTTGGCCTTGCCAGTGATGCTCATACCTCTTCTGAATTTTAAAAAACTGAAACTATTTTCTTATAATGGTAAGCAATTCACAACAACCTAAATAATTGGAGCAGTAAGTGTACAGATAAAGATTTCCTACAAAATGAACTATGTTGCCTCCATCAGAGCTAAGAACTATATTGCCTCCATCATTTGTTTTTCATTCCCTTATGGTGGTCTTTGCCACCATATTTCTGTGTTCTTTGCAAAAAAATAATGTTGCATCCTGAGCCTATTTATTTTGTTTTAAACTCTAATAACAACCAAATACTTTATGCGTTTTTGACATTATCTTGGTTTAGAACATAGAACATAGAACACTACAGCGCGGAACAGGCCCTTCGGCCCACAATGTTGCGCCGACCAGTCTTATTTTTAAAAAAAAACATTGACCCACTAATCTAAACCAATCCCTTTTCGTCCACAAACCTATCCACCAATCTCTTAAACGCCCCCAAACTAGGCGCATTTACAACTGCAGCAGGCAGGGCATTCCAGTCCCTCACCACCCTCTGGGTAAAGAACCTGCCCCTGACATCCGTCCTATAACTACCCCCCCTTAATTTAAAGCCATGCCCCCTCGTGCTAGATTTCTCCATCCGAGGAAACAGGCTATCACCATCCACCCTATCTAAACCTCTAATCATCTTATATGTTTCTATAAGATCCCCTCTTAGCCGCCTTCTTTCCAGTGAAAACAACCCCAAATCCCTCAGTCTCTCCTCATAGGACCTCCCCTGCATACCAGGCAACATCCTGGTAAACCTCCTCTGCACCCTCTCCAAAGCCTCCACATCCTTCCTGTAATGTGGGGACCAGAACTGCACACAGTACTCCAAGTGCGGCCGTACCAGAGTTGTGTACAGTTGCAACATGACGCTGCGACTCCTAAATTCAATCCCCCGACCAATAAACGCCAAGACACCGTACGCCTTCTTAACAACCTTATCTACTTGATTCCCAACTTTCAGGGATCTATGTACACATACACCTAGATCCCTCTGCTCCTCCACTCTATTCAAAGTCCTCCTGTTAGCCCTATACTCAACACATCTGTTATTCCTACCGAAATGGATTACCTCACACTTCTCCGCATTAAACTCCATCCGCCACCTCTCGGCCCAGCTCTGCAACCTGTCCAAGTCACCCTGCAAACTTCGACACCCTTCCTCACAATCTACCACACCTCCGACTTTGGTGTCATCAGCAAACTTACTAATCCACCCAACTATACCCTCATCCAGATCATTAATAAAGATTACAAACAGCAGTGGCCCCAAAACAGATCCCTGAGGCACACCACTCGTAACCGCACTCCATGATGAATAATTACCATCAACCACCACCCTCTGTCTCCTATCTGCTAACCAATTCCTGATCCAAGTACCTAAATTACCACCAATCCCATACATCTGCATTTTCTGCAGAAGCATACCATGGTGAACCTTATCAAACGCCTTACTAAAATCCATATATACCACATCTACTGCCTTACCCCTATCCACCTCTTTGGTCACCTTCTCAAAGAACTCAATAAGGTTAGTAAGGCACGACCTTCCCGCTACAAAACCATGCTGACTATCTCTAATCAATTCATTACTCTCCAAATAACTATAAATCCTATCCCTAATAATTCTTTCTAAAACCTTGCCCACTACAGAAGTAAGACTCACTGGTCTGTAATTCCCAGGGAAGTCTCTGCTCCCCTTCTTAAACAATGGGACAACATTCGCTGTCCTCCAATCTTCTGGTACTATACCAGAGACCAACGACGACCTGAAGATCAGAGCCAGTGGCTCTGCAATCACCTCTCTTGCCTCCCATAGAATCCTAGGGTAAATCCCGTCCGGACCAGGGGACTTATCTATTTTCAACCCATCTAGAATATCCAAAACATCCTCTGTATCAACTACAATACTTTCTATTTTACACCCCTTCACCCCAGTGACCTCCTCAGCTACATTCATATCGTCCTGCGTGAACACCGATGAGAAATAATGGTTCAATGCCTCTCCAATCTCTTCCGGTTCCACACACAACTTCCCCCTACTGTCTGTAACTGGCCCTAATCTTGCCCTGACCAACCTTCTGTTCTTGACATACCTATAGAACGCCTTAGGATTCTCCTTAATCCTATCAGCCAAAGTCATCTCATGCCCTCTTCTAGCCCTTCTTAACTCCCTCTTCAACTCCCTCCTAGCCAATCTAAAGCTTTCTACTGCACTACCCGAGCCCTCAAGCCTCATCCGAACATAGGCCTCCTTCTTCTTCCTCACCAACACATCAACTTTTTTTGTGCACCACGGTTCCCTAGCCCTACCAATTCCTCCTTGCCTGACAGGGACATACCTATCACAGACCCACAGTAGCTGCTCCTTGAAAAAACTCCACATTTCAGACGTTCCTAGTCCCTGTAATCTCCTAGTCCAATCAATGCTTCCTAATTCTCTCCTAATGGCCTCATAATTACCCTTCCCCCAGCTAAAACTACTGACCCGAGGTTCATGCCTATCCCTTTCCATCACTAAGGTGAACGTAACCGAATTGTGGTCACTATCACCAAAAAGCACACCAACTTCCAAGTCTAGCACCTGGTCCGGCTCATTTCCCAGCACCAAGTCCAATATAGCCTCACCTCTAGTTGGCCTATCTACATATTGAGTCAAAAAACCTTCCTGCACACTCTGAACAAAAACTGACCCCTCTAACGAGCTAGAGCTATAACAATTCCAATCAATGTTAGTAAAGTTAAAATCCCCCATAACAATTACCCTATTACTTTCACTCCTAACCAGGATCGTCTCTGCAATCCTTTCCTCAACCTCTCTAGAACTTTTTGGAGGTCTATAAAAGACTCCCAACAGGGTGACCTCTCCTCTCCTATTTCTAATTTCTGCCCATACTACCTCAACAGACAAGTCCTCATTAAACTTCCTCTCTGACACTGTGATATAGTCCTTGACCAATAATGCTACTCCACCCCCCCTTCTACCTCCTTCTCTACTCCGACTAAAGCACTTGTACCCCGGCACCTGCAACATCCATTCCTGACCCTGCTCTATCCACGTCTCTGAAATGGCCACAACATCAAAGTCCCAGGTACTGGTCCACGCTGCAAGTTCATCCACTTTATTGCGAATACTCCTCGCGTTAAAGTATATACATTTCAAACCTCGCTCCGCCCCACCCCCACAATGCCGTGCAATGCCGTCCCCTTCTATGCCCCCCTCACTTTCACCCCCTCTACCCAGGATCCCACCCCCCCTCTGAATCAGTTTAAACCATTCCGCATAGCCTTCACAAATTTACCCCCCAGGATATTTGTTCCCCTCTGGTTCAGATGTATACCATCACTCTTATAGAGATCCCATCTTCCCCAGAATGAGCCCCAATTGCTCAAGTAATTAAACCCCTCCCTCCTGCACCATCCCCTCAGCCACAAGTTCAAACTTTCCCTCTCCCTATTCCTCTCTAAACTATCCCGTGGCACAGGCAAGAGTCCAGAGATAACCACTCTGTTTGACTTGGCCTTTAGTTTCCATCCCAACTCCATGAAACTCTGCTTAATATCCCCTTCCCTTAGCCTCCCTATGTCATGTGTCCCCACATGAATTATAACTTGGGGTTGATCACCCTCTCCCCTAAGAGTCTTGAATATCCTCTCTGACACATCCCGGACCCCAGCCCCTGGTAGGCAACACACCAGCCCTGAATCCCTACCCTTACTACCAACTCTCCTATCCGTCCCTTTAACTGTAGAGTCCCCAATCACGAGGCCCAATCTCTTACATCCCCTAACCACCTGAGCTTTTACAATAGGCTCACCCCCAGAGTCCTGCTCCCTTTGGCTATCCCCAGTTGATGCTTCCTCAACTGTAGCCTCCAGGACCGAAAACCTATTTTGGAGGGGAACAACCCCAGGGGATTCTCCTCCCACATGCTTCTTTCCCCTCCTCTTGACATTGACCCAAGACTGATTACTAGGAGTGACTATTTCCTTAAAACTCCTATCAATGTCTCTCTCTGCCTCACGAATTATGCGGAGCTCATCTAATACCTCCTCCAGCTCCTTAACACGCTCCTCCAGAAGCTTCAATCTAAGACACTTCCTACAAGTAAAATCCCCTGAAACACTACTGGAGTCCCTCACCACATACATCCCACAGGAGATGCAGCACACTGCCCGAACTGCCATCCTTGAAACAGGTAACAGCAAAAAAAAAGTAAAAAAAATAAAAAATATAAAAAATATTAAAAAAAAAGTTATTTGCTACAAGGGCTAACATATCACACAGCTGAGCATCCTTATAATGGCTACTGTGTTCACAATTGACCAACACATTTATGGAACCTCAGAAGGAAGAAAAAACAATGTTACTTTAAACTTCACCACTTAATGGTAATTTTCAGTTTGAATTTTTAACCAAACAAAATGGAGAGCGCTTCTGGAGTACTGTTTATAATATTGATCTCCTTTCCTAAGGAAGGATGTACATTCATTAGAAGCAATTCAGAGAATGTTTACTAAACGAGCCCCAAGAATGAAGAAACATTGGATAGTCTAGGCTTGTATTCGCTGGAGTTTAGAAGAGTAAGAGGCACCTTAATTGAAACGTACAAGATTCTGAGGGATCT
Organism: Carcharhinus amblyrhynchos; assembly: GCF_965287045.1. Lineage (NCBI taxonomy): Eukaryota > Metazoa > Chordata > Chondrichthyes > Carcharhiniformes > Carcharhinidae > Carcharhinus > Carcharhinus amblyrhynchos. Next base: position 10,897,224 of record NC_137336.1, on the reverse strand, counting down.
TGACAGAGTGGATATTTGCTCTTGTGGAAGAATCTAGAACTAGGGGTTACTGTTTAAAAAATGAGGTTCACCCGTTTAAAATGGAGATGAGAAGAGTATTTTTTCTAGAGGATAGTGAGCCTTTTGAACTCCTTTCCCCAAAAGAGAGTGGAAGCAGAATCATTGAATATTTTCAAAGCAAAAGTAGTTTGATTCTTGATAAACAAGAGGGTGAAATGGATTTGACGGGAAGTTCAGCAACATCTTGAGTTCTGTATATATAAGGTGTTCTGAAAAAAAAATCAGCCACAAAGTAAGAGGCAACATGAAATAACATGTCACAATTCACTTTTTCTGATGACTTCAAATAATTTTCCCTTCTCCTTGGCGTCGATGGTTATAAGGGGAAGACCACAAAGTAGAATTGAGACCACAAACAAATCAATCATGATCTTATTGAAGATCATAGGGATGAATGCTGTACTCTTGGTTCTAAGTCCTATGTCCTATCTTCTCCTGATCTAATTCTAGGCTGCCAATTCATGCCAGAGTATGCTAATGTGAATATCTCATCTATTGTTTACATGTAAGCTTAAGAGTAGTGATGTGTAGAAGAATTCAGCTGTCATAATCATCACAGCCAAGCCCTACTCTGGATGCAGTCTCCATCTGGGGTCACTGGGTAATGTTGCGGTTTGGCAATAGGAAACTTATGCCGACTTTTATTTTAAGAACATAAGAAATAGGAGCAGGAGTAGGCCATCTAGCCCTTCGAGCCTGCCCCGCCATTCAATAAGATCATGGCTGATCTGTCGTGGCTCAGTTCCACATTCCCGCCCTCTCCCCATAACCCTTAATCCCCTCTCTTATCAAAAACCCATCAACCCGCGACTTAAAAATATTTAGCGAGGTAGTCTCCACCACTTCAACGGGCAGAGACTTCCAGAGATTCACCACCCTTTGACTGAAGAAGTTCCTCCTCGACTCCGTTCTAAACCGTCCCCCCTTTATCTTGAGGCTGTGCCCCCTAGTCCTACTATCTGAGCGGGAAGAGTCTCTCCACCTCTATCCTATCCATCCCATTCATCATCTTATACGTCTCAATGAGATCTCCCCTCATTCTTCTAAACTCTAACGAGTACAAGCCTAATTTATTCAGCCTCTCCCCATAGCTCAACCCCCTCAACTCCGGCATCAGCCTAGTAAACCTCCTCTGCACTCCCTCCAAGGCCAAAAGATCCTTGTGTAAGTACAGCGACCAAATTATTAATTTATTTTGCAATTTGTTGGAATTGTTTGCTGATAGGAAATGTAACTCCCCTATCTGGGCTGAAGTCAACAGGTTCAGCAGAGACCAATGATTACTTGGAACCAGAATTTATTTACATTATCATTACAAACTACTAAAATTACAGAAATGATGTTGCAGTTATACTGTAGATTATAATTTAGTATGGTAGTTTGATTGAACGATTGTAATCGATAGTGTGGCCCTGCCCTTATGTTCATTATTTTATTAATAGGCATTATTCTTTTCTGTGGATTGTCTGTATTTCAAAGGTAATTCATTTTTAAAGAGATGAAACAGAAGGTGGTGGAAATACACAGCAGGTCAGGCAGTATCTGTGGAGAGTGTGAAAAGGTTAACATTTCCATTTAATGAACCTTTGTCAACACCCATAGAGCTGAACTGGCAAAGTGTTTCCAAAATTTCTGTTCTTATAAAATTTTCAATATGTGCAGCTGACTGCTTTTTTTTTTACATGATAAAGCACTATATAAATGGGTATGTTATATTCATACTAGCAGAGACCAATCAAACCTTGGTGGTGAAATCAGTATCTTTCTTGCAACAGTACTTCATTCAATTCCTTTCATTCCTCTCAAATCATCTCAATCCAATCTCCCATTCAACTTCTTTTCCTTTTGCCATAACCATCCCTAGTTTTATACTTCACTAGCATTACGAAGTCATTCTATGCCTCTCCCAGTCAAACCCTCAGCCAGGGAAACTCTGTTGTTGGTCTCCTCTTACTTTCTGCTATTGTCTTTTCTTCACCAACACCACAAACCTATCAGCAAGGACATCAACCATTCTTCCCATGCTGTCTCCTCAGTTCCTCAAAAGACCTCCAGCCAAGGTAAGTTTGGCCTGAATTTTTGTAAACAAGGGGAGTGTCATTGGCTTAGCCAAAATGATACCGGAGACCTGTCTTCAAAAGACTCGTCCTGAAATCTCAACACCCACCATTTTCACTGGGAAGGATGGGGTGGGGTGGGGGGGAGGGGAGAAGGGGAAGCTATTTATTTTTATTAATGTACAGTATGTGGATGTCACAGGCAAGGTCAGCATTTATTGCCCATCCCATGTTGCCCTTGAGAAGGTGATGGTGAGCTGCTGGCTTGAACTGCTGCACTTCCTAAAGTGTAGGTAACACCCATTGTGCTTTTAGGGAAGGAGTTCCAGGATTTTTACCCAGCAACAGTGAAAGAACAAGAATATATTTTCAAGTCAGGATAGCAAGTGACTTGGAGGTGAACTTCCAGGTGGTGGTGTTCCCAGGTATCTGCTGATTTTATCTTTTTGGAGTCTAGATGGTACTTTGCATATCCAGGAGCAGAGGCCTTCAAGCAGATCAAGTTTCAAATTGGGATGTCTAAAACAAAACTTGTGGGATTTGATCTTTCAGAAGGCTCAAATTGTGCGGAGGGTGTGGAGAGTCTGCAGAAGGATCTAGATAGGCTGGGCGAATGGGCCAGGAAATGGCAAATGGAATTTAATGTTGGCAAGTGTGAGGTGGTCCACTTTGGTAGGAAGAATGGTAGGAAGGACTATTACTTACGTGGCGAAAAACTGCAGCAGGCGACGGTGCAGAGGGACCTCGGGGTCCTTGTGCATGAGTCGCAAAAACCCAGCCTGCAAGTGCAGCAGGTGGTCAGGAAGGCGAATGGGATGCTGGCCTTCATAGCGAAGGGGATTGAATATAAAAGTAGGGAGGTCTTGCTGCAGCTGTATAGGGCATTGGTGAGGCCGCAGCTGGAGTACTGTGTGCAGTTTTGGGCGCCGCACCTGCGCAAGGATATTTTGGCCCTGGAGGGAGTGCAGAGGAGGTTTACTAGGCTGATACCGGAGTTGAGGGGGTTGAGCTATGAGGAGAGGCTGAATAAACTAGGCTTGTACTCGTTAGAGTTTAGAAGAATGAGGGGAGATCTCATTGAGACGTATAAGATGATGAATGGGATGGATAGGATAGAGGTGGAAAGACTCTTCCCGCTCAAAAAAGACAGTAGGACTAGGGGGCACAGCCTCAAGATAAAGGGGGGGCGGTTCAGAACGGAGTTGAGGAGGAACTTCTTCACTCAAAGGGTGGTGAATCTCTGGAATTCTCTGCCCGTTGAAGTGGTGGAGGCTGCCTCGCTAAATATTTTTAAGAAGCGGGTTGATGGGTTTTTGATAAGAGAGGGGATTAAGGGTTATGGGGAGAGGGCGGGAAAGTGGAACTGAGCCACGACAGATCAGCCATGATCTTATTGAATGGCGGGGCAGGCTCGAAGGGCCAGATGGCCTACTCCTGCTCCTATTTCTTATGTTCTTATGTTCTTATGTTCTTATGTTCTTAAAGCTTCCAACCTTCTCTGGAGAGGTAAGGGACATTTTTGGATAGGTCCAAAGACATCTTGGCAGAGCTCAGGTGCCCTTTGGAAGAAGTCAAGTGCCCTTTGCGATTATTGTAGACACGAATGTGTGGAAAAAGTGGGTAAATTCATTGAAATTGTCAAGCTATCTAGGGAACTGTGTAGTTGTTAAGACATTTAAGTCTCGCTGTAACTATCAAATTCATGGAACTGTCAAGATGGTCTTAAAATATTTTTTTAAAAATCCTGGAATTTAAAAAACTCAGCACTTGCTCACTCTCAGTTAACATCAGCCTTAGAACTGATTATAGCACTTGTGCTGCATGACTGACATCTTTGAAGGGCTATAAATACAAATGTTTGTTTATTGGGGATTAAGTACTTAAATGCTTGTTTTTATCAGGGATTATGTAGTTGAAAAAAATGTAAGCGTATCGAATGGTTTTTATGAAGGAGCGTGTTTTGATAAAAGCTATCTTCAATAGACACTTCGAACTGATTTTCATTTCATCTCAGCGTGGTTCCTGAGCCCTACCTGTGGTAGATACTGGGTTAATTAGCATGGAGGATGTAAGGGCAAAGTGTGGTTGGGGAGCAAGAGTTGGAACTAAGTTGGCACAGACTTTAAATTATCATGGAGGGTGGGTAGAGGGGCATACGCTGGTCTGAGATGGCATGGGTTATGGGTGGGGCATGGGAAGTGTGGGGGTAGGAGCTGGCACACTGGTTTTATAAATGCTGGGATGACGTCCAAAATCTCTCAGACTGCGTCTGCACCAAGTGGGATTCCTGCTAATATCAGCATATATAGGATGATGTATAAAATGTGACATAGGAAGGATGAGGATAGTATGTGAGGGAGAGATGGCATGTGACTGAGTTGGCATTAGAGGAGTGGTATGGGAAGGCATGGGAAGTGTGGATTAGATGATAAAATTCATTATGTAAAGAATTTGACTAAATATTTGCATTCTTCACTATTAAAATATTCCACCTCTTAATGTTTCTATTGCTGCATTGGGCACATAACAAATGAACGTTCAGTAATAGAATAGAATCTGTACAGTGCAGAAAGTGGCCATCTGGCCCATTGAGTCTGCATCAACCACAGTCCCACCCAGGCCCTATCCCCATATCCCTACATGTTTACCCGCTAATCCCTCTAACCCACGCATCTGAGGACACTAAGGAGCAATTTTTTTAGCGTGGCCAATCAACCTAACCCGCACATCTTTGGACCGTGGGAGGAAATCGGAGTAAACAGAGGAAACCCTCGCAGAAGCACGAGGCGAATGTGCAAACTCCACACAGACAGTGACCAAAGCCAGGAATCAAACCCAGGACCCTGGAGCTGTGAAGCAGCAGTGCTAACCACTGTGCTACCTTGCCACCCAACCCACTGAGCTACTGTGCTGCCCAATAAGTGATGCTTTAATCTTTTAAAATAGGCTCATTGAATTTTTGAATACACTATTGGAGATCTGAACTTATGATTGATCTCAGTTGGTGTATAATCAGAGACAAATGGGAAATAGAATGAACTGATTGCACATTTGCCAAAGAAATTGGCATTTTGGTATCTATAGATCATTTTGACAGTGGCAAATTCAATATTGAAATGTTTGTGGTAAATAGAATTGAAGCCATTTCAGAGTTAGTGGATCTGAAAATATCTATCAATGAAAAAAGACTAAAAAATTGAACAGACTATAGCACTTCATGTATATCTGAAAGTGTTTAAAAGATCCATTGAGTAGTATTTTTCTTCCCAGTTTCCTGTGCCATAATCCTTCTTTATCTAGAAGGTAAATAGGTGATCTAGAATTGTTGTCTGATAAAGAACAGGAGATAATTTGGTGCATCATACTTATGCCAAGTCTTTGAAAGAGCTAGCCAATTAATCGCAATCCCTTCTCTCTTTCATAAGAACATAAGAAATAGGAGCAGGAATAGGCCATCTAGCCCCTCAAGACTGCCCCGTCATTGAGTAAGATCATGGCTGATCTGGAAGTGGTTCAGTTCCACTTACACACCTGATCCCCATAACCCTTAATTTCCTTATTGATCAGACATCTATCTACCTGTGACTTAAAAACATTTAACGAGGTAGCCTCCACTGCTTCAATGGGCAGAGAATTCCAAAGATTCACCACCCTCTGAGAGAAGAAGTTCCTCCTCAACTCTGTTCTAAACTGACTTCCCCTTACTTTGAGGCTGTGCCCTTTAGTTCTTGTTTCCTTTCTAAGTGGAAGTAATCTCTCTGCCTCTACCCTGTCTAGCCCCCTTCACTATCTCTTATGTCTTTATAAGATCGCCCCTCAGCCTTCTAAACTCCGAGTACAGGCCCAATCTACTCAATCTCTCCTCATAAACTAACCCCCTCATCTCCGGTATCAACCTGGTGAACCTTCTCTGCACTCCCTCCAAGGCCAATATAGCCTTTCGCAAATAAGGCGACCATTGCACACAGTACTCTAGTTGCGGCCTCCCCAGTACCTTGTACAATTGCAGCAAGACCTCCCTGCTTTTATACTCCAACCCCCTCGCGATAAAGGCCAACATTCCATTTGCCTTCTTGATCACCTGCAAACTGACTTTTTCCCCTTGGCAATGCAAAGTTTGTCTTTAAGTATTTAATCACTGTTGCCTCACAGTGTCAGGTTCAATTCTGATGTCAGGTCACTGTCTGTGTGGAGTTTGCACATTTTCCCTGTGTCTGCATGAGTTTCATCTGGGTGCTCTGGTTTCCTCCCACAGCCCAGAGATGTGCAGGTTAGGTTGATTGACCATGCTAAATTGACCCCCATGTCAGGGGATTAGTAGATTAAATATGTGGGGTTACGGAATAGGGTCTGGGTGGAATTGTGGTCAGTGTAGACTTGATGGGCTAAATAGCCGCCTTCTGCACTGTAAGGATTCTATGAAAGGTTACTGGTGAGTCAATTTCCACTGCTGTTTCATACAGTGCATCCCAGATCACCATAACTGTATGTAATTTTACTTCCCTCATGTCTTCTGTTCTTTTGCCAATTACCTTTAATCTGTATTCTTTGGTTACCAACTTTCCTGCCACTGAAACATTTTCTTCTTATTTGCTCTATCAATGCCATGCAAGATTTTGAACATTTCTGTTAGATTTCATTTTAACTCCTCTGCTCTAAAGAGAACAGCCATGATGTGGGGATGCTGGGGTTGAACTGGAGTAAGCACAGTAAGAAGTCTCACAACGCCAGGTTAAAGTCCAACAGGTTTATTTGGTAGCACAAGCCACAAGCTTTTGGAGTGCTGCTCCTTCTTCAGGTGAGTGGGAGTTCTGTTCACAAACGGCACATAAAGACACAAACTCAATTTACAAAATAATGGTTGGAATGTGAGTCTTTACAGGTAATCAAGTCATAAAGGTATAGACAATGTGAGTGGAGAGAGGGATCTTCGGGTAAGGGTCCTCCAAGGCGGCCTTCACTTCACGAAACACGACAAAGCTGAATCGCTGAGCAGAAACTGAGCCAAATTCTGCACATATGAGGATGACATCAACCAGGATCTTGGGTTTGTGTCACAGTATCTGTAAGCCCCTCGACTTGCCTGAGCTTGCAAAATCTCTACCTGTCCTGGATGGAGACAATACACATCTCTTTAACCTGTGCTTAACCCACTCTCCTCTCACATTGTCTGTACCTTTAAGACTTGATTACCTGTAAAGACTCGCATTCCAACCCTAATTTTGTAAATTGAGTTTGTGTCTTTATATGCCCTGTTTGTGAACATAACTCCTTCATTCACCTGATGAAGGAGCAGCGCTCTGAAAGCTTGTGGCTTGTGCTACCAAATAAACCTGTTGGACTTTAACCTGGTGTTGTGAGACTTCTTACTAAAGAGAACAGCCACAGGTTCTTCAGTCTTACCACATAATTCCAATCCCTCAACACTAGCATTGTTCCAATAAATCTCTTTCCTGCACTCTTTCCAGGACTTTGATGTTTCTGTTAAAACATGGGACTCGGATTTGAATGCAGTGTTTCTTAAATTCATATCAGTATTTTATAAACTTTAGCTTAACTTCCTTTCTTTATCTATAATGCTCCCTGAATGTCGCTCAGTGATGCAAGCTACACACAATTCCTAAGTTATGTATAGTTACATCACATTTTCCTTTGATATATATTCTTCTGTTTTGACTATGTGGTTCAGCATTAGTGTCAAAGTGTCATCCAGACTCAAAACTTTAGCACTGGTTCTGTCTGCACAGATGCTGTCAGATCTGCTGAGATTTCCCAGCATTTTTTGTTTTTCTTCTATGTTTCTATTCTGTTGATTTCTGCTCTATATTGTTTGGACATGTTGAGTCTACTCAGACTCGGGTCTCTTTCAACTTGAACCTCAGATATTTTAGCACTATTTATGGAGTATGTTGCTTTGCTCATTGCGCCACCTTCTACCACATTTGTCCATACTGAACTTCATCTGTCATTCTATTCCCAATTTTGTCCAACTCAATTCTGCATTTACTGGGCAATCTCCTCCAATTTAGTTGGCTCTCCTAGGTTGATATCATTTGAAAATTTGATCATTTTGTATTAAGTTTCTGAATGATTTAGTTTCCCAACAGTAATCACTGGAGTATTTTACTCAGTACTTGCTCACCTCAACAACTCCTGTAACAAAGATCATTGTTTTGTATCTTTCAATCTGGTAAATTATACTTAAGTAAGAAATCTCACAACATCAGGTTAAAGTCCAACAAGTTTATTTGGTAGCACAAGCCACAAACCTTCGGAGCACTGCTCCTTCATCAGGTGAGTGGGAGTTGTTAACTCCTTTTTCTCAAAACTTAAACCATTGATATAGGGCATTCCATTACATTGTCGCACAGATTTCCCAGGAAATAATGGCATATTTGACTTATGCCATGGCAAAATATCCTGCGATCCTATGTACTGTTTAGCTGTTTGCATCTTCCAATATAGTAAGAATTTCATTACTGTAACTCCACCTAAATTAGAATTGATGGCAACAGTCATTTTCCAGCATATTAGAGAAGGTCCCACCTTTTCAAAGAGAAATAGGGATGGATAGTAAATGTTACTGATACTAGCTTTTCTTCTGCACCCCCCCCCCAATTTAATTAATTCACTAAATTTAAATTCCAGCTGCTATTATGGAAGTTGAGGCCATGTCTCCAATTATTAGCCCATGCTTCTTTAGTATTAATCCAGTAACATAGCAATTATGCTAATATTCTGTCAAAAGAACGTGGATCTAAAACATGAACTCTGTTTTTCTCTCTCTCGCTCCACAGATACATTCAAACCTGCTGAGCATTCCCAGCATTTTTCAGTTTTTATTTCCGATTTCCATCATCCTGTTGTTTCTGGTTTTTGTTTGTTTTCTGCAATAAAGATCTGATCTCAAATTGACATGTGAAAACAGAAAATGCTGGAAAAACACAGCGGTTCTGGCAGCATTTGTGGAGAGAGAAATAGAATTAACACGTTGGATCCATTTACTTCTTCCTCTAAAGGTGGGCTTAAATTTAACATAAAGTTTGCAAAACCTGGAAGGAGAGATGGAAATGGATATGACAACGTTGTGAAGATTTTTAAACCACATGTATCAATTAAACATTTAAACAATGCAGCCTAAACATTTTAAAATTCAGTAGTTCCAAGTATGGATTCTGGTTGATGATATTGACGATATGATGTTTACTAAAGTGTACAATAATAAAGAAAAAAATTATAGGTAATCCATCGCCATTTTCTGAAAATAAGCCTAAGATTTGACTAGAGCGTAGACGAGAGAATCGGGAACTCAGCCAAAGTTATTTCTGAATCACTATTTCAATGGGAAACAGTACTCAACATATGGGGGAAATTTTCTTTTCCGTATCGGCCACTTGCATTTATTTATTAGAAATGATGAGCTGTAGTGGGGAAAAAGTGATATCTTGAGTGGTGCAGCTGTAGCAACAAAAATAAATTAATTAACTCATTAGTCCTTGAGCCTGCTCTAACTAGAAAGGTTCAGTAATTGTTCACCTGTTAAGGTTCTAACAACACATGGTAATATTTCAGTAGAACAAAGTTACTATAAATGTTCTGTTTAATTAAATCCAAATTGTACAGTCACCTTACAACTATACAACTACATCGGCAACAAAAACAAATTTTTAGTCATAACTTTGGTTATTTTTAATTTTCTATTTTTGAATCTCAGTATTCATACTAATTTAACAAAAACACAGTCAATCATTCTTTTTCAAAATATTTATTTGGCCTATCATTTGAATATGTAATTTGTCCATGGAATGACGCAAGCACCATGGTCTGTGGCTTTGCTGTTCCTGAACCATCACTTTTGCTCGCTGTCCTGTATTCTAACTATCCTTCTAATGAACTGTTGTAAATGTGTCACTGGAGGATCAAGGAGTACAACGATCTAATATATTGTGTTTGTCACCAGGGTATGAACAGTGCAATAAATTTCTGGCTATTACTATATTACACTGGTATACAGGTTATTTGTGCAGCAACGTGCTGTATATCCGACAAGTTCTCATGAAGCATGTGCATTTTAATGAGATCTTATTTCTTAAAATTTCGATCTAAGTTTTCTGCTGACATATTATGGTAATTGGGTGATTGCTTTTCGTTGTGTTGCAGTGTACAGTTAAATATGCCATTTGTGTGCATATGATCACACTGTTTTGTGTAGTTTTATTTCCTTGCAATAATTGTACACGCAGAGAGAACGTTGTTTGACAACAGCGAAACCTAATACTTGGGAAAACAATGTTGGGTCAGCATAGACTGTGATATCAGTGTGCTGAAGACAAGAAAAATAGCATTGTTCTGAAAGGTGGGAGCCAAAGGCAAAGAAAATTGACGCTACTTAAACTTCAGTGGCTGTTTGTACAGTGTAGGGTCTCGGAACTGACAAAGTTTTATCATATAACAAAAGCGAAGATAGTAAATGTTTACACCCTTGTACAAAAAAAGGAAAGAAAATGTAGTTAATTTAGACTTATACTTAGATTTTTGCAGTACTTTTTACGGAGAAAGGAATTGATGGGTACTTATGTCATGGGTTAATCAGGGAAAATCATTGCATTAAATAGGATTACATAGGATATATGGCACAGAAACAGGCCATTCAACCCAATTAGTTTACGATCCAATTGAACTTCCTGCCATCTAGATCTGTCATCTATTCCTTTCTCCATTCAGCTTGGATTTGAATAACTAGTCCACTATTGTTGAAGAAACCTCATGTCAGTCAAGGGAATTCATTTGGTGTTAATAGACTTTCAGTGGGCATTTGATAAAATATTAGATTGGTATGAAATTTAAGGCATCTATTGAAGGAAATATAGCCACATGGGACAGAAAACAGAGGGTAAAGGTAAATGTTTTTAGATTAATCAAATAGGTTAGTAGTATACCCAAAGGAATATCATGTGGCCCATCTTTTTCCACTAAAAAAACACAGGTGTTGACACTAAATCTACCAAATTATGAGCTATAATAGTTAAAGAATGTAGAATATGACAATGCAGAAGTAGAAAAGATAGCAGAATGTGCAAATAGGTGACATGCAATTTAAGGTAAAGAAAACTAAAGGATACGCTATTCAGTTCTGGACACAACTCCATTTACTGAAAAGATATTAAGGTACAGTGAAGATTCAACAAAATGATAGTAGGAATGATGAATAGAAAACTGTTATAAAAAAAAAAGTTTTTCTTCACTGCAACATGGATTGTTATTGGGATAAGACTAATATTTTCACAAACTTGAAATACTTTGGCAGTATAGTGAAATATTATTTTCATTGATAAGTGAATTGGTTTAGGACTATGGCATAATGTCATTATAAGATTAAAAATGATTTTACATTCAAGTTAATTACATCATGGGATAGTTTGCCAAAGTTCCTTGTTTAACAGGGAATTATGTGTACGCTTAAAATGGAAGAATATAAAAGGAGATGAGGAAAGGGCAAAAAAAATCAGGCTTGAGCTGAGTATTTCAGTTGAAGTGCAGACATGATGGACAAAAATATAGAGCAGACGCAGCACAGTTTCGTTAAAGGGAAGTCGTGTCTGACAAATTTACTGGAGTTCTATGAGGATGTGTCTAGGGCGGCGGATAGAGGAGAGCCGGTGGATGTGGTCTGTCTTGATTTTCAGAAGGCGTTTGACAAGGTACCTCAAGAGGTTATTGCAGAAGGTCAGGGGACATGGAGTTGGGGTAGGGTGTTAGCGTGGATAGAGGATTGGTTGTCAAATAGGAGGCAGAGAGTGGGGGTCAATGGGTGCTATTCGGATTGGCGGATGGTGACTAGTGGAGTGCCCCAGGGGTCGGTGCTGGGGCCTCAGCTATTTACCATTTATATAGATGATCTGGAGGAGGGAACCAAGTGTAGGGTGTCGAAATTTGCTGATGACACCAAGATTGGTGGAACGGCAAATTGTGCGGAGGGCGTGGAGAGTCTACAGAAGGATCTAGATAGGCTGGGCAAATGGGCCAGGAAATGGCAAATGGAATTTAATGTTGGCAAGTGCGAGGTGGTCCACTTTGGTAGGAAGGATTATTACTTACGTGGCGAAAAACTGCAGCAGGCGACGGTGCAGAGGGACCTCGGGGTCCTTGTGCATGAGTCGCAAAAACCCAGCTTGCAGGTGCAGCAGGTGGTCAGGAGGGCGAATGGGATGCTGGCCTTCATAGCGAGGGGGATTGAATATAAAAGTAGGGAGGTCTTGCTGCGGCTGTGTAGGACATTGGTGAGGCCGCAGCTGGAGTACTGTGTGCAGTTTTGGTCGCTGTACTTACGCAAGGATATTTTGGCCTTGGAGGGAGTGCAGAGGAGGTTTACTAGGCTGATGCCGGAGTTGAGGGGGTTGAGCTATGAGGGGAGGCTGAATAAATTAGGCTTGTACTCGTTAGAGTTTAGAAGAATGAAGGGAGATCTCATTGAGACGTATAAGATGATGAATGGGATGGATAGGATTGAGGTGGAGAGACTCTTCCCGCTCAGAAAGGACAGTAGGACTAGGGGGCACAGCCTCAAGATAAAGGGGGGGCGGTTTAGAACGGAGTTGAGGAGGAACTTCTTCACTCAAAGGGTGGTGAATCTCTGGAATTCTCTGCCCGTTGAAGTGGTGGAGGCTACCTCGCTAAATATTTTTAAGACGCGGGTTGATGGGTTTTTGATAAGAGAGGGGATTAAGGGTTATGGGGAGAGGGCGGGAATGTGGAACTGAGCCACGACAGATCAGCCATGATCTTATTGAATGGCAGGGCAGGCTCGAAGGGCTAGATGGCCTACTCCTGCTCCTATTTCTTATGTTCTTACATCGCTGGTTAGACCAACATTTGTCGCCCATCCCTAATTGCCTTTGCCTTTGAGAAGGTGAGGGTGCGTTGCTTTCTTGAACCACTACAGCCCATATCGTATAAAACATCTAGCTAAGAGAAAGGTTCCAGGATCTTGACCCGGTAATGGTAATATAGTTCAAAGTCAGGATGGTGTGTTCCTTGGAGGACAACTTGCAGCTGATAGTGTTCCTATGTGTATGTTGCCCTTGGTAGCATGAGTACACTTCTTAACCACAACTGGTTTCTGACTCCTCAGAATAACACTGGCGTGGCGAAGTGCAGCCATGTGATCATCCTTTTGATAGTTGTTCCTATGGATGATGCAGTTGGCCAGTTGTGCTAACTAAGAAGGTAATCTGCTGCCCTACATTCAGACTTGAATAAGGTGCTTTCAACATGGGATTCACACTGGCTGTATTTCCTTTTTTTCATCAGGCAGGCTTTTATAATGGGTTTAAAGGGTCAGATTGAGGGTAGAGTCAAATCTTGAGCTGTTTATTATTCTGTGACTGCTGGAAGTGCTTGGTAGAGGAAGTAAATGGGTAATCAAAATTTCTGATCTACAAACCTGAGACTTCCTGCAGAGAAGTACATTTCTGCGTTGACCACAATCTTGTGCCACTATACAGTAAGAAGTCTCACAACACCAGGTTAAAGTCCAACAGGTTTATTAACCTGCTGTCATGAGAAATCTTAATGTGCTTATCCCAGTCCAATGCCGGCATCTCCACATCATGGCTACTATAGAGGCCAGACATGGGGATAGTTGCTTATGTAGGAGGGCAACGACAAGGTGATGGAGTACGCTGACGTAGACGTTTGAATGCATGATTGGTGACACAGGGATATCTTGAAGTACAGGTCCAATGTGAGGACTTGGCCTCTCAGATTTGTACTGGATCTCTGTTCAGGGGTTATTTCATTAGGGATGTGAAATTGTTGTCTCTGTTTGGTTTCCACACTTAATCTTTTCCTTAAGTAAGCCACATCAATGCATTGTAGCCTGCCCCGAGCTCTTCAGTGAAATGTCAATGACACTAAGAAAGTTCAACAGCAATAATTGAGATGAGCACTTCATGAGGAACAATGAGGTCAGGATTTATTTATATGATATGGATGATAAGTGTAATAAATAATCACAAAAGAAGAATTCATGTGATTCATTTGGTGACTTCTGTGGAGTTTTCTTAGTGGGGTTTCCGAGTGCTCTGGCGCAGTGCTTGGAGCAGCATGATAGAGGCGCCTGATGTGCTCAACACCTTGCCATGGATGATTTTTTGGTGCACACCTCACACTGGATTACCAGCATCTGCTGCCTTACAGATGACTCCATACGTTCATCATCTCTGGCATTCCTCCAACTGCTTGAGGTCTGCATCACCACACTCACTCACTCGAGCAACTCCACTCTCTGGCAGCTGGACTGTAACTGTGACGTGCCCTCACATATTCTGCCTGTCCCTGTCCCAATGCTCTAATCCCAGCCAAGCTGCCAGTACCTGTGCTGATATGATGGCCAGATAGGATAGGATTGAGAGAAATGAACTTGAATAATTCAGATGTAGATTAATGTCATGTATATATTAATAGGAAGCAACAAATATGTGCAAAATTAAGTGTCATTTAGCAAAGATGATGTTTTTGTATATGATTATTAATCCTTTGCTGCAAATTTCCACTCTGTTGCTGTTGCCAACCAATCTAATGGATTGCAATAAAAACAAAGAAAAACAGTTAAGGTTTCAGGTCAATGACAAAGATCCTTTACCTAAAATGTTAATGTTGGCAGCAGCGTTTGCAGCATTTTCAATTTTAATTTCAGATTTCCAGCTTCTGCAATATTTTGCTTTTGTGTTAAAATTGATTGCATTTTAGTAGCATTAGTTCTATGTCAAAATCAGTATTCTAACCTATAAATCATTGGTAAGATTTTCTTTGGAGTATTGTGTCCAGTTTTGAGTCCGCATTACCCCAGGTGGTGCAGAAAAACCCATGAAGCTGAACTTGCTTATGCAATAAACAAAATTGAAGGAATTAATAATGATCTAGCTTTTAACGTGCTGAGTGATAATAGATTCTGTAGAAATAGTTAGCTGCCTGCTGCTACTAGCCTTGTTTGGTGCATTATATCAGTATTCTATAGCACTCAAACAAGTAAGCCAACTTCAATAGTATGTCAGTATACTGTCTGCCATTAACACAAACAGTGGCAGATCTTAGACAATCAACATCAGTTATATGACTTCACAAACTCAGCAGACTAAGTTGGGCAAAGTATAATCTAGAAATACATTGCTGCGTATTTGCAAATTTGTTTATTTTGCAAACCTGGCATATACAACCATTAGGTTTTATTAAGGCTAACTGACAACTATAAAGGCTTAGTGTGAGCATGGAGCTATAGGATACCACTTTAATATTAACAAGGATCAAAGGAAAGAAACTAAAAAAACATTTTTTCCCTCCACTGTGCAGTGGATAAATGGGCTTCCAAAGAACACAGGCCTGGAAGGTTCTCCAGGACTATGGGAGGGTGGATGGGGATCTACTATTTTCATGTAGAAAATGGGGGCACCCCTTTAGTAAAGAGCCAGATCAGGGCACCTATCAGATCCTGCCTTGGTGGAGTGATGGCAAAAACCATGCATTTCACGGGAGAATTATTAAACAAAATTTGATAGTCAGCCACATGAGGTGATAGTGGGGTAGGTGATCACAAGCTCATCAAAGAAGAAAGTAACTGTTCAGAAGAATCACAAAGTTAATGAAGTTTGGGAGGAAGTTCCACAGGTTAGGGCCTTGGAAGATAAAGATATGATTGCCAATGGTGAAACAAATACAGGGATGCTCAACAGGGGCAAAATGGAGGAGCAAAGATATCTTGCAGGATTCTGGGATTGGAAAGGTTACTGAGGTCATTATCATCACCATCATCATGTGTGCTCTGCCCAAAGGCAAGTCCTTCGATCATAGTCTTCACCATGCCCCTCTCTCCTGCACCAAAATTTTCCAGCAACTTCCTTCAGTTTTCACATCCACTGAATTGATATTTTCTTCCT
Source organism: Carcharhinus amblyrhynchos (assembly GCF_965287045.1). Taxonomy (NCBI): domain Eukaryota; kingdom Metazoa; phylum Chordata; class Chondrichthyes; order Carcharhiniformes; family Carcharhinidae; genus Carcharhinus; species Carcharhinus amblyrhynchos. The sequence continues at coordinate 10,881,173 of NC_137336.1, read as the reverse complement.
TTTGCCTTGCAGTTGTTGTGCCACCATAATATCTGTTGCTAGTGTGTTCCTCTTGAGATGTCCCCTCATAGAACATAGAACATTACAGTGCAGAACAGGCCCTTCGGCCCACGATGTTGCGCCGACCAGTTAAAAAACAATGACCCACTAATCTAAACCAATCCCTTTTCGTCCATAAACCTATCCACGGATCTCTTAAACGCCCCCAAACTAGGCGCATTTACGACTGCCTATTGCCTAATTACATTCAGCAAATTTCTTTCTTCATTCCTTCCCTTCACTTCATCATTTGTTACTTTCACAGTCCAACTGATTGTTTCCATTCTCCTCCAAACCTCCATTTCAAAGCTACTTGGAAGGTTTGTCTCCTCTTTCTATAATGTCCAAGTCTGTCATCTGTCCAAAACAACATTCCAGATCAATTACAGAGATAGGAAGGAGGAAGGCAGTGGAGGGGTTTGAAAATAAGGGATGAGGATTTTAAAACTTTCAGCCCCTTTTTTTTATTTTTTAGTCAAAAACTATGAAGTTACTCTGTACCTTAACTAGATGAGCAAAGAAAACAGCTTAAAATTTTATTCCATATGTATTTTGTGCTGTTGTTGGCTTTCTTATCACTCGATCTTCCCAAGAACAGATGAAGGAACCTCCTATTAAATTCTGCTACAGCTGTTAGATGTATTACTTACAAATACAGCACACAAGAAACATGACTGCTTCTATTCTTCCTTCATCCCTCTTCAAATGAAGAAGTAATACTTTAGCTTGTATTGTGTCCCACTCTTCAATTTTCTCCCTCTCCTCGTGAGGGTGATTATCCTTAGTGAGTATTGGTTCTCAGGCTGATGAGGAGGAAACAGGGACTGAGTTAAGGGCAGCCTAACAGAGTGCATGTAATGGCAGTAGTTTCCTTCGGGCGTCATTTATGAAGCCATTTCTGTTCATTGTATGCACCAATGATTTGGATATCACCTAGAAAGAACGGTGTTGAATTTTGCAATGACACCAGAAATAGGAGGTATAGCTAGTTCTTTAGACGGTTAAAGGTAAATTGATTAGATTGAGAAATGGGCTAAACAGCAGCAGATGGAATTCAATGTCAGCTAGTGTGAGGTAATGTATTTTGGTATTTAACGTAACAGGAATTATATTCTGATTAAGCTTGGTTATGGAAGAATGGAAGGATTTGGAGCTAAAGGTTCATAGAACATTAATGAAGGAGCTTAAGGTACAAAATATAAAAGTCAAGTTAATCATGAGCCTTAATAAAATCTCTCGACACCGGAATACTGTGCAACATTGGTCAATACACAAGAAAGAATATTAATGCTTTGGTGACAGTATATAACATAAATTTACTAAATGATACTAAGAAAACAAAGATACAAAGACAGAGAAAGACTTGATATTTCCTGGAATTTATTATTAATCAAACAATGGTCAATACACTTCAAAAAGATTAATTGTTTAATATGCTTTCAGATGTTCCATTAAGGAAGGCACTAATTACATGCAAGTATTGAGTATTGCCAAACAATGTGTTTTGATTTAGTTAAAGCTTGTGTTCTCAAAGTATGATTACTGTAGAAATTATTTGGAAGAAAGCTGTTAATGGTAGTTGCTTTAGTTACAATAAAATTTATCATGTCCATCCTTTTGTATTGCTATCTCTCCTGTTACCAAGCACAATATGCTTGAATCATTGCACCTCTCATCACTGATCACAAAACGCAGTAGCCCAAAATGTACAATTGGAATGATGGTGAAACTGTCAGCAATTGTCACCATACTATACAAAGCTGACAGTGATTTCTGGCACCCGCAAGTGTAGCTAAAGAAGTCCTGAAGTTGCAGTTGGTGCTGCACTGCTACTCCATGGGGCATGTTGTTGCAGTCTTGCATTAAAACAAATGAGCTAGGCAAACTATTCTCATCTAAGTTGTTTATGCTGTTGGAATAAAGTCTTATCAAAAGCATAAGGCAAATAGGGAACTTAGCAAAATATGTAAAATCATACTGAAGAGTGGGACATGTAGAATTATGAGATGTTACAAGCCTGTCAGTGAGACTGGAGTTCACAATACATTTTTTTTGAAACAAAAACCTGTCCAGTCATTGTGCATGTTCTTTCTTCCTGTTCTCAAATAGTATAAAAATAGTTGGCCCTCTAAATTAGAGCTTTATCTCAACTCTTTTTATTGAGTCTAATCGTTTAATATCTCAATATCTCTCAACCAGAGTCAGCTGTTAATGTTTTGTGAAACCTTAACAAAGCTATGCAGCTGAAAGTTGGAGGCATTGCAAGTCCAGTGGAAACATCCTGTGATATTTCTGGATTACCACATGTTGTTACACAATAAAGTACAATACAATAAAGCAAAGGACCACATTGTGGTCTCTGAACATTCAAAAGCTGTTTTATTGTTTGGTTTTTGTAGTGTGATCCTTCAAAATGTTAAATGTCTATTGACAGAGTGCAGAGCTTTGGACATTTTTGCATACTTTTGCATTTTTCTTTGTTCTTCAAAAGCTTTCCAGTTCATGGTCAGGTGATGAATTTGGCTGACATAAGCTGTTTTTTGAAAATGAATTAATTTCACGTTGAACGACAAAGCATCTTAATTTAAAAACATTGCAATTCAATTACATATGACAAAACATTACAGAGGCATTGAGAAACTAAAAATAACTCCTTGATATAGATAGTATCTCAATGCTACTAATGACGTGCCTATTTATTCCAAATATGCTGCTCAAGATAACAGATCAAATCAGGCTGTGAAAGAACTTAGAACATAATAAGAACATAGGAGCAGGAGTAGGCCATCTAGCCCTTCGAGCCTGCCCCGCCATTTAATAAGATCATGGCTGATCTGAAGTGGATCAGTTCCACTTTCCTGCTTTCTCCCCATAACCCTTAATTCCCCTGTCCATCAGAAATCTATCTACCTGTGACTTAAATATATTCAGCATGGTAGCCTCCACCACTTCAATGGGCAGAGAATTCCAGACATTCACCGCCCTTTGAGTGAAGAAGTTCCTCCTCAACTCTGTTCTAAACTGCGCCCCCCCCACCCCACCCACCCACCCACTTATTTTGAGGCTGTGCCCTCTAGTTCTGCTATCCTTTCTAAGCGGGAAGAATCTCTCTACCTCTACCCTATCTAGCCCTTTCATTATCTTGTAAGTCTGTATAAGATCCCCCCCCTCAGTCTTCTAAACTCTAACGAGTACAGACCCAGTCTATTCAATCACTCTTCATAAACTAACCCCCTCATCTCCGGTATCAGCCTGGTGAACCTTCTCTACTCCCTCCAAGGCCAGTATATCCTTTCTCAAATGCGGGGACCAAAACTGCACACAGTACTCCAGTTGCGGCCTCACCAGTGCCCTGTGCAGTTGCGGCAAGCAACTTCTGTTCATAGGTGTGGAATTTGATGATTCACCTTTTGACATAGTGAAATGCTTGATCAAGTTTTAGAGAAGAACTAAATGAAGCAGTTATTTCATTTGTTTTCTCATGATGAGCACCTGTTCCCTGGTTTAATAAGTCAGTTAAATACTATATGCATTTAGAGGCTCAACTTGCCAATGCAAACTGTATATTTCAGATAAAATGGGTGAATCATAGTTTGTCAGTGTCGGTTTCACCAAGAAAACTGACAAAATCCAGCTGCACAGCCGTGTTTTCTTTCCAGATTCACTGGCACACTGTGCACAGCGAATCTAGGGTGTGGTTTCTATCATTACTCGGGCAGGTTGGGGCCAATTACCACAGACAATCCACCCCCCCCCCCCCCCCCCCCAGAATCATCTGGGCCATCAACCTCCCTCGTACATGAGGAGGTATGTCCCTGACACTGTCAGATCACTGTCTGAGCATACTCCTCCCCAGGGCGAGAATTTTTGCGCCCCAGTGGGTTCCCCTCGACAGCTTCCAGTTTTATTAAAGCTATTGTAAACCTTGCTGACGTCATGGGGAGGCCCTTTAAATACATTGAAATGGTGAGGGGTGGAGAAAATCTCAGAACAAGATCTTGCCGCAGAGATTCCCATTCCCGCAGAACTGTAGGATTTTTGGCTGGTGTTACCATTTTTGCCTGGGGAGGACGCTGGCCAAAAATCTCCCTCAGCATGTCAATTTGCCATGTTAAAAGTTGACTTTTCTAATAATTTTACATAAAATTTTAACTAATGTCTGAGGAGATTTTGGCATAAAGCTTCAACAGTTATTGAAGATGTAAAAATATATATTTATGGTGATGAAGGAAGCAGCATAGAGGAAGAAGGAATTGGTGAGCAAAGAGAAATTTGTGAATACTACCTCAGCTGGGAGTGGGTGTCGTCAGAACCTTTTCATTATGTGCATAAAACTTGCTTTGGGAGAAAAGGACCTTCCTGCGCATACACATTCACTGATCTTCCGAATGCCAGTGGTATTTTTTTAAACGTTGGCGACGTGGTGGCAGCTATTTTTAGGGAAAGCTGCTCAGTCTTTTAACACTTCTGTTTTAATGTTCTTTACAAACTTTATTCACCCACGTGAGGGAATTTAAAGCTGGCTTTTTAGATAGGGGTAACACTCTCATAGCATATGTTTATAGCCAAATGTTTAAAGAGACACATCTGTTGGAATGATGCTCCCCTCCCCCTTGAAAACATTACTACTGAACTCCTGTCCCGCTCCCCAGCCACATCCTTCCTCCTTGAGGAAACAGTTGTTTCCTGCTCACTGAGCTGAATAGCATTTCTCTTACTTGATCATGTGCCTTACGCCTGTACATTCTCCTCCTCTCCAGCATGGGTTACCCTGGTCAATTATTTCACACTCCTTACCTTATTTGTCCTGAAAATATGCCATTGGTCTCAACTCCATTTGCATGACCAAAGAATGTCTATATAATGTATTGAAAATGTGTGCACTTTTGCATACTCCAAAGTAAAATGTAATGCTTACTGTCCTATGCTGTTGGACAAATGATGCTGTGTACTTGTATCTTTTCCTGACTCCTGTTGGAATATAATACCACAATACCAGGTATACATTGCCCCGTGAACTTTCTTATAATGTGAACTATAAAATGAGCATTGGCAGGCTGTTACACAATGTTTCTTCTCACTTGAGAACCACATGCATACTATCTTGCAGGCATCATTGAAATCTTTTTTATTAACATTTATTTTTCTACCATCTCTTCAGTGATAGTTTTCCATCATGTACCCAATTGATTATTTTTTAATTTCTTAAATTACAGCCTTATACTAGTTGGACATAGCAATGAACTATCCACTCCTGACTACTATTACTTGTATTTTTGATCATTGTGTAATTTTTTTTTAGTTAGCCTCAAGTTTAGGACTTTCTGATATCTTTCTAAAAACAAATTCAAGTGGTGATTATTAGTCAGAGCCTTCAATTGTTCACATTTAAAGTGGGTACTTCCTATATGCTATCAGTTAAGAAAACCCACCAATGCCTGTACTTTCTCAGGAGCTAAGGAAATTTGGCAAGTCCGCTACAATCTTACCGATGTTTGTAGGTGCACCATAGCAAGCATTCTGTCTGGTTATATCACAACTTGGTATGACTTCTGCTCTGTCCAAGACTGCAAGAAACTACAAGGATCATAAACAAAGCCCCAGTCTGTCACACAGCCTCCTATCCATTGACTCTGTTTACGCTTCACGCTGCCTCGGCAAAGCAGCCAGCATAATTAAGGACCCCATGCACCTCGGACGTTCTTTCTCCCACCTTCTTCATGGGGAAAACAACTCAAGTCTGAGGTCACGTACCAACCAATTCAGGAACAGTTTCTTCCCTGCTGCTATCAGACTTTTGAATGGACTACCTCGTATTAAGTTGACCTTTTTCTACATCCTAGCTATCACTGTAACACTACATTCTTCACCTCCTTTCTTACTCCCCTATGTATTCTATGAACGGTACACTTTATGTATATACTGTACAAGAAACAACATTTTTCATTGTATAATCAATACATACGACAATAATAAATCAAATTTAAATGAAAGAATTAAAACTGGATGGATGACCAATTTTAAAATCATCTGCTTGATTTTTTTGTAGGGAATTAGAAATTTTAGAAGTAAGAAGAGATGAATTTGGGTACGCAGTGTGGATCCAGTCATGACTCCACCAGGACATCACCCTGATCCCATAAAATAATAGAATCCTACAGTGCAGAAGGAGGCTATTCAGCCCATCCAGTCTGCACCAATCACAATCCCGCCCAGGCCCTATCTCCATTACCCCATGCATTTACCCTAGCTAGCCCTTCTGACAATAAGGGTCAATTTAGCATGGCCAGTCCACCTAATCTGCACATCTTTGGGCTGTGGAAGGAAACTGGAGCACCTGGAGGAATCCCATGCAGACATGGAGAGAATGTGCAAACTCCACACAGGCAATGACCCAAGACAGGAATTGAACCTGGATCCCTGGTGCTGTGAGACATCAGTGCTAACCATTGTGCTGCCTGGCCAGAGGAATGAAGGGGAACTCATGTAAGAGGGTGCCTTGGGTACTGCGTAAGTGACAGAAAGAGTGGGCACTCAGTAGCAGCACGTTGAATAAGGTTGGCACTGTTCCCACCCATCTCACACTCAGAGAAACAAATAAGGGAACAAGTCTGCCACGAATATTTGGGCAGCCAGCTGGCCAGAAGCAGCTTGTGATAGTTTGCTGTATTCTCCATAACATTGCCATCCAAAGAGGTGTGGACCTTGAGGATGGCGAGGCCCTTGAAGGAGACGACAACTCCAGGGAAGAGCCAGAGGGCAGTGGCGCTACACAGCTGGGCATGGCTCGAAGGCTGAAGGGCTTGTGGAGATACCATTAGTATCAGGAGTAGTTTGATTTGGGGAATTTCAATTCAACCCTTCTGAGGGCATGGAAGTGAATCTAGGAAATTGTGCTAGCACATGCATGGAAGGTACAGCCTGGACTTGTAATCACTTATCACCAATTATGGAAAGCTATTCATAATTACCCTCATCATCGAGGATTCCATTATTGAATGCCAACTCGAGCCTCCTTTCCTGTCATGGCAGCAATACAAAGCCTCCCAGATTTGTGCCTTAACATTGTAATTTTTTATGAATTGTATGGAGATGAATATTGAGACAGGATGAAGAAACCACAATTGACATACTTACTCAGCTGCCTGCAGGTCTGTCTTTAATTCAGGACCTATCACACTCTGCTCCTCTCTGTCAACTTTATTTAATGGCACAATTTCTGATCCCTGCCTCTGTCCCTTTCCTGAAACTTCTTGTTAGGACCTCTTGCCGATCCCTACCTTTATCCATGACTGAGACTTTCTTCTGGCACTTTTCCCCCATCCCCCCTCGCCCTGCTGCTTGGAACACTCTCTTGAATTGGACTCTGATTCAGGTGTGTTTCACATCATTTCATTTGCTTTTTTTCCTTCTGTACAGGCACATAGGACAGATCCTTGCCCAAAGATGTGAAAAAACATGCACTGTGCATGTGTGGCCACTTCCTAGCAAGCACATGTGCAAAAGGCCCAAGGCTCACTGGGATCTGAGGTTCCCAGCCTAAAGGGGCAATTTTGCCATTTTTTTCTAAGTGCTGGGCAGTCTTGAAACTGGGAGAGTTTCAGATCGTTCTTTGAGGTGTGTTTCCAGACACACACACACCCCCCCCCAAGCATTTATTAAACAGCATTTAAATAAATTTCCAGAGTTAACCTGTCTCTCACCCATTTCCGGCGAGAGGCTGAGAGCGCTCAAAAAATGGTGCCTTTTGTGAGTACTGGCGCCATTCGCACCAAGCACTTCACACGCCACTAAGTATTTAAAATCGCCCCCATGTATTTGTGTTTCCTGACACCTTTCAATCTGCATTTGGATTAATCTCAGAAAATGTAGAGCTGCTTCTTGAAGAAGTTTAGACGTTCCATATAACCATGCGTGGCGATGTATTCTCTGAAACACTAGACTTATTTTTCTGTTGGGAAAGTGAAAACATCTGGAGTGCAGCTTACCTAAGTTTGAATATAATTTGCAATGTTACTGAAATTTGTAATTCATTGATTAGTCTATTTGGAACTGGGATGCAAAGGGTGGGTATTTCAGGAGGCAAAATAAGGTAGAAATGTTCAATTTTGCATACTCTTGAAATTTTTGACCTGTGATTAATTTCTAGGAAATTAAATACGTTTTTTTTCTCTTTCAGGAACTGGTAATATAGTTGCCATCATGATTTCTGAGCGTCGAGGTCGTGAAATTCTGAGTTATGTGGAAAAAAACCTCACTGTATTGATGTCTATAGCAGTTGGACCAGTACATTTTCCACAGTACAGCCGTAGTTCCCTGGTCTTCGTATCCATCTCATTTATTGTATTGATGATCATTTCTTTGGCTTGGCTGATCTTCTATTTCATTCAGAAGTTCAGATATGCAAATGTACGTGGACGGAACCAGGTCAGTGACTTTCATTTTTAAGCATTTATATATTTAGAATAGACTGAAACTTGTCATGCTGCTAATAATAGGAAGTGTGATTTTGATTTTTTTTTGAGGGTGGAGAAACCAAATTAGAAGGGATTGGTTTTAATGGGGAAATTTCAACTATCCATGTTTCCATTCAGTGCAGTGTCAAACATTGCAGTAAAGGTAATCACTGAATTGTGTCTAAACTAGCTGTGGTATCATTGATTTTTGATACAAAGACATTGATTTACAAAAATAATTGTAAATCCTATCCTCCCCATCCCACCGTGTCACCAGTTTTGTGTCCAAAGTATGTCAGCCCTGTAAAATTTGAGAGCATCACAGTGTACGGGATTTTGTTTAATGCAAGAATTTGTGTGAGTACTTCCATCCAATATGTAGCAAATTGAATAGAGGTACATTCCATGCAGAATAGATAGTAGAAAACTATTTTGAAGACAAGGCTGGACAAGTACTACCTACTACTAATTTTGAAGAATGAATTTTTTATCTTAAAAGTATTCCTCTAATTTAATGGAATAAAGTTATTCTTTCATTAGGTTTTTTATTATTGATCTTCCAGTAAATTTTCCTCAGCTTTGACATCATGGTGACCACTTGCAAGGAGTATCATATTACATGTTAGCATGATCTTATTCCATCTGTGAGGAATAATGTAAAATGGCTAACTGATCCAAAGCCACCTAAGCCTAGAAAACTCTGCTGCAAATTTGGAAATCTGTATTCCCAATAGGTATCTGTTAATTGTGTTTAATTATATACAGGTGGTGGGCATTAATTGATAACTTTTGCTTGTGCTCATATGGAAAAAAAGCAGACTGAAACTACAGTAGCTGATTATCAAGTGTATGTTTGTAATTTGTATTTTGTAAATAATAACTTCTGTAAGGATTAGATTTCGGTTCTATCCTTCATACAGGCTTTCTGGTATAAAACAGTATCAGTTTTCATGAGTTGGGTGACTCTGAAACTGCACCCAGTCTACACTGTTACGGCATTTCTGATTTTCTTTTGCAATGGAGCTAGTCCAGCAATTAAGGAGGGTGGAGAAACTAATTGGTATCTTTGTATCGCCAATAAAATCAACTTCTTGCAAAAAAAAGTCATTATGAACACCTGATGAGTGCAAGCTTCTGCATTAAGCACTGCCATATATTGCTGAATGACAAGGTTTTGAACAATTCTGTATAAGATTCTATTTATATTTAACAATGAACCAGGCAATTCAGGATGGAAATTTTAGATGAGCAATTAATTTGGAAACATAGAAACAAGGGAATTCAAAATGGGGAACAAACAAATGATTAGGGAACTGAATTTGTACTTTGCTTCTGCTTTCACAAAGTGTGATGCTACTGTGCCATAGAGTCAGAGGTTTACAGCATAAAAACAGGCCCTTTGGCCCAACTTGTCCATCCCACCTTTTTTTAAACCCCTAAACTTAATCCCAATTGCCCACATTTGGCCCATATCCCTCTACACCTATTTTACCCATGTAACTGTCTAAATGCTTTTTCAGACAAAATTGTACCTGCCTCTACTATATCTCTGGCAACTTGTTTGGACGCTCACCACCCTCTGTGTGAAAAAATTACCCCTCTAGTCACTTTTGTGTCTCTCCCCTCTCATGTTAAACCTATGCCCTTCAGTTTTAGACTCCCCTACATTTGGGAAAAGATATTGACTATCTAGCTGATCTATGCCCCTCATTATTTTATAGATCTCTATAAGATCACCCCTCAGCCTTCTCTGCTCCAGAGAGAAAAATCCCAATTTATCCAGCCTCTCATAACTCAAACCATCAAGTCCTGGTAGCATCCTAGAAAGTCCTTTCTGCACTCTTTCTAATTTAATAATATCCTTTCTATAATAGGGTGACCAGAACTGTTCACAGTATTCCAACTATGGCCTTACCAATGTTTTGTACAACTTCGACAAGACGTCCCGATTCTTATATTCAATATTCTGACCAATGAAACCAAGCATGCTGAATGCCGCATTCACCACGCTGTCCATCTGTGACTCTACTTTCAAGGAGCTATGAACCTGTACCTCCTAGATCATTGTTCTGTAGGTCTCCCCATTGCCCTACCATTAACTAAGTAAGTCCTGCCCTGGTTCAGCCTACCAAAATGCATCACCTCGTGTTTATCTAAATTAAATTCCATCTGCCCTTCGTCAGCCCGTTGGCCCAATTGATCAAGGTCCCATTGCAATCCGAGATAACCTTCTTCACTGTCCATTTATGCTACCAATCTTGGTGTCGTCTGCAAACTTACTAACCGTGCCTCCTATATTCTCATCCATATCATTAATATAAATGACAAATAACAGTGGACCCAGCACTAATCCCTGAGGCACATCACTGGTCACAGGCCTTCAGTTTGGAAAGCAACCCTCTACAACTATCCCCTGGCTTCTGTCATCAAGTCAATTTTGTATCCATTTGGCTACCTCGCCCTGGATCCCATGAGATTTAATCTTGTGCAACCTACCATGCGATACCTTGTCAAAAACCTTTCAAAAGTCCATGTAGACAACATTAACTGCACTGCCCTCATCTACCTTCTTGGTTACCCCTTCAAAAAAACTCAATTAAATTTTGTGAGACACAATTTTCCACTCAGAGCCATGCTGACTGAATAATATGTATTACACAATTTATAAAGTCAGGACCTAATGGTCCAGTAACTGTGCATCGTACTTTCTGTGCCCTTTACGTATAAAAAGAAAGGTGTACTTCATCCAATTTTCAATTTATTTTTCATCCGAACTATTAATATAACCAAATGCCTGGTCAGCTTTGTGATGAGATAAATCTGTGCTGTAATTATTAACTTAAGACTATAGATTTCAACATTATGTTCCACCCCCTTCACCTTTGTTCAATCTTCATTTCTTGCCATGGAGGGTGAACTAATTACCTACTCTTAAGCCTTTGTAATTGCTGCTGTTATGTACTGGGCAATTTGGGTTAATAATGCTTCTAGAACATAGAACATAGAACACTACAGCACAAACAGGCCCTTCGGCCCACGAGTTGCGCCGATCACATCAACACCTACCAACCTACAGACCTATCTATAACCCTCAATCTCATTAAACCCCATATACTCATCCAGAAGTCTTTTAAAAGACCCCAGCGAGTTCACCTCCACCACCACTGACGGCAGCCGATTCCATTCACTCACCACCCTCTGAGTGAAAAACTTACCCCTAACATCACTTCTGAACCTCCCTCCCCGCACCTTAAATCTGTGTCCTCTCGTAGCAACCATTTCAACCTGGGGAAATAGCCTCTGAGAGTCCACCCTATCTATTCCTCTCAACATTTTGTAAACTTCTATCAGGTCGCCTCTCAACCTTCGTCTCTCCAGGGAAAAGAGTCCCAGCTCCCTCAACCTAACTTCATAAGGCATGCCTCCCAGTCCAGGCAACATCCTTGTAAATCTCCTCTGCACCCTCTCAATAGCTTCTACATCTTTCCTATAGTGAGGCGACCAGAACTGCGCACAATACTCGAAATGAGGCCTGACAAGGGTCTTATAAAGTTGCAGCATTACCTCCCGACTCCTAAACTCAATCCCTCGATTAATGAAGGCCAGTACACCATACGCCTTCTTGACCACCTCCTCCACCTGCGAGGCCGATTTAAGAGTCCTGTGGACCCGGACCCCAAGATCCTTCTGCTCTTCAACACTACTCAGACTTCTGCCCTTGATAGTGTACTCGTTCATCCCGTTGGTTCTGCCAAAATGGACGACTACACATTTATCTGCGTTGAAGTCCATCTGTCACTTCTCCGCCCAGTCCTGCATCCTATCTATGTCCTGCTGCAACTTTTGCCATCCTTCCAGACCATCCACAACACGACCAACCTTCGTGTCATCAGCGAACTTACTTACCCATCCCTCCACTTCCTCATCCAGGTCATTTATGAAAATGACAAACAACAAGGGTTCCAGAACAGATCCTTGAGGCACTCCGCTGGTGACTGACCTCCATTCAGAAAAAGCCCCATCCACAACCACTCTCTGCCTTCTGCAGGCAAGCCAGTTCTGGATCCACAAGGCCAAAGGCCCTTGGATCCCATGGCCTCTCACCTTCTCAAGAAGTCTTGCATGGGGGACCTTATCAAACGCCTTGCTGAAGTCCATGTACACTACGTCCACGGCACTTCCTTCGTCAATGTGTTCAGTCACATTATCGAAGAACTCAACTAGGCTCGTAAGGCACGACCTGCCCTTAACAAATCCATTCTATTTTAATATTTTTAGAAAGACCTTCTCAACAATGAGTAGCAGAAAGAATGCCAATGTTTTGTGTTTATAGAGGGACTTGTAGGTTCAATGTATGGTCCCCGGAAGGGTAGGAACTTCTGTTCAGTCAGGCAGCATGGTCAGTGCAGGCTTGGAGGACCGAAGGGCCTGCTCCTGTGCTGTAATTTTCTTTGTTTTTTGCCTCTGGGTGTGTACTTTTACTCCCGCTGTCTGGACTGTGGTTTTTCCTTGCATTAGGTAATTAGCAGTGGGTCCAAATGAAAACTCCAATAACTGCATTTTGGTGAAATGATTACATCATTATAACCTCCTGTGACCTTCCAACAGCTGGGAATGAAGGGGCAAATTGTGACTTGGCATCAACCCTCAGTTCTGTGGTGTTGGAAGTAGCAGTTCAATTCTTCTATGGCTCTACGACAAATTAGCTTTTTTGATGGAGGCCACTTTCTAGGCCATATCTGTGTCAGTTGGTCCAAAGAAATTTAAATTTTCATGATTAAGGTGGAATGTTTTCTTTAAGTAAATGTATCAATTGATATTGGGTTGTATTTTATGCTTCCCCACCAGTGTAAGATCAAACTGGTGGCCTTACCGCCTCCTACCTGCCTATCTGAAAATTCGCAGCAGACAGGAAGGATGTTGTGCATCCTTCCTACCTTTTGGACCTATTCAGACCTTTTAAATGGCCAATTAATGGCTACTTAAAGACGTCATCATGCTGCCACTGCTGTCCTTTCCATGGTGATGGAAGATTCACGCCCTGTGGGAGCTCTGGCAGTTTTAGCAACACAAGCTGGTGTTGGAAAAGGTGTGGGAAGGGTAGGACCCTCCTCTGTGGATTCATTGGAGGTGTACCCCTCACCGTCTCCCACCTTCCGAAGTTCCAACCCCAACTCTATTGCCAGCCCCCTGAGCAATGCCCCCCCACCTCCCCCCATCCCCACTCACTTCTGCCATAGTCCCACCACTGGCCACTGAGCATGTTTTTAAAATCTTCTTTCATGGGATGTGGGTGTCATTGGCAGGGCCAGCATTTCTTGGCCGTTCCTAATTGTCCTTGAACTAAGTGGGTTACCAGGCCATTTCAAAGTGCAATTAATATTCAATCACATTTCCACATTTCATGTATAGGTCAGACCAGGTAAAGATGGTAGATTTCCTTCCCTAGAGGATGTTAGTGAACCAGATCAATTTTTATGACAAATCAATGATAGTTTTGTGGTCTGATACTAGCTTTTAATTTCAGGTTTTATTGAGCTTAAATTCTATCAGCTAACATGGCAGGATTTGAAGTTGTGTCGCCAGAGCATTAGTCTGGGCATTGGATTACTGGTCCACTGACACCCCACTATGCCACTGTCTCCCCTAGCAGGGACTGTCGACCATTTGATAGGCCAGCAGCTCTCTTCCTCCTAGGATAGGGATGGAAGTCCTGCCTTAAGCATTTAATGTTGCTCCCACGGTTACTTGCTGTGTGGCAACCATTGGGATCATTGGCAAGTTGTACGCTCCCAACCTCTGTTCTCAATACTCCTCTACTTTTGCCTTCTATCGTGAAAACGTTGGTGTATCATGGTTTGCACCAATACATCACTATTATTTTTATTTCTATTCATTAAGAGAACACCGGCACTCTCTTCTCAAAGCAATATTAAAAGCTAAACATTGGCCTCCTTCTGTACTGTAAGGATCCTTTCAGCCCATCAAGTCTGTACTAACCATGATCCCATTCGGCCCTATACCAGTAACCCCATACATTACCTGCTAATCCTCCTAACACTAAGAGACAAAAGTACAGTGATCACAGAAGGAAAACAGTGATGTTAATTTGATAAATAATTTCATTGCAATGTAAATGTAAGCCTACAAGAGCATTTGGTTCAAAATGTATTATTTTCATTTTGGATTTGATAGATGTATTAGGATAGCTGGTATAATACATGCACTTATATTCTATGTCTGTGCTGGAAACAGTCTACAAGAGAGGGTGGTTATGGTGGAGCTGTATAAAACACTTGTTAGGCTGCAGCTGGAGTAGTTTGCAATTCTGATTGCACTAGTTGTAGAGGAGATTCACCAAGATGTTGCGTGGGCCTACGAAGAGAGGCTGCAGTTGTTTTCTTAGTAGGAAGTCTGACAACACCAGGTTTAAGTCCAACTGATTTATTTGATCATAAACTCACAAGCTTTCGAGTTTACCTCTTCGTCAGGTTTTCTTGAAGCAGAGAAAGCTGAGGGGGGGGCCTCATCAAGGTATACAAAATTAGGAGGGATATTGATAGGGTGGATAGGAAGAAACTTTTCCCTTTAGTACAAGTGCATAGAGAGGGCATATGTTTTAGGGTTAGAAGCAGGAGATTTTGAGCGGATTTGAGGAAAAACTTATTTGGTAGTAGGAACTACTGTCTGGAAAGGTGGGAACCCTAGAAATATTTAAGAAGCATCTAGTGAGCACTTGAAATGCCATAGCATACAAGGCTACTGACCAAGTGGTGGAAGATAGGATTAGAATAGGTAGGTGTTTGATAGCTGATACAGACCCAATGGAGTGAAGCACTTCTTTTCATGCTGTAAACTTCTGTGACTCTGAGTTTGCTTATTCACAGAACTACTCAACTATCCAGTGAGTTGGTTTCATGAAGGAGGTACTTTTAAGGCATAGTTTTGGTGCGAGAAGAGTAACAGAAAACTCCCCCTCTCCCCAGCCACCACCACCACCCCCCACCAACCCCATTTCCATCTCTCTCTTTCTTTCTCTTTCTCTCTTCTCTTGCATTCAAGAGATTCAGAAATTACTTGAAGCCAAAAGAACCTGTATTAGGTTTCTGTGTGGTGTGCAAGCTATGAAGCTAAGTAGATGAGGCCCTAATTAAGTTCTTTAAAGTAATTGAAAGAGCTGATGAGATTAGTGTGGCAGACATGCATCTGGACCGTTGAAAGGTGTTTGACAAAGTACAGCATAATAGATTTGTTAGTAGAATTAAGCTATTTGTATTGTAGTGGCAGTGCAGCGGCAGCATGGATACAGAATTGGCTAAATGATAGGAAATGGGGAGTGCCGATGAACTGTTGAATAAAAGCAAAATAATGTGGATCTGGAGATCTGAAATAAAAACAAAATTAATGTTTCAAATCCAGTTGTGTTTTTCAGACTAATTAATTAAAATATACAATTTGTATTTATCATATTTGTGCTGACTTTCATTTGTTCGTCTATGTTGGCACTTGCACACTATACTAAATGCCAGAGTAAGAAAATTCTTCTTGAGGTATAATCTTAAAAGGACAATCACTAATTTAGAATGCAAACTAACATTCTGTTGAGCCATAAAATTAATGCTTAAAATTCAACTGGTCAATTTATTCTTTCATGGAATGTGGACATTGGCTAGGCTAATATTTATTGCCTATCCCTAGTTGGCCTTGAAAAAGTTTATTTATTAGTCACAAGTAGTCTTACATTAACACTGCAATGAAGTTACTGTGAAAATCCCCTAGTCGCCCCACTCCAGTGCCTGTTTGGGTACATTCAGGAAGTGTTTGGCACGGCCAATGCATCTAACCAGTACACTTTGGACTGCAGGAGGAAACTGGAGTACCCAGAGGAAGCCCAGGCAGACAAGGAGTGTCAACAGTGCTAACCACTGTACCACCCCAAAATGTTTATCGCTGCGAGCAGTGTTTGAACCTGCACAGGGAGACCCCATTGGATTTCAAGTCCAATGCCTTTTTAAGGTACTAAATTGGCAAGTCAAGACCAACAGAAGCTAATGGCCAATTTGGTGTTGTGCACAGAGATTTTTAATCACTTAGACATCGTCAGCGGTGTTTAGATACTACCAGAGTAATTTACAATAAACAAGTTCTGAATTCACTCTTCCTCTGTCATTTTTGGAAACTTAATATTAATTGAATGACTCTTTAAATGTGGAAAGGGGTGTTGTATCTTTCAAAGACTCTTAGGCAGTCCAATGCAAAAATAAACTCACTTCTAATTTTGTAACATTGAAGAACAGAGTTTATGCACAGAAGCTTCACTCTTCACCCATACTGCCTGTTATGAAACCTGGGCTCAATTGACAATCCATTTCTTCCCCGCCCCTCCCCCCACCTCATTTGGAGTTCTCAGAAGAACAATGGTGAGCTTCCAAGTGTAACATAGAAATGGGAGCTAGAGTGGACCATTTGACCCATCGAGCCTGCTCTCCCATTCCGTAAGATCATGGCTGAACAGCTGAGTCACCTTCCACTTTCCTGCTGTATCCCTATATCGCTTGATTCTGTTCAATAGACTTTTGTGCACTGTTTTGTATATACCGGATAGGGATAGATAACTTAAAGATTCGCAACTCTGGGTGAAGTCTGTTGCTCCTATTTGTTGCTTTATACTTGAGGGCTCACCCCTAATCTGCTGAGGATCCCAGCTGGATGAGAAATGTTGAAGTTAAAGTTTGTTATGTTGATAGAGCTGAGCAGTTTTCTTGAGCTGCTGCAGTCCATGTGGTTTAGATGCACCCACAGTGCCGTTAAGGAGGGTGTTCCAGGATTTTGACCCAGGGATATATGACAACATTCAACATGCCAGTCAAGATTACCATGCGTCTTCTGGGATCTTCTCTTCCTGGTTCCTTGAACCTGGCCTCTTATTTCACAATGTTCTTTGAGATTTTAATTTGGTCATCTTAACTTTATCAAATATACAAAGCTCTTTGTATCTAAAAGACTTCAACTCTAGTTTCTCAATCTACCTTGAGTGCTTTATTTAGCTCTCAGTCCATTCTTAACTGCACATTTCATTTTGACTCTTCATCAGAACCAGTGACAGTTACTTAGTCATTAAACCTAATATTGGATCCTTATGGCAACCTTGACCTGTTGGTTATTTTAGTGACTTCTGGGTTCTCACAGCAGCCCCAACCTATGACAGTTGCTGATCAAATGTCCTACACAATGCTAACTTCCAAGCACGTGTTTTACTACTAACTCCTAACTTTTAGTCCTGATAAATACAACCAGCAAATGTCCTCTTTGGGTAGGCAGCATTTGCAACATTCAGCCTGTCTCTGCACCTGTATTAAAATAGCTAATAATATCTAAGAAAATATTTGCAATTCTTAATTATTGGGAACAGCTTTCCTACAACAAATTAACCTTCACTTGACAAGAAGCTCTGGTACATCAAGACCTCAGAGATACTCTTTTAGCTAATCACCATTGCAGTCCTGGCTTCTTTTTATTGCCAATGCTTGACTCACTGCAACCCAAATGTGCACTAGTTATAACTCCATGACTTGAATTTTCCTTAAAAAAAAATTCAGTCCCCAGTTCGTGTGAAAACGTGGATAATTCCCACTGGTTTTTTTTTAAGCTGTGTTGTAGGTAAAGATACCTCTGAGACTAATTGTGAGTCAAAGTACAGCAAGTTTATTCAAAAGCTTTTGGGAGATACACCTGGTACCCAACAGCGGTCCCCCAGGTGTCTCCCTGAACACAACTTAAGAGCATGTATTTATACCCCCCAGTTACATGTGCATCTTCTCGGTCTCAGCAGTTTCCCAGGATGTGGGTTGTCCTCCATCATGGGAACATGGCTACCTCGGCATTTCTTCATGGTTATCTCAAGGCCGCAATTGACGTGTGTGATTAGCCCTTAGCTAACACACAGGCTGACAAGACAAGTTAAAATCAACGGGACTAGTGTAACAATCTATGTTCATAAGTTGTATAGCATATAATATGTATAATATGTTGGTACGTGACACATAAGCAGTACATAACGGATATGTATGAATATATATTTAAGACATGCAAGCTTCACTATGTTAGGCGAAAGTCCACGAAATTAAAGATACAAACATAGATACAAGCTGGGTCAGCTACATTTCTGAATGGACTATCATAAGCTTGTATACAACAGCAAGGGCAGTTGCATCCTCTGTCTGGGCACATGAAAACAAATTTTGCATCTATCTGAGGTACATGAAAACAAGCTGCATGTAAGTTGCACGATACTTTTTTCATTCTCCCAAGTATTATAAAGTTCATTAACCCATTCGCTACTGCAGCTGTGTATCACCGTGCGTCAGAGTGCCCTAGCAGGATCCACTCTGAAAATCCCAGAGGTGGGACCTATTCCTGCCCGAGAGACTGGCAGCATAGCATTGACTGGCAGCGCTGATCTCCATGCTGACAGACATATCAGCGAATGCGCAGTGGCCCTGCATTGCCGCCTCCCAGTCAC
The DNA here is from genome assembly GCF_965287045.1 of Carcharhinus amblyrhynchos. NCBI lineage: Eukaryota > Metazoa > Chordata > Chondrichthyes > Carcharhiniformes > Carcharhinidae > Carcharhinus > Carcharhinus amblyrhynchos. The sequence continues at coordinate 10,862,156 of NC_137336.1, read as the reverse complement.
TGGCCAGCCAACCCCCACGCGGACCTCCTGGGTGCAGTACCTATGCCTCCAAACCCCCGCCGTCCTCCCCCACCCCCTGCAGCCCCTCCTTTCCATCCAGGCAGCCCCATTCGCCGTCCTTCCTCCCTCTTCTTGAGATACAGTTGCAGAGTGGCAGCAGTACTCTGCATCGATTGCCCACCCAATAGGCCCTGCCCCCCTCTGCACTGCCCGACGTCCTTGGCTAGCACTGCCAGACTGGTGGTGTTGTTCGTCCATCGTCATCGATGAGGACCTCGACACCATTAGTCGTTTTGAGGCTGGTTGCGATGTGTCCGAAGATGACTGATCAGGCCAATTCGGGCATGGAATGTCCTGGCACATGTTGGACAGACTTGTGTAGACATTGTAGTTGTTGCGCTGGTGACTCTGGACTTGTGCAGCTTACGCTTAAGTTGTGCTTCAGCAATACACCTTGCTTCATGAGCTTGACAGCCTTTGTGGATGAAGCAGTGCCAGGTAGGGCGGTTTTGCGCCAGCATTTCCCAGGTGGTCATGTCAATGTCAAGTGACTTCAGGGAGACCTTGAGTGTGTCTTTGAAATGTTTCTTCTGCCCCCCCCATGCGAGTGTCTCCCAGCAGAGAGTTCCCCAAAAAGGAGCTGCTTGGGTACGCGCTCGTTTGACGTACGGATGACATGACCTGCCCACTGGGTCTGCGTTCTCATCAGCAGTGTGTGGACTGATGGTAGACTTGCTCTAGAGAGAACTTCAGTGTCTGGTACTTTGTCTTGCCAACAGATGTGTAATATTCTGCGAAGACTAGTCATGTGGAAATGACTGAGCTGTCTTGCATGCCTTCAATACACAGTCCACGTTTCACAGGCATACAGGAGGGCAGTGAGTACCGTGGTGCTGTAGACCTTCAGTTTTGTTGCTGGGCTGATTCCTCAATGTTTCTATACAGTGGAGCGCAGTCTACCAAAAGCAGAGCTTGCCTTTGCTATTCTGCAGTTAACTTCTGTATCAATAGTCCCTGCTTGGGAGAGGGTGCTGCCAAGATAAGTGAACTGGTCCACTGCTTGTAGTTTCTGCCCTTTGATTGTGATTATGGGTTCTGTGTACGGCCATGAAGAACAGGCTGGTGCATGACTTTGGTCTTTTTAATGTTGATGGTGAGTCCAAAGTTGTCACAAGCCGTGGAAAATTTGTCCATACTGACTTGCATGTCTGGCTTTGAGCCAGCATACAGGGCGCAGTCATAGGCAAAGAGGAAATCTCTCAGAACAGTCTCTTTCACTTTGGTAATAACTTGAAGTCTCCTCAGGTTGAAGAGTTCCCATCCGCTCTGTACTTGAGGCTGATTCCAGCAACACTGTCCTGGAAGGCATCGTTCAGCATGGCAGTAAACATCATGCTGAACAGTGTGGGTGCAAGCACACAGCCCTGTTTGATGCCATTGGTGACTGGGAATGCCTCAGAGGATTCTCTGCCATCCAGTACTCTGGCCATCATGCTACTATGGAACTGGCATACCATCTGACTGAATTTGGGAGGGCAGCTGAACTTTGACATGATCCTCCACAGGCCTTGTCGGCTTACAGTGTCGAAGGCTTTTGCGAGGTTAACAAAGGTTGCATAGAGCCCACAATTCTGCTCCTGACACTTCTCCTGAAGTTGGCGTGCAGCAAAAATCATGTCAGTAGTCCCACCATCTTTGTGGAAGCCAGACTGGTACTGCCTAAGGAGCTCCCCCACTTATTCCCAATCTTCTGGGGGAGCTTCAATAGCCTCTGTTCCCTCCAGAGGGGTTGGCTGCCTGTTTCCTGTTAGAGAGGAGCAGTTATAAACCCAACTGGCAAGAGGGGAAATGCTAGTAGACCTGGACACTTCAATCTTGGGCCCGCTAACGATATGGAAATGAAGATTTCCATATTGCAATCCATTCCACACCAAATTCCAGTGTGGAGCTAATTACACTGGAAATATATGGCTGGGAGCCACATGGAAGCCTGAGCGCCCAGCAGGAAGCCTGAAATGGCCTCCACTGATAATCCCACAGTCCCCACTCCCATACATTCTTTCTTAAAGCCACAGTTCAGTATTTTGGCATCTGTGATGCCAACTTAAAATTCATAATATCCCAATAATGCGTACAAATTAAGGCTTTTCATTACTTAAACTTGTTTCAATACACTTTGAAATCTTGAGCCTTGTGTTACATAGGTATAATCAATGAGGTGAAGTCATAGCACATTTAAATTAATTTTGTCTCATAATATTGTTTCTAAAAGTTTCCCTGACACTGATGTGAAGCTGACTGATTTGTAACTCCTGGATTTATCTCTTCCTTCTTATTTTAAACAGTGGTGGAACACACGTTGCTAAGGAGGATTGGAAAACTTCCACCTTTACATCTCTCTGTAAATTCAGACACATTTCACTGTTTGAAGTATATTCCCTTTATTTTCAACCTACCTAAATTCACTGCTTTTTGCTGCTCTATTAGCAGCATTCTCTTCTTTCATGAAGACAGATGCACAGTACTCATTTGATATCTCAGCCATGTGCTGTGACTTCTTTTTTGGACTCTAATCAACACCATCCTTTCTTTAATTGTCATTTAATATTTATATGCTTATAAGAGGCAGTTGGCTGCTAGTCTATTGTCAAACATCCTCTTATATCCTGTTTTTAAGCTTTTCTCTATATTAGCTCTGTATTTAGCTTGTTCCCTGCTGTAGTATGAATCATACACTACTCATAAGACTTGTTTCATTTTAATCTCTAACCATCCAGGAAATTCTAACTTTAAATGCACTTTCTCTCTCCCTTGTGGGAATGTATCCAGTCAGTGGGAACCTTCTGTTTGAAGGCCTCCCATTTTTCAGTTACTGTTATTGATTTTATCAATTTTTGATTCCAGTGCATACAGGCCAGATCCTTTTACAACTCACTGAAATTAGCTGTACTCCAGGGAAACAGTTCCATACTTAATTGTTCCTGATGCCTTTCCATAATTCTTCTACATCTGAAAATATTATGATGTTTCCCCACAGAAAAATACTACATTTGCCCCATTTCATTCCTCAGAACTAGTTGCTGCATTGTTCCCATTCTCATCAGGCTGAAAAACGACTGTTTAAGAAGGTTTTCTCTCAATTCTCAGAACAATTCAGGAATTCTTCCCCTTACTTGTCCTTTACCCCGTTACTATCTCAATCTGTATCAGGATAATTGAAGCGCTCCCTCCCACCCCATCAAACGTCTATATATTTCTGTTATGTTCTTGTATATTTCTGTAAGTTGCCTGCTAGTTTTCTACTCCATCTGCTTCCACACTTTGTCATGTAAAATACCTCCAGTGGCATATTAGATACTCAACCAATCCTTTATTCTAATCAACTGGTTAGAAAATATATAATTCCTTTCCAGTGCATTTATGGTTTAATGAGTACCACAACCCCAACATCCTCAGTACGTATGAACAGGAAGATTAAGGTCACAATCCTCCCCTTTATTGAGCTATACCTCTGTTGTTGCCGCACCATCGTCTTTCCATGTGACAACTTGTGTCTGCAGCACCTCAACCTTTTTTACCATTCTTCTTTATTTTTGGGGAGCTGAATTTTACTCAATGGTTGTCCAAGACATTGGGATATAAGAGATGAATTAGATCACTGGATTTGTGAATGATTTGAGCCATTCAAACCTTTTGGTAGCCAGAGGAGATAGATATCTTTTGGCTGCAGTCAGGAGCCTCATTTATTGTTGAAATCTTGATGCTCTAAAATAAATGCATTATTAAATTATCAACTTTTAAAATGGTGGCACATTTATATTTTGACCCTTTTTACAAAAGTAAATTGCTCCTTATCTCTGGCAAGATGCCATGGAAGTAGTTAATTTGACTAGTTTTTTTTCTCTCTCCTTCCAATTCACCATTTCCACACTTTGCATCCCACCTCCACTGGAGTAATTTTATTCTCTTTCACAAATCCTGTCCAGCGAATGGGAGGATGAAACCAAGTGCCAAGGGAGGATGAAACAGTTGCCTCCATAGGCATTTCCAAAGGTATTATCTATTTTTGGGGCAGCTAAGAGCACACTTATGGGAAAGCTTATCATAAAATGCTCCTGCTTCTTTTCCTAGGTTCTGTCTACATTAGCAAATAAATCTTCGTGCGGGCTGCGTATCTTTGAAAATCTTGATGACTGTTGGTTAATATCAGATTTGATACTTGAGTCTGTTAGCAGTTTATATTTTAGCAGTTTCAGATTGCTTATAGTTAAATAACACTCCATGTAGTTCATGACATTTTGTTCTCCATTTAAATCTAGTTTTTCATTTTCCACTTTAGTAAACAGCTTCCAATAGGCAAAAAGCATTTTGTCATTTTTCCTTTTCTAATGCTTCCTTCATCGGCCATTATATAGATTAAGTTTCAACTCTAACATTGCATAAATAATGAGAAGTATATTAGTATTATCTCTAGACATCACCAATAATCCTTTGGAAAACAAATGTTTTTAACCACTGTGCAATTTACATATTTAAGCAGAAAGTTGCTAGTTGTTCTGTGCAATGACAGTTTTATCTTGCTAAGAATTTATGTTAAATATTATTGTGTGAAATTGTGCAAATAGTAAAGATTATCGCCTGGGCCATGGCTGTTAACTGTTTAAAAGACATACGTATATCAGTCACTACCACATATTTAGAAATTTACTATTATGCAAATATTCTACTGAGTGTTCAGTGCAGATCAATCATTCGTTTGCTACTCTACTTTTTCATCTCATGAGATCCCAATAAGGTCATAGAAAAACAAATTTGTTGTTTTCACCACAAGAATTCTCTAACAAACTGTCATGTTTTTCTAAAATTGTACATCAGTAGTGTAAGTTAGAAAAAAATTAGAATGCTATTGGGCAGCATTAACAGAGAAATTACATAGAATTGAATGTTTTGCTGCTGTGCAAAGTATTAGTCAGAGTCATTTACAAAATTGTGTACAGTTCTGGATTATAAGAATATTTGTCCCTTGAGAGACCACAAGTGCAACAAGATTTCATTCTGGTCCGGTGTCCGTAGTGTATATTATGAAAGCGATTAAGAGCTTTGGTTTGTTCTGTTTGGAAAATGCACTATTATAATAGTCAAATTTCCAGGACACAAAGCAAGTTGATAAAGTTGATCCTGGAAGATTTACCATTCTGGCAAAGGATTCAAATCCAAAGTAAAAACAAATAATTTAAGGGTACAAAGCTAAATCAGAAATATTTAGATGTAAGATAAAAATCAAAGAGAACAAAGAACAGTACAGCAAGGAACAGGCCCTTCAGCCCACCAAGTCTGTGCCAACAGATGCCTCTCTCATGATTTCTTGCCTCTACATGGTTCATATCCCTCTATTCCCAACCTGTTGATGCATCTATCCAGATGCCTCTTGTTATGGAATCTACTTCCACTACTTTTTGTGGCAGTGCGTTCTAAGCATTCCCCACCCTCTGTGTGAAAAACTTGTCCCTTAAATCTTTTAAACTTTCTCCCTCTCCCTTTTAAGTTTCCACCCTGAGTAATTGACCCTCCCACCCTGGGAAATAGACTTTGACTATCCACTTTATCCAAGCCTGTCATAATCTTATAAACCTCTATAAAGTCCCCCCCACCTCATCCCCCGCTCCAACAAAAGCAATCCATGTTTCTTCAACCTTTTTTCATAGTCCATATCCTCCAAGCTCTTCTGCTCCTTTTCCAATGCATCAACATTCTTCCAGTAGTGTGGCAAGCAGAATTGTATACAATACTTCAAATGCAGCCTGACCAAAGTCTTATACAGCTGCAACATGATTTTCCAATTCATATCCACAATGTCTCGACCAAAAGAATGTCTCTTCACAAAACCATGCTGCCTATCGTTAATAAGCCTATTCTCTCCCAGATGTGAGTACATCCTGTTCCTAAGAATCTTCTTCAATAATTTTCCTACCACTGACATAAGGCTCACAAGCTTGTAATATCCCAGATTGTCTCTGTCCCCCTGTTTAAGAAAGACTGAAATGTTAGCTACTTACCAATCCTCTGGTACCTTGACCACAGCTATAGAGGATACAAAGATTTTGGCCACGGCCTCAGCAATTTCTTCCCTTGCCTCTTTCAGTATTCTGGGATAGACCCTATCTGGCCCTGGGGACTTGTCCACCTTAATGTTTTTCAAAACCTCCAATATCTCCTTTTTTTATCGCAGCATGTCCTAGAATGTCAACATCTTCCTTTCTACACTCACCATCCACCACATCCTTCTCCTTTGTGCAGTAAGAAGTCTCACAACATCAGATTGAAGTCCAACAGGTTTATTTGATAGTACAAGCTTTCGGAGCGCTGCCCCTTCATCAGGTGAGTGGAGGATTGGGTTCACAAACGGGGCATATATAGACACAGATCAATTTACAAGATAGTGGTTGGAACGTGAGTCTGAACAGGGAATCAAGTTTTTACAGGTGCAGACAATGTGAGTGGAGAGAGGGTTAAGCACAGTTTAAAGAGATGTGAATTGTCTCAAGCCAGGATAGTTAGTGAGATTTTGCAAGCCCAGGCAAGTCGTAGGGGGTTACAGGTAGTGTGACATAAACCTAAAATCCTGGTTGAGGCCGTCGTCGTGTGCAGAACTTGGCAGTCAGTTTCTGCTTGGTGATTCTGCATTGCTATGTGTCCTGAAGACCGCCTTGGAGAACGCTTATCTGAAGATCAGAGGCTGAATGCACTTGACTACTGAAGTGTTCCCCAACAGGAAGGGAACACTCCTGCCTAGTGATTGTCGAGCGGTGTCCATTCATCTGTTGTCATAGCGCCTGCATGGTGTTGCCAATGTAGCATGCCTTGGGACATCTTTTCCTGCAGCGTTTCAAGTGGACAACATTGGCTGAATCGCAAGAATATGTACCTTTGTGAATATTGATGCAAAGTACCTGTTAAGGACCTCGCCCACATCATCTGGCTCTACACACACATTCCCTCCATTGTCCTTGAGTGAACCTACACTTTCCTTAGCTCTCCTCTTCCTCCTTTATATACGCATAAAAAACCTTAGGATTTTCCTTAATCATACCTTCCAAGGACATTTCATGGCCTCTTTTAGCCCTCCTAAGTCCCTGTTTTAAGCTGTTTCCTGCTATCTTTATATTCCTCAGGAGCCTTGCCCGTTTTCAAATTTCTGAAATTTATGTATGCCTCCTTTTTCACTAAGCTCACAATCTGTTGTCATCCAGGGTTCCCAAATCTTGCCATCTTTAACCTTCATTTTTATAGGGACATATTTGTCCTGAATTGTTAACAACTGACTTTTAAAAGACTCCCACATATGTGGGAGATGTGGATTTACACTCAAACAGCCAGCCCCAGTCTACATTCCCTAGTTCCTACCTAATACTGTCATAAATAGCCTTCCTCCAATTTCGTACTTTCACTCTGGGATTACTTCTATTCTTTTCTACGAGTGGCTTGAAACTTAGAATTGTGAGACACCAATCATCTGTTCAGACTCGTTTCCCAGAACCAGGTGTACGGTAGCTGCTTCCTGTGTTGGACTATCTACATATTGCCTCAAGAAGCACTCTTGGACACATTGAACAAACTCTGCCCTGTCCAAGCCCCTGGTACTAAAGGAATCCCAGTCTATATTAGAGAAGTTAATCTAGCCTATCTCAACAACCCTGTTGTTTCCACACCTTCTGCTGACATATCAGTTCCTCCACTTCACGCTGGCAGTTGGCAGGTCTGTAGTATAACCCCAACAGTATGTTTGCACTTCTGGTGTTCCTGGGTTCTACCCACACGCCTCACTGCATGATCCCACCACGGTGTCCTCCTTCTGCGTCGTTGTAACATTCTCCCAAATCAGTAAAGCAACACCACTTCTTTTGTCACCATCTGTATCTCATCAGGAGCATCTAAATCCTGGAATGCTAATATGCCAGTCCTGCCGTTCTTTCATCCAAATCTTCATAATTGCCACATCATAATTCCATGTAGTAATCCAGGCTTTAAGTTCATGTGTCATACTCCTTGCATTAAAGCTAACACTCAGATCATCTGTCCTGTCATGTTTTGTATACTCTGCCTGTGTTTTATTTCTCTTAGCTTTACTGGTGCTATTTACTGAGTTCTCCACAATCTCTGTACTCTCTGGCCTACTGGTGTGGATCGCACCCCCGCTGCCTTATTAGTTTAAATGTACCCAAACTGCACAATCAAATCTCCCTGCTATGATGTCAGTGCCCTTCCAGTTAAGATGCAACCAATCCTTTTTGTGCAGGTCCCATTTGCTGTGGAAGTGATCCCAGTGGTCTAAAAATCTGAAATTCTCCCTCCTGCACCAACTGTCAAGCCACTCATTAAACTGCACTGTCTTCCTATTTCTTGCCCCACTACCACATGGCACAGGGAGTATTTCTGAGAATACAATCCTAGAGGTCCTGCATTTCCGCTGCCCTCCTAACTCCCTGAACTCATTTTGCAGGACCGTATTTTCCTTCCTACCTATGCCATTAGTTCCAACATAGACCACAACTGCTGGATATTGCCCTCCTGCTTCAGGGTGCCCTGTGCCTGCTGAGAGATGTCCTTGACCCTGGCAACATCTCGATCACGGTCACTGAAGCATCTGTGTTCCTTATTATTGAATCCCTAACTACCCAAGTGCATGCCTGCACTTTGACCTCCTCGAGCCAGCAGTGGTGCCAAAGTCTCGGCCACTGGTGTCATCATCTTCTGATACATTGTCCTCTCGATCTAAAATGATATATCTGTTTTGAGAGAGGGAGGGGGACAGCCTCAGAAGGCTTCTGCACTGACTACCTACTGTTTGTGACTGTCACCCATCTATCTTCCTCAGCCTTGGTGCGGTCACCTCCCTGAAATTTCTGTCTATGATGCTGTCCATCATATGCTTCTAAGTGCATGCATTTAAGCGATCTATTAACAGCCTTATTTGTACATACTTCCTGCAAATGTAGTCCTCCTGGACAGTTGGACTGTCCTGGAATTTCCACATGTCATAGGTGGAGCATAAGACTGCTTGACCGACATTATCCTCTTAATTAATTAAAATTAAAACTTAATTTGTGTGGAACCACTTTTGTTTAAGTAATAACTAAATTAAGTTGGTCCGTCAACCTGTTTAATTACTCACTAAACTGTTATTGCCCACTATAGTAAGAACAAATTAAATATAATCTAAATCTTGTCTAAACGACTACCCTATTCAGTCCCATTGAACTAGAATATTAAAGAAATGAAGGGGTTAAAAAGATACTTCACCTGACTGCAACTCATCAATCAGAGGCCGCTTGTTGGTCTGAAACCATGATGCCTTGAGTTCAGATCCCCTGATGGTTGGTTTCTCCATCAATTTCCCAGTTGCTCCTGAGGTTCCTGTAAAGATAAGTTCCTGAGAGAGACTAGGCCCGAATTCGCACCGCACTGAATTTTATCCACTCATAGGTTGCTGAGCTCCAGCCTCCAGACACTTCTCCTCTGATTTCTCGACTGCTCCTGTAAAGGTAAGTTCCCAAGAAAGACTAGGTCTGAATCCATACCAAGCTGAATTTTATAACTCACCCTCTGAACGTGAAAATCATGGAACAAAATAAAAGCCCCCTGCCCTTCCCCAAGTGCAGATAATGAATGGGTTAAAGAGACAGTTAAATAATTTTGCAGTGATGGGATTGCAGGAACATGAGAACATGTGGGAGACCAGCACGTCAAAAGAGATTGGACTTGGGCCTAAAGGCATTTTCCTATCTCTACTGAAGCTAAAATTTATGCAAGCTTACCTGAAGTTTTGGCAGATAGCGGAATTTTATCATTATGCAAAGACCCATGAAAGTCTTTTTTAGCCAACATACTCTATTTCTTGATGACATCCAAACCTGGACCTTTGTTGTTATTCCAAGAATTCCTTGATGTTTGCAATGTGCTTGCACCCATGTTCATTTAAGCACGCCAGTCCCCACATAAATATGGAATAACTTTAAGCAATTAGAGACAGCCATACTTAGAATGAAAGTAATATTTAGCTCAACAATTGACAGGGAACAGACGGTGACTTCAATGTGGCTTTTGTTGCCAGCATAAGACTGCAGAGCAGCTACTAGGAAATGTCTTAAGATATGGCATGCATTTTGTTTTTATCCCTGATGTAAAGCTATGCTCTATGACCTGGCTGTCAATTAACATAGCTATCACTGCATCTTTGGAGGAAGGGATAGGTACAGAATTTATGATCTCTATGGTAAGTAGATGTGAAATTAAATGTGAAGAATAAGGTACTTATTCTGCAATTTGACGACTTGTCAGTTTTTTTGGTTAACTAAGTAATTGCAGATGGTTCTTGCAGATAGCCGTCCAAAGGTCCATTTAGTGTCAACACCTGGTACAATTGCAAAATAGGATTTTTTTTGTTGTATTGAGTTATCTTGTATACAGGAAGGGGAAATATTGCTGATTCTTTACTTCTACTAAGTGCATTTTCTGTTGGATGAGCTTGGAACGGAATTTATACCAGAAAAATCTGCGGATCATTTGTCCTCTCAGCTAAAGATAGAAACGTAGAAAATAGGAGCAGGAATAGGTCATTTGGGCCTTTGAGACTGATGTGCCATTCAGTATGATTACGGTTGACCCTCTAGCTCAAGGTCATACTCTTGCACTCTCCCCACATACCGCTTGACACCTTTAGTGTCTAGAATAGATCAATTTTCTTTTTAAATATACCTGCACAACCTTCTGTGGTACAGAATTCCACAGGTTCATAACCCTATTATTGATTGCATTTGTCCTCATCACAAACCTAAATGGACTGTGGCCCCTTATTCTAGATTTCCCAGCAAGGAAGAATATCATCCCTGCTTTCAGTCTGTCCAGCCCTGTCAGAATTCTGTAAGTTTCAATGAGATTCTTCCCTCCTCATTCTTATAAACTCCAGTAAATCCAGGCCAAGTCCACCCAATCTCCTCTTAAGATATTCTTGCTCCTGCTCTCCAGTCCTCTTGCAATGAAGGCCAACATATCATTTGCCTTCCTCACTACTTGCTGTACCTGCATGCTTGCTTTCAGTGACTGGTGTATTAGGACACCCAGGTCCCTTTATAATCTATCAATCTATCATCATTTAAATAATACTCTGCAATTCTGTTTTTCCAACTGAAGTGAATAAAGTCACATTTATCCACTGCATCTGTCATGAATTTACCCATTACTCAACTTGTCTAAAATCACCTTGAAGTCTCTTAACATCTCCTCACCAGTCATATTTCCACCAAGTTTTGTGTCATCAGCAAACTTGGAAATCTGCTTCCCTCTTCCAGATCATTGATGTGCATTGTAAATTCCTCAGACTCAAGTACTGACCTTTGCAGGACTGTCACTGTCTGCCACTTTGAAAAAAACATTTATTTCTACTTGCTGTTTCCTGCAGCAAACCAATTCTCAATCTATGCCAATATTGTATCCCCCAAACCCAGGTGCTTTAGTTCTGTGTATTAATATCTAATGTGTGACCTTATCAAAAGCTTTCTGAAAATTCAAAGGTTTTCCCTCTATCTATTTTGCTAGTTACGTTCTCAACACACTCCAATAGGTTTGTCAAACGTGATTTTCCCTTAATAAATCCATATTCACTTCAATCCCATTAGTATTTTCTCAGGGCACAATCTTAACAGCTCATTGTGCCAGTCGACCTCAACTGGGGGAATCGGATGTCACAGAAACCCCCAGGTGGTTGGGGACACAGTTGGGCAGTGCCAACCTAGAACTGCCCACTGCGTACCATAGCTGTACTGGGGCAGTGCCAGCAGGGTGACGCCTGAGCTGGGGTGACGCCTCAGCTGGGGGACGCTATAAGGTGGAAGACAAGAGGGCGAACTTTGCTCTGTAGTTTGGGGGGGGGGGGGGGGGGGGGGGGGTGGTGGAGTGTGATCGATGGGGGTTGGGGGGGGACGCGGTGGATGGAGATCAGCACAAGGAGTGATTGGTGAGGTGGGGGGGGAGGTGCAGCATGGGCCAAGGAGGGGGCTGTGACAGGAGACTTTTCAGAAGGACCCCATTGCTGGCGACCTGTGTTGCCAGGGTGGGGGAGTTACATTGTCATTGATGATCGGGGGAGGCTGTGATGGGGGCAAAAGATCACCAATCCACTGACAGATCAGGGCTCTCTGAGCAGTCTGCAGCCAGCTTTACCACCAGCAAACTTAGGCTATATTCTCCCACCCATCCCCCTGCCCACCCCAAAGTGACAGACTGCCATTAGATTGCATTTTCAAATTAGCCCAAAAGACAGATCTGAAAGTCACCCATTTTCTTGCTCGTTCAGCTAAATTCTAAGTGGGTATTGTTATCTTCTTGCCCCACTGAGCTGGTAAGATAGCAAGAAAAGTGCAAAATCAGGTTCGTGCCTCTCACAATCTTACAGGGTTCAAGGTTGATCCCATTATTTAAATCCATTTAAATGTAGATTGAAATATTATTAAGTTCAGGATGCAATTTCCCCTCTGTGAGGACCTGTTGTGATGGCGTCGCTAGTAGGATCAGAACTATTGAAGCCCCACCTGCCGGATTGGGGGCAGAGGGAACAGTGCCGGGGGGGTGGGGGGCAGTGTTGCTGTCTGTCAGGCTGTGGTGGCGGGTGGGCAGGCGCTGTCCAGGAGGATGAAGGTGACTGATCCAGTTTTTCTGAGGCCTACTCTTTTAGTATCCTGCAATTTAGATTATTAGGACCTGGGGATTTATCACCTTTCATTCCCATCAATTCCTCTTCACTTTCCTTCTGGGAAATTATTTGTGTTTTCCAGTGTGAAGACAGAACTAAATTAGTTGTTAATTGCTGTGTCATTTCCTTATATTGTGGGCTGTGGATTGGGATCAGTTTGGAATTCAGCAAAGAGATTGACAAAGAAGAGGAAAATAAAAAATGAAGAGTAAACTTGCAAGAACATAAAAGAAGACTATAAAAACTTGGATATGTAAACAGATTAGTGAAGGCAGACCAAAACAGAAGCATTTAAGTTTTAAGCTTATTTGTTAGTGTCACAAGTAGGCTAACATTAACACTGCAATGAAGTTACTGTGAAAATTCCCCTCGTCACCACATTCTGGTGTCTGTTCAGGTACACTGAGGGAGAATTCAGCATAGCCAATGCACCTAACCAGCAAATCGTTAATATATAACATAAACAACAAGGTTCCCAGTACCAAAATCTGAGGATTACCTTTTGAAACAATTTTCCATTTGCAAGGGTATCCGTCAACTATAATCCTTTGTTTCCTGATACTCAGCCAACTTTTGATCCAGTTTGCCATAATGCTGCAGCAAGTAATACATCTCCTGACTCCCTAAAGCCTGTCCACTATCTGCAGGCACAAGTCAGGACTGTGATGGAATACTCCTCACTTGTAGCTCCAACAACACTCAAGAAGCTTGACACAATCCAGGACAAAGCAGCCTGCTTGATTGGCACCACATCCACTAACATTCACTCCCTCCGCCATGTGCAGAAGCACTCATGTGTATTAGATGCATTGAACAATTCACCAACGATCCTTAGACAGCACTGTTCAAACCCATGACCACTTCTAGAAGGACAAGAGCAGCAGATACATGGGAACACAATCACCTGCAAGTTCCCCTCCAAGCCATTCATCATTCTGACATGGAAATATTTTGCTGTTCCTTCACAGTCACTGGATCAAAATTCTGGAATTCCCTCCGTAATAACATTGTGGGTCAACCCACAGCACGTGGACTGCAGTGATTCAAGAAGGCACAACCACCTTCTCAGGGACAACTAGGGATGGGCAATACATTCTGGCCAGGCAGCAACATTTGTTCCATGAATAAATAAATTAAAACATTACCCTGCATCTCATGGGCTTTTACTTTTTTGACAAATCTGCCATGTGGGACTTTGTCAAACGCTTTGCTAAAATCCATATATACAACATCCACTGCGCTACCTTCATCAACCCATCTTGTCACTTTCTCAAATAATTCAGTCAAATTTGTGAAGCAAGACCTTCCTCTAACAAATCCATGCTGACCATGTCTGACATGTCCATGCCTTTCTACGTGTCAGTTAATCCTATCAGGATTGATTCTACTAATTTGTCCTGTACCATTATAAAACTAACTGGCATTTCCTTTTATCTTTCTTAAATGATGGAACTACACTTGCATTTCTCCAGTCCTCTAGTACCTGCCCTATATCTCGTGAAGATTGGAAAATCATCCTCCGAACATCTGCTACCTCCTCCCTGACCTCCTTCAGCAGCCTTGGAAACAGTCCATCTGGCCCTGGTGATTTTCAAGGATTCCAATCCTCCGAATACTTCCCATCCAATATCTCAGTGTTCCTCTCAGAGTACTAAATTTGCATCATCCTTTTTCTTGAGAGAAAATATTTATTTAAAACCCTTGTCACAGCTTCTGTATCTGCACACAAGTTCCCTTCTTCATCTTTGACAGATCCCACTTTTTCCTGAGCTAACCTTTTACCATTAATATATTGGTAAAACATCTTTGGGTTTTCTTAATCTATTTTCATGCCCTCTCTTTGACTTCTTATTTCCTTTATTCCTTTATCCCCGCGCTTCCTATATTCATCTAGGTTATCTGCAGTGCTTAGTTCTTTGTGCCTATCATACACTTTCTTTTTCAGCTTGACCTTCCTCTGTATTCTTCTAGACAACCAGAGAGGTTTGGATTTGGCAGTACCACTCTTATTTTTGAAGGGAACATATCCACTTAGTACGTTTAGGCGTATTGGTATTTTCCACTGGTTTTCCACTGAATGCTGCCAGTTAGCAATGCTGTCCAGTTCACCTCAGCCAAGTACCTTCTCATTCTGGCAAAATTTGCCTCTCCCCAGTTCAAAACTTCTATTCTAGCTTTATCTCTGTCCTTTTCCATGGTAATGCTAATCACTATCCCCAATATGGTCACCAATTATCACTTCACCCACTTGCCCTCCTTCATTCCTCAAGACTAGGTCTAGAATTATATCTCATTATTTGGTTGAGAAAGAAAACATCTGGATGCACTGCATGAATTCTTCTGTCAAGTGCCCCTTATATTGTTCAAATCCTAGCTAATATTGGGATAGTTAAAGTCTCCCTCTTGTTCTTACGGGCAGAAATTTGCCTACATATTTGTTCTTCTATCTATCTTTTACTATTTAAGGGCCCGTAGTTTACTCCCAATGGTATGACTGCCCCTTTTTTGTTACTTCTAAGCTGAACCCATAAAGCTTTGTGTGTTGACCCATTCAGCATGTTATCCTGTTTCACAACTGGAATTGATTCTTTAACCATTAGTGATACTCCTCCTCTTTTATCTCTCAATCTATCATGCCTGAAAACTCAATAACCAGGTATACTGAGCTGCAAATGTTGCCCCTCCTTTAGCCAAGTTTCCATTATAGCAATGACATCATGCTGCCATGTGTGTATCTGTGCCGTAACTCATCTACCTTGTTTGTAATACTCTCCGCATTGAAATGTAAACAGTTTAACACCATCAAATTTCCCTTGCTGGACACTTTTTAAACATTCCTTCTGAATCAGAAAGGAATGTGTAACTGTTGCAATGCATACATTTGTTCCTTAAGTATTACCCATTGTCTATCCAGATGAATAAATAAGGCCAAAAACAAAATTGGAGAGATATTTAAAAAGCTCAACCTGTTATTATTTCATATTGTAGTGCATTGATTTCTGGAAAATATCCTGCAGGAGAAGTACTGTCATTCTCATACCAAGTCTGTGAAATTGCTTGATGCCTGTGTATTTAGGGTATTATTTTTAAGTTACTGTGTGAAAATTGTGCCAGACATAACATATTTGAGCAGGTCATTTAGGAGGTGGTAGTATTGCAGCAATCTTTGTGTCTTCAGAATTGCAAAGAGAATGAACAATGACCTTTTCGTTAAAGGGTCTTTAGTCTATCGTAATTGCAACTCTGTAATAACAAAATATTCCCAGACTTTGAAATTTTTGAGGTCTATTTCTCAGTTTTCTTGTTGTATTAGATTTTCTGTGCAAGGATTGGCCCTGGAGGGAGTGCAGAGGAGGTTTACTAGGCTGATACCGGAGTTGAGGGGATTGAGCTATGAGGAGAGGCTGAATAAACTAGGCTTGTACTCGTTAGAGTTTAGAAGAATGAGATCTCATTGAGACGTATAAGATGATGAATGGGATGGATAGGATAGAGGTGGAGAGACTCTTCCCGCTCAAAAAAGACAGTAGGACTAGGGGGCACAGCCTCAAGATAAAGGGGAGGCGGTTTAGAACGGAGTTGAGGAGGAACTTCTTCACTCAAAGGGTGTTGAATCTCTGGAATTCTCTGCCCGTTGAAGTGGTGGAGGCTGCCTCGCTAAATATTTTTAAGAAGCGGGTTGATGGGTTCTTGATAAGAGAGGGGATTAAGGGTTATGGGGAGAGGGCGGGAAAGTGGAACTGAGCCACGACAGATCAGCCATGATCTTATTGAATGGCGGGGCAGGCTCGAAGGGCTAGATGGCCTACTCCTGCTCCTATTTCTTATGTTCTTATGTGTATGTTCTTCACCTGTCTGCCATATCTCTTAGCTTAAGATTTTAGACAGGGCCTTTTATATTTGTGATTCTTGTTCTGTGTTAGAATAATTGGTTTAAACTGTGTTCGTGCAAAACCTGTATTTTCCCCTCAAATGATGCTGATAGTGTTAGACATAAATTTTGGGAGCACTTTTAGTTATTAAATAAATAAGCTCATTGGACAGCATTGAGCTAAAATAATTGTCAGCATTAAAACATACATGCTTTTGCGGCACAAACTTTTCGTCACAGCAGGTGGAACATTGAAGCACCTCTACCTTTCAGTGACAGGGACCCACATTCAATTCTGGGTAACGGCTGTGTGGAATTTGCATGTTCTCCCCATGTCGGCGTAGGTTTCCTCTCACAGTCTAAACTTGTGCAGGTTACGTGGATTGGCTGTGCTAAATTGCCTCTTAGTGTCAGGGGGAGTTAGCAGGATTGCAGAGACGAGGTCTAGGTGGGATTGTTGTCAGTGTAGCGTCAATGGGCAAATGGCTCCCTTCTGCGCTATAAGGATTCTATGATTCTAAGAGGGAATATGAGGAAGAAGATTGCCTTTTTATATTGCAGCAATGTAGGCTCCGGGCATGCACCAAAGATTTTCTGCCCTACATCTATGCTTTCCCAGAACCAATGGTAGGAACAGTATGATATGAAAAGACAGGAGGTTCTAATCCCTATCTTGCAATCTGTCCAAAGGCCACAGGAGAAGCTTCTTTACCCAGAGAATAGTGAGAATGTGGAACTCACTATCAAACATAGTGAGTTGAGGCAGATGCAGATGAGGCCAAGCACATAAGGGAGAAATGAAGAGATCGATGAGCATTAAATGAGGCAGGATAACAGGAGGCTTATGGAGTATAAACACTGACATGGACTTGTTGAGCCAGCTGCCTGTTCAATGTGTATATTCTATGTAATTCTGTTATCTTGGGAATCATTAATGTCATCATGGTGCACCTTGCGGAAAGCAGATCACGAAGAAATTGGAGTAAGAATAGGTGCAAGGTTTCACTCAGTTTAAAAATGAACTTTTACCTGCATTCAAGCTTGAATGGGCCTGGGGAAGCCCTGTTCACAATTTGAGACTAAATCTTTCCCTTATTGCTCTGTAAAGGGCTTAAAGATTAATACTATGTAACAATAAAAAAAGTTCAGGTATAGTGCTGTATCTAGCTTAAAAACCAGAAGAATAGAGATGTAATTATCCAAAACTCTGGATCACTCCTTGATAGAGAATCTCTTGTAATGGTTTCTCTTCCCACTCCTATCCTGTTACCTCTGTGAAGTTCTCCACAGAAGTACTTTGCCCTTCTCCTATTTCTGATGTTACTCAGCTCTCTCCATCAGCACATATTTGATCCAACATCCAATTGTTTCTGTGTCTGCAGTGCTCTGACTTTGTCTAAAGTGAAACTAATGTAATGGAAAAAAAGCAACCTGTTTGTATACATGAAACTGATTATGATCAGTGAAGTTTTTTTTAATGATATTCTACCATTGGTTTCAGTGTAGTTGACTGGCTAATGGTTGAACTATCAGCAGGTCCTGGATTCAGTTTTGGTGTTTGTCACTAGATGATCTTAGCAGGGACATTGTAATTACCCTCAATGTCACTATCTTAGGGAGAGGAAATTGGCTAGCATACTGCTCCAATCCTTCCTGAAACGTACATTTGCTTTCTGAGGGAGAGGAATTTGGATTAATTATATTTCTGTGGTCAAATAACCTGATCGTGTCAGAAAAGAATTGGGCATACAGTACCCATAAAACCTTTAGCAAGTTTTTCTTAAGTCAAGGTCTAAAATTTCACATTGTCAGAGCAGGGCCCTGATGAAGGATCATCCAGACTATTGGGTCTATTCTCTGTCCACAGATGCTGTCAGACCTGCTGAGATTTTACAGCACTTTCCTTCTTTGTTTCAGATTCCAACATCCACAGTACTTTGTCTTTAGAATTTCACATATTGGTGACAGCAAGATAAATGAAGACGATAAATTAGGGGACCCACTGGGGGACGTGGCCGGGAACGTTAGCAGAAGTTGATGCAGCAACTTGCTTTTAGTTTTCATGGTGCTGAAAAGCCAGTGATCATATTGTGTTGATGGGAGGAGAACAGGAATGGTAATTGAAAATGGTCAGGTTAACTGCATGAAGTTGTGGCTTCCTTTCCCACTGGAAGATGTCCTGCCTTCAATATCTCTCCAGTCCCAGAAGCACCATGGGGATTGATGGTCATTGCTGCAAGTCCAGCAATTCTCCCCAACAAACAACAATTGATGTCAGATCCTGAGGTAACTCGGAAGCTTCACCCGGTCAGTCAGCAGGCATTAGCAAGGGCAGTTTAGAAGTTGCAACTGGGAGGCTCGGCAAGTAGAGAACAAGAAGGTGATAATTATCATTGGGAAGGGGTCTCCACAGGGCATGATGCCTGATCAGGAGAGCACATGCGAAGCTGCCAGATAAACTATGATGGTCTCACACGGTGTGGATTCCCCCACTGCTGGTTAATAACATTATGGGAAAGAGCATCATTTTGCCTTAGGCCAGATTGCCTGAATACTGACACACACACACACACACACACACACACACACACACACACACACACCCCCCCCCCCCCCACTGCTGCTAAAATTCCAGTGGAGGTGGATAGGCATTGGACCTGAGCTCCTCCACAGCACACCATGCCACCTGATCTTTACAGCCCAGCCGCTTGCTGGCTCACTTCCAGGTTTCCACTTCAGAAGGTGGCATTAAATTATAGCCGATGTATAGGTATCATTCTTATTCCTCTTTGATTTCATGCAGCCCCAATTCTGCATAAATTTGTGTCTAACAATAAGATTCCTATAGTTCTGGAATACCTGGAAGTAGAGATCAGAGGAAAAACTTTTCAGATAACCTTTTGACAGCTATTAGAGATAACATCCAGAAGGTATTTATTCTGTTGAAAGGTTTGTATTAACACCAATTTTCTGGATTCATATCAAGTTGGAAAGCAACTATGAAATTCATTGCTGCTTGTAAATTAAAGAAACAATTTTTTTATCGACACCAGTGGAACACCTGCAGTAATTAACTGATTCCTCTAAATGACTTTTTTTTAAGAGATCAATCTTCAGGCCTTAAATGTAATAATTTTAACTAGGAAAGTAATAAAATGTCAGAACGACTGATATTTTGTTGGAAGATGTTTTCTCTGAAATGTTACTTCATAATTATAAAAAGTTTATCACTTTGTGTGATGTTGAGACTCTGGTACAAGTTACAATCATTTATTTGTGACTCAATCATGGAGAGCACTGTCTTAGAGATAATACAGCACTCCCTTCCAGTGCAGCACATTCAGCAAGTCCCAGATACACTTTTCAACAGTACATATAACATTTTAAATTTTTCAATCATGTCTACATTGCTTTATTATTAAACCTTCAACCAGAGCAGAGCTTGCTATCTCTTCACTGTTTGGTGTTGGAAGTCAGACAAGCTTGCCAGTGAGCTCTGGTGCTGTCAGATCCTTGGATGTGTACGGTTCACTCAGGGTTTAAGCATTGTCAATCGAGTGATTTTTACTGTCAGATTTTACTAAATCTCTTCATTTCCCCTAACATGGGATACTTTTCCCTCTATAAAATCAAAGTGCAGTTAATTTGTTTAAAAAAAATCTCACAGGAAAATATATTTCTATGTCACTAAGCTGGTCAAATGCTATACATGATCGCAATTAAAGATGAGAAAGGCCATTTGACTCATCTTAGTTCATTTAAACATCCTAGAATTCCTGATACCAACCCAAATTACCTGTTACAAATTTAAATCCATGTCTCCTGAGTTCCACTGCTCTAGTTTAATTAGAGCAATATTCCAGGTTAATTTTTACTGTATTTGGTAACAAAATATTTATTTATTCTTTCATGGGTTGTTGGCTAGGCCAGTATTTTTATTGTCCTTGAGAAAGTGGTGATGAGCCATCACTTTCAACCGCAGCAATCTAGGTGGTCTAAGTACGCCCACAGCACTGTTTAGGAGGGTTCCAGAATTTTGACCCAGTGACAACAAACGAACGGCACAACAAGATGACGTGTGGTTTGAAGGGGAACTTGCAGTGGTGGGGTTCCCATGCATCTGCTGCCTTTGTCCTTCTAGTTGGTAGAGATCCTAGGAACCTTGTTGAGTTGCTTGTGAATGTTACGTATACAATTCTACCACTGCAGTGGTGGTGGAGGGAGTGAATGTTAGAGATGGTGGTTGATGTCCTAATGAAGCGATGCCCGCATCCAATTCCTTCTATCATAATGCTAAGTTGAACTGCAGTGTTATAAATATTCTGAAGCATAATACACTTTGGTACTTCTCAATCCTTTGTTCTGGTATTTCACTCTCTCAAGTTGGTGGTTACAGGAAATGAACTCCTGTGTAAAATCGCTTTTCATTGAAACTCCTCATCATTGTGGATTTGGGGTCCTGTGCACTCTCAACATTTGTCCATCACTATTGTTTGAAAATTCAGAAGAATACCAATCTGAGTATTATGGTGATGTTTTAATAATAATCCATAAAATGTTACCAGAAGGGCTTTGTGTTGAAATGTTGGAAGTTTTCTTTATAGCAGTTATAAAGAGGGAAACATTTGACAGAGGCCGAAACTGAAAGAAAACCAGTAATAGGTTACTTTAGTTTTTATAAAATGGACTTCATATTTCACTACATACTGTGCCATTTAATATTTAAGTAGACAAATTACCACAATTTAATTATACTACGGATGCTTGTACAAATTGAAATGGTTAGATTTGCCGCAGTTTAAGGGTTGCTGACTTAGTGCATTGCACCTTTTGTGGAGGGGATCTGACTCAGCTCAAAAACTGTACACAACACTTGGAACATGAGACTATCTTCATGGAAATGAGCTGTGCTCAAATCCCAAGAGCTGCTAATCTGGTTTTGATTCTAGATTACAGTCTGGCATTTTATCAAACATCTGAGAGAAATTACAATAAATATTTTCTGACCCAACATAACTTTCTTTTGAGCAGTTTTTGACTTTTATATTATAATAATTAAAATGTTTGTTACTAGTAAGGTCAAATTATTTTTTATGGATCAAAACATATGATAATTTTTCTGTCAAAGTGACAGTGTTAGCACAAGGTCTACTTTTGTCTGGGAATCCCAGTGCCAGCAGCTTATTCTGCACTGCAGAGGTATCTGCTTCTGTGTTTGGTAGTTTTCCATGACTTCAATGATATTCATATTGCACACACTCTCTCGCCTTCTGATATAATCTTTGTCCCAAATTAAAATATGGTAATATGATGGATTTAGCCTTACATTATAGATTTTTTAAAACTTTAGATTAAAATGAAGAATCAGATACCTAGATTTGGTACAACTAATATAAAGACTGTAATATAAAGTCTGTTCTAGATCTAGAAATTCTACAAATGGAAATAATTTTGTCACCCAAGTGGTCACTGAGTATAAGTAAAATACTTGATTGCGTCGTAGCTAAACCTAATCCTCTGCTCACATTGCATTTCCAGTATGGTTTGCAGGTGTCTCAGCCCACTCCCTTTGCCCTAAAAAAGGGCATTGGTGAGTTTTAGCACCTGTTTTGAAATCCTGAATGAGATCAGCTAACTCAATACCACATAGACTGTGTCTCAGTGCAGTGTGGAATTCTGGTCTTTAGACTATGGTATTCGACTGGATGAATCATCATTTTGTTCAAAGTAAAGCAGTGTCCTCTAAAGTAGGACTAGAATTGTACCTAAGGTCTAATCTGTTTTCAACTGTTGCTTTTCTCTCTGAAGCATGTTTTTAATTTTTTTCTCTATTTTTATTTGTATGAATCCAGCGTCAACTGGGGGATGTTGCTAGAAAAGCTACCAGCAAACTAACTACCAGAACTGTTAGAAAGGGTGATAAGGTAAGCACTGATGTTGATACTCTTCCTGAGTGACTGAATTATTTGTTTGTATTTTACTAAGAGAGGGCTCAATATTCAGTGCCAACCCAGGTAACAGATACAAACTTTTGTGTACACAGTTGCGCTTCACATCTGAGAAGAAATTGGAGTGCCCATAAATAGAGTATGGCAGAAAGCATTTGATAGTGGGACGTGGTGAACTCCAAAATAAGCCTGGGAATCTAGATTTCATAGAATGATGCAGAAAGGACATCATGCCTATGCCAGCTTTTTGTGCTGTGGCTTTCTGATGTCATGATTGGCAATGATTTCTGAAGTTTTATGTACATAACAGTTCAAAGCTTCTAAGTATTGTAACAGTGGGAAAATACCAGGAGTAGGAGTTCCGCTGATCCTGAAGATTACAGGTGTAAACCATTGCAGGTATAAACTCAGCAAAGAAATCTTAATATTTAAGAAGGTTGGGCAAGTGACTGTCCTTTCATTAACCGCCTCCTTTAAAGAAATATCCTTTTGTGTTCTTGACACTCAATATAGTATCTGAGGAAATGCTGTAATACCAGAGGTGACATTAACTGAACGTTTCAACGAATGCTAATAATTCCATAGCACTATTGAGAGGAGAAGGGAGTTCCCTCTGTCTCGGGTCAGCATTTTCCTGAACTCATGCCATCAAAAACAGTCCATCATTCAGCTCACTGCTCTTTGTGGATTTCTCTTCTTCCATTTGCTTACATAAATCACTGCAATTTAAAGTAATCAATTCTGTAAAATGCTTTAAGACATGACTGAAAAATTAGTAAAGCATTAGAGTCATAAAGGTTTACAGCGTGGAAACAGGCCCTTCGGCCCAGCTTGTCCATCCATTTTTTTTTAAAACCCCTAAGCTAATCCCAATTGCCCACATTTGGTCCATATCCTTCTATACCCTTCATATTCATGTAACTATCTAAATGCTTTTTAAAAGACAAAATTGTACCTGCCTCTTCTACCTCTGGCAGCTTGTTCCAGACACTCACCACCCTCTGTGAAAAAATTGCCCCACTGGACACTTTTGTGTATCTCCACTCTCACCTTAAACCTATGCGCTCTAGTTTTAGACTCTTCTGCGTTGGGAAAAGATATTGACTATCTCGCTGATCTGTGCCCCTCATTATTTTATAGACCTCTATAGGATCACCCCTCAGCCTCCTATGCTCCAGAGAAAAAAGTCCCAGTCTATTTAGCCTTTCGTTATAACTCAATCCATCAAGTCCTGGTGGCATCCCATTAAATCTTTTCTACACTCTTTCCAGTTTAATAATATCTTTCTATAATAGGGTGACCAGAATTGCACACAGTATTCCAAGTGTTGCTGTACCAATATCTTGTACAACTTCAACAAGACGTTTCAACTCCTGTATTCAGCGTTCTAACCGATGAAACCAAGCATGCCGAATGCATTCTTCACCACTCTATCCACCTGTGACCCCACTTTCAAGGAACTATGAACATGTATGCTAATGTCCTTCAGTAAATACATCACAGCAGCTACTGTTTGTGGTCAACATTTCATCATCTCACCCTCATTTTGTTCAATTTAAGAGCCCAAAGTGTAAATCCATTCCATAATGGTGCTCCCAGACAGGGACAGACACACAAACGCAGACAGACAAACTGAGAGAGACACAGACTGGAAGGGACAGACAAAAATAAGGACACAAATTCAGATACACACACAGACAGAATGAGGAACACACAGACAGGTAGGGATAGACAGTGATAAGGGCACAGTGATACACACAAAGACACAGTGACACACACAATGGCACAGTGACACATATGCACAAGGACAGACACATTCGCAATGACTGCAACAGATCCACACAAATGGACACAGACACACACACAGAATGCCACAAAGACACACAGACGCAAAAAGACAGGCAAATACACAGAGGCTGCCACAAAGATAGTGACAGGCATGTGAACAGAGAGAGAGACAGACATACACACAGCTGGAGACTAACATAGAAAGACAGAAACTCCGAGAGAGACAAAGCGCACACGCACAAATGCGCATGCACACGCATGTACTGGTGCACAGAGATATAAACACAGAGACACAGACAGATGCGCAGAGCGAGACAAATACAGCAATAAACACTCAGGCCAGCAAACAAGAAAAGACACACAGATATAAACAGACGCATACAGACAGACTGACACAGACATTTAAGAGGCAGACACATACAAAGAGACTGCCACTTAGGCACACAGAAACAAAGAAACACACATTAGATAAATTCAAATCATTGTTCCATCCTCTTTCTGACCCAGAGAAAACACCTTACCCTCTGGAGAGACAGAGTGCATTTCTTTGAACATGGCTTTGCCCAACCTTTTCTTGAGGGGCTACATTTCAATTTTTTTCTCACACCAGGGGTTGATAATCAAATTTTGAAAAAGTAAGATTGGACACAACATTAAACATGAATTTCAAACAAATATTGAGGAATGAAGATGAGAAACAACTTTCTGAGCAAAATTAAAGCAATATCAAAGTGATAAATTGATCATTTTAATTATTGAGTAATTAATAATACTGATCATTAAAGTTTGGGAGAATCAAATTGTTTTTTTCGCTTACTCAGGATACTTATTTATTTGCCCTCACCCTGTGTGTGTGTGTGTGTGTGTGTGTGTGTGTGTATCGGTGTATAGGAGTGAGGATGAACCTTGAGACTGGGTCCAAGCTAAGCTCTTGCTCACTCACTCTGTTGTGTGAGCACAGAATGCCATGCACACACATAGAAACAGTAGTAGGCCATTCGGCTCTACGAGCCTGCTCCACCATTCATTTTTATCACGGTTGATTATCAAATTCAATATTCTGACCCTGCCTTCCCCCTCATATCCATGGATCCCTTTAGCCCCAAGAACTAAATCTAATATCTTCTTGAAATCACGCAATGTTTTGGCCTCAACTCCTTCCTGTGGTAGTGAATTCCACACATTCACCATTCTCTGGGTGAAGAAATTTCTCCTCATCTCAGTCCCAAAAGGTTACCCCTTATCCTCAAACTATGACCTTTAGTTCTGGATTCCCCCACCATTTAGAACATTCTTTCTGAATCCACCCTGTCTAATCTCGTTAGAGTTTCTGAGACCCTCTCTCACTCTTATATACTTCCATGAATATAATCCTAACTGATTTCATGTGACAGTCCTGCCATCCCAGGAATCAGCCTTCACTGCACTTCCTCTATAGCAAGGACATCCTCACTCTGATAAGGACACCAAAACTGCACACAATATTCCAGGTTTGGGCCAACATACCATTTGCTTTCTTTACTATCTGCAGTACCTGTACGCATAATTTCAATGACTGATGCACAAGGATATCAAGATCTCTGGGTCTCCACCTCTCTCAATTTACACGCTTTCAAATAATAATCTGCCATTCTATTATTGCTACCGAAGTGGATAACCTCACACTAGTCACTGGCTGCCAATCGGAAAAAGACCTATTTGTGCCAACACTTTGCTTCCTATTTCCTAACCAACTTTCTATCTGTCTCAACACACTACCCGCAATCCCATACATTTTAACTTTAACCTGAACCACTCTTTGCATGAAAAAGTATTTCTCATATCACATTTGTTTCTTTTGCAAACGACTTTAAATGTATGTCCTTTTGCTCTTGATCCTCTTATGAGTGGGAACACTTTGTTTCTCCCTAACTACCCTGTCCAGCTCCCTCATGATTTTGAACATCTATAAAATCTCCTCTCAGCCTTGCTTCCTCCAAGGAGAATAGTCCTAATTGAAGTTTATCATCCCAGGAACCACTCTTGTATAACTCTTCTTCACTCTCGCCAATGCATAAGAACATAAGAAATAGGAACAGGAGTAGGCCATCCAGCCCCTCGAGCCTGCCCCGCCATTCAATAAGATCATGGCTGATCTGTCGTGTCTCAGTTCCACACTCCCGCCCTCTCCCCATAACCCTTAATCCCCTTGCCTATCAAAAACCTATCAAGCCGCATCTTAAATATATTTAGCGAGGCAGCCTCCACCACTTCAACGGGCAGAGAATTCCAGAGATTCACCACCCTTTGAGTGAAGAAGTTCCTCCTGAACTCTGTTCTAAACCGCCCCCCCTTTATCTTGAGGCTGTGCCCTCTAGTCCTACTGTCCTTTGAGCGGGAAGAGCCTCTCCACCTCTATCCTATCCATCCCATTCGTCGTCTTATATGTCTCAATGAGATCTCCCCTCATTCTTCTAAACTCTAACAAGTACAAGCCTAGTTTATTCAGCCTCTCCTCATAGTTCAACCCCCTCAACTCTGGTATCAGCCTAGTAAACCTCCTCTGCACTCCCTCCAAGGCCAAAATATCCTTGCGTAAGTGCGGCGACCAAAACTGCACACAGTACTCCAGCTGCGGCCCCACCAGTGCCCTGTACAGTTGCAGCAAGACCTCCCTACTTTTATATTCAATCCCCCTCGCTATGAAGGCCAGCATCCCATTCGCCTTCCTGACCATCTGCTGCACCTGCAGGCTGGGTTTTTGCAACTCATGCACAAGGACCCCGAGGTCCCTCTGCACTGTCGCATGCTGCAGTTTTTCGCCATGTAAGTAATAGTCCTTCCTACCATTATTCCTACCAAAGTGGACAACTTCACACTTGCGAACATTAAATTCCATTTGCCAGTTCCTGGCCCATTCGCCCAGCCTATCTAGATCCTTCTGCAGACTTTCCACACCCTCCGCGCAATTTGCCGTTCCACCAATCTTGGTGTCATCAGCAAATTTCGACACCATACACTCGGTTCCCTCCTCCAGATCATCTATATAAATGGTAAATAGCTGAGACCCCAGCACCGACCCCTGGGGCACTCCACTAGTCACCAACCGCCAATCCGAATAGCACCCATTGACCCCCACTCTCTGCCTCCTATTTGACAGCCAATCCCCTATCCATGCTAACACCCTACCCCCAACTCCATGCCCCCTGACCTTCTGTAATAATCTCTTGTGAGGCACCTTATCAAACGCCTTCTGAAAATCAAGAAACACCACATCCACCGGCTCTCCTCTATCCACCGCCCTAGACACGTCCTCATAGAACTCCAATAAATTCGTCAGACACGACTTCCCCTTAACGAAACCGTGCTGCGTCTGCTCTATCAAACAATTCTCTTCAAGATGCCTCGCTATTTTCTCCTTGATCACGGATTCTAACATTTTACCTACAACAGACGTTAAACTAACCGGCCTATAATTCCCTGCCTTTTGCCTGCCACCCTTCTTAAACAACAGCGTAACATTAGCCATTTTCCAATCTTCTGGCACTTCCCCGGAATCCAGCGACGTTTGGAAAATAATCACCAAGGCATCCACTATCACCTCCGCCATTTCTTTCAGAACCCTTGGATGCATTCCATCCGGTCCTGGGGACTTGTCCACAATCAGTCCCTCCAGTCTGTCGAGCACCGCCTCTCTAGTAACAATAATGTCATTCAGGCCCTCCACTCCTACCATCTTTCCATTGCTAACACCCGGCAAATTACTCACGTCCTCCTCCGTGAAGACCGAAACAAAAAAGTTATTCAAGGCCTCAGCCATTTCCCCATCCCCTACCACTAAGTCCCCCCTGTCATCCTCTAAGGGTCCAACGTTCACCCTAGTCAGCCTCTTCCTTTTTATATATTTATAAAAAACTCTTACTATCTTTTTTTATATTAAGCGCTAGCCCAGCTTCATAGTTTATCCTACCCTTCTTTATCAACTTCTTTGTTGACATTTAAACCTCTCCCAATCCTCTTCTCGCCCACTACTCTTAGCTACTCTAAACGCCTCCGCTTTTAATTTAACACTTTCCTTTACCTCCTTCGTTATCCACGGCTGATTATCTCTCCTCCTATGGTCCTTTTTAACCACCGGAATAAATTTCTGCTGAGCACCAAGAAAGATCTCCTTAAAGATCCTCCACTGTTCCTCAGCAGACCTACCTTCCAACGCGCTCCCCCAATCAACATTCGCCAATTCCTCTCACATCCTATCATACTCCCCTCTGTTCAAACAGAGGACACATGTCCAGGAACCCACTTTCTCCTCCTCCATCTGCATCAGAAACGCCACCACACAATGATTACTCTTCCCAAGAGGATCCTTCACCACAAGGTCCCTAATTCTACCTGCCTCATTACATAACACCAGATCCAAGATAGCTCGCTCCCTCGTCGGCTCCAACACACACTGTTCAAGGAAACTATCCCGGCAGCATTCCAAGAACTCTTCCTCAAGCCCACCGCGTCCAACATGGGCCGACCAATCAATATGTAGATTGAAATCCCCCTTAATTATCGCCGTTCCATTCCTGCACGCCGCATTTATTTGCGCGTTAATAGCCCGCCCCACCTCCAGATCATTATTCGGGGGCCTATAGACGACACCCACCAGCGTCTTCCTCCCTTTGCTGTTCCTAATCTCCACCCACAACGATTCCACTTTCTGCTCTTCGGCTCCTATGTCATCCCTTACTACCACCCTGATGCTATCCTTAACCAGCAGAGCTACGCCTGCCCCCCCCCCCCCCCCCCCCAACTTTCCTCCTGCCTATCCTTCCTAAACACTTGATACCCCTGTACATTCAGCTCCCAGTCCGTGTCACCTTGCAGCCACGTCTCTGTACTGGCCACCAGATCATATCCATATGTGCTGATATGCGCCACCAACTCATTCACTTTATTCCAAATGCTTCGTGCATTCAGATAAAGTGCCTTCATCCCAGCCTTCACCTGTACCCTATTTGCCAGAACGCCACCAACCTTACTCACGCCCCCTACTCCTTTTATTATTGGGACATCCTTGGCCCCTTCCCTTACCTGTACCCTCTCCTTTACTTTAGACCCCGTAATTTCACCTACCCTCGCACCCCCCGCCCCACCTAATTAGTTTAAAGCCCTATCTACCCGATTCGCCAGGACTCGGGTCCTAGCACGGTTCAGACCAACCCCATCCCACCTGAACAGGTCCCACCTACCCCAATACTGGTGCCAATGCCCCATAAATTCAAACCCATTCCTCCCACACCAATCCCCGAGCCACCCATTCACTTCCTTAATCTTATCAACCCTACGCCCGTCTGCACTCGGTTCAGGCAGTAGTCTGGAGATAACCACCTTGTCGGTTCTTTTTAATTCCATTCCCAGATTTTCATACTCCCTCCCCAGATCCTCAGTAGGCATGGGTGCCTACATCGTTGGCACCCACATGTACTACAACGACCGGATTCTCACCCTCCCACTCCAGGTTCCTCTGCAGCCCAGATGTGACATCCTGGACCCGAGCACCAGGCAGACAACACACCCTTCTGTGCACTTTGTCATTGTGACAAAGGACAGTGTCAATACCCATAAGAACATAAGAAATAGGAGCAGGAGTAGGCCATCTAGCCCTTCGAGCCTGCCCCGCCATTCAATAAGATCATGGCTGATCTGTCATGTCTCAGTTCCACTTTCCCGCCGTCTCCCCATAACCCTTAATCCCCTCTCTTATCAAAAACCCATCAACCCGCGTCTTAAAAATATTTAGCGAGGCAGCCTCCACCACTTCAACGGGCAGAGAATTCCAGAGATTCACCACCCTTTGAGTGAAGAAGTTCCTCCTCAACTCCGTTCTAAACCGCCCCCCTTTTATCTTGAGGCTGTGCCCCCTAGTCCTACTGTCTTTTTTGAGCGGGACGAGTCTCTCCACCTCTATCCTATCCATCCCATTCATCATCTTATACGTCTCAATGAGATCTCCCCTCATTCTTCTAAACTCTAACGAGTACAAGCCTAGTTTATTCAGCCTCTCCTCATAGCTCAACCCCCTCAACTCCGGTATCAGCCTAGTAAACCTCCTCTGCACTCCCTCCAAGGCCAAAATATCTTTGCGCAGGTGCGGCGCCCAAAACTGCACACAGTAGTCCAGCTGCGGCCTCACCAATGCCCTATACAGCTGCAGCAAGTCCTCCCTACTTTTATATTCAATCCCCCTCTCTATGAAGGCCAGCATCCCATTCGCCTTCCTGACCACCTGCAAGCTGGGTTTTTGCGACTCATGCACAAGGACCCCGAGGTCCCTCTGCACCGTCGCCTGCTGCAGTTTTTCGCCCCATAAGTAATAGTCCTTCCTACCATTCTTCCTACCAAAGTGGACCACCTCACACTTGCCAACATTAAATTCCATTTGCCAGTTCCTGGCTCATTCGCCCAGCCTATCTAGATCCTTCTGCAGACTCTCCACACCCTCCGCGCAATTTGCCGTTCCACCAATCTTGGTGTCATCAGCAAATTTCAACACCATACACTCGGTTCCCTCCTCCAGATCATCTATATAAATGGTAAATAGCTGAGGCCCCAGCACTGACCCCTGGGGCACTCCACTAGTCACCACACTATCCCCAATTACGACTACGTTCCTTTTCACCTTCTCTTTGCCTATGTCCTGTGTCTGCATCACTGTACCGTGTGCAGTTTGCTCACCAACCTCACAGCCCTCGTTCTTGTCCACACTGGAAGCAAGAACCTCAAACCTGTTATGCAGATTGAGAGACTGAGGCATTTGGTCCCCACCCTCCTTCCTCCGGTCAGCAGCCCCCTCCTGTTCCTGACCCTTAGAGTTAGCCAGTCTAGGGGGGCGGTGGAGGTCTCTTGCACCCCATTATCAATGGCACCCTCCCTCCCCCTGATGAGCCTCAGTGTCTGTAGCTCAGAGGCTAGCTCATCTACTTTGAGCTGGAGCTCCTCCAGCAACCTGCACTTACTGCAGACATGGTCACTGGGAAGGACCCTGGGGTCCACCAGCTCCCACATCATACAGAAACAGCACATCACATGCCCCTCCATTATTCCCTGTAGTAGTGTTGAACAACGATTTCAATGCAAACTTACCTGTCCCTTTTCTCCAAAGCTTTTTGATCCTAAGCCCTAGTAGCTCACTCTGCTGCCCTCTCACTCTGCTGCCCGCTGTCTACACCAGGCCTCCTTTTAAACCTGGCACTGTTTAAAAGCCTGCTTACCCACAAATCCCAGCTATCCATTCCCTTTGAATTCTTAAAGCGGTAAACACAAAAAGCCCATGAAAATGCTTTTAAATGATTTAAACAGTTCTACAAGGTAAGTTCTTACTACACACTAAAAGCCCGCAAAAATGCTTTTAAATGATTTAAACAGGTTTTAAACAGCTAATTTCTTACCTGACTCTCGCATTCACATCCTTCGTGTAGTGTGGCATCTAGGACTGTACACAGTACTCCAGCTGAGATCTAACTATTGCCTTGTATATGTTCAGCATAACCTGCTTATCTTACTTTATTAATGCCCCATTAATGAAGCCCAGAATACTACATGGTTTATTAACTGCCCTCTCCATCTGTCCTGCCACCTTCAACGATCTGAGCACATATGCACCCAGGCCCGTCTCCTCCTATATCCCTTCAATAATTTTACTCCTTATTTTGTATTGTCTCTCCATATCCTTCCTGTGTAAATGTATCATAAGAACTTAAGAACATAAGAAATAGGAGCAGGAGTAGGCTATCTAGCCCCTCAAGCCTGCCCTGCCATTCAATAAGATCATGGCTGATCTGTCATGTCTCAGTTCCACATTCCCGCCCTCTCCCCATAACCCTTAATCCCCTTGCCTATCAAAAACCTATCAACCCGCGTCTTAAAAATATTTAGCGAGGCAGCCTCCACCACTTCAATGGGCAGAGAATTCCAGAGATTTACCACCCTTTGAGTGAAGAAGTTCCTCCTCAACTCTGTTCTAAACCCCCCCCCCCCCCTTTATCTTGAGGCTGTGCCCTCTAGTCCTACTGTCCTTTCTGAGCGGGAAGAGTCTCTCCACCTCTATCCTATCCATCCCATTCATCATCTTATATGTCTCAATGAGATCTCCCCTCATTCTTCTCCACATTAAACTTTATCTGCCAGCTATCTGCTCAACATTGCCTTTTTAAAGTTCTACACTGCCCTCTTCGCAGTTTACAATGCTTCCACTTTTTGCATCATCTGCAAACTTTGAAATTGTCTTCTATGCACTAAGATCATAGAATCATATAATTTTGCAGCACAGATGGAGGTCATTTGACTTATCGTGTCTGCACTGTCTCCTGAAAGAGCTACCCAGGTAGTCCCATTCTCCAGCCCTATCTCCTTAGCCATCTAAATTCATCGCTTTCAAATGTGTATCAAGCTCTCTTTTGAAACGTCCTATGGAATCTTCCTCCACCAGTCTCCCAGTCTCCAAATCTCAACAACTCTGAGTAAAGAAGTTTCCCCTCATTTCACTCCTACTTCTCTTGCTGACCATCTTGAAATTGTGACTCCTAGACACTGACATGCCAACTAGTGGAAACAGATATCCTTCTTTACCCTGTTAAAATTGTTTATAATTTCAGAATCAAGTCAACGTCAGCCTCACAATTCATTATTCTCCCTAGCTTAGTGTCATCTGCAAACGTAGAGATTTTTCCCTCAACACCCATTTCCAAATCGTTTCTATCAATCAGAAAAATCTTCCTCCTGTCTGAAAAATATCTAATGACCATTACTCTCTGCTTCCTATTTGGCCGCTTTTGTACCCACTTTGTTACTGTCCTTTTTATTCCTTGACCAATTATATTTCTCAATTCTGT
Source organism: Carcharhinus amblyrhynchos (assembly GCF_965287045.1). NCBI lineage: Eukaryota > Metazoa > Chordata > Chondrichthyes > Carcharhiniformes > Carcharhinidae > Carcharhinus > Carcharhinus amblyrhynchos. Next base: position 10,828,940 of record NC_137336.1, on the reverse strand, counting down.
CGTGTGGTACCACACTGAATGTCTTTGGAAGTCCACGTACACCACATCCACAGCATTGTCCTTGTATACTCTTTCTGTTACCTCCTCAAAAAATTCAAGTAAATTAGTTGAACACAATTTCCCCTTTAGAAATCCACTCTTCAGATTGAATCCACATTTGTCCATGTGTCTACTAATTCTATCCTGAATAATTGTTTCGAGAAGCTTCCCCATCACTGAAGTTAAACTGACTTGTCTGTAATTGCTAGAGCTATCCTTACAAACATTTTTTTTGGAGTAAGGGCATAACATTTGTAATTCTCTAGCCCTCTGTAATCAATGCAAGTATCCTCAGCTCTCTCCCGCAGCAAGCTATCCACCATCATCTTAGCATAACTCCAACCCAGCACAAGGTGGAAAAGACCATCTGACAACTAAAGAGCAACAAGGCATCAGGAACAGGTGGAATCCCTATTGGTACAAATACATGACTTAATTTTTTTAGTTGGAAGAAAGTGAACATGCTAGAAGATCTCAGAGCCATAAATTTGACCTTCTTCAAGAAAAGTGACAAGCTTGGCTGCACAGGGCAACCACAAGAGAAATGCAAAAAACTACAGCAAACCTTGTACGTGGCCTCCTTTGACCTCGCAAAGGCCTTTGACACCCTCAACCATGAGGGACTATGGAATGTTTTCCTCTGTTTCAGCTGCTCTCAAAGGTTTGTCCAAATCCTCCACTTTTTTTTCCAAAAATATACTTTACTCATAAAAATCTCAACTAAACCATTGTGAATCTACATGTCTTTGAATTGTATACAGTGCAGAATTAAACCTTTTTACAGTTCTATACAAATTACAGTCATAACATTTCAAACCTTAAAAGTATATACATGCCTCAAAAATTACTGTGTGCTGTTATTTCTCAGACTCGCACACAGTTGCGCAGGTTGAGGGTGTTCTGCAGTTCCCGGGCCCTTGGTCTGCTTCCGTTAATGGGCCTTACAGTGTGGCCTTTCCCGAACCACCTTTTTTCCAAAAATATACTTTACTCATAAAAATCTCAAGTAAACCATTGCAAATCTACATGTCTTTGAATTGCAGACAGTGCAGAATTAAAACTTTTTACAGTTCTATACAAATTACAGTCATAACATTTCAAAACTTAGAAGTATATACATGCCTCAAAAATTACCGTGTGCCATTATTGCTCAGATTGGCACGCAGGTCGAGGGTATTCTGCAGTTCCCGGGCCCTCGGTCTGCCTCGTTAAAAGGCCATACAGTGTGGCCTTTCCCCATTGTGCCTTTGCGGCGGCTGCTCCAAGCTTCAGCGCGTCCCTCAGCACGTAGTCCTGGACCTTGGAATGTGCCAGTCTGCAACACTTGGTCGAGGACAGTTCTTTCAACTGAAAGATCAGCAAGTATCGGGCGGACCAAAGTGCGTTCTTCACCGAGTTGATGACCTTCTAGCAGCAGTTGATATTTGTCTCGGTGTGCGTCCCCGGAAACAGCCCACAGAGCACAGAGTCCTGCGTCACCAAGCTGCTCGGGACGAACCTCGACGAATACCATTGCATATCACTCCAGACCTCCTCTGCAAAGGTACGTTCCACAAGGAGGTGTGCGACCGTCTCATCAGCCCTGTAGCCACTTCGAGGGCAGCGTGCGGTGATGTCGAAACGTCAAGCGTGCATGAAGGATCTGATGGGGAGTGCCCTTCTCGCCACCAGCCAAGCCAGATCTTGGTGCTTGTTTGTAAGTTCTAGTGATGAGGCATTCTGCCAGATGACACTGACAGTCTGCTCAGGGAACCGTCTAAAGTCTGACAACACCAGGTTTTAGTCCAACCTATTTATTTGATAATATTATCAAATAAATAGGTTGGACTAAAACCTGGTGTTGTCAGACTTTTTACTGTGTTTACGCCAGTCCAACGCCGGCATACCCACATCATAGGGAACCGTCCGACAGGATCCGCCATCTCCTTTTCTCTCAGGGCCCCAAGGATGTTACGCGCTGACCGCTGCTTAATCGCCATGTGGTCAAAGGTGTGTTTGTGGAAAAATTTCTCCACGAAGGACAGGTGCTGCAGTACAGTCCAACTACCTGGAGCATTCTGCGGCAGTGTGGCCACACCCATCCTCTGCGACACTTGGAACAGGTAGAACCTCAAAAAAATAGTGGCACTTGCCGTTGTTGTACTGAGGATCTACGCATAGCTTGATGCAGCCACACACAAAGGTGGCCATCAGGATGAGGGCAGCATTGGGAACATTTTTTCCCTCCATCCTCTGGAGATTTGTGCATCGCTTCCCTCCAGACGCGTTCCATCTTTGATCTCCAGATAAACTTGAAGATGGCCCGCGTCACTGCTGTAGTGCAGGATTTGGGGATAGGCCACACCTGCGCCACGTACAACAACAAGGACAGCACCTCGCACCGGATCACCAGGTTTTTTTCCCCTCATGGAAAGGGAGCATAGCTCCCACCAGCCCAGTTTCTGCCTGGCTTTCGCGATGCGCTCGTCCCAGGTTTTGGCGCATGCTCCTGCCACTCCAAACCATATCCCCAGCAGCTTCAGGTAGTCTGCCCCGATGAAGGGGACAAAAGATTTGTCAGCCTAGTTCCCAAAGAACGTGGCCTCGCTCTTACCCTGGTTGACTTTGGCTCCCGAGCCCAGCTCAAAATACTCACAGAGCTGGAGGAGCTGCGAACAGACGAGGAGTCCAAGCAGAAGACAGCCACGTCATCCATGTACAGGGAGGCTTTGACCTGCATGCCTCCGCTGCCTGGGATTGTCGCCCCTTTGATGCCTGGGTCACTTCTGAGGGTCTCGGCAAAGGGTTCAATGCAACACACAAAAAGGACGGAGGAGAGAGGGCAGCCCTGTCTGACTCCAGAGCTGATTTGAAAACTATCTGATTCCCACCCATTGACTGACACTGCATTACTGATGTCTGTAAAGCAGCCAGATATAATTGCAGATTGATTCCCTCCCCAAAGCCCATTTTGGAGAGCACATCCATCATGTAGCTGTGTGGTATTCTGTCAAACACCTTCTCCTGGTCTAGGCTGATGAGGCACATATCCACCTGCCTGTCCTGCATGTAGGCGATCGTATCCCTGAGTAGCATGAGGCTACCAGAGATTTTCCTGCCAGGTACAGCACATCCTCCACAATGACAGGCAAGCCTGAGCAGTGGTGGCATCAAGCAAGGCTATGTCATCACACCAATGCACTTCTCAATAATCCTTGCTGCAATGTTCCATCTCACCCATAGCAAGCTCCCCACTGGAGTGGAGCTAAACTACAGAATAGTCATAAATTTATTCAATCTCTACCGCCTGCAGGCCAGGTACAAGGTGGCCCAATCTCTGCCATTGAACGACAGAATGCAAACGATGCATGCATCTGTGCACAATAGGAGAATGAGCTCCAAGCCATTGTCAGCACCTTCACTGAGGCATACAATAGCATGGATTTTACCCGTAATATCTGTAAGACAAAGGTCCTCTACCAAGCTGCCCCCTCCACACATCACAGCCCCCCACCCCAAACCTTGGACAGCATAGACCACCTTCCATACCTTGGGGGCTTACTACAAGGGCAGACATCAACGACAAGGTTCAACATGCCATCAGTGTGCCAACGCAGTCTTCAGTCACTTGGGGAAGAATATTTGATGATCAGGACCTCAGACCCAGCACCAAGTTTTGAGATGTGATGATACCCATCCTTTTATATGGCTCACAGACATGGAGCATGTACAACAGGCACCTCAGACCCTCAAGTATCACCAGTGCTGACTCTACATGAGTCATGCAAATCCATTGGCAGGATAGGCACACCAAAGTCAGTGTTTTCACTCAGGCCAACATACCTAGATCAAAGCATTGACCATGTTCTATTAAATCCACTGGGTGGGCCGCATTGCCCACATTCCTGACTCAAGACTTTTGAAACAAATGTTCTATTGGGAGATTTGACAGAGCAAACGAGCCCCAGGAAAAGAGAGGAAATGCTTTAAGGATACCCTCAAAGACTCCTTGAAAAAGTGTGACATCCGCACCGCCACCTGGGAATCCTTAGCCCAAGCCCTTCCAGGATAGAGGAAAAGCATTGGGGATGGAAGTCACCATCTCGAGTTTCATCGCAGAGAGTAAGATGAAGCCAAGCATCAACAGCAAAAGAACAACCCAGGCACCCCACCCATTGTTCCTCCAACTACCATCTGCCCATCTGTGACAAAGACTGTAAAATAAAGTTTATTTATTAGTCACAAGTAGGCTTACATTAATACAGCAATGAAATTACTGTGAAAATTCTCTAAATTGTATGTTGAGCATCACACTCTTGGCACTTAGGACTCATTCTTAGTGGGGAAGCTAGTCATCTGTACTCCAGGAGACTACTTCCGAAAAGATAGTGGTAGTGGTGAATAGGTGTAATTTACCTAGATTTTGAAAGGCCTTTGATAAGGTGCCAAGTGACAGAATGAATTATTAGCTGGCTTCAAGATAGAAAGCAGAGAGTTGGAATAAAGGGTACATAAGAACATAAGAAATAGGAGCAGGAGTAGGCCATCTAGCCCCTCGAGCCTGCCCCGCCATTCAATAAGATCATGGCTGATCTGTCGTGGCTCAGTTCCACATTCCCGCCCTCTCCCCATAACCCTTAATCCCCTTGCCTATCAAAAACCTATCAACCCATGTCTTAAAAATATTGAGCAAGGCAGCCTCCACCACTTCAACGGGCAGAGAATTCCAGAGATTCACCACCCTTTGAGTGAAGAAGTTCCTCCTCAACTCCGTTCTAAACCGACCCCCCCTTTATCCTGAGGCTGTGCCCTCTAGTCCTACTGTCCTTTCTGAGCGGGAAGAGCCTCTCCACCTCTATCCTATCCATCCCATTCAACATCTTATACGTCTCAATGAGATCTCCCCTCATTCTTGTAAACTCTAACGAGTACAAGCCTAGTTTATTCAGCCTCTCCTCATAGCTCAACCCCCTCAACTCCGGTATCAGCCTAGTAAACCTCCTCTGCACTCCCTCCAAGGCCAAAATATCCTTGCGTAAGTGCGACGACCAAAACTGCACACAGTACTCCAGCTGCGGCCTCACCAGTGCCCTATACAGCTGCAGCAAGACCTCCCTACTTTAATATTCAATCCCCCTCGCTATGAAGGCCAGCATCCCATTAGCCTTCCTGACCACCTGCTGCACCTGCAGGCTGGGTTTTTGCGACTCATGCACAAGGACCCCGAGGTCCCTCTGCACGGTCGCATGCTGCAGTTTTTCACCACGTAAGTAGTAGTCCTTCCTACCATTAGACATTCAGAGTTGCTGAAAGTGGGAAGTGGTGTTCCATAAGGATCATTGCAGTTAACAATTTAACAGTTTGGACTTTGGAATCAAAAACATAGTTTCTAAATTTGCAGATAACTTCAAATTATAGGGATGGTCAATACTGAGGGCGCCTGCAACAAATTATAGGAGGATATTAATAAATTTGCAAAATGGGCAAATAATTGACAAACGAAGCCCCACAGATAAATGTAATGTCAAACATATTGCAAGGAAATATAGGAAGATCACTTACAATTTGGAAGGTGCCGATCAAGGTGGGGTAGATGAACAAAGGAACCTCTGTGTATAAATACACCGATCATGACCAAGATTATGGGGGCTGGCAGCACAGCGGGCCGGGAAGCATCAGCAAAGGCTGTTTAGAGAGCTCCCCACTGAGTGCTACAGCCTGCGCATGTCTCAGGCCACTGGATTATCCAGCTTCATTAGTTCCACGCCAGAAATCGGCCTGGCTGGCCCAGAGATGTCCAGAAGGTTTGTGACCAGGACGTAGGGGGGAATCAGAGGAACAGTGTTGCAGGGCTGGCCAACGAACAACCTAACCAGTGATCGGAAGGTAAACAGTAGGGAGCTACTGTGCATGCGCTGATCTCAGTACTGACAAGTCGACGTGTGCACAATGACCTGCGCAGCACTACGCTGCCAAACCCTCCAGCGGGAATAAGCCCCCACCCCCAATTTTTATTGTGAATCTCGCTATGGCACTCTGTGATGCACAGTGTAGGAGATCCATTTTGGGGGGAGAAAAGTAGGATTTACTCCAGTTTTTATGCAAATTTGACACTTAGAATTTTTTTGGGAGAATCCTGGCCCATATGTTTGCTAGGCCATAAAAATACAAAGCAAGCAATAGAGAATTAGAAAGTAGGGATGCCCTTTGAAACCTGTTCTAAACTTTGTTTAGACCATGCTTGAGGATTATTTCCAGTTCTGATTGCCGTATTACAAAAAGGATGTAGAGGCACTGCAGAGGATGCAGAGAACATAAGAACATAAGAAATAGGAGCAGGAATAGGCCATCTAGCCCTTCGAGCCTGCTCCACCATTCAGTGAGATCATGGCTGATCTGTCGTGGCTCAGTTCCACTTTCCCGCCCTCTCCCCATAACCCTTAATCCCCTTGCCTATCAAAAACCCATCAACCCGCGTCTTAAAAATATTTAGCGAGGCAGCCTCCACCACTTCAACGGACAGAGAATTCCAGAGATTCACCACCCTTTGAGTGAAGAAGTTCCTCCTCAACTCCGTTCTAAACTGCCCCCCCCTTTATCTTGAGGCTGTGCCCCCTAGTCCTACTGTCTTTTTTGAGCGGGAAGAGTCTCTCCACCTCTATCCTATCCATCCCATTCAACATCTTATACGTCTCAATGAGATCTCCCCTCATTCTTCTAAACTCCCAACGAGTACAAGCCTAGTTTATTCAGCCTCTCCTCATAGCTCAACCCCCTCAACTCCGGTATCAGCCTAGTAAACCTCCTCTGCACTCCCTCCAAGGCCAAAATATCTTTGCGCAGGTGTGGCACCCAAAACTGCACACAGTACTCCAGCTGCGGCCTCACCAATGCCCTATACAGCCGCAGCAAGACTTCCCTACTTTTATATTCAATCCCCCTCGCTATGAAGGCCAGCATCCCATTCGCCTTCCTGACCACCTGCTGCACCTGCAAGCTAGGTTTTTGCGACTCATGCACAAGGACCCCGAGGTCCCTCTGCACCGTCGCCTGCTGCAGTTTTTCGCCACGTAAGTAATAGTCCTTCCTACCATTATTCCTACCAAAGTGGACCACCTCACACTTGCCAACATTAAATTCCATTTGCCATTTCCTGGCCCATTCGCCCAGCCTATCTAGATCCTTCTGCAGACTCTCCACACCCTCCGCACAATTTGCCGTTCCCCCAATCTTGGTGTCATCAGCAAATTTCGACACCCTACACTCGGTTCCCTCCTCCAGATCATCTATATAAATGGTAAAAAGCTGAGGCCCCAGCACCGACCCCTGGGGCACTCCACGAGTCACCATCCGCCAATCCGAATAGCACCCATTGACCCCCACTCTCTGCTTCCTATTTGACAACCAATCCTCTATCCACGCTAACACCCTACCCCCAACTCCATGTCCCTCGACCTTCTGCAATAACCTCTTGTGAGGTATTTTGTCAAACACCTTCTGAAAATCCAGAAAGACCACATCCACCGGCTCTCCTCTATCCACCGCCCTAGACACATCCTCATAGAACTCCAGTAAATTTGTCAGACACGACTTCCCTTTAATGAAACCGTGCTGCGTCTGCTCTATCAAGCAATTCCCTTCAAGATGCCTCGCAATTTCCTCCTTAATGACGGATTCTAACATTTTACCTACCACAGACGTTAAACTAACCGGCCTATAATTCCCTGCCTTTTGCCTGGCACCCTTCTTAAACAACGGCGTAACATTAGCCGTTTTCCAATCTTCCGGCACTTCCCCGGAATCCAGCGACGTCTGGAAAATAACCACCAAGGCATCCACTATCACCTCTGCCATTTCTTTCAGCACCCTTGGATGCAATCCATCCGGTCCTGGGGACTTGTCCACAATTAGCCCCTCCAGTCTGTCGAGCACCGCCTCTCTCGTAACAGTAATGTCATTAAGACCCTCCAGTCCTACCACTTTTCCATCGCTAACACCCGGCAAATTATTCACGTCCTCCTCCGTGAAGACAGACACAAAAAAGTTATTCAATACCTTAGCCATATCCCCATCCCCTACCACTAGGTCCCCTTTCTCATCCTCTAAAGGACCAACGTTCACCCTAGCCAGCCTCTTCCTTTTTATATATTTATAAAAACTCTTGCTATCCTTTTTTATATTAAGCGCTAGCCCAGCTTCATAGTTTCTCCTACCCTTCTTTATCAACTTCTTTGTCAATCTTTGTTGACATTTAAACCTCTCCCAATCCTCTTCTCGCCCACTACTCTTAGCTACTCTAAATTCCTCCGCTTTTAATTTAACACTTTCCTTCACCTCCTTCGTTATCCACAGCTTATTACCTCTCCTCCTACGGTCCTTTTTGACCATCGGAATAAATTTCCGCTGAGCACCAAGAAAGATCTCCTTAAAGATCCTCCACTGCTCCTCAGCAGACCCTCCCTCCAACGCGCTCCCCCAGTCCACATTCGCCAATTCTTCTCTCATCCTACCATACTCCCCTCTATTCAAACAAAGGACGCGTGTCCGGGAACCCACTTTCTCCTCCTCCATCTGCACCAGAAACTCCACCATACAATGATCACTCTCCCCAAGAGGATCCTTCACCGCAAGGTCCCTAATTCTACCTGCCTCATTACATAGCACCAGATCCAAGATAGCTCGCTCCCTCGTCAGCTCCAACACACACTGTTCCAGGAAACTATACCGGCAGCATTCCAAGAACTCCTCCTCGAGCCCACCGTGTCCAACATGGGCCGACCAATCAATATGCAGATTGAAATCCCCCATAACTACGGCCGTCCCATTCCTGCACGCTGCACTTATTTGCGCGTTAACAGCCCGCCCCACCTCCAGATCATTATTCGGGGGCCTATAGACGACACCCACCAGCGTCTTCCTCCCTTTGCTGTTCCTAATCTCCACCCACAACGATTCCACGTTCTGCTCCTTGGCTCCAATATCATCCCTTGCTACCACCTTGATGCTATCCTTAATCAGCAGAGCTACGCCACCCCCTTTTCCCTCCCGCCTATCCTTCCTAAACACTTGATAGCCCTGTACATTCAGCTCCCAGTCCCTGTCACCTTGCAGCCACGTCTCTGTAATGGCCACCAGATCGTATCCATTTGTGTCAATCTGCGCCACCAGCTCATCCACTTTATTCCGAATGCTTCGTGCATTCAGATAAAGCGCTTTCATCCCAGCCTTCACCTGGACCCTTTTTGCCGTAACGCCACTAACCATACTCATTCCCCTACTCCCTCTATTATTGGGACATCCTTGGCCTCTTCCCTTACCTGTACCCTACGTGTCAGAAAGAACTGAAAAAAGAAAACTGAGAGATGGCCTACTAGAAGGTTTTAAAATTGAGCATGGTTGCAGAGAAAATGTGTGCACTTATGGAGAAGAACATAACTGGAGGCCATCAATGAAAGATGGTCACCAAAAAATCTAGAAGAACCATCTTCACCCAAAGAGTGGTAGGAATGTGGAATTCAATAAGTGTTTTAAATAAATTGTACAGATGCATTTAAGAACAAGCTGGGTGGTGTATGGGATAGAAGGGAATTGAGCCTTATGATAGGTTTAGATGAGGAAAGTGGGACATGGGTCGAGTGAAATGTATACCTAGACTAGCTGGGCAAAATGGCCTGTTTTCATCTTGTTTAAGTTAACTGAGTTTCAAAAATATATTTTAAGGCAGCCCAAAGAAATAATTTTAAACTGCAGCATTTTGACAACACAAATCAGACTCCACTCACATTTTGACATACAAAATAAATGTGCTGCTACATAAAGTGACAAGGCAATTTCCACCAGTACTTCAATGAGTGAAAAATTAGAGTTTACATGCATGGCAAGCAGATCAAAGTTACCTTCAGGTTTAAAAGGAAGGCACCATCTATGATATCATTCCTTCACTGCTCATATTCAAGTGCTTTCTAAGCAATGAATAAGAACTTTACACTGGATATGATCAGGGATCATGAAACCTGATGCTCTGATCAATATTAAACGTTCCCTCCTTGTCCTGAATATTTTCTGTCAAAAGAAGAGCTAGTTAAACACAAAACTTAACTGGAGTAATTACCAGGATTGTTAAAGTTAAGTTAAAGTTTATTTATTAGTCACAAGCAAGACTTGCGTTAACACTGTAATTAAGTTGCTGTGAAATTCCCCTAGTTGCCACAGTCTGGCATCTGTTTGGGTCAATGCACCTAACCAGCATGTCTTTCAGAATGTGAGAGGAAACCAGAACACCCGGAGGAAAGCACCCAGACTTGGGGAGAACATGCAAACTCCATACAGACAGTGACCCAAGCTGGGAATTGAATCCAAGTCCCTGGCGCTGTGAAGCAGCAGTACTGTGCCACTATGCAAACCTTTGAAGAGTGCTTTGCAAGTTAAGTGAAAAGGCTGTGATTGATTCTGTTATCAGTGGAATAATCATTTAAAATATAGTGATTATTTCTTGAATGCTTCAGATTATCATAGAAACCAAATAACAACACAAACAATTCAAGGATCCCAGGCCAGAAGTCCTCCCATCCAATTTAATGCACTTCCTGCCACCAAATCCATCTTGTGGGAAGGGTATTGTGTGATTCTGTCAAGAATGAGATTGGACAAAGTTTTTAACCATGTGTTCATAGTTGAACAACTTGCTGAAGTATGAGCATGAGTCAGCAGATTCAGAAAATTGTGAAGTGGCTGATTTTAAAATGATAAACGCTGAAATTAGCACAAAAGAACATCAGGTGGAAACTTCCTGAAGAGTGAACTGAAAGTGTGTAAATTATACAGCATATAATATGCTATATAAATATGTAAATAGAAAATAATGAACAAAGTAATTACAGTACAGTTGGTAAGAGGAAGATGCTTATCATTGTCTGGCAGCCTCAAATGTGTTTTAGGCACTTGAATGCACACTTTCCCATTGTCCTCCATTTGTAAAGAGATGTTTAAAAAGCCATTATGATAAGACAAAGAAGGTATCTGTGTGTGTGTGTGTTAGCCAGCCAACTATAATTTGAATAGATAAATTTTTATATTTAGCAAACACCACTATAAAGCACAAAGCCAGAGAGTGCCCTGTAATCCACACGCCTCCATAAATCTCACATCAATGGTTTCACCAATTAGTGGGTTGAGTAATACGCTACCGGCTAAGATAAAATATCAAGATGAGGTGCAGTATCTTATCTTGTCAGCTTGGATCTTGTTTGCCTCCCATGTGGAATAGATTTGGATTTGCCCAATTCACGCTGAGCATTGGCTTTGTAACTTTAAGGATGGATTAAGAATATTTTAAAAAAAAATAAAGTAACCGTATCCCTTGTTAACCTTTTGGCTAAAATCATGCGTAGTAGGATCAACTCCAAGATCACATGTGAAGTCTGCTCTTGTCATCTTAAATCTAGCATGTTTCTCTTGTGGGGACCATGAATTGTATTTAATTTGAATTCTGGAGCACGCAAGGAGATGGATTAAGGGCTGCCCTGTCCAGTCTGCTTTGTAATTCTGGACAGGAATAAAATTTTTAAACAGTAATGCGTTACCCAATTGGTTAAAATGCAATTTAGCCAGCCAAGGTCAATCCGCAATAACCCATAAAGATAAATTACCAAATAATCTAGCATCTTATTCATGTGACTATTAATCAAAATGAATATAACTTGACAAAAAAATTGGATATGGATTATCTTCAATTATGAAGAGCAATGTAGTTTATTTTTTTTTCCCTGGCAACATCCAGTAGTGGGATCCATTTTCAGACAGTTTGATAAATAACTTCCTGGGGAAAAATTGGATAAAGTCCAAAAATGAAGAGGTGGATTGGAATGTGCAGTTAACCCATGCCTGTTTGTTTTGGTTCAAACAAAGCAGATTTTGTGCTTCCTGCATGATTGTTATGTCCAGTCAAAGCTAAGCATGAGAAGGAAGGACAAAATTGTGAAAGTCCGGCCTGACTTTAGGGTAACCTGCAATACTTAAAGCAAGCCTGCACTTCTTTTAAAATGGATGCCCACTTTGGCTACAGAAGGTGCTGTAATTCATTGTAAGTGACTTTGACCTGGCATCAAGGAGTGGTATAGCTTGGCAGAGAACTGGCTCCAAGGTTCTCAGACACAGCATTGCAGTGTTTGGTGGAGAAGATGGACAGGAAGAAAGAGATCCTTCAATGAGGGGAGAAGTGAAGGTCCTCCAGACATACTCAGAAGGCCAGAGTATTCCAGACATTCTCAGTAAGAGTACATAGCTGTGCCAGTCAATGCCAGTATTGTAACATTGAAGAACTGGATGTACTGCTGAAAGCAGCTAAATGACCTCTCATAAGTGGTCAAAGTTCACAAATCCATCCCCAAAATGCCATATTTCACTCATGGTTTTACCAGGTTGCCACCTCATTTTTAGATGTACCTAATGCAACTAAACAGGCCTCCTGCACTCTTCACTGAACCAGGATTGATCCCCTGGCTTGATGATAATGGTTGAGTGGGGGATATGCCAGGCCATGAGGTTGCAGATTGTACTGGAGTACTGTTCTACTGCTGCTGATGATCCTCAGAGCCTCATGGATACCCAATCTTGAGTTGCTAGATCTGTTCAAAGTCTGTCCCATTTAGCCAAGCAACATGATGGAGATTATTCTCAGCGTGACGGGGGGGCTTAGTCTCCACAAGGACTGTGCAATAATCATACTTACCAATACTGTCATGAACAGATGCATATGCAGCTGCTGGATTGGTAAGGATGTGGTCAAGTGTGTTTTCCCTCTTTTTTTTTGGTTCCCCCGCCACCTGCTGCAGACCTGGGCTAGCAGCTATATCCTCTAGGAGCTGACCAGCTCAATCAGTAGTGCTGCTGCCAAACCACTCTTGGTGGTGGACATTGAAATTCCTCACCTTTTTTGCACCCTTGCCACCCTCAGTGCTTCCTCCAAGTATTATTCAACATGGAGGAGTATTCATTCATCAGCCAAAGGAGGAAAGTATGTAGTAACCTGTAAGATGTTTCCTTGTCCATGTTTAACCTGAAGCCACAAGACTTCATGGGGCCCAGAGTCGATGTTGAAGACTCCCAGGGCAACTCCCTCCCAACTGTATATCTAGAGAACATTCAGGCTTGGGCTAATAAATGACAGGTAGCATTCATGTCACAGAAGTGCCATCAATGACCATCTCCAGTAAGAGAGAGTCTAACCATCTCCCTTTGACATTCAGTGGCTTTACCATTGCTGAATCCTCCACTATGAATGATCTGGGACTTTACATTGACCAGAAACGGAACTGGACTAACCATATAAAAGGAGGCTGGGAGCTGGGAATTCTACAGCAAGTAGCTTGCCTCATGACTCCCCAAAGCCTATCTACCATCTTCAAAACATGTCAGAAGTGTGAAGAGTGCAGTTTCAACAACACTCAAAAGATTGACACCATCCAGAACAAAACAGTCTGCTTGTTCAACACCCCATCTACCATCTTCAAAATTCATTCTCTCCACCACTGACACACAGTGGAAACAGTTTAATCTACAAGATGCACTGCAACAATTCACCAAGGCTCCTTCAATAGCACCTTGTAACCCCATGACCTCTATCGCCTAGATACGTTAAGATACGTGGCACCACCATAACCTGCAAGTTCCCCTCCAAGCAAAATACCATCCTGACATGGAACTGTATTGCTGTTCCTCACCACCATCTTCTCAAAAACAATTAGGTATGAGCAACAAATGCTGGTCTAGCCAATGACATCTGCATACCATGAAAGAATCAAAAGAAAAATGCAATCCAGTGAACCACTCATTAGAAGTGTGATGTGGGCATTATTTTGATTCTGCAACAACACAGCATGAAAAATGTGTGCATGGGAGTGACGTTTTACAGCTTGTGTCCCTATAATGTCTACTATCATCCTAATATCCACTACCATTCTGATCATATATTACTGTTCTCTCAAGTGTGGACTACCTCGTATTAAGTTGATCTTTCTCTACACCTTAGCTATGTCTGTAACATTATATTCTGCACCCTCGCCTTTCCTTCTCTATGTACGTTATGCTTTGTCGAACTTGCTATTCCTTTCAAAGTTCCTTGAACATGTCGTTACCTAATTCTGTGCTCTCTTCTCCTTGTGCTGCATTCTGTCTCAAAACTACAACCTGAGATCATTTGATCAAAGTCATGGTCAATCTGTGTGAATGTGTTTTATTCTGCCTCTGGTGCTGTCAACCATTGAACATTTCTTCCAGAAATGTAATAGAATTGCTAAATAGAAGGCAATTTAATCCATTTTGACTGCATCAGCAAAAAAAAGTTATTCTGCCTAATACACCATAAAATATAGCAGCAGAATTAGGCCATTCAGCCCATCAAATCTGCTCCAGTTCAGTCATGGTTGATATGATTCTCATCCCCATTCTCCTGCCTTCTCCCCGTAACCCTTGATCACCTCCTTGATCAAGAACTTATTTATCGCTGTCTTAATGATACTCAATGACCTGGCCTCCACAGCTGTCTGTGGCAATGAGTTCTGCAGATTCACCACCCTCTGGCTGAAAAAATTCCTCCTCCATTTTAAAGGAGCATGCCTTCATTCTGAGATGGTGACTTGGAGTTCTAGTCTCTCCCACTAGTGGAAACACCCCCCTCCACATCCATTCTATCTGGGCCTCTCCATATTCTGCAGGTTTCAATTAGATCCCTCCTCACCTTTCTAAACTCCATCGAGTATAGACCTGACTCCTCAACTGCTCCTCGTAGAATCATAGAATCCCGACAGTGCAGAAGGAGGCCACTCAGCCCGTCGAATTTGCACCAATTACAATCACTTTTACCCTAGCTACCCCCCTTGACACTAAGGGGCAATTTAGCATGGCCAGCCCACCTAACCAGCACATCTTTGGACTGTGAGGAAACTGGAGCACCCAGAGGAAACCCACACAGACATAGGGAGAATGAGAAAACTCCACACAGACCTAAGCTGGGATTCAAACCCAGGACCGTGGTTCTGAGAGTCAGCAGTGCTAACCACTGAGCGACCGTGCTGCCTTCATATGACATACCCCTCATTCCTGGGATCATTGTTGTGAATCTCATCTGGACCCCCTGCAAAGCCCACACGTCCTTATGGGGCCCAAAACGGTTCACAGTATTCCAGATGGGGTCTGACAGAGCCTTATACAGCTTCAATAGTACATTCCTGCTCTTGTATTCTAGCCCTCTAAAAATGAATGCTAACATTGAATTTGCCTTCATAACTGCCAGCTGAACCTGCACGTTAACTTTAAGAGAATCCCGAACCAGAACTCCCAAGTGCTTCAGATTTCTGAAGCCTTTCCCCATTTAGAAAATATTCTACGCCTCTATTCTTTCTGTCAAAGTGCATAACCTCACACTTTCCCACATTGAATTCCATCTGCCACTTCTTTGCCCACTGTCCTAGCCTGTCCAAATCATTCTGCAGCCTCCCTACTTCCTCAACACTACCTTTCCCTCTAGCAACCTTGCCCTGTTCCAGATCATTGATGTTTATAGTGAAAAATTGTGGTCCCAACACTGATCCCTGTGGAACACCACTAATCACTGGATGAACATAAGAAATAGGAGAAGGAGTAGGCCATCTAGCCCTTCGAGCCTGCCCCGCCTTTCAACAAGATCATGGCTGATCTGAAGTGGATCAGTTCCACTTTCCTGCTTTCTCCCCATGGTGTACCTCAATGATCTGTTTTGGGGCCACTGCTGTTTGTCATTTTTATAAATGACCTAGATGAAAGTGTAGAAGGATGGATTAGCAAATTTGCTGACGACACCAAAGTCAGAGGAGTTGTAGACAGTGAGGATGGATGTTACAGTTTGCAGAGGGACATAAATAAGCTGCAGAGCTGGGCTGAGAGGTGGCAAATGGAGTTTAATGTGGAAAAGTGTGTGGTGATTCACTTTGGTAAGAGTAACAGGAGTACAGAATATAGGGCTAATGAAAGGACTCTTAGTAGTGTTGACGAGCAGAGAGATCGCAGGGTACGTGTGCATAGCTCCCTGAAAGTTGGCACCCAGGTTGATAAGGTTGTTAAGAAGGCATACGGTGTGTTAGCTTTTACTGGTAGAGGGATTGAATTTCGGAGCCGTGAGGTCACGTTACAACTGTACAAAACTCTGGTGCGGCCACACTTGGAGTATTGCGTACAGTTCTGGTCGCCGCATTATAAGAAAGATGTGGAGGCATTGGAAAGGGTGCAGAGGAGGTTTAGCAGGATGTTGCCTGGTATGGTGGGAATGTCTTACGAGGAAAGGCTGAGGGAATTGAGGTTATTTTCATTAGAGAGAAGAAGGTTACAAGGTTACCTAATTGAGACATACAAGATGATCAGAGGATTGGATAGGATGGACAGTAAGAGCCTTTTTCCTTGGATGGTGATGGCTAACACGAGGGGACATAGCTTTAAATTAAGGGGTGGTAGTTATAGGACGGATGTCAGAGGTAGGTTCTTTACTCAGGGAGTAGTAAGGCTGTGGAATGCCCTGCCTGCAGCAGTTGTGGACTCGCCAACTTTAAGGGCATTCAAATGGTCAGTGGATAGGCACATGGATAACATTGGAATAGTTTAGGTTAGAGGGTCATTAGATTGGTTCCACTGGTCGGCGCAACATCGAGGGCCGAAGGGCCTGTACTGCACTGTAATGTTCTATGTTTTATAACCCTTAATTCCTTTGTTTATCAGAAATCTATCATCCTGAAAAGGACTCCCTTATCCACACTCTCTGCCTTCTGCCTGTCAGCCAGTCTTCTATCCTTGCCAGTACCTTGTCTAACACCATTGTCTCTTAGCTTATTTAACAGCCTCCTGTAAGGCAGCTCGTCAAAGGCTTTCTGGAAATCAAAATAAACCACGTCCACTGGCTCTCCTTCGTCCAACTTCTTCATTATCTCCTCAAAGAATTCTAACAGATTTGTCAGACGTGACCTCCTTTTGATGAAGCCATGCTTACTCAGCCCTATTTTACCATGCCTTTCCAAGTATTCCGCAATTTCATCCTTAATAATGGACTCCCAAGATCTTATCCACGACCAAAATCAGGCTAACTGGCCTGTAATTTTTGCCTCCCTCCCTTCTTAAACAGTGTTACATTAGCCATTTTCCAGCTCTCTGAAACCTTCCCTGACTCCAGTGATTCATGAAAGATCATCAATGCTTCCACAATTTCCTCAGCCATCTCCTTCCAAACCCTGGGGTGAGGTCCATCCGGTCCAGGTGATTTATCCACCTTCAGACCTTTCAGTTTCATAGCAACTTCTCCTTAGTGATAGCCACTACATTTATCTCTGCTTCCTGACTCTCTTGAAGCTCTGGCATGTTACTGGTGTCTTCCAACTTCTCTACTCTTGGTTTGTGGCCCTTCAAATGCATGTCCAATATTTTTAAATGCACCAAAGGTTTTGTCTTTCAGGCAGTGAGTTCCAGGCCTCAGTGAAAAATTTCTCATCAACTTCCCATCAATTGCTTTGAATCTATTTCCCCTGATTATTGATCTGTCTGCATAGGGAAATTCATCCTTCCTAAAATTGCTTTAGGCCTCTCATTTTATGCACTTCAGTTAAATCTTTGAGAGATCGTGTCCAGTTTTTAGTCACAGCAAAACTTTATTCCTGACAAAATGGATATTGCCCGGATCTTGTTGCATTGAAACATTGGTTGCTTCAGTATTTGAGAAGTCACGAATAATGCTGAACATTATGCAATCATCATTGAATATCCCCACTTCTGAGCTTATGAAGGAAGGTCAGTGATAAAGCAGCTGATGGTTGGATCACCTCTGTACTTCCTCTAGGAAAATCTCATCCTTTTTGCATTGTGTTGACCAAAATTATACATAGTATTCTCACTGTGGCCTAACTAATCTATAATGCATGAACAACTTTATAGAGCATTTTTCAATTTAAGAAAACACCCTAGTTTCACAGGCATTGTAGTAGAACCTGTGACACCTAGGAGATATTAGGGCAGATGATCAAAAGCTTGGTTAAATGGGTAGCTTTTAAGGGACATCTTAAGGAAGGATGTGGAAGCTTTGGAGAGAGTGCAAAGAAGGTTCACCAGGATGCTGCCTCGTATCAAGAATATTAGCTATGAGGAGAGGATTCTTTCACTGGAAAGACGGGGCTGAGGGGAGACCTGATAGAGGTCTACAAAATTATGAGAGGCATAGACAGGGTGGATAGTAAGAGGCTCTTTTTTCAGGGTGGAAGTGTCAATTACAAGAGGGCACAGGTTCAGAGTGAGAGTGGGGAAGTTGAGGGGAGATGTGCAGTGATAGGCTGCCAGAGGAGGTGATGGAAGTAGGCATATCAGCAACATTTAAGTGGCATCTGGATGGTTACATGAATAAGGAGGAAAAAGAGGGATCTGGACTGAGTAAGGGCAGAAGTTTTTTTAGTTTAGTTAGGGCATCATGATTGGCATGGGCTGGAGGGCCGAAGGGCCTGTTCCTGTGCTGTACCTTTCTTTGTAATGCTGGAATAATTTAAAACCAAATATGCTTCAGAGGCTAAAATTAAACAAAATCTCCAGAAGAGGGATGTTTTAGAAGAAATTACAGAGATAGGAAGGGAGTCAAGCCATGGAGTGAAAATGAGGATGAAAATTTTAAAATCGAGGCTTTGATTTTAGTAAGGAGTTGTAGTAGGCCAACAGACAGGGTTGATAGATGAATGACATTTGGTGCAAGTTAGGACACAGGCAGCTGAATTCTATATGACCTCAACTTTGCAGGGGGTAGAATGTGGAAGGCCAACCAGTAAGTAACCAGTAGTAAGATTGTCAAGTCCAGAGGCAACAAAGCCATAGAATGGTAGCAGAAGAGGCAGGGGCACGGATGGATAATGCTATGGAACTAGATATGGGTGGTTTTGGTGACAATGCAGATATATACTTTAAAGTTCATCTCCAAGTCAGAAGTGACACTGAGGTTGCAAATGGTCTGGGTTAGCCTTGGGCAATTGCTAAGGAGAGAGCTGGAATCACGTTAAGGGTGTGGAGTGTATAGCAGCCAGAAAACAGTAGCTTCACTCTTCCCAGCATTTAATAAAGCAAATTTCTGCTGGATATTAGATAAGCAGTCTGATAATTTGGAGATAGTGGAGGAATCGAAGGAGATGGTGATGAGGTAAAGCTGGATGTCATCAGTGTATGGTGGAAGCTAACATGTTTTCACATGATAAGCTGGATAGGATAGATTTCCTGTCCCATCCAAATTTGTCCAAACACAGCATTGAAATCACTAATTACACATTTTGCCATTTTCATCTTACACACAGCAAGTTATTGTGATCTAGAATGTGCTGCCTGAAAGAACGGTGGGCATAGAACCTATAGTAATGTCGAAAAATATATGAATAAACACTTGAAAGGAAGAAAACATGGGGCTTTGGCAGATGAGGGGAGTGGATTAACTGGATGGTTCTGCCAAAGCGTCAAAACACAAGTTTAGGATTCTTATTCTTTAAATGAGTAAGATGGTATTGATTCACTTGTTTATAAAACCATATGACCCACCCCTCTTTTTTTCCATTGTCCTTCACTCACCTAATAGAGACTAAACTGGCAGCTACTGTTACTTTAGCGGTAACTCGCCCCTAAAATTGCTTCATTTTGTTACTTCTCCCCTGCCTTCAAAAGCCTTATAAGTATTTTTTGAATCTGCCATCTGTTTCTCATTCTGACTTTGCTGTGTCCTGGTTTGTATCCCAACAAAACTGTTTCGAAATGCACTGTTCTTGTTAAAAGGTGTTATAGAGAATCTCCAGCTACCCAGATAGCCTTTCCTGTCTTTCTAAATCTATATTTCATCGCTGCCACTGAAGATCCAAATTTATTTCAGCTGCACGCAAACTCCCTCCTCTCTGCATTTAGAATAAAATTTAGTTTTGTGTTTCACTTTGGAGCGTTTTCTAGGCTGACAAATTTATTTTCAGCCTCAGCTGTTGAGCATAAAGCTTCTTTAAATCCTGGGCTATCAACATTGCGATGACAAATGAACACATTGTTTAGTGCTTTGTATATATTTTTACACAAAAGCTCATTCTAGACATTTCTGTACATTATGGAATTATTATTAGTTGATTAATAGCTGCACTGTTTCTGAGTCACTAATCTCAATATCATTAGCTAGTGGAAGGCGTAGACCAGAGAATATTTCAGTGTAGCCTAAAGTGGTTTCAGAGCTAATAATTTTTCAAATCCACCTAGCTTCCTCTACAGTGTAAAATTATCAAAGGGTGTGAAGAATCTCCCAAGCACCATCTCAAAACCAGTTTCAAGTACAAAATGGGAATTAAGAACCTATTGCTGTTTTATATGCTAATTGTATTCTTCAAAAAAAAATCAGAAATTTGAATGAGTAATTTCAGCCTGAGCTATAATGTCTATGTGCTTTTCTCTTTCTCCTTTGGGAGATGATCATAATACTATGAACCTATTTCTAGTGTGGAATGTAGGAATATAGACATGAGGTATGTTTTGGTTCATGGGAAGCATTTATATAAAGATGACTTTTGAGTCAAGCAAGTAATAAGTGTTCGTAAGAAACTTCGTCTTAGTCATTTTTTTTTACTCTATTGCTAAAATCCATTGCAAGTGCTTTTAACTTTTCTCAGTAGCTACCTTCAATCCCAGCCGAATGGAAAAAACTTAGTTGTCAATCTGAAACAGCCTGACTCTTGATGGGGGTGGTTTGTGTGTGGTGGTGGGGAACCACATTAATGATTGGATATACAGAATTATAGTGCAACATCACAATGTAATTGATTCTTAACTCTCTTCTGAAGTGGCCAAGTAAGCCACTCAGTTATACCTAACCACTACAAAAAAAAATCACAGTCTGCAGTGGTTGAAGCATACAGTCCATCCTGGCCTTGCCAGTGATGTCCACATCCAGAAAATATATTTCAAAATGTTCCAAAAATTGATTGAGCCATTGTTTTCTTTGTCTAGTCCTCCTCTAGCTTGTAGAAATTGTTTCTCGAGCTCATATTAGTGACCAATAATTGAATTGTAGTTGACATGTTAATGGTTAATTGGTTGGCATCGTGTTGTGAATTTGGCTCAAACCTTCATTTAGGGTACTCTTGCCAAATATGTAATCAAATGCGGTCCATTTTTTAATAAAGTAAATTAATAATGCATCATATTTTAATGATTCTCAGTGGATCATTAGTTTGGCAGTAGAATTTGCTGCCAAACCAGTGGTGAACTTAATGTACGTGCCCACATTAAATTGTCAATTTCCAGCAACTTGTGGCAAGGATCAGATAGCATGTGATAAGTCACAATTCACAAGTTGGAGCATGACTCGTACCACTCTCCCATTAGATTCATAAAACTGAAATCTACAAGCCATCTACAAACAGGAAAGCAGGCCGATGGACCCATACACGAGGGTGCCAGGAAATTGGCATTCCTGTCCACTCATTCCCACATCAGCTGTGATTTTGAGTGGTGAGGGAGATGTCAGCTGGGTCATCCTTCTGTGGCCCAGTTGAGTCTCTTTGATATTCATTTAACAGGTAGTAGGAGAGACTAGCAGGTTTAACCCAGTGAAATACTGGCAGTTGAAGAGGGCTGCTTGTTGCCAGTCAGAGATCTCTCCAAGGCTATCCTCTGTTCCCTCTCCGCCATGTACGTTGTACCCCCACCCCTCCCCCTTCTCCCGTGCATGGCCCCAGCAAGATCGTGGACATAATTAAATATCTGGGTCCATCGCTGAATGGCACCACCTTGGCCTGCCTGTAGCACCAATAGTGACTGTTGAATTTCATTCCTGTGAGCAGTAATTGTTACGAGATTGAACTTTTTTTTTCTTACCATGCCATTTATCCCAGTTTCCCTTTCTCCGAAACCAGTCTTTTTTCCCCCTCTTTATTTCTCTTTCTGTACTTGATTTATTTTTAAACCATTCTTAACTCCTCCTTTTTTATGTTTCATTACTAATCCTTAAATTTCATTAGTTAAGGAGATGGACTGTTCCCTTGTTCACTAAGGTTTCAGATTCTCCAGGACAAGGCTGAAAAATTTGCAACCATCTTCAACCAGATGGATAGTCAGTCTTGGTCTCTGCTTAAGGTTTTCCAGCAGCACACATGCCAATCTTCAGCCAATTCAATTTACTCCATGTAATATTAAGATATGTTTGAAAGTGCTGGATATGTCAAAGGCTGACAGCTTCTCACTGCACTAATTAAAGATTTGAGCTGCAAACTATTTGCATCTCTAGCCAAGCTGTTAAATAGAACAAAGAACAGTACAGCACAGGAAACAGGTCCTTCAGCCCTCCAAGCCTGTGCCACTCATTGGTCCAACTAGACCATTCGTTTGTATCCCTCCATTCCCAGGCTGTTCATGTGACTATCCAGGTAATTCTCAAACAATGCCAGCATGACTGCCTCCACCACCCTACTTGGCAGTGCATTCCAGGCCCCCACCACCCTCTGTGTAAAAAACAAAGTCCCTCTGATATCAGAGTTATTACTCACCCCTCTCTCCTTGAGCCTGTGACCCCTCGTGATCGTCACCTGGGAGAAAGCTTCCCACTATTCACCCTATCTATACCCTTCATAATTTTGTACACCTTTATTAGGTCTCCTCTCATTCTCCGTCTTTCCAGGGAGAACAACCCCAGCCTACCCAATCTCTCCTCATAGCTAAGACCCTCCATACCAGGCAACGTCCTGGTAAACCTTCTCTGCACTCTCTCTAAAGCTTCCACGTCCTTCGGGTAGTGCGGCGACCAGAATTGGACGCACTACTCCAAATGTGGCCTAACTAGTGTTCTGTACAGCTGCAACATCAGACTCAAGCTTTTATACTCTATACCCCATCCTATAAAGGCAAGCATACCATATTGCCTTCTTCACCACTAGTTAAAATATTGACTTCCATCCGACAATGTGGAAAATTGTCCAGCTAAGTCCTGTTCACAAAACGTAGGGCCAATCCAGTCCAGCCAATTACTGCTGGATCAATTATTAGAAAGTAATGGAAGGTGTCAGTAATGGTGCTGTCAAGTAGCATTTAGCAATAACCTGCTCAGTTTGGGTCATAGTTATTCAGTACAGAAATGCCATCAAAAGGCTGCCTTTGACATTCACAGGCATTACCATCAGTGAATCCCTTTCCATCAAACGTAATTTCATAAGAACACGGAGCAGGAGTAGGCTATTGGGCCCCTCGAGCTTGTCCTGCCAGTCAATAAGATCATGGCTGATCTTTTCGTGGACTCAGCTCCACTTACCTGCCAATTCACCGTAACCCTAATGCCTTTACTCTTCCAAAATCTATCTATCTTTGTCTTAAAGGCATTCAACAAGGTAGCCTCAACTGCTACCTAGGCAGAGAATTCCACAGATTCACAACCCTTTGGGTGAAGAAGTTCCTCCTGACCTCAGTCCTAAATCTGCTCCCCCTTATTCTGAGGCAATGCCCCCTAGTTCTGGTTTCACCCACCAGTGCAAATAATTTCCCTGCTTCTATCTTATCTATTCCCTTCATAATTTTATGTTTCTATATGATGCCCCCTCATTCTTCTCAATTCCAGTGAGTATAGTCCCAGCCTACTCAGTCTCTCCTCATAAGCCAACCCTCTCAACTCCAGAATCAACCTAGTGAATCTCCTCTACACCCCTTCCAACGTCAGTATATCCCTTCTCAGTTAAGGAGACCAAAACTGTACACAGCACTCCAAGTGTGGCCTCACCAGCACCTTACATAGCTGCACCGTAACCTCGCTGTTTTTAAACTCCATCCCTCTAGCAATGAAGGACAAAATTCCATTTGCCTTAACTACCTGCTGCACCTGCAAATCAACTTTTTGTGATTCATGCACAAGGACACCCAGATCCCTCTGCACAGCAGCATTCTGCAATTTTTTCTATTTAAACAATAGTCTGTTTTGCTATCATTCCTACCAAAATGGATGACCTCACATTTACCAACATTGTACTCCATCTGCCAGACCTTTGCTCATTCACCTAAACTAAATATATCCCTTTGCAGGCATTCAATGTCCTCTGCGCACTTTGTTCTACCACTTGTCTTGGTGTCATCTGTGAACTTTGGCACTCTCCACTTGCTCCCCAATCCCAAATCATCTATGTAAATTGTAAATGGTTCAGGTCCCAACACTGATCCCTGAGGCACACCACTAGTCATTGATCGTCAACCAGAAAAACATCCATTTTTCCCCACTCTTTGTTTTCTAATCTTCTATCCATGCTAATGCATTACCATAACACCATGTCCTTTGTCATGCAGCAGTCTTTCATGTGGCACCTTGTCAACTGCCTTCTGGAAATCCAGATACACCATATCCACAGATTCCCCATTGTACTCAAAGAATTCCACTAAATTAGTTACACATGACCTTCCTTTCATGAACCCATGCTGTGTCTTCCCAATGGGAAAATTTCTATCCAGATGTCTTGCTATTTCTTCCTTGATAATAGATTCAAGCATTTTCCCCACTGCAGAAATAAGCCAATCGGCCTATAGTTACCCACCTTTTGTCTACCTCCTCTTTTAAAGTGGCATCACATTTGCTATTTTTCAATCTGCTAGAACTGCCCCAGCGTCCAGCGAATTTTGATAAATTACCACTAGTGCATTTACTACTTCCCTCGCCATTTCTTTTAGTAGCCTGGGATGCATTCCATCAGGGCCAGGAGATTTGTGTACCTTTAGCCCCATTAGATTGCCTAACAGTGCTTCTTTAAAGATCATGCTCATTTCTAGGTCCTCACCTGTCTTGGCCTTCATCAATTTTAGCATGGAACTTGTGTCTTCCACTGCGAAGACCAACAGAAAATACCTATTCAATGCCTTGGCCTTTTCCTCATTTCCCGTTACTAAATCCCCCTTCTCATCTTCTAAAGGACCAACGTTTACCTTGGCCATTTTTTTTTTCACTTTACACATTTGTAGAAACTTTTGCTATATGTTTTTATATTCTGACCTAGTTTACTCTCATAACCTATGTTACTTTATAGCTTTTTTTGTGGCCTTCTGTTGACCTTTAAAGATTTCCCAATCTTCTAATTTCCCACTAATCTTTGCCACTTTGTACGCATTTTCTTTCAGTTTGATACCCTCTTTTATTTCCTTAGATATCCATGACTATTTATCCCTTTTTTCTAGTCTTCCTTTTCACTGGCGTATACTTCTACTGAGCACTGAAAAATCACTTTAAAAGTCCTCCACTGTTCCTCAATCATCTCACCACAAAGTTTTTGCTCCCAGTCTACGTTAGCCAATTGCTGCCTCATCCCATCGTAGTCTTCTTTGTTTAAGCATAGGACACGGGTATTGGATTTTACCTTCTCACGCTCCAACTAAATTTTAAATTCAGTCATACTGTGATCGCTCCTTCCGAGAGGATCTCGAACTGTGAGATCATTAATTACATAAGACCAGATCTAGGATAACTTGCTTTCCCTTAGGTTCCATTAATACTGTTCGAGGAAACTATCATGAATACATTCTTTTAACTCCTCCTCAAGGCTGCCTTGACTGACCTGGTTTGATCAATTGACATGCAGATTAAAGTCCCCCATGATAATTGCTGTCATTTTTACATGCATCAGTTATTTCTTTGTTTATTGTTTGCTGCATCATAGTATTATTTGGCAGCCTATAGACTATGCCTACCAGTGACTTTTTCTCTTTACTATTTCTAATTTCCACCCAAATGGATTCAACGCTTTTCTCCATGGAACCTATACCATCTCTTATTACCGCCCTGATATCATCCTTAAACATCAGAGCAACACCACTTCCCTTGCCTTCCTGTCTGTCCTTCCAAATAGTCTGATATCCCTGGATATTTAACTCCCAGTCGTAGCCACCCTGCAACCATGACTCTATATTGGCCACTAAATCATACTCATTCATGATGATTTGTGCCATCAACTCATTTACCTTGTATTGAATGCTACGTGCATTTAGGTAAAGTGCCCATATGCTAGTTTTTATACATTCATTTTGAATCCTGACACCTCCATTAATAACATGCCTGAATTCTTCTCCCTTTTAACTCTTAACTCTTTTTGTAATTTTTCATGTAGTTGAAACCTTCGCCCCACGTGCTAATCTGCTGCTTTGCTTCCTATTAACCATTTTACTTCCTGTAGTTTTATCCTTCGCTTCCCCTCCACTGCTCATTTAAAGTCCTTGTAACCCCCTATTTATCCTTTCCGTTAGAGCACTGATCCCAGATCAGTTCAAGCAAAAACCGCCCCAATGGTACACATCCCTCCTGTTCCAATACTGATGTCAGTGCCCATGAAATGGAACCCATCTTTCCCATGCCAGTTCTTTAGCCATGTGTTCTCTTCCCTAATTTTCTCATCCCTTTGCCAATTTGCACGTTGCTCAAGTAGTAATCCAGAGATTATAACCCTTGAGGATCTGTTCTTTAATTTAGTTCCTAATGCCCCATACAGGTCACTTTTCCTACTCTTGCCTATGTTGTTGGTCCCAAAAGGATCACAACAACTGGATCTTCCCCCTCCAGTTTCAATAACCTTTTGAGCTGGTCAGAAATGTCCCTCACCCTGGCACCGGGTAGGCAACATACCATGCGGGACTCGTGATCCAACTTACAAAGGGTGTTATCAATCCTCCTAATTATAGAGCTTAATTATACAACTGTCACTTGTCTTTTTGCTCCCCGCTTCTTGAATGACCTTCTGTACCACAGTGCAGTGGTCGGCTAGCTTATCCTCCCCTTAGCCCTGTTCCTCATCTATTAGAGAGCAAATACCTCATATCTGTTGGACAAGGTCAAGAGCTGAGGCTCTTTTGTTCCTGAATTTAAGATCTCCCTACTTGCCTCACTTGCTATCACACCCTACTATTCCTGACCACTGGCCAAATTGAGGTATTTAATCTATTGAGTGTGACCGTCTCCTGAAACAAAGTGTCCTGGTAGCTCTCCACCTCCCAGATGTGCAGCAGCATCTGAAGCTTAGACTCCAGCTCCTTAATTCTGAGCCAAAGTTCTTCGAGCAACCAACACTTTCTGGAGATGTGGTCACTGAAGCTCTCAATGGGATCTGCCTGGCAAGGCCAAAAACAAGAGCTCCAGGAGAATCAAGGGGAATTGGTAAGTGTAGTGGCCATCACCACTAAGGAGAAGGATTCTAGGGAAATTGAAAGGTCTGAAGGTGGTTTAATCACCTGGGTTGGATGGACTACACCCCAGAGTTCTAAAAGAGATAGCTGAGGAAATTATGAAGGCATTGATCTTTTATGAATCACTGGAGTAACTAATGTTTAAGAAGGGAAGGAGGCAACAGATGGGAAATTATAGGCCGGTTAGCCTGACTTCGGTCATTGGCGAGATTTCAGAGTCCATTATTAAAGATGAGATTGCGGAGTACTTGGAAGTGCATGATAAAATAGGACTGAGTCTGTGCAGCTTCATCAAGGGGAGGTCATGTTTAACAAATCTGTTAGAATTCTTTGAAGAGTTAATAAAGGAGAACCAGTGGATGTGATTTACTTAGATTTCCAAAAGGCCTTTGACAAGGTGCCGCATAGGAGACTGTTAAATAAGTTAAGAGCCTGTGGTATTGAAGGTAAGATCCTGGCATGGATAGAGAATTGGCTGATTGGCAGAAGGCAGAGGGTGGGGACAAGGGGTCATTTTCAGGATGGCACCTGGTGACTAGTGGTGTGCCTCAGGGGTTAGTGCTGGGACGACAACCTTTCACAATATACGTTAACGATTTGGAAGAAGTAACTGAAGGCACTGTTGCTGAGTTTGTGGATGATACAAAGATATGTCAAGGGACAAACAGTATTGAGGAAGCAGGGTGACTGCAGTCGGACTTGGACTGGCTAAGATAGTGGGCAAAGAATTGGCAGATGGAATACAATGTGGAAAAGTATGAGGTTATGCTTTTGGAAGGAGGAATGGAGGCCTAGACTATTTTCTAAATGGGAAAATGCTTAGGAAATCAGAAACGCAGAGATTTGGGAGTCCCTGTTCAAGATTCTTTTCAGGTTAACTTGCAGGTTCAGTCAGCAGTTAGCAATGCTAGCATTCATGTCAAGAGGGCTAGAATACAAGAGCAGGGATGTACTTACATAAGAACATAAGAAGTAGGAGCAGGAGCAGACCATCTAGCCCTTGAGCCTGCCCCGCCATTCAATAAGATCATGGCTGATCTGAAGTGGCTCAGTTCCACTTTCCTGCCTTCTCCCCATAACCCTTAATTCCCTTGCCTACCAAAAACCTATCTACCCGTGACTTAAATATATTTAGCGAGGTAGCCTCCACCACTTCGACGGGCAGAGAATTCCAGAGATTCACCACCCTTTGAGTGAAGAAGTTCCTCCTCAACTCTGTTCTAAACTGCATTCCCCCCCCCCCCCCCCCCCCCCCGCCTTATCTTGAGGCTGTACCCTTTAGTCCTGCTGTCCTTTCTGAGCAGGAAGAATCTCTCTACCTCTACCCTATCCATCCCCTTCATTATCTTATATGTCTCTATAAGATCCCCCCTCATCCTTCTAAACTCCAACGAGTACAGACCCAGTCTATTTAGTCTCTTTTCATAGTCCAACCCCCTCATCTCCGGTATCAGCCTAGTGAACCTCCTCTGCACTCCCTCCAGGGCCAAGATATCCTTGCGCAAGTGCGGTGACGAAAACTGCACACAGTACTCCAGCTGCGGCCTCACCAGTGCCCTGTACAGTTGCAGCAAGACGTCTCTGCTTTTATATTCTATCCTCCTCACTATAAATGCCAGCATCCCATTTGCCTTCTTGATCATCTGCTGCACCTGCAGACTGGGTTTTTGCGACTTATGCACAAGGACCCCCAGGTCCCTCTGCACAGTAGCATGCTGCAGCTTTTCGCCCTTCTGAGGGTGTATAAGGCTCTGGTCAGACCCCATTTGGAGTATTGTGAGCAGTTTTGGGCCCTGTATCTAAGGAAGGATGTGCTGATCTTGGAAAGAGCCCAGAGGAGATTCCCAAGAATGATCCCTGGAATGATGAGCTTGTCATATGAGGAACAGTTGAGGACTCTGGGTCTGTACTCGTTGAAGTTTAGAAGGATAAGGGGTAATCTTATTGAAAGTTACCGAAGCCTGGATAGAGTTGACGTGGAGAGAATGTTTCCACCAATAGGAAAAGCTAAAATCAGAGAGCACAACCTCAGGCTAAAGGGACCATCCTTTAAAACAGAGATGAAGAGGAATTTCTTCAGCCAGAGAGTAGTGAATCTGTGGAACCTTTTGTTCCAGGCTGTGGAGGCTAGGTCATTGAGTGTCTTTAAGACAGAGATAGTTAAATTCTTGGTTAATAAGGGGATCAGGGATTATGGGGAAAAGGCAGGAGAATGGGAATGACAAAACTTAACAGCCATGATTAAATGGCGCAGCAGACTCGATGGCCTAACTCTGCTTTTATGTCTTTTGATCTAAGATTAACATCCTGGCAAGGTCAATAAATTAACTGGACCAGCCATATATATGTGGTAGAACAGGTTAAATTCTCCAATGAGTAATTTGCCTTCTGAACCCCGAAGGCCTGTCCACCATTTACAAGTCACAAATGTATTGGAATACTCTTCACTTGCCTGGGTGAGTGCAGCTCCAGCAACACTTGACAAGGCAGCCTGCTTGATTATCATCCCATCCACCACCTTTGACATTCACTCCCTCCGCCACCAACACACCGTCTGCTATCTACAAGATGCACAGCAGCAACTTGCCAAGGCTGCTTTGACAGCACTTCCAATGCTGTGACCTTGGCCTCCGAAAATAAGTGTCAGTTACATGGGAACTCTGCAACCTGCAAGTTCCCCCCAGGATGATGAGTACATCATCCTGATTTGAAACTATACCACCATTTCTTCTCTGGGTCAAAATCCTGGTACACTCTCTCTAATGGCACTTTGGGTATATATACACCACGTGGACTACAATGGTTTAAAGAGGTGTTCAAGTCTTGGACTCAAACGCCAAGGTGTGCTATGAAGCCAGACTAGACACCGATACTCTACTATGTGAAGAATAGGATGCATTCCTCCTGAAGTAATTCCACTGAAAATAAGGAATACTTTATCAAAACAAGCTTTATTCATATCACAATTTAAATATAAAACAGTGTAACTATGAATAGTTGGACAACATTAAAAAAAGAAAGAAAACAACTTAAATGTCCAAGTTATCACTGTTTCAGTTCCAAATAAGCAACATTCGTTTACAGACTTAAAATTCTGCATTAAATACTATTAGCAGCCATGAATATACTTACTATAAGGATTTTATACAGTCCTAAGGCTTTCAGTGTTATTTTGATTTTCAGAGCAGCTGTCTTTAAACAACGCTAGACAGAACTGAAAGCTGTTTTTGTCTCTGCTACAAACCTTGCTCCTCCCATTAACCACATTATCACAGGGCCTTGTTAATCAACCTAACCAAAAACCCCAGGGGAAATCTTTATAAACGCAAATCCATTAGCTTTCTCCTAAGCAAACACTACTGTGCTAAAATGAGTAATTATTCTGCTCTCCCAGCATCTGAGCTCCATTCCTTCCAGATATACCGATTGCCTATAGAAAAAAGCTGAATTTTAGAGCATTCCCCTTGAACATAAAATATATCAATAGCACACTATCATCACAAAGGCAGCTCATCACTACTTTTCCAAAGGCAATTGGAGATTAGCTATAAATCTTGGCCTTGTCAGTGCTGCTCAAATCCCATGAATGAATAAAAAGACAGGTTACACGACAGCTTTGAATAGATAGTTTCAAACATTTAAAAACATTTAGAGTGTAATATTTCTGCATTCAGTCACTAATGACATTTGCAGCAGTTTGCTGTACCAATGTGTCATTTGTAATAGAACTTTTTATTCAGCTTCATGATGCTAGATCAAGGTTATAATGAGAAGAACTGATGACAGAAGAAGTAGTTTTACTAATACCCTATACATTGCTGCATTGTATCAGCTTGGCCAAGTTAATGCCATTTTCAGCTGAGAATCTAAGTCCAAGAGTGAATTTCTAGCCCCTAATAGGACATGCAGGAAACCAGGTAGGCATGGAATTTCACACTGCTTGCTGGCATGCCAGTTTCCCAGATCTATCCTGTTTCCTGGAAATTTTCCTGACATTGGGGTTAAAGGTATCTAATTGATACATTTAAAAGCACATTGTCAGAGGTTGACTGAGATTTTCCATCCGGCCTCCAGTTAACAGCAGTATGTTGTATAGCTACCTAGAGGCCACCTCCTGGTGACATACTGCGCCAGCACTTGAGGCAGGCTTATAGATTCTCCCTGCTGCCTGGATTCAGTTGCAGGTTATCTGTGGAAAGGCTCCCCTCAACCACACAATGGTGGCTCAGCTGCTTGACCTGTTTTATTTCAATGTAAAAAGGTGGCAAAAGGATGCACTTATCATGAGGCATCCTGTCCTCACTTACCATAATGTCTTGCTATTTTCAACATAAGAAATAGGAGCAGGAGTAGGCCATCTAGCCCTTCGAGCCTGCCCCGCCATTCAATAAGATCATGGCTGATCTGAAGTGGCTCAGTTCCACTTTCCCACTTTCTCCCCATAACCTTTAATCCCCTTGCCTATCAAAAACCTATCTACCCGCGTCTTACATATATTTAGCGAGGCAGCCTCCACCACTTCAACGGGCAGAGAATTCCAGAGATTCACCACCCTTTGAGTGAAGAAGTTCCTCCTCAACTCCGTTCTAAACTGCCCCCCCCCCCTTATCTTGAGGCTGTGCCCTCTAGTCCTACTGTCCTTTCTGAGCGGGAAGAGCCTCTCCACCTCTATCCTATCCATCCCATTCATCATCTTATACATCTCAATGAGATCTCCCCTCATTCTTCTAAACTCTAATGAGTACAAGCCTAGTTTATTCAGCCTCTCCTCACAGCTCAACCCCCTCAACTCCGGTATCAGCCTAGTAAACCTCCTCTGCACTCCCTCCATGGCCAAAATATCCTTGCATAAGTGCGACAACCAAAACTGCACACAGTACTCCAGCTGCGGCCTCACCAGTGCCCTGTACAGTTGCAGCAAGACCTCCCTACTTTTATATTCAATCCCCCTCGCTATGAAGGCCAGCATCCCATTAGCCTTCCTGACCACCTGCTGCACCTGCAGGCTGGGTTTTTGCGACTCATGCACAAGGACCCCAAGGTCCCTCTGCACCGTAGCATGCTGCAGTTTTTCACCATGTAAGTAGTAGTCTTTCCTACCATTATTCCTACCAAAGTGGACAACTTCACACTTGCCAACATTAAATTCCATTTGCCAGTTCCTGGCCCATTTGCCCAACCTATCTAGATCCCTCTGCAGACTTTCCACACCCTCCGCACAATTTGCCGTTCCACCAATCTTGGTGTCATCAGCAAATTTCGACACCACACACTCGGTTCCCTCCTCCAGATCATCTATATGATCATCAAGGCGAAGAGTCTTTTATTGACCCTCCAACTTTGACAGTCCACTCACCACACTTAGATGGCGAATCTGCCCTCTGGTCACTAATTGGCCAATTCGGAGAAAATAAACTGTTCCTCACACAGGGAGGGCTTTTGACCACTATTTGAGTCTGATGGCAGAGATCTGAAACCCAATGGAAACTCATGCCCTTTAGACATGATCTGCTTTAAGTTTCTATTCTATAAGACCTATCTCTCTATTGCTAAAAAGAGAAACATGTGCCAAAGCTTTTCATCTTGCACTCATAAGACAAATGCAAGAATACCAAAATTTCAAATGAACACAATTTATACTGCAGGAGAAAAAGATGCTGATTGGTTTACTAGTTGACTTGCTGAGGCATTGAAGAGGACATACCTGGTTTGATCTTTGCTTTTGTACCCTCCCTGATCCTAAGATATTAAAATTAAACACATCACCTTAGCTGGAATCGGGTAACTCAGCATAAATCTTGAACTTTTCTAATTTTGTATCATTTAGAGCAAAGAAAATTACAACACAAGAACAGGCCCTTCAGCCCTCCAAGCCTCCACAGACTGAACTAAAACTCCTACCCTTCCGGGACCATATCCCTCCCTTCCCATCCTATTCATGTATTCGTCAAGATGCCCCTTAAAAGTCACTATCATATTTGCTTCTCACTGCCCCAGCAGTGAGTTCCAATCACCCACCATGCTGTGTGTAAAAAGAAATTGCCTCGTACATTTCCTTTAAACCTTGCCCCTCACACCTTAAACCTATTCTCTCTAATAATTGACTCTTCCACCTGGGAAAAAGCTCCTGACTATCCACCCTGTCCATGCCCCTCATAATCTTGTAGACTTCTATCAGGTAACCCCTCAACCTCCATCATTCCGGTGAGAACAATCCAAGTTTCTCCAAGTTCTCTCCTCATAGCTATTGCCCTCCATACTAGCCAACATCCTGATAAATCTTTTCTGTACCCTCTCCAAAGCCTCCACATTCTTCTGGTAGTGTGGCGACCAGAATTGAACACTGTATTCCAAGTGCGGCCTAACTAAGGTTCTACAAAACTGCAACATGACTTGCCACTTTTTAAACTCAGTGCCCCAGCTGATGAAGGCAAGCATGCCAAATGCTTTCTTGAGTACCTTCTCCACCTGCGATGCCACTTTGACCTATGTACCTGTACATCCAGATCCCTTTGCCTATCAGTACTCTTTAAGGGTTATACTATTTACTGTATATTTCCTATCTATGTTAGACCTTCCAAAACGCATCACTTCACATTTATCCAGATTAAACTCCATCTGCCATTTCTCTGCCTAAGTCTCCAACTAATCTATATTGTACTGTATTTCTGATAGTCCTCATCACTGTCCGCAAATCCATCAACCTTTGTGTCGTCCACAAACTTACTAATCAACCAAGTCACATTTTCCTCCAAATCTTATATATAAAATTACAAACAGAACAGCAAAGATCCCAGCTGTGATCCCTGAGGAACACCACTTGTCACAGCCCTCTATTCAGAAATGCATCCTTCCACTGCTACCCTCTGACTTCTATGACCGAACCAGTTCTATGTCCACCTTGCCGACTCATTTCTGATCCCGTGCGACCTCACCTTCTGCACCAGTCTGCCATGAGGAACCTTGTTAAAGGCCTTAATGAAGTCCGTGTAGACAATATTCACTGCCCTACCTTCATCAATCATCTTCGTCACTTCCTGGAAAAACTCGGATCGAGTTAGTGGGACATGACCTCCCTTTCACAAAACCATGTTGCCTCTTGCTAATACATCCACTTATTTCCAAGTGGGAGTAAATCCTGTCTCGAAGAATCCTGTCCAATAATTTCTCTACTGCTGATGTAAGGCCCGTCAGCCTGTAATTACCTGGATTACTTTTGCTACTCTTCTTAAACAAAGGACCAATATTGGCTATTCTCCAATCCTCTGGGACCTCTCCTGTAACCAGTGAGGATACAAAGATGTCTCTCAAGGCCCCAGCAATTTCTTCCCTTGCCTTTCTCGGTATTCTGAGGTATATCCCAGGAGGCCCTGAGGACTTGTCTACCTTGGTGACTAGTGGAGTGCCCCAGGAGTTGCTGCTGGGGCCTCAGCTATTTACCATTTATATAGATGATCTGGAGGAGGGAACCGAGTGTATGGTGTCGAAATTTGCTGATGACATCAAGATTGGTGGAACGGCAAATTGCGCGGAGGGTGTGGAGAGTCTGCAGAAGGATCTCGATAGGCTGGGCGAATGGGCCAGGAACTGGCAAATGGAATTTAATGTTGGCAAGTGCGAGGTGGTCCACTTTGGTAGGAATAATGGTAGGAAGGACTATTACTTACGTGGCGAAAAACTGCAGCAGGCGACAGTGCAGAGGGACCTCGGGGTCCTTGTGCATGAGTCGCAAAAACCCAGCCTGCAGGTGCAGCAGGTGGTCAGGAAGGCTAATGGGATGCTGGCCTTCATAGCGAGGGGGATTGAATATAAAAGTAGGGAGGTCTTGCTGCAGCTGTATAGGGCATTGGTGAGGCCGCAGCTGGAGTACTGTGTGCAGTTTTGGTCGCCGCACTTATGCAAGGATATTTTGGCCTTGGAGGGAGTGCAGAGGAGGTTTACTAGGCTGATACCGGAGTTGAGGGGGTTGAGCAATGAGGAGAGGCTGAATAAACTAGGCTTGTACTCATTAGAGTTTAGAAGAATGAGGGGAGATCTCATTGAGACGTATAAGATGATGAATGGGATGGATAGGATAGAGGTGGAGAGACTCTTCCCGCTCAGAAAGGACAGTAGGACTAGGGGGCACAGCCTCAAGATAAAGCGGGGACGGTTTAGAACGGAGTTGAGGAGGAACTTCTTCACTCAAAGGGTGGTGAATCTCTGGAATTCTCTGCCCGTTGAAGTGGTGGAGGCTGCCTTGCTAAATATTTTTAAGACGCGGGTTGATGGGTTTTTGATAAGCGAGGGGATTAAGGGTTATGGGGAGAGGGCGGGAAAGTGGAACTGAGCCACGACAGATCAGTCATGATCTTATTGAATGGCGGGGCAGGCTCGAAGGGCTAGATGGCCTACTCCTGCTCCTATTTCTTATGTTCTTATGTTCATCTTTCTCAAGAACCACAATACCTCCTCTTTTATATCTCACCATGTTTCAAACTATCTGCACACCTTTTTCCAGCCTCCTCATCCCCACCAAGTCTTTCTTTTTGGTGAATACTGATGCAAAGTACTCATTTAATACCTTGCCAATTCCCTCTGGCTCCATGCATAGATTCCCTCCCCTGTCCTTGAGGGGGGCAACCCTCTCCCTATTACCTTCTTGTTTTTTACATATAAAGAACAAAGAACAAAAACAGCCCGGGAAACAGGCCCTTCGGCCCAACGAGCCCGCGCCGCCATCTCAACACCACCAGTCGCCCTCTCCACCCACGACCCTTGTCTAATGTTTTATGGCCATCCAGATTGAGGGAAACTGATTTAGGGACAATTTATTCCTGCCAATCAGCCCAACAGCACATCTTTGGGGTGTGGGAGTACATAAAGTCTTGGGATTTTCCTTAATCCTGCTGGCCAATGACTTTTCGTGACTCCTTTTAAACCTCTTACTCCTTGCTTAAGTTTCTTTCTACTTCCCTTGTATTCCACATTTGCTTCATGTGTTCCCAGACTTCTCGCTCTGACAAATGCTTCCTTTTTTCTTTGACTAGGCTTACAATATATCTCGTTATCTAAGGTTCCTAAAACTTGCCGTACTTATGTTTCATCTTTATAGGAATGTGCAGGTCCTAAATTCCTATCAATTTATACTTGAAAGCCTTCCACATGCCAGATGTTGATTTACCTTCAACCATCTGCCCCTAATCTACATTCTTCAGTTCCTGCCTAATATTGTTGTAATTAGCCTTCCACAAATTTAGCACCTCAACTTGAGGGCTAAATTTTTTTCTTTATCCATCAATTCCTTAAAATTTACTGAATCGTGATCACTGTTCCTGAACTGCTCCCCTACAGACATGTTGACCACCTGACCGGGCTCATTCCCCGTATCATGTCCAGTACGGCCCCTTCCTTGGTTGGACTATCTGCATACTATTTTAAGAAGCCCTTCTGGAAGCTTCTTACAAACTCTGCCCCATCCACGGACCTAGCACTAAGTGAGCCCTAGTCAATACGGGGGAATTTCCCACCATAACAACCTTGTTACTTTTACACCTTGCCAAAAACTGCCTACATATCTGTTTCTCTATCTCCCGTTGGCTGTTGGGCGGCCTATAGTAAACCTCCAACATTGTGACTACACCTTTCCTATTCCTGAGCTGTATCCTTGCTGTATGAGCCTTTTGAGGTGTCCTGCTGCAGTACAGCTGTGATATTCCCCTTAACCGTTACTGCAACTCCCCACTCCTTTTATATCTCTCTCTATCCCACCTGAAACATCTGTATCCTGGAATGTTAAGCTCCTATCCATCCCTTTACCAAATCTCTGTAATAGCAACAACATCATAGTTCCAAGTACTAATCCAAGCTCTAAGTTCATCTGCCTTATCTGTTATACTTCTTGCATTGAAACAAATGCACTTCAGTCTACCAAACCTTTGATTAGCAACCACATCCTGCCTGCTCTTTCTCTGAGTCTTACTGGCCCTACTCTCTGGTTCCCCTTCACTTAATTCACCTTTGCTTTGGTTCCCACCACCCTGCCAAGTTAGCTCAGATCTTCCTGTGTGACACTAGCAAACCTCCTGCCCTTCCAGTTTAGATGCAACCTGTCCTTCTTGTACAGGTCCTACCTACTCCGGAACTGATCCCAATGGTCTAAATATCTGAAACGCTCCCTCCTACACCAGCTCTTTAGCCACGTGTTGAGCTGTACTGTCTTCCTATTTCGCGCCTCACTGGCACGTGGCAGAGGGAGTAATCCTGAGATTACAACCCTAGAGGTCCTGCTTTTTAACTTTCTACTTAATTCCTTAAACTGCTGCTACAGGACCTCATCACTCTTCCTACTTAAGTCGTTAGTACCAATGTGCACCCACTGGCTGTACACCCTCTCCCTTCAGAATGCTATCTGCCCATTCAGAGACATTTGGATCCTGGCGCCAGGAAGGCAACGTAGCACCCTGGAGTCTCTTTCATGTCCACAGAAGCACCTATCTGCACCCCTGACTATAGAGTCTCCTATAACTATTCCAGTGCTGTTTGCCCCTCCCTGCTTAACAACAGAACCAACCGTGGTGCCACTGCTCTGGCTATTGCTGCTGTTATTCTCTGATAGGCCATCCCCCCAACAGTATCCAAAATGGTATACTTGTTAGAGGGAGACAACCACAGGGGATTTCTGCACTGACTGCCTTTTCCTTCCAAAGTTACCCATCGATCTGCCTGCAACTTGGGTGTAACCACGTTTCTAAACCATGTCTGTGATGCTTCCCACCATCTTCATACTCCTAAGTGCATCCAATTGCTCCAACCTATCCATGCAGTTTGTAAGGAGCTGCAGTTGCATGTACTTCCTGCAGATGTAGTCATCAGAGACGCTGGACGCATCACAGATCTTCCACATCTCACAAGTGCAGCATTTAACCCTACTGACCGACATTTCTAGCACCAACTAAATTATTTAAGAAAATTTATAAAACTTATCTTCATTTTTACCTTCTCACAGTGGCCTTTGCTTTGGTTAGAGGAGGAGAAAGGGAGGGAAACACTAATGTAGTGTTTTGAGCTTACTGCTCCTTGACACCAGACTTTCCACTTCTTAGTAGATGTCGCTGGATTGACTTCCCCCAGAATAAAGTCCCTCAGCTGTCTCTACTGGATTTAGTGCAAGGCCAAGTAATATATTTACCCAGAAAGCTTGATATGTTATTTTAACCATAAAAGTAAGCACAGCTTGCTCAAACCCTCGTATCATCACTGCTGCAGACCAGCTTGTTCCTTCATGATACATGGTGACATAAATCGGGATTACTGGGAAGATTTTATCTGCATTATTGGGAAATATTGTATACATATGTAAATTAAAAATACCTGCTAAGGGAAATTTTAGAAAAGTCTAATTTGAAAAAAGTCAACTTATTAACAGCGAGTGATTATTAACAAGCAATTATTAAACTATTTGTACCTTTTTGTATTTTTCAGGAAACTGACCCAGAGTTTGATCACTGTGCAGTCTGCATCGAGGGATACAAATCCAAAGATGTGGTCAGAATTCTGCCATGCAAGTAAGCTCCTCAATATATGAGAATATACTTCATGTCATATGTTTTGTAGAAATGGATTGTATTATCCCTCTGCTATAATATTTTGTTAAAACAGTAATTACTTGCCCATTAAACAAAGAAATTATTCCTTTTCTTAGCATAAAAGATAAAAACAAAAGCAGTGAGGTAACAATAGATGAGTAGTTAGGGGTTAGGGTTAGACTGTGGATGGGTTAAAGATATGAATTTTGAAGGTCACAAGAAGTGGAGCTTTTAGTTAGATAGTTGCAGAGTGTAACACCAAGGTGGCTAGAGGTTGTACTGCTGAAGATGAAATACTAAAGGTGCATTGATGCAGAGAGCACTGGAGGCTGGAATTGGAAGAGCTGAGTACATCCAGTGGCATACAGTGCTGAAGACAACTTTATTAAAGGTAGGAATTTCTGGAGCTTTGCTATATTTTAAATGAGAAACATGACTCAATGGGCTGGATTGGAGCCAATGGAATGTAACAGAATGGGTATGAAAACCAAGGAAGATTTGGCATGCTATCAAGTTTGGGCATTTTAACAAATTGCAATTTGAGAACTTGAGCATGGGAGGACAGCAATCACGATTGTTTCCACAATGAATCAGTGTCTGATCGTGCCACATCGGCGCAATATATAACTTAATTTTTAATGGAAATTAGGAACAGTAGATAAAGAAATCTGAGTTGATGATATTGATGGATTGTTTTGGAATTATGCCTATAAATAATCAGAAGAAACAAATAAAACTCAAGGAAGATTATTTAAATCTGAATACAGATATGAAATGACACAAAAATAATCAGGTATAAAGTTATTCTGAATCAGAATTTTCCATCTGTGTCCACTCAGTCTTGTAGCTGTCTGGATGGATTTCATTCATGTATTTTACAAGAATCTAGAGGAGAAAAAAAAGAGGCTTTATTGCATATATTCAATATGATAGAAAAAGGTGTAATTCCAGAGGACTGGCAAATGGCTGATGTAATTTCTATATTTATGAAGCGAAAAGAACATGCCAGGCAATTATAGACCAGTCATCCTAACATCGATAGTGGGAAGAATAATAGAATATCTAGTAAACGAGAGAATAGAAGAGAATCTAAAAATGAGAAATATAATAATCAATAGGCAACATGAATTTGAAAAGGGAAAGTCTTATTTGACTAAACTTGTTGAATATTTTTGGAGGTCATGGAGAGAGAGTAGACAATGGTAATACGGAAGCTGTAATTTATCTGGACTTTTAAAAGCCCTTTGATGAGGTGCCACCTAATAAGCTAATGAATAGAGTCAGAGAATGTGGAGTCAAGGGACAAGTAGCAGAATGGTTTGCTAGCTGGCTTCAAGAAAGATAGTGTGAACAATTTGGACTTTGGAATTGTGAATAATGCCAGAGTGGAAGGAAAGCCAATACTGAAGTGGAGAGCAACAGATGACATGGAGACATTAGTAAAGTTGCAGACCTCTTTCAGTCCTTGAAAGGACAACATTGAGAGCCACTGGAGCAAATACAGAAAAGATTTACATGGATAATATCAGAAATGAATGGGTATTATCAAGGATGGATGGACAGCTTTGGCTGCTTTTCTCCTGAAAAAAGAAGGCTGAGGGATTACCTAATGGAGGTCTTTAAAATTATGAAATGTTTGAGTGGGTACAGAGAGAATGTTTCATCTTGTGGGGATGAACATAACTAGAGACCATCAATGTAAGATGCTCACTTAGAAATACTGAGAATAAGAAATTTGTTACCTAAAGACTGGTGAGAATGTGGAACTCGTTATCACAGTGGTTGAAGTGAATAGCAGAGATGCATTTAAGGGGAAAGTAGATAAACATACGAGAGAGAATGGACTAGCTGTGATAATGATAGATTTGAATGAGGAATGTTGAGAGGAGATTTTGGTGGAGTCAAACACCGGAATCAAGATGTTGGGTCAAATGGCCTGCTTCTGAGCCATAAATCCTATGTTCTGTGAAATATAAGAAATCTAATGATTAGAGAATATTGGAACCTCTGACTGGGAAATGCATGAAATTTGGAATTTGACAGTACAGTGGATTGAATATCGTCATCGTGTGGCAGTGAAAATTGAAATGGGATGCAAACAGAGAGAATAGAAAGGTTTGATGTGAGACTGTACTTCGCACCCAGTGCACTTCCTGCTGAGCTGGATTTATTTATCCAGCTATTAAAGTGGCACCAGTCCGAGGATGGCTGACGTAGAAACGATGTGGAGATACCAGTGTTGGACTAGGTAAACACAGTAAGAAGTCTCACAATACTCTGCTTACCTGATGAAGGTGCAGCGCTTTGAAAGCTAGTGGCTTTTGCTACCAAATAAACCTGTTGAAATTTAACCTGGTGTTGTGAGACTTCTTACTGATGTAGAAACAGCAGAGAGTATAAAATTGCAGTAAGCAATTTTTTAATAAGTCTGGGGTATGATATTTTTGGAGTAGTGCAGAGGGAACTTAAGTCTGTACTTAACCACACCATATATGACTTTGGGATGTGACATGGGCACCATAAATGAGAAACTATTGTACTTCCCAGCACTAACATCCCTACCTTTATTTGTATTAAATTTATCAAAAGCAAGTTTGAGAAAGGAATTAGAGGCAAAATTGTGTGCAACAAACAAGTCCACTATATAGAAGATTGCTCAGTAACAAATAATTGAACAAACCTAGCCTGCAGTCTCTACTTTGGGACATTTAGAGTCTCGTCATAAGACAAAGATAGTAAGAGGACAACTGGAAGCTCTTTTGCTGGCACTTTAGGTTGTATTATGTACCTAAGGCTTGCCATTCTTTGGCTTCGGGCTGGGCAGATTATATTTGCAAAGAACCTAGAGTTTTGTGTTGACTGGAACTATCAGTTATGAGGTGAGGGAAAGTACATTACGGTCTTTTTGTTTTATGTTCTCCTTTGGAGAAAGCATCTTGCCTTGTTGCTCTATTCTTCACTTTTGTCAAAGGAAGTAATATCTTTAAAGGGGAGGATTTTTACTCCTGATCATTCAATAATTTTTTATGAAAATATGTGTATATATAAATGCTATATGTTGATAACATTAGATTTGGCTTTATTTGCTGCATAGCCTTGGCATATATGAAAAATAGTCCCTTCAGTGAGGAACAAAAATGAACAGGGCAAGGAGGCTTTTGCTTTTGGAAGTTAATTCTTATTGAGCTGATAAATTGCTATCCTCAATTAGCTTTGAATTCAAAAGTAAGGAACTGATGCTTCAGTGAGATGAAGCCTTATCGGGAATATGACATTTAATTTTGGGTATCACGCATTAATAATGGAGGTTATATTGATCTTGGAGGAAATGCAGCTCAGAATGAACCAGGACTTAAAGGGTAACTAATGAGTGTGTGTTGCATCAATTTAGTTTGTATTTCCTTGAGTTTAAAAGATTGAAGGATTGAAGTGGTATGCTCCTACTGCCAGATGTGGGAAATTAGGGAACAATCTAGTCTCCTTGACAACTTTGTGTGCAGGAAGTGTGTCCACTTGCAGCTCCTCACAGACCGCATTGTTCGGTTGTAGTGGCAAGTGGATGCACTGTGGAACATACAGGAGGCAGAGACTGTAATAGACATTACGTTGTCACATCACAGGTTCAGCCAAGTAGTTGGGTGACTGCCAGGAGAGGCAGGCAGGTAGTGCAGAAGTCTCCTATGGCTATTACCCTTTCAAGCAGGTGTACAGTTTTGGATACTGTTGAGGGGGATGACCTGTCAAGGGAAGTTACCAGCAGCAGCCAGGCCTGTGGCACCACAGGTGGTTCTGCTGTAGAGCAGGATCAGGCAAGGAACAAGCGAGCAGTAGTAATAGGGGACTCCCTAGGTAGAGGCATAGACAGGTGTTTCTGTGGCCACAGTTGAGACTCCAGGATGGTGTGTTGTCTCTGTGGTGTCAGGATCAAGGATGTCTCTGTGCAGTTCAGGACATTCTTAAGGGGGAGGGTAAGCAGCCAGAGGTTGTTGTACATGTTGGTGCCTACGACATAGATAGGAAGTGGAATGAAGAGTGAATATAGAGAGTTATGCAGAAGGCTAAAGTGCAGTTCCTCGAGAGTGGTAATTTCTGGACTACTACTGGTGCAACATGCCAGTGAGAATAGGATTAGGAAGATTACATAGAACATAGAACATTACAGCGCAGAACAGGCCCTTCGGCCCACGATGTTGCGCCGACCAGTTTTTTAAAAAAAAACACTGACCCACAAATCTAAACCAATCCCTTTTCGTCCATAAACCTATCCATAGATCTCTTAAACGCCCCCAAACTAGGCGCATTTTCAACCGCAGCAGGCAGGGCATTCCAATCCCTCACCACCCTCTGGGTAAAGAACCTACCCCTGACATCCGTCCTATAACTACCACCCCTTAATTTAAAGCCATGCCCCCTCGTGCTAGCATTCTCCATCCGAGGAAAAAGGCTATCACTATCCACCCTATCTAAACCTCTAATCATCTTATATGTTTCAATAAGATCCCCTCTTAGCCTCCTTCTTTCCAGCGAAAACAACCCCAAATCCCTCAGTCTCTCCTCATATGACCTCCCCTCCATACCAGGCAACATCCTGGTAAACCTCCTCTGCACCCTCTCCAAAGCCTCAACGTCCTTCCTGTAATGTGGGGACCAGAACTGCACACAGTACTCCAAGTGCGGCCGCACCAGAGTTGTGTACAGTTGCAACATGACGCTGCGACTCCTAAATTCAATCCCCCTACCAATAAACGCCAAGACACCGTATGCCTTCTTAACTACCTTATCTACTTGATTCCCAACCTTCAGGGATCTATGTACACATACACCTAGATCCCTCTGCTCCTCCACACTATTCAAAGTCCTCCCGTTAGCCCTATACTGAACACATCTGTTACTCCTACCGAAATGAATTACCTCACACTTCTCCACATTAAACTCCATCCGCCACCTCGCGGCCCAGCTCTGCAACCTATCTAAGTCACCCTGCAAACTATGACACCCTTCCTCACAATCTACCACACCACCGACTTTGGTGTCATCAGCAAACTTACTAATCCACCCAACTATACCCTCATCCAGATCATTAATAAAGATTACAAACAGCAGTGGCCCCAAAACAGATCCCTGAGGCACACCGCTCGTAACCGAACTCCATGACGAATATTCACCATCAACCACCACCCTCTGTCTCCTATCTGCCAGCCAATTCCTGATCCAAGTACCTAGATTACCCCCAATCCCATACATCTGCATTTTCTGCAGAAGCCCACCATGGTGAACCTTATCAAACGCCTTACTAAAATCCATATATACCACGTCAACTGCCTTACCCCTATCCACCTCTTTGGTCACTTTCTCAAAGAACTCAATAAGGTTAGTAAGGCACGACCTACCTGCTACAAAACCATGCTGACTGTCTCTAATCAATTCATTACTCTCCAGATAACTATAAATCCTATCCCTAATAATTCTTTCTAAAACCTTGCCCACAACAGAAGTAAGACTCACCAGTCTATAATTCCCGGGGAAGTCTCTGTTCCCCTTCTTAAACAATGGGACAACATTCGCTGTCCTCCAATCTTCCGGTACTATACCAGAGACCAACGATGACCTGAAGATCAGAGCCAGAGGCTCTGCAATCACCTCTCTAGCCTCCCAGAGAATCCTAGGGTAAATCCCATCCGGACCAGGGGACTTATCTATTTTCAAGCCCTCTAGAATATCCAGCACATCCCCGATTTCAACTGCAATACTTTCTATTTTACACCCCTGCACCCCAGTGTCCTCCACAACTACATTCATGTCCCCCTGCGTGAACACCGAAGAGAAATATTGGTTCAATGCCTCTCCAATCTCTTCCGGTTCCACACACAACTTCCCTCTACTGTCTATAACTGGCCCTAATCTTGCCCTAACCAACCTTCTGTTCTTGACATACCTATAGAACGCCTTAGGATTCTCCTTAATCCTATCAGCCAAAGTCATCTCATGTCCTCTTTTAGCCCTTCTTAACTCCCTCAACTTAGGCAGATGAATGCATGGCTTGAGAGTTGGTGCAGGGATTTAGATTTTTAGATCATTGGGATCTCTTCTGGGGAAGTGGTGACCTGTTCAAGAGGGACG
This sequence comes from Carcharhinus amblyrhynchos, assembly GCF_965287045.1. NCBI lineage: Eukaryota > Metazoa > Chordata > Chondrichthyes > Carcharhiniformes > Carcharhinidae > Carcharhinus > Carcharhinus amblyrhynchos. The sequence continues at coordinate 10,784,031 of NC_137336.1, read as the reverse complement.
GGTTACATCTGAACTGGAGGGGGAGCTAATATCCTGGCGGGGAGATTTGCTAGAGCCACTCGGGGGGGTTTAAACAAGTTTGGCAGGGGGTTGGGACCCAAAGCAGTAGGGAGACAGAAGCGAAGGTTGAGCACAGCACAGAAGCTAAGGAGAGCACACTAAATAGCAAAGGCAGTGTCAGTCATCCTAGTACCAGACAGATCAGGCAAAAGCAGAGCAGAGAGCAAGGGAAGCGTAGATTAAACTGCATTTATTTCAATGCAAGAGGCCTAGCGGGCAAGGCAGATGAACTCAGGGCATGAATGTGGGACTGGGATAATGTAGCAATTACTGAAACATGGCTAAGGGAGAGACAGGATTGGCAGCTCAGTGTTCCAGGGTACAGGTGCTATAGGAAACATAGAACAGGAAGTAAGAGAGGAGGGCGAGTTGCACTTTTGATTCAGGAAAATATTATGGCATTACTGAGAGGGGATATATCTGAGAGTTCGGCAACTGAGTGTATATGGGTAGAACTGAGAAATAAGAAGGAGAAAATCATTTTGATAAGGTTGTACTATAGGCCCCCAAATAGTCAGCAGGAAATTGAGGAGCAAATATATAAGGAAATTACAGATAACTCCAAGAAAAATAGGGTGGTAATAGTAGGAGATTTTAACTTTCCCAATATTGACTGGGACAGCCATAGTATTAGAGGGTTGGATGGAGAGAAATTTGTTGAGTGTATTCAGGAGGAATTTCTCATTCAGTATGTGGATGGCCTGACTAGAGAGGGGGCAAAATTTGACCACTTGGGAAATAAGGAAGGTCAGGTATTAGGGATCACTTTGGGATCAGTGACCATAATTCTATTAGTTTTAAGGTAGCTTTGGAGAATGATAGACCTGGCCCAAACGTTAAATTTCGAAATTGGGGCAAGGCCAATTTTGACGGTATCAGGCAGGAACTTTCAGAAGTTAATTGGGGGAGTCTGTGGGAAGGCAAAGGGACATCTGGTAAGTGGGAGGCTTTCAAAAGTGTGCTAACCAGCGTTCAGGATAAGCACATTCCTCTTGGAGTGAAGGGCAAGGCTGGTAGAAGTAGGGAACCCTGAATGACTCAGGGTATTGAGGCACTGGTCAAGAAGACGAAGGAGGCACATACATGCATAGATAGCTGGGATCAAGTGAATCCCTTGAAGAATATAGGGGGTGCAGGAGTAGTGTAAGGGAGAAATCAGAAGGGCAAAAAGAGACACGAGATTGTTTTGGCCAATAAGGCAAAGAAGAGCTTCTACAAATACATAAAGGCCAAAAGAGTAACTAGGGAGAGAGTAGAGCTTCTTAAGGATCAACAAGGGCATCTATGTGCGGATCCACAAGAGATGGGTGAGATCTTAAATTAATATTTTTCATCAGTATCTACTGTTGAGAAAAGCATGGATATTAGGGAATATGAGGAAATGAATGGTGATGTCTTGATGAGTGTATATATTATAGAGAAGGAGGTGCTGAATTCTTAAAGCGCATCAAGGTAGATAAATCCCCAGGACCCAATGAAGTGCCTCCCAGAAATTTGTGGAAGGCTAGGGAGGAAATTGTGGGTCTCCCAGCAGAGATATTTGAATCATCATCAGTCATCGGTGATGTACCTGAAGATTGGAGGGTGGCAAATGTGCCATTGTTTAAAAAGGGCAACAGGAGAAAAGCCTGGGAACTACAGGCCGGTGAGCCTCACATCTGTGATGGGTAAGTTGTTGGAAGGTATTCTGAGAGACAGGCCTACAGGCATTTAAAGACACAAGAACTGATTAGGGACAGTCAGCATGGCTTTGTGAATGAAATATCATGTCTCACAAATTTGAGTTATTGTAGGGGTAACCAAGAAGGTAGATGAGGGCATTGCAGTTGGTGTTGTTTGCATGGACTTTAGTCAGGCCTTTGACAAGGTACTGCATGGTAAGATTGTTGTATAAGATTAAATCTTACGGGATCCAGGGTGAGGTAGCTAAATGGATACAAAATTGGCTTGGTGACAGAAGCCAGAGGGTGGTTTTAGAGGTTTGCTTTTCAAACTAGAGACCTGTGACCAGTGGTGTGCCTCAGGGATTGGTGCTGGGTCCACTGTTATTTGTCATTTCTATTAACGATTTGGATGAGAATATAGGAGGCATAGTTAGTAAGTTTGCAGATGACACAAGATTGTTGGCATGGTGGACGGTGAAGAAGGTTGTCAGATTGCAACGGGATGTTCATCAGTTGGGCCGGTGACAAATGACAAATGGCAGGTGGAGTTTAATTTAGATAAATGCAAGGTGATGCATTTTGGTAGATTGAACCAGGGTAGGACTTAATCAGTTAATGATGGAGCACTGGGGAGAGGTACAGAGCAAAGAGATCTAGGAATACAGGTTCATAGCTCCTTGAAAGTGGAGTGACAGGTGGACAAAATGATGTTGAAGGCATTCAGCATGCTTGGTTTCATTGGTCAAAACATTGAATAAAGGAGTTGGGACATCTTGTTGAAGTTGTACAAGACATTGCTGAGGCCACGTTTGGAATACTGTGTACAATTCTGGTTACCCTATTATAGAAGAGATATTATTAAACTAGAAAGAGCGCAGAAGAGATTTACTAGGAAGCTACTGGGACTTGATGGTTTGCATTATGAAGGAGAGGCTGGATAGACTGGGAATTTTTTTCTCTGGAGTATAGGAGGCTAAGGGATGATCTTTTTGAGATCTATAAAATAATGAGGGGCACAGATCAGCTAGATAGTCAATATCTTTTCCCAAATGTAGGGGAGTCTAAAACTACAGAGCATATGTTTAAGGTGAGAGGGGAGAGATACAAAAGGGTCCAGAGGGGCAACTTTTTTCACACAGAGGGTTGTGAGTGAGTGAGGAGAGATTAAATGACTGGGCCTGTACTCGTTGGAATTTAGAAGGCTGAGGGGGGATCATATAGAGACCTGTACTCGTTGGAGTTTAGAAGGCTGAGGGGGGGATCATATAGAGACTTGCAAGATAATGAAGTGGCGAGATAGGGTAGAGGTAGAGAGATCCTTTCCGCTCAAAGGAAACCAGAACTAGAGGGCACAGCCTCAAAATAAGCCGGGGGGGCGGCGGCAGTTTAGAACAGAGTTGAGGAGGAACTTCTCTCAGAAGGTGGTGAATTTCTGGAATTCTCTGCCCATTGAAGTGGTGGAGGCTACCTCGCTAAATATATTTAAGTCACGGGTAGATAGGTTTCTGATAGATAAGGGAATTAAGGGAAAGTGGAACTGATCCACTTCAGATCAGCCATGATTTTATTGAATGACGGGGCAGGCTCGAAGAGCTAAATGGCCCACTCCTGCTCCTATTTCTTATGGAACAAGCTGCCAGAGGTAGTTGTAGAGGCATGTACAATTTTGTCTTTTAAAAAGCATTTAGACAGTTACATGGGTAAGATGGGTATTGAGAGATATGGGTCAAATGTGGGCAATTGGGACTAGCTTAGGAGTTTAAAAATAAAGGTGGCATGTTGGGCCAAAGGGCCTATTTCCATGCTGTAAACCTCTGACTCTAAGTGCTTATAATGATTAAAGAATTTGATAGGATAGATAGAAAGAAATGTTCCTCTGGGAAGTGGGAAGGGGAGCAGAATTCAGAGCAATGTTGGGAAGTAACTTAAAATTAGAGCCAGGCCATTTCAGAGTGAAAGCAGGAAGCACTCCTTCATACAAAGAATTGTGGAAATTTGAAACACTCCCACAAATAGATAACTGTGGATAAACTGTAGATTGAGCTTGATCAGATGTTTTGCTAAGTAACAATAACGAATTGTGGAGCAGAGGTACAGGTCAGCAATGATTTAATATATAATACACATAAAGGGCTGAATGGCCTTTCCTTTTATAGAGATCTATAAAATAATGAGGGCATAGATCAGCTAGATAGTCAATATCTTTTCCCAAAGATAGGGGAGTCTAAAACTAGAGGGCATAGGTTTAAGGTGAGAGGGGAGAGATACAAAAGTGTCCAGAGGGACAATTCTTTCACACAGGTGAGTGGCTGGAACAAGCTGTAATTGGGATTAGCTTAGGGGTTTTAAAAAAAAGTGCAGCATGGACAAGTTGGGCCAAGGGGCGTTTTTCCATGCTGTAAACGTCAATGACTCTATGATTGTTTGCTGAATAGTGGTAACTGATGTTTCAGGTGATTTTGTGGTTTTGGGCATAGCTCTTGGTCTGAAAGCTGAAGCAAAAGTGTATTAATAGGTGCATAAGGTTTACATGCATATGCAAAATTAGTGGTTTAGTTGAATATGTGTGCACACTATGCTATTATTTGAAACTTAATTGTGCAGCAATGCCCTGATTCCAGATGTTCAAGGTCTGCCAAGATAATGATTGTAAAATTAAACCGGAAAACAAAAGGAATAGAGAAGGTCATTTTTCCGCTTCAGGTCATTCTGTGTTTGTTAAATTACTGCAATGGCTAAACCCACAGTACCATGTATCTTTATGTTGCCAGTTATTTTTCATCAACCTGCTTAAAAATAAGCAAATTCAAAAAATTCAATTTAAAAATAATCAATAATAAAGTTTTTTTTCCCTGGGAACGAACATGTTTATGTGTATCCATCCTGTGTTTTCGAATTCTACCAGAATAATGACCTTTTTATCAAAGCCTTATTGCATTTGAGTCATCCAGATGCATTTACGTTTTATTGATGGGAGTGATCTCATTCAGAGTACATCTCGCCCCAGTATTATATTACAGAAATGAGCTTCCAATTGGAACTGAAAATTTGCTGTCAATTTAGTAGGGTGGAAACTGCCAATAAATATATTGTAACCTTTTTTCTACATTCCTAAGAAGGATTTACCTCATTAAAAGTTGAATGACTACACGTAAGTGTCAAATATAATATATGCCGTTTAAAATTTTTCTTAAATGTTTCCCCGATGCTTTGTTCTGTCATGTTATCCATTTGAGTGTTGAACAAAACAACATAGCCATCTAACAAAGTATATGGGAAGTAACAAAAGTACATATGATCTATCAAATTTGCTCTTTCCATATATTTTGCAGCCCACCTATGTTAACAATGTTCATTGCCACGCTGTACCACACACACACACACACACACACACACACACACACACACACACACACACACACACACACACACACACACACACACACACACACCTCTCCTCCTTTCTCTAACCAGGATGGTAGCTTATTTGATTCTCAATCCGTTGACCTTAACTAATGATCTGGAGACATAAATTCAAAACCCATCGTGATATCTGTGGAATTAAAATTCAGTTAATCAGGTAAACTTGGAATTAATGTCTTTACTGATAGCCATGGGATATTGGCTTGTCACTTAAAGAAAACAATCCCCATCTGGTTAACTAATGCAACAAAAACAGAAAATTCTGCAACATCTCAGCAGGTCTGACAGCATCTGTGGAGAGAGAACAGAACTAACACTTTGAGTCTGAATGACTCATAGACATGATAGTTGTGTGGCCAATCTAGTTAAGTTTTCGGTCACTGGTATCCCCAGGGTGTTGATGGCCTCCCCCACAGGCAGGACAGACCCACCAGTGATGATAAGAACAAGTGCTGGAAAATCTCAGCAAGTCTGACAGCATCTGTGGAGAGAGAACAGAGCTGATGTTTCAAGTCTGGATGACCCATAATCAGAACTGATGACAGTTGAAAATGAGATGTATGCTGTTGTGGTTGGGGGTTTGTAATGGATATTTGTGGGCAGTCTGTCACGAGAAGCGGAGGCAGAGAGGTCAAGAAGTGAAATCAATACACTTGTCCAAGTCCAGACGAGAGCATGAAGCAGCACTGAAACAGTCGTCGATCTGCCAATAGAAGAGTTGTCGGAGGCCGGGGCTAAGACTGGAACAAGGAATGTTCCACATAGCCCATAAAGTGACAGGCAAAACTAGGACCCATACTGGTACCCATTACCACATCAGTGATGGCAGTACAGTTGTATATAGATAGGAAAGAGTGACACTGTGAGTTCCCATCATGATGTATGAAGTCAATGTTGTCTTCTGGCATCAGGTCTGAAATAGTCAAGGAAATCTCCTGTCTCCCTCAGTTGATGAATTAGTACTCCTGAATGTTGAACAGCATTTGGAAGAAGTACTGAAGATAAAAGGGCATAATTTGTACTCTGATTGAGAGACTTCTGTGTCCCTGACCAAGGCTGACTCAGTAGCGTCGCTGCAACCGAACTGGCAGAATCCTAAAGAACATGGCTACCAAACTGGCCTGACTCAGGTGACAAGTCAACTAACACGAAGCACAAACCTACTTGCCCTCATCCGCATCAAACTATCTGTCACCAATCCATTCATACAGGACAGCTTTGGTAGAAGTGATCACCATGTAATCTTATGGAAGCAAAGTCCAGTCTTCACACTGAGGATAGCAACCCCACCATTGTGTTATGTAATGCTACCACTTTGCTAAATGGGATAGATTTGCAGCAGTTCAAAACTAAATATATGATGAACTTTGGTTTATCAGCAGCAGCAGAATTGTATTCATAATCTGTAACTGTATGATTGGCATTTCCCTCAATTACAATACACCAGAGGATCAGCCTGGTTTAATGAAAAGTGTAGATGATGAGCATACCAGGAGTAGCACAAATTTTACCCAAAAATGAGATGCCAGTTTAGTAAAACTACAACAAGGGAGACACACACATTTACACACACACACACACACACACACACACACGCTAAACAATGGAAATCATATGCTGTAGTCAAAGCCAATGGATCCCACAGCCAATGGATCAGACCAAAGCTCTGTAGTCCTTCCGCATCCAGTAGTGAATGGGTTAACAAACAAATAACAGGAAGAGACAAGGTTAGTGTTGTCAGCCATTTTCAGCTGGAAGTGCTGAGTAGATGATCAGTACAGCATTCTCCCGAAGACCTCAGATAATAGAAGCCATTTTTCAGCCAATATGATTGACAATGTATAATATCAAGAAATGGATGAGTGCACTGAATACAGGAAAGGCAATGAGCTCCAACAACATCCTGGCTAAGATGCTGAAAATTTGTCCCCCAGATCTAACCATGCTTGTAGTCAAGCTTTTCCAATACAGCTGCAATCCTGGCATCGACTGATACCGTGGAAGATTGCACAAGAATGGTCCTTCGAGAAAACAAGACAAATCCAATCTGATCAATTGTCACTCCATCAGTCGTCTTTCAACCATCAGCAAACTGATGAAGGCATTGTTAACAGTGCTATCAAGCAGCAGTTACTTATCAATAACTTGCTCTAATGCTCAACTTAGTTTCAGACCATTTTGACTTCAGACTTTGTTACTGGTTTGGTCCAAGCATAGACAAAAAGTTGAATTCCAACTTTCAGGTGAGATGAGAGTGACTAACCTTGACATTAAGGCAGCATTTGACTGAGAATGACATCAAGGAATACTAGTAAAATTGAATTTGATGGAAATTAGAAAATATTTTGACATGGCTGGATCATATCTTGTGCAAAGGAAGATGTTTATTGGAGGCTAACCCTCTGAATGGGAGGATATTGTTGTAGGAGTTTCTCAGCAAAGTACCTTAAGCCTAATAATCTTCAACTGCTTCATCAGTGATCTGCCCTGCATCATGAACCCAGCAGTGGGAATATTTGTTGATGGTTGTAGAGTGTTCATTTTTATCAGGTAATTAAGCAGTCTATGTTTGCATGAAACAAGACCTTGGACAGCTTGTGGGCTTGAACTGATATAAGGAAAGTAATAACTGCACCACACAAAAGTCAGGCAATGCCCATTTCCAACAGCAAAGGTTCTAATAACTCTGCTTTGACATTCAATGGTATTATAACCACGGAATCCCCACCATCAACATTGACCAGAAACTTAATAGGACTAACTTCAGCTTTTATAGCTATAGGAGCTGGTCAGAGGTGGGTATTCTAAATGAGTAACCGAGCCCTTGACTTCCCTGTGGCTTTCCTTGGTCTATAAGGCAGTAGTCAAGAGTGTAATGGAATACTCTCCATTTGCAGCTCCAACAACACTCAAGAAGCTCAAATGCAGCCCTCTTGATTGGCACCCTTTTACAACCTTAAATATTTGCTTTCTTCTCCACTGGCATATCATAGATGTGTACTATCTACAGGATGCATTTCAACAACTTTCAAAGATTTCTTGGACAAAATCTTCCAAATGCATAACCTCCACTGCCTTACAGGGGGTGGAGTGCAGACACATGCAGAAACTACCACAAGTTTCCCTCCCAAGTTACACACCACCTTAACTTGGAAATATATTGCCATTTCTCCACCATTACTTGGTCGGAAGTCTGGAACACCCCACCTACCAACACTAAAATAAAAACAAAATACTGTGAAGCTGGAATTTGAAACAAAAACAGAAAATGCTGGAAAATCTCAGCAGGTCTGACAGCATCTGTGGAGAGAAATTAGAACCACGTTTCGAGTTAAGATGACCCTTTGGGCCCAATTTTGTCAAAACGGGCGCGAAATCACGGTAAATTCGGGTGTCGGGCCTGCAACGCAATCTGCACCCGAAACCGGGCAGATCACGCCTTTACCAACACCCGATTTGGGCGTGAGTCCAATCCGTGCCCCAATTGGGCGGCACGACGATTTAAATGTATTAGCATGCATTTAAATTGACTTAATGAACCGCGCGCCCAACTCTACTGCCAAATCCCACTTTACCGTCTTTGGATCCGTTTCAGATCCGCGCTGTTACCAACCTGCAAAATAAAAATCCGAAGCGGATTCCTATTCTGCAGGGGGACCTCCAAAGCCCATCCTCCTCGAACACCCTTTGCAGACCCCCCGCTAACCACCCCGGCAGACCTGCGCACCTGTGATCCGAACCCCCTGGGAGGCAGAGACACACACACACACACACACATACACCCCACCCCCTCCGCGGTCAACACAGTAAGAAGTCACACAACACCAGGTTAAAGTCCTGTTGAAGTTTAACCTGGTGTTGTGAGACTACTTACTGCACTCGTTGGAGGGTCTGCAGCACCTTCCTGCCCTTCCACTGGCGTCTGGGGAAGGGCTCAGATGGATCTCTGGTTGGGGAGGGGGCTGGGCTCAGATGGATTTCTGGTTGAGGGGGGGAGCGGGGCAGCGGGCTCAGATGGATCTCTGGGGGTGGGGGTGGGGGGGGGAGGTGGAGATTCTCCCAAGTCCATCCTCCAAACCACTACCACCACCACCGTTTTGTCTTTCACACCCAGGCGTGCTGTTTCAATTTTTTTCGAACTGCGCATGTGCAGTTCAGAGCTCCGATCGTTCTGGCAGCGCGAATCAGATCCGGCACTTATACTCCGAATGGTAAAATCTGGCCCTTTGTCAAAGCTAAAGATAAGGAAAATAGGATGAGGGTTATACTGTAAAGTGAGGGGAAGGCTGTATTTAATAAGATTGGCATAGACAAAAAGACAAAGAAAATGTAAATAGTGGTGATAATGGCCAGGACTGGTGCTAATGGCATCCTTTAAGAGCTTAGAATGTCAAAGGACACCGGAGGAATGTGGCAGAGGGTCCTAGTGGGGTTTCATTTGTCCACTCTTTTCAAGAAATAGTAAGTAAAAGTAAGAATATGAAAAAAAAATTGATTTGTAAGATGAAAAGAAGAAATAAAATAAATGGAGTGGAGGAGAGTTCATGCTCTGTAGTTGTTAAACGTGATGTTCAGTTCAGAAGGCTATAAAGTGCTTAATCAGCAAATGAGGTACTATTCCTCAAGTTTACACTGGGCTTCACTGGAGCATTGCAACAGGCCAAGGGCAGACATCTGACTCATCTTCGGTTCCAACTCTGTTTCTCTCTCCACAAATGCTCAAAAATGCCAAAGAACCAAATGCCAAATAAGGAACAATTTTGGAAAATCTTCTCTGGTCCCTGAGGAAATTAAGCAAGCTAAAGGAAACAGCAATAATCCTTACTAGTTAAAATTGTAACATTGGTATATGCTGCATTTTTAAAAAATCTGTGAAGAGTAGATTTGTTGTAGCTCAGTCACCATGTGTTAACTACTTTGTAATTGCTATTGTGGATCAACTAGATTAAGAATTTACTGCCTTTATATAACATAGCATCTATGTTAACTTCTGATTGTTGCCTGGTGATGTGAAAATTTCCCTATTTTGGAATCTTTTCGACTGATCTTGCCGAAAGTTAGTCTGAGAAGACCATTATACCATTTCGAAATTATAAAAGCGTATCATTCTTAAATATAGTTTATTGCAACTAATGCCAGTAATTCTAAATTGAAAGGAATTCATAACTTTTAGAATTGATTTGATAATCTGGTTGTGTCACCAAATGTTTGTTCATTCACATTGCTTTTCACTTTGCAATGGAGTTAAAACAACTTTATAACTATATCCTAGAACTTACTATATATATATATATATATATATACACACTGTAAACTAATTATGCTGTACCTTATTTCAGGCATGTCTTCCATAAACAGTGCGTTGATCCCTGGTTGAATGAACATTGTACTTGCCCCATCTGCAAACTAAACATCCTGAAGGCCCTGGGATTGCTGATAGGGGTAAAACCAAGTTTTATTAATTATGTATACAGTTTTTATTAAAAGCTCCAACAATATGGTTAGCAGTTCTTCCTGAATTGCATTATGTGTACCTTCAACTCTTTAATTATATTGTCGCAGTACGATAGGTGAGCTGGCATAGTACAAAAGTGCGCAGGACTGAAGTATCCAGTCTCAGAAAAAAAAACTTGCCCCATAAATTTTTCATCATGTTCAGCAAGTTTATGATGGCTTAATGAATATGGTGCTTTTGTATTTGGCTAAGTTGTCTTATTAGTTCTATTGAGACACTCAGTACACAATTCAATGACCTCTTGTTAAATTTGTTTGCTGGCTTTGGCTGTCGGCTTGATGTACTAGCTCCACTTTCTTCAAGGATTAAGAGTTAAACCTCTGCTTATGGGCAAAGGGAAAACCCACATCAGCAAAGTCATTCAAAGTATGTGATTAGGTCATGATGGAACAGGTAACTAAATTTTGGTAAAGTTAAAGGCCTGGTAACCTGACACTCCCACAAAGATCTTGAGTTTTATAAAGGGAAATGTAGTTTCCACAGTTGAGACTGAGAAGAAGTAATTTATGACAAATAAGTAATAACTTTTATTGTGAATATCAGATTCCATAATTCATGTGTTTAGAGATATAACTTTTAATTTTAGGAATTTAGATAAATGGAAACATCTGAGAAATCGATAAGCAGCCCTAAAGGAAATGTAATTCAAATAGACCTGGAATAATTACAGTTTAAAAGATAATCTATGTTTATTTAATGAGGTCAGGGTTAGACGGGAGAAAGCTTAAAAATAGACCGTTTTGCTTTGTGCTTTTAGGAGGGGTAGGAAGTCTTCAGTTATTTTAATAAGGAATTTAGATTATTCATGCAGTTTCAAGACCAAAAAAACTAAAAGCAGCTTTGTAAATGAGGGTGTTCTTTGGTGGAACTAGGGAATTTGATGATATGAATTAATCATGTAGGAAAAGATAATTAAGTTATATTTGTTTCAAACATCCCAAATATGCCACCTTGCAGTAGAGATTGGCGGAAGTGGGATTAGGTAGATTCCTTTGTTTAGTTTATCTGCATGTATTTTTCTCATAGAAACAATCAAAGGCAGCTGACACTAATCTTGTTTAGTTTGCAGCTCACTTAGAAAGGAGGGCAAAGAAGATAAATGCTAACTAGACCTGCACCTTAAGCAGAAACAAATTCACACTTTATCGTTCATCATATGGAAAGTGGGTGGGAGCTCATACTCAATTTGGAGACCAAATTCATCACAGAAAAAGAAACCGGAGGATTTGCCTAGGTTGGATATAAGGAATAAATCTACAATGACCCTCATTGTGAAAATAAGCAGTTCAGTTTGGAGTGGGGCAGAGTGATAAATCTGCCAAGAGCTGTACAGCAGCAGTGGACCATGAGAATAGAGCTATTGGAAGCCAGTGATGTTTCTGCTTTTCTGTTTAAGTCACTGCGAGGAATTGCAAGTTAAGCTCAGACTTGCGCTGTGACATCCTAGGCCTTACAAGGCAGATGTGGAAGCATTTGGAGCGGTTCCCACAAAAGTGGATAACTTTCAAGGACTTGATCAGTAGCCAAAGACTTTGTGGGGAATTCATATGGAAAAGGGAAGTTTCAATCAAGGATTTTAGTCCAAAATATATGTGACAGCTTTTTTATAGTACTTTTCAAAGTAAATAATTATCCAAAACTGTTTATTTACTAGTACATGCTTTTTTTTTATAATACAGGAAAGTTGGATTTCGTTTAAAAACGTGAAATGTTATGGTGTAATTTCTTTCAGTTTATGACTGGATGTTTGAATTTCTCTTTAAATGATTATGGTCTCTGGAGATTCAAGACCACTTTGTTTGGGCCTTTCATCTCCATCAAGAAAGGTGTTGTTACTGGAAATTCCAGAATCAGTACAGTTCAAACCAGTACTAATTAGGAGGCTTGAGTTGAGACAATGTCAGTACCTCATCTAGAAATATTTTTAAAGCATTTTGCTTAATGATGTGTTTTTGAATAGTTAAATAAAACAGTTGATTGGTCCCTTGCAGCCAGATATGCATTGCACAGAGAATTCAACACTTGATGTGGAGAGATCGGTCAGAGGATCACCAGCCAATCAGAGATCCATGCCCATTGATGTGACTAGTGATGGTTCCATCAGTCTCGAACCACTTCGATTTCTAGGGAGCTCTCAGTTGGGTCAGGAAGAAGAATCTGTACCACGATCCAGGGAAATGAACGTCACCGTAACCAGTAAGATTTTCAGTAATCAGTAATGTCAGAAAGTTAAATTGCTGCTAAGAGAGGTAAAGTATAAATAGTATTGTTTTAAAGGGCAGGCCATTGCTTAATGTTGCCACCAACAATATTCTTATGCTGATGGTTTTATTTGTAAAGCAGGATGCGTACAGGGATATATGGGAACAATATTTCATCATTTCATTCCTAATACGTGGAACATTAATTTTCTAAACCAATTTTTGGGAGAAATATTTTTGCCATCTACTGTTATAACAAACGTGTCACCACACCAGTAAGCAGGGAGGCTTACCCACCCATTCACTGGTGTGCGACAACATGATTGAAGCTGCTGTTTTTTTAATGCCAAATTGTTTTAAAGTTTGCTGCCATCATGTGGCAGAAGATACCTTCCTGCATCTTAAATTAAAACAGCCCTGCCCTGAGCAGTCAGGATTTTGTAATGTTCCAGACAAAATTGCATCAATTTTGTTCTATTCCCCTCTTCTTTCTTTCTTTCCCTCCAAAAAACTATATTAAATTTCATGAGAGTTTAAAAAAAAGTTGGTGTATTTTAACCCAAAAAATGTTCATTAAATGTTATCTTTCGAAGAACCTTACAAAATTTGCGACATGAGTAAGAATAATGTGCAACTGTTAATTTTTTTTAAAAATGACACTTTATATTTTTATAGCTTTTGTATCAAAATTGTTTTCACCACTTTATGATGCTCCTAAAATGGATAAAACATAATGGATAAAATTGTGGCTAGCATGAAACAGCTGTTTACCTTGAAGTATTCATCTTCGATCAGGCTGAGATTTATTGATTTAATAATTGTGAAACACTTTACGATGTATCAATCATTGAAATGATCTATTGTACTGTTGGCATGCATCTACCTAGCTTCGGTGCCACTGCTCTAACACACTACCAGTTTTCTGCAACATCTTGCTTGCCTCATTGATCAAATCGCAAAACTGCTAACTGTGCAAGCTCAGAGTATAGGAAATAATGGTAAACTATTTGGGCCTTGTTGAGTACTTCTGAAATAAATGAATGGCTGGTTCTTACAAGTTACAAGCACTTCCTCTGTAAATTGCTTAATATACTTGTGTTACTTCATATAGTAATCTTATATAAGCAGAGGACACATATTTAAGGTAATTGGCAAAAGAACCAATGGGAATGTTTTGTATGCTATCATGATCTGAAATACTCTGACTGAAAGGATGACAGAAACAAGATTCAATAGTAACTTTCAGAAGGGAATTGAATAAATACTTAAAAAGTGAAAAAAAAATCACTACATGGAAAGTGCAGAAAGAGTGGAGCTAATTGTATAACTTTCAAAGAGCTGGCACAGGCACAATGGAGAGAATGGCTTCCTCCTGTATTTAAGGGTATGTATTCTTATTTGCAAAGATGCATAATGCTTGAAATGTTTTCTAAGTTATACAAAGGATGTTTTTATGAAGCGATTTTAACAAAGGGTAACTTTTAATTTGTGCGTTGAAATTACTGTCTTCCAGTCTTAATAGTTGTGTGCACTTTGCCTTGTTTAAAAAATAGATTTATTGTCAGCCAGCTTTTTCCAGTACTGTGCTTTAATGTTTACAATCATGTAGCCTTCTTTGTTTGAGTTTCTTCTGATAATTAGTTGCTAGTTAGAAAAAAGAGGAAGGGATTGACCATGAGACAAAGGACATGATTTTGTTTTTTAGGTCAGAACCCGATGTTGGGATCAAATGTGGTTTCTGGCCCTGCGTCATGTCAGGAACATAACCCAATATCAATTATGTTGTATTGTCCAATTAGTGCCCATTGGGCATGCTCACTGACCAGTTAAGGATAGCAGGAAGGCTCTGAAAGATAAAGGGCCTTCCAAAATTGAAGGAGCTGCAACCTTTCATTTCAGGTAAGGCAGAGAAAAGGCACCCCCATTTTGAGCTGCTCTCTCAGCACTTTTAACATATTTCAAATTAAAAAGGGCTTTAACTTTCAGACCATCGTTGTGGAGGGGGAACCTTTCATGGCCAATTAGGTATGGCAGCTGCAAGGAGACCTCAGAATGATCTTGAAGCATTAGCTGGCCCAGATCTGCTGCCAAGAAGCTGCTTCCAGGCATCTGCTGTGCTTCGAACCCCAGAGAGGACCTATACACTGACAGGAGGGCTTTAATTGGTCTTTCAATTGATTTAGCAGGGCATCTGATGCTTGCAAGCAAGCGACTGTTCCTCACCTGTCCCAGCCTCCAGGAAAAGGCCGGAAAGTCAGGATAATGACAGGGAATTGGGAATTTCTGCATTTACTTGCCTCCACTACCACTCTGATATCATGGCCAAATCTTGCCCAAGATTTTTCACGTCTCTTTAGATATATTGAACTCAATTTTAATTGGTGATTTTTATTTAGAAAATGTGCAGCTCATCTCTTGGTTGTTGTGTTTGATACTGAAGCGTATAGTACGTCGATAGTGATCAAAGTAAATTTGTTATCTTTTTCCAAGTCCAACTTTGAAAAGCGTTTTTTAAAATTACAAATTAATCAAAACAAAACATCAGGCACAATAGGAAAATAACTGACTTTTATTTCCAAAAATTGACATCTGGCCTAAATCTTATAACCTTCCTCTCATAAAATCAGACACTCAAGATCAACAGATGACAATCTTCCTTGTTAAATTTGCACCTTCAACATAAGATTGTTGAATCTTCTCAATAGGAATAAATCAGTACAGTTTACTTGGTGTATATCTAGATCTAAAGTGTCATATCCATTTTGAGGAAGTGGTAAGTTTACTGCCATTTAATTTAGTTACAATTTCACTACTAAACTTCTGATTTAAAGACGAATGATGTGAAGGGGTTGCCACGTTGTGGTTAAAGTTGACCACTGGAAACTGAGTGAATTGTTGTCAAACCACTCAAATTGATAATATCTTCCACACTGACCAAAATAGCTAAGTTGCGGCTCTACCTTCATGACTCAAGCGGGAGAGAGAGCAAGTGGTGAGCATTGTTGTATCCTGGTCTCAAAGTATCATCATTGATCTCCACACTTTTCTGGTGATCCATTTGCTTTATATCATGTTGTTGTAAAATGAATTGAGAGACTGTTAACTCACTTACATGTAAGATACTTCCTGTCAAACTTCACTTTTGTTCTGAATCATTTGACCTGTGCAAATTGATAACTATCAATATAGATAAAAGGAATACAGGAAACGGAAAAATGTCAAGAGTTGTATGCAAGTTACATCTGTGTACTACCAGTGAATATAATTGATACCAAGTTATTAAGATTAGAAAACTATTCCACAACTTTTTTGAAGAATTGTTTGTAAATTAATCTTTTAAAAAACAGCTCTACATATTTTCAAAAACTGTGCTGGTTAGTGAAGAGCTACCCAGCCAAAACCTATCTTCCTGCAGTAGATCAATGGTCCTGCAGGTCAAGGCTCTTTGAGTAGGTATTTTAGAATGTGGTCAGAGTTTCTCTCACTACCACCCTCTGAGGTTGAAGTTCTAGGTTCCTACTGCTCTCTGGGTGGGAAAAATTGATTCCTCATTTCCCTTTCATGTTTCTACCAATTTCTTTAAAGCTATGCACCCTGATTTTTGAACCCTCGGCTACGACAAATAGGCCATTCCTCTTTACTCTGTCTAGGCCCCTACTAATTTTATGCACTTCAATTAAGACATCTTCTCAGCCTCCTCTGTTTCAAGAAAAACAACCCCAGCCTATTCAATCCTTCTTCATAACCCAAGCAGCAACTGAGCTTGTTGCTCTCTGTGGCCTAGTCCTGCACAGTCATATGGTTTTTTTTCTGACATTAATCAAACACCGAAAAACTCCAGGGGAAAACAGTAAAATAACCAAACTGCATTAACTCAGATTAAACGAAACACTCCAGCAATGAAGATCAATTATGCTGCTTCAGCGTCAACGTATGGGCTGTCAGTTATAGGCAAAGCAGCACCAGGTAAATAGAACTAATTTTTTTTTAAAAAAAATCCTGCACAAGAAACATGGCGTAAATACATTTCTTAAAGGCACAGTCTTGTCACAATACCAAGATCTAGGCCATTAATGTACATCAGGAAAAGCAAGGGTCCTGAAGAGCACCACTATAGACTTTACTCCAGCCCTAAAAATATCCATTGATCATTACACTGTGCTTCCTATTCTTTAGCTAATTTTGTATCCACGTTACTGTCCCTTTTATTCCATGTTTTATTCCACTTTTCTCTCTAGTGACTTGTATAGCACTGTATTGAACATCCTCTTAAGTCTCCTCTGCATCCTCTACCGTAATGTGATGACTGGAACTGTATGTAGTACTCAAGCTGTGATCTACCTAACCACTTCTAACGCAACTTAACTGTTCTTCTATGCTGTGGCTATGTGCCTTCCTAACCTTATGGACCTTTTCTATCCTACAATCTTTTACGAATCTATGGACATGTACTCCAAAATCCCTCTGTTCCCTCACGTTGCTCAGTATCTTCCATTTATTATGTATTCTCTTCCCTTATTACACCTCACACATTTCACTTCTCTGCTCAATTAACCTGATCACCTTGAACTTACTGCAATCTAAAGCTTTCCTCCTTACTAGCAACCACATGGCCATTTTTCATATCATTTGCAAACTTCTTTATCTTTCTAAACTCTACATTCGAGTTTAGTAACATAAACAAAGAAAAGCAAGGAACCAAGTACTGAACCATGTACAAGCCCCAAGAGCAACAAACAGCCTTCCAGCTGCATAAACAACCTTCTCTTATTACCCTTTGCATCTTTCATCTTTTCACAAAACCTGTTTTAGGTCAGAAAGCTTTTAACCTTTTGACCGGCCTTGCATGTAGGACCTTGTCAAAACACTTGCTAAAATTTATATAGACCACATCTACTGTATTGCCCAAAAAATCCAACTTAGTATCTCCCCAAAAAATCCATTACTATTAATCAAACATAACCTTTACTTCACAAATCCTTACTGAGTTTAATTGATTAATCTATGTCTCCTCGTTTTTTGCTCCCTCTGCCAACTTAAATGTATCATCCCTATTTACTCCATCTCAGTCCTTCATAATGCCGTTTTAAATTAAAGTTTGTGCTATCCCTCTAGATTGATTCCAATAATTTGCCCATAACCAAATTTAACCTAACTGGAATATAATCCAGTTCTGGTTACCCTGTATTTTTTTAAAAAAGTTATAAAGTTGGTCACTGAGCTCCTGACCTTCTTGTATCCTTTGTTCAAACATAATAAAACAGCTGAACTCCAGAGAGGAGGTGAGAGTGACTCCCTTGACATAAACACAGCATTTGCCCAAGTATGGCATCAAGGAGCCTGTACAGAACTGAAGTCACTGGGAATCGGGGAAAAATCCTATGCTTGGTGGAGTCATATCTGGCACAAAGGAAAATGGTTGTGGCTGTTGGAGGTCAATCATCTCAGTTCTGTTACAACAGGAGTTCCCTAGGGTACTGTCTTAGACTCAACCATCTTCAGCTGCTTCATCAATGACCTTCCTTCCAGCATAATGTCAGAAGTAGGGATATTCGTTGATAACTATACAAATGTTCAGTAACATTCATGGCTCATCAGATACTGAAGCAATCCATGTCCAAATGCAGCAAGATCTTGACAATATCCAGACTTGGATTGACAAATGGCAAGTAACATTTTGTGCCAGACAATGACCATCAACAAGAGGGAATCTAACCTTTGCCCCTCAACATTCAATGGCATTACCATCACTGAATCCCCCACTCTCAACATCCTGCGGATTACTATATATCAGAAAATGAATTGGACTAGTCATATAAATACTGTGGCAACAAGAGTTGATCAAAGGCTCGGAATCCTGCGACTTGTAACTCAACTCCTGACTCCCCAAAGTCCGTCAATCTACAAGTCAGAAGTCAGGAGTGTGAAGCAGTACTCTCCACTTGTCCGAATCAGTGCAGCTCCAACAACACTGAAGAAGCTCAATACCATCCAGGTCAAAGCAGCCTGCTTGACCATACCCCTTCCACAAACATTCAATCCTCCACCACCAACAAACGGTGGCTACAGTGTGTACCATCTACAAGATGCACAGCAGAAATTCACCAAGGCTTGCTTAGGCAGTACCTTCCAAACCCACAACCAATACCATTTACAAGGACAAACTTGGAAAGATATTGCCGTTCCTTCACTGTTTCTGGGTCAAATCCTGGAACTCGCTCCTGTACAGCACTGTGGGTATGCCTATACCTCAGGAACTGCAGCATTTCAAGAAAGTAGCTCATCATCATCATCTCAAAGGCAACTAGGAATGGGCAATAAATGTTGGTCAAGCCAGCAATGCCCATACCCTGTAAATTAATTTTAAGAAGTCCTTCTATTATCTAGCATGACTCCTCTGGCCAGGGAAATTTAAAACCTGACGGCCAGAAGTTCAACAATTTCCGCTTTTGATTTTTTTTAACGACCTGGGATAAAGCATCTGGACGAGAGAACGTGTCTGTTTTCAAAGGCATCAAACCTTTTAACACATTTTATGGTGTTCATTCCATCCAATATTTTACACTCTTCCTTAACTGTGACATCATTTATTTTTGTGACAACAACTGCATTTATCATGTGCAATAAGAGTTATCAGCTGGAGCAATGTGGAGAAAATGCCATGAGCTGCAGCATCTGGATTTCAGAGCTTCAGCAGTAGGCGGCATCACTGTGACAGACACGTGAGTTTGAGTTTTGTAGATAGCATGATAATTTATAAAGGTGCTCACCCCGCAGCTTAAAGGGATTCAAGGAGATAGGGAATGGGCAACTGTCAGACAGTCAAAAAGCATCAGGCAGGAGGCGAAGAGTCTCTTGAGTGCATTGCACTCTCCAGCCAGTAGTCTATCCTGAAAACAGTGAGAGTGATAGTCCTCTAGAGTGTAAGCTAGAGTTTAATCCATGAAACCATGACTTCCTCAAATGTAGAGAGGCAGTAGTGATGGAGGAGTCAGTGTTAAGGAAACTGACCAGCATTTCTGTGGCCACAGCTGTGAATCCAAGATGGAATGTTGTCTCACTGTGCCAGGATCAAGGATGTCATTGAGCAGGGTAAGGAGGTGGGAGGTCAGCATAGTCATTTGGCACTTGCCTCCCCTGTTCTGGTAAAATCCCAGCTGCGGTGTGGAGGCCCTTAAGTAGCCATTTGCTGGCAAACAGGCCACCTCATATCCTCCCTGATACTGGTAAGGCTCTTTCCCACTCTCTGTATTCAGGAGAATTTTCTACTTCAGTATATTTCCAGTGCAATGAGGAAGGAGACGTTGCTAGAAACTCTTGACATGGGGCTTATGTTCATTATCTGCTGCTTGCAGGCTAAAATTGGTACCAATAGAGCAACTGACACTTAACCAATGTCAAGTTATAGCTATTTGCTGAGATTTGGTATATTGTCACATTTCTGTACATAATTGCTATATAATTCCCCTGCGTTTGAGGCAACAAAGTCATTTATAGTTAGTTAAGTACATTTTAGTTTTGATTGAAATGTGAATGGATTTAGTTGGGTTTGTTGCTCACCAAGTGCATTTCTGTAGTATTTGTAGCATCATTGTATATTGAGAGTATTAATTAAAATGTTGCAATGTGGTGGTGGTTGATCAATGCAATTTTTCAAGAATGTGAATCTTTTACATATTCACTTTTAATCTTTTTGTGAGTGACAAGCATTGTCTAGGCATGTTTCCAACATCAACGTGGCTTGAGGTGTGCTTCCACAGGCTTTAGTAACCTTCCTGTATTTTGCTTTATCCTTTACTCTTAACCCAAAATTGAGTGTCAGTTGGCAATTTGACTATGTGGAATCCAGCTTGCCTGATGCTGATATCTATTGCATGTAACTGTGTATGTACATGCAACAGTTTTCACTTGAAGTTGTTTATGATCAGAAACAGGAACCTGTTTCTCATCTGTGTGTTTGTGACTACTAAATTGGCAGTGGATAGAGGATTGGTTGTCTAATAGGAGGCAGAGAGTTGGTATCAATGGGTGCTATTCTGATTGGCGGTTCGTGACTAGTGGAGTGCCGCAGGGATCGGTGCTGGGGCCTCAGCTATTTACCATTTATATAGACGATCTGGAGGAGGGGGCTGAGTGTAGGGTGACGAAATTTGCTGATGACACAAAGATGAGTGGAAAAGCAAATTGCGCGGAGGGTGTGGAAAGTCTGCAGAGGGATCTGAATAGGCTGAGCGAGTGGGCGAGGACCTGGCAGATGGAGTATAATGTTAGCAAGTGTGAGGTTATCCACTTTGGCAGAAATAATAGTAGAAGGGATTACTATTTAAAGGGCGAAAAGCTACAGCATGCCACGGTGCAGAGGGACCTGGGGGTCCTTGTGCATGAGTCGCAAAAACCCAGTCTGCAGGTGCAGCAGGTGATCAAGAAGGCGAATGGGATGCTGGCCTTTATAACGAGGGGGATAGAATATAAAAGCAGGGAGGTCTTGCTGCAACTGTACAGGGCACTGGTGAGACCACAACTGGAGTACAGTGTGCAGTTTTGGTCGCCGCACTTGCGCAAGGATATTTTGGCCTTGGAGGGAGTGCAGAGGAGGTTCACTAGGCTGATACCGGAGATGAGGGGATTGGACTATGAAGAGAGACTAAATAGACTGGGTCTGTACTCGTTGGAGTTTAGAAGGATGAGGGGGGGATCTTATAGAGATATATAAGATAATGAAAGGGATGGATAGGGTAGAGGTAGAGAGATTCTTCCCGCTTAGAAAGGATAGCAGGACTAGAGGGCACAGCCTCAAGATAAGGGGGGTGCCGTTTAGATCGGAGTTGAGGAGGAATTTCTTCACTCAAAGTGGTGAATCTCTGGAATTCTCTGCCCATTGAAGTGGTGGAGGCTACCTCGCTAAATATATTTAAGTCACGGGTAGATAGGTTTTTGACAGACAAGGGAATTAAGGGTTATGGGGAGAGGGCGGGAATGTGGAACTGATCCACTTCAGATCAGCCATGATCTTACTGAATGGCGGGGCAGGCTCGAAGGGCTAGATGGCCTACTCCTGCTCCTATTTCTTATGTTCTTATGTTCTTAAAGTCCTAGCTGTGACTGTTTAATTTTAGGATAGACTGAAAATGGAGACATTGCAACTTATTCATTTACCTGCTGACTCAAGAAGACATCTAACTGATACTTTTTTCTAAAGATATCACATTAGGATGTGTTGAACAATATATTCATAACTTTAGTAACTTCATCCAAATCTGCCCCTGCCCCAGTTCATCTGCTCCTGGAAACCCATGCTTTTGTTGCCTCTAGACTTGACTGACCTCAAACAGTCCTGTCTGGCCTCTCACATTTTACCGTCTTGAGGTCATTCAAAATTTGCTCTCTGTGAGTTTACCTGCACCAAGCTTGTTCACTTATCCCCCTTGTGTGTTGACTCCCTTTCGAAGAACAACAATATTCTAAAATTCTCTTTAAAACAGAAGTAATATACTACAAATGTTGAAAATGGGAAACATGGCATACTGGTAATGTAACCGGACTGGTAATCCAGAGGCCCATTCTGCAGACTTGGGTTTAAATCCCACCATAGCAGCTAGTTGAATTTAAGTTTAATTAATAAATTTAGAATTTAAAACTAGTCTGAGTTGCTGGATATGCCAGCAGGTCAGTCAGCTAATTAGCTTAGCCTTTTTGTTTTTAAGTATTGCATTTTGTAAAATATATAAACTTGGGAATAGTTTCAAATGGTAACATTTAAAATTGTTCACCATTGAATATTTTCGGGAGGATGTAAAGTAAGACCATTATTTCCAAATCATGTGCACTTTTTGATGCCTGTCAATCTCACTTGCCATTTCCTCACACTGCACTGTCATTGATTCTGCTTTACTGTCTGGTCCATGTTTTCCAAGACACACTCACTTGTGCTGCCACCACTGCTGCTGTGTAGAGGAATCACATCATTTTTCTCATTCTTCCCAGTGTGATTTACCTTTCCTTTATTAACAGAAGAATGGCTTATTATCGCAAGTTTTGGTGTGCTTAGTGCTCTCACTCTCTTCTACATGATAATCAAAGCAACCACAGGCACTGCAGCAGATGAGTAAGTATTCAACCAATTCCCTTTTTTTTTCAATTTTGTAAATCATGCTGTTTTCCAGGTGACATATCGAATTATGTGGATATGTGTAGCTTGTCTGGAGGTGTCCTGCATGTGCTCTCAGTGAGTGTTACAAGACAGGATTTCCTTCGTTTAACCAGTTGGCTACTTGACCTAAACTGCATTCACTCATTAATGTGCCAGGAAAACCCTGTTCAAAACCTACCTTATGTATTCAAAAAATCAATTCAAGATAAGTCCCATTTTAACTACTCAGAGATAATAACCACAACCATTATGAATCACAGTCATTTGTTCTGAATTTTACAAGTTGATGATGCAATTTATTACAGGACGTTTGTATCATGTGTTAATGGGACCAACTTAATTCTGTTGGATCCAATAAGAACTGATTCAGCAGTCAAGTCAAACTTCCTTTTGATTAGTGGTCTTTCATGTAGAGTTTACACATTTAATCCAGTCATAGATTTGGTAAAGATGTAAACTTGTATTCACGTCAACGTATATCTGCATACAAATTTGGTTTCACAATCAGTTTACAATCTGATTTATTTGTGCTATTTCAAATATTGGACAGAAGAACTCAGTCATGCAGGGATGGAGAGCAGGTTGGTGGATTAATGGCTACAGACAAGGAATGTCCAAAGCATTTCCTTGATTACGTTTTCCTGATTTGAAACTCAGCAAGAGTGATTAATTTAACTACCTGTGTTTAATCTTGGGTGGGCTTCTCCAGTGTAAGATGGCCAATAGATTTTCTGGATCAGACAAGAACTGCCATCGTTCATAACTATTTACTATCTCATTGCTTTAATATATTTGAGAAAAGTGAATGACTTAGCACCATAAAGTTGTAGAATATTGGCAACAATAAACCTCTGTTCTGCCCAGAAATATGTATTGTGTATTAGAGATGTAGGGGCTGATAATTGGCAAGTAACATTCAAGCCACACAAGTGTTAGTCAATGATCTCTTAACAGCAGAAAATCTAACTATCTCTCTTGAGATTCTCCACTGAATCCAACTTCCCTCCCCCAAATTCACTAACCCATTAGCACTGTGGCTACAAGACTAGAAAGGAAGCTGGGATTTTGGCATTGAGTAACACACCACCTGACCTCTGCCATGCTTGTCCATCATTTGCAAGGCACAGTCAGGAGTGTGATGGAACATTCTGCACCTGTATGATTGAGTGTAGCTCTAACAGTGCTCAAGCTTAACAGCATCCAGAAAAAAGCAACTTACATGATCAACACTCCATTCCCCACCTTAAACAACATTTCCTCTACCATTGGCACACAGACTAAGCAGCGTGTTCTAACTGCAGGATGCACTGCAGGAGCTCTCCAAGGCATTTTTGGCAGCACCTTTCAACCCTGTAACTTTTGTCATCTAGAAGGACAAGGGTAGCAGATGCATGGGAATGCCACCATCTGCAAGTTCTTCTAGTAACACCATTCTGACTTGCATACTTTCACTGTCGCTGGGTCAAAATCCTGGGGCTTCCTTTCTAACAGCATTGTGAACTGCAGTAGTTCAAGAAGGGAGCCTACCACTTTCTCAAGGGCAATTAGGGATAGGAAATTAATGCTGACCTTGTCAGTAACACACTCAACCCATGAATGAGTTTAAAAAATATATAGAAACAGCAGGAGACCGTTCAGCCCCTTTAGCCTGTCTGCCATTGAACAAGATCATGGCTAATCTGTACCTTAACTCCATCCACTTGCCATGTTTCCAAATTCTTTATACTTCTGGCTAGCAAAGTATCTTTCAATCTCAGATTTAAAGGTATTAATTGAGCTAGTATCTACTACTTTTTGTGAGAAAGTGTTCCACACTCTATCACTATTTGTATAAAGTGCTTCCTAACTTTTCTCTCAAATGACCTGGTTCTGATTTTAAGGTTTGTCCTCTTGTCCTAGGCTCCCCATCTATCCAATCAATTCCTTTCAAACCCCCACGGACCATAATCAATGCATGAAATGGTAAAATGGGGAGTAGGAGAGGAACACAAAGAATGCATCTTAGAGAGGCAGGGGAAGCAGCCAGCTTCCATCTCTGAAAATCCGTATAACCAGCAAGTAAGTTAAGTGCCAGTAGCCACGTTGGTACCTATAGGTCAAGGATCAGTTTATCAAATGTTTGAGATTGTTGACTTCCAAGAAATAAATTGCCCCAGCTAAATTAGAGCATACATTTAAACCATGTGTGACCACTAAAGAAATATTGGAGAAGGTTGGCATAACATGGAATTTCTGAGCGTTATTTACTCTTACATGTTTAACTAATAAATAACCTACAGGAATTAGGTTCATATTTTGAAATGATTTCAATGCAATTAGGGATACACACATTAAATGAACAGTATGATTCCCATTTTAGATATGAAAATGAAACAGCACAGTGGTGAAAGATTGGAAATGAAAGAAGATAATTGCACAGGTAAGTACCATCAGGCCAAGTACGTCAACAAGAGACTTTCACCATATCAATTTTAAAGGCGTTTGAATTTGGATGAGTACCTTTTCTGTAGGATACACTAAACCGCCATTATCAACTATCTTGTGTGGATTATACCATTGGGAGTATAGCAACTGGGCTATCCATTTCACCCTATCCCAATGTCGCCTTTACAGACTCTTGGAAACACCCCAGTAGAGAAAATATTTTCCATCTTAAATATATGTGAAAGGAAGTTGAACTCTTAGCAAAAGGAGATATTCCTTCTGTTATGGGAAACTTGCTAAAGTGCTTCAACCTGACTGACTTGGACTCACTCTGAGGTCTAGATATCCTTTAAAGAAAGATTTTCCAAAGTGTAACCTAGTGCTGGTTGAGAGGAACAGGACGTGTACATATCCAGCTGTGATTATAACTGTGCATAAGGATATTGTGCTTTTAAATTGGATGAAACAATAGATTTCATTGTTTGCTAGTACACTTTCCATTCCTTTTTCTTTTCACCTGTCAAGAGTTCTAGAACCTGTTTGAAACCAAGCACATGTAGGGCTGAATTTAATGGTCATGGTAGTGGACTCATCCACTGGTTGAAGAGCCGGTAGCAACCATTCCTTGGCCAATCTTTGCCAACTCTCCCCCATCTCAGAATTATTTAAAATAACAGGCACCTGCCTCATTAACAACAAGATTATCTACCTCAAGAACTGCCGGTTAATCTGAAACTGTCAACTCTTCAGTACTGGCAGCTTCACTGACTGCAATGACCACTCCTAGAACCTAGGAGCAGAAACATCACTGGAACCCTGGAGGAAAGATGGGTGAAGAAGGATGGCAGTGATCAGTCAAAGAGGCCCCAGCAGGGGCAGAGATGGGGCCTTTCCTCTTCCTATGCCCCTGGCAGGTCTCTCCATTGGCTATTGGTTGCCCAAATAGCAGAAATCCAAACTCCAGCTGCTGGCATGCACACCAGGGTTTACTTGACTGTTTATCCACATGGCTGGCCCCTGCCAGCCACTGCTAGAATATCAGTAACAATGGGATGAGGCTTTAAGTAGTCTGTGTGGCCACATGGATCTCATTTGGTCTCTGGGTGGGAAGGCCATCCTTGACCCTTCCCTCCCTGACTTAATCGGGGAACTGGGAAGGCAACAAGGTCTCCAGCCACATCTTCCCATCCCTTTTTACGTTCCCTCCTGCCCTCCTTGAGCCTTCCAGTTCACTACTGGAAGAACATTAAATTCTGCCTCTTGTCATTAAATTGACCTGAATAGCTTGATCGCTTGTTCATAAAATTTCTTTTTAAATTATCTGATTTATATCTTTGAATATAAAAATAGATTCTGTGCTACCCTGTTAAAATGCTGCTGAGGAAGGAATTTCTTCCTTCCTTCCTGACGAAGGAATTTCTGAAGAATTTCTTCAGCCAGAGAGTGGTGAATCTGTGGAACTCATTGCTGCAGAAGAGAACCTGTACCAGAATCTGGCTGTAATTTAAATATCTGAACCATTCTTGTCCTCTTCTCTCCCTCCACCAATTTCTGAGCATGAATCGGCTTCTTTTATTATTATGTTCAATGTATGACTGTCCAGTTTTAGGCCTGCCTCACAATACCAATAAACACTATTAATCCATCACCAGTGATTAGTGAGAAATTGCTCATAGATTGCATCTTTGTCACAAGTTATACATCTTCCATGCACTGAGATGTGGCAAATGGTACAGTAACATTCACCTATACAATTTAATTATCAATCCTACAGCAACAGCATTTAATTTGATTTTTTTTTAGAGATTGTGTACTTTTTTTCAATTCTACCTAGCCCCATTATTGCAATAAACTGTGACATATCAAGGGAAGCTCACAGTATGTGTGAGTAGGATTATTTGGGGATAGTTACTCCTAAGGCTGACAGGAGCCTGATCAAAATGGTGGGAATATCAAACAGAAACAACTGAGCAGGATAGTGGTAATGCTGGGCAAGAGTTCAGTGGTTTCCATGAAGCAAGCAAGATATTCACTTTTGGCTATTGACAAGAGAAGGCTGGTATTGGTGGCAACTGTTGAGTGAGAGATAAAGCAAGATATCAGTGTGTGTAGCTAATAGGAGATTAGGCAGAAATGAATGCTCTTTGGGCCAAAGTAACAACTGGGAGAAATACCTGTACCATTGTAATGCTTGTAGCAAATGTGCGCCAATTTTGGAGATGAAGCATTTTTATAATCTGTTCAAAGAAATGTTGATAGCTAGATAATTTGAGGGATTCTTTTGTTTATGGCCTTGTATTTGCAACATCCCAGCATTAAATTATGTACGTATTGCCTGTTTTACTTTCTTTTCAAAGTGCTGCAGCTATGCTGTAGTTAATGGCTCATTTCCTGGATTTTTCCATTAACCTGGGCATATCTGAAGGAGCATTTTTTTTAAAAATGCGCAGAATCTCAGAACTGGAACTCCTAATCTCCCTTTAGTCATTCCTCCTTTTTGCAATTTGTGTTATTAACAAGAAGAAAAATGCTTCAGATGTTGAAAATCTGGAAGAGATGCAGAAAATGCTGGAAATACTCGACAAGTCAAATCTGTCATCACCTGCTTGTTTCTTTCATTGTATTTCAGGGCCACTGGATCCCATTCATGCTTTGTCAGAATTTCAGTGTTTTTCTTCATCTTTACAAAACCATTCATATATGCTCTGAGACCCATATCCATCTTTTGTTTCTCATTTCTCATTTCCACGTCATTTCTCACATTATTGCTTCTTTTTGTCATTCCATTATTGTTACTTTCATTTAACCATCTCCAATCCCCCACCTAATCACAAACCATTCTATTTTTCTTCTCCCTGTACCCTTTCACTGGCTGTGCTGCTCCTCATTGGTAATAATTGATCATCGAACTGAAACACATAACCCCTCTCCTCCATCTCTACAAATGTTGCATGACCTGAGTACTTCTACCATTGTTTGTTTTCATTCATAATATCCCTAGCTTTAGTTTACTTTTTTTTACCCTTTTCTTATTTGTTCTCGGGATTTAGGTTATTTATTGCTTACCTGTGTCTGTCTTTCGAAGGTGGGGTTGGACCATCTTGAACCATTTTAGTCCACATGGTGAAGGTGTATCACAGTGCTGTTAGATAGGAAGTTCCAGGATTTTGACCCAACAACAGTAAAGAAACATCCATATATGTTCAAGCCATGACATACTTAGAGCTGAATGTGTTTTCTGAAACCATATGAAAGTGAAGTGAAAGTAATAACAATGACTTTATGTATTCCATTGAGAAGCCTGTTATTTTTCAACCACCTGGATAAACGCTTGGACCAGCAGTCCAAAGATGCGCACATTAGGTTGATTGGCCGTGTTAAATTTCCCCTTAGTGTCCGCGGATGCATAGGTTAAAGGGATTAGCGGGGTAAATTTGTAGGGTTATGGGAATAGGGCCTGGGGGGACATTGTTGTCAGTGCAGACTCGATGGGCCAAGTGGCCTCCTCCTGCGCTGTAGAGATTCTGTGATACCTTTGGAGAGAGAATTAGGCCATTAACCTGAACTGTTAATTGTTGCTCTTTCCACAGATGCTGCTAGACCTGCTGAGTATTTCCAGCACTTTGAGTTTTTATTTTGGATTTCTAACATCTGCAGTATGTTTCATTAGAAGAACACTGAACTTAAAGGTCACAGATCAAACTTCAGTACTACTCAGCTTTAAATTTAAAAATCAGAGGAAATATTGTGACTCTCTTTCACCTGTTGTGTATATTTGATTTGTAAATGTGAAAATCATCAACAGTTGATCAGAGATTTTTTTCATGCATTAAAATGCTCATGAAATTCCATGCGTTAGATTTACCACAAAAATGCAGTTTATAGCTTAAAAGACAATAACCGGAAAACATTGTCCATTGCCTATTGGAAAAAGAGATACTGGGCTTTTGTTGACCTCAAATTCACTGAAAACAAGTTGGTTTGAAAGGTATGCAAGTTCAGCCATACCTGGAAATTCCTTATAACAAAGCAAATATCTCTGCCATGTGACACTGTACACAATTACAATTAACTGGTCCAATACTGAAGCAAAATAACTCAGTTCCAATAAACATGATGCTCTGTTGAGGCAAGCAGGAGGAAATGAAATACAACTGATTCATCAGCAATGCAAATGCAATCCCTTTGGGACAAGTAGCATTAGGCTACCTAAAGATGAAAAGACAGACTTTAATTTCTCCAACTCAACTCACAATTCAAAGTGTTTTTCCTCTATTAATAGTCCTAGATCACATGGCTGTCTTCATCCAGGACATATGGCCCAATCCCAAGTGTTGACTGTTCAAAATAATGCCTTTAGATTTTTACAATCATCAAATCAGGCATAGTGGATTTCTGATTACAGTCTCTGCTGAAAGACCAGCTCTGAATTTTCTGATTGTTGTGCAGATAGTTATGATCAGAAAATTGTGCTAATATCTCTTGAGAAGGTACAGATAGTCGATACTACATATAAGTGTCAATTTAGGTTATGTGCTTAATGACTACACAACTTTTTGCTTTGGTGGTTAGAGTCGACCAACTGAGCCAAGCTGACATTAAAGTTGACACTTAAGATTTATTTAGCTATACAATGGCGCCACCATGAAGTAAATGCTATGAATTTTATAGGCAATTCGGGTGTGAATAAAATTAATTCTTGGTATCTGTATTCAAATTCCATATAGCCAATTTAGCCAATCTACAACAGGACAATATTTTTAAAATACTTTTTAAAGACTTAAAGTAATGAATCTTTTTAACTCATGACTTTTAATAATGTTTTCCTTCTGTTCACAGGCCTTTGTGTTGTTGAATCCAGTCCTGCTGCAACAACTGAGCATTTCAATCTGCCTTTCTATTCCTAGGAATTCTGCTAAAGCAAAATCTATTTTTTATATGTTATTTTTTCACATGCTTCAATGAAAGCTTTGTAAGAAAATTCTGTCAATAAAAAAAGTGGAACTACATTTGTTTAATGTTCTTATTTGTGTTTTATGTTCTGGTCACACAAATTGCATTGAGATTCCTTCAGTGCTTGTAAACAACCTACTGTAAATTCTCAGTCCTTAGGGAATCTTGCTTGTTAATGTGCCTGGGATTGATTACTTTGAGGCTATCGTTTATTACATTTTAGTATAATATAATTTTAAGTTTTATGACCAATACAATCTGACTCTTGTTCCAGCTCATCTGAAATAAACATTTATGCAACAAAATGCAACCTTCAAGTTTTATTTCCTAAAACTTGTGCAAAGGTGTTAATATCCAAAGGATTTGTGGATGTCCCTGTTATACTGTTATTGTTGTTACTGTTTCCTTGAATAAATTGCACCGTATGCAAGGTGCACAAGTAAGCTGAGTCACAGACAATTTACAAACAAAAAAACAGAGGTACTCCACATAGGTTATTTTCACATATTCAAGTGAGCTATCACTTTGTAACTAAATACTGCAAATAAAGGAAGTTCCTAATATTTTTTCTACATCCCCTGCTTGTTGCAAAAATCATATCTAATCCATTTGTTGCTTGCTTCTGTAGGAAAAAGCTTTCTTTCATTCATTCATTCATGGGATGTGGGCATTGCTGGCAAGGCAAGTATTTTTTTGCCCATCCCTAATTGCCCTTGAGAATGTGACAGTGAGCTGCTGCCTTAAACTGCTGCAATCCATGTGGTGTAATGTGCTTTTAGGCAGGGAGTTCCAGGATTTTGACCAAGCTACAGTCAAGAAACGGCAATATATTTTCACGTTGGGATGGTATGTGCCAACCATAATATTGACAGATCCAGGAACTGTACATCAATCACTCAAACATCAAATGCAGCTCTTTTCGGGAAGCCCAGTACAGCCATGGCAGATTTTTTTTTAACTATTGAATTTGTAGACCCACAAAGCAATATCAATACACAAAATAAATACACGTTTACACTTAAGATCGCAGTCACTTCCATTTTACTTCAATGGGCAGAAAATATAGCAATGATTCTGAGAAGTTGTGAAACATCATCTAGTCTTGTCAAATCTTCTAAAAATTGTTTATTTCAATAGTATAGCTAAACTCATGGTTGAGTACCAAACATGTACTTTTATTTCGGAAATTGAAGTTGCTAAATTTATCAGTGTCATTAATTAAGCGTATGAAAATATATTGGTAATGATTTAATTAAGTGTGTTTTATTTCAATAATGACTTGTTGCTACATACCATGTATTTTTTTTACTTGGCATGAGGGCGATTTTGGCAAGGCTGCATTGCTTGCCCTGTAAAGGTAGTGGTAGACAGAGATCAACTCATTGCAGTTCTGTGCTGAAGGCCATCCCGTGATGGTGTTAGCCAGAGAATTTCAGACTGCTTTACTCATGAAAACGGAGGAATGCCAAAATGACACCAGTAACAGGATGGTTTTCCCTTTGACCCCATTCACCTCTGATTTTATTAGGGCTTTCATATGACAGAGTGTGGCACCACCTTTATATTGATGGCACTACTCTCTTTTCTACTCAGGCATTCAGTGACCAGGTACCAGCAATGGTTTCATGGTCATCATTAGAATATTAATTCCAGACTTTTTTATTGAATTCAAATTCCACCACTGTGGTGAGATTCGAGCCCAGTCCCTAGAGTATTATGCTGCGTCTCTGGATTACTAGTCCAGGATCTCTTGGTGACCATTATGTCTAAAGATGTGCAGGTTAAGTTGATTGGCCATGCTAAAATTGCCCCTTAGTGTCCTGGGATGTGTAGGTTAGAGAGATTAATGGGTAAATGTGTAGGAATATGGGGATAGGGCCTGGATGGGATTGTGGTCAGTGCAGACTCGAAGGGCCTGTTTCTGCACTGTAGGGTTCTATGATTCATACTCATGCAAAGTGCTTTGGGACATTCTTATAAGTTAAAGACATAACATAAGCACAAGTTGATATTTAAATAGAATCATAAATGTTTACAGCACAGAAGGAGGCCATTCAGCCCATCATGTTCACACCAGTCAACAAAGATCTGCTTACACTAATCCCATTTTCCATCATTTTATTGAAAGAAATAATGAAGGAAAAGTTGTAAATCGCAGGCTCTGTTATTTTGAGAGATTTTTTACCCCCTGGGTTTGTTGGAAAATTGGATTGTCTTCAAAGCAAAAAAATGTATTTGTATATAATTGCAGGATTGGCTGCTTGTACAGTCTGCCGCAATTTGCTGCTTCTACTTCCTGCTGTGCTGGTCCTTGTTTATTAATTTGTGGCCTGGGCATTAGTACTTATTACACTAACTGCCCTTGACAAGGTAGTTGTCAAGTGCCTTAAACCCTGCAGTCCAAGTGGTGAAGGTGCACCTATGATGTTGTTAGGGAGAGTGCTGCAGAATTTTTACATGACAGATTTGAAACGAGAGCCAACACATTTCCACATCAGTATGATGTGAGACTTGCAAATGATAGGTTCCAATGTGCTCACTGCCCTTCTCCTAAGTATTAGAGTTATGGGTCTCGGACCTGTTGTCGAAATAACTTTGCCAAGTGGTTGTATTGCATCTTGCAATCCAGAGTGCACCATTGATAGTGGAAGTGCATGTTTAGACTCCTGGATGGGCTCCCAATTAAATAGGCTGCTTTATCTCAAATGGGACTGAGCTTCTTGTATTCTAGTTGGAGCTCCACTTGTCCAGCTAACTGGAGAGTATTCTGTCGTACTCCTGACGAGTTTTGTGGAAAGACTTTGGGGAATCTTGAAGGGAGTTACTCATTGCAGATTAATCAACCTTTGATGGTATTTATGTCATTGATTCAATTAATGCATCTGGTCACTGGTGACCCCTCAGGTTGCTGAGGGGTCACCAGGCATTCAGCAATAGTAATGCTGTTGAATGTCAGGGGATGGATTCACTTTTTACAGATTATCATTACCTGGCATGTGTGTGCTAATAGTGCTATATAAATTCAAATTTTGTTGTACAGTGAAAATGTCATTAATCACTTATCAAACTTCAATGATGTTCTGGACTGGCTGAGTGCAAGCAAGGACTACTTCATGACCCAAAGAGTTCTAAATGGAATTAAACATTGTAGTCATCAGAAGATGTTCACTTCTGAACTTGTAAAGTACTTGAAAATGGTTAGGCCTAGGACAGTGCCCCAAAGAAGTCCTGCAACAATATCTTGGGCTGAGATGATTGGCCTCCACCAAAAACCATCTTCCCTTGTGCTAGGCACAGTGCCAACCAGAGGAAAATTTTCCTCTGGTTCCCATTGATTTCAGTTTTGCCAGAATTCCTTGATGTCACGCTTGGTCAAACACTGGCCTAAATTTTCATCACTGAGGCAGTTAACATGAGTCAGGAAAATTCCTGGCTCAGCTCACCTGCCTTGGGTGCAGGTTAGAGTTCGGCCAATTGTGCCTGGAAACAAGATCACAGGCAGGCACAGTGGCTGACCAGCGCAGCGGTGGGCTATTGGTCTACCTCAGTGCTATAAAACTTGTTAAAATAGAAACAGAAAGGCCTGCCAGCCCTCATTCTTCTCACCCCTCACTCACCCCTATGGTCCCTCATGCCTTGCATGCCAAGGTAAGGACCCACCCCCACTCATCTACCCCAGATGGACCCTCAGGCGTGAAAGGTGAGGTGCTCTCAGGCACCTCCTATGTGCTCTCATGCTCCCATGTCAACCTCTGGCACTTCCATGACCATTCACTGCAGAGAAGCAGTAAAACCTGTGGAGACAGGATGTGTGAAAAGATCATTCAAAAACAGTCATTAAAAATTTTCCACTTTTAAACAAAAGTTTTACTACAGGATCCAGCCCCTTTAAAGTTCTAATAACTTAAGGGCAATACAATGTGGAACAAATTTTGGAGCATTTCTAACAAAGTTACTGACTTGGATGGAATCATTTGGCACAGAAGGAAGCCATTTACCGATTGTGCCTTTGCCAGCTCTTCAATCTTGTGTAAAAGTCAAATTTCTAAGACTACATTTTTTTGCTTAAAAAGAAGGGGTTAAACTTTACACGAGTAATAGTTTCAAGGGGCTAAAATCCATCATCCTATCATAGAGTTGCCAGCTCAGAGACTGATCCTGCTAATCATTCTCTCAAAACTAACACAAAAGAAGCCAAAAAGTAGTTTTATTATTGAATTTTTATTTATGAATAAATAATAACCTCCACAGAGAAAGACATTAATTTGTGTGCACTAAACTTATTAAATTAATAACAAAGCCAAAAATATAAATTTATACTTTCATTCATTATTTATAATAGCAAAGAAAAGAATATCACTTAAAAGCAGAAAAAGAAACAAGAAACACAATGGAGATGATGTTGATGATGTATCATTCAAGAAGCAGTTTGAGATAATCATAGAATCCCTATGGTACAGAAAGAGGCCATTTGGCCCATCAAATTTGTACTGACCACAATCTCACCCCCAGGGTCTATTCCTGTAACCCCACATATTTACCCTGCTAATCCCCTTGACACTAGGGTCAATTTAACATGAATGTGTAGTAAAGTTCATGAAATCAACCCTCTTCTTTGTCTTCAATGACATATCAATAACTTCCTCAGGTCACTGTCTATGTGGAATTTGCACATATCTGCATAGGTTTCCTCTGGGTGCTCCAATTTCCCCCCAAACTCTAGAGATGTGCGGATTAGGCTGATTGGCCATGTTAAATTGACCCTAGTGTCAAGGGGATTAGCAGGGTAAATGTGTGGGTTTACAGGACTAGACCCTGGGGGTGGGATTGTGGTCAGTACAAATTTGATGGGTGGAATGGCCTCTTTCTGTACCATAAGCATTCTACGATTATCTCAGACTGCTTCTTGAATGATACATCATCAACATCATTTTCATTAGCAAACAAGTCATCGGTGGCCCTATGATCTCTCAAATAATCATCGTTTGTGCCATCAAGTGGATCAGATGTCCCATATTTCTTGAATGAGTTAACAACTACCTTCATTCTGATTTCATCCTAGGCTGCTATAACCCATTCATACAGGGCTGCTAACATACTGCTCATATACTGTCTCTCTTGATAAATGTCATCTCTCTTCTAATCATCCAGTCAATCTGTTTATTTCTCAAGCTATCCTTGAAGGACTTCTAATGATTGAATGAATCTGATTAGACCACTGGGAATCACTACAATATCAGCATTTTGTGATCTAATTTCAGCAATTTCTACTTTCTCAGAAGACTAAGGAAATTTGGCATGTCAGCTACGACTCTGACAAACTTTTACACCTCAGAAAGCATTCTTTCTGCTTGTATCACAGTTTGGTATGTTTCTGCTCTGTCAAGACCGCAAGGAACTACAAAAGATCTTGAATGCATCCCAATCCATCATGCAAACAAGCCTCCCATCCATTGACTCTGTCTACACTTCCCATTGGCTTGGCAAAGCAGCTAGCGTCAAGGACCCCACGCATCCCGCATATTCTCTGTTCCACGTTCTTCCTTCGGGAAAAAGATACAAAGGTCTGAGATCACGTACCAACCAACTCAAGAACAGCTTCTTCCCTCTGTTGTCAGACTTTTGAATTGACTTGCATTAAGTTGATCTTCCTCTAAACTCTAGCTATGACTGTGACACTACATTCTGCACTTCTTTGTTTCTTTTTCTATAAACGGTATGTTTTGTCTGTGTAGCGCACAAGATACAATACTTTTCACTGCATGTTAATACATGTGACAATAATAAATCAAATCAAATCAACATCATTGAGATGGTGTGATCTGAACATGCCCCAGCTGAGAAGACTTTTTCCTTGCGTGATCCTCCTATTGAAGAACTCAAAACTTTCCTCAAGCATATTTTCATCACAGCTTCAACCATTCAACCTTTATTGTGAAGGTGGATGACTACTCCTTTTGGAAATTGCTGTTTTGGGAGGGCTTTTCCTTTGTATATCACCATTGGCTTGAGCTTTGTCCCATCAGATGTACCCTGTTGAATCTATTTTTTTCATGACCACTGACAGCCTTTCTCTCCAATTTCACTCACTGTTTGATTGGCTGGATGTCACAATTCTTGGGTGTTTCATTCACGTTCCCAATGCAGGCCATTCTGTATCTAATATTTTATCGATGTTTAATAATAACCACTGAAATGCAGTAAACTTGCTATCAAGTTCTGCTGGGAGACATTGTGAAATCTTGGTCTGTTGTTGCAATACAAAGTTATTTCTCTTCATCAGCCTGACACACTATTTAGGGCTGTCTTTGAAATCTGCAAGTACCTAATTTTCATGCTTATTTCAGGGCCAAGGCTTGAAAAGATTCTACAGAAACTGTTCATTCTAGTGATTTTCATTGATGCATTTTGCAATTCTGTTTTCCAACTGTGGCCACATGCTTGGCTTCTCTTTATTTGCTCATTTATTCTTAGGCATTTGCCTAAACTGTGTATAGAGACTTTTCCAGTCACTAATGTTGCTGTCTAATATCTTAAATTCTCAGGCTGTTCACAATTATTTGACTACTCTGCAATCTCAGTGACTTTAAGTTTGAACTGGGTGGTGTATCAGCCATTCCTCCTTGAGACCAGGTTGCCACAATAAAGGGTGGGAATGACAGGACTGCAGAGCATATCTATGAGGTGGTATTCTTGACATCACGTGTTGAGTTATGGAGCTGAATGGCTGCCTTCAGTATTTTATGATTCAATCAGTGAGTAGATTTGCACTGGGCAGGTTAGACATTAGCAGTGAGTAGGTGGTAAATACAGAAAATTTGATTATTTGGCTAAAAGCCAGGCATTGACTTACAGATGAAAAATATGAAAAATGAATGACTTTTTTAACCGAAAGTCTGGGGTTGATTTTTGTATGAGATTGCGCATTGCTCAAGTGTATACAGTCATCCCACTCCCTTGCTCTTTACCCATTCCTGGTAATTTTCCTTTTTAAAGTACCTATTTAATTCCTATTGTAAGTTACCATGGAGTCTATTCCACCACCATTTCCAGCATTGCATTCTGGATCATTGTAACTCACTACGAAAATAATTTCCCTCAATTCACCTCTGGTTCTCTTGCCTTAAGTTAATTGCAAGCCGTGTGTCAAAGAACAAAGAAAATTACAGCTCAGGAACAAGCCTTTCAGCCCTCCAAGCCTGCACCAACCATGCTGCCCAACTGAACTAAAACCCCCTACCCTTCCAGAGACCATACCCCTCTATTCCCATCCTATTCATGTATTTGTCAAGACGCCCCTTGAAAGTCACTACTGTATCTGCTTCCACTACCTCCCCTGGCAATGAGTTCCAGGCACCCTCTACTCTCTGAGTAAAAAGATCTGCCTCGTACATCTCCTTTAAACCTTACTCCTCACACCTTAAACCAGTGCCTTCTAGTACTTGACTCTTCCATCCTGGGAAACAGCTTCTGACTATCCACTCTGTCCATGCTTCTCATAATCTTGTAGACTTCTATCAGGTTGCCTCTCAACCTCCGTTGTTCCAGTGAGAACAAACCAAGTTTCTCCAACCTCTCTTCATAACTAATGCCGTCCATACCAGGCAACATCCTGGTAAATCTTTTCTGTGCCTCTCCAAAGCCTCCACATCCTTCTGGCAGTGTGGCGACCAGAATTGAACACTGTATTCCAAGTGTGGCCTAACTAAGGTTCTATAAAGCTGCAACATTACCTGCCAATTTTTAAACTCAATGCCCCACCCATTGAAGGCAAGCAAGCCATGTGCCTTCTTGACTACTTTTTCCAACTGCATTGCTACTTTCAGTGACCTGTATACCTGTACATTCAGATCCTTTTGCCTACTAATACTCTTAAGGTTTCTGCCATTTACTGTATATTTCCTATCTGTATTAGACCTTCCAAAATGCATTGCCTTACATTTATCTGTATTAAACTTCATCTGCCATCTCTCCGCCAAAGTCTCCAACTGATCTGTATCCTCTGATGATCCTCATCGCTATCCGCAAATCCACCAACCCTTGTGTCGTCTGCAAACTTACTAATCAAACCAGTTACATTTTCCTCCAAATCATTTATATAAATATTACATGCAGCAAAGGTCTCAGCACTGATCCCTGAGGAATGCCACTTGTCACAGCTCTCTATTCAGAAACACACCCTTCCACTTCTACCCTCTGTCTTTTTTGAATGAGCCAGATTTGTATCCCCCTTGCCAGCTCACCTCTGATCCCATGCGACTTCACCTTCTGCAGGAGTCTGCCATGAGGGACCTTGTCAAAGACCTTACTGAAAGTCCATGTAGACAACATCCACTGTCCTAACCTCATCAATCATTTTCATCACTTCCTCAAAAAACCTGATCTCCCCTTCACATCCTGCAGTCGCTGTTAATAGCAACAATTTAGCAAAACTTTGTAAGTATCGAGTATTTGTTTTCTGAGTTCCTTAACTTTAGATAATTATTATTTTATATACAAAAATAACTTACCTTTTCAGCTGAGTCTGAAATCAATATTACGATGGAAACAATTTTGAAAGATATTAATTAAACATTATGATAGTTTCATTATGGGTTAACTGCAAGTTCCTAATTGGCATCTTTTAAACATTTGAGTAAATTATATATTTTAATCTTGAGCAAACCCTCATGCTTGATTGGTAGTTTTAATATTTATATTTGATTAAATCTAGCGCGGCTTGCTTAACAGGGGATGAGTGTTTATCTATTACCTGTAGCTTAGTTGGCAGCATTCTCACCTCTGCGGAGGAGGTTGTGGGTTCAAGCTCCATTCCAAAGACTTCACATAGTCCAGACTGACACACTCAGTGCTTTGCTATAGGAGGTGCAGTCTTTCAAATGAGCTGTTAAACTCTGAGGCGAGAACAGAAAATGCTGAAAATCTCAGCAGGTCTGGCAGCATCTGCAAGGTGTCCCTACAGATGCTGCAAGACCTGTTGAGTTTTCCCAGTGTTCTCTATTCTTGTTTCAGATTGCAGCATCTGCCACAATCCCTCCTCAACACTATTTTGAAGGCAGGTTCTCCCTGGTATCCTGGCTATATTTAATCCTCAACCAACATCGATTTAGCAGGAATGGCAGCACCTGTGAAGAGAGAAAGTGTTCCAAAGAAGAGATGTGTTGGACTCAAAGCATTAAATCTGTTGGTCTCTCCATAGATGCTGCAGTAACTGCTGAGTTTTTTCCAGCACGTGCTGTTTTTATTTCAGATTTCCAGCATCTGCAATGTTTTGTTGTAACATGAATATCTGAAGTTATTTGATGTGCTTATGTGTCACTTCATGAAGTTTATTGTTAATTATTTTGCCATTTTCAAAATGATGAATATGATTGTGGAAATCACTTGGATATAGAGGTGTAACTCTTAAGTGCTTGGCATTTGCCCTGGACCAGACATTTAAGTTTTTAGCCCATGCACAGTGGTATTAATGAATGCTTGGGAAGAATAAGTAACTTTTGAACCTATCGTTCTCAATGTTCCATACCACAGAGTTTTCCATCTCATGTCTTGATCTGTTGTAGAATCATTGACAGAGATTGATAGCTAATCAACAACTGTGACTACCAAGATGGTAAAAGGTGAACTAAATTTCTTCTTTTTAAATATTTATCCAATTACTTTTATGAAAGTTACTATTGAATCACTTCCCCTACTCTTTTGGTACAGTACTCCAAATCACAACAACTGACTGCACAAAGTTATTTTCATATTGCCGATAAGGGAGACATGTTCCCAAAGCTTTTCATCTTGAACTCATCAGAACAAATGCAAGATGTCAAGTTTCAACTGAATACAATTTGTGCTACAAGAGAAAAGAGTGCAAATTGGTTGGCAACTTGACACTGATTTGCTGAGGCATTGCCTTGGAGAAAGCAATGGGGAACTACAGACTCCCCAGATTCCTGGGTAATTGAAAAAAAGCACAAGGCTTGAACATATTTCTTTTGTTTGCAGAGAACGGATCCCTGTGTATGAATGTCTAATGCTTTTAGCAAGCGAAAATGAACATGTTATGAGCTCGACTGATGATTATCTTAAATTTGTGGTTAGTGTAGCTACAGCACACTGAGTTGTTCAGCAAATACTGCTCAATTACAGAATCACATTTAATAGTGCGTGTTTTATTTTGGTTTCCTTTCATCTCTACCTGATCTTTTGCCAATAATCTTATGCCTGTATTCTCTGGGTTCTGGCCCTCCTATCAGTGGAAACAGTATTTTTAATACCTTTAATATGGAGAACATCCCAAAGCCGTTCACAGTTGTTAGAAAAATGGATGCCGTAGCTTGCTGTGAGAAGTTAGTCATAAGAGTGACAGAAGGCTTGCACAGTAGATGGGTTTTTAGAAGGTCGACAGAATGAAGTCTAGAGAGGGAAAATCAAGGATATCTCCCAGACGTCTGAGGGTTTTACTTTTAACATTGGGGCAAAAGATGGGGGAGTACTCCGTGTATGAGCAACAGATTGCTTGGAGGTAAAGGGCTGCACAGGATTTGTGCCACTGACTTCCCATTGCCTTGAAAATGTTTATGTATATAACAATTTACTTTTGAAAGCTAGTATTGAATTTGCTGGTACTGCTTTTTTGGCCAATGCATTCCAAAAAAAATGTTATGAGTTAGTTTTTAAATATTCTTATTTAACTAATTTTTTTCTTATTTATTTCATTGTTTAATGCAAAAAACCCTACCCCTTGTGCTTGAGTGGAATTATTTCTAAATATTAGTGTTTGCTTCACAATAGGCTGGTACCAAACCATTTAAGAAGCTGTTTGCTTTCCAGTTGATTACGGCAGGGGGGTGGGGGGTAAACAGTGTGAGGATGGACTTGTTGAACAATGAGTGACAGCAGAATAAATGTGGGGTAGTTGAAGACTGGGGACCTTGTGAAGAATCTGCCAGTAAAGCATTTTGCCAACCCCTAGTGACCAATTAGGGAAGAGTTGAGAGTCTGCCTGTGTCCTGAAAGGTTAAGCCCTGATCTGATTCAAACAATGAAATTGCTTGTATTATAATTGGGAGAACTCCAGTGATTCATTAATGACATTTGGAAAAGAGTGCTTGAAAAAATGCTGCTTGTCCTGATTTAACCTTATAAGCTCTGGTATCATTCTGATTAATCTTCACTGCATCCTCTCCAAGGTTAATGCATTTGCACTGAGGTGCAGTGCCCAGAACTGAACTCAATAGTCCAAATTGTAATCAAACTAGATAGAGCCTTAAATACCTTTAATAGAACTGCATTCCATGCCCCCTTATGATAAAGACCAACATTTTATTAACCTGTTAGAAAACTTTTGACTAGTCCTTTTTCCTCAGTCTACCTGAAGCTGGATTTTTAGTATTTGCATTTTTCTGCTGTGAACAAAGTTTGTAAAGGCAACAAATCTCATCCTGCAGCCTTTACGAACCCAGGCAGACTCCTTCTGAAATGCTGAAGATGTTTTTCCATCAGTTTCTGTTCTGTATATCAGGAGGCGATTATAATGGTTTGACCCATTATATAACTTGATCTTGAAGAGTTCACTTTTTTTTGCTGGCTTAGACTAAAGTACCTTCGCCAAATGATAGGGCAGATACAGGAGAACATTAAGCAGGGTAGGGGGGTATCCGGAACAAGAGCAATGAACCTGTTAATTCAAAATTTAAACACCTACAGCAGGTAGGTTTATGAGAGTTGTATTTTCCTATATATTTGATGGCCAGTGTAATGTTTGGCAGTGTAATGTTGACCTCTCAAAATAATGCCATTGTTCTGCCACTTTTATTAAGTGTTCTGGATATCAATTGCTGACAGAGAATACTGCAACTCAGCAGCTTTGACCACAAAACCATGGTCAGTTTCAAAGTTCCTGACCAGTTCTTTGTGAAAGTCTCAGCTGTTAACTTTAATGAGGGGTTGTTTAAAAAAAAAAGGAATGTATCTGCTGAGTATAAACCATCTGAAAGTCTGGAATTTTCAAAAGAAGATAATTAACTTCTTTCAACATTACAGATGTACATTGAAGCAGTGCCAGAGGGCAAATATGGCAGTGAGCACAAGGTGAACTAAACAACTTCTTGCACCACTCAAAATTGTTGTTCTGCAAATATGATTGAAGCAGTGCCTCAGTAATTGACTGCAATGGTGATTACAAATGGTGTGATAATAGTATGCTATTGCTAGAGATAATAATTCTTTTTATCTGTTTCAATTAACTTTTTAAAAGTTCATTTTTTTCTACAAGCAGTCGGTATGTCTGGAGGGAATATAACCTAGTTGCTGGGAACGTGGATAATTATTCATTTTAGCCATGCGTTGTTTACTTAGGAGAGAGCTAATGGACTTTTGTATACATAAGGAAAAGATCCCTGGGGTTTTTCATTAAATAATTTGAATTTGGGTTTAGGTATATAGGGTGGTGGGAGGAACTAATCTTGTAGCAGGGGAGAACAGCTTTCAGCTCTGACTGGGGTTTGTTTAAAGATAGAGGTCTGCAAGCTGCTATCCCTACAAAATCTCTCTGAAAGCTTCAAGGCTGTTTACACTATTATAGCAAGTATATTTATAGGTGCTAACTGCATTTAAAGTGTTTTTGAGTCTGTAATAAAAATGTTACTTATTTGGAACTGAAACACTGATAGGTTAGAAATTAGAGTTGGTGCTTTTCATGTTTAAGTTTTGTTTAATGGGTAACAATTAAACTGCTTCATTTGTTAGCGTTATAGTTAAACTTGTTATTAAATAAAGTTTGTTTTACTATAAAAGATCTCTAATTTGTCAGCGGAAATACTTATGGAGAAAAGCATCCTATCCTCATGTTTACACCAAAATTGAAAAAGTGTTGATGTCTAGTGTTGCTTCCTAATATAATTTGGGATTCTGGTCCAGGACCCTAAGAATGGTTAGTGCTATTTATCCACGATAGTTTAGTTTATTTATTAGTGTCACAAGTAGGCTTACATTAGTACTGCAATGAAGTTACTGTGAAAATCCCCTAGTCACCACACTCTGGCACCTGTTCAGGTACACTGAGGGAGAATTTAGCATGGCCAATGCACCAAACTAATATTATTTTTGGACTGTGGCAGGAAACCAGAGTTCCTGGAGGAAACCCACGCAGACAGGGGGCAAATGTGCAAACTCCATCCAGACAGTCACCCAACCAGAAATTGAACCCGGGTCCCTAGCACTGTGAGGCAACAGTTCTAACCTTTGTGCCACTGTACTAGGTGGGTGGTGGAACGGTGGATGGCTGAGATAAGCAGAAGTGGGCTAAGTGGTGGGGACTATACTTAGTATTACTTAGTATTTATGGGACTAAAACAGACCATTTGGCTTAACTGGGTCTTCATGCACCTTAAATGTATCAAGTGCTTAAGTGAACACAAACTTTTTTCCACCATCTTTTAACTCATCCTATAAAGCTTTGGTTAGAATTCATCTGTAATACTGTATTCAGTTTGTGGCACTGCAGCTCAGGATAGATATACTGGCCTTGGAGGGGATATAGCACTGATTCACCAAAGCAATACAGGAGCTGAAGGGGTTTAATTATGAGTGCAGGTTCCATATCTAGGCTTGAATTCCCTTGAATGTAAAAGATCACAAGATGATTAAAGGATTCCACAGGCTTCAGTGAGAGACACATGTCCTCTGGTGGGTTAGTCCAAAGCAAAGGGGCAAAAATAATCAGTAAATTAGAGCTAGATTGTTCAAGGGTGCTGTCAGGGTATACTTCTTCACACGAGGGATAGTGGAAATCTGGAACTTTCTCTCCCAATCCCCCATGGATCTGTTGAAGAGCAGTTGAAAAATTCAAAACTAAGATAGAATGTCGTTAGGCAAGGCTATTAAGGCATATGGAGAAAAAGGATAGATGGAGTTAAGATGTAGGTCAGCCATGATCTAATTGAGTGGTGGAACAGTCTTGAGGGACTTAATGGTTTACTTGTGTTCCTATCAACCTTACCTTCTATTCCATTCTCTTTCATATCCAGATCTGGTTTTCCCTTAAATTCATGATGTAGTCAAGGGTCTGTGGTTGATGAAGTAAACATTCCCATTATTATTGTGGAAACCTGAAAGCATTTTCTCACTTGTACTTTTGCCTCTCCTCTTTGTTGCAAAAATAAAGCATCACTCATTTGTTATTTCTCTGTGTATATTTCAGATGGTCAGAATATTAACCATGACCCAAGCCCCCGGCAGACGATGTTGTACGAACTCGAGCTGTCCACCATTCAGCCTTCCATTGGCCAATGTGACCAGAATAAAGCATGAGCGATTCTGCCCCACCGGATTTCAGACCAGTTTTAGCCTTACTGCACAAAAACAATTAAAGCTGCGACCCGTCAAAATGTTTACTCCACTTGTGGAACAGAATCAATTGCATCAAAATGTGGAGGTGAACAGTACCACACGCTGCCTGTCTTTGCATCATTTTTCTTGTAATTATTCTTCTTCTTCATGATGTCATCAAAAGAAGGTTATCACAATGCGATGAAGGGAGAGCGTTTTTCACCTT
The DNA here is from genome assembly GCF_965287045.1 of Carcharhinus amblyrhynchos. Lineage (NCBI taxonomy): Eukaryota > Metazoa > Chordata > Chondrichthyes > Carcharhiniformes > Carcharhinidae > Carcharhinus > Carcharhinus amblyrhynchos. The sequence goes on along the minus strand of NC_137336.1, from coordinate 10,739,093 downwards.
CCTGCAAAAACCTTTGCTCAAGGTAGCCCCTGTAAGAAATTAATACCTTTTAGTTTGCTCTTCTGCTGGTGAGCAGAATATGCAGGCCTATGATTCCAATAACTGTCCATGACCAGCTTCTATTTACTTTAGAGTTATACTATTTACAGTGAACATTTTTCAGCAGCAGATCCAGCAAAAGAGGCATCTATTTGATCTCACTGTTGCACTAAATACCATATGTCTGCCTGAAGTAGATGAAATTAATATAGCTTGTCAGGTTTTAAGAAGAAACAGCAGTGATGAACATCAGGACCACTGGACCTGATTTTCAAAAAGTTTCCAATGATTGTATGGTTTGACAGTTGGCACTCTGGCTGAGGACAAGCAGCTCTGGTGGATGTTGCCATATATATCGAAGGTGCTCCCTGGAAGAGACCCATTCATCCTATGGATCTGCTGGCTCCTTGGACTCCCTCAAGCTTTTGATCATTTTTTGTCTGCTTTTCCTACAATGGATCCAGAGTATTTGGATGTGCCAGACCTGAATTTAGAGGGTTAAATTATAAGGATGGTTCACATAACCTAATTATACTATTCCTTGAAGTAAGGCTGTTGTTTCTTGATTGACCCAGTGCTCATTTGTGACTGATATTGGGCGCTCAAACTGATAACTTCAGTGCACAGAGACAGAGAGAATATAAATGTTGGATATTCTTAAAGGGTCAAATTATGAGGACAGTTTTGCACAAATATGTTATATTCCCTTGACCTTAGAAGGATAAAAGGTGATCTGATGGAGGTATTTAAAATGGTAAAGGCATTCATTAGAATAGATAGAGAAAAACTATTTTTTATGGTGTAGTGCGCAGGCCAAGGAGGCAAACCTCAAAGTTAGAGCAAGGTCGTTCAGAATTGAAATCAGGCCATGTTTTTCACACAAGGCTTATGGAAATCTGAAACTCAAAAGTTGTGAATTCTGGGGGTCAGTTGGAGCTTTCAAGACTTGTATTAATGAATTTTGGTTGGGTAAGTAAGTGCATCTAAGGTGAGCTACAGTGGATAAATAGAGTTAAGGGTCAGATCAGCCATGATCTAACTAAATGGTGAAACCTGCTCAAAGGGCTAAATGGATTCCCCCTATTCCTCTGTTTGGTGCAATGTGTTCATTGAAAACAGATCCTTGTTTTTTAAAGCTGTTGTAAATAATGGTTGGACTCACCATTGCTCTCTGCTGTGCATCCTTAAGTTATTGCTGAAATGCTCCATTGTAATATTCAAGCTAAGATTCAGAAGGAACGCGCAGTTGTGTTTGATGTTATAAAGCAGACACTAAGACTCCACCGGTGACTCACTTGATAAGAGCAGTGCACTGTGAGCAGAAAGCTTCAGGTTTGATTCCCAATCTGGCTAATCTCAGTTGGGGTGACAAGAGGAGTCCAAGAAATCGCCCTCATTGCTTCTTGGGTTAAGTGGTTGGGGATAGGGTGTGTTTGGGGGAGGGGGATAGTGGAGGTGAACCATGGGGCTGTACTCCTGATTTATGAGCTTTTGCTGCCTTCTCCATATCATTAGCTTTTATTCTATGTTCCTGATCACTTTCCAAGGATCCTCACTAGTGAATATCTCTATAATACAGTGCACCACCACGCGCTTACCACCCCCCCCCCCCAAGCTTCACTTCACCCTGCCAGTTGAAAACACTCCATGCAATGTAATGCACCCCCACCATATGATACTGTACACACTCCCCTCCCTCTGTGATGCCCTGCACACCCTGTTTGATAAAGCACAGATCATATCTGATACTGTAAATAGTATAGGTGCACCTGAACTCCAGTTCCTTATTAAATTTACTCTTTGTTTTTGCTATATTGAAGGAGAAGGTTTAACATTGTAAAAAATTAAACTTGTACATATACCATTAGTTTAGTAAAAATCACGAATCATGTTTATCACCTGCCTGCTAAAATATTTCCTTGTCGTTTCTAAATATTTCTGACATGGCAGACTATTAATACTTATGTTTTTAATGAATATAATCAGATATTTTGATTAGTTAAAGACAATTCTGTAACTTATGTTTAAAATATTTGGTGCACTGTTTGTTCAGTGAATAAATACACTGCTTGGTGTGGCACTAAGCTACACAAGTCCAGGTTCGATTCCCAGTGTGAACTGAGTTAGCTGATCTCAATTGAATGCAGCACTGAGCTGTAGAGGATAGGAACTCTGCAGCTGACTTCAGCTTCGGTGATGGGAACAATTAGGCAACATTCCTGATCATTGTCCAGACAGCCCATGCCAGAAAGTGAGCGTGTTTTCAATGTGTGCAAGGTGAAGTACCATCCATGATTGAAAGGAACTGGCCCTCCCCACCATCAGAATCAATGCCACAAGAGTGGTGGAGAGTAAATTTTAGGATATAGAACTCCTGTCACTTGCATTGAGCACCTTATGCAGCATAGGTATGGTCCATTATCTGCCAGCTATCTGTATTATTGAGTAATTATTTATTTTCTAGTGCACTGTGAATGAGGTTGAATGTCATATTTATTGTGGACTTAATGGGATGTAATTAGAATGACACACAAGATGTTTACCCCATCTTCAATGTTCAGGAAGGCATACGTGCTGGAATTATTTATACCATTCTGCCCATTGTCCAGATAACGCTGGAGTTTTTCAATAGGGCTCAATAATTTGCATTTCACCTTGTGCTGTGACATTCGGCACACTAGTTGTGTAAACTGAGCTTCTCCCTTCTCACCTTTACCCTCCCCTCGCTCATGCAATATAACAAATTGCGTGGATTTCTATTTGACTGAAACTGTCAAAATATATTGTATTGTGGCTACCTTATTGCACTGAAGGAGTTGACCAATGATCGTTATTTGGATGTTGATGGTCCAAAATCAAGTCAGTGAAATAATCCAAGTATAGTTGTGAGGAAATACAACTTTGTCACTATGACTTTATTATGTACTGCATATGGGAATGCTTCTTTGCTGCTGCTTCACAGACCACTAGAGATTGAAATCGATAGAAGAAAAACATTTAATGCTGTGATTTCTATCACCATGGTGGCTACAGCTGTTCAATGTACCATTGACATTGGGATAGTGCCACACTGCCAGCTCTCTTGAAAAGATGTGAATTGATTCAAATTAGGGCAAATTTGAGTTTTCTTTAATAAATCTGAATCAAACCTTCTCAGATTCAGCACCTGTTCCTTTTCATCAGCTAGTTTTATAACATAATTAACCACCAGTCTCCCTAACTAATGACAGAGTATCTGATCCATAATAGATTTGACTTCAGATTGGCACCTGTATCTTTGTAATGTGACATAACACTTCTCCAAAAGAATAGTTAAAGAGCCACATAGGAATTGGCTAATTGTTAATTTAGTCAAGGCACTATATCTTTCTTTTCATTTGTAAATGTCCAAATGACTTAAGAATGCATCAAACCAACTGATGGAGATGTTAAGATTTGGATGTTGTCATTAGAGATTGGTACCTGGGATGTATGTTATCCTGTGATGAGAGGCTGAGCAAATTAGATTTATGTTCTCTGGAGTTTAGAAGAATGGTCCCGTTGAAGCTCAAAATGCTGAAAGAGCTTGACAGGTTAAACACTGAGAAGTTGTTTCCCCTGACTGGGAAATATACAGCATTAGGGCCATTAAATACTAAAATCCAGGACAAAATATCCTGCTTGATTGGCACCCCATCCACACCTTCAACTTTCACTCCCTCTGCCAATGACACACAGTAGCAGCAGTGTCTGCCATCTACAAGATGCCCTGCCCAACTCACCAAGGCCCCTTCAGTAGCATTTTCCAAACTTGCAACTGCTACCATCTAGAAGAACAAGGGAAGCAGATACATGGGAACACCACCACTTGCAAGTTCCCCTCCAGACCAAACACCATACTGACTTGGAAATACATCACCATTCTTTCAAATTGCTGGATCAAAATCCTGGAATTCCCTGTCTAACAGTATTGTGGATGTACCTACATCTGAGGGACTGCAGTGGTTCAAGAAGGCCACTCATCACCACTTTTTCAAGGTCAATTAGGGATGGGCAATGAATGCTGGCGTAGCCAGTGACACCCATATGTGCAAGAGCTGAGAAAAATATGGGGACACAGTCTCAGAATAAGGAGCTAATCATTAGGACTGAGAAGTGGAGAAACATCTTCACTCAAAGTGTTGTGAATCTTTGGAATTTTCTACTTCAGACAATTGTGAATTCTCCATCGTTAAATACATTTAAGGTTGGATTAGACAGATATTTAGTCTCTTAGGGAATCAAAGGACATGGGGAGCTGGGTGTGGGGTCAAAGGTGGAGTTGAAATCGAAGATCAACCATGATCGTATTGATCAGCTGAGTAGCTTGACCCGTGCTCCTATTTCTTATGAGCGATGTTTGAACATTTATTTTTGGTTGGTTTATTTCTCTTTTTTAAAAAATCCTCCGCTATGTTTCATTCAAGAATTTTGTGGTTTGTTTAAGAATGCCAAGCCAGCCCAAATGTAAATCTGAGCTGCTGTGAAGATACATAGAACCTGCTTTGGTCATCGCCAGGAATGCACATCCATGAAGAAGATCAAGTGTTGAGTGTTTCAAAAAGATAAGCTTATCGTTTTGCAGGAATTAGCATCGGAAGCGATTTTTAAAATCCACTCTTGATCCATGGGTGTCACTGACATGGCTGTTAGTTATTGCCCCATGCCTGATTGCCTCAGTGAAGATGGTGATGAACTGTCACCTTGAAATTTTTGAAGGTATTCATTCAAGGGAAGTGAGCTTCGCTGGCTATGCTAGCATTTATTGCACTTCACTAATTGTCTTTGAGGTGGTGAGCTACTTTCTTGGCCTCTGACCTGCTCTTGTAGCCACAGTATTTATATGGCTAGTTCAGTTAAATTTCTGATTAATAATAACCCCCAGGATGTTGATAAATATTGAACTGATAGGTATTGCTGAAGGTGCTCTTACAGTGCTGTTAGGTAGGAAGTTCCAGCAGCTTCACAAATACACTCACATCATCATTTAAACAGGACCAGAATCATTCTAACTCCTTCCCGTCAATTGGTCTTTAAACAATTTGGAAAATTGGGCTTCAGTTAAATCAACTCCATTTAGCCATTTAGCAAGTGAACTCTCCCAGGAGCTAAAGCTTTTAGAGTTATTTTTATACTAGAATTCTGACATGTATCCTGGATAAAAGACCTATAGAATCGGAATGTTTTATCTCCTTCAACAATTTCAGTGCATTTCCATTCAACGTACCCATTCAATCCCAATTTAACTGACCTACAGGCACAATATTTACAGAGGGGGAGCAGGATGTTTTTATACCAACTAGCCAGGAGCCTAATCTTTACACACTAACAAGCTTTTATGGACACTTTACAAACACGCACTTCATAACACAACAATCAGTTTCAATCTGCTCCTATATATGAGCCCAAGTGAATCCATGGTTAATACAGGCTATCTGAATACATTAAATATTCAATTAATGAAAGCAGGGCAAGGTTTAAAGTCAGGAAACCAAGAAGAAATAGACTGAGTCATGTTCAATTTAACAATAGGCTCTGATTGTCAATTTTAGAATTTACTCCTTGGTTTCAGCAAGCCAAATAAGAGGCAATAGCTGGAGAGCAGAGAATAGAGTGGGGATGGGGAAAGGAGGAAATATCAAGCCTAAAATATAGTGAGGGGTAGAATATAAAATGGGGAGGGGGGCATTATGGGGAGGGTGTAAGGAGGAGAACTGTAGGGAGTTAGATCGTTGGTGTGGTGTAGGAGGATTAACAAGGCAGCTCAGTGAGCCAGGGGAAGTGGTTCTACTCCTGGCCCACAAGTATTGCTAGAAAGGAACTTGCAGGAGTCCTTGCCTCCCTTCAAATCCCAGAGGCTGGGAAACATGACCAATCAGATTTATAGCTAGAAAAAGAAAAGAATCTTAGGGATTCATTAAAGTATCTGCTTCCCGAAATCCTGATTTTCACAATCGCCCGCATCCTTTTACCCCTCCAATGAAACTAGAACTGGCAGGTTTAAAAATTTCTCAGTCTCAACTTCCCACACAACCCAAACCTATCCATTTTTGGAAGTTAAAGTTACCTCCACAGTCAGTCAAAATTTAACATACCAAATGCTACGCTGCAGTTCTTGACTACATCTATCACATAGTTTCACATAGTTTGTTGTACTGTGAGCCTAGCCCCATCAGCCATGTTAGTTAAAGGATGAATAGGCCTTCTTAATAACCCATCTGTCACCAGCTGATTCTGCAAATATGAAAACCCCACTGTGCTCAGAGAATTTTGGATGTGTGCAGTGTAGGTTAGATACAAGAGGTTTAAAAAAAAGCGATTGTATTTGGGCAACTGAAATTCAAACTGTCCAAGTACTGATAAATTAACAGGAAACACTGTAACAGATTAACAGTTTTTTTGATTTGTTTATTCTGTGTTGCAGATGTAGAAAGTTGGTGACGGTATGGACAATCAAAGCTTATACCAATGTGATAATGTAGCATAGTAGAAACTATCAACAACATATGCTTAAACTTTTGATATATTGTATATTGCCAATACTGTAAGTACTGTGTGTGATGTATGTCAGTGTTATGTTTGGATCATGTCCTGTTCCAATATCTAAGGCTCAAAAGTGGATTAATTCCAAATAAATTTCCTTTTAATGGTTTTCATACAGCGTGCTATTTACTGTGTTGCTTTTCCATTGTCTAACTCAATTATTGAAATTTATCCTGAAGGCACCAATTAATAAATTGGCAGTGGTTACCATCACTGCAGCCAAAATCACCGCAATCAAATACATTCTCCAGTCTCATCCTGCCATGTTTCAGACTCTGGAAGGCATACATTTAGATGATTGAGAGCAGGCTACTGTTTCAACATTCTCCTGACTGTCTTCCATCCTCCATAAACTTCTGCTCATCCAAAACTCTCTGCAGTGGGTTTTTACTGCTCCCCTCCGCGTAAGGTCACGGCCCTTCGCATATGCTGACAATTTGGCCCTGGCTTTGCAAACTGAAAAATCCAGGAAATTAAGAAAAAAAACTCACTGAAGGTCCATATTCTTTGGAAGCTTACTTTAGAAAATTGAGACTTCAACTGAATGCTGCCAAGACTACCATTTCAGCCTTCCATCTGAACAACTCAAAGGCCAGGGAAGAGCTTTGTCTCCAGTTTTGTGGTTGACTCTTCACCCATGATACAACCCCAAAATATCGGCGGCACGGTAGCACAGTGGTTAGCACTGCTGCTTCACAGCTCCAGGGACCTGCATTCGATTCCTGGCTCGGATCACTGTGTGGAGTTTGCACATTCTCCTCGTGTCTGCATGGGTTTCCTCCAGGTGCTCCAGTTTCCTCCCACAATCCAAAGATGTGTGGATTAGGTTTATTGGCCATGCTAAAATTGCCCCTTAGTGTTCTAAGATGCGTAGGTAGAGGGGCTAGCAGGTTAAATATGGGGGTATGGCCTGGGTGGGATTGTGGTCGGTACAGACTCGATGGGCCGAAGGGCCTCTTTCTGCACTGTAGGGTTTTACGTTCGCATCATTCTTGACCTTCGCATCTTTTGAACATTTGTTCCAAAAGCAAGGTGAGAATGAATCTCAGATAGAAACTGGCAGGTACCAACTGAGGGCAGCAGAGCCAACACACTGTGGATTGTTTCATTCATTGTGGCCCATCCAACAGCAAAGTACTGCTGCTCAGTCTGGCTCAGAAATGTGATAGATATTCACTTCCAAGAAGCCAAGTGGATTATTTCTGTCATGTTGAGACAAACACAGTTCACTTAGCTTCCTCTATGAGCAAGCATTCCTTGACCCACTGTTCAGTTGTGGTAACTGAGCCAACTTCCCCCTCTCCACTGCGGAGTACACAAGAGGTAGAGAGTGTGATAGATAGTAGTTACAGGGAGGTTGTCACACCACGGGTTCAGTCAGGTAGATGGGTGACTACCAGGAGAGCCGGCAGGTAGTACAGGATCTCCTATGGCTATTCCCATCTCAGATAAGTATACCATTTTCGATACTGTTGGAAGGATAGTCTCTTGGGAAGAAACCAGCAGCAGCCAGGCCTGTGGCACCACACCTGGCTCTGTTGTTAAGCAGCGTCAGGCAAAGAGCAAGCGAACAGTAGTAATAGGGAACTCACCAGCTGGAGGCACCGACAGGCGTTTCTTTGGCCACAATCAAGACTCCAGAATGTTATGTTGCCAGAGTCAAGGACGTTTCTGAGCGGTTGCAGGACATTCTGAAAGACGTGCTGGTTAGGTGCATTGACCTGAACAGGCGCCGGACTCTGGTGACTAGGGGAATTTCGCAGTAACTTCATTGTAGCGTTAAGCCTTGTGACTAATAAATAAACTTTACATTCTTAAGCGGGAGGATGAGCAGCCAAACGTGGTTGTACTTATTGGCACCAATGACATAGATAGGAAAAGGGTTGAGGTCCTGAAGAGTAAATTAGCAGAAAGCTGAAGTGCAGGATCTCAAAGGTAGTAATTTCTGGACTCCTGCTGGTGCTACATGCTAGCGAGAGTAGGAATAGGAACATTTGGCAGATGAATGCATGGCTTGAGAGCTTGTGCAGGGGGCAGGGATTTAGAACATAAGAAATAGGAGCAGGAGTAGGCCATCTAGCCCTTCGAGCCTGCCCCGCCATTCAATAAGATCATGGTTGATCTGTCGTGGCTCAGTTCCACATTCCCGCCCTCTCCCCATAACCCTTAATCCCCTCGCTTATCAAAAACCCATCAACCCGCGTCTTAAAAATATTCAGCGAGGCAGCCTCCACCACTTCAACGGGCAGAGAATTCCAGAGATTCACCACCCTTTGAGTGAAGAAGTTCCTCCTCAACTCAGTTCTAAACCGCCCCCCCCTTTATCTTGAGGCTGTGCCCCCTAGTCCTCCTGTCCTTTCTGAGCGGGAAGAGTCTCTCCACCTCTATCCTATCCATCCCATTCATCATCTTATACGTCTCAATGAGATCTCCCCTCATTCTTTTCTTGATTTTCAGAAGGCGTTTGACAAGGTACCTCACAAGAGGTTATTGCAGAAGGTAAGGGGGCATGGAGTTGGGGTAGGGTGTTAGCGTGGATAGAGGATTGGTTGTCAAATAGGAGACAGAGAGTGGGGGTTAATGGGTGCTATTCGGATTGGCAGTTGGTGACTAGTGGAGTGCCCCAGGGGTCGGTGCTGGGGCCTCAGCTATTTACCATTTATATAGATGATCTGGAGGAAGGAACCAAGTGTATGGTGTCGAAATTTGCTGATGACACCAAGATTGGTGGAACGGCAAATTGCGCGGAGGGTGTGGAGAGTCTGCAGAAGGATCTAGATAGGTTGGGCGAATGGGCCAGGAACTGGCAAATGGAATTCAATGTTGGCAAGTGCGAGGTGGTCCACTTTGGTAGGAATAATGGTAGGAAGGACTATTACTTACGTGGTGAAAAACTGCAGCATGCGACGGTGCAGAGGGACCTCGGGGTCCTTGTGCATGAGTCACAAAAACCCAGCCTGCAGGTGCAGCGGGTGGTCAGGAAGGCGAATGGGATGCTGGCCTTCATAGCAAGGGGGATTGAATATAAAAGTAGGAAGGTCTTGCTGCAGCTGTATAGGGCATTGGTGAGGCCGCAGCTGGAGTACTGTGTGCAGTTTTGGTCGCCGCACTTATGCAAGGATATTTTGGCCTTGGAGGGAGTGCAGAGGAGGTTTACTAGGCTGATACCGGAGTTGAGGGGGTTGAGCTATGAGGAGAGGCTGAATAAACTAGGCTTGTACTCATTAAGATTTATGGATCATTGGAATCTCTTCTGGGGAAGGGGTGACCTGTTCAAGAGGGTCGGGTTACACCTGAACTGGAGGGGGAACTAATATCGTGGCGGGAAGATTTGCGAGAGCCACTCCGGAGGGTTTAAATTAGTTTGGCAGAGGGATGGGACCCAAAAGAGTAGAGAGACAAAGAGTAGAGTAGAAAGTTGGGGGCAGCACAGAAGTTAAAGAGAACACATTAATTAGGAAAGGCAGTGTCAGTAATCCTAGTACCGGACAGATCAGGCAAAAGCACAGCAGAAAGCAAGGGAGGTCCAGGTTAAACAGCATTTATTTCAATGCAAGAGGCCTGACAGGCAAGGCAGATGAACTCAGGGCATAGATGGGTATGTGGAACTGGGATATTATAGTTATTGCTGAAACATGGCTAAGGGAGGGACAGTACTGACAGCTCAATGTTTCAGGGTACAGATGCTATAGGAAAGATAGAACAGGAGATAAGAGAGGTGGGGCAGTTGCAATTTTAATTAGGGAAAACATCAAGGCAGTACTGAGAGGGGATATATCCAAGGGTTCAGCCACTGAGTCTATATGGGTAGAACTGAGAAATAAGAAGGGGGAAATCACTTTGATAGAGTTGTACTATAGGCCCCCAAATAGTCAGCAGGAAATTAAGAAGCAAATATGTAAGGAGATTACAGATAGCTGCAAGAAAAGGTGGTAATAGTAAGAGATTTTAACTTTCCCAACATTGACTGGGAAAGCCAGCTTGGATGGAGAAAAATTTGTTGAATGTTTTCAGGAGGAATTTTTCATTTAGTATGTGAATGGTTCAACAAGAGAGGGGGCAAAACTTGACTTCCCCTTGGGAAATAAGGAAAGGCAGGTGACAGAAGTATCAGTGAGGGATCACTTTGGGACCAGTGACCACAATTCTATTAGTTTTAAGATAGCTATGGAGAATGATAGGTCTGGCCCAAAAGTTAAAACTAAAATTCTAAATGGGGCAAGGCCAATTTTGATGGTGTCAAACAGGAACTTTTAAAAGTTAATTAGGGGAGCCTGTTAGTAACCAAAGGGATGTCTCGTAAGTGGGAGACTTTCAAAAGTGTGTTAAACCAGGGTTCAGGATAAGCACATTGCTCTCAGAGTGAAGGGCAAGGCTGGTAAAATTATGGAATCCTGGATGACTTGGGATATTGAGGCCCTGGTCAAGAAGAATAAGGAGGCACATGACATGCAAGGACATCTAGGATCAAGTGGACCCCTTGAAGAGTATAGAGAATGTAGTAGAGTTGAGAGAGAAATCAGGAGGGCAGAAAGGGGACATGAGATTGCTTTGACAGATAAGGCAAAGGAGAATCTAAAGAGATTCTACAAACACATAAAAGGGCAAAAGAGTAACTAGGGAGAGAGTAGGGCCTCTATGTGCGGATCCACAAGAGATGGGTAAGATCCAAAATGAATACGTCTCATCAGTATTTACTGTTAAGAAAGGCATGAATGCTAGGGAAGTTGGGGAAATAAATACTGATGTCTTGAGGAGTGTACATATAACAGAGAAGGAGGTGCTGGAAGTCTTAAAACGCATCAAAGTAGATAAATCCCCAGGACCTGATGTGGGAGGCTAGGAAGGAAATTGCATGCCCTAGCAGAGATATTTGAATCATCAGCAGCCACAGGTGAGGTTCCATAAGATTGGAGGGTGGCAAATGTTGTGCCTTTGTTTAAAAAGCGCTGCAGGGAAAAGCCTGGGAACTATAGGCCGGTGAGCCTCACATTGGGTAGTGGGTAAGTTGTTAGAAGGTATTCTGAGAGACAGGATCTACAGGTATTTAGAGAGGCAAGAAGTGATTAGGTACATTCAGCATTGCTTTATGAGTGGAAAATCATGTATCACAAATTTGATTGAGTTTTTTGAAGGGGTAACCAAGAAGGTAGATGAGGGCAGTGCAGTTGATATAGTCTACATGGACTTTAGCAAGGCCTTTGACAAGGTACCACATGGTTGGTTGTTGCATAAGGTTAAATCTCACGGGATCCAGGGTAAGGTACTCAGATGGATATCAAATTGGCTTGATGACAAAAAACAGAGTGTGATTGTGGAGGGTTTTTCAAACTGGAGGCCTGTGACCAGCCTCAGTGATCGGTGTTGGGTTCACTGTTATTTGTCATTTATATCAATGATTTAGATGAGAATTTAGGAGGCATGATTAGTAAATTTGCAGATGACACCGAGATTGGTGGCATAGTGGACAGTGAAGAAGGTTATTTCGGATTGCAAGGGGATCTTGCTCAATTGGGCCAGTGGACTGACGAATAGCAGATGGAGTTTAATTTAGATAATTGCAAGGTGATGCATTTTGGTAGATCGAACCAGAGCAGGACTTACTCAGTTAATGGTAGGCTGTTGGGGAAAATTATAGAACACAGAGATCTAAGGGTATATGTTCATAGCTCGTTGAAAGTGGAGTCACAGGTGAAGACGGTATTCAGCATGCTTGGTTTCATTGGTCAGAACATTGAATACAGGAGTTGGTACGTCTTGTTGAAGTTGTACAAGACATTGGTACAGCCATACTTGGAATACTGTGTATAATTCTGGTCACCCTATTATAGAAAAAATATTATTAAACTAGAGTGCAGAAAATATTTGCTAGGGTGCTACAGGGACTTGATGGTTTGAGTTATAAGAAGAAGCTGGATAGACTGGGACTTTTTTCTGTGGAGCATAGGAGGCTTAGTGGTCATCTTATCAAGGTCTATAAATAATGAGGGACATAAATCAGCTAGATAGTATATGTCTTTTCTCAAAGGTAGGGAAGTTTAAAACTAGAGGGCATAGGTTTAAGATGAGAGGGGAAAGATACAAAAGGGTTCAGAAGGGTAATTTTTTCAAGAGGGTGTTGAGTGTCTGGAACAAGCTGCCAGAGGTAGTAGTAAAAGCAGGTACAATTTTGTCTTTTAAAAAGTGTTTAGACAGTCACATGGAGGGATACGGGCTAAATGTGGGCAATTGGGATTTACTTAGTCATTAAAAAAAGCGGCATGGATGAGTTGGCCCGAAGGGCCTGTTTTCATTCTGTGAACCTCTATGATTCTATGAATGCTCCAGCACTGCTTCTGTTGGATGTTCTTCTTCCTGTTGATCACTGGGAGGGGTTCTTCCATGACCCACTGTTCAGTCGCAGTGACCAAACTGAGTTATCCCAGAATGCTCCTCTGCTGCATCTATTGGATGCTCTTCTCCTGTTTTTCTCTGGGGGGTTTTCCACACCCCACTATTCAGTCATGGGGGCTGAGCTGACGTCTCCCAGAATGATCCTCTGCCGCCACTTTTGGATACCTATCTATTCGGTGAGAGATTTGTGATAGAGACCAACTGTGAGCCAATGGAGATGATTGGGCTAAAACCATTGAATAGTGCACCACCAAGATTGCAACATATCTTAAACATTTTGTGCAATGCAAGTGTCAGCAGCTACAAAACGGCAAACAATTTTACACTAAAGAAACTAGAAAACCATCATTGAAGGATGGTCTGATTCAATTTAACATGTCCACAAACATATGAAACCATTTTATCCTTTTTGTGATGAACTAAGCATCTCCCAAGGAGTCATTTTTTAGGGCAGGCAGATCATCATACTGAAATCTTTATAACCTGATACTTTTCAACTTCATCACTCACGCGTGGGCATAAATTGACTAAGAAGACTGGCAGGAGAGACAATCTATTGGCTAGGTGGAATCAATGACATTGAAGTCATCATCAAGAAGTGTGAAGCATATCAAGAGCATTTGCCAAGTCCGCAGAAAGACATTGATTCCATCTTAAATTCCTACCCATCCTTGGTCCAGAATCACATCTAAGTATGCATTTCACAGGTCAATGATTTCATATTTGCAGCAGTTGTTGCAGGATAAAAGAACAGAAATCAGTAGCACGGGTGATTTGGGTGTAACGACAGAACAGGTTATTGGTTAGCTGTTTACCCAGTGACTGGTTCTAGACTGAATAAAACCTGCAAAATAGCCATTGACATCACAGACTGCCACATGACCAACCCCTTAAAGGGACCACACAACACACACTAACTCTGATATATAACATTCCTCACCCTTCAAAAGTCCTATAACAATGAATAACAACAATATCCTTACATAGTCATCAGAAAACTTACATGTGCATTGGCAAACACGTTATCGTAACACAATAATTATAATAGAGTTAATAGGAAAGGAGATCTGGGGAGCACTGAATCCATGCTGATGCCTGCACACTTCCAGAATCTGATTGTCCTTGAACTTGGAGATACCCTCAGGATTTGTAGTAGATGTTTCCACCTTGGAATGTATGACTGTCTCTTATGAATTGTGGCCCATTATCAAAGTTGTTCTGGTTTCTCAAATCTGGTGAAGATCTCATTGAGCTTTTCAATGGTTTGTTCAGCAGTGGGGGATTTCATCATGACCACTTCGAGTGGACATCAGTGACAACCATGAACGCACGTCCTTTGAATGGACCCACAAAGCCTATGGATAAATGTTACTGAGGCATTTTAGGTCATACCCATAGATGCAATGAGAACAATGGTGGTATGTTCCTGATCCACACACATGACTGACATTGTCCAGCTTTTTCTTCACTTTGGACATCAAGTCCAAGCCATCAAAAGTAACTTCTCACCAGTTCTTTCGCTCTGACTACATCTAGATGTCCTTCAAGCAATTGTTTCAAAACTCTTTTGTCACATGTTTGGAGAATTATTACTCTCATCCTTTACAAATGGCATCCATACTGTACTGTCAACTATCATTTTCTGAAACATATGGCTTTAACACTTGTTAGAATTATGCAGCAATCACTGGGATGTCTATGTGTGAAAAGTAAAAGATATTGGAAATACTACTTGGTGGCACATGCCAGCAGGTTAAGATAAATGTGACAATGCATCTGCACGGCTTTCAAATTGACAATAATTGATTTTGTACAAATGTGCTGATGGTATTAACAGCCATTGCTGAATTCCACATGCAGCGAGTGATTGAATACCTTTTGTACAGCCTGAAGGTGGTTAAGGGTTGCTGGTCCATCAACAATGTGAAGTGATGACAATAAAGGTATTGATAGAACTTTCTTCATCCAAAAATAATGCTCAATGCTTCCTTTTTCAATTGTGCATAGTTTGTTTCAGCACTTAATAGGTACACGATGCAAAAGCTACTGGTCTTTCTTCCCCAGAAGGTAGTATGTGTGACACCACCGTTCTAGCTCTGTGTGGCGATGCATCACAGGCAAGTAATCGTGGCAACTTTGGGTTGAAATACACCAATGCTTCTGACTTTTTCAATGTTTCTTTGGTTGTGTTGTAAGCTTTTTTGCAATCTAGTGTCCGTTACCATGCTTGTTTAGAGCATAAAAAGCTACATCGTGATTTAATTGAGGTTGCTAAGTTTGAGACAGGCTTCCCATAATAGTTTATTAATCCTGGGAACAATCTCAGTTGTGTTACATTTGTTGGTTGTCGTAACTGTTCCCTTTAAGCAGCCAAATCAAATCTCAAAGTTAAGAATATTATTCAAGCTACAGCAATGACTCAAGCATGCCAGCTAGTGGTCAGCCAGGGTTCTGAATATAGGTTTTTACAAGCAGCTATTCTCCCAGATTCAATTACAAGTAATTAACATATACCGAAGTACAGGAGTTATCCCTAACCACTTACAATAACTGATTGGGGTTACATCATGCAAAAGATACAAATGTTAAAAACCAGTCACAACCATTGCACGCCTGCATAATTATAATATCCATTCAGCGTAAAGGTTTGATCATGTTATCAGACCTCATTTGTCATCGTTGCAAATTGTCCTCAACATCCAAGCTTGTGTCTGGGTTTGAAGGTAACAATTACCTCTCCCATGTCCAGATGTCTGATTTAATGAATTCTCTCAGACTGAGCCATGGATAGCTAAATAGACCTACACTGCAGAGTTTTCCTGGGTTTTTTCTGTTGCTTGACCATGCTGTCTTTGTTTCATCGCGAGATTTCTGCCAGAGAACTAACAGCCCACAGTTTGCTGTCCTGGTGTACTCCCCTGCAGTTAAACTGTGTGCGCGCTTTCTCTGCTCAACTGCAAATTTTAACCCTTTCACACAGTATGATCATTAAAACGGCTATTCGTCCCCTTAAGTCGTGGAACATCCATGATAGCTTCTATCTTCTTAAGTGCTTAGTGTAAACCTTTGCCTGGATATTGGATAGATTTCTGGAAGAAATCACATTTATCTTTCCTGACACAAAACCATTCCTCTGAAGAAGGTAGTGGTGGAAGGGTGTTCTTCTGAATGGAGGTCTGTAACTAGTGATATTCTGCAGCCATCAGTGCTGGGACTTCTGCTGTTTGTAATATATATAGATGACTTGGAAGAAAACATAGCTGGTTTGATTAGCAATTTTAAGATTGCTGGAGTTGCAGAAAGTGCTGAAGATTGTCAGAGACTCCAAACAAGGATATAGATAGGCTGAAAAATTGGGTGGAGAAATGGCAGATGGAATTTAATTTGGATAAATGTGAAGTGACGCATTTTGATAGGTCCAGTTCAGGTGGGAGCTATAAAATAAATAGAAGAACTACCAGGGGCTTAGACACACAGAGATCTGGGCATGCAGGTCCACAGATCCTTAAAATTGGCAGCACAGGTGGAAAAAAGTGAAGAAAGCATATGGCATGCTTGCTTTCATCAGAAGGGGCATCAAGTATAAAAGTTGAAAATTCTTACAGTTATATAAAACATTGGTTAGACCACATTTGGAATCCTGTGTCCAATTCTGGTCACCACACTACCAGAAGGATGTAGATACTCTGGAGAGAGTACAGAAAATGTGACCAGGATGTTGCCTGGTATGGAGGGTATTAGCTATAAGCAGAGATTGAATAAACTGGGATTGTTCTCCCTGGAAAGACAAAGACTGAGCGGCGACCTGATAGAAGTTTATAAAATTATGAGGGGTATAGGTAGGGTGAACAGTTGGAAACTTTTTCCCAGGGCAGAAATGACAATTACAAGGGGGCACAAGTTCAAGGTGAGAGAGGAAAGGATTCTGTGGAGATGTGCGGGGGAAGTTTTCTTTTGACACAGAGTAGTGGGGGGCCTGGAATGCACTGCCAGGTGAGGTGGGTGAGGCAGGTACATTAGTGACATTTAAGACTTATCTGGATAGACACATGAAAACAGATGAGGGATAGAGGCAGTTGGTCTAGATAGGACAATGTGATCGGCGCACACTTGGAGAGCCGAAGGGCCTGTTACTATGCTGTACTGTTTGTTCTTTGTTCTTTGTTATTTGAAGACGTCGTAAGGTTGTTGCATCCGAAACGATCAGAGCTTTGAACTGCGCATGCGCGGTGAAACGAGTTTGAAAAACGCGACCCTGTCGCTCCCGGGCCACAAAAAGTGGATAAAGCGGCCAGGGAGCAAAAAGAGTGATGGTCACCCACAGACATCGCCCCACTCCCACAACATAACTGTCCCCCTTATCCACCACCCCCTCCCCTGTTGCCCAGACCGATTACGACCCCTGCACCCTTTCCTCCCCACCAATCTCCCACAATTATTGAACAGCGGGCTCCCCCACTCCCACCCACCATCTGACCTCCCTCACAGTACATTTCACATACTCACAGCTGAGTACTTCGACAGTTTCACTCATTAAGTAAACTATTAAAGCTGTGGAATCCCTTCTCTCTGCTGCCTGTACACGCAAAATCCACCCAGGCACATATCCAGGCCTTTATTAAAGCTGTATAATGAAACGTGTAGGTGCGTGTACAAATAACCATTGCTTGATTCGACAACCTTTGGAATTGTGTTTAGCAACAACCGACTTGCAGTAAATTCTAAGAACTGCATTTATAAGTTTAGAAGATCATTTGGGAAATGGTAATAAGATCATTTCTACTTCTTCTGAACTTGCTAGTGTAGGGGGGAAAAACAACATTCATGGCAAGTGAAATATAATTTAAGTAGCATTTATAACAGGAATGATCAGAATTAGAAATGCGATGGGATAGAATTAACTCTCGCACCACCCCCAGAGAACGATCGGGCCCCCGCTGCCCCCTCCTCCCCTCATCAGAGAATGATTGGGTCTCCCTCTTCCCTCCCCCCCCCACACCAGAGATACAACTGACCCGCCTCCCTCCCTCCCTCCCCCCCTCTGCTCCCACTACCGATCTGAGTCAGAGAGCCGTTGGAAGCTCCGAACTTACCTCTTCAGAAGCTGGAGCGCCCGAAACAGACCTCTGGCCGAGCATGTCTGTTTCGTGCCGAATCTGGACGCGTGGACGGAAGGGTAAAGGGGAAAATGCTGGTAAAGTTGAGTGGGCAGTTCATTTAATTCAATTTAAATGCATTTAAATCGCCGTGGTGCCTGTTTTGGGCACAATTCAGACTGTGGCCGTTTGTGGATTGCGTTAATGGCTGCACTTTATCAAGTTCTCGCGCCCGAAACAGGCTCAACGCGATGATAAAATCGGGCCCTATGTGTGCAAATCACACATTTTTCTTTCTGTTTAAAACCCACAACCCCTAACATAATTAGAATATTACACTTCTCAATTTATGAGCAGCCTTTTTCGGCCTCAGAGGGTTCATGACACGTACCTCATGAGCCTTTCCAAGCCGTCATCCATCTCATGGAATAAAACCATATCAACACCATATGGAGAGGCAATACCAATACCAGTGCCAGTCATTCAAAATAGTTGGAAGTTACTCATAGGTTTGAGAAATGAAGCAATTGCTTTGCTGCGTTGAAAGCTTCTGCCTGGGAGAGGGGCCAGGGGCAATACCGTTGTTAGCTTTGGTGAAAAAAAAAATCCATAGTAGTTTACCATCCCCAAAAATTGGAGTTCGGTTGTGTTATTGGGGCAGGCACCTTCTTTATCACCATCTTCCTTGGGGTCTAATCCTTGTACATCTACATGATGTTCCAGATAGGAAACCTCAGTGGCTTCAAAGGTGCGCTTCTCTTTCGAGGTGAACTCCAGCCTCCTGAAATCCCTTTAACAACTGTTTTAAGTTTGAATCACCATAGAATCATAAAAACCCTGCAGAATGAGCCATTCATTTCTTTGAGTCTGGACTGACTGCAATCCCACCAAGTCCTTATTCCCGTAACCCCACACATTTGCCCTGCTAATCTCCCTGACACCAGGGTCAATTTAGCATGGCCAATAACCTAACCCGTTTGGACTGTGGGAGAAAACCGAAGCACCCAGAGGAAACCCACACAGACATGGGGAGAAACTCAGCCTCTGTCAATCCAGTTATAAGGACATCAAAGTACATGTGATTCCTGCCAGCTTTGCACACAGGTCTTCAAATCTTGGGACTGGCTATTTATCCAGCCTGGTAGACTGATTAACTTACCTCATAATCATCGTAAATGCAATGGTCTCGTCCAGATTCAAGACGGGAAGTATAGGTGCTGTCCGTTGAGAACTGAACAGCCTGGAAAATGCCTAGTTCTTTCAACCTGTTTAACTCAGTATCCACTTTCTCTTGTCAGGCATATGGTACCTGTCTTGCCATGAAACAAAATCAGGAAGTCGCCTTTGAATCCATACAAGTCTCATCGTGTATCTCTTGGATTTTGTCCACTGCATCACAAGACACTCTTGTATTTTCTTATCAGTTCAGGCAGTTCCCCTTACAGCATTTGAAAAATATTGGCCCAATTCAACTTGATTTCTTTAAGCCAATCGTGGCCGATAATGTTTGGTCCTTCACCCATCACTATTGTCACTGGGGGTTGGGTAGATTGTTGTCCATAGCTTACAGGTACCATTGTGCTGCCTTTTATTTTTGTTGTTTCTGGTGTATATGTCTCCAACTTGGCAGACGTGTTCTTCAGGTTCAGTGGTTCGATTCCCTCTCTTAGGTACTGTGTTTGTGCATCAGTGACTGGGATCCCTGAATCCACTGCCATTTTAACAGGCCACTTATTTACCCACAGCCTGACAGTTATAGGATCTAAAGAGAGAATGCTGGAAAATCTCAGCAGGTCTGGCAGCACCTGTAAGGAGAGAAAACAACTGACATTTTGAGTCCAGGAGACAATTTGTCAAAACGGATGCTGCCAAATCTGCTGAGATTTTTCAGCATTTTTTTCCTTTTGGTTTCAAATTCCAGCATCCACAGTAATTTGCTTTTATCCAATTATAGGATCTATCTTATCTGTTTGCAGAGAGTGAATACCAGGATCATTGGTACTAGGTTCTTCCATATTGCATTGTTGAAATACTTTGCTTGATCAATTACTTCATTCTGCATCGCTTTATGAGATGTCCTCTTTTGTGACAATAAAAACACTCAGTCTCCTTAAACCATCATGATCCATGAGTGTGGTTACTTCCACATCGGTAACATTGCACTTTAAGCTTTGCTGACTGACTGCCCATTCTGTACCTTTTGTTTTGTTGGTGGCTGAAATTGTTTCCCGCTCATGGCTCATGCAGTTTTGGCTAGCTGTAGGTTCCTGTCCTAACTGGTGAACAGTGCCCTCCGCTTAATCCTTACAAGAGTCACCCGAATGGGAAACTCCCAGACAAACCTGCTGACAATCCAAGAGTAAGATAGAGCTCTTTGCACTCCCAGCTTGCACAGTATGGTAGCACAATGTCTTAATCCGCCTGCAGGATTTTCATACTTAACAGATGCTGGCATGAAACCATGAGCAAGGATGCTCAAATTGAGGGGACGCGCCATTATACAGTATTGGTAATGGTAGGAGATTGTGAAGAGGTCTTCTGGCATAGTGGTAGAGATTCCTACCTCCTGTGTCATAGGGTCCGGGTTTAAGTCAGGTTGATAAGGTTGTTAAGAAGGTGTGTTAGCTTTTATTGGTAGAGGGATTGAATTTCGGAGCTGTGAGATCATGTTGCAACTGTACAAAACTCTGGTGCGGCCGCACTTGGAGTATTGCGTACAGTTCTGGTTGCCGCATTATAAGATGTGGAAGCATTGGAAAGGGTGAAGGGTTTACCAGGATGCTGCCTGGTGTGGTGGGAAGGTCTTATGAAGAAAGGCTGAGGGACTTGAGGTTGTTTTCGTTAGAGAGAAGAAGGTTAAGAGGTGGCCTAATTGAGGCAGACAAGATGATCAGAGGATTAGATAGGGTGGACAGTGAGAGCCTTTTTCCTCGGATGGCGATGGCTAACACGAGGGGACAGAGGCGAACTCGCTGGGGTCTTTTAAAAGACTTCTGGATGAGTATATGGGATTTAATGGGATTGGGGGTTATAGATAGATCTATGGATTGGTAGGTGTTGATGTGATTGGCGCAACTCGTGGGCCGAAGGGCCTGTTTGTGCTGTAGTGTTCTATGTTCTATAGTATAGCTTTAAATTAAGGGGTGGTAATTATAGGACGGATGTCAGAGGTAGGTTCTTTACTCAGAGAGTAGTAAGGGCGTGGAATGCCCTGCCTGCAGCAGTTGTGGACTCGCCAACTTTAAGGGCGTTCAAATGGTCAGTGGATAGATATGGATAACATTGGAATAGTTTAGGTTAGAGGGTCATTATATTGGTTCCACTGGTCGGCGCAACATCGAGGGCCGAAGGGCCTGTACTGTGCTGTAATGTTCTATGTTCTAAGTCTTACTTCAGAACTTGATGGCCATGCAAGGTGTGTACAAAACTTGGTTAAACAGGTAGATTAACAGCCCATAAAATCTTCCAATACATCTGATGGCAGGTGGTAGAGAAGATGAGGTGATTTCCTGGTCAGTGTTATTGCGGGAGACATTAGCAAACCATAGCAGTACTTCTCCAAACATAATAATAGACAAAATCCATGGTCATCATCAATGCCGTCTGAAAAGAGGAGGAGGAAATTCTCACACCAAAGAGGAATACCTCCAACCAGAAGTGGAAACATTACTTTAGCAAAAAGATTTAAAGGCAACGCTTTGGTTATTGCGCCATTATCTTAGACAGATGATTCACACCCATTTCAAATGTCTTAACAGACTTGCTTACATTAATTGCAACACATAAAAATCCATTACTGGCAGTGTGAAATTTAGTAATGAGGAAACAGCTGCAGAAATCCACACTTTTTCTAAGTATATTTTTGCCAGTAATAATTGATTTTGGCATGTCTGAGGATTCAATTCTCTATGTTAATAGGCATCTAGATAGAGATATTCCTGCAAGTTTCACTATAGAAGTTTGGTAACATAGTAATTGTGTTACTGAACTTGTAAACCTAGTGGTCTGGGCTAATAATCTGCCAATATGAGTTAAAACCACCACAAATCTGATTAACTATATAGCTGGAGAGAGGGATGGAGAAAGGGGAGCAGAATTAAAGGTCAGGTTTAGGTCGGAGCTAAGGAAAGATCGACAAAGATGTGATGGACAAAAGACAAAGTGAGTGTAAATGGTAGCATTAAGGACTAAAGAAGCTGCTGACGATGGCATACAGGTATGGTAGCACAGTGTGTTAATTGGAAAACAAAGGTCAGTGCCCAGTTAAAGTAAAACTACAGAACAAGTGACAGATGGCCCTGTGGGGTGAGAGGGTTTACACTGGGACAAAAAAAAGGGTCAAGACAGAGGAGAACGTTCACAGTCTAATAGACCAAGTTCAGGAGGTCTAATCAGAAAATGAGTTGTTCCTCCAGTTTGTGTTGGGCTTCACTGGAGCATTACAGAACGCCAAAGACAGACATGTGGGCATGATAGCAAGATAGTGAACTGAAACAGCAAGCAAAATGAATATAGTGGTCGTGCTTGCGGACTGAGTGAAGATGTTCCGCAAAGTGGTCGCCCAGTTCGCATTTAGTCTCCCTATGTGGAAGAGACTGCACTGAGAGCAGCAAATACAATTGAAGGAGGTGCAAGTGAAATACTGCGTCACCTGTAAAGAGTGTTTGGGGTCTTGGACAGTGAGGTGGTAAAGGGGCAGTTATTACCTCCAGAAATGATAGAAAATCAACAGCTATCTCAAGCTGTTAGCTGAATAGTGAGGGTAAAGCACCACTCATTTCAACAAGGAGATAGGGTGTTAGCAGATAATTATTCCACCAGTCAGAAATGGGTATCAGCCATACTTTTTGCAAAAACAGGTCCAATTTGTTGCACAGTTCAAACTGAAGCTGTTCAATTGTTGTCATCTCTAAATGACTTCTTAGAATCATCTCCAGAAGTATCAACTTCCTTAGTTCCTAGTGTTGTGAATACTACTACAGAAGACTTCGTTGAATCTGAGTTGCCTGATGATTGTGTCTTTGCTACTGTACCAGGTGAAAATGATGCCGAATTTGTTCCAAAAGTGTCTCCTGAAGTTCCAAATCATACGTCTAGGGTCATGCACACCGAAATACCACAATATCATATGCAATCAACGAGCATTAGACTTCCTCTTATCGACTTCCCTGTTGACTGTGTACATTGATTAATGGTGCAGGGTACTGTGTATAGTATATTATTGACATCGTAGTAATTTGTTATCATGACCACAGAAATAAAGGGGAAGGTATAGTATATATTTGAGTGATTGCAGACTGCTTCAACAACTGATCACATGACTTAATGGTGATGTCATTACGGTGTTTCACAGGCTCCTGCTCTTAGATTCAGTTTGTACTCTGTAAAGGCAAGAAGTTCTAGAATATATCTTGTTGTTAGCTTGAATCTTTGTGCAAGCCACATCTTTTCTTTTTGCTTAAAATCCATAACCACTAACGTAGCTAGGACTTTACAGAGTCCTCAACATTTATGCCAGACCCACAAAGTGTTGGCATCAGGTCAAACATGGACAAGGAAACCTTGTGTTAACTAACATGTACCGTTTCCCACCCCTTCCCCGCCTCCCCACCACCTGAATCAGTACTCCATGTCGAACACCACTTGAAGAGAAGCACGGAGGGTGGTCAACTTCAATGTCTATTACCAAGAGTGTCTCAGTTGTACCACCACAGGCTGAGCCCTAAAGGACAGAAGCTGCCAAACTGGGTCAGTGGGAGGTGGTGAGGAGACCAACATGTTTATTCTGTTGAAATCAATGGAATGGAAATTAGATGGGGTCCAGAAGGAGACTGATCTGCTCGTGGGCAAAAATCTACACACGTTTTCTCTTCTTCAGCAGTTGCTTGCAAATTTCCGCATTATTGAAATAACATGGACTAAACAGAACAGGCTATTTCACCATCTCCTCCTCTATAGCTCTGAGCAACTGGGCAGCACAATGGCACAGTGGTAACACTGCTGCTTCACAGCTCCAGGGACCTGGGTTCAATTCCTGGCTTAGGTCATTGCCTGTGTGGAGTCTGCAGGTTCTCCCCGTGTCTGCATGGGTTTCCTTCAGGTGCTCCAGTTTCCAGCCACAATCCAAAAGACATGCCGATTAGGTACATTGGCCATGCTAAATTCTCCCTCAGTGTACCTGAACTGATGCTGGCGCATGACGACAAGGTGATTTTCACAGTAACTTCATTGCAGTGTTAATGTAAGTCTACTTGTGACACTAATAAATAAACTTAAACCAATCAGGGCGAAGCAGTCTGCTTGATTGATACTCTTTTTACAAATGCTCTTCCTTCCCCCACCAATGCACTGTGGCAGAATGTGTATCATCTGCAAGATGCACTGCAGCAACTCACCAAACCTCCTTAAACAGCACCTTCTAAACCCATGACTGCTACCTAGAAGGACAAAGGCAGCAGATACCTGGGAATACCATCACCTAGAAGCTGCCCACCAAACCACTCATCATCCCGCCTTGGAAATATATCACTGTTCCTTCACTGTCACTGGGTCAAAATCCTGCAACTCCCTTCCTCACAGCACTGTGTATATTCTACACCAGATGGACTGGGGTGACACTTTCTCAAGGACAGTTAGGGATGGGTAATAAATGCTGGCCTAACCAGTGATGCCCACATCCCATGAATGCGTTTACAAACAAAAAAAACCACAAGACTGCACAGGATTTGAATGAATAAAAATAAACTTTATTTTACGAGATCAGAAAATCAAACAATGTACAATGTCTGTCTTAAACCCTAGCACTCGGGGTTAATATGTATATGTAAATTAACTGGCACACTGTGATTGAACACACTGCATTGCACTATAAATGGCAGATGCAACTAAAACAGATTTCTCCACAATCCACTCAGATGTCAGTAAGCACTATGAGTGTGATTTTCCTCCTCTCTAAACAGTAAAATCGCCTCCCCCCGCCAAACAATGGACCTTCTCATTGTCCGTCCCTTGCCCACTCCAATTCCCGTGGTGGGCTGGGTGGTAAAATTCCAGTTTATGAGTCAACCAATTTCATTGAACTCCCTCACGTGGGATTGCAGTCTTTACCTTCAAAGATTTTGTTTTGGAAATTGCTCCAACTGAAGACAGCCCACCTTTCCATCTTGCCTCTAAGACTCTATCCCCCTGCATTCCCATGTCTGCACATTAGCACCAACTCATAAGCACAGCTTCAGATCTTCTTCAGAAATTCATCCGGCCTCGTTGAAGCGATATCTCTAGAATATGACAAAGAGCACTGGCACATAGTGTTTTTTTAAAAACCAAGTCTACTAGCTCATTTAAAGTTTCAAGTCAGGGCAAGTGGATAGGTCAGGCTTCCTATCACACTGAAAGTCAGGGCCCTGCTTGCTGTCAACAATATCATCTTTTGTTTCTCATTTCCTTCAATGTTGTTAACATCGAACATGTGATGCATGGGCTCAGTGTATTGGGCCCAGTCTTCTCCACTGCTGTCATACAGCTTGAGTTTTCCAAAAAAGAGGTTAAACAGCTTCTTCTTACCAGAGAAGATTGACTTATGGAAGCTGTCGGGAATGAAAGAGAGAGAGAAAAAAATTATCCTCGTTGCCAATGTAATAATTCAGCCAAATGCTGGTTTTCCAGCCACCTACACCCTTTATTGTGTACCAAAGAGAAGGGCCACGACTGCAGCTTATGGTGAGCTAGTCTCCACCTCAAGACCCGCAATAATGGTCAGGATGGAGTAACATGGTTGAAAGAGAATCCCTGCTGAGCACTTCCCATCGGACAAGAGATAGAGAATTTGATGAATTGTTACGACACCAGTAATCTCACCCTCAATGTCAACGATGTATATAGTCATTGACTTCAGGAAGCTTGGTGGAGAACAAGCTCTTGTCAAGGGGAAACAAAGTAAAAATGGTTCAGAGCTCAAGTTTCTAGATGTCCAGATCACCAACAGCCTGTCCTGGACCCCCCATGCCGATACTATAGTTAAGATGCCCACCAACGCCTCTACTTTCTCAGAAACTAAGGAAATTCAGCATGTCCACTATGACTCTCACCAACTTTTACCACTGCACCATAGAAAGCATCCTTTCCAGATATATCACAGCTTGGTATGTCTTCTGCAAGAAACTACAAAGGATTATGAACGAAGCCCAGTCCATCAGTCAAACCAGCCTCCCACCCGTTGACTCTGTCTACACTTCCCACTGCCTCGGAAAAGCAGCCAACATAATTAAGGATCCCACGCATCCTGGACATTCTCTCTTCCACCGGGACAGAGATGCAAAAGTCTGAGGACACATACCAACCGATTCAAAAACAGCTTTTTCCCTGCTGCCAACAGACTTTTGAATGGACCTACCTCGCATTAAGTTGATCTTTCTCTACACCCTAGCTATGACAGTAACACTACATTCTACACTTTCTCCTTTATGAACAGTATGCTTTGTCTGTGTAGTGTGCAAGAAACAATACTTTTCACTGTATGTGACAATAATAAATCAAATCAAACGGGGCAGCATGGTAGCACAGTGGTTAGCACTGCTGCCTCAGTGCCAGAGATCTGGGTTCAATTCCAGCCTCAGGTCATTGTCTATGTGGAGTTTGCACATAAAAAAAAATCAAAAAAAGTTAATTTATTAGTCTCAAAAAAAGGGCTTACATTAACACTGCAATGAAATTACTGTGAAATTCCCCTAGTCGCCACAGTCTGGTGCCTGTTCAGGTCAATGCACCGAACCAGCGTATCTTTCAGAATGTGGGAGGAAACCAGAGCATCCGGAGAAAACCCATGCAGACACGGTGAGAATGTGCAAACTCCACACAGACAGTGACCCAAGCCGGAAATTGAACCTGGGTCACTGGCGCTGTGAAGCAGAAGTGCTAACCATTGTGTCACCGTGTTGCCCCATTCTCCCAATGTCTGCGTACGTTTCCTCCGGGTACTCCAGTTTTCTCCCACAGTCCAAAGATGTGCGGATTAGGTGGATTGGCCATGCTAAAATTGACCCTTGGTGATTAGCAGGGTAATTATGTGGGGAATAGGGGCTTGTTGGGATTGTGGTCGGAGCAGGGCTGAATGGCCTCCTTCTGCACTATAGGGATTCCACGATTCTCCTCTCACTCAATAAGGAAGCACCTCTTCGGGACTCAGCTACATGGTCCCGCAACACCCCACGATGGGGGAAGAAACACGTTGCTGAGTCCCAAGGTGGTGACGTCTTCTTGAGTGAGGGGAGAATCAATTTCCACAAAGCCCAGGGGGAAATCTATTGACAGCCCCCTCGTAACAAGATTCATTTCCCCACTCTGAATATTGCTGATGTGGCGATGCGGGTCCCCACTCCTGACGAAGGGGGCAAAGCCCCGAAAGCTAGTGGCGCTCGCTACCAAATAAACCTGTTGGACTTTAACCTGGGTGTTGTGAGACTTCTTACTGCGTTCCCGTGCAGTCAGGAAATGTCCTTCTATTTTCCCTGTGTGGCTACTGATTGTGGACATCAATAAAATGATTCTTTGCCCCCCCCCCCCAAAAAAAAACAAAATTTACAGGGGCTCAAATGGAAGAAATTTTAATAAGTAAGCTCTTTGAGAAAGGTTTTTGAATCCCCCACCCCCACTTCATGGCTATGGGGAAGGAGGAGAGGTGAGTTAACTGAGGGAGGAAGCTTTAGGAGCCCTCCCTGGGCTGGCTTTCCTGCGTCACGCGTACAGTGTAGTCTCCGCCTTGCTCGCTGCGGCCAGGATCTGGGGCTCAGGCAGACAGACAGACACATAGGCAGCAGCGGCTGCTCCAGTCTCCGGCTTGCATTCATTGCCCCCCCTCCCAGGGGGGGGTAGGAGGAGGGGAGACCGGGAGGGGGGTGTCCTTCTGCTGCTTGTTTGCCCACCCCACCCGCCGGGGGGGCGGGGGGGAGGCTTGCCATGTGGCTGAGTCCCGAGGAGGTGCTGCTGGCGAACGCGCTGTGGGTAACGGAGCGGGCCAACCCTTTCTTCGTGCTGCAGCGGCGGAAGGGTCACGGCGGCGGCGGCGGCCTGACGGGTGAGCAATGTATCCGAGCGGTAGCACTGCGCCCTGATTGACAGCCGCCGCCCGCCAATCCCAGCCCGGGGAGCCGCGGTGGCAGCCAATAGGCGCAGGGCGGTGGGCGGGCGCTTGCTCAGTGTTGCTACACTTGAGTCTTTTTGTCAGGAAAAAATGTTTCCCTCAGTGGTTGAGGCTGTTTACACATTTTAGTTTAAAAACTATGGTAAAGTTAGTGCAAATTTATGACTGAAATTTACCCACTTTCTTTATCTGTTCTGGATGGGGGGGGTGAAGTTTTCACTGCACATCCTTCTCCAAATTTTAGTATTTTCCTTCCTTTCAAGCATTTTATCTGTCATTTTTAAATTTATTTGAACATTATTTATACACAGTTTCTGCCACGTCATAGCTAGTACATCCAGTGTGTTCTGCACCATTGCCTCTGTCCACTGGCAGCTTCTCCTGTACACAATTCCTCAGATTTTGCTCATGACTTTTCTCCCTCTCTGTGTTTGACTTCACACCGGCATCCCACATCATGGCTTTCACTGCACTTGTCAGGGAGTGCTACACTGTCAGAGGTGCCATCTTTCAGATGACACGCTGAACCAAAGATCCACCTGACCCCTCCCCCCCTCAGGTGGGCATTAATGATCCCACGGCCAGCTCTGAAGGGCAGAGGGGTCTTTACAGTCGCAGCGCAATAGGAGACCATTCAGCCTGTCATGTCTGGGTTGGCTTGCTGCGAGAGTAATTCACCCTGTCCTTCCCCCTTTCCCTGAAGTCTTGCAAAATCTCCCTCTTCGGATGATTATCCCATTCTCCTCTTAAAAGTGATGCTAGATTCTGCTTCCATCACACTCTCAGGCCTTGCATTTCAGAACCTAACCCTTCACTTTGGGGGAAAAAAGAGAATGTTTCTTCAAGTTGCCCTTGGTTCTTTTGTCATTATTTCCGTGTGCCCTTGAACTTGATCCTTCAGGCACAGGCATAGGGAGCTTGGTCTTTTCTCCCTGGAGAGATGAAGGATGAGAGACGACCTGATAGAGGCTTATAAGATGTTGAGAGGTATAGATAGGGTGGATTCTCGGAGGCTATTTCCCAGGGCTGAAATGGTCGCTACGAGAGGACACAGGTTTAAGGTGCTGGGGAGTAAGTACAGAGGAGATGTCAGGGGTAAGTTTTTTCACTCAGAGGGTGGTGAGTGAGTGGAATCGGCTGCCGTCGGTGGTGGTGGAGGCAAACTTGCTGGGGTCTTTTAAGAGACTTCTGGATGAGTACATGGGATCTAATGAGATTGAGGGTTATAGATAGGCCTAGTAAGTAGGGATATGATCGGCGCAACTTGTGGGCCGAAGGGCTTGTTTGTACTGTAGTGTTCTATGTTATACGTTCTCCAGATGCCTCCTGATTTTGAACATATCGATCAAAGCTCCTTTCAACCTTCTGTACGGAGGACAGCACCACCTTCTCTAATCTATCCAATTAACTGAAATCTTTCATCCCTGAAACCATTCTGTAAATTTTTTTTCACAACCTTTTAGATTTCACATCCTATCACAAAGGGTTTGTGGCCCACAACTATTTTCCAGTTCAGGCTCATATTGTATGTTATCCCTCAATTTAAAAAGGCCCAGGATACCCCTGTACCTTAATAACCACCCTGTCAATCTACAGTAGCAATTTGTACACATGCACCCAGGTCCCTCTGCTTCTGCCACTCATTAGAATTGTATCTTTTATATTGGCATTCCTGATATTCCCTACCAAAATGCATCGCTTCACACTTCTCTGCATAGAATTTCACCAGCCGATGTCCTCTTGAGTTTATCACTATCCTCCTCAATTCTTGCAGGTTTTGTGTCATCTGAAAATTTTGAAATTGTGCTCTTTGCAGCAAAGTCTCCCTGTCCTGTTTCAGGTAGCATGTTCCCAAGAGGGCATCGGTGACCATGGACTTCCATGTGTTGGTCCATAGTTAGGTTTGGTTAGACATTGCAGTGATCTGCCATTATCTTCTGCAAGTTCTGGCTCACTAGGAAATTTCTGTGATTATTGCCTGTCATGATGTGTGTTGGGTGGATTTACAGGCTGATCATTTGTTTGGCCGTGTTGTGAACATACTTTCTGTGGCCATCAATTCCTGCAGTGGGACTACACTGGTCTGAATTTAAACACCTGGGAACTGCTATATACCTTCGTGCAATCCGAAAACCACAGGTCTTGGCCAATTTCATATCCACGATGCCGCTATCCCTTGCATTCCATGGTCTTCGACAATCCTATTATGAAGCAGTTTATCAAATGCCCTTTGGAAGTCCTATACACCTCGTCAATCCCACTACCTCTATCAACTCTGTTAAACGTGATCAAATTTTAAACATGATTTGCCCTTGAATCTGGGCCAAATTTCCTATAATTAATCCACCTTTTTTCAAGTCACTTATTTGTTTCACTGACTAGATGGCCTACTCCTGCTCCTACTTCTTATGTTCTTATGACTATCGTTCCTAGAAGCTTTTCCACCACTGTAATTATACTGACTGGCCTATTCTAATATTTTTAGAACAAGGGTGTAACATTTGCAGTTCTCCAGTCCTCTTGACAGAATCCCTGTATCTAAGGAAGACAGGCAGATTTTAGCTAGTGCCTCCCTTAGATGTGTCATGTGCATTGCTGGTGTTTCTCACACTTATTGTTCATTTTTAACATGTGAGAGTGTCTCAGTCAGTATTGTTGATCAGTATCATTCAAGTAGATTATTTGATCATTTATGTCATTGTTTGTGGGAGCTTTCTGTTTGCAAATTGGCTGCCAAATTGCCAACAGTAAAATAAAGGCCACACTTCAAAAGCACTTACTGGCTGTAAAGAACTTTGTGGTGACTTGAGGCTGTGAACGGTAAGAAGTCTCACAACACCAGGTTAGAGTCCAACCAGTTTATTTGATACTAATCTTACAAGCTTTCGGAAATGGTGTTCCTTCGTCAGGTGTGTGGAAGGTCCAACACACCTGGTGTTGTGAGACTTCTGACTGTGTTTACCTCAGTCCAATGCCGGCATCTCTACGTCATGGCTGTGAACGGTGCCATAGAAATGAAATGTCTTCCTGGTCTGATATTTGAGAAATGCACTCTCTCAAAAATAGTGAATGAATTTGCTCTGTCAGGATGTGTTAGACAGTGAGTTAGCAGATTATGGGTCTGTTGAAATATCTTTCATCATAGCATTTTAAGTCCAGGCTGTATTTCTTTAATTCAATAAGAGCCTGACCAATTGTGAAACATTATGTCATTCCTATTTCTGATTTCAGTTTTCACCTCAGAGGATGTTGTCGATGACTTATTGCTTGTCACCTCTGTATCATGTGATGTAAGTTGTTCAAAGCATTGTCTGGGCAAGGGGGCAAGGCAGCCCAGAGTTGTGCCTACAACAGGTTTCAGTTTGGATTTGCATTGAATTTTGTGATTCCGAACCAGGGCAATTTTTTTAAAAAATTCATTCATGGGGCATGAACATCGCTGACTGGCCAGCATTTATTGCCTAACTCTAGTTACCCTTGGAGGGCAGTTGAAAGTCAACCACATTGTGCGAAAACGTGACTCTGGAGCCACAGCGTTCTCCCTGTGTCTGCATGGGTTTCCTCTGGGTGCTCCAGTTCCCTTCCACAGTCCAAAGATGTGCGGGTTAGGTGGATTGGCTTCGCTAATTGGCCCCTTGGTGTCAGGGGGACTAGCAGGTAAAATGCATGGGGTTATGGGGATAGGGCCTGAGTGGGATTGTGGTAGGTGCAGACTCATTAGGCCAAATGGCCTCCTTTTGCACTATAGGATTCTGTGTAGGCCAGACCCAGTAAGGACAGTAGATTTCCTTCCCTAAAGGACATTAGTGAGCCAGATGAGTTTTCTCGACAATGGCTTCATTATAGTTGACTTTTCCCCTCCCCACCCAAAAAGCAGTTGGAAGTCTCTGCTGTCCTGCGCATAAGGGCGAGCAGAGAAATGATGGATTATGACGGCACAGTGGCATAGCCAGAATTAACTCGCCAGTGAGACTTGAAGATAGGTCATTTGGACAAAAGACTGGTGGGTACTGTGCAAAGAAATCCTCTGAGGGGGAGGAAATGGTTAAAACAGTGCTGTCTGATTGGAGGAGGCTGAGGAAGATGGATGCAGAGAGCAGATGATAAGTTAACCAATTTTTCAAACCGCAGCGAAAACCATCTGCTAACCCGCCCTGTGGTTATTTGCAGTTCCTCATTTGATCGTTAACATAGCCAGTGAAAGAAAGGTTCAGTTACAGGGCTGACAGTTTGGAGGTGTGATGTGGGTGGGCTGAGACAGAGCTGGGGTGCGCAGGGGCGAGGCGGTGGATGGAGTGGGAGATGGAGAGTGTCTCCGACGGGGGAAAATACGTGAGTTACGAAAACAAATTAAATAGAATATATAGAAATTCAGGAAAGTTGAAGATGTTAGGAAGTGCCGACTTTGGCAGCTGTCCCTCAATTCGAGGATGATGTCTACTTGTGGGTTGCGAGTTTCTGCTGTGGGTCTTTGTGTGACTGAGCAGACTGATTCCTAACCCACAGATCTTTGGCATATGTGGCAGAACATCTCATAAGGTAGTACGATCCAGCGTGCAGGTTTGCTTCCTTTCCTTCGCTACTGCCGCTCTGCCTGATCATTGAGGCATTAGTAACTCAAGTTCCTACCAGTTAATAATGTTCTTTTATACTTGCAGCAGTAAGAGCACAAAAAATAGTAACAGGAGTGGGCTGTTTGGCCCCTTGCTCTAGGACATCAGACCTGGTCCTGCCCAGGTGTAACCTGCCCAGTTTGTACTGGTCCCAACTCCCCCAGAAATCTGAAACCTTCACCCCTGCACCATCTTTCCAGATATATCCTGCTATTTCTGCTCTTGACCAGCACCCGGCACTAGTAGCAATCCTGAGATCATGACCTTTTAGGTCCTACTTTTCAACTAACTTCCTATATTCAGCTTTTAGGACCTCATCTATTTTTCACTTACATGGTTGGTACCAATGTGTACCACAATCACTGGCTATTCACCTTCCCCCCTGTAGCGACTCTGGGACATCCTTGATCCTAACACAAGTGAGGCAACATAGTATCCTGGAGTCTCAATGGCAGCCACAAAAATGCCTTAGCTATTCCCCTTACCAATGAATCCCCTATAACATTGCCACATTATCTCCTTCTCTCCCAGGCTGCAGAGCTAACCATGATGCAACAAATTGGGCTGTTATTGTTGCCCCCAGTATATATTAGTTTTGCATGGGAATACCCATACGGGGTTCCTGCACTGCCTGCCTACTTGTCATTCATTCCCTTCCTGCCTGTGGAGTCCAGAGCCTGGAGTGTGAATACCCTCTGTACATGCTATTCACAATATTCTCATCTTTGTAGATGCATTAGTGTCCCACCATTCCAGTTCCAAAACTCAGGCATCCAGGAGCTGCAGCTGGAGACACCTCCTGCATACATTCTGCTCCAGTGCCCAGCTTCCCACATAGAGCAAGAGGAGCAAACCACAGCTTTGAGCCATGATTTACCCCTTTGGATTAAACCTTTCAAAGGATTCCTTAAATCAAATAATGTCTATTACATTAGGGGCAATTCTTCCCTTGATTTTACTACAGAAAGTCGCCCTTACAAACTGTAAACCACGAAGTAAAGACCTCACAAACTAAAACTGATCATTGTATAAATACTCACTCTGTACTCAGCTAATCAGCAGCTTCCACTTGCCCCTTTTGAATCATGACATCTCAGGAGCTCCACCTCTAAACTGAGTGAAGGTGCACTGCATTGCTTCTTCCAAAGCTTTCTCACTGTTCTGCTCTCTTGTTTCTCGCTCACTCTCTCACCTCCAATGCTCTACACTGCAAGAGTTACTTAAAGTCTCTCTTTTCCTTTATGGTCCAAATTTCTCAAACACTTTTGTTTTAAAGAGTAGATGTGCCACCAATCAGAAAGGAAGGGACTGATTACTTCCTTTCTATTTCACCTTGTGTGTACAGTGCACAAGAAACAATATTTTTCACTGTATACCAGTGTATGTGACAACAGTAAATCAAATCAAAAGCCTAACTACCTGTTTTGCCAAAGACCAGTTGTTCTCTAATGCACCAATGAAGCAGGGAAGGAGTTCTCCTTTTTTGGCCTCCTAATCCAAGGCTTTTGGTATGGGATTAAACCGGTTGTCTAATTAACTAATTTCAGCTAAGAGCCTGTAAACTCCTGTTTTGAAACTGCAATTAAACTTCACCCAGTCAAAAAAAAACTTCTAATTAAATACTGAGTTAAAGAATAAACTGGAATTTACATTGAAATTAGCCCTTAAATTATTTCTTAAAAAACTTATCCCTTGAGACTCCCCATCGATAGTCCAGGCAGGGGCGATGGACGGGGTTGTCCACCCTGACTGCCTGCCCCTCTACTGCAGCTCTATTTGTGGTCAGGTGAACCTGGAAAGGGAGCGTGTGGTGTCCGGGGGCGCAGCTGACACCTTACATGCCAGCTGAGCACCACAGGGACTGGGCGTAATATTGACCCCGAGAATCACATTTTAATTTTGATGTTTTAAGTTTCCTTTCTGCTTTGTCTTTTATTTTGGGTGGCCCCCCCTCCTTTTAGGGAGCTGCTCTTTTTGAGTTGTTCCTGAATTAATTTGATTTTGTTTATTTGGGTTGGTACACAAAAAAGAGGTACTCCTCGAGACTCCCTGTTTTACCAAACTCCAGCTATATTCTAATGCAACAAGGTGGTACCGCAGTCCTGAAAGGCGGAAAGTGGTTTTGGAGTGAGACCCTTTCTCAAGGTTGGATATTGTTCAGTATATATGTATTCCAGCCTGATGTTCATTGCAGAAAGTTGGATGTCAATCACCCCCACCCCCATGAATAAAATTATAATGTAAAGGATGGGGTATTTTGCAATATATTACGGAGTGTAGGCATTGTACGTGGGGTTATTGTTATGTAGACAGAAAGGCCTCGGTCATTTGTCATTCTGTGTGCCAGCTTCTGTTTTTCTTATTCATTCAATTAATGTGGAAATCCTTGGCCAGGCCAGCATTTATTGTCTTCCTTGAACCGCTGCAGTTCCTATGGTTAAGGTACACCCACGGCGCTGTTAGGGAGGGAGTTCCAGGATTTTGACCCAGTAACAGTGAAGGAAGACCCATATATTTCCAAGTCAGGATGGTGAGTGGCTTGGAGGGGAACTTGCAGATGATGGTGTTCCCAGGTATCTGCTTCCCTATTCCTTCGAGATGGTGGAGGTTTAGAGGTAGTTTATCGCTGAGTATTTTATGGCCCCTGCTTTCTGGTCTCCTCTGCAGACAGAAGCACCTTCTCTGACATATCAAACCCTTTGATAATCATAAAGACCTCGACGAGGTTTCCCTTCCGCCCGCCTTTTTCCAGAGAATAGGGCTCCAGAAACCTTTCGGGAAACCCTGGACTCCACATCTCTCTAATCCGGGTGTACAGACGTGAAGCAGCAATTAGCCTGTTTTTGAATCGCTGCCTTTGCTGTTGTTTTTTTTTTCAGTGATTCTTAACAAAACACATGGAAACTGCATTTGCAATTATGCCATCCAAAGTCTGTGAAAGATTCTACACAATGAATTACTTTAGTGGTGTTGTTATGGAGACAGCCTGACACAGGAACCGTTTGGTGTCAGCAGCAGTCAGGAGATCTGTGATTCAGTTCTATATTCTGTTGGGCGCATTGATTAACAGAGGCCCTGATAATGGAAGGAAAGCTGTGAAGATTTTGGACAGGGTGGGGAAGAGACTTTTGTGAATGGACTGAGGGGGTGAGGGACTACAATTATGTGGAGAAGCTGGAGTTGGTCTCGTCAGAACGTCGAGGATTTGATAGACATGCTAAAATTAGGAAGGATGTAAACGAAGTAAATAAAGAGAAACTGTTTCCAGTGGGCTGAAAAGTCAATAACCAGCAGGCACAGATTTAATGTGTTGGGCAAAAGAAGCAGAGGTGACATGAGGAAAGTCTTTTTGATGCAATGTGTGGTTATGATTTGCAATGAACAAACAGGGTGACTAACAGGGTGGTGGATACAAGTCCAATAGCACCCTTCCAAAGGTCAATACATGAGTCATCAACTTCAGGAAGTGTAGAGGAGAACGTGATCCTGTATTCATCAAAGGGGACAAAGTAGAAAAGGTCAAGAGCTTCAAGTTTTTCGGTGTTCAGATCACCAACAACCTGTCCTGAGCCCCCCCATGCTGACACTATCGTTAAGAAAGCCCACTAACGCCTCTACTTTCTCAGAAAACTAAGGAAATTTGGCATGTCAGCTGCGACTCTCATCAACTTTTACAGATGCACCATAGAAAGCATTCTTTCTGGTTCTATCACAGCTTGGTATGGCTCCTACTCTGCCCAAGACCGCAAGAAACTACAAAAGGTTGTGAAAGTAGCCCAGTCCATCACTCAAATCAGCCTCCCATCCATTGACTCTGTCTGAACTGTAGCAGCCAGCATAATTAAGGACCGCACACACCCCAGACATTCTCTCTTCCACCTTCTTCGTTTGGGAAAAAGATAGAAAAGTCTGAGGTCATGTACCAACCCACTCAAAAACAGCTTCTTCCCAGGTGCCATCAGACTTCTGAATGGACCTATCTTGCACTAAGTTGATCTTTCTCTGTACCCTGGCTATGACTGTAACACTACTTTCTGCACTCATTTTCTTCTCTATGAATGGTATGCTTTGTCTGTATAGTGCACAAAAAACAATACTTTTCACTGATTGCTAATATATGTGACAATAATAAATCAAATCAAAGCACTCGCTTAGTACTGGCCTTCTGACAGTGCACCATTCCCTCAGTGCTGACCCTCTGACAGTGTGGCACTCCCTCAGCGCTGATCCTCTGACAGTGCGGCACTCCCTCAGCGCCGGCCCTCTGACAGTGCGGCACTCCCTCAGCGCCGGCCCTCTGACAGTGCGGCACTCCCTCAGCGCCGGCCCTCTGACAGTGCGGCACTCCCTCAGCGCTGACCCTCTGACAGTGCGGCACTCCCTCAGCGCTGACCCTCTGACAGTGCGGCACTCCCTTGGTACTGCGCTTGGTATGTCTCCATCGATTATGTCTAGTCTCTGAAGTGGATTTAAATCCATAGACATTTTATGGCTGTAAGTTTCACTGGCAGAGAAAACATTTATTACCCCTGATTGTTTCAGTAATGTGACTGCTTTGTGTCCCACAAGTTTGATTACCGATTCTATCTCCAATCCTCTACATAATTTTGTTGTTGCGGTGGGTTGTTTAAAACTGCAGTTTGTTTAAAAACATTTCCTCTTTGACCATTTACCCCTGATCTCTCTTTCTACGGCAGGGCTGCTGGTGGGGACACTCGATGTTGTTCTGGACTCGAGTGCACGTGTCGCCCCCTATAGGATCCTCCATCAGACGCAGGACTCCCAGGTGTACTGGAACATTGCGTGTGGTAAGCACCGAGTGCCAGCAGAGACCCTACCCAGACTTAGTCTGTCCCAGTGACTAAAGTAAAGAAAATTGGGATCCGATATCTGCACTATCTGAAACCTAAAGAGAATTTTGTGCCATCCCTGGTGTATCAGTGAGATTTGCCCATGCTAAACATGGCTTGTATTTCCTTGAGTGATATAATGAAACTAAAATTTTTAGTTGCTATGGAATTAGGGGAACTATGGGACAGTATGGCATGTGGGCATTGCTGGCAAGGTCAACATTTGTTAACCATCCCTAAACTGAATGGCCGGCTGGGTCATTTCAGAAGGCGTTAAGAGTCAACCATATTACTGTGAGTCTTTAAAAAAGTGAAAGTTTATTTATTAGTCACAAGTAAGGCTTCCGTTAATACTGCAGTGAAGTTACTGCGAAATTCCCCTAGTCGCCACACTCTGGCACCTGTTCGGGTGCACTGAGGGAGAATTTAGCATGGCCAACTCACCTAACCAGCGTGACTTTCAGACTGTGGCAGGAAACCGGAGTACCCGGGGGAAACCCACGCAGATGTGGGAAGAACGTGCAGATTCCACGTAGACAGTGACCCAAGCCGGGAATCGAACC
This sequence comes from Carcharhinus amblyrhynchos, assembly GCF_965287045.1. NCBI lineage: Eukaryota > Metazoa > Chordata > Chondrichthyes > Carcharhiniformes > Carcharhinidae > Carcharhinus > Carcharhinus amblyrhynchos. The sequence goes on along the minus strand of NC_137336.1, from coordinate 10,700,840 downwards.
CGGGTCCCTGGCGCTGTGAGGCGCAGTGCTAACCACTGTGCTATCACATATAGGCCAGACTGGGTAAGGATGGCAGATTTTCTTCCCTAAAGGACATTAGTGGACAACAGTCAATATTAGTTTCATGGTCACCATCACTGAGACTAGTTTTTAATCAATAGAACTTAAATTCAACCAGCTGCCATAGTTGGATTTGGACCCATGTCCAGGGAGCATCAGTGTGGATCTCCTGATTACTGGTCCAGTGACGTAACCACTATGTCACTGTGTCCTCAAAATCCACAACAAACTTACAGTTAAAACAAGGCTATTTTGGAGTGATGTCAGGAAGCACCTGGGGAGAAATGGGGGCGTGGTTAATGGCAAATTTCAGAGTTGACGTTGATAGATATTTAATGGGTGCCAATGTTGAGGGACATAGAGCAAAGCCGGGCAGCTGGGGCTGGAATGCAGATCAGCCATGAAAGATGGAACAGATTTGAGGTTTGAATGGCCTCCCATTCTTGTGGAAATTTCACCATTCCATTTACTCAGGAGAAGGAAGTAGAACATCAGTGAAGTGGATTTCATGTAAAATGAGTTCAACTATAAAGATTAGCAAAGGGGGAATTTTAAATTGTTCATTATTTTGTCGTTTGGAGTCTCGCAAGGTTCTGTTTACTCTTTAAGTGTATTTGCTGCTCAGTAACTGCGTCATATTACAGTGCTGAAATCATGAGGGATTTTGGTGGAGTAATTAGAACAAAGCTATCTCCAGTCAGTAACAAGAGGACACAGATTTAATAACAATTGACCAAAAAAAACCGGAAGAGAGGTGAGAAAGTAGGCGGACAGGGGCACAATGGGTCAAATGGCCTCCTTCCGTGATGTTTAATTCTGTCTGCGTCCAATTGATTCTTGGAACAGGCAAAGCAGCTTAGTTTAATGGGCCTATTTCTCTTTGTGATGAGTGCAATGGGGCAGAATTTGTATCCAGTTGACCCTGTATCTCCCACCGTTACTCTGACGGAATGCTTGCCTGAAATGGATACTTGCCACGATCCAGTCTGTCAGTTCAGCGACACTCTTGGTTTCCATACTCACCACCCACACCCTGCCGCCACCACCTTCCTCACTCATAGAACCACATTATATAGAAAGAGGCCATTCGGCTCACCATGCTTGTTCCCACACTTTGAACAAGGTATCCAATCAGTCCCACATCTTCTGTTCTTTTCCTGTAGACCAACAGAATTTTCTTCTTCAAGTATTTATCCAGATCCCTTTTAAAAGTTACTACTCATGGAATCCCTGCAGTACAGAAGGAGGCCATTCAGCCCACTGAGCCAGCACTGTCAACAATCCCACCCTAATACCGTAACCCCACATACTTACCCTGCTAATCCCCCCCGAAATTAGGGTCAATTTAGCATGGCCAATCAACCTAACCCACACATCTTTGGACTGAGGGAGGAAACTGGAGCACCCGGAGAAAACCCACACAGACATGGGGAGAACATGCATAGACAGTGACCCAATCCGGGAAGCGAACCCAGGCCCCTGTGAGGCAGCATGTTAACCACTGTGCCCCTCGAATCTGCTCCCACCACCCTTTCTGGTAGAACATTTCAAATCACAACAACCTATTCTGTTTGTAAAAATAAAATCACTTCTCCTCTTGTCACCTCTGATTTTTTTTGGTTTAGTGTTTAGATATCAGTCAATAGCAATGATGTGGATGTTTCCTTGTGTATGCTGCCCGATGGCTTAGGTACCTCCAGAAAGGAGATCACCGGACATTGGGAATGGCTGGAGCTCAATCTCCTACAGACGCTATCGGTCTTTGAGAATGAAGACGATGTGACCACCTTTGTCAAGGGGAAAGTTCAGGTTAGTGGCAAAACGGTCTCATTAACAGAGGAGGAATGTGAAGCTTGTCCACCAACCAGCACTTTGACTTCCGCCGTGGCTCGCTAGAGAAACCCTTGCCCCGTGAGGTATCTGGGAATCCCAACTACATGCTGATTAAATTAAACTGCACAGAGCAACAATTTAAATATTTCAGCTAAGGCAGTATGGAATATCTCTTGCTTACATTGAGAACTTAACAACAACTTGCATTTATTTGGCACTTTTAATGTAATAAATATGTCTCTTAGATTCATATATCCAGCTTTTAAATGGCCTTGCACAACTAAAATAAACCACCTCAGTTGTGAAATTTTCGATTGGTTCTCACCCCTTAATCTTCTAAACTAATTGCAGGGTATCCTCGCGGAGGAGAACAAAAACAAAGAGGTGAAGGAAGATGAAGATTCCGGAAAGTTCAAGGAGGCGGAATTGAAAATGAGGAAATTGTTTGGAATGCCTGAAGTGGAGAAGTTGGTGAATTATTACTCGTGCAGTTACTGGAAGGGCAGGGTCCCTCGCCAGGGATGGGTTTACCTCAGCGTCAATCACCTCTGCTTCTACTCTTTCCTTCTGGGAAAGGAAGGTGAGAAATCCTCCTGAACGGCACTTCACTCAGGATGACTGCACCATGCAAGTTAACGGAATCTTCAAACCAAACGTTTGGGGTTCACTTCTAGGCGGGTAGCATTGAAAAACAGGGAAGTTTTGCTAAACTCCTATCGGACATTGGTTAGACCACACTTGGGAGTTACTACCAGCAGTTCTGATTTCCATATTAAAGAGACATGGGGAGAGGTGCATGAATGAAAGATTGCACCATTTCACTGGGGTGGAGGTACCAAGATAGGAGACACGAAAATAAGACAGTCACTAATAACCCCATGGGAATGGTTCAGAAGGTAGAGTTCAGATCAGCCAAGGTACTGAATGGTGAGCAGGCTTGAGGGAGGGCATATAGTCCACCCCTGTTTCTTATTGCTCGAATGCATTAACATGTTTGACCAATCACCAAATGTATGGACATTTCACCTATATGTCCTGATTTATTGGCTGACATTTTCCAGCCATTCCCTCCGGTAGGATCCCACCGATGACGACCCCCCTGCCAAGGGTGCCCCGACGGTGGAGAGCGAGAGCAATGGGAAAACCCATTGACAGTGGTGGGACCGGACGATCCCACTGTCAGCCAATGGTGGGCTGCCTTCGCCATCGACAAGGAAGCCGCAGGGCTGGGGTGGGGGTGTGGGGGGGGGGGGGGGGGGGGGGGGGGGGGCGTGGTTTGTCCTGCCCATTGCGTTTCAATGACAACAGCTTGCATTTATAGAGCGCCTTTAATGTCCCAAGGAATTCCACAGGAGCAGTAATCAGACACCCAGTAGATACAAAACAAGAAAGGAGGCATTATTACAGATGTGCAAAAGCTTAGTCAAAGAGGTAGATTTTCGCAATGCCTCGATAGAGGAGAGAGAAACGTAGAGGATGAGCAAAGGGCCAGAATTTGAAGAGAGTGCAGAGGTCTTCTGAGAATTGTGGGGCAAGAGGAGATTACAGAACTAGTGATAGGTGCAGCGACAATGGAGGCATTCAAAAACAATGGTAAGAATTGTAAAATTGAGGTGTTGCTGGACTGGAAACCAGTGGAGGTTAGCAAGCAGAGGGGTGATGGCTGAATGGAACTTGGTGCGAGTTAGGGTACAGAGTAGCAGAATTCTGGGTGAGCTCAGATTTGTAGATGCTGCAAAAGGGGAGGCCAGCCAGGACAACGTTAGAATAATAGGATTTGGATTTAACCAAAACATTGGATGTTTCACACCTAGTACCTTTTTCTTCTCTATTTGAGTATCAATAGGACACATTGCAGACACCATTCTCTCCTTTTTGGTTACGTCTTTGCAAGGTTGTACAGTGGTGAAGATTGGGAGCTGGGTGAGGTATCATCCAACTAATGGAGGATGAATGAATCTGCTCCTCTTGTTCCAGTGAAGCTGGTAATTCGATGGGTTGATGTGACCCAGCTGGAAAAGAACGCCACCCTTCTCTTCCCTGAATGCATCAAGGTGAGCACCAGAGACCGGGAACACTACCTGTCCATGTTCCTGAACATCAACGAGACCTTCAAGCTGATGGAGCAACTGGCCAACATAGCTATGCGGCAACTCCTGGATAATGAGGGCTTCTCTGAAGACAAGTGTCTGCCCAAGCTCAAGAAGTCACTGAAGAATGTCTCGGCTCTTAAACGGTTTGTGAAAGTACTGCTATCTTTTTTTTCTGTTTTGATGCTCTTTATGTGGTTTTGCAACCACAAGCAGCTTTTAACTTGGGGCTCGTGATGGAAATGATGACGTTTTTTGCCTGTCCAGTGGTAATAGAATGGCTAGTTTAGTCTCATCTCAGCTGGAGTTGACAGCTCTGCGGTTAGCACCTCCTCAGCTCGACTGCTAGCCGCATGAAGCTGTGAGTGTCAGGTCTTTGTGTCAGAGAATGAGCTGGCTTATAGATGATGGTAAGGACAGTTCTTAGAGTCATAGAGGTTTACAGCATGGAATTAGGCCCTCTGGCCCAACATGTCCATGCCTCCCTTTTGTTTTTAAACCACTAAGCTAATCCCAATTGCTCCATATCCCTCTATACCAAATCTTACCCATATAACTGTCTAAATACTTTAAAAAAAAAAGCAAGATTGTACCCCTGTCTACTACTACCTCTGGCAGCTTGTTCCAGACACTCAGCACCCTCTGCGTGAAAAAATTGACCCTCTGGACCCTTTTGTATCTCTCCCCTCTCATCTTAAACCTATGCCCTCCAGTTTTAGATTCCCCTTTCTTTGGGAAAAGATGTTGACTATCTAGCTGATCTATGCCCCTCATTATTTTATATAGACCTCTATATGATTACCCCTCAGCCTTCTACACTCCAGAGAAGGAATTGCCAGTCTATCCAGCCTCTCCTTAACCATCAAGACCTAGTAAATCTTTTTTGCTTTGCACTCTTTACAGTTTAGTTTCCTTCCTGATGTCGTGAGCTGAACAGCGCTAACTACTCTCCAAAGTAATCCCTTGTATTTAACATATTTTTATGTTAATGGCCACTGGCTGTCAGATTTCCATTTGTCTCCTGTTCCTTTAGTCGCTGTTTCATTGCATCTCTACATAGGTGTCTCTCCTATCTTTCATCACATTGGTGAAGGAGGAGGCCATTCAGCCCATTGAGCCTATTCCACCATTCAGTCAGATTATAGAATTCTGCAGTGCAGAAGGAGGTCATTCGGCCCATCAGGTCTGCGCCGACCACAATCCCAGGCCCTGTCCTCATAACCCTATGCGTTTATCCTAGCTAGTCCCTCTGACACCAAGGGACAATTTAGCATGGCCAGTCCGCCTAACCCGCACATCTTTGGACTGTGGGAGGAAACCAGAGCACCCGGAGAAAACTCACACAGATACAGGGAGAATGTGCAAACTCCACACACACATTGATTCAAGCTGGGAATCAAACCCGGGTCCCTGGCACTGTGAGGCGGCAGTGCTAACCATTGTGCCACCATGCTGTCCTTATAATGCTGACCTTTAATCATCTCCAAACACCCATCTTAGCTCCATATCTCCTAATGAGCCTGGCTAACAAAAGTTGAATGGTCTCTGATTTAAACGTATTAATTAAGCTTGCGTCTTTCTTTTGTGAAGGATACTTCAACACTTCCGCCACCGTTTGCATAAGGGTGCGTTTCCTAATTTCTCTCTTTTTTCACTATTTGTTCTCCGATTGCATTTCATGCATCTCCTGAGAAGCTGGGAGAAGGTGGTGGAGGTTTCCCTTCAACCACCGCAATTCTTGTGATGAACAGGCTCCCATGCCATGGTGGGGAGTTTGGGAATATTAACCCAGTGTCAGTGAATGGGCAGTACGGTGTGTCCTTGTTGGGATGGTGTGTAACCTGGAGTTGGTGTTGTTTTTATGATGTTGTTGCTGCCATTGCCTTTCTCAGCAGTAGAGCGGGTATCAGTCACAGCTCAGTGGGAGCACAGAAAAAAATTCTCTTGTGGGGAAATTGAGGAGAAGCTCAACACTGGAGCCAGGTTATTTTGGAGTGACTTTTTGTGGGTTCGCACACTTCCAATCCAGAGCATTAAGCACCTAATCCAGGCTGACATTCCCAGAACAGTACCGGGGAACACTACATTGTGCTATCTTTCACATGAAACATTAAATCAGGCGAGTGTGAAAATAAAACATTGCTTTGAACAAGAGCAGATGAATTCTTCAGGGCCAATATTTATCCCTCGACAAACACGACTCATTAAAATAGATTTTCTTCTGGTCGTTTATCACGTTGCTGTTTGTGGGATCCTGCTGTGCGTAAGTTGGCCTCCGCATTTGGCCTACGTTGCAACAGCGATTAGACTTCAACAGGTACCTCTGGCTGTAAGAGAATATTGGGACCGCTTAAGATTTTGAAAGGTGCTACAGAAATGTAAATTCTTTTTTATCTGCGTTGTGTTGGGAGATGGGGAGACATAGGGCCCAATTTTACCGTCAGGGTTGCGCTCGTCTTCGGGTGCGAGAACTTGGTAAAGTTGGGCGGGAGGTGGGTAACGCGATCTGCGCCCGCCTCCGTGCCGGTTACCCCTTTACCGAGGCCCAGAAACAGCCGCGTTCGGGACGCACTTGAATCGTCTTAATAGGCTGCGCGCTCAAACTCATCGGCACCTCCCCTTTCCCCACCGCGCTCGCCCATCCAGATTCACCGCAAAACAGACGTGGCCCACAAAGGTCAAATTTGGGCGCTCCAGCCTCTGAGGAGGTAAGTCCCGAGCTTCCGGCGGCTCGCTGACCCAGATCGTTGAGGGGTGGGGGGGGGAGGTGTCTGCTGCCACTCTGTGTACGATCGGTTGGGGGTGGGGGTGTTGCTAGGGTTCACTGCCACTCTGCGTGTGATTGTTGCGGGGGGAAGGAGGGTCTGCTGCCGTTTTTGATCAGTGGGGGAGAGGGGCCCGCGGTCGGTCTGGGGCGTGGGGTTATGTATGTGGTGGGGCAGTGTCTGTGGAGGGCATTATCCAGCCGGGGAGTGATGCTGCAGGGGAGTGTTTATCTTTTTCTCTGCGCGTGCGCAGTTGGAGGTGCCGATTGGAGCTGCAGGGTTTCAGGTGCGTTAAGCCCCACCCACAGGCTTCTGTAGCACGATTCGGAAATGCTGCTGTTTTTTCAGGCGGAGTGCGTATGGGGACACCTGAGAACGGGTCTAACTGTCGGATCTGAAACACTCCCAGTTTCAAGTCCACCCAGCACTTAGAATGAAAATGGTAAAATAGGCCGGCCCTTAGTGTAGACTTAGTGAGTACGTGCTTGGAACTGAAGACAGATTCAATATTTTGGACTTTAATTTCAATTAAATAACGTGTCTAAATTTTCCGAATGTTTTCAAATTTCAGTCATTCCTTTTTTAGGAGTTTTTTTTCCTCATCCAGTCTGTCTTTCGCCCGCAGGGACCTAGATGCTCGAGCCAAAAGTGAGCGGTACAGATCCACGTTCCAGCTGCCAAAAGATGAGAGGTTAGACGGGCACACTGAGTGCACTCTCTGGACTCCCTTCAATAAAATGCACATCATGGGACAGATGTTTGTCTCCAATAATTACATCTGCTTTGCTAGTAAAGAGGAGGAAGTCTGTAACCTAATTATACCACTGCGGGAGGTGAGTTTAGCACTTGCTCTCTGAGTGACCCGACATTCATTTCTTTTTGGACTTGAGCATTGAACACTTGAGCAGTCCCCCAAGATAAACGGAAGTGACATAAATGTTGGCAATCCCTCGAGGGGTAAATTATGAGAACCTTTAAGACCTTAAAATCTACCTCTTTAACTAAATTTTTGACCATCTGACCCTAACATCTCTTGATGTGGCTGGGTGTTACATTTTGTTAGGTAATCACTCCTTGGAATATTTTACCACATTGGATCTGGGGTAAATTATGAGTGCAGTCTTTGTCGTCTGATGGTTTATTGTTTCCTGAAATGAATTTCAATATGGATAAATGTGAGGTGGTATGTTTTGGTAGGCACAATAAGGAAATTCCACAAGGTTGGGATAAAGTCTAAATGGAGGGTAAGATGAACAGATTATTGTCTTTTGAAGTTTATTTATGACTGTCACAAGTAGGCTTACTTTCACACTACAATGAAGTTACTGTGAAAATCCCCTAGGCGCCACACTCTGGCGACTGTTTGGGTACACTAAGGGTGAATTTAGCATGGTCAATCAACCTAACCAACATGCCTTTCAGAATGCGGGAGGAAACCGGAGCACCCGGAGGAAACCTACGCAGTCATTGGGAGAACATGCACACTATGCACAGACAGTGACCCAACCGGGAATTGAACCCGGGTCCCTGCTGCCGTGAAGCAGCAGTGCTAACCAGGGTGCCACCCTGTCACCCACCTGGGAGCAGAGATGAGTGAAAAGCAGCAACACCTTTTCCTATTTTTTAAATTTTGAATCATCTCTTTAAAAGATTTTTTCCTTCCCATCAACTCTGCCCTTCCCCTGCATTAAGAAGAGAGCAGACTGAGCTCTGGAGTTTGCACTTGGAGGATGTGCGCAGTTCTGGTCTCTGTTATAAAACAGATTCAGATTCGCTGGGGGTGGTATGAAAAATTTACAAGGATGATATTGGAACACCTTTTGGAAAGTAGAACAGGCTGGGGGGGTCTCTTCTCCAGGAAGCTGAGGAGTGAACTGATAGATGTTTTCATGATCCTAATGCAGTTTGATAGGGATAAATATTGAAAGATTTAAGGGAAAGGACAACTTGGGATGTTCTATATCCAGGTCTCAATTTTGTGACAAGTACCAGGTGATTTATCATTTCCTGTGTCCGATTAGGTGACCATAGTGGAGAAGGCTGATAGCTCCAGTGTTCTACCCAGCCCCCTGTCGATCAGTACCAAGAACAAAATGACTTTCCTTTTCGCTAACCTAAAGGACAGGGATTTCTTGGTGCAGAAAATTTCGGACTTTCTCCAACGAACGCCATCCAGGAGACGCTCCAGCAAGGAAGATCTGCGAAATCCCAAAAGTGCAGAGAATGAGGTAACTCAGAATCTCTGTTCTTGTATTTAATGTTCTTACCCACGTTTGCAGATCGTTTGTGACCTCATCTCCTCCCCATCTCAGTAACCCCCACAGACCCTTACAAGGTCTCTGTGCTCCTCTACCCACTTGCTTGCACGTCTCTCATTTCAATCACGGCACTTTGGTGTCTGGCCTTTAGTTCTGGAATTCCCTCTCTAAACCTCTCCATCTCTCTCATTCTTTAAGACCTTAAAATCTACCTCTTTAACTAAATTTTTGACCATCTGACCCTAATATCTCTTGATGTGGCTGGGTGTTACATTTTGTTGGGGAATCACTCCTTGGAAGATTTCACCACATTGAATCTGCTATATAAATAAAAATTGTTCATTTGCCTTTCACTGTTCTATCCCCTCCCATCCCTCAGGCGGCTTCTACCAAGTGTCACCCTTTTATCAAGACTGGCCTTTATTTGTTCCAAGTTCTATTACAGGTGAAAATTCATGAGAAACCCAGGTTGAGGGAGGTGAGGCAGCAGGAACTGGGAAATGTGGGCTTCTGTTTTAAATCCTGACTTTTTCAGGTGCTCTAATCAAAGCAAATGGAAATAATGTCTCCACCTCTCCCCCCCCCCCCTTCACTATAATGCAGAAGAGGAGGAGAGTTCTCCTTCAGGCAATGTTTAAATACCATCTATAATAAATTACAACGTAATTAAAAACAGGAAATGCTGAAAATACTCAGAAGGTCTTGCAGCATCTGTGGAGGTAGGAAAACGGAGCTAATGTTCCAGATCGATGGTCTCTTATCTCAATGTCGGTCATGGGACCATGCAGTATGTAAATTATCTGCTGTGCTTGTCTTCCTTTTCTATCATTCTTAAGAACATAAGAACATAAGAAATAGGAGCAGGAGTAGGCCATCTAGCCCTTCGAGCCTGCCCCGCCATTCAATAAGATCATGGCTGATCTGTTGTGGCTCAGTTCCACTTTCCCGCCCTCTCCCCATAACCCTTAATCCCCTCTCTTATCAAGAACCCATCAACCCGCTTCTTAAAAATATTTAGCGAGGCAGCCTCCACCACTTCAACGGGCAGAGAATTCCAGAGATTCACCACCCTTTGAGTGAAGAAGTTCCTCCTCAACTCCGTTCTAAACCGTCTCCCCTTTATCTTGAGGCTGTGCCCCCTAGTCCTACTGTCTTTTTTGACCGGGAAGAGTCTCTCCACCTCTATCCTATCCATCCCATTCATCATCTTATACGTCTCAATGAGATCTCCCCTCATTCTTCTAAACTCTAACGAGTACAAGCCTAGTTTATTCAGCCTCTCCTCATAGCTCAATCCCCTCAACTCCAGTATCAGCCTAGTAAACCTCCTCTGCACTCCCTCCAGGGCCAAAATATCCTTGCGCAGGTGCGGCGCCCAAAACTGCACACAGTACTCCAGCTGCGGCCTCACCAATGCCCTATACAGCTGCAGCAAGACCTCCCTACTTTTATATTCAATCCCCCTCGCTATGAAGGCCAGCATCCCATTCGCCTTCCTGACCACCTGCTGCACCTGCAAGCTGGGTTTTTGCGACTCATGCACAAGGACCCTGAGGTCCCTCTGCACCGTCGCCTGCTGCAGTTTTTCGCCACGTAAGTAATAGTCCTTCCTACCATTCTTCCTACCAAAGTGGACCACCTCACACTTGCCAACATTAAATTCCATTTGCCATTTCCTGGCCCATTCGCCCAGCCTATCTAGATCCTTCTGCAGACTCTCCACACCCTCCGCACAATTTGCCTTTCCCCCAATCTTGGTGTCATCAGCAAATTTCGACACCCTGCACTCGGTTCCCTCCTCCAGATCACCTATATAAATGGTAAATAGCTGAGGCCCCAGCACCGACCCCTGGGGCACCCCACTAGTCACCAACCGCCAATCTGAATAGCACCCATTGACCCCCACTCTCTGCCTCCTATTTGACAACCAATCCTCTATCCACGCTAACACCCTACCCCCAACTCCATGTCCCCTGACCTTCTGCAATAACCTCTTGTGAGGTACCTTGTCAAACGCCTTCTGAAAATCCAGAAAGACCACATCCACCGGCTCTCCTCTATCCACTGCCCTAGACGCATCCTCATAGAACTCCAGTAAATTTGTCAGACACGACTTCCCTTTAATGAAACCGTGTTGCATCCGCCCTATCAAGCAATTCCCTTCAAGATGCCTCGCAATTTCCTCCTTAATGACGGATTCTAACATTTTACCTACCACAGACGTTAAACTAACCGGCCTATAATTCCCCGCCTTTTGCCTGGCACCCTTCTTAAACAACGGCGTAACATTAGCCGTTTTCCAATCTTCCGGCACTTCCCCGGAATCCAGCGACGTCTGGAAAATAACCACCAAGGCATCCACTATCACCTCTGCCATTTCTTTCAGAACCCTCAGATGCATTCCATCCGGTCCTGGGGACTTGTCCACAATCAGCCCCTCCAGTCTGTCGAGCACCGCCTCTCTAGTAACAGTAATGTCATTAAGACCCTCCATTCCTACCACCTTTCCATCGCTAACACTCGGCAAATTATTCACGTCCTCCTCCGTGAAGACAGAAATTCTTGCTTCTTCCTTCCTGGCTTTGAGACGACCCAGTGATGGATGACGTCAGAAAGCTGCACTGCTCTGGGTTTGGGTTGTTGTGTGTGAATTACTGACAGCTGGACCGTACAGTAATGCATGGAATTCACTTAATTGATACAATTCATGCAAAATTAAACTCCAGAGAACTTTGAGGCTGAAAGAAATGCGCTGATCCCGAGTTCAGAAGTGATGAGGGGGTTGCTCTGGGCGCTTGGTGAGTTTTTTGTGGGTTTTTTTTTCCCCAGGTTCTCCCAGATCAGAGTGAAGACTTCCCAGCCAGCCCCTCGACACCAAGTCCAGGAGCCGTCTTGGGCAACACCGAGGCCGCCCCCACCACCACACAAGCGCTGATGACCATCTTCCGAAAAGAGCCACAAGAGGAACTCAGCCCAAAGATGGTACGGCAAATTCAGAATGTCCAGATCACGCTGGAGCAGCCCATCCAGATCAGGTGCTGCAGACGGGGGTGGGAAATGGAGAGCAATATGGTGTGGATTAGTAAAGCCATAGAAGGAAAATAATCCCAGCGAGGAGGTTTGTTTCAGGGGGTATGAATTTGGAAAGCAGGGAAGTTGTTAAATTTGATTAGACAACACTTGGAGCCTGTGTACATTTCAGGTCTTCGTTTTACGTAAGGATAGAAAGGCACTGGAGAGGATACAGAAATGATTTATTAGGTATCATCTCTCAATTCTGGTAATAATTCGATCACGCAGGATTGGACAGACTGAGGCTCTTTTTCTCCAGAAAAGAGAAGCTTGGGGACCAACCTAATCAAGCATTGGAATAATTGTGTGTGGCTTTGATGGGATAGACATGGGAAATTTGTTCCTATGTGCAGAGAGCCCGGAATTAGAGGACACAAATATAAAATAGCCATTAATAAATATATTAGAGAATTCAGGAGAAACTTCTTAACTCAGTAGAGCGATGAGAATGTGGAACTTGTAAGGATGGGGTTGAGGCTAACAGCACTGATGCATTCAAGTGGATAAACAATTGAGGGTGAAATAAAGTACTAACCAGGTGAGGTCAGGAAGGATGGGAGGAGACTCACGTAGAATAAAAATACCAACATGAACCTGTTCTGGCAAATGTTTAAATTTTATTTATTAATGTCACTAGTCGGCTTACGTTAAAACTGCAATGAAGTTACTGTGAAAATCTCCTAGTTGCCACACTCCGGTGCTGGTTTGGGTACACTGGGGGAGAATTTAACATGGCCATTGCATCTAACCAGCACGTCTTTTGGACTGTGGGAGGAAACCGGAGCACCCGGAGGAAACCCACGCAGACACGAGGGGAACATGCAGATTCCGCACAGACAGTGACCCAAGCTGGGAATTGAAGTTTAAAGTTTATTTTTATTAGTCACAAGTAAGGCTTACATTAACATTGCAATGAAGTTACTGTGAAATTCCCCTCACCGCCACAGGCTGGTGCCTGTTCGGGTCAATGCACCTAACCAGCACGTCTTTCAGAGTGTGGGAGGGAACCAGAGAACTCAGGACCCTGGCCTGTGAGGCAGCAGTGCTAAACACTGTGCTACTGTGCCAGTTTCTGAACAGTTAATGTTACGTAAACTAAGATATAATTATTTCTAATAGGGTTTAGATAATGTTGACCATGAGCAGCTGTCTCACCTTGTCCAAACAGCAAAACCAGAGGATATAACCTAAGCTCAAAGGGGGTAAATTCAGAACTAATCTGCAGAAACAGTATTTCAGCGAGCATTGCATGGACCAGGCTTCCTTGGGTGACAGTCGCTCAGATTATATTGGTTTGTTCACATGTACATTAGATTGATTTCTTAAAGAGATATTTTGGGATACGGTCAATGAATAATTTGAGATATGGCGTGAGGTCAGTGTAATGTGCTTGGCAGGAATCGGTGACTTTGGACTAATGGTTCCAATAGCTGTCTGCCATGGAGTGTTTTCCTCACCTCCGGATCTGTGGTGGACAAATTGATTGAGATTGATAGCTAAAGATTAGTCAGCAACTCTATTCTTGTGCCATACAGTCACTAACGTGGCAGAAAGCAGAATAGGTCGGTCGATAGCAATTCCTCTGTTCCAAAGTTGGTAGCAGGGATCGGCCGCTCTGGGGGAGGGGGGGTTGTGGAGAGAGAGAACATGGGGTTGTTCTCTTTGGAGCAGCAGAGATTAAGGGAAGATTTGGCAAGTGCTCAAAGTCAACAAAAGTAAGGACAAACTGTCCCCGGTGGTGAAACGATCAGCAATTATTGGCAAAAGAAGCAAAAGCAATGCAAGGAAAAGCTCTAGGGGTCTGTAATGTGCTGCCTGTGGTGAAGATAGGCTCAATCAAGGCATTCAAGAGGGAATTAGATGATTATTTGAAAGGAACCAATCTGCAGGGTTATAGGGAGAAGGCAGGAGAATGGCAGCAGGTAAATTGCTCATTTGGAGAGCCAGTACAGACACTATGGGCTGAATGGTCTCCTCCTGCACTGAAACAAGAGGACACAGATTAAAGGTAATTGGCTAAAGAATCAGAGACAGCAATGAGGAGATACGATCTGGAATACTTCTCCTAAAAGATGTGTATATGAAGGAGTTGACGGGGGGGAGATAGAAAAATAGTGCAGACCTTCTTGAGATGGCGAGGAGTGGAGGTGGGCAGTGTGTGGCTGGAAGAAACATGCCACGTCTTCACACTCTGGCTGAAATTTTCCAGAAAATTCTCCTATGAGGAGTGAAGGATTAGTGATGCTCTGTATTGTTTTTGTTTTTGGGAAGGCCAAGGAGAAGATGAAGGAAGAATCCTGGAACATTCACTTCTTTGAATTTGGCCGCGGGGTGTGTATGTATCGCACATCGAAGACTCGCGATCTTGTACTGAAGGGGATGCCGGAGTCACTGAGAGGAGAACTTTGGCTGCTGTTCTCAGGTATAAGAACATAAGAAATAGGAGCAGGAGTAGGCCATCTAGCCCTTCGAGCCTGCCCCACCATTCAATAAGATCATGGCTGGTCTGACGTGGCTCAGTTCCACTTTCTCATCTTCTCCCCATAACCCTTAATCTTGCATTTGGGGAAAATTTGGAGTTGCTTGCATACATGGATGTGTCTCTTTTTTAAAAAAAAATCTGTAGCAGAATGGGATCAGAACAGGAATAGGATTATGAAACAAAAACAGAAAATGCTGGGGAAACTCAGTAGGTGTTGCAGCATCGGTGGAGGGAGAATAGAGCCAACGTTTCGAGGTTGGATGACCCTTCGTCAGAGTTAAAATCAAAGCAAATCAAACAAGATTTATACAATGGGGAGGTGGGGGATGTGTGGTGAGGGGGCTGTAATCGGAGAAAGGAAATGTAAATGGTGATGATGAAGGCTGAGAGAGCTGCTAAAAGTGTCTGTTCACCCTCCTGTCCATGGCACCTTCCCGTGCAACCATAGAAGGTGCAACACCTGCCCCTTCACCTCCTCCCTGCTCACCTCTTTCAGCTGAAGCAGCGCTTCACATGCATCTCCTTCAATCTGTCTATTATATTTGCCACTCCCAGTGCGGTCTCCTCTATGTCGGAGAGACGAAACACAGACTGGGCGACCGCTTTACGGAACACCTTCAGTCTGTCCACAAGCAGGACCCAGACCTTCCTGATTGTGATCACTCAGTGGATGCCAACACTCATCGTGTAAATCTTGTCTGGTTTACTTTGCTTTCAGCTCTGACGAAGGGTCATCCAGACTCGAATGCCTCCACAGATTCTGTCAGACCTGCTGAATTTCCCCAGCATTTTCTGGTTTTGTTTCAGATTCCAGCATCTGCAGTATTTTGCCTTTATTTTAGGAATAGGATTATGTCTGGTGTGAATTATTTGGCTGATGATGACTGTTTTAAACACCTTTAAATGTTTGTGTCTAATCTGCATCATCACTTTGTGTGTCACTGTGTGTGTCACTTTGTGTGTGTGTGTGTGTCACTGTGTATGTGTGTCACTGTCACTGTGTATGTGTGACACTGTGTATGTGTGTCACTGTGTGTGTGTGTGTCACTGTGTATGTGTGACACTGTCACTGTGTGTGTGTGTGTGTGTCACTGTGTATGTGTGACACTGTGTGTGTGTGTCACTGTCACTGTGTGTGTGTGTCACTGTGTATGTGTGTCACTGTCACTGTGTGTGTGTGTCACTGTGTATGTGTGTCACTGTCACTGTGTGTGTGTGTGTGTCACTGTGTATGTGTGACACTGTGTGTGTGTCACTGTCACTGTGTGTGTGTGTCACTGTGTATGTGTGTCACTGTCACTGTGTGTGTGTCACTGTGTATGTGTGTCACTGTCACTGTGTGTGTGTGTGTCACTGTGTATGTGTGACACTGTGTGTGTGTGTCACTGCTTATGTGTGTCACTGTCACTGTGTATGTGTGTCACACTGTGTGTGTGACACTGTCTGTGTGTGTGTGTGTGTGTCACTGTGTGTGTGTGTGCGTGCGTGTGTCCTTAGCCAAATTAACAATGTTCCCCATTCATCTACAATGTCTTGGCTCCTGATCCCTAATTACATTTCTAACTGCCTTTGTCTTTAATAAGCAGGCAGTGGGATTTGCCATCTTTGTAAAAATAGATCGCTTTTGACCTCTTTCACGTAGCCAGAAGTCCCTGGTTCATTACAATGAACAGCTTTCATCCAGCTTTACAATTGGCAGCACTGTCACCTTTGACTCAGAAAGTTGTGTATTCACGTCCAATATAATCCAGTCTAACCCTCCAGTGCAGTACAGAGGGAGCGCTGTGCTGTGGGAGAGGCTATCCTTCAGATGGGGTGTTTAACCCCTGTCAGAGACTGCATTGCACTCTGGTGGACATAAAAGAAATCTCAGTCACTTTGTGGAAGAAGGTAGCCATGATCTGGGAGATGCCGGCGTTGGACTGGGGTGGGCACAGTAAGAAGTCTCATAACACCAGGTTAAAGACTAACAGGTATATTTGGAAACACGAGCTTTGGGACTCGCCTGATGAAGGAGCAGCGCTGTAAAAGCTTGTGATTCCAAACAAACCTGTTGGACTTTAACCTGGTGTTGTGAGACTTCTTACTGTGTCTACTATTTGAAGAAGAGCGGGGAAGTTTGCCAATATTTATCTCGTTGCTGTTTGTGTGAACTCTCTGTGCACTCATTGATTCAGTAAAAAGTCTGACAACACCAGGTTTTAGTCCAACCTATTTATTTGATAATATACTCACTAGCTTTCGGGGTTACCCCCTTCGTCAGGTGAATGGTGACGAAGGGGGTAACCCCGAAAGCTAGTGAGTATATTATCAAATAAATAGGTTGGACTAAAACCTGGTGTTGTCAGACTTTTTACTGTGTTTACGCCAGTCCAACGTCGGCATACCCACATCACTCATTGATTGCCATGCTTCCAATATTACAACAGTCATCATCATTGAATCCTTCCATCTACAAAAGACAATGGATGCACAGCAAACCGTTTCAGCTGGGGTGGCTTCATATGGTGCACCTGTGTTGGTGGCTGAAGAGGCCAATCTTTGAGAGGCAGATTCTGCCACAAGTGTCACTCGTGAAGCTACCAAGTGTTTTGCGGGGTTGTAGCTTCCAGCATTGGCATCCGCCATAGCCATTGGTCATTGTGGTGGTGCACACGGGTCCACAAGAGATGGCAGCATTTACCTTGCTCATCAGCTAGTAACTCACAGGTGCCATTATTGATGTTTAGGACCTTCATGTCATCCTTGAAGTGTAGCCTTGGTGTGGAGGGGGGGGTGAGGTCCAACTGGTCATCGACTCCAGCTACCTCATCATACAGAAAATTCTGAGATACCTGTCCTGGGGACGTGTCTGACCCAATGAAGCAGTCACTTTGATGAGTGCTAACAAACCCGGGAGCTCTGTCTGCCTTTGAGAGGACGTCACTTTATTACAACTTGTTTCGAAAGTAATTAATTAGTTGTAAATCAATTTGTGGGATCCTGAAGCTGTGCAGCCCATGTATAAATAGAAGATCAACTATCTCTCTTCCTCTAACCAGAGTATCCGCCCCTCCTCACAGTCTCCAAACTCAAGAAATACATTCAGGAGTGAGTGTTATTGTTGGATATGAGTTAACTTACCCCCCCCCCCCCACCTCTTCATTGTGTTTTTTATTCTTTTGCTCCCATTAGGTGCTCTGAATGAGATGGTGACGCACCCAGGGTATTACTCTGATCTGGTGCAGGAGTCTACAGGGAAGTATAACCTGGCCACCGAGGAGATTGAGAGGGACCTGCACCGCTCCATGCCGGAACACCCAGCCTTCCAGAACGAAATGGGCATTGCTGCCCTGCGGAGGGTGCTGACTGCCTACGCTTTCCGCAACCCCAACATCGGGTACTGCCAGGTGATTGACCCTGCTCGCGCCCAGCCCAGCAGGACAGGAAACTTCTCTGGCATTAGGAGGTCCTTGTGTACGAACTTTGTTCTTACGTGGAACAACTTCCTGCCGTTGACATAGTTTTGGGCACAGCAGCTGGTGGAGCATTGAAGAGGAAAAACTGCAGATACGGGGCCTGTGCTTTGTGGTTAAAGTTGAGGGAATTTTAGCAGCTTCTGCTTTAAGTGCTGAGTGAGTGCTGGCTATTTTCAGTGCATTCACCGCCCTTGAGGATTATTGCGTATGTTGCTGGTGCCCTTGAGAGGTGGGACATACACACCTCAACGTATGCCTGTCCCAATGCAGATGCGCGCGCACACAGACACACACACACATATATATACACTTGTTCACACAGCATACCTTTTTTAAAAAATAAATTTATTCAATTGTGGGACATGGGTGTCACCAGCTGACCAGCATTTATTGCCAATCCCTACCTCCTGTCAATCCACTGTCCCTATCCCAGGAACATTGAGGTAACTTGTGATGCCCCAGCTAACTACTCCGCTGAGATCAGCGAACACTGGGATGAACAGCACTGTCCTGGGTTATGTGCTTCAGTAACTTATTCCTTTTTTTAAATTTTTTTTTTAAACAAGCTCAAATCAACTTAGGGAACTTATTCCTTGAACCAACTGAGTCATTTCCCCCGCTTTCACTGCCCCTCCTCCACCCACGAGTGTGTACCACTTCCTGCGCGCTGTGCACTGCTCTGATGGTCCAGATTCTCACCTCAGTCCTCCTTGTCCCTTTTGCAGGCCATGAATATCGTCACCTCAGTCCTGTTACTGTACTGCAATGAAGAAGAGGCTTTCTGGCTCCTGATTGCCCTCTGCGAGCGGATGCTGCCTGATTACTACAACACCAGGGTAGTCGGTGAGTTGAATCAGTAATTTTACTGTCAGTTCTGGCCAGTGCACCTCAGGCTGGGGAGGAACCTGCAGCACAGAGTGTAACTGGAGATAGAAGGGTTACATTATAGGGACAGATTGCGTGGACGAGACTTGCATTTCCTTGAGGGAGGTGTTTTAAGTGATTAACAGAGTTGACCAGGTAGATACAGATAAACTATTTCCTCTGGTGAGGTAAATCCAGAAGAATTACAGCTGGATCATTCGGGGATGACATCAGGAAGCATCATTTTCACACAAACTGGAGTGGAAATCTGAAACTGTCAAAAAGCTTTAGAGTCTGAGGGCTCAACTAAAAATTTTCATGGATGTAGATTTTTGGAGGTAAGGATATTCGCAGTTATCGTGGTGAGCTGGAGAAACAGGAGAAACTGAATGGGGGAAGAGTTGATCTTCTTGGGCCAGAGGGAGTGGCGACGGGGCAGGGAGTGGCGACGGCGCAGGGAGTGGCGACGGCGCAGGGAGTGGCGACGGGGCAGGGAGTGGCGACGGGGCAGGGAGTGGCGACGGGGCAGGGAGTGGCAACGGCGCAGGGAATGAATCAAAGAAGTACGTAGAGCAGGTGCGCTGCTAATTAAAATTAAAATAAGAGAAAAACCAAAACAAACAGTAAAGGAAACCAAATGGAATCCCTACAGTGCAGAAGGAGGCCATTCGGCCCATGTTTCAATGAGCATAACTGGCTCTCAATTCACTCTGAAGCAAGACGTGGTTTATTCTTAAATAACATTTCTAACAATTGTCAGAACAGGCTCAAAGGAGCAAATGGTCGTTTCTGTTCATTGTGTTCTATTTCTAGTCCCACACTCGCATGTTTCCACCGTTCCTGACTGTAACATACTGGCTGCCCCTACATTTTGAAGCTTGTTCTTATTGGCAAATTAAGCATCATGTCGACTCACAGAATCCCTACAGCGCAGGAGGAGACCAGTCAGCCCGTGGAATCTGCACCGACCCCATCCCCGTAACCCCACACGTTTACCCTGCTAATCCCCCTGACACTAGGATCAGTTTAGCAAATGTTGAGTTCAGAGGATTGGCCAGACTTTGATTGGCTGGTAACTTTAGGTGGGCAAGACCCCTGCTACCCATACTAAATTCCTTCCAAAGTAATCACTAAGAATCATACGAATGTTTTCTGCTTCTACACACAGTTATCTTTTTAAAGTTGTAGGGATCAAACATTCCTACAATTAATTAGGGGTGGGGCAGTGATTAGCACTGCTGCCCCACAGCACCAAGAACCCGGGTTCGATTCCCGGCTCGGTTCACTGACTGTGTGGAGTTTGCAAGTCCTCACCATGTTTGCGTGGGTTTCCTCTGGGTGCTCCGGTTTCCTCCCACAGTTGATTGGCCATATTAAATTGCCACTTGGTGTCAGGGAGTTAGCGGGGTAAATGAGTAAAGCTATGGGGATAGGGCCTGGGTGGGATTGTGGTCGGTGCAGACTCGATGGGCCGAATGGCTTCCTTCTGCACTGTGGGGACTCTATGATTCTATAAACCCAATGTACTATCCATTGCTCCACAGACCTGAATGGCAGTGTGGACAGAGTTTTACTCTGTATTTGCCTCTGTGCGGTACCTGTCCTGGGGGAGTTTGATGGGGACAGAGAAGAGGGAGCTTTACTCTGTATCCAACCCCGTGCTGTACTTGCTGTGGGATTAATATTGACAGAATGGCAGTAGAGTCCCTGAATTTGTGCATTGTGCTTACAGCTGGAAGACTGCTGTTGGAATTGAAAACCTGTGGAATAAGGCTGTTTGTTGATAGTCTTTGCTTGTTGGAACAACGGAGGATGGGCATTTATCTTTCTCCTGTCTGTTTTTGTTTGCAGGTGCACTGGTGGACCAGGGTGTGTTTGAGGACCTGACACGGGAGCACCTTCCCCTCCTGTACGAGTGGATGCAGGAGCTGGGGGTTATCAGTACCATCTCTCTCTCCTGGTTCCTGACACTCTTCCTCAGTGTCATGCCATTTGAAAGTGCCGTGGTGGTGGTTGACTGCTTCTTCTATGAGGGGATCAAGGTTATTTTCCAGGTGTCCCTCGCTGTGCTGGAGGCTAACATGGAGAAGCTGTTAAATTGCTCTGATGAGGGAGAAGCCATGACCATTCTTGGCAGGTGATTGACTGGTTTGGTCTCTATTTGGCCAGATCCAAACTAATTTGTATGCTGCGCTAACAGAATTATACACTTTTTTTTGTAGATTATTATGGTGCTGAGGGAAGCCATTTGGTCCCGCTTGCTGATGCCTGGATCTTTGAAATAACTAACCAGTTAGTCCCATGTAGTGCTGCGAATATGCCCTCTTCAATACTTATCCAGTTGTCTTTTAGATTCCAGTTGATTCTACTTCCCACACCCCTTCAGAAAGTGCATTCCAAAGATTTTTTAGCATTGTGTTTGATGAGATGTTGTAGCTGGAACCTTACTTTGTATCTAACCCCATTCTGTACCTGACCTGGATGGGAGACAGTATAGAGAGAGCTTTATTCTGTATCTAACCCTGTCCTGTACCTGCCCTGGGAGTGTTAGATAGGAGACATAAAGAGAGCTTTACTCTGTATCTAACCCCGTGCTGTAACTGTCCTGGGGGTGTTAGATGGGAGACAATATAGAGAAAGCTTTACTCTTTTATCTTGATGCTGATACTAGCTGCGCACATTTGGAAATTGTTCAGTTTGAGTGCTAGACTTGAGTATAAAATGTTGGTTTCTGTGCTTGTGGAATAACCGCTCCGTGAATTAAATTTACATTTTCCCTAATTCAGGTACCTGGACAATGTTTGCAACAAGCAGAGTACATCACCGCCAATCCCACACCTGCATGCTTTACTCACCAATGGTGATGACATTCCACTGCAAATAGACATCTTTGAACTGATTAAGTCATCATATGAGGTGAGTAATTCTGTAATGAGGACCTCCCCTTGAATTCAGTGGCTTACTCCTTCAGGATTGCTCCTTTTTTTATCTCTTGAGGGGGTTGATTTGTTGTGCAAGAATATTTGATGGGTCAATTGATTGAGATTGGGATAACTCTTCTCCCTCTTGTTCTCCCCCTGGCTTCCCTCCTCCTTCAATGCCCAGCTTGTTAACTGATCTGCCAACACACAGGCCCATGTCATTAGTGGGACTTTGCAGTGCCATTATAGGGTTGTAGGAGTGGAAGTTGCAGCTGCTGTAGGTTTCCCATTCTCCATACCATTTGAGTTGAACGGATCATTGTAACTGGTATGTGGGGGGAGAAGGTGAGAGGTGGGAATGTGAGCCTAGTGTTTCTCTTCCCCCAACCCACTGACATTCCTACTTCAAACAAGGGATTAGTCTTCAAGGGGATCTTGGGCACTGAGATGCCTGGGGTTAAATTGCTAGAAATATTGCCTCTTAACCAATCCGACTCCAGGAACTTCAGAACCTTGGATTTCTTTGAAGCCTGGCTCCTGGTTGTAGACCCCAAAGTGCCTGATGCTGACTTTGTAAATCTCACTTCAGCTTGTGGCAGTGTCCTTGGGAGAGGAGAGAAAGGGTTGCAGTGGCAGGAAAGTGGCAGTGAAATAACTGACTGAGATCAACTTTCTCAGGAGCCAATTTGTTCTTTCTATATGTAGAAATTTGGGTCGATCAGGGCAGATGCGATTGAACAGATGCGATTCAAGCAGAGACTGAAGGTCATACAGACGTTGGAGGACACAGCCAAACGGAGTGTGGTAAGAGAAGTAGTCTCACCGCAGCCTTGAAGACAACTGGTCAGCCTCACAATGCCCCTGTTACAAAAAGGACATTGACGCATTGGGGTTTTTTTTTTGTTCTCTCGTGGAGTGACTTCACAAGCAAAACCAACATTTAGTTCCCTTGATATTCAAGACCAATTCAGTTAAAATCCCTACGATGTGGTAAAAACGTAGGGGGGATTTCTCCCGTCCCACCTGCCACAGGAATCGTAGCAGGCAGAGGTCAGACCACGCTAAGGTCCGTTGACCTCGGATGGGATTCTCCGGTTTTGGGGTGAGCACGGCTGGAGAATCCCACCCATAATTTCGCTAACAAATGGCTGTACTCTTCTGACTCCACACTTGGACAGTTGCCACTGTTTTTGATCATGGGCATGAATTACACATCAGGACAGTGTGGTTGACTCTTAACTGCTCTCTGAAATATGGCCTAGCAGTTCAAGGGCAAGTTGGGATGGGCAATAAATATCGGCCAGCCAGCAATGCCCAGACCCCATGAATGAATTTTTTAAAAAGCATTTGTTTATTTGTCCCTACTCAGCCCACAACTCTCTACTGTTGCCCTGAGGCACCTCTGACAGTGCAGCACTCCCTCAGTACTGTGCTGGAGTGTTGGTCTGGATTTTTTGCTCAAATGTCTGAAGATAGATTTGAATCACGACCTCTGACTCCAAGGTGTTGAGGCTACATCTGACCCTCAGCAACTTAACTTGGGTTCGATACATTTTCTGCACTGTCCTCTCATGTCTGAATCACAGTTTCTGTGCTCTTTCAGAAAACCATTGGGGACGGCTGGAACTGAAGCCTACTCTTTGTTAACTTTCACTCGTTTTTGTTTACAGAGTTACTTATTAGACGCAGACATCTCCTAACTCAACAATCAAAGTTTCAGCCTGTGCTTATTGATACCCCTTTTAATCCAACCAGAGGTTGCTAAGTGTCCCTCAATTGTGTCTATTTATCCTTCTTTTGTAAACCCATTAGAAATAAAGTGCCCTATTTGAAAAGGTCAATATAAGAGAAACAGGGGCATAAGTAAATCCTCAGATTAACACAGTATATATACAATTAACATTCAATGTTAATTTTTCATACAGCCTCTTGCCTGAGTGAGGTTCATGCATTATTGCAAGAACGTACTCAGTTTGATAGGAATCCACAGTCACCAAAATGTGGGCTTGTTTCTCACCTTGATTGACCAATGTTTCATTTCCAAATAATCCCCACAGTGCAGAAGGAGGCCATTCAGCCCATCAAGTCTGCACCAACTCCCTGAATAAGCATCTCATCCAGGCCGGCAACCCTGCCCTATCCCCGTAACTCTGCGCATTTATCATGGCCAATCCACCTAACCTGCACATCTTTGGAGGAGGAAACCTGAGCAGACGTGGGGAGAACGTGCAGATTCCACACACAGACAGTCACCTGTGGCTAGAATTGAACCCGGGTCCCAGATGCTGTGAAGCAGCAATGCTAACCGCTGTGCCACCGTGTCAGCCTGATTGACGGTATTTCTTTCCAGGTGCGTGCTATCCTGACAGAAACGGCTTTCAGTATCGAGGAGCTGGAGGAACTCTATTTACTCTTCAAGGTCAGTGGATATGTCCCACTTATTAAACACTCAAACTGGCTTTTATAAAATACTGGTTCGGCCTCAGGTGGAGTATCATGGATCACTTTGAGCAGCAAACTTTTAGAACCTTAGGAACAGTATGTGGGGTGGAGAGCCACTGGTGGTGGTGCTGTGGAGGTGGGGTACCAGAATGTTCCCGGGAATGATAAATGGATGGAGTTGGAGTGCATAGGATTGTTATACATTGAATATAGAAGGATAACAGATAATGTTAATCGAGACCTTAGGAACAGGAAGAGACCATTTAGTCCTTTGAGCCTTCTCGACCATTCAGTGAGATCGTGGATGAGCTGTGATTGAATTCTAAGGGTGCAACCCTATTAACCGTTCATGCCACGCTCTCACTGTGACAAGGTTGGAGAATTTGGCGCCCCAGTCAAATCTCTGTTCAATGTTGGCATTTACGGCCGTAACATTCTGGCCCATAGGCCTGTCTTGTTCAATATCCTTTAATATCTTTGGTTAGCAGAAATCTACTATCTTAGGTTTTAACAGTAACAACTGATCAAGCATCAAATGCAGTTTACAGAAGAGAGTTCCAAACTCTACCATCCTTTGAGTCGAGAACTGTTTTCTAATTTCACTCGTGAAAGTCTGGCCTTGAATTTTTAGACTATGGCCCCTCATCATAAATAACTGGATAGATTCTTGTGGGCAAGGGAGTTAAACATTAAGAGTCAATTACTAGGGGAACAGGTTTAAGTCGCGAGGGGCAAGGTTTAAAGGAGATGAATGAGAGAAGTTCTTTACACAGAGAGTGATGGGTGCCTGGAACTCACTGCCAGGGAGGTGGTGGAAGCAGATACAATAGTGACTTCTAAGGGACGACTTGACAAATACATGAATAGGATGGGAATAGAGGAATATATATGGCCCCTAGAAGGGTAGGAAGTGTTAGTTCAGATGGGAACCTGGTTGGTGCAGGCTTGGAGGGCAGAAGGCTGTAATTTTCTTTGTTTCTGTCCTCATCATGTAACCCTTGGAGCGAGATGTCGTTCTCTGCTGCACTTTCTAAGATGCAATGCCCAGAACTGCCCACACTACTCCAGGTGTGGTCTCAGCAGAACTTTGTATTATTGAAGCATGCCTTCTGCTTTCTTGTATTCTATTCCTCCAGATGTAAAGATCAGCATCCACTGGTCTTTCTGATCAATTTCTGTGCCTGTTTGTAATATTTTAATGCTCTAAACACCTCGACTCCTGACTCTTTTTGATCCACCGCCATTTTGAGGCCTTCACCATCTCGAAAGGCCACTGTGCTATCCTTTTTCAAGTCCAAAGAGGATAACCTCACAAAATTTGGAAAAACTAGCCATGATGTGGAGATGCCGGCATGGGATTGGGGAGGGACTGTAAGAAGTCTCTCAACACCAGGTTAAAGTCCAACAGGTTTATTTGGTAGCACGGATTTTGGAGCACTGCCCCTTCATCAGGTGAGTGGAAAAATTGTGGCAGGTGGATTTCATTCTTTTAATCTATCAGTGGTGGGGATTTTCCGGGGTTGTGGTGGGATCGACACAGGAGATGCAGCGGGCCGACCGGAACTCCATTGACTGTTGGCGGGGCTGGAAGACCCGGGCGGGGGGGGGCGGTGGTGGGGGGAGACTGGAAACGGGACCCCCGGCCAGTATTTCCATACTTGTATACTTCTATCCAAATTGCATATGATGCTGCTCATAATTGGGACGAATTTTCACTGGAATCGTAGCGGTTGAGTGGAAAGGCTCATTCACTTCGGGTGGGATTTTCCGGTTTTGGGGTGAGCACCGCTGGAAAATCCCACTCTTTGTCTCATTGGCAAATTTGGATTTGTAACTTCCGATCCTATCAACTATGTAGGATGTTAGTCATCCTGCCAATTTACAGTATAATACCTATTAGCCCTACTGTCTGTCTCTTTCTGTTCAGCTGTGTTTTCTCATTCAGCTCGATGTCTTCTGGAAGTCCACATAAATACCATCCATGGACATTCTCCGTCCCTCCACCTATGTAATCTCCACAACCTCGAGACCTCTGCCGTCCTCCAATTCTGGCCACTGGCATATCTCCAATTTTAATCATTCCACAATTGGTGCTCTCAACTTCAACTGCTGCCTGGGTCCTAATCTCTGAAATTCCCTCTTTAAACCCTTACACTTTCTCTTCCCCTTTCCAAACCTATCCCTTTGGCTAAGTTTTTAAATGACTTTCCCTAATGTCCCTTTATGTGGGTTTTAATGCTGGATAACACTCCTGTGATGCACCTTGGGATATTTTACTATATTAAAGCTGCTACGTAAATGAAAGTTGTTACATCCGTAGTATTTTCTTTCCCTTTCAGGCCAAGCACTTGATGAGTTGTTACTGGGGTGGGAGCAGCAGTGCAGCGGAGAGACACGACCTCAGCCAGCCATACTTGGAGCAGTATCGCATCGACGCAGAGCAGTTCCAGGAGCTCTTCATGGCTCTGTCACCGTGGACTTGTGGAGTGCATTCCCAGGTCCTCGCTGGGCGCATGTTCCGCCTCTTGGACCAAAACAAAGACTCACTCATCAGCTTCAAGGAATTTGTCACTGGGTTGAGTACGTGTTCACTTTCCAGCCTCTCTCGAAGGTTCCTCGGGCAGCTGTCCTACAGAAACCCCCAAGCCACTTCCCAATAATTTATCGAGTGACTGTTCTCTGTGTGCGCGTCTCGAACAAGGAGCTCACAGTCTCCGGTGAAGGAGTTGACCATTCAGAGCTGAGTTGAGAAATCCCTTTGGTCAGGGGGTTGAGTGTTTTTGGAATTCTGTAACCCAGAGAGCTATGGATAAGTCGATTTAAGAAAGAGATTGAGAGATTTTAGGATAGAGATTGAGAGATATTTATACACTGGGAGAATCATTGGACATGAGGATAAGACAGTGAGTAGAGGTTGAAATAGAAGCTTAGCTATGATCTTGTTAAATGGAAGAGCAGGCTTGCTTCTGGTCTCTTCCTAAGATGTTCTCATGTGGTTGATGGTAACTATTTGACTTTGTGAGGCAGAGGGAGACCTGATATTGCAGCTGTACAAGACTCTGGTTGCGACCCCACTTGGAGTATTGCGTACTGTTCTGGTCACCGCGTTATAGGAAGGATGTGGAAGCGTTGGAAAGGGTGCAGAGGAGATTTACCAGGATGTTGCCTGGTATGGTGGGACGGTCTTATGAGGAAAGGCTGAGGGACTTGAGGCTGTTTTCGTTAGAAGAAGATTAAGAAGTGACTTAATAGAGGCATATAAGATGATCAGAGGATTAGATAGGATGGACAGTGAGGACCTTTTTCCTCGGATGGAGATGGCTATCACGAGGGGACATAGCTTTAAGTTGAGGGGTGATAGATGTAGGACAGATGTCAGAGAAAGGTTATTTACTCAGAGAGTAGTAAGGGCGTGGAGTGCCCTGCCTGCAACAGTAGTGGACTCGCCAACATTAAGGGCATTTAAATGATCATTGGATAGACATATGGATGATATTGGAATAGTGTAGGTTAGATGGGCTTTAAATTGGTTTCACAGGTCAGCGCAACATCGAGGGCTGAAGGGCCTGTACTGCGCTGTAATGTTCTGTGATGCACTCAACCTGTTCGGGACTGGGTAACTGTGTATTGCCTTATTTGAGTATCAGCTGCGGCTCAAGACAGCACACTCATCTTTGAGTCAGAAGGTTTGAGTCCGCTCCAGAAATTTGAGTCCATAATCGGGACTGAGATTCCCAGTGCCAGTACTGAGGGAGTTCTACACTGTGTTTCAGTGCTACTTTTAAAGTGAACAGAAACTTTGTCAAATCTGTGATGGTAAAAGATCTGGGTGGCATGGCAGCACAGTGGTTAGCTCTGCTTCCTCACAGCGCCAGGGACCTGGGTTCAATTCCTGGCTGAGGTTACTGTCTGTGTGGAGTTTGCATGTTCTCCCCATGTCTGTGTGGGTTTCCCCCGGGTGCTCCGGTTTCCTCCCACAGACCAAAGATGTGCAGGTTAGGTTGATTGGCCATGCTAAATTGCCCCTTTGTGATAGGGGGACTAGCTGGGATAAAATACATGGGATTATGGGAATAGGGCCTGGGTGGGATTGTGGTTGGTGCTGACACAATGGGCCAAATGGCCTCCTTCTACGCTGTAAGGATTGTATATTTCTATCTATGATCCCACAGCCCTATTTGAGGACAAGCGGGGGAGTTCTCTCTCATGTCTTGGCCAACATTTGTCCCTCAACCAACATCTCTAAAACAAATGATTTTGGTTGATTGTAAGACTGGAGGAGATTCCAGAGATAGAAACAAGGCTGTGAGACTTGCAAACAAGGGTAAGATTTTTGAAATGAGGTGTTGCTGGACTTGTGAAATTTCTGTTGAAGGGGAGGCACAGACAAATGCCAGTTCCTATCCACGTATCTATAAATAGATTAAAAACAATCAATGCAACAATCTGCTGATGTTTATAGAGTTTTGCAGAGTCTGAAACATTTTGTTCCCTCTGGGATAGCAGATCAGATAACCAGACTCTCCTCTGTCTGCCCGTTGTAAGACACCACAAGATTTATAATAATAATTCGGAGATGTCACTCGCATGATCAGCATTTATTGCTGACCCCCTTGTTCCTCCTTGGTAGAAATCCTGTTGCATTTTTGTCAAACTCTGGTGAGGCTTCATCCAGAGTATTGCAGACAATTGGAGACACCACACTGTAGAGAATCTAGAGAATGTTTATCAAGATGACACCACAGATAAGGGACTTCAGTTTATCAATTATCACTGTTCTTTGTGGGAGCTTGCAGTTTACAGACTGGCTTACCTGACCACAATGACTGCACTTCTAAATTGCTTTGGGATGTTTGATGTCTGGAAAGGTGCTACGGAAATGCATTCCATCTATCTTCCAATTTGCTCTTCATATCAATAGATATGAAGAGTTGAATATCGCTGATTTACCAAACACACAATAACTAAATAAAGACCTAACTGTGGCACTTGCAACAAAAGCTTGCACATTTTAGCCAGAAAATACATACATTTCCAAGGTGGATACACAGACTGACTGGATTTTAATCCAATTCTAAAGTCCCTGCTCCAACAACCACTTGTATATTTTTCTGTCACTTGCTCTTCTTCAAAATAGTGGCCGTAGGATTTTTTTTTATTGACATCCACCAGAGGCAGAAGGTCTGATCTGAAAGATAGAAGACTGACAGTGTGGCACCCCTTTAGTACTGCATTGGATTCTCAGCTGAGATTTTGTGCTCGAGTCCTTGGAGTTAATTGTGACCGAATAAAGTGTGAGGTGACGGGCAGTTAAAGGTCTGACTTTGGTTTTATTCACCAGGCGGAATGTACCACGGGGATCTCGTTGAGAAGCTGAAGCTGCTGTACAAACTGCACCTGCCACCAGGTAGGATCGATGAATTTGCTCATCATCTGTATTCACCCTTCCTCTTTTACATTGCTTCATCCGTATCGCAAGGCAGTGCTTTCCCAATTTTCAGATCCCATTTGCAACATGTTGGTCAGACGTTTGTATTCGGATCCAGAGGCATATGATAAGAACCTAAGAACCAGAAGCAGGAGTAGGCCATCTGGCCCCTCGAGCCTGCTCTGCCATTCAATAAGATCATGGCTGGTCTTTTCATGGACTCAGCTCCACTTACCTTCCCGCTCACCATAACCCTTAATTCCCTTAGTGTTCAAAAATTTATCTATCCTTGCCTCAAAAACATTCAATGAGGTAGTCTCAACTGCTTCACTGGGCAGGGGATTCCACAGATTCACAATCCTTTGTGGGAAGAAGTTCCTCCTCAACTCAGTCCTAAATCTGCTCCCTCTTATTTTGAGGCCATGCCCCCTAGTTCTAATTTCACCCGCCAGTGGAAACAACTTCCCTGCTTCTATCTTATCTATTCCCTTCATAAACTTTTATGGTTCTATAAGCTCTCCCCTCATTCTCCTGAATTTCAATGAGTATAGGAACCCCAGTTTACTCAGTCTGATCTCATAAGCCAGCCCCCTCAACTCCAGGATGAACCTAGTGAATCTCCTTTGTACCTTAAAGACAGATATTTGACTGTGGAAGGCACCACGGCTGAGTCTGATCCTTTCTGTTCCCAGCAGCAATTGGGACATAGGCAGCACTGAGTGAAATGCTTTCACTCCAGAACTCTTGAGCGAGTTACCTCAGCTAAGATGAGAAAGAGCTGGCAATTGGACCTGGAGTCTTCCTGTTGTGGCTCAGTACTAACAGCCCGTCAGACCGTGGCACATTGAGAAATTGAATTGGTTGGGGGTCTGCTGAACAGGGGTTCTGTAACGACCTTCAGGAAATGGAATCTGACTCCCCTACACGTGCTACACGGGTGCCTTCAGGGCAACTGGAGAAGGAGTTTTCCAGGTTCTTTGTATTAATGACTTGGTGAATGTACAAATTGTTTTGAAATGCCAAAGCTTTATGTGATACAACTCTTCGCCGCATGCTAATCTCCAGTGTACGATCACTACCCTGATTTGCATCCCAGTTTGACAGTTCCTGTTTCTTCTTTAGCACTTTGGCCAGAGGAGGAATCAGCTCTGGACGCTGCCCAGTACTTCACTGAAGACCCCTTAGCTGATGTGTCACATGGTACGTGTGTAATGTCCTTTCTTTGTTACACTTTTCACTAATTCTGCCTTTATTCCCTGAGAGATTAACTGGCAGTTCACACAAGCTAGAATCATACAATATAGAAGGATGCCTGCTCTATGAATGCGCTGTCCCACATCCCCAATCTTTTCCACGTAACCCTGCAAATTGTCGTCTTCAAGTCCACGTGCAGTGCTTTTTAAAAATGCCTATTGAATCTTATTCAACTCACCTTTCAGATCGTGCGTCCCATATTATAACAACTCTTAGGGGTGGCACAGTGGTTAGCACTGCTGCCTCGCAGCACCAGAGACCTGGGATCGATTCCCAGCTTGGGTCACTGTCTGTGTGGAGTTTGCACTTTCTCCCCGTGTCTGCATGGGTTTCCTCCGGGTGCTCCAGTTTCTGCCCACAGCCCTAAAATGTGCAGGTTAGGTGGATTGGCCATGCTAAATTGCCCTGGTATCAGGGGGACTAGCTAGAGTAAATGCATGGAGTTATGGGGATATGGCCTGAGTGGGATTATGGTCAGTGCAACTAGATGGGCTGAATGGCCTTGTTCTGCATTGTGGGATTCTAAGATCCTATGATTCGCTATAGGAAAAATCCTGGGGCTACATTGGCCCAAAAGTGGATATTCCAGTCACAGCCCGGGAGTGTAATTGTTTAGAAAAACATCTTCCACAAGAGCAGACCAGTGGCACAGGTTCTGCTTGGCATTTACTATAATGCCGGACCTGGATTCGATTCCGGCCTTAGATGACCATGTAGAGTTTGTACACTGTCTCATGTCTGCATGGGTTTCCTCCGGGAGCTCTGGTTTCCTCCCACTGTCCAAAGACGTGCAGATTAGGTGGATTGGCCATGCTAAATTGCCATTTAGTGTCCCAAGATACGTAGGTATGGGGATTAGCAGGGGAAATGTGCAACGATAGGGAGGAGTATGGGGTCTGGGAGGGATGCTCTTTGGAAGAGTCGGTACAGATTTGATGGGCCGAATGGCCTCCTTCTGTAGGGATTCTGTGGTTCTGACACAGATGCTGTCCTTAATTTCAGTTGTGTTCTGAGCTGCAGTTTTCAGTGTCATGGTGGAACCACTGGGATGAGAGAGGGCTATCAACCAGCTTATCCCACCATTCACCCAGATCATGACTGATCTGTTCTTCAACTCTTGTCTGCCCAGCCTCACAATATAGCCTTTATCCGGGAAAGATCTAGCAATCTCAGTTGACCCCCACTATCTACAGCCTTTTGAGGGAGAACATTCCAGATTTCCACTATCCCTGATGTGGAAACATGCTCTCTGACTTCAGCTCTGGATAGGCCACCTCTAATTTTAAGATTGTGGCCGTCTTGTCCTGGGTTCCTTCACCAGCGGAAATAGTTTTTCTCTACCTTGTTGAATTCTGTCAGCATTTAAATGACTGATCAAATCAGCCTTGTTCACCTGAACTCTGGGTATTACAAGCTCATTTTATGTAACCTTGCCCCTTTAATGATGAATAAACACTTACTACAATTTATTATCCAGCCTCACCATAAAACCTTGGCATCAGCGCTATATTTCCAATAACTTTGAGTTGCTAGAGCATCCAATTAAAGAATTTGAATCATAGAATCTTATAGTACAGAGGGAGTCTATTCAGCCCATCATCCCTGTGTTAGCTCTTTGGACAAGCAATTCAATTGGTGCCCCTCCCCAGCTGGCTTCTCACTTCAGTGCTGTTCTCATTTTGCATTTGACTTTTTCAATACTTAGAATCATTTAGCACAGAGGAGGCCCTTCAGCCCATCGAGTCTGTATTGATACATTAGAAATACCTGAACCCCCATCTAATCCTGTCTGCCAGTGCTTGGCTTTGTACGATCAAATTCTCAGAATGAACTTTCCTACTTTTTAAAGGTGATAGAACAATAACTCCGGTGCTGATTTAGACAGCGGGAAATGGTGGTGATATATTTGCTGCAGTGTCTTGTGCAAGTTATGCTTCAGATGCACATTTCCTTAATGGTTCACATTTTGTAATGGGAATAACGATGAGGCTATTGCTGCTCGCTGTTATTGAAGAGTAAAGCAAACAGGAACTTCCAGCATACATGCAGATCATTGTTGTCTGCTCCTCTTGACAGTATCTCCCAGAAATTGGACACTGAAACATGTGAAATCGCGTGAAGTTGATGTCCTTATGTAGCAGATACCCACTAAACACCCCAAGGAAAGCTAGGCTTGTCCATTTCAGTAAATTTCTAATGGCGTAATTAGTCTTAATCATTTCCAAACCACTCTGCCCCTGAAAATTAACCTCTAAAATTAAAGAGACTCATTCTTTCAGATTTTAGTTATTGTTGGAGATTTTGATGACTAAGAAAAGGGGCTGGGAACCTGAACTTTATAACAGCAAACACACAACAGGTCTGCCAGAGAAAGGACAGGTTCGTGTTCTGAAATGGGTTCTGAAGAAGGGTCGATAACCTCAAACGATCAACTCTCTTCCAACTTTCCTTAATTGTGAATGATATATGGAAGAGCAGTGGCTGTTTTATGAAGAGTGTTGCAATCATTAAATGTTGTTAAGATTCTTAACTCTGTCCCGCTTTTATCGGTTGACCTTTTAACTGCCTGTCACTTGTCTCCACTGCTCACCTCTAGTCTCTTTTCCTCTTTTCACAATATAGCAACATACCTCTTGTCAGACATGGATTTCCTCCTCAGCTTTGGGGCTTCAGGTTTGTGAACAGAAGAATCTTGCTTGTTTTCTGTATTTTGATTTTCTAATCTCCCATCTTTTTTACCGCTGCCAATTTGTAGATTTAATTTCCAGTTGAGATGTTCTGTTGGGTTTGATTTGCATGTTGGGGTATGAAAGTTTGCAAAGTTTTAGTTCATTGAAAAGCCTTTGTTGGAGGACTTGCATTTATATAGCGCCTTTCACATCTTTAGGATGTCCCATAGTCCTGTAATCCTTCACAACCAATGAATTACTTGTCACTGTTGCAATCCAGGCATGATGTGAACATCATGGTAGGCACAGTAAGGAGTCACCTGGTGAAGGGGCAATGCTCCAAAAGCTTATACTACCAAATAAACCTGTTGGACTTTAACCTGGTGTTGTGAAACTACTTACAGTGCAATGCAGGCAGATATGTTAGCCGCTTTTGTCACAGCAAGGTGCCCCTACAGACAGCACTGAGAGAAATGGCCAGCTAAATCTGTTTTGGTTGAGAGAAATGTTAGCAATAACTGTGGAATTTGGGTGCTCATGTCCAGAGATCACAAACAGTGAGTGAACAGGTACAAAGTAAATATAAAAGCTAATGGTATTTTGGCCTTTATCTCATTGGGGGTGGAATACAAAGTTGACGGAGTAATGCTTCAGTTGTACAGGAGCCTTGGTCAGACACCATTTGGAGACACATGCTTAGAACTGGGCACTCAGAATGCAACATTGACCCTGCCCAGGTTGTTCACCAGATGATGCCAGGCCTAACAGCATTGAATTATATGTTTAGGTTGTGCCGTAGAAATGTTGATCTTTCCTGTTCAAGTACAAGAGCCCAGAAGGTCAAGAGAGACAGAGAGAGATTGAGAGGTTCAGGGAAAGAATTTCAACTTTGGGGCCTCAATGGCTGAAGGCATTATTGCTAATCGTGGACCAAAGAGATGCGGGCTGCCAGAGGCCAGAGTAGGAGGAATGTAGCGATCAAAGTAAAATGTAAAGTTTATTTACTGGTCAAAAATAGGCTTATGTTAACACTGCAATGAAGTTACTGTGAAAATCCCCTAGTCGTCACACTCCCGTGCCTGTTCTGGTACACTGAGGGAGAATTTAGCATGACCAACGCGCCCTAACCAGCACACCTTGATCACGAAGGATTGTATGAGAGGAGCATGTTAAAGAGGTGGTGAGAGGGTGAGACCATGGAAAGATTTATACACTAGGAGGATTTAGAAGCTAATTTAGGTTGGGAAGCACACGGAGATTGGTGACCAAAAATTGATCGAGAGCTAAGACAGTGAAAGCGGATTGGAGGTTGCAACCTAAAGATACAAACAGAAGACATTGGGCACACTAGCTCAATGTCCTGGTCACAGATTCTCTGCCATCCTAAGGGTTCGTGTAGCCAGGGACAGAACAACATTTCGATTCATGACCCACACTAAAAATATCATGTCACCTCCCTCTCCTTTCCTGGATGCTAATGGACACTGACCCTACTTCCCAGTGCTCTGGACTGGATGATGTTTAGCGTAGCCATGAGTCTGGGCTCAGCTGTGATTCCCTGCAATCCGGGCTGACCTAGCAAGAAAGATAACCGGTTCTGCCACCATCAGCTACCTGAGCGTTCAGCATTCTATGCCCCAGAGTCGTGCTTCTGATCCCGTGCACATTCTATCAGGGAGGCAGCCTATTTTCACCTATATCATAAAATGTTACAGCACAAAGGGGATTGGGCCATTTGACCCATCGTGCCTCATTAAAGTTATCAAATAACTTTGTCAAGGGGAATAAATTTGTCAAGGGGTGATTAAATACAAAACAGACAATGATTTCAGGGAGCAGAAAATCAGGTGTTAATCGATGCACTTTTGCTCACACTTCCCCTGTTGGGTTCGCACCCCACTGTTTCCTGTAAATTCAAAACATGACATGATTTGCCTGGCTGCATTTCAGCATGGAAAAGATTCATAACTTCATTAAAACATAGAAGGATACAGCAGAGAAGGAAGCCATGTGGCCCATTGTGCCTGTGTCCGGCTCTTTCAAAGACTGACCCAATCAGCCCAACTCCTTCCCGGTCTTTCCCTATTACTTTGCAATTTTTGGTTGCGGGGGGTGGATTGAGTTCCCAATTTTGCCAATTATCTTAAATCTGCGTCCACTGCTTACTAACCCGTCTGTCACTCTGAAGAGTTCCTCCCTATCAAAACCCTCCATGCCTTTGAAAAAAAACCTCTACAAATGTCCCCTTGGCCTTCTCTGCCTCATTGAGAACAAACGCAGCTTCTCCAGCCTGTTCCACGTAACAGAAGCCCTTCATTCCTGGGGTCATTCTAATAAACCCTCTTTGCAACTTTTCCAAGGCCTTGACGGCGGTCTAGAAGTATGGTTGATGCCCAGCATTGGCCACAGTATTTTAGCACAGAGCCAGATAATGATTTTCCTCTCGTTCCAAACACCATTTCTTCCAGATGTGGCTACAGGAGGAGAGGCAAGTGGACAACAGGTACAAGAAGGTGCTGGAAATGGGGACATAAAGCAAAAGAAAGGTAATGCAAGAATGGATTTGCATCTGTCTGCCACCTGAACTGTATCCTCAGGATAATTGCTAGCCATTTTTGTAATATTGTTTCATGGGATATGGGCATTGCTGATGAGGGCAGCATTTATTTATTATTTCTTTTTATGCATGGGACATGGGCTGGCATTTATTGTCCATCCCTAGTTGCCCTTGGAAGGTAATTGTTATGGCTGTGGAGTCACGTATAGGTCAGACCACTTAAGGACGGCGGATTTCCTTCCCTAAAGATCATTAGTGAACCAGATGGGTTTTTCCGACAATCGACAACGGTTTTGTGGTCATCAGTAGATTCTTAATTCCAGATTCTTTTTATTGAATTCAAATGCCACCATCTGCCGTGGCGGGATTCAAACCCAGAACATTAGCTGAGTTTCTGGATGAATAGTTTAGCGATAATACCGCAGGGCCATCGTCTCCCTTGAGACAATAAATTATCGCCAATTTATCCCTACTTTCCCTTGAGAAGGTGACGGTGAGCTGCCTGAACCATTGCGGTCCGTACGATTTAGGGACATCCACACATGAAGGGAATTCCAGGATTTTGGGGGGACTGGGGGGGTGGTGGTGAAGTGATGGAAATGGGGTGGGCAGATGTTGGAGGCTGGGGATGGGCAAGGTGGTGGGAGGCACGAGTTGGTGGAGGAGAGTTCATTGCAGAGTTCAGCTCACAAGTATAGTTCATTCATGATAGATTTCCCATTGGAGAGAATTATCCCAGCTAAATAAGGAATTGTGTCACTGATTGCCCTGCCTCCGATTGTCGTCTGTTATTGAAATGATACTGCAGCTGATCTGAGAAAGCAAATGATTGAGCCAGGAGAGAAATATAGAAGTTGTCCATCATAAGAAAGCATTTCTACAGTTGGAGTATCTGGCTGGTTTGTGGGTAATCCAGGAAATCTATTTTATTCTGGTGAATGTTAACTGTTGTCCCAGCCATAAGGTAACAGAATGAGATTAGTTCTTCAGCCTGTAAACAAGTAGATTCAGCATTCAGTGCTCTCTTTTTAAATAATCAATCGTATCTCAACACAGATGAGAAGACTGGTTCCCAGGATTACAAATACCACCTGAGGTTATGGGCTCGTGAGAAAGAAAACCCAAAGGAGAACATCAAAGAGTTAACCAAAATGAACCAGGTACAAGGTCCAAAGGGCAAAGGCATGAGTTGTGTTTATATAGCATCCCAAATTGATCATTGATACAGCCAGTTAAATCATTTTGAAGTTCTGTCATCATGAAGGCAGACTTTACCGAAAAAGATCTCTCAAAAAAGAATGACTTAAAGGGGACATTTCTGGACCCGGTTCTTGGGAATGAGGTGGATCAAGTGTCAGTCGGTGAAAATTTAAGGGATAGGGATCATTAGATGTAGGTTAGCTATGGGAAAGGTCAAGGATCAATCCAGAGTAAGAATAATTAACTGGTGAGGGAACCAATTTCACTGGGTAAGAAAGGGTCTGATCCAGATAAATTGGAATCAAAGATTAGAAGGGAAAGCTGAAACTGAACAGTGAGCCGCCTTTAAAGAAGAGAAATTGAATTACAGTCAAGTTATATTCCTACAAAGGGGAAAGGTTGGGCAAAGATGTTCAGATCTTGTTTAATGGTGATAAGAGAGTAAGATGAAGAAGCAGAAGTGTATTTGTGACAGATATCAGGGTGAATAATACAAGGCTGAATGTAGAAGGTTCAGATGGGATTTGCAAAAGCAAATAAGGGAAGCAAAGAGAGAGCATGAGTAGAGACTGGCAGCTAAAGTAAAAGGGAATCCAAAAGTCTTCTGTTGGCATATAAATAGTGACATGGTGATAAAGGAGGAGCGAGGCAAATCAGGAATCAAAAAGAGGATTTCCACACAAAGGCTGAGGGCACGGTTAAATTAGTAGTTTGCATCTGTCTTTACCAAAGAAGAATGTGTTGCCCGGGTCGTGGTGACAGAGGAGGTTGTTCAGAGACCACAGTAGGCAGGAGGGTATAAAATTGATAAGGAGGAAGTATTGGATGGACCATCTGCACTTAAAAGTTGATGAGTCGGCAGGATTAGCTGAGATGCACCCAAGGAACCTGAAGGAAGTTGTAGAGACACAGGTCATAACTTTCCAATCTTCCTTAGACTCAGGGGTTGTGCCAGAAGGCTGAAGAATTGCAAATGTTACACTCTTGTTCCAAGAAGGGTATAAACTAAGCGCAGAAACTGCAGACCAGACAGTCAGCCTCGATGGTGAGGCCCCTGTGGGAAAATGTTTAGCAACGGTTAAGGGCAATATGGTAGCACAGTGGTTAGCGCTGCTGCTTCACAACTCCAGGGACCTGCATTCGATTCCCGGCTTGGTTCACTGTCTGTGTGGAGTTTGCACATTCTCCTGGTGTCTGCGTGGGTTTCCTCTGGGTGCTCCGGTTTCCTCCCACAGTCCAAAAATGTGCAGGCTAGGTTGATTGGCCGTGCTAGAATTGCCCCTAGTGTCCTGAGATGTTTGGTTAGAGGGATTAGTGGGTAAATATGTAGGGATTGTGGTCGGTACAGACTTAATGGGCCGAATGGCCCCTTTCTGTACCGTAGGGATTCTAAGTCATTCTAAGATTCTAAGATAATTTGGGACACAATTAGTGGTCACTTGGACAAATGTGAGTTAATGAAAGAAAATCAGCATGAATTTAAGGATAAATGGTGTTCATCTCACTTGCTTGAGTGTTTTGTTTAATGAGGATAATTCTTTTGATGTGATATTCATAGTGCCACACAATAGATTTGTGATGAAAGTTAAAACTTGTGGAATAAAAGGGACAGCAGCAAGATGGGTATGAAATTGGAAACAGGGAGTGGTGAACAGTTGTTCTTTGAATTGGAGGAGGGTTTGTAATGGAGTTTCCCAGGGGTTGGTGCTAGGACTCTTGCTCTTCCTGTAATGACCCAGATCTTGGACATCAAGTCGAGATGTGCAGATGATACAAAACTTGGGAGCATTATGAACCATGAGGGCAGTATAGAACTTTCAGTATGAAACACACAGACAAGTTCCGGGTGAAATTCAGTGTGGAGGAGTGTGAAGTGATTTGTTTTGGTAGGAAGAACACTGAGATTATGTAAAACAAAGGGTATTATTCTAAAGAGAATGCAAGAGCAGGGGGGCCTGAGTGTATAAAGCATTGATGATGGCAGGACAGGTTGAGAGAGCAGAAGCGGACAGTATCCTGGGCTTTATCAACCTGGGCATAGAGCACAAGAACAAGGAAGTTATGTTAAACCTGTGTAAATCACTGGTTCTGCCTCAACTGGAGTATTGCATCAGTTATGGGCACCACATTTCAGGACAGATGTGAAGACCTTAGCGAGGGCACAAAAAAATAGGTTACAGAAAGTTATGTAGAAAGGTTGGAGAAGTTGGGACTGTTTTCTTTTCGGAAGAGGAGGTTGAGAGGAGATTTGATTGATGTATTCAAGAATGTGAGGTGCCTGGACAGAGTAGATAAGGAGAAATTGATGTATTCAAGAGTAGATAAGGAGAAACTGATGTATTCAATTGATGTATTCAAGAATGTGAGGGGCCTGGACAGAGTAGATAAGGAGAGACTGTTACC
The DNA here is from genome assembly GCF_965287045.1 of Carcharhinus amblyrhynchos. Lineage (NCBI taxonomy): Eukaryota > Metazoa > Chordata > Chondrichthyes > Carcharhiniformes > Carcharhinidae > Carcharhinus > Carcharhinus amblyrhynchos. The sequence goes on along the minus strand of NC_137336.1, from coordinate 10,661,084 downwards.
ATTGCTGGAAGGAGAACTAGAAGGTACAGGCTTAAAGGAATTGCTAAAAGAAGCAATAGTGATATGAGGAAAAAGTATTTTTAAGGTCTGAAATGTACTGTCTGAGGCAGTTTAAGTTGAGGCCCTTTAAAGGGAATTAGATTATTACCTGAAAAGGGAAAGATTTGCTGGGCTACAAGGAAAAGACAGGGATTCAGTACTAGATAAATTGTCAGTGGGCCAGCACAGCCACAATGGGCCAAATGGCCTTTCTGAGCTGCGACCATCCTATGATTCTATTCCGTTACTACACTGCTTTAAGCATAATGAAATGTCGCCATGTTGCTTCACAGGTGTGTGACCCAACACAGCTTGGCACCCAGCCACCTGAGCTATTGTTTAAAATGCTCACGGGGGCTAACTACCTCCTGCAGTTCCTAATGTAACAGGTTTTGATGGGCTGAATGGCCTCCCCCTGTTGTTCTCCTCAGTTTGTGTGTTTTCCTCTCCGTTCTGGAGGACTGACGGTGTTTGCTTCTCCCGCCACAGGAGCAGTTTATAGAGATGTGTAAAACCCTGTACAACATGTTCAGTGAGGACCCAGACGAGGGGGAGCTCTACCACGCCATAGCAACCGTTGCTACACTGCTGCTGCAGATTGGAGAAGTCGGCAAACAGTTCTCCAGCCCTGCATCGAGGAGGGCCAATGACACGGGAGATTACAAGGGTTTGGGCCTCCAGAATAAGGAGGGGGTCCCTGCCACGGATCAGACAAAGACTGAAACAACTCAACCCAAACTCAAATCAGATTGTGAATTGGATGTTTTAAGTGACACTCTGAAGTCTCAAATGGAACGCATGAAACTGGCTGAGTATGTGGTCACGAAACGGGAGTCACCAGCACCACAGTTGTTATCTGATGAGGAGGTGAGGGATGACACTTCAATGTCTTCGTACTCCATGGTGAGTTCCGGCTCCCTCCCGTGTGAAGACATCTCCGAGGATACCGTCCTGGTCGGCAGTGAGCAAGCGGTGGGAGTTCACGGGCGGCCCAGCACCATTGACACGGATTGGTCCATCTCCTTCGAGCAGATCCTGGCCTCCGTGCTGACTGAGCCAGCCCTGGTCGGATTCTTTGAGAAACGGGTGGTCGTGGGGCCCAAGATCGCAAAGTGCAAGAGCCAAAGGGTGATGGAAAGGCAGGTCAGCTCATCCAGTGAGCAGGAACTATCGCCATCGTCCAGCTGACTCAGAAACACCTCACCTGCCCCGAGTCCTGACGATGAGGGGAGCTTTGGTGTCGATCTCACTGCCCTACCTGGGCCACGTTTTTAACCCATGTAACCACCATGTACTAGAAGTTTGTATTTATTCTAGAGAGAGATTTCTGTTCTGTGTCCTCAATTGGTATCTATTGGCCTTTGGGCAAAACCCTGTCTCTTCAATTCAGCGTGTAAATCCTGCTCAGAGACTCAGCTGCTGACTGTATCTGTAAATCGAGCTGAGTTCTGTCTTCAGTGAGGTCCCACATATTCGCCTATCTTGGAGCAAAAGTCCTAAAACACCCCCATACGTGACAACAGAGAGACATGCTCTCAGCATTAACCTTTGCATTCTCGTCCTTGAAGACAAATATTGTATCTACAAGCGACAGACCAGAATGCAGAAAGAAACTTATATTATTGTTTTATTATTACAGTGTGATTATTCCCTCAAGCATGGCCCATCTGCAAATCCCTCAAGATTGCTTGCTGCTAACAGCTTGTGGAGCAGACTTTAGTTGTAAGAGCTCTTTGCACCCGTATCTGTTGCTCTTTTGAAAGTAGCATTTCAAGTCACGCTGACTAAATAAGTTACCCTCCTGTAGTCAGACGTGAAAGGAAGCTACACGTGTATTTTTATGGTGGGACTGAATTACTCAGGGTCAATTGGGTAGAAGAGAGAGAGGGGTTGACGTCATCTGAGCTTCAACACTGAATAAAGCTGTGAAGGAATGACCAGCTCAGTATTTTAGAATGGAGGGGAACAGTATTTGAACCCTGACCTTTCAGTATTCATAGGTTGCGCATTGAGAATTAATTAAACACAGTCACGTTCAAGACGTCGGAGAGTTTTACGTTAAAACATTGTGGACCAGAGAAGATGGAGCTAATATCAAAGCAAAAATCACTGCAAGATGAATATTCACTCATTTTTATCCTTTGGATTTTTAATTGTGGGTCAGTGAGGGGGGGTCTTATAGAAACGTATAAAATTATGATGGGATTAGATAAGATAAAAACGAGGAAGTTGTTTCCACTGGCGGGTGAAAGTCAAACTCAGGGGCATGGCCTCAAAATAAGGGGGAGCAGATTTAGGACTGAGTTGAGGAGGAACTTCTGCACCCAATGGGTTGTGAATCTGTGGAATTCCCTGCCCAGTGAGGCTACGTCATTGAATGTTTCTAAGGCAAGGATGGATAAATTTTTGAACAGTAAAGGAGTTAAGGGTTATGGTGAGCAGGCGGGTAAGAGGAGCTGAGTCCACAAAAAGATCGACCATGATCTTATTGAATGACAGAGCAGGTTCGAGGGGGTCAGATGACCTCCTCCTGCTGCTGGCACTTATATTCTTATTAACCAAAGCTGCAAGGTCACAGGCAAGAAATACTTTTGATCTTATCAGCTTTAATTTATTTGGGGCAGTCTGGAATTGTGTTGAAAATCATAAAGGCTGAAATCAGATTCTGGTGGAATAATGAACAGTGATTATTGCAGATTTTTAAAGACTTTTGCTGGGGTCTGATTTATGACACCTTGGTAACTTTGGTCACAACAATTTGGTACCAAGTGGCCTTTCTGGGTAAGACTAGACAGGTAGTTCCTGGAGAGCTCTTAACTGGGATGCTGGGGACAGGAGATGTGGAGCATGAGTGCCAAGGCTAGTCTGGGGTCACAGGATGCGCACTCGGTTATACATGTGCACAATTTCCTTTGGAAGTAGGGGCCCTGTTTTAATCACCAAGGGTTCAGGCACACTGAAGCAGGTTTTACCCCCGAGCTATGTTTTTAGTTACAGTTTTCTTAATGATCTGCTTTTGCAAACATTGTTACTCAATAGCCTAGAGACATTAACTGTAACCTAAGTATCTGCTCACTAAACATAATGGGTTTCTACACATAGAGTGAGGTGGCTCAGAAGGAGGACACTGTGCCTGTGCTGGCTCTCTTTTTGAAAGAGTTTATCAACAATTCACTTTTAATCTGTAAATATATTCACCAGTTAATATTGAGTGAGCTAATCTACTTAAAATGTCTTTCCTGATCAGCTGTCTGTTCTACGTTTAGTCACAGACTTAATTAAGATCGCACTTCCTTAACGCCATTTCTTCCTTGACAAGTTCATTTGCTAATGGACAACAAAATGCACAGATTCTGTTTCGTACAACCATCAATCACACTGCAATTCCAACACTGTCCGGGCACTCCGATAAAGTAGATATGAAACTGCAAATCCTCTCTCTTTCTATTTTACTCCCTATGAAAAGACAATTGTAGCAGTATTAAAAAAGATGCTGGAAATGCACAAGTTATCCTTTTTCATCTGCGAAGAAGACAAGATGTGTTATGGCTTGGGCTGTAAGCTCAGTTCTGTTAAAGTGCACGTGCTTCCTGTCCAATTTCTATACAAACATACCAGTTAGGAGTCGGAGTATTTCTGATCTCTCACTTGTGCAGTTTGTGGTAACATTGGGGTTCAATGTAAGGGAGATTTATTTCAGAAGTTGAACCGTCCTTGTTCCCTTCTCTCCTGTTTCTGATTGTAGGCGTGTGTTGGCAGTATTTGTATTGGGCTGGTAGACTCATTCATAACTCGCTGATCATCTGCACCTTCTCCTCTAGGGAGTGAGTCCACTGACTTCTGAGCCTCTTGCTAAAAGCGTTCAACAGTAGAGAGAAGCCAGTTGGCTCCTTATTCTCAAATACTTCTTTGCACTTTGATATAAACACTAGTATTAGGTTAAGGAAAATAAAATTAGCTGTAAAAGTTGAGAATTACCCATCTCTTCCAATTGTACTTTATTATCAATCCCACTGGGAACAATAAAATATTACTCAAGCAAATGTTTTAAGAGTGAAAAAAAATGTTCTTTGCAACACGTTTTGTTCTTCTGATTTTTATAATTTGTGGATTCCAAATACAGATAAAGGCATAATTTTCCCAAGTATTTGAGCCCTGTAGTCACTCAGATACTTCATCTCGGTCACAAAATGTTGGAATGGGGAAAAGTTAAAAACACTTTTGTTGTATTATGACGTGAGGTCACAAATTCCCTTCTTTTTGTGAAGCCCTCCTTTAGTTTCTTTGCTGATTTATGTTCCCATTCTTCCCAGCAATGATAATGGGGAGAGTAGGCAACGATATGTAAAAATGTCAGGGCTTAAAGTCTTGGTGTCGCATCTCCAAGCTTGATGTCAGGACTAGGAGATCGCCTACTCTGCATGGCTGTTTACCTGAGCAAAGTACTGTGGATGCTGGAAATCTGAGATAAGGACAAATATCACAGCAGCTAAGGCAGCATCTCTGGAGAGAGAAACAGGGTCAAAGTTTCAGGTCGATGCCCTGTTCATCAGAACACTGATGAAAATTCCATGGCAGGTCATCGATCTGAACAATTAACTCTTTCCCTCCACAGATGCTGACTGATCCGGCTACATTTTTCTAGCTTTTTTCTTTGGATGTATGCATGGAGGTTTTTAATCATATGATCTCCAATTGTACAGACCATAATCTCCTGCCATCAATTGCTTTCCAAGTTGTCCATCCTGGTTACGCCCTGCCTTCGGACATCCAATCAAAGAGTGAACAGACTGTGGTACCTGAGTGGATAATTCCTGATTGGTAATCAAACAGGCCGTGTTCTCATTTTAAAAAATACCTATTGAACAATATTCTTTAAAGAGAATTGCTTAAAAAACTACACTCTTTTGTTTCACAGTCATGATGTGGATTAAGGGTTATGGGGAGAGGGCGGGAAAGTGGAACTGATCCACTTCAGATCAGCCATGATCTTATTGAATGGCGGGGCAGGCTCGAAGGACTAGATGGCCTACTCCTGCTCCTATTACTTATGTTCTTATGGATTTGCTGGCGTTGGACTAGGGTAGGCACAGTAAGTAGTCTCACAACACCAGGTTAAAGTCCTTTGGTAGCACAAGCTTTCAGAGTGTTGCCCCTTCACCTGATGAAGGGGCAACGCTCCAAAAACTCGTGCTGCCACAGAAACCTGTTGGACTTTAACCTGGTGTTGTGAGACTACTTGTTTCACAGTGTTCCAGAAATGATTCTTCAATGCTTGGTGATTCCAAGCCGATGCTGGAGGACTGGCACCCTGAGTACAGACTTGTGACAACATGAGTTACCTTGTTTTGTGCCACAGCCCAAAGGTCAGCACCTCCTAGATGATCACATCAGTGTAAACCTTCATCTGTTTAAAAGAAAAGTTGCGATGCAAGTTCAACCCATCTGTTTTCACTTGAGTTTTTGTTAAATCCTCAGAATTACACTGGGGCCTCGTTCACTTATTCCTGCATCTACTCTCCAAGTTCCCAATCCAGCCTATTTTGTTAAGTTTCCACGGAAACGGCTGAGATAAATAAAAGCGAAATACCGTGTATGCTGGAAATCTGAAATAAAAACAGAAAATGTTGAAAACTCTCAGTGGAAGTGGCAGCACCTTTGGAGAGAGTTTAACTGTTTTGAGTCCAATAGGACTTCAGGACATTTGGGATAAAATTGCAATGGCAACACCGGATTTTTTTAACGAGGGAAGGTTTTGCTGCGATTCCAACGATGACCCATCAGAACAACTTTGATTTATTTCTTTGGGTGTAAAGCAAAGCAAGTTCAAATTTTCAGTTACATGGTCTTTCTTATAACAGAGGTTGTATGGTGCTTAGAAGCGAAATTTCACTTTCCAAAGGTGCTCAGAGGCCAACCTATTTGCAAATGGAGGTTTATGCAAGGGGTTAACACTCATCCACAATAATGACTGAGCCCCTGGCAAAATTCTGGGAAGTTCCCAATGTTTTTAATTACCGACACCTTTAGAATTCTTGGTCTAGTCACTGTTATTAAGTGTCCCTTAACTAAGCTGATTCACTGACTATTCTTAATTGCATTCTTGGCTGTCACTTTATTTTGAATGGAAGGCAGATGTAATTGGAGATTTTTGTTATTCTTGTACTGGCCTTGGTGTTACTGTATTGGTCTGATTACTGGACCAAGACTGAATTAAAATCAAAATTTAGCACTTTAACTTGGTGTCTCTCTTTGTTCATTACTGCCTGTAATATTTACCAAACATTTATGTCTCTGTTCCAAGTGAAGGGAAAACATTGAAGAGACTTTAAAAGGACTTGCATTTCTACAGTGCCTTTTGTAATTACAGGACACACCAGAATACTTTATGACCAATTAAGTACTTTGGAAGCCTAGCCACAGTTGTAAGTTGAAGCCAATTTGCACACAGCAGATTTCCACAAACATCACTCCGCAGTGGCACAGTGGTCAGCATTGCTGCGTTACAGCGTCGGGGGTCCCAGGTTCAGTTCCGGCCTCAGGTCACTGTCTGTGTGGAATGTGCACTTTCTCCCCCTGTCTGTGTGGGTTTCCTCTGGGTGCTCTGGTTTCCTCCCACGGCCCAAAGATATGTGGGTTAGGTTGATTGGCCATGCTAAATTGACCCTTAGTGTCAGGGGGCTTAGCTGGGTAAATGTGTGGGGTTACAGGAATAGGGCCTGGGTGGGATTGTGGTCAGGTCAGACTTGATGGGCTGAATGGCCTTCTGTACTGTAGATTCCGTAATCAGTTGTGATGATAACCAGACAAATCTAGGAGTTTTTCTGCTGTTGAATAAGGAATAAATACTGGTCGTGGACACTGGAGAGAGGTCGCCTACTCTTCATCAAAAATCATGCTGTGGGAGCTTTTGATTTGATTTGATTTATTATTATCACATGTAGTGGGATACAATGAAAAGTATTGTTTCTTGCGCCCTATACAGCCAAAGCATACCGTTCATGGAGTACATATGGGAGAAGGGAAGGAAAGGGTGCAGACTGTAATATTACTGATGGGGTGAAGAGGAACATCAGAGAGATGTGAGAAGAGTAAAAGATGGAATTAGAGGATATCCTGGAGACTGCTCGCAAGAAGTCACTCAACCATCCTATATGAACGAAGATAAACTCATACTTTTGGTATAGTTGATCACACCATCTTCCTCCAACACCTCGCCCCTTTGGTTCATTTAGGTGGACTGATGTGGCTCCATTCTTGTCCATCTAATTGCAGCTGAGAACTTGCAATGGCTTTCTCTTCATGCTGTGATATTTTCCAAGATTGGAATCCCCTCCAACTGGACTTTTATAAAATATAAATGCCAAAGTTCATGGTCACTCCAAATAAACAGGCCAAATCTTGGCACAGTAGGCTGTATTATCAGGGGTTAACCTTCAAAGTGTGTCAATGTCAAAAACAAACTGATACTGTGCAAAGACATCAGGACATTATCATCACAAAGTCACAAAACAGTTATCAGACGACACAAGCTGGGAGACCATGGTAGCAAATGGCCCCGGAAAATAACCTTCACACACAAAAAAAATCGACAACAGTTCAGGAGGAATACACTTTGATACGTATAGAATCCCTACAGTGCAGGAGGAGGTTATTTGGCCCATCGAGTCTGCACCGACCACAATCCCACCCAGCCTCTAACCCCGTAACCCCACACATTTACCCTGCTAGTCCCCCTGAAACAAAGTGTCAATTTAGCACGGCCAATCAAACCTAACCCACACATCTTTAGGCTGTGGGAGGAAACTGGAGCACTCGGAGGAAACCCACACCAACATTGGGAGAACGTGCAACCACCACACAGACAGTAGCTCAAGCCAGGAATCGAACCTGGGTCCCTGGCCGCTGTGAAGCAGCAGTGCTAACCACTGTGCCACCGTGCTGCCCATTTACATCAAACTGGAAGCCACAGCATATCACCTGAATGGAGTCCACCAGGCAAGACCGGCCCTGTTTGGAATCATAAGGTGTTTTCAGCCATACGGTGCTGATACTGGCCTGAATGTTTTGGGACAGCAGTCACCAAGAAGAGTCCGGGATGGTTAACTTGATTTGTGGACTTGCAGCTGTCACCAGGAAGAACCAACCATGTGGGAATTCTAAGTATCAGCCAGATCCATGGGATGTTGGGGCTGAGGTTCAAGGGTAATTTAAGGGTAGCGACTAAATCCTGAGGCTATTTGGGTTAAATTGTAGTAAGGCTTTGGGCTGAAACCCTGGGGTTTTGCTTGTGGTTTTTCAGTGGAAGCTTTTATTAATAAGTAATGGTTTATGTGTTTGTGGGAATCGACAGTAACTCAGGCTAACTGGTCTAATATTGTACAGCGACATTACACTAATTTAGAGGTTGTGTATTAGGAAGTTTGTTTTGTAAGTGAACAAGTTTGTGGTTGAGGCTAAATCCTGTATTTGTGTAAGTTTGTTCTTTACAAAACCCTAAACATAACATGAGTGTTATGAAGAACTAACAGGATGAGTAAACGGGAGTGAATACCTCTTATACACCCCCTCCTATTTCCCATCTACACACTGTCCCTCAACCATATCATCTGAAAACTTCATGTTCATATGTACGCTGACAACTCCCAACTCACCTTCTCCACTGTTGGTGAGGTTCTCAGATCCTTAGCTAACATCTGTAGTGAATAAGCAGACATTTCCTTCAACTAAATACTGGGATGACTGAACCCATTGTTTTCTTTCCCACTCCAACTTTGTTCCATAACTACCGATTCCATCCTTCTCCCTGGTAACAGTCTTCGACTAAACCAGCCTGTAGGTACCACATTTGACCAAAGAACTGAGCCTCCAAACTCTCATTCACACCATCACCAAGAATCCAACTTCTGCCTACTGTGTGTCAATCAAATCAAATTTTTTTTTTAGCAAACACCCCAGTCACTCTGAAGCATAGTTAGCACAGTGGTTAGCATTGCTGCTTCACAGTGCCAGGAGTCTGTGTTCGATTCCGGCCTCAGGTGACTGTGTGCAGTTTGCACATTCTCCCCGTGTCTGCGTGAGTTTCCTCCGGGTTCGCCAGTTTCCTCCCACAGTCCAAAGATGTGCGGGTTAGATGGCGCAGATCGGCACAAATGGATATGATCTGGTGGCCATTACAGAGACGTGGCTGCAAGGTGACAGGGGCTGGGAGTTGAATGTCCAGGGGTATCAAGTGTTTAGGAAAGATAGGCGGGAGGAAAAAGGGGGGCGCGTAGCTCTGCTGATTAAGGAAAGCATCCGGGTGGTAGCAAGGGATGATATTGGAGCCAAGGAGCAGAAAGTGGAATCGTTGTGGGTGGAGATTAGGAACAGCAAAGGGAGGAAGACGCTGGTGGGTGTTGTCTTTAGGCCCCCGAATAATGATCTGGAGGTGGGGCGGGCTGTTAACACGCAAATAAGTGCGGCGTGCAGGAATGGGACGGCCGTAGTTATGGGGGATTTCAATCTGCATATTGATTGGTCGACCCATGTTGGACGCGGTGGGCTCGAGGAGGAGTTCTTGGAATGCTGCCGGGATAGTTTCCTTGAACAGTGTGTATTGGTGCTGACGAGGGAGCGAGCTATCTTGGATCTGGTGTTATGTAATGAGGCGGGTAGAATTAGGGACCTTGCGGTGAAGGATCCTCTTGGGGACAGTGATCATTGTATGGTGGAGTTTCTGGTGCAGATGGAGGAGGAGAAAGTGGGTTCCCCGACGCGCGTCCTTTGTTTGAACAGAGGGGAGTACGGTAGGATGAGAGAAAAATTGGCGAATGTGGACTGGGGGAGCGCGTTGGAAGGTAGGTCTGCTGAGGAGCAGTGGAGGATCTTTAAGGAGATCTTTCTTGGTGCTCAGCAGAAATTTATTCCAATGGTCAAAAAGGACAGTAGGAGGAGAGGTAATAAGCCGTGGATAACGAAGGAGGTGAAGGAAAGTGTTAAATTAAAAGCGGAGGCGTTTAGAGTAGCTAAGAGTAGTGGGCGAGAAGAGGATTGGGAGAGGTTTAAATGTCAACAAAGATTGACAAAGAAGTTGATAAAGGGTAGGAGAAACTATGAAGCTGGGCTAGCGCTTAATATAAAAAAGGATAGCAAGAGTTTTTATAAATATATAAAAAGGAAGAGGCTGGCTAGGGTGAACATTGGTCCCTTAGAGGATGAGAAGGGGGACTTAGTGGTAGGGGATGGGGATATGGCTAAGGTCTTGAATAACTTTTTTGTTTCTGTCTTCACGGAGGAGGACGTGAATAATTTGTCGGGTGTTAGAGATGGAAAGGTGGTAGGACTGGAGGGTCTCAATGACATTACTGTTACTAGAGAGGCGGTGCTCGACAGGCTGGAGGGACTGATTGTGGACAAGTCCCCAGGACCGGATGGAATGCATCCAAGGGTTCTGAAAGAAATGGCGGAGGTGATGGTGGATGCCTTGGTGGTTATTTTCCAGATGTCGCTGAATTCCGGGGAAGTGCTGGAAGATTGGAAAACGGCTAATGTTACGCTGTTGTTTAAGAAGGGTGCCAGGCAAAAGGCAGGGAATTATAGGCTGGTTAGTTTAACGTCTGTTGTAGGTAAAATGTTAGAATCCGTCATCAAGGAGGAAATAGCGAGGCATCTTGAGGGGAATTGCTTGATAGAGCAGACGCAGCACGGTTTCGTTAAAGGGAAGTCGTGTCTGACAAATTTACTGGAGTTCTATGAGGATGTGTCTAGGGCAGTGGATAGAGGAGAGCCGGTGGATGTGGTCTTTCTTGATTTTCAGAAGGCATTTGACAAGGTACCTCACAAGAGGTTATTGCAGAAGGTCAGGGGACATGGAGTTGGGGGTAGGGTGTTAGCGTGGATAGAGGATTGGTTGTCAAATAGGAGGCAGAGAGTGGGGGTCAATGGGTGCTATTCGGATTGGCGGTTGGTGACTAGTGGAGTGCCCCAGGGGTCGGTGCTGGGGCCTTAGCTATTTACCATTTATATAGATGATCTGGAGGAGGGAACCGAGTGTATGGTGTTGAAATTTGCTGATGACACCAAGATTGGTGGAACGGCAAATTGTGCGGAGGGTGTGGAGAGTCTACAGAAGGATCTAGATAGGCTGGGCGAATGGGCCAGGAACTGGCAAATGGAATTTAATGTTGGCAAGTGCGAGGTGGTCCACTTTGGTAGGAATAATGGTAGGAAGGATTATTACTTACGTGGAGAAAAACTGCAGCAGGCGACAGTGCAGAGGGACCTCGGGGTCCTTGTGCATGAGTCGCAAAAACCCAGCTTGCAGGTGCAGCAGGTGGTCAGGAAGGCTAATGGGATGCTGGCCTTCATAGTGAGGGGGATTGAATATAAAAGTAGGGAGGTCTTGCTGCAGCTGTATAGGGCATTGGTGAGGCCGCAGCTGGAGTACTGTGTGCAGTTTTGGGCGCCGTACTTGCGCAAGGATATTTTGGCCTTGGAGGGAGTGCAGCAGAGGTTTACTCGGCTGATGCTGGAGTTGAGGGGGTTGAGCTATGAGGAGAGGCTGAATAAACTAGGCTTGTACTTGTTAGAGTTTAGAAGAATGAGGGGAGATCTCATTGAGACGTATAAGATGGTGAATGGGATGGATAGGATAGAGGTGGAGAGGCTCTTCCCGCTCAGAAAGGATAGTAGGACTAGGGGGCACAGCCTCAAGATAAAGGGGGGGGCGGTTTAGAACGGAGTTGAGGAGGAACTTCTTCACTCAAAGGGTGGTGAATCTCTGGAATTCTCTGCCCGTTGAAGTGGTGGAGGCTGCCTCGCTAAATATTTTTAAGACGCGGGTTGATAGGTTTTTGATATGAGAGAGGATTAAGGGTTATGGGGAGAGGGCGGGAATGTGGAACTGAGCCACGACAGATCAGCCATGATCTTATTGAATGGCGGGGCAGGCTCGAAGGGCTAGATGGCCTACTCCTGCTCCTATTTCTTATGTTCTTATGTTCTTACCCTGCTAGTACCCTTGACACTTAATTTAGCCCCTTAGTGTGAAGGGGATTAGCAGGGTAAATACATGGGGCTACAAGGATAGGGCCTGAGTGGGATTGTTGTCGGTGCAGACTCGATGGGTCAAATGGGTCCCTCCTGCACTGTAGGGATTCTATGATTTGGTTCTGTGATGGGCAGCAACCTGGGTGGAGGACTGATGGCTGGTGTGCAGTACCTCCCTCCCTCCCACAGATGGGGCTGTGGTGCAGGTTCCGGACAATGTGTGGAGAAGACCTCCCTCCGCTTGATGGCAATGCAGCCGGAGGGGGAGGGGGAGGGGGAGGGGGAGGGGGAGGGGGAGGGGGGGAGGGGGAGGGGGAGGGGGAGGGGGAGGGGGAGGGGGGGCGGGGGGGAAGAGGCTGTGTGTTTGACCTCCAGCCGGCAGAGGCCGCTGTGAGTGCGGTTGGCGGGAAGCAGCGGGGTCGCTGTGAGACCCAGGCCCCGGCGGTAGAGAAGCCCGGGCAATGGCGCAGCAGTTCCAGGCGCTGAGATGCAGTTTCTGTAAAACGTACCAAGTCCAGCAGGTAAAGAAGGCGCGGGAGCCTGGAGCCTGCAGCGTCACAACTCCTCAGTCCCCAACCTATCGTCAGCCTAACCCTCTCCCCCCCCCAACTACAACTCCCTCTCTCCTCACCCCCAGTCCCTCACCAGGCTCTCCATCCTGTCACTTCCTCATCAAAACCTGTCTCTGCTGCAAACTTTCCTAGCTGCACATCCAGTGTAGTCACAGTTAACTATGAAATACTGGCTCTGTTAATGATAACAGGACCTGTTTGACTCCTATCCCATGCAAACTCACTCAAGGTTCAGATTCCAGTCCTTGGGGATTTGAGGTACTTGGACAAACTGTTGCTATGAATGCAGGGCAGCAATGTTGAAGGGAAATACCTGAACTAATGACATTGGCTGATTAGGGAAATTTCACAGTAACTTCATTGCAGTGTTACTGTAAGCCTTACTTGTGACTAATAAATAAACTTGTAACCAAAAGAGAAAATGTTGGAAAATCTCAGCAGGCCTGGCAGCATCTGTAAGCAGAGAAAAGAGCTGACATTCTGAGTCCAGACGACTCTTTGTCAAAACTAAAAGGCATAGGAAGGATTTTCTATGCTGAGCTTTTCCAGCATTTTCTCTTTAGGTTTCAGATTCCAGCATCCATAGTGATTCGCTTTTATCTGAAATAAACATGTAACTTTTGACATGTTTTATGTTGCTTTGTAGAAAGGGAAAATCTGATCACATGGAGGAGAGACAGTTCAGCCCATTGTGCCTGCTTTACTCTTGCTGCAGAGCCTTGCAATATTTTCCGCTTCAAGTAATAATGCAATTCCTGTTTTACAAACATAAATAGAAACAGGAGTAGGTCACATATTTCCCCTTGAGGCTGCTCCACCCTTTAGTAAGGCAACTACACTTTCTCAGCTTTCTCCATATCACTTGATTCCTTTTGTGTTGAAAATACTCGTCAACTGAACACCCACAGCCCTCTGGGGAGAAATTCCATGGATGCACAACCTCATTGAAATGTCTCCTTATCTAAGTATTAAGTAGTTAGCCCCAGAACCTGAGACTGAATATAATACTGTAATCCCTATTGAACCTGTTTCAAGCAATCTGTATGGGAAAAAGCATGATGTAGTGGTAATGTCACTGGACATCCAAAGTCCTGGGCTAATGCTCTGAGAACGTGGGTTCACATTCCAGCACCGCAGCTGGTAAAATTTAGATTCTTAGAATCCTTACAGAAGAGGCTATTCAGTCCATCAATTGTGCACTGACCCTAACAGAATATCTTATCCAGGTCCTTTCCCCGCCCTACCCCCTCAATTTACCATGGCTAATCCATCTAATCTATAAATCTTGGGACACTGTGGAAGAATTTAGCATTGCCATTCCACCTAACCTGCACATCTTTGGACTGTTGGAGGAAACTGGAGCACCTGGAGAAAACCCATGCAGAAATGGGAAGAATGTACAAACTCCACTCAAACAGTCACCCAAGGCCTGAATTGAACCCAAGTCCTGGAAGCAGTGCTAACCACTGTCAGTTATTAAAGCTGATTTCAGTATTGGTGACTGTTGTTGATTGTTGTAAAATCTGACTCTCTGGTATTTTTTAGAGAAGGTCTCTGCCATCCTTACTTGGTCTGGCCTTCCTGTGACTCCAGATCCAAAGCAATGTGCTTGTCTCTTAACTGTCCTCTGCAGTGGCCTACTAACAAACTGCTTAGCTCGAGGGCAGTTAGGACTGGCCTTACCAGTGATGCCATGAATGAAAAATGGAAAAAAAAAATCAGAGCACAACTCATTGAGTAAGAAAACAAAATCTCAACATTTGTCATTAACTTTAATTCAGAAGAGCTTTTAAAAATTAATTCTCAGAATGTGGACACTGCTCACAAGGCTGGTATCTCAAGTTTCCCTTTAAGGGGATGGTGGTGAGCTGTCTTAAATGTCTGCAGTTAATCTGATGTTGACACATAATGTTGTTAGGGAGAGAGTTCAAGGATTGTGATAAGGTCAAAGGACAAATAGAAGTGTTTCTTAATATATTGTATCAGTTTGGTAGAAGTTCATTGTAATGTAATCAGTTCTCATCTTATTACCTTTTCTCCCTCTATGTTGTCTTGCCACATAGCCTGGGCACAGAACAAACTCCTCGTCTGTTCTCGATCTGCCTTCTCTGGGTGCACATCGTTGTCAGTCTGTGCCTGGGGAAATAATTATAGCTTTCTTTGGCAGAAATAAGCTCTAAAAATTGATCATCACTTGCGGGGCTTAAATAATATGACACAAAGACCTTTGGAACAATGTGATCATATCTTAAATATTTTAAAACTGTGTCACAGTCCTCCAATTACTAAGTGGTTGTCAGCTTGGAGACAGAGAGTAAGGATGAAGTGACTCTAATTGATACAATGTGATTAGCGGGGAGCTGTACTGGAGCCTCAGCTTTTCACATTTACTAATAATGGATGAAGGAATAGTTAATTTATTCAAGTTGGCAGAGTTAAGGGTGCAGTACGTTGCAGAGCGAGGAGTCACAATGGAATATAAAGTAAAAACAGAAAATGCTGGAAATACTCAGCAGGTTAAGCAGCCTCTGTGGCAAGAACAATAGAGTTAACATGTTATGTCTGATCTTTCATCAGAACTCTGAGTGGAAGAGTTCTCGTAAAAATAGAAACGCTGCAGAGCAGGAGGAGGCCATTCGGCCCATCAAGTCTGCACCAACAACTATCCTACCCAGGCCCTGTCCCCATAACCCCTCACGCTGACCCTGCTAATCCCTCTAACCTAAGCATCCTGGGACTCTAAGGAGCAATTTAACATGACCAATCAACCTAACCTGCACATCTTTGGATTGTGTGAGAAACCAGAGCACCCAGAGGAAACCCACGTAGACATGGGGGGAATGTGCAAACTCCACATAGGCAGTGACCCAAGTCGGGAATCGAACTCGCGTCCCTGACGCTGAGAGGCAGCAATGCCACCATGCCGCCCTGTTCTGTTAGAAGTTGTCTGCGATGAAACATTAACTCTTATTTTCTCTCCATAGATGTTGCCTGTCCTGCTGAGTATTTTCAGCATTTTCTGTTTTCGGTGTACACATCTAATGGACAGATATTAAAGATTTTTTTTAAAGCTAATGGAATGTCGATCTTTATTTTGAGAGACTCGAATGCTCTTGAAGGTAGTGATGTTTCAGTTGTATAGTGTTCTGATGAAACTTCATCTAGAATATGTCATTCAGTTCTGGGTACTGCACCTCAAGATGGATATATTGAGGAGGAGGCAGAGCACTGCGGATCCTGTAGAATGTTACCAGGACTTAGATGGTTAAATTCCAGAGGCTGGTTCCTCCGTATTAAAGTTTTCAGATGGTTGAAAAATGACCTAACTGAGGGGTGTTTAACGTGTAGAAAGATTTGGTAGTGTAGAGAAAGTGGATTTTTTTTCCCCCGATAATATATTTTATTTATAAAATAGCTGAAACATAAAACATTTTAAATTTGTAACAAAGTGCAATGATATTCACATTCTCTACAGAGATCAAAATGCACTTTTGAGATGCTTCAAGAAGCAATGAGAATGTTACAAACATTCCAATATATTTATTACAGAGAATACAATGATGCTCAGATTGTATACATCGGACATGTTGATCTTTCAATTGCATACGTTCAGCAAGGATTAAGCAAAGCTACTACACTGTTTTCAGCCCCTCAGTTTATATTGGCTGCAAGACTTTATGTACCGGCTGTTCCCCGTGGTGCCTTGCTGGTGGCTGCCCTGAGCTTGAGTGTATCCCTCAGCACGTAGTCCTGGAATGTGCCAGTCTGCAACACTCAGTCAAGGACAATTCTTTGTGCTGGGAGATCAGTTTTGGGCAGACCAAAGAACCCCTTCATCAAGTTGATGATCCTCAGACAGCAGTTGGCATTTGTCTCTGCACGTTTCTGGGAGCAACTCTTAGCGCACAAGAATCCTGAGTTGCAGAGTTGCTCAGGATGAAGCTCAACTAAAACCACCTCACTTCTCTTTAGACCTTCTTTGCAAAGGCACATTCCTCAAAGAGCTGTGTGACCATCTCTACCACTACATCTATTTCGAGGGCAGTGTGCAGTGGAGCTGAGATTCCAGGCTGGCATGAAGGATCTGACGGGGATTGTCCTTCTCACCATTAGTCAAGTTAGGTGTTGGTGCTTGTTTGAAAGCGCTGGTGATAGGCATTCTGCTCAGGGAGCCATTCCAGCATGACCCAACGCCTCCTTTTCCCTCAGGACCTCGAGGATGGTGCGTGCAGACCTTTGCTTGATGGAGTTGTGACCAAAGGTGTTTTTCTGAAGAAAGTTTTCCACGAGGGACAGGTGATAAGGGACGATTCAACTACTTGGAGCGTTCCGCGGCAAGGTAGCCCGATCCATCTTTCACAATACTGGGAATAGGTGGATCCTCAGTAGTTAGTGACACTTTGTGTTTGCATACCGAGGACCTACACACAGCGTGATGCAGCTGCACACAGAAGTGGCCATCTGGATGAGGGGAGTGTTGGGTACATTTCACGCTCCTTGATCCAGAGATTTGTACATGGTGTCCCTGCAGACATGATCCATCTTTGAAATAGAAGATGGCACTGGTGATCACCGCTGCATAGGATCAGGTTATTAACCACACCTGCACCACGTACATTAACACCAAGAACACTTCATACCTGAGGATCAGGTTCTTATGCATAATTGAGAGGGAACGTCATTCCTACATGCTCAGTTTCTGCCTCACCTTGGCAACATGCTCCTCCAAGTTTTTGGCTCACGTCCCGGCATTTCCAAATCATATCCACAGCACTTTCAGGTAATCAGATCTGACAGTGAAGGCCCCAAAGGATCGATCAGCCCAGTTCTCAAAGAACATGGCCTCATTCTTACCATGGATTACCTTGGCTCATGTGGCCAATTCAAACTGGTCACAGATGTGAGGCCTCTACACTGACAGCAGGTGCAAGCAGAAGACAGCAGCATCATCCATGTGCAGGGTGGCTTTGACCTGAGCGCCTCTGAAACTTGAGGTTGTCACTCTTAGGCCCAAATCCTTCCTGATGAACTCAGCAACAGCTATAGTGCAACACAAACAGGAATCCATTGATTGAAATTACACTACTGATGTTTGTGTAAGGTCGTTGGATCCAGTTGCAGACACAAAAGGTTTTAAGTTTTTTAAAGGTTATTTATTAGTGTCACAAGTGAGCTTACATTAACAGTGCGATGAAGTTACTGTGAAAATTCCCTAGTTGCCACACTCCAGCGCCTGTTCGGGTACACCAAGGGAGAATTTAGCACAGCCAGTGCTTCCAACCAGTAAGTCTTTGGGACTGTGGGGAGCAACCGGAGGAAACCCATGCAGACACAGGGCAAACACGAAGACTCCGCACAGACAGTGACCCAAGCCAGCAATCGAACCCAAGTTCCTGGTGCTGTGACGTGATGTCTTAACATACGATCGAGCTGGGCTGTTCAGGAGTAAATTCAGAAAGCACTTAATGTAAAAGAAAGTGGAAATCTGGAATTGGTACTTTTTTGATTAAATTAAGAGGTGGGCGAAAAGTATAATTTTCTGATCAACCATGGGCCAATCGAATGGTCTGGAGGGAAATATCTCTGAGTGACAGGTGTGAGTATCAGGAAACTACTGATATTGATCCCAGAATATCACAGCAGTAGGAGGCTATTCAGCCCATAATGCCTATGCCAGGATTCAATTAGCCCCACTCCCCCTTTTCTTACCCTGTGGTCTTGCAAAGTTTCTGTTTCATGTATTTACCCAGTCCCATTGAATCTGCTTCCATCGTCCTGAATTGTTCTTGCTTAATGCACCCTTGACTGAGATCTTTTCATTGGTATTTTCTACTTTAGGTTAAGAAGAGCAAGAAGTGGAACTGCAAATTGTGTGGAGAGAAACAGTCAGTGCTGAAGGTGAGGATGCTGGTGTAACTCTGAGTCACAGAGAGCAGGAAGAACCTTCACTGAATCAGAGAGGTTGTGTAAGCCACTGTTAGTGAATAGCCTAGGGGAAGGGGAGAGCTCCAGTAACAAAATGGCGGGTTAGACTTTTGGACTGACTATTAGAATCTCCTTGCATTGGGGAAGGCCATTCAACCTATCATGCCTGTGCTGGCTCTTTGAAAAGTCTATCCATTTAGTCCCAGTGCCCTGCTCTTTCTCCGTAGCCCTGCACATTTTAACTTTCAATATGTATCTAAGTCCCTTTTATATGTCACCATGGACTGTTTCGATCACCATTTCAGGAAGTGTCCTGGGTTGGGCAATAAATGCTGGCCAACCAACGAAGGCCATGTCCCACAATTGAAAAAGACTCCCTCATTCCTCTGGTTCTTTTGCCAATTATATTACTTCTGTCTCCTGTAGTTACCCACCCTCTTGCTGCTGGAAACAGTTCCTCCCTCTGACAACAGTTTTTCTTACTTTATCAAGCCTAGATGATTTTGAACACTCCTCTTAAATCTCCCCTTAACCTTGTCTGCTCTAAGCAAAACCATCTAAGCTTCTCCAGCCTCTACATAACTGAAGTCCCTCAACATGTCATTTTATTGAATGTGATATAATTAATAGGTGTGAAAGGGAAAGACAGATGTACACAGCACACCTGTGATGTAATGATCTTTCAGCATTTCTCCAACAGCTAAGAAGCCAGGCAACTAATGCAAATGGTGAAAAAGAAGCCCATCTTCCAAATGGGGACTGCACTAATCTGTGTATCTGAGATGTATTTTAAACCGTTGCCCCTTATTCCAAATGTACTCATCACAAATGTAATTATATAGTTAATGGAATGATATGATAAAGTGCTAACATCTCTGTCAGCTGTGGCTCAATGGATGACATTCTCTCATCGCAGCACGGTGGCACAGTGGTTAGCACTGCTACCTCATAGACCCAGGGACCCAGGTTCGATTCCCGGCTTGGGTCACTGTCTGTGCAGAGTCTGCACGTTCTCCCCATATCTGTGTGGGTTTCCTCCAAGTGCTCTGTTTTCTTCCCACAATCCAAAGATGTGCAGGCTAGGTGGATTGGCCATGATAAATTGCCCCTTAGTGTTAGGGGGACTAGCTAAGGTAAATGCATGGAGATAGGGCCTGGGTGGGATTGTGGAAGGTGTATACTTAATGGGCTGAATGGTCACCTTCTGCACTGTAGGATTCTACAATTCTTGCTCTGACTCAGTTGACTGTAGTTCCAAGTCTAACTTCAAAGATCCAACATAAAATCTAGGCTGATGTGGTACGAGGGAAGTGCCTACTTTCAGATACAGACATTATATCAAGACCCTGCCTCCTCGTTGTAAAACATTCCATGATGCTGTTCCAAGAAGAGCGGGAGAGTTCTTCCTGGTGTCCTGGACAATATGCAAAGATGCTGGCGTTGGACTGGGGTAAACACAGTAAGAAGTGAGCTCACCTGACAAAGGAGCAGTGCTCCGAAAGCTAGTGGCGTTTGCTACCAAATAAACCAGTTGGAGTTTAACCTGGTGTAGTGAGACTTCTCATCATCCTGGACAATATCCACAATTCAGTCAGCATCGCTAAAAGCAAATTATCTGCTGGCTTATCTCATTGCTGTTTGTGAGAGCTTGTGTGCAAATTGGCTGCTGTATTTCCTACATTACAACAATGACTGTACTTCATTTGTTGTGATGTTTTGGGCTGCCTGCAATCATGAAAGGTGCTGTATAGATGCAGTTTGTCTCTCTGTCTCCCCATCTTTCTTTTTTCCTCATGCTTAATGATTTGATGTGACAATTTCCCCAGATATATGGCCAGGGCTCGGGAGCAGACTGTCGAAGACACGTACAGAAGCTGAACATGCTGCAGGGGGAGAGGATGCAGGCGATGGAAGCTGCTGCTCGGTAACCTCTCATTCTTTTCCATCTGTCCTCTGGGTTAATTAAATAATCCATTGATAATACAATGGTGGCATTCAAACCACCGCACTGCGGAGGCACTTCAGAAGCTATCTAATTACTTTCATTCTTCCCTATCCCCTTTCAAATATTTATTTCTCAAGTATATATAATTCAGCTACCCTTTGAAAGTTGCTACTAAATCTGCTTCAGGCAGCGCATTCCAGATCACAACAACCTGTGTCAGAGCAGTTCTCATCTGCCGTCTTGTAATTAACCGGAGCCAAGTGGGAATATTGATTGGCAATCCTAATTCCTGGGTTTGTTTTTATTCATTCATTTAATATGGGCCTCACTGGCTGGCCAGCATTTATTGCCCATCCCAAGTTGTCCTTGGAGGGCAGCTGAGAGTCAACCACATTGCTGTGGTTCTGGAGTCACGTGTAGGCCGACCAGGTAAGGAAGGCAGATTTCCTTCCCTAAAAGATGTTTGTGAACCAGATAGATTTTTTTCAACAATGGTCATTGGTAGATTCTTAATTCCAGATATTTTTTTATTAAGTTTGAATTCCACCATCTGCCGTGGCAGGATTTGAACCCGGGTCCCCAGAACATTAGCTGAGTTTCTGGATTAATAGTCCGGCATCAATACTATTAGGCCGTCACCTCCCTTGTTTTAGTTAAAATTGGTGCAAACCAGAATAGAATTATAGAGTACAGAAGGAGCCATTCAGCACGTTGTATACCCCCAGCTCTTTAAAGGAGCTACCCAGTTGATTCCGTACGTCAGCCTTTTCCCCTTAACCCAGCAAAGCAACCATCTTATTTATTAATTATTTCATGGGATGTGGGTGTTGCTGGCAAGTCTGGAGCCTAATTACCCTTGAACTGAGTGGATTGCTGGGACATTTCAGAGGGTGGTTAAGAGCCAACCACATTGCTGTAGATCAGGAGCCCCAGGTGGGGTAAGGATGTCAGATTTTCTTCCCTAAAGGACATTAGAGAACCAGATGGGTTTTTACAACAATCGACAATGGTTTCATGGTCATCATTACTGAAACTCGCTTTCAGTACTAGATTTTATTATTTAAGTTCCACCAGCTGCCGCAGTGGGATTTTAACTCATGTTCCCAGATCATTAGCCCCTGGATTACTAGTCCTCTGACATTACCGCTACACCATTGTCTTCAAGAACATATCCAATTGCCTTCTGAAATTTCCAGTGGAATCAGATTCCGCCAGCCTCTCGGGTAACACATCTTAACAGCCGCCTGTGTGAAGAAATTTCTTCGCGTTTCCACTCCATTTCTTTCAGCAATTATTTTAAATCTGTGACCCCTGGCTACTGCCAGAGGAAACAGCTTCTCCTTACTTACTGTATGAAAAACCTTTAGAATTTTGAACATCTCCATCGGCTCTCCCCTCAACCTTCTTTGCTTTAGAGAGAACAAACCCAATCTCTCCACAAACTCGGCTCCCTCAGATCTGATATCACCTTGGCAAATCTCCCCTTGCATTCTCTCCCATACCTTCACACCCTTTGTAACGTGTGGTGCCTGGAATTGGGTCCACTGGTCCAGCCAGACCCTGGCCCCACCAACTATCCACCTGCATTGGAATCCAGCAAAGGTCAGTGAATACCATGAGAGACCAGGAACCCTGACTATAGAACCATAGAAATGTTACAGCACAGAAAGAGGCCATCCAGCCCATCATATCTGCGCTGGCAAAAAAAAAGGAGGGGCAACAAAGTAGTTGCTCATTTTAATCCCACTTTGCAGCACCCGGTCTGTAGTCTTATAGGTTACTTCAGCTGCAGATCTATGTACCTGTTAAGTGTGTTGAATGTTTCCACCGTGACCACTAATTAGAGCAGAGAGTTCCAGATGCCCTCCCCCTCCCGGTCAGAACATCTTTTCTCAGCAGGAATTTTCACCCCCACCATCCAGGTGGCATGTTTCACTAGACCAACCTGCCATTGGCTGATGGCGGGACCTTCCAGTCCCATTGCTGTCAGCAGGTTTTCCCAATGTTCACATTCTCCTTTGCCAGAGAGCCTACGGCGGAGAGTTGGTGCACTGGAAGATCCCGTCAACAGGAGCGGCCTGAAAATTTCAACCCTCATGTCTTTTTACTTTAAATCTATTCCTGCCTGTTAATTGACCTCTCAGCTTGTGGAACCATAATCAACGCTCTGATTATAGAGTAAAGGAGAATGTGGACTAGGCTGGGTAAATGTAGCAGGTAAGGGATGGGCAATAAATGCTTTCCTAGCCAGAGAAGCCCACACTCCTTAAATGAATAAAAAAAAGTTAAAGATCAGTAGCATTTTTAAAGTAATTTGGTGGCTTTTGTTTTATCTGGTACAATCAAACAAATCACCAGATTTCTCTGACTCTGAAGAAGTCATACAGACTCAAAACGTTAACTCCACTTCTCTGTCCGCAGATGCCGCCAGGCTTGTTGAGTTTATCCAGCATTTTCTGTTGCCAGATTTACTGAATTCAATTTCACAACCTCTGGCTGGGTTTATACTTCTGGGTTGCTAGCCCTTAGTAACCTTTGCTTCTACCTCATCTGCCTTGTGTTGTGGAGATTCTCTTTTCTGTTCTACGGCAGATCCATCGAGGAGCCAATGGTTTCGAGTACTGGCTGCGATTCCGGAAGGTTTTGTACAACGAGTGACCAGGTGAGAGAGATCAAAACTGAGGGGAGGCTAAAATCATTAAATCTCCACCTTAATGGATTAAAGGTGATAATGGAGTTTTGCCAGACCCATTCCCAAGTTATGCTGGGTGTCTAACACTTGAATATCAGTTAGAGATGATTTTTGACTGACAATCAATATTTCAGCTGGTAAAACTGTAACACTTAGTTATACTGCATTCAATTAGGAAGAGTTGTTTTTCATCGGGTATGGTGTTAGTGGAAAGGCAAACATTTGTGGCTTATCCTTCATTGCCCTTGAACTAAGTGGCTTGCTCATTTCAGAGGGCAGTTAAGAGTCTGGAGTTGCATGTAGGCCAGACCAAGGAAGATAAGGACGGCAGATTTCCTTCCATAAGGAACAGTAGAGAACCAGATGGGTTTTTATGGCAACCCTTGGTCATGGTGACCATTATTGTGACTAGCTTTACATTCCATATTAATTAACTTAAATTCCAACAGCTGCTGCTACCCATGACTATAGAACATTAGCCTGGACTCCTGGATTACTCCCGGCAAGCAGCTTGGGCCATACACATTGGAATTTACAGGAATTCCAAAAGAGAAATGACATTACTGAAAGTCGAGAGGGGTTTCGAAAGGGTAGATGCTGAGAGATGTTTCTGCTCGTGGGGAAGTCTAGAACTCAGGGACACAATAAGGATCTCCCATTTAAAGTAGAGCGAGGAGAAATTTCTTCCTTCATAGGTTCATTAATCTTTGAAATTCTCCTTCCCAGAGAGTGGTGGTGGCTGGGTACTCAGATTTTTGATCTACAAGGGAGAGAGGGGTGGCAAGAAGGTGGAGTTAAGATCACAATCAAATCAGCCAGGATCTAGAAGGACAAAGGCAGCAAATACTTGAAAACACGATCACCTGCAAGTTTTCTTCCAAGCCACTCATCATCCTGACTTGGAAATATATTGCTGTTCCTTTGCAGTCACTGGTCAAAATCCTGGAATTTGCTCCTTACCAGATTGTGGGTCAACCCACAGCATGTGGACTGCAGCGGTTCAAAAAGGCAGCTCACCACCACCTTCTCAAGGGCAACTAGGGATGGGCAATAAATGCTGGCTGGCCAGCCAGCGACGCCCATGTCCCATTAATAAACAAAACCTTACTGAATGGCGGAGCAGGCTCGTTGGGCCTACTCCTGTTCCTATTTCTAATAAGCTTTATAAAGTGACAACATCTTCTTCATTTTGGAAATGGATCAATTATTTAAAGTTGCTCTTTTAACTTTGCTGCTTATTGATTCAGATTGAGAGGCCAGCCAGCAGCCGCTGGAGTGTTTATCTGGACCAGAAGCCTGTTGAAGAAGTTTCAGAGGATGAGGGAGCAGATGGAGAGATTGTGTACATGGACCGCCAGCATTTCCAGGCAGGCGTGAGGAATGCCAACAGGGATCGAAGGTCAGATTTTGCGAGGTGGAATACTGTAACAGTTCTGTTAGGCCGCATATTGCACCTTTCAGTCATGTTGATTGGGCCAACCCCTGGTTTGACCTTGGAGGAGGAGATGGGGAAACTGCTTAGGATAGGAGGTGGCTTGAGGAGTTAAGGTTCCTGTTCCGGAAGCAATGCAGCAAGCTGACAGGGTGGGAGCTGACCTGGTTGCAGTGCCTTCACTGCTGAGAGTCAGTCAATTCAAACGTTGTTGAGGAAAATGTGTTGGAATTACTTTCTCTTTTCATTCTTAGGAAACGTAAAAGAGGATTATACAATGATTCCAAGCACCTACATAACTGTACTGATAGTGATGCAAAGGAGTCTTCCCAACAGAAAATGAAAAGTTACCTGGTGAGAGTTTAACTGATTTTTTTTTTAGTTATTTCCAATCAAAGTCCGTACCAGAGAGACATGACATCCAAGCTGACAAGACAGGCTCCCCGTTTCCTGTCTTGGACTCGATCTACGTAATCCAAGCTGATCGGAGCAGGCATTGCACCCCTTCCGGTGCTGCATCTCATTTGCATCTGAGCTAAAAGGCTGAGATGGTGTTTTAAAAAATAGCTTCAAATGAAGCCTGAGTGTAACCTCATTGAGTTCTATCAAGTGTAGGATCAAAGATTACGCTTGATCTTGGCCAAACTGACGCGAACAAGTAGAAGCCTGGTGAGTGTTGCTGGAAACCCCCTGACGTATACATTTGTTGAAAGCAGTTGCTCCTGTTCAGTTGCTCCAGGTGTCAGTCAAACCAAAAACAGGACATGGGGGTGGGCGATTCTCCCAGGCCACTGTACTGCTGTAGGAGCACAGTGGGTCAGGTGACATCAACGGGAGGTCGTTCTGCAGCTTCCCGCTGGGCTCCATGAAACTGATTTCAATATTTAAATTCCCATTAGCGTATCATCAGTGCGCCCAGAACTGAAGTCTCCGGGCCCGCTAACATCTCCTCCCCAATCTCCCTGCCAGGAGTAGTTCACTGGAGTGGGGTTTACAACTGCTCCCCACAAACGGGGAACAGGCAGCTTACCCCACTGGGGGAAACAGACTGCCTGTTAACAGATGCAATGGTCTTTGCCTCAAATGCTCCTTGTAACACAGTATTCCATTCTTCTGTGTAAAAAAAAAATTCCTCCTTTCTTCACCCCTGACTGATTGATTTTATTGTCTCTGATGCTCCAATTAGAGAGCCTCATTAATGATCAAATTATCAAAACCAAAGTACTCTGAATAAGCTGAGGGTGGAACAACATAAGAACATAAGAAATAGGAGCAGGAGTAGGCCATCTAGCCCTTCGAGCCTGCCCCGCCATTCAGTAAGATCATGGCTGATCTGTCGCTGCTCAGTTCCACTTTCCCGCTTTCTCCCCATAACCCTTAATCCCCTCTCTTATCAAAAACCCATCAACCCGCGTCTTAAAAATATTTAGCGAGGCAGCCTCCACCACTTCAACGAGCAGAGAATTCCAGAGATTCACCACCCTTTGAGTGAAGAAGTTCCTCCTCAACTCCGTTCTAAACCGCCCCCCTTTTATCTTGAGGCTGTGCCCCCTAGTCCTACTGTCTTTTTTGAGCGGGAAGAGTCTCTCCTCCTCTATCCTATCCATCCCATTCATCATCTTATACGTCTCAATGAGATCTCCCCTCATTCTTCTAAACTCTAACGAGTACAAGCCTAGTTTATTCAGCCTCTCCTCATAGCTCAACCCCCTCAACTCTGGTATCAGCCTAGTAAACCTCCTCTGCACTCCCTCCAAGGCCAAAATATCTTTGCGCAGGTGCGGCGCCCAAAACTGCACACAGTACTCCAGCTGCGGCCTCACCAATGCCCTATACAGCTGCAACAAGACCTCCCTACTTTTCTATTCAATCCCCCTCGCTATGAAGGCCAGCATCCCATTCGCCTTCCTGACCACCTGCACCTGCAAGCTGGGTTTTTGCGACTCATGCACAAGGACCCCGAGGTCCCTCTGCACCGTCGCCTGTAAAGTAAACTTTGATTTAAATTCATGAAAGATTTATTGGAAACCAGTGGTTGGATTCTGTGTTTTACTCAAAAACTGATATTTGAAACTGATATCAGTGGGTAGCACTCTATCATACTCCAGAACCTAGGCTGACTCTTCATGGACACTGAGGGAGTGCTGTACCGTCAGAGTGCCGTCTTTCATCTGGAGCCTTAACCTGAGGGTCTGTCCGCTCTCTCGAGTGGCTGTAGAAGATGCCATGCCGCCATGGCATGAGGAAAAACCTGGAAATTATCCCCAGTGCCTTGGCTAATATTTATCTCTCAGTCAACTTAGCAAAAAAACAGAATATCTGGTAATGGTGACTTTGCTGTTTATGGAAGCTTGCTGTCAGTGAATAGGCTACTGAGTTTCCTTCATTATTTCAAGAATGACTGCCCTGCAAGCACACTTCCTGGTGCTTGGTGGCAGAACATAGCAAAGTGCTTTGGGACGTCCTGAAATCATGAAAGATGCTATTGAAATGTATAATATGTTAGCTTTGTTTGTCTGCCTGTGACTTGATCATCAATCATATGTTCATAGCTGGGTGCTATGGTGATCGAGTTAGAGTACCAGCAATATGGCCTTTGATGAACGGTGTGGGTGGAAAAGTGGATAGTTTCGATGGGAGAGCTAGAGTACCTCAATCACCCAAACTGTTCTCAACTTCTCACACATTTACGCTGGTATTTTTCTGTGTTCCAGAAGCGTATGAATTCCACACCAAGTGAGAGCAGAAACAGGAATGCAGAGACTGGAGATGCAAAAAGGAGCAATATTTTAAACTGGTCACAATTAGAATCTAAGCCAACAGCTGGGCTGAGAGATGAAAGGCAGCCTGCCACAGCCACTTTCTCAGCCAGGAGTCAGGGCTCTCGGTGGGATCGATTCCTACCTCACACTACAGAAAACGATGAATTCTTCAATCCAGACTCCAGTGGTATTGAGAGGCATCCAGCTTGGAAGAGGGATTCTCCTTGCACCCAGCCCTCAACACAATTTGTACTCGAAGATCAAGGCAAAGATATCGATGGTTCTTCTGTTTCTGAAGGTTTGGCATTTGCTAGTAACGGCTGGCCAGGTTCAGCACTTATCACTGGAAGTGTAAGTGTCACAAAGGGAATTGTGACTCAAGCACCCACTTCTCTGGAACTTGTTGAGGAAACCAAGACACTGCCGGGCTTGCCTGAGCTTCACAAAGCCAGCAGTAGCGTGTGTGTGCCTGAAGGTATCCCACCACACAACCCCATTCCTACATCCACACGTAGTGCACCTGGAGGTTTGCACAGTCTAAAGTCAGGGTCTTCCTTGAACCCACTCTGTCTAACAGCCCATCAATCCTCACCTTGCGGGATACCCAGTACAGCCTCCAGATTACACACCAAACCCAGCTCTTTTCTGTCACTCTTTCAGACCGATGAAGATTTTGATGATTTGTGTGACACGTAAAATGGAGACACCCAATGATGCATCATCAAACCAGCACCAGCTTGTGACGTCCCTGCGTGACTCTTTCACAGACTCCCTCTAAGTCCACCAGCGCACTTTTACTGTGGCATTAATCTCAAAGGTCTTCTTCAAATTAAAGGTGGATGGAAGGATTATTTCAGACAGTGCTTGTGTAAAACAGCAGCAGTTGAGAATTTGAGTAGTAGTCATTCCTTCCCACCTTTCCCAGCTACTAGAATGCTTGCTTCTATAGAATTACTGGCATGTGCTCAAATTGTAACCAGAGACAAAAGATTTATGTTGGTTCTGGTTATAGTTAGTTGGTTGCAACTCTGAAAGAACTAGTTGAGGACAGGGATCAGCCATACCACTTTGCTGGTTTGAACGACATTGGTGATTTAAGTATCAACAATTTTTGGCATTGCTGTTACTTTGGGTGGTGAGACAGGCATTCAGTTTACAACTTTTGGTTGCAGGGGGAAAAAAAAAAGCCACTTCTGTTGCCCCCAGCCTTGAAATTAGATCAGATTCATTTCCAATTCATCATTTTGTCCAGCGATGAGGACAGAAGAGTTTTAACAAATCAGGGAGCAGATCTGGGGTAATGTAGTTGGTAAAATGGGAGATTGATTCAAAAGTGTAGCTTGTTGCTGGGAATAGATTGTGGGTATGTAGACCATGTGTCAGTGAGTACCACCCATACCTTCGAGTTAGAGCATTGTAGGTTCAGGTCCCACTCTGGAAACATGAGTGCATAATCCAGCTGACACTCCCAAAAGGTCCTCAGTACTGCAATTGGAGATATATGGTGGCACAGTGGTTAGCACTGCTGCCTCACAGTGCCAAGGACCTGCGTTCAGTTCCTGGCGTGGGTCACTGTCTTTGCGGAGTTTATATGTTCTCCCTGTGTCTGCATAGGTTTCCACCAGGTGCTGTGGTTTCCTCCCACAATCCAAAAGACGTGTTGATTAGATGCATTGGCCATGCTAAATTCTCCCTTAGTGTACCCAAACAGGCATGAGTGTAGCGACTAGGGGATTTTCACAGTAACTTCATTACAGTGTTAATGTAAGCCTACTTGTGACTAATAAACAAACTTTAACTTTAGCATCTTTCTGATGCCATGTTAAACAGAGGTCCCATCTGTCCTCTCAGCGGAATGTAAAAGATCGCATGACACTGTTTCAGAATGTGTTCAGGTTCTCCCTGGGCTGATATTTATTTGTCAACATGACTAAAACATTATTACCTTGTTACTGCATGTGGGAGTTTTCTGTATGCAAATTGACTACTGCATTTTCTACAAATGTCATCGGACCACAAATAAAACCTAATTTGTTTGGGTGGAAAGTGCTTCGGAGCATCCCTAGGCTGTGAAAGATGCTGAATTGAAAGTTCTGAGTTTTAAAAATTTGGTTCTGTTCAAATGTTAAGGGATGGTTTAATTTGGGGAGGGAAAGGTACACATGTTGAGTAATCTGTAAAATTATTTTAAAGTATTTCTAGGTGTGACTGGCTTTCCTTCCTTAGGGTGTAGTCCTTAAAATTGAGGAAAGTGAAAACAAAACCAGGCAGACAGATGTAGCTTTTGCACAGGAGCTCATTTGGCCCATTGTACCAGTGCTAATCCTTTGACAGAACTGTCCAATTTAATTCCACCCCTAGTTAAATTAGCTGTCTTCAAATACAGGTCTGATATGTGCCTTTTGAAAGATACATTTGAGTCTGTTTGCCACCCTGCACTCAGGAAATACCTTCCAGACCACGGATGGATAGCTCCCAGAAAAATTGAAGGTGTTCAATTCACAGGAAAACTAAACGAGCTCACAGAGGTTTTTTCAGTGGGAGTTCAGACTAGAATCTCTCACTCTGTGCAACATAGTGTTTAAAGTAGCTCTCCAAAAGAGGTGAGCTACTTTAAACCCCACTAGAGTGAAATAGTCTGGCAGGGTGGGAGAGACTAGTGGGCCTGGAGAATTCAGTCCTGGACCATCTAATTACATTAAAATTTTTATTTACATCTAATTTTAATGAGTTTCCTGCTGGTTTCTAGCACAGATCTGATGGCGCTGAAAATTTGGTGCTGCTTGCATGGCAGGAATGCATGCACAAATCCTACGCATGTCCAGCCACAAGACTCTCCCATCCCATTGCACTGGAAAATTAGTGTGGCAGGGTAAGAGAATCCCACCTCCCCCCATCTGAATATGTGCATTTTGTTGGTAGAAATTGCTCCCATTTACCCTTTAGTTCTTTTGCCTATTTTAGAACAGTGACCTCATTATTGACCCATTCCTGTACCTGCCCCTACCAGCTCCCTTATGCTCTTGAAGGTCTCAGGTCTCTCATCCATTTTTGTGATCATTGGATGCCCTTCTGCAAATGTGGTGTTCAGACTTGGATTAATCAGTGATTTGTAAAGGTTTAGTGTGATGTTCCTTGCTTTTGTGTTGTGTCCCTATTTGATTTTGCCCAGGACCATCATATGCTCTAAATTAGTGGCTGGCATTCTGTTAAAGTCTATTATGAAGCACAAGCTCCAGGATGTGCCATTTCATGGGTTTTTAAAAGTGTTGACACTGAACTGGGAGTTGGCGCAGGATTCTCAAGCTGGAACTGACTCATGAGCAGCTGCAGAGATGGTAGAATAGTATGACAGATGGCCCACTGTCTTTGCCAGATTAATCCAGTTACATATAAATTATGAGCCATTTGTCCCTGAAACTGCTCCATCATCATGACTGATCTGATTGTGACCTCTGTGTTCCTGTCTACTTGTGGGTATGCTGGCGTTGGACTGGCGTAAACACAGTAAAAAGTCTGACAACACCAGGTTTTAGTCCAACTGATTTATTTGATAATAGACTCAAGCTTTCGGGTTAGTCCCTTCGTCAGGTGAAGGGACCTGACGAAGGGACTAACCCGAAAGCTTGTGAGTCTATTATCAAATAAATTGGTTGGACTAAAACCTGGTGTTGTCAGACTTTTTACTGTTTTCCTGTCTACTCCCAGACCCTTTGACAGTGGTGAGATGATATTGTTGCTGAATTAGTAATCCAGAGATCCAGTGTAATGCTCTGGGGTCCTAGGTTCAAATCTCATCATGCAGATAGTGAAATTTTATTTCAATAAAAAAAATCTGGAATCAAAAAGTCTAATATTGAAACCACTGTCAATTGTTGTAAAAACACATGGTTCACTAATGTCCTTTAGGGAAAGAAATCTGCTGTCCTTACTTGGTCTGACCTACACATGACTCCAAAACCACAGCAATGTGGTTGACTCTGAAATGTCCTTGTAAATGGGCAATAAATGCTGGCCCAGCCAGTGATATCCACATCCCATGAATGAATTTTATTCATTTGGAAAAAGGTCCTTTGGCCCATCTTGTCTGCACTGATCAAAAACAAACCACCCAAAAACTAATTATATCCCTCAAGGTGACCAAAACTGTACCCTGGGGTGTTAGACCCACTCCCATGTTTTTTTGTTCCCCTACCTATTAAGGTATGAGAAGGCTGAAACTATTGGTTTTCTAGCTCAAACACAATGTTTATTAGTCACTTTGCAGTCTTAAATGTCTGAACTCCTTCAAATACTGGTGTAGTTGATCCCAGTGAGCTTTCTCAGTAATTACAATGCACTGCCACTTTTTTTTTGTAATGCATATTTTATTTCACAGATTAACATAAGTACAGACTAAAATTCTAATGCCCAATTATAACATTTTAAAAGTGTTTTCTAGCATGAGGGCAGTAAAGTTCTGAAGCTTACATAATAGTAGGGCGCTCTTGTGGGGGCAAGTGATGGTGGTAGTTGGGGGAGGGGGACAGGGAGGGAAGAAGAGGAGAAGAAAAAGTTCAAATTCAAGTCATTGTTACCCAAGAGAGCGGGCTTAAGGACGGAATCTCTCATTTCATTTGGTGCTAATTTTTTTTCTCCTTCCCTCAACTTGAAGTTTGTAGTTGGCCTGGTGGTAGTTCCTCAGGAGGTGAGGGGGAGGGAGGGTCACATAGAATAAACAGTTTGAGCTTTTGTCCCTACTGTTATCACGAGCAAAATGGTGATCAATGGCAGGCTTACGTGCATAGGTGGTTCAAAGGCTGCCATTTACAGTGGGGCCAAGGTGATTGGCCCCTTTAGCATCCAGTATGCAGTCAGAGGATCCCATTGTAATTTGAGTGGAGCTAATTAGATATTGTTAATCTAGACCACATCTGTCTGTCCTGCAATCCCCAGCCTTATTTAAGTCCTTGGGTCCTGTGCACGCAGCAACTGAGTTTTTAATTCCCCCTCCCCTACAAAAACACCAACATAGCTTTTGGTCCCAATTACTCTACAGATAATCTTCCTACGAATGGAATTTGTTTTAAAAATGGTGCTTACTGGAAGGTAGGAGCAGCAGGTTAATGGCAAATA
This sequence comes from Carcharhinus amblyrhynchos, assembly GCF_965287045.1. NCBI lineage: Eukaryota > Metazoa > Chordata > Chondrichthyes > Carcharhiniformes > Carcharhinidae > Carcharhinus > Carcharhinus amblyrhynchos. The sequence goes on along the minus strand of NC_137336.1, from coordinate 10,628,572 downwards.
GAAGACCAGCCAGTCATATGCTGCTTCGACAAGGACAGTGAATTTGGCACCCAGCCCAATCTCCATTTGCTACAGTAGGAGCAGAAAATCCTGATCAGGTGAATGGCTGTAAGATTCTAGCCCACCACCAGCACGTCACTGAACATTGTTTTCCTTCTATTGCATACTTCACCTAGTTCACACAGTGGAGAGAAATGTGGGCAGTGTTTAAGAGTACAGGGATGTAATTATGTAACCATGACTGTGTGGGTGTTGGCGGGGGGGGGGGGGCGGTGTGGTGTAGGGGTGGTGTGGTGTAGTGAACTGTAATTTAGTAAGTAATGTTTACAATCAAACTTGTGGCTCTTTTTCCCCAACACAGATCACCTGGGAAAAAAAAATGTAGGTGCTAATTGAAATAGGCATCACCATAAACCTGCTCAGCCCTGCTGGAACAATTTTAAAAGTAGTTTCAAAAGTGCAGTTACAAGAGAAGATTATAATTCATTAACAAAATAGCAATCCAATAATATTGCAAAAAGAAATTAGGATATTAAATGATATTGCTGATGGATTTTTTCTTTGCCAAAGCAGTTTATTGGCGAGCTGGCCCTTTGGCAGGCTGCATGGCATCCAGTGCTGACCCAATATCACACTGCTTGGTCTGCAAGAGCCGAGTCAACCAACCCCCTTCATCGTGGAATCCCATGGAGAGCATCTGAGACAGAGCTTCTATCAGTTGTGGCTCCGCATCTGGAAAAAAGATATTGCCTATTACCTCAGAACTCTAAAATCCAATACCACGACGTAGTTAAGGTAATATAAGAAACATTCATGCAGTAATTACATACATACAAGGCAGAAAGTGTTAGAGTGGTATGGATTATAAATGCCAGTGCAAGTTAGTTGGGCCAAGTGGCCTGTTTGTGCTGTACATCACATTTAGTTTTACTATTATGACCCATTACTTGGCTTTGTATGTTAATGGTGCAAGAAGGCAGATAACCATAATCTACACTGAGGCAATTAAAGATGGGCAATAGATGCTGGGCTGGGAAGGGACTACATAATAAAAATCCAGAAGTGGCAAGAGCACACAAATTGGCCTTTGTTTGCTTTACACAGGCCAACAATGTGGTCCTTAATAAAACCTGCAATTTCCTCATAATAGCTATTTTGTGACTTTTTTTTATAACTAGTTAAAAAGGGGATAAAATGAATATGAAGCCAAGGTAGGTGGATGGAGGCAAGATACACATCAGCCATGGTGACTGGTGTAAGGGATGGATGATTGAATACAAATGGTGGAACAGGATTGAGGGATTGAATGGATTAGTCATTCCAAGTGTATGCCAGGTGAGAGGCAGCCACAGGTGGCAACCAAATTAAATCTTGGCACTATGTTTCAAATACGAGTCTACAATTTAACAAGGACAAGCTCTCTCTCGTCTGACTGCACAGAAAGTCAGGTTCCCAGAAATTGAAGTCCGAAGTTGTATCACAACTCTTAGTTAGAGAGACTAATTAACTCCCATAGAGCAAGACTGAAACCTTCCAGATCTACATAGACAACCATAATTTGCATTTATATATAGAGTGCCTTTACCACAGGACAATGTCCCCTCGGTACTTCACAGGAGTGTAAATTGGTCACAAATTCAACAGCAAGTTAATGGTTAAAAATCCAATGAATCTGATTGCACGAACAAATGCAAAAAAGTGCTACTACAGACAGAAGAAAGATCATCAATCTGAAACATTAACTGCCTCCCTCTCCACAGGTACAGCCAAAACTACTTTCAGCATTTTCTGTTTGACTTCAAGAGATGCCCAAGTTGTTAAAAATCCTTCGCTTACCCTGTGGAAGATGAGGGTATAAAGCTGCTTCTCTCAGTCCAGTGGGTCCCATTTCATAGGAGTTGGAGTCTTGTCGCTGGTTTAAAGATTCCTCATATTCCTGCAAAGAAAGTTGCCGCATTGACTGCAGTTCACCAGTTGATGGATCAACCCCTTTGTCAGACAGATGAGTCCATTCCTCGTCTATATTGTCAACACTCGGTGTCTGTTAAGAAAGGATGCAGCTCATTTTAAAAGAGGGTAACATTGTACAATTAAACCTAATACTTTTCACTCATTTTGAGTGTTGATTTCTAAACGACCATTTGTTATATAAAAACATTAACTAGAGAATGATGCTTCTATAATGGGCCAACATACTGGCTGGTATGGTGCCAATCAGTCCAGGTAGGAGCTAGATCCAGGATGTACTCTGAATTGTGTAGATTTAGTTGACTTCAACATCAGCATTTAGGATCATCAGATATCAGTGTTCTTGAATGGAGGCTAGAACTTCTAACCTTGATAGTTAGTGACCCTCAACTGAATAACAAACAGCTTGCATTTATATTGTTTCATTCATGATCTTGGTACTGAAGCTGTTCACAGAGTACTGTAAACCTCTTTTGTGATGCAATAAACATGGCAGCCAATTTATGCACAGAAAGATCTCACAAACAGCACTGAGATGCGAGTTATTTTGAAATTGATGAGGTTCATTGAGAGCCAAATATTGAACAACACTTCATTTTTCTGGCTGGGCTAGTTTTACCCTTTAGAAAGTCCTTGATTAAAAAGATTAATTTATGTGGTACTTTTCAGAATCTTGAGAGCTCTCTGAAGGTAATTAAGTGCTTATGAAGTGCAGTCACTGTTGGAATGTCTAAATTTTGCATTGTAATTATAGGATTAGAACTGCAAGGCTACAGCAAAGAGTTTTGTGGGGATCATGAGTGATCCCATTAGGATTACTGCATGTCTAAACCAATACTGGACAAATTTCACTTGCAGAATCTGGGAGAAAACCAAGGGGCTGTTCCAAAGCAGGGAGGGGGAGAGGGTGATAAACACACAAGACTTTAAGCTTGGGTTGGGGAAGTGGGGGGGGTAGGTACAATGAGAATCCATATATGTCATTATAAACACAAGCATGTAAAAACAGCCTGCCACAACTCAATGCCACCCCCCCCACTCTAAACTCTGTTACATAAACATTTGTGATGTGGAGATGCTGGTGTTGTTCTGGGGACAACAGTCCAACTGGTTAAGTCTCACAACACCAGGTTAAAGTCCAACCAGTTTATTTGATAGATAAATATTTATCATACGTGGACCTTTATTTTGGGATTAGTTCTTTCTGCAGCACTCAACTGCTGCCATTTGAACTCAGTATTATTTGGGCAGTGGTGGCCATGTTTCTCTTCGCTTCCCACCCTCACGACTTTGGTGCTGTCAGCTCTTGTGACATGCACACGGGTAGTGGTTAGAAACATTGGAATTAGGAAGCAAAACTAGGCAATTCAGCCCATCAAGCTCGTTCCACAGTTATATTACTTAATCTACTAATTCCGAGGACTGGACTAATAATCCCAGCAACAAAAGTTCCAATCCCCATCATGAAAAGTTTAATAATATGGCAATTTAAAAAAGGTTTCAGGAAAAAGTGACCATGAAATGGTTGGATTATTGTTAGAACTCAAGTGGCTCACTAATGACCCTTCATGGAAGGAAACTTGCTGTCCTTGTGATCTGGACTTATATAGAATGATCTTAATATGAAAATTGTTGACTCATTTTCCCCCTAAAGTGATCTAGCAATTCACTTGGTTGTATCAAACCCACTACCAATGACTGCTCACTGCCACACATTCCTCAGTGCAACTCAGGATGGCCAATAGCTTCTGGCCTTGCCAGAAGCACCGAATTCCAAGAATTAATGTTAAAATACTCTTGGCATATAGATTTAGAAGCTTGAGTAGCTGTGGATTAAATGTTCATCAGTACTCTTTAATGAAGCAAAGTTATTTCCTTTACCTTGGAACCCCCATTGTTTGGGGTGAATGCTTCAAAGGAGTTCTGGTTTGTGGCTGACTGATCCATGTCCATCAGCAAAGGCTCACTCTGTTCCTGGCTGGAGCTGGTGGTTGCTGTTCCCTTTTTCTGGTCAGCAGATGATGGATGGGGTTGTGTGTCACTGCCTGCAGAGCCAGGCTGACTCTCCACAGAGCACTCAGTAGCTTTAAAACGCTGGCCTCTGTGCTCCACATCAATGTCCACATCAATACCTGCAACACAATAGAGAACAACTTCTGATTCCCATGTTAAAAAGGACATAAAAACACTACAAAAAAATTTACTGAAATTATGCCAGAACTGAGGTGTTGTATCCATCAGGAAAGACCAGAGAAGGCAGAGAGGTGATGTGATAGAGGTATTTGTGATCTCAAGTATTTTGATAGGATAGGCGTAGACAAGGGGGAATTTTCTGGCCATCACGTCAGTGGGATTCTCTGTTCTCTGCAGTGAGCAGAGGTTTGGCTGAGAGCCAAATTCACTGAGCTTGCTTGCAGTGGCAACAGGGTGTAGATGGCTGGAAATTTCGAGCCAAGATGTTCCAACTTATAAGAACATATAAGAACATAAGAAATAGGAGCAGGAGTAGGCCACCTGGCCCTTCGAGCCTGCCCCGCCATTCAATAAGATCATGGCTGATCTGTCGTGGCTCAGTTCCACATTCCCGCCCTCTCCCCATAACTCTTAATCCCCTCTCTTATCAAAAACCCATCAACTCACGTCTTAAAAATATTTAGCGAGGTAGCCTCCACCACGTCAACGGGCAGAGAATTCCAGAGATTCACCACCCTTTGAGTGAAGAAGTTCTTCCTCAACTCCGTTCTAAACACCGCCCCCCCCCCTCCCCCCTTTACTACAACTAGGGGCCATGAATAAAGACGATAGGGTACATCTACTCTGCCCAAAGGCAGATCTTCCACTCAGTATTTGCTGATGCCTCATCCTGAGCTCTGTCCTTGCCAGTTTCTTGTCTGTAATGGTTTGCTATTGCCTTCCACTCATGGGGCAAGGTGAGGTGGCAGGTTCCAAGTCTACCTCAGCTAGAATGCTAATTGAACTCATGCAGTTGGTGTTATTTAATCAACTGAGCCAAACAACATCCCCCACATAATCCAGGATGTATGAATTTAATGGGATGCAAGTTAAAAACATGAGGATGAAAGGAATAAAATACTATCAATAAATGAAGGATAGGACAAGGCTTATTTGCAGCATGAGCCAGTTAGACTGAATGGACTGTTCTTGTGCTAAAAAACTCTGCTCAGGCATTTTGATGCAAAGTTTCTGTAGACAAACCCCTAGAGTGTCACCTAGAGGGTTGGTGCAACTCTCATGGGCATTTCCCTGCTCTTTCACCAGTGTTTTTTTCTAGGAGAGGAAGAGGTTGTGGCAGACAAGGTCAAAACAATGACACGACTCATCTTCAGGAGTTACCTCTTGGTCTTGTTGTCAGGGATGAATCTTCTGCACTGTAGGGAATCTATAGGATTCATAAGCATCAGGCTGAAGGAGGCCATCAGCCCATCGCATCTGCACCAACTCTCTGAAAGAGTATCTTAACCAGGCCCTCTTCTCTATTCCTGTAATCCCACTTATTTACCATGGCTAGTCCATTAACTGATACAATTTAGCATGGCCAATCATCTAACCTGAACATCTTTGGACTGTGGAAGGAAACTGGAGCACCCAGAGGAAACCCATGCAGACACAAGGGGAATGTCCGTGTGGAGTTTACACAGTAACCCAGGGTTAGAACGAAGGCAAAGAAATAATCAATGATGGGGCACAGGGCTCCCCAAACTGCGAGTTTTTGTTCCTCAAACCAGTAGGATAACTGGTATTGCAGTGGTGCCTGACACAGTGGAAACACACCTTAGAGAAATATACGTGCACCCCTCCCTCCTCATCAGGGAGGTGATGGAGTAAAAGCAGGGTCATGATTCAAGGGTGTAACCACCACAAAATCAACCAGGGTTGTAAACCAAGAAACTGAAGTCATTAGTCATTCCATCTCCAATCAGACCATTGAGGTTGGCCTATTGGAGTATGAGCTCCCTGATTAAGGATCCAATTGATGGGCCAGAGAATCTTTGTCTTGTATTTAATCAGAAGTGTCATTTCCTCTGACACCCCCGGAGGTAGACTGTTAGCGCTCTGTGTACTGCTGTTAAGAGTTGTAAAGAAATAGAATTTGGCAAAGGGAATTCTGCCTTTGCAGACTTAGTATAATGACAAATCTCCAAACTTACCCAGTGGACTAAGCATTGCAGCCACATTTCTTCCCACATTCTTCAGATAGTTCACGTTGACATTTTGGTCCTGTTTCTGGCTTCCAGAAGCTGAGGCTGCAAAAAAAAATGTTGGCATTCAGGAGCAATTCATCACTCTGCAGTTCAACTTAATAGTTTACCCTCCATTTCTATTCATGCACTTACTCCATATTTATTTTCTCCCCCTCATCTACCCTCTTGGAGAAAAAAAAGACATGACAAATCTTTCTAAATGATTCAGTATTCTATTCATGGAAAGAATCTCATGAGGACGGACAAAGTGAATTAATAGGACCATTGCCAGTTAAGTGCTTCTTCCTCTCCCCTTTGGTTCTTTTGCCAATTATCTTAAAGTTTATTTATTTGTCACAAGTAGACTTGCATCAACACTGTAATGAAGTTACTGTGAAAATCCCCTAGTCACCACACTCTGCCACCTATTCGGGTACACCGAGGGAGAATTTAGCACAGCCGATGCACCTAAACAGCATGTCTTTGGAGTGCAGGAGGAAACCAGAGCACCTAGAGGAAACATACACCGACACGGGGAGAACGTGCAGACTCTGCACAGGGAGTCACCCAATCTGAGAATCAAACCCAGGTCCCTGGCACTGAGAGACAGCAAAGCTAACACTGTGCCAACCTATCTTAAATTGGTGTCCTCTGACCCTCTTGCCATTTGAAGCAGTTTCTCCTTGTTCACTATCAACTGTGATCGTCACCTCAATCTTCTCCAGTCTAAGAAGAACAATCCCAGCTTCTGGAGACCCACCATATAACTGACACCCCTTATCTCTGGTAAATCTAGTTGCAGTACTTCCTAGTTTTAAAAAAAAAGTTTTCTGAATCATCAAATCCCTACTGTGTAGAAGGAGGGCATTTGGCCCACTGAGTCTGCACCAATAAAATCCCACCCAGGCTCTATCCCTGTAACCCCATGTATTTACCCTGCTAATCCCCCTGACACTTTAGGTGCAATTTAGTATGGCCAATGCACCTAATCCATATGTCTTTAGAATATCTGCACCTAACTCCACTGTAGCTGGAAAGTGCCTGAAGAAGTTAAGTTACACTGCGTCAAAGTTCTGCACTTTACAATAGCTGATGCAGAAGCACATTAACCAACCTACCTTGCTCAGCTGGGGTCATCTTCGCAGCTGGTGACTGCTGTCTACCAGAGCAAGCTGCTGCCTGAGCAAAGGATTCTTGCTGTGCCATAGCCCAGTGGCACAGCCCTCCATTTCTCTTCTTGTGATGCCACATCCCTCGGGGAAACCGCTGTTGAGAATGAGAAAAAAGTTAAACTGAGCACGTTATTTTGTAAATAAAGAAAATAAGTATAACTCACCTTACCCAATGGGAGATGACTAGTATAAAACCTGCCTTTAGGCTAATTGCAATGCAAGCCAGTTTCAATACTTATAATTGACTGGGAACTGCGGCACATAAATCACTACAATTTCTGAAAGACTAAGAAGAGTTAGTAGTAACTTTCAAAAAGTAAACAAATAAGTACTGCAGGGGGAAATGACTACGGGGCTATGGGACAAATGGTAATTCTTTCAAAAGCTGGAACAGGTGTTGTACTGCAAGATTGCAGGAGTGCCCTTTCCGCAGGATATACTACTTACCTGGGAAGGTGAAACTAGGTCTCAAGTTGATCTAAACTATTATTATTTATCCCTGCAATTTGCCAATTAGAAATATACTTCCAGGTACATTTTTAGTAGAAACTCCTACTGGTTTCATAGATAGACTCTGTCCTCAAAGTGGTCACTTGTGGATATTTCGTCAATCAGTAGCACTGTAAACCCAGAGTGTCAATGTCACCCCAACCAAACGTATTCTTACAGGATCCATGCTGATAATCTCATCAGGGCTATGTAAATTTACCCCTTTGTTAGCCCAGAGACTGCTGTTTACTCCCTTCATCATAAATGTTAAAGCAAAAGGAGACCACTCAGCCCCTCATACCTGTGCCAGCACTTTGAAAGATTCATTCAAATTAGTCCCAATTCCTTGGTCTTCCTCCATTACCCTGCGAATTCCACCCTCCTCATTCAAGTATTTATCCAATTCTTTTTTTTAAAGAATACCATATCTGCTTCCACTACTCTTTCACATCATTCTGAACTGTTGCATAACCAGCTGCATTAACATATTTCTCCATGTTGCCACTGATTGTCAAAAGAATCACCTTAAATATATTTCTTCTGGTTACTGACCACAGGAAGTTTGTCCTTACTTACTCCTATCAAAATCCTCTCATGAACACTTCCATTAAATTTCACCTTAACCCTCACTGCTCCAAGGAGAACAATCCCAATTTTTTGTTTGTTTCTCCCCATAATTGAAGTTTCTCATCCCTGGCACACAAGTAAATCTTTCCTGAACCCTGAAACATTAATCCTAAAGTACAATGTCTAGAATTGGCCACAATACTCCAGCAGTTTACAATACAATATAATACAACCAGTCATTTAAAGATTCAGCACTACTGAGCAAGTTTAAGCTAGGATCAGAGCTTGCGACCTTCCTGTCAGTACGACTCAGTACTTTGATTTACCAGCTAAGGAAATAGGGGGTACAAGCAGCTATAGATTGTGTTGTGAAGAATTGAATAGTAACCAGACTCATGGATCTTAACCAAATCAAAGTTTCCCACCATCTATAAAATAGTCCAGCACAGAGTGCGGTAGTTACTATTTTTGGAAAGAGCCAGATTTGTTAACTAAATGGGCAGTCTCACCTCGAATGGATGGAAGAATTGAGGGGTCTGGAACAGCAGCATCTCGTGTTCCTTGTGGAATCCTTTTCCCTTGCAGGCACCACACAGATCATAGTCAGGACACACAGAGCACTTGTAGCGACTACCAATCACAGGGCCATTGCAGGCATCACAGACAATGTTTGGGTGAATTGGCCCAGTTGCTTTGTCCTGTCCATGTTTGCACTCTTTTTTTTCTAGGATTGCAAAAATTAAGGGAGAGAGAGGAGAGAGCATTAGTCAGCGAGTGACAAGCCTGGTAAATATTCATTTTGAGAACAGACCGGAATAACAATACATTCTGCACCCTCTCCTTTCCTTCTCTCATGTACAATATGCTTTGTCTGTATAGCATGCAAGAAACAATACTTCTCACTGTATCCCAATGTATGTGACAATAATAAATCAATCAGATCAATTAGAAAAAACATAAGCAACAACTTAACGCTTAAAGATCAATCCAAATTAGGAATGAATTAGTAACAGCCAGACTGGACCTTTGAATACTAACTGTTCTGTTAGTAGCCCCAATTATTGGAGGAATTAATCTGTTATCCTTCACAAAACCTAAAATCACTAAGTACAGATAGTGTAATTATCTTGCTGGGCTGGTCTGAATTAATAATCCATCAGTTTGAGGATCTGAATTCAGTTTTAGAACATCTGAAGGTGCAACACTGGTCTCAGTAAACACAAAACCATGAATTTTGTCCTAAAAGCCCAACATGTCCTTTAGAGAAGGAAACCTACCCTTCAAATCTGGTTTCAGCTGGCATAGCAGTGAAACCGGAGCAGGGAGCAGTGCTGAACATTGCAACAAAAGTACATGTCTCCAAGGAGACTGGGAAAAGAGGCACTTGTGATTGGAGGAGCACTGAGCATGGGAACAATAGGACCTGCGACTAGAAGTCATTTGGATTGGATTGGATTTACCCTTCAAACCTCAAACCACTTTTAGCGTTGACCGTCAAACGGACCCAAGATTGTGTGAGCTGGTAGGGGCGGGAAAAATGTAACTCAGTCTCTGGCTGAGTACAGAGAAGAAAACCAGGAAGGTGAATGGCAGCTCACAAGCCAAAACACTGAATGGGAGAGGCAGCTGCTTGCCGTGCAGGTCAGCAATCTGCTGAAAGATATGCTGAGGAAAAACACCCTGGAGTTGCCCCACGAACACAAGAGGTTCTTGGCTGAGCTGCTGATACACAAGAGTAATGACCTGGAAGAGAGAACAAGAGTATCTGAATAGCTGGAAGCTGTTCTCCTGATGGGACAATTGGTCTACCAGGTACCAAGTAACCCACATTTATGCCTCTGCTCCCATCTGCCTGTTGTATAGGTTCCTTACCTCACACTAGCAACTCTGCTTTACAAGTACAAGCCCCCCAAAGGAGTGTATAGAAAAATAGGGGCTGCTGAGTACTTGGAAATTGGATTATACCCAACATGTAGCTACAAAAATAGAAGAAAGGAATAGGGAAGAAAAACAATTCAAAACACAAACTTGAATTCTGTGCGGTATTCTGGCACTGCTTATGTTTGAACAGTTTACAATAATAGCTTTTGTGCCATAGATTCCTGCTCTATATTTATAGATAATGGGAATGAGGCAAGCAGCTCATGGGCTGATTTTAGCATCAAGCAGCAGAAAGTTTTACCTCTGATGTAGACACGGAAAGTTCCCTCCTTAAGAAAGGACAAAGCCATCATCAGCTCATCATCACTGGAGAATGCAATCATATCCCCTTCTTCATCTGAAAAATATATAATGAATAATCAACTAGGATTTCAAAGTTAATGTGCAGGTACAGCAAATATAACATGTTATTAGGAATGTAAATGCTACGTTAGACTTTATAGCAAAGGCAGTGGTGGAGGTGTTTGAAGCAGTGAAGCAAAGAAAACTTGCTGCAATTATATGGGGCTCCAGTGAGAGCACAGGGTGTGCAGTTTTGTCTTCCACACCCACACTACCTTAAAAGAGGTGCAATAACATTCATTAAATTGGTTCCTGGAATGAGAGGATTGTCTCACAAGGACAGATTAAGAGCAGGGTGGGTCTCTACTTTCTGGAATTAAGAACTCATCGAAATACAAAATTCCGAGAGGGTAAAACAAGGTAGATGCAGCGAGGTTGTTTCTAGCTGATTGGGGCACCAAGGGTTATCGTCTCAGGAAAAGGGGTCTGTCATTTACAACTGAACCGAGGAAAACTTCCTTCATTCAGAGGGTCAGATATCTTTGGAATTTATGTTTAAAGATCAATTGCAGGAGTCAGAGGCCAGAATTTAATTCACCATTCACCCATAATCCCTTTGATCTCACCATGCCAGAGACCCAGGTTCGATTCTGGCCTTGGGTCACTGTCTGTGTGGAGTTTGCACATTCTCCCTGTGCCTGCGTGGGTTTCCTTTGGGTCCTCTGGTATCCTTTCACAATCCAAACATGTACCAGGTTAGGTTAATTGGCTATGCTGAGTTGAACCTAGTGTCAGGGGGATTAGCACAGTAAATGTGTGGGGTTACGGGAATAGGCCCAGGGTGGGATCACCGTTAGTATAGGCTAAATGGGTCAAATAGCCTCCTTCTGTACTGTAGGGATTCTATGACTTCCTGGTCTTGGCAAATGATTTTTAAATCTTTCCACGCCCTCATCCCTCCTCGTTCCTCACCTCCTCCAGCTCCAAAACCCTCTTTGGGATATTTGCACTCCTAATTTTGGTCTCTTGAGCATCCCAATTTTAATCACTCCATCACTGGCAGCTATATCTTCAGCTGAAATCCCCTCCCTAAACGTCAAAGCCAACTCCTCAGAGGGTACGAGTAGTTGTTTATTTTGCATACTTAAAAATGTGATATCTACTGGCTTGCAGCCCAGACTGACTGTTGGAAGTTTATATCTGTATCTGGTAAGCCATACTTTGCAAATTGGATAAAGATTACAAGCTGGAGGCAAATTAACTTCATCTAGTAACAAATGTATTCCAATTTTCAAATGTCAAGTTTTGCCTGCATCATACATCGCACTAAGTATTCCCAATTTAGATTAGTTATTGCCATCCACTCACCCTGTTAACAACACAAGAAATAGGAACAGAAGTAGGCCATTTGGCCCCTTGAGCCTGTTCCATCATTCAGTAAGGTCATAGTTAATCTTCTACCCCAATTTACAAATTTGGGTATCAAGAGAATTTTTATGCCACACCTAAACTGGGAAAACCTTGATGCCAAAAGGGTAGCATCATCACCACTCTAGCACTCCCACAGTGCTGTCAGTGCAGCTCAGTAGTGCTAGTGATTCCTACAAATCTGTGTAGGAATTAACTGATTAGAATGGTGTGGTCAAAGCTCACACACTGGGTGGGCAGCATGATTTTAAAAGATTCTGTTTTTAAAAAATGAAATTTTCTTTTCTCATAATTGTAATCAACAAGGGGCATGAATAGCTTTGAGAGAAACTTCAGGAAGTATGTTAAGGCCTTGGAAAAGGTCTGTCAAAATGAGACCAGGGCCTTCAGTTGTGTGGAGAGATTGTTCTTAGAAAGTTCTAAAGTTTACTTAGTCACAAGCAGACTTACATTCATACTGCAATGAAGTTACTGTGAAAATTGGCCACACTCTGGCACCTGTTCGTTCAGTACACTGAGGGGGAATTCAGCATGGACAATTCACCTAACCTGTACATGTCTGTGGGAACAAACTGGAATACCTGGAGGAAACCAACACAGACACAGGGAGAACGTGCAAACTCCACGCAGACAGTGACCCAAGGCAGGAATCAAACCCAGGTCCCTGGGTTTGCAGCAGTGCTAACCACTGTGCCGTGCCAAGGGGAGAAGATCAAAGAGGAAACTTATTGAATGTATTCCAAATTGTGAAAAGTTGAGATAATTGCTCACTACTTGCTCTATTTCCTGTGTCAAATAGATCAATAACCAGAAGTCAAATATATAAAATAACTGGCAGGGAGGAAAAGAGGAGAAATCATCTCACATAAACAACTGTTATGGACTGTCTGAAAGGATGGGGGAAATCAGAATCCACGTGAACTTTCAAAAGGCAATTGAACATATACTTGAAGAGGACTGATTGACCGAATATGGGAGGACAGTAGCAATATGGTCTAAAGCGGTCAGCTTTTCAAAGAGCCAGGACAGGCCAGCCATAATTGCAGCTTCTGTGTTGTATGATTATCTGATTGTGCAAACAGTAAATAAAGCAAAGCCACATTACACCACTTGTGTTTCTTCTGGTAGAGGGAATTTAGAACAAGGCACAGTGGTTAGCAGCGCCAGGGAATCGGGTTCGATTCCTGGCTTGGATCACTGTTTGTGTGGAGTCTGCACAGGTTTCTTCCAAGTGCTCCAGTTTCCTCCCACTGACTGAAAGATGTGTAGGTTAAGTGCATTGGCCATGCTAAATTCTCCTTCAGCGTACCCAAACTGGCACCAGAGTGTGGCAACTAGAGGATTTTTATAGTAATTTCATTGCAGTAAGCCTACTTGTGACACTAATCTTTAAAAAGTTTTTTTTAATCTCAATCCTTAAAGTTTCAAAGCCAGTGTTCAGAATGGACTGGGCAAACCCAAATCCATTCCTTGCTTGCTCCAAAAACCAAATTCAAAATCCAATTCAGGTCCCCACAAGACAGACAAACAAGTTCCAAACTTACAAGATAAGGCATTGCATTCTATTTTTGGCTTGATCGCAGCCAAAAGGCTGAGAAGCAAATAACTTTTAAAACTGGAGATAGTTGCTTGGTAGTTCAGAACAAAGGATGCCAAGTTTCATAGGAAACAATCATTTTGACTGCATTATGTGGTGCTGAGTGGTTGGCAAGTCAGTTCTGATTAGGCCAGATGTTGCCTTGGTAAATACAGCAGGGAGCCATTGACCCTGTGCTTTTAATCAAGGTGCAATTTTTGGCCATATTCCTTTTGCAGTGGTTAGGTCCCTCCATATGAATATATGTGGCTTCCAGTAAGCGTTACGTGACCCACATTGCGAGCCTGATTAAATGATCTTAAATTGGTTGTAGTTTAATTCAATACGCATGGGATTGTTCACCACTACAGCCCAATCGCAGGATCATGTTAAACATTATATCTGGGTTTTTTTTTGCAAGCAAAATGAAGACTGTACACAGCCAACTTGTTAACGTTTCAGATCTGTGACTAAGAAACAAGATATCTTCTCGTCTGAATTTCAAATTTCCAATATCTACAGTGTTTTATTTTTGAACTAGTGGAAATGTAGTCCCAATTGTTCTGAAACAAATCAAGCGCACAAGACTCTCTCTTGGGAAAAAAAAATCAATGATGAAAACGTCAGCAACTGTGGACAGATTGGTTTTCTGCAGATAACTGGAGCAGGGATGGACAGAAAGCGATTGTTTGTGTGTGGCGAAATCTGTTCACAGGATTTCCGCATTTTGTCGAGCTTGGCCGGCAGGGGCGCTCAGAAAGCTCGGGGGTGGGGGGGGGAAGGTTTGTTTTGTTTTTATTTTAAATCCTCCCCTTCCAGCGGTGACAGATTGGGGAGAAAGAAAACTTGTTGTTGACGCCATCCCAATCCAGCCAGCAATCTCTCGGTTCAAACCCACTCCAGTTGGAGCTGAAACACTGGCTCGACTGTGGATCAGGGAAAGGCTTTGAAGGAGGGGACAGGGGGGAGTGGGGGTTGGAAAGAGAGGTGGCAGTGCCAGCCACATTCTGGCAACAACCATTCGCCACAGAAATGTGCCACTTTTTTTTTAAACGTTTACAAAATTTAGTTAAATAAATACTTAAGAGTTTGGAGGCGAAAAAGAAAACCTCAAATGTCAACAAAAACACAGACACACGATCCCGGGAAATGGAGGCTGGCCTCAGACATTTGTTACAAATCCCGGAGTGGGAGGCAGTCATGAACACCTTACCTTTGTAATACATCTGGAAATTCTCGGATCGCAGCGACTGGAAGACACTGGCCACCTTCTTGTACAGATACTCGAAGCTGGTGGAGACGCCGTGGTCGACGGTGAAGCGGCGGATCTCCCGGTTCGTCTCCTCTTTGCCCAGCAAGTAAACCTTCACGTTGAAAGCCATGACTCGGAGTGGACGGCTCTGATCTGCCTGCCGCTCGATACTTTGGTAGCGGGAAGTGAATTCGCTACTTTGTGGCGGAAAGTTCCGTCGGCGTCAGTGGCGCAGCAAGAAATTGATCCTCAAGCTGTCGGGAGTTTGCTCTGGTTCGCTGTTCCAGGCGGAGTGCGGTCAGAGTGAGCCGGAGGGGTTGCCGGTTTTATATACACACCTTCTCCCCGCCCACCTCTCCGTGCCCTGGGGCCGGCTGTTACTCAGCACAAAGATGATCTTTCTTTTCCGTGTGTATCCTCCTGGTTCTGTTGCGCTGAGGTTCCGTCTCTCTATACTCGCACTGAAAAAAGGAGGGGGGGACTCCGAGCACCGACGGGGAATTGGCGCAGCACCGCCTTCACAACAAGACTTCGCCTTTCCTCCAGGCCATTCCGTCACCAGGGTGATCAACCCGGGCACAATAACATTTATCTCCAAACCATGTTTCCGAGTGGTTACATTTAGCTTACTTTCCAGAATGTAATTCTGGAAAAAATATTAAAGGAGAATTGATAGAGTGGACAGAATTAAATTGTTTCCCTTACCATTTGAAAATTACAGCTCAGAAACAGGCCTTTTGGCCCTTCTTGTCAGTGCTGAACCATTTTTTGCTGAGTCCCACTGACCTGCACTTGAACCATATCCCTCCACACCCCTCTCATCCATGAATCCGTCCAAGTTTTTCTTAAATGTTAAACTGGTGGAGAATTCTAGAGTCCTCGCAAGCTATCAAACAAATCAGTTGGACTTAAACCTGGTGTTGTCAGACTTCTTACTGTGTTTATCCCAGTCCAATGCCTGCATCTCTAAATCAGGAGAATTCTAGAATCAGGGGACATAGATTAACCATAAGTGGCAGTAGGTGTAGAAGCGACATGAAGAACAACTTTTTTTTTAAACAAGTGGGTGCTGGGTGTCTGGAATTTGCTGCCCGAGTTGGTGGTGAAGGCAGAGACCCCCAAACTCTTTTAAAAAGTACCTGGGCCTGCACTGTCAGTGCTGTAAGATGTGGAGATGCCGGCATTAGACTGAGGTAAACACAGTAAGAAGTCTCAACACACCAAGATAACACAACACAACATCAGGTGACGAAGGGGCAGTGCTCCTAAAGCTAGTGGCGTTTGCAACCAAATAAACCTGTTGGACTTTAACCTGGTGTTGTGAGACTTCTTACAATGCTGTAAGATACAGGGCTCTGGGCCAGGTGCAAGAAGGTGGGATTAGAAAGGGTACCTGGATGTCCTCGGGCTGACATGGACAAGATGGGCCAAATGGCCTCCCTCTGTGCTGTAACTTTTAGAACATAGAACACTACAGCACAAACAGGCCCTTCGGCCCACGAGTTGCGCTGATCACATCAACACCTACCAACCTACAGACCTATCTATAACCCTCAATCTCATTAAACCCCATATACTCATCCAGAAGTCTTTTAAAAGACCCCAGCGAGTTTGCCTCCACCACCACTGACGGCAGCCGATTCCATTCACTCACCACCCTCTGAGTGAAAAACTTACCCCTAACATCACTTCTGAACTTCCCTCCTTGCACCTTAAATCTGTGTCCTCTCGTAGCAACCATTTCAACCCGGGGAAATAGCCTCTGAGAGTCCACCCTATCTATTCCTCTCAACATTTTGTAAACTTCTATCAGGTCGCCTCTCAACCTTCGTCTCTCCAGGGAAAAGAGTCCCAGCTCCCTCAACCTAACTTCATAAGGCATGCCTCCCAGTCCAGGCAACATCCTCGTAAATCTCCTCTGTACCCTCTCAATAGCTTCTACATCTTTCCTATAGTGAGGCGACCAGAACTGCGCACAATACTCTAAATGAGGCCTGACAAGGGTCTTATAAAGTTGCAGCATTACCTCCCGACTCCTAAACTCAATCCCTCGATTAATGAAGGCCAGTACACCATACGCCTTCTTGACCACCTCCTCCACCTGCGAGGCCGATTTAAGAGTCCTGTGGACCCGGACCCCTAGATCCTTCTGCTCTTCAACACTACTCAGACTTCTGCCCTTGATAGTGTACTCGTTCATCCCGTTGGTTCTGCCAAAATGGACGACTACACATTTATCCGCGTTGAAGTCCATCTGCCACTTCTCCGCCCAGTCCTGCATCCTATTTATGTCCTGCTGCAACTTTTTCCATCCTTCCAGACCATCCACAACACCACCGACCTTAGTGTCATCAGCGAACTTACTTACCCATCCCTCCACTTCCTCATCCAGGTCATTTATGAAAATGACAAACAACAAGGGTCCCAGAACAGATCCTTGAGGCACTCCGCTGGTGACTGACCTCCATTCAGAAAAAGCCCCATCCACAACCACTCTCTGCCTTCTGCAGGCAAGCCAATTCTGGATCCACAAGGCCAAAGGCCCTTGGATCCCATGCCCTCTCACCTTCTCAAGAAGTCTTGCATGGGGGACCTTATCAAACGCCTTGCTGAAGTCCATGTACACTACGTCCACGGCACTTCCTTCGTCAATGTGTTCAGTCACATTATCGAAGAACTCAACTAGGCTTGTAAGGCACGACCTGCCCTTGACAAATCCATGCTGACTATTCCTGATCATGTCAAACCTCTCCAAATGTTCGTAAATCTTGTCCCTCAGAAGCCTCTCCATCAGCTTACCAACTACTGAGGTCTGACTCACCGGTCGGTAATTTCCTGGGCTATCTCTGTTCCCTTTCTTGAAAATAGGAACTACATCCGCAATCCTCCAATCCTCCGGAACCTCTCCCGTCTCCATTGACGACGCAAAGATCATCGTCAGGGGCTCTGCAATCTCTTCCCTCGCCTCCCACAGTATCCTGGGGTACATCCCATCTGGTCCAGGCGACTTATCTACCTTGATAGAATTCAAAAGTTCCAACACATCCTCCTCCTTAATATTCACGTACTCAATCTTTTCCATCTGCTGCAAATCCATAACAAAATCTCCCAGATCAGCTTCCACTGTGAATACTGAGGCGAAGTACTCGTTAAGCACCTCTGCCATTTCTTCTGGTTCCACACAAACCTTTCCCCCCTCACCTTTTATAGGTCCTATCCCTTCTCTTCTTATCCTTTTACCTTTCACATATTTATAGAAGGCCTTGGGATTCTCCTTAATCTTACCCGCCAAGGTCTTCTCATGACCCCTCCTGGCTCTCCTAATTTCCCTTTTAAGTTCCTTCCTACAGTCCTTATACTCCTCAAGATCTTTAACCTCTCCTAATTCCCTGAACCTCTTATACACCTTCCCTTTCCTCCTGACTAGGTTCAACACAGCCTTTGTGCACCACGGTTCCCGCGACCTACCAAAACCCCCTTGTCTCATCGGAACGTTGTCATTCAGAGCTCCAGACACACATTCCTTGAATATCTGCCACCTTCCTTCGGTACTTTTCCCTAAGAACGCCTCCTTCCAGTTTATTTGTCCAAGTATCAAGTTTTTCTGTGGGAAACATTGTTATGACGGTGCTTGGATAGGGCAGATGTAGAGAAAATGTCAGGGGGAAGGGGGGAGGGTAGGTGGGAGGCATGACTATAAAATGGATACCAATAAATCCAATTGGGAATTCAGAAGAAACATCCTTACTCAGAGTGGTGAGAATGTGAAAGTTGCTATCACAGAAAGTAGTGGAAGGAGAACAAAAATCTGTTGATGAGATGAGAAGAGGCTCTTGTAGTGAATAAACAGTAATCTGGGCGAATTGGTCTGAATGGCCTACTTCCATACGAACATATGGATTAGGGGCAGGAGTAGGCCACTTGGTCCCTCAAGCCTGTGCTGAAATGAAAACAAAAATGCTGGAAGTAGAATTAACTATCATCTATGGAGAGAAACAGGGTTAAGGTAATATAAGATCATCACTAAGTGGCAATGATCTTTCATCAGATCTATCCTCTGCTCTCTGCTGGTTCTTCAAAGGAAACATTTAATTAGTAAATGAAGTAATAATTATAATTAGTCCTGCTCTTTCCTCTGGCTAAGGAAATGAACACTGGGAGACAGAAATTATCTTTGCAGTCACCAATAACTCACTTTTTGGTCAAATTCATCCCACTGTTAGCTCCAGAGAATGTTCTTTTTCTCTCACTTTCACTCTGGATAAATATCAGTCTCCTTCTACTCAATATTGGGAAATCATGAAACTATCAGTCACCACCACAAATTCCATTCTCTTGCTATCTTCCTCCTCGACTAAGCTACAATCTGTCCTTTTTAACCCTGGGTTCAGCCTTAGATCTCACACCCTGTCCATCAAAAAAAATTCTTCACCTTGACAACATTCTCACCACAGTCCCTATGACTGAAACTTGTAAAAGGACACTTGTCACATTCAGACTTGAATACTTTCAACACACTAAAGATCAAGATGGCGCCAAAGCATGGCAACTTCTTGCAAGCTGTGCCAACATACCTCCAAATTCTATCTTTTACTCTTGTTTTATGCTTCTCAAACTTCATTCTAACTCTTTTAAACTCTCTAACAACGCTTTACCGTCAGACTTTTCAATGGACTTAACTTGCACTAAGTTGATTTTTCTTTACACCTTATCTGTGACTGTAACACTACATTCTGCAATCTCTTGGTTCCTTCTCTATGTATGGCACACAAAGAACAACACTTTTCACTGTATACTAATACATGTGACAATAATAAATCAAATCAAATCTCTTTGCTGACTTCCAATTCCAATTAGCTCCGAACTCTTTTGCAGCTATCTTGTTCAGTCATCAACGCTTATTTATCAACATAAATTTGATGGGCTGCAAGGTAGCACAGTGGTTAGCACTGCTGCTTCACAACTTCCACCCACCTGATGAAGGAGCAGTGCTCCGAAAGCTTGTGGCTTGTACTACCAAATAAACCTGTTGGACATTAATCTGGTGTTGTGAGACTTCTTACTGTGCTTCAGAACGCCAGGGACCCAGGTTTGAGTCACTGTCTGTGTGGAGTTTGCACGTTCTCCCCATGTCTGTGTGGGTTTCCTCCAGGTGCTCCGATTTCCTCCCACATTATGAAAGATGTACTGGTTAGGTGCATCGACCCAAACAGGCACCGAACTGTGGTTACTAGGGGAATTTCACGGTAATTTCATTTCAGTGTTAACCTAAGTCTTACTTGCGACTAATAAATACATTTTTTAACTTTAGTTTACTGCTAATTCCCATGGGTGGGATTTAAAGTTGATGATGGGAGTCTCGCCCACCAGCTGGAGAACAAGTGTAAGTTCATCACTATTGGATAGGGACCACTTAGAACTGGCCAATGTTGAGCCTTCACGGGGATTTAGGACCTCAGGGCTAAAGGCCAGCATTTCTCCATTGCCCATCAGCGCCACTGGGAGCAAGAGCTGCTGCCAGTAACACACCTAGATCAACAAAGGACCTAGGCCACAGGTGAAAGAGAGTGTGATGGGGGGGCGGGGGCGGTGGTCATGCCGAGGGCAAAACACATTAGGCAAAGGAGAGTGTTGGAAAAGCAGGTGGCTCTTACAGGCCTTTCTGATGCCATGTCCTTTGATCAGACACCCTGATCAGGAACTCTCCCTGAGACCCATTTGCTATGGTTTACTATTCAAGTTCAATACTTGTCGACTTCCCTTACTCACTGCTGGTTGAATAATCAAGTGGATAGTCAAGTATTTTGAGTCTGTGTTCAGCATTTTACTCAAGGATGGTACTTACTTTATAGAGTAATGCAATAAAAATTCAGTAGATTGGTTCCAGAGATAAGAGGATTATGAGGAAAGATTAAGTATATTGAACCTATATTCTCAAGTTTAGAAGAATTTCAGATGCTCATTGAAATATATTAGGTATTTGCAGAGTTTGATAGAGTATGTGCTGAAAGGCTGTTTCCCCTGGCTGCAGAGTCTAGAAGAAAGTCTCAGGATAAAGGATTGTCCACATACGACAAGAGATGAGGAGAAATTTCTTCACTTGGAGGAATTCTCAATCACAGAGAGCTGTGGATGCTCAGATGTTGCATTTATTCAAGGTGTATGTTGATAGATTTTTTTGACACCAAGGGACTTAAGGAATGGGAAGAATGATGATAGCATTATAATAATAGGCAGAAAGGTTGATGTAGAAATTCAGTCATGATCATAACAAATAGCAGAGTTGACTCGATGATGGACTTTTGGTACTACTCCAGCTTCTACTTCTCATGTTCACCATTCTGCAACTCACCATCATGGCTGTAGCTGTGCATTTCTATTGTGCTGATGGAGTGGAATGGTGGCTCAGTGGTTAGCACTGCTGCCTCACAGCTCTGGGGACCTGGGTTCAATTCCAGCCTGAGGTGACTGCTGGCGTGTAGTCTGCACATTCTTCCTGTGTCTGCTTGGGTTCCCTCCGGGTGCTCTGATTTCCTCCCACAATCCAAAGATGTGCAGATGAGGTTAACTGCTATGCCAAATTAGTGTCAGGGGGATTAGCAGGATATATATGTGAGGTTATGGGGATAGGGCCTGTGTGGGATTGTTGGCTGTACAGGCTTGATGGACCAAATGGCCTCCGCCTGCACTGTAGGAATTCTATGATTCTAACCTCAAAAGTCACAGACAGATCTCCTGCACCTACACTCACATAATCACTAACAAGCCACAGGAGATTTTTCTGCTTACTTGTACTACATAGAGAATTCTGGCAGCAATTATTACCTCATCCCAGGTGGGAGATGAAGAGATAAGCAGAAGGTGTAATGGAGTCATGTGCATGCCAAGCTGGCTGGGTAGGTTTCCTTCTGTAAATCAGTTGAGCAGCTTTTCAGGACATTTGTTTTTCTGCTGCCAAATCAAAATTAACCACATTTAATGTATTAAAGTTCCCAAATAATGATTTCAATTCATGGGTTGCTAGTTCATGGTTATAGCGATTACACTACTGAACCCATTTTATGATGAGTCTGGCTGGCTGAATTATTATCGGAAGTATTGCACATTTGGTTAACCCAAGTTTCGGATCAGTAACTCTACCATAGAGGCTTAATGGTGCATCTTGTATCTCAGTGGATAGCATTCCTGCAGATGAGTCAGAAAGTGATAGGTTCAATTTCCAGCCCACAGTCTTGAGCCCTAATATCTGACTCTGCAGTTGTAACAGAGTAATTCACTGTTGGAGAATCGCCTTTCAGATGAGATGTTTGAAACCAAGGCTCCATCTGCCTCTATTTCAAAGAAGGATGGGAGTTCTCCTTGGTGTTCTGCCAATATTTATCCCTCATCATTAGAAGAGTGACAACACTTCATATATATCACTGACCGTAAAAGTTCTTTGGAACTTTGAGGTCACAAAAGGCACTGTGAAAGTGAAGGAGTTATAGCATTCTGATAACTGAGTGATCTCGTGAACTCATATTTCAATAAGAGTCAGAGCTTTCTTGAGAGAAGGGGCAAAAATAATAAAAAGGGACATTGAGTATTGTTGAAAAAATATATTGTCAAAGCTTTTCATCTTGCAGTCATCAGGACAATCATAAGAATACCAATGTTGGGATACAACAACTCTATGCGGTATGATAATGAGTGCTGATTGGTTGGCGGGTGGCATCTGATTGGTAGAGGCATTGCCATGGACAATGCACCAGATAATAGTAACTGACAGTTAACTGTCAAGCATTGTTTGAAAATTTAAAACCTGGCAGTTTGACTCACCCAATTAAAAATAGAGTTAGGTATATATTAATAGTTGCCTAACTGAATGCTGGAGAGAAGAGGAACAAAACAGCAACAACTGGCATTTATATATACGTGCATCTTTAGTAAAATGTAGAAGCATTATAAACAAACTATGGTACAAAGCCATAAGGGGATATTAGGGCGGATGACTAAAATCTTGGTCTGAGGAGGGTTTCAAGAAAATAAAAGAGCAAGAGAAATAAGGAAAGAAACAAAAAGAAAGAACAAAAAAAAAGAACAGCACCAAAAACTCATTTTTAATTTGTGCCATTAATACAGTAAAATGTTCCAAGACACTTTACAGATGCATTGTCAGATACAAATCAACACTGAATCAAACAAGAAAACATTAGCACAGCTGACCAAAAGCTTTAAGAAGCATCTTAAAGGAAGAAGGCGAAACGGAGAGGCAGAGAGATTAAGAGAATGGAATTTTAGAGCTTTCAGCCTAGGCAGCTGAAGACGAGGTTGCCAATGGTGGGATGAAGGGAACTATGGATACACAAGAGGCCAGAATTGGTAGAATGAAGATCTGACAGGCATTGTAGGGCTGGAAGAGGTTACACAGTAAAAAGTCTGACAACACCAGGTTTTAGTCCAACCTATTTATTTGATAATATACTCACAAGCTTTCGAGGGACACCCTCTTCGTCAGGTGACGAAGAGGGTGTCCCTCGAAAGCTTGTGAGTATATTATCAAATAAATAGGTTGGACTAAAACCTGGTGTTGTCAGACTTTTTACTGTGTTTACGCCAGTCCAACGCCGGCATACCCACATCATGGAAGAGGTTATGCAGAGATAGAGAGGGGCGTGGCCATGGGTGACTTAAACACAAGGAGGAGAATTTTGGAATTACAATGTTGCTGACAGGGAGCCAATGTAGGTGAGTGAGTATTGCGGTGATGGATGAACAGGACTTGTGTAAGTTAGGACATGTGCAGAGTTTTGAGAGGTGTTAAAACTTACAGTGAAATGTGGGTCAGGTGTGTGATAGAAAAGTCATGTCTAGAGTTAACAGAGGCATCAATGAGCGTTTCAGATAAGTTGAATTTGGGAGGGTGGGGAGATGGGTGATACTACCGAAGTGGAAGTAGGTGCTCTTGATGATGGAGAAGATAAAGGGCCAGGAACTCAGGTCACGGTCAAATAGAATGTCAAGGCTGCAAACTGTCTCATTTAGCATCAGCCAAGTAGCGTGGGAGAGTCAATAACAAAGGAACAGAGTTTGGGACAGGTTCAGTAACAAAATGGTCTAATCTTGATGCTTTGTTCTGAGCTTAAGTCAGTGCCTTCTAGTTGGAAGCTGTGCAGTTGTGAGGTAATTAGCTTTTACATATTTCTAAACAGATCAGTTTATAATTACCTGCCAGAAGTCAATAACTTTTAAACTTAGATGTGTGAGAGGTTAGGTTAGGTTGACTGGCCATGCTAAATTGACCCGCAGTGTCAGGGGAGACAAGAGGGGAGATTAGCAGGATAAATGATTGGGGCTACAGGAATAGGGCCTGGGTGGGATGGTGGTTGGTGCAGACTCAATGGGCTGAAAGGCCTCCTTTTACACTACAGGGATTCTGTGAAAGATCAACTGCAATACTTACACACTGCAGAACTTCCTGATCAAACCTTCTGAAATACAATCAGATTCCCAGAGGGAGATCATGCTTTCACTGCAGCCACAGAAATAACATGTTTGCAAGTTTACAGACAAAAAAAAGTCAGAAATCTGGTGACAGTCAGCTGAACCCCCCTAGAGATCAAAGACCCGAGTTTGGTAAACTTTCCATGCAGCATATAAACATTTAAGACACAAGAAGGTTTCAAAAGCTCCTGTATCTTAACAGAGTGTATCGACTCCTTTCAGTTCTGGCCTAATAAGAATCATCTGAGTGCAGTCACATGAAGCAGCTGCCAATTACTGTATTACGCTCAGTTTCACTGTACACAATAAATCATACAGGACAAGCTTACACATATGTTGGTGCTAGCACATGGTTTAGGAAACTGCCTCAGAGTGGAGTTCACTGCAGAATTTTTAAAAAATCTATTTTGTTAATTCTTCTGTGACAATTCTCATTGCTGTTTGCAAAGAAACTACGTAGATCCAGAACTTCTTAGAAGCCACGCTGGTACAGCTGAGGCACAAGTCACAGGCCAGTGAGTTAACGTAGCAGCCTTCCAATCTTCCTGAGAGAAAGCACGTGCCTTTCAACCCCTCGGCATGTCCCAAAACACTTTACAGCCAATGAAAGTGTAGTCACTTTTATAGAAAATATGGCAGACAATTGCCAGATATCAAGTTCTCACAAACAGCAGTGAAGAGCGTTCCAGCATGGAAACATTGGGTGGGTGGGGTGCGATTCTCCGAAAAGTGCTGAATTGGCAGGAAAACTGTTCTAAATCCCGACTGTTCTGACAGTTCAGCTTCTCACCTGAATCTCCGCACTCTGTGCATTGAAGAGGTCCCAGTCGGGAATCTCATTAAAAACCCAGGGAGTGTGGTCTATTCACACCGAGGTTTGACAGTTCTGGAACTCTGCACATGCACAATGGCCCTGTTTGCTGGCCAGCCTGGGACCCCCGCAGTGCTGCTGCTCCTCCAGCCGCTTCCCCCCCCCCACACCACCACCACCATGGCCCAATCGCAGCAGTCCCCACAGCAATTCCCAGGACAGCCCTGACAGCCACTCCCACACCCATCCTGGAGCATCCCAATGTCCAGGCCCCAACCCCCAGCAGTGGCAGTCACCCCCCCTGCCCTCACTACCCCCCTGCTGGCCCCCCCGCCCCCACTACCCCTGTGCTGCCCCCCCCCACCCCCACTACCCCCCTGCTGCCCCCCCCCCCCCCGTCCCACTAGCCCCCTGCTGCCTCCCCCCCCCCCCCCCCCCCCGGGGTCAGAACCTCCAAAGACAGGCCCCCCCAGCAAATCACCACCCCCCCCCACCCCAGCCCACTCCAATCACTGTCCTCCCTCCATCCCAGCCCGATCCCAGAGCAAAGTGGTAGCAGAAACCCCCACCAGTTGCACTTGTGCCCTGCCCATAATAGCCCCCATCCTCTGGCACTGCCCGATGCCCAGTGGGCAGTGCCAAGGTGCCCCAAGCATGGGCACTTTGCCCCTTGGGCAGTGCCAGGACACAGGCTGGCACTGCCAGGTGCCCATGCCCAGGGGGCAGCATCCCCCATCGCCTGACCATCTGGGGGCCACAATTGCTTCCTCTTCATTCCAACTCCTAGAGGGAGCTAGTCTGAACTCCACTGGAACAAAGTACTCCTGGCGGGGTGGAAGATTCAACCGGAACCTGAAAGTTCCTGATAATTAACAAATATGCATATTTATAATAGATTAAAAACAGATTTAAATTACTTACCTGGTTTCCCACCGGTTTCCAGTGTGGTCTGACCGGCGACTGTTAGCCGGCTCTGGGCGATGCACATGCATTTCCCAATGAAACCAAGCATGCCAAATGCCTTCTACACCACCCTGTCCATCTGTGATTCCACTTTTAAGGAGCTATGAACATGTATCCCTAGATCTCTTTGTTCTGTAAGTTTCTCCAACACCTTACCATTAACTGAGTAAGTCCTGCCCTGCTTTGATCTACCAAAATGCATCACCTTGCATTTATCAAAAGTAAACTCCATCTGCCATTTGTTAGCCACTGGCCCAATTGATCAAGATCCTGTTGCAATCTGAGATAATGTTCTTCTCTGTCCACTATGCCACCAATCTTGGTGTCATCTGCAAACTTACTAACCATGCCTCCTATTTTCTCATCCAAGTCATTAATATAAATGGCAAATAACAGTGGACCCAGCACCAATCCCTGAGGCACACCGCTGGTCACAGGCCTCCAGTTTGAAAAACAATGCTGTACAACCACTCTCTGTCTTTTGTTGTCAAAGCAATTTTGTATTCAATTGGCACCTCACCCTGGATCCTGTGAGATTTAACCTTATGCAATAAGCTGCCATGTGGTATATTGTCAAAGGCCTTGCTAAAGTCCATATAAACAATGTTGACTGCACTGCCCTCATCTACCTTCTTGGTTACCCCTTTAAAAAACTCTATCAAAAATTTATGAGACATGATTTTCCACTCACAAAACCACATCCCTAATCAGTCCTTGCCTATCCAAATACCTGTAGATCCTGTCTCTTAAAATACCTTCCAATAGCTTAGTCACTACTGTTGTTAGGCTCACGGGCCTGTTGTTCCCATGTTTCCTCCTGCAGCTCTTCTTAAAGAAACGTACAACATTTGCCACCCTCCAATCTACAGGCACCTCACCTGTGGCTGTCGATAATTCAAATATCTCTGCTAGGAGTCTTGCAATTTCCTCCCTAACCTCTCACA
Source organism: Carcharhinus amblyrhynchos (assembly GCF_965287045.1). Classification (NCBI taxonomy): domain Eukaryota; kingdom Metazoa; phylum Chordata; class Chondrichthyes; order Carcharhiniformes; family Carcharhinidae; genus Carcharhinus; species Carcharhinus amblyrhynchos. The sequence continues at coordinate 10,601,494 of NC_137336.1, read as the reverse complement.
GTGTCCTGGGATACACTTCATCAGGTCCCGGGGATTTATCTACTTTGATGTGCTTTAAGACTTCCAGCACTTCATTCTCTGTAAAATATACACTCCTCAAGATATTACTATTTATTTCCCCAAGTTCCCCAACATCCATGCCTTTCTCAACAGTAAGTACTAATGGAAATATTCATTTAGGATCTCACCCATCCCTTGTGGACCCGCACATAGATGACCTTGTTGATCCTTAAGAGGCCCAATTCTCTCCGTAGTTACTCTTTTGCCCTTTATGTATTTATAGCTCTTCGGATTCTCTTTTGCTTTATCTGCCAAAGGAATCTCACGTCCCCTTTTTGCCCTCCTGATTTCTCTCTTAACTCTATTCCGACATCCTCTACATATCTTCAAAGGTTCCTCTTAATTCCAGGCACCTATGCATGTCATATGCCTTCTTCTTCTTGACCAAGGCCCCAATATCCCACATCATCCAAGGTTCCCTATTTCTATCTTCCCTTCACTCTAAGAGCAATGTACTTACCCTGAACCCTGGTTACCACACTTTTGAAAGCCACCCATTTACCAGATGTTCCTTTGCCTGCCAACAGACTCCTCCCATCAACTTTTTAAAGTTCCTGTCCAATACCATCAAAATTGGTCTTGCCCCAATTTATAATTTTAACTTTTGGGCCAGACCTATCATTCTCCATAGTTATCTTAAAACTAATAGAATTATGGTAATTGGTGCCAAAGTGATCCCTCACTAACACTTCTGTCACCTGCTCTTCCATATTTCGCAAGAGGAGGTCAAGTTTTGTCCCCGCTCTGGTCATGCCATCCACATACTGAATGAGAAATTCCTCAGTAATCTTTTGTTCATGATGTTCGTCAAGCAATAATTTATTCTCAGGACAGTGTTTTTAAAGTTAATTTATTAGTGGCACAAGTAGGGTTACATTAACACCGCAATGAAGTTACTGTGAAAATCGCCTAGTCACCACACTCTGGTGCCTGTCTGGGTACACTGAAGGAGAATTTAGCACAGCCAATGCACCTAGTGTGCACATCTTTGGACTGTGGGAGGAAACTGGAGCACCTGGAGGAAAGTATGGGGCATTGGTGAGGCCGCAGCTGGAGTACTGGAGTGCAGTTTTGGGCGCCGTACTTCCGCAAGGATATTTTGGCCTTGGAGGGAGTGCAGAGGAGGTTTACTAGGCTGATGCCGGAGTTGAGGGGGTTGAGCTATGAGGAGAGGCTGAATAAACTAGGCTTGTACTCGTTAGAGTTTAGAAGAATGAGGGGAGATCTCATTGAGACGTACAAGATGATGAATGGGATGGATAGGATAGAGGTGGAGAGACTCTTCCCGCTCAGGAAGGATAGTAGGACTAGGGGGCACAGCCTCAAGATAAAGGGGGGGCGGTTTAGAACGGAGTTGAGGAGGAACTTCTTCACTCAAAGGGTGGTGAATCTCTGGAATTCTCTGCCCGTTGAAGTGGTGGAGGCTGCCTCGCTAAATATTTTTAAGACACGGGTTGATGGGTTTTTGATAGGCAAGGGGATTAAGGGTTATGGGGAGAGGGCGGGAATGTGGAACTGAGCCACGATAGATCAGCCACGATCTTATTGAATGGCGGGGCAGGCTCGAAGGGCTAGATGGCCTACTCCTGCTCCTGTTTCTTATGTTCTAAATCCACGCAGACACGTGGAGAACGTGCAAATTCCGCATAGACAGTGACCCGAGCCGGAACTGAACCTGGATCCCTGGCGCTGTGAGGCAGCAGTACTAACCACGGTGCCACTGTACTGTGGGAGAACAACCTTGCTCGCCTTCATTTTATATCTACCTGAGGGCTGAAAAGGTCCTAGTTTTAACCTGTCTTCCACAATACAGGACCTCCAATGATGTAGCACACCCTCAGTAGTGCACCAGAAAGGGCCAGCCTGGATTACATGTTCAGAACTCTGTGGGACTTGACTCTGACAGCCATTATGGACATTTTGCCATGAGGGTTGGTGTGTCCAAATACGAACATGAAAGCATCGCAGTTTTTGGCATGCGTGAGTTTATGTTCCTAGAATACAATCCAACCAGAGATGGTAATGGTGGCTCACAAGTAGTGAATACCCTTGGTCAAGATTCTGACAAACTGTTACAATCAGGGAAATGTAACTCAGCAAGAATCAACAGCATGAGGAGACAGAAAATATTCAAATATGCTCAAAATAAACTCTGCCGAAAACTATTAAGGCTGAAATACATTGAAAAAATATGCTGCATAATGCTGAATTGTCCTCTTTTAATGAAGACATTTTCCAGAACTTTCCTGACTTTTCTGAAGCATTTCCTTTACAGAATACATCTCAGTGAGATTTCAGGGGTGGTATAGTGAACTTAATTAACTCGTATGGACTTTAGTCACATGTTTTGTGTGACTTATTGTCAGGTGATACAGTGGCTGTCTGGGAATGGATGATGTGATGGGGCTCCACCAGGGGGGAACTCAAGGCCATTGTATTCACTGATACACCGAGGTACTAAATTGCTGAATCACTCACTACAGGCCCAATTTTTATTTATATTTACCTGCTATTTTATGTCCCTGATTTCTTTAAACAAAACACATTCTTCCAACTTTCTCCCTCCTCTGCTGAAGTATATAATCATTTGCTGGAATTTATTTCTAAATCAGCAGCAGCCTATTACAGTGACAGAAATCAGAGGCATTATTCAGAGGGTAGACATAAATGGTAATTATATTCTTTCATTGTGACAGAGACAGTCAAGAGAAGATGAGATAAAGATGTTCAAAGCTAAACATTTTGCGTAGGTAAACACAGGCTGCCGTATCGGTTAACTAGGTGACATAAATTCAAAATCACTGTCACATTAGGTTGTTGAAGGTAGCAAGGCAGGTGGAGAGGGCAGTTAATAAAGCATACAGTATCCTGGGCTTTATTAATAGGGGCATAGAGTATAAGTGCGAGGTTATGCTGAACTTATACAAGACACTAGTTAGACCTCAGCTGGAGAACTGTGTACAGTTTTGGCGCCACACTATAGGAAGGATGTGAACGCACTGGGGAGAGTGCAGAAGAAGTTTACAAGAGTGGTTCCAGGAATGAGAAACTTCAATTATGAGGATAGATTGCAGGGGTTGAGATTATTCTCCCTGGAGAGAAGACAAAGAAGATTTGAAAGAGATGTTCAAAATCATGAGGGGCCTGGACAGAGTAGATAGGGAAAAACTGTTCCTGCTCGTAAAAGGATCAAGAATGAGAGGGAACAGATTTAAAGTGATTTGCAAGAGACTAATGTGGTATGAAAAAAAACCCTTCCATACAGTGAGTGGTTTGGGACTGAAATTTACTGTGTGAAAGTCTGGTGGAGACAGGTTCAATTGAGGCATTCAAGAGGGCATTGTTTTATTTTATTTGTTCATGGGATGTGGGGGTTGATGGTTCAGCCAGCATTTATTGCCCACCCCTGAGACATTCAAGCGTTGACCACATTACTGTGGCTCTGGGGGCACATGTAGGCCAGACCAGGTAAGGATGGGAGATTTCCTTCCCAAAAGTGAATCAGATGGTTCCACCAACTGACAATGGTTTCGTGGTCATCATTAGGTTTTAAATTCCAGATTTTTATTAAATTCATATTTCACCACCTGCCATGGTGGGATTTGAACCCGGGTTTCCAGAGCATTGGGGACAGTGCAGAAGAAGTTTACAAGAATGCTTCCAGGAATGAGAAACTTCAATTATGAGGATAGGTTGGAGGGGTTGAGATTATTGTCCCTGGAGAGAAGAAGACTAGGAAGATTTGAAACTCTGGTCTACGAGTCTAGCGACAATACCACTATGCCACCACCTCCCCAATAATTAGATGATTGTTTGAAATGGAAACAATGTACACCTGTATGGGGGAAAAGGCTGATGAATGGCACTAAATAAAAAGCAACAGTTTAGATATGATGCATTAACTAATTAGAGGCAGAAATAATATATGAGCTGTGACAGTTGAGAATAGTTTACCGATCCCAGGGGATGAATGGATACTATACACAGTGTGTTGATCTCAGTAGCTTGTGAAAGCAATATTCTGCTCATAGTGAAAGTTTCAGGGAACTCTTCCCTTCCTCCTCAACTTCTGGTCCATCCTCTACCTGAAGGCGGTGGCTGCCTGATGAGAACTGCCACCCTCACAGCCCCTGTCCCTGAGCATTAGTTACTGTATTCTCTTTATAGGGCTGGTAGCTTACCCAATCTAAATCATTTATTCAAACCCTTCTGACCAATGGACACAGGATAAGTAGCCAAGATGCCAGGGTGGTTACCTCATCCTGTGTTCGTCACCTTGCTCGAGGTCAGCTTTTTAGTTTACATCATGCTGAGGGCCATTTACTGGTCCGTTCTAAACACTTGCATAGATAAACACAAACACGAGGTGCCATCCTACTAACTTACGAATGCCAACATGGCAGTCTGAACAAAGTGACCTTGCTGATTCCAGAGACTTTTGGAAAGCTTTTTAGTTAAGTTTGTCTGTTCCATACAATGCAGAAATTACCAGTTTATTGAATAAATTATCAGCTTATTTAGACCATAAGACATAGCAGCAGAATTAGGCCACTCGGCCCATCGAGTCTGCTTTACCATTCAAACATGGTTGATATTTTTCTCATTCCCATTCTCCTGCCTTTTTCCCATAACCCCTGATTCCCCTATTAAGACAGAACCTATCTATCTCTGTCTTAAAGTCACTCACTGACCTCCTTCCACTGCGTTCTGTGGCAAAGAGTTCCGCAGATTCATCACCCTCAGGTTGAAGAAATTCCTCCTAATCTCTGTTTTAAAGGATTGTCCCTTTAGCCTGAGGTTGTGCTCTCTGGTCCTAGTTTTTCTGACTAGTGGAAACATCCTCTTCACGTCCACTCTATCCAGGCCTCGCAGTATCCTATAAGTTTCAATAACATCCTGCCTCATCTTTCTGAATACAGATCCAGAGTCCGCAACCGTTCCTCATACGACAAGCTCTTCATTCCAGGGATCATTTTTATGAACCTCCTCTGGACCATTTCCAAGGCCAGCACATCCTTCCTTTGATATGGGGCCCAAAACTGCCTGAGAGAATGATCAGAGCCTTATACAGTCTCAGAAGTACATCCCTGCTCTTGTACTCTAGTCCTCTCGACATGAATGCTAACATTGCATTTGCCTTCTTAACCGCTGACAGAACTTACATTAACTTTAAGAGAGTTTTGAACAATGACTCCCAAGTCCCTTTGTGTTTCTGATTTCCTAACCATTTTCTCATTTAGAAAATAGTCTATGCCTCCATTCATCCTTCCAAAGTGCATAACCTCACACTTTTCTACTCTGTATTCCATCTGCCACTTCTTTGCCCACTCTCCTAACCCATCCAAGACCTTCTGCAGCTCCCCTGCTTCCTCAATACTACCTGTCCCTCTACATATCTTTGTACCATCTGCAAACTTAGCAACATTGCCTTCAGTTCCTTCCTCCAAATCGTTAAGGTATATTGTGAAAAATTGTGGTCCCAGCACTGACCCCTGAGGCATAACTGCTAGTTACTGGTTGCCATTTTGAAAAATGGCAAAAAAACCACTTTATCCTCAGTCTCTGCTTTCTGCCAGTCAGCCAATTCTCTTTCCATGCCAAGATCTTATTCTTAACACCATGGGCACTTAACTTATTTAACAATCTCCTATGCGGCACCTTCTGAAAATCTAAATAAATCATAATAAGAACATAAGAAATAGGAGCAGTAGGCCATCCAGCCCTTCGAGCCTGCCCCGCCATTCAATAAGATCATGGCTGATCTGTCGCGGCCCAGTTCCACATTCCCGCCCTCTCCCCATAACCCTTAATCCCCTCGCTTATCAAAAACCCATCAACCCGCTTCTTAAAAATATTTAGCGAGGCAGCCTCCACTACCTCAACGGGCAGAGAATTCCAGAGATTCACCACCCTTTGAGTGAAGAAGTTCCTCCTCAACTCCATTCTAAACCGCCCCCCCTTTATCTTGACGCTGTGCCCCCTAATCCTACTGTCCTTTCTGAGCGGGAAGAGCCTCTCCATCTCTATCCTATCCATCCCATTCATCATCTTATACGTCTCAATGAGATCTCCCCTCATTCTTCTAAACTCTAACGAGTACAAGCCTAGTTTATTCAGCCTCTCCTCATAGCTCAACCCCCTCAACTCTGGTATCAGCCTAGTAAACCTCCTCTGCACTCCCTCCAAGGCCAAAATATCCTTGCGTAAGTACAGCGACCAAAACTGCACACAGTACTCCAGCTGCGGCCTCACCAATGCCCTATACAGCCGCAGCAAGACCTCCCTATTTTTATATTCAATCCCCCTCGCTATGAAGGCCAGCATCCCATTAGCCTTCCTGACTGCCTGCTGCACCTGCAGGCTGGGTTTTTGCGACTCATGCACAAGGACCCCGAGGTCCCTCTGCACCGTCGCCTGCTGCAGTTTTTCGCCCCGTAAGTAATAGTCCTTCCTACCATTATTCCTACCAAAGTGGACCACCTCGCACTTGCCAACATTAAATTCCATTTGCCATTTCCTGGCCCATTTGCCCAGCCTATCCAGATCCTTCTGCAGACTCTCCACACCCTCCGCGCAATTTGACGTCCACTGGTTTTCCTTTATCTAACTTCCTTGTTATCTCCTCAAAGAACCCTAATAGATTTGTCAGACGTGACCTCCCCTTGACAAAGCTGTGCTGACTCAGTCCTATTTTATCATGCACTTCCAAGTACTCTGCAATCTCACCTTTAATAATGGACTCTAAAATTTTGCCAATGACCGAAGTCAGGCTAACTGGCCTATGATTTCCTGTCTGCTGCTTCCCTCCCTTCTTAAACAACGATGTTACATTAGCTTACAAATTATTCAAAGTTTTAGTTATTGACGCTTAACTAGATGCTGCTTGTAATATCCGAATGCTTAATTTTAATCTGCAAGCAGGAATTCAGGTATTTCTGGGTCAGTTTTACCCTTTGAGAGAAATTAATTTGTTTCCCCTTGGTTACACAAGGCTCCCACTGATTCCAGTTTAACTATTAAAAATATTCTGGACTGTGTATGTAAGGCAGTTCAGAGGTGAACTACAGGATCTCTCCATAGAGTGTCAGATGCTTAAACTTGTTGCCGATGTGATGTGTCTGTTTCTGTTGTGTTAAAACTGGCTAACTGACTTCCGTGAAAGTAGATATGGGTTATTCTAAATCTAGACAGTGTTAATGAAATGTAGTTTTGTTTGGCAAATGTACATTATAATTTGTCTGCTTTGTAAATTATTGACCTGGTTAGGAGGTTAGTTAGGGACAGAAGATAGAGGGCGAGGATAATCATTTGAAGTGGAAGGATCTGGGTGTCAACTGTTTACTGAATTTCTTATTAACTTAAACAACAATAGAAAGCCATATATCCAAGTTTGCTGACGACAAACAGAGTGATTGTACAGTAGGTAATGTAAATGGAGGTATAAAATTACAGAGAGATATTTGACACAGAGAGCAAAACTGCACCCAATGACTTTCAACACAGCCAAATATGAAGTAATCCATTTTGCATAAAAGGAAGATAGATCAGCGTATTATTTTCATGTCAAAAGTTAGAAACAGTAGCAACCCAAAGAGATGGAGGATACATGTACACGGGTCACTAAGATTAAGCAGTCAAGTACAAAAAAAATTAAAGGACTAATGGTTTTACAACTAGGAGGGTAGCATAGACTACATCTGATGTACTTTAATGGTCACTCCACCTTGGAAAGAATGCAGATCCACCAGAATGTTTCCAGATAGAGAGGAGCTAAGATCTCAGAATAGTGGAACAGAAATGAGGGACTGAACATCCTACTCCCATGGGCTAAATTATACGAGGTGCCAGATTTCCTCCTCCCGCCCCTCCACAATCCTCCAACTAAGAAAAGTTCAGGGGCACCCATCAAAGGTAACATCAGCTGTCCCACAGCTCTTTATTGGTCAATTGGCCTTAATTGATTGTCACCTTTCTGGATAAGAAAACCATGCCTCAGAGAGCTGTTAACCAGAGGACAATTAAGGCCTCAAAAAGATTGAAGTTTGGATGGGGTAATCCAATAAGACACATTAGGGGTAGGAAGACCAAACCACTGGATTTTATGTGTCCCTTCAACTTCAAACACGCCAGCTGGGGAGCCTAAAATCCAGCCCAAAGGCATGTGGTGTTGGATCAATAGGTAGGCAAGTGTTTGGACATCTCGCCAGGTACCAAGCTGGCAAGCCTTTCAACGAAGCCAAAGAGCTGGGGTCTAATGGGCCATGGGATGGGGATGGGCAATCTTGGGAAGGCAACACTTTTGGCAATTCTCCAACGGACCTGGATGCCATTAGGGAGGAATATCGTTTGCCCTCCATTAGGCCATGCAGATAAACATGCTGACCATGTGCCGGGAGTGAGTCTCACCTGCCAGAGTTTAAAAGCCGAAATGACGTATAATCGCATCGCCTTCTTATGGGTGTCTGCTACATCCAGACTGTCAATCCCTGTAGTGAATATGTAGGTCTTAAACCTGACAATTTATTGATCCCATGCATGGGTGGATCTCCCAGTAAAGAAGGGAAAGAACAAAGAAAATAACAGCACAGGAATGGGCCCTTTGGCCCTCCAAGCCTGCACTGACCATGCTGCCTGACTGAACTAAAACCCCCTAACCTTCCAGGGACCATATCCCTCTATTCTCATCCTATTCATGTATTTGTCCAGATGCCCCTTAAAACTCACTATCGTATCTGCTTCCACTACCTCACCCGGCAACGAGTTCCAGGCACCCAACACCCTCTGTGTAAAAAAAACTTGCCTCGTACATCTCCTTTAAAGCTTGCCCCTCACAACTTAAACCTACATCCTCTGGTAATGGACTCTTCTACCCTGGGAAAAGGCTTCTGACTATCTACTCTGTCCATGCCTCTCATAATTTTCTAGACTTCTATCAGGTCACCCCTGAAGCTCCGTTGTTCCAGTGAGAACAAACCAAGTTTCTCCAATCTCTCCTCACAGTTAATGCCCTCCATACCAGGCAACATCCTGGTAAATCTTTTCTATATCCTCTCCAAAGCGTCCACATCTTTCTGGTAGTTTAGCGACCAGAATTAAACACTATATTTCAAGTACAGACTAACTAAGGTTCCTATAAAGCTGCAACGTGACTTGCCAGTTTTTAAGTTCAATGCCCCAGCCACTGAAGGCAAGCATGCTATATGCCTTCTTAACAACTTCTCCACCTGCATTGCCACTTTCAGCGACCTGTGTACCTGAACATCCAGATCTCTCTGCCTATCAATACTCTTAAGGGATCTGCCAAAGGTGCAGCTGTCAGTAAATATAAACTTTTCTCAATCATCCTTTCTGTTACTTGATTGTGCATTTTATATCTCAGATCCACGCAGAGGTGAAACTACTATGTGTGCTTCACCGTGCTTTAAAATGTCTACTCCATGCTTTTGGCACTGGCTTCCAGCCCTTTCTAGGGGATTTTCACAGTGACTTCATTGCACTGTTAACGTAAGTCTACTTGCGACACCAATAAATAAACATTGAACTTTCTACAGCTTGTTTTCTTTGGTAAAAGAACATAAGAACATAAGAAATAGGAGCAGGAGTAGGCCATCTAGCCCTTCGAGCCTGCCCCGCCATTCAATAAGATCATGGCTGATCTGCCGTGGCTCAGTTCCACTTTCCCGCCCTCTCCCCATAACCCTTAATCCCCTCTCTTATCAAGAACCCATCAACCCGCTTCTTAAAAATATTTAGCGAGGCAGCCTCCACCACTTCAACGGGCAGAGAATTCCAGAGATTCACCACCCTTTGAGTGAAGAAGTTCCTCCTCAACTCTGTTCTAAACTGCCTCCCCTTTATCTTGAGGCTGTGCCCCCTAGTCCTACTGTCTTTTTTGAGCGGGAAGAGTCTCTCCACCTCTATCCTATCCATCCCATTCATCATCTTATACGTCTCAATGAGATCTCCCCTCATTCTTCTAAACTCTAACGAGTACAAGCCTAGTTTATTCAGCCTCTCCTCATAGCTCAACCCCCTCAACTCCGGTATCAGCCTACTAAACCTCCTCTGCACTCCCTCCAAGGCCAAAATATCCTTGAACCAGAGGGGAGATAAGGGAAAAAAAGTTTTGATGCAGTGAGTGGTAATGATCTAGAATGTCTGAGAGGATGGTGAAAGCAATTTCAATAGCAGTTCTCAAAAAAGAAGAGCCAGGTAAAACCTTGGAAGTGGAAAAATGGTAAAAAGTCTGACAACACCAGGTTTTAGTCCAACCTATTTATTTGATAATATACTCACAAGCTTAGTCCAACCTATTTATTTGATAATATACTCACAAGCTTGTGAGTATATTATCAAATAAATAGGTTGGACTAAAACCTGGTGTTGTCAGACTTTTTACTGTGTTTACGCCAGTCCAACGCCGGCATCTCCACATCGTGGAAAAATGCACAGGGCTAGAGAGAAAGACAGGTGAGTGGGATTAATTGGATAGTTCTTTCAAAGGACTGATCCAGGCACAGTGGGCTGAATGGTCTCATTCTGTGTGACAGAATGTTATGATTCTATTTTTCATTCTCCTATCCCAACATTGCTGCTGACTGTCCCAAAGAAACAATTAACAGGATAAAATTTTATGCTGCTGCATAGCGACACACATAGGCTGTAGCCTGTAACTGCAGCATTTATTCTCAATGTATTCTTGTTGTTATTGTCATCTGCTATTGTCCGATTGCATGGCACCTGATATTTAAAAACCTTCACTCCCCATTTATATGTTTTAGTGGGTATAAATTATAAACTTGCTCTCCATAGATGGATTTTGACAGTAGTTCATAGATTATCTTGAGATAGCTGGAAAAAAGACATGTTGTTGAAGCTTTTTGTCTAGTACTCATCAGAAGAGGCAAGAATGCCAAATTTCGAAGGATACAGCAATTTATACTGCATCAGATAAGGGCTTTTGATTGGTTGGCACGTCAGCTCTGATTGTTTGAGGCATCACCATGGTCAACATATCAGGGAGTTATTGTTCCCCCCTCTTTTGTTTATTCAAAAAATGTGCAACGTATCAAACGAAAACAGAAAATGCTGGAGAAATGCAACAGGTCTGACAGCTTCTGTGGAGAGAGATAGACCCAGCACTTCATCAGCGTTCTGATGACAGGTCATTCAGACTCAAAACGTTGGCTGTACTCTCTCTCCACAGATGCTGTCAGACCTGCTGAGTTCCTCCAGCATTTTTTGTTTTTGTTTCAGATTCCAGCATCTGTAGTATTTTGCCTTTATCTGCAATGTCTGGACATAGCTTTGTCAGCATGTCTCTTTTCCCAGTAATACTCAAGTTTGTAGATTCATAGATTAGTTGCAGGAGGCCATTTGGGTCAGTGCCAGCTCGCTGCAACCAGAATTTAGTTAGTCCCATTCACACTCCATTTCCCGTAGCCCAGCACTTTTTTCTCTAAAGATGCTTATCCAATTCCCTTTTGAAAGTCGTGATTGAATCTGCCTCCACCACCCATTCCAAATCCTAACCAGTCACTGAGGAAAATGTTTTTCCTCATGTTGCCTTTGGTTCTTTTGTCAAAACATTTCAAAATTCATGTCTTGTCCTTCTGCACCCTTCTGCCAATGGGAACAATTTCTCTCTGCCAACTCATAATTTTGAACAACTGTCAACTTGCTCTTTTCTAAAAAGAATAGTTCCAGTGTATCCAATCTATCCACGTAACTGAAGTCCCTCATCTCTGGAACCATTCTCTAAAAATCTTTCCTGTCCCTTCTGTAAAGCCTTGAAGTTTATTTATTAATCACAAGTATCTTACACTGCAATGAAGTTACTTTGAAAATCTCTTAGTTGCCACATGGCCAATTTACCTAACCAGCATGTCTTTGGACTGTGGGAAGAAACTGGAGCACCTGGAGGAAAGCCATGCAGACACTAGGAGAATGTGCAAACTCCACACTGACAGTGACCCAAGCTGGGAATGAAACCCAAGTCCCTGGTGCTGTGAAGCAGCAGTGCTAACCACTGTGTCTCCCTGTTGCTTCCTTCCTAAAGCGCAGTACCTGAAATTGAACACAATATTCATTCTCAAACCAAATCAGTGCTTTATAAAGGTTCAGTGTAACTTCCTTGCTTTTGCACTCAATGTAACTATTTATAAATAGGACCCCGTTTGCCTTTTTAAACCACTTTCCTAAATGTCACTGCTACCATCAACAGATATCGCCAGATCTTTGTTCCTACCCCACTTCAGAATTTTTAATGATTTTCAAGTTTTTATTGCATTTTGAAATTGAATACTACGATCTAGATTATAACAATATATTTTAGACAGGATTCACATCATTAAAGCAGACCGTTCAACACACAATCTATCAGCATATATTCCTAACCTTTTCCTCATCCATCTTTTCCTTAAATACATCAAGGCTATTTGCTTCAACCACATATGTGTTAATGAGTTCCACATTCTCACTACTCTAAGGGGGAAAGACTAATTTCCTATTGGATTTATTAATGACTATCTAGCTTTCGAATGGTTTGACTTTGAACTGAATAAAGGGAAGGTTGATGCACATAAAACAGCTCCAAATCCTTGTGCAATTTGCCTCCCTCATTCCCTTTTGTGTCTGACAGAGCATTTACCCTCATAGGATGTTTGTATGTTGGGGTGGCAGAGAATATATCACTGAAGGATAAACCTAAAAGGATCCTAAAACTTAACTTCAAATTCCTTTGCATCAACGTTGTTCATTGTCATACAAATAAATGAACAATTACAGCCAAGTCCCTTTCGTCAAACCAGCTGGTCTGAAATAATTATAATAACATTTATATCACTGTACATATATTCCCCAATCAACCCAAAACCAGGGGATCTTTTGGAACAGTGAAAAACTAGGTAAAAGATAGGGGGCAATTTTGGAGGTGGGGTTTCTCTCTAACCCATCTAGATGATTGAAACTAGTCCAGGAAATCACTCTGGCCTTGAATTCTTTGCAGTACCTACCTTTTGTCAGAGATTATGCCCACCCCAAATAGGAACAGGTCCAGTTCTCGCTTGACAAAATTAAATAAATTGACACCCATTGTACATGATGACACTCTGTTCCAGAGGTTCCACAATTCTCTGGGACAAGAACCACCATTTGACATCCAACCCAGACATGGTTTGACACAACTAAAAATTGTGATTTTTTTCACCCTTACATATTTAAATTGATCAAACTGCCATCATCTTAAGAAGTTCAATCATAAGAACATAAGAACATAAGAAATAGGAGCAGGAGTAGGCCATCCAGCCCCTCGAGCCTGCCCCGCCATTCAATAAGATCATGGCTGATCTGTCGTGGCTCAGTTCCACCTTCCCGCCCTCTCCCCATAACCCTTAATCCCCTCTCTTATCAAAAACCCATCAACCCGCGTCTTAAAAATATTTAGCGAGGCAGCCTCCACCACTTCAACGGGCAGAGAATTCCAGAGATTCACCACCCTTTGAGTGAAGAAGTTCCTCCTCAACTCCGTTCTAAACCGCCCCCCCTTTATCTTGAGGCTGTGCCCCCTAGTCCTACTGTCTTTTTTGAGCGGGAAGAGTCTCTCCACCTCTATCCTATCCATCCCATTCATCATCTTATACGTCTCAATGAGATCTCCCCTCATTCTTCTAAACTCCAACGAGTACAAGCCTAGTTTATTCAGCCTCTCCTCATAGCTCAACCCCCTCAACTCCGGTATCAGCCTAGTAAACCGCCTCTGCACTCCCTCCAAGGCCAAAATATCTTTGCGCAGGTGCGGCGCCCAAAACTGCACACAGTACTCCAGCTGCGGCCTCACCAATGCCCTATACAGCTGCAGCAAGGCCTCCCTACTTTTATATTCAATCCCCCTCGCTATGAAGGCCAGCATCCCATTCGCCTTCCTGACCACCTGCTGCACCTGCAAGCTGGGTTTTTGCGACTCATGCACAAGGACCCCGAGGTCCCTCTGCACCGTCGCCTGCTGCAGTTTTTCGCCACGTAAGTAATAGTCCTTCCTACCATTCTTCCTACCAAAGTGGACCACCTCACACTTGCCAACATTAAATTCCATTTGCCATTTCCTGGCCCATTCGCCCAGCCTATCTAGATCCTTCTGCAGACTCTCCACACCCTCCGCACAATTTGCCGTTCCCCCAATCTTGGTGTCATCAGCAAATTTTGACACCCTACACTCGGTTCCCTCCTCCAGATCATCTATATAAATGGTAAAAAGCTGAGGCCCCAGCACCGACCCCTGGGGCACTCCACTAGTCACCATCCGCCAATCCGAATAGCACCCGTTGACCCCCACTCTCTGCCTCCTATTTGACAACCAATCCTCTATCCACGCTAACACCCTACCCCCAACTCCATGTCCCTCGACCTTCTGCAATAACCTCTTATGAGGTACTTTGTCAAACGCCTTCTGAAAATCCAGAAAGACCACATCCACCGGCTCTCCTCTATCCACCGCCCTAGACACATCCTCATAGAACTCCAGTAAATTTGTCAGGCACGACTTCCCTTTAATGAAACCATGCTGCGTCCGCTCTATCAAGCAATTGCCTTCAAGATGCCTCACAATTTCCTCCTTAATGACGGATTCTAACATTTTACCTACCACAGACGTTAAACTAACCAGCCTATAATTCCCCGCCTTTTGCCTGGCACCCTTCTTAAACAACGGCGTAACATTAGCTGTTTTCCAATCTTCCAGCACTTCCCCGGAATCCAGCGACGTCTGGAAAATAACCACCAAGGCGTCCACTATCACCTCCGCCATTTCTTTCAGAACCCTCGGATGCATTCCATCCGGTCCTGGGGACTTGTCCACAATCAGCCCCTCCAGTCTGTCGAGCACCGCCTCTCTAGTAACAGTAATGTCATTAAGACCCTCCAGTCCTACCACCTTTCCATCACTAACACCCGGCAAATTATTCACGTCCTCCTCCGTGAAGACAGAAACAAAAAAGTTATTCAATACCTGAGCCATATCCCCATCCCCTACCACTAGGTCCCCTTTCTCATCCTCTAAAGGACCAACGTTCACCCTAGCCAGCCTCTTCCTTTTTATATATTTATAAAAACTCTTGCTATCCTTTTTTATATTAAGCGCTAGCCCAGATGTGCGTTTCTTTACAGTGTGAATCCCAACATTTTTAACCTGTCTTGATTATTAATATATGTTTGAAACAAGGAATTAGATAAATGGCTCTTTTCAATACCCTTTCCGAAGTTTCTATCAAGGCAAAGAAAATTCCCAGCGTTGAGCTTCAGAATTATTTCCACACACTGTTATAGCATTGGAGGTGCCTAGGCCTGTGCAAGCAATTCTTTACTAGTTGAGGCCCTTATTAAAATCATTACGCACTCTGGACTTGTAGGATCAGTCATTTCACTAGCTAAGAAAGGATCATACTTGAGACTCTAACATAAAGCTGAAACACTTTGGGGGCTTC
The DNA here is from genome assembly GCF_965287045.1 of Carcharhinus amblyrhynchos. NCBI lineage: Eukaryota > Metazoa > Chordata > Chondrichthyes > Carcharhiniformes > Carcharhinidae > Carcharhinus > Carcharhinus amblyrhynchos. The sequence goes on along the minus strand of NC_137336.1, from coordinate 10,585,955 downwards.
AGTCTTTCAGATGATTAAACCAAGGCCCCATCTATTCTCTTAGATGAATCTTATAGGAATCTTATTGAAACAGGATACTGCGAGGCCTGGATAGAGTGGACATGAAGAGGATGTTTCCACTAGTGGGAAAAACTAGAACCAGAAGTCACGACCTCAGGCTAAAGGGACAATCTTTTAAAACAGAGATGAGGAGGAATTTCTTCAGCCAGAGACTGGTGAATCTGTGGAACTCTTTGCCACAGAAGGCTGTGGAGGCCAGATCATGGAGTGTTTTTAAGACAGAGATAGGTTCTTGATTAATAAGGGGATCAGGGGTTATGGGGAAAAGGCAAGAGAATGGGGATGAGAAAACTATCAGCCATGATTGAATGGCAGAACAGACCCGATGGGCTGAGTGGCCAAATTCTGCTCCTTTGTCTTATGATCTTATGGAATGTAAAAGATCCCACAGCACAGCTGAAAGGACAGCAAAGGAATTCTCCCAGGTGTCCTGGTCAATATTTATCCCTTAATGAATATCACAAAGAAGTTATCTAAATCATTATCACACTGCTGTAATGGGAGCTTATTGTGGATGAATTGTTTGTGACATTCCCTACCTTACAATGGTGGCAAAACTTTAAAAAGTAATTCATTGATTGTACAGCAGCTTGGGACTTCCTGAGATTGTCAAAGTTTCTGCAGAAATCCCAATTACCTGTTTCAGATGTTGACTAACCTTCTAACTTTTCTGTTTTCATTTCAGATGATTGCTTTTCTTCTTATCTTCAAAAGATCATTGGATTTAGAATCAGAGGAAAAATTGTCATTGCTTCAACTAATGAAGCTTCTGAAATGCATGTTGCTGCACTTGACCACCGAGGCTTGATTAAAAAAACAGCAGCAGCATAAAGACTGAACCTTCGAGAGATAAATAACCACTGTACCTGGTAATGGCTTTAGTGAGCTTAGTCCTTGAAATACTGACCCCATATGAAGCTTGAAGACCAAGGTTCAATTCCTGGCCCAGGTTAATTGAGTTGCAGTCTTTAGAATTCTACAGCAGAGAAGGAACATTACCTTTCCTGCTTTGTCCCCAGACAGGTGTGTTGGAAATGCCACCAAGTAGACACTGGTTGAGGATACAAGCCAGCTTGGCTGCCCACCAGCACTCAATGCTTGCAGTCCAGTAATGATGTGGAGTTGCCATCATTGGACTGGGATGGACACAGTAAGAAGTCTCACAACACCAGGTTAAAGTCCAACAGATTTATTTGGAATCAGGAGCTTTCTGAGCGCTGCCCCTTCATCAAGTGACTGACCTTCCACCGAGTGTTGTGAGACTTCTTACTGTGCAGTCCAGTACATAAGTAGTCTGTTTCTTCAGGAGTGGACAGGTACAATAACAACAAAAAAAAACAGCCTTTTTCAAAAGAAAAATGACATGTCATAGGTTTCAGTAATTTTCTTCAGAATACTTAATTTTGTGTAAAAAGTCTCAGTTTAGGAAAAAGAGGAATTGTATTCCCTCCCCTGCCCTCATGTTTCAGTGTTGCTTCCCTCCCTGATTCTCATAGAACATAGAAAAACTACAACACAATACAGGCCCTTCAGCCCACAAAATGGTGCCGAACATGTCCCTACTTTAGAGATTACTAGGCTTACCTATAACCCTCTATCTTACTAAGTTCCATACTTATCTAAAAGTCTCTTAAAAGACCCTATCGAATCCGCCTCCACCACCGTTGCCGGCAGCCCATTCTACGCACCCACTACCCTCTGAGTGAAAAACTTACCCATGACATCTCCTCTCTACCTACTCCCCAGCACCTTAAACCTGTGTCCTCTTGTGGCAACCATTTCAGCCCTGGGAAAAAGCCTCTGACTATCCACTCGATCAATACCTCTCAACATCTTATACACCTTGATGATGAACAATGGCAGGTAAATATTACACTGCTCTATTAGTTGATACTGTTTAAGCTGACCACTAGGTGGTGCAAAATAACATTTTATGAGGATGTTATACTAATATATCTTTTGGGCTGTGTTTAACTGTCCCCCACTAGTGGGTTTGAAGATGACAAGGTCGTTTAAATTGAGCAGATGATCTGCCCATCCCTGTTCCTACCACAACTGTACCAGTGAGTAGATCAATTGAGGCTGTTGAGTGGTCAGTTTGTTCCCCGGGGGTTTCATTGCATCACTGCGATTTAACCAGCGGTTGGAGAGGCCTATACCAAGTGCCCAGTCTGGCAGGTTTCCTTGTGCAGGCAGATGGCAGGTCTTCCCTTAAAAGGTTTTCTTGACCAATCAGGGAGCACCCTCAATTAAGGGTGTAAACCCTCTATGTTACATCCCCATCCCCCACAATCTCTCCTCTATCTTTCTGCTCTAATATAGACCTAGTATGTAAAATCTTACAAACATATGTAGGAGTAGGAGTAGGCCTGCTCTTTCATTCAATAAGATATGACTGTAACCTGCCAGCTACCCCTAGTAACCCTTCATTCTTTAGTTAATCAAGAATCTATCTACTTCTGCCTTGAAACATTCAAAGATTCTGTTTCAGTTGCCTTTGAGGACTTGAGACCCAAAGTCTTACCACCCTCAGAGGAAAGAATTCTCATTTCAGTCTTAAACCCTGAGTTTTAGATTCTGCTATGAGAGGAAACATCCTCTCCACATTCACCCTGTCAAGACCCTTTAGGATCTTATATGTTTCAATCAAGTCATGTATCACTCTTCTAAACCCCAGCAGATAGAAGTATAGCCTGCCCAGTCTTTCTTTCTAAAACCCATTCCTGGTATTAATTTAGTGAACCTTCTCTGAACTGCTTCTAATGTATTTGCATCCTTCCTCAAATGAGCACAATACTATACACAGTACTCTAGATGTGTTCTCACCAAAGTCCTGTATAATTAAAACATAGCTATTTTTGTAATCAATTCCCCTCACAATAGACAGTAACATTCTACTGGCATTCCTAATTAATCTTTTTGTCTCTACAGATACTACCAGACTTGTTTAGTATTTCCTACATTTGTTTGCTAACACTAGTGAAGTGCCTCAGGACATTTTATGACATTTAAAGGCACTATATTAATACCAATTGTTGTTAATATTCTTATTTAACGGAGAGAACACATTTTATAATGTCCTTGTTCTGGATTCTCTCACCAGAGGAAATAGTTTCTAGCTGTCTGCTCCATAAAATCGTTCAAACATCTCGGCACATCAATTAGATCACCCCTCAATCTTCTATAGTCCAGGGAATAGAAACCGAGTCTGTGCAAACTGTCCGCACAAGCCAGTAAAGATTGACAACTGGCCATGCAGGAAGCCATGGGAAAATAGTATATATTTCAAATTGTAACATGATCTTGCGCTGATAAAATATCTCCGTTTGCAAGCTAATCAAACCAGTTCCTACATTTCACATTCAGCATCACTTAATAAATACCAAGCACTGCACTAATCAAGCTGCCACTGGACTACGAATTCAAACGGACGATAATAGATGACCTTCGACATAAAGAAATCACTAACTGCTTTCACATTCCAATTTGCAGAAAAATATTACAACAAATCCAAAGCTTCAGAACAGAAAATGTCAGATGGAAAGCTGCCATAATTTCTATTTAAATCTGCTAAAAAAACATTGTTTATTACAGTTCACTGATTTGCACTAGCTATGCATTTTTTCCATCCCCCATTGTTTGCTGTGAACATCATTTTGGACTTTTTTGTTCCACAGGTCATTTTTTTTGCATAGAATTACATTACATTACCATTTACCCCAACAGAGCTATGTTGGTGTTTTTCCACATGAGCCCCTCTCCTATCATTCCTTTCTTCTCGGTGTACTTATTCTAGATTTCCCTAAATATATCTATTATATTTCCTCAACCACACATTCTAATTACTCTCTGGATAAAGGAGTTTTCCTGAAATTTATATCAGATTTAAGAGTGACCATCTTATTTTTGTGACCTTAAGTTTTGGTCTTCCCAGCAGGTAGAAACATCACCACCTCATCTACCCAATCACACTGCTTCAAAAGTCCCTCATCAGCTTCCACAGAAAACTGCCCCAACTTGAGAAATACTCTGTTAATCCCCCATCCAATCCCCTGGTTCCATTCCTATCTATCAGTAGGTACAGAATCACTTGTAATGACTTCTCTTCCTGCTTCTGCACGGTTACCCCTAGTGATCCACAAGGACCTATCCTTGTCCCCTTCCAGCTTCTTATCTACATGCTGCCCCCAACATCATCCCAAAAGCACAGTATTAATTTTCATACATACTTTAATGACATCCAGCTCTACCTTACGCCTCTCTCGACTCTTCCACTGTTATCAGACTTCTTATCCACTACTGGATAAATAGCAATTTTTTCCAACTAAACAACTGAATGACTGAAGTCAATGTCTTTGGTCCCTGCTCAAAACTCCATTTCTTAGCTACCAACTCCATCCCTTTCCTTGACATATAAGACAAACTGTTTTCAACCTTGGGTGCCATAGTCAATGCTTCTGATCTCATGTTTGTGTGTCCTCTATTTTAATTCCTCCACCATTGATGATTGTGCATTCAGCGAGTGGCCTGAACCCAAGCTCAGGAATACGCTTTGTTAAATCACTCCTCTGAAGCCCCTTACATTTCTACAATATATTTAAATGTAGTGTAAGTTTTTAAGCATTTTTTAAAAGAAAATTGATTTGTGGGATGTAAGCATCATTGGCAAGGCCATCTCTTATTGTCCATCCTTAACTGTGGCGGTGAACTGCCTTCTTGGACTACTGCAGCCCATGTGGTGTACACTGACTGTTAGGGAGAGAGTGCCAGGATTTTGACAGAGTGACAGTGAAGGAATGGCAATATTTCCAATTCAAATCATAATTCCAAATCCCCCAGCATGTTGATAATAAGGAATTTGGCGATGGTAATGCCATTGAATGTCAAGGAGTATTGATTAGACTGTCTCTTGTTGGAGATGGCCATTGCCTGGCACTTGTGTGCTGTGAATGTTACTTGCCATTTGTCAGCCAAAGATTGGATATTGCCCATGTCTTGCTGCAATGGGACATGACATGGACTGTTTCAGTATCTGAAGTGTTGCAAATGGCACTGAACATTGTACAATCAGCAGCGAACATTCCCATCTCTGACCTTATGATGGAATGAAGGTCATTGATGAAGCAGCTGAAGGCAGTTGGGCCTAGGACTCTATCCTGAGGAACTACTGCACTTAAAGCCTGGAACAGAGATGATTGACGTCCAACAATCACAACATCTTTCTTTGTGTCAGGTATAGAAACATAAAAACAAGAAGCAGGAGTAGGCCATTCAGCCCTTCCAGCCTGCTCCGCCACGCATTTTGATCATGACTGATCATCAAATTCAATATCCTGATTCCCCACCTTCCCTCCATATCCCTTGAACTCTTTAGCTGCAAGAGCTATATCTAATTTCTTCTTGAAATCAGACAGTGTTTTGGCCTCAACCAGTGCAGAGTTGTCCCCCTGATTCCTATTGACTTAGTTTTTCTCAATGTCACACTTGGTCAAACGGCACCTTGATGTCAAGTAACTTTCACCTTACCTTGGGAGTATTTGTTTATTTTTGAACCAAGGCTGTAATGAGGTCAGGAGATGGGTAGTCCTGGTGGAACCCAAACTGAGCATCAATGACCACATTACTGCTTAGTAAGTGCCTCTTGATTGTGCTATTGATGATCCCTTCCATCACTTTACTGATGATCAAGAATAGACTGATGGGGCAATAATTGGTTGGATTGGATTTTTTTTTTGGACAATACATACCTGGGCAATTTTGCACATTGTCGGGTAGATGGCAATGTTGTAGCTGTAATGGAATAGCTTGGTTAGGGGTGCGGCTAGTTCTGGAACACAAGTCTTCAGTACTATCGCCGGAATTTTATCACAGCCCATTGCTTTTGTAGCATCCAATGCCTTCAGTTGTTTCTTAATATCAGGTGAAGTGAAAGAATTGTCTGAAGACCGACATCTGTGATATTGGGGACCTCAAGTGAGGCCAAAATGGATCGCACACTCAGCATTTCTGGCTGAGATTGTTGCAAATACTTCAGCATTATCTTTTGCACTGATGTACTGGGCTCCCCTGTCATGAGAAATAGGGAGATTTGTGGAGCCTCCTCCTCCAGTGAGCTGTTTAATTGTTCACCACCACTCAACTTGATGTGGCAAGAGTGCAGAGCTTTGATTTGATCCGTTGGCTGTAGAATCATTACAACTCTTTCCATCGCTTGCTTGTAGAGAAGAACAGTTGCACATATAGCAGAGAACTTCAGTCACAGCATACATTCAACTGGTTACGAATCTACTGTCACATGGTCTGAGATTGACAACTACAGTATAGGTTAGAATTTAACAAGGGGCTTTCAGGTTGGTATGTATTGCTTACAAATACCATTACAATTTGAACCATTAGAACTGGTTATAACTATACAGGTACAGTTGGAACACTCAGCCAAGATTTTTCCAATATTGATGAATGCCCCTTCAAACAGGTTAATAAATGCAATCCATTGGAGTCCTTTCATATTTCAAAAGGAAATCAGATAATAACTAATTGGCAATAAGGTCATTTATATTTTTCAACCTACTGTGTAACAGTTACAGCTTGACAAATGGATCATTCGGAAAGATTACAGCAATTAATTTAATTCTCACCAAGAACACTAGCACTCTAAAGGGATGAGGGACTTTCCATTTTTAATTGTTGATTTTATCAACTTTATTCATTAGAAAATCCAAATCACATATGGGTATCCAAGCCAAGTCTCCCCCCAATTCAGTACAACGGTCCAATTTTCATCTGCCTGCAGTTTACAGTTAGCAGCAATAATTGACAGCAGCTGTGCACTATATTTACCCGCAAACTGTTTGCAGGCTTTTACATTAAAAATTGTGGTTGTCAGAAATGCATTTTGGCACAGAGATCTATATGAACAGGGCGAGCAACAACCTGTCTCTTTAGCCAATTAAGTTAAACAGTTCTTACTGAGAAAGACATAGTCTCAACCAGCAATATTTAATTCAACATCAATTATGGATAGAAAGAAAAATTAAAAGATGAAAGGAAATTGGATTAAGAAAGATGAAAGAGACAAAGATAAAGTAAAAAGATTATTCAAGTTTAACTGTTTATAATTTTCAACAATAATTAAACTCTGAAGGAATGAAATTGGACACATGTAGGGCGGGATTTTTCGACCATGCTTGCTGCAAAAACTGGAAAATCCTGCCCGAGGTCAATGGACCTTTGCATTGTCACCATAGAAACCCTACAGCACAGAAAGAGGCCATTCGGCCCATCGAGTCTGCACTGCCCATAATCCCACCCAGGCCCTATCCACATATCCTTACATATTTACCCACTAATCCCTCTAACCTACACATCTCAGGACACTAACAGCAATTTTTAGGATGGCCAATCAACCTCACCCGCACATCTTTGGACTGTGGGATGAAACTGGAGCACCTGGAGGAAACCCATGCAGACATGAGGAGAATGTGCAAACTCCCCACAGACAGTAACCCAAGCCAGGAATTGAACCCAGGTCCCTGGAGCTGTGAAGCAGCAGCGCTAACCACTGTGCTACCGTGCCATGTACGCCTCCCTCCACCTGCTACAATTTCTGTGGCAGGCAGAATGGGAAAATTCCCCATCGGTCACCATCTGTGCGGAGTTAGCACATTCTTCCCATGTCTGCTTGGGTTTCTTCCGAGTGCTCTGGTTTCCTCCCATTTCCAAAGATGTGCGGGTTAGGTTGATTGGCCATACTAAATTTCCCCTTAGCATCGGGGAGATCAGCAGGGTAAATATGTTGAGTTACAAGATGGGACCTTGGTGGGATTTTTTTGTAGTCAGTGCAGACTCGATGGGCCAAATGGTCTCCTTCTGCACTGTAGGGATTCTATGATTCTAATTGCCCACATGCAGTCACCAAACATTACTGTTCAGATTACTTTGTAACAACAGCGAATGCTACTCAATCCTGACCAGTACACAAGACACCATCAAGTGTACGAGAGGAGACATAGTAAAATAGGAAGGGTATTTTTTTCCTCATCTTGGAATGTGATTAGATTAGAACAGATTGAGCCACTGGCAAATTTTACTCTGATGCAACATCCTAAAAATTTGTAACCTGCCATTTTTACTTAAACAAGGGCAAATCTGCTGTGTATTTCAACATTTTATTTCAGATTGTTTGGATCAATTTGTAGCATTCTTGTTTCCAAGTCAGAAGGCTGTAGACTCAAGAACCTTTTCACAATTTAAGTAAATAATCTAGTTGACACTTCAGTGAATTATTGAGAAGGAGTTGCAAATTCCAGATGAAATGTTAAACATTGTGTCCCAAGTAAGGAATTCTCCCAATGTCCCAGCCAATAGTCTTCAACAGTAGCAAATTTAAAACAGAGCTGAAGAGAAACTACTTCTCTCAAAGGGTTGTGAATCTGTGGAATTCATTACCCCAGATTGCGGTGGATGTTGGGACATTGAGTAAATTTAAGAACGTGATAGAGATTTTTAATGAGCAATGGGTTGAAAGGTTATATTGAATAAGTAGGAGTTGAGGACGGGACAAGATCAGCCATGCTTGCAGTGCAGACTTGATGGGCTGAATTGCCTACTCTCATACCTAGGGAATTTTCACAATAACTTCGCTGCAGTGTTAATATAAGCCTACTTGTGACACTAATAAATAACCTTTAAAAACTAGTTCTTATGTTCTTCCCTGACAAGACATATTTTACTCCTCAATCAACTGAATTCTACTTTACGAGATCTTGCTGTGCACAAATGGGCTGCCCTGTTTCCCTGCAATCATAGCAATGACTACGCTTCAATATAAAAAGTACTTCAATGGTTGTAAAGATGTGTTGGGACATTTTATAATCCTGAATGGCACTGCACACTTAAAGGAAATAATGTATTTATTTCCTTTAAGTACGTGCCTCTGCATGCAAAATGATTATTATAAATTAAGTAAACATGTTTTAAAGAGAATTTAAAGAGTTTTAGGTTCAAGATGTGCTACCCTCAGTCTCCATCCTTGGTTGCCATGGATACTCCAGAGGTAGTGATCAGTTTACCATCATCCCAGGGACATCTTTATCTTGTAGTAAATTATTTCACTCATCCCTTCCTGACAACCGGTTTCTACTGATTCCCAACACCTTAAACTTACCGGAGAGTTATGTTAATCTCAGATCAAACCTCTTTGTTCCATTGCTCTGCACCCTCAATAAACCGGCCTCGGACATCAGCAGCGCGCACGCGTCCCTTCGCGGCAGCGCCGGCAAGCGCGCACGCGCCCTGTTTCAAAACGCCGGCCCGGCGGCGAGGTGCGCGTGCGGTCTTTCATCAAAACAATGGAATAAAATTATCCGAGCCGACCGCGCGCCGGCGAACCGCAAAAACCCAACGCCGGGCCGCCGAAAAGAAGTGCCCCAGCCCCCCCAGATATCCGTTCGCAGGGGGAGAGAGACCGACGCATTGCGTCCTCACGCTCACCACCGCCGCCAGCGGCCGACGTATGTCGGAGTCCGCCGTGTGTGTGTGTGGGGGAAAGTAGTGCACGCGAGGCGGCGCTTGGAAGAAGCTCAGTTTGGGGGGGGTGGGGGGTTCTCGCAGAGGGGGGGCAATAGAGAGAGAGAGAGAGAGAAGAATGGAAGGCACGCTCTAAGACAATAAAATAATGCTAATAATGTCTGCCCGGTGAGATGAGGCTCCGAAATGGGACTGTTCTGACGGCTGTGGTCTTGTGCGGCGTGGTCTCTGTCTCTTGGTACGCGGCGTTCTCCGCTCAGAAAGGTGAGAGACCCTCTTGAAGGGAAGGGGGGGGTGGGGGGGAGGAATTAAACGGTCAACAAGGGCCCGGCCGCTCCGAGCCCCACCATTCATCACCACCTCCCCCCCCCCTTCTCCACTCAGCATCTCCCCCATTCCTCCTCAGCATCCTCTCCACATCACCCTTCCTTAGCAACCCCCCCCCCAATCCCCTGATCACCCCCCTCCCCCCTTTCTAAACTAAAACATTATTCACCCTCTGGGGGGGGGGGGGGGAGGTGATATCGCCACAATTGTTTAGAGTGGGTGCAAATGTTTTATTCCAGACTTTTTTTTAAAATTTTCCTTCTTTCCCCCCCATCTCCCCTGACAAGCTGGATTGGCAATAAAAGAAACACACCAGAGAGTCTCACCAGGAGGCTATCCCACCAGGGGAAAATAACCTAACGTGGACTTGCATATGTGTTTCTGTCAGCATTGGACCGTGTTCCTCTGGGAAGAAATAAAAAAAATACATATATCAATTCAATTTCAACGTTAAACTGTGTTTCTTCTTTATTATCTCCTGGTTATGTGTCCCCCCCCCGCCATTCCCCTTTCTTTTTCTTTTACTCCTGCAACAATGAACAGATGGGTTTGTGTGTATGTTTTGTTATTGTGAGAGGCCAGGTTGTCATTCTCTCTCCCTCTCTTGTGTGCGCTGCCTTACAATAAAGCTGAGAAGAATTACAATGTTCCCAACTTCGGTTTCAATGTTAACTTAAACGTGGGCTGTTTCCTTGTTGGTGTGAGAAAATTAAAGACCTGTTTACGATACGCGAATAACACTAGCGATAACCACGGTAACTTATGTCATCCAATCTATCCTCCGGGGAACTGCTGTGTCCAAATAATTTCTCTCTCTCTCTGGTGTGTGTTGTTGTTGGATCCAGCTTTAGTTCCGCGACCCGATTTGTTCTGTGGTGTGAGTTTCGTGCATTGGTGCAACGCCATAGCTGCTGTTGCTGCTTTAAAATAAACAGCTTTATTTTTCCTTTATTTTTGAATTGCACTCCGAGTGAAGTGAGAGGCTTTGTGTTGAACTTGCGAGTTTCATATTGTGGATGGGGCGAGGAAGTTTTTGAGACGTTTTGAAGGATAGTTAGAATTCCTTTGTCTGTAAAACCTCACCGTTTAACCTCGCTTTTTTAAAATCTTACCCCCCACTTCTGCAAACGATTTTTGAAATCCTTGCTTTCTGGAAGCTCGCATGGTTTTGACGTTTGGGTAGATTTCGGGACGCGCTTCACACAATGAACAACAGCCGGCTAGTTGTAACTGAACTTGTTCTTTTCTTGTGTGGGATGTTATTGTTCATTACTGATTGCCCAGAGAAGGTGATAGTGAATCACCTCTTGAACCGCTGTAATCCATGTACTGAGTGTCGGTACACCCACAGTCTTGTTGGGAAGGGGTTGGAGACGTTCCCATGTGCTGGTGGCTTTTGTCCTTCAAACGGTAAATCACAACAAGGCTTTGGGGGGTATTGTTGACGAGTTGCTGGAAGAGTTTTTTTATTTTAAGCTGCCCTGCCACTTAAGTGGAACTCGGCAGGTTAGCCAAAGGATCCAAGTTTATGGTACAAACATTTTTGTAATCGCATTCATTGACTTAGATCGTAGAATCCTTACAGTGCAGAAGGAGACCATTCGAACCATCGAGTCTGTGCTGACCACAATCACCCCAGCCCTATCCTCATAACCCCATGCCTTTACCCTAGCTAGTCCCCTGACACTATGGGTCAATTTAGCACAACCAATCCGCCTCACCCGCACATCTTCGGAGTGTGGGAGGAAACTGGAGCACCCGAGAATGTGCAAACTCCACACAGACAGTGACCCAAGCCGGGAATCGAACCCGTGTCCCCGGCGCCACCATGCCACCTGACTTGCAAGCATCTGATTTTTCTTTTGCCGTGTACCAACAACATTTTCGATAATGGTGGCACTGTTGGGTAGTTGAAAGAACTGGATGTTGTCCTCAGGAGTATGTCAATGTTTGGAGGGTTTTTCTTTGACGTACCCAAACCTGTGGATTATTCCTTTAATCCGGCCAAAAAAAAGACAGAGCGGTAAAATATATACAATCTGTCAGTATTTGAATGAAATTGGTTAATATTTCAGGCTCGTAGTTTTTTCAGCAGCTGTCTCTTTTTGGATGCCGTGTCTTTCTGATACTTTATTTATCTTTCATGGTTGCTTTTTCACTGCATGTAAACTTGGCATGGGAGAGGGATCGTGATGGAGTGAAATTTGACAGCGATGATTCCTGGAGCCTATCGTCAAATTGTGTGTCAGCATTACTTCCATTTAAAGTGGAAAGATTAAAGACCAATATTATTTCCCTAGTGTGTTGCTTATGGATTGCAAGACGAAGAATTTGTAGGCTACCAGTGTTCTGGTGGGATATAAATTGTATCCTGTGGTTCATTTTTATTGTATCCTTGACGCGTATCATGAAAACAAACTGAAACAGTTTATATTGCTACACGATCTTTTGCAGCCTAAAATGTAAGCAGTAATACTGTATTTAAAACATATAAATTAATTGTTCATTTCACACAACCAGTCTGCCATTTTATAATGATTGCTGATTATTGCATCATTCGCAACTCCTCAGATGCTGCGTATGGACACATAATACTTCAGTAAGACTAGAACAATATTCAGGCTTAGGCAGACTAAATAACCATCTCAGCAGGAGAGAATCCAACCATTTCCATCAACGTTTAATGGCATTACCATTGTTGAACCCCACGATCAACATTGGGGGGGGGGGGGTGGTTACCATTGACCATAAATTGAAATGGACCAGTCACAGAAATACTGTGGCCACAGAAGCAGATCAATGGTTGAGAATTCTGTGGTGAGTAACCTGCGTCCTGACTCCTCAAAATCTGTCCACCATCTGTAAGGCAACAGTCAGAAGGGTGATGGAATACTTACCACTTTCCTGGATGAATGTATGTCCAACAACATAAGAAGCCTATTTGATTGTCACCCCATCCACCATCTTCACCATTCACTCTCTACACCACCCACTGATGCATGGTGACAGCAATACCATCCATTGCAGCAACTCACCAAGGTCCCTTTCACAGCACCTTCCAAACCTGTGATCTCTATCACCTGGAAGGGTAAGGGCCGCAGATGCAAGGGAACGCCACCATCTGCAAGTTCCCCTTAAGTCGTTCACCATCCTAACTTGGAACTATATTGCCAAAAATTTTGGAGCTTTGTTCCTAACAGCACTGTAGGGGTACTTGCACTATATGGACTGCAACAAATCAAGAAGGCTGCTTACCACCACCTTCTTGAAGGTTAGCACAGAAGGGCAATAAATGCTGGCTGAGACAATGATGCCAACACCCCTGAAAGAATTTATAGATAGTTGATCCCCATCTTTTCTATTTGTTATATAAGCCTCGTAAGAACATAAGAACTATTTCTTATGTTCTTATTCCCTTGGGTTAAGGGGCAATCTCACTGACATGATTTACACGAATAAGGGATTTGATAGAGGTAGATAGAAAAGCTATTTCTTCTACAACCGCTTGTAGTTATACAAGTATGTTCATGGGATTAGATGAAGAAACGCTTGTATAGAGCAGAAACTTAATCACAGATCTATCCGGTCAAATGGATTTCTGCGCTGCAAATACCTTGTAGAAAATATATGAAGAGGAAGAATATTATAGGTGTGTGGCACTAACTGGGTAGCCCTTTGAAAGAGCTGGCTCCTTTGGTCTTCTGTGCTGCGACATTTTACTAAAAGCAGTCTTCTTGATGTCAGACATTGGTTTTGGACACTGCTTCACTTACTAGTTATAGTAAAGGTGTGCTTTGCATAATACATGCAAAAGTACTCCATGGGTGCATTTATTTAACATTTCTTATCATTCAGTGGTTGAGGAAGGAAAACTCTTGATGATCAAAGACACCTGCAGCTCTTATTTTTGTCTCCCCATGTCTCGAAGAAATGTACAGAGGTTGACTTTATTGCCTGTGGCCTAACCCCAAATTCCTTTCCCAGTGCATCATGCTCACTGACATAAATTTGTTCCTGGGTGAACAGTGCCTTTATTTGAACTCTTCATACCCATCCATATGCTCTGTAACCTCCTCAACACTACAATTAATGTGCGCTCAAGCAGCAATCCAAAAATTCCCATGCAGACCTTGTACAGGTTGGCCCCTTTTAAGTTATCATTCATGTGGGGCCGCACTCCAGTTGTTTGAGCACTTCAAACAAAAATGTGTTTGTTAAACATCCCCCCCCCCGCCCCCCGCCAAAGTTATGTGTTCCTCCAATTTTGGCCTCTTGAGCATTCCCAATTTGAATCCTTAAAACCTACCTGTTTAACTAAGCTTTGATCGTTTGTTTGCTAAATCTTGTGTTACACAGTGTAAGTTTGAATCATTACATTTCTGTAAAGTGTCTTGGGAGGGTTTACTATATTAAAGGTGCTATATAAATGCAAGCTATTGTCATTGTACAAATGTGCACTGAGATCATACTGCCTTATTGATCAACCAATCAACAGACATGAGTGATGAGTTAATGAATTTTTCATATTCGTCCTTCATATTTGAGGGAGGAATTTAACATGGGTACTGGGCAAACATTCTGCACAAATAGTACATGACATATTTTTCATCCACCTGAACAAGATGGAACCCTCAGTGTTTTTCATTTCTTGCGTGTGGATGTCACTGGCAAGCCTGGCATTTATTGTCCATGCCCTAATTGCCATTTGAGAAGATGAAGATAGTGATTGAAATGATGAAGAGGCTTATTGATTGCTGCAGAGGGCAGTTAAGTATTAATCATATTAATGTGAGACTGCATTCACATGTAGGCTATATAGTCTAAAGCATAATAATGGACCACTTGCATTTTTAATGACAAGCTGGTTACTTTTACGAATCCCATCTTTAAGTAAGTAGAATGTCTCTGTGTTGCTCCCGATCCCTTACCTTGGCTGCTGTAGCCTCTTTGCTGCTGTTTTATATGTGGAGCTCCAAAGCCCTTTTCAAAATCTGTGCTCCGGTGCATTGTGCAACCATAATGTCTCACAGTGACCATCTGTTCTCCAGCTTTACCAACATCTATGCATCAGTTTGAAAAGGTTAATAGAGTTCCTTGTCTTTCCGTGCCATGTACATTTTTGTATAATTTGGAACATATACCAACCAAAAGAAAACGGCACAGCCAATTTTATTATTGGTTTCTCAAACCATCTTCATTCTTTAGATAACTTCACCCACTGAAACATTTTGTAGTACATCCTATCCAGTAATGAATGCTCCCTGTTTAGAGAGATGCTTCTTAGCATTTTATCAAATCCATTGAAAGGAATGAGACATAAGCATTGTGATCAGTTTATTGTACTGTTAATTTTCTGCAGTTGTGTGAGATGTGTCACATTTCTAGCAGCTTGAAGCTATGATTATATAATAATGACAAAAGTCTTTATTTCACCCACTCCAAATCTTTGAGGTAGTTGATTTGTGTGTGTGTTGTGGAGAAAGTATAGGGTGTGTGTGTGTGTCTCGTATTGAGAAAGCAAAGGGTGAAAGTGTATGTTACTGAGAAGGCATAGGGTGTGTGTGTCATATTGAGAAAGCATAGGGTAAGTGTGTGTGTGTGTGTGTCGTATTGAGAAAGCACAGAGTAAATGTCTTCCTTCTGAGAGACAGCCTAACAGAGTAGATTTTCAATGTGACCCCCTGAATGTACAAATTACATTGTGGAATGAGAACTGCCCAGTTTCCAATTCCGTAATAATTTTAATGTTGATGAAAATCAGGTGCTTTATCTAATTGAGCTCCCATCCCTGCATGGCAAATTCAAAATCTACCCCATGGTGTCTCTACTTCTAGAGATAGTGTTTGACAAATTAATATTAATAAACACACTTATTTCAACATAAAATATTTTATTGTTTGAATAAAGGTTTGTAGGACAAGTAGTGTGAGGAACCTCACTGCTGGAAACTCTACGCATGATTCTTGGATTGGTGCAGCTGCAGCAGCAGCTATGATCTGAGCTCAAGAAAGACAGCAAATCCTCTAGTGTCGCTCCAGCCATAATTCTGTGGATGGCTGACAGCCGGACCCCCTTTTGATCTTTTCAATGTGCTCTTTCTGGCACGCATATTAGGCAATCTGCCATCAAGCCAAATGATCCCTATGGCTTTGAATTGCACCAGGGGCTGGGAGCAAAGACATGGTATATTCCTTACCCTGCTAAAGACAGGCTTAATTTCTGTGGCAGTCTACTGTTGGAAGCCAAAATGCACTAAAACTGCTCTAGTACATGCTGTTGGCCCAGTCAGTGCTTTTATTCCTCTGGTTTAGTACTGACTTCTAATTTGTCTAACCTATAATTGTTTAATAGTGTCATGACTGCTGATTGATGTCAGCACTATGCTGAATTCCAGGGCAGTGCAAATGGTATATGTGCAAGTCCAGTTGGGTTGCAGTTTAGTAGCTGCCTAGTAAAAATTATATAGAAAATCCTGACATGGAACTGGGTCAGTTTAGCCAAGCAGCACAATTGGTAGTTACCTTTGTCGGATCCATGTAAAGGTTACGTATAGGGCCAGTACCTTTTATTACACAATTTGATGCTAAATACATCATCTGAACCCTGTGTCAAATTTACATAGGAAAGGTTGCATAATGGCATATTTGCATCATAAATATAAAAGTTTGTTTGCCTCTCCTGATCCCATATCTTTTTGATTCCGCCTTTACTTCAGCCAACCATTGTTAAATTTAGACATTCTGTCTGCTGTATTCACCAATTCATAGAATCCCTACAGTGCAGAAGGAAGCCATTTGGCCCATCGAGTCTGTACCAACCATAATCCCACCCAGGCTCTATTTCCGCAACCCCACGCATTTACCAAAATGATCCCCCTGACACTAGGGTTAATTTAGCATGGCCAATCAACCTAATCCGCAGATTTTAAACTGTGGGAAGAAACCGGAACAGCACGAGGAAACCCAAGTAGACATGAGGAGAATGTGCGGACTCCACGCAGTGACCCAAGGCCGGAATTGAACATGGAAACCTGGCGCTGTGAGGCAGCAGTGCTAACCACTGTGCTACCATGCCGCCACAAATTCAGTTGCACCTTAACAACCCTCTCTGTTTAAAAAAAAATGTTTCTGTTATCCTCTATCCTATATCTTATGCATATACTCTTGTATGCATGTCACCTTATTTCAAATCCCTCAATCATGAGAAGTAGCCTGTTTCTATCACCTGTGTCCCATTTCCCAAATTTCAAACATCTCCATCAAATCATCCTGTAATGCTCTCTGTTCTCATGAAAGCAGCTTTCAGGTTGTCCATGCATTTTAAAATTTGCACTTCCCCATTTTAAAAACCTAAAATGGGAGCAGGAATAAGCCATATTGCCCCATTTGTCTGTCTTGTCATTCAGTGAGACTGTTCTGGCCTTTTGAGCATCCTCCAATTTAATTGTTGCACCTTTCTTTGGCTGTGCCTTAACCAGCTGATGTCCTAAGCTCTGGAATTCCCTCCCTTAACCTCTCAGCCCCTCTACCACTTGTCCCCTCCTTTCAGACACTCTTTAAAACCTACTTTTTTGACCAAGCTTTGATATCTCCTTCAGTGGCTCCATGTCATATTTTGGTCAATATTGCTTGCTCGTTTGAGATTTCGTACGATGTTTTGCTGCCTTAAGGACATGATATAAAGGCAAGTTGTTGTTGAATTGGTCACATAGCTTAGTTCAGATCCAGTAACTCAGCAGAGGGCATTGATTGAACCAAGTCATGTTTTTACACTCTATGGAGCCAAACCACAATGGAAGGTATATCTACCAACTGAGTCAATGGAGAGAGTTTACATACCACGTCATCTTGGAGGAGAGACAAATCATAGATATTTGCTAGACTCTGGATCTGTGTAACAATTAGAATCCAGTCTGATTTTCCTTTTCAATATCTTCAGCTTGAGTTATCAGTTTTCTCTGTACCTTTCGAGTCTGAACTTTATATTCACGAACATGTGCTGCTCTGATGGAAGGATAGATATAGTCTGAGCACTTGTGTCTTTTAATCAATACCATTGATTATTTGTGAAAGGGTGAAAAAGGGAAAAGAGGAAAGGGAGGGTAACTGTCTTTGTTGCTTAAAAAAAGTGTTGATGAGGTCAGGTGGGAAAGGTTTCTCTGGGGCCCTGTTTATTTTTCCACTTTCTTTGTGCCATCCACCATTACTAGTGTGATGAATTCAAGTCACGTCTTTCATTAGAGGCTCTGTCATATGGACTTGAAATGTTAACTCTCATTTCTCCATAGATGTTGCCAGACCTGCTGAGTTTTTCCAGCATTTATCCTTGGATTTTCCAATAACTTGGAAGACTGTGCTGGGAAACAAAGGTTGAGAATCCCTGCTTTATCAAACAATGGTCACTCACTGCAGGTAAATTTGGACAGTGAGGCAGGAAAATTATCTTCTACACTGTATAGCAGGGGAAACTAGGAGAAAATGAAAGAGGCTAACTGGTGTTGAGGCTGGTAACCCTCTCTCTCTCTCCTTAGTTTGCAAACCAGGTCCCTTGTCTTTGTGATCTTATTCACACAGTAATGGAACATTTGAGCATGAAAGACATCTGGTTGTGATTATCCTCAAAAACTGACTGTATGGCCAAATTCCCCTCCAATGTGATTTTCAAGTTTGCTGATACGCCATTGTAGTGGGTCAGTTCTCAAACCATGACGAGATGGAGTACAGAAAAGAGTTACAGAATCTGGTGAATTGGTGCAACAACAATAACCTCTCCCTAACTGTCATTAAAACAAAGAAGATATTCATCGACTTGAGGAGGCATAATGGAAGACATGTCCCTGTCTACATCAACAGGGATGAAGTGCAAATGGCCGAGAGTTTCTGAGTATCCAGGTCACCAACAATCTGTCCAGGTCTCTCTGATGCTAGGTTAAGAAAGCCCACCAAAGCCTCTTTCTCAGAAGGCTAAGCAAATTTGGCATGTCTGCTACAACTCACCAACATTTAAAGATGCACCATGGAAAGCATCCTTTCCAGATGTATCACAGCTTGATATGCTCCTGCTCTCACCAAGGTCGCAAGAAAGGCCCAGGCCCTCACACAAACCAACTTCCCATCCATGGACTCTGTCTACATTTCAGCTGCCTCGGAAAAGCAGCCAGCATAATCAAGGACAAACATGCACCCTGTACATACTCTTCCACTTTCTTCAGTCGGAAAAAAGATGCAAAGTTTGAGGTCATGTACCAACTGACTCAAGAGTGATTTCTTCCCTGCTGCCACCAGACTTTTGAATGGACCTACCTTATATTAAGTTGATTTTTCTCTCAACCCTAGCTATGACTGTAACACTACATTATTCTGCACCCTCGCATTTCCTTCTCCCCTATGTACTCTATGAATGGTATGATTTGTCTGTATAGCATACAAGAATCAATACTTTTCACTGTATACCAATACATATAACAATAAATCAAAAAATGTTTGCTGGACTTGTTTAAAGTTCAGTAACATAAATGTTCTCCAATGTTGCTAACCATTTGGTAGTGCGACATTGAAATTGTGTTTGGCAGATTACCATGGGAAGTAAAATATCTTTCTCTTGGAAACTCCCTAGGAATAAGAATGGCTTGTTATAGCTCTTGGTCCAATCTCTGAGTCTATGGTATTGGAATGATGTGGCTGGGGCTATTTGATTTGTTGCAAGATATGGTCGGAATAGAATCAAAATACTTAGCTAGTGTTTAAGCTGGAAGTACAGCAGACCAATATCTCTGAACTTCTCTGGGACTGACAGTACATTCTATAGATTTGATTAATCAGGATTCCAACTGATATAGAGTCATCACTTCACTGTCAGGAGCTTTCAAACAATAGTGACTTTTGTTTAAATAGCATCTTTTAATGTAGAAAAGTGACCCTATAGACGTCTGATAAAGGAAAATGGACACTGAACAAAATAACTTGTACTCTAAAGTGCCTTTCACACTGTGGATGTCCCAAAGTGCTTTACAACCAACTGAGTACTTTTGGAATGTAACCAATCTTGTAGGAGGTGTTAATTTGCATTCAGCAAAATCCCACAAACAGCAGCGATAATGATCAGATCATTTGTTGGAGTGAGATCAGTTGAAGGATAAATATTGGCCTGTGACAAAGGAGAGCACTCAACTGCACTTCATAATTCCATCCACCTGAGAGGACCTTCTGACTAAGGTCAAGGGTAGGATCAAGCCCAAGATCACGTGTAAGCCTCCTCTTGTCAGCTTGGACAAAGAACAAAGAACAACCCAGCACGGGAAACAGGCCCTTCGGCCCAACGAGCCCGCGCCGCCGCATCACCCTACACCTATTCTACCCTGCATGTCTACGAATGGGACCCTACTCAGTCAGATTCAGGGAAGAAATAGTGTCAATTTGGTAGAAACCGATTAGCCTAAGAGCACATCTTTGGGGTGTGGGAGGAAACCGGAGCGCCCGGAGGAAACCCACGCAACCACAGGGAGAATGCGCAAACTCCCACAGACACAGGCCCAAATCCATGTATCTGCACAGCTAGCAGTGCTAGTTACTGAGCTGTTGCGGCGCCCGTCTATCGGTCCAGGATCAAGCACACACACCGACATGAAGTACTAGGCCACTCCTGGACTTCCAAGAGCAGCCCACGCACGACCCGCCGTGTGTATGCCCCTCGCTTGACACGAGGTGGACCTCCACCTGTGGAATAAAGACAAAAAATATTAATCATACAGCCTGCCCTTCCGGTGTCTCCCGAGGTTTAACCCTATTTAATAGCCCCTACCATATCCCTCCATTCTCGTTTCACTCATGTGCCTATCTAACTGCATCTTAAACGAGTCCAACGTTCCTGCCTCCACCACCCTACTCGGTAGCGCATTCCAGACCCCCACAACTCTCTGCGTAAAGAACCTTCTTCTTACCTCCAAATTATACCTCCCCCCCCTCACCCTTAAGTGATGACCTCTCGTGTTCGTACCCAGTCTAGGGAGCAGTCTCTCACTATTAACTCTATCTATTCCCTTCAGTATCTTATATACCTCTATCATGTCCCCTCTCAATCTCCGTCTTTCCAAGGAGAATAGCCCCAGTCTCTTCAATCTCTCCTCGTAACCCAGTCCCCCCATGCCAGGCAACATCCTGGTAAACCTCCTCTGCACCCTTTCCAGAGACTCCACGTCCTTCCGGTAGTAAGGTGACCAGAACTGGACGCAGTACTCCAAATGCGGTCTAACCAACGTTCTGTATAACTGAAGCATTAGACGGCAGCTTTTATACTCTAAGCCCCTTCCTATAAAGGCTAACATCCCATAAGCCTTCCTAACAACGTTCTCCACTTGTGACGCAACCTTCATGGATTTGTGAACCTGCACTCCCAGGTCCCTCTGTACGTCTGTACTCCTAATCGGCCTACCTTTTATCACATAGCTCCTCTCTGCATTATTCCGTCCAAAATGCATCACCTCGCATTTGTCAGGATTAAATGCCATCTGCCACCTATCTGCCCACTGCACCAACCTATCTATATCCTGTTGTATCACCTGACAATCCAGTTCCGTACCCGCCAACCCTGCCATCTTGGTGTCATCAGCAAACTTGCTGATCACACCACCTACGCCCTCTTCTAAGTCATTTATGTAGACTACAAAGAGGAGAGGTCCCAGTACTGAGCCCTGCGGCACACCACTGGTCACTGGCCTCCAGCCCGACAAGGTACCCTCCACAACTACCCTCTGTCTCCTATTTCCCAGCCAGTTCTCAATCCACCTAGCTACCTGGCCTCGTATCCCATGCGCCTTAACCTTTTCTACCAGCCTACCGTGAGGGACTTTGTCAAATGCCTTACTGAAATCCATATAGATGACATCAACGGCTCTCCCATCGTCAACCGTTTTTGTCACCTCCTCAAAGAATTCCACCAGATTCGTAAGGCAAGACCTCCCTCTAACAAAGCCATGTTGCGTATCCCTAATCAGATCGCAACGCTCCAAATGGTCATACATCCTACCCCTAAGTATTTTTTCCATTAACTTCCCTACCACCGACGTCAAACTCACCGGCCTATAATTCCCAGGGTTATCCCTACTACCTTTTCTGAACAACGGGACCACATTTGCTACCCTCCAGTCTTCTGGGACCTCACCTGTGTCCAAAGAAGAGACAAAGATGTGCGCCAGAGGCCCAGCAATTTCATCTTTCGCCTCCCTAAGCAGCCTGGGATAAATACCATCAGGCCCCGGAGCTTTATCCGTCCTTACGCTACCTAAAAGCCCTAGCACTTCCTCTCTCGTAATAACTATATCCTGCAACTGAACCTCCGCTCCCTCCAAGAGACCGCACGATTCCGAACCCCTCTCCTTCGTGAATACCGATGCAAAGTATTCATTCAGGAGCTCCCCCATTCCCTCCGACTCAATACACAACTCTCCACTCTTGTCCCTAAGAGGACCAATTTTCCCTCTAACTACTCTCTTGCCTCTAATATAGGAATAAAATGCCTTAGGATTTTCCTTAATCCTACCAGCCAAAGCCATCTCATGCCCTCTCTTTGCCCTTCTAATTCCCCTTTTTAGCTCCCTCCTACTCTCTCTATATTCCTCCAGCGCACACTCCGTACCCATTTGTTTTGACCTAACATACGCCTCCCACTTCTTCCTGACCAAGTCCTCAATATCCCCCGTAATCCACGGCTCTCTAATCCTACCTTTCCCATCCTTTCGCTTAACCGGAACATACCTCCCCTGCAACCATTTCATTTTGTCCCTAAAAGCCTCCCACTTGCCAACCGTGGACTTGCCAGCTAACCTTGCATGGACCTTGCATGCCTCTCTTGGGGGGACCGTGAATTGGATACAATTTGAATTGGTTTTTGCAGCAAGCAAGGAGATGAATTAAGGGCTTGCCCTGTCCAGTCTGTGCATTGGCTATCTAACTGTGACAGGAATAACATAAAAAAAAACCTGAGGGCACTGAGCTCAGCTTAATGTCTCATCTGAAAAATGGAACCTCAGACAGTGTATCACTCACCCAGTACAATGCTGAAGTATCACTCTGAATGTCAGGCTCAAGTCTCTGAGGTGGAACTTGAATCCATTACATTCTGATTTCACAACATGATGGAAGCTATGGTTATAATATCAATTTCCTCAGTGACCTGCGTGATCAGTTTTGTCCAGTTTTGCATTATAGTGAATGCTACAAAAGGCAGGATATTTCTTCTTTGTTTACTATTGAATTGGGCAGAGGTCTCCATTTTGATTTGAACCATTGTGGCACCTTTTGGATATCAGTTTTTGCTCTGAATTTCTTTCAAAAGTATGTGCAAATTCTAATGGACCTATGGATTTGTTGCAGAAACTTGTAAAAAATATATTTTCCATTTGTAATATTCGTAGCCAACGCTTTCCCATCTTTTATTTAAGAGGAGAACTGCAGTTGGTAAGTCAACATCAGGTTGACCCATTGGACAGAAACTGTCCAAATTTTTAATGTCTGTTTTAATAAAAATATTTGGGAGAAATCTTCTTTTGAAAATATTCACTGCAGCTGCTACTTGATAGAATTCTTTTGAAAGAACAGGGGATACTACTTCCATTTAATTGGTTGTTCTGTGTATATAACCCAGAGAAACTAGAAATGTTGGGATTATTCTCCTTACAGCAGAGAAGGTGAAGGCATTTATTAAGGAGTTTTGACAGAGTGAATAAGGTGGACAGGGGTGTGGGGAACAAAACGACACAGGTAAGGAGAGCAATTCTCCCATCCCGCTGTGCTGCTTTTTTAGCACAGTGAGCCGGGAGACTCTAGTAACCGCCAATTTGCGCTGGGCATCTGGACCCAAAAAAAATTCTAAATGTTGAATTCGGGGGGGGGTGCGGGGAGTGGGTCAAGGCTGGCCCGGACATGCACAGTCGGGGGGCCAGTAATCAGGCTGTGGGGTGGGGAGTTAGTAGGGCAGCAATGCGGGTTGTGGAGCTGGCCAGCAATCGGGAGGCCAGCAGACAGGGGCCATTGCAAACACGACAATCTCAGCACTGACAGATCAGCACATGCTCAATGGCCCGCTCTCCAGTGGTAATAGGCCCTGCCCACTAATTTTTGGAGCGATTCATACTCGTGCACTCTGCAGTGCATAGAGTGTGGGAGATTCATTTTGAAACTCCCACTGAAAAGAAGCATGATTCACTCCAGTTTTTACGCAAATTCGACATTTTAGAATTTTTTTGGGGGAGAATCAAGGGGATGAGAAGTTTTGTAATGTGGCGAGTTGTTACGATCTGATTGAAAGCTGTTGTAATAGTAATTTCCAAAATGTGATCAACCAAGCTGTTCTGTGTTGGCTTTCTGAAGCAGACATTAAATGTTAGCCTTGGCTGGGATGCCCACATCCTGAGAATAATGATGTGTGGTGTGGTCAACTGTACCAATATTGATGGACAAATTCGCTCTTTGTCCAAAATGCTTGTCTGCTCAGTTTTTGACTCCTGTTAGCCTGCTTGCTCCACCACACTTAACCTAAATGTTTCACTAATCAGACTGAATGCATTGGTAAAAAATCCAGTTCAGAAGGGCAAAATCTACAGCTGTATTGTGGTTTGATTTCTCAATTTGGGGATAATTAGTGAAAACAAAATAAAAACATTTCAACAGTTTGAAGTGGACATCTGATTCAAGTGGCCACTTTGGAATTAATTATTGCAGCTTACCTGCAGTTTCTACCAAAGAATGAATAGTTTACCCCCGTTGTGTAATTTCTTTTGAGTTCTATTCTCAAATGATCAGTGTTAATCTTTTGCCTCTACAAATCTAATCCATATTGTGGATTGTCTGTAGCAATTCATTGGAGAGGTTTATCATAATTTTTTTTCCCTCTTTTTGGAAGTGGCCTAATATATTGCATAAATTGTAGCATTAAATTTTGCAACAACCAAAACTTTGTCAGGCCAATACATTCTGTGGCATTTTTGTTTTATTCTGCAGCCTTTGCTTGCTGTGACATGCCCTGATTTTTACCTGCTGCCTAGGATACTTTGTGATCGTTCAGTCAAGTTGTGGGTGGGTGGGAGGGCAATGCCTAATCCTGTAGGTCAGATGCCTGATTTTGTTTAAGTTCATCTTGAGGAATAGAAATAACTTGAAAGGAAGAATAAATCTTTCACAACGTCAGGACAGCTCAAAGCACATTACACCTAAACAAGTACTTCTGATTAGCAGTCACTGTTGTAAGGTACAAAACGTGGCAATTTGTGCACAGCAAGTTCCACCAAACTGCTATAACCAGTTCATTGAATCCCTACAATGCAGAAGGAGGCCCATTGAGTCTGCACTGACCACAATCCCAGCCAGGCCCTATTCCCGTAACCTTACTTATTTAACCTGCTAATCCCCCTGACACTAGGGTCAATTTAGCTTGGCCAATCAACCTAACCCACACATCCTTTGGACTGTGGGAGAAAACCAGAGCACCGGAAGGAAACTCACACAGACATGGGGAGAACGTGCAAACTCCACATAGACAGTGACCTGACGCCTGAATTGAACCCAGGTCCCTGTAGGTGTGAGGCAGCAGTGCTAACCACTGTGTCACCACAGATAATCTGTTTAAGATGTTGGTTGAGGGATATGTGAGGCACAGGAGACAGGAGAACCTCTCTTCTTCACAGTGCCATGGAATCTTTTGTGCCAACCTGAGAGGGCAATTGGGACCTCGGTTTAACATCTCATCCAAACTACAGCATCTTCAGTGTAGTGTGGAACTCTCTTGGTACTGCACCAGAGTGTTGACCAATGTTTTATAATTCTCGCATCTTTGGCATGGGGCTTGAAGCCACAACCTTCTGACTCCGATGTGAGAGAGTTGAGGTCTACTGAGCCGTAGCTACCAGGTACAGTACTGTTTGGCTGTGGGGAAGGGGTATGGTGTGTGTAGTTTTTAATTACAAGATAGCCCTGCTTGACATTTTCTCAGCATTCAGTAGCGCACTGAATGTCACGGAAATATTTGGCAACACAACACATTGTTAGAATTGATCAAAAGTTACCTCATTTTGCACCCGAGGTGTCGGCAGAAGTGTAGAATCTAGAAACAATACCACAGTGTAAACTTGCATTTAGGCTGCATCTCACATAAAGGTGACACTTCAAAGTTGGGGGTTGTTCTTGGTGGTGGAAGGAAAGTCGGGGGTGGGGGGTTGGGGAGAGAAATTATTTACTTAAAGTTGCATCACAATGATGTTTGACTTAAAATATATATAGTTATCACCTACTCTAGTACAATGTTTAGTTCTATTTTCTTATTTTTTTCCAAACATCTTCACAGGGCAGAAATTATCACTAGTTTTGACTTGTCATCTCTTAATCTTTGATTTCGATGCTCAATGCAGAAGTTAACACTTTTTCACCATTAAAATAGAATACCATTTGTCTAGTTATCACAATAATAAAATAATTTAACAATATTATACTGTACATGGAAAGAGTGGACTATTCAGCCTCTTGAATCTTTTCCATCATTCAATTAGATCGTGGTTGATCTGTATTTTAACTTCATCCACATATTTTGGTTCTCTAATCCTTAATTCTGTAGTTCTGGAAAGAATAAATAAGTATAATAATAAGTTGGTAAGTAATAAGTATTTTGTTCCTTCGGGTCTCTCACTGGGCCGTTATAAGTTCATAATCAGGAGTTTGTAGCCCACCTGGGGGCATTGGGCTGTTCGACCCAATAAATCGATACTGGTATTTATGCTCCACTGAGGATTTTTCCATCTCGCTCCAACAATGTGCTCTTCAATACAATCAGAGTGTTTTTATACTATCTTGGGTGGCACAGTGGTTAGCACTGCTACCACACAATGCCAGGGACCTACGTTCAATTCCAATCTTGGGTGACTGTGTGGAGTTTGCATATTCTCCCAGTGTCTGTGTGGGTATCCTCCAGGTGCTCCATTTTCCTCCCAAACTCGAAAGATGTGTAGATCAGGTGGAATGGCCATGCTATGTTGCTCCTTAGTGTCCCAAGATGTGTAGGTTAGGCGGTTAAGTGGGATAATTACATGGGATTATGGGAATGGGATCTGATGAGATGATCTTGCAGTGAGACGGTGCAGACTTGATGGACTGAATGGTCTCCTTCTGCACTGTTGAGATTCTATTCTATAAACTGTATTAAAATCCATAACATTAGTGAGTAATAGTGCATATGCTGTGATGGTCTCATCTATATGGGAGGTCGTGTGGCACTGTGAGTGGTATCCCTGCCTCCAAGTCAGAAGCTCCAACTTTGAGTCCTATTTCTAAGAGGTGCATTAATAACGTGGCCAAAATGTTTGATTAGATTGATTATCAACCTGGAAGTCCTTTCAATATACCTATGGCAGGCAGTAAAATCGTGAGAGTCTCTGAACTAGCCACATTTGATGCAGAGTGATGCCCCTAAGCTGGCAACAGGCTAGCAACCTGTTCCAGGCAAAGCTAGCAACCTGTTCCAGGCAAAGCTAGCTATGGAAACAGACATAAGCACATACCTGATTCATGTGTCACTAAATATGGGAAAGTTTCTAAATTATCTCTATTTGTAAATACTCATATGGATCAACATGCAACAATAGTTGCCAGAGAGTGACAACTAGGGGATTTTCGCAGTAACTTCATTGCAGTGTCAATGTAAGCCTACTTGTGACAAATAAATAAACTTAAGCTTAATGCCTGAGGAATTATGCTTTTGATCACTTGTGAAACATCTTTAGCATTAAAAAATCAAATATAAAATTCTTAATTTGTTACTTAGTCTTTGACATTCGTGACTAATGTTCTTCAATGCATTCAGTGTCTTAATTGCTAAACTAATGTGATTTGTATCAAAGCCAACAATGCTGTCGTTTTTATCTTCGTGTATCCTGAATACGTAGCTTGTGTCTCCAGTTAGCAATGTGGTTTGTACGAATCAGCAGAATGGGAACTATACATAAAGAACACATTGACAAATTCCTTGTTGCATTGTCTCTTGGTATGTTAGCACTTGAATTGATAAGACACAAGATTGGACTTGTGATTGTTGCCTTGCCTGACAAAGTTGGCTACTTGCCAACTTTGGATGAAACATCTGGGACTTTGAGCGGTGGTGCGGCATTTGTCCCAGGGAGTAAATTTCACTCGTTTCCAAACGCATTTTAATTTGAAATGTCTCTACAGGAAAGATAATGATAACACAAATTGTTAATCAGGACTGTACAGGCTGCACTACTTTTTATCTCTAGAGGCTAGGGTGTGACCTCATCAAGGTCGTTAAGATTGTGAAAAGTCTTGTTAGGTTAGACGTGGAGATCCTGTTTCCACTTGTTTGTGAGCTGTAAATATAAGATAATTATTAATAACTCAAATCAGGAAGTTGGATGAAACAACAGCTTAGTGACTATCACTGTTAGCTGTGCAGATACACGGATTTGGGCCTGTGTCTGTGGGAGTTTGCGCATTCTCCCTGTGGTTGCGTGGGTTTCCTCCAGGTGCTCTGGTTTCCTCCCACACCCCAAAGATGTGCTCTTAGGCTGATTGGTGTACCAAATTGACCCTACACTATTCTCCCCTGAATCTGGCTACATTAGGGGTTCCATTCACATACACACAGGGCAGGGTAGGTGTAGGAGGATGCTTTGTTGAAGAGGCGGCGCGGGCTTGTTGGGCCGAAGGGCCTGTGTCCCGTGCTGGGTTGTTCTTTGTTTTGTTCTTTGTTCTTTGAGAAGATGAAACCGGTTATCAAAAGGAATAGATGAGAATAGAATTAATACAATTAGGAGGTAATTAGATAAATCCTTGAGAATGCTCTGGCGCAGTGGTTTTTTAAGTTCATTTATAGGATGTGGGCATCGCTGGCTAGGCCATTCCTAATAGCCCTTCAGAAGGTATTGTTATTGGGTTAGTAGTCCAGAAACCCAGAGTCGTTCTCTGAGGACTCCAGTTTGAATTCCACTGTGGCAGATGGTGAAATTTGAATTCAATTGCAAAACCCTTCCGGTTTACTAATGTTCTTACTCAGTCTGGCCTACATGTGACTCCGGACCTACACCAATGTTGACTCCTCTTAAAATGCCCTTTGAAATGTATGGCCTAGAAAGCCACTCAATTCGAGGGCAATTGGGGATGGGCAGTAAATGCTGGTCCAGCCAATGATGTCCACATCCCATAAGGGAATTGAAAAAAGAGCGAGTAAGGAATAGGGGAATACTTTGTTTAAAGTTTTAATGTTTATTTATTGGTGTTGCAGGCTTACATTAACACTGCAGTGAAGTTACTGAGAAAATCCGCTACTGTGCTTGTTCAGGTACACTGAGGAAGAATTCAGTATGGCCAATGCACCTAATCAGCACGTTCTTCGGACTGTGGGAGGAAACTGGAGCACCAGGAGGAAACCCACACAGACACAGGGACAACATGCAGACTCCGCACAGATAGTGGCCCAAACTGGGAATCGAACCCGGGTCCCTGGCGCTGTGAGGCGGCAGTGCTAACCACTGTGCCACCACATTACCCCCTTACCAAAGGGAGGAGGCTCATATTCAGCATAAACATTTGTATGGACTATTTCTTTGTTTTATGTAAATTTTATTGAGCTCTGTTTATATGGGCTCTTTCCTCACTAAATGCTGAAGTCTCAGATGTTTTTCATGTGTGAATTGAATCAGTGAATGGCAAGTGGTGATCCTTCAGTTGACTCTTTCTAACAGAGATCTCTGGATAGGGAATGGGACAAGTGGGATCTTCGCCCCTGGGTTTACTGAAGTCAATAGAACAGATGTATTATTGAAGATAAAGATTTAGTATATCTGAATCAAATGATCCTATTAATGGAGGGCTTGACAACTTATCTTATTAATCCTGCAGTCCTCAACAGCTTAATTCTGAAATGCTGTACGATGTAATCCTGCAGAAAGAATCTACTTCCATTTGTTTCCCTTGAGTTTGCTGAAATATTGTTGCCTAAAGCAGTGTCCTAATTTTCTCCTGTTCTTAAGTGCTGTAAACAAAGTCTGGGTACGCGTTCACGTGTGACGCGAGCTGTCTGTGCTCGTGTAATCTTACTCTGAGCTTGTTGTTTTGATATCTCCCTGCTGTTCTTCCGAGAACAATATGAAATTGTAAAAAGATTCTTCAACTGTTTTGACAGTGTGGTAAGTGAGCACTTCTTCCATGACTGTGACAGTCTTTCTCTCAGTCAATTTGAAGGTCAGTCCTATTCAGGTGGAAGGTTTTACGAGTTCCCACTGTCCGTGCAATGAGGGGTTTATTATTCACACCCATTGGAAGCAAGGATTCAGCCAGCTTGCTGTTAACGTTGAGTTCTAAAGCAGAGCAATGGGACGGTCTGGAGGATTTCAAACCTCACCTTCTGACTCTGGTGGAAATGCTGGCACTAAGATAAAGATTCCTATTTGTTTTTCTGTCTTGGTCACTTTCCACTATTTCCCAGGCAATGCTTTTCCCCTTGAAAATTTTTCTCCAATTTTGATATGTGGAAAAACTTTATTAATGCCTTTTTTTTAATGTGAGGAAGGCATCTTTAAACATGTTTGAGAAAACTGAGATGGGCCTTGCGCCTTTATAAGCAGTTGAGAGATGATCAAAGGCCTGAGTGAAGATGTAACTGTTTTCTGTATCTTGTTGAATGTGACCAAGCTCTGTTATTTCCTAGGAATGAATTACATAAAATGTGCGACACAGAAATTGGTCATTTCCTCCATGTTGAGCACAAACAGTAACATGATTTGTTTCAGTCTCCCGATATATTCAACGATAGAGCATCCACAATCCTGTGAGGCAGAAAATTCCAATCTGAGTGAAGAAATTTCTCCTCGTCTTAGTCCTAAATGACTGGCCCCTGATCATGAGGCTGTGTCCCCGTGTTCCAGCTTTCTCAGCTTGAGAAAACAACGTTTCCGCCTGCCCTGTGTTGTCTGCGAAATATTCTGTACGGACGTTTTGACCAGTTTATCACCCAAACCACATTTACCCAGCTGCTCTTACTCTGAGACAGACAAAGGACTGTGGTTCAAACTTGGCTTTCTTAAAAACACTTGAAGGTTAAAGAAACAATTCTTACCTTTTTCCCCAAACTAGGCTAATTGCCTGGGAAACAAATACCACCTGTTTTGGTAAAGTTGATTGGATTTGTTGGATTCAATTCACAGCCTTTCATCAAAGGACAACGACTCTCAAGCCAGGAACGAATCTAGTGAATTCTCACTGTAACACCTCCAAGGCAAGTATATTTTCATTAGGTGTGGAGACCATAATAGCACAGAGTACTCCTAAATCACACCCAATCCCTGTACAATTATAGCAAGATTTCCTTATTCTTGTTCTCCAATCCTCTTACAATAGAGACAAGCATATCATTTGTTTTCCTTGTACAAGTATGTACCCAAGTTTATCTGAAAGTCAACATTTTGGGGCGGCGTGGTAGCACAGTGGTTAGCACTGCTACTTCACAGCTCCAGGGACCTGGGTTCGATTCCTGGCTTGGGTGACTGTCTGTGTGGAGTTTGCACATTCTCCCTGTGTCTGCATGGGTTTCCTCCCACAGTCCAAAGATGTGTGGGTTAGGTTGATTGGACATGCTAAAAAAAATTGCCCCTTAGTGTCCTGAGATGTGTAGGTTAAAGGGATTAGCAGGATATGGGGGTAGGGCCTGGGTGGGATTGTGGTTGGTGCAGACTCGATGGACCCAGTGGCCTCTTTCTGCACTGTAGGGTTTCTATGATTCTGTAATTTGCAAGCTTTGTGCTTTATACAAAGTATTTTGCTTTTCTATCCTTACCCCTCACTCTTCCCATATAGCATTCAGCCTGCCACCTTTGTGCCTACTCACTTAACTTGTCTAAAACTCTTCTAGCCTCTCTGTGACCTCCACATTTTATTTGCGCATAGATTTGTATAGTTAGCAAACTTGGATGACGAGACCGAGAGTAAATCACCAAAGCCATGAAGATAAATTGTAAGCAGCCGAGCTCCAGCACTGCTCCTTGCAGCAATCCACTAGTCTCACACTGCTAATTTCAAAATGCCTTGCTTATTATCCCTACCCTTTTGCTTTCTTTCCATTAACCAAACCTCTGTCCTTACTAATATTTATCTCTGTGTCTTACTGGGTGAAAACGTGTAAGAGTACATAGACTTTTATTTGGAAGATAAGTGCTACATCTGCTGGTTCCCCTTTAATTACCCTCGTAGTTACATCCTCAGAAAAGTTAATGAATTTGTCAAACATGATTTTCCTTTTGTGAAACTATATAAGACGAGACAAAATTAATTGTTAAGTCATCCCACTCTGCTTAAAGAAGTTCCTTCTTAATCCGGGCAGCATGGTAACGCGGTGGTTAGCATTGCTGCTTCACAGCTCCAGGGACCTGGGTTCGATTCTCTGGCTTGGGTCACTGTCTGTGTGAAGTCTGCACATTCTCCTTGTGTCTGTGTGGTTTCCTCTGAGTGCTCTGGTTTCCTCCCACAGTCCAAAGATGTGTGGGTTAGGTTGATTGGCCATGCTAAAATTGCCCCTTTAATGTCCTGAAATGCATAGATCAGAGGGATTAGTGGGTAAATGTGTAGGGATATAGGGGTAGGTCCTGGGTGGGATTGTGGTCAGTACAGGCTCGATGGGCCAGATGGCGGCCTCTTTGTGCACAGTAGGGTTTCTGTGAATCCAGTATTGATTTTATTCACAATCATCTTTTCTTTATGCTCCCTAGTTTTAGCTGCATCTACGTGGCACATTATTTCAGAACGTTAAAGATTTCTATTGGGTCATTCATCAGCTTTCTCTTTCCTAGAAAAGAGAGCCAAAGCCTGTTCAATCTTTTTCTGAAAGGTATAAATTGCAGTTCTGAGGTTTTTTGCTGGAGACCAAAGATATTCACAATACTCCAGATAGGAGCTAATTCACTACATTCTTGATTCTGTAAATGTTTAACATCACTTATTTGCTTTTCAATTCTATTAACCTAGAAATGAACACCATTTCATTGTTTGCTTTATTTATGACTTTGTTCATAGTTACTTACAATGGATCTGTGATACTGATGTTTGCAAATGTTATATTTTCTTCACTATAATGCCAGTGGCCTTACTCCACAATTCCCTGCCCTGTAGGTAGCACATTGGCAAGATTCTTGCATGTGAAGGGCATTGCTGCTCCCATAAAATTGTTGGATATTTTTAATTTGTGGTTTTGTAACTGGGTTGCTAGATTGCAGCTCGAATTGTTTGCCTCTGTCACTTGACTGTTTTTGTTCTAAAGCTAGCACAAGATTGATGCCAGAACTCTGTTCTCTACTCTCCAAACCTCAAGTCTTCCAAACTGACACTTTATCACGCTTGCCCCTCATTCGTATTTTATATTAATTCCCTGACCGCGAGTGTTGCTGGAAAGGCTGACATTTGTCACCCATCTCTAGTTACTCATAGTGGTGAGTTTTTTTCTTTATCGTCCATGTGGTTTGAGTGTTGAGGGTGGGAATTCCAGGATTTTGAGCCAGCGATGATAACAGAATGACTAATATACTTCCAGGCCAGCAATGTGGAGGACTTGGAGCAGAGTTTAAATTTGGATGGTATCCTATTTTTATGCTGGGTGGTAAGGTTTGTGGGTTTGAGAGGTGTTTGCAATAAAAGCTTGTGGATGGTGAGCCCTGCTGCCCTGTTCTTCTGGTGGCAGAAGCAGTGAATGTTTAAGGAGGTGCGTGGGGGCAAAGTGAAGTGGGCTAGTTTATCCTGGGTGATGTTGAGTTTCCTGAGTGTTGGATTTGCACTCATCCAGGCCAGTGAAGCATATTCATCGCACTCCTACCTTGTGCCTTTGTTAACTTTGTCTGTCTGTCTGTGGATGCTGCGCCTGCTGAGCTTTTCCAATATCTTCTGTTTCTGTTGTTGGTGTTGGAGATTGGATTCCAGCTCACTGGGAGTAAATTATGCAGGGAAGTGTGATGTTGAACATGAAACCATTCAGCCCTCAGCAGTGGGGCTGGAGAACTTAGTTCTAGTTGGAGCTAGCACGGGCTGGAGGGTTTGAATGGCCTTCCTTGGATGCATGTTGCTTGGTTGTGTGAAGGAAGCTGGCTAGTGAGCAGCCTCTTGGACCTTGCCAAATAGCTGACCCCTAATCCTGTCATCACTCAATTTCTGCACAGGTGCACAGGCTGTCCTCCTGAATACTGACCAGGCATGAGAGAAACTTGGCTGACTTATTCATTTAATAAAATCTCACTGGCCTAAGGAACTGAGTAGACTGAACATGGAGGCATTGTAGAAGGATTAAAGCTAACAAAATGCTTTAACTTGGAAGATTGAATAAGGAATGGGATTTTATGATTTTTGGCTGGATATTTTGGATAATATGTTTAAGTAGGATATGTTGTAATACATTTTCTTAAAATGTAAATCTGTGCTTCTGCTTTGAGAAGCAATAAAAGATTATCTTTTTTTAGCTATAGTTTTGACATTTCTCCTGTCTGTATGGACTGATAAACATCCGTGTTTTTAGGATCCAACTAAAATCCTCCTGTCAGCTCAAAGAAAGCAGGACAGTATGTTCCTTGACGGTGTATGCTCACACTGCTTTGGGAAAAAGTTGCACTCAAAATCTCGCCTTCATATTCTTGAAATAGCCCTAGGCATTTCATAGCTGACAAAATCCTGCAGCATGCCTGCTATCAACCCAGTTTCTCGATTCATTCCTTTTCCACGTTTGTTTCTTAGTCTGGACATTGGATGGTCAGTGCTCCAAATAAACTCTACCCTAGAATTTAGAATGATATGGCAAAAAAGGAGGCCATTTGGCCCACTTCCCTGCTTTTCCTCCACAGGCTTGAAGGGCTGAATGGTCTACTTGATTCCTAGTTTCTATGCAAATGTGCAACATTTTCCTGTTTTATCCAAATCCCTTTTCTCAGTTATTTTTGGACCTGTTTCCACAACCCTTTTACACAATGTGTTCCAGATCATGACAGCCCTCTGAATTTGTTTTAATCCTAATGTCACCTTTAGTTCTCCTAGTTACTTTAAATTTGTATCCTTTGGTTGCTGACCCTTCCGTTATTTCCCCTTGCTTAGGCATTCAAAATCTTGATGGATTTTTCAAAAGTTAATCCATCACAGGACTTTAGACTTGGACTCCCTTTCCCCTTCTATCTCCTCTGAGTACTTGCTTTAAGACCAGAATGTGTTATTTCTAATTGTTGCATTGCCTAAATAACCTGAAATCTCTGTGCGTACCTGCACGCTTGTTTTGGCACCAGGCGTCCTTCCATTGCTTCCTTTATTTTCCCTTCCCTTTTCTTAGTACCTATTAATCTTTCTTTCTTCAAGCTCCTTTTTTCTGTCACCTATTCTTTGGTACATTGCTTTCCCCATTTCTACTCCTTGCCATTCTACTTTTTTTCTATTGATTTCCAAGGCTTGATTCTATCTTGTGTGTGTTTTTCTCTCTCTGCATTCTTCAGGGAGCCTGTTTTAAGGTATGTTATTTTCTTCTTATGAGCGGTAACCTGCTCTTTTGCTTCCTGCCCGGAATAGAAACATAAAAACTAGAAGCAGCAATAGGCCCTTTGAGCCTGCTCCACCATTCATTTTGATCATGGCTGATCATCGAGTTTAATAACCTGACCCCACCCTCCCACCCCTTCCCCCCCATAACCCTTGATCCCTTTAGTCCCAAGAGCTATATCTAATTTCTTCTTGAAATCGGACAAAGTTTTGGCCTTCACTACATTCTTGATAGTGAATTCCACACATTCACCCTCTTTGGATGAAGAAATTCCTCCTCACCTCAATTCTAAAAGGTTTATCTCTTATCCTCAAACTATGACCCTTAGTTCTGCACTCCCCCACCCTCTTACTGAATCTACCCTGACTGACCCTGTTAGAATGTTATAGGTTTCTAATGAGATCCCCTCTCACTCTTCTAATACTTGCTAGGGAGGTAACCTCACCAAACTCATTCCCCTTCAGCTCACCTCTCCTCTACCACTGCCCCCTGGTACTAATTACCATCCCCACACTTTTCCACATTTTCCTCCAAGATGTCAGTTCACTCCCAGCCATCTGTGTCCTTATTGTGGATGAACGCATTGACATCCTGGGCTATGACTGAACTTGACTTGTGTGAAACAATCAAGAGCTAAGTGAACAGCAAATTTGTGTTTTTCCTTTCCGCTGTGCCTCTTGAAAGCCTATGTGATTTCCCTGCGCTCCTCCTGCAATTTTGTGAATATATAATATCAGCCTGTATTAGATACATAGGTGGTGCAAGCAAATAAATGCTCCCGTTGGCTGCTCTGGAAAGCTTTACTTTATCTCAGTATTTGTGCATAGGGGACTTACAATGACCACTCTGCACACAACAACTGTTATCAGAACCTGAGATGAAAGCAAATTACTGCGGATGCTGGAATCCAAAACAAAAACAGAAAATGCTGCAAAACCTCAGCAGGTCTGACAGCATCTGTGGGGAGAGAATAGAGTAATGTTTTGAGTCAGGATGATCCTTTATCTTACTAAGAGTCCTTGTTCTCTCTGAACAGATGCTGCCAGACCTGCTGAGATTTGCCAGCATTTTCTGTTTCAGTTACCTGAACCTACTCCATTATGTATAAATATTTTAATTAGCTGAAGTCTGTAGACAGTTTCAAATCCCACCAAAGAAGTTTGTGAATTTGGGTTCACGTGGGAAAACAATCTGGATGTAAAACGAACAGCGACCATAAAGCTGCCTGATTTAAAAAGATAAACAACAGTTGGTTAAATAAGGAAAATAAACCTTCAGCGCTTTCCTGCTATGGGCCTATTTGTGACTCCAGTCTCCTCAATGTGATTGGCTTTGAACAGTTATCTGAAGTGACCTATTTTATCAGAAACTGCAAAAACAGTTGAAAAATAAAAAAGCCCAGCACCACATTCTGTGGGTAACTGGAGATGGGTAAATAGAGACCAGTGGCACTTGCATAGCAAGAATGCATTTTGATAAAGCTGTGTTTGCATGTCAGTTAATTCCAGGTGATTTTTACAACCTTCTAATTGGCATCTACAACTATTCAGAGTGAACAATGGATTATTGATAACAGTGACGCAGAGTTCTGTTAGAATAGAACAATTGCTATGGGTAAATGATGGCAAACTGCTAAGTAAAAATAGTAACCAGGCTGATGTGATGAAATTCATCTCTACTGTAAGTTGGACTGCAGTCGAGAGATAACGTCTTTGCAATCAGTCTTCACTTATTCTGATTGCATTTTTAATTGGGTACTGTGCTGCAACATAGATTAAGAAGTGGAAGCTGTGTGTAAAGTTAGGCAAATAATGATAGTCAAGCAGCAAAAAAGACATAGGAAGTCATCAAATATGTGCAATGAGTATGCCATTTATTTTGGTTATTGTAATATATAATGAATTTAAAACAAGAGTGTATAGGTTTACAGTGAGAGGGAAGAAATACAAAGGTTCCAGAGGGGCAATTTTTTCACACAAAGGGTGGTGAGTGTCTGGAATGAGCTGCCAGAGGTGGGTACAATTTTGTCTTTTAAAAAGCGTTTAGACAGTTACATGAGTAAGATGGCTACAGAGGATTAATGGCCAAACATGGGCAATTGGGACTAGCTTATTGGTTTTACAGAAAAGGGCGGCATGGACAAGTTGGGCTGAAGGGCCTGTTTCCATGCTGTAAACCTCTATGACTCTACGATGATGTATTGCAGACTGGAATGTTTTTGAAAATGTATTCATCAAATGAGTGTCTCCACCAAATAAATACACTTCTTATCAATGTATCCTCTGTTTTATAGTGTGCCCCTGATTTGTTTAAGTATCTGCTGCTGTAGGTTTCAGAGGTTGCCTTGTGCTTGGCCTACATGGGGACTGCTGGGTAAGTTATGTCCAAAATCAATATCCTTGTCTAGCAAGAATCTGTCATTCTCCATCTTCAATGTTTTGTTCTATTGAATATCAAGGCAGGCTATGGTTGAATGGCCTCCTCTTTCCTTATGTTAAATCCAAACCCAAGAGCTAAAGTAAACGTGAATGGTAGGAAGGACTATTACTTACGTGGCGAAAAACTGCAGCAGGCGACGGTGCAGAGGGACCTCGGGGTCCTTGTGCATGAGTCGCAAAAACCCAGCTTGCAGGTGCAGCAGGTGGTCAGGAAGGCGAATGGGATGCTGGCCTTCATAGCGAGGGGGATTGAATATAAAAGTAGGGAGGTCTTGCTGCAGCTGTATAGGGCATTGGTGAGGCCGCAGCTGGAGTACTGTGTGCAGTTTTGGGCGCCGCACCTGCGCAAGGATATTTTGGCCCTGGAGGGAGTGCAGAGGAGGTTTACTAGGCTGATACCGGAGTTGAGGGGATTGAGCTATGAGGAGAGGCTGAATAAACTAGGCTTGTACTCGTTAGAGTTTAGAAGAATGAGGGGAGATCTCATTGAGACGTATAAGATGATGAATGGGATGGATAGGATAGAGGTGGAGAGACTCTTCCCGCTCAAAAAAGACAGTAGGACTAGGGGGCACAGCCTCAAGATAAAGGGGAGGCGGTTTAGAACGGAGTTGAGGAGGAACTTCTTCACTCAAAGGGTGGTGAATCTCTGGAATTCTCTGCCCGTTGAAGTGGTGGAGGCTGCCTCGCTAAATATTTTTAAGAAGCGGGTTGATGGGTTCTTGATAAGAGAGGGGATTAAGGGTTATGGGGAGAGGGCGGGAAAGTGGAACTGAGCCACAACAGATCAGCCATGATCTTATTGAATGGCGGGGAAGGCTCGAAGGGCTAGATGGCCTACTCCTGCTCCTATTTCTTATGTTCTTATGTTCTTATGTTCACTGAGGTCTGGGGGAATATTAATGTTGTGAACCAACTTGCATCTGTACTGTGTGATGAAATGTGCTATTTACAAGCCCATGGGGGGAATATGTGTGTTAACCATTGTCTGCACTAACCTTTGGTTTTCAAAGCTTGTATTTTTATGATAAAACCCCCTAACTGAAATAGAAACCAAAATTTCAGGTTTTTGGGAGAGTGGAATATAAATTTGGATTCCTGGCTGTGACATCAGATTTCCAAGAAATTGACTATGACCTCATTTTGCTAAGGAGAGAGAAGCTGATTGGGGGGCTGGGGAACACACAAGGCTCTGAGATCAGATTTCATTAGGATGTCAAAGTGGGCAAGCTGAGAAGAGGGTATGTGTGAGACAGCTGAAAACTTTGGAACCTGAAGACTGTCATGAACAGAATCAGAGGTTTTGCAGAAGTGTGCCCTTTTGGTGTTGACCATATCTATGGAACTCGGATTGAATAAAACTGCATAAAGATGGAATAATGAAGCAAGTATATGACTAAATCCTGCATGAAGAAAAAGAGTTGAATTCTGAGGACAACAAAGCTTTGTGAATGCGTTGTGTGTTAGAGACCAGCAGTAAATTTGTGACGTGTGGCTTTATATTGATTATTTGAAATGTAGTTTATTATTTCAGTTGATTTTGTCTTTTCATACGTGTTTAATTAATGTTGATTTTGATTTGATTTTAAAAGAAAAACTTTAGAAAGTAAAATGTTGTTGTTGGTTTCTTCCATTGAGGTTATTGAGTAAATTTGGTTCTTTTAGGTTATTGCTCTCCAGGGGGATCATAACACCCATTATTCTAAAGCACTTTGGTCAATGGATTTCTTTCATTCTGTTGGCTAGCGCAGCAGCCAAATTTTGCACATGGCAAGCTTCCTCAAACAACAATGTGCTGAATGGGCAGTTAGTCTATTTTTTTGCTGGTGTTAGTTGAACATATGAATGCTAGCCAAGAGACTGGGCAAACTCCCTGTTTCTACAGGATCATTTATGTCTATCTGAGTGGGGTGACTGGTCTTCGGTTTAATATTCTTCTGTTAAAAGGACTGCGCACATACCACCTCAATACTGCACTGGAGCATCAGCTTAGATTACATGATGAAGTCACAGCGCCTGTGACATAAGAGTGCTACCCATTGATCCAATGACTCTTGAACTCAATTTGTAGCACAGTTCCTAGTAATCATAAATATGGCCCTTAATTTTTATTTGCTTTCCACTTTATTCATTTGGAATGATATATGTCAGCCAAGCTGTTTAATGCACCAAAAATATGGAATTGTTTGCTGTTAAAGAAGCATATTGGATGAAAAAAAAATTGAAATCATGATGCAAAAGAATTGTAAACTCGAGGGCTATAATTTTCAGCTTCTCTTGGCCATTGAAAATAATTGAACACCTTTCTAATATTTTATGAAGCTGTAACATTTCAAAGAGCTGGCAGAGACACAGTGGGCAAATGGCCCCCACCAGTGCTGTATGATTGTCTGCAGCACAAGCTGATCTGCTGTTAAAATCCCCATCGCGTTACTTCCAGACTCAACTATTCCACTCCTTCCTGGGCTAGGCTTCTATCTTCAGTCCTTCATAAACTTCAACCCATTCTAAACTCTGCTGCCTGTATCCCAACTTGCACCAAGTCCCATTCAGCTATCAACTCCTGTGCTTGCTGATCTACATTGGTTTCAAAACAATAGAAGTAAGTGAAGTTCACCCATCATGATGGCACCAAAGTCATACAAATCATAAAGATTGGGTATTGATTACCGCAAAGGAAATGCAGTAAAGAAGTGTTTTTGTATCCTGTTCCATGGTTAGGGGACTGTATCGAGAAAGTGCGCCTACCGGCATTTACCACAAAATTGATTGCTGTGAGGATACTGGCAAATGTGAAAGAAATATCAGTTTTTGTGATGCCAGATAGTCTATATCAATTCAGAGTCATGCCATTTGGTACAAAGAATATGCCAACAACATTTCAAAGACTAAAAGACAGAATAATTCAAGGACTGAATAATTATGTTATTTACGTTGATAACCTAGAAGTATTCAATCAAACGTGGGAGGAACATATGGAATATTTAAAAGGACTGTTTGATCAACTGCAAGAAGCCAAATTGGTTGTAAACTTGGCTAAAAGCAAATTCACAAACACAAAAGTAAAATGAATAGTCGGGCACTTTTAGACATGGTTAAGTTGCCCCAC
Organism: Carcharhinus amblyrhynchos; assembly: GCF_965287045.1. NCBI lineage: Eukaryota > Metazoa > Chordata > Chondrichthyes > Carcharhiniformes > Carcharhinidae > Carcharhinus > Carcharhinus amblyrhynchos. The sequence continues at coordinate 10,544,945 of NC_137336.1, read as the reverse complement.
AAGATTTAAAAGTAAAAGCCATTGGAGAATTCCCAGTGCCTACAACAAAACAAAGTTTTGAGATTTTGAGGCATGAGTGTATTTTATCAGAAGGTTGTGCCAAAGTTTTAACAGTGTGGTTGCTCCTTTGACTGAATTATTAAAAAAAAGTCCGATGTATGTTGGAGTGTCAGAATGCATTCAATAACTTGAAAGCTGCAGTAACTAAGATAGAGCAGCATGGTGGCACAGTTGTTAACCCTGTTGCTTCACATCGACAGAGATCCAGGTTCGATTCCCGGCTTGGGTGACTATGTGGAGTTTGCACGTTTCCCCCCCCCATGTCTGCGTGGATTCCCTGCGGGTGCTCCGGTTTCCTCCCACAATCCAAAGATGTGCGGGTTAGGTTAATTGGCCATGCAAAATTGCCCTTTAGTGTCAGGGGTCTAGCAGGGTAAATACATGGGGTTGCAGGAACAGGGCCCAGGTGGGATTGTTGTCGGTGCTGGCTTGATGGGTCAAATGGCATCCTTCAGCACTGTAGTGATTCTATGATTCTAATTACTCCACCTGTTCTAGCAACACTTAATTGTACAAAGCAGTTCTGTTTGGCTACCAGTTATACGAGATAGTGTGTTATTACTGTGTTATTACATGAAGATAAATTAGGAATATTTCTCACGGAAGTTGAATGTACATCAGAAGAAATGTTCAGCCATCAAAAAAGAGACTTTAAGTCTGGTGTTAGCCTTGCAGCATTTTGAAATGTGTGTTGTAAGCAGTTCTTCAGAGACAGTTGTCTATGCCGACTACAATCCTTTGAAATTTCTGGAATGTTTTAACACTAGATTGTCAGACTGATTAGATGGAGTTTATTACTATAGCCAATTAATTTTCAAATTGAACAGGAGACTAAATGAGAAAATTTACCTGCCATGGGTAGAAATGTGCATTAGGAGAGAAAGAAGGTTTGTTCTATGCAGTTATTAAGTTTTAAAGAGAAGTTGATCATAAAGTCCCTACAATGCCGAAGGAGACCAATCAGCCCATCAAATCTGCAATGACTCTTCAACAGAACATCTTATCTAGGCCCTATCCCCTTAACCCCACATATTTACCCCACTAATCCCCCTAAACTATACACCTTAGCATCCGCACATCTTTGGACTATGGGAGGAAATGGAGCACCTGGAGGAAACCCACACAGCCATGGGGAGAATGTGCAAAATCCACACAATCGCCCAAGACTGCAATCAAACCTGGGTCTCTCGCACTGTAAGACAGCAGTGCTAACCACTGTGCCACTGTTAGAGGGGTTAAAAAAAAATTACAATTTGGAAATGGTCATTCTTAAAGAAGGCAAAATTATTGAATTTTATTTTACTCAAAATGGGACAATAGAGTGAAAATAAAGATTTTTATATTCTGGATAGGTGAATTTCAAAGGACAATGAAATAAAGGTGAAAGAGAAAAGAAAACTACTTGAGGAGAAATGTGAGAGATGGCCACGTAAAACCTTGTGGAGTAGTGCTCTGTGCTGGGAAGAGTGGTGTGAAGGGGCAGTGGAACAGCTCTTAGCCAACCAGGAAGTGTCTGTTTTTCAGAAAACACGATTTTATTCTAAAGTTTCTTAAATTTCCACAGTAGAGTGGGAGCAGAGAACAATCCTGTGACATAATGTCTCTGCAGGAATAGTGGATTTGTCTTGTGATAATACTGGACTTCTAAAAGAGTAAGTATCTATGAGGAATTGTTGCATAATGGGGTGTTTATTTGTGAGTCTAACCAAGTAGGAAATCTCTGAGTGGACTTTCTGTAAGGCTAATTTAAATGTTCACGTGTATATCAAGTATTTTCTTTTAATAAATGTTTTAATTTAATATTTAAAATTTTCAAAAAGAGTTCCAGGAATTTGTGGCTTCTGACATCTCATATCTCCATATCTTCTCATGGTCAAGCTTGTCAAGTTTCCCCTTTGGGACTTGCATTGATAATTGCCACTCAAATCCACATCTTAATAGGCCAAACTAGTATTTCGTTCGGTGTTCAACATAACTTTGTATTTGTACTGTTTTCCCCACTTATAAATCCCACGGTCCCATGCACTTTATTAATCATTCTCTCAAACTACCCTGCTACCTTCAGTGACTTGTGCACTTATACCCTTGGGTTCTTCTGTTCCCGCATCCCCTTTAGAATAATTGTACATTTTACATTTCCTTTCCCCATTCTTCCTGCGACAATGTCCTTTTGAAGTTTAACATTATCTCCCTCACAGCTCGCAATACTTCAAATGTCATGTTGTTTGTAAAGTTTGAAATTGTGCATTCAGATGGTCCAACTGTATGCAGGCACTATCTGTCTGATTCTCCTTGACTGCCTGACAGTCACTCATTACCTTTTTCCCTTAATTCCATTTCAGCTGCAGGGTCTATAAATGTGAACAGTCTTGGGATCTTTACAACAGTAAAATTGTAATAATTGGGCAGCGGGGAGTGTTTGGAAAGTTGTTTATGTGCTTTATTTCTATATCTGGACCCTGAGAGAGTGCTCAGTGTTTATTAATAGAAATGAAAGTTGCCTATTTATAGTACAACCCCGCTTACCATGAGTCCTGTACCGATCCCTTTGAGAAGGGTTTGCTGTCTTCTGAAGTTTTGGACCAGCTCCTTCTAGCTTTCCACGTGTAGATGAACTGGCATTTACGTTTTGACTGTAATGTGGCACAGTAATGTAATTGGACTATGTGAAGGCACTAAATATTCCACTGTGCTCCAGCTCCATAATGAAAGTAAATAATTCATGAGCATTATGTAATAGGTGCCAAGCTGTTGCAAGATAATTGCATGTTTTGTGTTTTTGTTTTGCTTCATGCCATTGACTCTAATTGTTTCAGAATTTCTAAGTTGATGGTTGTTGCAGGTTCTTCCGTATTGATTTGTACAGTTCTAGTGTTTCACACTTCCATTATTGATGGAAGATTGCACTGCCAAGGCAACAGGCAAAGGAAAAACACAAATTTACAGTTTGTGTTTGATAAATTGCACTTTCAATAACTTGTAAGGAGACTCGCATATATTTGTGTATTGGCATTAGTTCCACACATGTCGGACAATGACCATCTCAACAAGTCTGAATCTAACCATCTCCGTTCTGACATTATTGTCATTACCATCACTTAATTCACCACTAATAACATCACAGAAGTTGCCATTGACCAGAAACTGGCTGAACCAGCCATATAAATACTATGGCCACAAGAGCAAGTCCGAGGCTGGGAATATTGCAGTGAGTAACTCGCTTCTGCACTCTTCAAAACTTATCCAACATCTACAAGCAACAAGTCAGGAGTGTGATGGAATACACATCCCTTGCCAGGATGCGTGCAGCTCCAAAAGCACTGAAGTTCAGCACCATCCAGGACAAAGCAGCACACTTGCTTGGCACCTTTTAAACATTCACTTCCTCCACCACTGATGCACAGTGACAGCATTGGGTACCAGGTACAAGATGCACTGCAGCAACTTGCCTAGGTTCTTTCGACAACACCTACCACCTTGCCACTGTACTGAGGACAAGGGCAGCAGATGCTTAGGAAAACCATCAACTGCATGTTGTCCTCCAAGCTGCACATCATCCTGACCATTGCCCTTCCTTAATTGTCACCGGCACTGGGTGAAAACCCTCAAACTCTCTTCCTAACATAGATGTAGTTACACTACATGTATTGCAGTGGTTCAAGAGAGTAACTCACCGCCATCTTCTCAAGCGTAATTATGAATGAGCAATAAATGTTAGCCTAACTACTGATATCCACATCCCGTGAAAGCATACTTTTTTTTAAAAACTAGGATCTTGCTGTGTTTCTCGATGTGCTTCACTGTTTAAATTACTGCAATGCAGCAGCCTCTCTTCTGTACAGCAGGACCCCGCAAACAAGCAGATGATGACCAGTTAGTCTGTTGCTAATGTTATTACTTAATGCGGACATTGGGAGAATTTCCCCTTTACCTGCAAAGACCCAAATATATGTTCAGAACCCAATCATTATGAGGAGGAACTGAAGCTGCTGGGAGTGTTTCTGTTGGATTAGTATAGGCTGAGCAGAGATTTAATCAAGTTTCTTTTTTTTAATAAGTGGTGAGTAGGGAAAGACTAATTCCGCTGGTTTTAGGGTCAGTGTTGAAGTTTCATCAGTTTAAAATTGTCACACCAAGGAGAGAGGTTTTGAGGTATTTTGTTGTTTGGACATGGAATGCTTACAGCCCTGTGTGTAGAGATGCATATTTTATTGCATATTTTAACATGGATACAAATGTGAAGCTGACTACAACATAGGGTGAAAGCATGAAGTACAGAGTGAAGGCAGTGGAACTAATGAAGAGCAGTGCAATGGATTAATTTTACTTCAGCAAAGAACCAACACAAGGCACAATTGTGTTCTCTTTATAAGTTGCATGTGGTTTGACGTATCGTCCAAGAGGCAGCATCTTCAAATACACATCATCCCTGCAATACTGTTCAGAAGGTAATGTTGAAATCCTGGAGTGGAACTTGAAAGCAAGACCTTCTATCTGTTGTCTAGAAGATAGCATTCTCAGCTAAATTTTACATGTTTGTGTCATTTGCAGATTTGTTGGAAGTGAGCAAGTGAGAGAAATGTTATATTTTAAGCTATGGTCAGTCTATTAATGACATCAGTCCAATTACCTGCAAGCTGAATACCACTTTTGATTGCAAATTGAACAGAACACTAAACAAAAATAAACAGTAGGACTGGATTGTTGAAGTAGAAAGATCAATGTTGCGTTGCTGAAGCCAAACTAGTTGGGAAAGAGTATGAGGGAAAAGCCCCTTGTGTTGTTGACATATTATGTACATCTTTCTCTGAGGGTCTACTGAAATATCAACCAGAGCCAGCTATGTGCTATCCTGAACGAGTTCTTATTACATCTGTAAAGACTGGCAGTTGTATGCACTACCTCCGGCCTCAAAGCTTTTTTGTCTTTCTAGTGACAGTTCCTATCTGAACAAGAAACTAGAACTTCAGGTTTCTGGGTAAAGTGGTTGTGACTTTAGGTTTTTGACTATGATGTCAGATTTCTTGGGAATTGGGTCGTGACTTCAAGTTGCTGAGGAAATGGAAGCTAATTGAAATTAAAAAAAAACACAGCTTCGCAGAAATTGAATTAAAATAGGTGCAGGCAGGACATTGAGAGTTGTGCATGTAGGATAGCTTTAGAGAAAAAGAAATCTGAAGGCTGGTTTTAGCAGCAGGAACAGTGAAATAAATACTGCCGCTGTTTAAGCCATTTTACCTCAGCCAACCATAAAATGCAGTGGGGTGTGACTGAGTAGCCAAATGATGGTGACTCTGGGGTATCCACGCCAATAAGACTGTTGAGAGCTATGGTTCTGTACAAGTGTACCTTTTTGGTGATGACTGTATCTGTGGAACTCAAATGGAGTAAAGCTGCATAAAGAGGCGACTCGATTACTAAAACCTGGGTGAAGATGAGTTAAACTCTACCTGAGGAATCCAGAATTTTGAAGGACCTTGTATTTTGTGCCACATGTGCTAACGGGACCACCTGTAAATCCATGAGATCTATTTAAAGTGTAATTTATAGTTTCAGTTAATACAATCTGCCTGTTAATCCATGTTTGTGTTGATTTTGGTTTAATAACGTAAAAGTGAAATCCTGTCTATTAATTTCTTCCAATGGAGCTGTTTGGTAAGTTTTGTTCTTTAGCTTATTGGGTCTTGATGGTGATATTAACCTGTCGTCATTAAAAAGGATTCACAACAAACCTCTTGTACTAACAATATTTAGTTGCACCAAATAAGCAACAATCCAGTTCTCATACATTTATATGTATGAAATGCTCAGAATCTAATCTAGAGCATTTTCCAAACCATAATGGGGCAGCATAGTGGTTGCTACCTCACAGCACTAGGGACCTGGGTTTGATTCCCGGCTTGGGTCACTGTCTGTGTGCAGTTTGTACATTCTCCCTGTGTCTGCGTGGGTTTCCTCCCACAGTCTGATAGGACGGCACAGTGGCTAGTGCTGTTACCTCACAGTGCCAGGGACTTGGGTTCAATCCTGTTCTTGGGTGACCATCCATATTGAGTTTGCACGTTCTCCCCATGGGTTTCCCTTGGGTGCTCTGGTTTCTTCCCAATGTCCAAATTTGTGCAGATTAGATGAATTAGCATCGTAAATGCATGGACTTATGAGCATAGGGCCAGGAGGGTGGGCCTGGGAAAGATGGTCTATCGGGGTGTCTGGAGGAAGTTGCAGAGCTAAGGAAGAACGAGGCCATAAAGGAGTTCAAAAATGATAATTTTTATGTCCAGATGTTGCTCAACTGGTAACCAATATAGGTCAGAGAGAGTGATGAGTAATATTGTTTGATTGGGATAGCAGTGCCAATCACTGTGGCTCCTGGAACTTGCATGATCTTCTACAATGATTTTGTTTAGTTTTTTTATGAAATTGTGGTTTTTGTTCTCGTTCCCAAGAAACTTGTTACTGTGGATCAGGCTGGATGGGTTCAGTGGTAAGAGCTGGTTAAATCACATGAAACATGGCAAACTTCATTCATCAACTGGTCCGTTAATGTCCTATCATACATGTATAGAATTACGACATGATTATGGGTTCAACCTAACACCTGAATGAAGAAAGGCAGACAACGTAGAGTAGAAAATTTCATGTACTTTGCTTCAGAGTTAGTTTGGGTCAAACAAAGAAAAGTACAGCACAGGAATAGGCCCTTCAATCCTCCAAGCCTGTGCCAATCATGATGCTCTTAACAAAAAAAAACTTTCTGCCCTTACTCGGTCCTCTATCTCGCAGCGTCATGTTGCAACTGTACACAACTCTGGTGCGGCCGCACTTGGAGTACTGTGTGCAGTTCTGGTCCCCACATTACAGGAAGGACGTGGAGGCTTTGGAGAGGGTGCAGAGGAGGTTTACCAGGATGTTGCCTGGTATGGAGGGGAGGTCATATGAGAAGAGACTGAGGGATTTGGGGTTGTTTTCGCTGGAAAGAAGGAGGCTAAGAGGGGATCTTATTGAAACATATAAGATGATTAGAGGTTTAGATAGGGTGGATAGTGATAGCCTTTTTCCTCGGATGGAGAATGCTAGCACGAGGGGGCATGGCTTTAAATTAAGGGGTGGTAGTTATAGGACGGATGTCAGGGGTAGGTTCTTTACCCAGAGGGTGGTGAGGGATTGGAATGCCCTGCCTGCTGCGGTTGTAAATGCGCCTAGTTTGGGGGCATTTAAGAGATTTGTGGATAGGTTTATGGACAAAAAGGGATTGGTTTAGATTAGTGGGTCAGTGTTTTTTTTTTAAAAAAACTGGTCGGCGCAACATCGTGGGCCGAAGGGCCTGTTCTGCGCTGTAATGTTCTATGTTCTACTTCCTCCCATCCATATGCCTCTTAAATGTTGGTGATGTACCTGTTTCCAACACCGTCCCTGGCAGTGCATTCAGGCACCCACCATCCTCTGCATGAAAAAATTCCCCTGCACATCTCCCTTAAACTCCACCCCCCCTCACCTTAAACTTGTGTCCCCTTAAAATTGACATTTCCACCCTTGGGAAAAGCCTCTGACTATCCACTCTATTTATGCCTCTCACAATTTTGTAGACCTCCAGGTAGGGGTATCCTCAGCCTTTATCTTTCCAACGAAAACAATTCTAGTTTATTCAATCTCTCCTCATAGCCATGAAATTGACACCTGATTTTATGCTCTGGAGTTGTAAAACCAAAATGTTACGCCTCTCTGGGTTTATGTAAATGAATCTGTGACATTACTGAAAGAGCTTGGGATTTCTCCAGTGTTTTGCCTAATAAACTGCTCCACAACCAACAAAAATATGCAGTCATTTTTCTTGCAACTCTTTGTGGAAACTTGTTGAGTTGAAATTAATTGCAGTGTTTTTAAAAAATAGATATAAACATAAGAAATTGGAGTAGTGGCAGACGTGTGGCTCCCTCAAAACTGTTCAGATATTCACCGCAATCATGAGTAATCTTCTGCCTCAAGGCTGTGCCCCCGTGCTTTAGGTTCCCAACTAGGGAAATCAACCTCTCATGTCTACGCTGAAAAGCCCTTTAAATTCTTGTATGCTTTATTTCTCATGCTTAAAAGCCCCAGAGAACATAGGCCCAATTTACTCTGCCTCCCATCATAGGCCAACCCTCTCATCAGGAACCAATTTTGTGAAACCTCGCTGCACCATTTCCAAGGAACTATATCCTACCTTAGACATGGAGACCAAAACTCTGCAAGTATTCCAGGTGTGGTTTCATCAAAGCCATATATAATTATAGCAAACCAATCCTCTTGCAATTAAGATCAACATACCATTTGCTTTCCTAATTGCTGTTGTACTTGCATGCTAACTTCCTGTCTCTTGATCTCTTCAACTCTGCATACCAGAAACTCAGTCTGTCCTTGAATATTGCTAAAACGAGATTGTATATCAGCCCATTCCTGATGATCAAAGTATTCCACTTTTCAGGAATGTTGAAGGAAGGACTTCAGAGTATGTTTCACACTTCCTTACCTTTGCAAGCACCTCTCACGAAAGTTCAACATTGATGAGGAGATCCAACACTGGATCAGCTATGCCGGCTCAGCCTTCTACAAATTACAGCAGCGGCAAGTGTCTGACAACAAAGATCTCCGCAAGTCAAGAGACGTCATAGTGTACAGAGGAGGTCTTCACCATACTACCGCAGTGCAGTGAGGCCTGAACTGTGTACTACTGACACCATAAGAGAGATCAAGAAATTCCATCAGCAATGCCTCTGCTGTATCCTCTGTATCAAACAAATGCAGATTTCCTTTTTGAAAAAAATGCTCCAATAGCATTCGGGCAAAAGCTCCTGCAAATTCAACTTTGATGGGCTACATTTTTGTGTTCAGATGGCCGACAGTCATGGAAGTTCCTGTCCAGGCAACTTTCCATCCTGACTTCAAGATATATCGCCATTACTTCACTGTCACTTGCTAATAGTCCTGGAGCTCCCTTCCTATTAGCACTGCAGCTGTACTTTCACTATGATGGACTGCAGGAGTTCAAGAAAGCAGTTCATCCCCCACCTTCTCAAGAGCAATTAGAGGTGCCCTGGCCAGTGAACCGTACATTCTCATGAATGAAAATTAAAGAAAAAAATCCCAACCCATGTCCTGGTCCTGTTTTCTCGACTCTCAAATGGCCAGCATTGTAAAGAAAACAAAGACACTTATAAAGCTACCCTTGAAGCACAGCAGCGTCGACATTAAGGACTGGTAGAGGCTTGTTATCAATCATTCAAAACGGTGATAGCTTGTCCATCAAGCTGGCCCCAAATGCCAGAATTATGAGGCAAATTATGAGACAAAGGAAAAGGGAGTCTATGCTGCACTCCGGGTCCCGGTACCTCCGTGGGACTTCCTACCCCACGTGTTAAAAGATACATGGGTGGAGAATTGGCTTGTTCAGTCACATGAAAAGCCATGGCAGAAACCCGAGTAAATGTCATCCACGAATTTAGGGGTAGCTGCGATTATGCTAACTTTCTTTTATCCTTACAGACGTTTTCCTGCATTATAAAAGTGACTATCCAGCAAAGTATTTTACTGTGAGGTGCTTTAGGGTGTAAGAAATAAGAGTTTCCTTTTTTAAATTGAGCAGTTTGCACATCAAAATGATTCATTGTATGTTTGTCAAAGGCACAATGGTATGCATCCTTTTTTATTCCAATAGCTTTTGTTTATTGCTATTTGACTGTCTATTTTTAATCCAAGTTATGCTGTTTAGTTTAAGGCAATAAATGTTTGTCTGTGTTTTAAATCTGAGGACTGTTAAATTTGAATGCCATATTTAATAATTAACTCTTAGGACTTCGATTTTCGCGTTTGCATTGTGCTATACTTGGTTGCAGGAACGCTATTGATTTTACTTCCAGAATGATGAGCTTTGAACAAGGTAGAGTGCATTTAGTGAATTATCTAGCTTCAGTCATCTAACGTATTAAATATTAGAGATGAAGAAGTTTGCAGATCTGTAATATCCACTGAACACACACACACACATGTGTACACAGTATTATTGCTATGCTGTGGCCAATCGCTAGTTGTCTGAGAACTGGCCTGCTCACATGAAATAACACAAAAGACTTTGTCATGCCTTTTTAGGACCTCGAGACATCCCTCCGCGCTTTACAGACAATTAAATTCGTTTTGAAATGCAGAAATAAATGCAGCAGCCAATTTTCAGCAAGATCCTACAAAAACCTATGTGGTGATGGCCAGACGTTGCTTCAGGATTAAATAATGGTTCGGATACAGGGGAGAATGATCTTTCTGAGGCCGTTTCGCGGGCTCCCCGCTGGGCGCCACGGGTTACGGCTTTGGCTGTGCATATGTGAGCTTTGATGTTGGGTATTAGAAAGCTTGTTTGACGACGAGAGAGCAGCACTTTGTTATTACTCATTGTCCAAATGTAAGAGTGAGATACAGGTGACTGGGCTGCAGTCAGAAGCAGGCAACCCTGATATGATATTAATTTTACCTTATTCCTTCTCCTCCCTTCCCCAGCCACCCCATCCCTGTGTTCTGATTGAGATCAATTTGCGCAAACCTTGAATGAACACGAGACCTTGTGGCTCCACTCGCCAGTAATCATTTTATAATATTTTGAATCAACTTTCTCCTTGATTGTTTTGCTTGGAATCTTTAGTTGTACATGTCATATTCTGAACATCGCTTAAGCATTAATCTTACTGTGTTGATATCCAATGCCATTTTAGAACACTCGGTGTTTAAAGCCAATTTGATACATTTGTTGCACGCAAGTCTCTTTTTAAAGGTACTTCCTGGTTTGTATCGATTAGCGACCCTGTGTTTGAAACTTCGTCTGAAATACTTGCCTACTTTCTTAGTCCGTTGATTTTTCTCCATTGCCTAATTGCAACAAGGAAACAACACCTCAACGAGTGTTTTTATTTTCTTGTGCAAAGGTTGTTTCGCAGATTATTGAGTTGGTTCTAAAGAAACTGCCATGGTAGTGTAGCAATTACGTTAACGGATGAATAATCCAGAATTCTAGGTTAATTTGAAGGCAGACTCGAACCACCGTGACGCTTTGAAAATCTGAATTATTATAATTTAAACAAAGATCTAGATTTTTTTTTAAACAATCATCAATAAAGTTTGCTAATTTGGTTGCTATCAACTGTCCTTAACCAGTCATATCCAACCACTGTGCCATGAATACTGCAGCTGTTTGAAAAGCTCACCAACACTTTTTCTTGTGGCAAGTAAACTAGGCTTGTACTCGTTAGAGTTTAGAAGAATGAGGGGAGATCTCATTGAGACGTATAAGATGATGAATGGGATGGATAGGATAGAGGTGGAGAGACTCTTCCCGCTCAAAAAAGACAGTAGGACTAGGGGGCACAGCCTCAAGATAAGGGGGAGGCGGTTTAGAACGGAGTTGAGGAGGAACTTCTTCACTCAAAGGGTGGTGAATCTCTGGAATTCTCTGCCCGTTGAAGTGGTGGAGGCTGCCTCGCTAAATATTTTTAAGAAGCGGGTTGATGGGTTCTTGATAAGAGAGGGGATTAAGGGTTATGGGGAGAGGGCGGGAAAGTGGAACTGAGCCACAACAGATCAGCCATGATCTTATTGAATGGCGGGGCAGGCTCGAAGGGCTAGATGGCCTACTCCTGCTCCTATTTCTTATGTTCTTATGTTCTTAAGTACAGTTGGGTGATAAATGACAACCTTGTCAGTGATGCTCTGATTTTCCCTACCACCTACTCCCTCCCTCCAAAACCTGGATGGCCAGTCCCGATCACCGTCCTTCCTCCCTCCTGCCTGCGATTTTTCCCCCCCTCCCCCCGACAGGCCTCGCCTTCTTGGCACTGCCTGCCTAGTGGGTAATGCCAGGGGGGCCAAGCTGGCACTCCCTTACCCTCGATCTCCTGGGGGGGGCAGAGGGGAGAGGTTCTATGGCCTCTCTTCACTTAGCCGGGTTGGGCAGTCTGTTCCCTGTTCGTGGGGAGCAGTTGATGCTGGCGTGGGGGATTGAGGGAAGAGATGCTACTGGGCCAGAGGACTTCAGTCCCTGGCTCGCAAATGAAATCTAAATCCAGATTAGCATATTGAAAGCAGCTCCGCACCTTACTGCAAAAAACAGAGACATGTGGCGGCCGTGACGCCCAGCAGGCAGTCCGCGAAATGTCCTCTGCTAATGTCTCCCCAGCCTGTTTCGCTGCTGGAGCAGCACAACAGGCTGGGAGAATCTCTCCCACAGCCTAGGCCCTCCCCACCCACAATACTCCACTTAAATACTGTCTAACGTATGGGTAGTGTAATGTAATATAACTTCAATTCTATGCATCTAGAAATGAACTCCATTTCTTCGTTTGTTTTTAGTGCAGCCGTTTCAACCTGTACAGCTCTTGTTAGTAATCTATCAACCTCCTCCTTCTGTTCCTCTTATTTTCCAATATTTGAGCGCTTTGTTTTTTTTCTCTCTCAAAATGCACCATCTTGAACTTCCACCTCTTTTAAAATTCATTGCTAAGTTTCCAAATTGCTAAATTATTATCTTAGCATAATTACTTCAGAGCAGATCACCTTGTGTGGATTTGTGGACTCACCAAAAATAATTTTTACATTTTTAAAACTTTTTCACAAACATCATCCCCTAGCCCAAGGACACATGATAATTTCAACAGCACCATCTTAACTCAAGGTTAATAAACTTGGAACAGGGTGGCGATGAATACAAGCCTGAACAAAATTTGGATGGCTGTTTTATAGGCTTATGAAAATATTAAAACCATTAAATAGAGTGTTTGGAACTTTTCTTGTTGGCCCCCTGTTCCATCTGCTTGGCTGCATTCAGAAATCATCTCAGTTGGCTGCAAATCCATCTTTCATTTTCCTTTCCAGTTAAAATGCTTCAGTGATGAGTAAATTCAGTGCACATTGCAAGATAACTTGTTTACACCATTTGCCACTTCAGTTGTTGCAAAAGCAGTGCAGAGATCTGTCAGAGTTCTAAGGCGTGATATTTTAGAGCTGAAGATGAAGGGCAAGGGTATTTTGTGAGGAGGTTTTGAATTGTAATTTGGTAAAGTTGGAGGAGTTGGATTGTGAGGTACAGCAAATGATCATTTGTGCCACCAAGGAATAAAAATAAGACCAGACTTGAAAGAACAGAAGGTTCTTCTTACCAATTTGTACTAAAAGTGCAGAACTTTCCCGTCTCGCCTGCTGTAGTAGCGGTGGGACGTGGACCATGAGAAGGTTCATTGACCTTGGGTGGGGTTTTCCTGTTTTGGGACGAGCGCAGCTAGAAAATCCCACCCAAAGGAAGGAGGGAAGGACAACGATTTCCCCTTATTGGAGGGGGTATGCTGGCTAGCACTGTTGGTATTGCTGGGCATAGCCCTTAATGGGTTACAATCATAAAACAGGCTGGTAACTTTGACCAAGACTGTCCCTGTCTGTTTGATGTGGAGATGCCGGTGTTGGACTGGGGTAAGAACTCCCACCCATCTGATGAAGGAACAGCCAGTTCCGAAAGCTAGTGGCGTTTGCTACAAATAAACCTATTGGTCTTTAACCTGGTGTTGTGAGACTTCTTACCCTGTCTGTTTGCAGCCGTGTAATTGGAGAAGTGTCTTGAATCAGAGAGTGATAAGGAAGGCGGTGTTAGAACTTGTTCGAGCCAACATGTTAATTACTATTGGCGGTTTACTTGAATGATATCAGCAATAGTAGTGATTGAAGAGTTTCCAGTGGCAGTAAAGTCTCCAGCCAATTGAGATTTAAGGTGATGGGCAAAAGGGCCAGAAGTAACATGAGCAAACCTTTTATGCATCAATTTATGAACTGGATTGCATTGCCTGAAATTCGGGGGAAGTAAAAGGGAGTAGAAATGATTGGATAGCTGGCGTCGGCAAAGCATGTGGGCATTTTGCAGTCTATGCAGTCATCCTGTCTAAAAATTTGCAGCTGTGTAACCACAGGTGGCTTCAGCTTTGATTAGGACAATAAATCACAATATGCCATGCAGTTAGTTGGAAATCTCAATTCTGCTGTCACTAATCAGCGCAGGATGAGGACCAGCCTTTTCTTTAAATGGGCAGGCACTAAATTTGGAGGTTACCACCCAATACTCCACAAATCTTTTCTGTCTCATTTTTCATTGTTATTGGCAAAAGTCTGAGAGTGAGTTATCCGTGGCAGTGCTTGTTCAGTGTCTAAGGTGGTGGTTCAGAGTCAGGGGGTTAGGGTAGTATGGATCTGCAGTGTAATTTTTATGCTATCCACTTGTACCTTACAAAGAGCAGACAAAAGCAGATGGAATTCAATACAGACAAGTGCAATGATGCATTTTGAAAGAAGGGATAGGGAGAGCCATACTTTAGGAAGTGTGAGGGTCCTTGAGGGGATGTAGAGGAGAATTAGCAGAATGGTCCCAGGGATGAGGGATTTAGCTACAAGGTTAGACTGGAGAAGCTGGGGTTCTTCTCCTTGGAAAAAACATGTTTGAAGGTTGATCTGATAGAAGTGTACAAGATTACTAGAAACTTTGATAAGGTAGACAAAGACAAGCTGTGGTCATTATCTGAGTGCAAAAGCTAGAGGACTTCAATTTAAGATTTTGGGCAAGAAATATAGAGGTACACATGAGTAAGGAACTATTTTTAATGTAGTGAGAGGTCATGACCTGAAACTTGCTGCCCATGGGGATGGAAGTGGAGACAGTCAATGAAGTGGAAGGAAATTGGGTAGACACTTGAAGATGAAAATAAAGTTGCAGGGCAACGAGGGTAGAGTGGGTGATAAAATGAGACTGACTGATTGGATTGCTCTAGAGAGCCAGAATGGACACACAAGTTTAATGTTAGCCTCTTGTGCTGTATGATGTGGTGAAGAAATGTAGCAAAGCCTACTTGCCAATAAAGCTGTAGCTGCGTGGCTAACAGCAAGACCTCTTCAAAGCCTGATTGGAAAATAGCCAACCTCACAAACATCAGACCTATAAAAAGCTGAGGTGCAATTCAGTCTACAGCAAGAAAATGAAAAATAAAGACAGATTGCTGTCTGAGCAGGCTCCTGCAATAAGGATTGTTTGACATTTGTGGTTATAAAGGTTACCACTGAAAGGGAGCAATGAAGCAATGTTTTTGCCACCCTTGGACAGATGATCTCAACAGCAGGGTTTTGGCCAGATGAGCATCATCAGCATTTTTGAGGACTGGCAGAAACAGCATAAAGGTGGGAGACTTAAAAGGTATCAGCAGCGACAACCTGGGATAAACCATTGCAAAAGAAGACCATGAGTTCGGAACTCAGAAAAGACTACAGCCCAGCGGAATGAACCTGGCCAGTTCAATACGCATGGGTAGTATTTAAGTCCAAGTTGTGAGTATTGTGACCTGCCGTGGATAAATGCCAAGTAGAGTAGGGAGCTAAACAAATGATCTTTAAAAAGGAAAGTATATTAAATATTTCTGTGTTTACTTATTGCTAATAAATCAGTTTATAGAATGAGATCTTTGACCGATATAATAATTAGAAACTAAACAGTTGACACTCTCAAGAGACAAGAAGACTCAACAAAAGGTATTGCTTCTGAGGTAATTTTAATCTGGCACACAATCGATAATAATATACATTTTTCTCTCCCTGCATGTACTGTTTTGATTATTTTGCTAAAGGGGTGCATGAGCAGCCCGGACATTCCCTCTCCCACCTTCTTCCACCGGGAAAAGATAGAAAGGTTTGAGGTTACGTACCAACCAACTCAAGAACAACTTCTTCTCTGCTGCTGTTTGACTTTTGAATGGACTTACCTTGCATTAACTTAATCTTTCTCTACACCCTGGCTATGATTGTAACACTACATTCTGCACTCTCTCCTTTCCTTCTCTATGAATGGTATGCTTTGTCTGTATAGTGCGCAAGAAACAATACTTTTCACTGTGTATGTTAATAAATGTGACAATAATAAATCAAATCAGTTGGTGGTGCCTGGGTAAGAAGAATCATATTGGGTGCATTTAGTTTCTGACGCATTTTTCACAGGCATAATATGAATAGCCAAAGTGAAATCTATTTTTTTTTAGCAGAATGAGATTCATGACCACTTCGTTTTAAAAAAAAGGTTTCAATCAATTGGTTAATTCTTACCTGCCCAACAATGCCTTTGCAGCATTTGCTTCATGCACACTCTTGGTGTTTCTGGCCCCAGGCCCCTGCTCTCACTTCTCCCTGCCCCCAGGCTCTTGCTCCCACTGCTCCCAGGTCTTAGTTACTTGGCTCTGGTTTCCCACTGGCACGTTGACAATTTGTCAAGTGGAACCTGCACACTGATTGCATGGGGAGGGACTGGTGTGGAAGTTTTGTGATGGGAATATAATTGGAAGAAAGGGTTGGATAGAGATGATATATGTAGGATGAAAGAAATGACATGGAATGGAGAGATGGCCTGTGAAGAATGGAACAGCATGGGGTGCGAATAGTACTTGAGGGAGGGGATAACGTGTGTGGCATAGGAAGGATAGACAGTCATGTGATGGCGATGGCATGGGATAAATAAGAGGGAGGGATGACATCAGAGAATGGCATGGAAAGGATGGAATCGGTTGTGATTGGAAGGGATGGTGGCATGAGAATGATGGAAAGAGATGAGGAGTGGTGTGGGAAGGATAGGGTGGCTGCGAAGGGAGAGGGGATGGCACAGGATGAGATGATCGAATCGATTAAATATGAAAATTTGAAACATTTTGTGGGTTTCTTGAGCTTGACAGTAATTCATTACCTAATAATTAATCATTTTAATAGTTCCAAACCTTTTGTTCCCTACCATAAATAAAATGCAAAATTTTAAATTTTATTCTGATAGTTCTAACAAAATGTTAAATTCTCAAGTGCCCATCCTTAATTTTATTTTATTTTATTATTTTTAATATTAAGAGTAGGATTTTTCTTCTCTTTTTGGACATTGTATTAATTGAACAAATTAGCCAGAGAGCTACAGGCTTAGAATGTTGTAATTAGTACTTGTAGTGGGAAGGAGAAGGGCTCCTATCATTTATCTAAAGTATGGAAATGTATTGCTCAGTGCATCTTCAAACAAGCACTTGTCTACAAAATGTGAGGCAATTTGCATTAAAGTGACCCCAGTGATTAGATGATCTATACAAACAACTTTTGTTTCTGCTGTGTTAGTTGATTTCAGTCTGTGTGGCGATGGATGTGCAGTGGTCAAACTCAATTCTATTGGGTTAGGGAGTGGAGATAATCAGTTACAGCTCCCAATATCTTTCTCATTATCCAGGGTGCTGTACTGCAATTTTGGATTTTAGGACAAGGCTTGGCTCGGAAGTTTCTGATTGTGTGATGTTGATGCTTTTGCATTGGATCATGGCTACCTGAGTGAGTTATCAGACGATCAGAAACTATTTTCAAGCATTTTCAGGCAAGTAGTAGAGCAAAGAAAGTTAGCAACAAAATTTTTTTCAAAGTAATAAACGAAAACATTCGGGACAAAGAAGAAAGAGGAGGCTATTCATTAGCCTGTCAACCCTGCTGTGTCATTCAATTAGATCATGACTGATCTATACGTTAACTTCATCTGCCCACCTTGGTTATGTATCTCTCATCCAACAAAAATCTATCCTCTGTTTGAAATTTTTATTGAACTCCAACCTCAACAATTTTTTTGGGAGGGGTGTTGGAGAATGACAAACTGTTCCAGATTTCTACTATCCTTTGTACGAATAAGCACCTCTTAACATTGTCCTGCCATTAATGTTCGCTTCCCTTGAGCTTTTTAGTGGCTAGAATAGGACTGTCTTGTATGGTCTCACCAGACCTCTCTACAGTTTATTTATAACTTTTTCTAATTTGGACACACTGAGCATTCAGCTCCTTAAGATTGAAGGTGGGGGAGGGAATTCTGACCTCCAAAAATGTTTGGACAGGTGGAACGTTAAAATGTTAATAAAATATCAGTATGCTGCCCACAAACTGCACTTTTCACACTTTTAGCAGAGGCAAAGAGGGGACTGGCAACTTGAGAGGTGAGTTGGCAAAATGAATATTATCATGAGTTTACATGCCTCATTTAAGCATTATTTCAGAATTAATCCTGGCCAACCCCTGAGTTATTTTGGTCTCTGGGAAGTGCAGTGGCTAAAGGGAGGTGAGGACTGCCGGTTACAACTTACTCACTTCATTAACCACCAGTGACTAGGCACTGCAACAATCTCTGCCTTCTGATCTTGTCCGTGAGATCTCTGATCTTCTGCTGATTCCTGTTCACCCCCTGCTCTGATTTCCAATCTCTCCTCTAGTCTTGTGAACTCTCCTCCTGGCCCCAGCCATTCTAATCCCTCCCACCCTACCTGTGGCCTCTCCATGCCCTGGCTGAGGCCTGATCTGAAAAGCATACCCACTGAGCGGCCAGCCATTCTCATACTCTGGCTGTCTGTGGCTGGGAAATGGAGATACAAAATTGCTGACCAGGTCCTGCTGTGAAGTTTCATGTTCCAACAGGAAACACAATCACACAAATCAGTCTCATATCAACAGACCCAGACTGTTGCGGTGAGGAAATCCCCATTGTTGCAGAGAAGTCCAAGTTAACCTGTCCCTCCTGAGCATACTATGTTCACCATGTGATAGCTCAAATTACTCATTCTGTACCACAAACTACTTACAAAATATTCCTAACTCCTGACTGCTTTTGTATTTAGTGTGTGGTGTGCACTGAAAATCTGCTTCACACACTGTTGATGTCCAGCACAAGTCCAAGATTGTAACAAGTTGTTGTTCACTAATTAGTTCCATTCTCTCATGTTTAGATTTTAAAATGAATAATGCACTGCTGAGGAATGGAAAAATGTTGTTGACTTTTTGGCAACTCATGTTGGCATTGCGTACTTGAAGATCAGAATGGTGCTTCAGAACAAAGCCCCTTTTTACTGTCAACAACCTAATTAAATCTTAACTTCAGACCACCACTCTTGCCATACGGTTTGTTTAATTTTTTCCATTTACTCAACCCTTGTGACATTGAAATGAGGTTGTCAATTTGTCCCAAATGTGGACATTTCTGAACTGTGAATTGCTGTCCACTGGGGTGAATAGATTTTTTTTTATCCCTTCTGCATGGTGTTTAAAATTTTTGTTCATTCTTAGGATGTGGGTGGCAAGATTCCCACTAAAAGGAACTAGTCACTGTAAATCCAGTTCCCGCAACTTTATTATCCATGCCTAATTGCTCTGTGTACATGTGTATGAACAAATTAGGAATAGGCCACTCGGCTCCTCAAGCCAGCTTCACCATTCAATAAAATCATGGCTGATCTGATTTTAATCTCAACACTACCTTCGCGCCAACCCTCTACATAGATCTTTGGTTCCTCGACCACCTTTTGAAGAAGAAAGTTCCAAAGACTTGAATAACCTTGGAGAAATTAATTCTTATCTCTGTCTCAAATGGGCATATCTCATTTCAAACAGTGGCCCCCAGTTCTAAATGAAACATCTTCTCCACAGTCACCGTCAGTGCCCCTCAGGACCTAGTATGTTGTCCCTTGCTCTTCAAAACTCCAGCGGATACAAGCCGATCCTGTCCAATCTTCCTTTTATAAGACAACCCTCCCATTCCAGATCCAGTTTCTCTGAATTTCAGAGAAATATCCTCTGAACTGTTCCAATGTATTTACATTCCTCCTTAAATGAGGAGGTCAGTACTGTACATAGTGCTCCAGACGTAGTCTCACCAATGCTCTCTAAAACATGCATAACCCCCCTATTTTGGTATTCCATCCCCTCTCAATAATTGATAACATTTTGTGAGCTTTCGTAATTACTTGCTGTACTTCATACTAACCATTTGTGATTCATGCACTAGGATCACCCTACACCTCAGAGCTCTGCAATTTTACTGTTTAGATTTTTCTTTATTATTCTTGTTAAAATAGACAATTTCACATTTTCTCACACTATACTCCATTTCCTTCATTGTGTCCTCTTCACAGTTCACTTTCCTACCTATCGTTGTGTCATCAGCAAATTTAGCAACCATATCTTTATTCCTTTCACCCAAGTCATTTATATAAATTGTAAAAGATCGAGGCCTCAGCACTGATCCCATGGCATGCCACTCGTTAAATCTTGCCAACTAAAAAAAGACTCACTTATGCCAACTCAATTCCTTGTTAGCTAGCCAATCTTCAGTCCATGCCAATATGTTACCGCCTACACCGTGAGCTTTTATTTTGCACAATAACCTATGATGTGGCATATTTTTGAAATCCCTTCTTGAAATCTAAGTGTGGTACATCAACCAATTCTCCTTTATCCACAACATATGCTACTTCTTCAAAGAACTCCAACAGATTAATTGAACATGATTTTTCTGTCAAAACCATGTTGACTGCCTGATTACTCTGAATTTATCTAAGTGCCCTGCCATATCATCTTTAATAAAAGCTCCTAACATTGTTCTGATGACAAATGTTAAACAAACTGACCTGTAGCTTGTTGCTTTCTGTCTTCCTTCTTTTTAGATTAGAGTTACATTCACTATTTTCCAATCTAATAGAGCCTTCCCTGAACCAAGGGAATTCTGAAAAATTAAAGTCAATGCATCATCTTTCTCACTAGCTACTTCTCCTAAGACTCTAGGATGAAGTCCATTGGAACCTGGAGACTTGTCAATCCACAGCTCCCAATAGTTTGTTCAGTACCATGTTTTTGGTGATAATTTTCTTGAGTGCATCCCACCCTTCCATTTCTGGGATGTTACTTGTATCATCTGTAGTGAAGACCGATGCAAAATACATCATCAATTCATCCGCCATTTCCTTATTTTCCATTATCAATTTTTTAGACTCACTTCCTATGGAACCAATGCTCACTTTATTAACTTCTTTTTTAGTCTGAAGAAACGCTTACTACGCCTTTTTCCATTTTGATTTAGCTTTCCCTCAATCTTTTAGCCATTCTTTGCTGTTTTTTATAGTCTGTCTGATCTGCCATTCACCTTTTGTGCAATTATATTAAGTAGATGCTATATTTAACTTTTTTTAGTTAACCATGGATTATAGGTGCTCTCCTTGGAATTTCTTTTCTCTTGGAATGTATCTATACTGTGTACTCTGAAATAGCCCCTGCTTCTCTACTTACCTAATTTGCCAGTTGACTTTGGTTAGCTTTTCATGCCCTTATAACTTCCTTTAATTTAAGTTTAAAGATCTAGTTTTAGACCCACTCTTCTCTCCCTCAAACTGAATGTAAAATTCAAATTCATTACCTTCGCTGTATCTAGGAGTGCTTTCACTATTAGATCATTAATTAATCCTATTTCATTGCACAATACCGAGTCCAGAGAACATGTTGTTCGAAGAAACTATCCCAATAGCGTCCTATGAATTCAAGACTATCTTTGCTTATTTGATTTTTTTTTCCCTAGTTTATTTGTAGATTGAAATCACCCATGCTTATCAACCTACCTTTCTGACAAGCTCCCGTTATTTTTCCTGGTGGCAATGGACCGCTTTCTTGAACCACTGCCATCTGTGTGGTTAAGATACACCCAAGGTCCTGGGTGGGCAAGAAGTTCAGGATTTTGATCCAGTGACAAAGAAGGGCCAATGGATTGGTTTCCAAGTTGGAGTGATGTGACTTGGAGGGGAACTTCAAGATGGTGACAGTATGATGCACTTGACCTTGTCCTTCTCAGTGGTAGATCATCTTCAAATAAGTAGGGATAGAGAATTTTTTTACCAACGCATTTAGTTTGGATTATTGATTGTGTCTAGCTCTTTACCTGGATAACAGGATACAGCCACAATTGGCTCAGCGGTGCACAACAAGCTCACAGGATAATGCAGATAATCCCCACATTCACCTTGTACTTCTGGCACAGCAAGGATATGGTGGTGTCGGACTTGTGCTGCAAGTTTGGTGTAATGTGCAGGCGGTGTGATTTCTTAAACTGAGTTTCTTTTGTTCTGTGACAAACTGAAATTTTATTGGCACATTCCCAAATATGTTATAATCCAGGTCAGAAACACCGAAGATTTTATCAAGTCAATCAAAACCATAAGTTTTGCACTTTTATTTTGCCACAGGTAGGCACTCCAGGCATGATTCAAATGATGCACTAGGGAGCTTTTATGAAACAATGTTTATTTAAGAATACAGTTAACATATAATAAGACAATTAGCAATACATTTCACCAATGATAGACAAGAAAAAAAGCAACCATGATATTGTATACACCTTAACAGCTACATGTACTGTTCCAACCAAACAAATTCCTACAAACACACACCCCATTCTAGGTTTAGCACAGAAAATAAGAATGCTCACATGATGCTGCATGTTTGCAGCTTTCCAGCACCTGCTGTGAATAACCCCTTTTAGATGTTGAGTTGAGATGTTGAGGCCTTCCAGACCTGGAACTTTCAGGACACTTCAAGAGACAGAGGCACTCCTTGCCTCCAGTTACTAGCGAGCCAGCCACCATGAGCTAAATTTCCAATATCAAGGAGAGAGACAGAAACACACTGCTTGTTGTCTGGAGTCCTAACAGCTTCCGCCAAACTGAAAGTAAATTTCTCTTGTGAAGGAACCACCTGATCTTGACCTGTCAATCAGTCCCCCCCCCCAACAAAACAATCCAAAAGAGTAATAAACTCCAAGACATTGTATTAAAAATAAAGGGCCAGCATACAACTTCAATAGCACTGAAAGGACATCCGCTCAGGTACCTCAGTGCCACAATTTAAAAAAGACAGGCCTGCTTATAACTGCACGGAACACACTTAAAATGTATCTCTTAAGGCACCATAGCATCACAAATATCCCACCATGTCTACTTGTCAATATTTACTGCAAGGTCTGCTTCCCAAGACTGCACTGTGTCCAATGTGTTATCACCAGGTTTAGAGTATAGCGTGTCCAAGTGAGGATTTTAAATTTAAATGCATTGAGGGATTGGGTAATACTGATGGATGAGCAAGACAGGACATGACAGCTACATTTTGAACAAACTGTTATGGAGGACAGGAGTCTGGTAAAGGATATACCAAATGCATTTTGCATGAAATATCTACTTTATAATAAATGGGTTGACTTATTTACTTAAAATAGCAAACTGAAGAATACCATTTGACTTTTATTATATTTGCTATTATCATCCACATTCATTTATTGCTTTAAGGTAGTGGTTATGTTGCTGGAATAATAATCCAGACATCTAGACTACTAATCTGGAAACAGGTATTCAAATTCTCAAACTGCAATGATGTGATTTGAAGTCATGTTTTGGATTATTGGATTAAAGTAAAATCTGGAAATAAAAAGCTACGATCAGTAAAAGTGACCATGAAGGTTTTGGATGTCTCTAAAAACCCAACTTGTTCAATGAACTCTTTTAGGGAAAGAAACTTGACTTTCTCTATTGGTATGAGCCTCTCTATGACTATGATCCCATCCTAGCAAGTGGAAGGTTAGGGCTGGATATTATAAATAAAACATGTCCTAGCAAGATACTTTGTTACATCAAATCTCAGGCCAACTGGGATCAGCAATACATGCCAGCAATGTCCACAACCCAAGAATGCAATTTTATAAGAACAACATTCTAAAAATAAAATATCTGGAATGTAGATGTTTATCATTTGAAATGATGGATTTTGACTCTTTGGGATTCTGTTTTTAATTTGCCCTTTTGCCTTGACATTAAAAAATTTATTGTTTAAGATAGTTATATCATCACTGCCCCTCACTCCCTGAGTAAGAGTGATCCCTGTCTTCCTATGAGCTGCCCTGTGGTTTGGGAAAAATGATACAGCAAGTTAATTTCCTTTTACTGTCCCTGTACTGCCAGAGTTGTTCTGTGTACTAAGTAGGTTCCTGTTTTCACTTGATGTGTCTTGGGCAAGATTCCCACTGAAAAGAACGGGTTCTTGCAAATCCACAACTACTTTTATCTTTTCGTATTCAAAAACCTTTTTACCTTTTTTGGGTTGAATGAATTCTTGCTTTATGATATCCTCCAAAATACCAGAAAATGCTACAATAAAATTCAAAACTTTTAATTTGGTCCTTTTCCAACCAAAACTCCACTTTGGAAAATAAACTCATGCCTACATTCTTCACTGTTAATATCCAAATGCTGCAATGATGTCAATAGTAGTGGTTCAGTTGGTAGTGTTCTTGTCTCTTGAGATTGAAAGTTATAAATTCAAGACCTATTCTGGTGTCATGAGCATAAAATCCAGACCAACTATCCCATTGCCATTACCGTCTGAGGGAATGCTGCACTGCTTGGAGATGCCTTCCTTTGGATGAGATGTTAAACTGATGCCCACTCAACCCCCTCATGGACTTAAAGGTTCCAGGAAGAGGAACAAGGAACTTTTCCTTGTGTCCTGCGTCAATATTTAGCTATCAACCAAAATCACTAAAGCAGCTTATTTGTCATTATCATATTGCTATTTGTGAGAGCTTACTGTGCGCAAATTGGTTGCTGTATTTTCTAAGTTACAATTGTGACTGTTTTTCCAAAATAGATTGTTGACTTTGTTGTGCCATTCTGAGTTTGTGAAAGACACCATATCAACCCACAGTCTGTCATATACCTGCTGAGGTAGACGTCGGAATTTTGAATTTATCTGTAATCTGTCTTTTATATTGTAATTCCCAGCCGTTATGTACTCAGAAACCTGCATTCAGGCTGTCCTTGCGCTGTCAGATTTTATAGAGACATAGAGGTTAACAGCATGGAAACAGGCTTTTTGGCCCAATTTGTGCCCCTTTTTTAATGACAAAGCTAGTCCCAATTGTCCGCATTTGATCCATATCCCTCGATAGCCATCTTACTCGTGTAACTATCTAAACGCATTTCAAATTGTACCTGCCGCTGCTACTACCTTTGGCAGCTTGTTCCAGACACTCACCACCCTCTTTACGAAAAACAGTTGCCCCCCCGCTAGACCCTTTTGTATCTCTCCCCTCTCTCCTTAAACCAATGCCCGCTAGTTTTAGACTCCCTTATCTTTGGGAAAAGACATCTAGCTGATCTGGGCCCCTCATTATTTTATAGACCTCTATAAGATCACCCCTAAGACTCCCACGCTCCAGAAAAAAGAGTTCCAGTCTATTCCGCCTCTCCTTATAACTCAAACCACCAAGTCTGGGTAGCATCCTAGTTAATCTTTTTTGCACTCTTTCTAGTTTAATAATATCCTTTCTATAATAGGGTGAACAGAGTTGTATAGTAATCCAAGTGTGGCCTTGCCAATGTCTTGTACAATTTCAACAAGACATCCCAACTCCTGTATTCAATATTCTGACCAATGAAACCAAACATGCGAATGCTGCCTTCACTATCCTATCCACCTGTGACTCCACTTTTAATGGACTATGAAAATGTACCTCTGGGTCTTTGTTCTGTAACTCTTCCCAATGTCCTACCATTAACTAAGTCCTGCCCTGGTCCAATCAACCAAATTGCATCACCTTGCATTTATCTAAATTTAACTCCATTTGCCATTTGTCAGCCCACTGGCCCAATTGATTAAGATCCCATTGCAGTCCAAGATGACAGTCTTCTTCACCATGCCACCAGTCTTGGTGTCATCTGCAAATTTACTAACTATACCTCCTAAATTTTCATCCAAATCATTAATATAAGTAACAAATAACAGTGGACCCAACACGAATTCCTGAGGCACACCGCTAGTTACAGGCCTCCAGTTTGAAAAACAGCTCTCTACAATCACCCTCTGTCTTCTGTCATCAAGCCAATTTTGTATCCATTTGAGTACCTCACCCTGGATCCCGTAAGACTTAATCTTACGCAACAACTTACCATGCAGTACCTTGTCAAAGGCCTTGTTAAAGTCCATGTGAACAATATCAACTGCACTACCCTCATCTAACTTCTTGGTTATCCCTTCAAAAAACTCAATCAAATTTGAGACATGATTTTCCACTCACAAAGCCACACTGACTGTCCCTAATCAGTCCTTGCGTGTCTAAATGCCTGTAGATCCTGTCTCTCAAAACACCCAACAACTTCCCCACTACAGATATGAGGCTCACCAATCTGTAGTTCCCAGGCTTTTCCCTGAAGCCCCTTTTTAAACAAAGGCAAACATTTGCCATTCTCCAGTCTTCAGACACCTCACCTGTGGCTGTCAATGATTCAAATATCTCTGCTTGGCAATATAACAATATTATTTATTTGCTCACCGGATGTGGATGTGACTGGCTAAGCCAGCATTAATTGCTCATCTCTAATTGCTCTTGAGCAGGTTGATGGTGAACTGTTTCCTTGAACTGCTGCAGTCCTTGTGGTGTAGTTACACCTATAGTGCATGCATGTGTGGTTGTGCGTGGGCACGCATGCGTATAAAGCATCAGCTCAAAGCCCCCCAGTTAATTTTTTTTGCACTTCTTCAGTTGCTAGCGTGAGCACAACACTAAATGACATGTGTACATTATGGAAAGACATTTGATTCACATTAAGTTGGTGAAACTTAGCTGTGTAAGTTGAAATGCATGTTTTTTTATTTTCTGGATATTTAATACAGTATATAGACTTGTTAGGACAGTATGGCATTGGTTATGTAGCTGTATCTACTCCTGTGGTCAGTCAGTTGGACAGTCTCAGTCTCTGCATTTATGATTCAGTCTCTAGTGTCCTCCTTTATCTCCAGTTTGGCAGTAGCTCAACTGTTGGTCCTATGACTAATAATTTCATAAAAGGCTTCATCAAATATTAATCATGTTTAATCGCAGTTCCTTTCTTCTGGCACTGAGATTCATCCAATGATCACAGGAGGGACCACAGACAGTTGATAATGGTTTCCATTCCTTAAATTTTAAATGCACCTACTTGCATTGTATACATTTTGATATTTGCATTGAAAGTGATCAAAACACTGTGAATCAATGGAATAATTGAAATATTTATTTGCAGCAATTTGATATAAATTATTTTTGGTTTCCTACACTGCAGTGGGCATTTGAAATGGAGTCTTGCGTTAAAGTGGGTGTATGAAATGTGATAGCTGTAGGTGGAAATGAGACATCTGTTGCTCACTATAGTATATCCTATAACTGCAGGTTAGAAGTAGTTCAAATGCATTGTTTGGATCTCAGGGAGTTTTATAAGCGGCGATTTTAATACGAAAATTTAGTTGATATTCAAGTGGCAGCACTGAGGAAGTCCCGCAGCATTGGATACCATATGTCAGATGAGAAATTGAACTGATGCCCTGTTTGCCCTCTTAGATGGATGTTTGAGATCTCAAGGCCACTATTTCAAGACCAGGAGGAATGTTCTCCTTGGTGTCCTGGCCAATATTTTGTTCTCAATCAACATCGCGAAAAAGAAGATTATGATCATTATCATATTGTTGTTTGTGAGAGCTCGCTGTGTGCAAATTAGTTGCCGCATTTTCTAGGATAAAACAGTGACTATGGGCTGAATTTTCAGAGTTGGAGAGATGCCATACACCTTTTCAAAATTGCGGGCAAGACCCAGATAACAGAAGTATTTTTGCCGGCACAGCAAAGGGGAAAGGACACGATTCACACAGACGGGAAATTCAAACTCAGCAGGACCACTTGAACTTATTGCTGAGTTAAAACAGAACTGGTTGTTGCAAGGACCTTCAACCTCAGTGGGGGAGTCACAAATTGTGGGGTCTGAATAAAAGTTTGTTTTTACAAGAGATTAATCATGAAATTTAGAAGCTTTGAATGGGTTCAATGCATGGGAATTTTTGTTTTCTATCAAATGCGTAGGACTGAGCACTACACTACATCATTTGAGGTTTATCTTGTTTTTCTTCACATGTCTCTAAGGTCTGTTGGATACTAAATGAGTTGGCATGGACAATATAAATGGTCACGGGGCTGGGTGGTGATTTGAGCTAGGGAGCCTAACAATTTGTAAAACTTCAGGGGCAAAGTCCTGGACAGTCAAGGTGGGACTTCTAATTAGCCTGCATCAGTACTGCCTACACTCTGCTTCCAGATTCAGTGAATGCAACTTCATCCCATAGGTGTACACCACCACCCCTTAACCCTGGAATGAAAATTGTATGTTTCGGGATACTTTTTACTGGGTCAGGTCTGGCAATTCTGGAAATTTCCCAATTTGAGCTCCCCACTTTGATCGCCAGAATTCACATCTACAATTTAAGAGTGAGGTGCCTGGGTAACATGAGGTAACACGTAGGTGGGTTTGAAACTGGCCTCTTCCTAAGTGTTGGTGCACCCATGCATTTCTGAATCTAAAATCTCAAATGTGTGTAAGATTGAGGGGAGCTTGGAAAGTAGATTTTCAATATTTATTACTTCCCACTTTTTCTAACTTACCAACCAATTTGCTATTCTTATAGTTTTTAAAAAA
Organism: Carcharhinus amblyrhynchos; assembly: GCF_965287045.1. NCBI lineage: Eukaryota > Metazoa > Chordata > Chondrichthyes > Carcharhiniformes > Carcharhinidae > Carcharhinus > Carcharhinus amblyrhynchos. Next base: position 10,516,482 of record NC_137336.1, on the reverse strand, counting down.
CTCCCACCTGGTGACTTGGAAATACACTTACAAAGTATTTACAACACTGGAATGAGCCATTCTGCTCAACAAGTCTATGCTCCGTGCTTCTGTCCCACATAAGCCTCTTCCCACCTCAAGATTTCCAAATAATGCAAAAACCCTCATCTCCCAGATCCAAGGAAATTGGAGAGGGGATTTCACAGAACCTGCAGTTTTTGGGATCATGTCAAAACTTTGAAAACTCTACCTGTTGAAGGAGCTGACCAATATTTGCTTCTACTTTTTTGGATGTGTACACCCATGACGCCCATCATTTTTCTGGTGAGACTGAATGATCTGATTTGGATTATTGAGGTTCTTGTGTGCCTGTAATTTCCTTCTATGTTTTATTTTTATGGGGGGGTGGGGGGAAGGCTAGGGAGTAGTTGTAAAAATGAAGCAGGTTAATCCAGCATAGTTGCTAGTTGTTGCTGTCACTTCTGAGGCCTCCACGGTCCCATCTTCCTGCTTCCGCCCTGGACTCCCTCAATACATTTATTGTCCATGCGTTTATTCAATTCCCTTAATTTCCAATCTCGTGATTCATTCCGCTTTAACAGCCACTTGTGATAATAGGTTTCATATGAACGGTCTACCCCTGTTCCTAATCTCCTCTGTTTTCTCAAAATACAACTGCTTCACGTTTTTTTTCCCATGTTAGGGCTGCATTTTCTGAATTCTTGTCTAAATATCAAATCTGCCTTGCCTTTAAACTATTTCCAAAATATATTTGGAGCAGGCTAACTTTAAAGCTAACTTTTCAGTGGAATCCCTGTGGAATGAAAGGAGGATCATTACAGCATTAATTAGAAAACGTGTGGTTTGATCTTTTGCCCAATTGAGATTACCCAATGAGATTCAGCACTTCCTCAGCCAGCTGTATTGTTCATGTTGGCCTCTTAAATTTGACGCAGGTGTCTTTTAATTAAAAGATCGTCAACATGCAAGAATAATTTTTGGTGATGTTTAGTTTGAGTGGTTATCAGAAGTTGAAGTTTGGAATTGTTTTAGCCAAAAAAAAGCTGTCAGGTGTTATAATTGTGCAACTTTGATGCATAGGATCAACACAACTTCCAGTTCAACCAACAGAATCATTTGGATGCCCATTGTATGGAGGAAGAGTAGAATCTTTACTAACCCAGCGGTGGGTGTGGGAACACGACAAGTAAGCCAATGTCGGGGCTGCTTGCTGGACTTTTGGAGGTTCCTTCATTCAAAAGCACTCACTGCTTCCCTCTATTAGGCAATATCAGGATTGGAATGGAGTGAGTGAGGGGGGTGGCTGATGGCAGGGAGTGGGGGTGGAGGGTTGAGCAGATTGGCAGCATGTTTCTGCCAGTCGCCTCTAGCCTGCACCCCTGCCATTATTCAACTCTGGCCTTTGGATCCAGCAGTGGTGCTAAGCCTTGTGTTGGTTTCATACTGACAGCTGCCACCACATCCGTGGTGGTACTGCCATTCAGTAGAGCTTTTGTCCTTGGTTCCAGGGGAAGGCCTGCTACTGGACTGTCAAGTGCCTGAATGGAACAAAATGCAGCAGGCTTTCCTGAAAAGGGATGACATTGGATTCTTGCCAAGTTCCCAAATACCAGTCAAGACTCCTGTGACCTCGACAAGATTCTGGCCATTATTTGAGTGTTTCCCTGCTGTTTATTGGATCTTGATGAGGAAAAGGTATTTGTTTATTTGCATAACTATTTCAAAGATCCCCATTCAAGATACCCTACTGAACATATGATAAAGTGTTTTATAATGGAAGTTTTCTCTTCCATCTGCCTAAATAGCAATTTGATTTGAAGGTTTGCCGCTGAAGTGGAAGTAAATCTAAACTTGGAAATGACTTTGTCTACATTTGGTTTATTGAGCGATCCGGTTGAGCTTTGATTCTTCGCTGTGGCTTCCAGCATGTCAACCACCTGGCGGACTGAGAGTAAGCTAATGCTGTGTGCACCTGCAGATTGAATAAAGCAGTTCTCAGGTGGATTGACTTTTGACTGTTTTCATTATGCCACGGCCAGGTGCACTCATAGTGAGGGTGCTACTGAGTACATGATGTTCAATTTGCAGGGATGTTTCAATTGGCACTTGCGTGTAACATGCTGCATTAGGGAAATTTGGAAGTGAACTGAGCTTCCCATTACAATGCTGGAAAACTGCAAAAGTGGTGAAATGAAACTTTATAAATCACTGGCTTGAGCACAGCTGAAGTACTGTGGTCAGTTTTGGGTGCCACTGTTTGGGCTGTTGAGTCTTTAAGTCAACTGAAATGGCATTGGAGATGTGGGAATTTCTTATGTGGAGAGACTGCAGAGGTTGAGATTTTTCTCATTAGAACAGAGAACGTCAAAGGGAAATTTACTAGAGGTGTTTGAAGTCATGAAGGATTCTGCCAAGAGTAAATATGGAGAAACAGTTTCAATGGCAGCAATGTCAATAACCAGGTGACATAGATTTAAGATCACGAGCAAAAAAAAACAGAGGACTAGGAGAATTGTTTATGATGCAGTGTACTGTAATGATCCGGAATGCAGCACTGAAAGGGTGATGGAAGCAGATTCAGTAGTAGCTTTCAAAAGGAATTTGGATAAATATTTCAATTGGAAATATTTACTGGGGCTTTGGGGAAGAGAGCAGGTAGAATGGGATTAATTGGCTAGCTCTACAAAAGAGCTGACAGGGGCACAATGGGCTGTATAACCTTCTGTGCTATAATTCTGTGAAACTCACATTTCCCCCTTGTGAATTTACAGGAACTGAGTGGAAGCTGTCCAAACTGAGTAGATTGAATCTGGATGATTGCACCCGTGAAGGCAGGTGCTGTTGCAGCTGTGGTGGAAGGATATATGGGATTGCAGCATTTTAATTATTGAAAGTCAATACTTTAATTAATTTATTGTAGACTTTGTGTGGGCAGATGATTTATGGGTGGGATCAAATGACGTATTTAGCATGGGTTGGTGGGACCGACCCATTCAGTGATTGCACCAGACATGATGTGACAAGTGAGGCTTGAAACATTTCTATCATGTTTGTTTGATGTAGTATTAGGATCCGGCACATTTTAGGATTATTGAGGGACTAAGTGCAGTACCAGCTACATAGTGATGTCAGAGAGCGAATGACCAACAACCAGAGTAGGACAGTCAAGTGGTGGACAGAGCAGTGTGTTCAGCAAGTATGGAGACAGCTCCTATCTTGTATCCTTCTCTGTATTTTTGTAAATAGCTCTAAGAGAAAATAAAAGCTTAGGTATCCAATTATGACTATGAAAGGCTTTTCAGACCTACCCACCCTACAACACTTTGAAGATTAAAAGAATTTGCCCCAATGTAAGCCAAATTTCTTGTCAATAATGGCAGTCTGTGCAGGTCTAAATCTTCACTCTACTCTCTCACAGATGGAAAGAACCTGCATTTATAGTGAACCTTTCACGGCCTTGAGACGTCACTAGCTGCAAAGCACTTAATTAAGTACTTTGGAAGTATAGTCACTTGCAATATTGGAAATGTAACAGCCAATTTGCAAATTGCAAGATCCCATAAACTGCAAAGTAAAGAAGATCAGATTTTTTTTAGGTGACTTTGAAATATAAATAAATAAATAATGTGTGCAGTGCCGTGAGTTAGTTTTAAAGTCCAAATGAAAGGAAAGACAGGAAGCTCTCCGTTCTTTTGTACGTAAGTGAATGAGAAATTAAAATAAGCTCCATTGGCCGTTATAATAAAGGGATCTTCAAGACTCCAATGCGGTAAAAGATTTTTTAAATTCAGTTGTGGGACATGGATGTCGCTAGCTGTGACCATTCATTGCCCATCCCTAGTTACCCTTGTTCAGAGGGCAGTTGAGAGGCAACCACATTGCTGTGGCTCTGGAGTCACATATAGGCCAGGCCATGTAAAGACAGCAGATTTCCTTCCCTAAAGGACATTAGTGAACCAGATAGTTTTTTTTTCAACAATAGTTTCATGGCCATCAGTAGATTCTTCATTCCAGATATCTTTGATAATAGAAAATCTAGTAACATTGATCTTGCCTATATGGTACAGTGCTAACCCTGGGTATTGGAATGAAGTACAACAAACTTTGTAGATATTTTTTAAATATCTCTGGCAGATACTCAGAAAAGAACGTACGTGATCTTTACGACCAATTAAATACTCTTGATATGTACCGACTGTTGTAATGTAGGAAACGTGGCAGTTAATTTGCACACAGCAATGTTGCACAAATCATAATGTGATGGTGACCAGATAATCTATTTTCGTGAAGTTGGATAAATATGGGCAAAGAGACAGCTGGAGAACTCTTCTGCTGCTCTTCAAAGTGACATGAGATATTTTAAGCTGAGAGGGCAGTCAGGCCCTTGTTTTAAAAGCTCACCCAAAAAGAAAGGACCTCTGACAGGTGTGGCAATCTCACTGGAAGTGTCCATTTAGATTTTGTACTCAAGCCTCTGGGTTGGGGCTTCAGAGGCACAATGGCTATCCACTGAGCTACAGTTGAGGGAAGACAAACAATGCGAATCATAGAGGTTCTGCTCTGGAATGTTTGAGGAGATTGGATTTTGAACAATACCAGCCTGATCTCCGAACATTGAGAGAAGGAGCCTTAAATCTCTTCAGGTGAGCTGGCATAGGATGCACACTGTGTAGCTGGAGAGATTTGCATGCAGCCACATCGATTAATAAGCACATGCCGGATCTGAGAAAATAACAAGTGTAAAGTGGCCAGCTGCCGAGGAGTACTTTACAGCTCACAAGTAATCCCACAGCCTGAATCCATGTATTAAACCTTGTATTGAAGCTTGAGAGGAGAACTGGCTCGCAAATACAGTTTGGAATGCAAGAATGAAGTGGTGCAGATGTGAACCTTAGCTCGTGAGATCATTTTCTGGCAGATTTCTCCCTTTCCCTCTGGGTGTTCCTTTAGAACACTATTTCTTTCATACTAATTCCTGCCTCCTTATGTCCTGGATGACCGCTTTCAATTGGGATTATTTTCCCCATTGCATTGTTCATCAGTTTGCAAACGACACACGGCGCATCAGCTGTGAAAAGAAGCCTAACTAGTCAAATCAGAAAGTTCGGCACCACATTTTACAACCAGCATATATCAGTGTTAGGAGTTCCAACATACAGAAGGCTTCTGCACTTCAGATTAAGTCCCAAAAGAGAAAACCTTAACAAAAATAGAACTATTAGAAAAGGTGCTCAAGAAAATTACGGTGATACTGGAGTCAGAGAGGTTATAACCATCAGGAAAAACTGCGCAAGCTGGGGCCCTTTTCTGAAATCAAGAGAAAACTGAGGTGTGACCTGATGGAAATCTTCAAAATTATGAAAGGTTTCGATACGAAAAACAAAGAAGATATTTGTGTTTGAGAGCATAAAGGCAAAACTAGAGGTTACAAATGTAAGATCGTCATTGATAAATATAGGAGAGAGTTTGTGGAATGTTGTTACCCACAATGGTGAGAATGTGGAACGTGGCAGAAAATGGAATGGTTAAGGTGAACGACATTGATAAATTGTTTTTCAGGACTCAGGCTGGGACTCTATTTTTGTCTAGAGAAGAGGAAGCCAAGGAGCATCTTAATTGAGGTTGTTTAAAATTGTAACGAGTTTGAAGAGTTGGACAAAGATATTTCCACCTGTGGCTGAGTTTGGAACCAGGGGCCAGAAAGGCAAGATGATCATTAATAAATCCATAGCGGAATTCTGGAGAAACTTTACTCGAGCGCGTGGTGAGAATGCGTAGTGTAGGGACAAGACGAGGCAAATAGCATTCTTGCATTTACTGGGAAGCTGGATAAACAAATGAACAGCAAACAAATTAAATGTTGTGATAGGGTCAGATGAATTAGAGTGGAAAAGATTTGTGCGGAACATAAATGTTCAGCAGCACATAACAATTCGACCAAATGACCCATGGCTGTGCTCTTATGTTGGTCTGTTTTATGAATTTGTCAGTGATTAGCTTGCCTGCTGTTGAAGTAATATGTCTGCGACTGTTCCATGCCGCAATCTTGGAAAAAGAGGACAAACTGGTATGGAGCGGGTTTGGAACAGTTTTATGCAAATTACGATCAATGGTCTTTGTAGACATAGCATAAGAAAAAAAATTATTCAAGATAGTTCAATGTTATAAATGGCGAGGAGGCACATAGGTGCCAAAGTAAAGGGTGAGTTAGATGGATTTCATTCACCTCTAATTTGGGACTAAGCCATTGGCATATGAAGGTTTGAATGAATTTCATTCTTCTGGTCAATGCTTTTAGCAGGAAAAAGATGTTAAGGAAGGTAAAACTTGCCTCTCTGCACAAATTTCCAACATCTAAACTATGTTGTTATTTTACTCCTGTTGAGTATTAAGTTCAGAAAGTTGTTATTTGAAGCTGTTTCACTCAGTACATTGGATTTTTAGTCAATCATTTCAACTGAGTGTTTTCTTTATCATATATATACACATTTATATCGCTGAAGGCGGTCATTTGATCCATCATGCATGTGTTGGATCTTTGAAAGAGCTACCCCATTAATCCCACGCTCCCTGCTCTTTCCCCATTTCTCTCCACAGTTCTCCTTTTCAAGTATTTTATCCAATTTCCCTTTGAAAGTAACTATTAGATATGCTTCCATTGTCCTGTCAGACAAAGCAAAAATCTTTCCCACCCATGTAATCCCGCTTATAGACCCTCCTGCCACTGAAAACTGCTTTTTTTCCTATCCCTACAACAGGGAGTTCTCCTGGTCGAAATAATTTTCCACCCACACCAGCCATTTGGGGCGATTTCAGGAACCACACCTTCACGCAAAAGGTAGGGGAAATGTGGAACCTTACCCATCTAAAAGCTGTCAAACTGGCCTTCAGTTGTAGACTTCAGAAGGCAGAATTACTTCTGATGGTATCAAGGGAAATTATGCAAAAGCAGATAAGTTGACACTCACGATCTAATTGAATGGCTAACATTGTAACTCCTGACACCATCTTACTTGCGCATGCACAAACTGTTTCAGATAATTCTGTTTATAGATTTTTAAAGAATTAAGGAACCAGTTCCCTGATGCAACCACACAGGCCATCATTGGTTGCATCTACACATGTGCAGGAAGGCTGTGCCTGGTGTTGTAGTGTTAATGGATGCAACTAATGGCTAAAAAGGTTTGAGGGGCTGAATAACCTAAGTTTGAAAAAAACTGATCACTGATGACAGAATTCTTGAGACCTTGGTCTATGCAAACACCCTACACAATAGTGACTGGACTATGAAGCTAATTTATTGATTTATAGAATGTTTGGTATGTTGGCCCTGTGTAATATTTTCACCTTTGCTTATGTCATGTATTGCTCGTGTAATAGACTAAAGTAATAGTTAAGGTCATGTTGTGGCTCTGTTATTGAACTAATTGTCTGGTGGCTGAAACTAATAACTCTAAGTATTTGAGTTCAAATCGTACAAGGTAGTTTGTAAATTTAATTTCAATTTTTGAATAAAAAGCACTCCATTAATCAGATTGACAGGAAAAAGTGCTTCACTAATGCCCTTCAGAGTAGGAAACCTGTTGTCCTTGCCCAATATATGACTTCAGTCTACGCAAGATGGTTGCTTCTTAACTGCCCTCTCATATGGCCTAGCAAGCCATTGATCCTCCCCAACTGTGCAAAGAAGACAACTTACCATCATATTCTTGGCAAAATAAGATAGTTAATAAATGTCAGCCTTAATAGTGGGAATTGGTATCCTTTTAAATAAAGCATTTTCTAATCCTCTTTACAAAGAGTACCTAAAACAGTTGCATTTAACATCTGCTTAGCTAGAATTTGATTTGATGTATTATTGTCACGTGTATTGGGATGCAGTAAATAGAATTATTTCTTGTACGCTATACAGACAAAACGTACAATTCATAGAGTACATAAGGGAAAAGGAAAGGAAAGGGTGCAGAATTTAGTGTTGCACTGATGGCTAGGGTGTAGGAAAAAGATCAGCTTAATATACTGATAGATCCATTCAAAAGTCTGATGGCAGCAGCAGCAAAGAAACTGTTCTTGAGTTGGATGATACGTGATCTCAGGCTTTTGTATCTTTTTCCTGACTGAAGAAGGTGGCCATGATGTGGAGATGCCAGCGTTAGACTGGAGTAAGCATAATAAGATATCTCATAACACCAAGTTACAGTCCAACAGGTTTATTTGGCAGCATAAGCTTTCGGAGTCTTAGGCTTCTTTAGGTGAGTGAGGAGTTGTGTTCACAAATAGGGCATATACAAACACAAACTCAATTTACAAGATAATGGTTGGAATGCGAGTCTTTACAAGTAATCAAGTCTTAAAGGTACAGACATTGTGAGTGAAGAGAGGGCCAAGCACAGGTTAAAGAAATGTGTATTGTCTCCAGCCAGGACAGTTAGTGAGATTTTGCAAGCCCAGGCAAGTTGTGGGGGTTACAGACAGTGTGACATGAACCCAAGATCCCGGTTGAGGCCGTCCTTGTGTGCTGAACTTGGTTATCAGTTTCTGCTCAGCGATTCTCTGTTGTCGTGTGTCATGAAGGCTACCTTGGAGAATGCTTACACCAAAGACCAGAGACTGGAAGGGAACATTCCTGCCTGGTGATTGTCGAGCAGTGTTCATTCATCCATTGTCATAGCATCTGTATGGTTGCCCCAGTGTACCATGCCTCGAGACATCCTTTCCTGCAGCGTATCAGGTGGACAGTGTTGGCTGAGTCGCAAGGGTATGTACTGTGTACCTGGTGGATGGTGTTCTGACATGAGATATGGCATCTGTGTCAATGATCTGGCATGTCTTGCAGAGGTTGCTGTGGCAGAGTTGTGTGGTGTCATGGTCACTATTCTCCTGAAGGCTGGGTAGCTTGCTGTGGACAGTGGCCTGTTTGAGGTTGTGTGGTTGTTTGAAGGCAAGAAGTGGGGGTGTGGGGATGGCCTTGGCGAGATGTTCGTCTTTATCGATGACATGTTGAAGGCCCCAGAGAAGATGTCTTAGCTTCTCCACTCTGGGGAAGTACTCGACGATGAAGGGTACTCTGTCCGCCGTGTCCTGTGTTTGTCTCCTGAGGAGGTTGGTGCAGTTTTTCACTGTGGCATGTTGGAACTGTTGATTGATGAGTCAAGCATCATATCCTGTTCTTATCAGGGTGTCTTTCAGCACCTGTAGCTGTCTGTTGTGATCCTCCTCATCGGAGCAGATCCTGTGTATAAGGAGGCTTGTCTGTAGGGAATGGCTACTTTTAATGTGTTTAGGATGGAAGCTGCAGAAGTGGAGCATCGTGAAATCATCCGTGGGCTTGCAGTACAGTGAAGTGCTGAGGTAAGCGTCCTTGATGGAGATGCGTGTGCCCAAGAATGCAACCGATTCCAGAGCATAAGCCATGGTGAGTCTGGTGGGATGGAACTTGTTGATGTCGTCATATAGTTGTTTCAATGATTATTTGCCATGAGCCCAAAAGAAGAAAATGTCCCTGTATGGCATCGGTTGAAGATTCTGTGTGGTGAAGAGGTCTTGTTTGAACCCGTGCATAAAGGTCTTGATCAGTCTGTTGAGTTGATAGATTTGTTCTTTGGTCAGATCTGCGGGTAACTGTTGTAGTGTTCCTCATTGTTCAGTTGTCGGTACACTTCTTTACAGTTATCCGTTCTGTACGGTATGATAGTGGCCCCTCCCTTTGTCTGCTGGTTTGATGACAATGTTGTGATTGGTCTTGAGAGTGCGGATGGCATTGCGTTGTGCTTGGGTGAAGGTGGAACAGGGGGTGTGTGGGGTCCTTGATTATACTAGCCAAAGCAGATTATGCGTTCAAGACCCACTCCAAAAACTTGAGCACAAAATCAGGCTGACTTTCCTGGTGTTGCAACATCTTTGCGATAAAACTTTAAACATGGTAGCTGGGAAAGATATCTCATGGCATTGTTCATTGACCAGAGGAGGTCTCCTTGGTTTCATGGCAATATTTATCCCCCCCGCAATATCACAAAAATTGCAGTTTAGCTGCCATGTTTCATATGTTACACAAGTGATGCTGGTTCAAAAATAAATCCTTGGCTGTAGACCACGTTGGGCAATAGAGCACTTCAGGATGCCGTAAGGAGGGTTGGTGTACAAATGCATGCCAACTTTTCGTTCAATGCTATTTAGCTGTATGCTAGACTTAAGATGGATGTTTACTACAGGGCTGTTGGGGAAAGAATCTTTTGTTTTGGGAAAAGGAATCACTGAATTGTTGCAGTGCAAAAGAAGGTAATTTGCCCCATTGTGTCCACACCAATGAACAGGACATCTAGTGCCATTCCACTGCCTTCTCCCATACCTTGCACATGCTTCCTCTCCAGAAAACTGTCTAATTCTCTTCTGAATGCTTCAATGGAACTTGTCTCCACCGCACTGTCAGGTAGTGCGTTCCAGACCTTAACCATTCGATGTTAGGAGATTTTCCTCATGTCTTTATTGTTTAGTTTGCCAATTGCTTTAAATCTGTGCTCTATCATTTTCAATCCTTTCATCATTGGGAGGATTTTCTCCCTATCTACTCTGTCCAGACCTCATGATTTTATTAAATCAAAAATTTATTCAGGAAAGGTGTCAGTGTTAATATCTGGTGTTTTTTTTATATTTGTAGAGTACAGGATGGCATTGCCAATAGCTGAAAGAGAAACTTCTCTTCTAATCTAGTCTACCAAGTTCCACCAGTCTAAATTCTGAAGATGGAGCAGTGAAAAACAGAAGCCACTTTTCTAACAACCAAGCAAACACTGCCTGGCAATTAAAGAATTAGTTCAGCATAACATGGTTGGAGTTGTACAATGATAGGGATTGTCCACTAACACCTTGTATTTATATAATGCTGTTCACTCCATCTCAGGCCACTTTGTAAACACGAGATACGTCTATAGAATTGGAATTAATAGATGCAAGGTGGACTTTGATGGAATGCATCCTTTCTCGTTTAAAGAAGCCAGAGGGGATATAGCAGGTGCGCCATCTGCAATTTTTCAATCCGTCTGAAATAAACAAATTGGACCTACAGAAGTTTGCATTTATATACTGCTTATAACTTAGTAAAGCATCACAGGATCTTTATTAAATAAAATTTGACACCAAGCCTCATGAGATATTGGGATGGGTGGCAAAAGCTTGGTCAAAGAGGTGGCTTTTACGGAGTATCTTAACATCCCTTTTTACTGAGGTGTAATGCCAGAAGCTGAGCAACTGAAGGCACAACTACCACTGGTGGAGAGGAGAACTGGTGATGCACAAGGAAGCAATATTTGAGGAATGTACAGATCTGAGTTCTGTGGGGATTTAGGAGGTTATAGAAGGGTGGGACAAGGAGGCATATGAAAATAAAGGTGAGCATTTTAAATAAATGACTTGTTTAATCAAGTGCCAATTTAGGTGAGCAAGCACAGGGATGATGAGTGATAGAGACTTGATATAAATGAGGATTTAGATAGCAGAAGTTTGGATGAGCTCTGGTTTGTGGAGAGTGGGAGGCTGGTATGTGTGGTTGGAAGCGAAGAAGGGAAAAAGTCTTGCACCTTTCCATTCTACAAGTCTGTCCTGAACTCCCAACTTATGCAGGGATTTTCTGTGTAGAACAAACTACATTAACACTGCAAACCTTAAGCTAAGAAAGAGATATGTTCACCATTTTGGGTGGTGCCCTGTGTAAGTAACACACAAGTTTGTTTCATAACTCCTGACCTTCGTGAATGGAGACTTTGTATTGAACTATCTTTGTTTGAGTTAGCTTTGTTTTTAAATGGCTCCAACAACAGCCTTGAGTGAGTGCTCAATTTGCCAAGAACAAATATTACCTATTGATCCCCGAGTAAGTGCACTGAGATTAAAGCATACAAATTAGGAAACTCTGCCCCAAATATTGAATATGTGGCCAAGATCATCGGATCAGATAGAGACAGTCAGCAGAAGTATTTCTCACACATCCATTTGTCAATCATCCAGTGCTGACAGCTTTCAGATATAACATTGCGTTACTTATAGTTGAGTGATCCTGAAAGCTATGCTGGATGCTTGTATATAAATTGCCTTGTGTAATGATTTGCTACAATGAAGTGCATTTTGATTTGTGCAAACATCTTTGGTGCAACCAAAAAGATAGTTATATTCCCTGGAGTTTAATTATTAACTATTTTGTACATTAGAGACCCAATATTTTTCCATTTTTTGTGAAAAAGGCAAGCATTGTGTGGAGTTTGTGTCACCCATGCTCCACCCATGTAATCTTTCCATCCAATCCAATTTAATTGCCTAATGAGATCTGTTGGAACTTAGAGTAAAGTCTTAATGAATCTGCTTCATTATTGAACTGTGTAGAAAACGCCAGATTCACATATAGGGAAATAAAGGGTGGAATTGAAAGGATGAGAGTGTTGCACACTAGATCCAATATCCTTGTTGCTGAATCAAATACTACTAGACGTTTTCAGTGAGGGGTTGTTGGTGTGATTCTGCAGTGAACACTATCGTCACTTGTCCGGTTCCAGTGAAGGTGACGGCTGATCTTGCTTTTAGCCTTTTTCAGAGGATTGAAGTGGGCGATTAAAACCCTGGGGCAGTGCCCCATTTCTAATTGTAAAAGCAAGAACAGCTGCTTTCTTTAGCTCTCCTTTTGTTTACTGAAAACAAAGAGCTCAGCGATAGGAAACACGAAGGCTTTCCTGCCATAGCTCATTTTCCCAGGATTCAGGACTAAGAAATATGTTTGCGTTTGCCTCCAGAATTCTATCCTATACACTGATCGCTTTCTAAAAATGTGCAGGTACTTGTCACCATCCATCTGTTTACAGTATCAACATTGTATGATTTTGTCCAAAAATATTGCTCTTCCCGGACCCAATTATGTTTTGCAGAATGCGCTCGACTTTCTGAAAGATTTTATTCTTTAGGGTGTATCAAGTGACATTGTTCCTTGTGCTCATTTTAGTGGTGGACTATATTCATTGCCCCCTTTTCCCCCTCAGGATGTAACTCTACCATCTCAGGAAAATTTTCATACTCTTGAACACTAGCTGCTAATTATTATGGGTTTTGTAAACTGCTAATCATCCAATATCCCTTCTTAGCCTCCTTGCTAGCTTATATTGACTTCCTGTCCTCTAGTACTCTTCCCCAGGTTTTCAAAATGACCATCATCGTGTCCACTTTTGTTTTAACAAAGAAATGAAGTGGTGAAATCTAGGCCTAGTCTACTTCAGATTACGCTGGTTGGTAAAATATGTCAAAAATTTGAGCAAGGCTGTTGCTATGCAAGAACAACACAAATAAATGATGTTCACACTAACAGGATGCTGCCGTCAAGCCAAAAGAATGTTCTGCCTATCCCACAAATGAGTAATGTGGTAAATGAAATTCAGTGCTGGGGTGATGCTAGGTGTGTAGGCCGTATTTGCGAAAGACCAGCAGATCATATCAAACAAAATGTCCCTTCGGCTGTTTGCAACAGGCAAAGTACTGACTGTACCCAACCAGCCTGTGTTTGCAAAACTCAACAAACAGTGTCCAATATTAAATGTGATTCCATGGTTGAACCATATTTGCTAAAGAGTCTGAATGTGCTGAAAATTATGCTGATAAGATTCCTGCTGGAAGCTGCAGATATTAATACACAAGCCCCCATTCTTTGCAAGACAGAAATAACAGGTACATACATTGTGCCTGTTTCAGCTAAATAAAATAGGTGCTAGCCATTCCCAGGTTCATTCCCCAGGGCAATGCCTTGACCAATTAGAGTCAACTTGCCTGGTTTGAATATAAACAAAACTTGGTTGTTACCAGTCCATCATCAGTCAACTGGTACATTCTCCGTGACAATACCTCTGCCAATCAGAGCCCACTTACCAACCAGTCAGCCCATTCTTCTCACGAAGTATAAATGATTGTTCCCATTTCATTTAGTATTCTTGCAAATTGTCCTGATGAGTACAAGATGAAAAGCTTCTACAGCACGTGTCCTTTTTTCAGCATTACTCAAGTTCTGTACAACCAAATAGCTATTTATTTATTTATTTAAAATGAAGTTTTACACAGCCAAAAAATAGGATTGTGTAAATACTTAAATGGGGAAAACTATAGGCCTATGGGGAATGTCGGGGTAGTGGGAACTAATTTGATATCACTAACGAAGAGGTGGCACAGGCATCATGGGCTGAATGACCTCCTGCTGTGCTATATGCTTCTATGATTTTATGTAAATATAAAAATAGAAATTGCTGGGTGAGAAAAGTCAAGATCCATCTAATTTGCCATCTATCGTCCAACAATCAATAAGTGAATTTCCGTTGCAATTTTCAGATACCTGTGGAATGTTACTGATCTCTGATCTATATGCTTGTTGCAATCTCTATGCGTAAGATCTGTAATTATTTATGAAACAGCAAGTGTTTACACTTTTCCTATTCACTTATCGCCCCTACTTTGAACATCTCCAATGCATTGACTTAAAAATTGTTATCCATGCTCGCAAATCTCTTTAACTGCATTATTTCACTTTGTCCATTAGGATTATTCCCTTAACCTACTGTCAAAGGAATAAGCCATGTGATATGTATAGCCTGCTTCATCCTTTTTAATACCACATTCTTACCTTTTTCCTATCTACTTTGTAAGAAAATATCAAATTCTCTTTTTTTCCCCTGGGATCTGCATCCAAGCTTGCGCGTGAAGAATTTCCCAGGATCTGTTTTAACTAGCTTAGTTCAAATTGTTAGGTTATACCTTTCCTTTTCTTATTTCACATTACAAAACATGAGCGGCACAGTGGGGGTTAGCACTGCTGCCTCACAGCTCCAGGAACCCGGGTTCGATTTCTGGCTTGGGTCACTGTCTGTGTGGAGTTCTCTTCACGTCTGCATTGACCTGAACAGGTGCCGGAGTGTGGCAACTAGGGGATTTTCACAGTAACTTCATTGCACTGTTAATGTAAGTAAGTCTTACTTGTGACTAAAAAAAAACATGAGCAGTGCTGTTAAGTTGTAAGAGCAGGAAGCACTCAACGCTATGGGTTCAAATCCCATGCCAGATATTTAATCTATAGTCCTGTCTAAGGCTGTTGGAATATAAATGCTGGTTTATGAGGCTTTGTTCTCAGAACTTTATGGAGCCATGAAGTATTGGTGACTTGCAGCAATCGAGAAAGAAAACGAAACAATTTTCATCTTTGTTGTCAGATACACATTCTTGACATCCCTTGAAAGAATGGAATCACAAATGCAACACTGCTTTCAAAGGCAAATCTCCCAATTATGCCAGCATTTATTAAACCGAAGCAACTTGCTGACTCTGGCATGCTCTCAGGATGGAAGATGGATGTATTCTCGAGGATAATATTCTGTGTGGGGTGGAAGCTGGAGCCAGAAATCCAGTAAGCCACTCAAAATCCACTTTAAGGATGTTTCAAAGTGTGACATAAAAGGCCTAAACAGCAATTTTTCAGATGTGGGACTCGGGAGCCAGTAATGAAGGGAATTGATGGTTTTACCTGAGGGCAGTGTATGCTACCATGACAGCATAGAACAGTACAGCACAGTACAGGCCCTTTGGCCCTCGATGTTGTGCCGAGCTATGTCTGAACCCAAGACCAAGCTATCTCACTCCCTACCCTTCTGGTGTGTTCCATGTGCCTATCCAATAACCGCTTGAAAGTTCCTAAACTGTCCAAGCAGGCAGTGCATTCCACGCCCCAACCGCTCTCTGAGAAAAAAAACCTACCTCAGACATCCCTCCTATGTCTCCCACCATGAATCTTATAGTAACAGCTACATCCATTCGAGGAAATAGTCTCTGAACGTCCACTCTATCTATCCCCCTCATCATCATCTTATAAACCTCTATTAAATTACCTCTCATCCTCCTCCACTCTAAAGAGAAAAGCCCTGGCTTCCTCAACCTTTCTTCATAAGACCTACCCTCCAAACCAGGCAGCATCCCGGTAAATCTCCTCTGCACTCTCTCTAAGGCTTCCACATCCTTCTTATAGTGAAGTGACCAGAACTGCACACAATATGCCAAATGTGGTCTCATCAACGTTCTGTATAGTTGCAGCATAACCCCACGACTCTTAAACTCAAACCCCCTGTCAATAAACACTAACACACTATAAGCCTTCTTCATGGCTCTATCCACTTGAGTGGCAATTAGTGGCTTTAGCAGCTTAATAGACAGCAATCCCTGACGATCTTGTGGCACCTGAGGTATAACCTGGATTTCATGGTTAGGTACCTTCAGCCATCAGCAAAGGTGCACCACATTAAATTGTTCCATTGTCAATAGATTTGCTGCATGCCTATCATCTCACATAGATGGAAGGATACAGAAAATGAATCCAGACTGGCACTAGCAGTACTGTCCTGAGGAAGTGATACACTCTAAGATGCTGTCACAATCCCAACAGCACTATGAAATGAAGAGTAAGGGAGTTTTCCTATTTCCCTGCTGATATTTATAGGTCATGATGTGGAGATGCTGGTGTTGGACTGGAGTGATCAAGTTGAGAGATCATACGACACCAGGTTATAGTCCAACAGGTCTATTTGAAATCACAAGCTTTTGGAGAGATGCTGCTTTGTCAGGTGAAGCGTAAATATTTATACGAACATAGGACTTGGGAACAGGAGTTTGAACCTGCTCTGACATTCAGTTAGACTATGGCTGATCTGGATGTAGTCTCAACTCTAATTTGTCATCTTCCCCTATTACCATTGACTTCCTTGTTTATCAAAAACCTTTCTCACTAAGTCTTGAATAAATTCATGGCCTTCTCATCCTCTACTGTTTTCTGGGGAAGAGAATTCAACAGATTAGTGACCCTCAGAGAATAAAATTCTATTCATCTCTTCTTAACAATAAATGTTTTATTTTTAACTGTGTCCCCAAGTTCTGGTCTCCCCTGCAAGTGTAAATATCCTCCCAGTATCTACACTATCAAATCCATTATAAATATAATTTATAATAGCTATCTTACAACCAACATCACTAAAATATAATTAACTGCTGTTGAAAAAATACTTAATTGGCTGCTTTGGGAATCTAACCTGCAGCTCTAAATCAGATAATGTGCAGTGCGAGCAAACTCCACCTAGAACATTTGTATAAAAGTCCTTGATGTTTATTTTTCAAAAAAGAAATAAAGAGGGAGGCAGGGCTGTACAGAATGTAAGAAAATATGCTAATAATGATCCACTATACCAAGATAGTGATGGATTGCTTAGCTTGCAGATTCTGCATATAAACATAAAAACAGTTGAAAGGTGTTTGATATATTCATGATGTGGCGATGCCAGTGTTGGATGGAAGGGGCGGGGGGGCAGTGCGCCATAAGAAGTCTCAACACCAGGTTAAAGTCCAGCAGGTTTATTTGTGGCAATTAGTGGCTTTAGCAGTTTAAGCTTTTGGAGCGCTGCTCTTTCATCAGGTGAGTCATCTGTTGAATGAGTGGTGCTCCGAAAACTGTTGATTATAGTCATAGCAATGAAGCTTATCATGTTACTGTACTTAGAATAAGTGTTTGGAAGTGCTCCACCAATTCCTCCAAAACCTCCCCGCCCCCTCCGCCAAGCTGAAACCCTACACCACCCTGACTGGCTGCTACCATCATTATGGATATCAAATTCGAGGAGAGGCTGCTTTTTTTTTTGCCCAGGGTCACTTCTGTTGTGGGAGAAAAGCAGCCATCAGTCTGCTCCGATTACAGATGGTGGAGGAATTGTAGAAAATCACGTGCATTACTGTGCAGAGTCAAAAGTGAGCAGCAATTGTCTTTGAGCTGTACCAGAAGGAAATGCAATAAACAGGACGGCTCACAGGGAATGGCCGAGTGCAAAAGCAATTTCGTCCTTCACTTATATGATCAGCTGTCTGGGATCTGAGCTCTTGCTTCTCAGGAGGGACATGAAAAAAAACTTGCAAGTGAAAAAGCCTGTATTGATCGCCATTCCTAATTACTGTGGGGAATGTTGCAGACCTTTATCGTTGCAACTGAGTGGCTTACTAAACCATTTCAGTTGGAGGTGAGAAGTCAACCACATTGTCTGGAGTATTTCTCAAGCTTAGATGGGGTAAGGATGGCAGATTTCTTTCCCCAAGGGACATTCGTGAACCAGATGGATTTTTGCAGTAATCAGTGGTACCATGGTCACCGTTACCGAAACTAGAATTTTCCCAACTATAAGCAAAGGTCGATTAGAGGGCAGGGAAAGTGGTGTTGAAGCCACCAGCACCAATGGTGCCTTTTTCTATCATATCAGTCATGACACAGTGCAAAAAGACTTAAAGGGCTAGGTCCCGTGACATCAGGCTGGCGGTGAAGACTGTCGTGGCACGCAAATGAAAACCAGGAACCCCATGCACCCATTTCACCATCGCACTTGGCTGATGCTGCTCTCTAACATGGTCCTTTCTCCCAAGAAAAGAAAAAGTCTTGCCTTAAAGTGATTAGGCTGCTTCAAGCGTTAAATTACTGCGGGGTGGCTACCAGGTCGTGGACGAGCTCCCAAATGTGATCTTTAATTTGGGAGGCGGGGTCCACAACATTTAACAAACTTAAGTCCAATGTTGAAAAAGAAAACAACTGGTTCATTGATCCCTTTTAAGGAAAGGAGCCTGCTCTCTTTACCTGGTCTGACCAATATGTGACTGTTTAGACCAACATTTGTTGACCATCCCTAATTGCCCTTGAGTGGCTTAACCACCTATTTCAGAATCAACCACATTACTGTGGATCTGGAGTCACAGGTAGGCCAGACAGTTGAGGACAGTAGAAAGAACATTAGTGAACCAGATGAATTTTTACAACAATTGGCATCATTTAATTCCAGATTGTTATTGAGTTCAAGTTTCACCATCTGTCATGGTAGGATTCAAAACTGGTCCCCATAGCATTATCCTGGGACTCTGGATTACTATTTCAGTGACAATACCACTATGTCACCATCTCCCCACAATGTGAGTCTCACACCAATATGTGAGAATGGAATGAGTGGATTAGACTTGGATTCCTTTGAGAATTGTAATTAAGTGGGAGTCCAGAGGAAGGGGATTGACCTTTAACATTAGAGCCAGACCTTTCAGGGGTGATGTCGGGACTTCACTCAAAGGGTCATGGAAATCTGAAATTTGTTGCCCTAAAAAGCTGGTGAGGCTGAGATTTTGAAACTTCAGCGTTATGTTTTTATTACATAACAGCATAAGTATTATAAAACCATCACTAGTAGATAGAGCTAAGATGTAGATTGTGGATCAATCATGAACTGACGGACAGGTGAAGTTCAAGACTTATCCTTGTTCTTATGCATTTTAAATGTTACCTGAAGTTGCATAGCAAATGGAAAATGTTCATACATCTAATAAGAACATAAGAAATAGGAGCAGGAGTAGGCCATCTAGCCCTTCAAGCCTGCCCCGCCATTCGATAAGATCATGGCTGATCTGAAGTGGCTCAGTTCCACTTTCCCGCTTTCTCCCCATAACCCTTAATCCCCTGTCTATCAGAAACCTATCTACCCGCGACTTAAATATATTTAGCGAGGTAGCCTCCACCACTTCAATGGGCAGAGAATTCCAGAGATTCACCACCCTTTGAGTGAAGAAGTTCCTCCTCAACTCCGATCTAAACTGCCCCCCCCCCCCCCCTTTATCTTGAGGCTGTGCCCTCTAGTTCTGTCTTAATATAACTTAATATCTTAAGTTATTTCATGTTTTAATTTATTTTGCTTTACTTTGTTTTAGCTGTTCAAATTTATTTTAATTTTGGGTCTGTCTGAATCAATACTCGGCTAAGTGGTATCACCAGTGGCTTCGTTAGCTGGCTAATCCTCTGGCAGTTGGACCATTTGATAAGTTGAGGTTGTATAAATGCGAGCTTCATGGCAAGAGTTGAGCAGTGAGAGATTGATGATGTTTTAGGAGAATGTAGATTTTTGTCTCAGCAGGGAAATGAATCAGGCTGCCCAGAAGAGGAAGTGGTTGTATGTATGCGAGTACAATACAGTACTGAGAAAATTCAGAGTCGAGTTGCTATAAAGATATGTTGCAATATCTCAATGGGAGCTGAACTATCGTGGTTATAAAACGTTCAGAGGAGATGAGGAGAAGAAAAGAGGGAGGTGGGACAACAGTGTTAGAAAAGCATTCTTACACCACACTTGAACATTAGCTTACCCGGGGGTTATGTTCATACAGAATCAAATATAGATAGTTACTAAGTAGGTAAGGAAATTATATACTTCCTGATAGACATTGCAGGCCACTGAGAAGTGAATTGAGTTGATTTATAATTGTCACATGTATAGGCATACTGTGAAAAGTATTGTTTCTTGTGAACTGTACGGACGGATACATACCGTTTGTGGAGTACATGGGGGAGAAGGAAAGGATGGGGTGCAGAATGTAATGTTGCAGTTATTGATAGGGTGCTTAGTATGTGATAAGACCGTTGAAAAATCTGATAGCAGGAAAGAAACTGTTTTGGAGTTGGTTGGAACATTTTTTCAGACTTTGGTATATTTTTCTTGTTGGAAGAAAGTGAAAGAGAGCACGTCCAGGGGTGTGTGGGGGTGCTTGATTATGCTGACTGCTTTCCCGAAGCAGCAGGAAGAGTAGATGGAGTCAATGGATGGGAGACTGGATTGGGCTACATTCACACTCGTTGTAGTTTCTTGTGGTCTTGGTCAGAACAGGAACCATACCAAGCTCTGATGCGTCCAGAAAGGATGCTTTTTACATATCTCTAAAAATTGGAAAATTGAAAAAGTAAAAAATAAGATGAAGGAAGCATTCTGCACAGTTTAGAGAAATTGACATAAATTATATGGGATTTGAATACAGCTTTTTGCTTCCTATCTCTGTAGATAGCTCTGTGGGTTCCCAGTCCAAATTGGAAAGAAGCATCGCATGATTCAGTTCTGAGACAGTAGGAGAGCAGACAAGGTCCCGGATATGAGTTATACCTATCAGGGCTTCATAGAACCGGTTCATGTTGTTTCTGTCAGCAGCTCCTTTTTGGGGAACTTTCTGCTGGGAGACACTCGCATGGAGGGCAGAAGAAATGTTTCAAAGACGCACTCAAGGCCTCCCTGAGGTCGGTTGACCATGACCGCCTGAGAAATGCTGGCACAAAACTGCCCTACCTGGCGCTGTCTCATCCACAAGGGCTGTCAAGCTCACGAAGTAAGGTGTATTGCTGAAGCACAACTTAAGCGTGAGCTTCGCAAATCCAGAGCCACCAGCGCAACAACTACAGTTTCTATACAAGTCTATCCAATGTGTGCTAGGACATTCCATGCCCGAATTGGCCTGATCAGTCATCTTCGGACACACCACAACCAGCCTCAAAATGACTAATGGTGTTGAGGTCCTCATCGATGACGATGGACAAACAACAACGATACCTATCAGGAATAGGAGAGTGGTATTGGCTGTATCTCACAAAGAACTGGTATAAACAAAACATGCCAAAGGACGACTTTCGGTGTGTAGCCATTCTATGATTCTAGGAAACGCTGAATAGATTGGCACTCCAGAAACAAAACTGAGCAGTGACCTAATGAAGGGAGATCTTTAAGATTATGAATTGGTTTGATAAGGTAGACTTGGAGAAGATATTTCCACTTGTGGAAAAACTAATGGATTATGACTTGAAGGCAGCTACTAATAAATCCAGCTAAGAATTCAAGAGAAACTTACTACCTTGATGGTGAAAATGTGGAACTTGCTATCACAGGGAGTAGTTGAGGCAAACAGCACAGAGCACAGATCGTTTACAAGTAAGGTAAATTTGAGGAAGAAAAGAATAAAAGGGTAGGTCCACGCATTTGGGCAGAAATCAGTGAGAGGCAACTTGTGTTGAGCATAGACAGGTTGTATAGAAAGGCCTGTTTCTGTACTTTGAACCTATTTGCATTATATATAATTTGATGTTGGCACAGTGAAGGTCATTGAAAAGGCAAACATAAGGGTGATAAAGTCAAAAAGAGTTCTGGTTTGTGAGATAAGGGAGCTAATCCAAATTAATGGGACTAAGATATTGGCCAGCAGCCTGATGGATCAACATTGCAAAATCCATAAATATGAGATGGATGGAATAAATAAACTATGATATGTATTGAGGTAAATCTTTTAATCCTCCTAAATTTGTAGTTTTTGCCTGCTCAATTTGTGTTAAATGGTATTTTTAATGAAGTAAACTATCCCAAGGACTTCATTGTGTTATCAAACAATATATTGCTTCAAACTACATAAGGGCTGGATTGTGGACAGATGGTGGACAGGCACAGAGAACTGAACAGGAAACCATTCTTCCTAGCAATGGGAAAACTGTTAGTGGGGACGAAGAAACCCAATAGGAAACTCACCTCTCCCTGTTAAACCCAACCCTGGGAAAGAGTTGGCATCTTCGGAAGGAAATTAAATTAATTGCCAGTCTCAATCAGTAAAGGAGATGAAGGATTTTCTTGTCAGTTTTATTGAGTAGACATTCGCATTTGAAAGGACATGTTCAGGAAGGGGAAGCCGTCAAGGAATTGAGAGTCATTCCTCCCTTAACATCCTAGTTGCTTTCTTTAAAAGTACAATTTTAAGCAAATCAGGATTAAGCAAATGATATTTCGCTATAATTGCCAAAGATCTCTCCCCAGTCTATCCTTCTTGGAAACAGTGCGTTGGTTCTGTTGTACTTTGCCCATTAGGAATGAGGTAGCGAGCAAGCCAGGAAGTGGTACAGCAAGTGGGGCAGCGATGAGAGCAATGCAATGAGCAGGGCTAGGCAGTAGTTGGGCTGAGTAGGGTAGAAACAGAGCAGCAGTGAGTAGGTCTGCAGCTTAGCTGATCTGGGAATCTCCCAGCCAACGCTTGAGCTTGCAGACAAACTTCCCAACAGAACTGTTTTCAATGCTTTGCTGATGGTGGCAGTGACTTGCTAATTCATCAACGATGCATGCGAACGATATAAAAACAAAAATGGCAAGTACAAATTGGAAAAGCAGGTCCTAGAAAATAATTGACTTCAGAAAGGAGGTCCCATAGATATTGGTCCTGTTTAAAAACTTTGACTTGCTGCTTTTGGGTACAGAGAAAGACTGCAGGAAGCATAGCCACAATGCCAATCAGATACCATTGCTTAGAAAGCTGCCCAATCCTTAGTGGAAGAGCAGGATAGAAATGTGGTCATGATAGGGATTCTACATTTTAAGGTTTAGGCAGCAGTCACAAATGAAAGTTGTGAAGGGTGTGTTACTGAACAAGCGCAGAGATAGCTCAAGGCAGCTGGAGATGAATTTGGAAAGGGTAGGGAAAATAACAATCGTTATGGTCCTTTTCAGAGCAAATGACATGAGGAGGAACAGGGATCATTCTGAGAAAGTTCTATCAAGACTTCAGAGCTAAATTAAGAAGCAGGACCTCGAGGATAATAACCTTTACAACAGAGTTAGCATAGAGCCTGAGATCAAAAAAATAAACACCTGGTCAAAGGACTGATGTGGGGAAAAAGTGATTCCTTCTCATGGGGTGCCAGCACCACACTAGGGTCGAAAGGAGCTGGACTGAAGGCGCAGGCTGCAGCTGAACTGGAATAGGAACAGTGTCCTCAAAGATAAGGTAAATTTGGAGGTGAGGAATGTTTTAAGCTAATTATATTGAGGGAGAGGTCTACAAGAAATTAAGCAATCCTAAATATAAATGAAACAGGGAAGTACAGCATAGCTAAGTTCTTAAAATACAAACAGGATTCCAATATGTAAGAAACCCAACAAAGAAGGATTCCTATTGAACTTGGTAATGGGGAATGAACCAGGGAAGATAAAAGAAGTAAAAGCAAGGGACCATCTCGGCAATAATGACCATAAGATATATTTTAAGGGAATGATTGTGAAGAACGTTAACATGAGACAGATCATGGTAATCAATGGGAGAAAATCCAATTTTAATTGGCTCAGAATTGAACTTAGAGTAATAAATGGACAGTAGTTTTGGCAAACAATGATGTGGGTCAATGGGAAACTACATTTGAAATGGTATTCAGCAGAGTCCAGGGAAATGTATATTCCATGAGGAAAAACAAGCACAAACTAAAAGCTCATGAGACATCATGGATAAATAATGTGATTAAAAGGAAAATGAGGGTGAAGAAATAAGCATAACAAAGTACATGAACAGCAGGAAGAAAATGATGAGGGAGAATCCAAGGAGAGAAGTCAACATAAAATTGAATTGCCAGGTAACGTAAAACAAAATAGTAAAATATTCTATGTGCACATCAGTAAAGATGAAAATCAGAGTAGGATTAGGCCCACAAAGGGATTACAGGGTAAAATCACAGACAGCAAGAGCAACATGAAACATTAAATAATCACTTTGCTTCAGTATTTACTAGGCAAACAAATCAGGTAGATGTGACATTGTACCAGATTAGCAATGATACTAATGCATTAAAATTAAAATGCTAATAAGGAGAAAAAGTATATATGCTAATTAAACTGGGGAGACAGTGCTGCAGTGGTATTGTCTCTGGACTAGTAATTCAGAGATCCAAGGTAATGGCC
Source organism: Carcharhinus amblyrhynchos (assembly GCF_965287045.1). Lineage (NCBI taxonomy): Eukaryota > Metazoa > Chordata > Chondrichthyes > Carcharhiniformes > Carcharhinidae > Carcharhinus > Carcharhinus amblyrhynchos. The sequence goes on along the minus strand of NC_137336.1, from coordinate 10,491,889 downwards.
TGGAGACCTGAGTTTGAATCCAACCATGGCAGATGGTGAAATCTGAATTCAATAAAAACCTGGAATTAAAACTGAAACCATTGTCGAATGTTGTAAAAACTCATCTGGTTCACTAATGCCCTTTAGGGAAGGAAATCTGCCATCCTTACCTGGCTTGGCCCACAGCAATGTGGTTCACTCTTAAATGGCCTCTGAACAAGGGCAATTGGGGATCAGCAATAAATGTGGGCCGAGTCAGCCCACATCCTGTGAACGAATAAAAGAAAAATAAACAGAAACAATTAAACCCTGACCTAGATTTATTGCACCCATGCATTTTAAAAAGATGCAGATCAGACAGAGCAGTAGCATTATTTCATACTTAATAATTTAGTGCCCAAAAATTGGTGTTATGCTCAAGGGGAGGCAATGGTATAGTGGTATTGTCACTGGACATGTAATCCAGGGATGCAGGGTAATGCTGTCTAAAAATGAGGTACTAGCTTGGCTATATATTTGCATGCCAAACTGCATAAGCAGCAAGTGATATTGCTAACAACCAACAGATCAGATCTAAGCTCTGCAGTTCTGCCACATCCGGCCATCAAAGGTGGCGGACAATTAAACAGCTCAATGTAGGACGAGGCTCTGCAGATATCCCCATCCCCATGATGGGAGAGCCCAGAGCATCAGTGCAAAAGACAAGGCATTTGCTGCAATATTCAGCCAAAAGTGCCCAGTGGATTTTTTTTAATGCATTTGTGGGTCATTGGCATCGCTGGCTGGCCAGCATTTATTGCCCATTGCTAGTTGCCCAAGGGCAGTTGAGAGTCAACCTCATTGCTATGGCTGTGGAATCACATGTAGGCCAGACTGGGTAAGGATGATAAATTTCCTTCCCTAAAGGACATTGGTGAACCAGATGGGTTTTTCTGACAATTGACAATGGTTTCATGGTCATCAATTGCAGATTTTTATTTACTGAATTCAAATTCCACCATCTGCTGTGGTGGGATTCGAACATGAGTCCTCAGAACATTAGTTGAGTTTCTGGATTAATAGTCTAGCGATAATACCACGAGGCCATCGCCTCCCCACATGATCCATCTCTGCCTCCTTCGGACTGGTATAGGTCACTGGGAATCCACAAATCTAGGGCAATGCTCTGGGATTCCAAGCTGAAAATTTTCTGGAGGTTCCCAGCATCACAGATGTCAGTCTTCAATCAAGTTGATTCATTCCACATGGTTTCAAAAAACAGCTGCAGGTACTGGATACTGCAAAGGCTATGAGTACTGAAGATTTGTGCTCTAACTCTTGCTGTGCCCTGAGCCAAGCTGTTCCAGTACAGCTACAACACTGGCATCTTCCAGCAATGTAGAAACTTGCCCAGGTGTGACTTGGACACAAAAAGCAGGGCAAATCTAACCCAACCAATTACCATCCCATCAATCTCCCCTCGATCCTTGGTAAAGTGATAGAAGGGGTCATTAACAGTACTATCAAGCGAGGCTTGCTTCGCAGTAATCTGCTCAGAGACTCGGGCTTGGTTCTGCCTGGGTATCAGCTCCTGACTCATTCCAGCTTTAGTGAACGTGGGCAAAAGAACTGTAAAGGTGAATGAAAGTCATTGCTTTAGACATCAAGGTTTTACTGAGTGTGACATCAAGGAGCCCTGGCAAAACTGGAGTCAGTGGAAATTGGCCAGGGAATGGGAGGGGAAGTAGTCTGAATCATACCTAACAAAAAGGAAGATGGTTGGAAATCAGTCATCCCACCTCCAGGCATCACTGCAGTGTTCCACAGGGGAGCATCCTAGGCCTAGCCATCTTCACCTTCTTCATCAAAGACATTCCTGCCAACATAAGGTCAGAAGTGGGGATGTTCCCTAATGACTGTACAATGTTCAGCACCGTTTGCAACCTGACAGATACTGAAGCAGTCCCTATCCTAATGCAGTAGGATTTGGACAATATCCAGGCTTGGGCTGGCAAGTGACATGTAACACTTGTGCCACACAAATGCCAGACAATAACCATCTCCTACAGGAGAGAGTCTAACTATTGCCCCTTGACATTCAATTATCATAGCTGAATCCCCCACTATTCTGGGAGTTACCATTGACCAGAAATTGAATAGGACTAGCCGTCTTAATACTGTGGCTAAAAGAGCAGGTCAGAAGCTTGGAATCCTGCAGCAAGTAGCGTTCCTTCTGAATCCCCAAAGCCTGTACACAATCTACAAGGCACAAGCTAGAAGTATGATGGAATACTCTCCCCTTGCCTGGATTACTCACATTGTCTGTACCTTTAAGACTTGATTATCTGGAAAGACTCACATTCCAATCATTATTTGGTGAATTGAGTTTGTGTCTTTTATGTGCCCTGGTTGTGAACAGAACTCCCACTCACCTGACGAAGGGGCAGCAAACACTCTGAAAGCTAATGGCTTGTGCTACCAAATAAACCTGTTGGACTTTTAACCTGGTGTTGTGAGACTTCTTATTGTGTTTACCGCAGTCCAAAGCTGGCATCTCCACATCGGATGTATCTACACCACAGAGACTGCGTCGGTTCAAGAAGGCAGCTCACCACCACCTTCTTGAGGGCAATTTGGGATGAGCAATGAATGTTGAATACATGAGAGCGAATGGAAAAGTATGTTATGCCCAGATGAAGTAACTTGACAGGACGCTTGTGGAGCACAAACATCAACATAAACCAGTTGGGTTGAATGGCCTGTTTCTGATGTAGGAAATGCAGTAACCAACTTATGGACAACAAGGTCCCACAAACTCTGATATATGAAGGGAAAAGGAATAGAGAATTATGCTGGAATAGAGAATGGGGAAGGACTGGAAGAAGGCTGGAGTAAAGCATTAATGCTGACGTGGATTGGTTGTGCTGAACAGCCTCTTGAATCTGGTTAAATGGTCAGTAAAATTTATGTGGCGTGCTAATGTTCGATGATTGCATAATTTATTTTCTATGAGAATCTCTACTTTGCAATCAAAGTGCAAAATAAGGAAGATTGTTATCTTGAGGTCCCGACGTCTCCTTTGTTTGTTTTTCACACTGCATACTGCTAAATACATACATACATTAAAGGTGGCAGCATTTGTGTTGCCTGCAGCTTTGTTTGTCTCTTCTCAGAACAAAATGCGGCTGGGTCAGGATTTTTCCGTCTCGCACCTCGCCAGCTTGAGTTGCTTTGCGTTGACTGCAGCCTCTGCCTTGGTGGTACTGCATACAAAGTCCTCATCACTGAACCTTATTGTCAAACAATGTTAAATCCGAGTGCAAAAATGAAGCAGGGGAGCAATTCAGATCAAGCTCCCCAGGGGCAGCTTCTGCTTGTGCAGATTGCCAATAAGCATATGCAGTCATGGGAAATTCAATCAGTGGAAGGCACCTAATAATACGAGACTGATTATGACTAAAAACAACTCCCTGTGAAAAATGCTTAGGGGGAAACAAAGCCATTATAACTCAATGTCATTATTTTGTTCATAAATTCTGGAAGTGCTTTTTCACTCGAGCAAAAAAGATTGTGTTAATATAAAACTCTTTCTAAACCACCCCCCCACCTCTTAGCATTCCCAAACAAGCTGAGGGGCTGTTAAAATGTTCAAGACTGAGGCCGATAGATTTTTCACGGGACAAGAGTACAAAGGGAGCATCTCTTTTTAAATTCTCCATCGTTGGGTGGAACGTAATGGTCGTAGCGGTGGACCAGTCCATTGGCCGGAGAGCCAATGACAGCGCCATGGTCGCTGTTTGTGAAAACTGACTGCCTTCAGGGATCCCAGCTCCACCAGGGGTGATTTCCCATCACACCTTCTGGTGTGGAGCGATGTCCTGCAAATGACATTTGAGCTACCAGTCTGTCAGAAGCTAGCAGCTCCCTTGATTTGAGAGTCGTGATCACTGCCTGCGCTGCAGGAGGGGGCCAAGGTTGCAGATAGTTGCTGGAGATAGTTGTAATTTTTTAGGAGTTTAAAGGGACGAGATCATGTAGACCATGTTATTGTTCACCTCATCCAGGACAGTAGAGATAAAGGACTTGGCCTTTACTTGAAATGGAATAAATTCAAAGAGGGGATCTAGTGATATGGGGATAGGGTTGGGAAAGTGTAATGATAGTAGAACATCAATCATTATCTAATTGAATGGTGGAGCAGGCTTGAGGAGCCATGTGGCTGACTTCTGCTCCTATTCCTTATTCTCTTATAAAACAAATATTTGGCAATATTATTTAAGTCAGCGAACAGTTAATCTAGGGAGCAGGCTCCCTCGAGAGATTCTCTGAGAATAGTGTTGATTCATTGAAATGCAAATTAGATTTTTTTCAGAAAATTAATCTTTTGGGATGCAGTCTAAGAATAATTAAAGGCATGATATATGGTGAGCATGCTTGGGAGGAACATGTGGCTTTGGGCTCTTGGTTCACCAAGTTCGCTACCACCTGGGGGTTTTCCTCACTTCATGTCCAGGCCTGTTATAGACTAATTGATAGATTTCTATGATGGTGAATAACTGCATTATTGTTGGATTATATGACTAACAGGATAGTAGATGACAAATGAAGTAGACCATTTACTTTTGTCTTTGCAATTTCAGTGAGTTAGTCTGGAACTTTCCTAATTGAATTTGTTGTACCTGTTAATTCTCAGATACTTTTGACCAATTTGCTTACTCTAAGGTCCAGTGTCCTTATTTGAAGATGGACCAAGGACAAACTCAAGTAAAGGTTCAACAAGTTTATTAATAATAACACTATTAACCCTTAAATTACCCACATAAAACAAGAGGATACCCCAGATTCAAGTATACTAACTGAAAAGATGGTTTGGTTAAATTGCAGGCTCGATTCTCTGAGTCCCTCTGGTCTGTCATCATGAAGGTGAATCTTGATGGCAGCTTCTTTCTTTCTTCCTTTATCCGGATGGTCAGGTCTTTCGTCGAGTCTTCTCTCCTGGTCTGTCTGAAATGTGTCTCTTTATCCCCTTGCCTGCTTACCTTTCCAGAAACTTCTCTGGCTTCCATCCAGTGAGGTCCCAGGAGGGGGTTCCAGTACCAAGTGGGTTTCTTGATGTCTGCCTGACAGGACACCAGGGACCGCCCCCAGGTGTCCCATCTCCTTGCTGTTGCTTACATGTAACTTGTTATCAGATAAGGTAGCTGCAGGAACTCTCGGTGACAGAAAGCCTGGCCCGATCTGGGCTTCTAACAATAGGCTGGTGCGTTTCAATAGGGTGCAATGATCTCCTGCTAAGTATCAGTAGGGTGCAACCACCTTTGATGGGTGATTGATGGGTCAGGTCCAGACACATCTGTGTATTTGTAATTGGCTTGCCCGAGATTTGACTGTTTGATTTTAATATACCCAATTCTTTAATTTTAGGATTATCCAATTTATTCAGCCTTAAAACTAGGTCCTGATTATATTATCACAAATTGGTATTGTAAACTCAGAGGAAGAATAGGTAGGAAACAAAACTATAGAACCATTGAGTCCCACTTAAGGATCTTGCTGTTTTTTTTTCACCACACTACTTATTATCATTCCCTCTTTTTTTTTCTTCTCTTCCTGTACAGTGGGGAAAATAACCCTGAATCCCAAACCTGGCAGCACCGTTGCTGTGAGGATTTGTGAATGGATGTGTGAACACAAGGATCAGCATATTTACTGGGGATCGTGGGTTTAGGATTGGTGGGTCAGAAGTATTTCTTAAACTATTTGTTTTCTTTTTGACCTAGTCATATCTTGTACCCACACCTGGAAGAAATATTCATTTTTTTGGCCTGAATTTTTTGGTTCATTCTCATTGCGCAATAGGCTATCAGGACAATGTGTGAGTGAATATTTTGTGCTTTACTTACTCTTGCCCACCTTAACTTCAAGATGTTATATGACAGAAATAAATTGCAATTCAATAGCACGTTTTTTGACCGTGAGATATCCCAAAGTGCTTCACAGCTGGTGGAATATCTTTTCGAATAGTAGTCACTGTTGGCAGCCAATTTGCACACAGCACCAAGGAGAGCTGCTCTGCTCTTCGCTGTGGCCTCGATAGCTTTAACACCCACCCCAGAGAGGTGTGACAGCTCCTTTGATTTATCATCTCACCTGAAAGCCAGCACCTCAGTGCAACATTGGAATGAGTGATGTTCTGAGCACTACCCGCTGAGTAGAGGCTAACAGCTGAAATCAGGAGCTGTCTGTTATATATTTTCAAAAACTTCTCATTTGTTCCCCCGTATTGAATTCCTGTTTAAAAAAAAATGTAAAACAATAGGCCATCAAATTAATTTGTAAATATTGAATAATCTGTCAAATGTTACTGTTTGCTTATTACAACAATGTCTGTTAAAACCATGAGATTATATTGACAAATGGATTCTTGTATCTTAACTGGCAGGCAGTTATTGAACTCAGTTGCCCACTCAGGTTACGAGGATTTCAAGTTCAGTTGAAGCTCTGAAATTCTGAAGTAAGATAAACGGAATGTTTACAGACTCCTTTGGTTCTGTGGTCAACATGTATCATGAATCACTGGTTGGGCTTCAGCCGGAGTGTCCTATCCAGTTCCGGGCAACTCTCTTTCGGAAGGTTGTTAAAGCTATGAAGGAAGCACAGAAGAGATTTACTGGAATGATATTGGGGATGAGAGGCTCCAGTTGTGCACAGAGACTGGAGAAGCAGGAGTTGCTCTCCTTAGAGCAGTGGAGGTTATGGGGAGATCTAATAGAAGGGTTCAACATCAAGAAGAGCTTCAGTTGAGTGAATAAGAGAAACTGACAGTGAAAGCAGATTTAGTAGTAACTGTCGAAAGGAAATTGGATAAGTATTTGAAAGAAAGAAATCACAGTATTATGGGAAAAGGAAAAGGGTAGTAGAATGAATTGGATAATATTATGCATTGTAAAGCAATGCATCGCTGTGTGATTAGTCACATGACATGCTGTGATGTCACCAGAGGCATTCAAGGGTATTTTATCTTTCTTAAATGTTGGACTTCAATCAGTCAACACCTTGTAAATAAAGCTGTGTCAGTTTATTTAAGTAATCCATAGGGTGGCACCTCGGAAGTTTTTTTTCCTTGTTGTCAGATAGTTCACAAACAATTGCACATAACATGATGTGGAGATGCTGGCGTTGGACTGGGGTGGGCATAGTAAGAAGTCTCACAACATCAGGTTAAAGTACAACAGGTTTATTTGGAATCATGAGCTTTCAGAGTGCTGTCCCTTCATCAGGTGAGTGAGTAAGTGGGTGCAGTTCCTTCACCAGGTTACTCACCTAATGAAGGAGCAGTGCTCCAAAAACTTGTGATTCCAAATAAACCTGTTGGGCTTTAACCTGGTGTTGTGAGACTTCTTATTGTACCTGCAAAACAACTTTTTCAAAAAGCCATCTGGGGCATGATGGTCTGAATATCACCTCCCTATGCTGTATGACAAGGGATATCAAAGTTTTGCCAATCATTTGTCTTGGGACAGAGAGTGGCACTTTATTTATATTTAAATTCTTCTGTGTTGACAGGTCTCTAAAAATGGGTTTGGAAAGATGCTTCTTGGATGGGGCACAGTTACATTACCTGTGTCTATCAAATTTATGTGGGTTCAGGAAGATGGCAAGTTATTTGACATGTTTAGAAAATTCTAATGACCCTTTCAGGGAGAGATCTCGTAGAGGCTTGCATTCTGACAGGGCGAGACAAGGTAGATACAGGAAGAATGTTCCTGATGGCGAGGAGTCTAGAACCAGGGATCACAGTCCAAGGATACAGAGTAAACCATTTAGGACAGAAATGAGAGAAATTCCTTCACCCAAGAGTGGTGAGCCTATGGAATTCTCTACCACAGAAAGCAGTTGAGGCCAAAACATTGTATGTTTTCAAGAAGGAGTTACATATCGCTGTCTGGGCTAAAGGGGTCAAAAGATACTGGGGGGTGGGGTGGAAACAGGAACAGATTACTGAGTTGGATGATCAGTCATGTTTGTAATGAATGGCGGAGCAGAATTGAAGGGCTGAATGTTTACTGCTCCTATTTTCTGTGTTTGTGTTAATAGAATATCATTGCAACAACTTGCACTTGTATGGTGCCAATGTATACAAACGATACTCATAACAGAAAGGTTTCAAAAATTAGTAGGATGCCAAACCAAAGAAGGAGATATGAAGGAGAACTAAGGAATTTGACAGAGGTGGGCTATGAGGATGGCTATAAAAAGAAGAAGGGATGGTGGAGACAGGCCTCAAGTACAGCAACCTTGAGTATGATGAAGGGAAATGAACAAGAGACTAGTTATAGGGATGTAAAGTTTAGCGGAGGATTTGGTCTTCTATGCAATGGGCTTTTCCTTTTGGAGAAGAGTTTAGAAGTTTTCAAAATTATAAGAGGTCTGGTGCTGAGTAGATAAGGAGAAACTGTTCCCATTGGTGGAAGATTTGAGAGCCAGAGGTGAGGTGATTCACGAAGCTGACATGGGGAAATACTACTTTATGCTGCTGTATTTTGGATCTGGAGTTCTCTACTTGAGATTGTAGTGGGAGCAAAGTCACTTAAGAAAATTGGATAATTATCTGAAGTGGAGCATTTGCAGGGCTTGGGGACAGGGGAGTGGGACTAGATGTGTTGCTTTTCCAGAGAGCCAGCATGAACACAACGGGCACAGTGGCCTTCTGTGCTGTAGCCATTCGATGATTTTTGTGAAACTTTTTGTCATTTTATTCTGCTGCAAGGAAATGTTTTTGCTATTCACCCAAATTATCAGGTTACAGCAGTCCTGATGGGGCATTTGCAACACTTCACAAGCCTCCAGTTATAAGTGAAAAGAGAAATAATCCATCCAACTTCATTGAATTGGAAAAAAGAAACCAACAAGGCAATTGGGAGAAGGTTTTTGTAACGTTGGCGTGAAGATATTGCTTAAGAGCAAATAAATGGTTAGTACTGATGCCCCACAGCACCAGAGACCCGGGTTCGATTCCCTGCTTGTCTGTGCAAAATCTGCATGTTCTCCCCATGTCTGTGTGGGTCTCCTCTGGGTGCTCTGGTTTCCTCCCACAGTCTGAAAGATATGCTGGTTAGGTGCATTGACCCGAACAGGCGTGGGAGTGTGGCGACTACTGGAATTTCGCAGTAACTTCATCAGTGTTAATGTAAGCCTTACTTGTGACTAATAAATAAAGTTTTTTTTAAATAAATGCAGTTACAGGTTTATTTCATTTTGACTGCAACTCTTCCCTTTAATGAGCATCAAGTTTAACTTGTGCGTGAATGTTTTGGATTAAACTCATAAGTAAGGATATGAAGGAAAATATTCCTAACAAATCTGGTGCTCTCAATTTAAATTAACCCTTGGAATCCAGGCATCATTTTGATAAATCTACACTGCATACTATCCTAACTTGAAACTATCACCGTTTCCTCACTATTGCTGGGTTTAAATCCTGAAACACCCTCCCTAACAGCCCTATGGGCACACCTATAGCACATATACTGCAGAGATTCAAAATGGCAGTTCATCATGACCACCTTGAGGATAATTAGGGATGGGTAATAAATGCTAGCATAGCCAGCAAGGCCCACAATCTGGGAAAAGAGAAAAATGCTCTCCCAGGTCGGTATATCCTTCTTAAACTGATGCTTTGACCTACTCACAGTACTGCAGATGTGGTCTAACTGAGGCTTTATAAAGCTAAAGCGTGACTTGAGCCCCTTGTATTCCTCTCATTATAGTGGTGGCACGGTGGTTAGCACTGCAGCCTCACAACACCAGGGACCAAGGTTCTGGCCTCGGGTCAGTGTCTGTGTGAAGTTTGCACTTTCTCCCGTATCTATGTGTGGTTCCTCTGTGTGCTCCTGTTCCCTCCCACAGTCCAAAGATGTGCTGGTTAGGTTGATTGGCCATGATAAATTAACCCTAGTGTCAGGGGAATTAGCAGGGAAAATGTTTGGGGTTACGGGAATAAGGCCTAGGTGGAATTGTAGTCGGTATAGACTCAACGAGCCAAATGGTCTCCTTCTGTACTGTAGGGATTCTGCTAAGGTCAGCATTCCATAACCATTTTTGATTATTTTCTGTTTTGTTTATAGCATTTTAATGATCAGTGTACCTAAATTCGCAAATCTCTTTGGATTGCTGCTGTTTCTAGATTTTCCCCACGTATGGGGAAATGGTTTGTGTAGAAAAGCCCTTTCTGAATTCTCTCTTAAATGGCTTGTATCTAATTATCAGATTGTGCCATTTGCTACATTAGTAACATGTTAATGCATTTAGTTCAAGTATATCGCCATCTCCATTGAAATGGATATCGAGGGATTTGGAACAAAGGTGGCTAAAAGGAGTTGAGGTACAGATCAGCCCTGACCTAATTGAATAGTGGAACATGTCTTGAACTGAATGGCCTACTCCTGTTACTTTGCAATGATGCACAAATTAAGCAATTGTACATTTAACATTATTCCGAGTAATATACGAGCTGTTGCTCCTTTCAAAGAAAGGTTCTGTTGGCGTGAGTTTTGCAACATGCATTGTGACGATTAAATACTTGAGGCTTATGTTTAAGTGTTCATTTAATTTTGCTGTAAAATGTTGTAAGGCTTACCCTATTAATCTCAAGTTGTTGCTCTATAAATGCACCAGAAACATCAACAGAGTTGATGTGTGGGGGCTGCCTGAAATGATGGGAGTCTGCTTCTGTCAGTGGCAAGGCAATCAATTTTTGTCCATAGTTTAGCCCTTAGTTTAATGGGTTGCTGGACCCTTTTAAAGGGCAGTTATGAGTCGAGCATTTTGTAGTGAATTGCTTATAGACCACATTGAATAAGTGTAGATTTCCTTCCCTAAAAGACATTAGCACTGATTACGTATTAATGTATTAACTGAATTAACTGCATCCAGTTGCTGTGGTGGGATTTGAACTCACAACTTCAGATCACTAATTCATAGTTCAGTAATATAATGACTACAGTATAATTCCCTGGATTATTGATCCTGAATAGATTAAGTTGATGTTTTGACTCAACTCCCAAAGTAACTCTTGTATAATAATGTGTGATTGTGCATCATTTAGTATTTTAACTCATGTTTTGTACCCTGACCCAGAGATTCTACAAATGTTTATTTGTATCATAATTCAGTCTGATTAATGCAGATTAGTCCACCATGACACTTTGGATCACTCGCCAATGCTCCTGTTTCACAAAGTTCAGTTTTTTGACTTTGCAGTGCTTACGTTTTCTAATTATTTTTTATGGTGCTCTGGAGAATGATTCAGGAAATTTAGTTTCTGAATCGTTTGTCGCATATTTCTGATATGTAGGTTATCATTTGAGTACCTACGATTATGGTCACTGGAGACTAAAACTGATTTCTCATCATGAAATTGGCTAGGAAAAATGTACAGGAAAGAGAGCTTAAATGAAAATGTGACATAATTTAGCTTGCATTTTCTTTCCCCTCTCTCCCTTGCCTCTTTGCTCCCTGCTGCCCCTTTCTCTCCCCTCTTCCCCCTTTCTCTCCCCTCTCTCACTCGCCCTTACCCCCCACTCTCCCCCTCGCCCTTTCCCCACTCTCCCCCTCACCCTTTCCCCCCTCCCCTCTCTCGCTCGCCCTTACCCCCCCAATCTCCCCCTCGCCCTTCCCCCCCTCCCCCTCGCCCTTCCCCCTCGCTCTCGCCTTTTCTCCTCTCCCCTCACCCCCTTGCCTTTTCTCTCCCCTAGTCCTCTCACCCTTTCTCCCCTTCACCCCTTCTCCCCCCTCACCCCCCACCGCCTCACCTTTTTCTTTCCTTTCGCTCCAGCCTGCTGCAGTCCTTGTGGTAAAGGTGCCTGTAGTTCATGGAGAACGTGGCTTTGGGAAGTGCCGATGGAAGTCTTGCAAGCTACTATATGCTCCTTTGTAACAATGGAGTCAAACCCACGGTCATTAAACTTTAACTTCTTTCATTGACAAAATGTCTGACTCACAACAAATCCTTTGACTATCACATGATCAGATTTTGTCTGATTACACAGTGGATATTGAGGTAAATGGCTAAAAGCTTAGTAAGGGAAGAACGCTTTAAGGAGCATCTTCAGGAGAAGGGAGAGGAAGTTTCAGCACCTAGGCAGCTGAAGGCACAGCCACCAGTGGTGGAACGGTGAACCTGGTATATAATAGGCCAGAATTGAAGAAGCACAAATACTTCGGCTTATAGGATTGGAGGAAGTTAGAGAGATCAGGAGAGGTGAGGCTATGCAGGGATTTGAAAACCAGGATGGTAAAGTTAAAATCAAATGTTGCAGGAACAAGAGCTAGGGTAAGCCAGCAAACATTGGATACTGGGCAAATTATACATGGTCCATCAATGTTTTTAAATATAAATAACTCCAGTAACATTTGTATAATATTTTGCTATGGTGCAATTTTAATCTGTTTGTAATTTATTGTTTAAAGTTTATTTATTACTGTCACAAGTAGGCTTACATAACACTGCAATGAAGTTACTGTGAAAATCCCCTAGTCACCACATTCTGGCACCTTTTTGGGTACACTGGGGTGAATTTAGCATGGTCAATACACCGAACCAGCACGTCTTTCGGACTGTGGGCGGAAACTGGAGCACCCGGAGGAAACCCACGCAAACACGGGAAGAACGTACAGACTCCACAAAGTGACCCAAGGCTGGAATTGAACCCTGGTCCCTGCAGCTGTGAGGCAATTATTGATATATTTTAGCCTATTTCTTTTTGATTATATGGTAGAATGACAAAGTAAAGTATTCTGTGGATTTGGACATCACTGACAAGGCCACACTTGTTATTGTCCCAACTCGCCCATGTGAAAGTGGTAATGGTAAGTCTCTGCTTTGACCAACTGCAGTCAATATGCAGGAGCTCCCATAGATGGGCAGCACAGTGATTAGCAATGCTGCCTTACAGCGCCAGATACCTGGTTTCAATTTCAACCTTGTTTGATTATCTGTGTGCCATTTGCGCGTTCACCCCGGGTCTGCTTGGTTTCCTCCAGGTGTTCAGGTTTCCTCCCACGGTCAAAAGATGTGCAGATTGGGTGGATTGGCCATGTTGAATTAACCCTTGGTGTCCAAAGAAGTAAGTTTATGGGGATTAGTGAAGTAAATGCTTGGGGTTAAGAGGATAGGGTGGGGTGTGGGCCTGGGCAAGATACTCTGTTGGAGAGTTGGTGTGGACTGTATGGGCTAAACATCCTCCTTCTGCACTGTCAGGAGTCTGTGGTGTTGGGTGGAGAGTTCCAGGCTCCTGAACACGGTGACGGTGAAAACAGCCAATAATTAAGAAAGCCCACCAACCTCTACTTTCTCAGGAGGCTCAGGAATTCAGCACGTTTGCTATGACTCACTTTTAAAGATGCACCATAGAAAGCATCCTTTCTGGATGTGTCACAGTTTGGTATGGCTCCTGCTCTGACCAAGACCACAAGAAGCTACAAAGGGTCGTAAACAAAGTCCAGTTCGTCACACAAACAGCCTCCCATCCATTGATTCTGTCTACACTTCCCGCTATCTTGGAAAAGCAGCCAGCAGTATAAAGGACTCCGCGCAATCCAGACATGCTCTCTTTCATCTTCATCGGGAAAAAGATACTAAAGTCTGTGGTCATGTACCAACCAATTCAAGAACAGCTTCTTCCCTGCTGCCATCAGACTTTTCAATGGACCTATCTTGTATTAAACTGATCTTTCTCTACGCCCTGGCAATGACTGAAACGCTACATTCTGCACTCTCTCGTTTCCTTTTCTATGAATGGTATGCTTTGTCTGTATAGCACACAAGAAGCAATACTGCTCACTGTATGTTAATATATGTGGCATTAATAAATCAAAAAAGAATCTGAATGACATGTGTGAGTTAAGAGGGGACTTGAAAGTTTCCGCAACATTGTAGTTCAACTTTGAGTCATCACTTGTTCATTTTAAAAAAAATAAAAGCCACTGTCACAATTTTATTTGCATGTTTTCTTTTTGAAAGCTAAGTGCACCCGTGAGAAGGCAGTTTTCTACAGGAACGAACATGCAGCTCGTGTGATTGGATGCATTGTCACCTGTAGATACAATTTTTAAAAATTAATCCAGCTGTTTTAACTTGGATTCGTCCTGAGCAATAGATGGCAAGAGGTGTATAATTTTAGGACATATACCTTGAACAACTTCATGTTACAAGAATAGAGTTACTGGCAAACTATTGGTTTTTTTTTTCCTGTCTTGATTTGTCGATAGAAACATGAATTTTATTAAGATGGTCAGATGAGTGAAAGCTGGGCGTAGTCACTCTCGCATGTTTCACTATGGGTCTCTATTGTACAGTAGAATTCAGCAATGATGGAAACCAGTTCAATTAACTTAATGCATTTTTGTCCAAGGTTTAGTGTAGTATTGATTTTGTTTTTAGAAAAAAATCTGATACAACACAAAAGGGATTTAAAAATAAGCCTCATTCACAGAAATGATGTGCCAGGCCAACACAGTTACAATAATTGATTAGTTTATCAGAGAATCATATACATAAGGAGGAGCCAGAATAGTCAGTTCACTAATATCAGTATCCCTTATGATTTTTTCAGTGATTTGTTTGATTCATAGCTCACTTTGAGTGAAAGAGACAATTATTTAAATTCATTAGGGCCCTCATTATTTTTATTGAAGATATTCATCAGCCTGTCATTTTTGGAGAGAGAGTTGGGCCAGATAGAACTGCATAGAATATACATCACTGAAGCAGACTAGTGTTTATGCTCCACATGGACTACCTTCTAACCCTATCAACATATTCTTTCATTTCTTCATGTGTTTGTTACTTTCCCTTAGGTACCTCTTGCTGTTTTTTTTTAACCTACCTCTTTGCCCAAGCTTGTTTAATATCTCCTTATTATGTATGTGATGTTTGTCTTTTTAAGGCAGTACAGCCGAAATGAGTCCCCCGAATTGAGGGACCATTGGAAAGGGGGTGGCCACATCTGAGGGTGGAGTCCACTCTTGGCCAGAATCATCGAACAGCCATGAAGTAAATATGAAAGAAGAAGGTGGAGAGGAGAGAATGTCCGGGTTGCGTGGAGTTCCTTGTTATGCCGGCTCCTTTTCCGAGACAGCGGGAAGTGTGGACAAAGTAGATGGGTGGGAGACTGGTTTGTGTGATGGACTAGGCAGTGTTCATAGCCCTTTTATAGCGGTCTTGGTCAGAGCAGGAGCCATTCCAAGCTGTGATACAACCAGAAAGGATACTTTCTATGGTGCATCTGTAAAAAAATACTAGTGAGAATCATCGTGGACATGCCGAATTTCCCTAGTCTCCTGAGAAAGTAGAGTGTTGGTGGGCTTTCTTAACTATTTTTAACTTTTAACATATTCTGTGTAATCATTGGCACAAACCATTCAGCCCGACTGGTCCATGCTGTTGTTTGTTGCCCAAGTGAGACAGCCTGACCCTATTCAAACTAATCCTCTCATCCTATCCTTCTATTCCTTCATCCGTCACATTAAATGTCTTTACTTTAAATGTGCCTACGCTGTTTGCCTGGAAACTATTTCTCAGACATTTGGTTAGAATATGGAACTTAGTACCATAAGGAGAAGTTGAGCATAGCATAGAAGCAGGATTTGCTAAAATGATCAGAAACAAGAATTAAGGAGAAGGAGTAGGCTCTTTGACCCTGTTCAGTTAGTCACTAAGATTATGGCTGATCATTATCTTTCTGCACTATCCCCATATCACTAAACTCCTTTCGTACCCAAAACTCTTTGACCTCTATACTGAGACTCAGTGAGCATCCACATCTCTCAGCGGTAGACAATTTCAGAGATTTACAACCCTTTGGGTGAAGTAAATTCTCTTCAATTCAGTCCTGAATGGCCAAACACGTTCACTGAAACCGTGGCTTTCAGTTCTATATTACAGCTATTGGGAAAATCTGAACAGACTGTGGCTCATCTGTCTAGGAAGAAGAAGGCAGCGAGGTCTTTAGAATATCTTTTAGTTCATGAATTTGTTCATGAATAAGGTACACATAGAGAAAATAGTTCCACTTGCAAGGAACAGACTAACAGGCCTCCTCTTGAGATTGCTAACCTTTTCCCGCTGGGTTGCTAACATCCATTACTGTCTGGTGAAAGCGTGTTGAATGGACCTATCTTATATGAAGTTGATCTTTGTCTCCATCCTAGCTATGTCTGTAACACTGCATTCTCTACCTCTTTCCTTCTCTGTGTACAGTATGCTTTGTATAGTGTGCAAGAAACAATATTTTTACTAATATATGTGCCAATAATGAATCAAATAATAAATCAAATCAAAAAGAGACCAGAATGTTGTAAGTAGAACAAAGTCTCTAATAAATCCAATAGGGCAGTTCAGGAGAAACCTTTTTTTACCCAGAGAGTGGTGGGAAATATAGAAATTATTGCCAAGTGGAATAATTGAGGTGAATAAAGAACAAAGAAAATTACAGCACAGGAAAAGGCCCTTCGGCCCTTCAAGCCTGCACCAACCATGCTGCCCAACTTTACTAAAATCCCCTACACTTCCAGGGACCATATCCCTCTATTCCCATCTCATTCATCTGCTTGTCAAGATATCCCTTAAAAATCACTACCGTATCCACTTTCACTACCTCCCCCAGCAACGAGTTCCAGGCACCCACCACTCTGTGTAAAACAAAAAACCTGCCTCGTACATCTCTTTTAAACATCGCCGTTCGCACCTTAAACCTGTGCCCCCTAGTAATTGACTCTTCCACCTTGGGAAAAAGCTTCTGACTATCCACTCTGTCCATGTCCCTCATAATCTTGTAGACTTCTATCAGGTTGCCCCTCAACCTCGGTCGCTCCAGTGAGAACAAACAAAGTTTCTACAACCTCTCCTCATAGCTAATGCCCTCCATACAAGGCAACATCCTGGTAAATCTTTTCTGTACCCTCTCCAAAGCCTCCATATCCCTCTGGTAGTGTGGCAACCAGAATTGAACACTATATTCCAAATGTGGCCTAACTAAGGTTCTATTAATCTGCCAGTTTTTAAACTCAATACCCCGGCTGATGAAGGCAAGCATGCTGTATGCCTTCTTGACTCCTTCTCCACCTGTATTGCCACTTTCAGTGACCTGTGTACCTCCCTTTGCCTATCAATATTCTTTTAGGGTTCTGCCATTTACTGTACATTTCCTAGCTGTATTAGACCTACCAAAATGCATTACCTCACATTTGTCCGGATTAAACTCCATCTGCCGTCTCTCCGCCCAAATCTCCAGCTGATCTATATCTTGACGTATCCTCTGATGGTCTTCATCGCTATCCACAAATCCACCAACATTTGTGTCATCCGCAAAGTTACTAATCAATCCAGTTACATTTTCCTCCAAATCATTTATGTGTGTGTATATATATTACAAACAGCAAAGGTCCCAGCACTGATCCCTGAGGAACACTACTTGTCACAGCCCTCCACTTAGCACCAGTGTATTTAAGGGGAAGCTAGGTAGGTTCATAAGGGAGATAATAATAGAAGGACATGCTGAAGGGGTTGATTGGAGACAGCATAGAAAGAAGCTTCTGTTGAGCATAAGCAGCAACATGGCCCGGTTACGTCTCATGCCTGTTTCTAATTACAATGCCTTTATCCCAAAAACAATATCAGTGAGAAATGTAGGGTGGAGTTCTCCCATTTGGAGACTAACTGCAGTGGCAATTGGCTTTGGCAGTGCCTGACTCTCCAACCAGAATAGCAGGATCCCGTGCCAGGT
Organism: Carcharhinus amblyrhynchos; assembly: GCF_965287045.1. Classification (NCBI taxonomy): domain Eukaryota; kingdom Metazoa; phylum Chordata; class Chondrichthyes; order Carcharhiniformes; family Carcharhinidae; genus Carcharhinus; species Carcharhinus amblyrhynchos. Next base: position 10,474,145 of record NC_137336.1, on the reverse strand, counting down.
TTGGTATTTAGAACCTCTTAATTATACGCGAACAAGTTCTCCTCTGGTCCTCCTGGCAGGCAGGCAGCTGATTCATTGGCCCACCCTCAGCTGACAGATTCAAAGGTCCCTGCGCCCTATTTAAATACCAGTCCAGCACACTTGTATCATTCTCTTCAACCCACATGCTTTCACCAGACAGTAATGGATGTTAGCAACCCAGAGGGAAAAGCGTAGCACTCTCAAGAGGAAGCCTGTTAGTCTGTTCCTTGATTTAACTATCCCCTCTCCATCCCATGCCCATACCCACTGCATCTGGAGTCCCCCACCTTGGACAGCCCTCCTTCCACATTCCCTCCTTGTCTTCATGCCTTATCTTCATTAGGTTTCACCCCTAGCTTCACCTTGCACTCCAGCCCCGGCCGAACTTTAGACCTTTATTGCAACGGCTGCATGAGTCCAACAGAATAGCTCAGTCAAGATAAACACTGCTATGTGATACCCCAGGGGCAAGGATATCCCTGTGGCTCCAGCCATAGGCACTGTACTGATTTGAATCCGTATTACAGCAGGGCCCATTGGATCAGCAGCACAGTGATGTCCATGGAGAGCAGCTTGGCATTGGAGATGGAGGCAGGAACTGGTCTGCCCCACCAGGGTGGTGAACAGTGCATCAGGAACAGTATGACACTGTGGCAGTAAGTTGTTGAACGTACCCTGAATTCCTTAACAAACTGAGAACTGCCTTGTGCACGTCACTCATTACCGACGTAAGTTCCTGTAAGATTGAAGGCCTGACACCCCAAAAACATGCTTTTAGGCTGATTGGTGTCAATAAATTGTCCCTAAATTGGACCTCCCTTAATCTGGCGCACATATAATTCCCTAAATTTGCACCCCTTTATTGTGGAGCCCACTAGAGGTAGACAAAAATCGTAGGTAGAAGAAAGACTTGAATAAGGCACTCACTGAGTGTTAAAATGGGCGGTGCGGGCTTGTAGGGCCAAAGGGCCTGTTTCCTGTGCTGTGCTGTTCTTTGTTCTGACGGGAGTTGTTATAATGAGCATTCATGAGATGCAGATGGTGTTTGTGCCACTTGCAAGTGGGAAGAGTGACTCCATTGGGGGAATTGCAGCGTGATTTTACACTGACATGTTTCTGACTTCTTCACCTCTGCCAGACTGCGCCTGCCACCAAACCTGCTACAATTGGTTGGGAGAATTCCACAAATAGTATCCGGTTATTTGTTGCGTTCCTGGTTTTTGGGAACTTCCTGTGTACTAAGTGACTCCTGTGTTTTCTACATTAACTAGTGACTACTTTGGCTGAAACCATTTTGAGGCTGCGTAAGATTTTCTAGAAATGAATGTCTTTCCATATCCATCCTGTCCGTGGCCAGAATTCTCCAATGTCCTCCACTGCCAGTGAGAACAGAAAATTTGGCCCTCAGCCAAATCTCCATTCACTGCAGCGAGACTGGAGAATCTCAGCTGTGGGTGAGATGAGAGAATTCCAACCCATACCTGTGGGAAGCATTCGCAAAAAGGAAAAATAAATTATTGTTTTTGCTTTTCATGCACATAGAATCATTTCACCCTACAGTGCAGAAAGAGGCCCTTTGGCCCATCGAGTCTGCATCGAACACAATCCCACCTCGGCCCTACCCCCATATCCCTACATATTATACCCACTAATCCCTCTAACCTACGCATCCCTAGACACTGAGGGGCAATTTCTTAGCATGGCCAATCAACCTAACCCTGTAACCCTGTCGAACCATATTTAATTACACATTCAAAGTATGCTGTGTGATCAGATTTTGGTACATGCGTTTGATTGAATCAGAATTGCTCACTTGCTTTTAGAAATGCATGCATATCAAATTGCAAAATGAGGAGGAGGAGGCAAGGAAGGTGATGATTCCAGCCAGTGTCTGAACCAGAAAGTTTGGAGCATTCTGGAGAAAAAAAAACTAAAGATTTTTAAAATCTTTAACATCAATGAACTGGTCCATTCAAAACTGCAATGTTTTTATAGTAATAGAAAATATAATAAAAGGAAAAACAGTTTCCATCAACATGAAAGTTCAAAATATCTGTTGGGTTGAAGAGTGGGAAGTTAGTTGCCACCGTCAAAAGAAAACAGGAAGCCTTGTCATTCTCCTCTGCCTTGTTCTGGATTTCTGAAACCCCTTTCTGGATTTCTACTTTCCATAACAAAAACTGATCGTTCAACATCATTTAAAATGGACTATCCAGTCATTACCTGATTGCTGTTTGTGGGATCTTGCTGAGTGCTGTTAGGTTTCCTATATTACAGTGACCATGTTTTTAAAACTGATTGCTATTCTCAGAATTTGAGCTGAGTTCTGATAGTGTCCTTGGAGTCAAAGGTCTTACAGAAATTTCTTGTTCTTACAAATGCCCTCCACCCATCAGCCCTGTGCTCAGACAATGGCCATGGTTCCTGGAATGTCATCGCTCAATTTTAGAACTTTTATCTTTGTTGAGTGAGCACAGTGTCTCCCTGTTCTCACTGACTGTAAAATTTCAGACAGTTCTTGGCAGCAAGGTGGCTGGATTACACACAGCACACACCTATAAATCCATTGACTGACAGTGTAAAAGTCAGCCCTAAATGTTTGGAGTTACTTTTTAATTAGCTGTCTGTATGAATTTTTGGAAAAGAATGCAATTCTTAGCTGTAGGTTCGAAATGCTGCAGACGTCCTGTTCGAGCTTCATGTCGATGTGGAGGAGACGGGTCACCTGTGACATTGAACCAACATCTGGAATCAACAGACCTACGACAATAAATGACCCTGTCACATTTTCTGTTGGGAGTACGCAACTGTGGTTTGCCCATTTATTCATGAAAAGCAATTCGTGGTTGTGTTATTACCAAGTTAATAGAAAAACAGTATGGGTGCTTAACTTTGGAATGCTGGCAGTAATTGTGCGTGCCACTTTCATTAACTGAATGAAGATTTTATTCTTCAGCATGCTAATTATCACTGCATGTTCAACCCCCAAAAGATGAGATTCTGCTGTGCAACTCCAAGGAAAGATTTGCAATTATACACTGCCTTTCATGACCTCAAGCACTTCATAGCCAATAAGATACTTTTAAAGTGTTATCACTTGTAATGTAGAAACCATAACAGCCAATTTGAACACAGCAAGTCCCAGAAACAGCAATGTGATGAAGAAAGGTGATTTGTTTCTTAATGATGCTAGCTGGTAGATAGATATTGACCCAGACTACCAGAGGGAACTACCCTGTTCTTTTAATTAGTCATGATGTTGGACTGGGGTAAACACAGTAAGAAGCCTCACAACACCAGGTTAAAGTCCAACTGGACTTTAACCTGGTGTTGTGAGACTTTTTACTACTTTTAATTAGTGCCATGGGATCTTTTATATTACACACCAGCCTGATTTTGGAACTAAATCGCTGTTTCTTCACTGTTGCTGGGTCAAAATCCTGGAACTCCTCCTCTTACACCACTGTGGATACTTCTACAATATGTGGACTGCAACAATTCAACAAGGCAGCTCACCACCCTTCCCTTGTGGGAAGTTAAGGATGGGCAATAAATGTTGGTCTAGCCAGTGATACCCACATCCCATGAGCAACTAAAAGAAATCTCCCAAGTTCCAGATTTTCACTACCTTTTTGTGCAGAAAGTGTTTCTTGACTTCAGTCTAGCAAAGCCTGACAAAAATTTTTAATACTTACTCACTACTATTCCAGACGCCCCTACTGGAGAAAATAATTTTTGTTTACCCTTTTGAATTTTTTTTAACATTTTTAAACAATTCAGTTGGATCCCTCTTCAATCTGCTAAGCTCAAGGAGATACGAGCTGACTTTATGCAACCAGCATTTATAATTTAACCACTCGTGCCCCTATAATTTAAACATGCAGCTGATATGATTGACATTTACCCATGTCCCATCAATAATGCATGAATTTTTTATAAAGTATTGGTATCACCGATAAGACCAGTACTTATTCCCCTTTCTTGGTTGCCCCATAGAGAAAATGGTGGTGAACTGTCATCTTGAACTGCTGCACTCTGTGAAACCACAGTGCTGTTAGATAAACAGTTAGAGGATATCGCTTAGCCAGGATGAAGGAATGTTGGTATGTTTCTAAATTGGGATGACATGTGATTTGGAAGGTAAACTGGATGTGATAGTGTCCCCATGCAATGTTTCCAGTTAGTATTATGGAAGAAAGTGTGTGTTAATCTTGCTTTTCTGAACGTGCGTAGGTGTCATTTGGTACTGCTTCGAGTCAACATTTTTTTAAAACAACTCTGTATTCCCACCTCTGGCCTCTTGCATAGCCTTGATTGCAATCACTCTACAACTGGTGTCTTATCTACTGCTGCCTGGGTTTTGAGCACTGGAATTCCCCCTCCATGTCACTCTTGTCGTTGAGAATTTCCTTAAAACTTACCCCTTTGACCAAACTTTTGGCAACTTCCTTGGTCTTGTATTTTACTTGATGGTGATCTTGTAAAACACGGTAATATTTTGTACCACATTAAAAGTTCTATATAAATGCAAGTTGTCGATGAGAGTTGAGGTATGGATACTATCAGTGACTTGTGTAAACACACGGGCACTGGAAATACCCTGAGCTTTAGGAAAAGAATTCCAGAGCTAAGGAACTAGAGAGGGCATGTCTTCCAATGGCAGAGCGATGGAAACTGGGGAATGTGCACAGGAGGTGGGAACTGGAGGAGTGTAGAGGGGTTATACAGCTGGAGGGAGAAACAGAGGTGGGGAGGTGTGAGGCCATGGAGGGAATTTACAATCTAGGGTGAAAACTTTAAAATTGAGGTACTGCCAGTCTGAGATCCAATGTAGGTCAGCTTGCGGAGGAGCTGTTGGTGAGCAGGATGTGATGTGAGTTTGGAGGGTTGTAGTTGGGAGGCTGACTGGTGCAGCCTTCAAAATACTGAATTTTACACGTGTTTTTCCTAAAGCTCATTGCATGAGTTAATAAAAAAAACGCTTTTGTGCAAGTGATATTGAATATTATGTCAAAAAACTCATCATTATTCAGAGCTGACCTTGGGCATTGGATGCTAGGTGGTTCCTCTAATTAAGAAGCACTCATTGTTGACAAATGATTGAATCTTGTGTTTAAACAATTCAAACATGCCCCGAGAGGTTTACTTCAGCATTTTGCTTAAACCAGCATTTTCTCTTGCACCTTCCTGATTAGCTGTAGTTCCAGTGATTGGAGTAGGTAGTCCAGGCAGAATTTGAAGAAGATTTCTATTCAATCTGTCTGGGCTGAATTCATCCATCTCCGGCAAATGCTGTAATGAAGAATGATGCCAGTGCGCTGCTGAATTGTCTGTGTCCAATGGAATTGTCCATAGATTCTGCCTGACCTCCTGATTTCCTGCATTCTTTGCTCCTGATATCAAGCTGTTCAATCAACCATGTTCTTTTTAATTTGAATTTATTATTGTTAAACCTGCAGATTTCTGTACATTTGAAATTGATAGATGTTATCATTGGGTTAAGCAGCAGCTTGGCTCAGTGGATAACATTCTTGCCTCTTAAGTCAGAAGTTGTTCGTTCAAGTCCCAGACTAGAAGCTTGAGCATTTCATTTAGGCTGGCCGTACCAATTAGAATAGCAGTCCTGATGATGAAATATTAAACGAAGGTCCTATCTGCTGTTCAAGTAGGCCTGAAAGATTATGTGGCATTATTTGAAAGAAAGCAAGGGAGTACTTCCGTTGTTCTGGCTAAGATTCAACCAATATGCTGCAAAAATTAAATTAATAGTCAATCAACTCGTTACTATTGGTAGGGCCTTGCTATTCATTCTGCCTGCCTAATGATGGTGACAGTTGTAATATGCCTTTATGGGATACCAGCAAGACTAGAGGAAAAGTGTGTCATATGATCCAGCCTCAGTTCCACTTTTCCACTTTCCCGTAAGCCAAAGTTTTCTAACTATGTATACATGTTCCCTTGTGTCTGGTTTACATACATGAACCCATGAAGTGTTCACACAATTGTTTATGGTGATTGCTGCCTTTATGTCAGAGGTGGGCAACCTGTGGCCCAGGTGCTACATGGGTTCTGAATGTGGCCCATGAGACACTTTGTTATTCGTGGTCCACGTTCAGGGTTGCCATATTCCACTGATTTCCATCCTTGCAATTTTTTTCCTACTGGTATAACTAAAGTGATACACACACAAAGCAAGGGCAAGTGAAGAGAGGTGCATGCCGATCGCTCACAACATTGACTGTGAGAGCCGTGCGCTCCCTCTGTGTACAAAGCGTAAATATTTATTTTGTTTGTACCATTTGAAGTTGATAGTTCTATCTGTGTGTAAATGATTTAAGCATTTTCTGTAACTCATTATGAAATATTCAGAGTGTATTAAACATATTTAATCTTATTGATGGGTCATGGTTAGTGAACAAGCCTGATTTCAATCTTGTGGCCCACTGAGATGGAGAGTCACTCATGCAGCCCACTCACTAGCCTAGGCTGCCCATCACAACTTTATATCATTATAAGAACACAACATACTATTAATGAATGGTACAGCAGCATGGCAGCAAGAGATGATTAACATGGTGTGACATGGTTAATAGCTTTAGATCGTATTACATGGCGTGAGATGACCTTGAACATCGTGGTCTGACTGCAGTGAAAGCTGAATCGGAACGTATTGAAATCACAGCATGATAACTGTGCAAAGTTTTGAAGTCATCAGTAGCAGGGCTGTGTTTTGCTCTCACGTTTAAGTGAAACTGAGGCTGGATTACCCGACACACTTCCTCACTTGTTATATCATGCTGCTGTATCTTTAAAGGCACATTGCAATTAAAGTTATTTGGCCAAAACAAGTTGCTAATTATTCGTTATTGACCAAGATTGATACAGTGGCAAGTGGCAACATATTGCCCCTGCTATAAAAGGAGTTTCCTGAAGGTGTTCCCCTGGGGTGCTCCATGCTTGTTGAACCTCACTCAACCAATACATAGACTGTGAAAGACAGTACAGTGAAACCCCAATTTTACCCGCCCTGATTTAGCGCAAATTCGGATATAATGTGATGAATCATTGGACTCTTTGTTTTTTGCTCTTTCTGGGGAACTGAAAAGTTTTTAGTTACTGCAATCTATTTCTAAAGTGAAAGTTAGAAATTGTAGACAGAAAACACTTGCTCCTCCTCTTGCCCAGTTCAGGTAAAAGGGGTTCTCACTTAGAAAAAAACTACATTAGACACTTGTTCAAAAGAGGAAGTACTTCACAGTTAATGGACCATGAAAGTGCTTGTGTAAATAAACATCCCCACTGCCTGTTTTAAACTAGCCTGGACCTGCCAATCAAAAGGTTTGTAAAAGTTAATGAAGCGTGTGGTGATTGTATAAACAGAGCTCTGATGGTCACCGAGATCGTCCGTAATGTAACTATAGCACCCCGATCTAGCGTGACCCCGCTTTTTTCGCAATAACATTGTATGGACCCCAACCATCGTGTTGTAACAGGACCGCACTGTATATAGTTAAAGAACGAAAAGGAATTTATTTGCTAATGCATGCATCAGGAGAGAGAAACAGTCAATGAGGGTTGACTGTCCTCTCTGAGCTAGTACTACAAGGTAAAATTATATTTTTTTAACATTTCATTATCCTGCCTAGTTTCCTCAATCAACTGGAGGGCCCAGTCACAATATTCAACATTATTACCTTAGCCCATAACATTCCACCTCTCAACAGGAATAGGAGATTATTAGCTTACTGCCCATATAGGTTCCTTACCCTTTTCTTGGAAACTTAACCCGCGTCATTAGCAGTGTACAAGGCCATAGCCAACACCTGCAAATTTTAATTGGTGAAAGGAGCCACCTCTTTCGCCTTTACCTGGGCCTCTCTTACCAGCTTGAGAGACTGCTCCAGCCCCGCTACCCATGAACGAATTTACTCCCTTAAATAGTAGGCCTATGATTAAACTTGTTTTTGTGTATCCAGAAACTGTGTAACAGAAGCTGCATTTCTGTGCTCCATTGTATTAAAAGAATTCAGCCTGTCTATCACTGTTTCCCATTATGCTGCATTCAGAACAAAGTTGGCCAAGGCGCACAATACATGTATATTGAAAATACAGTTGGAGCTTATAATACTTGGTTAATTTGTGGTTGTACGGTTTATAATACCTTTGCAGTTTTTGTTCCAGGCACATTGTGAATTCTCACTGTATTATAAGGCACTTTATAATTACCTTAATCTAGTCTACTTATTATAGTAAAACTAAAATGAAGGGCCTCATACTAAGAATTCTATACTACTCCCCATCACCTGCAAATTCTACAAGACACGTACCTGCAGACATGGAAGGTTATGGTGAAACCGAATACTGTGCAACTTTTAGTGTGTAATAGTTCATTTATTTTCTGTGCAGGATCCATAGTCCTGGAGTGCAAGTACAATCAATCCTACTGGGTTTCACCAATGTTCTGCATTATTCAGCAATCACAACTCTAACAGCATGTAGTAACGTTGCGCTGGTGACAAACTGTGGAATTAGTCAGATCTCATTCTGTATATCAACCATTAAAACTACTCCTGTCATCTCAGTTCATGACCTACTGTGGAAAAATTGTTTCAACAAAATTGGCAGCTTCAAGGGAAGAATGTCAATTGACGTTTTACCCAATGCAAATGCTAGCAGCTACAAAAAGAAATGGTGGAAAACTCTATATCACAAAAACTGTGGAAAGCCATCATCAAAAGATGGCTGACTCAATTCAACATGTCCACAAGAAGTGACCATGTTGCACTTAGTGGGTTGAGCTAGACATTGCCTGGTGAAGACAGGCAGGTGATTACACTGGACACTTTGTGATCTGGTATTCTTCAACAACTTCCATGGGCACAGATCAGACAAGAAAACACACAAGAGATTGTTCACACCTTGCCAATAGACAATGACGTTGCAGTCATTGTCAAGAAGTGTCAGCATATCAAGAGCATGTGCCAAATAAGCAGAAAGAACCACACGAAGTTCTTGCCCTTCCTTAGTCCAAAAGCCACATCCGACCTCTGCCATGACTTTATCATCATTGTCAATACTTTACAAAGTAACCATCATTCCAGAATTGTACAATATGTCAAGCACAATTGTTTTGCACACTCAAGTACAATTTTCAGTTTGGTGTGCCTAAAGAGACCGTTATGGATAACAGTATGCAATTTATTGGTAAGCCATTTCAGGATCTGTGAGAGAAGTCACATTACTGCTCCTCATTACAGTAGATCTAACAGCCAAGCTGAACAAGTGATTTACATAGTGAAATCTCTAATTCTCAAATGTGGACAGACCAAGCAAGATCTGCACAATGCAATGTTACAATTGTTTCATCACCAGCAGAGCTTATGTTCAACTAACCAGCATTTACCAGTTTACCTACTCTTAACCATCTACTCTCTCAGAAACTAGAGAACAACTTTTGAAATTGCAGGAGAAGGTGACCAATGTTTACAGTAAAAATGTGGGTACAGAATTCAATCTCTCTACAACAATCTAAGGTCCCTGCCTGCTTTGGGGAGACGACCATCATTCCAGTGCCAAAAAAAAGCAAAGCAGCATGCCTTAATGACTATTGTCTGGTGGCTCTGAAATCCATCATTATGAAGTGCTTTGAAAGGTTAGTTACGGCATAAATCAATTCTGACCTCCCAGATTGCCTGCATCTAGTACAGTTCATCTGTACAGTGCCCCAACAGGTCCACAGCAGAAATTGAGATTTGAATTTTGTGCAAAGCTTGTACGTGAATTAAACTTAGAATCCAATATTGAGTGAACTAGTCTTTCGAAAGTGACTTTAAATACTTCATCTGTTGCTCAGGTGGGTGTAAAAAATCATAAGTCACTATCTGAGGAAGAACAGAAATGTTGCTGCCTGTACCTTGGGCCAGTGGTTCTCCTCAAATCACCAACAAGAACAGACTAACTGCTTTTCTTCTCATAGGTATTATTGGGACCGTTTGGAAGTGTACACTTAATGTTTTATTCATCAGCAAAGGCTCATTTTCACTCCTGATATTTTTACTTCCCCAGGAGATGTGGTAGACATTTATCAACGGGAGTTTCTAGCACTTCGAGACAGACTGCACGCAGCTGAGCAAGAAAACCTCAAACGCTCTAAAGAACTGAACCTCGTCTTGGATGAGATAAAACGAGCTATTGCTGAGAAACAAACATTGAGGGATTTCAACAGAACCTGGAGTAATTTGTCAGGTACCTTCCATTCTACATTGGACCTACTCTGCATAGAACAACCATAACAGTGCCTGCTGTTTATGTAGAGCCTTTAATGTAGTATTAACATCCCAACGTGCTTCCTAAAAGTGATTCTCAAATAAAAGTTGATAGTGAGCCACATGAGAAGATGTTAGAACATGTGATCAAAAGTTGAATCACAGTTAGGTTTAAGGATTGTCTCGGAGGAGAGAGAGGCACTGAAGTTTAAGAAGAGAAATCTAGAAGTGCAGGGGGGGCTAAAATGACTGAAGGCACAATGGCTAAAGTTAGGATAAAAATTGGGTATGTGCAAGAGCACAGAGATCTCAAAGGGAGGGGTGAAGCTAAGAGGGTATTAAATTTAGGGTGAGAATTTTAAATTCCAGGAGTTACTGGAATGAAAACCAAAATGTTCAGACGTTGAGCACAATATGGTGGGTGAAGATGCATCTGAAGGAGCTCATGGGTGATTGGATGGTAACTATTTTCGAAGACTCTGATAGCTTTTCTCTTTGCAGGGATGTCACCACTTTATTCAGGGTTCAGTGGTGTAGACTTGTTCTGCTAAAGAAAAAGTCAATTTCCAGATCTTAATATGTACAGGCATATGCATTTCTTTGAAAAACAGTGTCTGGGATTCAGTGAGGCCAAAGAGCCCAAAGCATTGTCAGTAATGGTGTCACGTTTTAGTGACCAAGCAATGTCTTTTAAAATATTTAGTTTGAGTAAAAAACTAAGTTTTTATTATCCGCAATGAGCCCAGTCTTTTCTCCTCATGCTCACATTCTGACAAGTCTAATATAAATGTAAATGTAAGCAAGAATAGGTTCTCTGCAATGAGTGAGGTTTAGCCCACCGGCTAAATTGTGTCACAAGCTTGTTTAATGTTGACTGCTCAATGATTTTTCTTGTTAATGTATTCCACTTTTATTACCATCTGGTGGAAATAGTTTCAGTTGACTTCACTGAATCACATACTTGTAAGCAATAGCGTTAAAAGATTCTGCTGAGGATGGTCCTTTTGTTGACTGTTCTATAACATTTAAAGGTAATCTCTAGAAAAGTTCTACACAAATGCCTCTTTTTGATGGAAACGTATCCTGCTTGAAATTCTGCTGATAATCAATGGTAAAACTTTTGATGGGGGTGATGAGGGAAGAGTTTAAGTAATTACGTTGAACTTGTACAATGCCCTGCTATAACTTCTTTAATAATACCTTCTAATGTTTTCCTTTCAATAGATGTTAAGGTAACTAGCCTTTGTTTGCTGCTTTCTGTCTCCCTCCCTTCTGAATTATGAAGTTGCGTTTGCTATCTTCCAATCTAATGGGACCTTCCCTGAATACAGGGAGTTTTGGAAGTGCACCAACTATTTCACTGCATCCTCCTTGTAAGTCCCTTGGGTGAAGTACCTCTATCGTCTATAGTGACTCTCCCAGGGCTGCTTTGCCCAGTTGAAGGCACTATATAAATGCAAGCATTGTTAAATTTATGTACAATAATCTAGCAGGCATCTATAATAGCAAAACTCTACCACGTATGAGGATTGTACTGCTTGCTGAAAGAAAAACACTGCTGGGCACTGTTTAAAAAAAAAGGTACTCGGCAGGCCAGATTAAACAGAAAATATCCAGTTGAACAGTATTCAGCACACTGTGCACATGAGGCAACAGAACATCTTGTCGATCAGTATTATCTATATTTCTGTACTAAATTAAATTCAAAACAAAATCTGTTGATGATGTAAAATATGACATATTAAAATATAAGTTAGCATTACCAAAGGGGATTTTGATTATTTTTGCAAATCTGGTGTGGGTGTGTGTGTGTGTGTGGGTGTGTGTGTGTGTGTATATTCCTGCACCCTTACTGAGTTGGAATTGAAGATTACATGGAGCCATAATACTTTGGCCACAAAGTAGTAAATGGAATTTACAGAAATGCTGGCTGAAATAGAAGCAGTATATTGCAGCGTAATTTTTTTCATCATGTTTTTCAACATCGTTCAGTAGCAAAGAACACAACTGAAGAAAATAATTTGCATTTATATATAGTGCCTTTTGTAACTGTAGGGCATGCAGCCAGTCACTGTTGTAATATCACAAATACAGTAAGAAGTCTCACAACACCAGGTTAAAGTCCAACAGGTTTATTTGGTAGCAAAAGCCACTAGCTTTCAGAGCGCTGTTCCTTCATCAGGTAAGTGCACTTACCTGACGAAGGAGCAGCTCTCCCAAAGCTAGTGGCTTTTGCTTTCAAATAAACCTGTTGGACTTTAACCTGCTGTTGTGAGACTTCTTACTGTGTTTACCCCAGTCCAACGCCAGCGTCTCCACATCGTAATATCAGAAACACAGCAGCCAATCGGTATGCAAGAAACTCCCATAGAAGGTAATGTGATTATGATCAGGTAGTGGTTGGGGAAATAAATATTGACCAGGACACGGGTAACAGGCACCCGTGGAGTTTTTACATCCAGCTGAGAGGGAAGGTGAGGCCTTGGTATAACTTCTCATTTAAAAGATAGTATCTCTCAGGTAGCATTTCTTCCTAGTGCCAACATTGAAGTGTCAACCTGAAGACTGTGTTCAAGTTTTTAGATTGATTATGGAACTGGAACCATCAAACTGCAGTTGAAAACAAGTATAGACAATCTTTTAAAACAGAGATGAGGAGGAATTTCTTCAAACAGAGAGTGGTGAATCTGTGGAACTTCGTGCCGCAGAAGGCTGTGGAGACCAGGTCATTTAAGACAAATATAGATAGGGAATCAGGGTTTATGGGGAAAAGGCAGGAGAATAGGGATGAGAAAAAATATCAGCCATGATTGAATGGCGGAGCAGACTCCATGGGCCAAGTGGTCTAATTTTGCTCCCTATGGTCTTATGTGGATGAGGTTGGCACTGGTTTTAAAGGACTGCGCAGTGTCTGCTGACCATGAGTTCACTGTCAACATGGAAGATTGGAGATCAACCCATGGGGTTGAAAGGTAGTTGAAATAAAGAGCTTTAATGTTGAGTCATTATAAAAATAAATCTAAAAGTGGAGAAATTACCATAATCCTAGGTGGTGGGCTAAGAGTTCTGCCGTATCCCAATGTGAGTCATTGGACATATGGCAATGACAAAATTAATCTTTAATCAAGACTCAATTTTTTTAATCATTCTGGGGAAGTGGTCATCACTAGCTAGGCCAGCATTTATTGTCCATCACCTAATTGCCCATAGTACCATTCTAGTAAATCTCTGTACTCCCTCCAAGTCCTTGACATCCTTGAGCTCCATATTCTGCCTGGAGCCAAACCAGTGTTTTCTTGCTTTTGTGGCTCAATGCCTCTCTTTGGGTGAAATTTTCCCATAATTTGTCAGCGTCAGACCCTGACTGGCATGTATGTGTCAAGATGCACAGCTTAGCTTTCAGACCAGATTTTCTGGAATTCTGGAGATGTGGGTTGTAAAGTCATTGTGGCGGGACAGGCCTGATTGAACCAGCAAGGCCAGCTCCGAATAACACTAAAAATAAACCTTTTTTTTCCCAGAATGCACTAAATTCCATTTGTTATGCCCATTCATCTTAACAGTCGGTCTATGAATTCAAATAGCAACCTCCAACTTGAACTTGCAACCGTTTTGCTACTGCATAGTCTACACGACTATCTGGAACAGTGAAATCTGGTCTTCAGCATGGTCTTGTCATGTTTCTAAAATTAATACAACATTTCAAATATTAAATACAGTGTTTTATTGAATGTAATTTGGTAAAAATCGAGTAACACAAATAATGTCATGAACCACAGACTTGTAATAAACGGACACAACTTTGCTTCCAAACAAGAAGACAGAAGTCTTGAAATTGCTGTCAATTTGTGTGCGATGTGCTTCATTCAGCACTTTATGTAATGTTACTGGGCCAAGGATACATTCTTTTTTCTTTTTTAAGTCAGATTTTTCTTAATTGATTTTAAGTAACTGAATTTATTCTACTTGATACTTTCATTTAATCTGATTCAAACACCACTTCCTCTTGTTATAATTGGTCACAGCTCAAGTATTATAATCTTATGCTCCATGTGGGGGGTGGATTTGCTTGATTTGGGGCTACAGATCTGTTTTCCTTTCCCCCTCGAAATAAATATAGTTTAACATTTTGATATGAAATTGTAGATTGATACAGCGCAAAATGAGTCTATTTGACAATCTTGCCTGAGCTGACAAGGGCAACAACTCATTACCTTTGCTGAGTTCGTAGAAGCAAGTTTGTACAGCGGCTTTCACAACCACTGGGTGCCTCACAACCGATGAACCTGCTCTGAATTGTAGTTACTTTGTGGTACAGGGCATGCTACAGTCATTTTGTGCAGAGCAAGATGCCTTAAACTCCCCTATACCTACAAAGAACAATACAGCACAGGATACAGGCCTTTCGGCCCTCCAAGCCTGCGCCGCTCATTGGTCCAACTAGACCATTCTTTTGTATCCTCTTAAAAGTAGTGCCATGGAATCTTTTACATCTGCCTGAGTGAACAAATGGAGCCTTGTTTCAATAAAGCAAACTTGAGCATTGTCAGCTTTTGTGTCAGTCATCTCCCGTTCCTCCTTACCATTCAAATGTCTTCAATGAAGACTGTTCTTGATTTAATCATTGCAACGTAATACGCTTAAGGAAAGTTAGTAGGATGGGGAGTGGAAAATCTAATTATTCTTTTGCAATTTTAAAATTATAGGGGTCACTTTTATGTCTCAACTTTTTTCCATTTATTTAAATTACCTGGATGAAGAAACCGAAGGCGTGGTTGAAAGGTTTGCTGACAACACAAAGATAGGCAGGAAAGTAATTTGTGAAGATGACCCCAGGAGGGTACAAAGGGGCATTATTAGGTTAAGTGAGTGGGCAAAGATCTGGCAAATGGAGTATCATGCAGGCAAATGTGAAATTGTCAGGGAGAATTGAAAAGAAATTTAATACCAACATGGGAAGAGATTTCAGAGCTCAGGAATCAGAAAGATCTGGTTGTCCTGGTGCGTGAATCATTTAAGGCTAGTAGACTGGTACAGCAAGTAATTAGGAAAGCTATAGTGAGGAAATGGAATACAAAATGTGGGAGGGAGGTCATGTTTCAGTTATACACAGCACAGATGTGACCATATTTGGGGTACTAAGTGTTGTATTAGACTTCTTGTTTAAGCAAAGATGTAAATGCATTGGGAGCAGTTCATAGAATAGAATCCCTACAGCGCAGAAGAAGGCCATTCAGCCTATCGGATGTGCACCGATACTCCAGGGGATGGACAAGTTGGGCCGAAGGGCTTGTTTCCATGCTGTAAACCTCTATGACTCTATCCCGTCCAGGCCCTATTCCTGTAGCCCCAAGGATTTACCCCACTAACCCCCTTAACGTATGCATGTTGGGACACTAAGGGACAATTTAGCGTGGCCAATCCATATAAGCTGCACGCCTTTGGATGTCGTCTGCTACATTAATACCAAGAATGGGCGGTTGCCTTGTGAGGAAAGCTTGTACAGGTTAGGCTTGGATTGGGGGTGACATGGTGGCACAGTGGTTAGCACTGCTGCCTCACAGTGCCTAGGACCAATGTTCGATTTCCAGCTTGAGTCACTGTCTGTTTGGAGTTTGCATGTTCTCCCCATGTATGCATGGGTTTCCTCCGAAAGCTCCGGTTTCCACCCACAGTCTGAAAGACATGCTGGTTAGGTGCATTGATCTGAATAGGAACTGGAGTGTGGCGACTAGAGGAATTTCACAGTAACTTCATTGCATTGTTAATGTAAGCCTTACTTGTACTAATAAATAAGGTTTAACTTTGTATTTACTGGCGTGTAGAAGAGTAAGAAGCAACTTGACTGAAATCTTTAACATCCTGAAGGGTATTGACAGGGTGGATATTTCCTCTTGTGAGTGAATTTAGAATTAAGGGTCACTCCTGAAAAACAACAGGCCACTCATTTATGACGAGAAAAGGAGAATTTTTTCCATTGAGGGTCATGAGTGTTTGCTTCCATTGTCTTTTGAGGAAGAGAGTTCCAGAGTCTCTTAACACTTATAAGGCCAATCTAGAGAAATTCTTGGTAATCAAGGCTTGAAAGGTTATTGGGATTCGGCAGGAATGTGGGGTTGAGGTTATAGTCCAGCCATGAACTAATTGAATGGCAGAGCAGGTTCGAGGGGCTGAGTGGCCTACTCCTGTTCCCTAGTTTGTATATTCATTCAGGGGATGACAGAAAGCACTTCAAAGAGTAATTGAAATCTGGAACATATTTCCAGTAAAAAGTTATTGAGTCTGCGCGTCAGTTGCAAATTTCAAAATTGAAATCAATGCCTCTTTATTGGGCAAGGGTAGAAGGGCTAAGAATCAGATCAGCCGTGATCCCATTGAATGGTGGAGCAAGCCTGAGGGGCTGAATGGTCGGCATCCGTTCACATGTTTGGGAGCAGTTACTCTAACTTAGATCATGAGTTCCTACTTAAAACCTTGTTCCCAATTTTGTTTTATCTGCTTTTACTGTGTCTTCAATTGCATCCTCCTTTTTTTTTCTCTTCATCTTAGATGAAACCAAGCTCAAACTTTGGAACATCACTATCAGTAAGAATGTACTTCAGCTGCCAAGCATCTTCCATCACCTCCCGCATCTGCTCGCCCGAGAAGACAGTTTTCAGCCGTCTGTCTATCTGGGACAGAAGAGAACTGGAGGTGAGAAAGAAATTGACTGACGCAAAAACATTGAGCTGATTTCAAAATCATTGCTTTGAATCTTTTAATTAAGCCCCATTGATAGGTTGGCATGCAAGAAATGGAAATACATTAGTCATTCAAACTTGCACCAAAATTCTACTGCCCACGTTCTAACTCGCACCTAGACATTGTCACGCTGTTTGCTGGACCTACATTAGTTACCGGATCTGGCAATGTCTTAACTATGAAATTCTCATCTAAACTAAAAGTAAAATACTGCAGATCCTAGGCACTAGGTGCCTGGAATTTGCTGCCAAATTTGGTGGTTGAGGCAAACCCCACCCCCCCTCCGGAGAATGATCTGGCCTCACTCCCCCAACCCCACCCCCTCAGCCCCCACCACCACTAGTGAGTGATCGGGCCTCCTTCCCCACCACCCGCCACCACCAGAGATATAACCCCCCCCCCCCAACTACCACCAGCAAGAGGAACGATCTGGCCTTACTCCCCCCCACCCAAACCCTGAGAATGACGTGGCCTCACTCCTCCCACTTCCTCCTCCCCCACCCCTGCCAGCACCAAAGATCCATCTGCGCTCCCCCCACCCCAAACCAGCAGTGAGCGATTTTTTTTTCCCTCCCCCACCCTTCCCAACACCCAAGAGAATGATCTGGCCTCACTTCCCCCACCCCAGAGAATGAATGATTGGTCGGGCCTCACTCCCTCTGCACAACCAGAGATATACTTCCCAGACAACAATCTGGCCTCACTCTCCCATTCCGCCCCCCCCCCCAACAGAATGATCTGACCCTCCTCCCCCTCCCTCTCCCTCTCCCTCACCGCCGATCTAAGTCAGAGAGCCGTTGGAAGCTCCGAACTCTCATCTTCAGGAGCTGGAGCACCTGATTCAGACTTTTATTCAACAGGTTCATTTTGGTGCGATTCTGCATCAGCAAACATGGTGGTAAAGGAAGAAATGCTGATAAAGTTGGGCGGGCAGTTCATTAATTCAATTTAAATGCATGCAAATGCATTTAAATCACCATTGCGCCTGCTTTGAGCATGAATCGGATCACGGCCATTGCCAGGTCTCAGTAAAGTGGCCGTCTGCGTGGGCGTGTGTCGCGTTAGTGGCCTCACATCCGACTTTACCACATTTTCGCGCGACGCAGTGCTAAAACAGGGCCCAGCGTTTCTGTTGTTCTATGGCATCACCATCTAGGCCAGCATTTATTGCCCATCTCTAAGTGCCCTTGAGAATGTGGAAGTGAACCCACCTCTTGAACTGCTGCAGCCCGGATTGTGTAGATACATCCACCGCGCAGTTAGGGAGTTCCATTAATTTGACCCAGTGACAGCAAAGGAACGGCGATCTGCTTCCAAGTCATGGATTGTGTGTGCCCTGGAGGGGAACTTGCTGGTGGAAGTGACCCCATGCATCTGCTGTCCTTGTCCTTCTGATGGTAGAGATTATGGGTTTGGAAGGTGCTCCATTAAGGAGCCTTGGTGAGTTGGTGAATGCATCTTGTAGTCGGTATACACTGCTGCCACTGTGCCTCAGTGGTGGAGCAAGTGAGTGTTTAAGTTGGTGAATGTGGTGCCAATCAAACAGGTGGCTGTTGTTTGATGTATAAATTCTGCTCTGTATTATTGACAAAATCTTAATCCATTACCTGGGCTGTCCTTTTGATCCACAGTTTCGATAGTGATGGGAGTCCCGACCGTCAAGAGGGAAGTGCACAGTTACCTGATAGACACGTTAAACTCCCTCATTTATGAACTGACCCCAGAGGAAAAGCAAGACTGTGTGATTGTTGTGCTCATTGCAGAGGTGAGTGAAACCACACTTGCGGATTTGTGTTGAGGGATGATTTATTCAAGTTCTTCAAATGATAAAGGGTTCATTGGGAGGGATACAGAGAAACTTCCTTTTGGTCTGGGCAGTGCAGAAGAAGAGGGATTTTTAAAAATTATTAAAGGAGCAAGAAACCAATCCAGGTGCCACACTGCTGACAATCTGGAGTTACATGTTAATGAGACAGAGTAAGGCTGAAAGATTTTCTTTGCCTCAAGGGCATGCGAACCAGATCTTTTTTACGGTTATTTGGTAGTTTTATGGTCATCTTTCTATTCCGACTGAGATTCGAAATTGTGCCTCTGTTATTTGGTCCAGGCTTTTAGATTACTAGTTCACAACATGACCGTCACTAAGATACCATTAACTGGTCATTTATTTTGTGTATATAGGAACATGTTATTTTTTGAGGGCTTTGTCCTCATATACTCAGGTCAGCCAAAAACTTGTACCTACTGGATAAGGGCAGAGATTCATCTAGCAACACACCTGAGTTCCCCCTACCATCACACCCTCCTGTCCGTGACCACTAACAAGACCTGCCTAACCTAAGGGCTGTGACTGCATCTTGGATCCAAGTGTCTGGGTGAATCTTTCCTCTCCATTATATCTTGCAATGTCAAAAACTCAGAGCCTAACTCAATAACTCTGAACTGGAATTCCTGATACAGATGCTTATTGTCTGGAAATTCAGTGCTCTACAAACTCCCACATGCTGCACATCACCTGCACTGCCTGCCACCCCGATGTAACCTTACTTTAATGACTCATGACTTAATGAAATTAGAATTAGGCACTCTTTTAAACTGCTTTACTCCTTCTATTTTGTTTACAGATTTTTAATATTTGAGAAAATATTATAATTTACTAAGAGTCAAGTATATAGAGATGATGAAAAGTGAGAATCCATTAATGTCACAATTATTACAGCGCAGAAGGAAGCCATTGGTCTCATCATGTCTGCACCAGTTCCTCAAATGAGCATCAAGATTTATCCCCCTGCTTTTTCCCCATACCCCTGCACATTGTTTCTATTGAAGTAATCATCTAATGCCCTCTTGAATGCTTCGATTGAATCTGTCTCCACCACACATCCAGACAGAGCATTCAAGACCTGAACTGTTCTGTGTGAAAAAGTTTTATCCTCACATCACATTTGCTTCTCTTGCAAACCACTTAAAACCTTTGCATCCTCATTCTTGATCATTCTACCAATGGGAACAGCTTCTCCTGATTTACTCTGTCACACCGTCTTATGATTTTGAATACCTCAATCAAATCTCCTCTTAGCCTTCTCTCCAAGGAGAACATTTCCATCCTTTCCAATCTATCCTCATAATTGAAATTTCTCACTGCTGGAACCATTCTTGTAAACCTCTTCTTCGCTCTCTCCTATGTGTTCACATCCTTTCTATAGTGTGGTGCCCAGAACTGTAAACAATATTCCAGCTGAGGTCTAACTAGTGTCTTGTATAAGTTCAGCATAACCTCCTTGCCCCTGCACTCTATTAATAAGGCCTAGAATATGTGCTTTATTAACTGTTCTCTTCACATGCCCTGCCACCTTCAATGATCTATGCACACATACACCATAAGTCTATATGACATAGGAGCAGAATTAGGCCACTCGACCCATCGAGTCTGCTCCACTATTCAAACATGGCTGATATTTTTCTCATCCCCATTCTCCTGCCTTTTCCCCATAACCCCTGACCGCCTTATTAATCAAGAACCTATCTATCTTGGTCTTGAAGACACTCAATGATGTGGCCTCCACAGCCTTCTGCAGCAAAGAGTTCCACAGATCCACCACTCTCTGGCTGAAGAAATTCCTCCTCATCTCTGTTTTAAAGAATCATCCCTTTAGATTGTGCCCTTTGGTTCTAGTTTTTCCTACTACTGGAAACATCCTCTCCATGTCCACTCTATCCAGGTCTCGCAGTATCCTGAAAGTTTCAATAAGATCCCCCTTCATCCTTCTAAACTCCAACGAGTACAGACCCAGAGTCCTCAACCATTCCTCATACGACAAGCTTTTCATCCCAGGGATCATTCTTGTGAACCTCCTCTGGACCCTTTCTAAGGCCAGCATATCCTTCCTTCGATATGGGGCCCAAAACTGCTCACAGTACTCCAAGTGGGGTCTGACCAGAGCCTTATACAGCTTCAGAAGTATGTCCCTGCTCTTGTATTCTAGCCCTCTCGACATGAATGCTAACATTGCATTGGCCTTCTTAACTGCCAACTGTTCCTGCACCCCTTAATGAATTTTACCCCTTATTTTATATAATCTCCCCATGTTCTTCCTATCAAAGTGTATCAGCTCACGCTTCTCCGCATTGAACTTCATCTGCTACCTATCTGCTCACTCCACTTATGTCTATGTCCTTTTCAAGTTCAGTGCTGACCTCTTCACACTTTACAATATTTCCAAGTTTTGTCATTTGCAAACTTCGAAATTGTCCCCTACGTGCCAAGATCTAGATCATTAATATATATCAGTAAAAGCAAAGGCCCCAATACTAACCCCTGGGAACACCACTACAAACCTTCCTCCAGTCCAAAAGATTATCTATTGACCATAACTCTATGCTTCCTATTATTTAGCTAATTTTGTATCCTTGTTGCCACTATCCCTTTTATTCCACGAGGTATAACTTTTCTCAAGTCTTGTGTGACACTGTATCGAATGCCTTCTGAAAGTCCATGTAAACCACTTCAACAGCATTACCCTCATCGGCCCTTTCTGTTACCTCCTCAAAAAGCTCCAGCAAGTTAGTTAAACATGATTTCCCCTTTAGAAATCCATGCTAGCTCTTTCTAATCAACACATATTTTTCCTTGTGATAACTAATTCTATCCCAAATAATTGTTTCTAGAAGCTTGCCCACCAGTGATGCTAAACTCAGTGATCTGTAATTGCTGGGCTTTTCCTTACAAATTTTTTTGAGCAAGGGCATAACATTTGCAATTCTCCAGCCCTCTGGCCACCTGCTCCAAGTCTATCAAAGACTGAAAGATTATGGCCAGTACCCCTGCAATTTTCAAACTCACTTCCTTCAATATGCTTAGTTGCATCTCATCTGGTGCCTCGTCAACTTTCAGTAGCAACAGTCAGTTCAGTATCTCCTCCTTAAAGGCTCCACCTTTGAACCCTTCTAGAGACAGAATTTCCTTGACTGCCACCATGTCCTGGGTAGCATCTACCTCCTTGGTAAAAATGGAAGCAAGGTATTCATTTAATACCTCGACCACGCTTCCTGTCTCCATGTGTAAATTCAGTTTTAGGTTCCTAATCGCCTCTATTTCTTTTACCATTCCTTTACTATTTATATGCCGAGAGACTTTGGAATACCCCTTTATGTTTATTGCCAATCTTTTCTCATAATCTTTGTTACCCTATGTGCTCACCTCCCCTCTAAACCTTATGTATTCTACTTGACTCACAATTTTTTGTATTTTCAATCTGACATCTGTCATAAGCGGACTTTTTCTTTATCTTAATTTCCATCTCCTTTTTCCTTCGAGAAACCCTGGATGTTTGTCCTACCTTTCCCTTTTAAGATAATGTACCTTGACGATGTTGGATCATTTCTGTTTTGAAGTTAGTCCTTTGTTCAGCTGCAGCTTTTTCGGACAGCCTTTCAGTCCAGTCTAACCAGCTCCACTTTTCCCCATTGAAGTTGAATCTCCCCTAGTTAATTAATTTTACTCTGGATTGCCTGTTTTGCGTTTCCTATCATCATCCTAAACCTTACAATATGATTGATCACTATCCCCTAAATGTTCCCCCATTGACACTTGATCTTCTTGGCTCACTTGATTGCCAAGAATCAGGTTTAACAGTGCAATCTTTCTGGATACGTACTGCTTTAGAAATTTTCCTGAACACAATCTAGGACTTTTTTTCCACTCCTCTCCATCCTTTACAGCATCACAGCCTCAGTCTACATTCAGGTCAGTAAAGTCCCCCATTAAAATTACTCTATAATGTTTGCATCTCTCTAATTTTCCTGCAAATTTGTCCTTCTTCATCCTTCCCACTTGTTGACGGTCTATAGACTACACTGGACGATATAATTGCACCCTTTTGATTCCTTGATCATCTGTGATGTTTGGTAGGGTTCCAGTGGGTACGTAGGTAACTGCTAAAGCTGATCTGTGCTCAGAATGTTCTGCTGCAATTAGGATAGGATACTGCAGATGGGTAAGTTTTTGGATGAGTTTGCTGCATCAGGATTTGCCCTCCCTGCATTTTCTCTCTGCCTCTGATATGCAGTAGCTTCCAAAACAAGCCACGCCATCTTTTATTTAATTGCATCAGGTGTAGTGTTCCTGGACAAGCTACTCTCTCAACCTAATTAAAAACTGAACATAATGGTAAGGCAATCTATTTGATCAAACTGGTTTCTTTAATTTTTAAATAATTGATAGATCTGGTTTGTTATAGATCAAATTAAATGTTTTATCTGCAAATGTACTCGCACGTGCCTGCTTGTGCTGTTAAGCCATCATGTAGTTTCTCCTGTGCTGCTCACTGACTCACAGAGACCTTTTGCTCCGAGCTTCACCCTTTTCACTCTTGCGTTTTATTTTTGTTTACAAGAGCTCGGCTTTTAGTAAGTTGGCTGCTGCGTTTCCTACACTAGCATAATTGCTGTACTTCGCTGGTTGTAAAGTATGTTAGGACATCCCAAATGTGTTGTAGAAACACAAGCCTTTAAATGTTTTATAATCATAGAATCCCTACATTGCAGAAGGAGGCCATTCAGCCCATTGAGTCTGCACTGACCACGATTCCACCCAGGGCCTATTCCCGTGACCCCATTTACCCTGCCAGTCCCCCTGACACTAGGATCAATTTGGCATGGCCGGTTTTTTTTTGCCTGTAGCTAATCATTCCACTTAATCAACTCTCCAATCTCTTCAATGAACTGATTCTTGTATGATTTGTGAGATTTTATTTCACTCCGCTGCTTTTCCGAATACAGAATGAGGACAGATTTGAAGCTAGTGTTGAAATCACTTGGTAGCCGACACAGTTCAACATGATAATTCTATTAAGTACTGAAATTGTTTTCTGCCTCAATGATTCAGTAGTATGTAAGGCTTTTCAATTTGTGGATCAAGTCAGCTGAGTGTTACAATCCCAGTTGATCATAGAATCTTTTGAATGGACCTACATTGCATTAAGTTGATCTTTTGCTACACCCTGGCTATGACTATAACACTACATCCTGCACTCTCTCCTTTCCTTCTCTATGAGCAGCATGTTCTGTCTGTGTAGCGCACAAGAAACAATGCTTTTCACTGTATGCTAATACCTGTGACAATAATAAACCAAATCAAAATCCCTACAGTGCTGAAGGAGGCAGTTTGGCCCATCAAGCCTGCACCAACAATGATCCCGGATCCTATCCCCGTAACCCCATAAATTTACCCTGCTAGTCCCCCTGATGCTAATGGACAATTTGTCATGGCCAATGTGCACCTAACCAGCATGTCTTCCAGACTGTAGGAGGAATCCGGAGCACCTGGAGGAAACCCATGCAGACGCGGGGAGAATGTACAAACTCCACACAGACAGTGACCCAAGCCAGGAATTGAACCCAGGTCTCTGGTGCTGTGAAGCAATAGTGCTAACCACTGTGCCACCATGCCATTCTGGGACCTTCCCGTCATGTTGATGTTACCCAACTCAAAAGGCTGACTTTTTTTTTTACGAAACATGGATTAACAGAGTCACAGCACTGCTGATTAGCTTTTAACAACATTTATTAAATATGAGAACTTTGATTATGATAGTCCTTCTCTCTCACTTCACAAAAGTACACAGATTTTAAGGATACGTCAGGTTACAAAATATATCTTGTGTTATAATGTTCTCATAGTAGCCTATTCATTTATAGGGACTGTGGTTGGACACCCTTCACCCTGAAACCAAATGGCAGAACCTCTGTGGATTTATCCTCGAATCCTCCTCGATAATTATTAGACTGTTAGCCAATGGCCCTCAATGGACTCCAGCTTCCACATGAGCGTTTCCCAAAAATACACATCTCTTCCGAACAGTGCTTTCCTCAGCTATTTCCAACTCTGCTTTCTGTATTCCTCTGCCTTGAATGTGCATTCAAGCTTCCACACAATCTCACAGGTATCCAGCCACTGTTAGAATGGTATTTCTTCACAGGCTGTAATAAGGTCACCAGCGTTAAGATATTTTCAGGTATCTGGCTTCTTGCTAGTTGACTTCGCCAGATCTGCACTTTTTAGCTCTGCCCTTCAGTGAACAGTAGCGTGTTCAAATTCAATTTCAAATAGAAACATGGAAAATAGGAGCAGGTGTAGGCCATTCAGCCTTTTGGGCCTGCTGTGCCATTGATTATAATCATGGCTGATTATCCAACTCAGTAACCTTTCCCCCTATTCCTTTGATTCATGTTTTTCCCATATCCTTAGACTGTGACTCCTGGTTTTGGAATCCCCAACATTGGGAACATCCTTCTTGCATCTACCTTGTCTAGTCCTGTTAGAATTTAATGCTTATCTATGAGATCTCCCTCATTCTTCTAAACTCCAGCAAATATGCTCCTAACTGACTCCCCAACTCCTCATATGTCAGTCCTGCCATCCCAGGAACCAGTCTGTTAAACCTTTGTTGTGCTTCCTTCTCAGGACAGCCATCCTCAGATAAGGAAATTAAAATTGCATGCAATATCCCAGGTGTGCCCTCACTAAAGCCCTGTATAATTGCAGCAAGACATCCCTGCTCCTGTATGCAATGAAGACCAACGTACCATTTGCTTTTTTTTTTGCTGTCTGCAGCATCAGCATGCTTACTTTAAGTGACTGGTGTACAAGGACACCCAGGTCTTGTTTACCTCTCTCAATCTACAGCCATTCAGATCATAATCTGACTACCTGTTTTCCTACCAAAGTGGTTAACCTCACATTGATCCACATTGTATTGCACCTGTATTGGCCCAATTGCTCAACTTGTCCAAATCACACTGAAGCACCTCTACATCCTCCTCACAGCTCACCCTCCCACCCAGATTTGTATCGTCTGCAATTAGTTCCCTCATCTAAGTCATTAATATATATTGTGAATAGCTGGAGTCCTAGCACTGATCCCTGTGGTACCCAACTGATCACTGCCTGCAACATGGAAAAAGACCTGTTTATTCCTACTCTTTGTTTTCAGTCTACCAACCAGTTTTCTATCCATATCGACACATTACCTCAAATTCCATGCACTTTAATTTTCCGTGCTAATCTCTTACGTGGGACCTTGTCGAAATCTCCTGAAAGTCCAAATAAACAATATCCGCTGGCTCCCCATTAACATCTCTACTATTTATATCTTTGAAGAATTCCAGTAGATCTGTCAAGTATGATTCCCTTTTGTGTACGATACTGACTTTGTCCAATCCAGCCACTGTTTTCCAAGTTCCCTGCTATTAAATTTTTATAATGGAGTCTAGTGTTATTCCCCAGTACTGATGCCAGGCTGACTGGACATTCCATGTTTTCTCTCTACCTCCCTTTTTAATTTGTGGGGTTACATTAGCTGCTCTCCAATTTGTAGGAACTGTTCCAGAGTCTACTGAACCTTGGAAGATGACTAGCACTGCATCCACTATTTCCTGGGCCACTTCCCTAAGTATTCTGGGATTTGGCTCTGGATCTTCAATCCCATCAATTTCCCTAAAACCATTTCCTTAGTAAAATTGATTTCCTTCAGTTCCTAGGTCTCACTAATCCCTGCGTTCCCCAACATTTCTGGTACATTATTTGTGCCTTCTTTTGTGAAGACAGAGCCAATAAGTATGTATTTAGTTGGTCAGCCATTTCTTTGTTCCCTCATTATAAATTCCCCTATTCCTGGCTGTAAGGGACCTACATTTGCCTTCATGAGTTTTTTTTCTCTTCACGCACCTATAGAAGATTTTGCAGTCAGTTTTTATGTTCCCTGCAAGTTTACCCTCGTAATCAAATTGACTTTCAAGAGCAAGGCACCTTCTGGCAATTCCTGGGTCTTTAAATCTTCGTTCTTCACCACAGTCACCATGTCCCTTAGTTACATTGCTCTCTTTGTACCCATACCCAGGTTATTTATATAAATAGAAAATGAGAGATGTGAATGTATCCTGATTGGCTCGGACAAGAAACATCCTTGCCCTTGTCTTTCTGTTTTTAGCCGTAATTCTTTCTACATGGCTAAATTCTTCCACCGAAGATTTGTTCCCAAAGGCGTGAGGGTCAAAGTTTAAAGGAGATATACATGGCAAGTTTTTTTTTTACACAGAAGGTGGTGGGCACCTGGAACTCTTCCAGGGAAGCGGAAATGATAGTGACTTTTAAGGAGCATCTTGGCAAACGCATGAATAGGATGGGAGTAGAGGGATACGGTCCCCGGAAAGGCTAGGGAGTTTTAGGTCACACAGGCTACGTGGTCAGTGCAGGCTTGCAGGGTCGAAGGGCCTGTTTGTGTGCTGTAATTTTCTTTGTTCTTTGGTTTTACAGCACACTGCGGTAAAGTTCTGTCTGGGGGAGGGTGAACGGTAATGGATGAGAAATTCCAAGCACCCGATGATTGATTTTCTTTTACCATTGAAGTCAGTGGAATTGAAAATGGTGCAAAGTGTAAAATAGGCTGTCAGTTCACTGCCACCTCTTTAGAGCTGCTGCCCAAGACTGATTTATACCAGTCTTTGTTATCAGCAAATGAGAGGAAAAAATACACAATTAACGCAATATTTTCAGCAACGATATTTTCAACAGTAACAACAGCTCATTTGGATTCAAATTAGAGTCTTTACTAAACAGTTGAGAGGGGCATGGCAGGGGATAAAGACATTGGTAAATGCTGCTTTTGTTATATAAAGGCTGTGCTTTAATTGGTGCTTTTTGTTAGTTACTGTAATTCGCTTAAAGTTCATACACATCTATAAACACAACTCTGCAGGGTTACAGTAATTAGCAGAAGTGCTGGGTTGCTGCCAGCATTAACTTCCTACAATCACCCTTTCATATGGTTTAATGTTTCTTTGCACAGAGGCATCTGGGAAGTCCATATTATTGAAAACAGTAGAACTTAACAGGGTGGTGGTGTGAGGGTCTGGAGAGGATTAAATAACAAGTGTTGTCTGAAGCAGTTGCAAAAGAAAAGCTTTGCTTCTAAAGTTCACCATCTTGCAAAGCATCTATTGTTGTTGCATTTGCTGCGTTTTTTTGGAGGGTTCACAGCTACTAGAACTTGTCTGGTGACCAAATAGGAATGAGTGTCCATGTGACTATTTGCTGCATTTGTACACTCTGTCCCATCCTGTCACATTCTGGCTTTCATTACTTAATTGCTGCCTTGCAATGCTGCCATATCCTTTTGCTTTATAAGCCCACATATCCCCTCTCCAGAACCATCCTCATTCTATTCTGTAAATTGGTAGCTGAAAAGTCATGGGTGGTTACAGGATGGTCTGTTGGATGTGCAGCAGTAAGGATGTCCCATAAAGTGAGGGTTCGTGTTGCCTTGAGAAGTGGTGGGGTCAGTCAGGACATGGGGACATCAACATTAAGCGGTTCAAGGGGGAGAACAGGAATGTCCACATGGCTAATGTTGGGGTCAAGAGTAACAGGGGTAGGTTGTATAGTGATAGGAGGAAGGGAAATTAGGAGGCGGTGAGTATTTGGGAGGATTAGAGGAACAAACTGGGTGATGGGGAAAGATGGGATGCTGGTCTCCCAGTGACACTTTTTTCAATCTCTCCTAAAAATGCAGTTTGAAAAATTAGCTAGAACAAAAATCAATCTGGGAGGCGTTTCAGGGCAAGTAGGAGGAGTTCAGCACAGCAACTTGTCAAATGAAGGGGCATTCTATACTCAAACTAGGGAGAGCATGGCTCAACTAAATGTTGGACTCAAGGACCTAATTCATAATGAACCAATTTGGCTCCTTCAATGATGCACATTCGGGGAAGAATCCATTAGTTTTAGCTGCTGCAGTGCATATGGTCTTACTTGGCATTTGATTCTTACAGAAGTGTATCAGAATGGATGTGGGCTCAGAACATCTGCTGCAGACCAGTAGCATGGGCCCTACGAGTCTCCATGTCGCCTGCGCACTGGTCACAGCATTCGAGACACAATGTTTCCAGTTATGACATAAGCGCAAGGATTGGGTCTCAACAGATATCGTCAAGGCGATTGGAGAACAACCAACACAAGGCTGACTGTGGATCCTAGGACTTGAGTCCTTTTACCTTGAACAGTTTTGTGGTGAATGTGCGTTCAGGTCCGAGGAGAAATCTCGGCCATGGGTTGTCCTTGGGATGATCCTACAAAGAGTGGCCTGCTATGCAATATTCAGACTGAGAGAAAGCCGAGGGCTAAAGACTGCATTGCTGCCTTGTGTAAGAACATAAGAACTAGGAGCAGGAGTAGGTCATCTGGCCCCTCAAGCCTGCTCCACCATTCAATAAGATCATGACTGATCTTTTTGTGGACTCAGCTGCACTTACCCACTTGCTCACCATAACCCTTAATTCTTTTACTATTTAAATTTATCTATCCTAGGCTGAATAAACTAGGCTTGTACTCGTTAGAGTTTAGAAGAATGAGGGGAGATCTCATTGAGACGTATAAGATGATGAATGGGAAGGATAGGATAGAGGTGGAGAGACTCTTCCCGCTCAAAAAAGACAGTAGGACTAGGGGGCACAGCCTCAAGATAAAGGGGAGGCGGTTTAGAACGGAGTTGAGGAGGAACTTCTTCACTCAAAGGGTGGTGAATCTCTGGAATTCTCTGCCCGTTGAAGTGGTGGAGGCTGCCTCGCTAAATATTTTTAAGAAGCGGGTTGATGGGTTCTTGATAAGAGAGGGGATTAAGGGTTATGGGGAGAGGGCGGGAAAGTGGAACTGAGCCACGACAGATCAGCCATGATCTTATTGAATGGCGGGGCAGGCTCGAAGGGCTAGATGGCCTACTCCTGCTCCTATTTCTTATGTTCTTAAAAACATTCAATGAGGTAGCCTCAACTGCTTCACTGGGCAGGGAATTCCACAGATTCACAACCCCTTGTATGAAGAAGTTCCTCCTCAACTCAGTCCTAAATCTGCTTTCCCTTATTTTGAGGCTATGTCCCCTAGTTCTAGTTTTACCCACCAGTGGAACCAACTTCCCTGCTTCTATCTTATCTATTCCCTTCATAATGTGATATGTTTCTATAAGATCCCCCTCATTCTTCTGAATCCCAAAGAGTATAGCCCCAGTCTTCTCAGTCTCTCCTCAAAAGCCAACCCTCTCAACTCCAGAATCATCCTAGTGAATCTCCTCTGCACTCCCTTCAGTGCCAGTATATTCTTTCTCAAGTAGGGAGACCAAAATTATACACAGGGCTTCAGGTGTGGCCTCACAAGCACCTTATACAGCTGCAACATAGTCTTGCTGTTTTTAAACTCCATCCCTCTAGCAATGAAGGACAAAATTCCATTTGCTTTCTTAATTGCCTGCTGCACCTGCAAACTAACTCTTTGAAATTCCTGCATAAGAACACACAGGTCCCTCCATGCTGCAATTTTTTACCATTTAAATAATAGTCCATTTTGCTGTTATTCCTACCAAAATGGATGACCTCACATTTGCCAACATTGTACTCCATCTGTCAGACTCTGGCCCACTCGTGTACCCTCGCTTGTGGAGGAAGATCATTCCATGGAAACTCCCCTGGATTACTCAATTGTATCCATTCACAGAAACAAGGTGGAGTGGAGAATGTGGGCTGTATGCAACATGGCCTTCTTGATAACTTTGATTTGAATGAGAAGGAGGGCCCAAATACAAACCTGCACAGCATAGGGAAGACCATCACCTTGGGGAGCAAGAGGCAGCAGGGCCCTAGGAAGATCTAGATACTAATGAGGTGAAGCCAAATCTACAAAGATGTTTGGCACGATCGAAGATCTACAGAATTCAAAGCTCATAAATGAAGGCAATGTCACAGATGCCTTCACTTGTCTAGGGATATGGTCACTCATATTTGCTGTACCCTCCATGAGGAACTCATGCCACATGATCTTGGAGGGCATCCAATGCTGATTGCTTTGAAGGTCACCACTGCACTGAGCATTTTCACTTGTGGATCCTTCCAGGGCTCCACCAGGGGGGACCTTCTGCAGAATCTTAACAATCAGCGAACATAGATGCACAAGAGTTGTGACCGATGCCCTTTTCAATAAAGCTCACCATTATGTGCAGTTTTAAATGGTTGAAGCAAGCCAGACTGCCAGATCTGTGGGCTTGCTGCAAAGTCAGGCTTCCCCCAAGTGCAGGGTGTCATTGATTGCCCGCAGGTAGCCTTGAGAGCTTTCACTGTCATCTTCATTACATCTCAAAAATTATAAATCTCTTAATGATCATAGAGGAAGTATTATGACTTTCAACCCTAACAAGGGAGCCATGCTTGAAAGCACTTAGGGAACATATGGTACTATGGAATGTGATAAGCATTCCATCAGTGCACATCCTTATGCAACTACACATAGTGCAATCCATTCAACCATGGCAGCAACAGGTCAGTGGGCATGGCATCCTTTAAAAGGCTGAAATGCTATTGCACACATGGGTGCACTTGTGCTAGTATAACAGTAGCTTAGCAAAGCAGCTTGAACATGAAAAACACTTGTCAATGATTAGCGCTTGACTGTCTCAAGAAGGACAATATCCACACACACTGTCTTTCCAAATGTCAACTCTCATGCATAATTGATGGAGAGGCTTTGTCTTAACACTAAATCCCCAAGATGACATCAGGACACACTGGTCTGTTGGGTGCATGCTGTCATGCAATGTTAGCATTGTCTTCAGAGCAGTTCAGCAGGATCATCATTTGGTTACTGACAATCAGTCATTATCCTGCATCCGTAGGAAACCTGCCAAGTTTATGTCCTGCGTTGCTTTGGTTTTTAGAAGAGATGTGACCCAGTCAATTTTGACACAAGAGTAAATGTTAATTAGTCCCTTCCTAGATCCTGCTGACCACTAAGGCGATGTGCCGAAGCATCGCTTTCATAGCATTACAATCCTCGACTCACAAAAGCCAATCCTTTCTATGAACTTCAGGTCAATGAGTGCACAGTCAAGCAATGAAGGCCATATTAGTTTGTGTTCTGAGGCTTCACAGGGGTATTCTGTGAGGTAATGCTAGGCAGACATTCAGGAGCAAAGGAAGTTCCTCAGTGGTTCCATCAAGCTGGACATCATACCCTTGTTCCCCTTCAGCAGACATTTCAAATCTCACCGATTGGAACCATCTTCCATTGCTCAGAATCATGCATGGGAAGAGTGGGAACTAATAAAGAAATAATATTCAACCTTGAGTGCAGAGACATGGAAATGCTGCAGGGAGGCATGAAAGGCTATGGTGCTCAATGATGAATTCTACTAATATGCATAGAATACATACAGAAAGAGGCCATTCGGCCCATCACGTCTGTACCGACCACAATCCCACCCAGGCCCTAGCCCCCTTATCCCTATATATTTCACCCACTCATCTCTCTAACCTACACATCTCAGGACACTAAGGGGCAATTTAGCATGACCAATCAACCTAACTCGCACAATCTCAAAAATTTCTGTCATAAAGTAAACAACATTGCAAAGTGCATTTGGTGAAAAGACTCTGACGCGGGTCATGAGGAATATTTGTAACATCCACAAGCTACAGATTTCAATGTGACAGCGTCTGGGTAATCACTGACAAGGTCAAATAATGTCTGCCTGAGATGCAAGGATCACATGTGTGTTGTCCGGCCATCATTTCCGTAGAGGAAGTGACTTCGTTCGTGTCGCAGATGTGGAACTAAAGGCGGTTCACTGTGATGAGATTGACAGAGGCTTCATGAACCTGAGGGACAAGATGGGTGATAATTGCGGAGGGGGAGAGAGTGGACTCGTGTTGTATTCTTGAATGAATGCAGAACGCATCTGTCGCAGTCGAGAATGAAAGGTAAATAGATACATTCATCAGCTGGACAAAATCATTCTATTTTGTCCTTTTCTTAAAATGGGTAATAGCTGGGCGAACGAAATGACTCAACCGGTCACCTGATGCCTTGCAGCAGTTTCAAAGTTACAATGGCCACGTGACGGTGAGTCTGCTCCAGCCACGTTCGAACAAAAGCAAGCCTTCTCAGGTCTTAATCTGAGAAGGTCTTAATCTGTGCTAATGGCCAAAGCATTAGCAGTCGATCACAATGATTTCAACACGCAAGTCTGTTCATCAACTTGAAACCAATGCCTCCTAGAACAAAAGAATCCTGACTCTGATTAACCATGTAGATTCCAGTCATGGGAATGTATACCCTGGCCGGGATTCTCCCAAAAAAGTTCTATGTGTCGAATTCGAGAGAATACTACGTAATTCAATCTGTTTTTTTCCAGTGGGAGATTCACATGAGAATCTCTCACACTCTGTGCAATGCAGAGGTCACCAGTGTAAATATCATTAGATTTCAGGGGGCAGGGCCTATTCCTATCCAGAAGGCTGACAGTTTAGGGCCTCCGCGCATTGTCAGCTTGCAGTTTGCTCATCAGCTCGATCGCTGGCCAGCCTGGGGCCCCCCACTGCCTCATTGCAGCCCCCTGTCCGTTCATGGGCCAGTCCTGAACACCCCCGTCCTGATCTCCAGCACTCCCTGTTCCCCTTCCAGTAATGACAATTCATTGCCACCCCCCCCCCCCCCCCAACACACACACACACACACACACACACACACACCCTGCAAAATCCCCGGACATGGGATTCTCCCACCACACTGTGTTAGAAAATTAGCATGGCGGGGTGGGAGAATCCCCTTGCCACCCCCTTCACCGCTCATGTCCAATGTTGAGGAGGTATGCCACATGCATTGACATATCATCCGGTGGAACTGAATTCTGGCAGTTACTGTTTTCACCTCCAATGTGAACAGAAGTGTGGACTAACTTGCTCTACGTGCATTCTCCCATTGTGGAAGTCTCACTCTGGGAAGACAGAGCATTGACAACCAACCAACCCCCTTGGAAGGAATGTTCTAGTTGAGTTCTGATTCTGGATGCTGGACGTATTTAAAACCCTTTTCTGTTGTGCCCCCACCCACCACCACCACCCCACACACACGCGCACACACACACACACACACACACACACACACACAATCTCCTCCAATGTTAGTGTGATCAGGTGGGAGGATACCTGGTCCCATCCCAAGGAAAGATGATCTCCTGCCCATCATGGACATCTTAGAAGAGAATCCCCAGGGAGGCCTCCCTGAACTGTGAAACCAAAGGTTTTTAACGTTTGGGCACCGTGTTAAGCAGAAGTTCACGACACACCTGGCCTGCAGTGATTGGATGTCCCTGTGTAGGTGCCATTTAAGTATGATGGCAGGGCCTTTGGCCCTGTGTGATAACAGTGGGGCAGACAAGTCACTGCCCACACTGCCACATGTTTTGATGAGTGCCTCATTGAGGCATAATTAACGAGCTGAATACTGGAGGGATGAATCTGACCAATCACCTGGCAGGAATTGCACCAACTTTCTCACCCATCATGACACTTAGCCTGGAATTTTCCATTCTGCTGACCGATTCTATGAGACTGGCAAAGAATTACTTGGACCATGCAATTAATGCAACACCTATAAAAGCTCTACTTGGCCTTAAACATTGTATAGTATGCACAAGATTGGAAATGTCACAGTACAATGCCATGCTTGCATTGGTAGCATAGGCAATCACCAGTAGTGTTAGTAGCACACATTTGCCAATTCTGGTTGGCTGCATTTCCTGAGGGCATCTCTTAACTGACCTTCAATTGTCCTGCCCCTCGCCCCACTCTGACCATTAATCGCCTGACATGCCCTATCAATTGCAACCAAATAATCTATTCTTACCTGATAATTCCTGACTGTCAAGCAGCCTTCTTCCTTCTCCCAAACCCTGTCCAATTTTTTTTACTACTGCTAAACATGCTAATATTAAGGGGAAAAAAAACTTAATACGCTGAGATTTTTCTTGTATGGTGTCCTGAAGATTAGTCTCTAATTCTTGAAGACTTCAGGGCATTTCTGCAGCATTGGCAACCCTAGTAATGCATAGCCTTCACTTCCATGTACTGCTTCCCATTTTTTATACCATTTCCCTAATGTTTAGTGGGACTTTGGAGATAACCCTGTGAAATTAAGATGGAAGGAACAATTTATGGTTTATATAGTGCATTTCGTGACCTCGGGATGTCCCAAAGTGTGCTACAGCCGATGAAGTACTTTTTGGAATATAACGCTGTTGTAGTGTAGGAAACGCAGCAGCCAATTTGCGCACAGCAAGTTCTCTCACACAGTAATGTGGTAATGACCAGAGTATCTGTTTTCTTTTTTGTGATCTTATCTGAGGGGCATAAATTGGCCAGAACAATAGAGAGAGACGTCTCTATTCCTCATTAAAATAGTGTCACGGAATCTTTTACATTCACCTGACAGAGGTTTGATACCCCATCTAAAAGATGGAATCCCAGACAGTGGACCATTCCCTCTCTACTGCATTGGGAATTCCAACTGGTGTTTTACTACTCAAGTCTCCAGGTTGTGACTTTTAATAGGCAACCTTCTGATTCAGGTGCAAGTGCTACTAGCTGTACCATGGCAGACAGAATAGAGGAACAAAATACTCCTTTTCTGAATGATTTTCTTGAGTCACTCTTGGCCTTTGAGTTCCACTAGTGCCATGCAGATTATTTCTGCCATTGAGGTGTGTAGGAGGTACCTTTGCACTTTGGTCCAGTCTCCCCAAGTGTTTTGAGAGTTATAAGTCAAACTGGTTTAGAAATAACTAAGAACTGTACATGGGATTCTCAGTTATTCATGGTGAAACCCAACTCTCCAACATAAATGGGCAGGTTGTAGGAACATAACCTTCACCATCAATTGATCTATATCTTAATTTTAACCTTAACTTCTCTTAATATCCCTCAAGACCCTTTATTCATCAAATATCTATAAAGCTCTATTTTGATATTTTTCATTGACTCCCAACCTCAGCTATTTTTGAGGGATGAACATTCTAGATTTTCACCAGCCTTTGTGGTATATCACCCCTGAGCAGACTAGCACTAGTTTTAAGGTTATGCGTTATTCTGGACTTTCCCATCAGAGGAAATAGCTTCTCTGTGTCTACGTTATCAAATCCTTTAATCATCTTAAGCATGTCAATTAGATTGCCATTTAATCTTCTATGCTCAAGGGAATACAAGATTAGTCAATGCAGTCTGTCCTCATAATTTAATCCATTTGGAAACATAGGAACAGGAGTAGGCCTCTTAGCCCCTTGAGTTTATACTGCTATTTAATGAGGTCATGGCTGATCTGGTTCATAAACCCCCTTTTTGTTGCATAATCCTTAATAACTTCAGCTAATAAAATATATCAATCACAGATTTAAAATTCAGCTGCTGTTTGCAGATTTCCAAACTTCTAACACCTTTTCCATGAAGTATTTCTAAATTTCACTCTTGTATATGTTGGCCAGGGCACTCCAATTTTACTGTGAAAATCCACTCATCACCATACTCTGGCACCTGTTCGGATACACTGTAGGAGAATTTAGCATGGCCAATCCACCTAGCCAGCGCATCTTTTGGATTATGGGAGGAAGCCCAAGCACCTGGAGGAAACCCACACATACACGGGGAGAACATGCTGACTGTGCACAGTTGGTGACCCGAGCTGGCAATAAGAACATAAGAACATAAGAAATAGGAGCAGGAGTAGGCCATCCAGCCCTTCGAGCCTGCCCCGCCATTCAATAAGATCATGGCTGATCTGTCGCTGCTCACTTCCACTTTCCCGCCCTCTCCCCATAACCCTTAATCCCCTCTCCTATCAAAAACCCATCAACCTGCGTCTTAAAAATATTTAGCGAGGCAGCCTCCACCACTTCAACGGGTAGAGAATTCCAGAAATTCACCACCCTTTGAGTGAAGAAGTTCCTCCTCAACTCCGTTCTAAACAGCCCCCTTTTTATCTTGAGGCTGTGCCCCCTAGTCCTACTGTCTTTTTTGAGCGGGAAGAGTCTTTCCACCTCTATCCTATCCATCCCATTCATCATCTTATACGTCTCAATGAGATCTCCCCTCATTCTTCTAAACTCTAACGAGTACAAGCCCAGTTTATTCAGCCTCTCCTCATAGCTCAACCCCCTCAACTCCGGTATCAGCCTAGTAAACCTCCTCTGCACTCCCTCCAAGGCCAAAATATCTTTGCGCAGGTGCGGCGCCCAAAACTACACACAGTACTCCAGCTGCGGCCTCACCAATGCCCTATACAGCTGCAGCAAGACCTCCCTAGTTTTATATTCAATCCCCCTCGCTATGAAGGCCAGCATCCCATTTGCCTTCCTGACCACCTGCTGCACCTGCAAGCTGGGTTTTTGCGACTCATGCACAAGGACCCCGAGGTCCCTCTGCACCGTCGCCTGCTGCAGTTTTTCGCCCCGTAAGTAATAGTCCTTCCTACCATTCTTCCTACCAAAGTGGACCACCTCACACTTGCCAACATTAAATTCCATTTGCCATTTCCTGGCCCATTCGCCCAGCCTATCTAGATCCTTCTGCAGACTCTCCACACCCTCCGCACAATTTGCCGTTCCCCCAATCTTGGTGTCATCAGCAAATTTCAACACTCTACACTCGGTTCCCTCCTCCAGATCATCTATATAAATGGTAAAAAGCTGAGGCCCCAGCACCGACCCCTGGGGCACTCCACTAGTCACCATCCGCCAATCCGAATAGCACCCGTTGACCCCCACTCTCTGCCTCCTATTTGACAACCAATCCTCTATCCACGCTAACACCCTACCCCCAACTCCATGTCCCTCGACCTTCTGCAATAACCTCTTGTGAGGTACTTTGTCAAACGCCTTCTGAAAATCTAGAAAGACCACATCCACCGGCTCTCCTCTATCCACCGCCCTAGACACATCCTCATAGAACTCCAGTAAATTTGTCAGACACGACTTCCCTTTAATGAAACTGTGCTGCGTCTGCTCTATCAAGCAATTCCCTTCAAGATGCCTCGCACCGCCTCTCTAGTAACAGTAATGTCATTAAGACCCTCCAGTCCTACCACCTTTCCATCGCTAACACCCGGCAAATTATTCACGTCCTCCTCCGTGAAGACAGAAACAAAAAAGTTATTCAATACCTTAGCCATATCCCCATCCCCTACCACTAGGTCCCCTTTCTCATCCTCTAAAGGACCAACATTCACCCTAGCCAGCCTCTTTTTATATATTTATAAAAACTCTTGCTATCCTTTTTTATATTAAGCACTAGCCCAGCTTCATAGTTTCTCCTACCCTTCTTTATCAACTTCTTTGTCAATCTTTGTTGACATTTAAACCTCTCCCAATCCTCTTCTCGCCCACTACTATCAATCAAACTACTACAATCAAACCTGGGTCCCTGGCACTCTGAGGCAGTAGTGTTAACCACGGTGCCATCGTGCCAACCTAAAACAATAATGTCCAACGTGGAATTTGATTTAACCTCTTATCCAACAGAAGGCACCTTCAACCAAACCCTGCACAAATTTTTCTATTACTGAAAAAAGTGGTAACATTAAGGGAGGAAAAAAAACCCTCAGATGTTTCTCATAATGATGTCCTGAAGGTTAGTCTTTAATTCCTGAAGACTCCAGGGCAATCCTGGAGTATTGACAGCCCTAGTAATACGTAGCCTTCAGTTCCATGTGCTTAATTCCCATTTTTTTAAATATCATTACCCCTTGATGCTTAGAGTGCCTCAGTAACTATACTGAGAGTGTCAATCTAGATTTTGTGCTCAGGCCTCTGGATAGGGACTTGTGCTCTTGCCTCTGACTCATATGCAAGAGTACCATCCACTGAGCCACAGCTAACAGATACAAATAGTTTGCCCTCTTGGGCCTTTATGCGGATTGAAAGCTAATGCTAGAAATGGGCTTTAAACTTATTCCTCAATTAAAAAGGCCTTAATTGATCAATCTTAAGTAATATCAGGGTCAGCAGTATTTCAGTCTGTCACCTTGGACCGCTCAACCATTCTGGCAACTCCACCAGTCCCAATACCATTCTGGAGCATTTGCACCACACTCCCTCCCTCTAATATATTCGTCCTGAGAAGTGGTGCCCAGAAGTGAGCACAGGACTCATAGAACCATAAAATCATAGAATCTCACAGTGCAGAAGGAGGCCATTCAGCCCATCGGATCTGCACCAACCACAGTCCCACTGACGCCCCCATGCATTTACTTTAGCTAGTCCTCCTGACATTATAAGGTTCATTTTACCATGGCCAATCTACCTAACGCGCACATCTTTGGACTGTGGGAGGAAACCGGAGCACCCGGAGGAAACCCATGCAGACACAGGGAGAATGTGCAAACTCTGCACAGACAGTGACCCCAACTGGGAAGTGAACCCAGGGGACCTTGGTGCAGTGAGGCAGCAGTGCTAACCACTGTGCCACCATACTGGCCAATTGGTGTTTGAATACAGCTTCATATTATCACCAGCGCCAGGTTATGCTGAGTAATAATTCCAAGTGAATTCCATGATCTGAGTAGGTGAACTGATGGACGTGATGCGGGAGAGTTTTCAACACGTTTATTTTAAACAGTACGTTTTTATATTGTTTCAGCAACACGTTTGTTTTTCAAGTGATTTCACCTGTTATAATCGCTTTGGTTTGCTGTTTCACCATCTGTGCTTCCGGGTTCCTGCTAAACAAAAGGAAGATTTGAGAAGCAGTAAAGCAAAAACAAAATTAATAGTCCGTGACTCATCAGAGTTTGTTGGTACAGACAATTGATGTATGACAGCAAATTCTGTCTTCCTGCTTATGTCAATGTGGGGAGCTGATTGCCAATTCTGAAATGTAACTCAGTGGTGGGCAGCTGACTCAGCCCACTGTAAATCTGCAGAGGAGCTCTCTTTCGATATGAATTTTATGTTTCCAAGTTTTAACGAAGCTGCAGAGGTTTGAATGTCAGTGAGAATAATTTTGAAGGTTAGTGATTTGCAAACTCTAGTCCCACTCCAGATGTTTATGGAAGGAGATTTACAATGCCTGTGAACCAGTAATACACTGAAGAACACATCAAAAATAGACCAACGTCCTTAATTTTTTGGGTTACCAAACGTATTTTTAAAATAATATGTTATTCAAAAAGTGTAAGTTTGAGGTCTCACTTACTTCCCTCCTCAGCTTTTCTGTAATGGACATTAGTTCTAGGCTGTTGACAAATTCCTAATGTG
Organism: Carcharhinus amblyrhynchos; assembly: GCF_965287045.1. Lineage (NCBI taxonomy): Eukaryota > Metazoa > Chordata > Chondrichthyes > Carcharhiniformes > Carcharhinidae > Carcharhinus > Carcharhinus amblyrhynchos. The sequence continues at coordinate 10,433,998 of NC_137336.1, read as the reverse complement.
GAAACTATATCCCTTCTTCTTTTCATTCTCATGGGCATCGCTGACCAGGCCATACTTATTACCTGTTCCAGGTTGCCCCATAACAATGGTAATGGTGGTCCTCTTCAGTCTGCACACTAGTAACCCTTGATACTCTCTGAAATAGCTTAGAGAGCCAGTTCTGGGTTAAAGTACGGCCAAGCTGCAGAGAAACAAGAGTGAATCAAATGCAAAAGCAAAATATGTCAGATGCTCTAAATCTGAAAGAGTCCTGAAGGCAATTGATCAATGATACAGGGAGTGATGCATCCTTCCCAGGAACCCTGTGCCAATCAGAGGCCCACTGCCTTCTACAGTTTTGCTTCCCCACATCCATCCTGCCCAACCATTTTGTCCAGAATGGTCCCCAAAAACCACCTCACCAGGATTTGCCAACCCATTCCTGATGATAAGAACATAAGAACATAACATAAGAACATAAGAAATAGGAGCAGGAGTAGGCCATCTAGCCCCTCGAGCCTGCCCCGCCATTCAGTAAGATCATGGCTGATCTGTCGTGGCTCAGTTCCACATTCCCGCCCTCTCCCCATAACCCTTAATCCCCTCGCTTATCAAAAACCCATCAACCCGCGTCTTAAAAATATTGAGCGAGGCAGCCTCCACCACTTCAACGGGCAGAGAATTCCAGAGATTCACCACCCTTTGAGTGAAGAAGTTCCTCCTCAGCTCCGTTCTACCTTGAACCCTGAGTTTCATGCCCTCCAGAATTCCTCTTCCTGCCCGATCTCACGCAATGCCGGTAGCAACCATCGATCCTGGTGTGGTGCAAAACTGCTGGCCTGCAGCTGGTGGCATTTCTTCCTGGAGGTGAGCACAGCTCTTGCCTCACGTAAACCTGATTAGCATTAAAGCAGAGCCAGCCAATCAAGTGGACCTGGCCCAGATGTTTGTGCTAGAGTGCAGGGAGCCCACCCTCTGCATGTAATCCAACCCATTAATTCTGTGTCTCTCTCTGCGTGCATACTGTCTGACTTTCTGAGTATATCCAATTTTTTTCTGTTGTTATTACTGAGTGAACCAGTTGGATTTTAACAACTGGGCAGCCATCTTGGTGGTTTCTTTTCCTGTTCCCACGTATTTATCAAACTCAAATCCATATCTTGACACTAAGAATTTGAACTCTAAGTTCTGGGCTACCGAACCTTAAATATTCTAATCCCTATCAGAATATTTAAGGGCCTCGAGGCGTTTGCCCTGAATCTGATGATCTGACGATGAGCATTAGAACTCTGGAACTCCTTGTGGGAATTGCCTAGGAAATATAATCTTTCAATCGACTGTTCCCTTTCTCCCTGATACCCTCCATGAATGTCTCCAATCCTGAGCTAGATTTGGAGACTTTGGACAGTTTCAAGTATTAATTTGTACTGTTACCAAGAAAAATGGTAGACAGATTAAAACCTGGTCTAACACGTGGGTAACTACACAACTAATCCCACTCCCCCAACTCCAACCCCTATCACCTCCCTAACTGCCCCCCTCAAATTCCCAATTTCCCACATTCTTCCTGACAACCCTTGCAACCCCCTGACTGCCCCACAACCAACAAAGCTCAACTCAACTCGATTCCCATCCAACCTGATCTGACTACCCCAGACCAACTATGCTGCCCAACCAACCTCCTGGCTACTTCCCTGATCCAACGTGACTACCTACTGCCAGCTCCCCTATTTAACCACCTCTCATCCATTCATTTTCTCGCCCATTCACTCATTCATTCGTTAACAGTCAAAGACTGAACCTTTAAACATGCAACGTAGCAGCTAGTGTGGTAAAAAGGGGGCATGTCCTTCTTTCCCCAACTGTGTTTTGCTCCAGTGGAGTTACTGGAGGGATGCTGCACATTTCTTTGGCCAGGATCCTGGGAGAAATGCACGACACCATTGGGTGGAGGAAAACTTCAAATGTATTAGCAATATCCACTGTATTATCCATGCTGTTATGCTTACAGTGGGTTGTAGGATTGGACTGAATCATTAACGAATATTTGTTAAATTCAACAGAGTCTTCTTGCACATGCTCTCTTAGGAACCATAAAATCTCGCCCGAGGTCAATGCACCTTCTAATTGTCTGCTCCTTGCCTGCTCCAATTCCCATGGCGACCTGGGAGGTAAAATTCCAGCCCATGTTTCCACCACCTGGGGTGATTCCCTACTCTGAGTCCCCATTGGTCACCCAGACCCTTGTTCTGCTGTGTTGCCTTTTGAAGGGACAATCACCACACTAGGTTCAAATGTGCAAGAGCTGTGGGAGGAGATCAAATGGATGGCTAGAGTTCATCTCAGTGCAGAGTGTACATGGCTTCGTTGGTCCAAATAGACTTTTATCATACGTGTTTCTCATGCCCTAAATTGGATGCAAAATTTCAACAGAAAATAATTGATCAAGAAATTGAATGATTAGGAAGTGTGTGTTTGAGACAAGAGTTGAAAGAACATCAAGTGAAAGAATGTAGCAGTGTCATATAGATTAATTCTGCAAGACCAAAATAGGAAAAACAGTTTGAGGAACAGGTGATGTAGGCCTGCAATAATGTTGTGGATAATATTCAGCACTGCATGTTTTCATTTCTGAGAATTTTATGTTATGTTGGTGATAGGGGAATTTCTTGGGGCATCCCACTGAGGGGAAGTTTTGTATTCAGCTGATTTCAGCAAACACAAAGACTTGCAAAAAACAGCATGCAGTTAAAGGCAACCTTTATTTGACCAACGCATTGGGAGAGAGATAGTCAGAGGATTCCAACTTCTCTCTGACCTTACATCACAGGGCTACAACAGATATACATTTTTGAAGATTTAATACTCCCACCCAACCTGTCATCCAAAGTAGAATGTCCAATTACATTAATACACTGTTATTGGTTAAAATAAATACATTCTAACTTCCAGCAGAATTAGGAACTCATTGGTCAAACAAACCCAGAAGTTCTCCCCCCACCCCCAGTTGCCTAATAACCTTATCTACATAAATCTGGTAAGTTCAAGACCCCTTATACCTTCAATCGTGAGAACCAGAAGGGAGTCATCTTCTCCGCTCTATTTACTGTCGCTTTATCAGTGGAGGTTGAATTTCAGCTATTCATTGCAGCTAGAAAATAGAGACATTAGCCCAGTTCTTCTGTAAAGTAGCAATCATCACTATATTGCTGCTCTGCTGAGACTTTTCCATGTTTTCACACTGCCTTACATTTTTCACTGAGTCTTTTGAGCCTGGCCTCTCCAAAAATGCAGGGTGCAGCATCCCTCTGAGAACTTCTTTGCAGCGCTGTGTAACAATGCCCTTTGCTACGGTACTAGCTGGCGTATGGTAAATTAAAATATTTAGTATGAATGTTAGTGAATAGATGAGTGGGTGAATGCGAGAGAATGAGTGTGCAGGGTGAGGTAATCAGTTCAAATGAAGGGGTAGTTTGTTGGGTCAAGGTAGATAGTGAGGCTGGGTGTGAGGAGGGCAGTTGGGGCCGGGGGGGTGGGGTGGGGGGGGAATGTTGGGGATGGTGGGGTCAGTTGTGCAGTTTTGCAGAATTTAGACGAAGTCTGCCTTTCTTGGGTAAGTATTCAGCTAAGTCCCATAGAACTGTCCAAACTCGAGCTCAGATTCAGAGACTTTCATGGCGGGTCCAGGCACCCTGGGAAACTTCCTGGACAATTCCATGATGCATAATTTGGGTCATACGTCAGGTCTCCAAAGTTCCAGAGATCAGGAGCTCAGAGCCATTTCTTTTTGGTTGGGACATTCTCTTCAAAATTAGAACTAGTCTTTCAGTTAGTTTGAAACTGTACTCTGCAAAAACAGATGATATTAGGTCAATTTTAGTTCTGCAAATATTTTTCCATTCGTCCATGGGATGTGGAATTTACTGGCTGGATTATTATTTGTTGCCTATCCCTAATGCCCTTGAACTGAATGGCTTGCTAGGCCATTTCAGATGGCAGTTAAAAGTCAACCATATTGCTGGGTGTCTGGAGCCTCATGTAGACCAGACCAGGTAAAGGTTTCCTTCCCTAAAGAACATTGGTGAAGCAGATAGGATTTACAAAAATGGTCATCATTAGACTTTAATTTCAGAGCATCTGGATTATTAGTCCAGTGACAATGCCACTATGTCACCACCTCCCCAAAGGTATCGAAGGAAATAGAGCAAAGATGTTAGATCATACACCAGCCATGAATTAGTTCAATGGTGGAACAGGCTAAGGAGCCTCCTCCTGTTCCTTTATTTCTTTGTTCCTAAGACCCGAGGAAAAGTGCAAAGGAGATTTGCTAGATTTGTTCCAGTGAAGCCTTCAATTATCTGGCAAGACCTGAGGAAATGGGGTTGTTCTATGACTCTGTGAGACAAGCTGAGATTAAAGGGGAGATTCAACGCAGGTGTTAAAATCATGAAGAGTTCGAATGATTAAATTTAAAAAAAAATGTTTCCACTGAAATAATTCATGCTTCAAGTTGCATGTTGTCAGAATTGTTTGAGCTGAGAGTTGGGTTCTGTGTGCAGTCAATGAGTCAAGTGAAAAAGAAGGGGACTAGTGTAAGGACTGGAGCAAGCACTTAATGAGAACATAAGAACATAAGAAATAGGAGCAGGAGTAGGCCATCTAGCCCTTCGAGCCTGCCCCGCCATTCAATAAGATCATGGCTGATCTGTCGCTGCTCAGTTCCACTTTCCCGCCCTCTCCCCATAACCCTTAATCCCCTCTCTTATCAAAAACCCATCAACCCGCGTCTTAAAAATATTTAGCGAGGCAGCCTCCACCACTTCAACGGGCGGAGAATTCCAGAGATTCACCACCCTTTGAGTGACAAGTGTGTGGAAAGGATTTTTCAGATGTATATCCTGCTGCTGCGCCATGAACACACCCCGCACCCCCCACTCCCCCCACCACCACCACCCCTCCAAGGCAGCGAGTTGGGGAGCCTGACGATCATATAGTAACCAAGTTTAGGTCAGCAAAGTTGCCTCAGACTGAATGGATAAACTGTTCACTTCTGTTGGTGAAGTGAAATGAAAGTCAAGATTCTTCTGTTAATGTTTTTGTCTTCTGTACAAATCTCTCTGTGCCTGTGCTATTCCCTTTCCCTACATCTCTAACTTTATCTTGCCCTATTACCTTGCCTGATCTCTGATTTCCAACTCCGACCTATTGTGCATCCCTAATTTCTGCCATCTCACCATTGTGTTTGCAGCTGCTTAGGTTCTTGAATGCCTTCTTTCTAACTTGGAAATGCCTCTTAAAAGTCCTGCCCCTTTGACCAGAGTTTTGACTGCCTGTCCTAATCTCGCCTAGTGTGGCTTTGTAGCAAATATCATTTGATAACCCACCAGAAGTAGGCATTGATTGCTTTTCAATGTTAAATTGACTATACGAATGCAAGTTGTTGTTGGCATTTTTGATTGGAAGGGCCAAGGGTGGGGACTAGGTCAGGGTGTTGTGCAGCAGGAAACAAAATGTTGACTGTTTGGAGGGTGGGGAGAGTGATTTTCAGTCTGGGGTTGGGATTTGACCCATCTCTGCTTTGCAGGCGTAATGCTATCTTGAAAAGTAGGATCATTAATTAGACCACAGATGAACCTGGCAACCATTTTGGATAGTAAATTCAAGTGGGAAATTTGCAACACTCAAAGGCAAACTGCAGCCACGACCGGGCTTCCTGTTGCATTGCAGAATGAAGGCAGGAGAATAGGATTCCAATAAACATCCATTGCATAAACAAGTGGCCAAACGGTCCATCAAAAAATATTTAACCCACTATACTTGAATTCACCTATTTTATTCATGGTTTTTATTCATCCTCCACATCTACAATGGCTTCCCATTCTGCTCCTGACAGCTCAGTATTTACGTGTACCAGAGCATTTGCTTTTCCCAGTCTCCAGCCTATTAAGTTCCTACATGAGCTTGTTAACAGACTGTTAATTTAGGGTGACTGTGTTGTCGACTCCATCCGGTCCGCCGTCATTTTGAAAATTGCACTATGTTCTGGAGGCATTAGTAGACAGTGGAGGCATTAGTAGACAGACACACCATCTGCTTTTATAAAAACTTATGCACCCCACCCCCCCCTCCCCCTGGGTGTTTGAAAACCAATACCTCGGTGTTGGAATTTTACAACACTATAGCTAAGTATCAGTGCAGTTGCAACTGTTGGGCCGTAGGTAGTTTTGGTTCCAATTGAACTCAATAACCCAGTGTTCTGCTCAGATGATCCCTTTAGAAATCAATTTTCACATACTTGCGTGCTTTTTTTCTCTCACATGCTTTCTGTTAAGGTGCAATTAGATTCCCAACTTCTGCATTGTGTGCCCAAAGTGACTGTGTCATTCCGATTGGGATTGAATGGCGGCTTCCAGCTTGCTGTCATATTAGGTTTTTAAAATGTGCTTAGCGTCTGGATGCTGCTCTCTATTTCTTTCCAAGCATTTACAGTCGAGTGGCTGGAAGCTATTGTTGAATGATAATGTAGAATAGAAAGAGCTCTTGTTTGCACAGTATATCAAACAAAAAGTAAGTAGACTTTTACTTGCAACGCAAGGTATTTCTGGGACATTTGTTTGAATTCTGGTGGAGATGGATCACTGATTTATTGCAGACTGTAAATTTATTTTGATTTTTATTTTTCATTTGATTTATTATTGTCACATGTATTAACATACAGTGAAAAGTATTGTTTCTTGTGCACTGTACAGACAAAACATAGTGTACATAGAAAAGAAAATGAGAAAATGCAGAATGTAATGTTACAGTAAGAAATTGCATGAAAGCATTGTTAGAGAGTTTAAAGGAGTTATAATGAAGTTTTAGAAGCATAGAAAGAGGCTAAAAGATAGAATTAGAAGGTATGCTGGACACAGCTTGCATGAAGTCACCCCACTCTGGCATCATCTTGGAACAAGATTGAATTATGAAACCTAGATCCTTGCTTGTACAAACAAGATGAGTCGAGCCTGCCCTGCAACTCAATATGATCATGATCTTCATCTTCAACACCACTTTCCCATTAATGTTCAAATATCTATCTGCCTTGAATATACTCAACTATCAAGCACTCACTCTGGAATGTTGAATTCCAAAGATCCTGAGGAGAGAAATTCCTTCCCTTCCCAGTCCTAAGTGGCTCACCCCTTAACCCTGAGACTGTGACCTCAAGTTTTGAAGTTTGCAGGAAGGGGAAACAGTGTTTCAGTCTCTCTGTTTCGGCAATTCCCATGTTAAAGTAAAAGTTTTATTTATTTGTCACAAGTAAGGCTTACCTTAACACCGCAAAGAAGTTAACTGTGAAATTTCCCTAGTTGCCACATTCCGGCAGCGCCTGTTCGGGTCAATGCACCTAACCAGCACTTATTTCAAACTGTGGGAGGAAACTGGAGCACCCGGAGGAAACCCACACAGACACTGGGAGAGCATGCAAACTCAGACAGACAGTGACCCAAGCTGGGAATTGAACCCGGGGCAGCAGTGCTAACCATTGTGCCACCATGCTCCCCATCCATGGCATTGCCACAATGCTGTTTAATCACTCTCTCCTATCAAGCATCATTTGTGAATTTGACAGGTGGCTATACAGCTGGTGCCCTTCTAACATGGATATATGCTAACTTGGCTGCATCAGTGGCTGGGTTCTTCTTTAGCCAGCCAGTACTGGCACAGGACTTGACCCTGGGGCTATCTGGCTCGGAAGCAGGCTGCAAACTACCTACTAAGCCACCCCAGCTCCCTGGGAAACAATCAGAATTAGTCCTCAAAGGAAATCAAACTTGAGTGCATTTCCTTGACATGAAAACAAAGATAAGCTAAAACTGAAATGAGAGAACAATATCCTTTGACTTGATGACAGTTGCTGTGATGCTGATTGTGATTTCAATAAAACTTGGAATTGGCAGCTCTGGTTAAATCTCCTATGAATACTCAATCACTTTGTTCTTGCATTTTTTTCTTTTGCAGACAGATTTACCATATGTAAATAGTGTTGCAGAAAATCTCAAAAGTTTGTAAGTAATTTTCATTTCTTACCTGTCTATACACATTTTTGAAGTAGACAATTTTCTTGACTCAAATAATTCTGTTGCACTGTACCCCTTTTCCGTAATGTTCTACTAAAGGCATTATCATTGGAATTAATTCAATATTGAATAGTGGCAGATAAAAAAAAATCACTGGTGAAATTGTTGTTATTCTTTGTTATTGCTTTTCTTGCTTAACTAGAAGCAATTAAATAAGAATTTGTATTTATGTATCCTAATATGCAAAGAATGAGCAATTTAATTTATTATTGTCACATGTGTTAACATACAGTGAAAAGTATTGTTTCTTGTGTGCTATACAGACAAAACATATCATTCATAGAGAAGGGTAAGAGAGACTGCAGTATGTAGTATTACAGTCATAGTGAGGGTGTAGAGAAAGATCAATTTAATGCAAGGAAAGTCCATTCAAAAGTCAGACAGCAGCAGAGAAGATGATGTTCTTGAGTCAGTTGGTATGTAACTTCAGACTTTTGTATCTTTTCTCTGACCGAAGAAGGTAGAGGAGAGAACGTCTGGGGTGTGTGGTGTCCTTAATAATGCTGGCTGTTTTGCCAAGGCATCAGGAAGAGAAGACAGTATCAATGGATGGGAGGCTGGTTTGGGTGATGGACTAGGCTACCTTCACAACCTTTTGTAGTTCCTTGCCATCTTGGGCAGAGCAGGAGCCATACCAAGCTGTGGTACAACCAGAAAGAATTCTTTCTATGGTGCATCTGTAAAAGTCGGTGAGAGTCGTAGCTGACGTGTCAAATTTCCTTAGTCTTCTGAGGAAGTAGAAACATTGGTAGGCTTTCTTGACTATAGTGTCGGCATGGGGGGGACCAGGACAGGTTGATCCTGAACATGCAAAGAATGAATGGAAACAATGGGGAGGGTAAAATTGATTTCAGGCAATTGGGCGGTGGTGAATCCGCAGTCTGTTTTATACCTAATGTCCATTAAATTCAGTAGAAAAGCCAACAGGAGGCTAAATTGCTGAAGTCAGTTTGTGTTACTGCCACTGTAATATAATGCAGTATTTTGGGCTTAGAGTTAACTGTAACAATCTGTGTTATCAATGAAGGAAATGGCATATGCCACATGTGATTTGAGTGTCTAGGAGAAAGCATGGAAAGAAGCTAGTGTGAGGGAGTATTCCCATAACTGAAATGAAGTTACAATGAAGTTAGTGTTTGCAGCTAGCAGTCTTCAGACATTATTCCAAACCCACAACACGATAATGTAAAAGCAAATTACTGTAGATGCTGGAACCTGAAACCAAAGAGAAAACACTGGAGAATCTCAGCAGGTTTGGCAGCATCTGTAAGGAGAGAAAAATGCTGATGTTTCGAGTCCAGATGACCCTTTGTCAAAGCTAAAAGGTATAAAAAGTGGGAGATATTTATACTGCAGTATTTATTTATACTTGGTAGGTTATTGCATAAGGTCAAACCTCACGGGAGCCAGCGTGGAGTATCTAAATGGATACAAAATTGGCTTCTTGACAAAAGCCAGAGGGTGGTTGTCGAGAATTATTTTGCAAACTGAAGGCCTGTGACCAGCAGTGTGCCTCAGGGATCAGTGCTGGGTCCACCGTTATTTGTCATTTATATTAAAGATTTGGATGAGAATATAGGAACCATGGTTAGTAAGTTTGCAGATGACACCAAGGTTGGTGGCACAGTGGACAGTGAAGAAAATTATCTCCAATTGCAATGGGATCTTGATCAATTGGGCCAGTGGGCTGACGTATGGCAGATGGAATTTAGTTTAGACAAATGCGAGGTAATGCATTTTGGTAGATTGAACCAGGGCAGGACTTACTCAGTTAATGGTAGGGCGTGGGGGAGCGTTACAGAACAAAGAGATCTAGGGGTACAGGTTCATAGCTCCTTGAAAGTGGAGTCGCAGGTGGACAGAGTGGTGAAGAAGGCATTCAGCATGCTCGGTTTCACCGGTCGGAACATTGAATACAGGAGTTGGAATGTCTTGTTGAAGTTGTACAAGACGTTATGGGGAGAAGGCAGGAAAATGGAACTGATCCACTTCAAATCAGCCATGATCTTATTGAGTGGCGGGGCAGGCTCGAAGGGATAGATGGCCTATTCCTGCTCCTATTTCTTATGTTTTTATGCACATTGGTATGGCCACACTTGGAATACTGTGTGCAATTCTGGTCACCCTATTAAAGAAAAAATGTTATTAAACTGGAAAGAACGCAGAAAAGATTTACTAGGATGCTACTAAGACTTGATGATTTGAGTTATAAGGAGAGGCTGGATAGACTGGGACTTTTTTCTCTGGAGTATAGGAGGCTGAGGGGTGATCTTATAGAGGTCTATAAAATAATGAGGGGTACGTACTAGCTGGACAATCAATATCTTTTCCCAAAGGTAGGGGAGTCTAAAACTAGGGGGCATAGGTTTAAGGAGAGAGGGGAGAGATACAGAAGTGTCCAGACCGGCAATTTTTTCACATACAGGATGGCAAATGTCTGGAACAAACTGGCAGAGGTAATGGTAGAGGTGAGTACAATTTTGTCTTTTAAAAAGCATTTAGACGATAGGTATAGGGGGATATGGGCCAAATGCGGAATTGGGATTAGTTTAGGGGTTTAAACAAAGGGGTGGCAGGGAAAAGTTGGGCTAAAGAGCCTGTTCCCATACTGAGAAAGTAGAAACATATATGACTCTGTGCAAGATGAGGGAATGAAAGATGAGTCATAGCCACAGGGAAAAGACAACTAATGGCAGTCCATTAGGAGAATAAAGGGTGTGAATGGCCAAATAGCAGAAAAACTGAAATCAGAGGGTAAACTGTGACAGATGAAGATGTGGGAATAGAGGGGGCAGAATGGATGGGAGAGAGGAAAAATTTAGAAAAGGGTGAAAAGAGAAAGTAAAGAAGGAGAAAAGATAAGAAAGAGGGGATAAAGCAATGGGAAAGAGTTGGGGGGGAAGAAAAATGAAGAAAGACAATAAAGAAATAAAAGGTAGAGAACAGTAAAAAAAGAATGAAAACAAAGAGGGCTGAGGTAGGATGGAGCAAATTACCTGAAGTTCTTGAATTTGATGTTGAGACCAGAGGTGCCTAGCACAGGACGAGATGTTGTTCCTTTAGTTTGCGTTGAGTTTCACTGGAACATTGCAGCAGGTCAAGGACCGACATGTGGGCACAGGAGCAGGATCATGTGTTAAAATGGCAAGCAACAGCAAGGTCAGGGTACCGATTGCGCACAGACTGAAGATGCTCAGTAAAATGATCACCCAGTCTATGCTTGGCCTCTCTGATATAGAGGAGACCACACAATAATGTACTTGTGATCAGTTTCACCCCCATGAAGTTTGGAATTAATTCTATTGGCATGACGCTGGCCACAGTTAGATTTGGCACTTCAATGAAAGACTGTGGAATTGGAAGGGTTAATTGTTCAATGCCATATAAATTCATTTCCGGGCGGGGGAAGAGAAAATGGATAGAAGGGTATGGTGAGATGTGAGAATTATCTACAGTAATTATGTGGGGTTGGTAACCATTTCCTCTCGTCTGGAATGACCAGTTATCTCAATTACACTATGAAGTCCCAAGAGTTGTGATCTGGAATGCAAGGCCTGTAAAGGTGGTGGAAACAGTTTCAGTAGTAAATTATGACAGGGGAATGGGATATGGATTTGAAAAAGATTCTGGGCTATGGGGAAGTAGCAGGGAATTGGGACTAATTGGGCAGCTCTGTCAAAATGCCCGCTGTGAGAATGCATGGTCCCCTTCTGGCCTGTATCATTCTTTACTCATTGATTAGTTATCAAGATGGGGAACAAATTCAACAAATTTGTCAACAAATTCTGAAAACGCATTAAAGTTTTTTGAATGCAGAAGATGGAAAAAGAAATTGCTTGTTTTGTTTTGTGTGATACTAAAAGGCTGTGGGATGCAAGTCATTTATAGTCTGTGGGAAACCTCGGATGCTGGAATTTCATTGCACACCCACGTACTGGTGAATTGCAGAACTGATTCATCTGTTAATAGTTTTGGGGTTAATGTAACTTTTGGTTATGTAACTTTTGTTCCTTATTTAGATTTTCATGCTGGTCAACCAACTCTGGCTTATATTTCATTCTACATCCTCCTTTGCTGAAGTGTAATCCAACCTGTAATGATGTCAGCTTGTCATCAGTGGATAGCATTCTCCTCTGAGTCAAAAAATCATGGATTCAAAACCAGTGATCTGTGGACATGCAGACTAAGGCCCCTCTGATCCTTTGTACTTCCAGGGCTCCAGTCATTCGTTGTATATTTCCTTGCCTTGTTAGCCCTCCCAAAATACATCACCTCACACTTCTCAGGTTAAATTCCATTTGCCATTCTTCTGCTCGTCTAACCAGCCCACCTGTATCGTCTGGTAATCTAGGGCTTTGCGACTCACTTTTTACCACACCAGCAATTTTGTAACAGCGCATGTATTAACACAAGCAGGATAGGTTGGCTATTACCACAGCACAGTAATATGAACTTAGATCGTACAATCTGTTAAATGTATGGCTATGAAACTTCACTTTGTCATGAATATCTTGGGTCCTAGTTATGTTTGCATTAAAACATTTCTTTTAACTTACAATTGAAACATTGATGTTGGGATGGAACCTCACTCTCATTGCTTATATCTGTGCTAGGATCCCATTTCCTGAGAGGGCTGGGGGAGGGAGGTGGGGGTGCTTCAGAGTGCAAAAAAAAATCATTTTCACACTGGCTTGAATTTCTGTTGTATCTTCCACTGGTGCCCGTCATAGCCAATAGGGAAACCTGCTGGCAGCCAACGTGAAACTGATTTGTACTCTGCTAATGGGATGCAGATGTAGCCCTGTTTGGCGTCTTTCATCCATCCTTAATTCTCCACGATACCAGCAGGAAAATATTCCAGTCCAAAACATGTCTGGGATAATGTAGTGTGCAGAGGTTGGGACTCACCTGAACAATGCCTGTGGCTGCCTCTGGGGTTCGGAATGGACACCACCAACAACCTTGGCCGCTGGAACAGGACAGCAGTGAGTGGGGAGAGCATCAACAGGCAGATCTTCCACATTCATTGTCATTGAGGATGTCCAACTTCTGGACGTCCATCTTCTGTTCCCAGAGATCCATTTTTTTCAGGAGGTCCATCTTCTTCAGTAGCGGGTCAGTGATGTTGGGCGCTTTTGCAATATGGTGCATGGACACAGTGGTGGGCTATGTGCCATTAGACCTGCCTGTCATGGAATACGGTGCAAAACCTTGGTTGCATAATTAACGAGGTCAGGACATAGGATATGGTGTGATTTCCCAGTGGCCTCTGCAGGAGGAAACACCCCCCCCATAACCTCGCTGCCACCGTGGGAGTTAGTCCTCAGTTGTGGGAATACTTCTGTCCCTATGGATGTTGCCTGATTTGTTGAATTTTTCATTATTTTCGGTTTATATTTAAGATGGTCAGCATCTGCGATATTTTTACTAAGGATCCTTGCTAATTTATATTGCAGTGGCGCTGCTGAGTATAAACTTGCCCATTGGAAAGTTTAAGAATGTGTTTAATTGCTGTTTATCTGTTTAGCAGACAGTAAGTTTTCCTATAGATGAGAAGATGAGACACTAAATAAACAGCAGGAGTTTTGTGGGTTTACAATGTTTTCAGTTTGGAATGTGCTCATGAACTGCACCTTAATTGTAAGCATTAATCATTACCTTCTGTTGTGAATGCTTTTTATAAAAGATGAAATCTAGGTCAGGGTATAGACGCTGCCAATGTTTATCACAGGCTGCGTCTGAAAAGCTGAAACAAAACTCGGTTTAATGATCTAACCATCTGTGCTTCAAACGCAGCTGCTGATACTCTGAAACAATAACCCGATGAGATGATTCTCACTCCTCCACGTTTTTCCAATTTCTGCCTCTGAAACTGGAGATACTTGCTCCACTATTATCTCTCACTCTGTGACTTGTCCATTTACGGCGCTTACTACTTTGTGAAATGCAAATGTTTAAGCAGGAGATTGATGACAGGACATTCAGTGTTCAACTCATACTCATGCACTGTGTTCAAGGGCTTGGAGACATCAATTGTTCAATGACAGTAAGATGTGGTTGAAAAGACTCCAGTTATTTTGGTTTGCTGGGGGGTGGGGGGGCGGGGGGTGAATGGAGGTGGATTGAATAACCTGCCCTGTCAATGGTCTTGTGAAAATCTGAAAGCACTGTCACACCATGTTGAATGAGTGCAGCTGCAACAACACTGCAGAAATTGCGGTCTACTTTATCAGCACTTGTCTACACATTCACTTTCCGAACCACTGGCGCACCATGGCTGCAGAGTGTGCCATCTACATGGTTTACTGCAGCAACTTGCCATCTCCAAAACCTGCAACTTCCACTGGCTAGAAGTACCAGACCTTCAAGTGCGTGGGAATATCATCAGTGCCAAGTGTAATAACTTCAGTGGCGGCGCGTTGTGGCTTAAAGCTAAAAAGGTTTATTACCAATGATAAATAGATGTATCCTAACAAGGGTCTGAAGAACTGAACACAAGACTACTCCACTCCTCCCTGGCTCGAGCTGAAGTTCCTCCCTGACCCTGGAAGCACACCCTTGCACCCGATTGGCTCAGCTTTCCGCACTGCATCTCCATTGGGGCCAGCCCAATCATGTGGCCCTCCAGGAATCACCCTCTTCAAGGGGTCACACTACCCACATTCCTTCCCCCACACCTGAGTTTGCCTATGGATGAAACAAAAGGAACATCATTAAACAAGGGTATTCATATCAGAACAAGACATTCGGAATACCCGAGGAAGTTCTCATCATCAGTTCAGTCAGTCCGGTAACTCCCAGGCCCTGGTAGAACGTCTCAATTCTGCGTTATACTTTTGGGACATGATGAATCTGGACGGACGATTGTGAAAGGTAAGTTCGTCAATCCGGGGCTAAGACCCTTCTCTGTAGCTGCTGTCTCCGCAGCTACAGAATCTGCTGGTTGTTCTGGTTCCACATTTACAACATGGATCCATGTAGCTATCACTGGTGAACTCAAATCCACTGCGGGATGAGGGGGGGGGCAAAAGTTTTGACTAGAACCAAATCAGCAACTTGGAAAACACTGTCTTTTTTTCTCGAGTTGTGATTTTCTTTCTGGGAAGTTCTAGCCTCCATCCTCCCTGCCAGTTCTGGGAGTATCATATCCAACCATGTCCGTAAGCAGCATCCTATTAGCAGCTTGGTTGGCATGACCTGTGATCGCATATGACATCATGTTTGTACAACAACAAGAAACACCTTTATTCATCGATGACTTGAACGCTTGACTGGCTCATTCCGCTAACCCTTTGGATGTTGTGTGGTAAGGTGCTGGCCTAACGTGGCAACACTATTTGATTTGGCAAAGTTTTGAAACTCCTCTGCTGTAAATGACGTGCCATTGTCTGATACTAAGGGCTGAATTCTCTGACCGCGCTGGTTTAAAAGCCAAAAATTCCTGCCTGACCGTCAATGGCGTTTCACATTCTCCGCAACCCACCTGCTAAAAGTCCATAGGCGGGCGGGATGGGAGAATTCTAGCTTAAGACTTCTGGGATGTGATGGATGGCAAAAATCAATTTGTCAGTAGTGGCTGTGGCGTTGTAAACTTCAGAGTTCATCAGTTGGACATCCAACCATTTAGAATGTGCATCAACTAATGTCCCAAGAATGGCCCTGTGAAGTCTATATGTATTCTTGCCCATGGCCTATCTGGCCACTCCTGAAAGATTCATGTTCACTGGTGGCAGCAATGCTTGGTGGGCCTCACGACTAGAGCAGCGACTGACTACTCTTTTGATTTCTTTAACGTTGCCCAGCCGCCAAACATAACTTGAGGCATGTGTTTCTGTCCTGCTTTGCCCTGGATGTGTGAACTGCAATTCCTGTAATAAATGTTGTCTTTCTTGGAGTAGCGTTATAACATGAGCCCCCCACAACAATATGCCATCCACACATTGTCCATGTTCTCCTCTGGCAAGGTTTAAGTAGCTCTGACTTATCATCCTGCCATCCTTGCATCACCATCTTCTTAACCTTTCATTACACTGGGTCTTTTTTGGTTCGGGTTTTTGTGTTTAGCTGAGACTGGCAAAGTCTCTCATCAGGTGCTGTGCCAGTAATATGTCTTGTTTGGTGGTGAAGGTACTGTCTGCGGCAAGAGCAAGCAGCTAAATGCTTCCACATTTGATATCTGTGGCCCTGGGTGATGCTGAAGCACGTACCAGTGCATTGCTATCAATGGAGCCTGTCTCTGTACCTTTGCAGAGGCAATTGGCGGCATTGCTGTATCCTCTCACAATAAACCTAACAACAGTTTGTGATCTGATGCACAAGTTATTGCTGAACTTCCTTTATCTATCTGGAAATACTTTTTTTCTGCATCTGATAATGTTCTCAATGCCAAGGCAATTGGCCTTTCTACTCCATCAGGCATACTGTGGGACAAAACTGCTCTCACTCCACATGGTGATACATCGCATGTAACTACCAATGGCTTGGTTTGGATCAAAATGCAACAGCAGTGTCGAAGATCCTGCTTTACTTGGGTAAATGCTTCTTTTTGTTCCTCTCCCCCACCTCCAACACTGACGCTTATTTAAAAGCTGGTGAAGTGGGGCTAAGATTATGGACACATTTTGTAAGAATCTATCATAATAATTCACTATTTCTAGGAATGACTTTGCTTTTCAGCTGTGGAACATCCTTAATGGCTTTAACTTTATTGTCCAAAGGACGTAAACCTTTAGCTTCTACCCTAAACCCCAAATATGTAACTTCATCATCCACCTGGAAAATGCATTTTTCTCATTTCAAGTAGACACCACTTCCTCAAATCTTATCAAAATTTCCTCTAAGTTTGGTCTGTGTTCCTCAGGTTAGGCTTCTGTAATTAAGACATCATCTGGATAAACCACAATATTAGGGATGCCCTGTAATAAACTTTCCATCGTACAATGGAAAATGGCACAGGCTGATGAGACTCCAAAAATAACTGTGCATGTTGGAATAACCCCTTGTGGGTGTGGTAATAACTAACCTCTGGGGATCTTCATCCAACTCCAGCTGCTGATAGGTATGACTAAGGTCTAACTTGGGGTACTTAGGCCCCCGGCTAGTTTGGTGCAGAGGTCCCCAATTCTAGGAATGTGGTATCTGCCCATCTGAGCTCCTCGATTCACAGTTGTTTATAATCCCCACAAATTGTTACAGTACAATCCAGTTTAAGGAGAGGGATTCTGGTCGCAGCCCATTCAGAGAATTGTTCTAATTTTATATTACCTGAATCTTCCAATCTCCCAAACCCAACTTCAACATTATGATGAAATACAGAGGGCACTGGGTGGGCCTGAAATAATTCAGGTGTTGCATCAGGATTCAGATAAATTTTGGCTTTCACCTCTCTTATTCATCCTAGCTCCTTTTGGAAAACCTTGGAATATTTACACAGCAATTCCTGAAAACCTTGTTTATTTATTTTTAATTTGTCCAACCAATTTATTTTTAATTTGCTTGAGCCAATCTCAGCCCATTAGGCAAGGCCTGTGACCTTCAGTGACCAGGGCAGGTAGCTGCACCATTTGGTTTCTGTAGGGCACAGTAAATGTTGCTAATCCTATCATGTTCAATGTCTCTCCTGTACATGTAGACAATATGGCTCCTGACTTACTGGTCTCAATGGCTGAAGGTCTTTTTGAAGGCAACAAAAAATGCCTATTCCTTTATGATTGTGGCCATGGCTCCTATGTTGACTTCCATTTAAGAGATCTGCCATTCATCATCAAGGCTAATTCTATAGGGGACACCTTATTTAGGTGGAGCTGGTTTGGGGTATCCAGTTGGGTCCCTTTTTGTGCTCCATATCCACTTTTTTAATGGCGTTTAACAGTTGTGGTTTTCTTTTACAGTTCTGGTGCTTCACTCTGCACCGTGCATGTAAACGATCCTTCCAATTATATCTGTAACAAAATTTCTGCATCAACAAAGCACCTTGAAAGTGCTCTTTTCCATATCAAAACAAGCTTCCACCCTCATTGTTGTACTCCCCTTCTCGTGCTCTGCTGCCTCCGCACTCAGGCTGTTCTTCACAAAAAACGGTTTACCTTGTTGGGCACACCCTGCTCAGTGCACTCAGTCACCTGGGCAAACTCCACAGCTTTTTCTAAAGAGATTTTGCTCTCAGCCAGTAACAATTTATGTATGGTGTGGCTGTTTATACCACACACCAGAAGGTCTCTTAACATTTCTCCTAAAGCTGGGCCAAATTCATAGTGGCCTGCTAACCCTCTCAATCTCACCACAAAGACATGAAACTGCCGGACAGCTGAATGAAATTTATACTTCGACGTAACAGTCATGGGTTAAAATGATTTTTAACCACTTTGACTAGCTGGTCAAAAGATGTGGCCGGAATGTTACCACCATTCACGCTGGTGAGATTTTCCCATCCCGCTGCAGTGCATGGAGAATTGGCTGGGCACCAAATTTTCTGACCTCGCTGTAGTGGGAGTGTGATGTGAATGGCCAGTGAGAACGTTACCTTTGTATCCGGAGCATCAGCGGATGTTAGACTCCTCACTAAGCTGTAAGATTGAAAGCACCAGACAGAGAGTAGTATAACCTTTAATTTTTCCTCTACTGTGATCTCATTAACCATAAAGAAATAACGCTGCCTTTGAATATACTGTCTCCAGTTTTCCACTTCTGGGTCAAACGGTTCAATCTTTTCAATTAAAGGCATTTTTATGTGTTTTTTGTCGTTCTGATGCCCTTGCTGTGCACTGCAATCCCTGATAGCTAACAAAAGTTTTTCCTCGTTGCCAGTGTAATAACTTCAAAGCTAACTCATTGTGTCTTACAGTTATAAAGGGTCTGAACTGAATACATGACTACTGTTCACCCCTCCTTGGCTCCAACTGAGGTTCTTCCCTTGGACATGTGCCCTTGCACCTGATTAGTTTGGCCTCTCACATTTATGTGGCCATCGGGGATCGCCCCCTTAAAGGGGTCACCAAGTCGCCCACATCATCCTAATTTGGACATATGTTGGTTGTTTCTTCAATATGGCTGAGCCAAAATCCTGAAATCGTTTACTTAATGTCATTCACCTCACGGTCTGAAGCAGCTCAAGAATGGTGGCCCACCACAATATTCTCAAAGCCAATTTGGATGGGCAATAAATGACAGGCTTACCAATAACACACACATGCTGAGAATTAACTTACATTTGTTCAAACATTTGAATTTCTAAGATGTGTGTTTGCCTAAGAAAAAGGATAATACTTGTGGTTTTTTTCAATTTTTCCCTTCTCCGTTAAGTGAAGATGTGGAGATGGTGGCTTTGGACTGGGGTGCCCCCCCTGCCCCCCCAAAAAGGCGAAGTTGGAATCTGTGGGATTCAGGGTATTTCATTTCTTTCCTGGGCCCAATGGAGGCTTTTAATATTTTGGGAGGATTGGATATGGTACAATTAAAGAAGATGTTTCCACTTGTGGACAAGACCTGTACTAGGGTGGTCAGTGAGCCGCTCAGCTGATGAAGGGGCAGCACTCCAAAAGCTCGTAATTCCAAATAAACCTGTTGGACTTTAACCTGGTGTTGTGAGACTTCTTACTGTGCCTTTAGTGAAGAAACCACTGTACAGTTACTGTTAAGCAGAACTTCAACTATAAAATTCTCATTCTTGTTTTAAATCTCTCTATGGCCTTTCCCACCATCAGCCCAACAACTCTCCAAGATCTCTGTCTTTCTTCAATTCTGGCCTCCTGTGCATTCCCAGATGTAACCCTCTGCCATTGGCAGATGTGGGTTCAGTATATACTGCTGTTACCTCAGAATTGCAAGGTCAAGATTCAAGCCCCACTCCAGAGATTTGAGCATCAGTGCAACAGAGAAGGAATGCAGAACTGTCAGGATTTTGTCAGCTTCTGGATGAGCTGTTTAAACAAGGCGGTGGCTATCATTTCAGATAAGACCATAAGACACAGGAGCAGAATTAGGCCACTCGGCCCATTGAGTCCGCCCCACCATTCAATCATGTTTGATATTTTTCTCATCCCTGTTCTCCTGCCATTCCCTCATGACCCCTGTTCCCCTTATTAATCAAGAACCCATCTAACACTGTCTTAAAGACACTCAATGACTTGGTCGCCACAGCCTTTTGCGACAATGAGTTCCACAGATTCACCACTCCGTGGCTGAAGCAATTCCTCCTCATCTCTGTTTTAAAGGATCGTCCCTTTAGCCTGAGGTTGTGTCGTCTAGTCCTAGCTTTTCCTACTAGTGGAAACATTCTCTCCTCGTCCACTCTATCCAGGCTTTGCAGTATCCTGGAAGCCTCAATAAGATGGGCACAGAGCATCCAGTGACATTAATCCCATGGCTTTGCCCTGGCTTCCTGGACTAATGTTCATCTCTCAACCCACATCTCTAAAATTTATCATCCAATCCTTATCACATTGCTGTTTCTGAGATTTTGCTCTTTGCAACTTGGCAGTTGTGTTCCACTACATCACAATAGTGACTACGCTTCAAAAGGCACCTAATTGGTTGGAAAGCAGTTTGCGGCATTTTGTGTGGGTGGAAGGTGCTGTAGAAATGCAAGTCTTTGTGTGATGCAGAGATTCTGGGGCTTAAAGTTAGGCTCAAAAGGTGCATGTGGGAAGGCTGCCTGTGACTTTCCAAATGACTGTCTAAAATGGGCAGGACATGGAACTTTTTGTTGTAGCACTGGCAAGATCTAGTGCCCCCCCCCCCCCTCCTGGGGCAGAATTGGAATCTGTGGGATGCAGGGCATTTTATTTATTTCCTGGACCTGATGGAGACTTTTAATATTTTGAAAGGATTGGATAGGGTAGAATTAGAGAGGATGTTTCCATATATGGACAAAACCTTTCGAGGGGTTATAAATATAAGGTAGTTACCGTTAAGATCCCTGTGGCGAACCATAAATCCAAAGTACCAGATTTCACTAAATTACCCCCATTTGAAATAATTACAAACCAGTATTTCACTTCTTGTAACTTTCATTTTTAACACAAATCAGAGTCTGTCCAAATTAACAAGACAAATCACTTTGAGTACCAACTATCAATTACATATGGAATAGCAAATATATCAAAGATAGATCTCATGGACTTTCTAGGCAGTCCAATCTGTCTAAATGGCACTGATTTCAGCCATGAAGCTCTTCTAAGCTCAGACCTTTCTTGGGTAGAATTCCAACCCCTTTTCTTCAAGGCCTTAGCCAGTTCTCCACAGGCAACAGTTTCCGAGAAAACCTTGTTTGAGGTAGGATCTTCCACGCTGGTGCACTTCTTTCCATAATCTTCTCAGCTGTCGGCTCCTGTCGGATGTGGTAGCATGGATCTACCTGAACCACCTTTACTTTTGTATGGTATGGCTGATTCTGGACATTCAGTCACCTGAAAGTGAAATAGCAGCAGCAATCATAACAATGCTTTGTGACCATTCAGGAATGAAATTCTCTGATTTGGTTTGGTGATCACCTTGGCTCTCCAACACTTCCCTTCCCTCTTCGCGTCCGTCGGTGACACTGCCTCAGTATTTTAAATTTCTTTATGTTGGCACTGCTTCCAGGTCAATGGTTGACCAGTTTTTCTTCTTAGACAAAAAATATAGTTGATGTCTTTACAATTGGTTAAAACCTCTTAAGATTCCTTTTGAAAAAAAATTGTACAAACATTTTGTAATAAATACAAGTTTTCCCCACTATCGCTGTGTCCAGGTCAAAGGTCACTACAGTCTCTAATAAATCGAATAGGGAATTCAGCAGGAACTCCTTCACCTAGGATGTAGTGAGAATGTAGAATGTGTAACGACAAGGATTAGCAGAGACCAGTAGCATGAATGCATTTAGGGGGAAGATAAATAAATGCATGAGGGAGAAAGGGATACAATTATGTCTGTTTTTGTGTTGTGAACTCAATTTAAGAGAAATTTCAGGGCTACTCTATAAGACAGAAAGGTAACTTCTTAAAAATTTAGTTAAAGTATATGCTTCAAATTTCAAACCCATAAATAACAGTTTGATTTCACATCGTGCAGCACAGAGGGAAGGCCTTTGACTTATTGTGCTGGTGCCAGTTCTTTAAAAGAGCTATCCAATTAGTTCCACTTCCCGTAGCTCTGCAATTTTCTCCTTTTAAAGTAGTTATTGAATTCCCTTTTGAAATAACGTGAAGTTGTTCCAACAACCTTTCAGACAGTGTGTTCCGGGTTGACATAACCTACTGCATAATTCTCATCTTCATTCTGGTCCTTTTGCCAATTATCTTAACTCTGTTTCCACTGGTTACTGATCTCCCTACCACTGGAACTAGAGTAAACGAGGATGATTTTGAACACCTCTATTAAATCTTCCCTGCCCTTCCTGTTCTGAAGAAAACAATCGTGACTTTTCAAGTCTCACCACATAGCTGAAGCCTCTCATTCCAAGTGTCATTCTAGTAAATCTCTGTCTTGATTCCTTTCCAGTGGTTAGCACTGCTGTCTCACAATCTGGATTCAATTCTGCCCAGTGTCAGGTGACTGTCCGTGTTGGAGTTTGCACATTCTCCCCATGTCTACATGGGTTTCCTCCTCGTGCTCCAGTTTCCTCCCACACTCCAAAGACATGCAGGTTAGGTGGATTGGCCATGCTAAATTAACCCTTAGTGTTGGGGGGGATTAACAAGGTAAATACGTGGGTTATGGGGATAGGATCTGGGTTGTCATTGGTGCAGACTTGATGACCTCCTTCTGCACTGTAGGGATTCTGTGATTCTAAAGTGTGATACCTTGAATGTTCCTCCCGAGCAATGTATATAGATTTAACATAACTTCCTTTCTTTTATAAATTTTGCCTCTATTTTATAAGCCAATGAACCCATAATGGCCTTGTCAACTAGTCCTGCTACCCCCAAAGATACCCTATGCCGGGATGTATCCGAAAGGGTATTCAGGACTCTTAGGGGAGAGGGAGATCAACCCCAAGTTATAGTTCATGTGGGGACGCATGACATAGGGAGGTTAAGGAAAGGGGATATTAAGCAGAGATTTATGGAGTTGGGGTGGAAACTAAAGGCCAAGTCAGAAAGAGTGGTTATCTCCGGACTCTTGCCTGTGCCACGGGATAGTTTAGAGAAGAATAGAGAGAGGGAAAGTTTGAACTCGTGGCTGAGGGGATGGTGCAGGAGGGAGGGGTTCAGGTACTTGAGCAATTGGGGCTCATTCTGGGGAAGGTGGGACCTCTATAAGAGTGATGGTCTACACCTGAATCAGAGGGGAACAAATATCCTGGGGGGTAAATTTGCAAAGGCTATGCAGGGAGGTTTAAACTGATTCGGAGGGGGGGTGGGGTCCTGAGTAGAGGGGGTGAAAGTGAGGGGGGCATAGATGGGGACTGCAATGCACAGCATCGTGGGGGTGGGGCACAGCAGGGTTTGAAATGCGTATACTTTAATGCGAGGAGTATTCGCAATAAAGTGGATGAACTTGCAGCGTGGATCAGTACCTGGGACTTTGATGTTGTGGCCATTTCAGAGACATGGATAGAGCAGGGTCAGGAATGGTTGTTGCAGGTCCCGGGGTTCAAATGCTTTAGTCGGAGTAGAGAAGGAGGTAGAAGGGGGGGAGGGGTAGCATTATTGGTCAAAGACTGCATCACAGTGTCAGAGAGGAAGTTTGATGAGGACTTGTCTGTTGAGGTAGTATGGGCGGAGATTAGAAATAGGAGAGGAGAGGTCACCCTGTTGGGAGTCTTTTATAGACCTCCTAAAAGTTCTAGAGAGGTTGAGGAAAGGATTGCGGAGACGATCCTGGTTAGGAGTGAAAGTAATAGGGTAATTGTTATGGGGGACTTTAACTTTACTAATATTGATTGGAATTGCTATAGCTCTAGCTCGTTAGAGGGGTCAGTTTTTGTACAAAGCGTGCAGGAAGGTTTTTTGACTCAGTGTGTAGATAGGCCAACTAGAGGTGAGGCTATATTGGATTTGGTGCTGGGAAATGAGCCAGACCAGGTGCTAGACTTGGAAGTTGGTGTGCATTTTGGTGATAGTGACCACAATTTGGTTACGTTCACCTTAGTGATGGAAAGGGATAGGCATGAACCTCGGGTCAGTAGTTTTAGCTGGGGGAAGGGTAATTATGAGGCTATTAGGAGAGAATTAGGAAGCATAGGTTGGACTAGGAGATTACAGGGACTGGGAACGTCCGAAATGTGGAGTTTTTTCAAGGAGCAGCTACTGTGAGTCCGTGATAGGTATGTCCCTGTCAGGCAAGGAGGATTTGGTAGGGCTAGGGAACCGTGGTGCACTAAAAAAGTTGATTCGTTGGTTAAAAAGAAAAAGGAGGCTTATGTTCGGATGAGGCTTGAGGGCTCAGGTAGTGCATTAGAAAGCTTTAGATTGGCTAGGAGGGAGTTGAAGAGTGAGTTAAGAAGGGCTAAAAGAGGACACGAGAAGACTTTGGCTGATAGGATTAAGGAGAATCCTAAGGCGTTCTATAGGTATGTCAAGAACAGAAGGTTGGTTAGGGCAAGATTACGGCCAGTTACAGACAGTAGAGGGAAGTTGTGTGTGGAACCGGAAGAGATTGGAGAGGCATTGAACCAATATTTCTCTTCGGTGTTCACGCAGGGGGACATGAATGTAGCTGAGGAGGACACTGGGTTGCAGGGGTGTAAAATAGACAGTATTGCAGTTGATAAGCGGGATGTGCTGGATATTCTAGAGGGTCTGAAAATAGATAAGTCTCCTGGTCCAGATGGGATTTACCCCAGGATTCTCTGGGAGGCAAGAGAGGTGATTGCAGAGCCTCTGGCTCTGATCTTCAGGTCGTCGTTGCTCTCTGGTATAGTACCGGAAGATTGGAAGATGGCGAATGTTGTCCCATTGTTTAAGAAGGGGAACAGAGACTTCCCTGGGAATTATAGACCGGTGAGTCTTACTTCTGTTGTGGGCAAGGTTTTAGAAAAAATTATTAGGGATAGGATTTATAGTTATTTGGAGAGTAATGAATTGATTGGAGATAGTCAGCATGGTTTTGTAGCGGGGAGGTCGTGCCTTACTAACCTTATTGAGTTTTTTGAGAAAGTGACCAAAGAGGTGGATAGGGGTAAGGCAGTTGACGTGGTATATATGGATTTTAGTAAGGCGTTTGATAAGGTTCACCATGGTAGGCTTCTGCAGAAAATGCAGATGTATGGGATTGAGGGTAGTCTAGGAAATTGGATCAGGAATTGGCTAGCAGATAGGAGACAGAGGGTGGTGGTTGATGGTAAATATTCGTCATGGAGTTCGGTTACGAGTGCTGTGCCTCAGGGATCTGTTTTGGGGCCACTGCAGTTTGTAATTTTTATTAATGATCTGGATGAGGGTATAGTTGGGTGGATTAGTAAATTTGCTGATGACACCAAAGTCGGAGGTGTGGTAGATTGTGAGGAAGGGTGTCATAGTTTGCAGGGAGACTTAGACAGGTTGTAGAGCTGGGCCGAGAGGTGGCAGATGGAGTTTAATGCGGAGAAGTGTGAGGTAATTCATTTTGGTAGGAATAACAGATGTGTTGGCTAACGGGAGGACTTTGAATAGTGTGGATGAACAGAGGGATCTAGGTGTATGTGTACATAGATCCCTGAAAGTTGGGAATCAAGTAGATAAGGTTGTTAAGAAGGCATACGGTGTCTTGGCGTTTATTGGTAGGGGGATTGAATTTAGGAGTCGCAGCGCCATGTTGCAACTGTACACAACTCTGGTGCGGCCGCACTTGGAGTACTGTGTGCAGTTCTGGTCCCCACATTACAGGAAGGATGTGGAGGCTTTGGAGAGGGTGCAGAGGAGGTTTACCAGGATGTTGCCTGGTATGGAGGGGAGGTCCTATGAGGAGAGACTGAGGGATTTGGGGTTGTTTTCGCGAGAAAGAAGGCGGCTAAGAGGGGATCTTATTGAAACATATAAGATGATTAGGGGTTTAGATAGGTTGGATAGTGATAGCCTTTTTCCTCGGATGGAGAAAGCTAGCACGAGGGGGCATGGCTTTAAATTAAGGGGGGGTAGTTATAGGACGGATGTCAGGGGTAGGTTATTTACCCAGAGGGTGGTGAGGGATTGGAATGCCCTGCCTGCTGCAGTTGTAAATGCACCTAGTTTGGGGGCGTTTAAGAGATCCTTGGATAGGTTTATGGACGAAAAGGGATTGGTTTAGATTAGTGGGTCATTGTTTTTTAACTGGTCGGCGCAACATCGTGGGCCGAAGGGCCTGTTCTGTGCTGTTATGTTCTATGTTCTATGCCAGTCCGTGATTGTGCATGCCCAAGTCATGAGTTGCAACAAAAGTGTTTATCTAGCATACAATTCCATTGCTGTTCTTGCTGTTCTTGTACCACATTTAACAATAACACTTTAATGACACACTGCCTACATGCACTTTTTTTTGCGCATCATTTCTTAAATTTCTTCCTTTGTAACTTGGCTGATAGAGACTCTTCCATTTCAGTTGTTCTAAATTTCTGACAGCTAATTACCGAGAACAATATTAAATACGATTCAAACTTATCAATTGAACTGGGTCATTTCTGAGAAAGGAAATGAACTAAATCACTCAGACCATTTTCCTGAATTATTTTCTCTTGTCAATTTTCTTCCTTTTTAAAATAAGATTTCTATCAAATTACAATTTTCTAAATTGTGTATTTAACATGATTATTACTGCTTATGAATTTGGTTTGATTCGTTATTGTCACATGTATTAACATATAGTGAAAAGTATTGTTTCTTCCGCGCTATATAGACAAAGCAAACCGCTCATAGAGAAGGAAAGGAAAAAGTGCAGAATGTGGTATTACAGTCATAGCCAGGTGTAGAGAAAGATTAACTTAATGCAAGTTGTCATTTATGCATTTTATTAGCATCATTGAAGATTTATTCTGGATTGCTCTCAAAACCTTGACCTGAAGTTATTTGTTTCACCAACGGCTTTCTGTCATCTGTAGGAAGATAACACAGTCTGAGCATGGGCAACATTTCACAACACGCATTGATAGGATTCTGGTAATGAGTGTGCCTGGCCAGCAGCATTTATCTGACCAAAGATGTTAGAGTTTTTCAAATTTTGAATCATAGAATCTCTACAATTCAGAAGGAGGCCATTTGGCCCATCAAGTCTGCACTTCCCACAATCCCACCCAGGCCCTATCCCCATAACCTCATGCATCTAGTCCCCCTGACACTAAGGGATAATTTAGCATGGCCAATCCACCTAACCCGCACATCTTTGGACTGTTTAGATTGTTTTGATGTTTTCCCTATTGTTTTGAGAACAAACAAAATCATTTTTCTGCTTACCTTTTAAGAGGTGATGTTTTTAACACATGACAATTTCAGCTAGATACAATTAAATATGAAAATAAATTCACTTTTAATCATTCACTGGGTGTGGGCAAAGCCTGCAAGTGGAGGGTTCATTGTCTATCCCTGATTGCACTTGTAATTAGTGGTGGTGAGTCATTCCTTGAACTGTGATAGTCCATGTAGCGTAGGCGAGGTACAGTGCTGATAAGTAGGGAGTTCCAGGATTTTAACCTAGCGACAGTGAAGGAACAACTATATATTTCCAGATTAAGATTGTTAGAGTTTGGTTTGATTTATTACTGTCATGTATCAACATACAGTGAAAAATATTGTTTCTTGCGCTAAACAGACAGAGCATACTGTTCATAGAGAAGGAAACAAGAGAGTGCAGAATGTAGTGTTAGAGTCATAGTTAGGGTGTAAAGAAATATCAACTTAATGCAAGGGGAAATTGGAGTCAGTGGTGTTTTGATATGCCTACTGCCCTTATTGTTTTAGGCAGCAAAGGTTGTAGGTTTGGGAGGTGTGGTTGAAAAAACCTTGTCAAGATGCTGCATACAGGAGTCATGGTGCATTGTCGAATTTATCTGGCTATATATAACATGTAATACAGTACTTTTTACAAACTCAGGGTATGCAAAAGTACTTTATTACCAATTAAATGCTTTTGGAAGTATTCAAATATAGAGAAACAGGACAGCCAATTTATGTTTAACTCCCATCAACAGCAATGCAACAATGATCAAATAGTCCATTTAAAGGGATATTGGTTGAGGGATAAGTATTGACATCAAGAAGAGCTCCCTTGCTACCCCAAGTAGCGCCAAGGGATCTTTAACTTTAATTTGAGGAGCAGGCAGGGCTTTGTTTTAAAGTTTTAACATAAGGCAGGATACTGAATTCAGACCAAGTATGAGGTGTCCTGCCATAAGTGTTTTGTTGCTTAACAATTGCAAACTAAACTCATTAATCAGTCCACCTTTCCAATAATTGGGAATGCTTGTCTGTATGCAAGAGTGACGATCCAATTTATAGTTGATAAAACATTTATTGTTAGAACACAGTGGCCTTCCTGTTGGATGGTGAGACATAGGTCAAAAAGGACCAATTCCTCATCCTATAGGACATGAGATCCAAAAGGCCAACAATTTTGAATCCAAGACCATATTTCAAATTGCTTAAAAATTTTCAGGTATAAGCAGTTCTTTTTAAATTTGGCAACAACAAGGGAGATACTGAGACAGATGCAGATAATCAGAATGCCTGTATTGTATTCCAAAACAATTACTGTTTACATAAGATTTGTTTGTACAGCAACAACAGGTATTTGAACCATAAATTTATTTTCCAGAAATTTGTTTCAACAAATGAAAATCATTCTTTACAAATTCTTCCATTGGAGAGTTATCTCACCAGTGGTTAGATGGAAGCGTGATTTTTTTTTAATTTATTCGTTCATGGGATGTGGGCATCGCTGGCTGGGCTAGCAGTCATTGCCCACCCCAAATTGCCCTTCAGCTGAGTGGCTTGCTGGGCTATTTCAGAGGAGCATTTAAAAAGCAACCACGTGGCTGTGAGTCTGGAGTCACATGTGGGCCAGATTGGGTAAGGGCATTAGTGAACCGGATGGACTTTTACAAAAATCGACAATGTTTCATGTGCTGTGCGGTAACTTGTGCTTAACACTCTCTCCACTCACATTGTCTGTACCTTTAAGACTTGATTACCTGTTAAGGTTCGCATTCCAACCATTATTTTGTAAATTGAGTTTGTGTCTTTATATGCCCTGTTTGTGAATAGAACTCCCACTTAACCTGACGAAGAGGCAACACTCCGAAAGCTAGTGGCTTTTGCTACCAAATAATTCTGTTGGACTTTAACCTGGTGTTGTGAGACTTCTTACTATGATTTTTGGGTGTAACGGTTTTGAGGAATATGGGGATACAGTGGGAAAGTGAAACTTATGTAGATGGGACCTTTGTTTAATATCTCCTCAATAGTGCAACTGGGTGAGATGGTTTAGATTATGGGCTCAAGACCTGAAGTGGGAATTGAGCCCATAATTCGCTAACTCGGAGTCAGACCATGGCTGACCCCACTGTGTTAACTTCTGGGTTCCTAGTTTTGAAGAGGGAATTCCTTCAGCTTTTATGAAGGGTTTGATTTAAGTATCACACAGATTTGAGGTAATTGACAAAAGTAGAAGAGATGAGGAGCATTTATTTTCCATAGTAAGTTGTGATGAATCAGAATGCATTGCCTCAAATGGTGGTAGATGCAGCTTCTATAGTAACTGTCAAAAGGAGTTGGATAAATATTTGAAAAGTAGAAATTGGCAGGACAATGGGGGAAGAGTGAGGCCATGGGATTAATTGTATAGTTCTGTCAAAAAGATGAAAGGGCCAATTAACCTTGTTCTGTGCTATGAATCTAAGTCATTATGTGCTGATGCACATTGGTTGAAAGAGGGTTTTGGCTTGGTTCCCATGGCCAAAACTCATATTCAAGGCTTACACCTATATAATGGACTTTGGGTAGGATGATTGGTGCCAAACTCTAGCAAAGGGGGTGCGGGTGGGTGGGTGATGATCCGGAGGAATGGGGTGGTCAGTAGTTCTTGGTATTGACCTTTGGTGTGGTCGTGACTCTTGGCAAATTTGTGATATTGGCTCCTTGAATCTTTTCTGTGTGGGTCAACCATTAATTGTTTCAATTTCATTTTCTCCTTAGATTTCCAAATGAAATTCAGTCAGGTCTGCTTGAAGTCATCGCCCCCTCAGTGAACTACTACCCTGATTTCTCCCATCTAAAAGAAACCTTTGGTGATCCCAAAGAGCGGGTCAGGTAAATCCAGCTGAACGCAATGAATGAGTGTGTGCTGCCAATGTTTGTAGACTTGATTCGATTTATTATTGTCGCATGTATTAGTATACAGTGAAAAATATTGTTTCTCATGCGCTATACAGATAAAGCATGCTGTACATAGAGAAAGAAAGGAGTGAATGCAGAATGTAGTGTTACAGTCATAGCGATGTTGTAGAGAAAGATCAGCTTAATGAAAGGTAGATCCATTCAAAAGTCTGATGGCAGCAGGGAAGAAGCTGTCCTTGAGTCGGTTGGTACGTGACCTCAGACTTGTATCTTTTTTCCCAACGGAAGAAGGTGTAAGAGAGTTTGTCCGGGTGCGTGGGGTCCCTAATTACGCTGGCTGCTTTTCCGAGGCAGCGTGAAGTGTAGATGGAGTCAATAGGTGGGAGGCTGGTTTGCGTGATGGACTGGGCTTCGTTCACGACCATTTGTAGTTCCTTGCGGTCTTGGACAAAGCAGGAGCCCATACCACGTTGTGATACAACCAGAAAGAATGCTTTCTATGGTGCCTCTGTAAAAGTTGGTGAGGATCATAGCAGACATGCCAAGTTCCCTTGGCTTCTAGAAAGTAGAGGCATTGGTGGGTTTTCTTAATTGTAGCATCCACATGGAAGGACCAGGACAGGTTGATGATCTGGACACCTAAAAACTTGAACCATTTCTACGTCGCCCCTGTTGATGTAGAAAGAGACATGTCCTCCACTGCGTTTCCTGAAGTTGATGACTATCTCCTTTGTTTTGTTGATATTGCGGGAGAGGTTATTGTTGCTCCACCAGTTCACCAGATTCTCTTTCCTGTACTTGGTCTCATCATTGCTTGAGGTCCAACTCACTACAGTGGTGTCATTGGCAAACTTGAAAATTGAGTTGGAGGGGAATTTGGCCACAGAGTCATAGTGTATAAGAAGTTTAGTAAAGGGTTAAGGACACAGCCACGTGGGGCATCGGTGTTGAGTAAGGAAATAGGAGAAGGATTCAATGGCAATAGTTTTTAATAAGTAACTACAACTGATTTATATCTGAAACCGTTGGCTAATGTTCAAACTCTACTCCTTAGTTACGCTTGGCCAGTTGACTTTGAAATTCTTCTATGATTAAGAGTCCTAATTTGACCCAAAGACATTCTAACTTGGGCAATAAAAAATTATTTTAGTTTTTGTTTGGTAGATAACAATTGTTTTTACTTTTGTAGCAGTGAGGAAAACGAGCAAGAAAAGTGACTTTTGCTTAAATCATTGCCATTCATATCCCCGGGTGTCCCTAAATACTTCATGGCCATTGAATTTTTATGAAGTGCAGTCTGCGTCGTTTATTTAGAATGACGCAGCTGACTATCCACCAGAAGGCCCTTCAAACAACAATGAGATAGATGAGCAGAGTAGGGTTTTCTTTTAACTCTCTTTCGATACTCGTTAGGGTAGTCAGAGGCAAGAAAAACAAAGGCAAAATATTAAACATTCAAACGCCAGAAGTTTATGAACAGGTTTATTGATACAACCTTTAAATCAGCGGTGCAAATGATATTCAGGATGAAATTGTTCTTCTGCAAGAAGATTAAGGAGTTAATCTTCCTACGACATTACAAAGCACTTAACAGCACAAAACATACCATTCAATGCAACTACTCAATGACAGTGTTTGTGCTTCACATCAACCTCCTCCCATCCTTCTTCATCTAACCCTAGCAACATATAATTTGATTCCTTTCTACTTCATTTGATTATCTAGCTCCCCTTAAATTCATCTATGCCATTCGCCTTAGTAGCAAGTTCCAAATGCTCGCCACACTCTGGGTCAATTAGCTTCTCCAGAATTCTGTCTTGCATTTATGAGTAAGACATCTCACAACACCCAGGTTAAAGTCCAACAGGTTTATTTGGTAGCACGAGCCAGAGATGCATGCTGCCTGTTGGAAGTACGCCCCTCCAACATGGTAGACCAGAAACAAATACCGTTTTTTATTTAAAGTTGAAAGGGGGCGTTTTGGGGAATACTGTGACCTCTTTTGCCATGGTATCCTGCTGCTTTTTTCAAGCTGGGGCTTCCTATTAGTTCTCAGCTTTAGGAGCCCTCCCACCATCCTTAATTGGATGGTGAATCTATCCTCTGGCCATTAATTGGCCAATTTGGAGAAATCACATGCATGTCACTGTTTACTGCCAGGTGAGACCTTCTGACCCCAATTTAAGCCTGATTGTGGAGCTCAGGAGTCCACAGGAAAATCCTGGTCTCTATTTCTACTCTATCAAATTGTTCCCTTAAACTTGAAGACCTCTATTAAGTCACCCATTTTTCTTTAATATTTTCGAGAGAAAAGAGCCCCACACGTTATCAGAATTCTGGTCAGTCCTGCGAAGTGCCACCTGGAATTTATTATAATTGCTGGTTGCCAGTACAAAGACAAGCTTTCCAGTAGTTTTCTAATCTCTTTATCAGGTTCCCACCATTTTCAAGGCTTCCCCAGCAATCTCATTTTTATCCTGCCCCCTTATCGCCACAAAATGGCATTGTCTCAATTGGTCTTCCAATCCCTCTGGAGCAATACCTTTCAAATCTGGCCAATCTCCCCGGTATGTTTTCTAAACAGTAGCAATTCTATATTCTATCCTTTGTTGTTTATAAATTGAACCAAATTCTTCCCTCTGAGCAATCTGGGGTTTTAACCCACCCTCTTGGTTTTCTATAAAACTGCAATAAAAAAGGTCCGTGAACATTTCGCCATTTGATCTGTTTTTAAAGCCGTTGTTTTATGGTAAACGTTGATGAAGCGAATTTCTCTGCTCCTCTTCAAAATAGTGCCAAGTGATCTATCCCGTGCACCCAAAATGGGCAGACATCGCTTCAGTTTATCGAAAAAAATGCATCTTTGACAGTGCCGCACTCAATGATGCACTAGGAGTGTCAGCCTGGAATAGTGGCTCAACTCACTAAATGGGTCTTGAGCTCATGACCTTTGGACTTGAGAGGCGAGAGTGCTACCTACAGAGTCAGGGCTTGAAACTTCAACTCTGCTTTGAAAGGAGTAGCATGGTGTTGTAAAATGACTATTCTTTGCAGTCAAAGAAAATCACCTTCAGTGTGGATAAACCTCAAAGATTCTCTTCTATCAGCATTGCTTCGTTATAGATTTGTCACACTTGTATGTGACGTTTTCTCTGACAGAACATCCAACATCTTTGGAGAATGAAATGCATTTGTTGAAATAGGCAGCTTTCCTTTCTGTTGCAGGACATGTGTTGTTAGGGACCAGATTGGAAACTCCAAGGTATATGATAAAGTTAACCTAGACCCTAATTTTTCCTTTTGATTTTGACATTTTTGATTTAGGGTGAAGATAAGGTATTCCACAGCGGGTACGATCAATTGACTCACTACAAAGCTTTCATCAAAACAAACTTTATTTTTTACCAATGTAGTTAACAAAAAGAATTAGCATAACTTTTACAATTGGAAATACTTAAACATGCCAAGTCACAATTCTGAACAGCTAGCTGTCTCTGTAGTTCCAATGTAAGCAACACCCCATCGACATAAATTCCTTCTTCGGCACAATTAGCACCAAAAACATATGCTGACATGGATGCTAGATTTCCAGTTTTAAAACTCTGGACAGAATTCCAGACAGACACCTGTCTTCTGACTCTCATATATCAACCTCCAGAGGAAGATCTACCTCCTAACAGCAGAATCTCAGACAAAGAGACTTATTTCTTGGTAGATTCCAGTCTCTAACTCCAGAAAGAGAAAGAGAAACAAAAATAGTGACACCTCTCTAAAGATCCCAAGCAGCAGACTGAGCCTGATATCTCTATGTAAGCCTGGCTCCACCTAATCACCTGATATTTCTGTCAATCAATCCAATCAAATTGTAGTCAGAAAAACCCCAGGGGACCATTAAAATAGCAGAACACTATTAGTTCAGATTAAGACAAACACTCGAGCAATTAGGAGCAATTATGCTGCTGCAGAAACAATACAGGACTGCAGATACGGACCTGACGGTTCCAGTTTTAGAACAGATTGTTACAACACAATCCTGCACAAGTTACTTGGTTCAAATACATTTGTTAAAGGCGCAGTGTTGAAAGAGTATTCAGCTTAGCTCAGAGGAGCACGTTGGCACAATGGTTAGTTTCCTCCTGTGATATACAAGCCTACATATAAAGGCCAATCAGACAACATAACGAAGGGCTGCTGGCACTTTAGGAATTACTCCCACCATTTGTCAGCATTTCCAAAAAAGAAGGGGAGAGTAGTTAAGAAAACTGAAAATTGGATGGGGGGGGAAGGGGAGAGACAATTAACGGGGCTGAATTTTATTGGGTGTTGTGGATTTAAGTAGATCATGGCTGGTCTTTATCTACTCTCCCTGTTTCTATAAATCTTAATTATCCTTCGCCAATAAAAATCTATCTTAGTTTTCAGTCGATTCCCTCCCCACCACTCTGCCAACTCCCCAGTGATGCCAACCTCAACAGCACTTTGGGGGCGAGTGTTCCACTAATCTTTGTGTGAAGAAGTGTTTCCGACTGTCATCCCTGAATGGCCTAGCTCTGGCTTTAAAGTTATGCCTCCTTATTCTGCACTTACCTACAGGAAAATAGTTTTCCATTTCTCGACTCTGTCAAATCTTTAATCATCTTAAACACTTCAATTAGATCAACACTCCATCTTATATAGTCTAGGGAATAAATACATTGCCAAACTGGACTCTTGCCTGACTTGCATACATACTTGCCAACAGGGATATATAGGCCAGCAATCTTAAAGTTCTAAAGTTTATTTATTTTTTGTCACAAGTTGGCTTACAGCAACATACAATGAAGAAACTCTAAAAATCCCCTAGTTGCCATACTCCAGTGCCTATTCTGGTACACTGAGGAGGAACTTAGCATGGCCAGTGCACCTAACCAGCACATCTTTCGGACTGTGGGAGGAAACTGGAACACCCGGAAGAAACCCACGCAGACACAGGGAGAATGTGCAAACTCCACAGAGACTGTGATCCAAACCAGGAATCGAACTTGGGTCCCTGCTGTTATGAGGCAGCAGTGCTAACCACTGTACCACTGTCCCATCTGGAACATGGATCTGGCTGGTGTAACCCCACCAATACTGTCAGTCACCTGGGAAGTTATGATACAGAAATACAAAATCTCAAATAGGCCACATCTGGAATACTGTTTAGTTTGGGCTGCGCACCTCAGGAAGATCTTGACTGGAGTGCAAGATAGATTTACCAGAATAATGCTTCCATCATAGAACAGGATCATCAAACCCCTACAGTGCAGAAGGAGGCCAATCGGCCCATCACATCTGCATGACTCACCTCTGCCCTATCCCCACAACCCCACACATTTACCCCCTTAATCCCCCTAACGTTATGCATCTTTGGATAAGGGGCAGTTTAGTATGATCAATCCACAGAACCTGTACATCTTTGGGAGGAAATCAGAGATCCAGAGGAAACTCACGCAGACACAGGGAGAACATGCAAACTCCAAATACATAGTCACCAAGGCTGGAATCAAACATGCGTCCCTGGCGCGGTGCAACACTAGTGCTATCCACCGTGCCACTCATGCTTGTATCAGGATTTTTCAGCCCTGCTGGCCACCATATTCCCCATAACTGGTCCCACCATGGAGGGGCTGGAAAATCCTGGCCTTAGAATCCAAAGACTAAATTATGTGGAGAGATTACACAAACCAGAGATACCTGGATTTAGAAGGTTAAGGAGTGATTTGATTGATAGTTACAAGATAATGGGGTAGATGAGGTAGATAGAAACTATTTGTACTGGTTGGGGGGTCTGGAACTAAGGGACATGATCTAAAATTTAGGAGTGAAGTATTAACCAAAGATTTTGAGAGATGTCGGGCAAAGATGGGTGCACTGAGTCGGATAACATGTCAACCATGAGTTTATTGAATAGATCAGCACGGGAGCACAGTGGTTAGCACAGATGCTTCACAGCACCAGGGACCTGGGTTCGATTCCTGGCTTGGGTCACTGTTTGTGTGGCGTTTGCACATTCTCTCCATGTCTGCGTGGGTTTCCTCCCACATTCTGAAATACGTGCTGGTTAGGTGCATTGACCCGAGCAGGCGCCGGACCATGGCGACTAGGTGAATTTCACAGTAACTTCATTGCAGTGCTAATGTAAGCCTTATTTGTGACTAATAAATAAAACTTTAACTTTTTGGACTTGAGGGGCTAAATGTTCTACCATGGCCTTATAGAATTATTTTGGCGTAGCTACTAGGTTTGAGACTTTATTTAATTGCATGTTTTACACATCAGTCCAGGCTTTGTCACTCAGCTCCACAGCTGAGGCCTTCACCTTGAACAAATTTGTTACAAATGGAGATTGAGATAAACCAGGAGAAGGTGATTTCGTACTGGGCAGACTGTCAGATATAATTTGCATAGCTCTAATGAGGTCAGTATAATGTCATCCTCTAAATTATGAAGCTAAAAATGACTGCCACCTTCACAGCTTCTAATGAGACACTCCTAGCGCAAGTATCGCTTGCAGTTTCCCACCTTGAATCGCAATTCTCATCCTTTCTTCAGATCACTCCAGGGTCTGTCCCTCTGTCCATCTCCCGCAATTTCTGCAACTTTCTCCAGCGCTGTAATCTTCCGAGAGCTCTGCACTGCTCCAATTCCACCCTCTAATCATCCTCAATTTTCATCATTGGCATCTGTGTCCTCAGCTACCTGGATCCAGGCTCTGAAATTTTCTCCCCAGACCCCTCTATCTCTAAGATGCTCATTTAAAGGCTACCTTTTGCCCAAGCTTCCAGTCACTTCCAGT
The DNA here is from genome assembly GCF_965287045.1 of Carcharhinus amblyrhynchos. Lineage (NCBI taxonomy): Eukaryota > Metazoa > Chordata > Chondrichthyes > Carcharhiniformes > Carcharhinidae > Carcharhinus > Carcharhinus amblyrhynchos. The sequence continues at coordinate 10,396,877 of NC_137336.1, read as the reverse complement.
CAACATCTTTTCTCAAAGGTAGGGAGTCTAAAACTAGAGAGTATAGGTTTAAGGAGAGGGGGAGAGATACAAAAGATGGGCAATTTTTTTTCACACAGAGGGTGGTGAGTTTTTGGAACAAGCTGCCAGAGATGGTAGTAGAGGCGGGTACAATGTTGTCTTTTAAAAAACATTTAGACAGTTACATGGGTATGATGTATAGAGAGATGTGGGTCAAACATGGGCAATTGGGACTAGCTAAGTGGTTTAAAAAAAAAGGGTGGCATGGACAAGTTGGTCCGAAGGGCCTCTTTCCATGCTGTAAACCTCCATGACTGATTTTATTATCTCCTGAATATTTTGAATGTCAAAGTTTGTTTGTTACTCCTATGAAATGCCTTGGGATGAGAAGAAGCGTGACAGAAGGATTTAACTGTTTTTTCCTTCTACTCAAAAAATGGTGACAGTCAGGAAGACCGTCTTTAATGGTAAAGACTATCTTTAACGATGAAGATCATGGGAGAGGTGGCTGCTTTTTATTGTTCAAGGTGATCATTTTTTGGCACCTGCACGTGGTGTAGATTTTACTGCCACATGTCCGCCGGGCATGGTTCAGTTACCAGCTTGGGGCACTGTCTGTGTGGAGTTTGCACCTTCTCCCTGTGTCTGCATGGGTTTCTTCTGGGTGCTCCGGTTTACTCTCAAACTCCAAAGATGTGCGGTTTAGCTCGAATGACCGCGCCAAGTTGCCTTTGATGTCCTGGGGTGTGTAGTTTAGAAGGATTAGTGGGATAAATGTGTGGGGATAGGGCCTGGAGTGGGATTGTTGTCAGTACAAGCTTGATGGGCCGAATGGCCTCCTTCTCCACTGTAGGGTCTCTAAACCTCGACGTTATGCAGTATGGATATGTCCTTGGGAACCCAAGTATGGTGTCGCAGAGTAGGCCCATACTTACAGAGACTGCATGGTGTGAATGAATTCTGTCAGTTTTTGTTCTGTTACGCCTCTGTGAACTGCTCGTGACCATACTGTATCAGTGAGAGTAATTGGGCTATTTCATTATCAAACAGATATGAATGGAGCTATACAGTGGCTATTGGATAGATTTTTGCAACAAAATTCAAAACCAATCTCTGCTACTGCTATCTGTAGTCCTACTGTAAGTTACCCTTGGTCAGGCTTCACAGAGTGCATCGGAAGAGAGAATGTTGATCCCAGTATGAAAAGAAAGACAGGAATCTTCTTTTAATTTCAGGTGGAGAACAAAGCAGAACCTGGACTATTGCTTTTTAATGATGTATGCTCAACTGAAGGGCACTTATTATGTACAGGTAAGCTCGTTTTAGGTATCTCCTCTTTTAGACAGAGCTCTTTTAGTTGAAACAAAATTTGTATTGATCAGAGCTTAGCAGGACAGTGTCCTGGAGGCCTATGTAGCAACTGGTTTATAGCTCTTAGGAACCTTTTGATCAATTATGTATTGATTTGTCCATTCTAAAAGTTTCAGGCAGCAATTATATCATCACCCTGAGTTGTTAAAATAATAATATTGTTTTTCGCAAGCACTTAGCCAGAACATAATGTGTTATTGCATCCAAAGAACATTATCAGAATTCCCAGCATTTGAAGATAATATTTTGGTAATATGATTCTGTATGCGCCTGGAAGGTCTTTTCAAGACACATTTGTGTTTATTCCAACACTACAACACAATGGCAGACAGTGCAAAGGAGACCATTCAGACCATTGCCTCTGTGCCAGCTCTTTGAAGTAACCCCTTTTTATTCTCCTTTCATCTCCCTAAGCTTGTAGATTTGTCCATTTCAAATACTAATCCTACTTCCTTTTAAATGTTACTCTTGAAGGTTCATCCATCACTCTTTCTGGCAGTGCATTCCACATCACCATACGTCATTGAAGGGAAAAAAAAACCCTCACTTCCCTTTGGTTATTTTGTCAGTGTTATTTGCACCAGTGTGGTTGATGATTAACTGCCCACTGAAATGACCTAATAAGCCACTCAAATGTATTCAAGAAGGCAGCTCACCGTCACCTTCTGAAGGATATTTAGGCATGACTTCTAAATGGCCTTTCTATTGGCACCCAATCCGTGAATGAATTAAAAACTAAACTTTGTCACGTTTTTCTCTAATATGAAGAGCTTGCTGAAAACTTGGTTTTGCTTCTTGTTGATACACAAGAACTATGACATAATTATTTTGTCCATATTCCTAACTTTTTCTTGGCTAAAACCTCACAGTTTAGAAATAGACCATTTGACCCAATTGAAGTTTATTTATTAGTGTCTCAAGTAGGCTTACATTGACACTGCAATGAAGTTACCATGAAATCCCCTAGTCGCCACACTCTGGCGCCTGTTCAGGTACACTGAGGGACAATTTAGCACGGCCAGTGCACCTAACCAGCACGTCTTTCAGACTGTGGAAGAAAACTGGAGCATCCGGAGGAAATCCACGTAGACATGCCAGAATGTGCAAACTCCACATGGTGACCCAAGCCAGGAATTGAACCTGGGTTTCTGGTGCTGAGAGACAGTAGTGCTAACCACTGTGCCGCCCCAATCAGTTTGAGCCAGTGTGTATGCTCCATCTGTATCCTCACCCCACCTTACTTCATCTCGCTCTCTCATTTTATTTCAATTTTTTAGAGTTCATTTTTCTTCCCATCGATATTTTGCAAAATCCTGAGTAACATCACCACCTAAGCTTTCTAACTACAAATGATCTTTAGGAAAATGTGTTGATAACATTTCGAACTTCAGAGGAAATTTGCAGGCAACCTAGCAGAAGCTTTGGGCATGATATCTGACATAGATATTGATATTTGATTTAATTCTTGTGGATATAATATGAAGGAAGACTGCCTGAATAACTAGCTTTTCTTAAAATATAAAACACCCCTTTTCCCCTTTCCAATTCCATTTCTTAATTGTTCTCACCCCACCCATCTTTCTTTGAAAATAAACCACAAGCACCTTGTTCCCTCCAGACATCATCTGAGTGACGATATTCTCTGCTTATCTTCCACTATAAATATTTGGAATACAGTATAACACTGGATCGTGGGGAGACTGTGGGCTAATGGGATACATTTTGAATCGTCCTAGCACAGATGATGATGGGCTGAATCGCCCCCTTTCTGTAATATGATGATGAAAAGTGATGTGAGAAAGCTTACAATGAGCATCTTCAGTTAATTTGGTTAATGGGCATAGCACCTGAAGGAGCCTGATGATCCGTACGGTATTTTCCCAGTTTAATGATACTTCTTGTTCAACATAACATTTGGCCACGTAGAGTTGAATATTCATTTCAGTCTATGACACACACACACACACACACACACACACACACACACACACACACACACACACACACACACACACACTACAGGGTTATTAACTGAAATGTGAGCTTCTGTTTCCTTTTTGCACTTAGTTGGAAGATGATATCGTTGTGAGACCCAATTATTTAAGCACAATGAAGAATTTTGCACTGCAGCAGCCGTCTGAAGAGTGGATGATCTTGGAATTTTCCCAGCTGGGATTTATTGGTAAGCATCCGGATGATTAGCATTGAGACAAATAATTCAACGGGTTGCCTCATCGCCTTAAGTTTTCTATTCCTTCTACAAGTCCATGTTTGGATTGTCCTCCTCACAAAGCCTGATTGTATAATATAATATATATTGTAATATATATAATGTATACATACGTAAAATATATGATATACTTAGTAACCTTGATAGTGCCTAGCAGTAAAAGTAAAATCTTTCATAAGAATATAACTATATAAACAAAATTAGGCATACTGCACCTCAAGTCTGCTCTGCCATTCAATAAAATCATGGCTGAATCTTTATCATACTTTGCCTTCCCATTCTACATCCAATATCCCTTCGTTTGCTTTGTGTCCAAAAATCTATTGATGACAGTCTTGAATATACTCAATGATCCAAATTCTTCAGGGTTATGGGTCAGGGTGGGACAATTCTATAGGTTCACAGCTCTCTGAGTGAAGATATTTCTTCTCAATCTGAAATGGCCACCTCTTATCTATGAACCCTAGTCCTAAACCACTAAGCCCAGAGAATAATCAGTTGAAACAGAAATGTGAAGGAATGCTTTTAGTTACATCCCTCGTAGAAAATAAGACCTTGGACAGCTATAGGGCCCTTCATGGATTGGGGTATTCCAAAGCACTTTACAACCAATGAAATGTAGTCCCTGTTGAAGCGGAGGAATCATGGAAGTAGATATATGCACAGCAAGCTCCCAAAAGCAACAATACGATCAAGACTAGATGATCAGTTTAAGCTTTTGGTTAAGAGATGGATATTGGCCATAACACTAGGAAAGATGAACTCCTCTGCACTTCTTTGGAAGGCATAATGTGGAGATGCCAGCATTAGACTGGGGTAAACACAGTAAGAAATCTCACAAAACCATGTTAAAGCCCAACAGGTTTATTTGGTAGCAAAAGCCACTAGCTTTCGGAGCGCTGCTCCTTCGTCAGCTAAGTGGGAGTCTGTTCAGAAACAGGGCATATAAAGTTACACACTCAATTTACAAAATAATGATTGGAATGCGAGTCTTTACAAGTAATCAAGTCTTAAAGGTACAGACCATGTGAGTGGAGAAAGCATTAAGCACAGGTTAAAGAGATGTGTATTGTCTCCAGACAGGACAGTTAGTCAGATTTTGCAAGCACAGGCAAGTCATGGGGGTTACAGATAGTGTGACACAAACCAAAACCGTTACTTTGTAAATTGACTTTGTATCTTTATATGCCCTGTTTATGAACAGAACTCCCACTTACCTAACGAAGGAGCAGCGCTCCAAAAGCTAGTGTCTTTTGCTACCAAATAAACCTGTTGGACTTTAACCTGGCGTTGTGAGACTTCTTACCTTCTTTGGAAGGTGCAGTGGGATCTTTTGATTCCACCTGACCGGCCACATGGGGCCTCAATTGACCTTCAGCACACCAGAATGATAGGGACTGGGATAGCTTGATCTTGGGTTCGGATGTAGCTCGGCACAACATCGAGGGCCAAAGGGCCTGTACTGTGCTGTACTGTTCTATGTTCTATTTAATCTGAAAGGTGGCACCTCCAATAATGTGGCACTCACACAGCACTGTACTCGAAATGTCAACCCAGAATTTGTGCTCATTCCTGGAATGGGGCTTCAACTCCCAACCTTTTGACCTGTTAAATTTTTTACGCCATCTTTAAAGTTACAAAACCAATGCTCAGAATGGACCTGGGCAAACCCAAATCCATTCCTTGCTTGCTCCAAAAACCAATTTCAAAATCCAGTTGAATCCAATTCATGTTCCCCACAAGAGAGATAAACAACATCCGAGCTAACAAGATAAGGCATTGCACCCCATCTTGGGCTTGATCTTAGCCAAAAGCCCACAAAGCGATCATGGTTTCACCTGTTTGACTCTGAGGCAAGTGTGGTATCCAGTGAAACACAGCACACAGCAGGACTGGAGAATTGCTTACATCCCTCAGTTTCTCCATCCTCTTGGAATGTATAGCCTTTTAATTTTGGTGTTAGCTGATCGTTAATTCATTCTTCATCTTCTGTTGTGACCTTCTCGAACTTGATGCTGCCCTGCTTTCTGTATGAATTTAATTTCAGAGCAATGTTCCCTTTTGATCTGCCTTCAGCAAAAAAATGCTAAGGCACTGTATTTATCAAATTGTTTTCTTTGGATGATTGGTTAAAGTTGAGAAGTTTTAAATGTTCCTATTTATAAATAGTTTGGTGCTGTATAGTTAGATGGCCGATATTTGTCCTTCAAACAAAATCACCAAAGCAGATAATCTGGTCATTATCACATTGCTGCCGCTACATTACAATAGCGACTATACCTCACAATCACTTCATTGGCTGCATTTTGGTACATGCTGAGGTTGTGAAAGGTGCTATTATCAGTGCAAGTTATTTTATTCTTTATTTTGCGCTATTTAACTTCAGAGGTGGTGCTACCAATATGCAGCAAAGTGCTTTGCTTATTGAACGGACTTCTGAAATTTGCTTGGGTTTTTGTGGCTATTTTGGAAACCACGATTCCATCAGGCGATAGTTAAAGTGCTTGAGAAAAGTCCATTTTGTACAATTAAATGGAATTATGAGACCTTCTTGGACTTTTTACCAGTGCTTTGGAGAAAATCATTCTGCAATTCCATCTGTTCTGCATCGAAAACACGAACAGATTTAGTGTAGCACCAGTTTTTTTTTAAAACAAGGTAGTTTTTGGTGTGGATTACAATGAGAGGAAGCAGTAGGTAGGAAGTACCCACATAGTACATTTTCTGAGCTATTGTGAGGATCTTAATTCTAGCACTTTAGCCACCAAACCCAACAAGGTTCCTTGCTGAGATGCAGCAGATAACTAAAATTTGTCCGCCATTGTCGCTGTTTAGGGGAGTCTAAAAATGAAAACTGTCAGGAAGGTGCGGTGCAATTTGCTTCCTGTCCATTAGCGCTTAAGATCCCACAATGATTATCTGCAGTTGCCCATGTCCGGGCTGAAATCTTCCAGGATGTGTTGTGGCTGCAATTGGCAAGATAAGGAAACGTAAAATAACAAGAGTGAAACGTCCTGAGCTGTTCAGTAAAGATGTTTTCTTTGTATTTGGGGATAAGCTGTTACTGATCAGCCATGATCGTGATATCTGAACAACTAAGTTTCATTCCCCGTTGTTTTCATATAGGCCTTTATTTTTACAAACTCACGCCAAGTCTTTCTAAAATACAGGCAAGCTATCTGCTGTATTTCCTAAACCCGATCCTGAACTTGTATTTGGGCAGATACGCTGTCTCAGTTCCTAAAGAGTTAAAGAAAGTGTCAGATCAGCTGCGTTCCTGTGAAATGAACTGCGTTGATGTTTCAGTGGTGTTCCTGGAATTGGTTGAACTATTTTAAACGTCTTGTAGCTGATAAACTATTGCGCTAATGGGATAAATTAACTAGAGGTAATTGTCAGGAGTTGAGTATCGGAATGAGATTCTTTTTGTTGCTGTACTGTTCTTGTTTGTGAAGCAGGTCTACATTTTCCAAATTGTCTTCCCCTGATTGCAGTCAGTAAAAAGTATAAAATGGATTTAATATATGGGTAATTGAAAACATCTATTGATTATATGATTGAATAATAAAATGCTCAGATTCAGGATTGCTACCATTTCTATGATGGATTAATCTTACTTAATGCACATTTGTTGTTTTACAGGCTAGTGTGCTCATGTTTTGCTAACTAAACCCCAATTGATTTGATTGTATTTTTCATCCAGTATACCTGTTATTTGTCCAACAAGTGAACCTGTAATAAGAGGGAATTCAAAAATGTAATTGGTTTTCTAGCATAAAGAATCTAAATTAAATACAATGTGTGTGTGCACGGTGACCAAATTGGCATCATGGCCTACATATTGGGAACCCTGTCCTTTTATAACTGGTCCCTGCACCCAGAGTAACAATAACTTGCACTTAAAAATAGCACCTTTAACATAGAAAACCATCCCAAGATTGTTCGCAGAAAACATTATCAGATGAAAGTTACTCCCAAGCCAAAGTACTTTCAGAACAGGTGACCGAAAACTTGGTCAAAGAAACAGGTTTTAAGGAATGTCTTGAAAAAGACGGACTGGAAGGTTTGGAATCATTCTGTACAAGCACCTGAAGGAGAACTGTATTATAGTTATGAAGGTCTGAGTGGAACATAAACACTAGAATGGACAGAATGGCCTACTTCTGTGCTGCAAATTCTATGTTCAGAAGATGACCATCTGGTCTAATGTGCCTGAAAATAGCTCCTTGAAAGAGCTATTCAATTAGTCCCACTCCCTGCTCTTTCCACTTATCCCTGTATTTTTTTTTGTTTTTTTTAAAGTACATATTCAATTACTATTAAATCTGCTCCCACTGTGCCTTCCAGGTGATAACAATGCACCATGTAATGAAAAACTTCTCATCTCCCTCTGATTCTTCTGCCAATTACCTTCAGTCTATGCCCTCATGCAACTGACCTACCTGCCACTGGAAATAATTACCCCTTATCTATTCCATCAAGATCTCAGCTGTGGCTCAGTTGGTAGCTCATACAGCTCTGAATCATCTTCAAGATGATATACAACTGCTGTTTTTGGGTTCAAGGACAAAAATAAAAGCAAAGCTATCACTCCAGTGGGGCACTATCAGAGGTGCTGTCTTTCTGACAAAGTGCTAAACTGAGCCTCCATCTTCCCTTCAGGTTGAGGTAAAAGATCCCTTGTTAAAAAAAAAATGAAGAAGAGCAGGAGCAATTATCTCCCCGTGTGTGGGAAAATATTTATTCTTCACTCAGCATCATAAAACAGATTGCCTGGTCATTATCACACTGCTGGTTGTGGGAGCTTGCTGTGCACAAATTGACTGTCGTATTTTCTGTCATGTGGAGATGCCAGCATTGGACTGGGGTGGGCACAGTAAGAAGTCTGACAACACCAGGTTAAAGTCCAACAGGTTTATTTGGTAGCTCGAGCTTTTGGAGCTCTGCTCCTTCATCAGATGAGTTTTCTATGTCACAAGAGTGACTGGACTTACTTCATTGGCACTTTTCAAAACCTCTTGCAATATTGAGCACGTCTGCTTAATCTTCTCTGCTTTAAGGAAATTAATCCGGACCATCTCTCATCCCTCCATCTCTTCTGGATTACGTGTAGGTTATGAACACATAATCACCAATTAAATGAAAGTAGCTTAAAACAAAAGGATGTGAGTGAATATTTTCTGAGAAAAAGAATCTTCCCCTACAGATCAATATTTGCATAAAAAAAGGATTAACAATTCAGAAAGCTGTTCAAAATGTCAACCTCCTATTGCTTTCAGATGTGTTACCAGCTGTATATTTCTAGTTTTTATTTAAGGTGGAAGAAAACTAATAGCAGCTCACTATCACCTTCCCAAGGGCAATTAATACTTGTCAGCAGGATCCAAAACCGATAACTGAAAATAAAAATGGTCATTGTCACTTTTGCTGCTACCAGCTTTTAACTTCCAGATTTTTTTTTAAAGAATCTGAATTCACACCCTATGTTTGAATGGAATCCAATCACTACAATTGTTCTTCAGTCCTCCCATGCTTGTCCCTTGTCATTCAATGGCAGTAACATTGCTGAATCCCCCACCATCAACATCCTGGGGGTTATCATTGACCAGGAGCTGAACTGGACTATACATATAAATACTGAGGCTACAAGAGCAGGTCAGAGTCTAGGAATCCTGTGGTAAGTAATTCACTTTCTGACTCCCCAAATCCTGTCCACCATCTACAAGGCAAGTGTCAGGAATATAATAGAATAGCTTCCATTTGCCTGGATGGCCACAGCTCCAAATACATTTCAGAACCTTGAGATCATCCAGAATAAAGCAGCCACTTGATTGGCACCCCTTCCACAAACATTCACCACCACCTCCACCACCAACGCACAGTAGCAGCAGTGTATATCATCTATAAGATGCACTGCAGGACCTCACCAAGTCTCCTTAGACAGCGCCTTCCAAACCCACAACAACTGCCATCTAGAAGGATAAAGGTGTCAGATACATCACCACCTGGAGGTCCCCTCCAAGCCACGTACCATCCTAACTTGCATTGTTATGCTTTCACTGTCACTGGGCCAAATTCCTGGAACTCCCTCACTGACAGCACTGTGGATGTACTTACATCACGTGGACGTCAGCCGTTCAAGAAGGCAGCTCCCCTCCAACACCTTCTCATGGGCAATGAATACTGGCCTCACCAGCAAAGCATACATCCCTTGAATGATTTTTTAAAAAATCATGCAAAGCTATAACAGTTTTGAGAATTTAATACCTTAGGAGAAGCCAGTTAAGAAAAGGGATAGCTAATTGTGCTGGTAGGATGAGACAAAATAAGGTAGGAAGAGACTCATATGGAGTAATAAGCACCAGCATGATCCTTTTGGACCAAGTGTCCAGTTTCTGTGCTGTATGTTCTATGTTACTCAATATCTTGAGTCTCTATACCTCTTTCTGCACCAATTTACTTGTACGTTATTTGTCCCGTGATGATCTGGGTTCCCACAGACTCTTACTTCATATTCCTCTATACACAGGACCAGACAAGATACTCTAGCCTCACAATCTGCCCAAGCCATGTATTTACCTTATAGACAGGTGAAGTTTTTGATTTCCTTTTTACGTATATTGCAAAAAAAAATACTTGCTGAATAGTTTTGTCCGAACTACCATCAAAGCTAACCATCCACTTCAAAACCAGACAGGCCAGTAATTGTGGTAGATTATTTTTGAGGCTTTTTCTTAAAACGAAAGGAAGACTGACACCTTAAGAATGCACCTATCCTTTTTTTTCTGAAGAAGGCCCTTATTGAAAGCTGTGTGTCTCAATACTGAGGATGAAAGTGACTTATGGAATGTGGTAGCAAACTACGAGTAGTAAACATCTTTGTTCCTGGTGAAGGATTCCCTTTCATAGTCTCTCACTCCTGGTTTTTGTGATTGTATTTTTTTTCCTTGTTAATTCATCTTGTAGACTCATTCAAGCGAGGAGAGTTCTTTGCCTCAGCATGTTACATGTTTTGGGAGATTTATGAACTCAGTTGTTGAGTGTATTGAGTGTGAAATTGTTTTATTCTCTGTAAACCTGCTGCTGAGGTTGTCTAACGAATATACATTAGGAACAAGAATGGGCCTTCAGTCCCTCATGTCTGCACCGTCATTCAGTCAGATCACACTAAACACGATCACAACTCAATTCACTTGTCCTTTGCTCCATACCCTTTGGTATTCTCACCAAAAATATTTTAATCTCAGTCTTAAAAATTATGCTTGATTCCCAACATCCACAGTCTTTCAGAGGAGAGAGTTTCAAATTTCCATCACCCTTTGTGTGAAAGGAGTGACCTCACTCCTGAAAGGCTCAATGGGCTGAATGGCCACTTTCTGCACAGTAGAGACTCTATGATCTTACTGAATGGCAGAGCAGGCTTGAGAGGCCAAGCGGTCTGCTCCTGCTCCTAATTCATAAATCCCAATGGCTCATTAATTAGAGGAGGTAGGCGGCCGTCCTTACCAATCTGGCTCTATAATTGACTCAGCCCCACCACTAACCTGCATAACTCAGAAATAGCTCAGCGAGCCATTCGATCGGGTAATGAGGAGATGGACAATAAGTGCCAATTGACATCCATATCCTGAGAATGAGAAAGAAAACTATTGCTGTAGCCTGACCAGGGCATCTTTCACCTTAACGCAACTTCATGGGATTTTAATTCAACTAAGCTGGCAACGTACCCCAGCATCCCATTAACTTTGCCTTTCCTTCCAATGAAGAACAAATTCCTTCACCACCTGCGGTTTGTTATTTGGCACTGCTGAGCTATATTCAGATTAGATTCCAATGAATGTCTAATTAAACATAATACTTGTAAAGTTGCTAATTTTATGTTGATCAAGTCAATGCTACATGATCTTTATGGCTCTTAGTGACGTGTTGTAGTCCAATTGTGAAACAAAAAGTTATTACGATATTAGGAGAACAGCTGGAGGTGTGTCTTAAGAATTCACAGCAGCTGTTTCTTTGTTTTAAAATAATGAAAAAGTACAATGTATTTGACACTGATGTGTGCTGTACAAAGACAGCAAGAAAGATTAGATGCAAGAAAAATCTGACTTCTGTTTAATCCCCATTTTGTCTGAGAATGTGTCAAAACAGTGCACAAGCTTTCAAGACACCTCAAATAGATAACTGATTCATCATTCACTGATTGTCATTTTTATTTAGTGTTGTCAAGATTATCACTACAGGTATGTTTCTTTGTGACTCTGCTCCGCCTCTCCCTCAGCTTTATCCTTGCAACTTTCCTCACTCATCCAAGCTTTCTCTTCCTCAGATTCTAGCCTTTTATGCAATGTTCCTTCACTGAACTACTGACAGCCAAATTTCCCCAACTCTTTGGTCACTGTTCCTAATTTCCCCTACGTGGGAATGGGGCACGATCTTACCAGCTCCCCATGCCGTTCAATCAGTGTGGCGAGCCGGGAAGGTGGTGTGAGGGGCCAAAAATCCTATTTGCGGCTCTTTCTGTCTGGGCCCTTTTTACTGGCAAGCCTATTAACATAGAATTGACTATATTAACATCTACTTAATGGAAGAATTTTTAAAAATAAATAGACGCACTAGAGCAAGTATAAGGTTACAACAGTCAGGAAATACTGAACACTCTGAAGCTCTTTCCTCGAGAAGAAAAGCTGAGACTGACTGGTCTAAGATTATAGTAGGGTATATGTTTCCACTCATGGTCAAGACCAAAACTAGGGGCAATAAATATAAATGTGATAAATAACAACTCAATAGGGAATTTGGGAGCAATTTCTTCATGCAGTGGAGTATTGTGCCTAATTTAAGAAGAATATGAAGGTTTTATAGAGGTTACAGCAAAGGTTTGCTATAATGGCTCCAGGAATGAGGGATTATAGTTGCAGGGATTGTTATGGTTCAGGTCAGAAATTCCAGTATTTTATGAAGCCCGTCTGGATCATAAGTTTTGCATCTTGTATTTGGCTAGGATAAGCATGATAGGTTTCACCTCGGGTATGATTCGAATAACCCACTAGGGAACTTTTATTAAATGATGTTTAAGAATATAGTTAACATGTATAGTAAGAATATTAGCAATAACAGTTATCAATTATAAACAAAACCAAACCACAATAACATATAACCCTTAACAAATATATCTATGAAGTTCCAATCAAACAAAAATTTTGTTTACACAAAACCCTTCCACAGGTTTAACACAGCAAAGACTAATGCTCACGTGATACTGGAACCAAGTCCTTTGGCTGAATTCTGCAGTTCTCTTTATAGACTCAGAACAGCTTCCCGGAACACCAGGTAGAGACTCTAGTCAAGCCACCAACAGTAGATTTTCTACTCCAGGAAGTCTTTCAGCTAACCAGCACAATTTCTCCAAAAGCAGGGAGAGACAGAGAGACACTGCTTTCACTCTGATGTCCACTCCCTTCTAAAATTAAAACCTGCAGCTCAGAACTGAAAATGGAAGAGCGCCAGTCAGCTGACTGGCAAACATTCTTCCTCCTGACCATGCAGGGTCATAAAACTAATTCCCAAAGTAAAAATAAACAAACCCCCATTTAAACCACTGAAGGAGAGCAATAAAAAGACTCCTCATAGACAGCTCGGCGATAATTGCATCAGCTTTGGATGTGAGCTACAGAGAACATGATTTCTTTTAAAAACTCTTAAAGGTACACTAACATCACATGATATGCTGGAAAAGCTACTGTCCTTTGAACAGAAGAGGCTCAGAGGAGATTGATAGAGATGTTAAAATACAGCATTTAAAGAAGCACTCTTTACAATGACAAAAGGGTCAATAACCAGGTGGCACAGATTTAAGGTGATTGGCCAAAGAATCAAAGATGACATAAGACAAACCTTTGATATCAAATGCATGGTTAGAATTTGGAATGCACTGCCTGATTGGGTGGTGGAAACAGATTTGGTCATAGCATTCGAAAGGACGTTAGTGATATTCTCTCCTTCAAGTACTTAACTGGGATGTGGCCAAAAAAATGGAGTGGGAGTAACTGGATAGTTCTACAAAAGAGCCAGCACAGACTGAAATGGGCCAAATGGCAGGCTGCACTGTATTATTGTATGATTCTATGGTTACAATGTGGAATTCAGTGCCTCGGAAAGTATTTGAGGTGAATCCTGTTTGTGGATTTAAGAGAAAGCGAAACAAAACACCTGAGGGAGAAAGGAATAGAAGGCCAGTAAGATCAGACGAGGCTTGTGTGAAGTTTAAGCACTGGTATGAATCAGTTGGCTGGAATAGTCTGTCCCCCTGCTGCAAAAGTTGTGTAATTTTGTACTCAGCTTGGAATATTCTTCTCTAGTTAATTCTGGTTTGGTTTTTTTTTTGCCCTGCTTTCCCCACCCTAGCCGGTGTTGATTTTGACATCTGCGATCGGGAGTTTTGTCACACCGCACACTCAATGAGTTTGTCATCGCACCAGCTGTTTGAGTGGGAGGGAAAGAGGAGGACTTACAATCTGTCTCAGCCTCACGACAATGGAGAGCTACCCTTCGGGGAACAAAGCAGCCAGGGCTGAAAGCCATGGAAATGTGTTCGACTTGTTCATTCATTCAACCCACCAGGGAGTGCTCCATGAAACTGACTAAACTGATGGTAGATAAAGGGCCAGATTAGCCAATACTGCGTTGTTGTAACAAAGGCTATTATTAGTGTAGTGAACAATATTTAGATGGAATATAATTCCGTTGCTTTGTGTCTAATTTTTAGCATAAGGTGCAGTTAACAGTACTTTGAAAGTGCAGTTTCTAGTCTATTCCCATCACAAGCACCCACATAATCAATAGTGACAGTTAACTGAAAAACAAAGGATTAGTGCAGATATATATCATGTTAAATAATTATTTGAACTGGTATATTTTCCTCAACACAATTGCATCTCTGTAACTGGCTTGGCAGCTTCAGCACGGGTCTATTGATGTGGTCAGCAATTTGTTTCTCCCGAGTTGAGCACAGCAATTTTTTAACTGAACGCCCCCGACAACAAGTGATTGCTGAGCAGCATACAGATTGGAACAAGCTCGACATTGGTTCCATCCGGTTGAAAAGCTGCAGTATTCCTTGTGTTCTTGTTTGCTACCTTAATTTGGGGAGAGAAAGCTGACAAGGGTTTCGGTTTTGGAGGGCGTGACACCTGTGACTTTTCTGGTGCGAGTTCAAATTTCAGAATAAAGTCTTGACACCAGTGATCGCTACCTCGCTGTTCAGAACGTCAAATGCTCATTTTTAACACTAGCCCAATCTCTGGAATTCACACTCTGATAAATCTCCCTGCCTTTCTACCTCTGACCTCCTTGAAGGTGTCACATAAAACCCCAGCTTTTTGACAAAGCTTTTGGTCACTTGTACTAATAGCTCCTTATGTGACACTGTCACTTTTTTTCTGATTACTTTCCTGTACAGTGACTTGATAAGCTTTTCAATGGGCTTCAGCTTGAGGGAAAATTGTCTCAACATTCCAGGAGGGCCCTGAGTGAGCGATGCATTGCTGCTGGTGCTATCTTTAGAATGAGATATCTGCCTCTTTAGGTAGATGTACAGTAGGTTCTGTCTGTATAGCGTGCAAGAAACAATACTTTTCACTTTGTAGAATGCATGTGACAATAATAAATCAATTTTTTAAAAAAATCCCATAGCTCTTATAACAAAGAGAGGGTGTCGGTCATGGTCTTCCAGCCAATGTTTATCCTTTAACATATTTTTAAAAAATGATCTGGTCATTATCACTTTGCTGTTTAAGTGATCTAGCTGCATGCATATTTGTTGTGGCATTTCCTACTTTATAACATTGACTTTTTTATTTTATGGAATGTGGACATTTCTTGTCCATTCCTAATTGCCCTTGAGAAAATGACAGTGACGTTTTATATAGTGGAACAGGCTCGATGGGCCATGTGGTCTACTGGTCATCCTGGTATGTGTGTTCTTGTATTGATGGAAATTGCATCATGTCAGGTGGTAATGCCGTTGCACTCAAAGTAATTGCCGTATAGGTACTGCCCATGGTTGGAACCTGAACATTATTATGGTTATTTTGTCAGTCAATGATTTATCTCCCAGGATTTACAATAAATGTTTAGGGAAAGGAATGAATGTGGCCGTTACATTTCAGCTAGCCAATCTGTGTGATAGAGTGCATTACTCAGTCTCTGACTGTGACTCGCATCCTATTTCTTTCTTTTCTCTCTGTCTCCCTTTCCTCTCTCTCTTTCTCTTCCCTCACTGCAAATTATCTATCCAATTACAACTTGGCCCTGCTGATAATGTTTCCTTGAACAGATTGTTGCCCACTCTGAGTAGCTAAATCTACACTGCTTGTTCACAGTCTGTCTTCTGAACTTGCCCATAGCCCTGTGCGGTTTGAAAATGTGTCAGACACATTCCAAGTGAATCTGTCCATGAGGCTCAGAAAGAGACAGTTGTTTACCCAGCTCTCCAATCATGTACCTTCTCATTACCACAAGGCACAGGTGCCAGCTACACTATATTAAAAACTGGCACTGCATAATTGATAGTTTATATTTACTAAATGATAATAGTAGATATTAACAGTATTTTGGGTCATTTTCTCTAGGAAAAATGTTCAAATCACTGGATCTAAGTCTGATTGTGGAGTTTATTTTGATGTTCTACAAGGACAAGCCCATTGATTGGCTGCTGGACCACGTTCTGTGGGTTAAAGTCTGTAACCCAGAAAAAGACGCAGTAAGTGCAACTACTGACATGGTTTATAGATCCAGATGTTTATTCTTGAGCATGCAACCCACTAACAACAACTGTGTTGTTAGTTCTCTGCTGAAAGTTTTATTAGGAGTATGGTTTTACCTTGATACCAGAAACCCTTCACTATCTCAACCCAACCACCACCCTAAACATTCGTTCATTCCCTCCACTACCAACATACCGAGTCAGCTGTGTGCATCATCTACAAGGTGCACTGCAGAAATTCACCAAGACTCCTTCAACAGCACCTTCCAAATCTGCAATCTCTACCACCTAGAAGGACAAGGGCAGCAGTTGCATGATAGCACCACCACTTGCAAGTTCCCCACAAGCCATCCTCCTGATCTGGAAATATATCGCTGTTCCTTTACTGTCACTGAGTCAAAACCCTGGAAAACTCTTCTTCACAGAACTGAGAGTGTTTCTACACCACCTAGACTACAGTGGCTCAGGAAGGCAGCTCACCATATTCTCACTGGTGTGCTCAACTGATTTCAATCTTAAATCTCCCAGCGTTAATTGTGGGCACTAGCAGGTGGAGTGAAAAATCAGCCAGAGATCCTGCTCCTGATCTCTCCCAACTGGCCGCTGAAAATTCTCAATGTGTGGATGTTGTGTGAGGGCAGGATTGATCTTGGCTGTGAAGTTTTATCACTCACCAATTCCTCTTTCAGCATTCTCCAGGCCCAGCCCAAGGTGTTGATTAGGCTGTGGACACTGGATGTGGATTGTATAAAAAGATTGGCTATTTGAATGAGAAATTATACAAACATTCACGGGCTGCTAAAAACTCTATGGCCCATTCAACCTGTCCCACCCAATTGTGATGCCTTGCATTATAGTGTATACATTCTGCACCCTACCCAACCATCATGTAAACCTATGCCAATTTTGAGTATGGGGATATCTGAGAAATTGTTACATTGCATCCAGGTGATCAAAACAGTGCAGAAGATCACTGTTAGCCTAATTTCCTTGAAGTACCTACTTTTTTTTAAGAAGACAATGTCTACCACAGCCAGAATCCCGTCCAGCTCTCACTCAAAGTTTGAGCCAGCTTCCCCTGTTCAAAATGGCAACCTGTTCCAGAGGTCCATTATTCTCCAGGAAAATAATTACCTCCTAATAGCCACTTCGGACCTTAACTTAAAATTCTGACCTTTGGTCCTTCCTTACCTAATTAATTGGGAGTCTGCACCCAAGGAGTCTTGCTCCAGAATGAGGGAGCAAGAAAACTACAATCCTCTGTCATCTGTCAAGATGAAACTTCATTTGACGAACATGTTGAGGGCTGGTGGATGATTTTTAAGGCATTACTATCCATGATATTAAGGATGCTTGTGAATCAAGTCAGCAGCAAAACTCCCCATAGTAATTTATATTCAGATTGTAGCTGCACTGTTTTAAAACCTCACACATGGTGACTAACTCAGCGGTGGATAATTAATGGTAATCTGAGTGTTCTCACTGCAGGAGGTGAGCACAGGCGTTCTTATTTATGTGACTTTCCTTAATTTCCAATTCCTCATTTGCACGTTTTGGATAAGCACTGTCAATTAGACATGGGCTAATGAAGAGCCTTGTGTCTCAAAACACTTTGTGTGCAGTGAACATCGAGGTGGAACGATCGCAGTTTTAGATAGATGTACACAGACCATTCTGTGCACAACGCGATGGGGTGAAGGGGAAGTTTTCTTTTTGTGTGCCATGCGTTACAAAGGCACGATCTGAAGGAACAGCAGAAGCCGATTCAGTACTCGGTTTCAAAATTGGGTAAATTTACTGAGCTGTGGCAAAGCATAGGGGGAGTAGGACTAACTGAATAGCTCTTTCAAAGTGGTGGCACAGGAAGAGTGAGCTGAATAGTGTCCTCTGTGCTGTATGACTCTGTGATTCTATCACAAGGAGCCACTACCAGAAACAAGGTGGAGTTGACCTGTTTTCTGTCATATTGGTTGAGGGAACAACATTGGCCGGCAAACTGTACAGCACCAAATTGCTCATGAAGAGAGAATTGAAGGACTTCAACATTGACCGATTTATGAAGGGAAAATAATTTTCCGCGTACTCCACCTTTGAAACCTTTTGCAAAAGTAGACTAAAAAAGGCCACAGCACGAGGAGAGCTCCCTACTCATCATTTAGACCCATGGCATCTGTCCAAATCGCTACACTGGATGATGCCTCTGATTTAGGAGATAACGAGAGGTGGATACGGTAGAGGGAGAGAGAGAGAGAGGGGAGGATTGGGGTTGCTTCAAGAACAGAGAGGTTGAGAATGGTCCCTTATGAGGGGAGGTGACAGTGCTTGCTTTTAAAAGGAGAAAAGAGGTCCCCGGGGAGAGAGAAACGTCCCTTTTCGATATTTCACTATCCATTGACCATCTTTTTAATGGATGGTAGTTATTAGTGTATTATTTTAAGGCCCCAGGAAGAGGATGAGGCAAAGTCAGCCACAATAATTGGATGTACAGCAGTGGAGAGTACGGAAGAGGAGTCTGCAGTGGATAAAGTTACAGATAAGTATCTCTAAGGCTTATGAGATAGACGAACAGTTGCTAATAAGGGCATTAAGGCATTAGCAGGATTTGGTGGGAACCGAGCCAGCAGTAGGAAGCTTTGTATATCATATGTAAATGCCTTTTATTCTTTTGCCTTATTTCAAAGTTTCAATTTTGGGATTAAGGCACACAGGAAGTCAGATCAGGAGTGATCAGCCTGCTGTGCCATTCAGTACTATAAGAGCTGATCCTGGGTTCCAACATGCTTTCCTGCCCATGACCCTTGATTCCCTGAGACACCAAAAATCAGTCTCTCCCAATTTTAACTATATTCAATAATCCACAATCCTCTGGGGTAGGTAGAGAATTCCAAAGATTCACAACCCTTTGAGTGAAGTAATTTCTCCTTGCCCCTTAGTCCTAAGTGACTGGTCCCTTATCCCTCAGAACTAGAGGGCACAGTCTCAAAATAAGGGGGGGCAGTCAGTTTAGAACAGAGTTGAGGAGGAACTACTTCTCTCAGAGGGTAGTGAATCTGTGGAACTCTCTGCCCATTGAAGTGGTGGAGGCTACCTCGTTGAATATGTTTAAGTCACGGGTAGATGGATTTCTGATCGATAAGGGAATTGAGGGTTATGGGGAGCAAGGTAAGTGGAACTGATCCACTTCAGATCAGCCATGATCTTATTGAATGGCGGGGCAGGGTCGAGGGGGTAGATGGCCTACTTCTGCTCCTATTTCTTATGTTCTTATCCTGAGTCTGTGCCCCTCACCGTATTTTAGATTCCCCCACCAGCAGAAACAATCCGTATCCACTCTATCAAATCCCTTCAGAAACTTGTATGTTTCAACGAGATTGTTTGTCTTTCTTCTCAGTTCCAGAGAATATAGGCCCAAAATACTCAGCCTTTCAACATAGGACAATCCCCTTCCCAGGAACTAATTTAGTGAATTTTCATTATACTGCCTCCAAAGCAAGTATGTCCTTTATTAATTGTGGAGACCTAAACTGTGCACAGTTCTCCAGATGTGGGGTGGAATTTTGCGAGAATGATTTTAAGTGTCAAGCTAGGTTTTTTTAGGCACTTTTTCTTACCTACTTAGTCATTGAAAAACATGGTGTTGAATGTTTCTAGTTGCTGCAGGCAGCAGGCTTGGTTTAATTAACCAGCTAGCCTGTAGAGGGAGCTACTGCACATGCACAGTTTCTGCAACAGGGGTCTGACAGACAGAGAGCATCAGGCCCCTGCTGCTAAGGCAGCCTGAACCAACCACCCTACCCCCAAAATTGCATGGGTGCGTGGCCGATTGTGAGCCCTATAACATACAGACATCTAGCCCCCCTCCTCACCCACCACCCAGACTGATTACTCCCCCCGCCTCCCCCTCAGTGAGCAGTGCCAAAGTGCCCCTGGGTATTGCACAGCTGCCAGGCTGGTAGTGGCAAGGTGCCAAGCTGGCACTGCCCAAGGGGCACCCCCCCCCCTTGCCCTTGGCCTCCCCAGGTGAGGGGGAGCACAATGGCCTCCAGCTCCACTGGCCAGACCAACACATCTGTTCCCTATTCATGGGGTGCAGGTGTTTTCCTCGCCAGAGAGAACCTTGCTCAGCGAGGCCATAAAGGTGTCACCAGACTCACTAAACACATCTAAGTTAGTTTCATAAAATATTGAAATAAATTATTCAGCCTCTCGCCCATTTCTGGCCCGCCAAAAACCCGGCTCTCGTAAAGCTCTCATGAGAGCTGAGAATTCTGGTGTGATCCTCACCAGCTCTCACGTGATTTTACCGGCTCCCTCCACCCATCGACAGGCGAGGCGAGCTGGTAAAATTCTACCCGTGGTCTCACCAAAACCGGGTACACCTGCAGCAAAACTTCTTTATTCCTGTATTGCAATCCCCTTGTAATAAAGGCCAGTATGCCATTTGCCTTCCTAATTGTTTACTGCATCTGCATGCTATCTTTGTGTTTCCTGTACAAGTACACTCTTTGGATACCAACACTTTCAAGTTTCTCACATTTTAAAAAATACTCTGCTTTTCTGTTCTCATAACCAAAGTGAATATTTTCACACTTCCCTACATTATACTCATCTGCCCACTTACATTGCCTGTCTACAATCCCTTTGCAGTCTCACAGCTTAACTTTCCATCTAGCTTTGTGTCATCAGCAAGTAATAGAAATTGCTATGTCGCTTCATCTTGTAAATAGCTGAGGCCCCAGCTCTGATCCTTGAGAAGCTCACTATCTGCTAATTTAAAAAGAAAACCTCCATTTATGCCCACTCTCTGCTTCCTGTCAACCCATAGGTGCTCCGGTTTCCTCCCACACCCCAAAGATGTGCTATTAGGCTGATTGGTGTAATAAATTGTCCCTAAATTAGTCTTCCCTCAGTGAGGAATGCCATAAGCATAGATAAGGGTCATGGGTGGAGGGGGGACTCGTAATGTTAAAATGGCAGCACGGGCTCGTTGGGCCGAAGGGCCTGTTTCCCAGGCTGTTTCGTTCTTTGTTCTTATATTACTTTGAGTTCCATGAGCACTTATCTTGCCTATTAACCTTTTGTGGAGCACCTTATAGAATGCCTTTTGAAAAGCCAGGTATACTACATCTACTGATTCCCCTTCACCTACCCTATTAGTCATACCCTCAAAAAAACTCTGATTCATCAAACAGAATTTCCTTTTCGTTAAACCATGTTGACCTGTTTTAATCATTCCAATGCTTTTCTAAGTGCATTGTTAACTCTTCCTTAATACTAGTTTCCAGAATTTACATAATGACTGATAATGGGCTTACTGGTCTGTACTACAACAAGATAGCATCTTTAATGCAGTAATATGTCCCAGGATGCTTCAGCGTTGCTATCAAACAAAATTTGACACCTCTTCTAGAATTATTAGGCTTGGTCAGAGACAAAAAAATCTATGGTGCTCTTTAATGATGGAGGGAATTCAGAGCTTTAGACCATGGCAGCTGAAGACACGGCTACCAGTGAAGGAGCAATTAAAATTAGGAGAAGTGCAGAGACTTTGGTCTGAAGGAAGGGGCACAGCGATGGAGGATTTGGAACAGGAAGAGAATTTTAAAATTGGGGCATTGCTGGGCTAGAAGCCAGTGAGAACATGGGTAATGGATGAATAGGACTTGGTGCAAGTTAGGAAAGTCACTACCTGTTCGCACTGTGGTAACTCGATCCTGCTGCATAATGCTTGATTGGCTTGCATTGTTTCTCTGCATTTAGTGCTCTGATGTGGAGATGTCGGCATTGAACTGGGGTAAACACAATAAGAAGTCTCCCACTTCCTTGATGAAGGAGCAGCACTCCGAAAGCTAGTGGCTTGTGCTACCAAATAAACCTGTTGGACTTTAGCCTGGTGTTGTGCGACTTCTTTTGGCAGGACCAATGGGGTGAAGGAATACAATATCAAGGGTAGGAGTCTTAGCTGTGTTGAAGAGCAGAAGGATCTTGGGGTCCGGGTCCATAGGACTCTTAAATCGGCCTCGCTGGTGGAGGATGTGGTCAAGAAGGCATATGGTGTACTGGCCTTCATTAATCGAGGGATTGAGTTTAGGAGTCGGGAGGTAATGCTGCAACTTTATAAGACCCTTGTCAGACCCCACTTGGACTACTGTGCACAGTTCTGGTCACCTCACTATAGGAAGGACGTGGAAGCTATTGAAAGGGTGCAGAGGAGAGTTACAAGGATGTTGCCTGGATTGGGAGGCATGCCTTATGAAGATAGGTTGAGGGAGCTGGGACTCTTCTCCCTGGAGAGACGAAGGTTGAGAGGTGACCTGATAGAGGTTTATAAGATGTTGAGAGGAATAGATAGGGTGGACTCTCAGAGGCTATTTCCCCGGGTTGAAATGGTCGCTACGAGAGGACACAGATTTAAGGTGCGGGGAGGAAAGTACAGAGGGGATGTTAGGGGCAAGTTTTTCACTCAGAGGGTGGTGAGTGAATGGAATCGGCTGCCACCGGTGGTAGTGGAGGCGAACTCACTGGGGTCTTTTAAAAGACTTCTGGATGAGTATATGGGATCTAATGGGATTGGGGGTTATAGATAGGTGTATGGCTTAGTAGGTATAGAAGTGATCGGTGCAACTTGTGAGCCGAAGGGCCTGTTTGTGCTGTAATATTCTATGTTCTATGTTCTTACTGTGTTTAATGCTCTGAAGCAGGCAGTAATAACTCAGCAGCAGACTCCTAGACCAGTATTTCTGGTAAAGCTGGCTCCTTTGCAGATACAACTGATGAAGGAGAGAACTACATTGGCATGATTACCACTAAAGAGGTCTGCAGTTGGCTGCATGGCCCAATTCTATCAGCCTCCAGTGTCTGCACTGTTCACTGCATTTAAAGGTAGATATAGATATTGCTGTTTCCTTGGCTGCAATTCTTACTAAATTAACATGTAGACACAGATGGATGCCAGGAAGGTCAGGTGTACCAACCTATGAGTATTTTACAGGAAAAGAAAGACTTGCATTTCTATAGCACTTTCCACAATCTCGGGACATCCTAATGTACTTTACAGCTAATGAAATATTTTTTACTGTAATGTAGAGGAACACAGTGGGAATTGTATGCACAGCAAGATCCCAGCAAGGGTGACACAGTAGCACAGTGGGTTAGCACTGCATACCTCACAGCGCCAGGGTTCAATTCTGGCCTGTCTGCGTGGGTTTCTCCAGGCGCTCCGGTTTCCTCCCACAGTCCAAGTGTGGATTGGCCATGCTAAATTGCCCCTTAGTGTCCCAAGATGTGTGGGTTAGATGGATTAGCCATGATAAATGTGTGGGGTTACAAGGATGAGGCGTTAAGTGGACTTGAGTAAGATACCAAAATTCACTGGATTCTGGGATGGTTCTCTCAGATTGGAAGAAAGCAAATGTGATGCCACTGTTTAAAAAAGGAGGTAGACAAAAGGCGGGTAACTATAGGCTGGTTAGCTTAACTTCTGTAGTAGGGAAAATACTTGAGTCTATCACCAAGGAAGAAATAGTGAGTCATCTGGATATAAATTCTCCTATTAGTAAGATACAGCCTGGGCTCATGAAGGGAAAATCATATTTGACTAATTTGGTGGAATTCTTTGAGAACATTACATGTGCAGTGGACAGTGGGGAACCTGTGGATGTGAAGTATCTGGATTTTCAGAAGGCATTTGACAAGATGTTACACCAAAGATTGCTACATAAGATAAAGATGCACGGTGTTATGGGTAATGTATTAGCATAGATAGAGGGTTGGTTAACTAGCAGTAGGCAGAGTGTGGGGATAAATGGGTGCTTTTCCAATTGGCGATCAGTGACTAGTAGTGTGCCCAGGGATCGGTGTTGGGACCGCAATTGTTTACGATTTACATCGTAAAATGATTTGAAGTTGGGGACCAGGTATAGTGTGTCAAAATTCACAGATGACACTGAGATGGGTGGCAGAGCGAAGTATGCAGAGGGTGCTGAAAGTCTGCAAAGGGATAAAGATAATCTCAGTGAGTGGGCGAGGGTCTGGCAGATGGAGTGCAGGTAAATGCAAGGTCATCCATAGTCCAAAATGGACTATTATTTAAATGGTAAAAAATTGCAGCATGCTACAGTGCAGAGGGACCTGGGTGTCCTTGTGCAAGAATCACAAGGAGTTGGTTTGCAGGTGCAACAGGTAATTAAGAAGGCAAATGGAATTTTGTCCTTGTCTGAGAAAGTCAGTGCAGACCTGATGGGCCGAATGGCCACCTCCTGCACTGTAGGGGGTCTATGACTCTGAAGATCCCACGAAGGGCAATTAAGCACCAAGCAAAACTCTCCTGCTCTTCTTGAAAATAGTGCCATAGGAACTATATCCACCTTGGTAGGTTTAACATCAGTGAAGCACTCCCCAAGCAATGAAGTGTCAATCTGGATTGAGGTTTTGTTGTGGGATTTGAACCCACAACTTTATGACACAAAGATGGGAATCCTCCCCACACGGAGGAACTCTGATTGCCAGTGACTTATTTTTGCAACTGGAATGTAAGAAAATGAATGGATGGGTGGAGGACTCGAAGCATTTGCTGGCTGTTGAACTGAAGCTGTCTTCCTTGGTGTATGTGGGCTGCACAAAGCTGGGTTTTTGCTGCAGAGCTGAGCCAATTCAGTTCGAGTCTCATTCACCTGATAACTGTTCATCAGACGTTCATTTTCATTAGTGCCGACTGGAAATCAAGTACATTTATGTGAAATGGAGAGACAGATTGAGGTGGAGAGTGGGAGCTACAGAGCCATCTTTTAAACACTATTCAAAATCATGAGTTCATAAAAGGATTGGGATTACAGTTTGAGATAATGAGGGGAGCGTTTAGATTCGGTTTCACTGCTAGCTCAGTCAGTAAGTGTTACGTGCCTGGGGCAGGATACATGCACTCGTGATTTCCTCCCACACAATCCAACAGCTTGCCAAAACGCTGACTATGCATGAAGAATAGTGGCTGGAGGCAGCTGATACCTGAGGGATTATACCCAGTTACTGGTGTATCGTCTGTGTGCACAGTTTGTGAAAACAGTTGGAGACCATCCTGTTCATCCATACTCAGCACATACCTGAAATAATGGCGTTGATGGTTAGACCGTACCATGTTGCATATAATACTATCACATTAGTGTCTGCCATGGCTTGGTGATACTTTTACCTCTTGAGCCTGGGTGGGATGCTCTGTTAGAGAGTGCAGATGGGCCAAATGGCCTCATTCTGCAATGTAGGGATTCTATTATGATTATGATTGTATGATGAAAGCAAGTAGGTTCAGTTACCACTCCAATGACCTCCTGATCATGTCCACATGATCCAAGCAGACATTCTCAGTATGCTACTGAGGGGGTGCCTCGCTGTCAGAAGTGGTGTCTCCCTCAGGTGAGACCCGGTGGCACAGTAGTTAGCACTACTGCCTCACAGTGCCAGGGACTCGGGTTTGATTTCCAGCTTAAGTCACTGTCTGTGTGGAGTTTGCGCATTCTCCACGTGTCTGCGTGGGTTTCCTCCGGGTGCTCGGTTTCCTCCCACAGTCCAGAGATGTGCAGTTTGGGTGGATTGGCCGTGCTAAATCGCCCTTTACTGTCAGGGGTACTCAGTACGGCAAATGCATGGGGTTATGAGGATGGGGGCTGGGTGAGATTGTGGTCCATACAGGCTCGATGGGCTAAATGGTCTCCTTCTGCACTGTAGGATTCTATGATTCTAAACCATGCCCCCCTCTGCCACTGCAGGCGGTCACACAAGATTCCATGGCATTATTGAAGCACAGTTGTTAGCACTGTTGCGTCACAGCGCCAGGAACCCAGGTTCAATTCTGGCCTTGGGTCACTGTCTGTGTGGAGTTTGCACATTCTCCCCATGTCTGCATGGGTTTCTTCCAGGTGCTCTGGTTTCCTCCCACAGACCAAAGATGTGCGGTTTATGTTGATTGGTCATGCTAAATTGCCCCTTTGTGTCCCAAAATGTATAGCTTAGCCATATTAGCGGGGTTAATATGTGAGCTTACAGGAATTGGGTCTGGGTAGGATGCTCTGTTAGAGAGTGCAGACTGGATGGGCCAAATGGCCTCATCCTGCAATGTAGGGATTCTATAATGATTATGATTGTATGATGAAAGCAAGTGAGTTTCCCCTGGTGTCTTACAGTGATATTTTTCCCTCAGTCAACATTACCTGAGTGCCTGTTCATTATCAGAATATGGCTTGTGGGCTGTTGTGTGTGTTCTGCATTATAACCATGCTTTAGAAGTTCTTTAGAAGTGGCTGTAAAGCCTTGGGTGATGCTGAGATCATAAAAATGCTGTACAGATACAAGTTCTTTCTTTCTTTTCAAAGCAACTGTCACTTAGCATAAATGTCACCTGGAAGTTGTTACGGACAGGAGGGGGGATTAATTTAACCAGCCCTAATTTATCCCCACTCTGCCCATCCGTAAACAGAAAGTTGGTTTTGATTTATGTTTTCCTCCTTCAGTGGTATATTTTTCCTAACCCTTTCGTTCGGAGTGTTCCAATCCACCATTAATAATCCCACAGCTATCTCGACATTAGGTAAAGTAAGATCTTCGCTTTATTTTACACGGATGAAACGTGGGAATGGGGGCCTGCCTCTTTTGCTTTCACAATAAGAGAGGGACAAAGGAAAGAAAGGGGTACAGGAGAAGACTGCAGTTAAAAATGAGAGCTGTGGTTTTGCATAAGTCCAGAATCCGATGGGCTATTCCTTCAGAGAGTAGCAGGTGGTCTATTGTGCTGAGTCTTCGTCATTCCATTAGAGTTTACAGTTCATCTTCTGTGTGTCTGTATTTCGGTTCTGTGTTGCAAAAGCCAATCTGCCAATCTTTCTGTAAAGAGCGAAATTTTCATGTAAAATTTTCAAATTTGATTCAACGCCTACCTATACGAGAAATAGATTCTCGCCAAGTTGCTCTCCCTTAAAAAGGTAAAAGCCGTTTGAGTTTCAGCTGCATCTGGCAGCCAGTTCCCCAATGTCAGCCTTGGTGGTGACCAAGGTGATGACTTGTCTGACTATTTTGGGGACAAGAGCAGATCAGAGGTGCATGTAACTCTGCCTCTAGGCAATGCCAGAACCAGCGGAACTGGAGCCATGTGCTCTATTTGAAAGATCGTAGTCCCCTCCTGTGCAGGATTGTGAGGAAAAAGCAGGGGGAATGGGACTAAATGATAGCTTATTAAAGAGTTGGCACATTTATTATTTTGTTTGTTAGCTTGTGTCTTTCTTAACACTAATTAATTTTATCCCAGATTGTTATCTCTGAATGTTGACCCTTAGCCAATGTGGGTTAAGCCCTCAAACCCTTTTGAACAGAGGTATGATATTTGCAATCCTCACATCCTTTGACACCATTTCCATATCCAAGGAGGACTGGAAAAAAATCTACAATTTGCATTTTGGATTTTATTGAGATGAATACTCCATCTTTGTTATTTATTCTGTTTTAACTTGATTACAAAAATCTTGTAGTTCAGTAATTGTCTTGATTATCCAGCACATACTTTGGGTGCAATCAAAACCAAATTATTTTCCCTCTCCTCCCCTCTTTCTAGAAGCACTGTGATCGACAGAAGGCAAACCTGCGGATCCGTTTTAAGCCGTCCCTCTTCCAGCATGTGGGAACGCACTCGTCGCTAGCCGGAAAGATCCAGAAATTAAAAGTAAGCTGAACAGCCAGGAACTCAACTTCCAAGTTATGAACCCTGCAGTAAAATGTCTAATGTGGGGGAAGGTGTGGAATATAAAGCAGGAACAGCAGGAGGCCATTCAGAAGTGAAAAGTAGCTCACAGCTCCAGGGACCTGGGTTCGATTCCCGGCTTGGGTCACTGTCTGTGTGGGATTTGCATGTTCTCCCCATGCTTGCATGGGTTTCCTCCTGGTGCTTCGGTTTCCTCCCACAGTCCAAAGGCATGTTGGTTAGGTACATTGGCCATGTTAAATTCTCCCTCAGTGTACCTGAATACCGGAGTGTGGCGACTAGGAGATTTTCTCAGTAATGTAAGCCTACTTGTGACTAGTACTTTCCTTTAGTATGCACTAGGTAGTCTCTTCCCAACCACTCTTCAACTAATCCTCTCAGAATACCCTTTTATTTCCCTTTCCTTCATACACTTACACGGCTTAACCTTAAATTCATCAATGCTGTCAGCTTCAACTACTCTTTGTGGTAATGAGTTCCATATTCTCATCACTCACTGAGTCAAGACATTTCTGAAATCCCTATTGGATTTATTAGTGACTATCCTATGCTTATTACCTCTAATTTTAAGTTGCTCCTGAAACTGCACAACATCTTTTCTGCACCTATCCTATAAAACTTTGTAATGATCGTAAAGATCTCTAAAAGTTTATCCTTCAACCCTTTCCTCTGGAGAAGAGAGCTCCAGACTATTCAGTCTTCCCTGATAGGTATAATGTTTTAAAATTCATTCCTGGGACAGGGATGTGCTGATTAGTCAGCATTTATTGCCTATCCCAAGTTGCACGAGGGCCGTTGAGAGTCAACCTCATTGCTGTGGCTCTGGAGTCACATGTCGGCCAGACCAGCCAGGGACAGCAGATTTCCTTCCCTAAAGGACATTGGCGAACCAGATGGGTTTTTACAACAATTGACAATGGTTTCATGGTCATCAGTAGATTCTTAATTCCAGATTTTTTTAAAAATAGAATTCAAATTCTACCATCTGCCTTGGCAGGATTCGAACCCGGGTCCTTACAACATTAACTAAGTTTCTGGATTAATAGTCTTGCGACAATGTCATGAGGCCTTTGCCTCATGGTTTTAATATCATTCTTAGGGCATTTAGTACAAGAGTAAGCAAGTTGTGTTGAACTTGTGTAAGACAATAGTTAGGCCTCATCTGAACACTGTGTTCAGTTCTGGATGTCATACATGAGGAAGAATGTGAAGGCACTGGACACAGTACTGAGAAGATTCACAAGAATGATTCCAGAGATAAAGAACTGTAGCTACAAGGATAGATTGGAGAGGTTGGGTCTGTTTTTCTCGGAGAAAAGGAGGCTGAAAGTAGACTTGATGAAGGTGTTCAAGACACTGGTGGGTATGTACAGAGTAGATAGTGAGAAACTGTTCTGTCTAAAGAGACCATCAAGAATGAGAGGGCACAGAATCAAAATAATGGACAAAAAGAGTAGAAGTCATGTGAGGAAAAGCTTGGTGGCTGGAGTCTAGAATGAACTTCCTGAGCGGGTGGTGGAGGCAGGTTCGATTCAGGTATTCAAAAGAGGTATTGCTATCTGAAAAGAGAGAATGTGCAGGGTTATGGGGTTAAAGCAGGCAAGTGGAGTTAAGTAGAATGCTCTTTCAGGGAAACAATACAGACTCGATGGGCCAAAAAGCCCCCTTCTGCAATGTAAAGATTCTGTGATTCTGAAAATTTTTTCGCCCAATCTCCAATGTCTCCGTATACTTTTATTGCAAGGCAAATTCGATGGCCTTCACACATGTGAGAAACAACCATTCAGTTTGCTGGCAGTTCAAGGGATTTTATACTGGTGCTATATATCACCATAATTTCTCTTTCAGCTACAGAATAATGTGAATTCTTGGCTGCCGCAGGACAGCTACTTGCTGTGGCCCAGACAGTGGCTGGGATTTTCAGGTTATTTATGGCGGGTGGGATGAAAAATTTGATGGACTTCAGGCGGATATTTCCTGTCCTGCGGTGGCTGGGATTGAAAACTCCCAGCTAATGTGGCTGAGACTGGGATAAATTTGGCTCTTGATAGTTTAGCAGCACCACCTGCAGCTGCCTGCTGGCAGTGCAGCTTCTTATAAATGATGAGAACATGCGCCATACACAGAGACGTAAGAATTTATAGAATGAGAAACAGACTATTCACCCCAACTGTTACCTGTTATTGTTTATTCTCCATTTCAGCCTCATCCCATCTTTCCCTTTCCTTCCTCATCTAATCCTAATCCTCTATTCTCTTTTCCCCCTCATACTGGTATCTAGCTTACCTAGCATCTACACAATTCACCTCAACTGCTCTTTGTGCTAGTTAGATCCACGTTCTTACCACTGAACTGGTAAAGAAGCTCCTCCTGATTTCCCTACTGTATTTCTTGTTGGTGATCTTGTATTGATGGCCTCCAGTTAAACTCTCTCAAGGCCGCTCTGTATATGTGTGTTTGTGTGTGTGTGGGTGGGTGGGGAGTGGGGATCAGGATTTAATAATCTGCTATTATGAAAATGAATGGCGGAGCAGGCTCAAAGGGCTAAATCGCCTATTCCTGTTTCTATTTCCTACGTTTACAAGAGGAAACGCTCTCACTCTGTCCACTCTATCAAAACGTTTCATAATTTTAAAATCTCCATTAGGTCAGCCTTGCCTTTTCTAGAGAAAAGACATCAAGTCTGTTCATTCACGGACAAATACAACCTTGCAGTTGGGGTGTAATTCTGATTGATCTATCTTGCCCTTTCTCCACTGTCTCTCTATCCTTTTTATAATACAGCAGTCAGACCTGCAAACAATATGTTAAATGTGGATAACCAAGCTTTGACACAGCTTTATGTAACTTTGCTACTTTTCATTTCTATCCCTCTTAAAACATAAGCCCAGTATTTGGTTTGCTTTTTGTTTTGCAAATGCTCTTCTTAATCTGTATCATTACTATTAATCGTTTGTTCATTTGTGCTCCCAGGTCCCTTTGCCCGCTTAAGTTATTTTTTTCAATAGTATGTAGCCTCGGCACTTTTCTTAACAAAATGAAATACTCCTTGCATGCTTTGTAATTTGGTTGCGGCTTTCCTCAGTATTAGTTTTTCAAATGTAGAACGCCACTACCCCAGGATCACTTCTCCCTGCTAGCCAGGAGTTCCCTCTCCTCGCGTGTCACGCTGGCTCCATCCGCCAGCCGCTCTCCACAATAGCCTGGCTTCCAGCCAGTGCAGTTGGTGTGTTGTGACGAAATGAATTGGGGGAATGATGTTTGGCATCCTGCAGCTCATCAAATCAATAAGGCCAGGGGCCAAAAGCCAAAATTGATCTAACTGTAAGCTTGCCCACATTTTATTCCTGTTTCCCAAATATGGTGAATTTGATGGATGAATATTTATTAGGCTGTAAGATGGATACAAATGAGGCAGAGTATTTTTTTTCTTTATTCATTGATGGGATGTAGGCATCTCTGGCAAGGCTAGCATTTGTTTCCCATCCCTATTGCCCTTGAACAGAGTAACTTGCTAGGCCATTTCAAATGGACAGTTAAGAGTCAACCATGTTGATTTGGAGTCACCAATAGGCAGAATCAAGTAAGGAGTCCTGAATTCCTTCCGTAAAGAACACTGGTGAACCAGATGGATCTTTACAACAATGGAGGGTTGTTGTCATAGTTATTACTGAGATTAGTTTTCAATTCCAGATTTTTTAATAATTGAATTTAAATTCCACCAGCTGCCATGGTGGGATTTGAACCCATGTCCCCAGAGCATTAGTTTGGACCTCTGGAATGTTGTAATGATGAATGTTCAATGATGTAACCGCAGTGCCATCATCTCCACCTAAATGCGCTCATCCATCAGAAAGACCACCAGCAGTTTTCAAATGATTCTTAGGATTTTGTTTCTACTGTTCCCCCCCGCCGGAGAGATTATATGGCACAACGGGTTAGTGTCCTTGCCTCTGAGTCAGAAGCTCCAGGTTCAAGTCCCACCCCAGGACTTGGTGAAGGAAGATGCATTCAAAATGCAGCCACACAGGTTGACTGTGTCAGCCTGCACAATCTTTCCAACACACACCAATGACAGATGGTAAGAGTGGGGAGAGAGTCCTGGTCAGCCGTGCTTCATGTACAATGATGCACCTCAAGCCTCTGGTAACAGGCTAGCAACCTGTTCCAGGAACAACTTTGCTATGAGGACAAATGAAACTCTGCCTTGTGCACCACTAAGTTCGGGAAGAGAAACAACAACTCCACACAGCTGACAAAAATAAACAAATTGCATTTATCTAGCATCTTTCACAACCTAGAGAATTCCAAAGTGCAGTCATGTCAGTGGGACCTTCCAGCCCAGCTAATGGCATGTTTCCTGGTGGCGAAGGGTGCATTTAATAGGAAACCCTGTTGACAACGGCAGGAGTGGAAGATCCCACTCCTGGCCAATGGTGAGCCGCCCTTTGCCACTACGAAACAAGTGGTGCATTGCAAGAAAAATCTGGATGAGGATTTCAACACAAACTTGATTGCGCAGGTGGTCCACTGCAGATACCTTTGAGCTTGGTCAATGATACGTAATAGCTGGTAAAGGACCCAGGTGCAACTCCTTTCACAATCTCTGAATCAATCTAAATCGCTTTATCATTTGATTAGGTATTGGCACAAAATCTTGAATATGCAGCCTTCTAGTTTTATAAAGAATCATAGAATCCCTACAGTGCGGAAGGAAGCCATCCGGCCAATTGAGTCTACACCAACTCTCCGACAGAACATCTTAGCCAGGCATGGTCCCTCTCCCACTCCCCATCCCCCAAACCCCACACATTTACCATAGCTAACTCGCCCTAGCCTGCATATCTTGGAACATTAAGGGACAATTTACCCTGGCCAATCCACCTAACCTGCACATCTTTGGAGTGTGGAAGGAAACCAGAGCACCTAGAGGAAACCCACGCAGATATGGGGAGAACTTGAAATCTCCACTCAGTCACCCAAGGCCGGAATTGAACCCGGATCCCTGGCGCTGTGAGACAACAGTGCTAACCACTGAGTCACTGTGCTGCTCTGGGAATGAATGAATCAAATACCTTACAATAAATTGAAACCAGATGAAATGTTATTTAGATTAGACAATATTTTTGGACAGCCATAATGCCAGAAAACTGCTGTTTCTCCATAGCCCTGTAAATACTTTCCCTCTGAAATATAAATTAATTTTATCCAGAAAAAGACTAGGCTTTTGCCTTATTCCAAATAAACTTATCTTTTAAATTATATGGTCTCATTTGCTTCATCTAGCTTTGGGGTTTAAAACAAAAAGGGTGACATGGACAAGTTGGGCCGAAGGGCCTGTTTCCATGCTGCAAACCTCTCTGACTATGACTCTATAACTAAATTGATTTGCTTTAACAAAATTGATATTTACAAATATACCATTCCTGGCAAGAGCGACATGCTGTCAAAGTTTTTCAACCTGCACTCATCAGAACAAATGTATAACTTTCAGCAAAGCAGCCAGCATAATCAAGAATTCCACACATCCCGGACATACTCGCTTCCACCTTCTTCCGTCGGGAAATAGATATAAAAGTCTGAGGCCACACACCAATCAACTCAAGACAGCTTCTGCCCTGCTGCCATTTTGAATGGACCCACCATATATTAAGTTGATCTTTCTCTTCACCCTAGCTATGACTATAACACTACATTCTGCACCCTCTTCTTTCCTGCTCCCCTATGTACTCTATGAACAGCATGCTTTGTTTGTATAGCACACAAGAAACAATACTTTTCACTGTTTATCAATACATTTGACAATAAATTAAATCAAATACCAGGTATATAGGCCATATGTCCCAAAACTGGTGGATTTTATAAATCAGCATTCCCTTTGACTGTTCGTAATAGACACAGAACTGACCGCACTTAACCAGCCTGTACTTGCAAAACTCAGAACATCATATCCAATGTTAGATGTGATTCTGCAATTGGGCAGAATTTGCTGAACAATCTCAACTGTGCTAAGAATTACACTTAAATCCAATTTAAGATTATCAGTTAGGCTCGCAATGTAGCCCACTAACCCTTGTTAAAAGCTGCATATATTCATATGCAGGCACCAGTCCTGTGCAGGCAAAAGGATTATGTCCAGATATTGCACCTGTTTGAGTAAACTAACGCATGGGGGAGACAATAACTCCCTGGTTCATTTGTCATGGCAACATCTCAATCAATCAGAACAAACTTGCCAACCAATTAATAGTCCTTTTCTCGTGCATGATAAATTGTTGTACCCTTGAAATTTGGCATTCTTCAGTCTGTCCTGATGAGTGAAAGACGAAAAGCTTCAATAGCATGACTCCTTTTTCTGAAATACTCAAATTCCGTACTACCAAGCAATTAAATATACAATGCCTGTGTTCACCACTAGGTGGAGGAAAGGTGCAATCAAAGGCTGGCAATTTTCATTACAAATCTGGACCAAGGAATATATAAGTTAACGCAGTCAGTATGTATGTCTTTAAAGTGGGTCCAAAATACCCCTGTTTATCCTGGTCCAGTCTAACCCCTGGTCTTTAACCTCAGCACCAAAAGGCTTTATTTGATTTTAAACTCTCCATTTGCAATGCCATAGACTATTGGCTATTGCTTTATTTTGATCACAAGAACTAGGAGCAGGAGTAGGCCATCTGGCCCCTGGAGCCTGCTCTGCCCTTCAATAAGATCACAGCTGAATCTTCCGTGGATTCAGCTCCACTTACCCGCCCGCTCACCATAACCCTTAATTCCTTTACTGTTCAAAAATTTTTCTATCCTTGCCTTAAAGGCATTCAATGAGGTAGCCTCAACTGCTTCACTGGGAAGTGAATTCCAAAGATTCACAATGCTTTGGGTAAAGAAGTTCCTCCTCAACTCAGTCCTAAATCTGCCCCCCCTTATTTGGAGGCCATGCCCACTTGTTCTAGTTTCACCTGCCGGTGGAAACAACCTCCCTGCTTCTATCTTATCTACTCCTTTCATAATTTTATATGTTTCTATAAGTTCTCCCCTCATTCTTCTGAATTCCAATGAGTATAGTCCCAGTCTACTCAGTCTGTCCTCATAAGCCACCCTCTCAACTCTGGAATCAACTTAGTGAAATTCCTAGGTGCCAGTGCCAGTATATCCCTTCTCAATTGAGGAGACCAAAACTGTACAAGGTACTCCAGGTGATCTTGTTATTTATATATATATATATATATATATAAGGGGAGGGACCAGTGCGTCAGATCATGTAAAACCTGTTTAGAGGACGTTTGGGTCAACATTCTTTGTCATAATTTCTGTAAAGAGGGCATTTTCTCTCAAGTCGAGAAAGCATTCTGCCTTCAGCCAAACACCACGACAGACAGTGAATCGATCATTGCTGTTCGTGTTTTCTTACATAATGACAGTCACCGCACAATAAAAATAAACAAATTGCATTTATATAGCACCTTTCACCACCTAAAGAAGTCCCGAAGTGCATTACAGCCAAGCAAATTAAGATAATTTGACTACTGAATAAATCCAATTACATTCCCTTCCCTTATTGCATTTTTTTTGTTATTCAGAGTCTTGCATATGTTACCATATCTTGTTAATCCAAGAAAATCCTGACGTCTTTTCCAGGACAAGGACTTTGGAAAACATGCCTTGCACAAAGGACATTCCAATCCCCCAGCAGAGGTGACTTCCAGCCTGAAAACATACCAGCATTTTACACTGGAAAAGGCTTACCTTGGAGAGGACTTCTTCTGGGCTTTCACCCCAGTGGCTGGTGATTTTATACGCTTCAGATTTTTTACACCAGTGAAAGTGGACAGGTAGGTTGGGCCATTAAGTAGGTCTAATCCTCTGTGAAACACAACATCCACCTGGATTTATGTAGCTCCTTTAACATAATAAAAACACCTAGGAGACTTTGCAGGAGTGTCATTGAACAAAAGGGGGGGAGGAAGAGGGGGTTGTTAAAGGAGCAGAGAAAGACAAAGAGAGGTTTGAGAATGCCCACATTCTCACTCTGATTTTATTTAGGAGACATACGAGGCAGATTTTTTTTACGCAGAGAGTAGTGGGTGCCTGGAACTCGCTGCCGGGGGAGGTAGTGGAAGCAGACACAGTAGTGGCTTTTAAGGGGCGTCTTGACAAATACATGAATAAGGTGGGAAATAGAGGGATGTGGTCCCTGGAAGGATAGGGGCTTTTAATTAAGTCGGGCAACGTGGTTGGTGCAAGCTTGGAGGGCCGGAGAGCTTGTTCCTGTGCTGTAGGTTTCTTTGTTCTTTGTTTAGGGAGGGAATTCCAGAGATTAGGGCCTCAGCAGCGAAAGACAGGGCAACCAGTGCTGAGGCACTTGAAGCATGATATCTAAGGAAACTAGAGTTTGCAAGGGGCAAGGAATAAGAAGTTTAAAGTCGTGATGTTGCTTAACCAGGAGTCAATGTAGGTCAACAAGCACAGGGATGGTGGGTGAATGAGATGAGGTGTGAATGAGGACACTGGTAGCAGAGGTCAGAATGACCTCTGGTTTATGGAGGGTGTAACATGGGATAGCTGCCAGGAGAGTTTTGTAATATTTATGTGCTGAGTTACCGAAGGCATGAATGAGGGTTTCAGCAGCCAATGATCTGTGACAGAGGTGGAGCTGGGCAAGGTTATGGAGGTGGAGACAGGGAAGTTGTGGTTTACTGGGACTAGGCTTGAAGGAGCTGGGTCTGGCTCTTATGGACAAGATGTTCTTGGCAAAGGCATGAGGGATGATAGGAGAGAAAGCAGAGAACAGTGTGCATTCAGGGACTGGAGCTATGGGGATCCTTAGAGGAAGTTTGACTCTGGGCAAGGGAAGCAGCAGAAGTTGCTGATCAGATGGTTGCTACCTTCGTGACAGAGGAGTCCATGAGCTCCTCATGTGTATTGGAGGTGAGGGTGGAGGAGTTAGGAGAGGTGTTTAACCTGCCCTTGCAGTAGAAAAAGCTGGGAATAATCTTTGCATTCGAGGATGATTCTGGAATAGTGAGCAATTTTGGAAGATGAAAGCAGGACCTGATAGTTTGATGTGGTCCAGCCAGATCTGATGGTGAATCGCAAAACCAGTTGTAGCCCATGTTCATCCAAGTCTGCGGCCCTTGGAATTAAGGGAGTGGAAACGTGGGCTGTACTGGAGAATTGCCAGGTTGATAGAGAGCCACCCATTCAAT
Organism: Carcharhinus amblyrhynchos; assembly: GCF_965287045.1. Classification (NCBI taxonomy): domain Eukaryota; kingdom Metazoa; phylum Chordata; class Chondrichthyes; order Carcharhiniformes; family Carcharhinidae; genus Carcharhinus; species Carcharhinus amblyrhynchos. Next base: position 10,359,564 of record NC_137336.1, on the reverse strand, counting down.
GTCTCTCCACAGTCCATATACATACCCTATTAAAGCGTCTGGTAGAACTTAAACATCAGAGTCTTCTGCTTCAGAGAAAGGTGAGAGCTTGTTGTTTGGAAAATCTACTCATGTGAAGCACATGTACTAATATTGAGAGACAGTGAGTGTGGGGCTTTCTCTACTGGAATCGGCGTGCATGACCAATGATTGTCAGTCTCATTTGGCTACTCTGATTCCAATCAGACAATATTGGGCTAGACAGTGAGCTTTGGGCTACTGGGGATAGGGCTTCTTAGCTATGTATCTATGAACATGCCCAGGGACACCGGACGTGGGAGCATTCACTGATTATTTTACTGTTGTCAAATACTGCCCCAACTACCCAGCTGAAATAAGCTAGCATGGGAGTAGAACTTTGGTCTGTATAACTCAGTTATTACTTTCGGCTAAGTTTTGAACGGTCAGGGATGATCCTTTATTTAAATGGGAATCAAACGTGGACCTAAATTGATGGTTTAAAAGAACTTGAACTCTTTCCTCCAAAAAAAGCTGTTGAGTCTTGTGCATCAATTGAAAATTTAAAACTGAGCTTGATAGGTTTTTGTTGGTTAAGCATATTAAGGGTTACAGAAACAAGGTAGGTAAATGGAATTAAGATCCAGATTAACATTGCTGCTGCAATGTTGGCAAAGCTTTTCACCTTGCACTCATGGTTCTGTACCCTTTCCCCTCTCTCTGATTCTGTTTTCCACTCCCAGTCCCTTGGTGCTATGTCCTTCTTCATCCTTTTGTGCTCCACCAACCCCCCACCACTGCCACCTCCTACCGCCCCACCCCGCACCCCCCGGCCCCACCCCGCACCCATCTCTTGTGCTGTACCCTCCAGCCAGCACCAGTGCTCTATCTCTAGCATGCTCTGTCCCTCTCTGACACCCACTCTTTCCGTCTGGCAGTCGCTTGCTCCCTTTGACACCCACTCTCTCGCTGTCTCTTTGGCACACAGTTGTTCTCTCTTTTTCTCTCTCTCTTTCTCTCTCTCTCTCTCTCCCTCTAGCACCCTCTCTCTCTTCTCTCACTTTGGTATCCACTCTTTGTCTCTCTCTCTCTGTTTCTGTCTGAATCTCTCTTGGTCTGTTGTCTCTCTCTTACACATATTCTCTCTCTCTGTCTCTCTCCCTGGCTCCTCTTGCCCGTTCTCTTTCTGTCTGGCTCTTTGTCTTGCATTCAGAGATACAGCTGTGTTGAATGTGAATTCTGTTTATGCTGTACCAATCTGCAGCATCGGCACTGAACTGTTCTTTGAATAGATGTCTTGAGTAAGCACAGGGAATAGTCAGTAAAATGTCATCCTGATAAAGACTAGTTCTTCTCTTTGGCCGGATCACCCCTGTTGCGACATGATCTTGGAGAGGTTTGCACACATTTCATGAAATGTGACACATTAAAGTATGATGATGATTGCTAGAACGATTAGTTTTAGTACAAATGAAACTTTGTCTGACCTGTTCCCTTTCCTATTTGTGCATTGAGCTTCTGTTTTGTTCTGTTCCCAGGTTTTTCTTTCGCAGTGGGAATATTGAGCATCCTGGTGACAAGCTTTACAACACCACAGTTGAAGTTTTGCCTTTTGATGTAAGTCCTTTTTTGAAATTAAAATTTTAGAAAATCTGCACTGTAGTAGATTTTTGCAATACAGATTTTTGCCTATATTTTTCTACTGGTGGAAACAGTGCCTGAAAAATTAAAAACTCAGGTGGTGTAACAGAAGAAAATGCCTGATGTTTTAACATGTCTTGCTGTTGCTCAGTGGGGAGACAGTGGCACAGTGGTATGGTCACTGGACAACTAATCCAGTAGACTCAGGATAATGCTCTGAGGACCCAGGTTCAAATCCCACCGCGGCAAACAATGAAATTTGAATTCAGTAAAGATCTGGAATTAAAGGTCTACTGATGACCAAGAAACCATTGACAATTGTGAGAAAATCTCATTTGGTTCACTAATGTCTTAAGGGAAGGAAATCTGCCGTCCTTACCCGGTCTGGCTTACATGTGAACATGATGTGGAGATGCTGGCATTGGACTGGGGTAAGCACAGTAAGAAGTCTCACAACACCAGGTTAAAGTCCAGCTGGTTTATTTGGTAGCATAAGCAACAAGCTTTCAGAGTGCTGCCCCTCACCTAATGAAGAGGCGGCGCTCCGAAAGCTTGTGCCTTGTGCTACCAAATAAGCCTGTTGGACTTTAACCGGATGTTGTGAGACTTCTTACAGTGGAGACAATACACATCTCTTTAACCTGTGCTTAACTCTCTCTCCACTCGCATTGTCTGTACCTTTAAGACTTGATTACCTGCTAAGACTCACATTCCAACCATTATTTTGTAAATTGAGTTTGTGTCTGTATATGCCTTGTTTGAGAGCACAGCTCCCACTCACCTGATGAAGGGGCAGTGCTCCAAAAGCTAGTGCTGCCAAATAAACCTGTTGGACTTTAACCTGGTGTGTGAGACTTCTTACTCTACATGTGACCCACAGCCAGATGGTTGACTCTTAAATGCCCTCAACATGAGCAATGAATGCTGGCCCAGCCAGTGTCACCCACATCCCAAGATTGAATTAAAAAAAAGAAGCACGACCAGAGACCAGGCAGGTTGGCTGCAGTAGGCGTCACACAGCACGAATTGGCTGCAGGTGATACATGCCATCTGCCACTCTGAGATTGCCTGTATGTTTAATATTGATGAAGAAAATAGAACCTGGTTTTCAGTACATTTTCATGGAGTGCATTGTGATATACTGGAGCTGATCTTGTGCCAATATTTTCACCTAGTTTTGTCATTGTTGTGCCAAAATCCTGGAAATCCTAAGCTGACAGCATTGTCAACTGGCAGCAGCTCACCACCACTTTCTCAGGGTAATTAGGGATGGGCAATAAATGCTGGCCTTACCCACGTCCTGTAAATAAACGCTGAACAAATAATTGTATTAGCTTTTCAGGCCAATAAATATCTTCTGTCACTTTACGTTTTCTCCAGCCAGCCGCAGAGAAACTATTCAATCTTCCGCATACCCGCGGTCCCGGAAATGCACTTTGTTTTACAGTCAATGTAAATGAGATGAGTGGAGTCTTTATCATTTGTGTTGCCTCAAGAGTAGAAGGTTGGGAACTGATCTAATTGAGCAGTGTTGAATTGATGAAAGGATTTGATATGGTTGATAGAGAGAAACTATTCCCTGTGGGGTTGGGGAGGTGTGGGGCAGATCAAGAGGGTTCCACCTTTAAATTAGACCATTCAGGGATGAAACCAGAAAACGTTACCTCCTCCTCCCCCCCACCCCCAAAAAAAGACTTTACATGCAGAGGGTTAACTAAAAACCTTCAAGACTGAGTTCGATAGATTTCTGTTACCCTAAGGGAATCAAGCAATATGAAGAAAAGGCAGGTAATGGAGTTGAGGCACAGATCAGAGGCACGTATATAATTGAATGTGAATAGATTTGAGGAGCTGAACAGACCCCTCCAGTTTGTGTAGTGTTGAGTGTATTAGGAGTGTATGAGCTTATTTACCAATTTTATTTAAGTAATCTCTGCATCTTTACATGTTACTGTCTGCAGGCAATTTGGCGATGAAAGGTTGGTCAATCCAAGTTTTACCTAGACTAGTGTCCCCATGCACAGTTTCCAACAAAGTTCACTGGACTATTAGCAGCTTTTCTCTTCTCTAGTTTTTTTCCCCCTCCCTACCCTGAAGTACCATTAGCTTTGCGTGGTTACTGGGGGTAAAGATACATTCCCCCTTCTAACTTGCATTTATGTAGCATCTTAACTAAAGTAAAATGTCAAGAGTTGCTTCACAGGAGTGTATATCAGACAAAATATGACATTGAGCCACTTGGGGCAGATGATTAAAAGCTTATTCAGAAGGTTCGATTTTAACAAGTGTCTTCGAGCAGAAATGGAGAAAGGTTTAGGAAGGGAGGCAGGGAATTCCAGAGCTTGGGGCCCAGGCAGCTGGAAGGGTTTTCAAGAGGCCAGAATTGCCAGAGTGCAGGGATCGCCAAGGTTTGTGTAGCTGGATAGAAAAGGGGTGAGAATGGCTAGTACGGCTGGGTAGGGAGAGATGAGGATAGAAAGTGCGGCTGGATAGGGAAAGATGAGGATGGATAGTACAGCTGGAAAGGGAGGGATGAGGATGGAGAGTGCGGCTGGATAGGGAGGAATGGGGATGGAGAATGCGGTTGGTTAGGGAGGGGGAGGATGGATACTGCAGCTGGATAGGGAGAGATGAGGATGGAGCGTTCAGCTGGATAGGGAGGGGGAGGATGGAGAGTGCGGCTGGATCGGGAGGGGGAGGATGGAGAGTGCGGCTGGGTAGGGAGGGGGAGGATGGAGAGTGCAGCTGGGTAGGGAGGGGGAGGATGGAGAGTGCAGCTGGGTAGGGAGGGGGAGGATGGATAGTGTAGCTGGATAGGGAGGAATGGGGATGGAGAGTGGAGCTGGATAGGGAGGGGTGAGGATGGAGAGTGTGGCTGAATAAGAAGGGATGAGGTCAAGTCAGAAATGGTAAACATGGATCAGAAATTGAACATTGAGGCATTGGCGGACTGGCAGCTCATGCATTCACTCTGTTGGTCAGTAATAGTGTCCAAATATCTTTAACAGACTCTGACTTTATTATTCTAATTTACAGACAGAGCAGACATGGAAGGAAACCTTACTAGATGGTAAAGACAAGTCTCCAAAATATCAGAGAACAGAAGATGGGTACATCCGAATTGGTAAGACTATCTCACATACTGATGTAATATTGGGATTTCTATTTCTGTTGCACAGCATCAACATTTATTTAATTTTGTATCAAATAGCCTCTTGCCTGTTGGACAGCCTTGGAATGGAGTTAGATACAAAGCTGAGCAGATCTTAGGCTATGAAAATGGGGAAAATAATTGCTCATGTGAAACAAACTCCAAACAATCGAATAATATGGCTTACCAGGTCTTCCAAACCTTTCCTTGTGTTTCAGCTTCCTTCACAAATGGCATCGCTGAGGGAGTTGTCGATCCAATGTTTGGTCCGTTGGAGGTGGTCCGTTTGTCTACCCTATCAGACTCACCAGTCTGGGTGATACTTAGTGAGGTATTGCTTATTCCAACTCTCCACTGTTATAATCAGGCCTTCAGCAGTCTTAAGCTCTGGAATTCCCTTTCTAAACCTCTCTACCTCTCACTTCTCCGTTACGATATTGTGACTCCATGTCACAAAGTTTGTCTAATTATTGGTCCTTTGGAGTGTTTTGGAGTGTTTTCGCTCTATATTTTTTAAAATGTGAGTTGTTTTTTTTAATGCATTCGTGGGACATGGGCGTCGCTGGCTGGCCAGCATTTATTGCCCATCCCTAGTTTGTCTTGAGAAGGTGGTGGTGAGCTGCTTTCTTGAATTGCTGCATTCCACGTGCTGCAGGTTGACCCACTATGCCATTAGAGAGGGAATTCCAGGATTTTGATCCAGTGATGGCAAAGGAACAGCGATATCTTTCCAAGTCAGGATATTGAGTGGCTCGGAGGGTGGTGGTTTTCCCATGTACCTGCTGCCCTTGTCCTTCTAGATGGAAGTGGTCGTGGGTTTGGAAGATGCAGTCTAAGGTTCTTGGGTGAATTGCCACAGTGCATCTTGTGGATAGAACTGTGTCAATTCACCAAAGATTGTTAATAAATTACATTGTGCTGGCTAACAGTCAGAGCTTATGATCTTAGGAGAGTTGTTTGTTTTGAATTGAGATTGATTTCTGCAGTGAAACATGTTTCCTGGAACAGGAAGTACGAGGCAGGTTCGGTTGAGGAGGGTCCGTTTGGTTTGCTGTGTCTACATTATCAATCCTGCCCTGACCTTTCACCATACCAGAGTGTTTAGTCTCCCAGTTCCTGGCAGCTCAATGCAACCGTTGAATACCAGTGTACAGAAATAGTTCCTGGCACTTCCTCTGCACCTCCCCTTTACGTCACTGACCCTCTCTCCACTCTTTTGTCCGGCTGGTATGTCGTTTTGAAATTTAGTCACTGTTGTAATGTAGCAACTAATTCCTTCGAGCCGGAACTATATGCATCCCCTTCAAGGCTAGGAATGGAAAGAGCTTGCATTTCCAAAGCTCGTTTCTCAACTTCACGATATCCCAAAGTGCTTTACAGACAATTAGGGACTTTATGAAATGCCGTCGCTGTTGTAATGTAGGAGAAGTCAGCAGCCAATTTGTGCACAGCAAGATCCCACAAACATCAGCATAATAAATGACTAGAAAATCCATAATTGGTCATGTTGGTTGAAGTTTAATTATTGGCTTAGGACACCAGAGAGAACACCCCTTCTCCTCCTCCACAATGCAATGAATATTTTTCATCTGCCTGAGAAGGCAGATAGGGCTTCACCTGAAAGACAGTGGCTGGAATTGCCCAACCTGGTCCCCAGCTGGGATAGCAGCAATGTAATCCCATAGGATTTATAGTCTCTCTCTCTCTCTTTCTCTCTGTCTGTCTGTACGGGTGTAATTCTCTGTTTTACTTTGCTTGTTTTATTAATGCTTGCTCATTTCTGTGTAAAAGAGTTTATCGGGTGGCATGATTGTGATTAAAATATGGAAGGTTTTGGTATAATAAACACCGAGAGGATGTTTCCACTTGCGAGTGACCCAGACCTTGGGGCCATGAATATAATATAACCACTAATAAATCCAATAAGTAACTCAGGCCAAATCCCAGAGAGTGATTAGAATGTGGAATTCACTTTAATATCGTAAGAAGCAGAAATAGGCCATTCAGCCCATTGAACCTGCTCGTGGCTGACCTGATTGTGGCCTTACCTTTCCTGCCTGTTACCCATATTCCTTGGGTTCTTTTGTCAGTCAAAGATCTGTGTGACTCCGCTTTGAGTACATTCAATGACCCAGATTCCATTGCCCACTGGGGGAAAGAAGCAATTCCTCCTCATCGCTGTCTTAAATATGGGGAGGCCCTTTTATTTTGAAACTGCCACTGATTCTAGACTTACCCACAAAGGGGAAACATCCTCTCAACGTCCACTCCCATCAAGCCTCCTCAGAGTTTAAGATCACCGCTCATTCTTATAAACTCCAACAGCGTAGACTCAATCTGCTCAACTTTTCCTTGTAAACCAGCCCCTCCATGCCAGGAATTAGCCTAGTGAACCTTCTCAAAACTGCTTTCAATGCCTCCTTAGATATGGAGGTCAGACACAGTATACAGTCCCCCAGCTGTAGTCTCAGCAATGCCCTGTACAGCTGTAGCAGAACTTCTCTACCTTTTTACATTCCTTCCTCCTTGCAAACAAGAGTTTAAAGTTAAGGTTAAGTTTTTATTTATTAGTCACAAGTAAGGCTTACGTTAACATTGCAATGAAGTTACTGTGAAATTCTCCTAGTTGCCACAGTCCGTAGCCTGTTCGGGTCAATGTACCTGACTGGCACATCTTTCAAAATGTGGGAGGAAACTGGAGCACCCGGAGGAAACTCACGAAGATATGGGGAGAACGTGCAAACTCCACACACAGTGACCCAAGCCGGGAATCGAACCTGGGTCCCTGGCGCTGTGAAGCAGCAGAGCTAACCACTCTGCTACCATGCTGCCCGAGGAGTTGAGGCAAATAGCATAAATGCATTTAAACAGAAGCTGGGATTGAGCACCGAGGGGAGAAATGAACAGAGGATCGTGTTGGTATGTAGCCTATGGGCGGCACGGTAGCACAGTGGTTAGCACTGTTGCTTCGCAGCTCCAGGGTCCTGGGTTCGATTCCCGGCTCGGGTCACTGTCTGTGTGGAGTTTGCACATTCTCCTCGTGTCTGCGTGGGTTTCCTCCAGGTACTCCGGTTTCCTCCCACAGTCCAAAGATGTGCAGGTTAGGTTGATTGGCCATGCTAAGAAATTGCCCCTTAGTGTCCAAGGATGTGTAGGTTAGAGGGATTAGTGGGTGTAATATATGGGGGTAGGGCTTGGGGTGGGATTGTGTTTGGTGCAGACTCGATGGGCCGAAGGGCCTCTTTCTGCACTGTAGTGTTCTATGATTCTATGTGGAACAGAATCGCTGGCAAGGACTAGTTTGTCAAATGGCCTGTTTCTGTGCTGCAAAATTCTAACTCACAGAAAGGTGCTTTTTAATCACACTAATTGATTACAATACTGTGATATTTCTTTCAGATATTTATAAAGAAAGCTGAGACTTAACAGTAGAGAAGATTTAGTTTTGGCCATGATGGAGGTGTCTCCCTTCCAGACTGGAACAGTTTGTCTCGTGGAATCTCTGTTCTTGGATCATCGATTTCATCACAGGAAAGTTCCCCAACATCAGCTGCTCAATTCGGGAAGAGCAATCGAGGGGGGAGGTCTTGAGCGAGGCAAACTCCCTCCTCTTCCTTTTCCCTCACTCCCCCCCCCCCCCCCCCGCCAAAACAAAAGTGTATACAGACACACCCACGAACAGCTCATGCTGAACCTGACAGCATTTTATACTCAACTGAACAAAGATTATGTGAAATCAAAATCCACTTATAACGCGACCTTCCATCCTGATGCACACTGGTCCAATTTATTAAGAGTGGCACCATTTTTAACCTGTACCTTGCTAAGTGTATTATTCTCTGTGAGGTGCTGACTGTGATGGACACTTGCGCTCCAGAGGAAGAAAAGGGACTGTCTCTCAGTGAAGCAGAATGGGATGGGGAGCGTCTCCGTGGTATGGGGTGGGATAGCCAGCACCTCTGATTGAAAGGGGTAGGATAGGGGAGCACCTTTAATTGAAGGGAGGGGTCACAGAGCATTCCTAATCAAGACTGGAAAAATGAAGTGAGTTTCTGTACAACGTCTCAAATCAGGGATTTATCCACATCATTTACATACTCATTTTTACTCATTTTAGAGACAATTTTATATCCACTAAATTCAGTAGTATTTCAGATGTAAGCATGATTGCTGATTCTTAAACAGCTCCTGAAATATTTAACTGGAGTCGTAGTTTGCGGGAATTCCTTAGAAATGGGTGCTGGATAAATCCCTGTTTCCCATGTAGATTTGCTGATTCATGGGGGTTAAAAAAAATCTCAATTTTTGAGGGATAGTTTTGAGTACTCCACATGGCGGTTTGATCCTTTTCCTTATGAAAGTTGGTGTGAAAGTTTGACAGAACAAACTAGATGTTAGTGCTGTGCTCCAGATCCTCTGGGGGTGTTGAGAGCTACCCCGAGTCAAGAACTCATTCATTTACTTTGCCTAATGAATGCAGATCCTTGTTTTTAAATCCTTGTCAACCAAAATAACGCTGTACCAGATTCTATTCTTATTTATAGTCCAAAGTTGAAGGGTCTGAATGTTGCCATGTCAATAATTGTACTGTGAAAGTTGGTGTGAGTGAACAATGGAGGATTCTCTGTGATCACAGCAACCTTTCCATGTAAAATTATTGGTGGGAGGAATTTCACTCCCAAGGTGTTTTTATGTTAACAGTAATAAAGCTCACAGCGAACGGATGAAAGAATTTAATATATTCATTTTATAAACTGTACTATTTTACACAACAATCTGTAAATCAGGTCCAGTTTGTAGATAATAAATGTGTATCATTAATAATGCCTAACTGTGGATGGAGGAAAATCATTGGGCCAAATCTTCTGGTCTCCAGATCACCGGAGATTAGGACGACTGACGTTGCACGCAGGATCCTCTGGAAGTCCTGATCTATGTGGGAGTTACCAAGGAAATTTAAGCTTCTGGTAGGCTCTCCAGGGACCCTCTGAGAATGTATCCGACTCTAACTCCCAAGTTGGAGACTAGACAGAGATTGGTGTCATTTGCATAGTTACCAAAGAAAATGTTAGACTGATTAAAAGCTGGTCCAACACCTAGGTAACTACACAATCAACCTGCCCATCAGAAACAATGCTTTTCATTCTACACTAATACATGTGACAATAATAAATCAAATCAAAGCCTCCATTACCCAAACAACTACTACCCACCTGACCATTCTGATTTAACTCCTCCCCACGGCTACCCAGGACTGATTATTCTCCTCGTACTGGCTCCAGTGTGTGTGGTACTCAGCCACACAGAGCAATAAGGTTTCTGGTTCAGTGTTCTATCCATTCCATTTCACGTTCATTGATATCAGTTGTAGTGATGATAGGGGTTTTGCAGTTCACTTTACAGTGCCCCTCTGTTTTTTTTACTGATGTGTGTGTTGGCAAAGCCAGCATTTATTGCTCATAACTAATTGCCCTATAGAAGTATGGGCTGCTTTCTTAAACTGCTACAGCGCATGTGGTGAAGATGGTCCCACAGCGCTGTTTGGGATGAAGTTCCAGGATGATGGCCCAGCCATGATGAAGGAACAGCAAACACTTCCAAGCCAGGATGCTGTTTGACTTGGAGGGAAACTTGCACATGATGGTGCTGGTATGTAGTAACTGCCTTTGTTTTCCCAGAGCTGTGCGGTGCAGGTCATGCTTTTGAAGAAGACAGTGAGTTGCTGCAGTGCATCAAGGAGATGGTACGCACAGTAACTAGAATCAAAGAATCCCTTCAGTGCAGAAGGAGGCCATTAGGCCTATTAAGCCTGCATCGACCACAATCTCACCCAGACCCTATCGCCATAACCCCACCAATCCCTCTCACACTAAGGGGCAATTTAGCATGGCCAATCAACCTAACCTGCACATCTTTGGAGTGTGGGAAGAAACTGGAGCACCCGGAGGAAACCCACGCAGACACGGGGAGAATGTGCAAACTCCACATAACCATCGGAGGCCAGAATTGAACCTGTGCTGTGAGGCAACAGTGCCAACCACTGTGCCACCCTTTATGCTGGTGGGGAAGGAACTGGATCATTAATGTGGGGATGAATTGCCAATCATGCTGGCGATGTGCTGGATAGAGTCCAGCTTCTTGCATGTTGTTAGAGCTGCATTCATTCCAAATATGTGCCTTAGAGGTGGTGGAAAGGTTTTGGGGCGTTCAGAGGTGAATCATTCACCTTAGCATCTGATCTACTATTAAACCACAATATGAGGCTGGTCCAGTTAAGTTTCTGGTCAAAGGTAACCCAGGATGTTCATGGTGGTGAGATAGTGGTGGAAATGCTATTGGATGCCAAGTGGATGTGGTTGCATTCTCTCTCGCTGGAGGTGATCAATGTATGAGGTGAATGTTACTTGTCACTTATCAGCCCAAGCCTGAATATTGGGTCACTGCAGGCAGGAACACAGCTTCTGTGTCTGAGGAGCTGTGAATAGTAATGAACATTGTACAATCATCATCAACGTTCCTGCTTGGAGTTGGTCTTTGCCTGGCATTTGTGTTACGCAAATGTTACTTATCACACATGGGCCCAAGCCCAAATGTTATCCAGACCTTACTGCAGGCAGACACAGACTCCAAAGACATAATTTAATCTAAGCAAACATCCCCACTTCTGTCAGAACAAACCTCATTGAAGAAGCAGCTAAAGATTATTGGGTCTAGGACGTCACCCTGAGCAAATGCAGCAGTGTCCTGGGGCTGAGGTTGTGATTGTCGGGGACTATTGTCCGTTGTATTACTTGTGAGTCCAGTCAGTAAAAGAGTTTGTCCCTGATTCCCAGACTTAATTTTCATCCAGGATCCTTGATAATACTGTTGTGGGAAATTTACCACTTCGGAGTCAGACTTGGAGATTTCAACAATACAGTTTTATTTTGGGCACGAAGCTTCGGGAGAAAGCACTGTACTCGGCAGCTACCTTCTCAACTACACAATGGTAGTTGATCATTTTTATACCTTTTAGACAGTGGGTAGTACAGACATTAGCAGTTAACACATCATTACAAGTTGAGAAGGCAGATACGGACATGGACAGTTAACACATCATTACTATCAGACAGGTACGGACATGGACAGTTAACGTATCATTGTTCATAGAATGGACACGTCTATGCAGTTATGTCCTCTATCAATGATGGTTTCGATCTATACAGTGGCTGACCTTGTTACATTTATGTTGTTCTGGGGTCTGCCCTTATCTAAAGTGCCTCAAGCTCTGACCAGCTTCTTGCAGCATTTTGGATCCTGCATGTTTTAACTTTTAAGTAACTGTCTGTGTTAAAAACCAGTGCCTGTTAATGTCCCTTCCCAGGTAACCATTTTGTGTGCCAGGCAACCATTTTTGTGTCCATCACTTTAATTCCCCCACAACGGTCGTGGAATGCCCTGCCTGCAGCAGTTGTGGACTCGCCAACTTTAAGGGCATTCAAATGGTCAGTGGATAGGCACATGGATAACATTGGAATAGGTTAGGTTAGAGGGTCATTAGATTGGTTCCACTGTTCAGCGCAACATCGAGGGCCGAAGGGCCTGTACTGCGCTGTAATGTTCTATGTTCTACAACAATACATCTGGTTAAATGCTGTTTTGACATCAAGGGCAGTCACTCTCTCCTCAAGTCTGAAATTCTACTCCTTTGTCTTTGCTTGGATCAAGGCCGCAATGATGTCTGAGACTGAGTAATGCTGGCAGAACCCAAACTGATGATGCATAAGCAGGTTATTAGTGAGCAAGTGCTGCTTCATAGCATTGTTGACAACCCCTTCCATCACTCTGCTGATGATTAAAAATAGACCGATGGGGTGGTTATTGAGTGGAATTGGATTACTCCTGCTTTTTGTGGACGGGACATAGCCGGGCAGCATCCTATTGTGCCAGTGTTGTAGCTGTACTGAAACAGCTTGGCCATGGCATGGTGCATTGGAACACAAATCTCCAGATCACTACAGCTGACCGTGGCACAGTGGTTAGCGCTGCTGCCTCACAGCACCAAGGACCCAGGTTCGATTCCCTGCTTGGGTCACTGTATGGAGTTTACACATTCTCTCCATAGGGTTCCCTCCGAGTGCTCCAGTTTCCTCCTACACTCTGAAAGACGTACCTGTTAAGTGCATTGGCCATGCTAAATTCTCCCTCAGTGTACCTGAGGCGCTGGAGTGTAGCGACTAGGGGATTTTCACAGTAACTTCACTGCAGTGTTAATGTCAGCCTTCTTGTGACACTAATAAATAAACTTAAAACATAGTCCTTGCTGTATTCGTTATGCTCAGTCATTTATCAGATGGAGTGAATCGAATTGGCTGAAGACTGGCAGCCACTTGGCATTTCTGGCTGAAGATATTTGCAAACACTTCAGCCTTACCCTTTGAACTCACGTACTGGGCTCTGCCACCATTGATGACGCAGATATTTATGGAGTCTCGTCTAGTTAGGTTTTGCAATTATGGACATTTGAACAGCTATCAGTGTTTTATTGCCCCACCATCTTCTCAAGGGTGACAAGGGTGGGTAATAATTGCTGGCTTGTTAGCAACACCAATATCCGTGAATCAATTTAAAAATAAGAATTCTACAAATTGTTCTCAGTGCCAGGAACTGATGTAGTTATAGAATCCCTGCAGTACAAAAGGAGTCACGATGTGGAGATGCTGGCGTTGGACTGGGGGTAAACACAGTAAGAAGTCTCACAACGCCAGGTTAAAGACTGCTTTAACCTGGTGTTGTGAGACTTCTTACTGTGCAAAAGGAGGCTATTCGGCCCATTGAGTCTGTACTGACCACAATTCCACATATTTACCCTAGCTAATCCTCCTGACACTAAGGGTCAATTTAGCATGGCCAATCAACCTAACCTGCACATCTTTGGCGTGTGGCAGGAAACCGGATATGTGTCTTAAATGGTTAAATTATGAAGACAGAACCATAGAATCCCTACAGTGCAGAAGGAGACCATTCGGCCCTCTGAATCTGCATCAACTCTCCAAAGAGCATCTTGCCCAGGCCTACCCACACATTTACCTTGGCTAATCCATCTAACGACACATCTCTGGACAGGCAATTTAACATGGGCAATCCATCTAACCCACACATCTTTGAAATAGGGGAGGACCCGGAGGAAACCCACGCAAACATGGGGTGAATATGCAAACTCCACACAGTCACCCAAGCTGGAATCGAACTCAGTTCCCTGGCACTGTGAGACAGCAGTGCTAACCACTGCACTGTGCCACCCTTTGAATATAACCAAGGCAAGTTGAGTGTACATTTAGATTCTCCTGAGTTTAGAAGATTGAAGGGCTGATCTAATTGTGGTGATTTAAGTATTTTTATAACATTGAGAGAAGCTATTCCTCTGGTGTGAGGTGGGTGGGGACAGTGGGGTGGGCATTGGGGGTCCAGAACAAGAGGGCATGATAAAATTAGAACTGAGCTATTCAGGGCTGATGTCAGGAAGTGTTTCTTCACACAAAAGAGAGATGGAAACCTGGAGCTCACTGCGTCCCTAAAGCCATTGGGGTTGGGAGTCAATTGAACGTTTTGAAAGCGAGGCTGATAGAATTTTTTCAGGTAAGAGTATTGTGGCTCAGTGGGTGGCATCTCTGTCTCAGAGGCAGAAGCTCCAGGTTCAAGTCCCACCCCTGGGTGGTTGAACAAGACGTGTTCATAACATGACCAAACAGGTTTAGTATTAAGATAAAAGCAAAATACTGTTGATGTTGGAATCTGAAACAAAAACTGAAAAATGCTGTAAAATCTCAGCAGATCTGATAACATTTGTGGAGAGAAAAATAGAACCAATGTTTCGATGACCCTTCATCAGCTCAGTATTTTCCTGTTGTGTTTAGGTTTAGAATTAATCTGTAAATCAATCCCGCGCAGAGAATGGGTGAGAAAGGTTCCTTTTCAGTTAAATGGTTGGCTGAACATTGGAACTTCTACCATCACTGTCCAAAACACACAACTGTTGCAACAGTAACTCAGACTCTTGACAGTTAGAACTAAGGCAAGTAGATGGGGTGGCACAGTGGTCAGCACTGCTGCGTCACAGTGCTAGGGGCTCGGGCTCCATTCTCGGCCTGAGTCTACTGTCTGCGTGGAGTCTGCACATCCTCACTCTATCTGCACAGGTTTCCTTCAGGTGCTCCAGTTTCCTTCAACAATACAAAGATGTGCAGGTTAGGTGGATTGGCCATTCTAAATTGCCTCTTGGTGTCAGGGGAATAGCTAGGGTAAATGCATGGTGTCATGGAAATAGGATCTGGGTGGGATTGTGGTCGGTGTAGACTCAATGGACCGAATGGCCTCCTTCTGTAATGTAGGATTCTATGAGTTAAGATGCTGCTCGATCATTATCTAATTGAATTGCACAAAAGGTTCAAGAGCTGAAAAACCTCCTCCTGTAGTTCCTGCGACTATCCACCATCAACACTGGAACAAAGAGCTTGTTGTATGAGGAATGATTGAGGATCCTTGGGTCTATACACATTGGAGTTTAGAAGGATGAAGGGGGTATTTTATTGAAACTTACAGGATACTGACAGACCTGGATAGAATAGGCGTGGAGAGGATGTTTTCATTAGTAAGAAAAACTAGAACCAGACGGCACAACCTCAGACTGAAGGATGATCCTTTAAAACAGAGTTGAGGAAGAATTTCATCAGCCAGAGAGTGGTGAATCTGTGCAACTCTTTGCTGCAGAAAGCTGTGGAGGCCAGGTCACTGAGTGTCTTCAAGTCAGAAGAGATATGTTGTTGATTGATTAGGGGTTATGGGGAAAGGCAGGAGAATGGGGATGAGAATCATATTGGCCATGATTGAATAGTGGAGCACATTTGATGGGCTGAATGGCCTAATTCTGCTCTTATGGTCTAACGCGGCACAAGTCAGGACTGTGATTGGAATACTGTCCACACGCCTCACCACCACCTTCTGAAGGGCGATGAGGGATGGGCAATAAATGCTGGCCAGCCAGTGATGCCCACATCTCATAAATAAATATGAAAAATATTAAAAATAAATGAGTTGAGGTTCTTGCCCTGACGTCAGTAAGTGATCCTTTCTGCAAAGTGCTGTTATAACATCTAGCTATCAAATTATTCTATCAACGCTTAGACCAGAATTTTCCAACACGCCCCTCCAAGGGAAAACCTATAATGGAGGCGGTGAGCGATTGGCCCACCAAAGTCAACAGAAATTTGTATGGCTCACACAGGGGTCAACGTCAGCAAACCAGAAGATTCCATTGGCAGGAAGGGGCGAAGAATTCTGGCTTTAATGTCTCCATGCTCATACACAGGAAGGTGTTAGTGTGATTTAGAACATAGAACATTACAGCACAGTGCAGGCCCTTCGGCCCTCAATGTTGTGCTGAGCTATGTCCAAACCCAAGATCAAGCTATCCCACTCCCTATCATTCTGGAGTGCTCCATGTGCCTATCCAATAACCACTTGAAAATTCCTAAAGTGTCCGACTCCACCACCACAGCAGACAGTCTATTCCACACCCAACCACTCTCTGAGTGAAGAATCTACCTCGGACATCCCTCCTATATCTCCCAACATGAACCTTATAGTTATGCCCTCTAGTAATAGCTACATCCACCCGAGGAAATAGTCTCTGCACGTCCACTCTATCAATCCCTCTCTTCATCTTATAAACCTCTATTAAGTCGCCTGTCATCCTCCTCCGCTCTAAAGAGAAAAGCCCCAGCTCCCTCAACCTTTTCTCATAAGACCTACCCTCCAAACCAGGCAGCATCCTGGTAAATCTTCTCTGCACTCTCTCTAATGCTTCCACGTCCTTCTTATAGTGAGGTGACCAGAACTGAACACAATATTCCAAACGTAGTCTCACCAACGTCTGGTATAGTTGTAGCATAATCCCACGGCTCTTAAACTCAAACCCCCTATTAATAAACACTAACACACTATAAGCCTTCTTCACGGCTCTATCCACTTGAGTGGAACCTTCAGAGATCTGTGGATATGAACCCCAAGATTTCTCTGTTCCTCCACATTCCTCAGAACCCTGCCGTTGACCCTGTAATCCACATTCAGGTTTGTCCTACCAAAATGAATCACTTCACACTTATCAGGGTTAAACTCCATCTGCCACTTTTTGGCCCAGCTCTGCATCCTATCAGTGTCTCTTTGCAGCCTACAAGAGCCCTCCACCTCATCCACTACTCCACCAATCTTGGTGTCATCAACAAATTTACTAACCCAGCCTTCAGCCCCCTCTTCCAAGTCATTGATAAAAATCACAAATAGCAGAGGACCCAGCACTGACCCCTGTAGTACACCGCTGGTAACTGGCCTCCAGTCTGAAAATTTTCCTTCCACCACCGTCCTTTGCCTTCTATGATACAGCCAGTTACTTATCCAATCAGCCAAATTTCCTTCTATCCCATACATCCTTATCTTCTTCATGAGCCTACCATGGGGAACTTTATCAAATGCCTTACTAAAACCCATGTGTACGACATCAACTGCTCTACCTTCGTCCACACGTTTAGTTACCTCCTCAAAGAATTCAATCAAATTTGTGAGGCAGAATTTACCCCTCACGAAACTGTGCTGACTATTCCAGATTAAACTGCATCTTTCCAAATGGTCATAAATCCTATCTCTCAGGACCCTTTCCATTAACTCACCAACCACCAAAGTAAGACTAACTGTCCTATAATTACCAGGGTCATCCCTATTTCCTATAGAACGAATGATATAAACACAATGATGTAAACACAAGTGCTATATGAAAGATCAAGTTTAAGCTTAAGATTATTAGAGGATGAATCTCAGATATGATTGCATTCCGAAAGGTGTACACTTTAAACGAGACTAATCTCAACTCCTGTGATTGGGAAGAAAGACCACTTCCATCTTGTTTTTAAAATAAGTAAACCAAGTTTATTTATTAGTGCCACTAGTAGGCTTACATTCACACTGCAATGAAGTTACTGTGAAAATCCCCTAGTTGCCTCCAGCATCTGTTCTGGTACACTGAGGGAGAATTTAGCACGGCTAATGCACCTAACCAGCACGTCTTTTGGACTGTGGCAGGAAACCGGAGCACTCAGAGGAAACTCACACAGACACTGGGAGAAGGTGCAGCCAGTGACCCAAGCCGGAATTCAAACCCAGGTCCTTGATGCTATGAGGCAGCAGTGCTAACAACTGTGCCACTGAGTAAATTCACTGCGTTCTCTACATACACCAACTCACTTTATTAACAAGGCCACAAAGGACTCCATCCCATTTTGCCTCACTTTTGTATCAGTAAACAAGATGGGTAATTAAACGACTTGTCTCTAAATGATGTAATTGACTACACACTGAATATGGCAACAGAACTGTTTGTGTTTAATTAATGCACATTAAATCAAGGACAAATAACGTAACAATTATTTACAATCCCTTAAACGATTTGGTTGCCTCAGGTTTTTACTCCATCATCTCTTGAAACATCCAGCGTCTGCTATTCTTATCAGAAAGTTACATTTGGACCTTGTAATGGCAACATGGTAGATGGTTGTGGGGGGGGGGGGGGGGGGGGGGTGAAATTTAATGTTGGTGGGATGAAAACTGGACTGTAACAGATTGTCTGTCCTTCACGCAGATCTCCTCACCATGGATGTGAATGCAGCTGTAGCTCGGTGATTGCACTCTTGATTCCTGAGTCAGGAGGGTATGGGTTCAATTCCTGTTTCAGACACTTAAGCTCTGGCTGACTCTGAGGGAGAAATCTTAAGCAAATAAACTAAGGCCACGTCCATTCAGATGGTTGTGAGAGACCATGGGCCGGAATTCTCTGACCAAGCCTGCAGCTGAGATTCCCCAGTCCCGCTGCTGTGAATGGAGACTTGGCTGAGTGTCAAATTCTCATTTATTTGATTTGATTTATTATTGTCACATGTGTTAGTATACAGTCAAAAGTATTGTTTCTTGCGTGCTACACAGACGAAGCATACTGTTCAGAGAAGGAAATGAGAGAGTGCAGAATATAGTGTTACAGTCATAGCTAGGGTGCAGAGAAAGATCAACTTAGATGGAGAGTCTGGTGAACTGGTGCGGCAATAATAATAATCTCTCCCTCAATGTCAACAAAACGAAGGAGAGTGACTACTACAGGGTTTGAACCCATAACTTCCTGACTCAGAAATCAAGAGCACAATCACTGAGCTACAGCTGCATTCACATCCATGGCAAGGAAATTTACATGAAGGACAGACAATCTGCTACAGTCCAGTTTTTATCCCGCCAACACTGAATTTCACCCCCCATCCCCACTGACATTTCACCCTCCCCACCCCCCCCACCCACTCCCACCACCTACCACCTTGGCGTTACAAGGCCCGAACGTAACCTTCTGATAAGAATAGCAGACGCTGGAGGTCTCAAGAGATGATGGAGTAAAAAACCTGAGGCAACCAAATCATTTAAGGGATTGTGAATAAATGTCACGTTATTTGTCTTTGATTTAATGTGCATTAATCAAACACAAACAGTTCTGTTGCCATGTTCAGTGTGTAGTCAATTACATCATTTCGCCGGCAGTGGGGTGTGTGAGACTGGAGAATTCCAGCCATCATTTCAAACAGAAGTGGGGAAGTCCTCCACCAACACCTGAGGCTAACATTTATCCCTCAACCAGCATCTGTGAAACCAGAGTATCTGGCCATTCATCTCATTACTGTTCGTGACAGCTTGCTTTGCACAAAATAGTTGCCATGTTTCTTTCGTTTAATGTCATTGGTTGTGAAGCACAGAGGATGGGAAAGGCACTATGGAAATGCAAACCTTTTGTAAATGGATTGGAGTATTGGGCGGGGAGTACAATGTGTGACGGATCTATTTGCAACTGTTCCGTAACCATCGCCAATGTTAAGTTTCACCCCCCCCAAGGATATTGCCCTCAATGTGGATGGCCATAAAACATTAGATAAGGGTCATGGGTGGAGGGGGAGGACTGGTGGTGTTAAGATGGCGGCGCGGGCTCGTTGGGCCAAAGGGCCTGTTTCCCGGGCTGTTTTTGTTCTTTGATATCCTGGTGCACTGCATGAGCCGCTGTGCCCCTCTGCCATTGCCAGACTGCGAAGGAGGGTCCTCCAAGGGACCTGGAATTTGGGTGGGCCTGAGCTTGGGCTGGGGATTTTGGGGGGGGGGGGGGGAATGCAGAGAGGGGTGTTGACAGTGTTGAACTCAGAAGTCTCCTCCAGGATGGTGGTCTACTGCAGAGATATCAGGGCTTGCACCAATTCCCCACCCAGTGGTCTTCCCACAGGGGGTCACAGCAGCACACCGAGAGACCGGGGCTTCCAACTCTGCAATGTCATTTAAATATCTTATCATGAATATCAGGTAGGTTCCCATCCACTCTGGGAACATCAGAATTCCTGCCAGAGATTAGCTGGCCTAGTGAATCCCAGCCAACGTCTCGATGGTGATCCCCCAGGATGCACATCAGAGGTGGAGGCAGCTGCTGCTTCTTCAGAAGGAACTCTTCAAAATGCAGCTAATGAAACAACAACAAAAAAACCATCTTATAAAGCAAAGAAAGGGTTTAATAAAGAAACATCATTACTCCAAACTTGAGGCCTGGCCCTGGGCCACTCCAACCTCCCCACAATTCTACATAGTTCCTTATTTATAATGAATCAACTGACTATTACATCACTCTGTGATTGGTTCCCTGTTTTACTGGGTCAGCTAATCTTTACATCGTATTCCTATTGGTCATATTACATCCAACACAAATTTGTCACTGGTTACATTCTAACAGCTGCTGCCTTTACACCTTGTTGCCTGAGATCCCTTGTCTGGCATCCTTTGTAGGGCCGAGACCTGGAGGGCCTCGGCCTACTCTTGGATGACACTGGTGATATTGCCTGTTCTGACTGCTGTGCCTGAGTGCACTGCTGACAGGGAAGGTGGGGACAGGGCAGACAGATTGGCTGCTCGTTGCCGGGGTCTCGTGGGGGGCTGTGCTCCAGTAGATCTTTCTCCCTCCAGTGCTCATGGGCCCTCGAGTCACTCCATGGGACGGAGGTGCAGCCTGAGTGAGCTCCAGAAGCCTCAATGTCATCTGGTGCTTGAGTCCTGGAGGCCTGCGATTGTCTGCAGTTGAAGTTCTCAGCCAGGGTCCTCAGGGACTGAGCCATGTTTTGAGGCTTTCCTGTCAGCAATCTGACCTTTTGCCCCACACTTGCCACTGCACATGCCTTCCTTGCAGTGTTGACCTGGGTGCCAGGCATTGCTGGCAACATCATCTGTGAGAGATCAGCCTTGCAATGGCAGGAGCGCCGCTGACAGCCCCTCCTGGTATTCCCAACTCTGCCTTTGCATCTCAAACTGTTGAGGGATGAACGTGTCCAGAGGCACAGCACCTGACTAGGGCACAACCACGTCCTGGGATCCAGCAGATCTCCGACTGTCCGATCTCTGGGAATTTCTGCCCCCAACTGTTGTGCACCGGAAGCAGTGGGTGCTCACCTAATAGTGACCTTGTTTGCCAAGATCACCCACCGAGGTGCGTGTCTCTGTGATGGTGGATGGTGCGGGTGATAAGCGCGATGCTTCTTCAGTGTCCTCCTCCGACATCTCCTCCGAGGTCGTGTCGAGGGTGGGTGATGGGCTGCTGCTAGTGGACGGGTCAAGCTGGTGATGTTCCTGCAAAAACAAGGAATATGGCCAGTTTCGGAATACACTGAGCTCACTTGGGATTGGTCACCCGGATGAATGTGCAATGTTTCCTCACTTTTTTCTCACAGGCTCACCTTGGTCTCAGTGCAGGCTCTCTCCTGCTCCCTTCCTGCAGGATCCAGGGCTCTCTCCACAAAAGGTGTCAGGATCCTTTCTGCAAAGTGCTGTTCTTACATCTAGCTATCAAATTATTCTATCAACACTTAGACTGGAATTTTCCAGCACGTCCCTCCAAGGAAAAACCTATGACGGAGGTGGTGAGCGATTGGCCCCCTGAAGGATTTATGGGTTTCATAGATATGGAAATATGAAATCTTTTACTTCTGCTTAGATTCAAAAGAATTTTCTTTAATTTTTTTTCTCAAAACTTTAATTTAAAGAAAGGAAAAGAGGGAAATCTGTCAATGTGCAATTAATCACAGTGTGTAGCAATTATCCTGCTAAGGGAATTGCTAATTAAACATGAGATGTTGTCCTATAGAGAGCTGGAACACTTTGGGGGAAGAGCTCCTCGTGTTAGTAGTACTGAGGAAGTGTCTTACAATATAAAGGTTCAAACCTAAAAGTCTGGATTGATTCTTCAATTGCACTCACTTATTGCGAGTACTATGAGCGTACCGTCACCCGACTTCACTTGCTTGCAGTGCTTGTGGGCAATCTTATCCTGCAGGAATACAAATGGGGATGATGTGAGCTGACTGCCTGACGGGTCAGGTGTCAATGATACTGGGCCAAAGCAAGGAGGGGTTCTGGTGAGGAGTGCCGGAGGAATTGAAGAAGGTTGTGGGAGGTCAGATACTGGGGCCCAGTGCAGTGAAAGCACATGGGATCAAGATGATGTTTGAGGGGTCACGGCTAGTTGGAGTGCAGTGATGAGATGAAGCATTTACCATGACAGAATAAGTAGGCCATTCATGCCGGGCAGGGGGCATGAATGGCCCATTCATGGGCCATGAATCCCCATTCATGGGCAAAAGGGGCAGTGCCAGCTTGGCAGCCTGAGTAGGGAGTGTGGGGCTATGATGGGAGGGGCAAGGGGGGAGCTCTGCAAGGATGTGAAGTTCTGCGGACTGGGGGGGAGGGGGTGATCAGCAGGGGGTTTATGCAAGAGGGGCTGATTGGCAGATGGGGTGATGGGCAAATGGGGCGATTGAAAGGGGTGGGAGACCAGCACAGGTGGTGGTTGGTAGATGGGGTGAACGCCAGCAAAGGAAGAATGGGCAGGGTGGACCATGGACAGGGTCATTACAGGGGACTCATCAGGAGGGTCCTGATGCCCTGATGCCAGCGACCTGTGTTGTCATGTTGAGGGATGGTTACACTGCCGCCAATGATAGGGTGGAGGGTGATGTCCGTGGAGGTAGGGGGAGGTGGTGGCAAGAGTTGTCCCATTTCACTGAGAGATTGGGGCACTTGCACAATGGTGCCCTCAGCAGTCTTCAGCCAGCTTCAGCAATGTGCTTTGGCTCCACCCCAACTGGTGAGAATTGCATTTCTGATCAAAAATTGACAGTGTGATAAGATTGCATTTTCAAAATTGCCCAAAAAAACTGTTTGAAACTCTCCCATTTTCTGACTTTTTTGACACTTAGAACTTTTTTGTAAGATCATCTCCTTGTCAGTTTTTTCTGAAAATACTGCCCTGCATCAACTTCACTGCTCTCATCTACCGTGTGGCACGGTGGCACAGTGGTTAGCACCGCTGCATCATAGAACCAGGGACCAAGGTTCAATTCCCAGCTAGGGTCAACATCTGTGCAGAGTCTGCACATTCTCCCCAGGTCTGTGTGGATTTCCCCCCAAAGTCCAAAAGTTAGGTGCGTTGGCCACGCTAAATTCTCCCTCAGTGTACCCAAACAAATGTTGGAGTGTGGCAACTAGGGGATTTTCGCAGTAACTTCATTGCAGTTTGGAGATGCCAGCATTGGACTGGGGTGGGCACAATAATAAGTCTCACAACACCAGTTTAAAGTCCAACAGGTTTATTTGGTATCACGAGCTTTCAGAGCACTGCTCATTCACCTGATGAAGGAGCAGCGCTCTGAAAGCTTGTGCTACCAAATAAATCTGCTGAAATTTAACCTGGTGTTATGAGACTTCTTACTGTGATGTCTCCCTGACAAATGACAGGTATAATCCGGCACAATCCAGGACTCCATGAGAGGCACACAGCCCAGACATTCTCCCTCCTGCCCTCTTCTGTTGGGAAAAAGCCATGCTGACTATCCTTGATTAGTCCTTGCCTCTCCAAGGAGAGATTCATTCAGAGTGTTTTCCATGAATTTTCATACCAGACCTGTTCCCAGCGCCCCAGAGCCAAGAGCCATAGCTGTTCCCCTGAGGATGGTCATTCCCATTGGTGCATCCACCTGCACCCCCCCTCCCCCACCCCAGCTCTCCCGCCTCTGGCTGGCGGCCACGTGTTCCCCCTGCAGCCGCCCCGCCTCCCGCCAATCAGCGCCCACTTCCTCGTCCCGGCTCCGCCAATCAGCGGGCTCCACGAGGGAAGCCGGCGCAGCGGTGCGGGCGGGGCGCCGGGAGTGACGGGGCACCCGGCCAATGGGAGCGCGGGGCCGGCGCGGCGTGGCCCAATCAGCGGCAGGGCGGCGCGAGCTGCTGGCGGTGTGAGTGGGGCGCAGTTCCCGGGCGCTGAGGAGCGGAGCGTGAGTAAGATTGTGTGCGGCGTGAGGGGCCGATACTTTGTAACCTTTCCCTGTGAGTGTGAGAGAGGGTGGCGGCGGCCTGAAACTATGTTGCAGTTTGGGGGGGGGGGGTCCCTCGATCGGAAACGGATACATTGTTATTGGCAATGGATACATTGTGGTTTCCCCCCCCCCCCCCCCGCCAGCGCCCGGCTCAGTCAGGCCAGCCTGAGTCAGGCGCCGCCACCAATGTGGCTCCAATGATGCGCGGGGCTTTATTGTGCTGCTCCCCTCTCCCTTCCTTCCGCATTCCCTGCTGCCTGATGTGCTAAAGCTCGGCCTCCCTGACAATCCAGCTCAGGGTGGGGTGTGTACAGGGGTTAAAGGCCGAGGGATCCATCTCCTGGCCAGTCAGCTCTCGGGCCTGCATCTCCTGGCCAGCAATTCCGCTTTTCACGTGACTCTCCTGGTTTTTACACCAAATGTGCAGAATCACGGCACCAGGGCCCAGCAGCTCACTGCTGGGGGTGTCTGATTGACTTTTATACCGTGATTAGGGGAGAGGTTAAAGCCACAGTCTGGATTAAGGCTTCAGTATAACATTCCTCCACTGCCCTTTCCTGCAGCAGTGGTCTTGTTTTGGCTTTACTGTTCT
The DNA here is from genome assembly GCF_965287045.1 of Carcharhinus amblyrhynchos. Taxonomy (NCBI): domain Eukaryota; kingdom Metazoa; phylum Chordata; class Chondrichthyes; order Carcharhiniformes; family Carcharhinidae; genus Carcharhinus; species Carcharhinus amblyrhynchos. The sequence continues at coordinate 10,334,726 of NC_137336.1, read as the reverse complement.
CTTCGTGTGCCCTGTCGTATTTTCTGGAAGCAGTTGTCTTAGTTCCTGTGTCTCTGGAACAAGTTTAATTGCGTGTAATTGATTGAATTCAGTGTTACAAAATGTGCTATTTGTGTAATCAGAAAGGAAGGATATAAACCCAGGTAATAATCTCAGGAAGGCAGTCCCAACATGTGGCAAATGAAGCAGATTTGAAGTGTAATCAGTTGAAATGTGGATGCCAAATCGTGCACAGTTAACTAGATACATTCTGGTCAGTATTTTGTTAAATTGATTGAGGGCAAGTTATTTTGGGGGGGGGGGGGGGGGGGTGGTGTTGGAGTGACTCCTTGATATAGTGTGGTGGGATTTTTTTGCATCTCCACCTGGGAGATCAGGCAGTGTCTGGGTTTAAAATACCTTTTCAAAGAATACACCTTCAATAGTGCGCCACACTTTATACTCATATCTCTGCTGTAGGGTTTAAATCTGATTTGAGTGATAATCACTGAGCCATAGCTGCTATCCAGGAGACATGACATGTATGTAAATACGCTTGAGGTGAGTATCAAAAACCCAATATCAACATTTCCTGTGGCTGGTCGGTGTTTTTTTTTAAAGTTGGTTTGAGGGAAGGTTACTGGGGGTATCTCCTTGGAGTAGTTCTGTGGGGTCTTTTACATCTGGGGTGGCACAGTGGTTAGCACAGCTGCCTCAGCTCCAGGGACCTGGGTTCGATTCCCTGCTTGGGTTGCTGTCTGTGTGGAGTCTGCATGTTCTCCCTGTGTCTGCATGGGTTTGCTCCAGTTTTCTCCCACAGTCTGAAGATCTGAGAGTTAGGTTGACTGGCCATGCTAAAGTGCGCCTTAGTGTCCCAGGATGTGTAGGTTAGAGGGATCAGCAGGGTAAATGTGTGGGGTTGTGGGACAGGGGCTGGGTGGGATTGTTTTGGTGCAGAGTCGATGGGCTGACTGGCCTCTTTTGGCACTGTAGGGTTTCTATGATTCCGTGGTGTATGTTATTTGATAATGCACCTGGTGAGATGTTTTACCGCGTTGAAGGCTCTGTATGAAACCAGTTGCTTCATGCATGAAGCAGCCCAATTAATCTCAGTGCTGTGGAATCTGTTGGAGGGGAGGTGGGGTGGGGTTGGGGGGGGTGGTGGAATAGTTGGATAGAGAGAATGGAAAATGGGTTTCTGATTTCCCATGGTGATCAAAACTTGGGGTAAGCACAATAAGAAGTCTCAACACCAGGTGTTGAGAGTTCTTACCGTGCATACCCCAAGTCACAGCTGGTGTTGTGAGATTTCTTACTGTGCTTACTCCAGTCCAACGCCAGCATCTCTGCATCATGATTAAAACTTGTCCAGAGATCCACAGTGATTGTGACTTACTATTACTTGATATCTACCACTTGTACATGATGTGATCTCACCCTCAGCTGCTTCAGCTCTCTTCGAGGAACACAATGAATCAGCATTTGATGCCCAAACCATCATTTTGTTATGACTGACATTGACAATTAGTGGCAAGCTATCGTCTGTTGGGTTCTGAATTACTATCAACATAAGGCAATAATTGCTGGCGGGAAGAGATTGAGGCTGTTGTGCACTTAAAATTTCAGAGGACAGAGCTTTTTCATCTTGATTTTTAGTTTTGGGATTTGAAGCAATGGAACTGGTTGCTGGAAGGGACAAATGGGAGTTAAAATTAACTGGTGCCAAGATGATTATGAGGACGAGTTGCATCCACTCAGCTTGTGTTCCTTCTTACTGAGACACTTAAAATGATTGAAGGATTTGATAAAGAGAAGCCATTTTGTTTGGTGGGATGGATGTGATGTGGTAAACTCTCTCAATGTTGTCAGTGGATTAGGGAAGTTGGGGGCGGGGGGGGGTTGATTTAGAATTAAAATATAGTTCAGTCATGATCTAATTGACAGGAGCATAGCCATGAGGGGATGGGATGGCCAGAGGGAGTGGGGGAGGGGTGGTGAATGTCCCTCCCGCCCTTTTTGGCTGACTTTGGAGAGTTGAAGTTTTTCTAAGTGGTATCATAAGATTTACTGTTTGGATGAGCTATTAAACTGAAGTCCCATGTTCTCCTGTTTTAGTGGATGTTTCAGCTGTGGTTCGGGGGGGTGGCACACTTCTCCTCCAAGTCAGCTGATTGTAGTCCTACTTTAGAGACTTGAGCCCATGAACCAGGCTGACACCTCCAGCCTATATGGAAGGAGTGCGGTGCACCACATGGACTGGAGCAGTTCAAGAAGACCGTTCACCACCATCTGCTCCAGGGCAATGAGGGATGGGCAATGAATGCTGCCCTAGTCAATGACACCCATATCCCATTATTGGATTAAAAAAAAACACACACACACTGAAGGAGGTTCTGTCTTTCAGATGAGATGCCAATCTGTGACCTGATCTGCCTGCTCCAGTGGGCATAAGGATCTCATGGCAGCATTATGAAGAGCAGGAAAGTTCTCCCCACTAACCTGGGTCAATATTTATCCCGAAACCAACATCATTAAAACAGTGGTTTTACCACATTACTGTTTTGTGGTAGTTTGCTGTTTGCAAACTGGTTGCCACATTTCCTACATTACAAAACTGAATATGTTTAAAAAGTTACTAATCGGCTGTGAAGCATTTTGAAAAGCCCAGAAATTGTAATGCTGTTTTCCTTTCTGAAGGCTGTGAAGAATTAGGTAAGAATCTGACCCCCCTGTCATCGTTAGCAACCATGTTGCAGCAGTTTCTCAAACATCTGGTTGCATTGGCAGATGTGTTTCTCATGACAAAGTATTTCCAACACAGGAGCAGGCCATTTGGCTCAACTGGACAATGCCAGTGATTGTTCCACGTGAGCCCTCACAGTTTAGAAAATTCTTGAGTTTGGTTCCCCCGGTGTTGACCTGTCCTGATTTCAGCCTCCTGGCCAACGTGGTTAGACCTGGGATAAGCTGTGAGGAGAAAGCAATGTGTTCCCATTCCAGGTCACTATTCCTGGCTGTGTGAGGTGACCAGTTTCCTTCCTGCTGTGCTGAGGAAATATCTTCTACCAACAGTTGAAGAGGATGGGAAGCATCCATGCATTGCCGTATATACTGCTGAGGCTTCCAAACTGGTTCTCGAGCTGCTGTATCTGTGAAGTGCAGGGTAAAGATTGTGGATGGAAACTTAGCCCCTGTTGATGTATAATGCTGATATTTTGTGGCTTTTGTAACAAGGCCATTATGTTTCTCTAGGACAGTGATAGGCAACTTCGGCTAGTGAGTGTGTTGCATGCTGACCCTCCTTCATCTTAATGGGCTGCAAGGTTGAAATTGGGCTTGTTCACTAACTGTGACCCCATGAACAAGATTGAATATATCTAATGCATGCTGAAATTTCATAACGAGTTATAGAAAATGCTTAATTGTTCATATATTAATAGAACCGTCGTCAACTTCAAATGGTATAAACAAAGTAAATATTTATGCTTTGCATGCAGAGTAAGTGCACAGTTCTCGGTCAATGTTGAGAACAATCAGCATACATCTCACCTCACTTGCCTTTTACATGCAAATCACTTCAATCTAGGCTGATGGAAATCAGCAGAATGTGGCAACGGTCAACAAAATTCTTGTGGGTTGCACTCAGAACCCAGATGAGCCCTGGGCTGCAGGTTGCCCACCAATGATCTAGGGGTAGTTTCTGCAGGCATTCAATCACAACTAGCCAGATTCATTCACTGCATGGCACAGTGGTTCGCACTATTGTCTCACAGCGCCTGGGACTGCGGTTCGATTCCAGACTTCGGTCACTGTCTGTGCGGAGTCTGCACATTCTCCCCATGTCTGCATGGGTTCCCTCCAGGTGCTCTGGTATCCTCCCACAGTCTGGAAGATATGGTTAGGGTTTTCAAATTAGGCTATATTAAATTCTCCCTCAGTGCACCTGATGAGGTGGCGGAGTGCAGTGACTAGGGGATTTTCACAGTAGCTGGTTCCAGTTGTGATTTGCTGCTTTTGTTTTGAAGGTATACAGTACAATGAATAAAGAAAATTACAGCACAGGAACAGGCCCATTCGCCCTCCAAGCCTGCACTGATCATGACGCCTGCCTAAACTAAAACTGTATGCACTTAAGTCCTTCCATTTCCATCCTCTTCATCTATTCGTCTAGATGCCTCTTAAATGCTGCTGTCGTACCTGCTTCCACCACCTCCCCGGGCAGCGCATTCCAGACGTTCGCCACCCTCTGCGAACAAAAACCTTGCCTCGCACATCACCTCTAAACTTTTCTCCACACATGTTAAACCTGTGTCCCATGATGCTTGACTTTTCTACCCTAAAAGAGCATCTGACTATCCACTCTGTCCATGTCACTCATAATCTCGTAAACCTCTATCAGGACACCCCTCAACCTCTGTCGTTCTAGTGAGAGCAAAGCGAGTTTACCCAACTTCTCATAGCTAATACTCTCCAGACCAGGCAATATCCTGGTAAACTTCCCTGTACCCTCTCCAAAGCATCCATAGCCTTCTGGTAATGTGGTGACCAGAATTGTACACAATATTCCAAATGAGGCCTAACTAAGGTTCTGTACAGCTGCAGCATGACTTGCCAATTTTTATACTTAGTGCCTCAACCAATGAAGGCAAGCATTTTGTATGCCTTTTTGACTATCTTATCCACCTGTGTTGCCACTTTCAGTGATCTGTGTACATGCACACCCAGATCTATCTGTCAATGCACCTAAGGATTCTATTACTTACTGTGTAATAGCTACATGTGTTGGACCTCCCAAATGCATTACATTTGTCTGGATTAAAGTCCATCTGCTGTTTTTTTGCCCAAGTCTCCAACTGGTCTATATCTTGCTGTATCCTCTAACAACTCTCTTCATTATCTGCAACTCCACCAATTTTTGTGTTGCCTGTGAACTTATTTATTAGAACCAGCTACATTTTCCTCCCAATCATTTATGTGTACTACAAACAACAAAGGTCCCTAGACTGATCCCTGTGGAACACCGCTAGTCACAGCCTTCCATTCAGAAAATCACTCCTCTACTGCTACTCTGTCTTCTGTGGCCAAGCCAGTTCTGTATCCATCTTGCCAGCTCTCCTCTGATCCTGTGTGACTTCACCTTTCCTACCAGTCAACCATGAGGTACCTTGTCAAAGGCTTTACTGAATTCCATGTAGACAACATCCACTGCCTTTTCCTCATCTATCATGAGGTGTGCCTCAAGGATCTGTTCTGGGACCCTTGTTGTTTGTCATTTTCATAAATGACCTGGATGAGGAAGTGGAGGGATGGGTAAGTAAATTCGCTGATGACACTAAGGTCGGTGGTGTTGTGGATGGTCTGGAAGGATGGCAGAAGTTGCAGCAGGACATAGATAGGATGCAGGACTGGGCGGAGAAGTGGCAGATGGACTTCAACGCGGATAAATGTGTAGTCGTCCATTTTGGCAGAACCAACGGGATGAACGAGTACACTATCAAGGGCAGAAGTCTGAGTAGTGTTGAAGAGCAGAAGGATCTAGGGGTCCGGGTCCACAGGACTCTTAAATCGGCCTCGCAGGTGGAGGAGGTGGTCAAGAAGGCGTATGGTGTACTGGCCTTCATTAATCGAGGGATTGAGTTTAGGAGTCGGGAGGTAATGCTGCAACTTTATAAGACCCTTGTCAGGCCTCATTTAGAGTATTGTGCGCAGTTCTGGTCGCCTCACTATAGGAAAGATGTAGAAGCTATTGAGAGGGTACAGAGGAGATTTACAAGGATGTTGCCTGGACTGGGAGGCATGCCTTTTGAAGTTAGGTTGAGGGAGCTGGGACTCTTTTCCCTGGAGAGACGAAGGTTGAGAGGCGACCTGATAGAGGTTTACAAAATGTTGAGAGGAATAGATAGGGTGGACTCTCAGAGGCTATTTCCCCGGGTTGAAATGGTTGCTACGAGAGGACACAGATTTAAGGTGCAAGGAGGGAAGTTCAGAAGTGATGTTAGGGGTAAGTTTTTCACTGAGGGTGGTGAGTGAATGGAATCGGCTGCCATCAGTGGTGGTGGAGGTGAACTCGCTGGGGTCTTTTAAAAGACTTCTGGATGAGTATATGGGGTTTAATGAGATTGAGGGTTATAGATAGGTCTGTAGGTTGGTAGGTGTTGATGTGATCGGCGCAACTCGTGGGCCGAAGGGCCTGTTTGTGCTGTAGTGTTCTATGTTCTATCATCTTTGTCACTTCCTGGAAAAACTCGACCGAGTTAGTGAGGCATGACTTCCCGTTCACAAAACCATGCTGTCTATCACCTAAGTCCATTTGTTTCCAAATGGGAGTGAATCTTTTCCAATAATTTCTCTACCACTGATGTAAGGTTCACTGGCCTGTAATTGCCTGGATTATCTTTGCTGTCCCCCTTAAACAATGGAACAACATTGCCTATTCTCCACTCCTCTGAAACATCACCTGTAGCCAATTTCTCTTAAGGCCCCAGCAATTTCTGCCCTCGCCTCCCTCAGTATTCTGGTTTAGATCAGGCTCTGGGGATTTATCTACTTTGATGCTTTGTAAGCCATCCAACAATCCTTTTTGATATTGACATGGCCCAGAATGTCTGCACACCCTACCCTATCACCCATATGTTTTTTTTTTACTGCCTCTGATTTACACCTTCATTGCACAATTTTCTTCTACCAGTTTCAGAATTACTGTTCTTGCAATAGGAGTTATTTCCCACATGTGGAATTCCTCATTTGCTGCTTGCGACTGAAGATGGCTCACTGCCAATTTCCTTATCAGGAATCTCCTGCAGCCAGGGCGAAGGCCATTCATCCCTTTGTGTGTTTTTACTGTTTTTGAAAGCGCTTTGCAATTGGTTCCACTGGCTCTGCTTTCCTTGCAGCCCTGCAAATCTTTACTCGTTGCAAGTGAGTGTCAGTGGTCAGAATTCAGTGATTTTTTTTTTGAAAAGTAATTGGCAAGAGGAGGAGAAGTGAATTGAGTTTGAGTTGTAATCTGGAATGCAGTGCATGAAAGAATGGTAGAAGCAGATTTAATGTAATTTTCAAAAGGGAATTGGGTAAGTGTTTATTTAGAATGCAGTTGAGAGAGCGCCAGGAGAGTGGGATTAATTCCCTTGTTGTTTCAAGAAGATAGTGCAGGCATGGTGGGCTGAATAGCTGTCTTTCTGCTGTATGATATTATGAATACGGATCTATCCGTCCTCATAGAATCCCAACAGTGCAGGAGGAGGCCATTTGGCCCATCGAGTCTGCACTGACCACAGTCCCACCCAGGCCTTATCTCAGTATTTACTCTCCTAATTGCCTGACATTAAGGGACAATTTATCATGGCCAATCAACCTAACGCACACATCTTTGGACTGTGGGAGTAAACCGGAGCACCCGGAGGAAACCCGCGCACAAATGGGATGAACACGCAAACTCCACCCCAGACAGTGACCTGAGATTGCAGTTGAACCTGGGCCTGTAGCGATGTGAGGCAGCAGTGCTAACCACTTTGCCACCGTGCCGTCCTTCCTATTTAACCATACTGTCCAAAATGGTGCGAAGTAAGCTGCCCCTTACTTCTGCCACTCCTACAATATTGCACCTTATCGCAACTGTGGCATTATGTCTATCAGCAAAAAAAATGGAGATATGCATTTATCCAGTACCTTTCACAGTCATTGACAATCTCAAAAGTGCATTATAGCTGGTGAAGTATTTTGGATGTTCATTCACTAATGTAGGAAACGGGGCAGGCAATTTGTGCACATTGTTATGATAATGTGATGTACCTTTGTGTGAGATTGATTTGAGAGATAAACATTGGTTGGGACACTGTAGGTAACGCTCCTGCTCTTCTTCAAAAAGGTGCCATGGAATCTTCTACATCTACCTGAGGGGGAAAACGTGGCCTCAGTTTAAATTCGGCAAGTCGACACCTCTGACAGTACAGCATTCCCTCAGTCCTGCATTATGTCAACCTTGGTTTTTCTTGTGCCCAATTTCAGGAATAAGACTTGAACACATGACCTTTATGTTCAGAGATGTGTGTGTTATTGACTTGAGTCATAGCCGACACCTTTTAAAATGCCCTTTAGCAGAGGGGAAAATGGCCATGAAAGCTACCATGCAGTGACCTACTCAACTATTTGGTAGCATTAGTGTTCTTGCCAATGAGCAGGTTTCAAGACTGCTCTGAAGCTGATGTTCTGTAGGCAGAAAAGGAGGGGTATGTAGAAACAAGGTTTATCTTTCTCTGAATATCCTATTTGATTCTGATTTTATTTTCAAATCTCTTAACACTTTTGGCTGGTGCTAAGCTCCAGGGCAATGACAATGAGAGGTGTGTCCCAGGAATCAATCTCTTGTTCATTATGTTCAGGTCACCCAGACTTGGAATTTATAGCTGAGGTTTCTCTCACTTGGGATGCGAAGACATTGGTTCGAGTCCTAGCCAGTACTTTGATTTTTCTCTGCTCCTGAAGATGAGGATTGCTAATTCTGGGAAATGGTGCCTGAAGTGGAAAGAGACACCAATATCTCACTTGCTCTTTGTTGTAGCACCACTGCCGACCGAGCCGGCCATGTCTTACAGGACACAGCCGTGACAGCAGAGAGCCAATGCAAGAGGAAAAGCCTACTTGATGTTCTTCTCACCAACCTACTGTCATAGATACAGCTGTCCATGACAGTATTGGCAGGGATGACCGTCATACAGTCCTGCCTTCACATTAAGGATATCCTCTGTTGAGTTGTGAGGCAGCAACAGTGGGCTTAAAAAGATACATTCAGAATTGATCGAGCTCAACTGTTAGATCATATACATTGCTGACATAAAATAAGAGCAGGAGTAGGCCATTTGGCCCTTAGAGCATGCCATTTGTTATGATGATAGCTGATCATCTAAATCAATATCCTGATCTTGTGAGCCCCTTCGCCGCAAGAGCGATGTCTAACTCCTTGAAAACGTGCAATGTTTTGTCCTCACTACTTTCTGTGGTAACAAGTTCCACAGACTCACCGTGAAGAAATTTCTCCTCGCCTCAGTCCTACTGGGTTTACCCTGTATTCTTAGACTATGACCTCTGGTTCTAGAAATGCCCACCATTGGGAATATCCTTCCTGCAACTACCCTTAGTCCTATTCAAATATAGATTTCTGAAATTGCCCCCTCGTTCTTCTGAATTCCAGCTAATATAATCTTAACCCATTCCTGTGCTCGTATGGCAGTCCTGCCATCCAGGAATGAGTCTGGTGAGTCATCTTCGCACTCCCTCTGGAGCAAGAATATCCTTCCTTTAGATAAGGAGACCAAAACTGCGCATGCTATTCCAGATGTCATCTCACCAAGACCCTGTTTAATTGCAGCAAGGTATCCCTGCTCCTGTACTTGAAACATTTTGCAATGAAGGCCAACATACTGTTTGTCTTTTTTTTAACCACCTGCATACTTACCTGTGGTGACTGGTGTACCAGGACACCCAAGTGTTATTGCACATTCCCCTCTAGCAATCATTTGCTTTCTGTTTTTGCTACCAAAGTAGATAACCTCACGTATATCCACATTAAACTGTATCTACAATGCATTTGCTTGTCCAAATCACACTGAAACATCTGTGCGTTCTCACCACAGCTCACGCTCCACCCAGCTTTGTGCCATCTGTACTTTCATTTTATTTACAAATCTCTTATGTGGGACTTTGTCAGAAGCCTTCTGAAAGTCCAAATAAACCACGTTCACTGGCTTCCCTTTGTCAGCTCTACTAGTTACATCCTTGAAGAATTGCAGTGGATCTGTCCAGCATGATTTCCCTTTATATATAAACATTAACAAATGACGTTAATTTTAAACATGCTGATGCTGTCCAATTTGACGCTGTCCAATTCTACCACTGTTTTCCAAGTATGTGCTATAATGATGGAATGTAGAATTTTCCCCACTACTGATGTGAGACTGACTGGTCTATAATTGTGCTTTTTTTCCTCCCTCCTTTTTTAAATACTGAGGTTACATTTACTGCAGCACGGTGGCACAGTGGTTAGCACTGCTGCTTCACAGCGCCAGAGACCCAGGTTTGATTTCCAGCTCGAGTCACTGTCTGTGGGCAGTTTGCATGTTGTCCCCATGCCTGCGTGGGTTTCCTCCCATGTTCTGAAAGACGTGCTGATTAAGTGACCTGAACAGGCGCCATGGTATGGCGACTAGGAGAATTTCACAGTTAATTTATTGCAGTGTTAATGTAAGCATAACTTGTGACTAAAAAATAAAATTTTACAGTTTGGAAGGTAGTTACTGTTCTAGAGCTTTGGAAGTTGACCACCAATGCATTCACTATTTCTAAGGCAACTTCCTTAAGTACTTTGGAATGTAGATTATTAGCCTTCAATTACATCAATTTCCGGAACACCATTTCTCTACTAATAATGATTGCCTTAGTGTCTCCCTCTCACTAAGCCATGTCCCTCAACATTTCTGGCATGTTATGTGTCCTCCTTTGTGAAGAGAGTATTGTAACCTCTTGATTCAACGTATCCCTTGCTTTAATGCCTTTACCATTAAGTCTGGAGATCAATTCGCGTTCAATAGCATGCAGGAGTACATACCAGGAGCAGAACTGGGCAAAGATTGGTTATAATACTGGCTATGGGATCAGATCAGTGGCTGGGAATTCTGTGCAGAGTACCTCTCCCCTTCAATTCCCAGAACCTTTCCACATCCATATGACATCAGGAACATTTTGGGACTACTCCACTTGCATGGATGAGTACAAATCCAACAAAGTCTTGGCACCATCCAGGACAAAGTTCACTTCACTGGATCCCAACTCACCAAGGTTCTTTCACCTTCCAAATACCTGATTTCTCACCTAGATGGATAAAGGCAGCAAATGCATGGAACACAACCACCAGAAATGGTGGTAGAGATGGTACAATTTTGTCTTTTAAAAAGCATTTAGATATTTACATGGGTAAGATGGATAGAGGGATATGGGCCAAATGCAGGCAATTGGGATTTAACTGAAAGGGCAGCATGGACAAGTTGGGCCAAAGGGCCTGTTTCCATGCCGTAAACCTCTATGAATCTCTGATCTGGATGTTCCCCTCCAAGTTACTCATCATCCTGATTTGAAAATATTTCGCTGTTCCTTCACTGTCGCTGGATCAAAACCTTGAAACTCTCTCCCTAACCACACATGGACTACAGTGGTTCAAGAAGGCAGTTCACCACCACCACCATCTCACGGGCAATTAGTGATGGGTGATTAAAAAATACTGGCTAGCCAGTGACACTGATGTCATGTCAAAGAATAAAAACACATCCATGGCCAGCACGCTGGCAGCAGTGTGTGCTGACAAAGAATGTTTTTCAACTTCCAGAAGTATGACCTCTGTCACCTAGAGTGACTAGTAGCAGATGGATGGGAACACCACTGCTTTCAAGGTACCTCCAAATTGAACAGCAAGTCTTTACTGTTGCTGGGTCACAATCCTGAAACTTGCTGACAGCACTGTAGGTGTAGTTTCGCCATCACAGTGATTCAAAAAAGTGGCTCATCACCGCTTTCTCGAGAAATTGAGGAATGAGCAATAAGTGCTGGCCTTATTGGTGAACTGAGACAAAAGTCTGAGTGCCAGAAAATCCTGATTTGCATTTCTACTGCACTTTTCACAATCTCTACCTTTTTGTGCTTTACTGCCAAACAAGGTCTTTTGAAGTGCACTCCTGTTGTAATGCAGAAAAGTTGGCAAACAAGTTGTGTAGAGACCACACAAGCGCCAATGTTAAAGTACTAAATAGTCTCAAGATTTTGTTGGTTGAGGGATAAATATGGTTTCAGGAGGCTTGTTAGAACTGCCGTAATCATAATGGCCTTGGGATTGTTTGCATCCTCCTTGGATGGCTGTTGGGGCCTTGGTTTAACATCACATCTGAAAGATGTGCATCAGTTCTTTGGTGATTGCATTATGAATGTCGAGTTGTTGTATTCAAAGTTTAGCACAAGTCAGTGCCAAATTGCTTCAAGCCCAATTATCACTGACCTTCTGTATTCCCTCTGACAATCATCTTTTTGTGCAGTTTGCCCATGATGATTTCACAGGCCTGTTTTGGGCAGTAAACTAGCCTACCTGAGGTCTACAGAAGATAATCTAACCAACTAACTGGAAGAGGGGGAGGCTGCATGAATATCCCAGTTCATCAATGATGGAAGAGTATGACCCTCACCCATCTTTACAGATGCATAGAAATATCTTTACTATCCTTTCAGGATGGTATGGCTCCTGTTCTGACCAAAACTGCAGAGGATTCTGAATGTAGCCCAATCCATTACACAAATCAGCCTCCCATCCATTGACTGTATCTACACTTCCTGCTGCCTTGTAAAAGCAGCCAGCAAAATCAAGGACCCATGCATCCTGGGCATGCTGTCTTCCACCTTCTTCCGTTGGGGGGGAAGAAAAATGCAAGAATCTGAAAGCACGCACCAACACACTTGAGAATAGCTTCTTCCCTGCTGTCGTCAAACTTTTGAATGGTCCTATCACTTATTAAACTTTTCTTACACTTCACCCTACCTGTAACATGGTGGCACAGTGGTCAGCACTGGACATGCCCTCTCCCACCTTCTTCCATCGGGAAAAAGATACAAAAGTCTGAGAATACACACCGACTGACTCCAGAGTAGCTTCTTCCCTCAGACTTTCTGAATGGACCTATCATATATTAAGCTGAGCTTTCTCTTCACCGTATTTGTAACTGTGATACTATATTCTGCACCCTTTCCTTCTCCTATGTACTCTATGAATAGTATGTGTTCAATCCCAAGATCAAGCTATCCCACTCCCTATCATTCTGGTGTGCTCCATGTGCCTACCTAATAACTGCTTGAAAGTTCTAGAAGTGTCCGACTCCACTATCACAGCAGGAAGTGTATTCCACGCTCCTACCACTTGGTAAAGAATCTACCTCGGACATCCCTCCTATATCTCCCACCATGAACCTTATTGTTATGTCCTCTAGTAATAGCTACGTCCACCCAAGGAAATAGTCTCTGAACGTCTGAACTCTATCCATCCCCCTCATCATCTTATAAACCTCTAAGTTGCCCCTCATCCTCCACCCTAAAGAGAAAAGCCCTAGCTCCCTCAATCTTTCCTAACTCTCCTTAAGCCTTTTTTTTAAGCTCATTCCTAGCTACCTTGTAACCCTCAACCGATCCAACTGAACCTTGTTTTCTCATCCTCGCGTGCACTTCCTTTTCCCTCTTGACAAGACATTCAACCTCTTTTGTGAACCACGGTTCCCTCCGTCTGAGAGGGACATACCTAGCAAGGACATGCAGTATTTGTCCCTTGAACACTCTCCACTTCTCGTTTGTGCCTTTTCCCTGGCAGTTTCTGTTCCTATCTTATGCTCCCTAATTCTTGCCTAATCGGATCCTAATTACCCCCTCCCCCAATTATATATCTTGCCCTGCCATATGGCCCTATCCCTCTCCATTGCAATAATGAAAGTGACCACAATTCGGTGTCTATCTCCAAAGTGCTCTCCCACAAACAAATCTACCACTTGGCCTGGTTCGTTACCCAGTACCAAGTCCAATGTGGCCCCACCTCTTTGTCAGACTATCCACATATTGTGTCAGGAAACCCTCCTCCGCACACTGTACAAAAACTGCCCCATCCAAACTATTCAACCTATAAAAGTTCCGATCAATATTTGCAAAGTTAAAGTCACCATGACAACTACCCTGTGACCTCCACACCTATCCATAATCTGCTTTGCAATTTCCTCCTCTACATCTCTATTACTATTTGGGGGCCGATAGAAAACTCCTAACAATGTGACCGCTCCTTTCCTATTTCTAACTTCAGCCCATATTACCTCAGTAGGCAGATCCCCCTCAAAATGCCTTTCAGCAGCTGTTAAACTATCCTTGATTTAACAATGCTGCTACTCTACCTCTTTTTACCACCTTCCCTACTCTTACTGAAACATCTATACCCCAGAGCTTCCAACAACCATTCCTGTCCCTGTTCTAACCATGTCTCCGTAATGGCCACAACATCATAGTCCCAAGTACCAATCCACGCTCCAAGTTCACTTACCTTATTCCGGGTGCTCCTTGCGTTGAAGTAGACACACTTCAAACCATCTTTCTGCCTGCTGGTACACTCCTGCGACCTTGTTACCCTTCTCGTTACATTCGACACTGGCTTGTGGACTACAGCTCGTTTTCCCATCCCGCTGACAAATTAGTTTAACCCCCACCTCCTCTTCCCCTCCCACTGGAAGAGCCGTAACAAAACCTGCCACCCAAAATTAAGAAAAAGTGCATCCTAACAACACTACCCTGAAGAGCCTAGCTTTTATTTTTAAGATTCTTCCCCTTTTTCTGCACTAGAATATGCAGTTTCTCTAATTACCCTATCAATAACCCTGAGTGCTAGATCGAGCCTTACCAGGGTTTAATGTAACAGTATTCTGACTCTCCAGGGTTAAAGGCCAACATTGCATTTAGTCCTTTAGTTTTGTATTTATCCACTACCTGTTTAATTTCTCAGTAAATCCCTCTTGTACTTCCATGATTTTGACTTTTACTGCATTTAGAAAAATATTTCGGTCAATCCTCCTTGCTTCCAACATGGTGGCCTCGCGCTGAACTCCACAAGTGGCCGTAGCTTTGTCCACTCTTTGCAGTTTTCTGCTCCCGGTGTGCCAGCTAGCTTGGATATATGGTTCACCCTATCTGTACCCCTCAGGGGCAGAAATGATAATTGCAAGAGGGCACAAATTCAAGGTAAAGGCGGGGGGGGGTGGGGGGGGAAGGTTCAGTGGAGATGTGCAGAGGAATTTTTTTTTACAGAGGGTGGTGGGGTCTTGGAATGCACTGCCAAGTGAGGTGGTTGAGGCAGTCACAATAGCGTTGCTTAAGATTTATCTGGATAGGGATCTGAACAGATGGGGAATAGAGGGATACAGACAGTTGGTGAAGATAGGACAAGGTGATCGGTGCAAATTTGGTGGGCTGAAGGGCCTGTTCCCGTGCAGTGCTGTTCTTTGTTTTCTCTATTCCTTAATGCTCTTTTTTTTTGTGTATAAGGTGTGAAAAAGTGTGACCTCAGTGCTGATCCCAGGAGATACCACGAGTCACATCCTGCCAATTAAAATGCACATTATCCCTGCTCTCTTCTACCTCTTAGCCGTTTCCCTACCAGCTGGTAACTTTCCTCCCAATTCCGTGGGCTCTGATTTTTTTTTTTAAACAGTCTCTTATCAGAATCTGAACCTTCTGGAAACACTATAAATAACATCCATAGATATCTGAGCTAAGATGTTGGGATGGATGATCAAAAGCTTGATCAAAGAGATGTTTGGAGAAGTATCTTAGGGAGGGGTATAGAAGGGAATGCCAGGGCTTCAGGCCAAGGCCATTGAGAACGCAGCTGCCAATGTTGGCTCTTTAATCAGTTTATATTATCCAAATGTTCAGTCTCTGGTCACATGCACATTTATTATTAATGGCCTAGAATCTCCAGATTCAATTCTCTTGCCCTTCTTGCATAGTCATGATGTGGAGATGCCAACGTTGGACAGGGGTGGGCACAGTAAGAAGTCTCTCAACACTGGGTTAAAGTCCAACAGGTTTATTTTGGAACATGGCTCTTTCATCAGGTGAATCAGGTTCTTGCATAGTGACTTGTGCGTTTGAGCGCTGTACAGGAGCCTGTAACGTCTTCACGGAGATTGGGAGGCTGCTGGGGTGTGGAGGAGAGCAAGAGTTTGGGCTTTTTTTTAAAAAAAAAATCCTTGTGCAAAAGTTGTTTGGGTTGACAAAGCTGTAATGATGCAATGATATTCCTTGTTTATCCCTTGACTGGTATGAATGGAGTTTTCAGGTCCCTCTTTTAACACATTGACGTTCCTGGTGCTTGGTAAAATTTAGAAAAAAAGATTTGTAGGAAATTTGAAGCTTCTTTAATTTACTTCCCAGGACATGGAGATGAAGCTGTGGTTGATGTTAGTGCTGCTGTTTGGCACTGCTGTAGTCCATGCTCAAGATGAAGATGATGATGATATTGTTGAAGATGATGATGATGAAAGCCCTATAGAAAGTGACTCAGCACCAACCGCTCCACCACCACCTAAGGTGAGAATTGGCCAGTGTTCTTTAGATTAAATGTGGTATTCTGGAAATGACCTGGGGTTTTTCTACCTGTTGATATTTGGAAATCTTCCCCCTGCATATCGTGTTTGAATATCCAGTCTTCACTTGTGATCTCAGGTAAGTGTAAGCCTCAGAAAGCACAAGGAGGCTCTTCAGCCCATAGCATTTGTGCTGGCTCTTTCGAACAAATTATATAATTAATGCCGCTTCCCCAGTTCTTGTAGCCCTGAAATATTTTCCTTTGTGACTAAATATCCAGTTCCGTTGTAATCTGCTTCCACCATGCTTTTGCATACAAACATGCAAATTAGGAATAGACCATTCAGCGTTTCGAGCCTGCTCCAGCATTCTGTAAGATCATGACTAATCTGATTGTAGTTTCAACCCCACATTCCTGCCTACCCTCAATAACCTTTCAGCCCTTTGTCAATCAAGAATCTATCTAACTCAGTCTTAAAAATATTCAAAGATTCTGCTTCCACTGCCTTTTGAGGAAGAAAGTTCCAGTGAGTCAAGACCCCTGAGAGAAAAAAAATTCTCCTCGCCTCGCTCTTAAATGAGTGATTTTGTTTTTAAAAAAATGCCTAATTCTAGATTCTAAGACAAGAGGCAACATTCTCTCCACATCCACTCTGTCTACACCCTTCAGGATCTTATTGGAAGAACATTCAAATCCTTAGAACATTATTTATTTGGAAAAAATAAAACACTCTGGTTCTTTTGCCAGTTGCTATCTGCGTCCTCCGGCTTCTGACCTTCTGCCACGCCATCAAACCCTTCGTGAATTTGAACAACTCCATTCAATCTCCCCTGAGCTTTTGTTGTCCCAGATAGGAATTATCCTACCATTTCCCATTTGTCCACGTATTTAAACTTTTTCATTCTAGTAAACGTCCACTGCACCCTTTCCGATATCTATGACATTCTCCTTAAAGTGCGTTGTCCAGAATTGGACACAGTACTCCAGCTGGGGCTTGACCAGTGGTTCTGAGGTTTAATGTAACTTGCTTTTGTTATGGTTTAAATTGACGCAGGACTGCATTTGTACCACTAAGAGGAGGGAAAGTTTGAATTGGTAGGAGAAACTGAAAGCAAAATAATGCAGGCTCTGGAAACTTGAAATAAAAACTGAACACCGGAGGCATTAATATAACTCTGTGTAATACTCCTGAGAGAACTGGATCATTGAGGTTGGTATGGGCTGATGTGCAGACTTTGTTCAAGGCAATAATTACTCGCTCAACCAACATCCCTGTGACTGATGAGTGACATTTTCAATCTGTCCGGCTGTTATTAGAGATTACTGCCTATTGTAAAAACATTGGGCACCTGAACCCAATTTTGAGTTGGAGTCTGCCTGTTACATGGTCATTCTATCTCAGTGCTGTTTGTGGGTGGGCGCTTTCCCCACACACATTGGGCAGCAGAGGCACTTGTCTCTAGAGCTTAGCATAATGAAAAGTGATGTTGCTGGAATGTAGAAAAAACAAAATCCCGAGGGGTACAAGGACAGGGCTGGCAAATGGCGGTTTCTCTACAACTCCATGATCTTATTGAATGATGGAGCATGTGTCGTGGTTCCCCAAGACGACAACTTATTTAACCCGATTGAAACAGAGAGTCTGAGTTGTAATCCTCCAAGCAGTAGACTTTATTTTCCAGCACAAGAGAATAAAGCCGGGAGGTCCGGAACACTCCAACGAGCCATCGGCTTACAGTCTTTTTAAGTACATTTCAGCTCCATACCTCAAGATCCTTATCTCGCTTTTACGACCCACTGACCCTTTATCTGTTTTGCTTGAGATTGGTCACTCCCTGTTTCCTCTCTTTTCTTCTTGAAACCATGGTGGTTACATCCCTTGCTTTTATCTTTACGACTCTGCTTGTATAATAATAGTGGTTTAGCTGACTTAGGCCGAATGTGAAGAAAAACATGCTGTTATTTCCTTTTTATTACGGTCAATCTCAAGCACCATGCTTACTTTATTATTTCCTTTTTATTACGGTCAATCTCAAGCTGGACAGCTGGGTTGTGTCCATTGTCCCCCCAAGGGACTATTGTTTGCATTTGCTAATAAGTAACTGCTATACTACTTCTCTGGGTCTCCTGCTTTGATCACATTTGCTACACTTGATTATATTAGGTTACAAATCAGCTATACTTGATTACCCATCCCAATTCTACTTCAAGGAAGACACTCTAATACTATCCGTGATTCCGTATTTCATATCCAGTTTAGGTACAATTGTTCAGTACAAATTCTCTAAGTACTAACATGCTTACATATTGAGTACAAATTTCCTTACACATGTCAGAGAGACCATATGGCTGACTCCTAATTCTGGTGTTGGTGTGTAATAACCTCACAGTTCCTACAGTTACTGCCTTTCCAAAAGTACTTACCTTGCTGTAAAATGCCATGAGACATTCTGGGGTTGGAAGAGGGACTGTTCCTTTTCATTACTTTTTGTTTCTCTCTCATCCCATCACTGAAAGGTAACTCCAGGTGAAGTTCAGAACTTCAAAGTGTCCAAAAATTGGATAAGAGATGGACAGCTTTGTTAAATCTCCAACACCTCCTCTATAAATCATGCAGGACCTAACCAGGAGAAGATTTGGCCGCCGCGTGAAAAAAAAAATCTGCAGTTTCAAAAGCTGAGAATCTGAGGTTGCACCTGCTACATTTCATTTTGGAAGGGGATGTGGATTTGATTGATATTGGCCTTTGAAAAATGATGTCCTTGTGCCTGATGAGCCTGAAATATGATTGAAGAATGGAGTTAAAGTTTTTCTTTTTAGTTTTGAGGGTTTTTTGAAATGTCCTTTATTTCCGCAACTGAGAGCATGAACTAATGTTTCAGGGTGGGGCAGGTGGCAGTGGGCCTGCAGCACTCACGAGGGAATGCCGAGTGCTTTCCGAATTGGATTGTGTTTCAGTCGGGTCAAGGTGTGTGTGTAGACCCAATGTTGCAACTTTGTACTTCTCTAGTTGTGAATGTATGCTGACTTTCTAAAGTGAAGCCCGTATTTATTATGTCTGTTGCTTTGCAGGTCACGTACAGAGCTCCTGTTCCAATCGGACAAGTACATTTTGCAGAATCGTTTGATAAAGGCACTCTGGAAGGGTAAGAACACTCTGCTGAAATAGCATTGGGGACTGAGGGCTGTATCCTCCAGGTATCTGCAGTGAGTTAGTTGGAGGAAACTGCTTCATAGATGATGTACTGATTTGTTGCACAGGGGTTAGCATAGTTGTGACATTGTCATCGTACAGCACAGAGCAAGGCCATTCAGCTCATTGCATCTGCGCCAGTCAAAGACAAACCACCCATCTAATGGATAAGGAAAGTACAGGTGGGCCTTATGGTCCTATCTTAGCTTTCTTGTTGCCATGGCTCAATGGATAGCACATTCATGCCTCAGGAGGTTTTGGTTTGACATATCACTCCAGATGCAATCTAGGCTGATGCAAAGTGGCAGCAGAGTATGCCACAGACCAAATGCACTGGAACAACTTGCCGAGCCTCCTTTGATAGCACGTTCCTAACCTGTAACCTCTACCACGTTGAAGGCTGAGGGCAGTGGACGCTTGGGAACACCACTTGCGAGTTCCCCTCTAAGCACATACTCTCCTGACCTGGAAAGACATCGCTGTTCCTTCGCTGTCACTGGGTTAAAATCTTGGTACCTTGTTCCTAACGGCACTGTGGCTGTACCTATACCACATGGAGTGCAGTTGTTCAATTCATCACCATCTTGAGAACATTTAGGGATGGGTAATAAATACTGGCCTAACTAGTGATGCTGACATCTGGGTTGTGGTAGACAGCTATACTAACTGTCTTTTGGGTAAAATGTTAAACTCTTGTCTGTCCTTTCAGTTGGACTAAAAAATCGTATGGCATTATTGAAAAAGAGCAGGGGATTTTGTCTCGCAGACTGGGCTAATATCATCATCACTTTTTTTAATATGGGGGCAGTAGAGAGAAACCAACGGATTTATTACATTGTGTTTTGTGCTACTTATAAAATGTAAAACATTTCAGGACTGAGGTCATGAAAGGCAAAAAATAGGATTTTATATAATGCCTTTTATGACCATAAGCATTTTACAACAAATTAAATGTTTTCTTTCTCTTTGTAATGTAGGAGTATAAATATGTCATTGTCTTTGCAAATTGGATCATGAGCTTTATTTGCAGTGTTTTCAAAATGAACAGATTAGAATAATGCCTTCATCATTGGTTTCTATATTAAAAGTCATTGTTGGTAAACAACCAGCTTATTCCACTAGCTGATGATGGGTTAGGGCGTATTTGCAGCAAGTCACAAGGGATCCTTTGGGAATCCCGTTGATTATCAGCTTACCTTTGTTTTGGCTATTTGCTGATTGAGACGCAGCACATTCACTGAGCTTCAGCATCGTACCACCTGACTGTCTCTGAAAATCACTTAATCCCTTTTCTGGATGATGTCACGTACCCAGTTTGATGTACACATCAAAACAACTTCCTGTTCAGCTGCTTT
This sequence comes from Carcharhinus amblyrhynchos, assembly GCF_965287045.1. Taxonomy (NCBI): domain Eukaryota; kingdom Metazoa; phylum Chordata; class Chondrichthyes; order Carcharhiniformes; family Carcharhinidae; genus Carcharhinus; species Carcharhinus amblyrhynchos. The sequence continues at coordinate 10,314,052 of NC_137336.1, read as the reverse complement.
TTTTTTCGAGGGCCTGCATTTGTGACCATTTCCTGCAGCTGTGTCCCTATGAGAGCCTGAAATATTAGCACAACCTGACCCGATGTGAACTGAAAGCCATTTCTCTCCTGGTTGTTCTTGAGAAGGTGGTGGTGAGCTGTCCTCTTGACTCGCTGCAGTCCACGTGTTGTGGGTTGACCCACAATGCTGTTAGGGAGGGATTTTAACTCAGCGACTGTGAAGGAACGGTGATGTATTTCCAAGTCAGGCTGATGTGGAGCTGTGTTGAGCTTGCTCCACCATGTGATTTGCTCCATTGGCTCCCCTTTCCACCTCACCCCTATATTCCTTGATTAATTTAGTCCTCACAGATCTATCAGTTCAGCACAGTATTTTGGAGTGTGAACATTTTTCACCCCTTTCACACACGGGAGCCTTGAATTTGTTAGATGAGAAAAGACCAAGGTTGGAATTTTCTCCCTGTCATCCTGGTGATCGTGAGATTTTTTTTTCATTCATTCATTGGCTGTCGCAGTCACAGGCAAGGCCAGCCTTTTGCCCATCCCTATTTGTCCTTGAACTGAGTGGCTTTCTCAGCCTTTTCAGAGAGCAGCTGAGAGTCAACCACATTGTGTGACTCCAGAGCCACAGCATAGGCAAGACCAGGTAAGGACGGTAGATTCTCTTCCTGAGAGGACATTGATTGTCATAAAACCCATTTAGCTCACCAAGGATAGTTGTTGTGGTCACCATTACTAAGACTAACTTGATATTTGATTTTGTCATAGTGGGATTTGAGCCCATGTCCCCAGAGCATTAGCCTCGTCTTCTGGATTACCAGTCTAGTGGTATTTGTGCTACTGTCTTGCCTGTTATGAGATACCACACTAGTAGAGACATTGACTAATCGCAGTAATCAATCTGCCTATAACAGATACAAGGTGTAGAAAATCCCAGAGCCTAGCGAACCGTAGATCTAAAGTCACCTGTTTTTCCGAGCATGCTACACTCAAGTCATGTCTCAAAATATTCACTTTTTAAAATTCATTTTTGAGACATTTTGCATTGCTAGTTGACCAGCATTTATTGCCCATTCCTGGTTGTTCTTGAGGTGGTGGTGGTGAGCTGTCTTCTTGACTTGTTGCAGTCCACGTGTTATGGGTTGATCTACAGTGCTGTTAGGGAGGGATTTCCAGGATTTTAACTCAGCCACTGTGAAGGAACGGTGATATATTTCCAAGTCAGGATGGCAAGCAGCTTGGAGGGGAACTTGCAGGTAATGGTGTTCCCATTTATCTGCTGCCCTTGTCCTTCTCAATGAAAGTGATTGTGGGTTTGGAAGGTGCTGTCTAAGGATCATGTGGTATCCTCAGATATTGTTTGCAAGAAACCTATTTTGGATTTCAATGAATCAATACAATCTGCTTCCATCATCTTATAGGGAGCCTGTTGCATTGCCCAATCTCTTCCTCGAGATAATATTTCTGCACGTTCGTTTTGAATTTAACCCCTTCAGGCTTTGGCAGTGTCCTCTGGTTCTATTGCCCTGGAGAAAGTGAAACAGCTCATTGTGGTTGACGTTATCTAATCCCCCTTTAAAGAATCTTCAAAATTGTGTCTCAACCATCACTTTTCCAGTGCACGTATTCCAAATATATGTAATATCTCGCCATAACCCAATCCTTCGATCCCTTCATTTTTTTTGTGCTTCTTCTGTGATCCCCCCCAAGTATGGAAGATTAAGTGCTGAAGTGTTGACGGTGATTAAAGGAGTTAGTAGTGTAGATGGAGAGGAACTGTTACTTTCCTGGGGGAGCCCTGAACAAGGGGCTATAGAATTTAAAATGAGAAGTGGGCCATTGTCATAAGTGCTTCATGCACAAAGGAATGGAACTCTCTCCCTCACTCCTCCCCAAAAGGCTATTGAGGTTAAGTGTCAATTGAACAACTAAGCTGATGGACTTTGGTTGGGTAAGGATATCATGATTTACAGAGTCAAAGTACAATTAGATGTCATATAATAGAATGTCATAGAAACCCTACAGTACAGAAAGAGGCCATTTGGCCCATCGAGTTTGCACTGACCACAATCCCATCCAGGACCTATCCCCATATTTTACCCACTAATCCCTCTAAATTACACATCTCAGGACAGTAAGGAACAATTTTTAGCTTGGCTAATCAACCTAACCCCCCACATCTTTGGACTGTGGGAGGAAACCGGAGCACCCGGAGGAAACCCACGCAGACGCGAGGAGACTGTGCAAACTCCACACAAACAGTGACCCAAGATGGGAATCGAACCCAGGTCACTGAAGTTATGAAGCAGCAGTGCTAACCACTGTGCTACCATGCTGTCCAAATAGATCTAAATGAATGGTACAGCAAGCTTGAGAAACTGGTTTTCTCAAGTTCAAATAGCTGCAGTGTCCTTGCTACTGTAACTAAAGCTAACTAGTCACTGTTTGGCAAAAAGAAATCTACTGTAAAGCTACCCTTTTTAAAACTGTGTGGAATGGAAGTACAAGAAGATTGGCAAGTGATATTCCAGAAAAGAACCATTAAGATATCCTAAAGTGATTTACAGTCAATTAAATAAACATAAATAAGAACGGGAGTAGGCCATTTGGCCCTTCATGCCTGCTCCACCAATCGACATGATCATGGTTGATGGGGGAAGCATGGGAGTACAGCATTGAGATAGAGGATTGGCCATGATCATATTGAATGGCAGAGTAGGCAAGAAGGGCCAAATGGCCTACTCTTATGTTTAAGGGTAATTATGAATAGGCAATAAGTGGCTTCGCGGTGCCTATGTCATGAATGAAATTTAAAATGTCCCTGTGAGAAGTATGGTTTTGAATTTTGATTGTCTATTGTTGTTGTTTGATGTATTGCTATTGATCTTTTTGCCACGTAGCTGGGTCGTGTCGAAGGCCAAAAAGGAAGATGCTGATGAAGATATTGCGAAATACGATGGTGAGACCATTTTATCTTTTCGTGTGCTTGTGTTCACCGTTTTTATAACGTATGCAGCCAACTTGAGTTGTCGCACCTTGTGAAGTATAAATTGACCTTGGGAAGTGTGAAGAGCAAACTGGAGTTAGAATGGTAAAAATTTGCTGGAGCCAGCACACTGGGGAGAATGTGAAAAGGGGAAGAACCTGCTTCACGCAAGTCCTAGCAGTTGTGTATTTTTAAGTGATGAAAAGTGTTCCTTGTACTGGAAGGGTATTGAGGAGAGTTACTTGAGGTATTAGGTGAGGCTGTTGTAGAGTGTCCATATTGGGGGGGTTGGTAAATTTATAGTTGCAAGAAATGAAATTCTTGCCTGTTTTTCTTCAGGAAAGTGGGAGGTGGAAGAAATGAAAGAGACTAAACTCTATGGGGACAAGGGGCTGGTTCTCAAGTCTCGTGCTAAACATCATGCAATTGCAGCTTTACTCGATCGACCATTCGTGTTTGACAACAAGCCACTATTTATCCAGTAAGTGTATCCTAATTACCAAGTGTGTTTATTTTTAAATGTATACATGATTCATTAGATTGGTAGACAGTCATTCCTGGGCTGGGATTTCACTTTGTCCCTGTGGTGGGATTTATTACCCCAAAATGCTTTGAAACCAGCACGTACGGAAACACCGTTCTTTCTGTTCATGATCCAGATATGGAATACATGTTTTAACCCATTATGACCCCACAGTCCCTCATAAAACAGTAATTTTAAAACTTCAAATTGCAGTCAAAAGAATAGTCATTCAAAATGATCGTTCTGCCATGGAAACAAATTCTCTTTTATTTACTCATGGTCACCTTCGCTGAGACTAGCTGTCAATTCCAGATGTTTATTAATTGAATTTAAATTCCACCAGCTGCTAGGGTGGGATTTGAACCAGTGTTTCCAGAACATTGGCCTGGGCCTCTGGATTACTGGTCCAGTGACGTGCCCACTAGACTATTGTCTCCTGCTCACCTCAGCAGCAACTATCTCTCCGGTGGTGTTGCTGTGGTATCCAAGAGATGCCAGCCTTGTGATTGCATTGGCAGCATTAGAGACTTGCCCTGCTATCCAGTCACCCACATGTGGCCGATTAGGAGGGTGCTTGTGCTAAAATTCTGCCGCAGGTCCCCACTGCGGACAGGTGAGTGCGAGCTTGGGACTTGGGTCACTCAAAATTCAGTCTATTTTCATAAGGAGCTTCATTTGTATCTGGCTGACCGGGGCATTTTTTTTTTGATGCATACACTGACTGTCAAATATTACACAGGTGTGATCCCAATTTCAGACATCCCCTACCTACACCAAATTAATTTTTATAAATCCTCTTTATTTCTGTAAACGGCCAGTGTTCAGAGTCTGTGTAACTGTGACCTTGTGCAGATGTTAGGCTTGCAACATGTTTATTGTAAATTATTTGTCCTTTGTGACCCTTTAGTTTGAAGTAAATCTTTCAACATAATCTTGTTTTTCTATGATTTTCCAAAATAAATTACGCTTTTTAGGTATGAAGTGAATTTTCAGAGCGGAATTGAATGTGGCGGGGCATATATTAAGCTACTTTCGAAAACCAAAGACTTAGTTCTGGTGAGTGACCTTTTGTTTCACTGCCTGTCTCTGGAAATAGCCAGTACTTCTATCTGTACTTAATTGCTTGCTGCTGGAATCTCTCTGTAGCTGAGTGTTATCTTAATGTCGTCAATTTAAAATGTGTGGATCAGACTTTTGAGTCTGGCATTGTGAACCAAATGGAAAGCACACCACAATGTGGTACTGAGGAAGTGCTGCACAGTCAGCGATAGTGTCTTTCAAGTGAGAGGTTAAACCAAGGCCCATTTATCCCCTCAGGTGAATATTTAATTGATCCCACAGCCATTTCTCTTTCTTTTTTTAAGAAAAAGACAGAAGTAGAGCAGTTTTTGCCAGTGGCCTAAAATAATATCCCCCAACTAGGTAATCTGGTAACTATCTTAGTGTCGTTTATGGGAATTTGTCATGCTCAGTAGCAGCACTTAATGCATAACTAACTAGTCATTTGGTAGTATTCCTGGAAAAAAAACCTACATATTTTGTCAAAGGTTTTTGTCTTTCATGTATCTGGACATTTTGCAAGAATACAGTGCAGGGAAAATTGACTTCTTTATAATGTAGGACAAGAGAGTACTAATTGGCTGGCAAATGGACTGAGTGGTAGGAGTGATGGCATGGTGAATGCACCAGTTATTGCTGACTGTTAGCATCCAAGCATTATTTGAACATTTAAACTAGGCAGCTTGACTCTGGTTGAGGCATTATTGAGGAATGAACCAGTGATTGTTCTTGTTTCAGATAAACAATGTGCGTACACGTTCTTCCTGTCTGGAAAGAACAGGGCCCTGTGTATTAATGGATGTAGCTTGCAGGACGTGCAAATATACCACAATGAGTCCAACTGACAATCTTAAATTGGTCCTCAGGGTAATTCTTAGCACACTGAGGATTATTTAGCTAATGTTGTGCAAGCGTAGCATCTAATATTAGACACTGATTTGAGTTTTGCAAACGTGGTCTGGTTAGTTATGATCTGTACCTTTGCCCATTGTGAATTCTGCAAGGGACGTGCTTTTTAATATGATCTGCCAACCGTTGGGATATACAGTCTACATACCTGTCATCATGTTGGCATTGAAATTCATTTGCCATGTTTCCCATTCATGTGGTAGACAGTGTCTTTTTCGCTGTATAGCAGCATCCTGCTGGTGATGAATACCACTCGTGTTGAGTTTCATCCGCTGTTCGCGTTTGAGAGATACCTTGCCCTTCCTTTTGTATTCTTGTGCATTTCCTGATGAGTGCAAGATGAAAAATTCTCTCCTTCAGCTTAACTAATTGTAAAGCACTTCATGATGTTGTGTTTTTTGGGTGAGCTAGAACAAAAGTGGATAAAGAAATGTTGGGGGTGCAGCGGTAGCATAGTAAAACCTTATTACTGGAATTAGTTTGGAATTAGCATCTCAAGTGGTAAGCAAATGTTTTGTGATTTTGTATTTTAAATTTGGCTTAAATGGGTTTTACTTGTCACCAACGCCTAGATCATCTTGGTGTGTACACTTTGGTACAATGCCATTTGTTGTGTGCAACTAAATGCATCTAGCTGATTCTGGTTCAGTAAGGCATCAGGCTTTTGTTGTATGAAGTAGTCCAACATGCACGAAGCTACTGGCTGCTACCATGTAATGCATGGGGAATTGATTAGCAGTGGGAGCCACTCATTGCCTCTCCAGTGCTATGGCTGGTCTGTTGGCCCTTATGGTCTGAGGGAGTGTTTTGTACTGGTGAGTGTGTATTTACTTGATGTGGATTTTTCTCTTTTTGGTCAAGTTTCCAGAAGCAATCAACCTCTCCTTATCTAATTATGTTTTGGCAAGTGATGAATTTATTGTTTTTCAATCCCTTCATTTCACCATTGCCATTCATAGGCTTCTGAGCAAGATTTATCTCTGATGTCAACCAAATCTGTTGCAAGTTAACAAATTCTGATCTGATTCCTTGTCCTTGTCCTTGCTTCATAGGAGAAATTTTATGACAAAACTCCGTACACTATCATGTTTGGCCCAGACAAGTGTGGTGAAGATTATAAACTCCACTTCATCTTCAGGCACAAGAACCCCAAAACCGGACAGTATGAGGAGAAACATGCAAAGCGTTCGGATGTGGACCTCAAAGGCTATTACACTGACAAAAAGACCCACCTCTACTCACTAGGTACTGCTGAACTGAAACTAACCTGTTTAATCAGCAGCTCTGCCCTCACCATTTGAAACTTCTGCTCTATTGGGAGAAATGTAGCAGCCAGTTTGCATATAACAAGCTCCTACAGGCTGCAAAATTATGCCATTCTCTCAGATTTTTAACTCTGCTGGTTTAGCAATTAAATATTGGCTCGGTAGGTTGTAGGGCTGGAGCAGGTAACAGAAATCTGTTGGTTGGGGAGGGGGCAGATATGGAGGAGGGAATGTGCAAGGGCCATGGCGGGAATTGAAAACACAGGCAATACATTTTAAAATTGAAATGTTGTCAGGCATTTAGTAACTATGCAGTCTGTAACTAAAACTGGTGGAATGGTTCCAATGCATTTGTATTGCTGAGGCCTGGTTAATCTTTCTCTGGTATTAATTTTTATTTGGCAATAATTGATGGCAATTCTGAGAGTGGATTTTGGGGATTTATGGAAAATGGTTTAAGGGAACAGACTGAGGTTTCTGCTACTGGTTACATTGATCTCCTGCAAAGACCCAGAGTCAAGTAATGGCTGATGGGGACAATTGTTTTGCTGGAGAATGCAGAGTGATAAATGGGGAAAATAAATTAAATTAAGCACACATTAAATTAATTGTTTTTTGCTTCTTCCTATGGTAGTGCTCAACCCTGACAACTCCTTCCAAGTCCTGATTGACCAAACTGTTGTCAACAGTGGCAACCTTTTGGAAGACATGACTCCTCCTGTTAATCCTCCAAAAGAGATTGAAGATCCAGATGACCAGAAACCAGAAGACTGGGATGAGAGACCAAAGATTGCTGACCCTGATGCAGTGAAACCTGATGACTGGTGAGTAACTTGGTCAATTGAGAGCTTTGGCTTGGGAAGGCCAGATACATTGTTCTTGCCCACAAGTTCCAAACCAGACCTTCACAACCCTTTGTGTCTCACCCACTTCCTTCCCTAGAGCACTTGCTGCCATCTCTGTAACATCATCTGTTTCTGCCCCATCTCAGCTCCTCTCCTGATGAGACCCTCATTCATGCCTTTGTTACCTCTAGATTATCTTTCAGTGTTCTCTTTCTGGCCTTCTGTCCAGCATGTGCTCATCCAAAGACTTTGCTGATGACATCTTAACTGACACCAAGCCCCACTCGCGCACCATCCCTACGCTTTCTGACCTATAATGGTTCCAACTATAACAATTAATAAATTCCTATCCCTGTTTTCTGGAATTCTCTCCCTCAACCCCTCTGCTGCTGCTCCTTTTAAGTTCCTTAATTCTTTGACCAAGCTTTTGAAACCCATGTTTCCTTATGGCTTGGTGTTGAAATTTGCATAATTAACATTCCCGTGGAACACATGGGGACATTTTATTATATTAAAGGTGCTATATAAATCTCATTTTATAGAGGAAGAGAGAGAAACGAAGACTTGGATTTAGAATGGTGTTTTTCTTGACATTTTGGGGGTTATTGTCACACTGTGGGACTTTGGTTTGTGAAAGTTGGCTGCTTTTCAACAACTACATTTGCTTCAAGAAGTATCTCACTGACTGCAAAGCACTTAGGATGTCCTGGGGTGGTGTCAAATTCAAATCCTTTTACTTTTCTTTAAACATTTGTGGGACATGGGCATCATTGACTGGCTAATGTTTATTGTCCATCCCTACTTGCCCTTGTTCAGAGGGCAGTTGAGAATCAACCACATTGCTGTGGCTCTGAAGTCGCATGTAGACCAGACCAGGGTAAGGACGGCAGATTTCCTTCCCTAAAGGACGTTAGTGAACCAGATGGGTTTTTCCGACACTGGTTTCATGGTCATCAGTAGATTCCAAAATTCCAGATGTTTTAAAAATTGAACTCAAATTCCACCATCTGCTATGGTAGGATTTGAACCCAGAACATAGGCTGAGCTTCTGGATTAATAATCTAGCGATTTTATACTACTAGGCCATTACCTCCTCTGGTATCTGATCTAGTCACTTTTTTTATATATCTATAACCATCACATTTCTATCCTGCCTCATTTTATGGTAATCTTTCGTCTGTATTACCTGGATCTTTCTAAAATTTCTTCACTGGTTTGTTTGAGCATATTTGCTCTAGGCTGCATGGACTTGATGGCTGCAATGAATTACAAGATTAGTTAGGTTTGAAATTATTTGTGGACCCTTCTGTAGCCTTTCATCCTCCTTGTAGAATGGTGCACACTTTGTGTTTTATTGCGCTTATCAAATGGAAAAGCAATCCACTGTGGCTGATTCACACTTCCACATAATTGGCCTGTGGTACAACAGACACACACGTTTTTCAATTTAATTTTCATTTAAATGGCATATTATAATTTTGTGGGCTTAAATAGTATTTATAAATGAACTGAACAGTTGTCTGTGGGGAGTGTTTCAGTTCTGCTGAGCCCTAGTGTTGAGGTTCCCTCCTGAGTTTTCTTCATTAAATTGCTGGGCAGGCGTGTTTCCCAAGAAGTTCTGGTGACACCAGAAGTATAAATAGTTTATGCAGTCATCAGAACCCTGGTGTTATCTTGTGTTCTAGAATTTATGCAGCTTCCTTAGCGAATTGGCTTATCCTCTATCGTGTCCTTGTGCTTTTCAAGTGAAGCAATCCTATTTGCCCTACTGTCTCATTCCCCATGTGGCCTGACAATTTCAGAGATTTCTCCAGTTCCCCTTTCTAAAATTACTGTTGAATCTGCTTCTATTGCTCTTACAGGCAGCACGTTCCAGATCATCTCAACTACCTAAAGAATTCTTATTTTACCCTGGTTATTCTGCCAATTGTATTAAAGTTTGGGTGTTGCATTGCTGTTGTATTTATGAACACAATAGATTAGGTGAATGATGGGTAGTTCAGTTGAAACTGGTTATAAATGCTCAGTTTGATTGATGTGTTCAATATGCATTGGAGGAAGTAAAATGTGTAGTATGGTCAACTGAAATGCTGTAAAATTAAGTTCATATTGATTATTGTGTGTTAATTTCTACGATGCCGGCTTTGGCTCAGTGGATAGCTCCCTTGTCTCCATGCTTTGTCAGCAGGCTATATGTTCAAGCCCAATCCAGCAACTTGAGCAAATAATCCCAGGCTAATGTTTGGGAGCAGAACTGTGGAAGGGCTGCCAGGTGTTATCTTTTTGGATGAAAGGTTAAACTATCGTCTATCTTGCCTGGTGATGATGTGTAGGAAGCATCATATTACAAAGATTTGATGGGCACAAAGTGCACATCCTGCATTACAACAGTGATTACACAGTGCTGAAGTACTGCAGGACATCCTGAGGTTGTGAGCAATGGGCTTGTCTTCTTGGAACCAGTCATGCAAAGTTGCTACGCTGGGGAAAGTATTTGTCAATGTATACCATTGTTCATACTGATAATGGAGAAAGCCTTGTGTGATCTGCTCCTTACGTACTCATTGAAATTGAGTCAATCGTGCAGTTCCTTGCCCTAGGCCTCTAGGCTGTGGAAATGATCTTCTCTCATCCCCCTCTTCCCTAGGGAACCTCCTTAATCCTTTTCCTCAGTTGCCTCTTCCCTATGGATCTCCTCACCTCCCTTTTTCAACTGTGGAATTTCTTACACACCTCAATCTGTCTTCCCTCCAAACCTCTGGGATTTCACCTCCTCTTCCTACGGTTCACAGGCTTTTAAAGCACAAGCTTGGAATTGTGAAATGAACACCTGGTTTGCCTTTCTCTTGTACAACATCATCCCAGTGATATTTGGCATTGACCCATCCCCAGAGTTTTTCCTGGACAGGAGTGGCGAGACACCACTTGTGCTGTTGGGACTATGTGAGTGATTTGGTTAGCAGTGTAGTATTCCTGAAAACATCGCCGGAAGTGTACACCACTTCTCTTTTTTTTCCCCCATTCTCCTCACAATTACAATTAACATTTAAAGTTCTGATGACATATATGGGAGACTTTTGCGAGCAAGTCTTGGTTTTGTGCTTGGTTTCATTGGTTCAAACATTAAATACAAGAGTTGGGACATTTTGTTGAAGTTTTACAAGACATTGGTAAGGCCATACTTGGAATACTGTGTACAGTTCTGGTCATCTTATTATAGTAAGAAGTCTGACAACACCAGGTTTAAATCCAACCGATTTATTTGATAGTAAACTAGCAAGCTTTCAAGGTTCCTGTCTTCGTTGGACTTTAAACCTGGTGTTGTCAGACTTCTTACTGTGTTTACCCCAGTCCAATGCTGGCATCTCCACATCATGACATCTTATTATAAAAGTTATATTATTAAACGAGAAAGAATGCAGAAGATTTACTAGGATGCTACTGGGATTTGATGGTTTGAGTTTTTCCTCTGGAGCGTAGAAGGTTGATGGGTGATCTTAGAGGTCTGTAAGATAATGAGAGGCATAGATCAGCTAGATAGTCTATCTTTTCCCAAAGATAGGGGAGTCTAAAACTAGAGGGCGTAGTTTTGAAGGGAGAGATTCAAAAGTGCCCAGAGGGGCAATGTTTCCTCAGAGGATGGTGAGTGTCTGGAACAAGCTGACAGAGGTAGTAGTAGAGGAAGGTACAATTTTGTCTTTTTAAAAGCGGTTGGACAGTTACGTGGGTATGATGGGTATAGAGGGATATGGACCAAATGCAGGTAATTGGGACTAGCTTAGCAGCTTAAAAGGGCAGCATGGACAAGTTGGATCGAAGGGCCTGTTTCCATGCTGTAAATCTCTATGATTCTAAGTGGCAGGGAATCATTTTCAGCAGTGAAACCCACCGTCTGCTAACAATGCTGCAGCTTATGGGCAAGTTACAAAAGAGTCTTCTGGACAAATGTGAAGGTTCCCTGTCACGGCCAAAGCTTCCCTGATCAACTTAATTGCTGTTAACATGAGGCTTGAGAGCAAAACGGTGACGGGAGTGTTTTTTCAAACTTAAATTTTACTTGTAGATATTTCACATGGTTTCACTTTACGGGAATGTTCATCTTGGTTATCTGTCAGGTCTAGCTTAGTCTGATTTTAAATGTACTGACACACACCTCACAGTCAGCATACATTGATGGTTACACGGGACATTCCCTTTTATTGTGGAAGAAACAATGTTGTGTGATTTTGTTCACTCCTTATTAAATGTTCATGTTTGTGTCCAGTGTTGTACACTCTCTACTCTGTGGGACATGGCTGAGCTCAGCTGGCCCTCCATACAATTGTAAGGGACGTTATCCAATCAGGTATTTGAGGTGTTGTAGAGAACTCAAAGCCTTGAAAGGTGTCTGCCAGCCAACACCTCAAGACAGACACACATTCGGACAGTAATGACACACCAGCCTTAATTTGAGTCCTTTTTCTAACCTTGATTGACTGCTCCCGCCACTCACTTCACTCTTCCATGCCCACGCCCATGACCATGACCCACCACCATGCAAGAGTTTATTCTCCTGCCACCCCTTCCCCTTTTGCTGTAGACTTAGATGACAAAAATCACAGACTTTACACACAGTTGCATAAAACTGATAGCTGACAAACATGAACAAGATTCTCACGTGTTGCTTGATCTTAAGGTAGAATGTAACTTAAATGTTTTGCAGTAATGTGTATTCATGGTATGTATGACATGCATGGTATGAAAGTATAGACCTGCCGCAAGTCAGCATGAGGCTTGATACGTACAAACAAGTCACTGACTTCACCTCTGCACCTTAACCCATTATTGGGATATTGAGATTGCACCTACCATATGCCACATTTCCTGCTCTTGTGGGGTGTAGAAAATCATCCATGTCTGCTAACAGTCTGTAATGTTCTCCCATTGGCAGGGATGAAGATGCTCCAGCTAAGATCCTTGATGAAAATGCGGTCAAGCCTGAAGGCTGGCTTGATGACGAGCCTGAGTATATTTCTGACCCTGATGCAGAAAAACCGGAGGATTGGTAGGTTTAGTTTCTTAATTTAGCTGTCTTTGAAAACTGTAAGCCGTACATCCTAGCAGAATAATAATTGCTGGTTTTATGTACCTCATGGGGAAGAGGGAGGTGTGTTTGTGTTTTCTGGTGGGGGAAGGGGTGGGTTTGGGGCTTGAGAGATGAGTTGGTGGTTATCTGTTTTGTATGTTAGTTTTGAGGTGCTGGGAGTTTATGCAGCAGGAGAATGGGGGAATATACACGGTTCTCGATCGTGGGCCAGTCATTGACTGTGGTAATATTGATGGAGCTGTTGCCCAATAGAATGGCTGATGAAATGTTTTGGTTGTGAATAGCAGTAAAGCCTTTGCTAGTAATAACACTTTTCTCACTGGGTCTCTGTAGGGATGAGGAAATGGATGGTGAGTGGGAGGCTCCTCAAGTTGCCAATCCTAAGTGTGAAAATGCTCCTGGGTGTGGGCCTTGGAAAGTGCCAATGATCGATAATCCAGATTACAAAGGGAAATGGAAGGCTCCAATGATTGACAACCCCAACTACCAGGTAATGTTAAAGTGGGCAAGGTTCCTTTAGAACAAAGAAAATTACAACACAAGAACAGGCCCTTTGGCCCTCCAAGCCTGCAACGACCATGCTGCCTTACTGAACTAAAACCTTATACCCTTCCGGGGACCATATTTCTCTCTTCCCATACTATTTGTGTAGTTGTCTAGACGCCCCTCAAAACTCACTATTGTATCTGCTTCCACAAATCCCCCCCGGCAGCGAGTTCCAAGCACCCACTGTGTAAAAAAAAAAAGGAAGAAACTTGCCTTGTGCATCTCCTTTTAAACCTTGCCCCTTGCCTCTTAAACCTGTCCCCCTAGTAATTGACTCTTCCACCCTGGGAAAAAGCTTCTGACTACCTTTGTTTTGAAAGCTGTACTGGCTCTTGCTGGCAACAGCTTTTCTCCATCTACTGTTGCCAAAACCATTGTGAATGCTCCTATTTAATTTCCCTGTAGCCTTTCTTCTGTTCTAAGATATGAATCATGATATGAATTGTTGGCTAGAATGAGCAACGCACTTTACGGAGTTGCAATTGGTTTTGAATTCTAAATGCTTGCTTGTTTTGTGATGATGGAATCTCAATCCCAATCTTGATATCCGTCTCTCTGGTAATTTTGTGAAGAATTTAATTCTATTAACTTCCTGATTTAGGGAGTCTGGAAACCAAGGAAGATTCCCAACCCAGACTACTTTGAGGATCTGCATCCATTCAAGATGACTCCTATCAATGCTATTGGTTTGGAGCTGTGGTCAATGACATCTGATATCTTCTTTGACAACTTCATTGTTTGCTCTGACAAGGCAGTAGTTGAACAGTGGGCAAGCGATGGCTGGGGCCTCAAGAGAACAGCTGAGGGGACTGCTGAGGTAAGGGCAAAATCTAGGATGGTTTTACTATCGCATTCAAATTCCTAGGCTGAGGTGTGTGTTTGTGTGTGGACGACACACACAGTGGGGAAGCTATTCAGATGCATGAACCTGTTTACCATTCAGTAAGGGCATGGCTGACCTGCCTCTGCCCAATGTACCTTAGTACCCTTCTGATAGATCAAACCCTGATTTTTAAATTAATAATTGGCCCAGCATCAACTCCTGTTTGCGGAAGAGAATTCCAAACTACCAGCCTTTTGCATGTAGCAATGTTTCTTAATTTCCCTCCCAAAAGACACAGCTTATGAATGGGAGCCCTGGATTAAAAAAAATTAAATTCTTCAAAACAACAGAAATACTTGATCTCCAACTAACCTATCTTTTTCCCCTTAATACCTTGATTTTTTTATGCTGCTCTCTCTCTGTCTGGCCTGGGTGGAGGTAGGAAGACAATGTATCCCTTTTTGGCAGGCAGTAAGCTGAGAAATGGTTCACATCGCTACAGAATCCAGAACTAGGAGTTGCCCAGTTACGACTGAGTTGAGAAGTTTCTTCACTCAGAGGATTGTGAATCTTTGGAATTCACTATATCGCAGAATGCTCAGTCAGTTCAATAAATTCAGGCCTAGATGGATAGATTGTTTGGATGTGAGGGGAATAAAGTGATATGCGGGTAGGATGAGGAATGGCACTGAGGTAGAAGATCGGCTATGATCTTGTAGAGTGGTGGAGCAGACCTGAGGGGTTGTATGGCCTACTCTGCTGTTAACTGTTTATCTTGTAACAAGTGGTGAATCTTGCCTGAATCTCTTGGGATGAGAATTCCGTGCGAACTAGCTATTTGGCTGTGACTCAGTGGGTGGAAGTCTTGCCTCCGAGCCTGAAGGTTGTGGGTTCAAGACCCACGTGTAAAATCAGAGGTGCCAGCACCGAGGAGGGTGTTACACGGAATGAGGTGCCATCTTTTCAAATGAGACATTAGACCAAGAACCCCACCCCACCCCCTCCACCTCTGTCCTTAGCCATTATCTTGAAGCAAAGCAGCAGAGGACCCCTAGCAGCCAACATCGCACAAAAATGAAAAGATAATCTGATCCGTCATGCCTGTAGCAGAAACTTGTGTACAACTTCCTACATTACAACAGTGACTGCACTTCAAAAGTATTTTGTTGTCTGTGAAGTGCTTCAGGATATTCTGAGGTTATGAATGATGTTTTAGAAATTTCCTTACTCTCGCTCTTTCATCTTTCTTTCGCTTTGATGCTGGAGCATTTAGTTACAAATAATGGTATTCCAAATGGGAGTAGAAAGAATCCACAGCTAATTTTTATGCGAATCATGGT
The DNA here is from genome assembly GCF_965287045.1 of Carcharhinus amblyrhynchos. NCBI lineage: Eukaryota > Metazoa > Chordata > Chondrichthyes > Carcharhiniformes > Carcharhinidae > Carcharhinus > Carcharhinus amblyrhynchos. The sequence continues at coordinate 10,298,671 of NC_137336.1, read as the reverse complement.
TTCTTTAAAACAAAAACGAGAATTAATGTTGTGAAAAGATAATAGAAACCTAGTAGATGACCCGGATTTAAAAGCAAAGTACTAATTTTGTATTTTGTATAGAGAGGTAGCAGTGAACAAGTTACCGCATGCTCATGTCCATAAAGATCTAATAAACCAGCTTCTTAATACGTGTATTTGGTTTGCAGTCAGGAGTAGTTGGGCAGTTGATGTCAGCAGCAGAAGAACGCCCCTGGCTTTGGATTGTATACATCCTCATTATCGCCTTGCCCGTGTTCCTGGTTATTGTGTTCTGCTGCACTGGAAAGGTAGGAATATCTCCCATGAAACTGGTTTGTTGTAGTTGACGAGTGCAGCATTTTCAGACTTGTTAAACCAGCTCCTTTAAAACTACCTGCTTCACCAGAGTGGCAGTAGGTGCACTGCTGGGCTCCCATGATCACAGGATGCCTTTCTCATGCCTGGTCCCAAGGCTTTCAGACGTGGTAAGCCTTCAAAGATGGTCAAAAGGGGTGAGGGACTCAGCCAGGGTTGGTTGCTTTCAGGTTCCTGCTGTTTCATTGAGCAGGATGGGATGGGGAAGGGCCTGGGTGGAATCCTGTGCCGACTCGATAAGCCGAGTGGTAGTCTCCTGCGCTGTAGGGATTCTGTGGAATGTTCCAAAGATGTGCAGGTTGGGTAGATTGGCCATGTAAATTGCCCTTTAGTGTCAGGGGAACTAGCTCGGGTAAATGCATGAAATTATGGGGACAGGGCCTGGGTGGAATTGTGGTCAGTCAAGACTCGATGGGCCGAATGGCCCCCTGCATTGTTGGGATTCTGTGAATCAGTGAGATTTGCCTTGTCTACTGGATATTAAGAGCAGTTGATGGGGTAGATAGAAACTATTTTCCACAAGGAGGCAGTGTTATTGCCTTTTGGACTAGTAATCAAGACACCCAGGGTATGTCAAGGAGGGACAGGTTTGAATCCCAACATGGCAGATGGTGAAATTTTAATTCCGTTTATAAAAAAAAAATCTAATGATGACATAATAAAAAAAAATCTGGAATTAAAAGTCTGATGACCATGGAACCATTGTCGGTTGTCACAAAAACCCAACCGGTTCATTAATGTCCTTCAGGAAGTAAATTCTGCCATCCCTCCCTGGTCTAGCCTGCATGTGACTCCAGATCTACAGCAATGTGGTTTACTTTCAACTGCCCCCTCCAGGGCAATAAATGCTAGTCCAAATAGTGACAGCCACATCCCATGAAAGAATTTAAAAAAAAAAATCACTCCAGCAATGGTGGCTGTGACATCTGCATCCTGGGCCATAAGCTATGGGACCTCTGCAGTAAGCATTATCCCCTGGGCCTGCCTCTTTGTTCTGTAACTAAGTACAGTTCTGCCTTATCTTGAGTTATTCTTGTGATTATGCTTGGTGGCTAAGACCTTGTAATTTGGCACGTAGAGGTCCAGTGGATTGGCTTATAACCTCCTGGAATGTCGTGGATGAACTGAGTTGTTGGAAGTATTAATTGTTGCCTTCTAGAAAGATCCTGCTGCTGAGTACAAGAAGACTGACGCCCCACAGCCTGATGTGAAGGAGGAAGAGGTGGAGGAGGAAGAGGAGACAAAAAAAGAAACTGAAGAGCAAAAGACAAGTGAGTAAATTTGAGCTACCTTTTGAAGATGATTAGGCATGTTCTCTGCTGCTGTCCAATATTTGTTTATTTAAGTCACTAGTAGTTAAAATAAATGACCTGTTAATCGTATTATTGTTTGTGACATCCTGCTGTGTGCAATTTAGCTGCTGTTACTTACATTATAACATTGACTACATTTCAAGAACATTTGGAACATCATGAAAGAAGCTATAGCAGTATGAGTTATCTGTCTGATGAGAAACATATTTTATTTCATTTATGCTTCAGTTATGAGGAGAAGCTGGGAAAAAAAAGGTTAAGCCTATTCTCCTTGGCCCAGAGAAAGTTAGGACGTGGCCTAATGGAGGATTTCAAAGTGGTGAAAGAGATTTTCGTCTAGAAAGTTGTTTTTTCCCTCACTGTGAATGTTCTAATAACCAGAAGCCATAATCCCTAAATTATTGGCAGCCAACCTGGAGGGGAGATGGAGTAAAAAGTAAGGGAAAAGTAAATAAGCGCAGCTGTCACTGAAGAGAGCCAGCACTGACAGGGCTGAATGGCTACCCTCCTGCATCATAATTTTCTGTTGAATTTTGGAATTCCTTTTCCACTTTCACTCGTGCTTATTTTGCAGTTGGAAGGTTAGTGTTGTGCTTTGGTGAGTTGAGCCACTATCATTGTATATGTCCTGTCGGTCTCAAGCTCCTGTTTCCAGTCAAATTTTCAAACTGCGTACCCATCACTGCCCAGTTGGTTAATGTTTTGGGAGAATTCTTGTATTTTTGTTGATTTGATCAGTGAGAAACCAGTAGCCTGGGTCATGTGGCCCAGCGGAGTTCCAAGTGTGGCTGACGAGACACCTTTTGTTCACTCACCCACGTGCACAGTTGCCGCATTCTGTTAGTTCTCATCTGCGTAGCTTTTTTTCTCCTGCTGGTATGACTGAAGTGATACGCACGTGAAACCAAGAACATCTCAAGCGAGGTGCACACCGATTCCTCTCAACATCGACTGTAAGATTCGTGTGCTCCCCCGGGTCGGCATAATATTTTACACTTGCCACTTGAAATTGACAGGTCTGTTAATATTACCACTGATTAGACATTTTCCATAACTTATGAGACATTCAGCATTTAAATGTATTCAGTCTTATTCAAGGGTAAGAGTAAGTGAACAAGCCCAATTTCAATCCTGTGGCCCATTGAGGTGAAGGAGGCCACTCATGTGGTCCGCTCACTAGCCAAGGTGACCCATCACTGATCTGAAGTGTTTCCCTTGCTGAACATGAAAATTGGAGATGTGCCTCGCAGGCAGCTGGATCACATGTAGGTTCTTTGATCTGTGGATTGGTAAGGGTGCAGAAGTCATGTCATTCAAATTATATCTAGTTAAAGCATGAGGGTTTGTCAACTAATTATCAGTACAGGAATACTACGTTGTGCCTTTGGATACAATTGTTTCTGCATTCGAAGGGCTTTTGGTCTGGAATATAGGCTGTGGACTGTGTTTCATTCATTTCATTTTCTGGCATTGCTAGTCTCCAGAATTGCATTGTCCAATTACAGCATTTTATCATTTGAATATTCACATTTGAAAGCATTATGGAATAATGAAATTGTTAACGCAAGGATGAAATGAATGACAGGGAAGCATTTTGAGGAGAGGTGGAAGAACACGAAAGGAATAATTGAAAGATATGCTGATAGGGTGACATGAGGTGAAGGGTGAGATGGAGTAAATATTGTGGCTGGAAGAGCACATCAAAGGCAAGGAATCTCCTGACTCCCAAAACCCCTCCTCCATCTACAAGGTGCATATTAGGAGTGTGATGGAATACTCTTCCCTTGCCTAATGAATGCTGCTCGTTCAAATACGTACTAAATTATTTCAATGTTGCAGATGAAGAAGAACAGAGGAGTGATACTGAGGATGCCCCAGGAAACGCAAGCCAGGAGGAGGAGGAGGAGGATGATGATGATGATGAGAAGGGGCAGACAAAGGAGAAAAGGGCACAAGAGAAGCAAAGTGCTGAGCAGGTTGAAGAAGTAAGTTACTGAAATACCGTACTGCTGGAGAAAGCACGTGGGGACATGTCCAAATGGCCCACGCGCACAAAGAATGAGAAACTTTTTTTTACTCATTTGTGGGACATAGGTGTTACTGGTTGGCCAGCATTTATTGCCCATCCCTAGCTGCCCTTGAACTGAGTGGCTTGCTAGGCCATTTCAGAGGGCAGTTGAGAGTGACTCTGGAGCCACAGGACAGCAGATTTTCTTCCCCGAATGACAGTGAACCAAATGGCTTTTTTTAACATTGACAATGGTTTCACTGTCATCAGTAGATTCTTAATTCCAGCTTTTTTTGAGTTCAAATCCCACCACGTGCTGTGACAGGATTCGAACCTGGGCCCCCTGAAGATTAATTGAGTTTCTGGATTAATGGTCTAGTGATAATACCACTAGGCCATCGACTGCCCAAATATTAAAAACTTTTCTTTGGGGGAATAGAACTATTTTTGCATCAAACTTGCTGTTCTGCTGACATTTGGTTTTAATTTGATGGAGAATGAAATTAAGACCCTTACTTTCTGGAATCTTTTGTTTTCCTTATTAATCCTGTGTAGTTTTGAGCACTAAGGGGTGCTCGGATGAATTGGGAAAGTGGAATTCAAATCAGTTGCGATCTTATTGAATGGCAAAATAGTTTTGAGGGGCCAAATGGCCGCCTCCTGTTTTCTGATTTTAAAACGCAGTGATTGTCTGAGAATTACTTAGCAAATGTGATTCCGTGGTTGGACAACATCTAGTATTGGGCTTTTAACTTGCCTGTTGCAAGCAGCAGAAGGGACATGCAGCTGGGTAGGCTCCAGCCAGACCTTTTGGAGGTATGGTCTACATACCTAGCATCACACTGGCATTGAAATTCATATACCACATTATTATTCTGTGCGATAGGCAGTGCCTTTTTGTCTTGATGATGGCATTCTGATGGTGAAACACCACTTGTGTTGCCGCTATGTAGTTGTGTGGGGTGAAGTGGTGGCAGTATTGAACTGGTTATGTTTTTATGATATTCCTGTTAACTTCATGGTCAATTATTGCCCAGTTTTTTTAAAAATTTATTTCTGTGGGTGGTTATTCCTGTGCGTATAAAAGGCAGGATCCGATTTAACTTTTTTTGTCAAGTTTGTAATTTGATTCATGGATTTCTTTTTTCGATATTACAGGAGAAAGACAGTGCAAGTACAAATTGAAAACCATGGAAAAATTGAGCCGTTTCCTGTTATAATTTCGTTTGGGCAACACTTGCGATTTCTAATGAGAGACCACCATGACTGGGATTACAGAGAATTGAACTTTTACAGGATTTCGTGAGATAACAGTTGTGTGCAAACAAAAAAAAACCCCTACAAATCACACTGACCAAACACTAGATAGACCAGGTTATTGTATGTTTTCAGCAAGGACTGTAATCTGAATTGAAATGTACTTTATTATAAATATATATTATATAGTAAAACAAATTCCTGCTTATTGGTACAAATCGTCTAAACTCTTAAATTATTAAATTAGTTCCTGGTAATCTTCAATTGGATTTTAGGCTTGCTAAATTTTAATAATAGAATACTCTACAATATGGATATACCCACATGTAAGCCAAGAGGAGGGTGGGGAACAAGGCAAACTGATGGGGCAATGTCAGAAAATTTCATTGGCTTTGAGTATAAACTTCCCTGCACTGGCAGATCACTTTTCATAAAGTTCATCAAAAACAAAATCTCAAATTGAACAGATCACCAGAAACCTTCCCATTCCTTAGCCTTAAGGGTCTCCTTAGATTGGAATTAGTTGGGAAGTGGAGTTGTGCGCACAAGAAAGTTCCCATTCCTCTTGATACATCTTGGAACTGTTCCTGCTGTATCCCAAGGGGAGCAACAAGTAGCAGTTTAGCATGTTAGCGATACTGACCCACTTTAACCTTGCTGTTTGTGTTGCTCTCTCCCACCACCTCCAGCTAAATGAGGAGTAATTTTTAAAGAAACTATTTTTGAGAAATAATGGAATCTGAAGAAATGAGAGGGAAAGCTCCAGTGCAGTTCAGGTTTCTCTGTATGTTTGTTTTCTCCTCTTTCCCCTGTGCTCCAACTTGTTTCCAGAAGTTTTTCCCCTAAATTGTTTACTTTTGCCATTTGCTTCAACCCTCTTTCATGGACCTTTTCTCTCTCCTCCCAAAATCCCAGTAGTTTGAGCACCACATCAAATTGAAAATTTTGCGTTTTAGTTACTGTTGTTAACGCTACTTTGTCTGTTTTGGTGCCCGACATGCCTGTGAAGCATTTGCATGAAATTAGAATGCAGGAAACTGACTTACTAACCAATTTGATGAATAGTATCCATTTGGAAAAATCCCTAAAATTCTGACCTGATTCTTCTATACTTCCAGTGGGATATGATCATATGAATGGCTGTCAATAAATGCTGTCCTATAGGATAATGGTTTTTAAATGCAGACTTCTATATGCACATGCTAATAAGTAGGCGATATTAATGTTGCCCATTACAACATTAATAGACTCCCACGAATATTAGAATCTCACTTCTGCAACTGAGAGGGCAGGAAGAAGCTTTGCAAAAGGAAATTTTCAATTTCTTCCCAAGCATGTCTGGAATGATTCCCTTTCGTAGCAGCTCTCTAAATGTAACTTGGTTAGTTGCCGCGGGGAAAATATTTCTGCTAATGCTCCATGTGCAATGCCCAAACGCAACTCCCTTTCATAGTGACCTGATGGCATTGACTGCCGTAGCTTGGTGCTGCATATTCCTGTTGCTAAGATGTGTGCATGGGCATTGGGGAATGTTCTCCTGACGGGAAAGCTGGTGAGGAGTAGATGGTTCATCCTGTTATGCTTGTGATATTACCTTTTTGAAGTCTGGGCTGTAGTGTAGTTTGGATGGGTATGGTGGTATTGTGCATGCAATCTAAAACCTGCTGTAAGCCAATTAATCCTCAAACAATACATGACAAATTCCACACCAAAATGTATTCTAAATTTCAGTGGTGAGTTTGAATATTACCACCATTTTTATTCATCAACGTTCTCACCTTTAACCTAAACTGTCAGCTTTGATCATTGTTTGAATAATATGCTTGCAAGTGGATTACCAAATTACGAGTTTAATTCCATGTTTGATCCTTTTTATCAAAGGCAAACAAAATATCCAAATACAAGGTAATGGGTGTATTTTGTACACCTGCCCTTCGGTAGGTAGGGATCTGATAACTCAATTCTGTGTAGGCATTCTAGGTATTTTCTCTGGAGGTGGAGGATTTCCCTTTTTAGTTGTCCTGATTTTTTTAATGTTATTCACTGCTTTTGTAATAAACTTAAATTTTTGAAAAGCTGTGAATGGCTTCAGAGCAGGAGAGGGTTGAAAGAAAAGAAACCTAGAATGGTGATATGGCAAACTCAGTATTTATCTTACGGTACCATTTAAGTGTATGAGTGTATCTAATCCCGTAAAACAACAAAAAGTGGCTTTCATTGATGTAATTATATTTTTCTCAAGGTAGATAGAAATAATTCTTTCAGATGCTTGTACATGTCAGTTTGGAGTTGGTGACCTATGTAGCCAGATGTGGCAGCCCTCTATCCCAGTAACATCTTTCAGATAGCAAAGAAATTAATAACTAGTTGATGTTTTGTCAATAATCACTTTGTGCAACAGAAAAGTAATCCAACTCCAGCTATTAAATTGGTTATTGTAATATGATGTAAGGTTAAACTGGTGTGTTTTTAAGCAGAGAAAAAACCAAACTGCACTATCGAAAAGGTCTCTTCATTATTTAGCAACACAAACCTATCCATATCTTAGATCCACTTTCACATACAAGCTATTTTAAGCTTTCTGAAGTAAAATTACAGTTGCACAAAACTGTTCTGCCATGCCTTGGGATTTTGAGTCCTTTTTTTATATATTGGGTACTAGACTTTGACTGTAGAGATCCCCCCCTTCCTCCCAAGGTGCACTGAAATAATTTCTTATTTGGGGGAAGGAGGAAAACTCACAATAAATGCAAATCCAAGTAAACCATCTCATTTGCAATGCGATGAGAGTTGAGGACGTTGCATTGACCAATACTGATCATCTTAGATGATTTACCTGCGGGGTTAATTTGTATGAAGATTTCCAATTGCCACAATGAGCTGCAAGGCCCGAATACTCAAAGTCTGGTAATAAATTCAGTGGCAGGCTTGGGTAGAGGAAATGCTTAATGATTTATGTGCATTCACAAATTAATATTTAGAAAAGTGTCCCCGCCAACCCCACCACCCTACTGCCTTGCCGAAACCATTCTGAAGTGTGACCCTTGCCCCCCACCTTAACTTTTTCTGTAGCCATATTCTAATGCACTGAATTTTCTTAACATTTTCTTGTTGCTGCTACCGCCAATAAACCCATTAGTTCAAGAAGTTGTGTGAAGGTCTCGGACTAGATTTAGTGCATTGCACATGCCCCTCCCCCCACCCCATCTTGACTGGGATTCTTAAATATTGGAACTATATTTTGATTGTTTGCATTGTTGAGGCTGTAATGGTTTTGTGGGTGAAGTTTAGTAATTGGGATTACTGTACAAGAATTCTCCAGTCTTTAATGTGACAATCTAGTTGTGATGGGAGTTATTGCTTTATGCTTCCTTTTGGCTTGGAAAAAGAGGGAGAAAGGTATGGCAAAGATGGCCTTTTCCCATTGCAGTGTGTGTGCAGTAAGAAGACTTTGAAGCCTACTAGAATGTCTTGTAGTATCCCCCAGCAAATAAAGTCTGTGGCTAATGTCCAGAATGCCAGGCCACGATCCCTTGTATCTGAAACTTCAGTAGAATCTGATGAGCTGTGACCACTTTATTTCCCCACCCCTCTCTTTTTTCTCTCTCTCTTGCGCTTTTATAAGCAGCTTAATTTCTGAAGGAGGAGACTGCTGTCCCCTAATCATGGATGCAACTGCAGTCAACAGTGGCAGGAATGAAAGTCTGTAATGTTACCAGGACATCTTTACGGCTACCCAGGTTATAACGTCTGTCAGCTGGCACTCGTATCTTCCAATCAAAGCTAATCAAATAAATTCCGAAAGAATATTGCTGACACCTTGGTGTTAGAGTAACAGTGCAAGGTAAATTCCAACATTTTTCATTGTGTTGACTGTGACCATGTTTTTCTGGTACCAGTGTGAAATAAGATAAGTTCTTTGACACTGCGCTGGTAAACTATTCATCAGCAGTAAGTTTTAAGTGATAGATTGCACAGTGCTGGTTAACGCTTGTTCCAGTCCATCACTATTCAATTGCAAGTCTGAACATCTAAATAGGAAAATTAACTCGAGCAAATTAAAATTGAGTTGGCAAAATATACTCACTGATTTTTTTTTAACTCATCCTGTAATTCAATGTTTTCCTTACAATATTAAGTTTATAATTATGTTGAGGTCTAATGTTCTTGGTTTTGTAAGAAAAATACACATGCTTTTTGTCACCTAGTTCAAAGGGTCTCCGTTCTGGTAGGTGAATTACCTTAAGAGTAATGTAGACACTCTAACCCATGATGATTTGTAGGTAGCATAAATGGACCCTTTCACAAGATTTTTTTTTAAGTTTTAAAAAGCTGATTGTATAGGATTTGGAATGTTAGATAAAATGACTTAACCTGGGATACAAACTATGTTTGAGTACTTCTCTTCCAGGAATGTAAATGCCAGATATGTGATAAAATGGTTTTCTGCAACTAAAATAATTAATTAAAATGGATGTCTGGCCTCTTATTGTACTGACTTTACCACTTGGCTCTTGATGCGGGCAACATATTTATTACCCAACCCTCATAATTAGCACAACGGAATGGCTTGTTTGTAATGTGCACAATGAATGATTGGAGTTGCATGTAGGCTGTCCTAAGCAGGTGATCCTTCCCAAATGGCATGTGTGCCAACAAATCAGCACTTTCTCAATTTGTTTTCTGTCTCTGTTGTTCTTGACTCCTTCCTCTGCTAAAGAAGGAATATGCATTTTTCCCTCTTCCTTTGTTCTCAGGATATGGGCATCACTGGCATGTTGCCCCCTCCTAATGCTCTTGCTCAGCCATTTCAGAGTTGACCATATTGCTGTGGTTATGTCCAGACAGCAAGAAGTCTCAACACCAGGTTTAAGTCCAACCAGTTTATTTGACAGTGATCCCACAAGCTTTTGGAAGCGGTGTTCCTTCGTCAGGTGTGTGGAAGGTTCTGATCAGAGAAGGGTATATGAAGACACAGAAGCTTGTGGGATTACTATCAAATAAACTGGTTGGACTTGAACCTGGCGTTGTGAGACTTCCTACTGTGTTTACCCCAGTACAACGCTGGCATCTCTACATCATGATTACGGTCTGTCTGGTGTCAGATATTGTCCAGACTGGGTAAGGTTGGCTGATTTCCCTTTCCTAAAGGGCATTAGTGAACCAGGTGATTTTTTGGGTCACCATACATGAGAGTTAAGGGATGTTCCAAACTAGGCTGGGAGAAGATGAATTCATGATAGATGCTAAAATCAGAGATTGAAACACAAATGGAGGGCAGGCGAGTGGGTGCAGGCTTCAGTGAGAAAAGTGGCAGAGTTTTTAAATTAAGTGCTTGAAAGGTAAAGGTAACATCACGAGCCCTTGGATGGACTAGATGTATTATGTTGGTTCAGAGGGAGGAAACCGTGGAATATAAATCCAGGCAGGACCACCTTGCTAAATGGTGGGAGAGTTGGGAATGGGAAGGAGTTTGAGTGAAGCCATGAAAGCATTGTAGATGATGGGCACTTGGAAGAAAGGAGAAAGAACAGAACATTAGGATTGTTGAGGGAAATGGCAAAAAATCCAAGTGTTTGCCCTCGGCAATATGCACAGGTACTCGGAAAGATGGGATAATCAATGAGGGCCTCGGTTGAGTTCAGTTATGGGTGCCTTGCTGAAGCATTTAAAGAGAACAAAAACAATAATGCAGTGACTTTGACCACAGAACATCCCAAAGTGCAATGAAGCCAGCGAAGAACTTGAGTATAGCCACCTTTTATTACAATGCAAGAACTGCAACATTTTCCCACTGCAAGATCCAGCAAATAACAATGAAATAGGACGAGTGTGGCAAAACTCAGATCTTGAGGGCAATGACTCTTTAACCTTCTACCTGAGATGGGAAAGGGGGTTGTTGCTTGGAAGCTTTGGAATTGGAAACAGTCTGTCTTTTTCCTACCAAAATCTTCATGAACATCTCATTAAATCTCCACTTAACCTTCCTCAAACTTCTAGAATAGCCCTATATTCTGTAATTAATTGTGAAAGTAGTCCTCTGGAGCTGTAAATATTCTTGGAAATCTTTATTGTATGTAAAGCTTTCACAATTTTCCTAAATCATGGTGCCCAGAATTGGGCACACTATTCCAACTGAGGCTGAACTAATGTTTGAAACTTGTACTCGTACCTTTTATGGAGGCCGAGATTTTGTTAACTGCTTTGAGTGCCTGGTCACCTTTCATGATTTGATTTATTACTAACACGTGTATTAATATACAGTGAATTATATTGTTTCTTGTGTGCTATACAGACACAGCATTCCATTCATAGAGAAGGAAAGAATGCAGAATGTAGTGTTACAGCCATAGCTAGGATATAGAGAAAAAGCAACTTAATGCAAGGTAGGCCCATTCAAAAGCCTCATGGCAGCAGGGAAGAAGTCGTTCTTGAGTCAGTTGGTATGTGACCTCAGACTTTTGTATCTTTTTCCCATAGAAGCAAGTGGAAGAGCAAATGTCTGGGATGCGTGGGGTCCTTAATTATGCTGGCTGCTTTGCTGAGGCAGCAGGAAGTGTAGATGCAGTCAATGGATGGGAAGCTGGTTTACATGATGGATTGTGCTACATTCACAACTTTTTGTAGTTGGTTGTGGGCAGACCAGGAGCCATACCAAGCTGTAATACAACCAGAAAGAATACTTTCTAAGGTGCATCTGTAAAAGTTGATGGGTGTTGTAGCTGACGTACCAAACTTTCTGTCTTTCGAAAAAGTAGAAGCATTGGTGGGCTTTCTTAACTATAGTGTCAGCATGGGGGGATCAGGACAGGTTGGTGATTTGGTCACCTAAAAACTTGAAGCTTTTGACCCTTTCTATTTTGTCCCCATTGATGTAGACAGTGGCATGTTCTCTATGCTTCCTGAAGTCAATGACAACTCCTTCATTTTGTTGATAGTAGGGGAGAGATTATTGTTGCTGCACCAGTTCACCAGATTTTCTATCTCATTCTTGTACGCTGTCTCATTGTTGTTTGAGATCTGACTCAGTACAGTGGTGTCATCAGCAAACTTGAAAATCAAATTGGAGGTGAATTTGGTCACACAGTCATGGATGTGTAGGAGGCTGAGAACACAGCCTTTTGGGGCACCGATGTTGATAATTGTGGAGATGTTGCTGTTGCCGCCTTACAGATTGTGTCTGTTAGGAAGTTCAGGATCCAGTCGCAGAAAGAGGAACTGAGCCCCAGGTCATGGAGTTTGGAGCTGAGCTGTAGTCAATAAATAGGAGTCTGCTGTAGTATCTATCAAGGAGTTGCTGAGTTTATCCAGCATTTTCTGCTACCATTTTATATTATGTTGCCCCCTCCCTGTAATTTCAGTTATTCTGCATTAAATTTAATCTACCACATGTCTGTCCATTCCACCAACCAATCTAGATCCTCTTGAAGTTTAATCACCATCCCTCCTTCATAGTTCACAATACTAATGTTTGATAGGTTTAAGGTTTGAGGGGCAAGCTTTAAAGGAGGTGGATGAGGCATTTTTTTTAAGAGGGTGGTGGGTACCTGAAACTTGCTGCTAAGGGAGGTAGTGGAAGCAGATGCGATAGTGACTTTTAAGGGGTCTTAACAAATACGTGAATAGAGGGATATAATCCCTGGAAGGGTAGGGAATTTTAGTTCAGATAGGCAACATGGTCGGAGGAGTTTGGAGGGCCAAAGGGCCTGTGCTGCAATTTTCTTTGTTCTTTATCTGCATGGATTTTCTCCTGTTTCCTCCCACAGCCCAAAAGACGTGCTGGTTAGGTGCCGCGGTAATGCTAAATTCTCTCTCGGTGTACCCAAACGGCTACAGGAGTGTGGCAACTTGGGAGATTTTTCAGAGTAACTTTATTGCAGTGTTAATCTGTGTGTGGAGTTTGTATATTCTCCTTGTCTGGGTGGGTTTCCTCTGGGTGCTCGGGTTTCCTCCTACAGTCCAAAGATGTGCGGGTTAGATTGGCCGTGCTAAAATTGCCCCTTTAGTGTCCTAAGATGCGTAGGTTAGAGGGATTAGTGGGTAAAATAGGTAGGGATATGAGGGTAGGGCCTGGGTGGGATTGTAGTGGGCCTCTTTCTGCACTGTAGGTTTCTGTGAAGCCTACTGTGACACTAGTTTATTAAATACTTTTGTGATTGCTGGAGAGTTGAGATTGTACGCTCAAGTTCTGCAGTCTCCACAAAACTACACTCCCTCCTGTTGTTGCCTGGGTGGGGATGGTGGGGAAAAAACTACACTTCCCAGCAAGCACTGGCGCAGCTTCCGGGCTATAGCTAAGAAGGCTGCTAATGGCAGAGGGACGTGATTTACGCGGCATTTCTTTTTTGACGGAGACAGGCTGGGAGTTGATTGTTTTGTATATCAAAAACTCAGATTATATTTGTTAGTGCGATTATAAACACTTAACCCATGTCTCCACCCACTGCAACCTCATTGGACAATCCGAAGGCGGACTCTCATTCTGATTGGGTAAGCTTCGCCGTCTGTCAAATGACATCACCGTTCCCAAGATGGCTGCCTACCCAGACGGAAACGAGAAGTTTTAAGTTTATAATTAATTTCACGACGGATCCAGAATATTATTAAATAAAATAGGATGGCAAATGATAAAAGAAAATCGCAATGCTGTATTTATAAGCGTGTTGTAGAAATTGACTACAAAGCTGGTGCCTACTCCCTGTTATTGGATGCCGATCGGTTTGAATTTAAAGATTCTTTCACCTGATTGGTCCTGTTATCCGTCAATCATGTCCACCCGCAGCTGCGATTGGACAATAAATGGGTACCCGCCCATCTAGCCCAAGCTGATTGGCCTGTATCTGCCCAGCTCTATCTGAGTGGTTGGATTTGCCGTCAATCAGATGACGCCAGAGGAAGGCGGTGAATCCCGCCTCCTTTGCTGTCTCCGATTGGTTGTAAACTGCGGTCTTTCTAATTCGATTGGTCAGTTGCACCGTCCATCAACACGTCCGCCGTGGATTGGGTAATGTGGCTGTCAATCAAGCGCACCGCCGCCCCCGGGATCCTGCGATTGGTCGTTCGGAGCTGTCAATCACCGTCACGGTCGGTCGCCCGTCCGTCGATGATGGTCTGAGGTAAAACAAAATAAAAAAAATGGAGAAAAGTCCGACTGAAGAGTTTTCCCGCTGACTTTGGGAAACCTGTGAGATATCCGAGGGCGGCCGGTTGATGAGCAGACCGCCTTCCCCTCCTCCTCCCTCCGGCTGCCTGAGGGGGAGAGAGGGGTAAAGCCGCAGTCAAGACCCCGGCGGGGCCGCAGCCATGGCCGAGTTCGTGCTGCCCCGGCACAGCGCCGTGGTGGAGCGGCTCCGCAAGCGGATCGAGCTGTACCGCCGGCACCACACGGCCTGCGAGGTGCGCTACCAGCGGGCCTCGGTCGAGCGCCTGGAGCTGGAGCGCCAGCAGAGCCTGGCGCTACACCAGCGCTGCCTGCAGGCCAAGAGCAAGCGGGCCGGCAAGCAGCGGCCTCCCCAAGTTCAGCCCCCGCCGCCGCCGCCGCAGCAGCAGCAGCAGCAGCCGCCGCCTCCACATCCTCCAGCCGCGCAGCAGCAGGACTCGCAGGCCGCCTTCAGGAACACCAACCCCGGGGCCGCAGCCAGCAATGCCGACTCTCCTGCAGGAACTGGGAGCGGGGATCAAAGCAGGACAAGCACGCTACAGGCGGTAAGGACACATCCCCAGCACTCTGCTCACTCTCTTCATAACTTACCCTCTTCATAACTTACTCATGTCCTCAGAACTTGTTCAAACTTAATGTCCTGTAAACTGCTGATCGAAACCTGATGTCTCTATAACCAAATAGCCAAAATTTATGCCTTTATAACGCATCTTAATGTCTTGATAACTTTTTTCTAGACTTTATAACTCTTTCAAGCTTGGTGTCCTCAAAACTTCAAGTGTTTACACCCAAAGTTCCTGTCTTCTCCGGTCAAATCAAACTTTCTAACTTTCAAAACTTTCACAGTAACTTCATCGCAATGTGAAGTGTGTAAGCCTACTTGCGACGAATAAATAAACTTTTAACTTGTTCAACTTTAAATCTGAACAGTCTCCAAATGTCATGAAAATTGCTTATTGAAAACTAATCTCTTTGTAACTCATTTGTTATTTTATCTGCATAGCTTATTCAAACTTAATATACTTTATAACTTGCTAAATCAAACTTAGCTTATCGAAACCTAATAGCTTTAACTTGTTCATCAAACTTTGTTTTTAAGCTTGAACAAGTTATACTGTTCTTAAAACTAGTTATTCAAGTTTTAAATGAATATTGTTCAAATTTAACAGACTTTTCAAAGTTAATTCATATTAATACTTTAATTTATTTAAACTTTATAACTTATTCAAACTTCAAACTTAATAGACTTGTTGAAACTAAATTGTTGCGTAAACTTTTCTGGGAGTTGATGTGAATTGAATATTGTTTGATAGAATCCTCCAGCATAGAAAAGGAGGCCATTTAGTCCATTACATCTGTGCTAGCTCTTTGAGTACTCCAGCCTGGTCCTCTTTCTCTGCACCGAATAGTTTTCGAGAGAGCTGTACGGATGCCTCTCTTTACAGTATGAAAATTACACTCACTATTTATAATGCATCTTCACACCCACACAGTTTTTTTACTTTTGGGGAATAATGGGGGACAGGTGATAGAAAGATTCCAGAGCTGATTATCAACCCATCAAACTGCTGAACGTTTCTCTCATGGCCAGCAAGTGCTGGTGTTGGACTCAAACACGGAATTTCTGGCCCAAAGGTAGGGATGCTAACACTGTGTAACAAGGTGTCCCCTACAGCCCTTTCGGGGAGTACATTCCAGATCATAACTAGCTGTTTTTTTTTAAAAAGCACTTAATTTCCTCTCCCTTTCTGTCATTTGATTCCATACCAGTATTATCATATTGCTACTGGAACCACTTGCCCCTTATTTAATGATTTGACCAAGTTTGAAGGGTGGGAGAAGGCTTGTGGATTCTGTCAAGTAGTTACTGGGCCACATGGCTATTTTCTGTGCTGTAAATACTTTGTTGCTTCGAGTCACCTGTCATTAAATATTCACTTGAATATTTAATGACAGACTGTTTGAAGACTGTGTAACGAAATTGACAGCATGTGAGGTATTTTGCTAGAGTAGGTGTAATTGTATGAATTAGCATAGGGAGGGAAGAGGTATTAGTGAGCTTAATAATGATAAATCTCCAGGCCCAGATGGGATGTATCCCAGGCTGCCATATGAAGAAAGAGTGGAGATTGCAGGGTCCCTGATGCTAATTTTGAAATTCTGGCTGGCCACAGGAGAAGTGCCAGAGGATTACAGGACAGCCAATATCAATATGGTACCACTATTCAAGAAGGGAAGTAGGGGAAAACAGGTAATAATTACAGACCAGTGACAGGGAAATTATTGTTAAAACCTTTTGGGGGTCAGAATGAATCCCCCCGTGAAGAGCAGTGATTAATCGGGAATCGTCAGCATGGCTCTGTCGGGGGAAACCATGGCTAACAAATTTGATTGAATTTTTTGAAGAGGTGACTAGGTGTGTAGATGAGGACAGTGCAACATGTAGTCTACATGGACTTGGTTACATTTGGGAGACTGGTCATGAGATAAGAGCCTGTGGGATCCAGGGCAATTTGGCAAATTGAATCCAGAATTGGTTTAGTGGTAGGAGACAGAGGTTGATGGTTCAAGGTTGTTTTTGTGACTGAAAGCCTGTGTCCAGTGGTGTACGACAGGGAACTAGCTGTTTGTAATGTATGTTAATAACCTAGACATGAAAGTAGGAGGTATGATCAGTAAGTTTGCAGATGACGTGAGAATTTGTGGTGTGGTAAATAGTGATGAGGAAAGCCTCAGATTAGACAGCGATGCAGATCAGTAGGCTGGTCAGATGGACAGCGAGACAGGTAGATAAGGTGGCTAAGATGTATAGTGTTCTTGTCTTTGATAACATAGACTATAAGAGCACGGAAGTTATGATGGATCTGTATAAAACATTTGTTAGGGCACAGCTAGAGTACTGTGTGCAGTTCTGGTTGCCCTACTATAGGAAAGACGTGATTGCACTAGAGAAGGTGCAGAGGAGATTCATCAGGACATAGCTGGAATGCTGCAGCATTCCAGCTATGAAGAGAGGCTGGTTAGGCTGGGTTTGTTTTCTTTAGAGCAAAGAAGGCTGTGGGGAAAGCTGATCAAGGTGTATAAAATTATGAGGGACATAGAGTAAGTAGAAAGGCATTTTTCTCTTATGTGAAGTGTTCAACGATCAGGGGGCATAGATTTAAGGTAAGAGGCAGGAAACTTAGAGGGGATTTGTGGAAAAACTTTTTCACTCAGAGGATAGTGGGAATCTGGAACTCACTGCCTGAAAGGTTGGTACAGGAGGGAATCCTCATGACATTTAAAAAGCATTTAGCTGAGCACTTGAAACACCATAGTATATGAGGCTACGAACCGATCTCTGGAAAATGGGATTAGAATAAACAGGTGTTTGATGGCCAGCACAAATATGATGGGCTGAAGGACCTCCTTTTATGTTGTAAAGCTCTGACTCCAAGACCAGATACTGTGGAATTGTTTATAGTGGCAAAAAGGTCAGGTATCTGAAGATGCAAGCGTAAGGTGATTAGTAGAAGAACCAGAGGGTGGGATATGAATTTTATCCAGAAAATTACAATCTGTGCTATACTCTACCTAGAAGAGTGGTGGAAGCAGACTCAACAGTGAAATTGAGGGAAAAGGAGAGAAAATGATAGGGATATGGGCAAAGGGAGTTGAACTAATTGGATATTTCTTTCAAAGAGCTGGCACAGGCATGATGGATTTAACAGTTTGTACTTTAATTCTATCTCAGTCCTGTTTCTGGTACCTTTTATATATAACTCTGCATTTGTTTAGCTCTCAAGAACACTCAACAGCCCATCTATTTCATTTTTTGAGATGCAGCATCAGCCACAGTTTTTTGATTTATTATTGTCACATATATTAACATAGTGAAAAATATTATTTGTTGCACACTATACAGACAAAGCATATTGTTCATAGAGAAGGAATGAAGAGAGTGCAGAATGTAGTGTTACAGTCATAGTGAATGTGTAGAGAAAGATCAATTTAATGCAAGGTAAATCCATTCAAATGTCTGACAGCAGCAGGGAAGATGCTGTTCTTGAGTCGGTTGGTACTTGACCTCAGAGTTTGCATCTTTTTCCCGACGGAAGAGGTTGGAAGAGAGAATGTCCGGGGTGCGTGGGTGTCCTTAACTATACAGGTTGCATTTCCGAGGCAGTGGGAAGTGTAGATGGAGTCAGTGGATGGGAGGCTGGTTTGCGTGATGGATTGAGCAACATTCACAACCTTTTATAGTTGTTTAGTGAAAGAAAAAAATACATAGCACCTTTCATTAGCTCAGTACCTTCCAAAAAGGTTCAGAGCTGATGGAGGGGAACTTCAGTTTGATCTTTCACCCGAATAGCAGCACCTCTCTGAGCAAGACGCTGAAGAGACAGCCTGCATTGTGGACTTGAGACTTGAGTTGCACTTGAACTTTCAACCACCTTACTCTGTGGTGGTAGTGTTGCCAACTGATCCATGACTAAGAGCTTATATGAGAGTCAAATTGTTTCCTGAATATTAAGGCATTTGATTATTTTGTAGTTTCCCTGCACTGAAATTAGCAGGCTTCTTGAATTTGAAAATATAGGCCAGTTATAACCAGATCCAGTACTAGATCTCAACCATGTTGTAACAACCTTGTATGAAAAGGAACATTTCCAAAATTTCCTGGTCCTTGCGCATCAGATTTTAAATGAAAGACTCCCATCTTTGACCCCTTTAATCATAAACTGCTTAACTCAATAAAAATTTTGAACATTCTTTGCGTTTGCGCCAATGACAATAATCCAGATATCTAAAGTTTCTCTAAACTACAGTTCTTACCTATGATATAATTCTGGCTTATCCATATTGTCTGTCCTCTAATCCTTAAAGTTCTATTTAGATAAAGTGCATATAAACTGTATTCCTGTGGTTTAACCATTCTTTTGTAGGATGCTACAAGCAACTATGAGATGAGTTACTACTTTAGTCTATTTTGCTTGGTGGTGCTTGAGATATGTGTTGGGCAGGTCAATGTGAAAACTCCCTGCATTTAGTTTGTACATTCTCATGTTATCTTTCACATTTACCTGACGAGAAAAAGGCCTCAATCTTAGCATCTCGCCTGAAAGACAGCTACTCTGGTACTGTGGCACTCCCTCAGTGCTGCCCATCTGGTAATCATAAAAAAAGTGGCAGGAATAGGTCATTTAGTCCATTTAACCTGCTCCGCCATTCGACAGGATCATGGTTAATCAGATTGTACGTGCAACTCCACTGCCCTGCCTGTATCCATTAACCCTTGACTCCTTTTGCCCAACACAGCCTTGAATCAGTGACCCAGCCTCCTCTCCGGGGAAAAGACTTCCACAGGCTAATGACTGACTCTCTGAGACGGAGTTGTTCCTCATTGTCTCAGATGGGGGACACTTATTTGTAAACTGTGCTTTCTGGTTTTAGTTTCCACTTGAGGTGCTGGGGCTGTCCTTCAGCACTGCTCCTCAATTACTGAGGTGCTCCCTCTGCAGCCTCAATGTTGTGTCTCTGTCCATGCAAATCAGTATGAGATGGATTTTAAAAAGGCCAGTCGGTGTACTCATGGCTGATTTTTGAAAGTTGGTTACAGTAAATTTCACAGTCGGAACTTTGGTTCTACTTGTTGCTTTTGTGGTAGAAATCATTGTTGGATTGCCCCACTCATCCACTGGAAGTAACTGGTTAAATCATAATTTAAAACCCAATTTTGGGAAAGTGAATTTGATGATTGGCTTTGCTTAAAAAGGCCAGTAGAGTATCTCAAATTTGAGAACATCATAGGTGTCAGCACACCCGGAGGGCACTGGAAACCTTCATCCTGGGAGCACATCCTTCCTGATTGTCTCCCCCTGCCAGGTAAATATTAGCTTTGCTTAATATACTTGAGTTCCTTGTTTTTTTTTATTCATTCAAGGGATGTGAGCTATGCTGGCTAGGCCAGCATTCATTGCCCAACCTTAATTACACTTGAGAGGTGCTGAGCTGCCCTGTCGACAGCTCTTGAGTCAGTGGTGCAGCTCAGTATTGTGACTAACTGATATCGTACCAGGTTGTAAATGACTTTGAATCAAAGATGGATATGAGCAAGTGTTAATGGCATCTACTTAAAATGCAAATGGAGAAAATGTAATCTTGCTGAGGTGTTAACTTGTTTTTGTTTTTAAAAATACTATGGATAGAATACATAAGAACATAAGAAATAGGAGCAGGAGTAGGCCATCTAGCCCTTCGAGCCTGCCCCGCCATTCAATAAGATCATGGCTGATCTGTCGTGGCTCAGTTCCACTTTCCCGCCCTCTGCCCATAACCCCCTCTCTTATCAAAAACCCATCAACCCGCGTCTTAAAAATATTTAGCGAGGCAGCCTCCACCACTTCAACGGGCAGAGAATTCCAGAGATTCACCACCCTTTGAGTGAAGAAGTTCCTCCTCAACTCTGTTCTAAACCGCCCCCCCTTTATCTTGAGGCTGTGCCCCCTAGTCCTACTGTCTTTTTTGAGCGGGAAGAGTCTCTCCACCTCTATCCTATCCATCCCATTCATCATCTTATACGTCTCAATGAGATCTCCCCTCATTCTTCTAAACTCTAACGAGTACAAGCCTAGTTTATTCAGCCTCTCCTCATAGCTCAACCCCCTCAACTCCGGTATCAGCCTAGTAAACCTCCTCTGCACTCCCTCCAAGGCCAAAATATCTTTGCGCAGGTGCGGCGCCCAAAACTGCAGACAGTACTCCAGCTGCGGCCTCACCATTGCCCTATACAGCTGCAGCAAGACCTCCCTACTTTTATATTCAATCCCCCTTGCTATGAAGGCCAGCATCCCATTTGCCTTCCTGACCACCTGCTGCACCTGCAAGCTGGGTTTTTGCGACTCATGCACAAGGACCCCGAGGTCCCTCTGCACCGTCGCCTGCTGCAGTTTTTCGCCACGTAAGTAATAGTCCTTCCTACCATTATTCCTACCAAAGTGGACCACCTCACACTTGCCAACATTAAATTCCATTTGCCATTTCCTGGCCCATTCGCCCAGCCTATCTAGATCCTTCTGCAGACTCTCCACACCCTCCGCACAATTTGCCGTTCCCCCAGTCTTAAAGGCCAAGTGTCAAGGTCTGATTGAAAACTGGTGTTTCTCTCCAGAAACAGGCAGGCTTTCTCTCCAGATCTTATGGCACTTTGTCAAAACAAAATCAGGAGGTGGGGGGAGATTGGTGGTTCACACCATCATTTTGAAGGGTAGGGTTTAAACATGCCAGCACCACCCAGATCAAAAAGGATGTCTCGATCAGAGCCAAAAAGTAAAATAACCTCTAACACAACCAAGGAAGTTTCAGGGGATACACTCCATTTTCCCCTCCCCCAAGTCTCCTCTTTCACCTCTGCCCTCCCCAAATCTTCCCTCATCTTTGCCTCCCTCCCCAAGTCTCCTCTCTCACCTCTGTCTTTCCCCCCCATCAGTTATCACCTGCATTCCTAGTCCCCATGTCTAATTATCGCCAGCATCTCCCTCCCCTCCCCCATTATTGATGGAATCTCCCTCCTCTCCCCATTCTCTCTCAATTCTCTCTCTCTCTATATATACCTCCCTCCTCCCCATCAACACTGACATGTCCTGGCACAGGTTGGCATTGTGTCAGGGGTATTACCCAGGCATGTCTCTCTACCATGTACTTAGCTTTGTGCTCCCAGAGGGATCCCCATGACAGGTTTACATCAGGGTGAGCCTGATGTAAACCTCACCAGTGTGACATCTCATTGGCGAGATTTGAGAATGTGGAAGGAGGTCCCTGATAACTAAATTTACGCCCATATATTAAAACAAAGCTCTCGTTCTTTGTCAGCGTAAACCTCGCAATGTCACCGGCAGGGGGTGGGGAAAATTGCGAAACGTGCGCCCTCTGGAGAGCATCATGTTTTGGATTCTGTCTGGATTTTTGTCACCTACACATGTTTTTTTTAAAGTGACCCCGTAGATATTTTTCCAGAATGTGTCTCAGTAGAAGGTTACCTAAGAGTTTACATACATAAATCTTTGGTGCCAGGGCAGTTGATAAAGTTGTTCATTAAAATGCAATGGAATCTCCACTTTATCAATACAGGTATAAGAGTATAGAACAAGTTATGCTAAAACTTTAGAAATCACTGGTTATTGCCCTGACTGGAATAATGTGTCTAATTATGGACATATAGGTAAAGAACGCCTAGGGTTTGGAAAGGGTGCCTAAGGGATTTGCTGGAATGCTATGAGATGACTTTGGAAAATTTTTAATAGAGGTGTTCACAGTTGTTAAAGTTTATTATTAGTCACAAGTGAGGCTTACATTAACACTGCAATACAGTTACTGTGAAATTCCCCTAGTCCCACAGCCTGTTCGGGTCAATGCACCTAACCAGCATGTCTTTTAGAATGTGGGAGGAAACCGGAGCACCTGGAGGAAACCCATGCAGACACAGGGGGAACATGCAAACTCCGCACAGTGACCCAAACTGGGAATCAAACCTGGGTCCCTGCTGCTGTGAAGCAGCAGTGCTAACCCTGCTGCCCCTGTGAAGGAGTAATTTGATAGAAGTGGATTCAGAAATTGGCTCAGTTGTAGGAGACAGCGTGATGACAGAAGGCTGCTTGAGTGATTGGAAGCCAGTGTCCAGTGGCGCATCAGAGGGATCTATGCTAGGTCCCTTTTAACTGGTCACTTTCTTCTGGGCCATATGGTTCTGTGTTTCATATAAAAATCATTGCTCTTCATAAATTATTTTTGGAATAAGATGCAGATTGAATGTGGTATGTTGTGTAGATTGCTGTAAATATTTTCACAAGAACGAACTTGATGAACTTGTTTTTATTTTAATTTCGTGTCTGGCCATCTGGGTCACAAAGCATTTGCATTGATTTAATTTGTATAATTAAAGGACAGGCGCACTTCTTATAAATAGGACCCATGTAATAATTTCCTGATGATGAACAATTTGATATTTCACCCCATATACTATTACGATTTCCGTAGAGACTGACAACTTATAAAATTGACTTTGAACCTCGTGACTGATTGAAAGGCTCATAGAAAATTTCAAATTTTAAGATGCTCTGTGAAACAAATGAATTAAAGGTAAAACTAAAAACTGAAAATGAAAGGTGCTGTAAAATATTGGCAGGTTTGACATCATCTATAGAGAGAATACGCACGGATATTTTGGCCTTGGAGGGAGTGCAGAGGAGGTTTACTAGGCTGATGCCGGAGTTGAGGGGGTTGAGCTATGAGGAGAGGCTGAATAGACTAGGCTTGTACTCGTTAGAGTTTAGAAGAATGAGGGGAGATCTCATTGAGACGTATAAGATGATGAATGGGATGGATAGGATAGAGGTGGAGAGACTCTTCCCGCTCAGAAAGGATAATAGGACTAGGGGGCACAGCCTCAAGATAAAGGGGGGGCGGTTTAGAACAGAGTTGAGGAGGAACTTCTTCACTCAAAGGGTGGTGAATCTCTGGAATTCTCTGCCCGTTGAAGTGGTGGAGGCTGCCTCGCTAAATATTTTTAAGACGCGGGTTGATGGGTTTTTGATAAGAGAGGGGATTAAGGGTTATGGGGAGAGGGCGGGAATGTGGAACTGAGCCACGACAGATCAGCCATGATCTTATTGAATGGCAGGGCAGGCTCGAAGGGCTAGATGGCCTACTCCTGCTCCTATTTCTTATGTTCTTAAAACAGCTAATGTTTGAGTCCAGATGGGGCACGGTGGCACAGTGGTCAGCACTGCTGCCTCAGAGCACCAGCCTCCCAGGTTCGATTCCCAACTTGGGTCATTGTCTGTGCGCATTCAGCACATTCTCTGAGTGTCTGCGCGGGTTCCCTCTGGGTGCTCCAGTTTCCTTCCACAGCCCAAAGATGTGCTGGTTAGGTGGATTGGCTGTGCCAAATTCTCCCTGAGTGTTCCCGAACAGGCACCGGAGTGTGGCAACTAGGGGATTTTCACAGTAACTTCATTACAGTGTTAATGTAGCCTAGTCGTGACACTAATAAATAAACTTGAGTCCAGATGACTCTGCATCAGAACTCAGCATCCGCAGTAATTTGTTTTTTATATTAGCTGTTGTCTAAAATCCATTCAGTAGGCAACCTGCACTCTAAGCAACGGAAAATATTGCCCTTTTAAAATAACTGAGAATCCAGTCTAAAGTGATTGTGACCTTTCTCTTCCTTTTCCAGTCTGACAACTCCTAATCCCAGAACTGACTTTCTGGTGAGGGATAAATTGGAGATTCGTCCTTCTGACAGGCTGGATGAATCTTTCTGTCTCGTCTAAATTCCCCTTAACTCTGCCTCTTTAATCTGAACATGTGCTCCCATCTGTCTTTTGAGTAGTGATTGACAAGGTCAGCATTTTCTCATCTTGATGTACAGAATTGGCTCTCTTCCATTGTTTATAGGTATGAATATCTTGCACCACATTTTCAGTAAAAGAGCCTGGACCCCTCCTTTTAAAATCACGGATTCTAAGAGATTTATACCTTATTTGAATGTATTTATATTCAGTTGTGCTGTTTATGTTCCTGTTCACACATAACTAGTTTATGGTTTGGAGTCATGAGGTAGTCTAGGTCATTTTGAATTGACTACATTATTAGTGGAGTTGGACACTTTTGGAACTTTCAAGCGGTTATTGGATAGGCACATGGAGCACACCAGAATGATAGGATGCGGGATAGCTTGATCTAGGGTTTGGACATAGCTCAGCACAACATCAAGGGCCGAAGGGCCTGTACTGTTCTATGTTCTATAAGTGAGACAATTAGTTGAAGAAACCAATAAGCACACTGGAGTTGAAGACTAATTTATCTTGATAGAATAAGCTTGGTCAAGAAAAGGCCAGTGGAAAGGATATCATCCATAGAATATTCCACTGATGGGATAATTTATTGCTGGGTATTTTTAGTTTGTCTTGGCGTGGTTTGCTGGAGTATTTTTGTGCTATGAATAAATGTGGCTGCACTATATAAAAAGGCACATCTGATAGCTTGTGCAGTGGCAGTTCAACATAGTACTTATCATGTAGTAGGCTCATACTGCTAATGTTGAGGTGACCAGATTGGATTAGAAGGGGCATTTACAAATGTTTTGTCAATCCATTTTTTGTTTATGCATGTACACAGTGTAAATTATGTTAATGTTTCATTTTTAAAATAGTGATAGTATTGTCACAAGGATTTGTATGAAGTGTGGTGAGGGTTACATGGAACTGTGCTGTGGCAACTCCTTCGATTGTAAAAATAAAACACCCAACAAATCCAAACTTGTATTGTCTGGTGGGAGCAATGTGAGCTGTATAACTAAGTTGAAAAACCTCAGTTTTTGGGGAAAGGAATTGGAGAGATTTGAACTAAGCATATTGTAATTAATGTGATTTAGTTCCAGCCATAACATTACAGATTATCCTTGGAGTTGTATGTGAAGAGGATGTTTAAATAGTTTAATAGTGAAATACTGTCACTGAAAGTGATGTGATCAAATTGAGATAAATGAATGACATGACATGTATTGGTTACAAGTATGACGTTTAGTTATGCCAAGAAAACTGACTGGTAACATTGTGTTTATGATTCCTTTCAGATTATTTTATGATTCTGAAGAAATAAGTAGCATTTATAGAATACTTTATCAAGGGATTCAGCATGAACCTGTTCTCTTGAATGAAATGAATTACTTTTGAAATGTAGTTACTGCTGATCAAAAGTGTTTATTGTGATTGGTTAATTTAAATGCATATCCATTCAGACAGAACTTGTGCTTTTGTGTCTGCAGTTCATGGTTATTCCATAAAACCATAAGATATAGAAGCAGAAGTAGACCATTCGGCCCATCAAGTCTGCTCCGTCATTCAGTCATGGCTGATATGATTCTCGTCCCCATTCTCCTGCCTTCTCCCTGTAACCCTTGATCCCTTAATATTCTTTGCGCAAGATCAGAAATTTACATGCTGCAAAGCTGTAAATGGTTTTAAACAAGGGTTAATAGAGAATTGAGTGAAAAATCTTGCACTTTGCAGCTCTGCTTTGTTTTTGGACCAGTTCTTTATTCAGGAATAGAGAGGAGCGTTATTTTATCGGAGAAAACTCTAGGAGGATGTTCATTTGAAGTTTATCAATGTCACAAGTAGGCTTATGTTAATGAAGTTGGCTTATGCAATGAAGTTACCGTGAATAGCCCCTAATTGCCATACTCTGACACTTGTTCTGATACACTGAGGGAGAATTTAGCATTGTCAATGCACCTAACTAGCACGTCCTTTGGATTATGGGAGGAAACCGGAGCACCTGGAGGAAACTCACACAGGCACGGGGAGAATGTGCAGACTTCACACAGTGACCCAAGCTGGGAATCACCTGGATGCTTGTCGCTGTGAGGCAGAAGTGCTAATAAGCACTATGCCACCATGATTAGTCATAAGTCGTCTACAGCAAAGGAGGTGAAAATTTAGCTAATTAAGTCTATGCTGATCTCTGTGGGGCAATCCAATCCTACTTCCCTGCTGTATCCCAGGAGCCTTGAAAGTTCATTTCCTTTAAGTGTGCATTCAATTTGCTTTTGAGCTCATTGATCATCTCTCCTTCCATCATTCTGATGGACAACAAGTTTCAAATCTTTACCACATTCTACATTAAAGAAAACTATTCCTCAAGTTTCCCTGCATCTCCCATCCAAAACCTGAAATGTGCAACATACTTTATGACTACCAGGTGGTGGTTCTGACATCCAGTATTATGAAGTGCTTCAAAGGTTAGTCATGGCGCTCATCAGCCCTGGTCTTGCAGACCGCGTGGCTCCACTACAGTTCACCTATCACCACAACAGGTCCACAGAAGACGCCATCTCCCTAGCCCTATACTCAACCCTGAAACACTTAGATATTATGTTAGATTACTATTTATTGACTACAGCTCAGCTTTCAACAACATTATTCCAACAAAACACATCTCCAAGCTTCATGGCCTAGGGCTGTGCTCCTCCTGTGACTGACTCCTCTACTTCCTAATCTATAGGCCACAATCAATAAACATGGGTAACAACACCTCCCCAATTATCCTCAACACCAGTGCCTTGCAAGGCTTTGTCCCCAACTCCTGACTATACTCCTTATTCACTTATGACTGTGTAGACAAATTCCACTCCAATTCCATTTTCAACTTTGCTGATTACGCAACCATAGTGGGTCAAATCTCAAACAATGATGAAACGGAGTACAGGACAGAAATAGGGAACCTAGTGAAATGGTGCGATGACAATCTCTCCCTCAGTGTCAGTAAAATGAAGGAACTAGTTGACTTCAGTGACTTCAGGAAATGTAGTGGAGATCATGCCTCTGTCTACATCAATGGTGAAGTGGAGATAGTCAATAAGAACATAAGAACATAAGAAATAGGAGCAGGAGTAGGCCATCTAGCTCTTCGAGCCTGCCCTGCCATGCAATAAGATCATGGCTGATCTGTCGTGGCTCAGTTCCACCTTCCCGCCCTCTCCCCATAACCCTTAATCCCCTCTCTTATCAAAAACCCATCAACCCGCGTCTTAAAAATATTCAGCGAGGCAGCCTCCACCACTTCAACAGGCAGAGAATTCCAGAGATTCACCACCCTTTGAGTGAAGAAGTTCCTCCTCAACTCCGTTCTAAACCGCCCCCCCTTTATCTTGAGGCTGTGCCCCCTAGTCCTACTGTCTTTTTTGAGCGGGAAGAGTCTATCCACCTCTATCCTATCCATCCCATTCATCATCTTATACGTCTCAATGAGATCTCCCCTCATTCTTCTAAACTCTAACGAGTACAAGCCTAATTTATTCAGCCTCTCCTCATAACTCAAGCCCCTCAACTCCAGCATCAGCCTAGTAAACCTCCTCTGCACTCCCTCCAAGGCTAAAATATCCTTGCGTAAGTATGGCGCCCAAAACTGCACACAGTACTCCAGCTGTGGCCTCACCAATGCCCTATACAGCCGCAGCAAGACCTCCCTACTTTTATATTCAATCCCCCTCACTATGAAGGCCAGCATCCCATTCGCCTTCCTGACCACCTGCTGCACCTGCAGGCTTCAGGTTTCTAGGTGTTCAGATCACGAGCAATCCATCCTGGTCCCTCCATGCCACTGCAAAAGTCAAGAAAACCTACCAATGCCTCTACTTTCTCAGGAGACTTAAGAAAATTTGGCACGTCCGATACAACTTTCTCCAATTTTTACAAATGCACGATAGGAAGCATTGTATCCAAATGTATCACAGCTTGATATGGCTCCTGCTCTGATCACGACCACAAGAAACTACAAAATATTGTAGACCAGTCCACCAAGCAAATCAGCCTTTTATCCATTGATTCCGTCTATACTTCCCACTACCTCAGGAAAGCAGCCAGCATAATCAAGGACCCGTGCACCCTGGGCATACTCTCTTCCACCTTCTTCCATCAGGGGAAGAAATACAAGAACCTGAAAACATGTACCAACAGACTCAAGAATGGTTTCTTCCCTGCTGTCATCAAACTTTTGAATGGTCCTATCATTTATTAAGCTAATCTTACACTTCATCCTACCTGTAACATGGTGGCACAGTGGTTAGTACTGCTGTCTCACAGCACCAGGGACCTGGATTCAATTCCTGCCCTGGGTCACTGTCTGTTGGAGTCTGCGTATTCTCCTCTTGTCTGTGTGGGTTTCCTCCGGGTGCTCTAATTTCCTCCCACAGTCTGAAAGATGTACTGATTAGGTGCATTGACCGTGCTAAATTCTCCCTCAGTGTACCTGAACAGGCACTGGAGTGTGGCGACTAGGGGATTTTCACAGTAACTTCATTGCAGTTTTAATGTAAGCCAACTTGTAACACAAATAAATAAATAACTGCAACATCTATCCTGCACCCTATCCTTTCCTTGAAATTTTACTTTATATTCCAATGTCCAAGTAATTATACTTGATTTAACACCTGTTTGATCCTTATTTGCTGATCTGATATTCTTTTGACTGAACCACTGACTAGAGTGAGCCGATAAATTGAATAATTCCTGCTTAATTTGAAATTGTGCCAAATGATGGGAGGCTTCTACGAGCAATGTAGGTTCATTGGAACTGGCTGGGGACTTTTCAGCAACCTCCAGTTTCTTCTAGTCTATTGGATCTTGGCTGATCTGTATCCGAATTCTATTTATCTGCCTTTAGAGCCACATCCTATGATATTCTTGCCTAATAAATCTGTCAGTCTTGGCCTTGGGAATTTCAGTTGGTCTTCAACTTTGCAGAGAGGGTAATTTCCATCTCGCGTTGCATGGTAAAAATACTTCATGATTTCATTCCTTAATGGCCTAAGCCTGTACCTCTTGTTTAAGATATTTCCAGCAGTTTAAAGATCTTGATTTTCAGTGCAAAGAAAAAGTGCCACCCTTTTTAAATAAAATTAGAGTTTAGTACCCAGTTTGCTAAAAATGTAATAGCTCAGTTTTCCTGCCAACTTGAAATCTGATAGGACATTTGTTATACCCATTCACAAATGTGGACTAATTCTGGGCAATCTAAGAAAGCAGCAGTACATGGGCCCTTTCAAAAGTCGCTGTTGATGATCAAAGTCCGTTTATTTATAGAAAAGCAGAGTTCTTAATGTGCCAATTAGGCCACTTGTTATTGTTCCCCAAAAAAACAATCGGGGAAGCATAGCAAGTGCCAACTTTGGATATTTTACAGGCATTTCTTATGCACAAGATTTTACTCTGAGTGATTTGATCTTCAATTTGATCATATGTATGTACTACTGTAACTGCCTGAGTGGTGAAGGCTTTTTTCCTTAAATACACATTCTCTGTCAAAAAAACTGTGTAGGCGGTAAATGTTCCAGTGCTTTAATTTTTTTTAACAGTACTTGAGTTTCCCTGTGCATCAGTATCTTGCATGGCTACGGTAGTTCATCCCTTTAACAAGTTTTTATATATGATCCACCAGAGATGGCAGAAAAAACTGTTTCCTTCCTGAATCACAAAATTATTACAGCACAAGAGGAGAACATTTGGCCTATCTCTGAACTGGCTCTCCGCATGTGTATTTTGACTTGGTGCTTTTCTCCATGCTTTTACACTGCTTTGTCTTGTTGGGGTTTTGAGGGTTATCCTTTATCAAATTTTCAGGTGTTTTTCTAACGTCAATAAATTGTCAATGCTGGTGCATGTGCCCAAATGATCTTTTAAAAAATATATAAATGTTGCAGAAGATTTTGAGATACTTGTGGCAGAGTCGCCTAATGGTCAGTGCTTGCAACTGCACAATGTTGATATCAACATTTCCCATTCAATTTTGTTGTATAATAATTTAGTGAAAAATGTTGACTGAAAAATGTCCAATGAAATCTAGTCTAAAGGAAATGAAGTTGTGTAGGGGCAGACAGGAAGCCTGCCTCTACACGACCTTGAACATGGATTACATGAATAAGAATTTTCCTGGAGTGAGGTGGGGATGATGCCTGTGGGGCAGTTACTGAGTGATAAAGGTGGATGAATTTTCTGGAGAATTGATTAGCTTTGTGGATCTTGCATTTTCTTTTTAACTGGAAGACTAGATTAAATAGTTGAAACATGGTCCATGATGGGGTAAATTTTAACTATTCTGTAGATGGAATGAAGATGATACGATCAGCTTCACGCCTTAGATGACATCCTAGCTCTACCTCACTAGAAGCCATTGCCAACCCTGCTCATCAGACATATACAAAAGCTTCAGATTTTGGAAACCTGAAATCAAAGCTGAAGAAAAAAAATACTGAACAGCTTTGCCAGTATCCTTGGAGAGAAAAACATTTCTGGTTGCAAATCTGTAACCAGAACTAGCTTTCTGAAGCTCCAGTTCAGATAAATGGTTATTCACCTGAAATGTTAAGTCTGTTTCACCCGCTGCAGATGCTGCCTAAAGTGCTGAGTTTTTCCAGCATATTCTGTTTGTTCTGGAGGTGCCTTTGGTTAAATGTCTTACAAGGCAAAGTTGTCATTTTGGATCCCTGTAGTAATTCTATATCCTCACTACCAAATTCATCCCCTTCGCTTGTCACTGTCTCCGGTGACTGAACCAGATTGTCCATAACTTTGACCCAAGCAGAGCTTCCAAACCTGTGTTATCTTCATCACAAAGGCTGTCTTCTTCACCTCCATAATGCCTCCTGCCTCCTCACCATGTCCATGTCAGCCCATCTTCTGCTAAAATCCTTGTTCATGGTTTTGTCAACTTCAGACTTGACTCTTCCAGCTCTTTTGGCTGAATTCTGGTCTCTATAACCTTTGCTGAAGCAAAACTTTGCTCACCCAATCCGGTCCTGCTCACCCATCATCTGTAGTGCTTTGAAAGTGTTTTTGTAAAATGGGGTGAATGTTGTTTAGAATAGACATGGCTAATTTGCAGGTGGCAAGGTTCCACACGCAGCCAAGTGACGAATCATCAAATAATCTCTTTCTGGCAATCTAAATGTCATTCCTTTCTTACTGATTCTTTGTTCAGTGCTTGCGTGGTAGTTTGATATTCCTACTTTTCCAGGTTTGTTTAGCAATGCTGAAACTTAAAATAGGATCTTGGATTGACATCTCATCTGAAGGACTGCATGTTCAACAAGCAGTGTGCCCTTTGTACTGCAGGGGCTAGATTATTTCATCAAATTTGAATGCGCCCCCTCCCCCTCAAAAGTCAGCTACCAGCTAGTGCAAGCAGTCAGCCTTATGATGGTCGCTGGAAAGTAAGCTGAATTGTTTCTCACAGTATTATGAACATCGGTTTGGTTTTTGAGTTTTAGGCTGGTTATTGAGAATATCTCTCAACTTGTAATTAAAACTAGGGAATACAAAGATCTCGCAACTTGTGGTCAAAATTAGAACTAAGAACCATAAATATGAGTCATAATAAATCCATGGAATTGAGGAGAAACCGCTTTACCCAGAATATTGTGAGAATGTGAAGCTCGTTGCCTTGAGGGGTAGTTGAGATGAAGATGATGGATGAATTGCCCACTTGCCTGGCTGAGGGAATCTTTCCAGAAGAATCTCTAACATGCTGCTAGAAGAAGCCAAGAAAAGTGTCAAGAACAACATGCGGACCTCTTCACTATTCATCAATCTGACCAAAACATTTGGCTTGGTAAATCGCAATGTGCTGCAAAGATTTGGATTTTTGGAAATCTTCATCATTGTCCTTCAATTGCTTCATGATACGGTTGCAATTTGAGTGGGTGATCTGAAATAGTCATCTTAAATCCAAGTTGGTGTCTATCACTTTGTGGCAGACCCCATACTGTGTACTGACAGTGGCTATTCAACTCAAAGATGAAGTACCCTCTGGTGTGAGTATTAAATATTGTCATGATGAAAACCTCTTTAATCTTAGCCAGTCTCTTGCCAAAGCTAAACTGACTGCCATAGATAAACACGTTCTACAGTTTGTGGATGACTGCAGTGTCCTTGCCCACTCTGCACCAGATTTGCAAGTCTCTCTTGATCTCTTTGATTCTGCATTCAAGAAACTCTGTTCCTAGAATATTGCCAAAACAAAACTCCTATATTAACCGATATATAGTCAACTAAATATTCCACCACCTACATATATTGAAGGAAAATCTGAGATATGATGAGCACTCCCTATATCTTGGCAACAATAGTGGCCGTCAAAAGGCCACCATTGACGATGCGATCCAACGATGGATCGGCTCAGCCTTCTACAAGCTGTAGCAATGTATATTTAACAAAGAACTCCAAGTCAAACGGAGTCCTAGTGCATAGAATGGATGTCACCACGTTGCTGCACTGCAGTGATATCAGGAAGATATATCAGTGCCACATAAGAATATCACAGAAATTTCATCAGCAGTGCCGCCACCTGATCTGGATTCAATGAGAGCCATGATTGGAGATGTGGATGACTGCAGTGTCCTTGCCCACTCTGCACCAGATTTGCAAGTCACAATGGACTTGCGAGTGAACTGGGTGGGGGCACACTGTGAAGGAGGAAGTATGTGTGTCCCGGGTTCGAGTGCAGCCATGGACAGGCGGCTTGAGAGAGAGAGAGGAGCCGCTGAGATTGAACTTTTGAGGTGAGTCAGAGACGCTGAGTGGGAGAGAGAGCCCGGGATTGAGACTCCATTAAAGGTCCAGCAGGGAAGGCGAGGAGCCAGCAGCCTGGACACTTTCCTTTTCCCTCCCTCTCTCTGTGAAGGGAAAGGGGGGAAACCAGTCAAAAAAAATCATATATTTTTCTTTCTCCCTTTCAATGAGAGCACCATCAGACAAACGCCCTTGTGTCCTTGAAGTCAGCTCCACAAACATTCAGGCAAAACTCCTTCAAAATGAACTTTGATGGACTGATCCCTAATGTCTGAAAAGCATCATCCCCTGCCAGGTTCTGTTTTTTTCAATTCACAAATGGCCAACATGCCAGAAAGGGGTAAAGGGAATGCTTCAGTAATTCTCTGAAGCTCTCCTTGAAGTCCAACAGCATTGACAATGATTTGGAGGAAAATTTGCTACCAGTCTTTCAAATTGGCAACTAATTATTCCATCAACCTGCATCATATTTTGAATCTCAACATTTTAATAACATAAGAATATAAGAACTAGGAGCAGGAGTAGGCCATCTGGCCCCTTGAGCCTGCTCCGCTATTCAATGAGATCTGGCTGATCTTTTTGTGGACTCAACTCTGCTTATCCACCTGCTGACCATAACCCTTAATTCCTTTACTGTTCAAAAATTTATCTATCCTTGCCTCAAAATCATTCAATGATGTAGCTTCAACTGCTTCATTGGGCAGGGAATTCCACAGATTCACAACCTATGGATGAAGAAGTTCCTTGTCAACTCAATCCTAAATCTACTTCCTCTTATTTTGAGGCTATGCCTCCTAGTTCTAGTTTCACCCGCCAGTGGAAACAATGAGGCAGAGAAGGAGAGGAAAGGAAGCAAATCTTGCTCATGTACCCAGAGATCTATGGGTGGAGAATTGACCTGTTCAGTCGCATGAGTGGAGTGTTATGGTAAGGTTGTATAAGGCATTGGTGAGGCCGAATTTAGAGTATTGTGTACAGTTTTGGTCACCTAGTTACAGGAAGGATGTAAATAAGGTTGAAAGAGTGCAGAGAAGGTTTGCAAGGATGTTGCCAGGACTTGAGAAGCTGAATTACAGAGAGAGATTGAAAAGGTTAGGACTTTATTCCCTGGAGCGTAGAAGAATGAGGGGTGATTTGATAGAGGTGTACAAGATTTTGATGGGTACAGATAGAGTGAATGCAAGCAAGCTTTTTCCACTGAGGCTAGAGGAGAAAAAAAATCAGAGGGCATGAGTTAAGGGTGAAAGGAGAAAAGTTTAAAGGGAATATTAGGGGGGGATTCTTCATGCAGAGAGTGGTGGGAGTGTGGAATGAGTTGCCGGATAAAGTGGTAAATGCGGGGTCACTTTTAACATTTAAGAAAAACTTGGATGGGTTTATGGATGAGAAGGGTGTGGAGGGATATGGCCCAAGTACAGGTCAGTGGGACGAGGCAAAAAATGGTTTGGTACAGACAAGAAGGGCCAAAAGGCCTGTTTCTGAACTGTAATTATCTATGGTTCTGTGAAGCCCCTAGG
The DNA here is from genome assembly GCF_965287045.1 of Carcharhinus amblyrhynchos. Taxonomy (NCBI): domain Eukaryota; kingdom Metazoa; phylum Chordata; class Chondrichthyes; order Carcharhiniformes; family Carcharhinidae; genus Carcharhinus; species Carcharhinus amblyrhynchos. The sequence goes on along the minus strand of NC_137336.1, from coordinate 10,263,932 downwards.
GTAGAAACTGTCAATCATGAATAAACATCATCCTGGAATTGAGGAATAGCTGGCGATGGTTACATTTAAGGGAAAGTTAGGTAAGCAAATAAGGGTGAAAGGAACACAAAGATGTAGTGATAGGGGTGGGAGGAGGCTTGTGTGGGGCATAAACACTGGCATGAACTAGTTTGGCTGAATGGCCTGTTGCATTGTAATAGATTCCACTTAACATTACAACCAGAAGTCAAAGCTTGTGTATAAATATACATTTGTTATCCTTGATAGTTGCCTTTCTTGGAGAATAACATTGAACAGAGGAAAGTTGGAATAAATTTTAATAGGAAGGTGATAGTGCTGTACAATGCATCTTGGCTTGACCACTTTTACAGGTGGTCAGGAAAGCAGCTACATGTTACTGATACACCTACCCCTGCTGGTAAGTGTACTCAGGGAACTTGGGGAAATAAAAAGTGATGCCTTGAGGAGTGTACATATTACAGAGAAGGAGGTGCTGGAAGTCTTAAAGCGCATCAAGGTAGATAAATCCCTGGGACCTGATAAAGTGTATTCCAGGTTGCTGTGTGGGAGGCTAAGGAGGAAATTGCAGGTCTCCTAGCAGAGTTATTTGAATCATTGGCCACAGTTGAGGCGCCTGAAGATTGGAGGGTGGCGAATGTGCTTTTGTTTAAGAAGGGCTGTAGGGAAAAGCCTGGGAACTACAGACCGGTGAGCCTTACATCTGAAGTGGGTAAGTGGACTGATTATGGACAGTCAACATAGTATGGTTTTGTAGGTGGAAAATCATGTCTCACAAATTTGATTGAGTTTTTTGAAAGGGTAACCAAGAAGGAAGATGATGGCAGTGGAATTGATGTTGTTTACATGGATTTTAGCAAGGCTTTTGTCAAGGTACCGCATGGTAGGTTGTTACATAAGATTAAATCTCACGGGATGCAAGGTGAGGTAACCAAATGGATACAAAACTGGCTTGATTGCAGAAAACAGAGGGTAGTTGTAGAAGGTTGTTTTTCAAACTGAAGGCCTATAACCAGTGGTGTGCCTCAGGGATTGATGTTGGGTCTACTGTTATATGTAATTTATATTCATGATTTGGATGGGAATATAGGAAGCATAGTTAGTAAGTTTGCAGATGACACCAAGATTGGTGGCGTAGTGAACAATGAAGAAGGTTATCTCGGATTGCGATGGGATCTTGATCAATTGGGCCGCAGGGCTGACGAATGGCAGATGGAATTTAATTTGGATAAATGCAAGGTGTTTTGATAGATTGAACCAGGGCAGAACTTACTCAGTTAATGGTAGGGTGTTGGGGAGAGGTACGAAACAAAGAAATCTAGGGGTAAATGTTCACAGCTCATTGAAAGTGGAGTCACAGGTGGTTAGAGTGATGAAGAAGGCATTCAACATGCTTGATTTCACTGGTCAGAACATTGAATACAAGAGATGGGACGTCTTGTTGAAGTTGTACAAGACATTGGTAAGGCCACACTTGGAATGCTGTGTATGGTTCTGGTCACCCTATTATAGAAAGGATGTTATTAAATTAAAGAGTGCGAGGTGGTTTACTAGGATGCTACTAGGACTTGATAGTTTGAGTTATAAGGAGAGGCTGGATAGACTGGGACTTTTTTTTCTGGAGCGTAGAAGGCTTGGGGTGATCTTATACAAGTCTATAAATTAATGAGGTGCATAGATCAGCTAGATGGTCAATATCTTTTCCCAAAGGTATGGGAATCTAAAACTAGAGGGCATAGGTTTGAGGTGAGAGGGGAGAGATAGAAAAGATCCAGAGGGGCAAATGTTTTCATGCGCAGGATGGTGAATGTCTGGAACAAGCTGCCAGAGGTAGTAGTAGAGGCGAGTACAATTTTGTCTTTTAAAAAACATTTAGACAGTTTAATGAGTAAGATGGCTACCGAGGGACATGGGCAATTGGGACTCGCTTAGCCATTTACAAAAAATGGTGGCATGGACAAGCTGGGCCAAAGGGCCTGTTTCCATGCTGTAAACCTCTATGACCCTATTAACAATTGATTATTGGGAGGTGCCTTTAAAAACTTTGTGCCATGAGTTTAAAAATTGAAAACTTGTTTCCATTTTTGGTTTTGGGATTTCATGCATTTTTGCTAACAGGATTGTACCCAGCACTTTTGCCCATTTATTTACACAATCTCTGAAAAGACTTGGAGATTTTGGGGGAAGGGGAATGGTGAGGGCTGAAATGCAGGAAATGGGTCAGACGTGGTCAAGGATCCTGTCAACCACAGTAGAGCTGAGAACTTCCGCTCAGAAAAAAGAATGTGTCAGAACTGCAGTTTTGGAAAATGGCACCGTCAGAACAGATGAGATGGAGAAACTTGAGATAATGCAAGAAGTAGGGTGTGAGGAGGTGTAGTTGAGGTAGCCGTGGGAGCTGGTGTACTTGTAATGCATATTTGTAGACTATTGCCAGAAAGGGAGATAGAGCCAAAGGAGAGAATAAATTGTCAGAGGTCGATCATGTGAAGATGAGATAGGAGTGGAAATCGGGGATACATTTGATTGCTCACAATTCTGGAAAGCACGAAGTGACACCAATATAGTCCAACAATGTATCAGAACAAGAGTTGTGAAAGGGGGCCAGGTCTGGAAAAGAATTCTAAGTACTCGGAACATCAACCCTGTTTCTGTCTCTGGAGATGCTGTCAAACCTGCTGCTTTTTCTGTTATTCACAACCATACTGCGCTGCAATGTCACTCCTCTATACTTTTGTTGTTGTTACATTCACCAAATACATACTTCAATCACTGCTCTGTTCTCTGTTAATATTCATCTTATAATTTCCAGTTTTGAACTTTTATCAAGACATTGGTTAAAAAGTTGTACATATTTATAGGCAACACAAGCCACTTTAAGACTTGATTGCATTTCCTTCCTTCTCTGGACTGAATTTCCACCAGATTCTCAGCTCTTAGACACAGTTTATGATTCACTCTATCTGTGGCCATTCTGTACATCAAGTCTCATCTCCCTTTGTGCTCCTTTTTGAGCCACACCCAAATTTAACTGCAGGCACAGCTTCCTGTTCAAAGTAATTAATATCTTTTCGGGCAATCACTTCAGCTGATTCACAGTTTCTGTTAAATATTGACTAAATGGCACTATTTTTCTTTGTTTGTGAAGTTTTGTTATATTTGTAAGTAGACATTGCTGAATCTTTTTGCCCTCATCAGGGCGAATGCAAGACTGCCAAATTTCAAATAATCACAATTTATTCCACAGGAGAAAACTTTGGTTGGCACATTGACTCTGATTAGTCATGGCACTGCCACGAAGCAAACATTGTGGAATTTTATGCCCCCAACTCCTGGGCAATTCAAAAAGGTGCAAAGCTTAAACATGGACCAGGCCCCTACATATAAATGTATGTTTGTCTCGAGTAAACATAAATGAACCATGTCACGTGTTCAACTGGTTATCTTAAATTGGCCATTAGTGTTTTATTAACACACTCAGGATTCTTTAGTGGTGCTGCCCAACCACTAAATCATATCTAACAGTAGAGGTTTGATTATTTTAGGTTTCACAAGCATGGATTGGATGAGTAGGACCTTACTCACCTATTACAAGCAACTGAACAACAGCTTAAGTAAACTGATGCACTATGCAGTGGCTATGCGAATGATATTTTCCATTAACTTAAAGGTGCCATGTGTCCAAAAGCTGTTCTGCCTACCACACAATTGAGCAATGTCATGTACGAGTTTGTGCTGATGCGGTGCTAAGTACGTAGGCTGGAGGTCTCAACAATTGACTGATCGAATCAAACAGCGTGTCCTCTGGTTGTTTGTAATTAGCAGAGTACAGCCTGTACTCAGCCAGCCTTTGTATTACATGTAGAGACTAGTGTAGCTGATGTTTGTTTATCTATCTGCAGTGAAGTGTTGAACTGTTGTTAGCGAGATGTCTTGCATGTTTCTTTCCAGATTATTTCAGTTTCTTTGACCCAGTCACTTCTTGCCATGCCTAAACTTCATGGCCTATGGTTCAACACGATGTGTGTGGTCCAAGTAAGTGTTCAAAACTGTATTGTAGTTGAGCAATTAATTGATGGCATGTCGACGGGGTCTTAGGCATCATTCAAGAGCCATATCACTTCCATTGCTATGAGAAAACTTGATAGATGCACTACTTAAGATAAATGTGCCAACAGCTAATAAACTCAAACAACTTGAAGGTAGGAACTCTCACTTTAAAGGCCTGGCATTTCACAATGTACATTTGGGGCCAACAATGATATAACACAAGTTTTTGAGAGTCCTTAATGTAAACACTTCGTAATAGATTTGAATCTGGTATTGTTGAAACAAAACACAAAATTATGCAACTTGCCCTCATTTGAAGTAAAGCCATGAAAGAAATGTGTTGTTAAAGCTATCAATCCTTTATAGTAGTGAAATTTGGAATAGTTAGTTTGACAGTCTGAAGACATTAAGTTGCTGGCCACTGTTTTGAAGCCATGTTCTTTTTTATGTTTGAATGGCCACTACTACTTGATGGTTTACAGAATGCTCTTCATGTACTCGCACACACAAATTGTACTGCAGGATCAGCTGAAAAAATGGCTAGTAAAATCTCCAACAAGTACAAAAATGCTCAAGTCAAGCAGTAGCTGCGGAGAGAATCGAGGTTGTAGACTTTTCATCAGAACTGACAACCAGCTGTGCTAAGAGGTCCAAACCTTAATGATTAACTTTTCATCTACAACCAGACTTGAATGGTTCTGTATTTCTCTGTCTTATTTCAATATTTGCAATGTCTCGCATGGTTAATTAAAATCTCCATTGTAGAAAAAAGGTTTTCCTCATGTTGTGCCAGTCGTAAGTTGGTATTTTCAGCTTCTTGACACTTTTCTCCATCGACTGTGCTTAGTATCTTATTGAAAGATGGATTGTATCATAGAATCCCTACTGTGCAGAAGCGATTGAACACACAACAGTCTGACTGAAGTGCAAGTGCTATTCTTGAGCGCTGACCAACTCAAGTCTGCAACTAGAAACATTATTCTGATTTGAGTTTTCCTACAATAATTTATATCTTGTATCTTTCATCTGGAGGGGCTGATTGTGGACAAGTCCCCAGGACCGGATGGAATGCATCTGAGGGTTCTGAAAGAAATGGCGGAGGTGATAGTGGATGCCTTGTTGGTTATTTTCCAGATGTCGCTGGATTCCGGGGAAGTGCCGGATGATTAGAAAACGGCTAATGTTACACCGTTGTTTAAGAAGGGTGCCAGGCAAAAGGCGGGGAATTATAGGCCGGTTAGTTTAATGTCTGTGGTAGGTAAAATGTTAGAATCTGTCATTAAGGAGGAAATAGCAAGGCATCTTGAAGGGAATTGCTTGATAGAGCAGACGCAGCACGGTTTCATTAAAGGGAAGTCGTGTCTGACAAATTTACTGGAGTTCTATGAGGATGTGTCTAGGGCAGTGGATAGAGGAGAGCCGGTGGATGTGGTCTTTCTAGATTTTCAGAAGGCGTTTGACAAAGTACCTCATAAGAGGTTATTGCAGAAGGTCGAGGGACATGGAGTTGGGGGTAGGGTGTTAGCGTGGATAGAGGATTGGTTGTCAAATAGGAGGTAGAGAGTGGGGGTCAACGGGTGCTATTCGGTTTGGCGGATGGTGACTAGTGGAGTGCCCCAGGGGTCGGTGCTGGGGCCTCAGCTTTTTACCATTTATATAGATGATCTGGAGGAGGGAACCGAGTGTAGGGTGTCAAAATTTGCTGATGACACCAAGATTGGGGGAACGGCAAATTGTGCGGAGGGTGTGGAGAGTCTGCAGAAGGATCTAGATAGGCTGGGCGAATGGGCCAGGAAATGGCAAATGGAATTTAATGTTGGCAAGTGTGAGGTGGTCCACTTTGGTAGGAAGGACTATTACTTACGGGGCGAAAAACTGCAGCAGGCGACAGTGCAGAGGGACCTCGGGGTCCTTGTGCATGAGTCGCAAAAACCCAGCTTGCAGGTGCAGCAGGTGGTCAGGAAGGCGAATGGGATGCTGGCCTTCATAGCGAGGGGGATTGAATATAAAAGTAGGGAGGTCTTGCTGCAGCTGTATAGGGCATTGGTGAGGCTGCAGCTGGAGTACTGTGTGCAGTTTTGGGCGCTGCACCTGCGCAAAGATATTTTGGCCTTGGAGGGAGTGCAGAGGAGGTTTACTAGGCTGATACCAGAGTTGAGGGGGTTGAGCTATGAGGAGAGGCTGAATAAACTAGGCTTGTACTCGTTAGAGTTTAGAAGAGTGAGGGGAGATCTCATTGAGACGTATAAGATGATGAATGGGATGGATAGGATAGAGGTGGAGAGACTCTTCCCGCTCAAACAAGACAGTAGGACTAGGGGGCACAGCCTCAAGATAAAGGGGGGCCGGTTTAGAACGGAGTTGAGGAGGAACTTCTTCACTCAAAGGGTGGTGAATCTCTGGAATTCTCTGCCCGTTGAAGTGGTGGAGGCTGCCTCGCTAAATATTTTTAAGACGCGGGTTGATGGGTTTTTGATAAGAGAGGGGATTAAGGGTTATGGCGAGAGGGCGGGAAGGTGGAACTGAGCCACGACAGATCAGCCATGATCTTATTGAATGGCGGGGCAGGCTCGAGGGGCTGGATGGCCTACTCCTGCTCCTATTTCTATTTCTTATTTCTTATTTTACAATTTGGTGTCAATTTGTCCATCTGATTTGGAACGTGAATACATAGTGCCCACTCTCAGAAAATATTGCCAAATGTGTTTCTGAATAATTCAGTGCTGGTAAATAATTCAAAAGTAAAATCATATGTTTCACTTTCTTCCAAGTCCAAAAGATCATTTTTTTAAAAAAAAACACTTTGCCTCATCATGCTTTGATCAATGAAAAATCAGTAATAATTTACCTGGTTACCAAATCACTTGCAACGAAACATTATATTCTTAGTCCAATGATATGATCACTGCATATGATCAGTCATTGATGTGCTCTGAAGAATGCTGATGGATTTTTGAGAGATTCTGTAAGCACTTCCAGATCTGAAAGTTGGGCTGCTCGTGTAGGTAGAATGCTTGACACTTGCTTACCAAAATGACTCTTCTGTGAGAGAACTTAAATCTTAGGTGTTCTCTCATAACAGTTAAAGGAAACGTTATAAGGGAACATTGAAAACTTCATTTGGTATTCATTTTTGATATTGTGTCCTGGGAGAAGCTCACCCAGGTCCACTGCATCATGAATAACCAAATAAAGTGCGACCAATTATGTTTTAATGATAAATCTACAAATTAAAATGTCATGAGTATCTAATCTTGTAACCTGGCATTTAGTGCCATCTAGTGTTGTACTACTCCATTCATAGAACATAGAACATTACAGCGCAGAACAGGCCCTTCGGCCCACGATGTTGCGCTGACCAGTTTTTTTTTAAAAAACACTGACCCACTAATCTAAACCAATCCCTTTTCGTCCATAAACCTATCCACAGATCTCTTAAACGCCCCCAAACTAGGTGCATTTACAACCGCAGCAGGCAGGGCATTCCAATCCCTCGCCACCCTCTGGGTAAAGAACCTACCCCTGACATCCGTCCTCCATTCAGAAGTGGAAAAGCAAATTTTAATCTTATTCACAACTATATGCTCTTCTGTCTAAGTTTAATATACAAGTTATTCTATGTACATGTGGTTTAATGGTCTTTATCTCCATTAAAAAAAAAGGAGAGAACCTTGGAATCATCTTGCGTGTGTATGTTCCCTTTATTTGGCATCCCATTGTAAGTTAGATTTTTTAAAAAGAACTTATTTGCTTTGTGTATAACTGCCTGTCTTTACAGCTAAGGTGGCTTTACAGTTTTGAAGAGCTGAGAAAGAATGAAAGCAGAATGGTACAGGCAAGCACCTCCTTTTAGAAGTAGGGTTTGCATTGTAGTTGTGTCTAGCTAACTAGATTTGCTATAATTTGATAGTGTCTGAATTGCAGGTGCAGTAGTGTTATGGCATAATCCCAAGAGGACATATTGAAATCTCAACTCTGCTTGTTAAATGAAATCTGAAGATAAAAAACTGATCTATAAAAATGATGTGAATCTGTCAAGATTGTCATTTAAAACATCAAACAGTCATTCTCTTCACATCCTCAGAATGAAGGCTCACTATCTCAGGGCAGTTGAGTGTGGGCAGCAAACTCTTGCTTTGCTGCAATGCCAAAGTTCCATAGTTTAGTTTTTAAAAATTAATTGGCTTGATACGTGGAATGACTACCCTAGAAATATGTGCAAGAATTGATCATATGTCCTGTGGCAACTCTTAGTTATCCAATACAATCATGGCTGATCTTGGGATTCAACTCTACTTTCTCACCCACTGCCCATATCTCTTGATTCTCTGAGACACCAAAAATCTGTTTATCCTAGGCTTAAACGTATTCAACAATGGAGCATCAGCAACCCTCTGGGGCAAACAGTTCTAAAAATTCACAACCCTTTGATTGAAATAATTTCTCTTCATCTGTTGTAAATGATCAGCACCTTATCCTGGGATTGTGCCCAGGAACTTTAGACTGGGGAGTCTTCAGGCACCACAGAGGGTATAAAATAAATGTGTTCTTTAAAAAATGGATTGAATCAAGGAATAGGTTTGTAGGTATAAATTGTTTAAAACTGAACACTGTCTTGAGGAAATCATGATAAAACTAGGACAAATAATATTAAAGAAAATCATGAATGTAAAAGAATGAAAAATATATAAACTAAATGAGTAAAAAAAAAAGCTCATGAGGAACAACTAGCAGCTAATCTGCAGAGCAATGGTAACAACTTTTTATAAGTATGTTATTGTTTCGTACGATCAGTGACTACATTTCAGATATACTTTATTGGATGTGAGGACCTTGGCAAGTCCTCAGGTCGTGAAAAGCATAGAAATGTAAATCTTTTTTCTCAAAGGAATGAATTAGCACAGTGGTTAGCACTGCTCCTTCACAGCTCCAGGGACCTAGGTTCGATTCCCTGGTCTTGGGTCACTGACTGTGTGGAGTTTGCACATTCTCGTCGTGTCTGCGTGGGTTTCCTCCGGGTGCTCCGGTTTTCTCCCATGGTCCAAAGATGTGCGGGTTAGGTTGATTGGCCTTGCTAAAATTGCCCCTTAGTGTCCTGATTTGCGCAGGTTAGAGGGATGTGGGGATATGGGAGTAGGGCCTGGGTGGGATTGTGGTCGGTGCAGACTCGATGGGCCAAATGGCCCCTCTCTGCACTGTAGGGTTTCTATGATTTCTTTAAACTGTTCAAATATGAAAGGGGAATTCTGATTGGCTTATGTGAAAAAACACAAAGTATTAAATATTATGTAGCCCCATTTTAAAAAGTAATAGTGTACTGGAGAATGTAGAACAATTGTAAGAAGCAACTGCGAAAAAATTGTTTCTTAAATAAAAATCAGCATTCAAGTTGCTTAAGTCGCTAGGCCTTTATAACTCACCCTGAACGCTTGAACTGTTGAAGGGGAGAGGAAGTGTCTCATAATTTTTGAATCTTCAGATACGCAAATTGCTTACTCTCTAGTTCAGAGACAATGAATGTCCTTTGCTCATTTTTGTCTGATGTTGAGATGGATGATAGTGGGTTGCTGCCTTGACCCACTGCCATCCACCTGATGAAGATGCTTCAGCAGTAGGCAGTCGTAGGATTTTGGTAGTGATGTTTCTATGAACCTTACTGCACTTGTCCACTTGGTGCTGGTATTAGCACATTTGGGGGGATGCTGTGGAGGGAGCCTTGATAAGTTGTTGTTGTGCAACTTATTGATGGTACATACTTCAGCCTTGTTGTGCCAGTGAAGCATGGCAATTACATTTTTGCACTTTGAGTGATACTTAGGATAGCTGCTGTGAATTTGTTGAAGGAAAGTTGTGCGTAACAAACTTTTATGTAATAGCTGTGTAGATAAAGGGAATTCAATAGATATAAAGTCTTAAGCTTCTTCCTAGGGCCTAGATTCTGAAAACCCCTCTAACTTCCTCTTTGACCAAACTTTTGGTCACCTGTCCATGCATCTCAAGTGGACCAATGTCACATTTTGTTTTAGAGCACTTGTGAAGCACCTTGAAATATTTTACTATGCTAATGCTTGTGCATTGTTGTAAGCCTATGGAAAATTGTTTTCTTGGCCATTCCTGCATCAGCAGGAGCCTGGGCCTCAATTTTGAGCACTAAAGCAGTTTTTTGAAGACCTTGCCTTCTGACTTGCTGGGGTCCATTAAGCAAAACCATATTTGTGGCTCCATCACTGACATTTCAGCAACCTGATTGAATCCATCTGCTCCCTTCAATGATTGACTCAAACCACGCAGACCGTTTAGAGCCTGGCATGCCTTTAGAAAGTCCATTTGATTTGATAGAATCTTTTGTGCAAGTCATTAAACTAAGGCAACATCTGCTCTTTTAGGTACGTGTAAAAGGTCCTATAGTTCTCCTTGAAGTGGGAGTGGTGGGGGGTGCTGTGCTGTGGGGGTGGTGTTCCTCTGAAGTTCTGACCCATATTTATCTCTCAATGTGTGTCCAGGATCCTGATTCAGAGAGCACTTAATCACTGGAAGAGTTTGTGGCAAAATAGATTAGGCATAAAATTGGATGCAATATTATGGCTTGAACCAATATTACAAATTTAATAAAAGCTGTAATCACGACAATAAATTTGAAAAAAGCATTATGCTTCCTTCGCTCTACCATTGGCTGTATCACCGGCACCAAGTGGACAAAGTTGAAGATCTGGAGTTCCCTTTCAGCACAACTTTCCTTCAACAAATTCATGGCAGCTATCCTAAGTGTCACTCAAAGTGCACAAATGTAATCACTATGCTTCACTGGTACACCAAGGCTGAAGTGTTGTACCATCAATAGGTTGCACAACAACTCGTCAAGGCTCCTTCCATAGCATTCACCTGAATGTGCTACCACCAGCACCAAGTGGACAAGTGAAGTAAGGTTCAAGGTCTGGAGTTCCCTTTCTTCTCAAACCACTACGTCTTCCACACTCCCTTTAACTTTCTTTAAAGTGTCCCATAAAACCTACACCTTTAATTAAACTTTTTGCCAGCTGTTTTAATAGCTCCTCCTTTGGCTCCTGTGTAACTTTTGTTTGGTTAAAGTCCTGTGAAACAACATTTCTGTTGTCTTCAGTAAATCTTTTGCGCAATAAGCAAAAAGTTATTCACATTAAGTTGCTTTTAGCAACATTGATTTGTGCATGTCTTGTTAAAGTGGAGGGAGTGCAGAAGAGGTTTACTAGGCTGATACCGGAGTTGAGGGGGTTGAGCTATGAGGAGAGGCTGAATAAACTAGGCTTGTACTCGTTAGAGTTTAGAAGAATGAGGGGAGATCTCATTGAGACGTATAAGATGATGAATGGGATGGATAGGATAGAGGTGGAGAGACTCTTCCCGCTCAAAAAAGACAGTAGGACTAGGGGGCACAGCCTCAAGATAAAGGGGGGGACGGTTTAGAACGGAGTTGAGGAGGAACTTCTTCACTCAAAGGGTGGTGAATCTCTGGAATTCTCTGCCCGTTGAAGTGGTGGAGGCTGCCTCGCTAAATATTTTTAAGACGCGGGTTGATGGGTTTTTGATAAGAGAGGGGATTAAGGGTTATGGGGAGAGGACGGGAAAGTGGAACTGAGCCACGACAGATCAGCCATGATCTTATTGAATGGCGGGGCAGGCTCGAAGGGCTAGATGGCCTACTCCTGCTCCTATTTCTTATGTTCTTATGTTCAATGAGTTACTTGTGTGAAATCTGGCTAATGGAAACCTATTGGGATGTTGTTCTATGTTAAAGGCGCCATATAAATGTAACTTACTGATAATCTGTTTGTTTCAATTCCTGTTTATAGGAGCTTGCTGTGTACAAACTATTCCCATGTCTCCCACATTATAACAGTGATTTACTCTTCAAAAGCATTTCACTAAAGTGTTTTGGACCATTTTGATGTTTTGAGAGGCATTATAAATAATACAAACCTTTCTTTCTACTTATTTCAGCCCGGCCTATCCCACTTTACATAGTTATTCCCATGACCTCTTTTCCACCTAACTCTTCCATCCCCACAGTCAGTTCCGAAGGTGATAATTGCCCACTTTGCGAAATATTTTTGTCGTCTTCAGTAAATCTCTTGCGCAACAAGCAAAAATCTATTCAAATTAAGTTACTTTTAACTCTGGTGCAACACTGTTGATTTGTGCATGTCTTGTTATAGAGACAATTACAGTGAGTTACTTGGGTGAAATCCAGATTTGTTTCTTTCAATTTGGATGAACTGCTAAAAGCTTTATTCAATGTGGTCTGTTCACTTATTCCCAATGACCAGTGTTATATTTTAAATTGTACAACCATGCAGCAAACCAGAAATTTCAATTCAAGTTGTATGCAAATCTGCTCCTTTTAGTATGTGTACTGGGGTCATGCCTTTTAAACAAATTGTCCACACGTCCAAAGTAAAATTGTAAGATATGTTATCTACTATCTGTGCAAATTGGACTTCAGTAATCACTTTTGTAACCTTAAAGTCCAGGCACAGATGGACCAAAAAACCCTCTGTTTTGCTATGACTGGATGAGAATGGACGAATTGGTTGCCTTTTATTCAGGCATGTTACTTGGTCACAACAAAGATTTTTAAATTTCTTTTCTCCTTAGATGCCTTTTCCAATCCAAGCATACTTTTTAATGAGGAGCCAATCAAGCCAATTTTTCTTGAGTCAAAGTACAAGTTTATCAGTTGCTAAAACTGCAGGAAAATAAGATACAACACAGAGCACACACGTATCAGAAGTAAGAAAAGTTAGAGGCCAAATAAAAACTAAAAACATACATAACTAACTCCACTGCCTATCCTTGAGGCATGGATTGTTGAACGTTGCAGCCATTTGAAGTTAGCTTGTTCCCTTTATAACCCTGAAGCTAAATTGAAGTCCAAGTAACAGCTCTTTGCTGGAGACAATTTCCTTAATTCTTCTGTGATCCATCTCCCAGAAATTGATGGGTTTCTCCTGAGGTTCTTTCTGATTGGGGGGGGGTGTGCGCGCTGCGGAGAGAGAGGGATTACTTACTCTTGGGTTGAATTTCTTTCTTGATTTACTGTTGTCAGATATATTAGTATACAGAGAAAAGTATTGTTTCTTGTGTGCTATACAGACAAAGCATACTGTTGATAGAGAAGGAAAGGAGAGGGTGCAAAGTGGAGTGCTGAAAGAGTTGGAGTTTTGAAAGGTAGAATTACAAAACATGCTGGGCACAGCTTGCAAGAAGTTGCCATGCTGTGGTGCCATCTTGATGAACTGTAGAGATAGGGCTTTGAATTTGAGTGAGAGATTTCTTACTACTGTCCCTTCAGCAGTATATCTTAGATGACTAGTGACTTCTCTCTGGCTTGGCAAAAGCCAATGTCAGAAGAGTAGAAACCAACCGTAGCTGGGGTTATTTCCCCTTGCACAGTGGGGTTTGAGTGTTCAGTGGATCTGGCTAGTTAGCAGTTCCCATTGTCTTTACTGGTGATTAAAGTTTCATGCTTTGCATTTTTCATCTCATCCTTCATGTTGGATCTTGAAGTCTGTAGGTTTCTTTTGAAATGTCTCTCTCTCTCTTTACACTTACTTTCGGAGGGAGCTATTATTGCATTTTGCACCTTCACCTCGAAAGGTAGCCTTGCACTTTAACATAGCTTGCCATCTCATTTTTTTTAAAAGTACTGAATTTTCAATCAAAAGTGTTTTGAGAAAATTTTTCAAAATTAAGGCATTTTCATGACAGTTGTATTGTTCTGTGATTGTGATTGAAAAGCAGTGGCATTGCCTTAGCAATAGGTGGCACCATACATCTTCAGTACACTACACTTTGGCCAACTATAAATATTCAAAAGCTGACAGGCTGACGTCTGCTTCCATTATTTGTATAGTGCAGTTACATGTAAATATTATTTGCATTTTGCTGGCAAATGTACTTGCACACTGAAAACTGCTAACACTTTTTCTTAACTTCAAAACAGGATTCGACGGAAACATGACCTATAAGTACTATTAATTTAGCCAGTATTTACTAATTTAACCTGGCAATTCATTGTTTAACCACGCAGTAGCAAAATATGTCTTATTTGTTCTCTTGGTGCTTCATAAATGTATCATATCAGTTGTGTTGCAGTAACCAGGGCTTTTCTCATTGACCTCAAACCAACCCCATGATATTTTGTTACAGTCATGCAAAAATTTTGTTTTGAATATTCTGCACCTGATATTACTTTATACATAGAGGTATAAACCTGAGATTGTTCAGTATATAGTGGAGTTATATCCTTTTGTCTATTGCATACTGAATAATCTAAGTCAGTTATACTGCACCTATATTGCTTTCAAAAAATATGTAGATGGTTTGTGCTAACTTTTGTCTTAATTATTTTGTAATTTTCAATATGTCGCTTGGCATTGGAGAAACCATTGTACTAAGTATTATTTATTAAGACTACCTTGTCCATACTTAAAGAATCATATACTCAAAAGAAAAGTGTGGGGTTCGGGTGGGGTAGAAGAGAGAGAGAGAGAGAGGTTAAAGCAGCAATTACTTAGTGTGTTCCAAAGTTGAAATGTTAAGCAATGATAAACTGGACTCCAAGGTTTAAATTATAAAGGGAGATTATGCACACTGGGTATGTGATCACTGGAAATTAGACAGTTAAGGAATGATTTGATTAATTTTTTTCAGGGTATTAAGGGAAGCGGGTAGATTAGGTAGCAAGAAACATTTTGCTTTCTGGAAGGTCTGGGCTACAGTATAATATAAAATTAGAGCTAGATCTTTCGGGAGTAATATGAGAAATCATTCCACATAAAAAGAGCAGTAGAAGTTCAGAGCTCTCTTCCACAAATGATGCAAATCAATGAATTTTTAATCCTGAGATTAATAGGTTTTTAGTAACGATGTAAATAGGAACAGGGGTAGACCATATGGCTTGTCAATCCTGCTTCATCATTCAATATGATCATAGCTGATCATAGAATCCTTACAGGACAGTAGGAGGCCATTCGCCTCTTCAAGTCTGCACCGACAAATCCATGATGTGGAGATGCCGGCATTGGACTGGGGTAAACAGAGTAAGAAGTCTCACCACGAGGTTAAAGTCCAACAGGTTTATTTGGTAGCAAAATCCACTAGCTTTCGGAGCGCTTGCTGCTCCTTCATCAGCTTTGAGCAGCAAGTGCTCTGAAAGCTAGTGGATTTTGCTACCAAATAAACCTGTTGGACTTTAACCTGGTGCTGTGAGACTTCTTACTGACAAATCCACTCAGACTCTATGCTGTAACTCTGTACACTTACCCTCCTAGTCCCCCTGATACTAGGGGGCAATTTTACAAGACCAATCAAGCTAACCTGCACACCTTTTGGAGTGTGGAAGGAAACTGAAGTACCGGAGGAAACCCATGCAAAACAGAACATACAAACGCCACAGTCACACAAATCTAGTATTGAACCTGAGTTCCTGATGCTGTGAGGCAATAGTGCTAACCGCTGTGCCACACTGCTGCCCAACTTGTGCGACAGCTCTATTTTTCCTGCCCAATCCCAATATCCCTTAATATCCTGAGATGCTAAAAACCTGTCCATCTCAGTCATTGATAGTACATCTACAAAACTTAGAGAATTCCAAAGATTCACAACCCTTTACTCATTTCGGTCCTAAATGATCAGTCCCATATTCCTGAGGACGATGTCCCTTCGGTCTAGATTCCCCAGTCAGTGAAAACAATTGTATGGCCCCTCCTGCTGGCATGATTTTTCAATCCTGCTGAAGTTGATGGATTTTTGAATGACTCGTTAATTTTATGGCCTTGTCCTTGCTGTGATGGGACTATAAAATTCTGTCCAGTGCCTCAGCATCTACACTGTCAAGCCCTCATAATCTTGAATGTTTCAATGAGATTCTCTCATTCTTCTTTCCAGAGAATATAGACCCAGTGGCTCATTATCAGGAAACTCTCTCATTCCTGGCACCAACCTTAGTGAACTATCACTTTGCCCCTTCAAAGCACCTCTTTCCATAAAGATGAAAACCAAAATTGCATGCTATTCCAAGTGTGATTCACCAAAGGCCTGTACAAGAGTATTTATTTTTGTACTCCAAGCCCCTTGCAGTAAAAATCAACATACTATTTGTTTGCTGCACCTCCATGTTAAATTGCTGTGTTCCTTATATCAGTACACCTAAGTCTCTTGGGACGTCAACATTTACAAGTTTCATACCTTTCTTTAAAAGAAATTCTCTTTTCTAACAAGCAAATTGAATAACCACATTATACTCCATCTGCCACCTTTTTACCCACTCACTTAGTCTATTTCTTCATAAGAACATAAGAGCTAGGAACAGGAGTAGGCCATTTGGCCCCTTGAGCCTGCTCTGCCTTTCAGTAAGGTCATGGCTGATCTTTTCGTGGACTCAGCTCCACTTAACCCGCCCGCTCATCATAACCCTTAATTCTTTTACTGTTCAAAAATTTATCCTTGCCTTAAAAACATTCAATGAGGTGGCCTCAACTGCTTCACTGGGCAGGGAATTCCTCAGATTCACAACCCTTTGTGTGAAAAAGTTCCTCCTCAACTTGGTCCTAAATCTGCTTCCCCTTATTTTGAGGCTATGCTGCCTACTTCTAGTTTCACCCGCCAATGGAAACAACTTCCTTGCTTCTATCTTATCTATTCCGTTCATAATCTTTTATGTTTAAAAAAAGATCTCCCCTCATTCTTCTGAATTCCAATGAGTAAAGCCCCAGCCCCAGTCTCAGTCTCTACTCATAAGTCAACCCTCTCAACTCTGGAATCAGCCTAGTGAATCTCCTCTGTACCCCCTCCAGTGCCAGTATTTCCTTTCTTAAGGAGACCAAAACTGTACACAGTACTCCAGGTGTGGCCTCACAAGCACTTTATACAGCCGCAGCATAATCTCACTGTTTTTAAGCTCCATCCCTCTAGCAATAAAGGACAAAATTCTATTTGCCGCCTTAATTACCTGCTGCACCTGCAAGCCAATTCCTTGAGGTCCCTACACAAGGACACCCAGGTCTCTCTGCATAGCAGCATGCTGCAATTTTTTACCATTTAAATAGTAATCCATTTTGCTGTTATTCTTACCAAAATGGATGACCTCACATTTACCAATGTTGTACTCCATCTGCCAGACCCTCGCCCACTCACTGAGATATTTATATCCCTTTGGAGACTTTTAGCATCCTCTGCACACTTTTCTCTGCCACCCATTGTCATCTGTGAGTTTTGACACACTGCAATTGGTGCCCAACTCCAAATGACCTATGTAAATCATAAACAATTGCGGTCCCAACACTGATCCCTGAGGCACACCATTGGTCACTGATCGCTAACCAGAAAAACATCCACTTACCCCCACTCTTTGCTTTCTGTTAGTTAACCAATCCCCTATCCATGCTATTACCAGTAACACTGTGCACCTTTATCTTATGTAGCAGCCTTTGGTGCGGCACCTTGTCAAATATCTTCTGGAAATCAGATATACCACATCCACAGGTTCCCCATTGTCCACTGTGCATGTAATGTTCTCAAACAATTGCATCAAATTAGTCAAGCATGATCTGCCCTTCATGAACCCACGCTGTATCTTATCAGTGGAACAAATTATATCCAAATGTCTCGCTTTTTTTTGATAGATTCACGCATTTTTCCTACTACAGAAGTTAAGCTAACCTGCTGATAGTTACCTGCCCTTTGTCTACCTCCTTTTTTAAACAGTGGCATCACATTTGCTGTTTTCCAATCTGCAGGTACCATCCCAGAGTGAATTTTGTAACCTACCATTCGTGCATTTGCTATTTCCCCCGTCATCTCTTTTAGTACCCTGGGATGCATTCCATCAGGGCAGGAGACTTGTCTATCTTTAGCCCTATTAGCTTGCCCAACACTGCGTCTTTCGTGATGATAGTTTCTAGGTCCTCATGTCATAGCCTTCCTGTCATCAATTTTTGGCATGTTATTTGTGTCTTCCACTGTGAAGACCAACACAAAGTGCCTGTTCAATACCTCAGCCATTTTCTCATTTCCAGTTATTACATCCCTGTCTCATCCTCTAAAGGACCAATGTTTACTTTAGCCACCCTTTTTCATTTTTTATATTTGTAGAAATTTTTGCAATCTGTTTTTTATATTCTGAGCTACTTTCCTCTCATAATCCATCATAGCTTTTTCTGTAGCTTTCAGTTGGCCTTTAAAGATTTCCCAATCCTCTAAATTCCTACCAATCTTTGCCACTTTGTATGTATTTTCTTTCAATTTGATACCCTCCTTTATTTCCTTAGATATCCGTGGCTGATGTCATGGATATCTAAGCCAATGATTATATGTAAGCACTAAGAGCAAAGCATATGCATAGAGCTAGACTACAGATCGGTTGTGATCACATGGAGTTACCACAGGTTTTTAGGGCTAAATAGCTTCCTACTATTCCTTTGTCCTTGGGCTTGAGTTGTTCATAAAAGCTGTAATGCAAGCAGGAGTAATCCCACTAATTTAAATTAGCTAATTGGCTGTAGAGTATGTGTCAGACAATAAATTTGTCGTCCTATGGCTTAGTGTTCTAATTTTAACATTCTTGTTTTAATGCAGATTCAGGAAAAAGTGAAGAAGAAATTGATGGTTGATAGCTCATCTTTAAATGGAGATCAACAAAATGGATTTGGAGATGGGAGCTATTCAGGGACCAAGAAGCTCCGATTGAATGGGGAAGATGCATCAGGACTGCTTGCGGTTAATGTATCCTCTAATGGCATGCCACAAATGTCCCCACTGCACCAACGGGACAAAAGAACTGTCGTCAGGGATGGCGTGCAAAGCAATGGAACCCATTCCATGGGCTTAGTAGACAATGTGAAGAAGGAAGGTCTTCCTGATTCCAATGTGCAGATGAATGGGAGTTGTGATGGTAGTGATGGGTTTACTCTTATTAAAGAACCCAAGCAGGAGTCTGTGTTGGATTTAGCTGGTATGAACCCAGCGGGCACCTCACTCTCCCAGAATATGTTCCCAGACATTAATTTGAACGAGCAGGAATGGCAGGAATTATTTGATGAGTTGAACCGATCCGTGCCGGATCAAGATATCCAGGATCTCTTCAATGAGGATTTTGAAGAAAAGAAGGATATTGAACCTGTTGTTTCTTCTGATCAAACAATCTTGCCGGACAACATAATTATAAAGACTGAGATCTCGCCGTCCTCCTTTCAACATGAACAAACGGGATCGCCGCAAACTAGGCCATCTCCATCAGGACCTTCGTTTTCAAGCGTATCTGTTGCTCCTGTTAATACTGTCCCTTCAGTGACTGATATGCCCCAGGCTATGGCACAAACTTCAGGCCCAACTTCAGTCTCCACAAGGCCTGTGTCTAGTGTCCTGTTACCTGGGAAGACAGGGTCATCTGTGGAACGGTCTCATTCGCAGCAACTCCAGCAAATGGCAGCTAAGCAGAAGCAGCGAGCACAATTCATGCAGAAACAGCAAGTGCAGCACCCCTCACCCAATCAGGTACCAAACTGGTCAGCAGCACCTACCCAAAGTTCTCTTGGTGGACCTTATAGTCTCGATAAGCCCAGCAGCCCTTCACTGTATGCACAAGACTTCAACCAGAAGCTTCCAATGGCCAACATGCCACCAAAGAGCTCTCCAAAAGCTGGCGGTAACTATCTGCAGCCAAACCATGTTGCCATGTTGAGCCATCAGCCTAATACTTTGGGTCAAAATTCCACAAACAGCCAGGCTCCTCTGCTAAGTTATGCAAACACTAAACGGTTAACTCATTTTGAAATTGATAATAGTCAAAGGGCCATGCCACCGAACCACAACAAAGCTGCAATGTTTGCTTACGTACGACAACAGCCGACCCTTTCCCATCTCAGCGATGAGCAGAAACGAATGCTGATGAAACAGAAGGAGCTTCCCCAGGCTAGTGTTACGTACAGGCCCCCTCTTCAACACGGTCAGGTAAAAATTTTGTGTTCCACTACAAGTCCTGATACAACATTCTTGAGGTTTTCAATTGTATTAAAGGCCAGGGAGAAGAACATGTTTTCTCCTTCTTTGCTGAAGGCATTATTTATGTTAGGTTTGATTTCATGCGTTCTGACAGGCATGTGTGCCTGCATCTCAATGAGTCATTCCTCACTTCTGATCCTAGGCTGTGAGCATTAGTGAGCTCTCTCAAGGAGGACGTCAAAAGCAGCATGTCACTATCCTCAGCACTGTCTCTTATAACCATATCTTTATTGGGTTTGGGCAGTGACTCTGACTGAGAACTGGAAAACTCCATTCAACCTTTCTAGCCTAATCAACCATGGCTGCTTTGTTATTTCAACTTTATTTACACACTGTATCTCTGTGTCGCTCAATCTCCTCACCTAGCAAAAACCTTATCACTTACTGTTTCAGTAGTATCAACCTTTTGTAGTATACCATTTCAGATTTTTGCTATCCCTTATGCAAAATGCTTTCCAATTTCCTTCCTGAATGTCCTTGCTCCAAACTTTGAGATTGTCTTACATTACTCAGCAAAGGAATTAATTTTCCCCTCTGCCTTGTCTAATCCTATATTTCAAACACCTTGATCAGATTATTTCTTACTTCCCTCCACTTAGGAACCAAGGATAAGCCAATTATAATGCTCTGTTTTTCGACTAATTCAGCACAGGCAGAGAGAATGGAATCTGCAGCTTTTCAGGTCTTTATTGCCTTGGATCTCTACCTGCTGCCTATTGATCATTTAGCAAATTCATTTTAAAACATTCAAGTTCAGGCAAGCAATGGGACAATTGAAAACGCCCTATCAGTGAACCACATTGGACCATTGGTTTGCTGGTGTTTATTTTCTCTGTCCTTTGTGCTCTTCCCAGTTTTCTATTCATGGTAGCTCAGTAATGTAGCTCACTCCTCCATGGCAACATTGCTATCTATTGAAGGAACTAGATGTCGCCTGTGAGAACAGTCAAGTAGTCCTCATGCAAAGCTACTGGCATTCTCAGAAACATTTGCTATGACAAATTGATTTGCTTCTGCCAAGAAGTTTGAGTCTGTCTGCTAGTTGTGGTTCCCGTGCTTGGTCACAGTTGGAAATGGCTTTTTGGAGCTGGTCAGGATTGGGCTGAGCTTCGATACTATCTGCGTTCGAGTAGTCTTCAGACGCTTGAGCTCATGCATGATGAGTGATTGCAAGGATTCCAGAGCACAGTCAACATCCATAGAACCTGCCATAAGTACAAATTGATGACTTCTTAGGAATGGTGAATCAAATTTCCTTGGATTGAGATTAAATGCAGATAAGAATAAAAGCTGAAACTTAAGAAGATGAGGTTCAGTTCTTTAGGATGCCATTGCAGACCCATAGCTTGCAATTGAAGTATTAGTTGTCCAGAATGAAGGGTTGAAATTGAGTTGTGTTCAGCAACCGTGAGGTCATTGATTTTGGCGATTGCCTATTCGGATGGCCTGTAGTTTTGGGAGAGAGAGAGGTTTCTTGTCCCTCATTAGTTCTGCAATGATGGCATGTAAAGACTGGTTAGATTTTTTTCCCCTAAAACTACAGTTGATTTCTGAATATTTTCCACTTTGTTCTTCCTTGGCTGAGAACTGTCTTTCTTTTCATAATCGAAACAAAATGGCTGCTATGTTGATTTCAAATGAGCCATTGTTCCAATAGGTAAAGGGATTAATTACATTGAGGTCCTTTGAAGTCCCTTCCTAAATCGTCCTGTGTGTGAAGCCAGATGTGGTGGGTGAGGTCCTTAACAAGTACTTTGCGTCATTGTTCACAAAGGAGAAGGATGTGGTGGATGGTGAGTGTACAAAGGAGGATGTTGACATTCTAGGATATGTTGAGACAAAAAGGGAGGAGGTAGTGGACGTTTTGCAAAACATTATGGTGGCCAAGTCCTCAGAGCCAGATGGGGCCTATCCCAGAATACTGAGAGAGGCGAGGGAAGAAATTGCTGAGATCTTGGCCAGAATCTTTGTATCATCTTTAGCCATGGGTGAAGTACCAGAGGATTTGGTGGCACAGTGATTAGCACTACTGCCTCACAGCTCCAGGGACGTGGTTCGATTCCCAGTTTGGGTCACTGTCTATGTGGTGTTTGCACGTTCTCCCTGTGTCTGCGTGGCTTTCCTCGGGGTCCTTCAGTTTCCTCCCATAATCCAAAGATGTGTGGATTAGGTGGATTGGCCATGCTAAATTGTCCCTTAGTGTCCCAGGATATGTAGGTTAGAGGAATTAGTGGGGTAAATGTGTGAGGTTGTGGGGATAGGGTCTAGGGTGATATTGTTGACGGTGCAGACTCGATGGGTCAAATGGCCGCCTCCTGCACTGTGGGATTCCAAGATTGGAAGCAGCTAACATTTTTCTTTTTAAGAAGAGCAGAAGAGACAATCTGGGATATTACAGACCTGCAAGCCTTACATCAGTAGTGGAGAAATTATTGGAGAAGATTCTTAGAGATAGGATGTACTCACATCTGGAAGAGAATAGGATTCTTAGCGATAGGCAGCATGGTTTTGTGAAGGGAATGTGTCTCATAAACTTGATTGAGTTCTTTCAGGAAGTGACAAGAAAAATTCATAAAATCTACAGTGCAGAAGAAGGCCAGTTGGCCCATCGAGTCTGCACCAACCACAATTCCACCCAGACCCTTTCTCCATAACCCCACATATCTACCCTGCTAGTCTCTCTGACACTAAGGGTAATTTTAAACTGCACGTTTTTGGAGTGTGGGAGGAAACCCACGTAGACACAGGGAGAATGTGCAAACTCTACACAGAAAATGACTTGAGGCCGGGATTCTGGGTCCCTGGCGCTGCAAGGCAATAGTGCTAACTACTGTGCCACCATGCTGCCCCACCACTGTGCCATCAGGGCAGGACAGTGGATGTTGTATACATGGACTTCAGTAAAGTCTTCCATAAGGTTCTTCATGGCAAGTTGATAGAGAAGATGAAGTCATGTGAGATCCAGGCTGAGCAGGTAAGATGGATACAAACCTGGCTTGGGCATAGAAAGCAGAGAGCAGCAGCGGAAGGATAATTTTCTAACTGGAGGTCTGTGACAAGCGGTGTTCCACAAGAGTCGTGCTAGGGCCTCTGCTGTTTGTAATATATTTGGAGATTGTATAAAATTCTGCTCACATACTACCAGAAGGATGTTGATGCATTGGAAAGGATGCAGAAGAGATTTACCAGGATGTTGCCTAGTTTGGAGGATATGGACTATGCAGAAAGGTTGAACAAACTTGGATTGTTCTAATTGGAACATTGAAAGATGAAGAGGGACCTGATAGAGATTTACAATATTATGACAGGCTTGGATAGAATGGATAGTCAGAGTCTTTTTCTGAGGGTCGAAGCCTCAATTACTCAGGGGAGCAGAGGTTGAAAATGATTGGGGGGGCGGGGGGTAGAGTTTGAAAGAGATGTAAAGGGCAAGATTTCACACAGGGTGGTGAATGGTTGGAACGTGCTGCCAGAGAGGTGGCGGAAGCACAATGTTCAAAAGGCATCTGGATAGATACATGAATAGGCAGGGAACAGAGGGATATGGATCACGTAGAGGCAAGAAAGTCTTAGATTAGAGAGGGATCTGTGCCGGCACAGACTTGGTGGCAGGTGGGCCTGTCCCTGTGTTAATGTTCTTTGTTCTCTTCTCCCAGTAACTGAGGAAGGTTTAGTGAACCTCCCCAGAGGAGCCTGTGACCCACTCTAGCAATAAGTCTGACCAGGTCTGAACCCAACGCACTGATGTGAAAGTGTCTTTTCATATCTCTATTTTACAAAAGGCTTTTAAACGCGATTAAAAAGTTTTAAAAACATAAAAGTGCAATTTTTTAAAGAAAAAATTATCTTTGAAATCAATATTATAGCTACATATTTGTGATATATAGTAGAATAGAAATAGCAAAAATCAATCCAATGCAGAATTTAGGAAAGTGTCCTTTCTCTAGAATGGTTAGAATGTGAAACTTGCTACCATGTGGAATGTTGGGACAAATAGTATTGATGCGTTTAAGGGAACGTTAGAGAAATAAATGAAGAAGAAAGGAATATGAAGAGGATGAAAACAGATTCTTGGAATATATACACCAACGACCAGCTGGGTTGAATAATCTATTTCTTTGCTGTCAGCTCAGTGTAATTTTGTGTAATGATTGAGCGTGTTTTTGTCCTAATTAGGATCAAAATCCAGGATCCGTCACCAGGGCATCAAATTCTGTTCCAGGATCAGGCCCAGGGACTCAGCCTCCGCCTGTTTCTATGGCTGGTAACCATGGAAATGTCACATACCTTAGTAACCCGCAGCAAGCTGCTGCCATGAAACAGTTGCAGCTGATGGAACAGCAGAAGCAGCAATACTTACAGAGACAGCAACTTCTGGCAGAGCAGGTACGTAATGAAAGTTTATTTATTAGTCACAAGTAAGGCTCACATTAACACTGCAGTGAAGTTACTGTGAAATTCCCCTGTGAGGTTGCATCTGGGGTTCTACATTGTACATAAGATGAGAACTCCGTGACTTAATGAAATGAAGAACTGAGTCTACTTCCCATCAGTGCTAACTGAAATGTGGTTACTGTGTGAAATCACGCAATGCACGTTTGGGCAAGCGCATGAGGAGACAAGTCTCTTGCTAGTTAGTTTGTTGCAGCATAACTGAAATTGGCACAGAGTTGAATATAAAATGTCAAGAAACAAAAACACGATCCTGGAAAAACTCAGCAGGTCAGACAGCATCTGTGGAAGGAGCAGCAGAGTTAACAGAAGAAGATTCATACAGATTCAATATTTACTGCGTTTCATTTGTTGCTGTCTGACTTCATATCGATGCTTCTGACTTGCTGTGTTTTTCCAGCATTTTCTATTTTTATTTTAGATTTCCAGCATCCGTAGTGTTTTGCTCTTATAGAGTGTCATGCACTGAAACAAAGTGCTGGAGGTCATACAGCGTCTTTGGAGACAGAAATAAAGTTTCAGGCCAATGGGTATTTTGTCAAAACAGCAGCCGACACGGGCAGTGAGTTTGTAGCGTGAATGGAAAGGTTGTGTGGGAGTTCAAGTGCAGGTGCGTTAACTCTGTTTCTGTCTCCACGGATACTGCCCGACCTGGGTATTTCTAACATTTTATGTTTTCATTTCAGTTTTCAGCATTTGCTGTACTTTGCTTCTATAAATGTTAGGGTTTTCTTGTTATTCTTCAGACTTTAAATGCTGAAGTGATTGAATTGTTCATTCCTGAGATGAAAATGTAACCTTCATCTTGAGTGCATGCACAGTTACAATGCCCTTCGGCAGTACACAGTGTGATTGTTTCATTGGAAAAGCCAGGATCGGAGAAGGGTGGAGATGTGATATTTAATTAATGGATTTAATCAGACTGGTCTGAACTGAGGAGGGCAGGTGGAGTGAAACCCAGAAGAGAGACAACGACTTACTGACTTAATAAAAATTATATAAGTTCTTGTGCATTCTTATTTTAGGTGACAGTACCTGAAGATATGTTCGCAGTGACATAAGAACTAGGAGCAGGAGTAGGCCATCTGGCGTCTTGAGTCTGCTCCGTTATTCAATAAGATCATGGCTGATCTTTTTGTGGACTCAGCTCTATTTACTCCCCTCCCTGCTCACCATAACCCTTAATACCTGTACTGTTCAAAAACTTATCTATCCTTGCCTTAAAAACATTGAATGAGAGAACCTCAACTGCTTCACAGGGCAGGGAATTCCACAGATTCACAACCCTTTGTATGAAGAAATTCCTCTTCAATTCAGTCCTAAATCTCCTCCCCCATATTTAGGCCACGCCCCCTACTTCTAGTTTCACCCGCCAGTGGAAACAACTTCCCTCCTTCTACCTTATATATTCCCTTCATAATCTTATCTTTCTATAAAATCTCCTCTCATTCTTCTGAATTCCAATGAGTGTAGCCCGAATCTATTCAGTCTCTCCTCATAAGCCAACCCTCTCAACTCCGGAATCAATCTAATGAATCTCCTCTGCACCACCTCCAGTGCCAGTATATCCTTTCTCAAGAAAGGAGACCAAAACTGTACACAGTACTCCAGATGTGGCCTCACCAGAATCTTATACAGCTGCAACATAATCTTGCTGTTTGTAAACTCCATCCCTATAGCAATGAAGGGCAAAATTACATTTGCTGACTTAATTACCTGCTGCACCTGCAAACCAACTCCCTGTGATGCTTGCACAAAGACACCCAGGTCCTTCTGCACAGCAGCATGCTGCAATTTTTTACCATTTAAATAATAGTCCATTTTGCTTATCCCTACCAAAATGGATGACCTCACATTTACCAACATTGTACTCTATCTGCCAGATCCTCACCCACTCACTGAGACTATCTATACCCCTTTGCAGACTTTCAGCATCCTCTACACACTTTGCTACGCCACTCATTGTCATCTGTGAATTTTGACAAACTACGCTCGGTACCCAACTCCAAAATCATCTATGTAAATCATAAACAATTGCGGTCCCAACACTGATTCCTGAGGCACACCACTAGTCAGATTGCCAACCAGAAAAACACCCATTTACCTCCACTGTTTGCTTTCTGTTAGTTAACCAATCCTCTATCCATGCTAATACATTACCTGTAACATCGTGCACCTTTGTCTTATGCAGCAGCATTTAGTGCAGCATCTTGTCAAATGTCTTCTAGAAATCCAGTATACCACATATGCATTGCGTATGTAATGTTCTCAAAGAATTCCATCAAATTTCAGTCAAACAAAATTCCAGTCAAACATGACCTGCCCTTTATGAACCTATGCTGCATCTTCCCAATGGGACAATTTATATCCAGCTAATTCTCTGTAACTATCCCTTTAATCTCACAGCCGCAAGTACAATAATTCCAACTTCTGTAGTCTCTCCACATATCTTAAAATCCTTCCATTCCTGCTACCGTTAATAAATTACTTCCACAGCAAGTCCATGGCCTTGACACCATTTCTAAAGTGAGATAGCCAGAATCTGATCTCATACTTTGGTTAGAAACCTGAGTTTTGTTTTTATAAGCCATAGCTTCTTTGTTTTTGTACTCTTTTAATTGTAGACAAGGATATTTTTGCTTTCATAATGATACATAATTCCCTGTTTTATTACACATTTACCTGGGCTTTTGACTTGGAGGCACGGAAAGAGATGAAATAAGGTTTAATTAGTGAATTTAATTAGTGACTTCTGCGATCATACCTACTGCTGGATTGAAATAATTACATTTCTAAACTCCAATCACATTAGTTCACATTATTTTCTATGCATCATTAAAGCATCCAAACATGTGACAGTGTGCTAGCTTTTCCAAGTTTCCAGTGAGCACTTTTAATCTATGAATGGGTTCATGAAGGGCGGGTCATATTTGATTAACTTGGTGGAATTCTTTGAGAACATTACATGCATGGTGGACATTGGAGAACTGTGGATGTGGTATACTGGATTTCCAGAAGGCATGTGACAAGGTGCCACACCAAAGGCTGCTGCATAAGCTGCAAGGTGTTACGGGTAATGTATTAACGTAGAACATTACAGCGCAGAACAGGCCCTTCGGCGCACGATGTTGCACCGACCAATTAAGAAAAAAGCAATGACCCTCTAACCTAAACCAATCCCTTTCCATCCATAAACCTATCCACGGACCTCTTAAACGCCCCCAAACTAGGCGCATCTACAACTGCAGCAGGCAGGGCATTCCATTCCCCCACCACCCTCTGGGTAAAGAACCTACCTCTGACATCTGTCCTATAACTACCACCCCTTAATTTAAAGCTATGTCCCCTTGTGCTAGCTTTCTCCATCCGAGGAAAAAGGCTATCACTGTCCACCCTATCTAAACCTCTAATCATCTTGTATTAACATTGATAGAGGATTGGTTAACTAACAGAAAGCAAAGAGTGGGGGTAAATGGATGTTTTCTTGATTGGCGATCAATGACTATTGGTAGGCCTCAGGAATCAGTGTTGGGACTGCAGTTGTTTACGATTTACATAAATGATATGGAGTTGGGAAGAAGATATAGTATCAAAATTTGCGGATGACAATAAGATGAGTAGCAGAGCAAAGTGTGCAGAGTATGCTGAAAGTCTGCGAAGGAATGTAGATAATCTAAGTGAGTGGCGAGGGTCTGGCAGATGGAGTACAATGTTGGTAAATATAAGGTCATCTGTTTTGGTAGGATTAACAGCAAAATGGACTATTATTTAAATGGTAAAAAAAATTGCAGCATGCTGCTGTGCAGAGGGACCTATGCATTAATTACAAAACATTGGTATGCAGGTGCAGCAGATAATTAAGAAGGCAAATGTAATTTTGTCCTTCATTGCTAGAGGGATGAAGTTTAAAAATAGCTATGTTATATTGCAGCTGTATAAGGTGCTGGTGAGGCCACGCCTGGGATACAGTTTTGGCCTCCTTACTGGCACTGGAGAGAGTGCAGAGAAGGTTCTCTAGGTTGATTCCGGAGTTGAGAGGGTTGCCTTAGGAGAGACTGAGTCGATTGGGCCTATACTCATTGGAATTCAGAAGAACGAGGGGAGATCTTATAGAAACATATTATAAAGGGAATAGATAAGATAGAAGCAGGGAAGTTGTTTCCACTGGCGGGTGAAACCAGAACTAGGGGACATTGTCCCCAAAATAAGGGGAATCACATTTAGGACTGAGTTGAGGAGAAACTTCTTCACACAAAGGGTTGGGAATTCCCTGCCCGTGTGAAGCAGTTGAGGCCACCTCATTGAATGTTTTTATGGCAAGGGTAGTTAAATTTTTGAGCAGTAAAGGAATTGAGGGTGATGAGTGGAGCTGAGTCCATGAGAAGATCAGCCATAATCTTATTGAATGCCGGAACAGGCTCAAGGGGCCAGATGGCCTACTCCTGCTCCTAGTTGTTATGCTCTTAAGGAGCATCATGTGGAAAAGTGTTCTTCACAGTTACCTTCTCCTTAAACATAGTATAGATCTCTACAGTGCAGAAAGAGGCCATTTGGTCCACTCATTTAATCTGCACGGATTCTCTGAAATAGCATCCCCTCCCGGCCCTCCCTCTGCCCTGTCCCTGTAACCCCACGCATTTACCATGGCTAATCCACCTAACCTACATACCTTTGAATCAGCTTGCCTTTTGAGAGCTTTTGTGTTGGTTTTAATTGATATTGTGAAGTGGGCCTACTTGAAGCCACAACTCCCATTCTGCCATATCCTTCAGTTTAGAACCATAGAATCCTTACAGTGCAGAAGGAGGCCATTCGGCCCATTGAGTTTTCACTGACCCTGTGAAAAGGCAGTCTACCTGAGCCCACTATCCCACCCTATTCCCATAAGCCTGCGTATTGACCATGGCCGGTCCACCAGCCTGCACATCTTTGGACTGTGGGAGGAAACTGGAGCATCCGGAGAAACCCACGCAGACCGAAACTGAAAACATGATTCTTCGCGGTCTTGCTGTTTTGAGTCTTGTGTCCATTTGACTGGGCAGTGATAAATTCATAGCAAAAAATTCCACACCTAGTCTAATCTGCAGATTGGAATTAATCTCAGCAATCCTTAACGGATTGTTTCTTGTGTTTCAGGAGAAGCAGAGGAAACAGCAGGAACAACAGTTGCAGCGGCACCTCACCAGGCCCCCACCTCAATATCAAGATCAGCAGCAAAACCCGTATCGTGTTGAGCAGATTAATCAGTTTCCAAGTAAGTGTGGTTAATGTTGGACTAACGTTCTGTCTCGAGGTAGTGATGGATGTTGGTGAAATTTATGATAGAAACATAGAAGATAGGAGCAGGTGGAGGCCATTTGGCCCTTCAAGCCTTCTTTGCCATTCATCAAAATCATGGCAGATCATCCAACTCAGTAATGAGCCTCACATCTGTGGTAGGTAAATTGTTGGAAGGTATTCTGAGAGACAGGATCCATAGGTAATTGGAGACACAAGTATTGATTAGGGACAGTCAGCATGGCTTTGTGAGTGGAAAATAATGTCTCACAAATTTGGGTTTTTTGAAGGGGTAACCAAAAAGGTACATGAGGGCAGTGCCGTTGATGTTGTCTACATGAACTTTAGCAAGGCCTTTGACAAGATGCCGCACAGCAGGTTGTTGCATAAGGTTAAATCTCACAGGATCCAGGGTGAGGTATCTAAATGGATACAAAATTGGCTTCTCGACAGAAGCCAGAGGATGATTGTAGAGAGTTGTTTTTCAAACTGGAGGCCTGTGACCAGCGATGTGCCTCAGGGATCAGTGCTGAGTCCACTATTATTAGCCATTTAAAATATTAATGATTTGGATGAGAATATAGGGGGCATTGTTAGTAAGTTTGCAGATGCCACTAAGTTTGGTGGCACAGTGGACAGGGGAGAAAGTTATCTCCAATTGCAACGGGATTTTGAACAATTGAGCCACAGGGCTGACGAATAACAGATGGAGTTTAATTTTGACAAATGCGAGGTAATGCATTTTGGTAGATTGAACCAGGACAGGACTTACTCAGTTAATGGTAGGGCACTGGGGAGAGTTACAGAATAAAGAGATCTAGGGGTACATGTTCATGGCTTCTTGAAAGTGGAGTCACAGGTGGACAGAGTGGTGAAGAAGGCATTCAGCATGCTTGGTGTCATCGGTCAGAACATTGAATACAGGGGTTGGAATGTCTTGTTGAACTTGTACTAGACGTTGGTACGGCCACACTTAGAATACTGTGTGCAATTCTAGTCACCCTATTATAGAAAGGATATTATTAAACTAGAAAGAGTGTAGTAAATAAAGATTTACTTGGATGGTACTGGGACTTGAAGATTTGAGTTATAAGAAGAGGCTGGATAGACTGGGACTTTTTTTTCTGTGGGAGTAGGAGGCTGAGGGGTGACCTTATAGAGGCCTATAAAATCACAAGGGGCACAGATCAGCTAGATTGTAAATATCTTATCCCAAAGGTAGGGGAGTCTAAAACTAGAGGGCATAGGTTTAAGATGTGAGGGGAGAGTCACAATAGTGTTCAGAGGGGTAATTTTTTCACGTAGAGGCTGGTAGGTGTCTGAAACAAGCTGCCAGAGGTGGGTAGTGGAGACGGGTACAATTTTGTCTTTTAAAAAGCATTTAGATAGTTACGTGGGTACCTTGGATATCGAGGGATATGGACCCAGTGCGGACAATTGGGATTAGTTCAGGGGTTTAAAAAAGAACGGGCAGCATGGTCAAGTTGGATTGTTTCTATGACACTATAATCCTGCTTTCTTCCCATAATCTTTGATTCCTTTTGGCCCAGCTGCTATATCTCGTCGTCTTGTGAATACATTCAATGTTTTGGCATCATCATCTTCCTGTGGTAGTGAATTCCACAGGCATACCGCTCTTTGGGTGAAGAAATGCTTTCTTATCTCTATCTTAAATGGTCTACCCTGAATCTTCAGACTGTCACCCCCTGGTTCTGGACACTCTCACCATTGGGAACGTCCTTCCTGCATCTATCTTGTCTAGTCCTGTTAGAATTTTGTAAGTCTCAGACATACCCCGTTATTCATTTGAACTTTGGAGAAAAGAATTCTAGCCTAGTTAATCTCTCCTCATACATCAATATCGCCATCCTCAGAATCAGCCTGGTAAACCTTCGCTGCACTCCCTCGAACAAGACCATCCCTCCTCAGAAAAGGAGACCAAAACTACTGTTGCAGATGTGGCCTCACAAAGGTTCTGTATAATTGCAACAACACATCCCTGCTCCTGTGCTCGAAACATCTCGCAATGAAGGCCATTTGCCTCCTTTACCACCTGCTGTACCTGCATGCTTACCTTCAGCGACTATGCACAACAGCATCCAGGTCCCACTGCACACTTCATTCTCCCAATTTACAACCATTCAGGTAATAATCTGCTGCCTTGTTCTTGCTTTCAAAGTGAATAACCTCATTTATCTAAATTATATTGCATCTGACGTTAATGGGATCCAGGATGAGGTCTCTAAATGGATACAAAATTGGCTTCTTGACAGAATGTGATGTGGAGATGCTGGCGTTGGACTGGGGTAAACACAGTAAGAAGTCTCACAACACCAGGTTAAGGTCCAACAGGTTTATTTGGTAGCAAAAGCCACTAGCTTTCAGAGCACTCGCTGCTCCTTCGTCAGGTGGGAGTTCTGTTCACAAGCAGGGCATATAAAGACACAAACTCAATTTACAAAATAATGGTGGGAATGCATGTCTTTACAGGCAATCAAGTCTTAAAGGTATAGATAATGTGAGTGGAGAGAGCGTTAAGCACAGGTTAAAGAGATGTGTATCGTCTCTGGACAGGACAGATATGAGATTTTACAAGCCTAGGTAAGCCATAGGGGTTACAAATAGTGTGACATGAACCCAGGATCCTGGATGAGGCCGTCCTTGCAGAACTTGGCTGTCAGTCTTTGCTCAGCGACTCTGTGTTGTCCTGTGTCGTGAAGGCCGCCTTAGAGAACACTTACCCAAAAATCAGAGGCCGAATGCCCATGACTGTTGAAGTGTTCCCCAACAAGCAAAGAATGTTCTTGTCTAGTGATTGTTGAGCGGTGTTCATTCATCCGTTGTCGTAGCGTCTGCTTGGTCTCCCCAATGAATCATGCCTCGGGACATCCTTTCCTGCACCGTATCAGGTAGACGACGTTGGCCGGGTTGCAAGATTATGTACTGTGTACCTGGTGGATGGTGTTCTCACGTGAGATGATGGCGTCCGTGTCGATGATCCGGCACGTCTTGCAGAGGTTGCTGTGGCAGGGTTGTGTGGTGTCGTGGTCACTGTTCTCCTGAAGGCTGGGTAGTTTGCTGTGGACAATGATCTGTTTGAGGTTGTGCGATTGTTTGAAGGCAAGAAGTGGAGGTGTGGAGATGACCTTGGCGAGATGTTCGTCTTCACCAGTGACATGTTGAAGGCTCTGGAGATGATGTTGTAGCTTCTCTGCTCCAGGGAAGTACTGGACGCCGAAGAGTGCTCTGTCTGCTGTGTCCTGTGTTTGTCTTCTGAGGAGGTCGGTGCGGTTTTTCGCTGTGGCGCGTTGGAACTGTCGAGCGATGAGTCGAGTGCCATATTCTGTTCTTATGACAGAAGCTAGGGGGTGGTTTGTAGAGGCTTGTTTTTCAAATTGGAGGCCTGTGACCAGCAGTGTGCCTCAGGGATCAGTGTTGGGTCCAGTGTTAATTGTCATTTATATTAATGATTTGGATGAGAATATAGGAGGCATGGTTAGTATGTTTGCAGATGATACCAAGATTGGCATCTCCGATCGCAACAGGATCTTGATCCATTGGGCCAGTGGGCTGACAAGTGGCAGATGGAGTTTAATTTAGATAAGAACATAACGTAAGAAATAGGAGCAGGAGTAGGCCATCTGGCCCTTCGAGCCTGCTCCGCCATTCAATGAGATCATGGCTGATCTGTCGTGACTCAGTTCCACATTCCCGCCCTCTCCCCATAACCCTTAATCCCCTCTCTTATCAAAAACCCATCAACCCGTGTCTTAAAAATATTTAGCGAGGCAGCCTCCACCACTTCAACGGGCAGAGAATTCCAGAGATTCACCACCCATTGAGTGAAGAAGTTCTTCCTCAACTCTGTTCTAAACCGCGCCCCCTTTATCTTGAGGCTGTGCCCCCTAGTCCTACTGACCTTTCTGAGTGGGAAGAGTCTCTCCACCTCTATCCTATCCATCCCATTCATCATCTTATACGTCTCAATGAGATCTCCCCTCATTCTTCTAAACTCTAACGAGTACAAGCCTAGTTTATTCAGCCTCTCCTCATAGCTCAACCCCCTCAACTCCGGCATCAGCCTAATAAACCTCCTCTGCACTCCCTCCAAGGCCAAAATATCCTTGCGTAAGTACGGCGCCCAAAACTGCACACAGTACTCCAGCTGCGGCCTCACATAAACGTGAGGTGATGCATTTTGGTAGATTGAACGAGGACAGGACTTACTCAGTTAATGGTAGGGTGTTGGGGAGAGTTACAGAACAAAGAGATCGAAGGGTACATGTTC
Organism: Carcharhinus amblyrhynchos; assembly: GCF_965287045.1. Lineage (NCBI taxonomy): Eukaryota > Metazoa > Chordata > Chondrichthyes > Carcharhiniformes > Carcharhinidae > Carcharhinus > Carcharhinus amblyrhynchos. The sequence goes on along the minus strand of NC_137336.1, from coordinate 10,229,809 downwards.
ATAATGCATTGAAAGTGAAGTCACAGGTGGACAGAGTGGTGAACAAGGCATTCAGCATGCTTGGTTTCATTGGTCAGAACATTGAATACAGGAGTTGGGATGTCTTGTTGAAGTTGTACAAGACCTTGGTAAGGCCATACTTGGAATACTGTGTACAGTTCTGGTCACCCTATTATAGAACATAGAACATTACAGCGCAGAACAGGCCCTTCGGCCCACGATGTTGCGCCGACCAGTTTTTTAAAAAAAAACACTGACCCACTAATCTAAACCAATCCCTTTTCGTCCATAAACCTATCCACAGATCTCTTAAACGCCCCCAAACTAGGCGCATTTACAACCGCAGCAGGCAGGGCATTCCAATCCCTCACCACCCTCTGGGTAAAGAACCTACCCCTGACATCCATCCTATAACTACCCCCCCTTAATTTAAAGCCATGTCCCCTCGTGCTAGCTTTCTCCATCCGAAGAAAAAGGCTATCACTATCCACCCTATCTAAACCTCTAATCATCTTATATGTTTCAATAAGATCCCCTCTTAGCCTCCTTCTTTCCAGCGAAAACAACCCCAAATCCCTCAGTCTCTCCTCATAGGACCTCCCCTCCATACCAGGCAACATCCTGGTAAACCTCCTCTGCACCCTCTCTAAAGCCTCCACGTCCTTCCTGTAATGTGGGGACCAGAACTGCACACAGTACTCCAAGTGCGGCCGCACCAGAGTTGTGTACAGTTGCAACATGACGCTGCGACTCCTAAATTCAATCCCCCTATCAATAAACGCCAAGACACCGTATGCCTTCTTAACAACCTTTATCTACTTGATTCCCAACTTTCAGGGATCTATGTACACATACACCTAGATCCCTCTGCTCCTCCACACTATTCAAAGTCCTCCCGTTAGCCCTATACTCAACACATCTGTTACTCCTACCGAAATGAATTACCTCACACTTCTCTGCATTAAACTCCATCCGTCACCTCGCGGCCCAGCTCTGCAACCTGTCTAAGTCACCCTGCAAACTATGACACCCTTCCTCACAATCTACCACACCTCCGACTTTGGTGTCATCAGCATTATAGAAAAGATATTATTAAATTAGAAAGAGTGCAGAAAAAATTTACTAGGATGCTACCCAGATTTGATGGTTTGAGTTATAAGGAGAGGCTGGATAGACTGGGACATTTTTCCCTGCAGCATAGAAAGCTGAAGGGTGATCTTATAGAGGTCCATAAAATAATGAGGGGCACAGATCTGCTTGATAGTCAATATCTTTTTCCAAAGGTGGGGGAGTCTAAAACTAGAGGGCCATAGGTTTAAGATGAGAGGGGAGAGATACAAAAGTGTCCAGAGGGGCAATGTTTTCAGAGGTGGTGAATATCTGGAACAAGCTGCCAGAGGTAGTAGTAGAGGCAGGTACGATTTTGTCTTTTAAAAAGCATTTAGATAGTTACATGGGTAAGATGGTATAGAGGGATACTGGCCAAATGCGGCAATTAGGATTAGTTTAGGGGTTTAAAAGAAGGTGGCATGGACAAGTTGGTCTGAAGGGCCCGTTTCTGTGCTGTGAACCTTTATGACTAGCCACTCACCAAACCTGTCCAGATCATTCTGAAGGATCTCTGCATCATCACAGTTCACCCTCCCCTCCGCTTGGTATTTTCGGCAATCTTTGAGATGTTACATTTTGTTCCCTCATGCAGATCATTAATATATATTGTGAATTGCTGATGCCATCTGAAAACTTATTGAAAGATTATTTTCATTCAGTCTGACCTTGGCTGACGTAATATCACAGCATAATGGAAGGTGGTTATCGTTTGGATTTTCTCAGCAGCCTGACCTCCTCAGGGTAACGTGTTAGACACACTTCCTGCCACAGCCCAAAAGACGTGCTGGTTCGATGCACTGGCTATGCTAAATTCTACCTCTGTGTGCTCGAATGGGTGCCGGAGTGTGGCAACTAGGGGATTTTCATGGTAACTTCACTGCAGTGTTAATGTAAGCCTGCCTGTAACACTGATAAATAAACTTAACATTTAAACTAGATTGAAACATGTTTAGCTGTTTTGTCAATAACCATCTCTCCACAAGTGTGTAATGTTCAGTGATAATTGCAGTGTTCAGTACAGTCACAACTTGTCAGGCTGTTGAAGCAGTACATGTCTGAAGACCTGTGAACGTTCAAATGGGCTGACAGGTAATATTTGTGCTAACGAAGTGCTAGGCATTGACTTTCACCAACAAGAGCAAATCTGGCACTCTCGCTTTGACATCCAATGGCATTACCATTGCAAAGTCCCCACTATCAATAGCTGAACGGTTAGAAACTTAACTGGACCAGCCCTATGAAAACCGTGTTTACAAGTTAGAACTGAGAATTCTGTGAATGGTAACTCACCACCTGACTGTCCACTATCTACAAGGCACAAATCGAGTGTTGATGACATACTGTCCACTTGCCTGGATGAGTAAGCTCCACTGATGCTCCATACTCAGTGCCATCCAGGGCAAAGCAGCCTGCTTGATCCCTCAAAAGCATTCTTTGCCCGTCTAATTTTTGCACTCTGTGTAGATTAGGGATGTCGTGGGCAAATAAGAATGAGCAACAAATGCTGGCCTGGCATGAACATATTTTTAAAAAATTAAAATCATTCTTCTATGCTAACTAGATTTTGTGTTGAACACGTTGCTGAGGTTCTGTTACAGCTGTTCCTCCTTCATTGAATCATAGAAATGCACAGCACAGTAGAACACCATTAGCCCATCATGGCTTTGCTGGTTTTTTGAAAGAACATTCTTGCTTAACCCCACATCCCTTTTTGTCTTAACTTTTTAAATTCTTCATCTTCAACCACTTGTCTCATTCACTTTTTAAAATTATTTATGGAATCAGTTTCTACCATCTTTGGTAAGTATTTCAGTTTCCAACACTTGATCTGATGTTTCTTACTTATCGCCCTTCTAAATCTACTGTGAATTATTTTTAATCTATGACCACAGTGTTGACACAGCTTTTCTGTCAGCAGATCAGTTATGGTTCAGGCTTCCTCCACACAGTTTTGTCTTATTCACAGCATCTATAAACTGACCACATTTAGCCAAATATGTGAAGCAAAGGAATGAGCAAGACTGGGAGAAGAGCAGAGTTCAAGAATCCAAGTCACTGTTAAATTCTGGCTCGAAGATTACTCCTGTATAACGTTAGCTTTTTTGGAATGTTGCTGTGAGATAAAGACAGAAATTCTGTTATCTTTAGCATCAGAATTGTTCAGCTCTCTGGTCAAAGTAGTAACCTGTCTTTTTATTCATTATGCGTGTTTGCAGCATTTTTGGTTGCTTGTTGATTTCCATTTTCTTATCTCGACTGACAGCTGCTTTATCATCTTGTAAGGCTTCGAACTAAATTACTTAACTGAGATTGATTCTTTTGACATTATTTTCTTCAAGTACTAAAATAGAATCCTGTTGTGATGAAGGAGGCCATTTGGCCTATCGAGTCTGCACCAACCACAATCCCGTCCAGGCCCTATCTCCATAACTGCATTCATTTATCCCCTGACACTAAGGGGCAATTTGACATGGCCAATCCACCTAACACGTCTTTGCACTGTAGGAGGAAACCAGAGAAAACCCACGCAGACACAGAGAATATGCAAACTCCCTAGTGACAGTGACCCAAGCTGTGAATCGAACCTGGGTCTTTGGCGCTGTGAGGCAGCAGTGCTAAACGCTGTGTCACTACAGTGATAAATATGGTTTAGGATAGTCAGATTAATAAATTTGCTGCACAATTCATCCCTGTTAATTCAGCCATTTTGGTGTTTTCCAGTGGTTTAAATTAAGTAATTTTAATTTAAATGCCACAGAAACATTCAGACTTAAGTAGCTATTGTATAATATTGCAACTTGAGGCAGCGTCCAGTCAATGTGCTGTTTCCATTTTAAAAGTTCATTGTATGTTGACCACAATCTGCAACGGTGAACATTTCTTGTCCATTTGCGGTTGCCCAGCCAAATATCGTGCTAGGTCTCTTCAGAAGGCAGTTAAGGGTCGGCTGCATTAACATAGAGGTGGGCCTGGGTAAGCTGCTCTTTCAGAGAATTGGTGCAGACTTGCTGGGCCAAATAGCCTCCTGCACAGGAGGGATTCTATGATTTCCTTTCCTAAACTAGAGATTTTATATTTTTAGACAGTTTGTAGTCACTTTTATTGAAGGCTAGCTTTTTATTTCTAGGTTTTTAAAAATGGTTTATTACCACTACAGTACCATATCCCTTAACTTTCTTCCTACCAATCGCACATCTGTCCAAAAAAGCAGTTGGTGTGGATAGAAGTTCCATTATAACATTTTGTCAGACGTAACAGAATTAAATGTCAGGGCCATAGTGCAACCTCACCCCTTTACCCTTCCTGTTTATTGAATCTACTCACTTCACATATCCTCAATCTATATCCCATTGATTGCTTTTGATGGACAAGGCAGTCAAAGGTTATGGGGGACAGACTGAAAAATGGAGTCAAGACCATATCCAAATCAGCCATGGCGTTTTCGAATTATGGGGCAAGTCCTGTGTTCCTACAACAACAGCTGTACAGACTTTGTCTTCACAAGAAAGGTTTCACATCTGCTGTTCGCTGCAGCCTACAGCAAAGAAGCTGCATGCTTAGACTTTCGCTGCTTCAAATTTTGGTTACACCATACTAATGTACTGTGTAATTTTGACTGAAATAAAGAAGCACTAGAGAGGATGTAAGACTGATACCAGAAATGTGTGGATATAAAAATCAGGAAAGTATTAACTGGCTTGATCTTTTCTCTCTTTAAAAAGATGACTGAGGGGGATTTGATTTATTGTTGTCACGTGTATTCGTATACAGTGCCAGTATTGTTTCTTGCATGTTATACAGACAAAGCATACTTCATACAGAAGGAAATAAGAGTGTGTAGAATGAAGTATTACAGTCACAGCTAGGATATAGAAAAAGGTCAGCTTAATGCAAGGTAGGCCCATGGGGGCAGCACAGTGGTTAGCACTGCTGCCTCAGCGCCAAGGACCTGGGTTCAATTCTGGTCTCAGACCAATGTCTGTGTGGAGTTTGCACATTTTCCCCATGTCTGCATGGGTTTCCTCCGGGTGCTCCGGTTTTCTCCCACAGCCCAAAGGTTGCGGGTTAGGTTGCTTGGCCATGTTCAGTTGCCCTTTAGTGTCAGGGGGATTAGCAGGGTAAATATGAGGGGTTACGGTGATAAGGTCTGGGTGGGATTGTGGTCAGTGCAGACTTGCGCTTGTAGGCGTTCTATGATTCAAAAGTCTGACGGCAGCAGGGAAGAAGCTATTCTTGAATTAGTTGGTACGTCACTTCAAATTTTTGTATCTTTTTCCCAGTGAAAGAAGGTGAAGAGAGAATGTCCGGGGTACGTGAGGTCCTCAATTATGTTGGCTGCTTTGTCGAGGCAGCGGGAAGTGCAGAGAGTCAATGAATGGGAGGCTGATTTGCGTGATGGATTGGGCTACATTCATGACCTTTTGTAATTTCTTGCAAGTGTGATCTTTGAAATTGAGAGATTGTGCTGGAGTGGATAATGAATGTTTTTCCACTTTTGGCAAGGAGATAACCAGAGACCATCACTATAGTTACCAAGAAATCCAATGGGAAATTTAGGAGAAAAACCTTTTGACCTGATGTGTTGAGGATGTAGGGGCTTGCTATCACAGTAAATGTTTGAAGAAATTGTTTAAATTTAAAATTTTAAAGTTTGTTTATTTATTAGTGTCGCAAGTAGGCTTTCATTAACACTGCAATGAAATTACTGTGAGAATCCCTAGTGGCCACACTCCGTGCCTGTTTAGGTACACTGAAGGAGAATTTAGCATGGCCAATGCACCTTAACCCACATGTCTTTCAGACTGAGGGGAAACCAGAGAACTTGGAAGAAACCCATGCAAACCTGGGGAGAACATGTAGCTCTGCACAGACAGTGACCCGAGCTGGGAATCGAACCTGGGTCCCTGGTGCTGTGAGGCAGCAGTACTTGACATTATGCTGCCATAAATGTACTTGACAATAAGTTAGACAAACATATGAAAGAGAGAGGCGGGGAAGGTGATTGTTAGCCAATAAGAAAACATGGGAGACAGCAGAGGAGTGGAGCATAAACACAGGCAGGGGCTGATTGGTCTGTTTGTGCCATTAATTCTGTGTAATTTAGAGGCAGCTGTGAGTGCCTATTTGAGTTTCTTGACTGTCGGATACATCTGCCTAGTGGGATAAAATTCTAGTGCTGCATGCAGCTGGCAGTTGACTCTAACTTTAAATATCCAGCTCAGAACTCTCAAATTTAACTTAGCAAGATGACTTTTCCCCACAAGACATTGCAGACTGTGCTCAAAACAGCATCTGCTGTCTCTCAAGCACAACTACCCCTTGTTGCTTCTATCAATTGAAGGGTGGTAGGCATTCCAACTGTTACATCAGAGAGTTTTCAAATGACCCGTTATCAAAAGAACGTTTCTTTTTTGAATATTTATAACTGAGAGTTTTACGTTCTGCAGATTGTAGAAGAGGTGTGTATAATTGTTAAAATTCCCTGATTGATGATGGGAGAAATTTTATTCCTTCTGACGCTTTCTGAGACTGAGCTCATTCGACAGTGGACTGAATCACATGAAATATGAATGGCTCCTTTTGACCAGTTGGTTTGCATTTTCCAGCAAGATGTGGTTGAATAGCTCAGAAACCAGGTTGAGTTCGACTTCAGTTGAAATGGCCAGCATTCTTTTGGGCAGGAAATTTAAATTAACCACGGGCAGCGAAATTTTCAGCAGATTGAATGTTGTTTAAAAACCCCAAGGATTGTGCAAAAGTGACATGTTAAAGCTTTTCATCTTGCGCTCATCAGGACATTCCACAGGAAGGCCCATGTAAAGGGAGCAACAATTTATACTTTGTGAGAAGAGTGCTTATTGATTGGCAAGTGGTCTCTGGTGCATTCTCCATGGCAACTTCTTTACCAAACTCCACTTGTCTACCAATCAGCACTCTTCTATGGCATGCATATTGTTGTTTCCTTTTATATTTGGTATTCCTGGGAGTTTCCTGATGAGTGTAAGAAGAAAAGTTTCAACGACTTTTTTTTTAAGCAGTACCTGGGTTAAGTATTCTTGTGTGATTATAATTTGGAGGAATAGACTGTACTTGAAACTCTGTCATTGTGATGCTGACCTTCCTGTAAAAGTGAGAATTGAATCCTGGTGCTATATTGCCATTTAGTACCTCATTTTCTCTTTTTTACTCATGCTCCTCTCCAAGTCATTAAAATTGTGCTGAGTGCACCATCATACCTTATAGCATGTAGCATTCTGCTGTTAAAATAGTCAGGAATCATCCTTGAGGCTGGGTGTTTTGAGAAATGATATGGTATTAAGAGGAGGATATATAGTAATTGAAAAAGTAACCAGTTACAGTTTGTTCTTTAGGAAGGGAAGTTAAATGGTCAACAGTTTAGTGGGTATACGGTCAAAAACATGGGTGGGCTGCATGGGCAAAATAAACTTGAATAATGAAAAGGGAGAGAGAGGAAAAAATAGGAAATTATGTGGATTCGAGCCTGGGCAAGGGGGATGTCAAATAAAGTGTTCGTTGTAATTAAGCTTTTTTTATGTGCAATATTTCATTTGTTTATCAAATTATGAACAGCTATAAGCAAATCATTTTCCTATGCATTCTGATTCACGGTATAAAGAATATTGTTTTCTCTATGTATTGCGAAAAGTTTAATTACGTTAAAGGGCAATAGTGCATGGGTTTATGGCCACCTCCAAGGAACACACCACCCTGATGTGGGCATGTATCACGGGGGGAAAGCCTTCAGTGCAAAGGTCCAAGTGTCCCACCACTATCTTGGCAAGGTAGTTCAGAGATTGGCACTGAATGGGGCCCTCCCAGCATCATCCACACTAGATAACTTCTTCTAAGTGAACACTGCACAGGTTGGTTGGTGCATTGAGTCACCAGCTTAATCTGTTCACTGTCACTTTCCACCGCAAATTTTTCAAAAGCAAAAAAACTTACGCTCCTGTAGCACCTTACGCAACATCAGAACATCCCAAAGCACTTTACAACCAATGCTTTTCAGAATAACCGTTCTTGTAATGTGGGAAGCACAGAACCCAACAAGGTTCTACAGACAGTAATGTCATAACCAAATAATCAGTTTTGATGTTGATTGAGGGTTTAGCATCTTAGGAAAATATTTCCAGGTTATTAGAAAGAACTCTTGCTGTGCTTTAAAACAGTGCAGTTTAATTTTTTACACCACCTGTAAATGATTTACCTGATGGGTGATGCTTCCAAAAGCATAGCACTCCCTCAGTAGAGGAAGTATCAACCTGCATTGCATGCTCCAATCTTGGAATGTATTTGCAACTCATGACATGACCCAGGTAGAGTGCTGCCTGCTAGCTGCCACAATAGCCCAAAATATAAGTTTTTATTAATGGAGGGAGACGCAGAATGGGGCTGCACAATAACTTGTAATTGAGGCAGCCACATCTTTGCTTGCTAATGGTGCTTTGGTCAGAAGCAGAGAAGGTTATTTTAATGGGAACTTTCTGTTAGTAAAGCTTGTCTGTTCTGTTACTGGGAGATAATTTTCTCAATGTGTTCCTTTCACAGGTTCAACTCAAGTTCTTCCAACAGTTGGAAATCTGGCTGCTGCGAATGCAGGTAGCTCACGGTTATTTTCTCAGAATCAAAACATGATCCAGATTGGGCAAAGCCAGAGTTCTGTCTCCTCCAGTAGCCCTGCTGCTGGTCAGTCAGAGCTAGGAGTGTCTCAGTATGGTAATATGCACAATGTCCAACAGGGAATGTATAATGTAGGGTCAAATATGAACCAAATACTTCCACATTCTGCCCAGAGCACAATTGGAAATGGGCAGCATCCAAATCCATTGCAGAGACAGCCTAGTATGACTCAAGGAGCTTCTATGGTAACAGGATACAGTCAGAATCATCTCAGCAGCTCCACCCTTGCACAACAGCAACACAAGGGAACCGTGAGTCAGGCTGCATCAAAGACCCACTTACAAAGATTACCAGGTGCTGTGACAAACCAAAATCCAACATGGCAGCATCAACCCTTGCAAAGCATGAATAACCAAAACCAAACAAACAGCAATCTAGTAGCATTCAGCAGTACCTCAACTTTCCATGTACGGCCATCTCGCCCCAAATTTTCCAGCCAGCAGTTTGTGCAGGGACTGCCTCGAGCAGGTCTCGCTGCAGTCAGACCAGTGGGATCCATCAACTCAACTGTTGGTGGTCAAGTGATGCCTACATTAGGTGGACCTCTGACACGGACAAACCAGCCATCTCAGCAGACTGTCCCTAGTTTGAACCAGTCCATTCCGGACATGACGAGCTTTGCTTCTGGTCAGCAAATGGCCCCGAGGAACAACCTCCAATGCAACCAGGTTTACCAGGTAAGAAACACCAGCCAGGAACTACCTTTTAGCTACGGTAACCAGTCTGGTGGTGGCATGATTCAGGGGTTATCTGGAGAGACAGACCTGATGGACTCCCTATTGAAAAACAGGACTACAGATGAATGGATAATCGATTTGGACGAGCTTTTGGGATCTCACCACTGAAGGACAGATCGCTAACTTAGTGTAGAATCAGTGGGAATAAGTGTAATCTTTGAATTTTTTATATAAACAAAATGGGACCAAAAATAAAACTATAACAAAACGTCTGTGGGACATGACAGGTAAAAATGTATGGTTGGGAACATTTTTATGAGCGAATTTTTAAAAAAATACTATTTTACTGTCAAATCAGATTACAAAACTTTTATATTTAAAAAAAAGTTTTTTTTAAGTTCCTTTATTATACACTGGTTGCTCCTTACCAGTCAGGAAATCCATATCCAATCACTTTGAGCAAATTTCTTTGCACCCTATTAGCTTTTAAACTCAAGCTTGCAGTATCAGAATTAAATAAGGCAAGTGGAGATTGTTAGTGTTTATAGAAAAAGATGACTTGTGAATCAATGAGGAGGAGCGCATATCTGAAAAATCATCTACGGTTGATCTCTTGCCCATTTCAAGAGTTTTCCATTTTATTTCAGATTTTCCTCTTTTATATGTCAGTCAGCACTTTATAATTTGTCTCAGCTTCTTAGCTTTGGAGGTCTCCTGTTCTTGTCATCCAACTATTTCACAAAAGGGAAGCGATCTGTAATGTCATTGCTGGAGTTACCACATTTTTAAGAATGGAAGCACCATTAATGTTTTGCTGAGGTTTTTTCCTATGATGCTCTTTGAGTTGAATCATAAAAAGCCACAACACAAGGCTGACAGGGAACCATCCAGGCTAATTCCACTCCCTGATAGTTGATCCATAAGTTTGTAGGTTACAGCAAGTTAGGTGCATGTTCAAGTTCTTTCTAAATGTTATGAGAGCCTCTACCTCTTACTGTCTTTCAGGCAGTGAATTCCATCCTTCCCCGGGTGGAAAGAAATTCCTTTTGCATCCCTTCTAAACCTCCTACCTCTTAACCTAAATCTATGCTACTGATTATGGACCCCTCAACAAAAGGGAATAGGGCTTTCCAATCCACTCTAGTTAGACCCCTTATAATTTTACATTCTTGCGTTAAGTCTCCTTTTCCAATCTCTCCTCGTAACTAAAATTCTCCAGTCCAGGCAACATGTACAATTTCGATCATATCTTTCCTATGTTGCTGTAACCAGAACTGCACTCAGTACTCAGCTAACTACTGCTTTATGCAGTTCCATATTAGCTGCCCTACTCTTGTATTGTTTTACCTAGTAATGAAGAAGATCCTGTTTTCCTTATCTACCTGTGGTTCCTACTTTTACTGTGTTCTCAACTTACTGCCATGTCATTTTAGTGTATGTTGATCCATTCTGAGCTTATTTAGTTTTCTTTCCATTTTTACTTGGCTTTCCAGCCAGGTTCAGGAAGAGTAGCTTGAGGATTGGTGCGATTTATTCATGACAAAATCATCAGCAATGAAAACAGAAAATGCTTGATAAACTCAATAGCTCTGGCAGCATCTGCAGAGAGAGAGAAACAGATTTAAGGTTTCAAGTCCAATAAGATTCTTCCAAATTTTCTGTCCTAATTTCAGATTTTCAGCATCCGCTGAATTTTTTTACACAAGTATCACTCGGCTTGTTTCACCTTTTTATTGCCTAACCTTAATAGTGCTCAAGTGATATGCTAAGCCACTTCAGCGGGCTGTTAAGAGTCAAACATGTTGCTGTGTGACGGGAGACTTGTAAGAACGGCAGGTTTCCTTATCTAAACTACATTATTGAACCAGTGTTTCAGACAATCTGACGGTTTCACAGTCACTTGCCAGAATTTCTGGACGTATTAGTCTGGTGACAGAATTTACTATACGACTGTATCCCACAGAAATAATCATTGTTCTCTTGCTCACAGCAGGAGACGAGATGCTACTGTTACTATTCTTAAAATTATAAATGCAACAAATCTTCATTACTGTATTGAACAATATTTTGCACTTTACTTTGTTTTGTTTCACCTCTCTTTTCCCGCCACCCCTAATAGAATCTGGGCAGGAGGCGGCAACATGGCAAGTTGTATGTAAAGGCACTTGTGCATGCAGGTTTTATTTGGGCGGATAGTCAATCAGTTGAATAAACGCCTTTGAAATGTTTCAGAATCCTGGCAAGACTGGGTTCAAACTTTTACAAGTAGTTTGAAAGCCAGAAAAAGTTAATTGCACTATGCATCCAGCACCTGTTTCACGCTCACTTGTCCAGGGCACTGAGGGCAGCATTAAAAGGGAGATGCGCCACCAGTGCCCCACACTTGCTGCCTTTTCCGATGTGCTGTCTGTCACTTTGGAGGCTCATGTCATATCTGCCTCCTAACTCATGGAAGTTTATGTCCCAGCTGCATTCAAGGGGACAGAATGTGTCTTTTTCACTTGTCTGGTGCAGAAACAGATTATCAGGATAAAACAGCCAGATAAAGAATGAAAATCAGACCTTCACTGTCCCAACCATCCATTTCCCCCCAGTCCATGGTTGAAATGCTCTGTGGCAAATTCACTGCCTTCCAATCATGGTGCTTGCAGTATCTTAAAACGTTTAAGTCAGTCAGATTGTGCGTGTGTATATATAAATGTTTACATTTTTATAAAAGAAAAATTGATAAAAGTATTTAGTTCCTTGTCTGTAATATATTTTTGCATTTTATAGTTTTAAACTGCATTTGTTGGTATGATTTTTGTAAGTCTTAACTCTGCACTTGATTGTATTGACTTTACTCGCTCTAACCTTCGTTTTGTATTCAGCTGTAATGTCAAACTTTAAACCCACATCATTAGAACTATTGAAGTGCAGTTCTGGTGGAAAATAACCCATGGCCAAACCTGGTTTTAAAGTCGCTCTTCCTTCAGAATTTTTAAGTCTTTGTGTTTAAATTAATTTACCATGCCCAGAATGTGTTCCTTAATTACTATCATTGCAGGTGTGTATGTACAATTAAGAACGTCAGATTGGTTATTCAAATGACATTTTGTCTGTTTCTAAATTTTGGGGAAAAATGAATTCATCAGATGTGGGCATCGTTGAATAGGCTATCATTTATTGCCGATCCCTAATTGCCTTTTGAGAGGGTGGTAGTGTGTCATCTTCTTGAACAATTGCAATTTTGTCGCAGCGACAGTGAGGGAACGATGATATTCAAAGTCAGAACAATGTGTGGCTTGGAAGAGAACATGGTAATCCTGTGCATCTGCTACTCTTGTCCTTGGTGGTAGAGATCCCAGGCTTGAGAGCTGATGTCAAAGGAACCTTGGGGAGCTTGCAGCGCATCTTGTCAATTAACACACTGTTGCCACTGCATTGATGATGAAGGGAGTAAATGTTAAGATGGTGGATGAGATGCCATTCAAGTTTTGTCCAGGATGGTGTCAGGCTTCTTGAGTGCTGGAGATGCATTCAGCTAGGTGGTTGGAGCGTATTCCATCATTCTCCTGACTTGTGCCTTGGCCAGGCTTTGGGGAGTCAGGAGTTGGGTTGATTGCTGCAGAATTCCCCAGTCTCCTACCTGATCTTGTAGCCACAATATTTACATAGCTGGTCCAGTTTGGTTTTTGGTCAATAGTGCACAAATGCATTTTTGTTTTTAATTGATCCCATCTGCATCCTCATTCTTACCATCCGTACCCGTTGATCCAAACACCTATCAATCTGCTTACGTTATCAGGTTTCGTGGCCTCCCTCTCTGAACTAGTTCTGTAGTTTCCCTTCTGCCAGGTAGTACAAGCCAGTGGATGCAAAGTTTTGACAGTTTCTGTTACACATATCACATTTTTTTTAAAGCGATCGTTATCTTTTTGTAAACGTAATTCAGGTTCAAATCTGTATGCATAGATTAAATACAGGTATATAAATTTTATATGTACCACGCAGGCTATATATGGTGCCTATTATATTCGCTCTCGTGTATATCTTTTTTAAAGTGTTCTTTTTAATGTTAAATTATTCAAAATTGTAGCAAAGTTGGTGGTGTATAAGTCACTTTTTAATGCTGTAATTGAGAATGTGAAGTTGCATCTAATTGTGCTACACTTTGGCACCATGTTTGGAATTCAAAAGGCTTCTATAGAATCTGTCACATTGCAATAGTTACCTTGATTTCACTTCAGTTTGTAACTGGCTTTGCAGGTTACCCATTTGTGAATAGCATTTGCTGCCTGGGTCCAGGGCAAGCTTGACGTTTTTTTTCCAACAAAATTATTATATAAACTGAAAATGTGACAATTACTGGAAATAAATTGATGCTGAAATTTAAGGTACTAAATTGGCAAATCAAGACCAGAAGAAGCAAATGTCCAATTTGGTGTTGTGCATAAAGAGGTTCTTAACCACTTAGAGATTGTCACCGGCGTTTAGATACCATCTGAGTAATTTACAATAAATAGGTTCTGAACTCACTCTTTCTGTCACTTTTGGACAGAGACCCTACTTAATATTAATTGGTTGACTTTTTAAATGTGGGAAGGGGCCTTGTATCTTTCAAAGAGGCAGTCCAATGCAAAAAAAATTATGTTGTAATATTGAAATTTATGCACAGAAGCTTCACTCTTCATCCATACCTCCTATCCTGGAACCTGGGCTCAATTGACAACCCATTTCCGAACCCCATTTGGGGTTCTCAGAAGACCGATGGTGAGCTTCCAAGTGTAATTTAGAAATGGGAGCTAGAGTGGACCATTTAACGCCTTGAGCCTGCTCTCCCATTCAGTAAGATCATGGGTGAACTTCTAACTCAACTTCCACTTACCTGTCCTGTCCCCACATCCCTCGATTCTGTTCAGTAGACTTTTGTGCACTCTCTTGTATATATTGGGTAACTGCATATTCACAACAATCTGGGATAGATAAGCTCAAAAATTCATAACTCTGAATAATGCCTGTTGTTCCTATTTGTTGTGTTATACTTGAAGGCTCACCGCTATCTGCTAAGGACCTTAGGTGGGTGGGAAATAGGCTGCCAATTAACCACTGGCTATTTTTTAACATACTATTGGAGATTGAAAGTGTACATAAGGGAGTTGGAGGGAAAGAAATAATAGCAGCTAATCTCGGGCATAAATGATTGACTCCTGGTCCTGAGATGAAGATCCATATTTCTAGGCTATCTAAACAGGACAAACAACCTTTCAGAGTCTTCAGGGTCAAGCCCCCCAAGAATTCGCTTTCAATTATGTCAACACTGTCAAAACTCCTGCCCGATTGTGGGGTCCTTATGGTGCTGTAATTTTATGATTTTCCCTCAGGGCAGAGGTGACAAGGATTTGGAAAGAGTTATTCCAATTGCCACAAATACAAAAAGACCTACTGAAACACAACTGTTAAGTTTACATTTTTTTTCTCCCTGCTTGCTTTAGTAAAATATCCAGCCCACTACTTGTAATTTTGTCCATTTTCACCATGATTAACAATCCCTGTGTGTATGGCATTCAACAAAGCACTGAATGGGGATTGTAGTCATCAATAGTAACACTGCTTCTGGACTTGTCTACATTATTGTTAGCTTCAGGGAGTTAGCCATTAAGTTGGTCCATGGGTTCAATGGATCATTGGTACTGTTGGATATTTGTATTGTTCCATGAGGGTACCAACTGTTCTGATACATCAGACCATAAAAGATGTGGCAAAGAGTATAGGTGCCTGAGGCTAAGCTTTTGTCAATATTAATATGATCTCTCTGCTTGAGGACAGAAGTGTTCGAGGATAACTCTGACCAATCCACTGTAATCTGGCTGAGATCTGTGTGTGGTTGATTATATATGTTGGTGTTTGTAATGGTACCTTGGTAGGTTTAGCATTTGCGCTCTGCAGGTGGGGCGGGCCGTAGAATAGAACTGAATTGAGAACATTATGGGATCCTGCTGGAGTTCATAATACTATTACTTCTGCTTATCTGAAATTAATCCATTCCCCTTATGTGTTTAAGCAAAACTAGATTTGGCCATGTGGGATTTTTTCTGTCATAAACTATTTAATTGTAAATATAACTCCAAATATTGGGAATCATGTGCAAATAAAGACTTCATGATCTGTTTGTATTTGTGCTGTGTATTTCCTCGACACTTGTGCTGGTTCATAATGGCCCTGGCTTTTTAGTGCTGTGGTGCTGAAGTTCTTTCCCTCATTTTGTTCTGCCTAAGATGAATCACATTCATCCTATTAGATTTCTGTGGAAACTAAGCCCACTTTGTCAACAACGGCCAGGTAGCTGAGACCAATCTTAGCAATTGTTGCAAAAAACATCATGTTCAGGGTGGGAAAGCTAGCTACCAGCATGTCTTACTCCCAGCTTCTCAATAGCACCGTTTTTATCCTGATGCACTATGGTGTTTAATTTCACTCACCAACTACTATCCTGCGATTTCTCTGAATGAGATCCAACATTTTAGGCAGTCTTGGGCTAAGACTGAGACGCTTTCTTCTTCCTCCATAACTCATTTTTAATCTCACAATTATATGAATACAGACACTTGCATACATCTCCCTTGACCCTCACCTGCCAGAATTACATTTAAATCCACATCTGAAGACTGAAGATCCAAAGTAATGCAAAACTCTGACTCTGGTTTCAAGTTGGGGTCAGACACTGACTGGCAGAAAGTTATTCTGAACTACCATAGGCATTAGCAACAACAAATACATTGAAAGCAATCAGACTTGGGGGATTTTACAGCCTAGCTCAGGTGAGATCAGAAATTCCTGCCCGAGGTCACCGGAGATTTCCGTTGTCAGAGCCTCGCCCGTGCCAATTCTGCGGCAGACGAGATGGTAGAGTCCTGGCACTGCAGGCATTGGGAAGCCAGGTCTTCCAATATCCCTTCGGAGTCACTTATAGTCTGTGCTTTGAAATTTGTCGCCATTCCTTTCTGCTTGCTCAATGAAATTCTGAAAAAACCCTTCCAAACAGCACCTTGGGAGCACCTTCCCTGTAGCCCTCCTTTAAAAACATCACGAGCAGAGCAGCACTCTCAGGACTGACATTAGGAGAGTGTCAGCCAGGATTTTGTGTAGATGACTCGGATGGGGTTGACCTCATCAACTTACAACTCAGTGTGAGTGTACTTGGATGGCACGTTGGTTAGCACTGCTGCCTCACAGCCAGGGATCCAGATTCCATTCCGGCCTCTGGTCACTGTGGAGTTTGCACATTCTCCCTGTGTCTGTGTGGATTTCCTCCAGGTGCTCCAGCTTCCTCCCACCATCCAAAGATGTGCAGGTTAGATTGATTGGCCATTCTAAATTTGACTGTAGTGGCAGGGGATGAACAGGGTAAATACGTGGGGGTTCCGCAAATAGGGCCTGGGTGGAATTGTGGTTGGTGCAGACCCGATGGGCTGAATGGCGTCCTTCTGCACTATGAAATATAAACCTTTTTACAACTGAAGATTCGTCCTGATGGAGGTTGTTAAATTTGATTTAATTCTTGGATAGTGTTGTGAATTTGACAGTGCTTACCAATATCCACAGTTTCTCCTTTTCTCCAGTATAGGGCAGGTTGACTAATTAATTAATTAAACTGGCTACTGCCACGTGAACCTTGCCCCCTACATGTGTGTGCATTGCTAGCAGCAACCTCTGTTTATCATGAAAGAATGGGGTCAGTTTGCTGCTAGTTGACCTGCATTGTTTCAGGTCAAGTTGTTGTGTGGGAGGCATCATACTGCAAATTAGCCCACTTAGTTTTAAGGCACATTCTCTCTTTCACTCCCTGCTCTCTCCATGATTTTGGTTATTGTAGGGATCCTTAATCACTTGAACTGTAAAGGTAATATTTTTAATTTAACTCCTAAGCAAAAGTGCTCAAAAATTCTGAAATGTGGTCAATATATTTCCAGGTCAGGGTAGTGTATATTTGGAGGGTAACATGCCGGTGATGTTCTTATGCAATTGCTGCTACTGACCTTCCAGATGATAGAGATCCTGGATTTGGAAGGTGCTGCTGAGGGTGACTTGGTGATCTGCTACAGTGCATCTTATAGATGATGCACACTGCTGTCACTTTATGCATATGGTGAAGGGAATGAATGATGGACAGGCTACTAGTTAAACAGATTTCCCTGGAGAAAATGATGTTGGGGCAGTATGAAGTTAAAGTGTAGGCTTACATTCACACTGCAATAAAGCTACTGTGGAATTCTCCTAGTCGCCACACTTTGACGCCTGTTCAGGTACACTGAGGGAGAATTTAACATGGCCAATTCACCCAACCTGCACATCTTTGGACTGTGGGAGGAAACCGGAGCACCCAGAGGAAACCCATGCAGACATGGGGAGAATGTGCAAATTCCACGCAGACAGCAACCCAAGTCAGGAATCGAACACGAGTCCCTGGCACTGTGAGGCAGCAGTGTTATCCACTGCTGCTGCTGTTGGTGAGCGAGTTCCAGGATTTGACTCTACAGTCAGTTAACGGAAGACAAGATATCCACATCTGGATGGTGGGTAATGTTTGCATCTGATTTTAAAAATTTGCCTTTATTTAAATGCTTTGAGGCTATCATGCACATCTCCACTGTTTAAACCTGACTGACTGCTCTTCACATCACTGTCATCTTGTGCTAAGGAGTATTAAAGTTTATTACTGTCACAAGTAAGGTTGCATTAGCACTGCAATGAAGTTACTGTGAAAATCCCCTTGTCACCACACACTGGTGCCTGTTCAGATGCACTGAGGGAGAATTTAGCATAACCAGTGCACCTAACCAACACGTCTTTCAGATCGTGGAAGGAAGCCGGAGCACCCAGAGGAAACCCACATAGAACATGCAGACTCCGTACTGACAGTGACCCAAGCCAGGAATTGAAACCAGATCCATGTCACTGTGAGGCAGTACTGCTAACCACTGTGTCACTGTACTGAGTGTTGTATATCTTAATGCCATAAATTTAATCTCCAACCAGTTACATAACCAGGCCTTTTATATTTTTAATAATAAAGATAGCAAAAGCTGAAATTATCTGTGGAATGAGAAACATTTCAGGTCTGTAACTTGGCAGAATGGCCCTCTGGTTCAACTTAATAGTCTTCTCCCACCATCATCTCTATATTAGAAAAATGATATTGAGGCACTGAAGATATTGCAGGAAATTTTCAAGGATGATACCAGAACTGAAGGGGTAGATCTGTAAGGTAATATTGAAAAAGGTTAAGGGAGGGATTTGGTGGGATGGGGTGGGGTTTGTGACCTGATAGAAGGCTTTACTATTATTTTGATTGAGTAGTTGAAATTTCTTCTACTGGTAGAAAACTAGGGACTATATTAGATGGTCATGACTCAATGCAGTAGAAAATTTGGGTGAAACTTTTATCCAGAGGATGTATAAATGTGGCACTTGCCATGACAGGAAATAATTGAGGAAGAATAGTTTAAACACCTTTCCTTGCATGTGACTCAAATTGAGATATAGAAATACAGAAACCGTAGCAAGTTCATGCTCCCCACAACAGGGATACTCAGTATTTCCCATACTTCGTCATGTGTTAACTTCCTAAACACAATGTAAGCCAAATGTATGTAGTTGATCTAAGTTTTAAAGTTTATTTCTTGGTGTCACAAGTAGGTTTGCGTGAACACTGAAAGTCCCCTGGTGGCTGCAGTCCGTTACCTGTTCGTGTGGTCTGAAGGGGAATTTAGCATAGCCAATGCACTGAACCAGTGTGTCTTTCGGACTGTGGGAGGAAATCAGAGCTCCCAGAGGAAACCCACATAGATATGGGGAGAATGTGCCAACTCTACGCAGACAGTGAGTGACCCAAGTCAGGAATGGAACCTGGATCCCTGGTGCTGTGAGGCAACGGTACTAACCACTGTGCCACCTTGCCACTCCTCCCTCCTCTCCCAACTTTCTTTCCATTCTATTCTAGTTCCTTTGATATAATCTGCAACATGTTATTAACTGCTCTGATTACTTATTGCACCTGTCTAAATATTCCCAAATTCTTCTCCTGCTTCATTTTATAAAGTCTCTTAAAATTAAGAAAATATTCAGATTTGTCTGTCTTGGATCCATTTTGAAATTATCCTTTTGTGCACGATACCACACCAGAGCCCAAATCTGCTGCTTTCTGAATTATCCCAATGTTTGCAATGCAAAAAAGGCAGCTCGACATTTCTTTGTTTTAAAAAATGCTGTTAGTTGGGAATTCAGTCACAAGATTGTTACAGATAAGATTTTTTTATAAAAGTGTCCATAAAGCCAGGTGCTGAATTACAGTGATGGAAATAAAACAAGTCATTATAATTCGTAACATTACAGTGATCATTTTGGTATATAAGCAAGTACTGTGTTGGAAAATGCATTCAATTAATTACAGAATAAAAATGAAAGACCTACTGTATTTTGTATTAAGGTCTACAGATAATATTTTGTCAGGTTGAGTGGATTAAATTCTCAATCATTTACAGACAGTTTTGTTAAGTAGGGGATTGGGTTCTCTCTGCCTAATTGTTCCATATCTTATTTGCATCGTATTGCTTTCTGTATTATATATGTACTCTAATCTTTGTGTAGTCAACTTAGGCAGTTTTGGTGTACTTGATGACCACCTTGGTGCCCTCAGAGACGGCGTGTTTGGCTAGCTTGCCCAGTAGCATGAGGCGGACTGTGCTCTGGATCTCCCACGCCAAGATGGTATGCCACTTGTTGTAGTGGATTTGTGGAATGGTGTCTTCCTTGGCGCCCTATCAGCTCTCCCAGGTGGGCATAAAAGATCCCACTATCTTCCATTTTGTAGAAGATCAAGGGGAGTTGTCCCTAGTGCTAGGCCAATATTCACCCCTCAAGCAATGTCACCGAAACAGATTATCTGATTGTTCCCTCCTCCTGTTCTCTGCCCAAAGACAGGTCCTTGGCAGATTATTTTCTGCATCGCAGCAAAGTTCTAAATAAGTAGTGTGAATGTACCAGAAGGACAAACTTAAAGCACTTGCCAACATTTAAAAATGTTCAAATGGCACATTTGAATCCCAAGATACTTTGACATCCTTTTAAAAATTGCACAGGTCACGCTCAATGCACCACCTGCTAGATCCAAACTTCGTTGAAAAGCAGAAGCTGTTGTGTACGTGCAAGATTGAAGATAAGACATCATTTAAAATCATCAATATATGACCTTATCAACATCAGATTAATATCTGGTGTAAAGAGCTTGCAAACAGGCATGGTCTCTTTGCATTGATCTGATTAATAGCAATACATCCTGCTTTTAGAATGTGAGCATCGCTATCAAAATTTACAATGTAAAGTTATTTCTCAGTCACAATGAAGGCTTACAGGAAACTGAAGAGCAAATATGTAAGTAGGTAACAGAAAGCAGCAATAAAAATAAGGTGGTGATACTGGGTGATTTTAACTTTCCCAACATTGACTGGAACAGCCGTAGTGTTAGAGTGTTGGATGGTGAGAAATTTGTAGAGTGTATTCAGGAGGAATTTCCCATTCAGTATGTGGATGGCCTGACTAGAGAGGGGGCAAAACTTGATCACCCCTTGGGAAATAAAGAAGGGTAGGTGATGGATTCTCAGAGGCTATTTCCCCGGGTTGAAATGGTCGCTACGAGAGGACACAGATTTAAGGTGCGGGGAGGAAAGTACAGAAGTGATGTTAGGGGTAAGTTTTTCACTCAGAGGGTGGTAAGTGACTGGAATTGGCTGCCATCAGTGGTGGTGGAGGCGAACTCGCTGGGGTCTTTTAAAAGACTTCTGGATGAGTATATGGAGTTTAATGGGATTGGGGGTTATAGATAGGTCTATGGATTGGTAGGTGTTGATGTGATCGGCGCAACTCGTGGGCCGAAGGGCCTGTTTGTGCTGTAGTGTTCTATGTGATAGAAGTGATAGTGAGAGATCACTTTGGGACCAGTGACCGTAATTCTATTAGTTTTAAGATATCTATGGAGAATGATAGTTCTGGCCCAAAAGTTAGAATTCTAATTTGGGGCAAGGCCAATTCTGATGGTATCGGACAGGAACTTTCAAAAGTTAATTGGGGGAGTCTGTGAGAAGGCAAAGGGACATCTGGTAAGTGGGAGGTTTTCAAAAGGTTAACCAGGGTTCAGGATAAGCATGTTCCTCTTAAAGTGAAGGACAAGGCTGGTAGAAGTAGGAAACCTTGGTTGACTCCTTGGATGAGTGTATGGCTAGTAGGAAGGAACTTAAGAAGGAAATTAGGAGAGCCAGAAAGGGTCATGAGAAGCCTTGGCAGGTAGGATTAAGGCATTCTACAAGAATGTGAAGAGCAAGACGATAAGACGTGAAGGAATAGGACCTATCAAATGTGACGATGGGAAGGTTTGTATAGAACTGGTAGAAATAGCAAAGGTACTCAATGAATACTTTACTTCAGTATTCACAGTGGAAAAGGATCTTGGTGGTTGTAGTGCAGACTTGCAGCGGACTGAGAAGCTTGAGCATGTAGATATTAAGAAAGAGCATGTGTTGGAGCTTTTGAAAAGCATCAAGTTAGATAAGTCGCTGGGACCGGATGGAATGTACCCCAGGTTACTGTGGGAGGTGAGGGAAGAGGTTGCTGAGCCTCTGGCAATGATCATTACGTCATCAATGGAGACGGGAGTGGTTTTGGAGGATTGCGGATGTTGTTCCTTTATCCGAGAAAGGGAGAAGAGATAGCCCAGGAAATTATAGACCAGTGAGTCTAACCACAGTGGTTGGTAAGTTGATGGAGAAGATCCTGAGAGGCAGGATTTATGAACATTTGGAGAGGTATAGTATGATCAAGAATAATCAGCACAGCTTTGTCAAAGGCAGGTCATGCCTTACGAGCCGGATTGAATTTTTTGAGAATGTGTCTAAACACATTGATGAAGGAAGAGCAGTAGATGTGGTTTATATGGACTTCAACAAGGCGTTTAATAAGGTGCCCCATGCAAGGCTTATTGAGAAAGTGAGGGGGCATGGGATCCAAGGGGACATTGTGGATTCAGAACTGGCTTGCCCACAAAAGGCAAATAATGGTTGTAAATAGGTCTTTTTCTGTATGGAGGTTGGTCACCAGTGGAGTGCCCCAAGGATCTGTTCTGGGATCCTTGTTGTTTGTGATTTTTATAAATGAGCTGGATGAGGGACTGGAGGAATGGGTTGGTAAGTTTGCTGATAACACAAAGGTTGGAGGTGTTGTGGATAGTGTGGAGGGATGTCAGAAGTTGCAGCGAGACATTGATAGGATGCAAGACTGGGCGGAGAAGTGGCAGATGGACTTCAACCCAGGTAAGTGTGTGGTGGTTCATTTTGGCAGGTCAGATAGGATAATAGATTATAATATTAAGGGTAAGACTCTTGGCAATGTGGAAGGTCAGAAGGATCTTGGGGTCCGGGTTCATAGGACGCTCAAAGCAGCTTTGCAGGTAGAGGCTGTGGTTAAGAAGGCGTATGGTGTACTGGCATTTGTCAACTGAGGAATTGAGTTTAGGAGTTGGGAGATAATGCTGCAGCTTTATAAGACCCGAGTCTTGGAGAACTGTGCTCAGTTCTGGTCACCTCATTACAGAAAGGGTGTGGAGGCCATAGAAAGGGTGCAGAGGAGATTTACAAGGATGTTGCCTGGATTGGGTGGCATGCCTTATGAGGATAGATTGAGAGAGCTCGGTCCTCTTGGAGAGACGAAGGATGAGGGGTGACCTGATAGAGGTGTATAAGATGATGAGAGGTATTGATCAAATGGATTCTCAGAGGCTTTTTCCCAGGGCTGAAATGGTTGCCACAAGAGGACACAGGTTTAGGGTGCTAGAAAGTAGGTACAGAAGAGATGTCAGGGGTAAGTTTTTCATTCAGAGGATGGTGGGTGCGTGGAATTGGCTGCCGGCAGTGGTGGTGAAGGCGGATTTGATAGGGTCTTTTAAGAAACTTTTGGATAAGTACATGGAACTTAGAGGGTTATAGGTATGCCTAGTAGGTAAGGACATGTTCGGTGCAACTTGTGGGCCAAAGGGCCTGTTTGTGCTGTCGTTTTTCTATGTTTCTATGACTTGGAATAATGAGGCCCTGGTTGAGAAGAAGGAGGAGGCACATGACATGCATAGGCAGCTGGAATCAAGTGAATCCCTTGGACTGTAGGGGGTGTAGGAGTGGAGTTAAAAGGGAAAGCAGGAGGGCAAAAAGGGGACATGAGATTGGATTCTCCTTTGCCTTATCTGCCAAAACAAAGAGCTTCTACAAATACATAAAGGCCAAAAGAGTAATTGGGAAGAGAGTAGAGCCTCTTAAGGATCAATAAGGTCATCTATGTGTGGATCCACAAGAGATGGGGTGAGATCTTAAATGAATATTTCTCATCAGTATTTACTGTTGAGAAAACCATGGATGTTAGGGAACTTGGGGGAAATAATTAGTGATGTCTTGAGAGTGTATATATTACGGAGAAGGAGGCGCTGGAAGTCTTAAAGCGCATCAAGATAGATAAATCCCTGTGACCTAATGCAGTGTATTGCAGGATATTATGGGAGGCTAATGAGGAAATTGCGGGTCCCCTAGCAGAGATATTGGAATCATTGATAGTCAAGGTGAGGTGCCTGAAGATTGGGGGTGTGACAAATGTGTCTTTGTTGAAAAAAGGGCGACAGGGAAAAGTCTGGGAACTACAGGCCAGTGAGCCTCACATCTGTGGTGGGTAAGTTGTTGGATGGTATTTTGAGAGACGGGATTTACAGGCACTTAGAGACGCAAGGACTGATTAGGCACAGTCAGCACGGCTTTGTGGGTGGAAGGTCGTATCTCACAAATTTGATTGAGATTTTTGAAGGGTAGATTTGATTTGACTTATGAGGGCAGTGCAGTTGATTTAGCAAGGCCTTTTGACAAGGTACTGCATGGTAGGTTGTTGCATAAGGTTAAATCTCAAGGATCCAGAGTGAGATAGCTAAATGGATACAAAATTGGCTTAATAGAAGCCAGTAGAGGGTGGTTGTGGAGATTTGTTTCCCAAACTGGAGGCCTGTGGCCAGCGGTGTGCCTCAGGGATCAGTGCTGGGTCCACTGTTATTTGTCATTTATATTAATGATTTGGATGAGAATATAGGAGGCATGGTTAGTAAGTTTGCAGATGACACCAAGATTGGTGGCATTGTGCACAAAGAAGAAGATTATCTCAGATTGCAAAGGGATCTTGATCAATTGGGCCAGTAGGCAGATGAATGGCAGATGGAGTTTAATTTAGATAAATGGGAGGTGATACATTTTGGTAGATTGAACCAGAGCAGGACTTACTCAGTTAATGGTAAGACGTTGGGGAGAGTACAGAACAAAGAGATCTCGGGGTACAGGCTCATAACTCCTTGAGAGCGCAGTCACATGTGGACAGAATGGTGAAGAAGACATTCAGCATGCTTGGTTTCATTGGTCAGAACATTGAATACAGGAGTTGGAGCATCTTGTTGAAGTTATACAAGACATTGGTAAGACCACACTTGGAATACTGTGTACAGTTCTGGTCACCCTGTTGTAGAAAGGATATAATTAAAGTAGAAAGAGCGCAGAAAAGATTTACTAGGACGCTACTGGGACTTGATGGTTTGAGTTATAAGGAGAGGCTGGATAGACTGGGACATTTTTCTCTGGAGCGTAGGAGGCTAAGGGGTGATCTTATAGAGGTCTATGAAATAATGAGGGGCATAGATCAACTAGATAGTCAATAACTTTTCCCAAAGGTAGGGGAGTCTAAAACTAGAGGGCATTGGGTTAAGGTGAGAGGGGAGAGTTACAAAAGTTTCCAGAGTGGCATTTGTTTCACACAGGTGGTGAGTGTCTGGGAAAGTGCTGCCAGAGGTAGTAGTAGAGGCGGGTACAATTTTGTCTTTTAAAAAGCGTTTAGACAGTAACATGGGTATGATGGTTATAGAGGGATATGGGCCAAAAGCGAGACTAGCTTAGGGATTTTAAAATAAAAGGCAGCATGGGTAAGTTGGGCTGAAGGGCCTGTTTCCGTGCTGTAAACCTCTATGACTCTATGACATTGCAATGAAGATACTGTAAATGCCACACTTCGACACCTGTTTGAGTCAATGCATTTTACTTAATGTTTATCATCTATCTCTAAATGCTTCTCAAAGATGAAGTTTGTGGCCTTTCTCCTTGAACGACTGAAGCCCATATGGTGATGGCTTTCTCTTTAATGCCCATACTGTTTTATTCTTTAATGGGACATTGGCTAGGTCAGTATTTTTATTGCCCATCCCTAATTGCCCTTGAGAAGGTGGTGGTGAACTTCCGCCTTGATCTGCTGCAGTCCATGTGGTGTAAGCACATCCACAGTGCTGTTAGGGAAGGTGTTCCAGGATTGTGACCCAGTGACAGTGAAGAAACAGCAATATATTCCCAGGTCAGGATGGTGAGTGGCTGGAGGGAAATTTGCTGGGATGATGTTCCCATGTGTCTGCTACCCTTGTCCTTCTAGATGGCAGCAGTCATGGGTTTGGCAGGTGCTTACAAAGGAGTCTTGAAGAGTTGCTGCAGAGCATCTTGTAGATGAGGCACACTGCTGCCATTGTGTATTGGTGTTGGAGGTGGTGGATGGCACAGTGATCAAATGTGCTGCTTTGTCTTGGATAGTGTTGAACGAGCTTTACTCATCCTGGCAAGGGAAGTGTATCCTGACTTGTGCCTTGTAAATGGTGGACAGTCTTTGGGGAGTCAGGAGAGATTATTCACTGCAGAATTTCCAGCCTCTGACCTGCTCTTGTAGCCACAGTATTTATTTATATGGCTAGCCATTTGGCTTACTGATCAATGGTAACCCCCAAGGCTGCCAATATATTGAATGTTGCTTATTCTGCACTGGACCTTGCTGTGACATTCTGGGAATTGAGAGTGGAGGCCAGCTGGTAGCTCTCTTCAATTCAAAATAATGTTTATGCCTCAAAAACCAAATGTAGGCTTTCGGAGATGGGGAGAGGGCGGGAATGTGGAACTGAGCCACGACAGATCAGCCATGATCTTATTGAATGGCGGGGCAGGCTCGAAGGGCTAGTTGGCCTACTCCTGCTCCTATTTCTTATCTTATGTTATAATATTTATAACAAAAATGAATGCTGAAAATACACAGAAATTTGGATGGCTTCTGTGGAGAGAGAAAGTGTTCTGAGGAAGGAGGTGGCAGGGGTATTGTCAATGTACAGACCTGGAGTCATGCTCTGGGAACCGGAATGCGCTGCCTGGGAGAGTGGTGGAGGCAAGATGCCTCAAATCCTTTAAAAGGTACCTGGATGAGTACTTGGCATGCCATAACATTCAAAGCTATGCGCCAAGTGCTGGCATGTGGGATTAGGTGGGCAGGCCAGGGCCTTTCATGTTTCGATGCGACATGATGGGCCAAAAGGCCTCTTCTGCACTGTAGCATTCTGTGATTCTGTGACCCGGATTCAAATCCTACCCCAGTAAATGGTAAAATTTGAAGTCAATCAATGAAAATCTGGAATTAAATGTCATGGTCATCATATCACATACAGCTATTGTCCAAAAAAAAAACTACCACTGGTAAGACAGACCCAGCAGAGGCAGTGACACAGTGGCTTACAGTTGGGAGTGAGTCAACCTGGGAGATCACAACATCCACTCTGGACCTGAAACCTCACTTTTTAATAAGGTCAAACCTGGGCGAGGAAATTTCCTGCTGATTACCTCGCATTGCTCTCCCACCATCTCAACTGATGAATCAATTCCTCCATGTTTAACACCACTTGGAAGAAGCACTGAGTGTGGCGAGGGCGCAGAGTGTATTCTTGAGGAACATCAAGACCCATCTGGACATAACTCCTAGAATAGAAGTGAAGCAGGTGCTGAGGGAACCAAGAAGAGGAGAAAAACATACTTGACCTCATCCTGATCTCCTGTCTGCCGCAGATGTATCTGTCTATAACAGTATCAGTAAGAGTGGCCACCGCACAGTCCCTAATGGAGATGAAGTCTTGTCTTCACCTTGTGGATACTTTCCAACATGTATGGCATTATCACTCTGCTAAATAGGATCAAACAGATCTAGCAACTCGAGAGTAGGCATCCATAAGATGTTGTGAGCAATCAACAGCAGCAGAATTGTACTCGCCTACAACCTGTAACAAGCATACCTCCCCATGGTACCATTAGCACTAAGCTAGGGAATCAACCCTGGTTCAATGGAGAGTGGAGGAGGGCATGCCAGGAGCAGCACCAGGCACACCAAAAAAATGCGGTATCAACCTGGCGAAGCTACAACACAGGCCTACTTACTTGCCAAACAGCATAAGCAGCAAGTGATTACACAACCAATCAGATAAGATCCAAGCTCTGCGGTCCTGACACCCTCCTGTTATGAATGGTGGTGGACAATGAAACAACAGAGGCTCCACAAATATTCATATCTTCAATGATGGAGGAACCCATCAATGCAAAAGATAAAGCTGAAATATTCGCAGCAATCTTCAACCAGAAATGCCAAGTGGATGATCCATCTTGGGTCTCCTCCAGATGTTCCCAGCATCGCAGATGTCAATCTTCAGACAATTGGATTCATTCTATGTAATATTAAGAAACAGCCAAAGGCACTGGATGCTGCAAATGCAATGGGCCCTGACAAATATTTAGCAATAGTACTGAAGACTTGTGCTCCAGAACTTTCTGTGCCCCTAGCCAAGCTCTTCCAGTATAGGTACAACACTGACATCTACACAACAATGTGGAAAATTGCCTGGGTGTGTTTTGTACACAAAAAGCCGGACAAATCCAATCTGGCCATTTATCAACCCGTCAGTCCTCTTTGGATTGTCAGTAAAGTGATGGAAAGGGTCATCTACAGTGCAATGAAGCAGCACTTATCAAGCAATAACCTGTTCATTGGTGGTCTGTTTGAGTTCCACAAACCAGCCTCCCGTTCATTGAGTCTGTCTACTCTTCCCACTACCTCGGCAAAGCAGCCAGCATTATTAAGGACCCCATGCACCCTGGACGTTCTCTCTTCCACCTTCTTCTTTTGGGAAAAAGATACAAAAGTCTGAGGTCATGTACCAACCGACTCAAGAACATCTTCTTCCCTGCTGCTGTCAGACTTTTGAATGGATTTACCTTGCATTAAGTTGATCTTTCTCTCCTCCCTAGCTATGACTGTAACACTATAATCTGCAC
Organism: Carcharhinus amblyrhynchos; assembly: GCF_965287045.1. Taxonomy (NCBI): domain Eukaryota; kingdom Metazoa; phylum Chordata; class Chondrichthyes; order Carcharhiniformes; family Carcharhinidae; genus Carcharhinus; species Carcharhinus amblyrhynchos. Next base: position 10,201,095 of record NC_137336.1, on the reverse strand, counting down.
TCTCTTGTTTCCTTCTGTATGAATGGTATACTTTGTCTATAAGGTGCTCAAGAAACAATACTTTTCACTGTATAACACGTGACAATAAATCAAATCAAATCAAATCACTCAGCTCCTGAAGTCATTACAGCCTTGGTTCAAACATGGTCATTTGCTGTATGATGTGGAGATGCCGGCGTTGGACTGGGGCAAACACAGTAAGAAGTCTCACAACACCACGTTAAAGTCCAATAGATTAATTTGGTAGCAAACACCACTAGCTTTTGGGGCTTTGCCCCTTCGTCAGGTGAGTGGGGAGTTCTGATCACAAACAGGACATATAAAGACACGCACTCAGTTTATAGAATGTGAGTCTTTACAGCTAATCAAGTCTTAAAGGTGTAGACAATGTGAGCGGAGATAGCATTAAGCATAGGTTAAAGATGTGTGTTGTCTCCAGACAGGACAGGAAGTGAGATGTTGCAAATTCAGGCAAATCGTGGGGGTTATAGATAGTGTGACATGAACCCAAGATCGCGGTTGAGGCCATCCTCGTGTGTGCAGAACTTAGCTATCAGTTTCTGCTTAGCGACTCTGTGCTGTTGTATGTCGTGAAGGCTGCCTTGGAGAACGTTTACCCGAAGATCAGAGGCCGAATGCCCATGACCGCTGAAGTGTTCGCCAATGCCTCTCATAATCCTGTAGACTTCTATCAGGGTGCCCCCCAACCTGCGTCGCTCCAGTGGGAACAAACCAAGTTTCTCCAACCTCTCCTCATAGCTAATGCCCTCCATACCAGGCAACATCCTGGTAAATCTTTTCTGTACTCTCTCCAAAGCTTCCACATCCTTCTGGTAGTGTGGTAACCAGAATTGAACACAAAATTCCACTATATTATGGGGGCTGTAGCCAAATGGCCTAGCTAAAATGGTGTTTTACAAAGAACAAAGAACAACCCAGCATGGGAAAGAGGCCCTTCGGCCCAACGAGCCTGCACCACCTACCCTGCCCTGTGTCTATGTGAGTGGAACCCCTAACGTAGCCAGATTCAGGGGAGAATAATGTCAGTTTGGTACACCAATCAGCCTAAGAGCACATCTTTGGGGTGTGGGAGGAAACCGGAGTGCCTGGAGGAAACCCACGCAACCACAGGGAGAATGCGCAAACTCCCACAGACACAGGCCCAAATCCATGTATTTGCACAGCTAGCAGTGATTGTCACTGAGCTGTTGCGGTGCCCATCTGCTGGTCCAGGATTAAGCACACACAATGACACGAAGTACTAGGCCACTCCCGGAACCTCCAAGAGCAGCCCACGCACGACCCACTCTGTGCGTGCCCCTCGTTTGACAACAAGGTGGACCAACCCTGTGGAATAAAAAGACAATACGTTAACATATAAAACAACATTTATGGTGTCGTCCCAAGGCTCTGACCCTGTTTAATACCCTCTACTATAACCCTCCATCCTTGCTTCGCTCATGTGTCTATCTAAGTAAACCTTAAACAAGTCCAACGTGCCTGCCTTCACCACCCTACTCGGTAGCGCGTTCCATACCCCTACGACCCTCTGCGTGAAAAACCTTCCTCTCATATCCAAATTATACTTCTCCCCCCTCACCCTTAGATGGTGACCTCTCGTAATTGTCCCCAATCTAGGGAAAAGCCTACCACTGTTTACTCTATCTATTCCCTTCAGTATTTTATATACCTCTATCATATCACCCCTTAATCTCCGTCTTTCTAAGGAGAAGAGCCCCAGTTTCTCCAACCTTTCCTCGTAAAGCACTCTGGGACAATTGGGCAAGAAACTAAACTAACAGGCTGCAGTTTAAAGACACAGACAAACGGGCTGGCAAGTGAATAAACAGGATGTGGGTCATCTCCAGGATGAAAGGAACTTGATAGTCACACTGGCTTGTTTCATCTCCAGAATGAAAGAGACTTTCGGGTCACACAGGGTTGTGTGCCAAACGTAGGAACACCGTGAACCCTAATTTAGGAGGAAGGTATGTGACCTATGTGCCTCCAACACCTACAGACATGGCCATTAGGGACACACCCCAGACTTGCTGTCTGAGGCCAGAACTCTCCATTCACCTGACGAAGGGGCAAACCCCGAAAGCTTGCGAGTTTACTATCAAATAAATCGGTTGGACTTAAACCTGGTGTTGTCAGACTTCTTACTGTGTTTACCCCAGTCCGACGCTGGCATCTCCACACCATGGCTGGGGTCGCACCCAGAGATCGGTGTGGTAGCACCTGATTGGACTCTTATCGATCAGACTGATCAAGTCTTGATCAATTGATTGGCAATGGCCAAAAAGGGGTGTGAAACCAAACAGGGTATAAAGGGTCCTGCACAACCAGGAATCTCTCTCTCTCTGACCCCACAAACAAGCTACAACAATGGTGAACGTCGCCAGCGATGACCAGCACGAGGAGAGCCACCACACCCGAGAAGGAAGGAAGAAAGACCATAGCCAGAATGCCAGACCAGACCAGACCAGACCAAAGGACTAAACTATGCAGATGACTACCAAGACCAGCGCAGAGCTAAAGGCCAATATCTGTTTGGGTACTTGCCAGTCACACAAAGTTAAGTCAAGTCTTGTATTGGACTTGAATTCTAGTATTTTCTGTAAGATAACTTATTGTTGGTCAGGTGGGTGATTATTGATTGTGTGGGTTTAAATAAATATTGTTTGTACTTATAAGACGTCTATTCGTAGTTATTTGTCCACTGTATAAGGGTTAAAACAAACTGGGCGGCAGGCAACAGGGCAGTATTGTACTTGAGGCATCAAAAAAGACCTTTCGCTATTGACAATCGTTATTCTCAGGAGATGTATTCCGTATTAACCGACTAGATTCACTTCGTTACAAGTACTGAAATTGGATAGAAACTGGCGCAATAGCCCTGCTCAGTGTTTTGTACTTGGATACAGTCAGCACCAAGAGGAATGTTACCTCAATGATGACTACAGTCTCTCCTCCCACACACACAGGATTGAAGGAGACACAGGAAGAAAAAGAGCACAGCTGGAGTCAAGGAGTGAGGGACACAGGGGTAGGAGAGGGGCGAGGGCCAAAGGCAGACAGAAAGAGAGGGAGAGAGGTAGAGGGAAAAACAAGGATTGAACAACTCTCTGTGGAGTGTGTCAGCATGAGAACATAAGACATAAGAACATAAGAAATAGGAGCAGGAGTAGGCCATCTAGCCCTACGAGCCTGCCCCGCCATTCAATAAGATCATGGCTGATCTGAAGTGGATCAGTTCCACTCCCCCGCTTTCTCCCCATAACCCTTAATTCCCTTTACAGAGGGTCCCCAGAAAGTGTGTAAATATTTACGGGGGATCCCCGGGGAGCGTGTCAGTATTTACAGGGGATCCCCGGGGAGCGTGTCAGTATTTATAGGGGAGACCCCGGGGAACGTATCAGTATTTATATTGGGGGGTCCCTGGGGAGTGTGAGGGTATTTACAGGGGTTCCCAGGGGCATGTGTCAGTATTTACAGGGGTCCCCAGGGAGTGTGTCAGTATTTATGGGGGGTCCCCAGAGTGTCAGTATTTACAGGGGGGTCCCTGGGGGAGTGTATCAGTATTTACAGGGGGGTTCCTGGGGGAGTGTGTCAGTATTTACAGGGGTGTCCCCGGGGGAGTGTGTCAGTATTTACAGGGGGGTCCCCAGGGGAGTGTATCAGTATTTACAGGGGGGTTCCTGGGGGAGTGTGTCAGTATTTACAGGGGTGTCCCCGGGGGAGTGTGTCAGTATTTACAGGGGGGTCCCCGGGGGAGTGTGTCAGTGTTTACAGTGGGCTCTCTGGGGAATGTGTCAGTATTTACAGGGGCGTCCCCGGGGGAGTGTATCAGTATTTACAGGGGGGTTCCCGGGGGAGTGTGTCAGTATTTACAGGGGGGTCCCCGGGGGAGTGTGTCAGTATTTACAGGGGGGTCCCCGGGGGAGTGTATCAGTATTTACAGGGGGGTCCCCGGGGGAGTGTGTCGGTATTTACAGGGGGGTCCCCGGGGGAGTGTATCAGTATTTACAGGGGGGTCCCCGGGGGAGTGTGTCGGTATTTACAGGGGGGTCCCCGGGGGAGTGTGTCAGTATTTACAGGGGGGTCCCCGGGGGAGTGTATCAGTATTTACAGGGGGGTCCCCGGGGGAGTGTGTCGGTACTTACAGGGGGGTCCCCGGGGGAGTGTGTCGGTGTTTACAAGGGGTCCATGGGCAGGGTTTCAGTATTTATGCGGATCTCCCCGCAGCCGCCAGTATTCACGGAGTGCGGAGGGTGCGTCCGTGGGGAGAATCTCAATGTTTACAGGGGATTTGTTTAATGCTACAAACATTTTGATTTGAGGTCTCTGCTGGGTTTCTGGACCCACGTCAGTTTCCCGTTTATTAAAAGGAATGAATTAAAGCCACCGATACTGAGATTCCAGTCTGGGGGGTGGGGTGGGGGCGGGGAGGCAGCTGAGTTTTTGGGTATCGTTGTTGCCCTGGGGTCGGGTGGGTCGGGGGGGGGGTGAGGGTGGTTGGCGAGATGAATTTCTAAATTTGGGGAAGAACAGATTTGACACAAGATCACAAAGCTCCAAACTCCTCCCTCCCCTTTATTCGCACTATATTAATGTGTGTGTGTGTGTGGTGTGTGCAATTTCGGAAGAGGCTATTGAACTGCTTTGCAGTGAGCCTGCCCTCATCCCGGAGAGAACAGAAGTGCAATAATGCTGGAGGATTTCGCCCCGTTAGCATTGATCACGATCCTGGGTGTTTTGGAACAAGGTAGCGTGGAGCCTCACTTGAGTAATGCTGCTTTATTTCAGGTCAATTTCCTGGGTTTAGCTGCTCCTTCGGCAGGGACCACAGGTTTGAGTCAGTCTGTGTTGTTGCTGCTGGATAGACCCATTCCCACTCGGTTGGTGGGGAATATGATCGGTGCCACGTTGGAGCCATTGGCCAGTTTGCTCCCCCCGCACCTGCTGTCTATTTCACATGTTGGTGCAGTTTATTTTTAGTTGACTTCTGTGATCTCTCCCATGTGGAGAAATCTCCCACGAAGCTTCCCAGAGGAATTATAAAACAAAAGTCTGACTCGAAGCCGCAAAAAGGAGATACTGCGTCAAACTAACAAGGATGAAACGTGGTCAAAATGAATTTTAAGCAGTGTAGTGAGGTAAAGGAAGGGAATTCCAAAACTTGTCTAAGCCACTGAAGGGTGCAGGCGATGTGGATGCCACAGGTAAGGTCAGCCCCTTGAGAAGGTAGCAGTGAGATGCCTTCTTGAACTGCTGCAGTCCATGTTGGTACACCCACAGTGCTGAAAGGGAGAACGGCTATATACGAACCCACCAAACTATTTCAATGACCAGATGCATTCTCATGGTGTCCCTGGCTATATGTGTTTCCAACAAATGGTGGCAGTGATGCCACGCAGTGCCAGCGACCCGGGTTCAATTCCGGCCTCGGGTCACTGTCTGCACGATCTCCCCATGTCTGTGTGGGTTTCCTCCGGGTGCTCCAGTTTCCTCCCACTGTCCAAAAATGTGCAGGTTAGGTTGATTGGCCATGCTAAATTAACCCTAGTGCCAGGGGGATTTGCAGGGGTGTGGGGTTACGGGAATAGGACATGGGTGGGGTTGTGGTCAGTACAGACTCGATGGGCCGAATGGCCTCTTTCGGTACTGTAGGATTCTATGGCATAGTTACATTTTAAAAGTCCTTCATTAGCTGTAACGTACTTTGGGACGTCTTGAGATTGTGCTGTAGAAATGCAAAAATTTATTTCAGCAATGCACTCAGTATTTTGTTGAGCATCAGTGAGATTGATGCCTAGGACAGTGGCAGCATCTTTTAAAGTAAAGTTTATTTATTAGTCGCAAGTAAGTCTTACTTTAACACTGCAGTGAAGTTACTGTGAAATTCCCCTAGTCGCCACACTCTGGCATCTGTTTGGGTGCACTGAGGGAGAATTTAACACGGCCAGTGCACCTAACCAGCAAGTCTTTCAGACTGTGGGAGGAAATCGGTGCACCCCATGCAGACATTACTAGTTATTTCATCAGTATCTTGCATAAGTTTGTTTCTTAACTGGATCACAGATAAAGGGCGAGATTCCCCGAGCTTGTTCGTCCCACTCCCACCGACAGCAAGAATGGAGAATTTGCAAGAATGTGCAAACTCCACACAGACAGTGACCCAAGCTGGGAATCAAACCCAGGCCCCTGGCACTGTCAGGCAGCTGTGCTAACCACTATGCCATCATGCTGCCCACCTTTGACGAGGAAAGGCATTCTCAATGAAGGGCTGTGATGAAGGGTCATCCTGACTTGAAACATTGGCTCTATTCTCTATAGATGCTGAGATTTTTTTTAGCATTTTTCTGTTCTTGTTTCAGATTCCAGCATCTGCAGTATTTTGCTGGTTTTTTATCTCGCTGTTTGTTGATTATTTCATCTGTATTCCAATCAGAGGCAGATCTAGTAGGAATCACCATTCCAGTAGGAATGCACTCCCAGAATTTCGGCATGTGAACCACTTGGTTTCTGAGCTCCCCATTGACGTGCAACAAATTTCCTTTTGTTGTGGCTATGCTGATCCTGTCTCTATCCGCTCCAACAAGGTCGGCAACACAATAACGTGCATTTACCGTGGCAAAATGCCCCAAGTTGCTTCATAGGAGTGGCGTCTGTGCACTGTCCTTTATTAGTTATTTCGTCAGTACCTTGCATAAGTTTGTTTCTTAACTGAATAGACTGGGCTTGTACTCGTTGGAGTTTAGAAGGATGAGGGGGGATCTTACTGAGACGTATAAGATGATGAAGGGGATGGATAGGGTAGAGGTGGAGAGGTTCTTCCCGCTCAGAAAGGACAGTAGGACTAGGGGGCACAGCCTCAAGATGGGGGGGGGGCAGTTTAGAACGGAGTTGAGAAGGAACTTCTTCACTCAAAGGGTGGTGAATCTCTGGAATTCTCTGCCCATTGAAGTGGTGGAGGCTGCCTCGCTAAATATTTTTAAGACGAGGGTAGATAGGTTTTTGGTAGGCAAGGGGATTAAGGGCTATGGGGAGAGAGCAGGAAAGTGGAACTGAGCCACTTCAGATCAGCCATGATCTTATTGAATGGCAGGGCAGGCTCGAAGGGCTAGATGGCCTACTCCTGCCCCTGTTTCTTGTGTTCATATGTTCTTAACTGGATCACAGATAAAGGGTGAGATTCCCTGAGCTCGTTTGTCCCACTCCCACCGACAGCAAGAATGGAGAATTTGCATTGGCACTGGAGAATTCCGGCTGCGGAAAGGTTTTCAGAGTCCTGAACTGTGGCATTCTGACCACGTTTGTAAAAGAAACAACTTAGCCTGCAGGTCATTTCCCAATCAAAATCTACGCTGTAATGGATAAAGTAGCTACAGTGCCAACAACAACAGATCCATTTACCAGTACACAATCTAACACCCATGGGGATAGATTCACACTTACCATCAAATAAAAATATGAGCTAAATAGGAACATAAGGGGAGGCCATTCAGCCCTTCAATCGCAATCCATCATTCAATAAGATCTAGTCGTGGTCTAGCAACCAAAATATCTTAATTAAAGAACGTTTTTTTGGGAATGCCTTAAAGGGGAGTGCAGAGGCAAGAAAAGCTCAGGGGAGGGAATTCCAGAGATTAGGAGACAGGCAACTACAGGTAAAGGCACGATCTCCAAAAGGAGAGCGATTAAAATTAGGGTTGCTAAGGAGGTAAGAATTGGAGGGGCTCAGAGGTCCGGGTGGCAGTGGGACTGGGAAGGAGTTACAGAGGTGGGTGGGTGAGACCATGGAGGAGTTTGAAAACCAGGATGAGAATTTTACAATGGCTCAGGGAGCTAAAGTTTTTTTTTAAGTTTATTTATTAGTCACAAGTAAGGCTTACATTAACACTGCAATTAAGTTACTGTAAAATTTCCCTAGTCGCCACACTCTGGCATCTGTTTGGGTCATAGCACCTAACCAGCACATCTTTCAGACTATGGGAGGAAACAGCAGCAAACCCTCGCAGATACAGGGAGAACATACAAATTCCACATAGACACTGACCCAAGCCAGAATCAAACCTGGGCCCCTGGCGCTCTGAGGCAGCAGTGCTAATCACTGCGCCACTGTGGCTTCGTAGGGACTGATTGTGTGCGTGGGGATGCAGGCAGCAAGCGTCTTGAATCAGACAAAAATGTTTCAAAGAAGGAGATATTTGCAGCTGTAGGTTTAAGTATTGTTTCTTAAAGAATATGCGAAAGCTGGAGAGGAATTGCGTGTAATTGTTTTTTGAAAATAGCTAGACTGTTACCAACTGATTCCAAGATAAGAATGAGGTTTTGAGTAAGGAAGCATGGTAATTAATTATTCTAGTGCAAGGCCAACCCATGTTAACTAAACAGAGATTGCATACTTAACGTGAATTTAATTCAATGTGCCGTTGAGAATCGTAATGTGTCCGGTTTGCCTGCAAAACAACCATTATCTCAATTGCACAGACCATTTTTTAAATGAGTGAAAAACACCCTGCTTAATATTGTTCAGGAAGTTGGCAGCCTATTCTGCTTGCAGCTCAGTAATTCCTGGAATGTAACTGGGATAGAAGGACTTGGTCCAGCAACCTTCTGAATAAATCAAGAATTTGCACTTCTGTAGCACCTTTCATAGTCTCGGGATTTTCCAATGTGTTTTACGGCTAATGAAGTACTTCTGAAATGCTTTCACTGTTCTGACATAAGACACAGCAAGATCCCACAAGGAGCACTAAGATGACAATCAGATATTTGAAACCCTACAATGCAGAAGGAGGACATTCAGCCCATCGAGTCTGCACTGACAACCATCCTACCCAGGCCCTATCCCCATAACCCCACATATTTACCCCATTAATCCCTTGAACTGAAGCATCCCAGGACACTAAGGGACTATTTATCATGACCAATACACCTAACCCGCACATCTTTGGACTGTGGGAGGAAACCGGAGCACCCGGAGGGAAATGTGCAAACGGTGACCCAAGCTGGGAATCGAACCCACATCCTTAGCACTGTGAGACAGCACTGCTAACCACTGTGCCACCATGCCACCCTCTCTTAGTCTATTTTTTGTTTGAAGATATGGGTCCAGGTCACTGAGGAGAACTCATAAGACCATTAGATACAGGGGCAGAGAGATAAGCCACTCGATCCATCAAGTCTTCTCTGCCATTTAATGAGATCATGTTTGATCTAATGTGGTAACTCTGCTGCTCACTTTCAAAATTGTGTCCATGGGAAGTTTACACCCACAATGTTGTGGTTTGATGTCACCTGCAACAGTACTTTGCTCTCTCAGATCCACACAGACCTTGAAGCAATATGTGAACTCACGTCCTTTTAACTCCAAGGTCCTACTCAACCATAGCAGATATTGAACACTTGGAATATGATTCAGAAGTTCAGGAGGTACAAAAAGTGGCTGTTTGGATGATTGTGAGTGTTATAGAGTGTTTAGTAAGCATCTTCCTTTGAATGAATGTACTAATATCTTTAGTGGAATTGAGCAAGAGCAAGTGATGTCATCAGTAGGGTCAACACTGGCAGGTTCAGTCTCACCACAAGGGAGCTGTTAAACTCACTGCCTCCAGTTCAGACTTCATGCTGTACTGTAATTTGATATTTTTATAAAGAAGGTTGAATACCACAATGCGTTCATCTAGCTTTTTGTGCCAAGTTATACAATGAGGAAGAAAGCTGTGGACAGCAGGAAGATTCTAATGGATTGGTCAGGTGGGTATAGAAGTGGCAAATGGAACTCAAATCAGAGAAGTGTGAAATAATGCATTTACAATCATAGAATCACAACAGTGCAGGAGGCCATTCAGCCCATCGAGCCTGCACCGACAATCCCACCCAGCCCATCTCCCCATAACCCCATGCATTTACCCTGCTAATCAGATGATACCAAGTTGGGTGGGAGGGTGAACTGTGACGAGGATGCAGAGATCCTTCAGCATGATCTGGACATTTTGGGTGAGTGGGCAAATCAATGGCAGATGCAGTATAATTTGGATAAATGTGAAGTTATTCACTTTGGAAGCAGAAACAAGAAGGCAGCTTACTAGCTGAATGGCTGTAAATTGGGAGAGGGGAGTGTGCAGCAGGACCTGGGTGTCCTTGTGCACCGGTCGCTGAAGGTAAGCATGCAGGTACAGCAGGCGGTAAAGAAGGCAAATGGTATGTTGGCTTTCATTGTGAGAGGTTTTGAGCAAAGGAGCAGAGATGTGTTTTGCAGTTATACAGGGCTTTGGTGAGGCCACACCTAGAATATTGTTGGCAGTTTCGGTCTCCTTTTCTGAGGAAGTGCAGCAAAGGTTTTCCAGGCTGATTCCAGGGATGGCGAGACTGATGTATGAGGAGAGATTGACTAGGTTAGGATTGTTTTCACTGGAGTTCAGATGAATGAGGAGGGCTCTCATAGAGACTTATAAAATTCTAACAAGACTACACAGGGTAGATGTAGGGAGGATATTCCCAATGATGGGGGGCTCCAGAACCAGGGGTCACACTCTGAGGATTAGGGATAGGCACGCTTGGGACAGAGATGCAGAGACATTTCTTCACAGAAAGAGTGGTGAGCCTGTGGAATTCATTACCACAAGAAGTAGTTGATGCCAAAACACTGAATGTATTCAAGAGGTGGCTCGATATAGCACTTGTGGCAAATGGGAGAAAGCAGGATTAGGCCACTGGGTTGGATGATTAGCCATGATTGTAATGAGTGGCGGAACAGGCTCAAAGGGCCAAATGGCTTCCTTCTGCTCCTATCTTCTAGGTTTTCTATGTAATCCACCTAACCTGCACATCCTGGGACACCAAGGGGCAACTTAGTCTGGCCAATCAACCTAACCTAACCTCGAGAAGGAAATGAGGCAGGAGAATACACAATAAATGATGAGATACTGAGACTTGTAGTGGAACAGAGGGACCTTCAAGTACAGGTCCTGAAAGTGTCTAAGACGGATATGAAGGCACTGGGAATACTTTCCTTCATTGGCTGTGGCATTGAAACATATGTGTAGATGCTGAGGAGATGTTTCTCCTGGCTGGGGAATCCAGAAAGTGGAGAGAGTAAAGTTTAGAATCGAGATGAGGAGAGATTTCTTCACTCAAAAGAGGGTGTGTCTTTGGAATTCTCCAGCCCAGGGAGCTGTGTACGCTCAGTCGTTAAGTAATTTCAGGATAGAGGTTGATAGATGTTTGGGCAGTAAAGGAATTAAGGAATATGAGGATAGTGGGAGAAGATGGATGCTTTTTATTCTTTTAAGGGATATGGGCTTCATTGGCTAGGTCAGCATTTATTGCCCTTGAGAAGGTGTTGGGAGCTGCCTTCTTGAACCATAAGCCCATAAGTTTTAAGTGCTCATCCAGGGAATTTAAAATTGCTGTAAATCTGGAGTCACCTGCCGATCATGTACTGATTCCTTTGGCAGTGGGAGGAATGGTTTCACAATTAGACTTTTAAGACTAGTCTTTCACATGAGTACATTGCTGTTCAGAAGGGAGTTCCAGGATTTGAGCTCAATGACATGGAAGGAACTGTGATATATTTCCAAGTCAGGATGGGGTGTGGTTTTGAGGGGAACTTTCAGGTGACGGTGTTCCCATGTACCTGCTGCCCTTGTTCTTCTAAGTGGTACTGGTCACAGTTCTAGAAGGAACCTTGGTGAGTTGCTGCAGTGCATCTTGTAGATGGTACGGCTGCCACTGTGTCTTGGTGATGGAAGGAGTAAATGTTGACAGTGGCGGATGGGGTGCCACAAGGTGGCTGCTTGTACTTGAGGTAGAAGATCCACCATGATGTTGTTGAATGGCAGGCTTGGAGGGCCAAATAACTTACTCCAGTTCCTATTTCTTCCGTTAATAGAGTACAAGGGCAGGAAGGTTGTGTTAGAACTGTATAAAATAACCAGTCTGTAACTAGAGGACTGCAGTGGGTTGTGGTCAATGCAATGTAGAAAAAAATGTAGTCACACTAGAAGAGGTACAGAGGAGATTTATGAGGATGTTGCCAGGACTGGAACAGTTGAGTTTAAGAAAGGTTGGATAGATTTATTAATTAGATCCCAAGCCAGATGGTGAAGTATGAAACTGGACGCAATTCAATTTCTTGATAATCAGTTTATTTTCACATTCCTGTGTCCCAGCAGATTCTTTTCATAAGCGCTCCAGGCCAATGTCTTTCACATGAGTATTTAAGAATATAATTAACACGGCTAACAATATGTTCCATAAAACAATGAGGTCTGACGGGAGATGGAATCGAGGATTATAAAGATGGCGACAGGCCAAACTAGATTGGATAGAAAGGAGATTCCTTTTAGCAGAGAGATCAATAGCAGCTTGCACAGATTTAAGGAAATTGGTAGGAGAATTAGAGGGGAGGTGAGGAGAATTTATTTTCACCCAGAGGGTGGCGGGGGTCTGGAACTCACTATCTAAATAACTGATGGAGGAAGAAACTCTCAGTGTATTCTAAAGAACAACTGGATCTGCATTTGAAATGCTGTAACCAACAGATCAAGAGTTGCAGAAGATGAAATTAGGTATAGCTCTATATCTAATATATAATCGGGCCATAGGGACTGAAGGGATCAAGGGTTATTGCAGAAAGGGGGGATCAGGATATTGATTTGATTTGATTTATTATCACATGTATTAACATACAGTGAAAAGTATTATTTCTTGCACACTATACAGACAAAGCATGCCGTTCATAGAGAAGGAAAGGAGAGAGTGCAGAATGTAGTGTTACCGTCACAGCTAGGGTGTAGAGAAAGATCAACTTAATGCGAGGTAGGTCCATTCAAAAGTCTGACAGCAGCAGGGAAGAAGCTGTTCTTGAGTCGGTTGGTACGCATCCTCAGACTTTTGTATCTTTTTCCCGATGATATTGAATTTGATGATCGGTCATGTGCAAAATGCATGGCAAAGAGGCTCGAAGGGCCGACTGGCCTACTGTGGCTTCTAGTTTCTATGTAAAGCCTGGTCACTCTTCTTGGCCTCTTTCTGTGCCATAGATTTTTAATGTTCTTGTGTGTAGGAATTACCGCTTGCGTGCATTTCCCATGTAATAATCCACTGAATGAAGCGTTGAAACCTTTCACCGCTTCCCAGTGTTGGATCCTCCTCAACCTGTGCTTGGTTAAACACCAATAAAAATTTACAACAAAAGCATGAACTGTTTTAACAACACACAACCTCACATTGATGTACCCACGGACTCTGCTAAATCCTCTGCACTATTTCTATCTGCAGTGGCTTTGTTTGAATTGCAGCTGCTGGCTTTATTCCTGGAATCTGTGTAGTCCATTTAGCTGCCTTCCAAGTATTTTCAATCACATGAAATAATGTAACATGTCCCCTTCGTGGCCTCTGCTTATCCTGTTTCTTGTCACGCGTTTCTTCCATTCCCAAATGTGGCACTGTGGTTACTTCACGGCACCAGGGATCTGGTTTCGAATCCCACCTTGTGCGACTGTGTGGAGTTTGCACGTTCCCCCACCCCCTTACATCTGCATGGGTTTCCTCCAGGTGTTTCAGCCTCCCCCCCCACACTCCAAAGGTGTGCGGGTTTGGCGATTGGCCATGCTAAATTGCCCCTCAGTGTCCCAAGTTGTATAGGTTAGGGGGATTAGTGGGGTAAATATGGGGCTAGGGCTTGGGTATGATGCTCTGTCAGAGAGTCAGTGCAGACTTGATGGGCCAAATGGCCTCCTGCAGTGTAGGATTTCCATGAAATTATTTGTTGCTCCATCTCCATTGCTTGTTTACTATCTTGGGAATATCCAGGTATGAGGTTCCCTAAATAAATCACTCTTTTGGGCTAGTTTAATAATGCAATAACTTACTTACGAGATGTAATCTTTTATTAATTCCCAGGATGGAGTAGGAGAAGGGGGGTGTGATGTTGGTGGCATTTACTGCACATGCCTGGTCCCCTTGGTGGTCCGTCGCTATCTTTGTGTTTTTTGATACACTTGGCCTTTTCAGATGCTTTCTTGTGGGCCAGGAGTCACATACAGGCTGAGACCAGGTTTCCTTCCCTCAAGGAACATCAGTAAACCAGTTGGCTTTGTAATGTGTCAGCCGTGGCTCAGTACGCTCCCTCTTTTGCTTCTGTGTTGGGAGGTTCAAGTCCCACTCCGGGGACACCACCTCAGAATTTCTAACCTAATTGACCTTGAACTGAGTGGACTGCCACACCATGCCAGAGGCAAGGATGGCACCACGTCCTTCCCTGCAGGGGCATTTGTGAATCGGCTGGGTTTTTACAACAATCACCGATCGTTGTCATGTTCACCATCATTGAGGAAAGCTTTGAAATGCCAGATTATTATTGGAATTCAAATTCCACTGGCTGCTGTGGTGGGATTTGAACCCGTGTTCCCAGAGCATTAGTCTGGGCATCCAGTGATGTTACCACTGTGCCACACTGCCTGCCCGAGTCAGTGTTGGTGACTTTTTAATGAGACATTAAACGAATGCACTGTCTGCTCACAAATGGATGTAAATATCCCATGGAGGTATTTTCAGTTTGAAACTGAAGGGTTCTCCCCAGTGTCCTGGTCAATATTTATCCCTCAGAACAACAGCGCAGAAACCAGAATATTGGTGGGTGTCACATTGCTCTGCATGGCTCCTCTTTTCCTATACTTTAAAAACTATAGAATCCCGACAGAGCAGAAGGAAGCCATTTGGCCCACTGAGTCTGCGTTGACTTTCCAAACTAGCATCTAACCCAAGCCCTCTCCCCCCCAACTATCCCTCTAACCCTATACATTTACCATGACCAATCCACCTAACCTGCTGTAATAAGTCTTTGGAGGCAAAAGTCCCTTCACCAAGATCCCTTTATTTATAAACTTTAACAGCAGTACACAGAGTGTCATCAGTCAGCAGTCTACCTTCGTGGGTGTCAGAGGAACTGACACCACTCCCCGTTAAGCACAAGGCAAAGACTCTCGGCACTGGGAGAATAAACTAGGATCTCTAGAATGCTGTCATTTGTAGCGAGTGGTGTTTTGTTGGCAAATGGCTATTTGCACACAGCTGAGTCCCACACAGAGCAGCAAGATAAATCCATCAATTGGATCCTTAATCAGAGAGTTCGTACTCCAATAGGCCAACCTCAGTGGCCTGACTGAAGTCATTACGCCTGCCTATCTTTGGACGCTAAGGAGCAATTTAGCATGGCCAATCAACCTAAGCCGCACATGTTTGGGTGAAGGGAGGAAACTACAGTGCCTGGAGGAAACCCACGCAGACATGGGGAGAATGTGGTGATTCCATCCAGAGGGTCACTCAAGGTTGGAATTGAACCCGGCTCCCTGGCGCCTTGAGGCAGCAATGCTAACCACTGTGCCACGCCAGCACTGACTAAAGTTCACAAGAGGTTGTAAAACACTTTGGAACTTCTAAGGCCATGGGAGGTGACAATCACACCAGCTTGTTTCCCCTCAGACTTGAGGAACGCTTTTAATCGGGTTTTTTTTTAGACTATTAGTCCAGTATCGTAACCACAACATGACTTATGTGTGACAGTATGAATGTTCAAATTTAAGTTGCATATTTCCTTCCAGTTTAATAAAATGTAGAGTGGTGTGATGTGATACAGCAGGAAATAGCCACCCTAAACTGCTGAATCGAACAATGCTGCTGTTAACATCTCTGAACTCTCTTAAATGTCGATACAGTCACGTGTAGCCCATTGAGGGAGAGAGAGAGGAGACAAACTCGAGATTTCCTCGGCACTGGGGGAATAAACTGGGAACTCTAGAACGCTGTCATTCGTAACGAGTGGTGTTTTATTGGTAAATGGCTATTTGCACACAGCAGCAAGATAAATCAGTCATTCATTTTAATTTCGGCGTGTTGGTTGAGGGTTTGGTCAGTGAGAACTCCCCTGCTTTTCTTGAATGTTATCTTTCACATCCTCCCGAACAGGCAGACAATGCCTCGGTTTAATGCTGGATAAAAGCAAATTACTGCGATGCTGGAATCTGAAACCAAAAGAGCAAATGTTGGAAAGTCTCAGCAGGTCTGGCAGTCTTGACAAAGGGTCATCTGGACTCAAAATCTCAGCCTTTTTGTCTTCTTACAGATGATTTGATTTGATTTATTATTGTCACATGTTTATTAACATATAGTGAAAAGAATTGTTTCTTGCGCACTGTACAGACAAAGAATACCATTCATAGAGAAGGAAATGAGAGTGCAGAATGTGGTCATAGAGGTTTACAGCATGGAAATAGGCTCTCCAGCTCAACTTGTCCATGCCACTCTTTTTTTAAACCCTTAAGCTAATCCCAGTTGCCTACATTTGGCCCATATCCCTCGATACCCATCTTACCCATGCAACTGTCTAAATGTTTTTTAAAATATACAATTGTACCCGCTTCTTTCACTACCTCGGGCAGCTTGTTCCAGACACTCATCACCCTCTGTGTGAAAAAATTGCCCCTCTGACACTTTTGAATCTCTCCCCTCTCACCTTAAACTTATACCCTCCAGTTTCAGACTCCCCTACCTTTGGGAAAAGATATTGACTATCTAGCTGGTCTATGTCACTCATCATAGCTCGGGTGCAGAGAAAGATCAACTTAGTGCAAGGTAGATCCATTCAAAAGTCTGACAGCAGCAGGGAAGAGTCCGTTTGTACGTGACCTCAGGCTTCTGTAACTTTTTCCCGATGGAAGAAGGTGGAAGAGAGATGTTGTCAGACCTGTAGCGATTTTCCAGCATTTTCTCTTTTGGCCTTGGTTTAATGTTTTCATCCTAAAGACAGACCTCTGACAGTGCAGCATCCCCTCAGTGGAGGGGTCGGAATGGATCTTGTGCTTAGTTCTGTCTGGGGTGGGGTCTTGAGCAACACAACCCCCTGATTCAGAGACAAATGCCAAAGCTTGGATTTAAACTTTGCTTCAAGCTGACTTTGAATGATCTCACACTTGGGGAGTGTGGGGAAGGGGTCAGCTGGGTTCCCTGCTGTAACACAACAGGATGATCGAGCTGCGCTCTAACAATTGAGGTGAACATTCAGCCGTGGACCCAGGCTTTGTATCCAAGTGGTGGAGGAAGCTTTACTTACATGGGAGAGAAAGGCAGCCAGAGATTTGGCAAGAAGAAAACTGAACTTGGAATTACAGAGAGTGCTAACTGACCTCAGTCCAAAGGCTGAGTCAGGAACTGCACTGAGTCACCCCGGCGATGTTCCTGGAAGAGCAATGGAGGCTGTTCTCTGAAGTCATATTGGCCCTATTCAAGACAATTCGGGAGAGAGCAGGTCATGACCCACACTTCATTGAATCATAGAATCCCTACAGGCAGAAGGAGACCATTGGCTCATTGGGCGTGCACCGACCACAATCCCACCTCAGCCCTATTCCCATAACCCCGCATATTTACCCTGCTAATCCCCCTGACAGTAGGGGCAATTTAGCACGGCCAGTCAACCTAACCCGTACATCTTTGGGAGGAAACCGGAGCACCTGGAGGAAACCCACACAGACACGGGGAGAACGTGCAAACTCCACACAGTCAGTGATCCAAGTCAGGAATCGAACCCGGGTCCCTAGCGCAGTGAGCCAGCAGTGCTAACCACCGTGCCACCCCTACCTAGCCACACCGGACTCCGGCTAGGATATTGTTTTGTCATTTTTTTCCTCAAGAAAATCTGTGGATGAGTTTCTAAACTGAACCAACCAATAAGCTTTGAAACCAAAATATTTACCTTTTTGAGCACTTCTGGCAAAGCCATTATCGACTCTCCATAATTGCCCCTGGGAAGGTGGTGGTCACCTTGAACCGCTACAGTCCATATGGTGTAGGTATACCCACAGTGCTGTTAGGAAGAGTTCCAGGATTTGGATTCTGTGACAGTGACGGGGCTATGAATATATTTCCAAGTCTGTATGATAGGAAACTTGCAGCGGGTGATGTTCCTTTGTGCACATTGCCCTTCTCGGCACGGTAGCACAGTATGACATGGATGTCCAGTTAAGGCTCTGGTCACTGCTAAGTCCCAGGATGTCGATTATAGGGGATTTGACAGTGGCACTGCCAAGGACAGGTCATTGCTCAGCACTTGTGCGGCACCGCAGTTACTTGACCCATCTGCCCAAGCCAGAATGTTGTCCAGGGTCTTGTTGCATGCCTGCATGGACTGCCTCATTAACGGGGGAATGGTTCTGTACCCTGTGCAATCACAGCAAACATCTCCATAATGGATATGTGGCCATTGATGAAGCAGCTGAAGATGGTTGGGCCTCAGATACTCCCCTGCAGAACTCCTGCAGTAGTGTTCTGGAGCTGAGATGATTGACCTCCAACCACCACGACCATCTTTCTTTGTGCCAGGTATGACTCCAAACAGTGAGGAGTTTATCCCCTGATTGCCATTGACTCCAGGTTCGGGCTCCTGGATGCCACACTCAGTCAAATGCTGCCTTGGTGTCAAGGGCAGTCATTCTCTCCTCACATCTGGCATTCAGCTTTTTTGTCCATGTTTGGACAAAGGCCGTAATGAGGTCTGTAGACAAGTGGCCCTGATGTAACCCACACTGAGCATCAGTGTGAGGGTTACTGCTGAGTAAAGTGTTGGTAAGAACATAAGAAATAAGAGCAGGAGTCCCTGCCGTGGATCAGTTCCACTTTCCCGCTTTCTCCCCATAACCTTTAATTCCCCTGTCTATCAGAAACCTATCTACCCGCGACTTAAATATATTCAACGAGGTAGCCTCCACCACTTCAACGGGCAGAGAATTCCAGAGATTCACCACCTTTTGAGTGAAGAAGTTCCTCCTCAACTCCGTTCTAAACTGCACCCCCCCCACTTATTTTGAGGCTGTGCCCTCTAATCCTGCTATCCTTTCTAAGCGGGAAGAATCTCTCTACCTCTACCCTATCCATCCCCTTCATTATCTTGTAAGTCTCTACAAGATCCCCCCTCAGCCTTCTAAACTCCAACGAGAACAGACCCAGTCTATTCAATCTCTCTTCATAAGTTAACCCTCTCATCTCCTGTTTCAGCCTGGTGAACCTGGCTGATGATTCTGTCAATGACACCTTCCATCTGATGATTGAGAGTAGATAGACAGGACAGAAATTGTCTGCATTGGACTTGTTCTGTTTTTTTTAATGGACGGGATATATCTCGGTAATTTCCCACATTTGTAGGGTAGGTGTTTGTGTTGTAGCTGTACTGAAACAGCCTGGCAAGAAACATGACTAGTTTTGGAGCACAAACCTTCGGCTGCGACGTGGCTGTTCCATAGACTCGAGTGCACCATTTACAATGGCACAACAATGCTACGCTGGTAGTTAAGGCTGTGTTCTGGGATAAAACATTAATCTGAGATGCTGCTTGTCGGTTCATTGTGAAAGATATCACAGGACTAATGGTGCAAATAGGAGGGAAATTCCTGGTGTCTTGGGCAGCATTCCTTCCTGAATCACCGCAACAACTTGTTCATCTCACTTCCTTTTGGTTACACGCAAGATTTTGAAAGGATCACGAAGCACATATTAAGTAATAATAATTGGCCGCACTTAAACGATAATTAATGTGCTGATTCACTGAGACATCGCTTAAGAATGTGCTCAGAAATAGACATTCCTTCTTTCAGAATGAGACTATTAATGGAATTGCAGTGTCAATGATAGTGCTTTCAGTTTCAGATGTTGTTGCATTGTGCCTCCACATCATAACTTCTTCATGTCAGCTGTGGTTCAGTGGGTAAACATTAGCGCCTCTGGGATGGGAAAGTTTGGGTTGAAGCCCAAACTATAGACTTGAGTACAAAACACCCAACTTCAGCGCAGGACTGAGGTACCACTGGGAGCAGAAGCCCTATCTGCCTTGCCGGGTGGATTGTGAAGATCTGTTTTGAAGAAGAATGTGGGTGGGTGGGGGGATTTTCCCCGGTTTCCTGGGTCAGTAATTCCCCTCAACTGACACTGAAACCGATGACCTGATCATTATTGCTTTAGTGTGGCACTTTGCTATGCTCTTAATTGACCAATTACATTGCAACACTCCATTGGAACATTCTGAGGTTACAAAAGGTGCAAGGCAAATCTTTCTTTTCGTTAATTAAGATTTCCCGGTTCAAAACAAAGACCGGGATTTTCCAGTCCCGCCCACCCTCCACCGGGATTGTCCAGTCCCACCAAAGGTCAGTGGATCTTTGACCGGGCTGTCGTATCTTCTGCACCACCAGGGGGCTGGAAAATCCCTGCCTTAAAATCATTGCTAGTAAAAGGATCAGCAAGTTTCTTAATTGTAATTTAGGGAATGGTGACTGTGTGTGATGCCAGGAACAGGATTTTCCAGCCACATGTGCTCCAAGGCTGGAAATTTCCGCCTGAGCTCGATGGACCTTTACGCGGTCGGATGAATTTCCAGCCTCGCCCGCTGCAATTTCCAACCCGTGGCGGGCGAGATGCAACATTTTCAGCTCAGCAGGTGGCACAGTGGTTAACATTGCTGCCTCCCAGTGCCAGGGTCCCAGGTTCAATTCCGGCCTCGGGTCACCGTGTGTGTGGAGTCTGCACATTCTCCCTGTGTCTGTGTGGGTTCCCTCTGGGTCTCCGGTTTCCTCCCACAGTCAGAAGATGTGCGGGTTAGGTTGATTGGCCATGCTAAATTGCCCCCTTGGTGTCCGGGGGACTAGAAGGGTAAATATGTGATGTTATTGGGATAGGACCTGGATGGGATTGTTGTTGGTGCAGGCTTGATGGGCCAAATGGCCTCCTTCCTCACTGTAGATTCTATGATTCTAATGTGAATGCTTAAAATTGAGGAAGTTTGAGATTGTGGGGAATAAACTAGTCTTTCAGTTTGAAACTCCACAGCTCGGGAACGAGATACTGACTGTGGAAAGAGTGCAGCTCAGTTTCACAAGAAAGGTATGGGGGCTTGAAACTTACAGGATACTGTGAGACCTGGATAGAGTGGAGAGGATGTTTCCACTGGTAGGAAAAACTAGAACCAGAGGGCACAACCTCAGGCTAAAGTGACGATCCTTTAAAACAGAGATGAGAAGGAATTTCTTCAGCCAGAGGGTGGTGAATCTGAAACTCTTTGCCATAGAAGGCTGTGGAGGCCAGATCATTGAGTGTCTTTAAGACCGAGATAGATCGGTTCTTGATTAATAAGGGGATCAAGGGAAAAGGCAGGAGAATGGGGATGAGAAAAATATCAGCCCTGATTGAATGGTGGAGCAGACTCGATGGGCCGAGTGGCCTAATTCTGCCCCTATGTCTTATGGTCTTATGGCTTAAATTTTGAGGGCAGGTTGAATAGAGCAGCCTAGTGTTCCCTCCGGTATAGAGGAGTAATGGGACAATGTAATCAAAGGGTTTAAGATGGTTCAAGGAAGATAGATCAAGAGGAACTATTTCTGGGAGGAAATCAGAATGGGAAAGTGTAACCTTTAAAAGTAGAGCAAGGCCAATTTGAGGTGATGTCAGGAAAGACTTTTTCACACAGAGCAGTGGAACTCCGGAACATTCTGCCCAACAAGGTTGTGGACTCTTGGGGTCAATAAGAGTTTTCAGAATGGAGATTGTTATATTTTTAGTGGGTGCGGTTATGGAGAGATCACTGACAAAGCAGAACTATGGCGTTGAAGTGCAGAACAGGCACAAAGGGCTGAATGGCCTCCTCTTGTTCTTTTGGGTTAGAGTGGGTGGTGGTGGCGCAATGAGTTCTTGATTTCTGCTGGGATGCAGGGAGGGAGAGAGCGGGGGCGTGGGGAGGGAGGGTGCAGGGGGCGGGGTGCAGGGAGGGAGAGAGTGGGGGCGTGGGGAGGGAGGGTGCAGGGGGCGGGGTGCAGGGAGGGAGAGAGCGGGGGCGTGGGGAGGGAGGGTGCAGGGGGCGGGGTGCAGGGAGGGAGAGAGTGGGGGCGTGGGGAGGGAGGGTGCAGGGGGCGGGGTGCAGGGAGGGAGAGAGTGGGGGCGTGGGGAGGGAGGGTGCAGGGGGCGGGGTGCAGGGAGGGAGAGAGCGGGGGCGTGGGGAGGGAGGGTGCAGGGGGCGGGGTGCAGGGAGGGAGAGAGCGGGGGCGTGGGGAGGGAGGGTGCAGGGGGCGGGGTGCAGGGAGGGAGAGAGCGGGGGCGTGGGGAGGGAGGGTGCAGGGGGCGGGGTGCAGGGAGGGAGAGAGTGGGGGCGTGGGGAGGGAGGGTGCAGGGGGCGGGGTGCAGGGAGGGAGAGAGTGGGTGTGAGGGAGGGAGGGTGCAGGGTGCAGGGAGGGAGAGAGCGGGGGTGAGGGAGGGTGCAGGGGGCAGGGTGCAGGGAGGGTGTGGGGGCGTGGGGAGGGAGGGTGCAGGGGGCAGGGTGCAGGGAGGGTGTGGGGGTGAGGGAGGGAGGGTGCAGGGGGCGGGGTGCAGGGAGGGAGAGAGCGGGGGTGAGGGAGGGAGGGTGCAGGGGGCGGGGTGCAGGGAGGGTGTGGGGGTGAGGGAGGGAGGGTGCGGGGGTGGGGTGTGGGGAGGGAGGGTGCAGGAAGCGGTGGCATGGGGAGGCAGGGTGCGGGGATTGGGGGAGCGGGTGGGAGGGAGGGTACAGGTGGGGGCAGGGTGGTGGTGAAGTATGTCAGAGAGATTTTTGGAACCCAGAGAGGAGAAAGAAAGTTAAATTAGAGAAGTATTAACTGATAAGATTGGGAGCAGCTGGAGAAACATGTGGTTAGAGGCACAGCATTATCGAACACGCAGGTGGGGAAACCTCTTTAAATAACAACTTCAAAATTTATTTATTAGTGTCACAAGTAGGCTCACATTAACACTGAAATGAAGTTTCTGTGAAAACCCCCCTCGTCGCCACACTCCGGGCTAAATTCTCCCTCAGCGTACCCGGACAGGAGCGGCGCCTGTTTGGATTCACTGAGGGAGAATTTAGTATGGCCAAAGCACCTAACCAGCACATCTTTGGGAGTGTGGAGGAAACCGGAGCACCTGGAGGAAACCCAGGCAGACATGGGGAGAACGTGCTGACTCTGCATAGTGATCCAAGCTGGGAATCGCACTGTGAGGCAGCAGTGTGTGCCACCGTGCTCCCTCATAACTTGTACTGTGAAAGGTCTCGCTACATATTACATAGCAGTGTACGGTCCAGATCTGTCAGGTACATTGCTTTGCAGTAACTTGCATGAACGCCTTTAGTGTAGCAGCAGATTCCAAAGTGCTTTAAAGGAGTGGAATCAAACAGAAACCAAGGACAGAGAGATAGGACGGATCAGCAGAAACTTGGTCAAAAAGGTAGATTTTGAAGAGTGTCTCAATGTAGAAGGATGCTGACTAACTGAACCCTGGGCTCAGTAACAGCGATGTGGAGATGCCAGTGTTGGACTGGGGTAAACGCAATAAGAAGTCTCAAAACACCAGGTTTAAGTCCAACCAGTTTATTTGATAGTAAAGTGGGATTTCTGTGAACTGTGACTTTCTATACCCTTCTCTGATCAGAACCTTCCACACACCTGGCGAAGGAACACCGTTTCCGAAAGCTTGTGGGATCACTGTCAAATAAACTGGTTGGGCTTTAACCTGGTGTTGTGAGACTTCCCAGTAACAATATCATTGTCACTGGCCAGTAACACAACACTACAACAGCATTACTTGTGAATTTTTTTTACTGCGATATGGTAGCTCCAAACGGAAGAGTGAAAAGACTGGAGGAATTGTGCAATTTCCCATCCATGAGGCCCAAGAAAGGGAACCTTGATAGTTGTGTAACCAAAAAATGAGAACTGTATGAAGTGAATGGAGAGAGATGCAGGTTTTTTTAATTCATTTGTGAGGCCGCACCTGCGCAAGGATATTTTGGCCCTGGAGGGAGTGCAGAGGAGGTTTACTAGGCTGATACCGGAGTTGAGGGGATTGAGCTATGAGGAGAGGCTGAATAAACTAGGCTTGTACTCGTTAGAGTTTAGAAGAATGAGGGGAGATCTCATTGAGACGTATAAGATGATGAATGGGATGGATAGGATAGAGGTGGAGAGACTCTTCCCGCTCAAAAAAGACAGTAGGACTAGGGGGCACAGCCTCAAGATAAGGGGGAGGCGGTTTAGAACGGAGTTGAGGAGGAACTTCTTCACTCAAAGGGTGGTGAATCTCTGGAATTCTCTGCCCATTGAAGTGGTGGAGGCTGCCTCGCTAAATATTTTTAAGAAGCGGGTTGATGGGTTCTTGATAAGAGAGGGGATTAAGGGTTATGGGGAGAGGGTGGGAAAGTGGAACTGAGCCACGACAGATCAGCCATGATCTTATTGAATGGCGGGGCAGGCTCGAAGGGCTAGATGGCCTACTCCTGCTCCTATTTCTTATGTTCTTATGCTTGCCTCTCCCTAGTGGCCTTTGAGAAGGTGGTGGTGAATGGGTTGCTGGGCCATTTCAGAGGGCAGTTAAGAGTCAACCATGATGCTGTGGTTCTAGAGTCACAATGACACAGTGGTTAGCACTATTACCTCATAGCACCAAGGACCCAGGTTTGATTCCCGGCTTGGGTCACTGTCTGTGCGGAGTTTGCACATTCTCTGCATGGATTTCTTCCGGGTGCTTTGATTTCCCCCCATAGTCCAAAGTTGGGTGGATTGGCCATGCTAAATTGGCCATTGGTGTTGAGGGGGACCAGCTAGGGTAAATGTACGGGGTTATGGGGATAGGGCCTGGGTGGGATTTTGGTCAGTGCAGACTCAATGGGCCGAATGGCTTCCTCCTGCACTGTAGAGATTCTATGGAGTCACATGTAGGCCAGATCAGACAAGAACAGCAGATTTCATTCCCTAAAGGACATTAGTGTTCCAGATGGGGTTTTCCAACAATTGACAATGGTTTCATGGTCATCAGTAGATTTTAAATTCCAGGGAGGGACACAAGGTGCAGGTGGAAGAAACTCAAATGAAGAAAAGCTCAAATTTGCACATGGGTTTTGACAATCCCAGGATACCTCAAAGCGCTTTCCAGCCAATTTCAAATGTGGTCATTGTTGCAGTTTAAGAAAGATGGCTGCCAATTTCTTCATAATCATAGAACCCTACAGTGCAGAAAGAGGCCATTCAGCCCATCAAGTCTGCACTGACCACAATCCCACCCAGGCCCTACCATCATATCCCTACATATTTTACCCATCAATCCCTCCAACCTACACATCTCAGGACACTGAGGGGCAATTTTAGCATGGCCAGTCAACCTAACCCACACATCTTTGGACTGTGGGAGGAAATCGGGGCACCCGGAGGAAACCCACGCAGACACGAGGGGAATGTGCAAACGCCACACAGATGGCGACTCGAACCAGGAATTGAACCTGAGTCCCTGGAGCTGTGAAGCAGCGGTGCTAACCACTGTGCTACCGTGCCACCCGAGCTGCTGCGATCAGGAACTCACTACTGGAAAGATCACTT
The DNA here is from genome assembly GCF_965287045.1 of Carcharhinus amblyrhynchos. NCBI lineage: Eukaryota > Metazoa > Chordata > Chondrichthyes > Carcharhiniformes > Carcharhinidae > Carcharhinus > Carcharhinus amblyrhynchos. The sequence continues at coordinate 10,175,662 of NC_137336.1, read as the reverse complement.
GTTGTTCAGTGATGATCGAGGGATAAATATTGGCTGGGACATTGGGGAGATCTCCCTTCTTCTCTTCGAAATGGCATCTTTTATGGCCACACAATGTGGGGCTTTGGATTGATAGCCAATCTGAGAGATGTTACCCCTGGCAGTGCAAAGGGAAAGTGGGTTTGGTTAATACATTTTCCAAGTAGAAAGAAAATGAAGAAGGATAAAATTATGCCAACATATTACTAAAGGTAGAGACATAAGGCAGATAGTAGTTAAGTGAATCCCTTAAAATCATCGAATTATGCAGTAGAGATCAAAGCTATTCCGCCCCATGTGCCTATACTAGCTCCTTGAAGGTATTATCCAGTTACTCCCACACTTGTGTTGGTTACCCATAGCATGTGAGCAGTTTTGAACAGTGCCACAGATAAGGTGTCGCAAAAAGCATTATTGTTTGAGAAATAGCTCAATAGGGGTGGCACGATGGCACAGTGGTTAGCACTGCAGCCTCACAGTGCCAGGAACCCAGGTTTGGTTCCCGTCTTGGGTCACTGTTTGTGTGGAGTTTGCATGTTCTCCCCATGTCTGCTCGGGTTTCCTCCGGGTGCTCTGTTTTCCTCCCACACTCCAAAGATGTGCTGGCTAGGTGGATCGACCAGGGTAAAATTCTCCCTCAGTGCACCCAAACAGGTGCGGTGACAAGTAACTTCATTGCAGTGTTAACATAAGCTGACTTGTGACACTACTAAACTTTAATAGCTCTCAGGGTTGGGACACTGGGGGCACGGGTAAGAGCGGTTATTCTTCTATCTCCTGATATTGCCCTCCCAGCTGATCCCAGCAGCAATGTGGCGACTTCACTCTGGGTGGTGAGAATTGCCTGCAGCGAGTGCCGCAGAGTGGGGTTGACAGTGAGGTGCCAGGATGAGGTTGGGGTGGGTCAGAGTTCCCACGCTGGGTCCAAGGAGGCCAGACAGAGAGGCAGGGCCAATAGAACATCTCTGTTCCCTTCCTGGGTGAGGTCTGTGGGTCCGTGGTTCCTGGCTCAACCATCAGTCAGTCTGTCATTCCCCAACTGCCAACCTGGACTGCCCCCCATGTCCAACTCATCCCTGTCAGTCCCTCATTCTGCTCCCTCTGCTTTGAGTAAAATTTAACAAATACTTCTGTTCCATTGCAAACTCTGTGTGAGATGAGGTGACTGAAATGGAATGAATGACCTGCAAGTGGAATCCAGAAATGACTTTTAGCCCGTCCTATCTCTTTCAGTTTTGGGTTTTCTGTCTACCTCCCATCTTTTTATGCTCTCTCTCCTCTTCCTCCCCACTCCCTCTCTCACACTTTACTTCCCCCTCAACCACTCTCAGCCCATTGTACCCTCATCACGGACCCACTTCCTCTCATTGGCTTTCTGCAATGCTCCTCTTCATTCTCTAGCCTTTTCATTGTTGCTTGACATCCAGGCAGGCTTATCATCCGAGCTGTCAATGCCAAGGACCATGGGGCATTGCATTGCACCTATGACGGACACCAAGTAATTCAGATATCTCCCTATTGCTAAAAACATTGCTGGGGCAAGGTTGCAAGAAGTAACGGGGAGCCACAGGCTGAATAGTTAAAGTAAGAACCAGTTGAAGAAAATCAGTCAAGTTCGCAATGAGTTGATGAGTAAATTGGATCTGGGAATTCACCATTGTATGACTGATGGGAGCCACTGAGTGATTTGTGAGATTGTTTGCACGAACTCCACCCTTTTACAGCCTGAGGCATCGTCTCGATTATTTCCTATTCTACAGTGTGTTAATTATTCATGAGGCGACTGGGACTGAGTGTGCTGGCCTTTAGGAATATATTAATATTGGTGAAGGTAGCAACAGACATTCTTGCGCTGCACTGCCGGTGTATTGGGAAGTGGAAGGGCTTAGAGCAATCAGAGGTGGTCACCTGGAAGAATTGGGCTGGAGATTCCCACCGGAGACAATTAGGATGGAAATTGTTAAACAGTTTTGCTCGGTAATACAGAACTTGAATATTGCTGAAAAAAGAGACGCGTTGCTGAAACTTTTCATCTCGCACTCATCAGGACAAATGCAAATTTCAAACAATTGCAACAATTTATACTACACGAGAAAAAGGTGCTTATTAGTTGGCAAGTTGATCCGGATTGGCTGAAGCGTTGCCATGGAGAAAGGAATAGGCTCCCCACACTCCTGGTTAATTCCAAAGAGTTGATGTGGAGATGCCAGCATTGGACTGGGGTAAATAGAGTAATAAGTCTCACAACACCAGGTTAAAATCTAACAGGTTTATTTGGTAGCAAATGCCGCTTTTCATTGCAGTGTGAATGTAAGCCTACTTGTGACTAATAAATAAACTTAACTTTAACTTTAAAGTGTTGGGTTTGAGCCTATTCTAGAGACCTGAGCACAAAATCGAGACATTGCGATACTTCTGGGCAGCACTGAAGGAGTCCTGTGCCATCAGAGGTGCCATCCTTTATATGAGACATTAAACCAAAGCCTTTTCAGATCCCATGGTGACTATTCAAAGAAGATCTGGAAGGTTCTGCACCATGTTCTGGTCTATCGTCATCCCTTAGTCAACACTGAATTTCAGATTATCTGGCCGTTCACTTTGTCAAAGGGAGTTGGCTGTGGGCATGTTGTTGTAATATTGAACGACTGTTCAGCAACACTTCTTTGCTTGTAAGAGGAGTGACCTACGGTTGTGAAATGTTTGGTAGAATTCTACCTGGATTGCATGGCTCAGTTACACTCTCAACTGCTCCACTGGGGCAGCTTGTCAAATTGAAAGGAAAGAGTTGAATTAGATACATGTCTGGAGAATGAAAGGTTTAAATGTCTCGCCCCTAAAGTATTTTCATCCTCTGCGATGTGCTTATATGCTAATGGCCTCTCCTTCTCTCCAATGCAGCTTATTTTACGCTTCAAGTGATCTATGCAAGAAGAAAATTCCACGTTTCGCCCCCCGCAGTCAGTGGTAATGAAGACTTTGAGAGAGTGTACAGAGCACAGTAAGGGAGCCACATCTCCGTTCTCATTCAGACCTATCATTAGGGAACCTGGTGCCAGCGCCAAGGTGTGAGGGTGACGGTGCAGTGGGCAGGGTGAACCTGGATCCCTGGCACTATGAGGCAGCGGTGCTAATCATGGTGCCACTGTGCCACCCTAGTTCTCGGACTGCTGCAGTTTTGGGTGGTAACCTTTTCACACAAGGGCTCGTGCAAATCAGAACCCTCTTCTCAAAAGGCTGTTGAGGATGGGGGTTGGGGGGGGTGCAATTGAAGGTTACGATTCAAAGTCTGGTATTTCCCTCCCCCTACCCCAGCAAGTATCCCCACAGCAAAAGCAGCTCGTCATTGGCTGCCACTGGGATCTTCTGGTTCCACCAAAGCCTACAGTGTTTTGCTTCACCTGTCCCATTGCTGCAGTGGGGGGGGGGAGGGGGGGGGGGGTGAGGGGAGGGGGTGAGGGAAAGGGGGAGGAAAGGGGGGAAAGGGGAGTGGGAGAAGGAAGGGGACGGGGAGGGGAGGGGGATGAGGAGAAGGGGATGGGGGATGCTGGGGGGGGATGGTGGGGGGGGGTCACCTTCCACCAGGTCTGGAAGATCTCGCCTGTGGGAAGGGCCAGATGATTCCCCTCGAAGGCGGATAGAGTTTTATTAGCTAAGGGTATTAAGCATTGTGGAACCAAGGCATGTACAAGGTTAGCCACAGTCTGACTCAAGGGGCTGAATGGTCTCCACCATATTCCTAGCTTATTTTCCAACTATGGTTTGAACTGCTGTACAGTTCCCAGTACATTGTCACACAGTTATCATTTATCTAAACCCAGCACAACATTTTCTGCATTATTTAAATTTAAATCTGTCTGTCCGTCCCCTTGTCATTTCTGTTGTTCCCTCACCCCTCCCTCGTCCCGGTCCCCCCTCCCTCATTCCATCCCCTCTCCCTCATTCCATCCCTCCTCCCTTGTCCCGTCCCGTCTCCCTCATCCCATCCCTCATTTCCTCCCTTGTTCTCTCTCTCACTCCCCCGTCTCTCTCATTCCCCCTCTCTCCCACTCCCCCTCTCTCTCATTCTCCTTCTCTCTCATTCCCCCCCTCTCTCAATTCCCCTCTCTCTCAATTCCCCTCTCTCCCACTCCCCCTCTCTCTCATTCCACCTCTCTCTCTCCCTCTCTCTCATTCCCCCTCTCTCTCATTCCCCTCTCTCTCATTCCCCTCTCTCTCATTCCCCTCTCTCTCATTCCCCCCTCTCTCATTCCCCTCTCTCTCATTCCCCTCTCTCTCATTCCCCCCTCTCTCATTCCCCCTCTCTCTCATTCCCCCTCTCTCATTCCCCCCCTATCATTCGCCTTCTCTTTCACTCCCCTCTCTCTCATTCCCCTTCTCTCTAATTCCTTTTTCATTCCCCTTCTCTCTCATTCCCCCCTCTCTCAAACCCCCTCTCTCTCATTCCCCTCTATCTCATTCCCCCTCTCTCTCATTCTCCCTCTCTCTCATTCCCCCCTCTATCATTCCCCTTCTCTTTCATTCCCCTCTCTCTCATTCCCCCCCTCTCTCATTCCCCTCTCTCTCATTCCCCTCTCTCTCATTCCCCCTCTCTCATTCCCCCTCTCTCTCATTCCCCCTCTCTCATTCCCCCCCTATCATTCGCCTTCTCTTTCACTCCCCTCTCTCTCATTCCCCTTCTCTCTAATTCCTTTTTCATTCCCCTTCTCTCTCATTCCCCCCTCTCTCAAACCCCCTCTCTCTCATTCCCCTCTATCTCATTCCCCCTCTCTCTCATTCTCCCTCTCTCTCATTCCCCCCTCTATCATTCCCCTTCTCTTTCATTCCCCTCTCTCTCATTCCCCTTCTCTCTAATTCCTTTTTCATTCCCCCTCTCTCTCTTTCCCCCTCTCTTTCATTCCTCCTCTCTCTCATTCCCCCTCTCTTTCATTCCCCTTCTCTCTCATTCCCCTTCTCTCTCATTCCCCCTCTCGTTTCCCCCCTCCCTCATTCTCCATCTCTCCATATCTCTTGTCTCCCTCCCTCTCTCTCTCTCTCTTTCTTGCTCTCTCTCTCACTTTCCCTCTTTCTTGGTCCCTCTCTTTCTGTCCGTCTTTCTTCTTTCCTCTCTCCTTCTCACGCTCTCTCACCTTCCCCCTCTCTCTTTCAGTCAAATAATCCCTTTGACATTTGCTACCTCACCCCACACACTCACTGGACAGTCTGAGGAGATTGTGAAGGGAAAGAGTTGGAAGTCAGTATGATGACAACACAACAGCTGAATCCCACAGCTTGCAAACCAATAAACGTGTTCTCCTTCTCATTTTCTCTGAAAGTCTTAATTCCTCGGAGTATTACCCATTGTTCGTGAGTATGCTGTGGATTGCTGGTGTGTTCTTCAGTCAGGGTAAGAGAACTAAATCATTGTCCTCTCTGGTTTAATTTTCCCTTGTCTCCGCTCTCTTTATTAAATTCACTGCCATCTGTGTCTGGCCTACTTGATATAAAGAATGCAATTAATAGTTTATAATAATTAATATTAATAGTTATTAAAATTAAACAATTTAAGTAACATTGCAGTGTAGAACCTAGTGCTAAAGAGTAATTTTGAAGACATCATTTGAAGGGGTTACAACAAACATCAACAGCATTTATATAGCGACGGAGGAACAGGCAGGGACCATTCAGTCCCTTCTGCCATTCAGTTAGATCATGGTAAGAAGTCTCACAGCCCCGGATTAAAGTCCAATAGGTTTATTTGGAATCACGAGCTTTCGGAGCGCTGCACCTTCATTAGCTGAGTCAGTGATGAAGGAGCAGTAGTCTGAAAGCCCATGATTCCAAATAAACCTGTTAGACTTTAACCTGGTGTTGTGAGACTTCTTACTGTCCCACCCCAATCCAAACGCCGGCACCTCCACATCACAGTTAGATTATGGCTGATCTGTTTCTCAGTTTGCCTCTATCCCAAGATAAAAGCAAAGTACTACGGATACTGGAATCTGAAACAAAAACAGAAAATGCTGGAAAATCTCAGCAGGTCTGACAGCACCTGTTGGGAGAGAGAATCGAGCCAATGTTTCGAGTCTGGATGACCCTTGTCTCTGTCTCTGAAACATCCTGATGAATATTCCATTGGTTGTACGGTGGCAGGTGATTAGTATTTTAAACCTAAACTTTAAACCTTGAAATTAGTGTGGGATTGTGTCATTTCCCTCCCATAGTTTAGGTTATGGTGGATTGAAAGTAGGTCCAAGCATTTGGAATCAGCTTCCGTCACCTCTTCAGGTAGAATGTTCCAGATCCAAAAGATCTTGAGTGAAAATGTGTCTCATCTCCCCTCCAGATCTTTTGTCAATGATTTAAAATATTTGAACCCATGGTCACTGACCCCCTCGCTGGAGGGAATAGGTTTTTTTTCTGTAAAAAGCTTTCTTATGATCTTCTAAGTCTCTACTGGATCAGCTTGGAACCATTTTTGCTCCAATGATAACAGTTTGAATTTTTCCAACTTCTCCCCACTCTCCCAGTCATTCCCAGACTTCATTCTTCCAGTCATTCCCAGATCCCACTCTCCCAGTCATTCCCAGATCCCACTCTCCCAGTCATTCCCAGATCCCACTCTCCCAGTCATTCCCAGATCCCACTCTCCCAGTCATTCCCAGACCTCATTCTTCCAGTCATTCCCAGACCTCATTCTTCCAGTCATTCCCAGACACCACTCTCCCAGTCTTTCCCAGACATTCTTCCAGTCATTCCCAGATCCCACTCTCCCAGTCATTCCCAGACCTCATCCTTCCAGTCATTCCAAGACCCCATTCTTCTAAATGTGACAGTGTTTCGTTGGGGTCCTTGTGAACACTAACCCTTTTGGTTTCTTTCCATACAGCCCTGGCAGTGTGCATTGGAATCCTGTACTTGTACAGCAGGTACAAGTATTTCAAAGGGTATTCTGAATCTGCACTAAAAAGGTAAGACTAAGCTTTTCTCACTAAGGCAGCAACTTGCATCATGCTTGGGCTTCTCATGGCAATGGTTCCATAAGTCAATAGGAAAACAAACCACCTGTCACGTGCCCTGTCATTCAGTACTGTGCCAGAATTTTATAAATCACTGGGGGACTGGGAGCAATGGGGAGAATGGGGTCTGGGAATGACTGGGAGAGTGGAGTCTGGGAATGACTGGGAGAGTGGGATCTGGGAATATCTGGGAGAGTGGGATCTGGGAATGACTGGGAGAGTGGGATCTGGGAATATCTGGGAGAGTGGGATCTGGGAATGACTGGGAGAGTGGGGAGAAGTTGGAAAAATTCAAACTGTTATCATTGGAACAAAAATGGTTCCAAGGTGATCCAGTACAGACTTAGAAGATCATTATCATAGAACCCTACAGTGCAGAAAGAGGCCCTTCGGCCCATCGAGTCTGCACTAAACACAATCCCACCCAGGTCCTACCCCCATATCCCTACATATTATACCCACTAATCCCTCTAACCTACACATCTCTGGACACAAAGGGGCAATTTCTTAGCATGGCCAATTGACCTAACCCGCACATCTTTGGACTGTGGGAGGAAACCAGAGTACCCGGAGGAAACCCGCACAGACATGAGGAGAATGTGCAAACTCCACACAGACAGTGACCCAAGCCGGGAATCGAACCCAGGACCCTGGAGCTGTGAAGCAGCAGTGCTAACCACTGTGCTACCGCACCGCCCACTTTTTACAGAAAAAAACCTACTCTGTCTAGCGAGGGGGTCAGTGACCGTGGGTTCAAAGATTTTAAATCATTGACAAAAGATCTGGAGGGGAGATGAGACACATTTTCACTCAGGACCTTTTGGACCTGGAACATTCTACCTGAAGAGTTGATGGAAGCTGATTCCAGACTAATTTTGAGAGGGAGCTGGACAAGAGCAGCATAGGAACATCACCATCTGGTGGTTCCCCTCCAAGTCACTCACCTTTCCGAGTTGCTGTTCCTTCACTGTGCTGCCGGCAAAGCCCACATCCCATGGATGAATAAAATAAAAATTGGGGATGGACACTAAATGCAGGCCCTGTCAGCTAAGCCCACGCCCCAAGCATGAGTAACAAGAAAAGTTGAGGTTCACTAATATTCTTCCCGAGGTAATGGCAGTGTCAGCTGCGATTAGTGGGTTGCATTTGCTCCTTTTGAGTAAGGGCAAATGATCCAATGGGGAGATGAGAATTTTTACACAAGAGTTGTTATGGTCTACAATGTGGAGCAGAGTTAATTCAACTTCTGGAAAGGAATTTGAATAAATACTTGAAAAAGTAAAATTTTTCTTGCTATGGAGGGGAAAAGCATGGACTGTTGGATTAATTGGGTAGCTCTTTCAAAGAGCTAGAACAGGCATAATGGGCCAAATGGCCTAGAGCCTAGGCAGTTCATAGTGAAAAGCCAACATCATTTATATTTTGTTTTCCTGTTATATTTCAGGCACTTCCTGTTTTCTGTTTGCTTGACTGATGACAAATTTGTCTTTTCCTCTCAGGTTGCGCCCGATGTACTTTGGTGCCACTATGCTCTGGATTCTGATTGGTTTAGCTTCCCTCGGAGTCCTGAACCAGTTGTGCTCTCAGTATCTCGGTTATAATCCAATTACTGCCACGAGAAGCTATGTTGAACTGTGAACAGTTTCTGCCTGGTGGCATGCTTCCGTCTTAAGGTGTTGCCAATCAGAAGATTATTTAAAGCGATTACCAAACATAAATATATATGTCTCATTTTTTAAAAATCCAATTTTCCTTTTGATTGAACTGCTGAGGCCAGTTTCTCCAAGTATTAATGTGGTGTTTTAATGGATGCCTTTGGGCATTGACCCCAATTTCAAAGTGTGTTTTCATGAGTCAGATACAATTCCCTCGGAACTGTCCATCTGAAATCAGAAGCTTTAATTGCTAAGTATCTGCAGCAAAACAGACAAACTGTTCAGAACAGTCTCCCCTACCTCACTTCACCTCATCTGATCCATGGATCCTATTTCATGTGTTTATCTAACTTCTCCTCGAATGCCCCTGTACATACATCTCAACTGCTCCCCATGGTGGACAGTTTTGAATACTCCCGCAAGTCGAAATGTAAGTGTGGCACAGTGGTTGGCACTGCTGCCTCACAGTGCCAGGGACCTGGGTTCGATTCTGGCCTTGGGTCACTGTCTGTGTAGAGTCTGCTCATTTTTCCTGTATCTACATGGGTTTTCTCCGGGTGCTCTGGTTTCCTCCCACAGTTCAAAGATGTGTGAGTTAGGTTGATTGGCCATGCTGCATTACCTCTTAGTGTCGGGGGATTAGTCGGGTTATGGGGATAGGGCCTGGGTGGGATTGTTCTCAGTGCAGGTTCGATGGGCCTCCTTCTATACTGTAGGGATTCTAGGATTCTTCTATGCTCTTCTCTACAGGTACCTTATCAACCCTATGATAATCATTAAAGACCTCTACCAGGTCACCCTCAGCCTTCTCTGTCTACACATTAACATGCAGATATTTAGAAGCTTTAATATTGTAAAATATTTCAAGAAACAAAACTTAACATCAAGTCACATAAAGAAATATGAGAACAAGCCATCAGAGGCTTGATAAGAGGTAGCTTTTAAGAACTAAACTAAAGTTGAGGGGGTAGATTGGTGGAGGGTGGAGTGGTTTGCAGCTGAAATTCTAAAGTTATGGGGCAAGGCTGCACAAGAGGTCAGCGTTGGAGGAGTGCAGATATCTTGGATATTTATAGAGCTGGAGGAAGTTACAGAGCTAAGGAGAACTTGAGGTTGTGGGAAAGGTTGATAACAAGAATGAACAACTTGAGGCTGAAGTGCAGCTAGACCAGTGTGGGTCAGTGAGCACAAGGAGTGATGTATGATTGGGACTTGGTGTAAATCAGGAACAAGTAGCAGATCTTTGGATGAGCTGAAAGCTTATAGGGGGTAGAGGAAAGGGCCTCAGCCTGCCTGATCTTTCCTGATTGTTGTGACCCTCTTACTTTTAGTGTCACCTTAGTAAATGTTGTTTTGCGCATTCTCCAACACCCCCCCTACCCATCTAATACAATGGAGACTAAATGTGGTCTAACCAACTCTGTATGAGTTGGGCATAACTTGAGATAAAGGCAAAACGCTGCGGACACTGGAATCTGAAACTAAAACAGAAATTGCTGGAAAATCTCAGCAGGTCTGACAGCATCTGTGGAGAGAGAATAGAGTCAACGTTTCAAGTCTGGACAGCCCTTTTGTCAGAGCTCTATTCTCTCTCCACAGATGCTGTCGGACCTGCTGAGATTTTCCAGCATTTTCTGTTTTTTGTTGAGCGTAACTTCTCTGCTTTTCAGTTCCAGGGATTCAAGTGCTGCCTTTACTTATTAACCTGTGTTGTCTCTTTTAGGGATGTGTGCGTCTCTAACCCACTTCCCTCCGTTTCTGTATCCCATGGAGACTGTAATTGGCTGAACAATATGTGGACCTTCTTATTCTTCCTACTAAAATGCAGCATCTGATATTTGTTTCTTTGTATTTTGCCTCTGCGTTAATGCCATCCTTACATCCCCCTGCCCCCAGTTTGGTGTCATCTGCCAATTTTGAAACTGTACTTCCGATATCTGAGTTCAGACTGTTTCTGTGGGTTTGTCGAAACCTTTGTTGCTAGCTTCTGATCCCAGTTGTAACTTATTCCGTCCATGAAGAGTCTTGCTGAGTGATAACTCTGACTCACAGAAGTGTGATACCGTTCATTGTAATGTATAAATACCTGCACATGTAATTAGTCTTGCTTTTTCACGTGGGTTGCCTAAAACTATAAATAAAGTTGAATATCTTGCACAAAGCCCATTCATTTTCACGTGACACGCTGAGTCCGTGAACTCAGGGTTATCACTATTCCAGTAAACAAAGAGGCAAGTGTTTAAATCTCACTGGTAGAAAGAAATAACTTGCATCGATGCTCTCAGAACTTCCAAATGTGCTTCACAGCCAATGATGTACTTTTGATCTGTTCTCTGCTGTTAAAATACGATGCATAGGTCAGAGGGATTAGTGGGGTAAATATGTGGGGTTACAGGGATAGGGCCTGGGTGAGATTGTTGTCAGTGTAGACTCGATGGGCTTGAATGGCCTCATTCTGCACTGTGGGATTCTGCGATTCTGTGAATGGGGGCAGTCAATTTGCATATAGCAAGCCCCCACAAACAGGTGAAGATGAAGAGGTCAATATTTCTGAGTGATGTTGGTTGGAAAATTGGCCCAGGAAGGCAGGGAGAAATCTCTGCTTCAAAATAGTGGCCATGGGATCCTTTGTGTGCACTCGTAAAGGCAGACAGGGTCTCAGTTGGGCAAAGATGGAACCTGTGGCAGAGTAGCACTCCCTCACTACTGCCTAGATTTTGTGCCCCTGACTCAGGATTGAACCTGTAATTTGCTAATTTAGAGGTAAAAATACTATTAACTGAGCCGACAGCACAAGTCAGCAAATGGTATTCTGCTCTAAAGTTTATTTATTAGTCACGAGTAAGCTGACATTAAGACTGAAAATCCTCTAGTTGCCACAATCCGGTGTATGTTTGGGTACACTGAGGGAGAATTTAGTGTGGCCAATGCACCTAATCAGCACATCTTTCAGACCATGGGAGGAAACTGGAACACCCAGAGGAAACGCACACAGACACCATACAGACTCCGCATGGTGACGCAAGCCGGAAATCGAAACCAGGTCCCTGGCGCTGCAAGGCAGCAGTCATAGCCACCGTGCCACCCCTGGCTGAGTTTCGGGCATCCAACAAGCGAAAGTTATGAATATACTGTGAGCCTTGAGATTGGGGAAGCTGGAATCCAGTTCCTCATGGGATGTCAGCTGATGTAACCATTGAAAAAAACAATTCAACAACATTAGAGCTAAGGCAGATGGAAAAGCAAGTTTAACTCTGTCTTAACTTTGACACTTGGGAGGGTTTTAGCATACAGCAAAGGAGGACCCAGGAACTGATCAAGAAAGGGAAAATAGAATATGCATGTAAAGTAACCAAAACATTGAGACAGACTGTAATACTTCTATAATGTTTGATTTGATTTATTATTGTTGGCACATGTATTAACATACAGTCAAAAATATTATTTCTTGAGCGCTATACAGTCATAAGAACATAAGAAATAGGAGCAAGAGTAGGCCATCTAGCCCTTCGAGCCTGCCCCGCCATTCAATAAGGTCATGGCTGATCTGTCGTGGCTCAGTTCCACTTTCCCGCCCTCTGCCCATAACCCTTAATCCCCTCTCTTATCAAAAACCCATCAACCCGCGTCTTAAAAATATTTAGCGAGGCAGCCTCCACCACTTCAACGGGCAGAGAATTCCAGAGATTCACCACCCTTTGAGTGAAGAAGTTCCTCCTCAACTCCGTTCTAAAACGCCCCCCCCTTTATCTTGAGGCTGTGCCCCCTAGACCTACTGTCTTTTTTGAGCGGGAAGAGTCTCTCCACCTCTATCCTATCCATCCCATTCATCATCTTATACGTCTCAATGAGATCTCCCCTCATTCTTCTAAACTCCAACGAGTACAAGCCTAGTTTATTCAGCCTCTCCTCATAGCTCAACCCCCTCAACTCTGGTATCAGCCTAGTAAACCTCGTCTGCACTCCCTCCAAGGCCAAAATATCTTTGCGCAGGTGCGGCGCCCAAAACTGCACACAGTACTCCAGCTGCGGCCTCACCAATGCCCTATACAGCTGCAGCAAAAGCTGAGGCCCCAGCACCGACCCCTGGGGCACTCCGCTAGTCACCATCCGCCAATCCGAATAGCACCCGTTGACCCCCACTCTCTGCCTCCTATTTGACAACCAATCCTCTATCCACGCTAACACCCTACCCCCAACTCCATGTCCCTCGACCTTCTGCAATAACCTCTTGTGAGGTACTTTGTCAAACGCCTTCTGAAAATCCAGAAAGACCACATCCACCGGCTCTCCTCTATCCACTGCCCTAGACACATCCTCATAGAACTCCAGTGAATTTGTCAGACACGACTTCCCTTTAATGAAACTGTGTTGCGTCTGCTCTATCAAGCAATTCCCTTCAAGATGCCTCGCAATTTCCTCCTTAATGACGGATTCTAACATTTTACCTACCACAGACGTTAAACTAACCGGCCTATAATTCCCCGCCTTTTGCCAGGCACCCTTCTTAAACAACGGTGTAACATTAGCCGTTTTCCAATCCTCCGGCACTTCCCCGGAATCCAGCGACGTCTGGAAAATAACCACCAAGGCATCCACTATCACCTCCGCCATTTCTTTCAGAACCCTCGGATGCATTCTATCCGGTCCTGGGGACTTGTCCACAATCAGCGCCCCCCCCCCACCCTTCCAGTCTGTCGAGCACCGCCTCTCTAGTAACAGTAATGTCATTAAGACCCTCCAGTCCTACCACCTTTCCATCACTAACACCCGGCAAATTATTCACGTCCTCCTCCGTGAAGACAGAAACAAAAAAGTTATTCAATACCTTAGCCATATCCCCATCCCCTACCACTAGGTCCCCTTTCTCATCCTCTAAAGGACCAACATTCACCCTAGCCAGCCTCTTCCTTTTTACATATTTATAAAAACTCTTGCTATCCTTTTTTATATTAAGCGCTAGCCCAGCTTCATAGTTTCTCCTACCCTTCTTTATCAACTTCTTTGTCAATCTTTGTTGACATTTAAACCTCTCCCAATCTCTTCTCGCCCACTACTCTTAGCTACTCTAAATTCCTCCGCTTTTAATTTAACACTTTCCTTCACCTCCTTCGTTATCCACGGCTTATTACCTCTCCTCCTACTGTCCTTTTTGACCATCAGAATAAATTTCCGCTGAGCACCAAGAAAGATCTCCTTAAAGATCCTCCACTGCTCCTCAGCAGACCCTCCCTCCAACGCGCTCCCCCAGTCAACATTCGCCAATTCTTCTCTCATCCTACTGTACTCCCCTCTATTCAAACAAAGTACGCGTGTCCAGGAACCCACTTTCTCCTCCTCCATCTGCACCAGAAACTCCACCATATAATGATCACTCTCCCCAAGAGGATCCTTCACCGCAAGGTCCCTAATTCTACCCGCCTCATTACATAGCACGAGATCCAAGATAGCTCGCTCCCTCGTCGGCTCCAACACGCACTGTTCCAGGAAACTATCCCGGCAGCATTCCAAGAACTCCTCCTCGAGCCCACCGCGTCCAACACGGGGCGACCAATCAATATGCAGATTGAAATCCCCCATAACTACGGCCGTCCCATTCCTGCACGCCGCACTTATTTGCGCGTTAACAGCCCGCCCCACCTCCAGATCATTATTCGGGGGCCGAGAGACGACACCCACCAGCATCTTCCTCCCTTTGCTGTTCCTAATCTCCACCCACAACGATTCCACGTTCTGCTCCTTGGCTCCAATATCATCCCTTGCTACCACCTTGATGCTATCCTTAATCAGCAGAGCTATGCCCCCACCTTTTCCCTCCTGCCTATCCTTCCTAGACACTTGATAGCCCTGTACATTCAGCTCCCAGTCCCTGTCACCTTGCAGCCACGTCTCTGTAATGGCCACCAGATCGTATCCATTTGTGTCGATCTGCGCCACCAGCTCATCCACTTTATTCTGAATGCTTCGTGCATTCAGATAAAGCGCTTTCATCCCAGCCTTCACCTGGACCCTATTTGCCGTAACGCCACCAACTATACTCGTGTGTGACTATGACAAATGTGGGTCTATTCTAGTCAGAGTCAGGATAATTAATAATGGGGAATAGAGAAATGGCAGAGAAACTAAATGATAACTTTGTGCCTGCCTTCACTGAGGAAGATACAAGGAATCTCCTAGATATAGAGGGATGAGGAAGAATGTGGAAATGAAGGAAATTAATATAGGTAAGAAGTATTGGAGAAATTAATGGGACTGAAGGTTGATAACTCCCTAGGATCTGATATTCTACATCCCAGAGTGTGGAAAGAGTTAGCTCTGGAGTTAATGGATGCATTGGTGACTATCTTCCAAAATTCTACAGATTCTGGAATGGTTCCTGCAGATCAGAAGATGGTAAATATCGCTCCACTATATTAGAAGGGAGGGAGAGAGAAAACAGAGAACTACCGACCTGTTGGCCTTACATCAGAGGTAGGGAAAATGCTGGAATCTATGATAAAGGATGTGAGAAATGGACAATAATGATCTGATTGGGCACAGCATGGATTCATGAATAGGAGATGGTGCCTGACAAATGTTTGAAAATGTAAATGAATTGATAAAGGAGAGTCAATGGTGGATTATTTGGACTTCCAGAAGGCTTTTGTAGATGTAGAAAGAATGTCTACAGCAATGATTTTACAACAATAATGACAATAGTGGGCGAGAGTTATGCATGCTGGGATTTTTGGTCAACTTATAAATTAAACCCGACACAGGTCATAAAGTTGGTCATGGTCTGGGAGCTGAGATCTGAAGCTTTTGTGATCTGCTCATGCCCACAAAAGGCATGAATCTCATTTCAATAGATTTACATGCATTTTCATCTCACTATCGAGCCCCCCTTGCCCAATCCCCCACGCACATCCCCTCCCCTCCCCCCCTCACGGGATGTTCAAATCACTGGGAGAAGATCACAACAGCGTGGCTTACAATGGATTTGGAAAAAATGGGAATCAGTGGAGGAGATGTTTTCAGGGGCCCTGCAGGTTAAGCATAACCCCAGTGGGGAGGGTGGAGGGGGGAACATGCCTGTCCCCTGCTACAGGTTGGCACTGCCACTTGCGCCAATGTGGCAGTGCCAACCTGTGCCAAGGGACAGTGCAGGGGTGAACGGTCTGGGGAATCCCACACTGGGGGTGTTGAGGTGGGGGGGCATGGAACTGAGGGTTCGAGTTATGTTTGTTGGAGGGAGGAGCCCGTGATGCTTGTGGGGGAAGGGGGAGAGAAGAGAGCCCTAAAACCATTGCTTGTGGGAGAGGGTCTCTCATGTCAGTTGGGTGGGAGGTTGGGGGGGGTAGAACTGGGGGGGGAGGTGGCTTTGTTTTCTGTGCTGTTTGAGGTACCATTTATTAAAGTGCACCCAATCCCTGTGGAGATGACCTCACCGGCTCTATCAGACCCCGTCCCAGAACAATGACAATGTAACCCAGGTCCCTGAATATTTTCCCCTTCTCCTGTGAGGAGGATTAATACGGCTGGGGGGAGTGGGGGGGTGGGGTGGTGCGCGATACTGAGATTGAAATTAGATTCTTGCCTTTTGTGGGCATGAGCAGGAAGCTTCAGATCACAGCTCCCAGACCATGACCAACTTTATGAATTGTATCTGGTTTAATTTGCAAGTTGACCAAAAATCCCAGAGGCTCAAAATCTGGACTAAATTCTTGGTTGGGCAGCTATAGAACTTCATGCTGTCAGAAGCTGACTCTGAAAAAATATTGGAAAATTCCACCCAGAGAAACATAGGAGTAGGAGTAGGCTATTTGGCCCATCAAGCCTGTTCCACCATTCAACATGATCCTCTGATCTTATATCTCAACGCTATACTCCCGCGCTCCCCTTGATGTCTTCACAGTCTAGAAATCTATTTATTTCTTTCTTAAATATATTCGGTAAATTGGCCTTGACTGGCTTCAGTGGTAGACAATTCCAGCAGGGACCATCCATAGTATTCCAGAGTTCCCTGGGGAATTCTCCCAAGCTATTCTCGGAGGTTACACTTTCATTTATCCCATTCTGATTCTGGATTTATACAACACAAGTGCCAGGGAATGTCAATGAGAATTGAAACATCGGCCATTGACATTCAATGACATTACCATCGCTGAATTCCCCATCAGTGATATCTTAAGGGATACCATTGACCAGAAACTGGACTGTCTATACAAATACTATGGCTACAAGCGCAGGTCAGAGGCATGGAATCCTGCTCTGAGTAGCTCACTTGTCTGCCAAAGCCTGTTGATAATTAACAAGTCAAGAGTATGCTGGAATACTCTCCACTTGCCTGAATGAGAGGGACAGCACTCAAGAACTCAACCCTATCCAGGACAAAGCAGCCCACTTTATTGTAACCCTTCCACAAACATTTAATCCCTCCACCACAGATAAGTGGAGGCAGCAGTGTTTACTATCTTCAAGATGAACTCAGGAGAACACCAAAAGTTCTTACGCAGCACATTCCAAACCAACCACTGCTACTATCTAGATGTGATGTGGAGATGTTGGCGTTGGACTGGGTTAAACACAGTAAGAAGTCTGACAACACCAGGTTTAAGTCCAACCGATTTATAGAACATAGAACATTACAGCGCAGTACAGGCCCTTCGACCCACGATGTTGCGCCGACCAATGGAACCAATCTAATGACCCTCTAACCTAAACTATTCCAATTTAGAATAGCAGGTTAGTTGTAAAGACTCGCATTCTAATCAGTAATCTGTAAACTGTCTGTGCTATTATATGCTCTGTCTGAGGCCAGAACTCTCCATTCACCTGATGAAGGGGCAAACTCCGAAAGCTTGTGAGTTTACTATCAAATAAATTGGTTGGACTTTAACCTGGTGTTGTCAGACTTCTTACTATTTAGGTGGACAAGGGCCACAGATGTATAGGAACACCAGCACCTGGAAGTTCCCCTCCAAGTTACTCACCACACTGACTTGGAAATATATCGCTGTTCCTTCACTGTCAATGGGTCAAAATCCTGGAATTCCCTCCTTAACATCACTGTGTCAGGGAGCGCAGCCATTCAAGAAGGCAGCTCACCATCACTTTCTCAACGGCAATTAGGACTGAGCAATAAATTCTAGCCTATTCAACATAGCCTGCACCCTGTAAAATGAATACAAAAGACCACAGTCACTTATTTTGGTTACGTTTCAATACTTTTCAAGTTTACGTACTGGTTACTTTCTTTTGCACACAGATACAGAGGCCCACTATAGATTCTCATCTGAGCTTTAAACTGGGCAGTCTTCCCGTTTTTCACAAGATTCAAACAAAGATGAATCCTCACTCATCTTCCACACAATCAATGGTGAAGTTAATGTTATACAGTGCAGACCTATCGAACTGCAGGTGTATCTGTCATTTACTTCTGCAAACCACACGTGGGTCTAAACTGCAACTAAAAACCTTTTCCGGAAACATCCTGTTAAATTGAAACCAGCGAGGATTCCTAAGCTCCATCCATCTCCATGGTGACTTAGTCCCCTCTCTTCTGTCCTCAAACCAACCTGTAAGTTAATTGTCCTTCATTTTCAATTTTTCCAGTTAAGTTAACCCAACTGCTGTGTTACAGCTGACTCTATTCTGACACTACTAAACAGACATGGGTAACCTTCTGAACTGCCATTTCCTTAGGTCTTTTAGCAATCATTAAAACTTGACAATTTAATACTTTACCTCCACAATGATAATGTTCCTAGGACTAAAACATTACTTTTAAAGTACTAACAGGAAATATGACCTTGATGTTTGCAACAATACTTACTTTTCCAGCATCAATAAGATCTTTTTTTTCTCCATAGGAATATTGTGAGGGAAACTGATGAAAAACACAGCCAGAGTAAACAATTTCCTGGAGTTTTCCCCAGGCAACAAGACTTCTCTAGCAACTTGGATGATGTCAGCAATAATATCAAGTGCCAAAAATGTTCCTGTTTGATCCCAGTGGTTTCTGTAAATCCTAAGCCAGCAATTCTGGTCTTCAAAATAACCAAAGCTATAGCAGCAGTTATAGTAAAACGTTCATGTTCTCACAGTGTAGAAACCCAACTTCTGCTTTATGCTCGACACAAGCCTGCCCCCACCTCACTTCATTCAACCCCATCAACTTAAGAATTTTTTTGTTCATTTGTGGGACATGGGCGTCGCTGGCTGTGGCCAGCATTTCTTGTCCACCCCTAATTGTCTGAAGGCAGTGCTGTGGCTCTGGAGTCAAGTGAAGGCCAGACCAAGTAAGGACATTATCCGTTGAGAAGAGCATTGAGATATTAACAGATCAGAGTGGCTTAACTCCAGAGGTAGCAAATTCTGTGTGAATGATTTGGGGGTGTTAAAGTTATGGGGTCAGGATGCTCAAATTAAGAAAACCCACTCTACTTTCTCAGGAGGTTAAGGGAATATGGCATGTCTGCTACAATTCTCACAAATATTTACAGAAGTACCATCTGCAAATGTAACAATAATAAATCAAATCAAATCAAATGTATTCCCCTGAGTTCAGAAAATTGAGGGTTAGCCTAGTTGCAGTCTTTGAACGAACAAAGGAGCTGATAATACTCTGGGGATGTGGGGTCAAATCCCACCATGGCAGCTGGTGGGACTTAACTTCAATCAATAAAAATCTGGTTTCAATAATGGTGACCGCAAAACTAATGTCAGTTGTTGTAGTAACACATCTGGCCAACTAATGCCTTTTCAGAGAAGGAAATCTGTCATCCTTACTGGTCTGGACTGCACTTGATTTCACACCAAGTGGTTCAACACTAACCACCTTCTGAAATGGACTGGCAAGCCCATCAGTTCAAGGGCAATTAGGGGAAGGTAACAAATGCTGACCTTGCCAATCATCACAACATCCCATGGAAATATTGTTGATCAACTATTCCTCTGCTGATGGGGCTGGGGAAGTCCAACTCAAAAGGAGTAATCTTAAAGTTAGAGCTAAGGCATTCAGGATGCACTTTTTCACACAAAGGGTGATGGAAATCTGGAACTTGCTCCCTAGGCATCAATTGAGATTGGGCAGTATCGAGGAGCATGAATCAAAGGCAGGTCAACGGAGCTGAGATGCCAAATAATTGCAATCCAACTGAACGGTGGAGCAGGAATGAGAAGGGCTGAATGGCCTCTTTCTGTTTCCATGTTCTGTAAATTAGCATTCTGTTTGGCTGCATTGTCAGGAAAGGGAAATCAAACCCCTGGGAATGTGATAGAACATACAAGTTCTTACAAAGGCACAGATTATCATGTTTACTGACCCCAGTACTGCTGAACTTTGTTTTGAATGGAATCCAACAAGCCTGGGAGTGATCCTGAGGAAAACTGGAGTTGGATCACTCAGTTAACTCCTTCACCATGGGGACAAATTTCACCAATTTAAGGGAGAGCGCTCCAGGAAGTTTGGAACTTTAATCAACTATAGCAAACATTCAGCAGGACACTCTGGCACCAGTTTGGATACACTGAGAGAGAATTTAACATGGCCAATGTAACTAGTCTTTGGTGTGTGGGAAGAATCCAGAGCACTTGGAGGGGCTTACGCGCAGTGGGTTGTGCGAGGGCTGCTCTTGGATGTTTCGAGAGTTGTCTAGTGCTTCACGTCGTTAGTGTACGCTTAAACTGGACCAGCTGATGGGCAACATGACGGCTCAGTGACTATCACTGTTAGCTGTGCAGATACATGGATTTGGGCTGGTGTCTGTGGGAGTTTGTGCATTCTCCCCGTGCTTGCATGGGTTTTCTCCGGGTGCTCCGGTTTCCTCCCACACCCCAAAGATGTGCTGTTAGGCTGATTGGTGTAACAAATTGTCCCTAAATTAGTCTCCCCTCAATCTGGTTTCCAATGTGGAGTGCCATAAGCGCAGACAAGGGTCATGGGTGGAAGAGGGGACTCACAATGTTGAAATGGTGGTGCAGGTTCGTTGGGCCGAAGGGCCTGTTTCCCATGCTGTGTTGGTCTTTGTTCTTTGAAACCCATGCAGACACAGGGAGAATGTGCAAACTCCACACAGGCAGTCACAAAATTGAACTCGGGTCACTGGTGCTGCGAGATAAGCAGTGCAAACCATTTTCCCACCGTGTCGCTAGAGTAACATTAAATAACTATGTTAGCAACTATGACAACCTCAGGGCCCCCAAGGAGTCGGTGGGAAATTGAGGAGCAAATATGTAAGGAGATTACAGATAGCTCCAAGAAAAATACAGTGTAATAGTCAGAGATTTTAACTTTCCCAACATTGACTGGGACAGCCATAGTATAAGAGAGTTGGGTGGAGAGAAATTTGTTGAGTGTACGCAGGAAGAATTTCTCATTCAGTATGTGGATGGGCCGGCAAGAGAGGGAGCGAAACCTGACCCCCTCTTGGGAAATAAGGAAGGGCAGCTGACAGAAGTGATAGTGAGAGATCACTTTGGGACCAGTGACCATAATTCCGTTAGTTTTAAGATAGCTATGGAGAATGATAGGTCTGGCCCAAAAGTTAGAATCCTAAGTTGGGGCAAGGCCAATTTTGATGGTATCAGGCAGGAACTTCCAAAAGTTAATTAGGGGAGTCTGTGGGAAGGCAAAGGGATGTCTAGTAAGTGGCAGGCTTTCAAAAGTGTGTTAATCAAGGTTCAGGGTTAGCACATTCCTCTTGGAGTGAAGGGCAAGGCTGGCCAAAATAGGGAACCTTGGATGACTCAAAATATTGAGGTCCTGGTCAAGAAGAGGAAAGAGCCACAAAACATACAAAGGCAGCTGGGATCATGTGAATCCTTTGAAGAGTGTAGGGGGTGTAGGAGTAGAGTTAAGAGAGAAATCAGGAGGGCAAAAAAGGGACACGAGATTGTTTTGGCAGATAAGACAAAGGAGAATCTAAAGAGCTTCTACAAATATATAAAGGGCAAAAGAGTAACAAAGGAGAGAGTAGGGTCTCTTAAGAATCAACAAGGTCATCTATGTGCGGATCCACAAGGGATGGGTGAGATCTTAAATGAATATTTAGAACATAAGAAATAGGAGCAGGAGTAGGTCATCTAGCCCCTCAAGCCTGCCCCGTCATTCAATAAGATCATTCTCCTCATAACCCTTCCTCACCTTCAGTAACAGAAGGATCTTCAGTAGCATTGAAAACAAGGGAAACGCCCAGTTTGCTACCATGTTATTTCTGAGCCGTGGCAATGAACTCACACGCCCATTAGTTCCTGGAAACAAGCTCAGCCGTCACATAGTGTCAGCTTCTGGAGTTTGACAAGAGTCAAAGGAAAGAAAGT
The DNA here is from genome assembly GCF_965287045.1 of Carcharhinus amblyrhynchos. Classification (NCBI taxonomy): domain Eukaryota; kingdom Metazoa; phylum Chordata; class Chondrichthyes; order Carcharhiniformes; family Carcharhinidae; genus Carcharhinus; species Carcharhinus amblyrhynchos. Next base: position 10,153,692 of record NC_137336.1, on the reverse strand, counting down.
TTGCATTCCCGCAGCGTCTTTCACAACCTCTGGCTGTCCCAAAATGCTTCACAGCCAAAGGCATGCTGTTCTGAAGTGTAGCCACTCTCGCAATGTGGGAAGCACGGCAGGATCCCAAAAACAGCTCATGATAAATAACCAGATCATTTGTTTTAAAGTTAATTTATTAGTGTCACAAATAGGCTTACATTCACCCTGCAATGAAGTTACTGTGAAAATCCCCAAGTCGCTACATTCTGGCACCTGTTCAGGTACACTGAGGGAGAATTTAGCACAACCAATTCCCCTAACCAGCACATCCTTGGACTACAGGAGGAAACCAGAACACCTGGAATAAACCCACACAGACATGGGGAGAACATTCAGACTCCACACAAACAGTGACCCAAGCCAGGAATTGAACCCAGGTCCCTGGCGCTGTAAGGCAGCAGTGCTAACCACTGTGCTACACGCTCTTTAGTGTTGCTTTTCCGTAATGTCAAGTTTCCCTCGTGTGATGTCACATTCCCACTCATGTAGCACTACATTCTACACTCTCTCCTTTCCTTCTCTATAAAAGGTATGTTTTGTCTGGTATAGTGTGCAAAAAACAATACTTTTCACTGTACGTTGATACGTGTGACAATAATAAATCAAATCAAATCAAATCAAATGTCTTCCGCACTCATGTCCTCTTTCCTCATGAGTTCTCCCTCATGTTTACTCTATGTCCACTCTTCCTCACATTGTCTCCCTCAGCTTTTCTCCCTCTTTTCTATGTTCTTGTTCGTATTCTTTGACTTTTCTCTCTCTCCCTTGTCCTTTCATGTCCTCTCTCTTACATTCTCTTTCGTCTCTCTTTTTCTCTTGCGTGTTTTTCTTTCCATTCTACTATCTTCCCCTTGACTCCTGAATTTTTTTTAGCAGTTGCAGTATTAATGAGACAGTTGTGTCACTGGGTAACTCTTGTCAAGAGTTTTTGTCAGCTGTCGTTAGACGTAACCAACTTCCTGCTAAAACCTGAAGTGCTAAATAGTAACTGGTATGTGATGTCATGAGGCAGCAATGGTAACACCAGGATAGCTGTGACATCATAAGATGATGTAAGGTATATCTGAAGCAGTAAACTTTATATTTGAATTTCTATTTTGTTTTTTCACTATTTCTTTAGTCTCAAATTTGCCTGTGCGACATGTGCTATCATCAGAACCACAACTCCCTGGAGCAAACTGTCCATAAGTTCCAGAGGAACACACCAGGTAGAAATTTCATTCTGTGTGTGGTGTGAATGAGCAATTTGTGCATGAGAGTGTGTGTGTCAGAGCTTTTGTCAGAGAGTGTGTCAGAAGATGTCAGTGTGTGTCAGAGGGTGTGTCAGTGTGTGTGTCAGAGAGTGTGTGTAAGAGTGTGTGTGTGTAAGAGTGTGTGTCAGAGTGTGTATAAGAATATGTGATAGTCTGTGTGTCAGAGTATGTGTCAGAGTTTGTGTCAGTGTGTTGTGTCAGAGTGTGTGTAATAGTTTGTGTCAGTATGCGTGCCAGAGTCTGTGCCAGAGAGTGTGTGTGTGAGTATGTTTTCACACATGTGCGTGAGTGCATGTGTGAGCGCATTTGTGGGCCTGAATGTGAATGAGTGTGTGTGTGTGTGTGTGAGTGTGACTGTGTGTGTGAGTGTGCATGTGAGTGTGTGTGTGTGTATGTATGTGACTGTGTGTGTGCATGTGAGTGTGTGTGTGAGTGTGTGTTAGTTTGCGTGTGAGTGTGTGCATGTGTGAGTGTGCATGTGAGTGGGTGAGTGAGTGTGTGTCTGTATGCGTGTGTGTGTGTGTGAGTATGTGAGTGTGAGTGTGTGTGAGTGTGAGTGTGTGTGTGTGAGTGTGTGTGTGAGTGTGAATGTGAGTGTGTGCGAGTGAGAATGTGAGTGTGTGAGAGTGTGTGAGAGAGAGTGTGAGTGTGTGTGTGTGAATGTGAGTGTGTGTGTGTGTGAGTGTGAATGTGTGTGTGTGTGAGTGTGTGTGAGTGTGAGAGTAAGTGTAAGTGTGTGTGTGTGTGTGAGTGTGAATGTGAGTGTGTGTGTGTGAGTGTGACCATGTGTGTGAGTGTATGCGAGTGAGAATGTGAGTGTATGTGTGAGTGTGAGAGTGTGTGAGAGTGAGTGTGAGTGTGCGTGAGTGTGCGTGTGTGTGAGTGTGAATGTGACTGTATGAGTGTGCGTGTGTGTGTGTGAGTGTGAATGTGAGTGTGTGAGTGTGTGTGAGTGTGAGTGTGAGAGTGTGTGAGTGTGAGTGTGTGTGAGTGTGAGTGTGAGAGTGTGTGAGTGTGAGTGTGTATGAGTGTGAATGTGAGTGTGTGTAACTGTGTGTGAGTGTGAGTGAGTGTGAGTGTGTGTTTATGAAAGTGAGTGTACCTATGGGCAAAATCTTACCAAAAAAAGTCTAAGAGCTGAAGGAGTGAGAAAATGGGAGAGTTTCAGACCCCTTTTTGTGATGAGAGTGAAATACAATCAAATCATAATCTGCCTCCTTTTTGGACAAAACTGCCATTCTCACCAGTGAAGCTCGCTGGTGAAGCAGGCTGTGGAGCCTACACCATTGTGCAGGCACCCCAATCACCCAGAGAACTGGGAGACCTCCTGCCAACTACCCTCTCCCAGCATCTGCCTCCCACCACCCACCACCCCCCACCGCCACCGGCCCCACCCCACCGCTGTGGATATCCTCACTCTTCCCCAAACAATCGATCCCTGTGCTGAGCTCCCCCCATCCCCGCTGATCACTCCCCCATGCAGTGCTCCCTCTGCTGATCTCCCTCCATGCAGAGCTCCCCTCCTCTGATTGAACCCCCCCCCCAAACAGAACTCCTCCCCCCATCCCGTGCCAATCTCCACCCCTGAAGAGTTTGAAACATTTTTATTGGCTTAGACCGCATAAAGATATTGTTGGATTTTGTGCGAGAGAACCAAATCCAGATGATTCTGAATTTGACTTTCCTCAAATTATAACGGATAATGAGGAGGTTATCAGAAATTGACTAAACTATTGAGGAAAATTAAAATGACCTGAAGGAGTTACTAGAATCACAATGAGAGATATGCGGGAATAAGCTGGGAAGTACTAAAATACTTATGTATAATGTAGTTGTAGAAAATTCTGTTCCAATTGAGCAATATTCATATAGACTTAATCCTCTGAAGATAGCGCAGGTTCAGAAAGAGAAGCTGATGTTTGGTCTGTTTGAAATGCAGCAGCTAAAAGTCTTGATCAAATATGTAAAACTGGTAAGGGCAGAGAAGGACGACAAGGATATGAATCAGGAAAGTGAGCAAGTTCTTGGACAAGACAAGTTGACTGATCTGGAATCTGTTCCTGAGTAGTTGAAATTACCTGAACATATATTGCAGGATTGTCAAAAACAGCTCATCATCTGCGCAGAGGAAAATGTAGATGAATCAACAGTCAGCTGTGATCTCAAATAGGAGATTGAGGAGCAGAAGTATGCTACTACTGCAGACAGAAGAAAAGGACAACAGTGCGAAGTAAGACTGTTTGCTGAAGCTGAACCATCATTCGAAATTAACTGCTGGAATAATGAATCAGTACACAGGCACAGATACCCGGTGAAACAGTACTGTACACAGTTGCTGTTTGGGTGAATTACAATGGTTTTTGCAGTGGTGTAATTACCACGGTGATCTTTGGAACCATGGTTACAGCAGGTTCTGACATCAAGGAAGACAATCTGCTGTGTGACTTTGCCAAGGAGTGTGCAGGAAGTGATGGTGAAGATTTAAAGTGAACAAAGGAATTGGATTGCTTGACAGAAAAACTTAGCCCAGTTAATGAGAAAGGGGACAGAGATAAAGTAGTCTTTCTGGGTGGCCCTAACCACACAGATGTGAAGTTTGAGACAGTGCACAAAGGATCTCTTTGACAAGTCTGCGAGCAGTTCAATCTCATAAGAACATAAGAACTAGGAGCAGGATTGGGTCATGGCTGATCTTTTCATGGACTCAGCTCCACTTACTCACCTGCTCACCATAACCCTTAATTCTTTTACTGTTTAAAAATCTATCTGCTGTTGCCTTAAAAACATTCAACGAGGTAGCCTCAACTGCTTCACTGGGCAGGGAATTCCACAGGTTTACAACCCTTTGTGTGAAGAAGTTCCACCTCAACTCAGTCCTAAATCTGCTTCCCCTTATTGTGAGGCTATGCCCCCTAGTTCCAGTGGAAACAACTTCCCTCCTTCTATCTTATCTATTCCCTTCATACTCTTATATTTTTCTATAAGATCGCCCATCATTCTTTTCCTGGAAAAAGGTTATTGTGTTTTGATATTTTGAGACCCCAAAAATCAAAAGCCCTATTTGGATTCAGCGAAGGAAATTAGAATTCCCATTCAAAGTTTATGCCAGTTTGCATCCAGTATAAAGTTTTCCCCTCCTGCTCCCATCTAACTCTCTAAAGATTACTGGCACTATTTTACCTGTTGAACTGCGGAATTTATTTGTGGAATTCTTTGCCACAGAAGACTGTGGAGGCCAGATCATTGAGTGTCTTTAAGACAGAGGTAGCTAGGTTCTTGATTAATAAGGGGATCAGGCAGGAGAATGGGGATGAGAAAAATATCAGCCATGATTGAATGGCAGAGTAGACTCAGTGGGCTGAGTGGCCTAATTCTGCTCCTATCTCTTATGAGCTTATGTTCTTATGGGGTTTGCATCTTCTCCCCATGTCTGCGTGGGTTTCGTCTGAGTGCTCTGGTTTCCTCCCACAGTGCAAAGATGTGCGGGTTAGGTTGATTGGCCACGCTAAATTGCCATTAGTGTCAGGGGAGTCGCAGGGTAAATACATGGGGTTACGGGGATAGGACCTGGGTTGTTGGTGTAGACTCGATGGGCCGAATGGCCTCATTTTGCACTGTAGGAATTCTGATTCCCATGAAAGAGAAAGCAGCTGAACAATAGCGGCGTATCAAAAGAAAAAGGAATGTTCAATGGTGGAAGAATAAGACTGAAACAGTCTATATTACTGTTATGTTTGTATGTCTATATTTAATAATATTTATATTATATGTAGCAGAATACTAATAGTGTAAAACTAGAAGTTTTGAAAAATTAAGCCATCTTTGTACATTGATGGTTCATTTTTTTAAAAGGGGAGGTGGGATGATACTGTGCCTTTAAGAATTGCATTTATTTCATGTTTCTTGTGCAGGATCGGTTTTAAAAGTCTGTTGTATTGTTGGTGCTGCTTTGTCTGCACATGGCAGCCCTGTTGTTACTACATCTGCATAATTGACCTTAATTGCTAAAATGCTTATTTTAATCTGGACTAATGCAAGGTTGTTATGTTAGTGTTTTCCCCTGGGATTTTGCAGAGTAGGGCTTGATTAGGTTGCTTGACAGTAATATCAGGTGACTGGATAGGACTAGGCTCACAGAGAGAAACCCAGCTCAATTGCTTTTTGGGATCTGTAAAGAGCAGAAATGGCTCTGTGTCTCTCTGAAGTCTGGAGACTAGAATCTGACAGAAACTAGGTTTATTCCACTCAAGTTCTGCTGTTTGAAGATATATTCTTTTCTGGAAACTGCTGTACAGGAGTAAGAAGGCAGATGTCTTTCCATATCTTTCCAGAGGGGTTAAAAGGCAGGAGAATATCTGTTTTTATGATAATTGGTTCTGAAGCAGGATTTATGTTTATGGGGATGTTGCTTACGTTGGAACTATGAGATAGATGGCTGTTAAGAATGATACTTTGTCATGTTTAAGTATTTTAATTGGTAAAATTTATGCTGATTATTTTTGTTATACTCTTAACTGTGTTCTTAAATAAGGTTTGTTTTAATGAAAGCTTCCTAGTGGATCAATCGAATCATACCTGGAGTGAAACACGTAATGTTCACCATAATGCCAAAATCAATAAAACCTAGGGTTTAGGCTAACTTCATCACACACTTTGGAGTTTCTGATCTGGTCCCTAACAGTGTGTATGAAAGTGAGTCTGTATGTACGTATGTTTATGAACGTTTTTTACTCATTCATGGGACATGGGCGTCACTGGATGGCCAGCGTTGATTGCCTATCCCTCGTTGCCCTAGGGTAGTTGAGAGTCAACCACATTGTTGAGGCTCTAGGGTCACACGTAGGCCAGACTGAGTAAGGACAGCAGGTTTCCTTCCTGAAAGGACATTAGTGAACTGAACGGCTTTTTCTGACCATCAACAATGGTTTCGTGGTCATCAGTAGATTCTTAATGCTAATTTTTTTTAATTGAATTCAAATTCCACCATCTGCAGTGGTGGGATTTGAACCCGGGTCCCCAGAATATTAGATAAGTTTCTGGATTAATAGTCAAACGTTAATACCATTAGGCCATTGCATTCCCTTTCAGTGTGAGGAGTGAGGACACAATGCACTCTGTTGTGGAACATTGCCACTGACACTCACATCTGAAATTGCGATGTTTTTTTAAAATTCATTTGTGGGACATGGACATCACTGGCTGACCAGCATTTACTGCCCATCCCTAGTTGCCCTTGTACAGTATTTGAGAGTCAACCACGTTGCTGTGGCTCTGGAGTCACTTATAGGCCAAACCAAGTAAGGACGGCAGATGTCCTTCCCTAAGGGACATTAGTGAGCCGGATGGGTTTTTCCCAACAATTGACGATGATTTCGTGGTCATCAGCAATTCCTAAGTCCAGATATTTTTTATTGAATTCAAATGTCATCATCTGCCATGGCAGGATTTGAATCTGAGTCCCCCAGAACATTAGCTGACTTTTTGGATTAATGATCTAGCGATAATACGACTGGGCCATTGCCTTTCTGTGACTCCCACGTATACCTATACTGGAACCCAAAAAAAAAATTGCATGGTTCAAGAACAGGGTCTTTGTGAAAGTGGTGTTGAGTGTGTCCAAGTAAATGTTTCATTTTGACTATTGTTTCTAGCACTACTGAATGGAACAGTTAGGTCACAACCTTGGCCAGTGCAGTTTCAGTATTAAGAACTTCTTCGAGCAACTCCCGCGACCTTTTAGATCCAAATTTAAGCCGAAGAAGTGTCGCCCTCGCTGTTATGCCCCTGTTACTTCGTTTTACTTATTAGACTACGATCGTAGGGTTGTTGAGCTTGGTTTAGAACATGAGCCTCCTGTTATGAAAGTCGACGGACAGATATTGATGTTTAAGAATGGAAGGTGGGCCTCGCAGTCCTGTTCCGGCCTCTTTCCTTCCAGCCAGACGGATCTGCTGAAGAAACTCAGGGAGAAAAATCAAACGCTTGACGAGCAGAACAATGTCCTGCGACTGAAGTTGGAATTGGCGATGGACATGCTAACTGAGACTACAGCTAACCTGCTGCTATTGGAAGAGGAGGAAGAAGAGAAGGAGGGAAAGGCAGAGGTGAAGAAGGAAGAAGAAGGAGAAGAAGAGGAAGAAGAGCTTGTGGAATCGGAGATGAAAACAGTTCCAAAGAAACCTCTGAAAAAGCCCTCCCGTTATGACCTGGATTCGAGTGACTTTGAATATGCCGAGGAGCTGAAGGTGCCACTTCAGTGGAGCTACAAGTACAACATGTCACCGGCCGAAGAGGAAAGTGAGGTTTTAGATGACTTGAGTTTCTCCAGGAGTGCTCGAGACAAATCCAAACCCAAGGTTTGCCCAATGAAACGTGCGGCGAAAGCGAGGGAGAGAATGCGCTCAAGCGCACGCCAACACTCAAGGGTCAAGTACGCAGTCCCACCTAAAACCAGGTCCTCTCCAAAGGTTTGCAGGCTTGAGTTAGAACCAGAACCAAGCCCCAAGACTCGTCCAAAACGCCGAGTGCAATCCAAACCTAAACCCAAATCACCTGTTAAGCTACAGGATGGAGTTTGACTCATGAAGTAGGGGTCTTGATGGAAGTTTCTGAATGCCCCCTAAAATCCCACTGTGAAAGGTCAGTGTGAATCACCTGCTTTGTGACACTTCCTTTAAGTTGTACGATGACTTGCTGGTGACTGAATAAAGATACATTTACGCAAATGTTTTTCTGGTTTTGCTCCTCTAGTTACTGTGTTTACCCCAGTCCAACGCCGGCATCTCCACATCTTTGCTCCTCTAAGCAGCTCAATCTTTGATGGGTTTTGAAAGTGAGTAGATGGATTTTGTTTGTCCTTTGGGGTTGTCCTCTTCCTGAAAAGTTGGCTGCCATGGGTCTCCACCTTGGTCTAACCTTTGCTCACTTATACATTTTGCATTGGTCAACTGAATCCAGTCCGTTAAACCTGTTTTCCATTTTCTCCTTTTCTTCCTTCTCCCATGTTTCCCATACGATCTTTCCTTCCAATGATTGCCTACTCCTGCTCCTATTTCTTATGTTCTTATGACTGATTGATTGGGCAGACAAACATTACCTCCATCAGGGAGCTTGTACTCCAAGAGGCCAACCTCATGGGCCTCGACGAGGTCATTACAGGAATGTTTAGTTTTGTTTTATGTTGTCAGCTGAAATGCGTGCCCAGAAAGGAAGCAGATTCAACTTTTAAAAGGGAATTAGATGAATACATGGAAAGAAAGGTTGTATAGGGCTCTGGGGAAAGAATGTGGCCAATGTGACTACTTGGTTAACTCTTTAAAATGTTCATGAGAATCATACAGTCATAGAATTGCAGAAGAAGACTATTCAGTCCATCGAGCCTGTACCGACAACAATCCCACCCAGGCCCTATCCCTGTAACCCCATACCCTGCTAACCACCCTGACACGAAAGAGCAATTTCGCATAGTCCTAACCCGTATTGACACAATGGTCTGAGTGGCCTCCTTCTGTGCTCTAAGATTCAATAATTACATTGAAATATGGAATTATAGAATGGCTACGGCGCAGAAAAATCCAGCTCACTGTGTCTGTGCTTGCCCGTTGAAGGAGCAACTCACCCAGTGTCCTGTAATCAAAATGGAAAAAAAAAAGGGCCTTTACGGATATGGGGACCCCCCCCCAACCCCCCACCCCCCCCTCCCCCCAAACCCCGGTTCCCCCGGGAGACATAGAACACACTCCCCACCCCCACCCCAACCCAAACCAACCCAACCCAACAGAAGCCCCCATGTACTGTCTGCAGGGGGCAGTGCCATGTGTACTGCTGGGGCATGACCCTACTCCCCACCCACCCCCCCCCACTCCCCCACTCCCCGACTCCCCCACACCCTCAGGCAGGGCATTCCCTACAGGTTCTCATCATCTGGTCTGTTTGTAATTGTTGTAAACCTCATTGATGATGTGACATCACAGGGAGTTGGGGGGGAGGGGTACTCCTTACCTGAGGAGGGGGCATGATGCAGTGGGGAGCCCACTAGTGGCATTTAAACATATGGTAATGGGGTTCCTGACCTAGCATGGTGGAAAATCCACCCCGCCCCCACCACCATGTCCGTTTATCCTCCCCCTCACTCCCTCACTCTTAGTTTTGCCTCACCTTCACATCCTTGTCCAAACATAGAATCCCTACAGTGCAGAATGAGGCCATTCAGCCCATCGAGTCTGCACAAACCACAATCCCTATTCCCCGTAACCCCACGTTTACCTTGCTAATCCCTTGACACCAAGGGACAAGTTAGCACGGCCAATGCACCTAACCCACACAAATTTGGACTGTGGGAGGAAACCAGAGCACCCAGAGGAAACCCACGCAGACACAGGGAGAATGTGCAGCCTCCACACAGGCAGCGACTGTCCGGAATTGAACCCAGATCCCTGGCGCTGCAAGGCAGCAGTGCTTAACCACTGAGCCACCGTGCCGCCATTGCTGTTTGTGGTAATTTGCTTGGCTGTTACATTACAACATGACAACGTCAAATAAGGGTTGCTGCATTGGCCGTGACGAGCATCAGACCATCCGAGCTGGTGAAATTCACTGAGGGTTATGATTGAATTATCAGTTTTTCTCCAGGTGTCTACATTGCCCTGTGCGTTTCAGAAACTGATTCGAATAAGACCATAAGACATAGGAGCAGAATTAGGCCACTCGGCCCATCTAGTCTGCTTCGCCTTTCAATCATGCATGATATTTTTCTCATCCCCATTCTCCTGCCTTTTCCCCATAACTCCTGATCCCCTTATTAATCACGAACCTATCTGTCTCTGTCTTAAAGACCTGGCCTCCACAACCTTCCTTGGCAAAGAGTTCCACAGATTCACCACTCTCTGGCTGAAGAAATTCTGCCTTCTCTCAGTTCTAAAGGATTGTCTCTTTAGCCTGAGGTTGTGCCCTCTGGCTTTAGTTTTTCCTATGAGTGGACACATCCTCTCCATGTCCACTCTATCCAGGCCTCGCAGTATCCTGTAAGTTTCAATAAATTCCCCCCTCATCCTTCTAAACTCCAACGAATACAGACCCAGAGTCCTCAATATGACAAGCTGTTCATTCCAGGGATCATTCCTGCGAACCTCCTCTGGACCCTTTCCAAGGCCAGCATATCCTGGGAGGTCAAGTTATAGACTCTGTTTCACTCTGTGCTACATCACGTGGGCGCATGATAATTGTCTCTCTTCCAGCATTCAGGCTCGTCGGGTACCAACTGCATAAATAAAATTCCTCATCATCTCTTTTCAAAGATGTTGCTGTTTGTTAGGAAACCATCACTTGATGTTACAGAACTTGCGTGTTGCTGACACAAGAGACTGGGCCGATATTTTACGACTTTGCTCGGGCGAGGCTGGTAAAATCCTGCCCGAGATCAATGGAGAAATCCGTTCTGCAAGCCTTGTCCGCCACAATTCCAGGCTGGGCATGCCAGCAAAGTTCTGACCTTGGTGTCAAAGTTTTTCATCCTGCACTCATCAGGACAGATGGAAGAATGCCAAATTTCAAAGGAACAACAATTTATACTGCATGAGAAAAGTGTGCTGATTGGTTGGCAAGTCAACTCTAACTGGTCGAATCATTGTCATGGAGAATTCCGTGTTTTTGTTTAATTCAAAAAAAGGTGCGATGCCTGGACATGCTCCTTTAGCCTGCAGAGCACAGGTACCTCCATATAAATATATATGTAGATTCTCGCAAGTGTATGCAAGCAACATTGCAAGCCTGACTGATTATCCTAAATTGGTTTTTAGTGCCATTCTTAGCACACTCAGGATTGTTTAGCAAGCGCTGTCCAATAGCGGAATCACCTATGTTAGACATTATGTCCTAAGTACGGTTGGAATTCTGCCTGTTGCAAACAGCTGAAGGGACAATGCTGTTTGGTACAATCCACCCGCCAGCCCTTGGGATGTACAACCGATATATCTGGCATCACACCAGCATTGAAATTCATATATCTAGTTTCCCAGCAGCACTAAAATGAGGAAATCCCTTTCTTCAGAGGATAACACGTGTCCCTAAATATCAGGTTAATAAACCTGCAAGAAGCTGGAGCACTAGAGAGGGAGGGTGCAGCAGGAGCGAGGGGCGGTGAGAATGATGAATGGGAAGCGCGATGGTAGAAGAAGGGAAGGAGAAAGCAAGACAATGGTTACATGAGTGAGGGGCAGGTAAAGAGAAGGAGAGCAACAAGGAGGGATGGAAGGAGTTGAGGGGCTGGGGACAAGAGTGGGTGGAAGGAGGACATGAAGGAGGGTAATGAGGAAGTGGTGGTAATACGATGATTTGGAAGGAGGTATGGTGGCACAGCGATTAGCACTGCTGCCTCACTGCCCCAGGGACCTGGATTCAATTCCGGCCTTGGGTGACTGTGTGGAGTTTGCACATTCTCCCCATGTCTGTGTGGGTTCCCTCTGGGTGCTCCTGTTTTCTCCCACAGCCCAAGTATGTGCAGATTGGGTGGATTGGCCATGGGAAATGCTAGGGGTTAGGGGGATAGAGCGGAGGGTAAGGCCTGGGGATTGGGATGCTCTTTCGGAGTGTCGTTGCAGATGTGATGGGTTAAATGGCCTCTTTCTGCACTCTAGGGATTGTGTGGGAATAGTAGAGAGGCGGGGAATGGTATCAAAGTGAGATGGAAGAAACGGGTGATAGTGACAGCGAGAATCGTGCCTTGGAGACTCCACCTCTTCCAAGATATAATGTGAAGATTGTTATGGAGACTTTAAACCTTTCCTTCTTATAAGTTCCCAGTAAAGGAATGGACAAATCGTAGCATCTAGACACAGATGTTCAAAGAACAATCTAAGAGTTCTGGTTATGAGACCAGGTCTATTGGAGAGCGTATCATAACAGTACAATATCACCATCTGCTGGTGGATATTGTTCTGTTTTCACATTGTCCAAGACAGAAACAGGAGGAGGCCATTCTGTCTCTCTGTACTGTCATACAGGAAGAAGAGGAGGCCATTCAGCCCCTCAAGCCTGTTGCACAGAAATAGGAGGAGGCCATTCAGCCCCTCAAACCTTTTGCACAGAAATAGAAGGAGAGTATTCAGCCTTTGGCTTCAAGTTTATTACATGGGAAGAGGTTATGGTCATCATCCGCTTTGAACTTGATACAGGAGAAGGCCAAATATCTCTATCCCTCCGTCCTGTCTCTCTATCTGTTTCTTTACCCGTCTGTGAGTCGCGAAAATGTAATGCAATTCCAGTCAGCAGCCTCTTGATGTTGACGTGGTTGAAATGTTTTACCCCTGTCAGTGTTGTGGGGTTGTGCTGCTTGAACCCGGGGCGGACCACAGCAATTATAAGCGTTAATTACACTAAAAGGATTGCGCCTGGAAGTGTGCTCTGTGCAATCGATCAAGCCCACACCCTTTCAGGTTATTAGAAGTTCAGTGCTGTTTAAAGGAAGGGAGTGCTGACAGTTGTGAAGGGTGGAGGCCAGTGTCTGAGGAAATGAAGCATTAGATGAGGGAGAGCCCAAAGTGCCAGAGGAATTGGGTTGATGCAAAACCTTATTGCACTTTACAGCTATTAATGCACCTTTTGGAGTGTGGCCCTGTTATGTAGGAAAAACAGTAGCAATTTGTGCACAGCAAGATCCCCCAGATAGCACTATCGCAATGACTAGATAATTGGTTCTTTATTGATGTTGATGGTGGGATAAATATTGACCAGGATGCCAGGGGGAGCTGCGCCCACCTTTCCTGTGCTGCAGAATCTTCTACGGCCACCAGGTGAGGCTCCAGTTCAGCATCTCATCTGGAAAGGCGATGCAGTGCTCCCCCAGTGGGGCCAGCTGGTTTTGCGAGGTCGAATCTACGGCACTGGTGCTTGAATCTGTGCCCTCCTGTGGGTCCGCCGCCCCCCGAGCCACGGCTCCATGGTGATCGGCAAAGCCAGGCTCGGGTTTTGGGCCATCTGCAGGTCAAACATGGAAACATAGAAAATAGGAACAAGACATTGGGCTCTCTGCCATTCATTTTGATTCTGCCTGATCATCAAATTCAATATCCTGATCCCTCCCTCCCCACCCCCGCTATCCCTTGACCCCTTTACTCCCAAGAGTTATGTCTAATTTCTTGAAGATGCCGGCGTTGGACTGGGGTAAACACAGTATGAAGTCTCACAACACCAGGTTAAAGTCCAACAGGACTTTATTTGGTAGCACTAGTTTTTGGAGCGTTGCCTCTTCATCAGGTGAGTGGGAGTTCTGTTCACAATCAGGTCATATAAAGACACACACTCAATTTACAAAATAATGGTTGGAGTGTGAGTCTTTACAGGTAATCAAGTCTTAAAAGGTACAGACAATGTGAGTGGAGACAGAGTTAAGCCCAGGTTAAAGAGATGTGTGTTGTCTCCAGACAGGACAGTTAGTGAGATTTTGCAAGCCCAGACAAGTCATAGGGGTTACAGATAGAACATAGAACATAGAACACTACAGCACAAACAGGCCCTTCGGCCCACAAGTTGCGCTGATCACATCTATACCTACTAAGCCATAGACCTATCTATAACCCCCAATCCCATTAGATCCCATATACTCACCCAGAAGTCTTTTAAAAGACCCCAGTGAGTTCGCCTCCACCACCACCGACGGCAGCCGATTCCATTCACTCACCACCCTCTCACTCTTCTAAACTTTGGTGAATAGAATCCTAAATGGGCTCCAGCATCTGCGACACCAGGCAGGAGTGTGAAGAGTTTGACCACAACCTAGAAGAGGTGAATGGATTGCACCATCTCCTGAAAGCAAGACAGCAACATCAATACTACGCTGTCCATGTAGGAACAAGCTGTCCCATTATTTGAGTTAATCATGGCCTTCCTCTATCTCAATCCATCCACTTACCTTACCCCCATAACCCTTATTCCTGTACTGCATGGAAATCTCAGGTGGGAAAATGATGAAGACCAGGACAATCTGATGACAAGTAGAATCTTCCCACCCCGATGGAGACCGCTGCCCTCTGTAGTGGATGTAATCCCTCAGTCTCACCATTTCAAAGAAGACCATTGGAGCTCTCCCTGATATCCCAGAGTTATCTCTCAGTTAGCATAACTAAAATTGCAGATGATGCCGTCATTGTAGGGCCATAGAGTCATACAGCGCAGAAAAGGCCCTTCGATCCATTGAGTCTGCATAGACAATATCTACTGGATAAAAGCAAATTACTGTGGATGCTGGAACCTGAAAACCAAAAGAAAAAACGCTGGAAAATCTCAGTCGGTCTGACAGCATCTGTAAGGAGGGAAAAGAGCTGATGTTTCAAGTCTAAATGACCCTTTGTCAAAGCTAAATGGCGGAGAAAGTGGACTATATATACCACTAAAGGTGTGCTAAACCTATGTCCCAACATATGTCCCACATTCTTGAATATTACAATATTTCAAGTGTTCATCCAGATATTTGTTTAAAGATTGTAAGGTTTCCGACCTCCACTACCTTCCCAGGGAAGTGCGTTCCAGATTCCCACCGTCTGAGTGGATAAACATTTACTCAAATCCCCTCTGGATCTCCTCCCCCTCATCCTACAACTATTCCTCTTCATGACTGAGCCCCCCAACCAAGGGGAACAGCTGCTCCCTACTCGCCTTCATTTCACGGCTGTTTGTGGGATCTTGCTGTGCGCAAATTGGCCGTCGCATTTCCTACATGACAACAGTGACTTACTTCTTCGGAAGTAATTTCACTGGCTGTAAAATGTTTTAACCGGCCCGAGGTTGTGGATGAGTAGAAACGCAGGTCAGTTCATAGCGCTGGACAACAGAGAAGGAGGTGGAGCAATGGGTTGAATGGCCTACTGCTGCTCCTATATCTTATGGACTTATGTTGGTCCAACGTGCCAATTAGTCCTGCTCTTCCCCCTCCCAAGACCTATAAATTTTACTTCTTTGAATATTCACCCAATTGCCTTTGCAAAGTTACAACTGAATCTCCTCTAAACACCCTTTTGGAGGAGGTACTTACTCCCTGCAAACTATGAGTGAGCATTAGCTCTGGTGAGATGGTGAGGCCGAGTCAATGAATTACAGCAGCTACAGGCTTAAAGCCCTGGCTGACCCACCTGGACATGTCTGTGGCTCCAGCACCTTTGTGACGTTACTTTGGAGCAGCAGAGAGTTGGTGGGATTGTTTGTAAGGTGTCGCTTCCCAGGTCTTGAAGGGTCCACTGAGAGCGACTGGAACCATCCAGGCAGGCAGGAAAGATTTGCGTTTCTATCACACCGTCCACAACCTAGGGGGCCAGTTTAAACATTTCACAGCCAATGAAGTCACTTTTGAAGAGTTAAGTCGCTGCCATAGTGCGATAGCCAATTTGTGCACAGCAAGATCCCACACAAAGCAATGAGAAACTGACCAAATCACCTGAAATTTTAGTGATGTTGACTGATGGATAAGCATTGGCTTCAGGATACAGGGACACAATCTTATCGAATGGCAAATCGGGCTTGAGGGGTCGAATGGCCTACTCCTGCTCCTATTTCATATGTGTGTAAGTATTATATATTTAAAAGGGTTGCAGATTGCTTTAAGAGCTGATCACTTGAGTTGACGGCGATGTCATTAGGGTGTTGCCACAGGCTACTGTTTGATTTTCAGTTTGTACTCTGTGAAGTGCAGAGACCATCTCTTTCAATAAAACCTGTTGTATGTTAGTTTGACTCTACTTATGCAAGCTATGTTCTTTCTTTTTATTGAAACCCACAACCTCTAACATAGTTAGGACATCACAGTATGATACTGAAGAGAACTCGCCTGGGCTTGTTTGGAATAGTGGGGCTGTGGGATCTTGTACATCCACCTGAGAGGGTCTGCTTCTGTTGGGGTGGGAAAATCCTACCTCTCAGCGGAATGTCCAGGTCTTTTCCACCTGAGACTTCCACGGGGAAAAGGAAGAAGGCGCCTCGGCAAACTCTGGCTATCTCGGAGCAGCCCAGCTGGGAAATGTGTCCTCTGGCAGACTGAGCCTGTTGGGAATTGAAACTTCCTGCGGCAGGATGTGGGTTAGACAGGAGCCAAGCGCAAAGCAAAACAAACACTCCTGTTCGAATGTGAGGAGGAAGGAGAGACAACTAGCTGCTCAAGGGAAGGAACACCAGACCTCTGTGCAGAACAAGCAGCGGTTAATTAAATGCAACGAAGCAGAGGGGGAAAACATGGAATGAAAGAGCATTCACAAACCTGAACCAAAAAGCAATCTGCTTGGGGAAGGGTTTAAAAAACTTGCTGCCCCATTTTCCCACCCTATATGATCAGCCATGGTGAATGGGCCACACAGTTAGAAGATTGTCATTCCGGGGAGCTGAGCAGTAACATAGAACATAGAAAAACTACAGCACGAACAGGCCCTTCGGCCCACAAGTTGCGCTGATCATATCCCTACCTACCAGGCCTATCTACAACCCTCAACCCCATTAAATCCCATGTACTCATCCAGAAGTCTCTTAAAAGACCCCTCCGACGGCAGCCGATTCCACTCACCCACCGCCCTCTGAGTGAATCAAGGACCAAGTCAAGAACCGAGGGAGTGCAGCACTGCTGGAGGTGCCATCTTCACACCGAGACATTCAACCATTGTCCTTTGCAACGTAAAAGACCCTACTGCATTTTTCAAGGAAGAGGAAGGTGTTGCGGGGAGAGGGAATGGTACGGGAGGGAGAATGGCAGGGAGACTGGGGGGTAGTTTGGGGGGGGGAAGTTCTTCCCACCGTCCTGACAAAAATGTATCCCTCGACTGACAGATCTGTTAATGATTCCTCTGATTGGTCTTTCTGGGGGCTTGCTGTGCACAAATCGGCTGCAGTGTTTCCTAAAACAGTGACTGCATTTCCAGTGTTGCTGCGCTGGCTGTTGCGTGCAGAGGTTGTTAAAGGCGCTATATAAATTCAAATCTCCAGTGTCTAATGTACAAATGACTCCAGTGCTGATTGGCGCACAGAAAGGAGGAAGTGTGAGGTGCATAAAGATCAGAAGGGACTGAAAGATTGCAGTTAACTGAGAGATGTGTTCCTTTTCCCTGATTACTGAATATTGTGGGGGTGAATCTCACAGGCTAGCTGGCTCCCAGATTTGCTCCCTGCTCTGTTTCGGAATGATGTCGAGTGCACAGCCCAGAAAGAGGCCATTCGGCCCAACGGAGCCACATTCCACACAAACTATCCCTCCTCCCTACTTCATCGGACACTCTATTCACCAGACAAATAGTTAGGATCAGTTGGGATATTGGAGAACTGCGGATGGCGGGGAAGGAAGAGATGGGAGTGGTGGGTGGCAAGAGTTGTCTGAGAGCGGCGGCTCTGTTCTGTTCCGAACTGTTTGAGGCGGCACGGTAGCACAGTGGTTAGCACTGCTGCTTCACAGCTCCAGGGTCCTGGGTTCGATTCTCAGCTCGGGTCACTGTTTGTGTGGTGTTTGCACATTCTCCTCGTGTCTGCGTGGGTTTCCTCCAGGTACTCCGGTTTCCTCCCACAGGCCAAAGATGCGCGGGTTAGGTTGATTGGTCATGCTAAGAAATTGCTCCTTAGTGTCCAGGGATGCGTAGGTTAGAGGGATTAATGGGTATAATGTGTGGGGATATGGGAGTAGGGTCTGGATGGGATTATGTTCGATGCAGACCTGATGGGCCTCTTTCTGCACTGTAGGGTTCTACGATCTATGATCTATGAGAGGCGGGGTGCAGGAGGCGGTGGTACAGTGGCACAGTGGTTAGCACTACTGCCTCACAGCGCCAGGGACCCGGGTTCAATTCCTGGCTCGGGTCACTGTCTGAGCGGAGTCTGCAATTTCTCCCCGTGTCTGTGTGAGTTTC
Source organism: Carcharhinus amblyrhynchos (assembly GCF_965287045.1). Lineage (NCBI taxonomy): Eukaryota > Metazoa > Chordata > Chondrichthyes > Carcharhiniformes > Carcharhinidae > Carcharhinus > Carcharhinus amblyrhynchos. The sequence continues at coordinate 10,135,541 of NC_137336.1, read as the reverse complement.
CTCCAGGTGCTCCGGTTTCCTCCCACTCTCCAAAGACGTGCGGGTTACGTGGATTGGCCATGCTAAATTGACCCCTAGTGACAGGGGATTAGTAGGGTAAATAGGTGGCGTTTTGGGGATAGGCCTGGGTGGGATCGTGGTCAGTGCAGACTCAATGGGCCAAATGGCCTCCTTCTGCACTGTTGAGATTCTACATTGTGAGAGTTGGTGGGGGGGGGATTTATTTTTCACGTGCTTTTGAAGTTTCTGCTGGAGCCAGTGATGGGGATTTGGAACGCATTTCCGCAGAATACATCCTCTAAACCAGGCCCAAGAACGGAAAATGTGTAGGGGCGTGCTTTAAGGTCTTGAAGTCAAATCTAGGAGTATCCCACTGGAATATCCACTGCGTTGCTGTCACTGCTCCCTTGAAGGAGGAGGGACATGCCTCCCCAGTCATGGTCCAGTACAAAAAGACGGTGTGAAGCAGGTGTAGTAAAGGCTGCAGGAAAGACACGTGTAGGCACAGTGGGTACAGTATTTAGCACTGCTGCCTCACAGCGCCAGGGACTGGGTTCAATTCTGGCCCTGGGGGACTGTGTGAATACCAGGGTGTTAGATAAAGTAAGGAGGAGGGGTGGTTTATGTGAAATGCGGCTCAGTTGGGCCGAATGGCCTGTTTCTGTGCGGTACACTCTACATAATTCGGAAACAGAGCAGGAAGCAAAGCTGCTTAACACTCCTGCCTCTCAGCTCCAGGGACCCAGGTTCGATTCCGGGCTTGGATCACTGTCTGTGTGGAGTTTGTACATTCTCCCTGTGTCTGCATGGGTTTCCTTTGGGTGCTCCGGCTTCCTGCCATGGTCCAAAGATGCGCGGGTTAGGTTGATTGGCCAGGGGATCAGGAGGATAAATATGTGGAGTTATGGGGGTAGGACCTGGGTGGGATTATTATTGATGCAGGCTCGATGGGCCAAATGGCCTCCTTCTGCACTGTAGGTTCTATAATTCTATGACTGTGTGGAGTTTGCACATTCTCTCCGTGTCTGTGTGAGTTTCCTCTGGGTGCTCTGGTTTCCTCCCACACTCCAAAAATGTGTTGGTTAGATGGGCTAGTGAGGTAAATATGTGGGGTTATTGGGATAGGGCCTGGATGATACTCTGTCAGCGCTTGATGGGCTGAATGGCCTCCTTCTGCACTGTGGAGGTTCTATGAAAGGCCACACACAGTCTGTGATAACCCAGTGAATACTTCTGACCCTATCAGTGTATCCTTCTATTGCTTTTTCCCTCATGTGTTCACCCGGTTTCGAACACATCTTAAATGTATTTATATTATTGACTTTGCCCACTCTCTGTGGTAGAGAATTCCACATTCTCGCCACTCTCTGGGGGTAGAGAGGGACTCCCCCACGAGTGGAAAACATTTCGAATCCTGTTCCAGCCGCCAAACTTTTCCGATATTCCCCAGAGCTGCTGTAACCTCAGGTTGTTTCCAGACTCTCCAATCAGGAATTAGACTGTTCTCCGACCCTGGGAAAATGGTCCCACGGCCCAATCCGCCAGGAGCTTAGTGGGAACTCGAGGCCGGAAGGGTTAACTGACACAGTGTGTGTAAGTTGAGAGGATTCATTTTTGTGCATACTCTGCTCCTTTCAAAAGGACACACAGCAGAGCAGGAAGCTGAGTTTTTCTGAGGGAGTTTGACACAGGAAACAGGCCTGTTGTGTTAACATTGGCCAGCCAAATCCTAGCTCTGACTTCCTCTGGGCTGGGCCCCAAATTCAGCCAAAAGCTTCCGACTCCTGATCCTGTTACTGTAGAAACACTTGATCCACAGGCAGGAGTATTCCCTGGAGAACATTCAGTTGGTTCTTTGCGTAACTTAATTCCAAGCACAAACCTTCTGTGTTCCTATACTTTTCAATCTATGGATGTAGGTGTCACTGACAGAGCCGACATTTTATTGTCCATCTCTTAGTTTCCCTGGGAAGGTGATGTTCAGGAACTTTGCTAGATCACTGGATGTCATGTGTTTGATACACTTCCCAGGGCAGTTAAGAAACACTGACTTTGCTGAGGGACTGGTGCCACATAATAGGCTCTGAATATCTGAGGATGGCAAGTTTCCTTCTTTAAAAGGACATTAGTATCAATTCCAAACCGATCCCACTTCTCTACGCGATCCTGATAGCCCCACATCAAACCTGAACTAAAGGCACTGCTCCAGTATCTCCGTATAGACTTATATCAATCCCACTACTGCCCAGTTTCACTCCATAACCCTGAATCAACCCCAACTAACACCACTGTCTCAGTCTCACTCCATAGCCCTGTATTAATACCAGTCTAATCCCACGCCCTACTCTCACTCCATAGCTCTGAATCAATACCAGTCTAATCCTACTGCCCCAGTCTCACTCCATAGCCCTGTACTAATATCAGTCTAATTCCATTGCCCCAGTATCTCTCCATAGCCCTGTATTAATACCAGTTTAATCCCACTGCCCCAGTCTCACTCCATAGCCCTGTATTAATACCAGTTTAATCCCACTGTCCCAGTATCACTCCATAGCCCTGTATTAATACCAGTCTAATCCCACTGCCCCACTCTCTGTCCATAGCCCTATTTCAATCCCCAAACTAATCCCACTGCCCCACTCTCTCCCCATAGCCTGTATCAATCCCCAAACTAATACCACTTCTCTACTCGAGCTCCATAGCCCAGATCAATCCCCAAACTAATCCACTGCCCCATAGCCCTGTATCAATTCCAAAGAAATCCCCCATTGCACCTCACTCTCCCCGCAAACCTGTGATTAAAATTAGGGATATGTAAGAGGCCAGAATTGGAAGAGTAAAGGCTTCCTGGAGGGTTGTAGGGTTGGTGGAGATTACAGAGAAACAGAAGGATGAGACTATGTTGGGATTGGAAAAGAATGAGAATATTAAAATCAAGGCAGCCCTGGAATGGGAGGTAGTGTGGGTCAGTGAGCACACATATGACGGATGCATGGGGCCTGCTGTGAATTAGGAAAAAGGCGGAAAAGCTTTGGGTGAGCTGGAATATTTAGAGTGTGGGAGCTAGGAAGTTGGCCTGGGAATGGTCCAGCCTCAAGCGAAGAGAGGCATTTGATTTGGAACGTTGCAGAGTTTGTATTTGGCCAGAATGATGACTGGTAGGGTTATCTTTGCTGACTCCACTGTAGCTGAAACTGAGAAGTAATGTCTCCGCTGCCAATGGAGCACGTTCTCCCAAATCCGGCTGAAATCGGAAACATGGGAATGGAAAATCAGTTCAGCAATTAAAGAAAAATTTGCATTTATGTAATTCCTTTCACAACCTCAGGACATCCCAAACACTGCACATCCATGGAAATACCTTTGAAAGTGTACTTATAGTTGTAATATAGGAAGCGTAGGAGGCAATCTGTGCACAGCAAGATCCCACAAACATGTACAATCATCACCAAGTTGTTAGGTTGATGTAAAAATCCAATTGGTTCGCTAATGTCCTTTGGGGGAGTAAACCTATTGCCCTTACTGAGTCTGGACATGTGTGTGACCCCAGAGCCGTGGCCATGTCTTTGATCCTTAACCCCCCCCCCCCGCCTCCGAAATGGCCTACCATATCTGCTCAGTTGCAGTAATTATGGGAATCACCTTCACCTTGGGCACTGCAGCAATTCAGGATGAAGGTTCACCATCCCCTTTCTGAGGGCAACTAGGAAAGGGCGCGAAGTGTAGGCCTTGCCTGCAACACCCACATCCACAAGAATGAATGAAGGAGGTTCCTGCTGGTTGGGGGAGGGCAGTCAGCTCAGAGGTTGTTAGCTCTCGCCCCAAGGGGCATGGGAACAGGAGACGTCAGCGTAAGGCAACAGGGGAGAAACACAATCAGAGAATGGAGCAGGGGAGAGGGAGCGGTGAAAACAGCTGGCCAGCTAGAGTGTGCAAGGGGAGAAGAGGGCAAGACAGAGCAGAGACTGAGCAGAATCATCCCCGATATTCCAGAGCAAAGCAGGTAGATGTGGATTAACTGGCAGTGGCAATTATATATCTGGAATCAATTCGCAAGATCTTGCTGTTTGAATCATTCTCATGGGAGGAAGTTTGGGACTCGGACTATGGAGGGGGATACTGTGTCGATTTTATTTTTAGAAGTTTTGATAAACAGGACATTAAACTAAAGGCTGTAACTAAAAATACCTCCATCAGCAATTCATAAATTGTTTGCCAGCCTTCTTCCAATCAGCAATTCAGAAATCTGTAAATGAATATCCGCTCAGGCTGCTTACAGGTTATGTTTTTCTCTTTTCTCCCCATTGTTGGTTTCTCTTTAGAATCTGACAGCTGAGAAAGGCCATTCGGCCCTATGTTCGAATGCCAGCTCTTTAAACGGGTTTGACGATTAAACTCACTCATCCATTGCCCCTTCCCTATAGTCCGACAACCTTTTCCTCCTTCCGTACTTATCCAATTTCCTTTTAAAATTCACAACTGGATATACTTCCACTGCCCTTTCAGGCAGCACATTCCAAATCAGTTTTCAAGTTTAAAGTTTATTTATTAGTGTCACAAGCAGGCTTACATTAACACCGCAATGAAGTTACTGTGAAAATCCCCTAGTCGCCACACTCCGGCGCCTGTTTGGGTACACTGAGGGAGAATTTAGCATGGCCAATGCACCTAACTGGCGCGTCTTTCAGACTGTGGGAGGAAACCCATGCAGACACGGGGAGAACGTGCAGACTCCGCACAGGCAGTGAGCCCAGTTGGGAATTGAACCCGGATTCCTGGTGCTGTGAGGTAGCAGTGCTAACCGCTGTGCCACCGCGCCATGCAGATCATTGCAACTCACTGTGTAAGTCATGATGTGGAGTTGCTGGTGGACTGGGGTAGGTACGGTAAGCAGTCTGACAGCACCAGGTTAAAGTCCAACAGGTTTATTTGGTAGCACGAGCTTTTGGAGCACTGCCCCTTCCTCACTCACCTGATGAAGGGGCAGTGTTCCGAAAGCTTGTGTTACCAAATAAACCTGTTGGACTTTAGCCTGGTGGTGTCAGATTTCTTACTGTACTCACTGTGTAAAGTCATCTTCCCTCTAGTTCATTTACCAATGACCTGAAGTCTGTTTACTCTGGTTACTGCCTCTCCTCCAGTTGAACCTCTTTCTCTTTATTCACTCTCTTCCCCAGGGTTAAGTCTCTGTTTCTTAGTTGAATTATTGTGGTGGTCAATACTTCCTCATCTTACAGTCAATATTCGACAATCATCTCTACTGAGAAGGTCCACAATCCAGATACAAGAGAGGGTTTCACTCAAGTTATGAAGCGGGTAGGGAGAGTGTGGGGTGGGGGGGATCATGTGATTGGAGGTCTGCAGACGCCTCTTATGTATTGGAAACCAATGGATCTCTGTTCTACTAATCACGTGGCATGTAGTGACATTATTGGCAGGTTTTTCCCTTTCTCCCATCCTCCAAGCAAGCAACACCTCTCTCTAATAACACTCGACTAACTGGCTAAATGACCCACTATGTGGCAACTTTTCTGTCCTTTTATCTTGCTGTACAAGTTATCTGACCAGATTGATATATAACAACCCTCATTGGCGCTGTACGGAAGCATAGAACTTTCATTTCTGCAGCGTCTTTCATGAACTCATGGATTCATGGATCCATAATGAGCTTAGTGGTAGGATACACTTTGGAAGGAGTAATTTGACAAGGAAGGAGACGATGAAAGATCTGACTCTGGGAAGTTCTGAAGGACAAAAGGACCTTGACGTGTTTGTCCACAGATCTCTGAAGGCAAAAAGGCAGGTAAATAGGGTGGTGAAAAAGGCATATGGCACACTCGCCTTTATCAATTGGGGTGTAGATTACAAAAGCAGAGAGGACAGGATGGAGTTGTATAGAACTTTGGTGAGGCCAGACCTGGTGTACTGTGTGCAGTTCTGGTCGCCACATTGTAGGAAGGATGGGACTGCACTGGAGGGGGTGCAGAGGAGATTCACCAGGATGCTGCCTGGGATGGAACATTGAAGTTATGAAGAGAGGTTGGATAGGCTTGGGTTGTTTTCTCTGGAGCAGAGGGGGGTGACCTGATTGAGATGTTCAAGATTATGAGGGGCATTGACAGAGTGGATAGGGAGCAGTTGTTCCCCTCAGTTGAAAGGTCAGTTATGAGGGGACACAAGTTAAAAGTGAGGGGTGGGAGATTTAGGGGGGATTTGAGGAAAACCTTTTTTACCCAGAGGGTGGTGACGACCTGGAATGCGCTGCCTGGGAGGGTGATGGAGGTGGGATGCCTCACATCCTTTAAAATGTACCTGGATGAGTACTTGGCACATCGTAACATTCAGGACTATGGGCTAAGTGCTGGCAAGTGGGATTGGGTGGGCAGCGCAGGGTCTTTCATGCGTCAGTACAGACTCGATGGGCTGAGGGGCCTCTTCTTCACTGTAGTATTCTGTGATTCTGATTCTGAACTCATTTCATCCCGAAATGCCTTAAAGCCAATGAAGTGCTTTGTGAAGTGTAGTCGCTGTGATTTTGTGGGAGATGCAGCAGCCATTCGGTGCACAGCAAGATCTCACGATTGGCAATTTATTAAAGGCCAGATGATAATTAGTGATATTGTAGAGGGACGACATGGAACAATATCCCCTGCTCCTCTGCAAAGCAGTTGCCGTGAGATTTTTTTATAGACACGGCCTCAGTTTAACATGAAAAGTGGATTCTCGGAGGCTATTTCTCAGGGCTGAAATGGTCGCTACGAGAGGACACAGGTTTAAGGTGCTGGGGAGTAGGTACAGAGGAGATGTCAGGGGTAAGTCTTTCACTCGGAGGGTGGTGAGTGAGTGGAATCGGCTGCCGTCGGTGGTGGTAGAGGTGAACTCTTTGGGGTTTTTTAAGAGACTTCTGGATGAGTACACGGGATTTAATGGGATTGAGGGTTATAGATAGGCCTGGTAGGTAGGGATATGATCAGCGCAACTTGTGGGCCGAAGGGCCTGTTTGTGCTGTAGTTTTCTATGTTCTATGTGAGGCACCAGCTCTGAATCCCAGGTATAGCTGAGCTGGGATGTTACCTCAGAGACGTGTGAATCAGCCATTATCATTGACCATTGTTCAATGGGTTGTATCATAGAACCACAGAGTCCTCACAGTGTAGAAGGAAGCCATTCAGTCCATGGAGTCTGCACCGACGCACCAAAAGATCATCTTACCCAGGCCTAGCCTGCCATATCCCCGTAAACCTGCACATTTACCATGACTAACGCACACATTTTGGACACAAAGGAACAATTTAGCATGGACAATTCACTTAACCTACACATCTTTGGAGCGTGGAAGGAGATCGGAGCACCGGAGGAAACCTACGCAGGCACAAGAAGAACTTGCAGACTCTGCACAGGCAGTTACCCAAGGCTGGAATTGAAGCCGGGTCCCTGGCTCCGTGAGGCAGCAGTGCTAACCACTGTGCCACCCTTGATAGAAAGGTTTTGTTTTTGGAGGCAAATGGAAATGAACTATCTTTTTGAAGTTTATCTCCAGAACAGATCTCTTGCAGAATGACTAGAGGATATAACTTCATAGAGATTACTTCTGAATCGAGGGAGGGAGGAACCAGGTATTAATGTACAGTTGGTTTAACATTAATGGTGAATTTACTGGAATCTATCATCAGAAAGAGAGTGACTCAGTGAGTTGGACAAGAATTAGCCAATCAGCAAAGATCAACCTGGATTTGTGAAGGGTAAGTCATGTCTGAGTAACATGGTGGAACTTTTCAAGGGACTGCTTACTTAATGGATGGGGTTGGATGTGGAAATTGTCTCTTTAGCTTTTAAGACAACAGCTGATAATGTTTGACACAAGAGATTATTAGAAAACAGAAAGACTTGCATCTCTATCACATAAGAAATAGGAGCAGGAGTAGGCCAACTAGCCCTTCGAGCCTTCAATTAGTATGACCTCAAAATGTCCCAAAGAGATAAATGGTCATTAATTGATTTGTTAAGGGCCTCAATTGGAGGTTGGGGCAGGAAGGTTGTTGATCAAGAGCCTTCCCACCCATAATTGAATACTGGTGGAAGTAGGAGGGGTTTAGCTAAGCCACCAACCCAACTAATTAAATGCCCTTCCTGCTCCTAAGCTTGCCATCAGGGACAGCAGAGGATTGCATCGTTGACTCTGTCCCTTCATGGATGCTGCTTGACCTGTTGAGTACTTCCAGTATTTTCTGTTCATAAATTCCTACAGTGCAGAGTGAGGCCATTCGGCCCATCAAGTCTGCACCAATCAAAATTCCACCCAGGCCCTATCCCCATAACCCCATGCATTTACCCTAACTAATCCCCTTGACACTAAGAGGCACTTTAGCATGGCCAACCTGCACATCTTTGGAGTATGGGAGAAAACTGGAGCACCCGGAGGAAGCCCATGCAGACACAGGGAGAATGTGCAAACTCCACACAGACAGTGATCCAAGCCGGGAATCGAACTTGGGTCCCTAGTGTCATGAGGCAGCAATGCTAACCACTGTGCCACTGTGCTGATAGATTTACAGGTGGGTAAGGTTATTAAGGGATATGAGGGCTAGGGCAGATAACTTGATTCAATGTACACATCAACCATGATCTAATTGAATGGTTTGGAGATGCCGGAGTTGGACTGCGATGGGCATAGTAAGAAGTCTCACAAAACCAGGTTAAAGTCTGACAGATTTATCTGGAATCACGAGTTTTTGGAACACTGCTCACCTGATGAAGGAGCAGCGCCCTGAACATAAGAACATAAGAACATAAGAAATAGGAGCAGGAGTAGGCCATCTAGCCCTTCGAGCCTGCCCCGCCATTCAATAAGATCATGGCTGATCTGTCGCTGCTCAGTTCCACTTTCCCGCCCTCTCCCCATAACCCTTAATCCCCTCTCTTATCAAGAACCCATCAACCCGCGTCTTAAAAATATTTAGCGAGGCAGCCTCCACCACTTCAACGGGCAGAGAATTCCAGAGATTCACCACCCTTTGAGTGAAGAAGTTCCTCCTCAACTCCGTTCTAAACCGCCCCCCCTTTATCTTGAGGCTGTGCCCCCTAGTCCTATTGTCTTTTTTGAGCGGGAAGAATCTTTCCACCTCTATCCTATCCATCCCATTCATCATCTTATACGTCTCAATGAGATCTCCCCTCATTCTTCTAAACACTAACTAGTACAAGCCCAGTTTATTCAGCCTCTCCTCATAGCTCAACCCCCTCAACTCTGGTATCAGCCTAGTAAACCTCCTCTGCACTCCCTCCAAGGCCAAAATATCTTTGCACAGGTGCGGCTTGTGATTCCTAACTGAATGTTGGAACAGACTCAAGGGGCTGAATGGCATCCTCCTGTTCCAATGTTTTGATGAAGTTGAGACTAAAGATATTCTTGGAATCTTGGAAGACACTCCCTGTGCAGTACCGAAGGTGTGCTGCACTGCCAATGGCACTGGCTTTCTAGTGAAATGTTAAACAAACCCTTTTAGGTGAATTCAAAAGATCCCATAACATGATTTTGAGGAGGAGCAGGGCAGTTCTCCCCAGTGTCAGTGTGTTGGGCCAACATTCGTCCCTCAATCCACATATTACCCATTGATATCCATGTCACTGTCTGGGCCAGTATTTATGCCCATCCCTATTTATTGAGAATCAACCACATTGCTGTGGCTCTGGAGTCAGGTATAGGCCAGACCGGATAAGGACAGCAGATTTCTTTACCTAAAGGACATTACCGAACCAGATGGGATTTTCTGACAAGCGACAGTGGTTTCATGGGCCATCAGTAGATTCTTAATTCCAGATTTTTTTTATTGAATTCAAATCCCGCCATCTGCTGATCCACCAGATCATTAGCTGGGTCCCTGGATTAATAGTCTAGCGATAATGCTACTTGGCCACTGCCCAGTGGTATTATCGCTAATATTGACTGTCGCATTTCTGAAATTACAACACGTGGCTACACTTCAAAAACCCTGCATTATTGACACTTCAACAACATCCTTGGGTTTGTCCTGTGGTTGGGAAAAAGGTGCTAGCTAAATGCAAGTCTTTCTTCTTGTACTGAAACGCTGCATGGAGTGTTCTGCGGAGGAAAACACCTGCGGGCTGCAGAGAGCAAGAGGGAATTCAGTATTTTAAAGCTAACCTGTGGAAAGCTAACTGCGCACAGCTGTGGAGGAAGCAAAGGCTTCGGCAAAGAGTCAACAATGTAGTCATTGATAAATTTACACAAAAGGCACGTTTTTTTTTTCCATAGCCCCTTTTAAGTTTTGATGAATATTTCCTTTGCATGAATCACCAGTGGCTAGATACGTTTTAATATTCCAGGTTTGCTTTGTCCTGTATTCTTCACCTGTGAAGCCCTGCGGAGGGTGAGGGAAGGGGTAGGGGGAGGGGGAGGTAATGTGTGCTCTGCGTGGCACGCATTACCACACTCCCGCAGATTTGAAGCATTTTCCTCCAAAGGTCCACCAGAGGCAACATGAAAACACAAGGACAAAGGCAGAAAAGGAAAAGTTGAAACAGGAGTTCCCGCGCTGGCTCGATGGGTGAACTCACTGCCCAACATGTAACCGAGCCATACGGAGCATGGGGGTCAGTATGTGCCCTGACCCGTCCTGATCTCTGTAACCTCCTCCAGCCCCATGACCCTCCAAGATCATAGAATCATACAATGCAGAAAGAAGCCCTTCGGCCCATCGAGTCTGCACCGACCACAGTCCTACCCCCATATCCCTACATATTATTATCCGCTAATCCCTCTAACCTAAGCATCTTAGGACACTAAGGGACAATTTTTATCATGGCCAATCATCTTAACCCACACAACTTTGGACGGTGGGAGGAAACCGGAGTACCTGGAGGAAACCCACGCAGGCACGAGGAGAATGTGCAAACTTCACACAGACCGTGACCTGAGCCAGGAAGCGAACCCAGGCCCCTGGAGGTGTGAAGCAGCAGTGCTAACCACTGTGCTACCGTGCCGCCCATCTCTGCGCTTCTCCAATTCAAAAACCTTGCCCAATTCTTGATTTTAATCGGGAAAAAGATACAAACATCTGAGGTCACATACCAACCGACTCAAGAACAGCTTCTTCCCTGCTGATATCAGACTTTTGAATAGACCTACCTCACACTATGTTGATCTTTCTCTACACCCTAGACATGACCGTAACACTACATTCTGCACTCTCTCTCCTTTTCTCTATGAACAGTATGCTTTGTCTGTATAGCACACAAGAAACAATCCTTTTCTCTGTGCGTTAATACATGTGACAATAATAAATTAAATAAAAAAAAGTTCAAAAAAAAGTCACTCCGTCATTTGTGGCCAAGTCTTCAGTTACTTGGGCTCCAAGCTCTGGAATTCCGACCCTAACCCTCCCTAACTCTCTCCTCTCTAAACCTCTCTAACTTTCTCCTTCCCCCATTGAGACCATCCTTACAACCTACCTCTTTGACCAAGCTTTTGACCACTTTGAGTGGCTTGGTATCAAATATCTGATCAATGATCAGGTGATGTGGTTTGTGGAACCTCACTGCATCAATACCTGTGGTTGCTGAATCATAAACCGAGTGAAGATGCAGTTTGATTTGAGGGGAGGTGTTGGCAAGGAGACGTGTTGTGAATGGAGCCTCTGTCAACCTTCCCTTCTCAGAGGTTAAACGCTTCACTGGGAATGTGAGGGATGGAACAAAGCTTATTCATTATACGTGTGCAATGACTTGAGTCGCAGCTATCACTGAGATTAGGACTATGAATCACAGGAAGTCTCCACTCCCAGAGTAGTGACCTGGTGGGTATTTGCTATTAGCTATGGCTCAGTGTACAGCAGTCTCTCCCCTCCTGGGTCAGAAGGACACGGACTCAAATTCCTCTCCAGAAATTTAAATCCAGCCTGATATTCCGAGCACAATACTGAAGGAGTGCTAAACTGTTAGGGGTGCCATCTTTTTGGATGAAGTGTTAAATTGAGGCCCTGTTTGCCCTCAAAGGTGGGTTGAATATTGATATCTGGAGTATTGATATCACCGGAATTCTGCCACCCTGCCCACCATGGAATTGGAGTAGGTGAGAGATGGACAACAGAAATGTCCATTGACCCCGGGCGGGATTTTATATTCTTGCCCTAGTCTCAACCAACATCATTAATAAACAGCAAAACTTGGCACTATGAGGCTGGAGGGCAGCACTAGGCCCAAAAATAAAACTGTAATTTGACTGAATAAGGTTGCTCTAAAAAAAGGTTTTTGTCTTATAGTTCCCCTTTACTTGAGAAAGAATGTACTGGCACTGGAGTGGGTGCAGAGGAGATTCACTAAGGTTGATTCTGGAGTTGAGGGGGTTGGCTTATGAGGAGAGACTGGGTAGATTGAGGCTATACTCATTGGAATTCAGAAGAATGATGGGGGGATCTTATGGAAACATATAAGATTATGAAGGGATTAGATAAGATACAAGCAGGGCGGTTGTCTCCACTGGCTGGTGAAACTGGAACTAGGGGGCATAGCCTCAAAATAAGGGGGAGCAGATTTACGACCGAGTTGAGGAGGAACTTCTTCACCCAAAAGGGTGGGAATCTGTGGAATTCTCTGCCCAGTGAAACAGTTGAGGCTACCTCATTGAATGTTTTTAAGGCAAAGATAGATAGATTTTTGAACAGTAATGGAATTAAGGGTTATGGTGAGCGGGTGGGTAAGTGGAGCTGAGTCCAAGCAAAGATCAACCATGATCTTATTGAATGATGGAGCAGGCTCGAGAGGCCAGATCCTGCTCCTCCTAGTTTTTATTTCTTATGTTTTTAAGGGGTGTCACTTTAGTTTGACTTGATCTGTTTGTTTGATTTGATTGATTGACCTGTTAATTAACCGAAAGAATATAAAGACCTCTAGGACATGTTGGCCGGAATTCTCCAGCCGTTCACCAGTGAGAATGGCGAATCTGGCATCCAGCCAAGTCTCCATTCACTGCAGCGGGACTGGTGAACCCTAGCAGGGGGCGAGGATGGAGAATCTTGTCCATCTTGCTATTTTTGAAAAGAAAAACAGAGTGGCTCTTCGTGGGAGCAAATTGGCTGATGCTTTTCCTATTTTTAGCAGTAAGAACAATTCAACATGTATTTAACAGCTTTGAAGTGCATTGAAACATTTGACATACGGCCAGGGAAGTTGTTCAATCTAGTGGTTAATGATAGAATTCCCCTACTCTTCTTTGAATAGTGGTCACAGGATCTATCATGGGCAGCACGGTGGTACAGTGGTTAACACTGCTGTCTCACAGCTCCAGGGACCCGGGTTCGATTCCCGGCTGGGGTCACTGTTTGCGCGGAGTCTGCACGTTCTTTCCCGTGCGTTTCCTCCGGGTGCTCTAGTTTCCTCCCATGGTCAAAGTTGTGCGGATTAGATGCATTGGCCAAGCTGAATTGCCCCATAGTGTCCGGGGATGCATTGGTTAGAGGAATTAGCAGGGTGAATATGTGGGGTTACACGGATAGGGCCTGGATGGGATTGATGTCAGTGCAGACATGATGGGCAGAATGGCCTCCTTCTGCACTGTAGTGATTCTATGATTATATCATTATTATTAGATAATTGAAATTTGGAAACAGATTGGACACTGGCACATTGCTTAACGTGCTGTAGGAAATCTTGCTAACATCCTGGTGTTTGGTAACATTCATTATAATCCAACCTCAACCAATCTGGTTACAAGATGTCCGGTGATTGTTAAAGGATATAAAATGGAGGGACTCCAAAACTGGCTACCACAGAGGGACAACCCAGTGCATCAGAAGAGGGGAAATGTCTCAAGTGCTTGAATTTCACGAAGTAAGTTCAACAGATGTCCATTACAGTCGGATTTGTGCTGATAATTGCCAGGATTTACGGAGAAGAGTTTGAGATTCCTGAAGAAGGGATGGGCCTGCTGGGGCAAAGTTAGCATTTCTTGTTTTCTAATAGTATCAAAACCAATAGCTGCATCCGATTGTTCTGGGAGGGTGGGAGATTCCTTAAGGGGTTAACTTTCTTCGGCTAGAAAACGAGAATTGAGCCAACATCCTGGTTTTGTTACTGTGTTGCAGAATCCCCGGTCCCAGTTAGAGTATCCTGGTTATTGTAAACTCATGAACAATAATGCAGCTGGACTCCACAGCAATACCGCCACTGTACGCGCACACACACAACACACACACAACACACACACACTCACACAAAACCCCCAGTCGACCATACTGAACTCTCACCTAATCGAAAAAATAGAAAGACTAGCAGAACCTCAGGATGTCCCCAAGTGCTTTACAGCAAGTTACATATGTTTGAAGGGTAGTCGGTGTTTCAAAGTAGAAAAGCTGGCATCTAACTCGCACAAACAACAGTGTGATGACTCGATCACCTGGTTTTTAACTGATGTTGGTTGAGGGTTAAACTTTGGCCTCAGTATGCTGAGGAGAACTCTTCTGATCTTTGGATGTGGCGGCAGGTAACATCAACCTAACGGGGCGGGGGGGGAGGGTAGGTAGGCCTCAATTTAATGCCTCATTTGAAAGACAGCACTTCTGACTGTGCAGCACTCCCTCAATACTGCATATTGTGCACAAGGGTCAGCCGACATTCTCTGGGTGCTCCAGTTTCCTCCCACAGTCGGAAAGGCGTGCTGGTTAGGGGCATTGGCCATGTTAAATTCTCCCGTGGTGTAGCTGAACAGGCACTGGAGTGTGGCGGCTAGGGGATTTTCACAGTAACTTCATTTCAGTGTTAATGTAAACCTACCTGTGAGACTAATAAATAGACTTTAAAATAAATAAACGTTACACTTTTTGCTCAGATCCCTGGAGTGGGACGTGAACCCCCGCCTCCTGGTTCAGAGACAAGAAGCATTACTCGCCGATCCTTTGCCCTCACAAGTGCTAAGCATCCGTTGATGTTTTGAGTTAAGTGAATCCCAGGTGTTGACAACATGCATTACAGCCCGCTCTGCACTCCAGCTGTGCGATTGTTGCTGAGTTTACAATAACTAGGATACTGTAACCGGGGATTCTGCAACATGGCAACAAAACCAGGATGTTGGTTCAATCCTGCTTTTTTAGCACAATATCAACTCAAGATCATTAACTCTTTAAGCAATTTCTCTCCTTCCGGTAATAGTCAGATGCTGCTGTTAGTTTTGCTATTGTTAGTATACTAGAAATGCAAACCCATCCCTTTTCAATAGATCTCAAAGCCCACATCCTTAAACTTATCGAGTCTCATACCCACCATATTTCCAACTCACCTACTCAGTATATCCCTGAATCCTGCCACCCCACTATATCCCTCATCTACCCAGCTGCTCTTCATATCCCTCAATCCCACCTTCTCCCCATATCCTTCAACCTCACCTATCCACCTTCTCCTCATATCCCTCAATCCTACCTATCCACCTTCTCCTCATATCCCTCAATCCTACCTATCCACCTTCTCCTCATATCCCTCAATCCCACCTATCCGCCTTCTCCCCATATTCCTCAGTCTCACCTATCCACCTTCTCCTCATATCCCTCAATCCCACCTATCCACCTTCTCCCCATATTCCTCAATCCCATCCATCCGCCTGCCCATCTTCCCTCCAAATCCCTCAGTCCCTGAGTTTATTCCCTACCCTCACCTATCCACCCTTTCACCATATCCCTCAATACCAACTTGTAGCGATATCCTTCAACCAGTCTAGTCACTTTGCCCTCATGTCCCCCAGCTCAGTTCCCCAGCACGTCTGTCAAACTGTTGCAAAAACCCATTTGGTTTAATGATGCTCCATTAGGGGAGGAAACCTGGTGTCCTTACCCAGTCTGGACCTATAAGTGCCTCCAGTCCCACCAGTGTGATTAACCCTTTACCGCCTTCTGAAATGGCTGAGTAAGCCACTCATTTAGAAGAAGAAAAGGGAGAGACAATTAACACTAGTCTTATCAGTGATGCCTTCATCCTGAGTATCAGCAACAATGGAGTATTGGTAATATTACTAAACTCAAACTCCAGGGTCCCAGGCCAATACCCGAGGGACTTTGGTTCAAATCCCATCATAGCAGCTGGTGGAATTTAAATTCAATTCATAAATTTGGGATATAAAACTAGTCTCAGTCGGAGTGACTATGGCAACTATCACTGATGACTGTTTAAAACCCATCTGGTTTATTAATGCCCTGAAATCTGCCATCCTTACCCAGTCTGGCCTACATGTGACTCCAGATGTGCTTCAATGCAGTTGACTCTTTATTACTGTCTGAGATAGTGCAGTAAACACAGTAAAAAGTCTGACAACACCAGGTTTTAGTCCAACCTATTTATTTGATAATATTACAACTCATCCGCTTTATCCTGGACCACAATGTCTTCACCTTCAACAACCAGTTTTTCATCCAGACACATGGAACAGCCATGGGGACCAAATTTGCGCCTCAATATGCCAACATCTTCATGCACAGGTTCGAACAAGACTTCTTCACTGCACAGAATCTTCAACCGATGCTGTACACTAGATACATCGATGACATTTTCTTCCTCTGGCCTCATGGTGAACAATCACTGAAACAACTATATGATGATATCAACAAATTCCACCCCACCATCAGACTCACCATGGACTATTCCCCAGAATCAGTTGCATTCTTGGACACACGCATCTCCATTAAGGACGGTCACCTCAGCACCTCACTGTACCGCAAGCCCACAGACAATCTCACAATGCTCCACTTCTCCAGTTTCCACCCTAAACATGTTAAAGAAGCCATTCCCTATGGACAAGCCCTCCGTATACACAGGATTTGCTCAGATGAGGAGGATCGTGACAGACACCTCCAGACCCTGAAAGATGCCCTCGTAAGAACAGGATATGGTGCTCGACTCATAGATCGGCAGTTTCGATGCGCCACAGCGAAAAACCGCACCGATCTCCTCAGAAGACAAACACGGGACACAGTGGACAGAGTTCCCTTCGTCGTCCAGTACTTCCCCGGAGCGGAGAAGCTACGACATCTTCTCCGGAGTCTTCAACATATCATTGATGAAGACGAACATCTCGCCAGGGCCATCCCCACACCCCCACTTCTTGCTTTCAGACAACCACACAACCTCAAACAGACCATTGTTCGCAGCAAACTACCCAGTCTTCAGGAGAACAGTGACCACAATACCACACAACCCTGTCACAGCAACCTCTGCAAGACATGCCGGATCATCGACATGGACACCATCATCACACGTGAGAATACCATCCACCAGGTACATGGTAAATACTCTTGCAACTCGGCCAACATTGTCTACCTGATACGTTGCAAGAAAGGATGTCCCGAAGCATGGTACATTGGGGAGACCATGCAGACGCTACGACAATGGATGAATGAACATCGCTCGACAGTCACCAGGCAAGACTGTTCCCTTCCTGTTGGCGAACATTTCAGTGGTCACGGGCATTCAGCCTCTGACCTTCGGGTAAGCATTCTCCAAGGCGGCCTTCACAACACACGACAGCGCAGAGTCGCTGAGCAGAGACTGATAGCCAAGTTCCGCACACATGAGGACGGTCTCAACAGGGATCTTGGGTTCATGTCGCACTATCTGTAACCCCCGTGACTTGCCTGGGTTTGCAAAACCTCACTTACTGTACTGTCTGGAGACAATACACATCTCTTTAAACTGTGATCAGTGCTCCTACCACTCACATTGTCAGCCACTTCAGGTCTTGAACAGCAGGTTAGGTGTAAGGATTCGCATTTTAATCAGTAATCTCTAAACTGTCTGTGCTTTATATGCTCTGTCTGAGGCCAGAACTCTCCATTCACCTGACGAAGAGGCTGTCCCCTCGAAAGCTAGTGAGAATATTATCAAATAAATAGGTTGGACTAAAACCTGGTGTTGTCAGACTTTTTACTGTGTTGCTTCTTACACAGTCAGCCAGTGACAGATTGAATGCCACCTTGGTTTCTCTGCTGACTGGGAGAAACTCAAACTACAGAAATTTCCTCTTGTCTGAAAAACCAAAAGCAATTACTTGTTAAAAGTTAATACTTGAGATGTGGGCCTCACTGGCAAGCTTGGCATTTATTGCCCATCTCTAATTGTTCTTGAGGAGATGGTAGTCCTGTATCAGGTCATGTGATGTGGGCTGTTAGGGGAGTTCCAGATTTTGACTCAGCAACAGTGATAGAATCATAGAATCCCGACAGTGCTGAAGGCAGCCATTTGGCCCAGCATATATGCACCAGCTATCCAACCGACATTCAGGTCCGTGCTCCCCAACCCCATCCCCCTAATCCCCAGCATTTAGTCCCCGAATCCCTTTAACCTACACATCTTGGGACACTAAGGGGCAATTTAGCCTGGCCAATCCATCTAACGTGGTCATCTTTTGCCAGTGAAGAAACAACGATATATGTCCATGTCAGGATGGTGTGTATCTTGGAGGGGAACTTGCAGGGGATGATAATCCTGATGACCTCTTTGAAAAATGCATGAGTCTGAGATGGGTTTACCGATGTAGATACTACGAGGTTGATTTGTGACTGGCCGTGGAATGGTCATGGGGACACAGCCTCAAGTTAAAGAGCTGATCATTTAGGATTGAGGTGGGTAGAATTTTTAATCACTCAGAGGGCTGTGAATCTTTGAAATTGCCTACCCCAGAGGGCTATATTCCAGGCTGAGATTGATGGATTTTTGTTCTTTCAGGAAGTCAAGAGATATGGGGAGTGGGTGAAAAAGTGGAGTTGAATTAAGAAGATCAGCCATGATTGTACTGAGTGCTGAGCAGAGCTGAAGGGCTGAATGGTCAATTCTTTTTCATTTCTTATGTTCTTAAGTTCTTCTGCCCTTGTATTTCCAGGTGATAGAGGTTGCTTGTGAGTTGGGCTGTAATTCCGTGAGGTTTCATCACATCACCTCCTGTCCTGTGCCAACCCAGCCCCAGCTCCAACTCCCCTGTTAATTGACAGTAATGGCGGGTACAATACCCACAATGCCCTGTGCTCCAGAAACTGCTCTATCGACACACGTGGGGATTGTGTCCCCTGTGGCAAATCACAGCCTGGTGACGGTGAAACACAGAAAGGAAACATCCCTGTGACTCTTCTCCTGGATTGCTCACAGGGCATGAATTTGTAATTTCAGGAGAGTCTGGGATAAGGGCTGGTAATCCTTCAACCAGTGCTCCCTCCTTGGGAACATGTCTTTACAGCGCCAAGTGACGCAGACGTAATCAAAAATGATTTGGAGCTGGAAACAGAGAGTGAGCATTACCACCCCACCTTAATGAGCCTCTGGCACAATCATATTGCTGACCCCATTCAGGGTGTGGGAAGGGTGTGTGTTAGTCTGTACACACCAGCTGTTCCTGGCTCTGAATGCATTTTCTATTAAGTCTTTCCCTTTCCAACTCCAGCTCAGGAAATGGGCCTGAGCTTCAATGTTCAGTTGGTGCTGAACTGACTCCAGTGGGCAAGTTTCTCTTGGATTTAACCAGTTGCTGACTGGTACCATTCCTTGACTCTGTACTCAGCACTGTGCTCAGAAGACACTAAATGTAAACCCTCATATATTAGCAGGGCTTCAGAGGAAAATCCAGCAATGTGATATTCTTAGAAACTAAATTAGATTTGATTTAATTTGATTTATTATTGTCACATGTATTAACATACAATGAAAAGTATTCTTTCTTGCGCGCAATACAGACAAAACATGCCGTTCATAGAGAAGGAAACAAGAAAGTGCAGAATGTAGTATTACAGTCATAGCTAGGGTGTAGAGAAAGATCAACTTAATGCAAAGTAAGTTCATTTAAAAGTTTGACAGCAGCAGGGAAGAAGCTGTTCTTGAGTCAGTTGATATATGATCTCAGACTTTTGTATCTTTTTCCTGAAGGAAGAAAGTGGAAGAGAGAATGTCCAGGGTGCGTGGGGTCCTTAATAATGCTGACTACTTTGATGAGGCAGCAGGAAGTCTAGACAGAATCAATGGATGGGAGGCTGGTTTGTGTGATGGATTGGGCTACATTCATGAACCTTTAGAACTGTAACATTTATCATGAAATATGACTAAAGAAATATGACTTTCAAGGTCCACCCAAGAGACAAACGAGGCTTCGATTTAACACTTCATCCAAACAACTGCATTCTAACAGTGGAACACTCTCTCAGTAATATGTTATATGCTCTGATCAGAAGTACAGGACAAAGAACAAAGAAAATTACAGCACAGGAACAGGCCCTTCGGCCCTCCAAGCCTATACCAACCATGCTTCCCAACTTAACTAAAACCCCCTACTCTTCTGGGGACCATATCCCTCTATTCCCATCTCATTCATGTACTTGTCAAGACGCCCCTTAAAAGTCACTATCCTATCCACTTCCATTACCTCCCCCGGCAACAAGTTCCAGGCACCCACTATTCTCTCTGTAAAAAATCTGCCTTGTACATCTCCTTTAAACCTTGCACCTCACACCTTAAACCTATGTCCCCTAGTAATTGACTCTTCCACCCCAGGAAAAAGCTTCTGACTATCCACTCTGTCCATGCCTCTCATAATCTTGTAGACTTCAATCAGGTCTCCCCTCAATCTCTGACGTTCCAGTGAGAACAAACCAAGTTTCTCCAACCTCTCCTCATAGCTAATGCCCTCCATACCAGGCAACATCCTGGTAAATCTTTTCTGTGTCCTCTCCAAAGCCTCCACATTCTTCTGGTAGTGTGGCGACCAGAATTGAACTCTATATTCCAAGTGCGGCCTAACTAAGGTGCTATAAAACTGCAACACGACTTGCCAGTTTTTAAACTGAATATCCCCGGCGATGAAGGCAAGCATTCTTGACTACCTTCTCCTCCTGCATTGCCACTGTCAGTGACCTGTTGTACCTGTATACCCAGATCCCTCTGCCTACCAATACTGTTAAGGGTTCTGCCATTTACTGTGTATTTCCTATCTGTATTAGACCTTCCAAAATGCATTACCTCACATTTGTCCGGATTAAACTCCATCGGCCATCTCTCCAACCAAGTCTCCAACTGATCTATATCCTGCTGCATCCTCTGATGGTCTTCATCGCTATATGCAAATCCACCAACCTTTGTGTTGTCCGCAAACTTATTAATCAATCCAGTTACATTTTCCTCCAAATCATTTATATATATTACAAACAGCAAAGGTCCCAGCACTGATGCCTGAGGAATGCTACTTGTCACAGCTTGAACCTGGATTTGGACACCCAACCTTCTGACTTAGAAGTCAAGGATTATTTAATGAATTACAGCTGACACCTATATGGTATACTTATACAGAGGGGTGGCATGGTGGTACAGTGGTTAGCGCTGCTGCGTCGCAGCGCCAGGTTCGATTCCCGACTTGGGTGACTGTCTGTGTGGAGTTTGCACATTCTTCTTGTGTCTGTGTGGATTTCCTCTGGGTGCTCTGGTTTCCTCCCATAATCCAAAGATGTGCTGCTTAGGCGCATTGGCCGTGCTAAATTCTCCCTCAGTGTGCCCGAACAGGCGCTGGAATGTGGTGACTAGGGGATTTCCACAATAACTTCATTACAGTATGAACATAAGCCTACTTGTGACTAATAAATAAACTTTTATTTTTACTACACAGCACATTGTGGTCATTGCTCAACATTAACAGTTCCCCTCAATGCAAGGATCTTCATAATTTGTGTCATGATCCATGACAAAGGCTCATTCAGACTCGAAATCTTGGCTCTATTCTCTCTCCACAGATGCTGACATCTTCCAGCTTGTTCTGTTTTTGTTTCCAATTCCAGCATCTGCGGTATTTTGCTTAGACTCATTAATAGAGTGAGGCCAGTCTGTACCTGCTGGAAACCCAGTCCTGCCAAATGCTCAAAGCTCCCCACTGATCAGTACAGGATTAACTCTGGCCACTGCCACAGGGGTTACCAAAAGAAACAACGCAACTGTAACCAATCTGAGCTAAAAACAAGAAGTGCTGGAAAAACTCAGCGGGTCTGGCAGCATCTGTGGAGAGGGAAAGCGCGTTAATGTTTTGCGTCCAATAATACTTGCTTTCAGAACTTCCAGAGCCGCTGAGGTTTTCCAGAATATTCTGCTTTTATTTCAGATCTCTAGCCTCTGTAATATTTCTGCTTTTAGAACGGTGACTAATTGCATTTTAAAGAGCCATATCTTGCAGTGCATTACTGAGGGCACTCAAAATTGAGCGCCTTAAATTAAAGAAATCATCATGATTGAGATTAAACTTAAAGTTCATCATAGCTATGTAGAAATAGGAGGTTGCTTCTCAGCCCCTTTAACACATTTTGCCAATCTGTTAG
Organism: Carcharhinus amblyrhynchos; assembly: GCF_965287045.1. NCBI lineage: Eukaryota > Metazoa > Chordata > Chondrichthyes > Carcharhiniformes > Carcharhinidae > Carcharhinus > Carcharhinus amblyrhynchos. Next base: position 10,113,204 of record NC_137336.1, on the reverse strand, counting down.
GTCATGGCTGAACTGTAATGTTAATTCCATCTACCTCCGTAACCCTCAATATCCTCACCTAACACCAATCTATCCATCTCCGTTTTTAAATTCCCTATTGAACACTTTTTTGAGGGAGAGAGTTCCAGATTTCTGCTGCCCTTAAACGTGAAAAATGCTTCCTGACATCACTGATGAAAAACATGGAACTAATTGGCTAACACGAGGGGTCATAGCTTTAAATTAAGGGATGGTAATTATAGGATGGATGTCAGAGGTAGGTTCTTTACTCAGAGGGTAGTAAGGGCGTGGAATGCCCTGCCTGCAGCAGTTGTAGACTCGCCAACTTTAAGGGCGTTCAAATGGTCATTGGGTAGGCATATGGATAATATTGGAATAGTTTAGGTTAGAGGGCCATTAGATTGGTTCCACTGGTCGGCACAACATCGAGGGCTGAAGGGCCTGTACTGCGCTGTAATGTTCTATGTTCTAATTTTAAGATTATGCCTCTTGTTCTGAATTCCCTTGCCAGGGGAAAACTTTCTCTCTATTTACCCTGTCAAATTCTTCAATCATCATAAACAACTCATAGAATCATAGAATGGTTAGGACACAGAAAGAGATTGATTTGATTTGATTTATTTGGATAGATAAATTTTTGAACAGTAAAGGAAGTAAGGGTTATGGTGAGCGGGTGGGTAAGTGGAGCTGAATCCACGGAAAGATCAGCCATGATCTTAATGAATGGCGAAGCAGGCTCGAGGGACTAGATGGCCTACTCTTGCTCCTAGTTCTTATGTTCTTACTTTCATCACGTATTAACATACAGTAAAAAATATTGTTTCTTGCGTGCTATATAGACAAAACATACTGTTCACAGAGAAGGAAACAAGAGAGTGCAGAATGTACAATTATTGTCTTACCTAGGATATAGAGAAAGATCAACTTAATGCAAGGTAAGTCCATTCAGAAGGTGATTCCCCAAGCCCGGTCTGTGCCCGTTCTCTGCAAGAACAACTCAGCTAATCCCACTCTGCCTCTCCCCAGTCTCTTCAAATAATCATCCAATTCCCTTTCAAAAGCCATGATTGATTCTTGGAACGTGAGACAGGTTCCAAGAGTGTGCCTGAATGTATTTACACGCCTGTGCATTTGGTAAGGGTACAGTGTTGGACTGATTGTGTTACTCAACAACTAATCCAGAGAAGATGAGTTCACGATCCCACCATGTCAGTTTGAGAATTTTAGTAAAAGTGACCAAAATAACTCCTCAGAAGTCAGTGTCCCTTCACCAGATTGCCTATATTTACAAAGATATTTCCATTCCTAAGAGTATTGCTGATACAAAGTCAGAATCCTGAGTCAGTAACCTTGATACTCCGCAATATAGACATAGGTGAGACACCCTGATTGGGCAGGCAATCATTACCTCAATCAAGGAGCTCATACTCCAAGAGACCAACCTCGTGGGCTTCGATGAGATCGTTGAGTGACCGTGATTTCGTTGGCTTGTTCTAATAAAAATCCAACCATTGTTCTTTAGGGAAGGGAACCTGCTGTCCCTATCCTCTCTTGTTCTATTTGTGACTCTTAATTTCACGGCCCTCCGATGTGGCCCAACGAGCTGGTACTGCAGCGGTTCAATAAGGTGACTCACTACCAACTTCTCGGGGAGACATTAGCAATGAGCAACAAATGCCAACCTTGCTCGCGATTCCCACATCCAGATGTGTGTGTATTCATGTGCAACATTCGTTGTGCTGGCTGATCCAGTGAGAATGGCTATTTGAAAATGAGATATCAAATGGATATAAAAAGATATCTGGTTCAATGTGAGAAATGATGTGGAGATCTAACCTGGTGTGGTGAGACTTCTTGCTCAGTGTGAGAAAAGCAGCTAAGCAGGAGAGATTGTGCAGTCTGGTGCTCCAGAGGGGAATGGTTGCTCCTGTGGGGAGTGTGGTTTGGAAAATCACTGGATTGTGTGCCTACGATTTGTTGGTAAATGACAGAATCTGCTCCAGGAGAGAGAGCCAACATCAGAGTGATGGAATGAACGGTTCCATGGATTACTGTGAGCTGGAAATATTGTCACCGTTAATCTCCCGTTCAGGCCTATCAGCTTACCAGGATTTAGATATGTTAAGAAAGTTCTGCAATTCTATAGGGAATCTAAAAAGTACTTTATAAGCAATGAGAGGCTGTCAAAGTTGCAACACAGGAAACCATTGCAGCCAATTTGCACGTAACAAACTTCTGCAAACAACACTTGGCCAGGTTATATACTTTAGTGATCAATATGGATTTTTAATTTGATTTGATTTATTATTGTCACATCTATTAGAATACAGTGAAAAGTATTATTTCTTGTATGCTATCCAAAGCATACTGTTCATAGAGAAGGAAACTAGGGAGTGCAGAACGTAGTTAAGTTAATTTAGATTAAGTTTATGTATTAGTCACAAGTAAGGCTTGCATTAACACTGCAATGAAGTTACAGTAGAATTCCCCTAGTCACCACAGTCCAGCGCCTGTTCAGGTCAATGCACTTAACCAAGTGTTACAGTCATAGCTAAGGTGTAGAGAAAGATCAACTTAACATGAGGTAAGTCCATTCAAAAGTCTGATGGCAGTAGAGAAGAAACTGTTCTTGAGTCGGTTGGTACGTGTCTTCAGATTTTTGTATCTTTTTCCCGACAGAAGAAGGTGGAAGAGGTATTTCCAGGGAGGGTGGTGTCCTTAATAACGCTGCTTTGCCGAGGCAGTGGGAAGTGTAGACAGAGTCAATGGATGGGAGGCTGGTTTGTGTGATGGATTGGGCTACATTCATGACCTTTTGTAGTTTCTTTCAGTCTTGGGCAGGGCAGGAGCCGTACCAAGCTGCGATGCAACTACAAAGAATGTTTTCAATGGTGCATCTGTAAAAGGTGGTGGGAGTCGTAGCTAACATGCCAAATTTCCTTAGTCTTCTAAGAAAGTTGGCGGGCTTTCTTATCTGTAATATCAGCATGGGGGGGAATCAGGATAGGTTGTTGATGATCTGGATACCTAAAAGCTTGAAGCTTTTGACCATTTCTACTTAGTCTCCATTGATGTAAGACAGGGGCATGTTCTCCGCTACACTTCCTGAAGTCGATGACAATCTCCTTTGTTTTGTTGACATTGAGACAAGAGTTGTGCCAGCTTTCCCAAGACTGATGATGGGTCAGTGTCATTACAAGTAATGATTCACTGAGGATTCAGCCTTTCTACAATAGTTCCATTCAGGCACACACTGCTTCACACCAGGGAAGTTTCACAGTCCACACTTGGTCCCTCAAAATCACTTAATTGGCAAAGTGCCAGGGTAGAAAATCTGACTAAGAATCCTTGTTATGTCTGTGACTTTGAGTCATTAACTCATTCTATTAGTGCTGGAGGAAATATAACAATCCAACACATTGTGTATCCTAAATAGCTTCCAGCTCTTAAAACAAATAATCTGTCAGAGTTAGAAATAAACTGATCATTGATTCTGCAATTAGGGGGATTAGATTACAATGTATTATCACCAAAAGGGGAACTGCAACAATTAGTAGATTTAAAAGCAGGATTCTTTGTAAAATTAGAAAAAGATGTTTGTCTTTTTGAGAAAGCCTTGCATTTACATAGTGCCTTTCAAGTCCTCAGAAGGGTTCAGAGCCACTGCAGTTGAATAGCAATTTTAACACAGTCAAAATCATCTTCAGGTTGAATATGACAGCAAGGTTGCCAGGGAGAAGGATTGAATCAATGTTCACAAGTCAACGAGGCGCCTTCGGAGTGTGTTCACTGTTGTAATGTCTGACAGGTAAATTGTGCAAAGCAAGATCCCACAAATGAGCAGATAATCAGTTTTTAGGTGTTAACTGAAGAATAAATATCAGGCCAGGCACCTTGGACATGTCATGAATCTCACAGTCAGAACTGAACACCAGGGTATGGTAAAGATACTGTATAGGTAACAGGGAAGAGAAGTGAAGGATTCAGGGAGTGCCGTCAAGGGTCTAAATGTGCTTTTACGATCATCATCACACCTGCTCTGCCTTAAGACAGATCCTTGGCACACAGTAGTCCAAGGCTGGAAATTTTCCAGCTGTTCATGCCGGTGGGATTTTCTGGTCCCGCCGCAGTGAATGGTGATTTGGCTGAGTGCCAAATTCTCCATACTTGCATACAGCGGTGATGGGGCGAAAGATTCCAGCCGATATCTCTCAATCCAGTTTTTCATCTCTCAATAATTCCCTTCAATATTCACACCACCCATTGTTGATATCCTCCTATTTTCTCTCTTTTTTCCTGAAACCACCCCCATAACGTTCCACATAAATCTGTTTTATCCATTGTTGGAAGGAGATAGATAATGAACCTGTTTAGCCACGTCGTGACTCATCACTGACCATCAAGTTTTGGGACTCAAAGACAGGGGAGTTAGCCACCGAACCACAAGACCTCCAAAAAGTGCTTCCAAACCCTCCACAAGAACATTAGAAGGCACAATCTGACTGGAGGGGTCCTCCGCCCCATTCAATATGGGCTCCCTCTGAGCCAGGGTACTATTAACCAATAGCCTTCCCAATTCACACCAACCCCACCATTCACTCTAACCCCAATTCACCCTCATCCCAATTCACCCTCACCCCAATTCACTCCAACCCCAATTCACTCCAACCCCAATTCACTCCAACCCCAATTCACTCTCACCCCAATTCACTCTCACCCCAATTCACTCTCACCCCAATTCACCCCAACCCCAATCCACCCTCACCCCAATTCACCCTCACCCCAATTCACCCCAACCCCAATTCACCCCAACCCCAATTCACTCTCATCCCATTTCACTCTCACCCCATTTCACTCTCACGCCAATTCCCTCCAACCCCAATCCACCCTCACCCCGATTCACCCCAACCCCGATTCACCCCAACCCCGATTCACCCCAACCCCGATTCACCTCAACCCCGATTCACTCTCACCCCGATTCACTCTCATCCCAATTCACTCTAACCCCAATTCACCCTCATCCCAAATCGCCTGAACCCCAATTCACCCAACCTCAATTCACGCTAATCCCAATTCAATCCAACCCCCATTCACGGTAATCCCAATTCACCCCAACCCCAATTCACCCCAACCCCAATTCACCCTAACCCCAGTTCACTCTTATCCCAAATTGCTCTAACCCCAATTCACCCTCACCCCAATTCACCCAATCCACAATTCACCCTCACCCCAAATCATCCAATCTTCAATTCATCCAAACCCCAATTCACCCGAACACCCAATTCACTCAAATCCTCAGTTCACCTGACACAGTGGTTAGCACTGCTGCCTCACAGTGCCAGGGACTCAATTGGGATGCACCCAGCTTGGATCACAGAACGTGGAGTTTGCACGTTCTCCCCGTGTCTGTGTGGGTTTCCTCTGGGTCCTCCAGTTTCCTCCCATAGTTTGAAAGACGTGCTGGTTAGCTGAATTGGCCATGCTAAATTCTCCCTCAGTGTACCCGAACAGGTGCCGGAGTGTGGCGACTGGCAGATTTTCACAGTAACTTCATTGCAATGTTAATATAAGCCTACTTGTGACATTAATAAATAACCCCAAATCACTTTCACCCCAACGCCGCTATCTCAATTCTGTTAATTTCAGATCCCCCAATGCTCATTGAGGAAACTTCAGCTCAACACATACCCGCCCCTGCAAGTAAGCTCCGCCCCTGCATATAAGCCCCGCCCCTGCAAGTAAGCCACGCCCTGCATGTAAGCCCCAGCTCTGCATGTACAAGCTCCACCCCTGCACGTAAACTCCACCCCTACACGTAAGCCCCGCCCCTGCATGTAAGCTCCGCCCCCGTCGGAAACCCCGCCTCTGCCGGTCAGCTGCTCTGTGATTGGGTAAAAGTTTCTATTGTCTGGCTGCGGAGCCGCTGATTGGTCAGGGCGCTGGGCACAGGGAGAGTTTGGAGGAAAGTTTGAGAGCGGGACTTGCCCGCGGGGGGGCGTGACCTGCCCGTGGTAGGGGGCGTGACCTGCCCGTGGTAGGGGGCGTGGAGCGGGACCTGCCCGGGGGCGGGGACCGGGACACCGGCTCCCTCCTCCGCTGGCTCAGCGCCTCCTGTCCCAGTCCGAGCCCGGGACCTCCGCAATGGGACAGGCGCTGCTGCTCCTCTGCTGCTTCCTCACCGCCGCTTGTGCTCAGGATGTGCCGGCCCCGGGGCTCGGTTACCAGCGGCGGCAGCAGCAGCAGCAGCAGGAGAGGGACCGGCTCCGGTCACTGGCCCAGGACCCCCCATCCCCAACCCCAGCCGGAACCCGGGAGCCCGCGGGGAGGAGACGCCGAGAGCAGGAGCCCAGACTCCGGGAGCTTTGGGGGAACGGCGGCCCCGCTCGTTGCCGCCTCCGGCGCACAGGTAACGGTCCGAGCGGTCCTGAGGCCAACACAGGAGAGGGGAGGGGGTCTGGAGGGGGCTGCATTCATTCTGGATTCAACTGAGGAATAAAAATCCCTTTAATAATGAGGAACGTTCATAACGATCAACCCCCCCCCATCCCATCCCACTTAATCCCCCAAATCCTCACCCTCCTACCTATTCCCCTCACCCCCCACTATCCCCCTCATTCTCATCATCCTCTCTCCTCATCCAAAGACCCAGTTTAATGCTGGCATCAGGGTTTGAATCCCAGCAGGGCAGATAGTGGAATGTGAATTCAATTAAAATCTGGAATCAAATGAGGAATATTGTCACTTGTTGTAAAAAAAAATCTATCTGGATCACTATTCAGGGAAAGGAATTCAGAAAAGGGCATGTGCCACCTTTACCTGGTCTGGCTTACATGTGACAAGTTGACCCTTAATTGTCCTCCTGGATGGGCAATAAATGTTGGCCCAACTAGCAAAGCCTGTATGTCATGAATAAATTTTTGAAAAAAAATTGGGGTGGTAGAATTGGTAGAGTAATGCCAAGCTGGCTGTGTAAATGGTTCACAATTGTGGGTTACACGCCCTAGGTATATTGTGCACAAAGTGAGTCTGGTGTTTCCTCCTGGTGGTTTCACGTTGACACCCCCCCCAAATAACTGGAAATGCCCCCATGTTGTCCTCAGCATGTGCCTATTTACAGCAGTTGGGTCTAGTGGCTTTGCACATAAGGGGCATCATACTTGGTACATCTGAGGCAACTTGTGCATCTCAGATGGATGAATTTCATTGCTGACTGGGGAGGTACATGTCCTGTCTGTTATGTGAACCCTCTGCCCAGCTTTTGTTCATTATGCTTTCACTGGGATGTGGGACTTCACTGAATCATGCAGCACAGAAGGAGACCACTTGGCCCATCATGCCTGTACTGGCTCTTTGTGTGAATTATTTTGTATATGAGAGTAAGTACAGTTACTGTTGAGGCAGGAATATCCAGCAGAAAATGGTGTACATCAAGACTCTATGTGCACAATCAGTAACCTTACTGTTGGTATTTTTGAAGGAGGGACATGGAGAGATTCCTACTAATTGATGTTATGAAACATGTTTTACTAAATTGAACTGAAAGTATGCAGCTGACTCCATATCCGACGATGCATGGCCTAAGGTTATTTCCAGCAACCAAATTATAAACTGCATGGTCAAATGCACCAAGCACTGACTTCTGGTTACTGTCAGCTGATATGTTAGTGCATATTTCTGCTATGGTACAGTGGTTAGCACTGCTGCTTCACAGCGCCAGGGATCCGAGTTCAATTCCCGGCTTGGGTCACTGTCTGTGCGGAGTCTGCACGTTCTCCCCGTGTCTGCATGGGTTTCCTCCCATACTCCAAAGATGTGTGGCTTAGGTGCATTGGCCATGCTCAATTGCCCCTTGGTGTCCTGGGATGCGTAGGTTAGAGGGGTTGGCAGGGTAAATATGTGGGGTTTCGGGGAAAGGGCCTGGGCAGGATTGTTGTAGGTGCAGACACGATGGGCTGAATGGTCTCCTCCTGCACTGTAGGGATTCCATGATTGGAATTAAGGGAAGCGACTTTGGCTCGGGAATAAACAGAAACATTAAAATTCGCTCCTGTGCGGAACTTGCTTTCTCACAGCTAATTGAGTTTAACAAGCTAGAACATCTGGAAGCTATTTTAAAATGATTGTGTGAGGAAAAGAGCTCCCGTGTCTGGCACTAGTTCAGCACAAATCCAGTTTGTGTCTGTGCCTTTGCCTTGCAGAGTAAGAAATCTGATCGACCACAAATCTGTGCTCGTCCAAGGTTTCAGAGAAGGGTGCAGGGGAGATTTGCCAGGAATGTGGAACTTAAATTACTCGGAGATACTGGAGAAGCTGAGGCTGCATTTTCTTGGAGTGGGGGTGATGAAGGGAAAGCTTAATAGTAGCATTCAAAATCAGGCAGGGTTTTGATAGGATATTTAGGGAGAAACTGTTTCCAGTGACAGGAGAATCGATAACTCAGAGGGGACAGATTTAGACCAAATAATCAGAGGCAGCACAGAAGAAACATTTTTCTATCCAGTGAGTTGTTGTGTTTGGAATACTCACTTGGAAAGATAGTGGAAGATGATTCAACAGAGACTTTCGGAAGGAAAACTGGATAAATCCTTGAAGGGGAGAGATTTGCTGGGATCTGTTCCAAGTGTGGGGATGGGGCTAGTTAGATAACTTTTTTTAAAGAGAACTGGAACAGACATGATGGGCAGAATGGCCTCCCCCCGTTCTGTATGATTCCTGATCCACACCAGTTGGGAATATTCCACTAGAAAGATTTCCTGATCCACACCAGGTAGGAATATTCCACTGGAAAGATTTAATCTATGTAGACTTGGGATCTAAATGTGAAGGTCCAGAAATCTGGTTTGGCTCTATATTTAGATCCTTAACTCCTTATCCTGAAGGTAAGTGACGTCTCTGACACTGACGTACTTGAGGATTTCCTGCTCTTTTTTTTTTGCAGGCTGCAAATGCCAAGAAAAATGTCAACTTGCTGGCCTTTTGTATACACTGTTTTTAAAATAACCAATCCACCATTGGTAGACTTGCCTTCAGTTGCCTTGGATTTATCTCTGGAATTCCATTCGTAAGCCTCACCAACTTATTGTTTTCTCCCGCTCCTTCACGATGCTCCATTATCTCCTTGTGTGTTTTGGTGAGTGTGGCAGTCACTAATCACCTTTGAGAAGGTGGCAATGTGCTGCTATCACTTGTGCCGCAACAGTCCCTATGGTGTCGGTACCCTCACCGTGCTATTAGGGAGGGAGTTCCAGGATTTTGACCCGGCCACAGTGAAGGAACTGTGATACGTTTCCAAGACAGCACTGTCTGTGCCTTGGGGAGGAACTTTGCAGTTGTTGTTGTTGTTACCCAAGAAACAGGGTGGGAGTAGACCACAAGGCTTATCAACATGATCATGGTTGATCTTGGGCTTAAACTCCCCTTTCCCACCCACTACCCTTGTCCATTGATTCCCTGAAAGACCAACAGTTTGCCTATCCCAGTCTAAAATGAAGTTTTCATAACTCTTGGGGATAAAGAATTCCAAAACTTTTCAAATGAACTAATTTCTTCATCTCCGTCCTAAATGGTTGGCCTTTATCCTGTGCTTGGGTGTTTTGGAAACGGAATTACTCTATCCCAGTGGAGTTCTTCCTCACGTCCAGCCAATGTATATCCCTCAAAGCATTGCAAAACATGGATTATCTGGTCGGTGTTGCTAACTAGGCTTCAGAGTCTCCTGTGTCTGGCTACAGTGCTTTGGGGTCTTGCTGTGTGAAAACTGCCCCATTTCATACAAGTGACTTCTCTTCATAAGATACTTTGGTTGTAAGGAACTTGGGAACATCCTGAGGAGGTGCGTGTAAGATGCTCTAGAAATTTACTTTTCATATAAATAAAATAATCGCCTTTGCTGCCACCAGTACCGTTCACCTGATGCGGAGAGGGGAGGGTCGGGATGGCGACCTTCTCGTGAACCTGCTCCTGGGCCTGGCGAAACGTGCCATTTACAGGTCCAGGCAGCGGGTGATCGAGGGGGCCATCCATCCTGACTCTGTCCCTCTACCACAGCTATGTTCATGGCCAGGTGTCCCTGGAGAGGGAGCATGTGGTGTCCGCGGGCGCAGTTGATGCCTTCTGTGCCCGTTGGGCACCGCAGGGGCTGGGGTGCATTATTGACCCTAATAATCACATTTTAATTTGACATTTTTTAAGTATCCTTTGTACTTTATTTTTGTTCAGGCTGTTCCCCTTCCTTTTGAGGAGCTGCCCCTTTTACTTTGTCCTAATTGAATTTGAGTTTGTTTATTTGGTTTGACCTTAAGAGGCCACCAGTACTGCTGCAGTCGCTGTGGTGCAGGTACATCTACCATGCTGTTAGGGAGGGAGTTGAGTTTGCATGCTCCTTCTCCCCCCTTCCCCAATCTATGTGGGTTTTCTCCAGATTCCTCCCACAGTCCAAAGATGTGCAAGTTAGGTGAATTGGCTATGCTAAATTGCCCCTTAGTGTCAGGCGGACTAGCTAGTGTAAATGAATAGAGTTTGGGTGGGATTGTCGTTGGTGCAGACTTGATGGGCTGAATGGCCACCTCCTGCTCTGTAGGGATTCTATGATTTGATAAAGATCTTGGGGAGGTGGTGATGTGATGGTAATGTCACTGGGCTAGCAATTCAGGGGCACGGCCTAATGCTCCTCGAAATCCCAACACGGCAAACTGGTTAAATTTAAACTCAGTAAATCTGGACTTGAAAGCTAGACCATGAAACCATTGTCTATTTGATGTAAAAACCCATCTGGTTCACTAATGTCCTTTAGGGAAGGAAATTTACCATCCTTCCCGGGTCAGGCCTACATGTGACAGCAATGTGGTTGACTCTTAACTATCCTCTGAAATGGCTCAATAAACCACTCAGTTCAAGGGAAATTAGGGATGGGTATAGAATGCTGACCTTGCCAGTGACATCCACACCCCTTGAAAGGAGAAAATAAAAGTTTCTCAGACAGGGAAGATTTGCACGGAGGGTTTGAAATCATGAACTGTCTTACTGGACGAATTAAGGGGTAAACTATGTTTAATCATAGACAAGTTGGTAACCAGAGGACACGGTGAAGGGAATTGGCAGAAAAAGGATGGTTGGGATGATGAGGAAATGTCTTATTCCACAGAGTTGTAACAATGTGGAATACAGCAGCTGAAAGGATGGTGGAAGGGTGATTGCATAATGACTTTCAAAAGGAAATTGGGTCAGGTCTAGGGAGAAATTAGCAGGACAATGGGAAGAGAGTGGGGGCTGTGGCAATAATTGTCTAATGATGGATTGAATGTCACCCTTCTGTACATGATGGGAGTTGAACTAAAATAGGAGGTATTAGAAAAGGCAGGATAAGGAGCATTTGAACCTGTCCCCAACGGTACTGTACCCCTGTATCACACAGTGACAGACCCGTTCCCACCAGTACTGTACCCCAGTGTTGTCCAGTGACAGACCCGTCCCCACCAGTACTGTACCCCAGTGTTGTACAGTGACAGACCCGTCCCCACCAGTACTCTACCCCAGTGATGTCCAGTGACAGACCCGTCCCCACCAGTACTGTACCCCAGTGATGTCCAGTGACAGACCCGTCCCCACCAGTACTGTACCCCAGTGATGTCCAGTGACAGACCCGTCCCCACCAGTACTCTACCCCAGTGTTGTCCAGTGACAGACCCGTCCCCACCAGTGCTGTACCCCAGTGTTGTCCAGTGACAGACCCGTCCCCACCAGTGCTGTACCCCAGTGTTGTCCAGTGACAGACCCGTCCCCACCAGTGCTGTACCCCAGTGTTGTCCAGTGACAGACCCGTCCCCACCAGTGCTGTACCCCAGTGTTGTCCAGTGACAGACCCGTCCCCACCAGTGCTGTACCCCAGTGTTGTCCAGTGACAGACCCGTCCCCACCAGTACTGTACCCCAGTGTTGTCCAGTGACAGACCCGTCCCCACCAGTACTGTACCCCAGTGTTGTCCAGTGACAGACCCATAACACGAGGAAAAGGTGCACTGCTGTTCTTGATGAGAATTAATACCTGTTATATTAAATAACACCTGTTGTATTAAATAATATTGTTTATATGAAGCCAGTGCAAACCTGGAAGAGAATGACTTCCCTTCCTTGCCTCCAAATCCTTCCATGTCCTTCGCCCTCTATAGTTAACATCTTCCAGTCCGTCAGATCTCTCTGTGCCTCCAGTTCTAATTTCATGATTGTTCCATTGCTTCACCATTGGTTGCATCCAGCTGCCTGGGTCTGAACTTCTGGAATTTCTCTCCATCTCTCCCCTCCTCTGAGACACTTCTTAAAACCTACAGCCTTGACTCACCCTCACCTCTTTATGGTTTGGTCTCAGTTTTTTGTTAACTCGAATCACACTTTGTTTAATCTTCCAGCTCCGGATTATGTTGTAGGTGATGACGTCACACCGTTGGTTGCTGCTGGTCCCCATGTTATCCTGGTACCTGAAGGGGTTGCGGTGAACGCTACCATTGCTGTGGTTGAGGGGCCTAATTCTGACCCAGAGGCTGGAATCCGGTTCGAGTGCAAGCTTGAGGGCGAGGGGCACTTTCAGCTTCGAAGAAGCTACCAGAGAAGTTACTTGATTGTGACCAGTGCCAGCCTTGATCGGGAGAAGAGGGCAGAGTACAGTCTAACGCTGGTAACCGTGGTCAAAGGGATTCCGGTCTTTAAGGAGAATGTCCAATTCATGGTAAAGATCACCGATATAAATGATAATGCCCCAGTCTTTGGTAAAAGTGCCTACCGGGTGTCCATAGCGGAGAACGATCCTCCAAACACCACTCTGCTGATGGTGACAGCCTCCGATAGTGACCTTGGTGCCAACGGCCAAGTCACCTACTCTATTCTGGACATCCCAGTGGCGGGGACCCCAGCCTCGTCATTACTTGGCATCCATCCCAACTTGGGTATTATTTACACCCGGGTATCGTTTGATTATGAGCGACTGAGAACGGTGGACTTTGTGGTTGAGGCCAGAGATGGTGGCCGTCCTTCAACCAGGACCACGGTGCCCGTGAGGCTGGATATTCGAGACGTGAACGATAATCGCCCTGTCTTCGTGTCCCCGGCGTCACCAAGAATCGCGGTGTCCCTTGGCGCAGAGTTGGCCGTTGCTGCCGGGGAATGTGCGCCCGGGAAGACTGGTTTGCTTGTGCCCAGTGTGTCCCCGTCACATCCACGTCCACGGATCTACGCGGTGACCACGGTGAAAGCGGAGGACGCTGATGCCGGCGCGAACGGTGAGCTCCTCTACGAGCTGGTGGGCGGTAGCCAATGGGGGCTCTTCGACATCAACGGCAGCACTGGGGAGGTCCAGGCCACGGTTTGCAACCTCAGTGAGCTGTTGGCTAAAGATTGGGCCATCTCGGTGCGTGTGAGGGACCGCGGGAACCCACCCCTCTCCTCCGTTGCCAACTTCACGCTGGCCTTCCCCTCTGCCTCGGAGCCCACTCGCGCAAGTGAGAGGCTGAGCACCTCGGTTGTCACGGTGATCTCTTTGGGAGTGCTGCTCCTTGCCCTGCTGCCCATCCTGATTGTACTCCGGCTCCGATGCAAAGCCGAGAAGCGGGATGCCCACGCGTACAACTGCCGCCAAGCGGAGACCACCTACCAGCTGCACCCAAAGAGGCCCCTGAAGCAGATCCAGAAGACCGACATCACCCTGCTCCACCCGGGGGGCCGCAGTAGGCAAGGACCAAAGGCCGGAGAGCTCTCCGTCCCTCCGCTCCACCCTGCCACTCCTCCTGAGGGACCCCAGCACGTTCAGGAGAAGTGCCCAGAAGTGGGTAAACCCTATCCCACTCTCCGGAGGGACCGAGACTCCCAACACCATCAGTTGCTGAGGGAGCTGGTTAGGTTGTCCATGGCTGGCTTCTCAGACTGCACCCTGGAGCTGACGTCCGTCTCACCACATGTCCAGGTAAGAAGGGCTCCTCCCAAACCAAGCTGGGGAAGCTGCTGGCTGTGTGGGACCCGCAGATCTCTGGAGAAACATTGACTATTAACCCAGAGGTCCAGGCTAATGCTCTGGGGACACGGGTTCAAATCCTGGTGGAACAATCTGGAATATGAAGCTAGTCTCCAATGGTGCCCATAACAATCATCATCAATTGTTGTAAAAACCCATCTGGGAATTAAGGGTTATGGGGAGAAAGCAGGAAAGTGGAACTGATCCACTTCAGATCAGCCATGATCTTATTGAATGGCGGGGCAGGCTCGAAGGGCTAGATGGCCGACTCCTGCTCCTATTTCTTTCTTATGTTCACTGATGTCCTTTAGGGAAGGAATTCTGCCATCCTTACCTGGTCTGGCCTACTTGTGACTCCAGATCCATAGCAATGTGGGTTCACTTAACTGCCTTCTGAAATGGCCCAGTGATTCATGAAGTCATGAATTACATTGGCCTTTATAAATCTGAGTATAAAAGTTGGAGTGTTATGGTAAGGTTGTATAAGGCATTGGTGAGGCTGAATTTAGAGTATTGTGTACAGTTTTGGTCACCTAGTTACAGGAAGGATGTAAATAAGGTTGAAAGAGTGCAGAGAAGGTTCACAGGGATGTTGCCGGGACTTGAGAAGCTGAGTTACAGAGAGGGATTAAATAGGTTAGGACTTTATTCCCTGGAGCGTAGAAGAATGAGGGGAGATTTGATAGAGATGTATAAGATTTTGATGGGTATAGATAGAGTGAATGCAAGAAGGCTTTTTCCACTGAGGTTAGAGGAGAAAAAAACCAGAGGGCATGAGTTAAGGGTGAAAGGAGAAAAGTTTAAAGGGAATATTAGGGGGGGATTCTTCACGCAGAGAGTGGTGGGAGTGTGGAATGAGCTGCCGGATAAAGTGGTAAATGCGGGGTCACTTTTAACATTTAAGAAAAACTTGGACGGGTTCATGGAGGAGAGGGGTGTGGGGCGATATGGTCCAAGTGCAGGTCAGTGGGACTTGGCAAAAAATGGTTTGGTACAGACAAGAAGGGCCAAAAGGCCTATTTCTGAGCTGTAATTTTCTATGGTTCTAGATAGCGAAGGGTAACAAAAGCTGGCCTTGCCACTGACACCCACATCTCATGAAAGAATAAAGAAAATATTTTTTCAGCATTTGTGAATCTAATGGATCCGTACTCCTGATACTGTGCTTCTCACCAGGCAACAGGTTTTGAAATTTGAGAACAATGTCTCTGTCTCTCTCTGGGTGGGCACATTGCAGGTTTCACCAAGGTATTGATGCTGTTTATTACTCTGTCGTTATGGTGGTGTAGTGGCATTGTCACTGGACTAATAATCTAGAGACCCAGGGTAATGTTCCGAGGACCACCACTTTGAATTTGAATCCCACCACTTTTGAATTTGAATTCAATAAAAAATTCAAATTAAAAGTCTGCTGCTAACAAAACCAACATCGATTGTCAGAAAAACCCATCTGGCTCACTAATGTCCTTTAGGGAATGAAATAAGGCATTTTTACCTGGCCTACATGTGACCCCAGAGCCACAGCAATGTGGTTGACTCTTAAAAACAAGACACTATTTAAGGGGCAATTAGGTTTGTGCAACAAATGTTGGTCTTGTCAGCAACATGCAAGAATTAGGAAAAAAATGAATGAGTCAAACGGACCTAACCTTCTGGAATGATGAGATTGCATGGTCCCTGTGTAGTGTCTCTGGCTGCCATTCTTGCCAGTGAGTTGTATGTTTTCAGTTCCTTCGTAATCAGTGGGCATCCTGGGCTTGTGGAGGAGCAAAGGAATTTGCAGACCCGTGTAGATCGCTTGTCTTAAACTAGTTCCAATCGCCGTGGGTGCAGGAGATCTGAAATGAAACAAAGTGGTGACAATATTCAGCAGGTCTGGCAGTATCTGTAGAGAGAGAAAAACAAGAGTTAACTCTTCAAATTGCCTGTTCTAACGAATGGTATTTGACCAAAAATGTTAACTTTCATGGGATGTGTGCTGGCTAGGCCAACATTTATTGAACAAAGAAGAGTACAGCACAGGAACAGGCCCTTTGGCCCACCAAGCCTGTGCCGATCACGTTGTTCTGTCTTGACCAACCTCCTGTATCCCTCTATTCCCTGCCTGTTCATGTGCCTAACCGGATAAGTCTTAAATGTCACTGACATGCCTGCCTCAACCACCTCCACTTGGCAGTGCATTCCAGGCCCCCACCACCCTCAGTTTAAAAAAAACTTCCCCCGCACATCTCTACTGAACCTTTTCCCCCATTACCTTGAACTTGTAATTGTCATTTCTGCCCTTGGAAAAAAGCTTCTAACTGTTCACCTTACCTAAGTGGTGGTGAACTATTTTCTAGAACCGCTGCAGTCCATGTGGCGTAGGTAGACCCACAGTGCAGGTAGAGAGGGAATTCCAGGCTTTTGACCCAGTGAATGAATGGTGGTTATAGATTTGTATGTCAGGACGTTGAATGGATTGGAGGGGTACTTCTAGGTGATGGTGTTGCCGTGTGTTTGCTGCCTTTGTCCTCTGGGTTTGGAAGGAGTTGTCAAAGGAGCCTTGGGGAGTTCCTGCACTGCATCTTGTAGATGGTTCACACGGCTGCCACTGTGTGTCGGTGGTGGAGGGAGTGAACATTGAAGGCGGTGGGTAGGGTGCTGATCAAGTGGACTGCATTGTCTTGGATGGTGCTGAGTTTCTTGAGTGTTGCCGGAGCCACATCCATCCAGGAAAAAGCTGGTGCCTTGTAGATGGTGGACAGGCTTTGAGGAATCAGAAGGTGAGTTACTCACTGTGGGTTTCCTAGCCTTTGACTGTTCTTCTAGCCACAATAGTTATATGGTGCTCTCGTTCAGTTTCTGGTCAGTGTTGTTGATAGTTGGGGATTCGGTGATGGGAATACCTTTGAATATCAAAGAGAGACCATCTTTTGTTCCATAAATGCTGAGCTCATCATATTCCAGCATTTCCCTGTTTTACCAGAAGCTGACGCACTGATACAGAATGGGATACAAAGAGGAAGGAAATGATGCTTAACGTGTAGACAGCCTTGGCAAGGCCCTAAAAATATGAAATCCTTCATACGTTTCTGGGTATCACACCTCAGGAAGCCTATACTAACCTTGGAGTGCAGAAAGGATTAGGGGGGAAGGTCGGGGTGGGGGAATTCTTACAGAACGCTGAAATGCCCGGATAGAGTGGATGTGGGGAAGATGTTTCCATTAGTCGGAGAGACTAGGATCCATGAGCACAGCCTCTGAGCAAAGGAACAGCCCTTTAGAACTGAGATGAGGAGGAACTTCTTCAGCCAGAGGGTGGTGAATCTGTTGAACTCATTGCCACAGGAGGCTGTGGAAGCCAGCTAATTGAGTGTCTTTAAGACAGAGATAGATAGATTCTTGATTAGTAAGGGGATCAAATATTACAGGGAAAAGGTGGTTGAGAAACATCTCAGCCATGATTGAATAGTGGAGCAGACCCAATGGGCTGAATGGCCTAATTCTGCTCCTATATCTTGTGGTCGAAAGCATTCACCAGAATTATATGGGCTAAAAGGGTTAGACTATAGACCAGGTTATGCAGTAGATTAGACTTGTATTCCCTTGAGTACGGAAAACGAAGAGGTGATCTAATTGAAATGCTAAATATTAAAGAGATTCCGTAAAGAGACATTATTTCCTTTGGGAGAAGCCAGAACAAGGGATGCAGATGGTAGTCTAACTCTGAATTTGGGTTAATTTGGACTTTTCAGGGTTGAGATGGGTAGATTTTTGTTGGTCAGGTGTCATGAGGGACGTGGAACTAAGGTGGGTAAATTAGAGTTAAGGTAAAAAAAAAATCAATCCTGATCTAATTAATTTAGAATCTAAAGGGCCTACGGTTCCTACATGCTGGTGTGTCACCGATCATTTGGAGTCAGGTTGCTGTGGCAACTTGCATTATTTATATGCAAATTATAACCTAGAGCTATGGAAGGCGATGGTAGAAGCTCTGATGTTATTCCTATTACGTGGCTGACTAGGAGTTTCTCTCGCTCTTGCTGCCTGTCATTGGTGTGTGTTGGCAGGATTGATGACCAAAATTTTTGGCTGTGTTATGAGCATATCTTCCTTGGCTATCTTGTCCAGGGGTGGGATTTGAACCCCAAGAACTCCCTATTCCTGTGTGGTGGATGGAAGACACTACAGTTGCTCTTTGACCATTTGCCACTGATGTCCAGATCGGAAAAATCTCAGCTTGTTGACTGCTGTAGCTGTTCAGCTCAGTGTGATTTATCAACTTGTTGCTGGCAAAAAGCTAACAATTGGTCCGGGATCCATCCCTACGTGAATATAAAGTGGGACAACACTCACTGCATTGTTCTTCCAGCTGTGCTTGTCTATTCCAGATGTGTACAAGGTTCTGCCAAGGGTTATGGAGGCTAATTGAGCTTCCTGCAGCTCCTGGTTTGGATGTTTCCAGTGACAACATCGCACTGGCCCTCCCTTGAGTAGAGGTCGATGAAGATAAACTATTTCCTGAGGTGGAGGCAGTCCAGAGCAAGGGATAGGACCTTTAGAACCAGAACATTTACACAAAGCGTAATAAGACTCTGGAACTCCCTCTCTCCCAGTCTGGGAAACCTGGCCTATAATTTAATCCTTTTAACCCTGGTTTCGTTCTGATTTCCAAGGCCAATGTGTCCTCCCTGAGGTGTGGTGTCCAGAACTGAATGCACTATTCGAGATGGGGCTGACCAGAGCACTCTACAATTTTAACACATCCACCTTTTGTATTCCAGCCCCTTTTGAGATAAAAGTCAAAGTACCAATAGCACTTTTAATTACTTTTCCCCTTTGTCCACTAGTGTTTAATGCTCCTTAGACATAGGATATAAAAATCACTGTGATCTAGTGGGTAGTTTTTAACACAAGTGAGTGATTCTGCTTAACGTAAAGGAGAGATCAGTGCCTTCATTGAACTGGCAAGTGAGCGCATTAATGATTCAGGTCGAGCGTGTTTCTGAACAGGGAAATCTCATCACACCCACCAGATAGAGACCTAATTAGACAGATTCCACCCCCCACCACCCTGACCCTGCTCCAAGCCTCCGGCCAGAGGAGGGGAATCTCCCCAGATGACCATATGTAGCGATAAGCAAGTCACAAAGGTTTTCTTAGGTTTTGATATTTTGAGTGAGAATAAGAGTTTTTTAAAAAACTCCTAGGCATTGCCAACGGCTGTTTCTGGGTCGATAGAGGGAGACGGGGCAGGTCGTGCATTTTTGATCCGTGTTTTTCTCATACAACATGTTATGTAATTTTCACAATTCCTCTGCCTCCTTCTTTCAGTAAGAAGTCTCGCAACACCAGATTAAAATCCAACAGGTTTATTTGGAATCACGAGCTTACACAGCACTGCACCTTCCTCAGGTGAACAGTGAAGGAGCAGTGTTCCGAAAGCTTGTGATTCCAAATCAACCTGGTGTTCGGACTTCTACCTGTGCCCACCCCAGTCTAACACCGGTATCTCCACATCATACTTCTTTCAATCCAAACCTGTGAAGGTGTTTAGAATGAATATATTTGGATGGGTACTCTGTCAGTTGATGCACCCAAAGGGTGAGAGGGAAGGAGAGAAAGTTCATGCACTTTAACTTAAAAATGAAAATCCAGCCTGAACAATCCAGTGCTGAGGGGGTGCTGCACTGTCAGAGGGACTGTCTTGCAGCTCAGACATTGAATAGAGGCCCCAACAGACTCAAAACGTGGGCTTAGAAGATCCCACAGCACTATTCAGAGAGCAGGGGTGTTAATTATTTAAATAGAGAGAGATTGCAAAATCCTGAGAATCCCTACAGTGCAGAAGGAGGCCATTCGGCCCATTTACTCTGCACCAACTCTTTGACAGAGCACCCTTCCTAGGCCTTATCCTTGTAACCCCACATATATACCCTGCTAAGCTCCCTAAACTTCACATTTTGGGACGCTACGGGCAATTTAACATGGCCAATCCACCTAACCTGCACATCCTTGGAGTTTGGGAGGAAACCGGAGCACCCGGAGGAAACCCACGCAGACACGGGGAGAACGTGTATACGCCACACAGCGACCCAAGGCTGGAATTGAACCTGGGTCCCTGGCGCTTTGAGGCAGCAGTGCTAATCGCGGTGCCACTGTATAGAGGGATCTGGGTGTCCTGGTAGATGAATCAGGAAAGATTAGTTTGCAGGTATAGCAAGTGATCAGGAGTGCAAATGGAATGTTGTCATTTATTGCAAGGGAAACCAAATATTAAAGAAGGGATGTTTACAGTTGAACAAGAGACGATATCTAGAATATTGTGTACAGTTTTGGTTTCCTTATTTAAGGAAGGATATAAATGAGATGGAGGCAGGTTCACTGTATATTTTTTAGACTGAGGTAAATAGATTCTTGATTAACAAGGGAGTCGGGGGTTAAATGGAGTTGACGCCAGATTCAGATCGAACATGATCTAACAAAAGTACAGCACGGGAACAGACCCTTCGGCCCTCCGAGCCTGTGCCGATCATGATGTCCTAACTAAAAAAAACCATTCTGCCCTTACTTGGTCCAAACCCCTCTATTTCCTCCTTATTCATGTACACACCTAGATGTCTCTTAGACCACAAGACCTAGGAGCAGAATTAGGCCATGCAGCCCATCGAGACTGCTCTGCCATTCAATCATAGCTGATATTTTTCTCATCCCCATTCTCCTGCCCATTCCCCGTAACCCCTGATCCCCTTATTAATCAAGAACCTATCTACCTCTGTCTTAAAGACACTCAATGACCTGGCCTCCACAGCCTTCTGTGGCAAAGAGTTTCACAGATTCACCACTCACTGGCTAAAGAAATTTCTCCTCATCTCTGTCTCAAAGAATCATCCCTTTAGCCTGAGGTTGTGCCCTCTGGTTCTAGTTTTTCCTACCAGTGGAAACTTCCTCTCCGCGTCCACTCTATCCAGGCCTCACAGTATCCTGTAAGTTTCAATAAGATCCTGCCGCCTTAAATTCTGCCAACGTGCCTGTTTCCGCCACCATCTCTGGCAGCAAATTCCATCATTCTCTGCGTGAAAAACTTGTCCCGCACATCTCCCTTTAAACGTTCTCCCTCTCACCTTGAACCTGTGCTCTCTCGTAATTGACACTTCCATCCTTGGAAAAAGTCTCTGACTACCCACCCTGTCTACGCCTTGCATAATTTTGTCGACCTCTATTAGGTCTCCACTCAGTCTTTCCAGTGAAAACAATCCTAGTTTATTCAACCTCTCCTCATAGCCAACGTCCTTGAGATGAGGCAACATCCTAGTGTACCTTCATTGCACTCTATCCAAAGTTTCCACGTCCTTCTGATAATGTGATGACCAGAGCTGCATGCAACACTCCAAATGTGACCTAACCAAGGTCTTATATAATTACAACATGATTTCCCAACTCCTATACTCAGTGTCCCAGCTGAAGAAGGCAAGCATGCCATGCCACCACTTCTAGGGAGCTGTGGATCCCTCTGTATGTTAATGTTCCTAAGGGTTCTGCCATTTATGGTTTAATTCATACCTAAGTTTGATCCTCCAAAATGCATCACCTCATATTTATCTGGATTAAACTCCATCTATTATTTCTGTCTCCAACCTACCTATATCCTGTTGTATCCTCTGATAATCCTGGCACTATTAGCAACTCCATCAATCTTCATGTCATCTGCAAACTTACTAATCATATTACCTACATTTTCCTCCAGATCATTTATATATACTACACACAATAGAGATCCCAGCACTGACCCCTAAATGCCAAGCAAGCATTTATTGCCCAACCCTAATTGCCCTTGAGAAGGTAGTGATGAGCTGCTGCCTTAAACCATGAAAGACTAAGGAAGAGAATTGCCTTCATTGTGGGGATTTCTTTTGTGGGTCATGGGTGTCGCTGGCTGGCCAGCATTTATTGCCCATCGCTTGAGAAGGTGGTGATGAGCTGCTGTGCCATGAACCATTGCAGTCCATGTGCTGTGGGTTGACCCACGATGGTGTAAGGGAGGGAATTCCAGGACTGCAAAAGAATGGCCATATATTTCCAAGTCAGGATGGTGAGTGGTTTGGAGGGGAGCTTGGAGATATTGATGTTCCTGTGTATCTGCTACCCTGATCCTTGGAGATGGAAGTGGTCATGGTTTTGGGAGATGCTACTCAAGAATCTTTGGTGAATTGCTGCAGTGCATCTTGTAGATAGTACCATAGAATAGCACCATGATGTGACGTTTTGACCAGAATTAATCTGTAATTGTATCTTTAGTATTCACAATTTATACATCCCTTCCTGAACTAAAAACCTGATCTCCTGGTTGCTTGATTTCCCCTGTTTTGATTTCCTGTTTTTTTTTCCCCCCTCCATCTCACCTTTATCTGAGTGACTATTTTGTTCCAGTTAAAAGCCGTTTTAACTGGCGGGAGGAGGTATCTTAGAGCTGAACCTGTTGTAGCCATCCCCAAATGGATGAGACAAATTCAAACTCAACTTGCGTTTCAAAAAAAAAATTAATTCTCACTAATGTTGGTAAGGCCTGTATTTACTGCCTGTCTCTAGTTGCCCTGAGAAGGTGGTAGCGGTGGGTCACCTTTTCCAGAATCATATAGTGCAGAAGACTTCTAACATTTAAGAAAATCTTGGGCGGGTACACGGATGAGAGGGCTGTGGAGGGATATGGTCCAAGTGCAGGTCAGTGGGACTAGGCAAAAAATGGTTCGGCACAGACAGGAAGGGCCAAAAGGCCTGTTCCTGAGCTGTAATTATCTATGGATCTGTGGTTCTTAGAGATCCTTTGGCCCATTGAGCCTGCGCTGACACGCAAGAAATACCTTACCTTTTACCTAATCCCATTTACCGGCACTTGGCCCATAGCTCTGAATGCGATGACACGCCAATTGTTCATCCAGGTACTTTTTAAAGGATGTGAGGCAAACATTGTCCTAGGCAGTGTATTCCAGACCGTCACCACCCTCTGAGTAAAAAGCTTTTCCTCATGTTCCCCACCACTGGCAGCAGTTTTAGTGAAAACTCTCTTGCTGGGCCTCTTCAGAGGTTGGTTAAGGGTCAGCCATGTTGGTGTGAGACTGGACTCTCATATGGGTTCAGACTGGGTAAGCAGCATTAGTGAACCAGTCGGGTTTTTTAGCAATAATCCAGCGGATTCCTGATCACTTTCACTGAAGATGACCTTTCTATTTTCCAAAATTTTAATCCTCAAACAAACAGGATTTAAATTTGTCCTTTTGTCCAGTAGTCACGGTGACTCACAGCACTAGAGACCCAGGTTCAATTCCTGGATTGGATCATCTGTGTGTGTGTGTGTGTGTGTGTGTGTGTGTGTGTATGTGCGCGGAGTCTGCACATTCTCCCTGTGTCTGCGTGGGATTCTTCCGGGTGCTCCGGTTTCCTCCCGCAGTCCAAGGTTAGGTTGATTGGGGCAATTTAGTATGGCTGTTGTGTCGGGGGATTAGTGGGGTAAATTACTGTTAGTCGGGGGATTAATAAGGTAAATACATTGGGTTCCAGGGATAGGGCCTGGGGGTGGTGGGATTGTTGTTGGTGCAGGTTCGATGGGCTGAATGGTCTCCTGCACTGTAGGGATTCTAGCAACACCGTACAGGGGTAGGATTCCTGCTCACTAAGCTCTAGTTCTGAGTGTGATCTTAAAAGGTAGAATCAGGCGAGGGTATTTCACCCCCCGCAAAGGAGTGAACGGGCCATGGGGAGGGGAGGGGAGGGGTGGGTGGGGAGGCAGAGAGAGATGGAATGATACTAATGGGGAGTGTCCTTTCCTGTTTTACAGCAAATCTCCCAGCTGCTCTCCTTGCTGCATCAAGGACAATTCCAAGCCAAGCCAAATTTTCGAGGAAATAAGTATTTAAGGACCTACAGGTATGTTCTCCTCGGAACGCAGCAACCCGAGAGGAGTTTTGATGGAAGTGCTTCGAGGCTTTTAGCTACAGTAAATAAAAACAAAGCTTGAACAGTCAATAATTTAAAGTGATTGTCGAGAGGACCAGAGGTGACATGAGCACATTCCTTTTTAATGCAGCAAGCAGTTAGAATACCAAATGTGCTCCTTGGCCAGTTGGTGGTTATCGATTCAGAAGTTGCCTTCACGGAAGAGCTGGAGAAAAAAGTTGAGGATCGGAAGGTTACAAGGATCTGGGGAAAGAGAGAGTGGGAATAACTGGATTGCTCTCTGGAAGAGCAGAATCCATGGAATCCCTACAGTGCAGAAGGAGGCCATTTGGCCCACCTAAGGGGCAATTTACCATGGCCAATCCATCACATCTTTAGACTGTGGGCGGGAACCCAAGCAGACACGAGGAGAATGTGCAAACTCCACAGTGATCCAAGCTGGGAATCGAGCCCCGTTACCTGGCGCTGTGAGGCAGCAGTGCTAACCACTGTGTCCGTGCTGCCCATTCGATGGACCGAATGGCCTCCATCTGTGCTGTATTCTTTTGTGATTCTATGAATGGCTGTGTGGAACTGGAAGCTTCCTTTACAGTCAGAATTAAAGGCACTTGCAAGCAGTGGTTAGCACTGTTGCCTCACAGCGCCAGGGATCCAGGTTCGATTCCTGGCTTGGGCCACTGTCTGTGTGGAGCCTGCAAGTTTTCATCTGTCTGCATGGGTTTCCTCCCACAGTCCGAACAAGGTGCTGGTTAGGCGCATTGTCCGTGCTAAATTCTCCCTCGGTGTATCCAAACAGTCGCCGGAGTGTGGCGACTAGGGGACTTTCACAGTAACTTCATTGCAGTGTTACTGTAAGTCGAC
Source organism: Carcharhinus amblyrhynchos (assembly GCF_965287045.1). Lineage (NCBI taxonomy): Eukaryota > Metazoa > Chordata > Chondrichthyes > Carcharhiniformes > Carcharhinidae > Carcharhinus > Carcharhinus amblyrhynchos. The sequence goes on along the minus strand of NC_137336.1, from coordinate 10,088,412 downwards.
TTGTGACAATAATAAATAAACTTTAAACTTTAAACATTGGTCAGGAGATGTGGGTTCCCATCTCCAAGTGTAACACTGAGGGAATGCTGCTTTGCTTTCGGGTGAGACATTAGACTGAGGCACGACTCCACCCCCCCGTCTCAGAAGTTTGATCCCAAAGCCCACGCTTTGAACACAATTAGGGGAGAGTTCCTCCCAGTGTTCTGGCTCTATAATTATCACTCAAACACATTCCGTCATTATCACCTTGGTGTTTGTGGGATCTTGCTATGCACACATCGTTTGCCGTGTTTCCTCTATTACAACAGTGACTGCACTTCAGGAAGTACATCATTGATTGCGGACCATTTTGAGGTGTCCTGAAGTTGCATTTTTTTAAAAAAAAATTGCATTTACAGGCTATGGTGCACCACTGTGGAGGCGAGTATTTATTGTCCATCCCTAATTGCCCCTTGAGAAGGTGGTGATGAGCTGCCGCCTTGAAGCTTTGCAGTCCACGTGGTGTGGGTACACCCACAGTGCTGTTCGGGAGGGAGTTTCAGGATTCCCCTGCTCTTAAACTCTGTGCCTCGGCTAATTTAAAAACAAGGTTACCGTATGCCTTTTTAACCACTTTATCCACTTGTCCTGCTACCCTAAGGGATCTGTGTACACGCACACCCAGGTTCCTCTGATCTCGGGGTTTCCCAGGGTTCTGCCGTTCATCACGTATTCCCTTGTCTTGTTTGTCCTGCCCAAATGCATCACCTCACACTTATCCAGATTGAATTCCGTTTGCCACTGATAAGCCCCTCTGGCCAGCCTGTCTATATCCTCCTGTAATCTGAGGCTATCTTCCTCACTATTTACCAGCTTACCAATTTTCATATCGTTTATTTTTCTCCCCCATTGTCACAGAGCTGCGATGCAGGAGAGTGACCGGACCAGTCTGAAGGACAGTGGGCAGGGAGAGAGTGAGGAGGGAGATAGCGACTGCGACACTGGCAGAAACTCGCCCATTGAGCAGCTGCTCGAAGAGGGACTGAACGACTTGCTGTCCCAGGGTGGCTGGACAACACCAACAGGTGAGAGGAGTCTTTGCATTTGCATGTCCGACTCTGACTGTCTCTCCCTGACATTGTGTCTGTTTGTCTCTCTTCTCTCTGAAGGTGTGTGTGTGTGTGTCTGTCTGTCTCTCTGTCAGTGCGTCTGTCTGTCTCTCTCTGGTGCATCTATGCGTGTGTGTGTCTCTCTCTCTCTCTCCCTGAGGATGCGTCTGTCTGTCTGTCTGTCTCTCTCTGTCAGTGCATCTGCCTGTCTGACTCTCTCTGGTGTGTCTGTGTGTCTGTCTCTCTCTCTTTCTCTTTGTTGCATCTGTCTGTCTCTCTTCTCTCTGTCGGTGTGTCTTTCTCCCCCTTTCTTGTCGGTGCAGCTGTGTTTTCTCACTCTCTCTCTGTCTCTCTCTCTCTCTCTATCATGAGTAATAGTCTGGGATGTGGATGATAAAGTCAGGGATATTTGATTTGGCAAAACCTAGCAGAACAACAACAGTAGTCTAGTACAAGCTGAGAATGGGCTGATTCAGGTAGTGAGTGAGCACCACCTCGCTGAGGGATTGGTCAGTTAGTTGTAGCTCTGAATGAGGGATAACTGTAACGTCAGTAAGGCCAGTGAACAATACAGCAACCAGTCTCTGAAAAACAGTTCGATTTCCCTCTGACGTTCCATTAAATGTGTTTTGAGGTGTGTGTTGGCTGTTATTTTCTGTTTCATTCCATTGGTTTTATTTTTAAGGTTTAGATTGAGTTTTTATTTTATATTCCAACAGTACAAACATTTTCAGGATCCTTTATTCTTGACCCACCAGCATTGTAAACAGTGCATTCGGATCCCTCGAGTGTGCACGTGCTGTTAGAATTCGATCGATTTTACCACCTTGTTGGAACTCGGGAAATTTCCTTCAGCATTCCTTATTTTTTGTTACTTTGTGTTTGCTGATTCAGTGGTTGGGGAAACTAGGACCAGGAGACAAAGCCTAGAAATTGGAGCCAGACCATTCTGGAGTGAAACTAGGAAGGTTGGGTGTCACAGCGGTTAGCACTGCTGCTTCACAGCACCAGGGACCCAGGTTCGATTCCAGCTTCGGGTCACTGTCTGTGTAGAGTTTGCATGTTCTCCCAGTCTCTGCATGGGTTTCCTCCAGCTGCTTCGGTTTCCTCCCGCACTCCAAAGACGTATGGAGTGGCCATGCTAATTTGCCCCTTAATGTCAGGGGGACTAGCTAGGGTAAGTGCATGGGGTTATGGGGATAGGGCCTAGGTGGGATTGTGGCCAGTGTAGACTCAATGGGCTCCTTTGCACTATAGGATTCTATCTCACTGAGCAGTGATGGAACAAGCTCAAAGGGCTGAAGAGTCTCCTCTTATCCTTGTGCAAAATAGAGGGCTCTTGCTGTCTCAAGTAATTAGTAAGCTGTGATGCAAACGGTACATTTGGATTTTAAATATCTCAGACGTGCAAACCCCCAGTTCCCCTCTCCTACACCAGTGGCTGCATCTTGTTGCAATCTCTCACTGCTACACTTTAATATCGAACACATTCACCCTCCCTTCCATTCTGACAAAAGGGCTCGAAACGTCTGTCTCTCTCCTTACAGATGTTGCCAAACTTGCTGAGTTTTCCTAGCGCCCTCTCTCCTTGTTTCCGATTCCAGCATCCGCAGTATTTTGCTGATCTGAGCGTACGCTTGCATGATCTGATTAAAGACGTCCCGAGTGTCCATTTGGCACAGGAAAGCCACTCACGCCACCAGAGGACTCGCTGGTTGTCTTGAATGGGTCGCCAGCTAATGTGTTAAGCTGCCTTGAGTGGCGTCTAGAGATGGATGAGGGACCGGTCGGCCTCTATGTTCCTGAAATCGCACTGCTTCGGGCGAGCAGATGCCGAGATGTCCCCAGAGCAGTTGGGAGGCGGTTGAATTTTGATGATGCTTTGACAGCTGTCATGGAAACAGAATGAGGCCATTCGGCTCCTTGATACTGTTCCACGTTTCGACAAGACCACGACTGATCCGTGTACTGATTCCATCCACACTCCTTCGTTCTGTCATCTTTTGTCTAACAAACCTCTATCAAACTCAGTTTTGAAATTTTCCATTGATTATTGGCTCGAAGAGTTTTTTTTTTGGTGGAGTGAGTAGTAGATTCAGTAGTGAGGGGGATCTGGCATCACCCCTCGAGGGCTTGGCCCTCATTTTTAAATTATGCCAACCCCACCGGTTCTGGAATCTTCTCCCACAAGTGGAAAATTGTTTTCTCTCTATGTACCAAATCAATTTCTCTCTTCAGCTTAAACTTCTGAATTAGAGCAACCCTTCATTTTCTGTACTCAAGGGAAGACCAGCCTATTTATGGCACAGTGGTTAGCACTGCTGCCTCACAGCGCCGGGAACCTGGGTTCGATTCCTGACTTGGGTGACTGTGTGGAGTTTGCATGTTCTCCCTCTGTCTGCATAGGTTTCCTCCCACAGTCCAAAGATGTGTGGGTCAGGTGTTCTGGCCATGCTGTATTGCTCCTTAGTAACCCGGGATGCGGAAGTTAGAGGGATTAGCGGGGTAAATATATCTGGTTATGGGGATGAGGCCTGGGTGGGATTGTTATCAGTGCAGGCTGATGGGCCAAATGGCCTCCTTCCGCACTGTAAGGTTTCTATGAATCTATGCAGGAGAGATGGTAGTATTATGGTAATGTCACCGGCCTGGTAATAGAACATAAGAACATAACATAAGAAATAGAACATAATCCGGAGATACAGGCTAATGCTCCAGACACATGAGTTCAAATCCCACCACTGTAGATGAAAAGAACTCAGTTAATAAAAATCTGGAATTTAAAACTCCAGTCTGCATAACTAATAAGAACATAAGAAATTGGAGCAGGAGTAGGCCACCTAGCCCTTCGAGCCTGCCCCGCCATTCAATAAGATCATGGCTGATCTGAAGTGGATCAGTTCCACTTTCCCGCTTTCTCCCCATAACCCTTAATTCCCTTGTCTATCAGAAACCTATCTACCCGTGACTTAAATATATTCAGCGAGGTAGCCTCCACCACTTCAACGGGCAGAGAATTCCAGAGATTCACCACCCTTTGAGTGAAGAAGTTCCTCCTCAACTCTGATCTAAACTGTCCTCCCCCCTCCCCGCACCCCCCCCCCCCCCCCCCCTTATCTTGAGGCTGTGTCCTCTAGTCCTGCTATCCTTTCTAAGCAGGAAGAATCTCTCTACCTCTACCCTATCCATCCCCTGCATTATCTTATACGTCTCTATAAGATCCCCCCTCATCCTTCTAAACTCGGAGTACAGACCCAGTCTATTTAGTCTCTCTTCATAGGCTCAACCCCCTCATCTCCGGTATCAGCCTAGTGAACCACCTCTATACACTCTCCAAGGCCAATATATCCTTCCGCAAGTGCGGTGACCAAAACTGCACACAGTACTCCAGCTGTGGCCTCACCAGTGCCCTGTACAGTTACAGCAAGACCTCCCTGCTTTTATATTCTATCCCCCTCGCTATAAAGGCCGGCATCCCATTCACCTTCCTGACCACCTGCTGCACCTGCAGACTGGGTTTTTGCGACTCGTGCACAAGGACCCCCAGGTCCCTCTGCACCGTAGCATGCTAACTGTGACTGTTACCTATCATTGACTGTCATAACAACTTATTTGGTTCCCTAATGTCCCTTTAAAGAAGGGAATCTTACCTGGTTGGGCTTGTGAGAGACTGCAATGTGGTTGACTCTTAGCTGCCCTCTGAAATGACTGAATTACTCTCAACAGCTCAAGGACAGTTAGGGATGGGTTACAAATGCTGGCCTTGCCAGTGGCGCCCACACCCCATGAAAGAATGATGGGGAAATAAAGCCTGAACGCATACATTTAGTCTGCAGAGCTTCACTGAATTTAGTTGCAAAAGTCACAAGGCTGGATTTGAACTCAGTACCTCATGACTGATTCAAAGCCAGAGCCACAAGTTCATTGTTTACAATCAGATAAAAGCAAAATACTGCGGATGCTGGACTCTGAAACAAAAACAGAAAATGCTGGAAAAGCTCAGCAGGTCTGACAGTGCTTGTAGAGAGAGAATAGAGCCAGTGTTTTGAGTTTGGATAACCTTGACCCTTCGCCAGAGCTCAATTAGCCCTGACTAAATAATCAATATCTCCCAAATGGGAAATTGGACAGAAAATGTGTAGAAAATAGGGGGAAATATCAGTGATGTGGCAGCAGTTGTTTCTCTGAGGGACATTGCTTCAGACTCTGTAGAGGGAGCTTTAACCCTGTATCTAACCCTGTGCTGTACCCTGTTTTGGGAGTATTTGATGGGGGACAGTGTAGAGGGAGCTTTACTCTGTATCTAACCCCGTGCTGTACCTGTCCTGGGAGTGTTTGATGGGGCACAGTGTAGAGAGAGCTTTACTCTGTATCTAACCCCATGCTGTACCTGTCCTGGGAGTGTTTGATGGGGGACAGTGTAGAGGGAGCTTTACTCTGGATCTGACCTTGTTCTGGATCTGTCTTGGGGGAGTTTGATGGAAAGTGTAGAGGGAGCTTTACTCTGTATCTAACCCCGTGCTGTACCTGTCCTGGGAGTGTTTGATGGGGGACAGTGTAGAGGGAGCTTTACTCTGGATCTAACCTTGTTCTGTATCTGTCTTGGGAGAGTTTGATGGGGACAGTGTAGAGGGAGCTTTACTTTGGTCAGCTAACTCCAGAGGGTTAGATACCATGTGCAGCATTTCATTCTGCAGATCTTTCACCTTGATGAGTATAGTTAGATTTATATCATGTAGTTGGAACAGGATTGTGACTGTTTTGTTTTCTGTTGCTGTCTCAATGCTAGGATTGAGGGCCAGCACAGGTGAGGAGCTGAGCCTGGAGGATCTCTGTTGGATGCTGCCATCACCATTGCCATCTGATTATAAGGAGAATGTCTTCAAGCCCGAGGTGGTCGAGAATTCTCCGCCCAGCTGCGCCAGTGAGAAGAACACCTTCTCCACCTTTGGCAAGGATTCGCTGGAGTTTTATCCCAGGATGGAGGAGCCGGCTGTCAAAGGGTCCCTTCTGACGGAGATGAGTGCCCTTTTCCAGCTCCTGCTGTCACAGAAAGCCGAGGCCTACGCAGAGTCGAGCCCTGAGCTGCTTCTAAAACTCTCGGGCCGGAGAAGTGTCTCCAGCGATGGGGAAGGGGACGTGAGCGGGGGCAGGTTTCCTGGGTGCAGTGTTCCCAGCAATAGAGGCAGACATCTCCCTGTGGTGCAGGAGACCACAGAACAGCGAGAGGAGACAGAGCTGGACTTCCATCAACTGGTTTAATGGTGAGTGAGTGATTGTTAAGTATTCAAAATTGCTGGTGATGCCGTTATTCCTCGCTTCCCCTGCCATTAACTGATTGATACCAAGAACTGCTTTTTAGTTTAAGGTATGTGGGTGTCACATGCAAGGCTAACGTTTATCGGCCATCTCTTGTTGCCCGTTAAATAGATTCTGATCACCTTTGAACAGCTGGTGTAATTCTTCATTCTAGAAGGTGCGTAAAAGGAGAACATTCCCCTGCCTACATCAATGGGGACGAAGTAGGGAGGGCCGAGAGCTTCAAGTTTTTAGGTGTCCAGATCACCAACCACCTCTCCTAGTCCCCCATGCCGACACTATAGCCCACCAACACTTCTACAGTCTCAGGAGACCAAGGAAATTTGGCATGTCAACTGCGACTCACCAGCTTTTACAGACGCACCACAGAAAGCATTCTTTCTGGTTGTATCACAGCTTGGTATGGGCTCCTGCTCTGACTGAGACTGCAAGGAACTACAAAAGGTCTTGAATGAACCCAATCCATCCCGCAAACCAGCGTCCCATCCATCGACTCTGTCTACACTTCCCACTGTCTCGGCAAAGCAGCCACATAATTAAGGACCCCACGCACTCCGGACGTTCTCTCTTCCACCTTTTTGTTGAGGTGTGGGGAAGTTTCTTCACCCAGAGGGTGGTGAATGTGTGGAATTCACTACCACCGAATGTAGTTGAGGCCAAAACATTGTGTGATTTCAAGAAGAAATTAGAGATAGCTCTTGGGGCTAAAGGGATATGGGAGAAAGGGAAGGGGGGGCGAAATCAGGATATTGAATTCGATGACCAAAATGAATGGTGGAGCAGGCTCGAAGGACTGAGTGGACTACTCCTGCTTCTATTTCTATGTTCCAAATTCCCTTACCCACTGATAGGAAGATGATGTGTGATCTGTCCCTTTTACAATGGGTAACAGAATTACCCCTCTATGTACAATGGATACAACATGACTCTTCAAATCATCTGTACAGTACAGACTGAGGCTGTTTGGCCCATCTTACTGCCCCAACTTTTCACTGGAGCTATCTAATTGGACCCACTACCTCTCTTCTCCCCGGCCCCCACCCTTTATTCTTTCTCATAGCCTTTTCCTTTCGATAAATGATGAGTGGGTCGGTTTGTTTGCACCGAGTGACTTGTTATTGGCATCCATGCCAGGTGTTTCCTCTGGTTCATTCAGGGTGTGGCTGTGTTAGTACCGTTCTCATGGACAAACTGAGTGACACACACACGCACAGCCTCCCGGGAGTTTCCAAAGTGATTCTTTTCCACATAAATGATCCAATGTACCTTCAGGCTTGTTGAAAACATTTTCAAACGTGGCGAGTTGCCAGAGACTGTTGTGTCAACTCTCATCTGTTTTGTAATTTCTCCTGTCTTGTCTGATAGCATTTATGCTCACGTTCCACGATCTAGGCCGACATTCCCGGTGCAGTGAAAGTGCTGCACTGTTGGAAGTGCTGTAATTCCCATGAGTTCAGTCGGGTCTGTCCTGTCCCCTGTGGGCTATGAGGAGAAGTTGGAGAAACTTGGTTTGATCTCACTGGAACAGTGGAGGTTGAGGAGTGACCTGATAGAAGTCTACAAGATTATGAGAGGCATGGACAGAGTAGATAGTCAGAAGCTTTTTCCCCAGGGTGGAAGAGCCAATTATTGGGGCCATAGGTTCAAGGTGTGAAGGGCAAGGTTTAAAAGAGATGTACTAGGCAGGTTTTTACACTAAGTAGTGGGTGCCTGGATCTTGTTGCCGAGGGAGGTAGTGGAAGCAGATACGGTAGTGACTTTTAGCAGGTGTCTTGACAAATACATGAATAGGATGGGAATAGAGGGATAGGGTCCTCGGAAGGGTAGGGGGTTTTAGTTCAGTTGGGCAGCACGCTTGGTGCAGGCTTGGAGGGCTGAAGGGCCAGTCCCAGTGCTGTAGTTTTCTTTGTTCTTTATGCATGTAAAGGGGAAACTGGGCAACTACGCGGGGAAGAAAAGATGGATATGTTGATGAGAATGATATGAAGAAGGGTGGGAGGCTCCCTGGTGGAGGGGTGTGTGTATTTGGGGGTGGGTATGTGTGTCAGGAAGGTGCCTGCACTGAAAATCCCAAGTACTGCTGCTTTCTCGCAGAAATCCCTACAATGCAGAAGGTGGCCATTCAGCCCATCGAGTCTGCACCGACCACAATCCCTCCCAGGCCCTATCCCCGTAGGCCCATGTATTTACCTTGCTGGTCCCCCTGACACTGAGGAGCAATTTACCATGGCCAGTCCACCCAACCATTACATCTTTGGACTGTGGGAGGAAACTGGAGCACCTGGAGGAAACCCACGCAGAGACAGAGAACATCTGTCTGTGTGGAGTTTGCAGAGCGACCCAAGCTGGGAATCGAACGGAGGTCCCTGGCGCTGTGAGGCAGCAGTGCTAACCACTATGCTGCCCCATGTTGGAGTTCCAGTTGTGCATTAAACATGGAAGAGAGTTCATGAGCCTGGCACCTTGGTCTGTATAGTATTGACACATTTACTTTCTGTTGTAGATCTCATGCCGATTCTTGTGAAGAGCTGGACGAATCTGGAGGAGGTTGGTCTTTCATCAAAAGTCGCGTTGGTTCCTGAGGGGAAATTGGGTGCAAAGTTGAAGAAACCAATGGTTCTAGGAGTTCATGACCTTGCTGCTTGGAATACCTGGTCTAGATGGACGCTCTCTGATTTAGCACTGAGGCTCCGACACCCTCCCTGTTGTTGGAGGGGGGGGAGGGGGGGGCAGGTGCGGTCACTGAATGGGTGTTGAAGCGATGAATCAAAACAGCAGAAACTTCCAGCATAATCATTGAGCTAAGTGTCTCCTGTCCCAGGACTGGACCCTGGGGTGACAGGAGGTGGGGTGGGGGGCAGTGCGGTGTGTTGATATTTTTGTGTGAATTCATCAAAAGGATTTTGTAAATATTTCTCCATGTTTTAAGGATGTCTTACTGAAAAGATGTTTTTGGTCAATGTTCTGACCTTGTCCCATATCTATCCCAGTTAAATACTACAAAATATTTTTCTATTCTATTTAATGATTTATTCCTGACTCCGTGCCTAAGATTTATATATTTGTATATTTTTCTGTCACCTTCCTTTATTACTCAAACTGCCAATGTATATTTTGCTTTTTTTTTACAATAAAAGTTGTGGAAACTTGGAGTAATTTAAATGTGATGTGAGCTTTACAGCAAGAACTTCAGTGAAAGATTCAAAGCTCGTCCGCCATCAGTATCTTTGACCGAGTGACCGGTCCTTGCGTGTCAATGTTGGCGGACGTCTCCACTCCGGGGGCTGGAGGGGCAGTACTGTGTCACAGCGGTTAGCACTGCTGCCTCTCAGCGCCAGGGACCCAGGTTCGATTCCCAGCTTGGGTGACTGTCTGTGTGGAGTCTGCATGTTCATGCCGTGTCTATTTGGGTTTCCTACGGGTGCTCTGGTTTCCTCCCATAGCCTGGAAGACATGCTGATTAGTGGCATTGACCCAAACGGGTGCTGAAGTGTGGCGACTAGGGGCATTTCACAGTAATTTCATTTCAGTGTTAATGTAGCCTTACCTATGACTAATAAATGAATGATCTAAAAAGTCCAGGGAGACATTGCCTAGTTAGCTGAATGTTGCTGATTGGAAAAGTCATGGCATCCAATAGAAAATCAGGCTGGAAACTACAATGGTCAGCACTGATTTGATGAGGGATGCACTTGCTCTGGTTCAAAGATGTTCAGGCTAGGTAATTCACCAGGCTAAATTGCTCCTTGGTGTCCAAGGTATGTAAGTTAGATGAATTAGCCATGGTGGAGCTACAGGATAGGCTAAGAAGTCTCACAACACCAAGTTAAAGTTCAACAGGTTTATTTGGAATTACAAGCTTTTTGGAGCACTACTCCTTCATCACCCGTGCCCACCCCAGTCCAACACAGGCACCTCCACATCGTGGTTACAGGATAGGAGGGGAGGGCCTGGTCAAGGTTCTCTTTCGGAGAGTCAGTGCAGACTCGATGGGCCGAATGGTTTAATTCTGCACTGTAATGATTCTGTTCAGCTCTTCGAAGTAACATCAGAAAGGTAGAAAAGGGTAATGTAGTGGACGTAATAGACAAGAACTTTGGCCTTTGAGCTAAGGTGTTGTGAGTAAAGTGGGATTGGGACAGAGAAGTGGTGACAAAATTGAAAGCGGAATGGGGACTGAGTTGTTGCTCAAACTACTAAAGGTCGAAACGTCTGTCCCACTGGAGTCGGTGCTGGGACCACTACTGTTGGTCAACTTAGGCCAGAGAATTAAGTGTACAATAAATTTGCAGATTATAGAATCAACAGTGCAGAAGGAGGCCATTTGATCCATCGAGCCTGCACTGACAATAATCCCAACAGGTACTGTCCTATCCCCATAATCCCTTCGTGTCGAGGGGCAATTTAGCAGGACCAGTCAACCAAACCCCCAGATCTTTGTTACTGTGGGAGGGAACTGGAATCCCGAAGGAAACCCACACAGACACAGGGAGAAGGTGCACACTCCGCACAGTGACCCAAAGGCTGGAATTGAACTTGGGTCCCTGGTGCTGTGAGGCAGCAGTGCTAATCACTCTGCTGCCCCCAATGATGCTAAATTAAATTGATATAAAAGAGGGCAGTGACAAAATACAAGACATTAGTAAGTCTGCAGAATGACTGTAATTAGTGCAATAAATGTGTGTTAGTATATTCTAGTAGGATGAATAGGGTGAAATAGTCACTGGGAAATAAGGATCTAAATGGGGCGAAGGAGCAAAATGATCCAAAGTTACAGATTCATCAATAACACTTGCAATGCAGAGGGCCAAATTAAATGCAAATGAAACACTGATTGGATTTATTATTGTGGAATATATAGTGAAAAGTATTGTCTTTTGCACGTTATACAGACAGAACATACCTTCAAAAATAAGGAAAGGAGAGAGTGCAGAACGTAGTGTTACAGTTGTGGCTAGGTGTAGAGAAAGATCAACTGAATGCGAGGTAGATCCATTCAAAAGTCTGACAGCAGCAGGGAAGAAGCTGTTCTTGAGACGGTTGGTATGTGTCCTCAGACTTGTATTTTTTTTTCCCCGAAGGAAGAAGATGGAAGAGAGAATGTCCAGGGTTCTTAATTATGCTGGCTGCTTTGTCAAAGCAGCAGGAAGTGTAGACAGAGTCAATGGATGGAAGGCTGATGGATTGGGTGACATTCACAACCTTTTGTAGTTCCTTGCGGTCTCGGGCAGAGCTGAAGCCATACCAAGCTGTGATACAACCAGAGAGAATACTGGGAGGGTAACACTGAAAAGCAGAGAAGCTATTTGACATTTATATAGAATCTTGTGTAGACCACATTTGGCTTATGATGCACAATTCTGATCTTCATATAATGAGGATAGAGTGTGACTGGAGAAGTAACAACAGAGGATATGGAGACTCGAGAAATGACTAAAAGATTCATGAGGAGGATTGTTGGGGGTGGCACAGTGGTTAGCACTGCTGCCTCATGGTGCCAGAGACCCAGGTTAGCTTCCAGCCTCGGGTGTCTGTCTGTACAGAGTTTGCATGTTCTCCCCATGTCTGTGTGGGTTTCCTCTGGGTGCTCCAGTTTCCTCCCACACTTTGAAGATCTGCAGCTTAGGTGGATTGGCCATGCTAAATTGACCCTTAAGTATCCTGAGATGTGTAGGTTGGGGGGATTAGCGTGGTAAATATTTGGTTACAGGGAACATGTCTGGGTGGGATTGTCCTTGTCTTAATCCCCCAACTCTATAGGGCCTGGGTGGAATTGTTAGTGCAGGCTCGATGGGCCGAATGACCACCTCCTACGCCATAGGGATTCGATATCATCAGGAAACATTGAAGGGACAGGAAAGTGTGATGAATCACCATTTCAACAGTTACAATTCAAGAATTTAAACTAATGTGGAGCAAAGTACTTGTGAGACTGTCAAGGGTTTTTTTTATTTAGCAATTCGGGCAACCGGCTAATGTTAGCTGGCTCTGTGGACCAAACCGATCAGTACAAAATTTGTCTTGTTTAAGGGAAACCACCACAATCTTGTTTGTGGCTATTAGAGAATTTCAAACAATATCTAAATGATCACTCCCAGCAATGTGTCTATATTAGCAATGCTCCTCCTACCCACACACACACATGATGATGGGACACAGGTCGTGTGATTTCCCATCAGGTGACGGTTATGGAGGGTCTCTGTCTGTGATTTCTACATCACCAACGATGGCCACTCCTGGGAATGAGAAGCTACTAAATAAAAACACACCAACACCAGGAAGAGATGTGAGGTATTACCTACTCTGATCCTCCACCTTTCCCTAGGAACACCAACTCTTCCATTCCATCCGGGATGTCCTTTTCGTAAGGTGCGGAGCAGGGATGGAATGTGGTGAGATAGCGAGGGTTATGACGGACTGAGCTCAGGAATGCAGTCGCTGCTGGGCCAGTTACACAGTTGGCCAGGATCACTGAGCCTTTGGACAGTAGCCCTTCCTTCTCCAGCAGGCCGATGTCCCCCAGATAGTCCGCACTCTGCCCCTGGCTCAGGAACACAAAGTCAAACTTCTCCACCCCGAGTGAAGCCTTGAATCGAGGAATGGCCTCAGTCGCAGGGCCAGTGATCACCTGGAACTGGAGCCACGAGAGACGTGTCAGAACTGAATGCACGTTGTGCTTGGTTTGTTTTGGATATCGGGGGGGCTTCATCAGTGGACGGATAGTAAAAGAAACACGTACGCTCGAATCAGTGGGTTTCTGGGGCTCAGGAACGCACTCGTCTCTCTCTGTCAAAAGATCGTGAGTTCAAACCCCACTCCATTGACCAGCACAAAATCCACTCTGACGTTCCAACACAGTGAGCGCTGCACAGTCAGGGATACCATCTTTCAATGACAAGTTCAAACAAGATCCTTAACGTACTGAGAAAAAGTGGCCGAAAGGCCTCCCCTGTTCCTATGTGACAGTATCAAAGGGCTGAATGGCCTCTGTCTGTTCCTGTGTAGCAGTATTGAGGGGCTGAATGGTCCTCTCCTCTTCCTGCGTAAATATCAAGGGGCTGAATGGCCTCTGGCTGTCTCTGTGTAACAGTATTGAGAAGTTGAATGGCCTCCTCATATTACTGTGTTACAGTATGGAGGGTCCGAGTGGCCTCCTCCTGGGAGGTTTTTTCTTCATGACCAATGTGTCTGTGCTCCCTGCCCCCAATCAGCGATGGGGCGAAGTCACTGTGACCACCCTGGTTACCTGTGTGTGCTTCGGTCCAGCCACCAGCATCATTTCCTCAGCAACCTCGGCGGTTTTGGGATCTTGCTCCAAGGTGTACAGTTTAGCTCTGGGGGAGAGGAGCCGAGCGATGCAAATCGCTGAATAACCACAACCTGTTCCTAGCTCCAGAACGTTGACTGGGACAATACGCCGCATCATCGCATCGAGGATCTGACCTGGAAGACAGCCACAGTAACATACAACTGTCTGTGATGCATTTTACAAGAACCTACAGGCCAGAACAAGGCCATTCAGCCCATCATATCTGTGCTGGCATTGTGGAAAAAGTTACTCAATTAAACCTACTATTTTTCAATGAGTGGCACTTTCTTCCATCTCTGATTTAGAAAGTTGTGGGTTCAAGTCCCACTCCAGAGAATTGAGCACAAAATCTAGGCTGACACTGGGCGGCACGGTAGCACAGTGGGGGCAGCATGGTGACAAGTGGGGGGTGGGACGGTAGCACAGTGGGGTTGGCACGGTAGCACAGTGGTTAGCGCTGCTGCTTCACAGCTCCAGGGACCTGGGTTCGATCCCTGGCTCGGGTCACTGTCTGTGTGGAGTTTGCACATTCTCCTTGTGTCTGCGTGGGTTTCCTCTGGGTGCTCCAGTTTTCTCCCACAGTCCACTGATGTGCGGGTTAGGTTGATTGGCCATGCTAAATTGACCGTAGATGCATAGGTTAGAGGGGATTAGTGGGTAAAATATGCATGGATTGGGGATAGGGCCTGGATGGGATTGTGGTCGGTGCAGACTCGATGGGCCGAAGGGCCTTTTTCTGTACTGTAGGGATTCTGCTCTATGATCTATGACACTCAGTGCAGTCCTATGGGAGTGCTGCACTGTCAGAGGGGCAGCGCCGAGGGAGTGCCGCACTGTCAGAGGGTCAGTACTGAGGGAGTGCTGCACTGTCAGAAAGTCAGTGCTGAGGGAGTGCCACACTGTCAGAGGGTCAGTACTGAGGGAGTGCCGCACTGTCAGAGGGTCAGTACTGAGGGAGTGCCGCACTGTCAGAGGGTCAGTACTGAGGGAGTGCAGCACTGTCAGAGGGTCAGTACTGAGGGAGTGCCGCACTGTCAGAGGGTCAGTACTGAGGGAGTGCCGCACTGTCACAGGGTCAGTACTGAGGGAGTGCCGCACTGTCAGAGGGTCAGTACTGAGGGAGTGCCGCACTGTCAGAGGGTCAGTACTGAGGGAGTGCCGCACTGTCAGAGGGTCAGTACTGAGGGAGTTCCGCACTGTCAGAGGGTCAGTACTGAGGGAGTGCCGCACTGTCAGAGGGTCAGTACTGAGGGAGTTCCGCACTGTCAGAGGGTCAGTACTGAGGGAGTGCTGCACTGTCAGAGGGTCAGTACTGAGGGAGTTCCGCACTGTCAGAGGGTCAGTACTGAGGGAGTGCTGCACTGTCAGAGGGTCAGTACTGAGGGAGTGCTGCACTGTCAGAGGGTCAGTACTGAGGGAGTTCCGCACTGTCAGAGGGTCAGTACTGAGGGAGTGCTGCACTGTCAGAGGGTCAGTACTGAGGGAGTGCTGCACTGTCAGGTGGTCAGTACTGAGGGAGTGCTGCTCTGTCAGACGCTCCGTGCTGAGGGAGTGCTGCACTGTCAGAGGGTCAGTACTGAGGGAGTGCTGCACTGTCAGAGGGGCAGTACTGAGGAAGTGCTGCACTGTCAGAGGGTCAGTACTGAGGGAGTTCCGCACTGTCAGAGGGTCAGTACTGAGGGAGTGCTGCACTGTCAGAGGGGCAGTACTGAGGGAGTGCTGCACTGTCAGGTGGTCAGTACTGAGGGAGTGCTGCTCTGTCAGACGCTCCGTGCTGAGGGAGTGCTGCACTGTCAGAGGGTCAGTACTGAGGGAGTGCTGCACTGTCAGAGGGGCAGTACTGAGGAAGTGCTGCACTGTCAGAGGGTCAGTACTGAGGGAGTTCCGCACTGTCAGAGGGTCAGTACTGAGGGAGTGCTGCACTGTCAGAGGGGCAGTACTGAGGGAGTTCCGCACTGTCAGAGGGTCAGTACTGAGGGAGTGCTGCACTGTCAGAGGGTCAGTACTGAGGGAGTTCCGCACTGTCAGAGGGTCAGTACTGAGGGAGTGCTGCACTGTCAGAGGGGCAGTACTGAGGGAGTGCTGCACTGTCAGAGGGGCAGTACTGAGGGAGTGCTGCACTGTCAGAGGGTCAGTACTGAGGGAGTGCTGCACTGTCAGAGGGGCAGTACTGAGGAAGTGCTGCACTGTCAGAGGGGCAGTACTGAGGGAGTGCTGCACTGTCAGAGGGTCAGTAATGAGGGAGTGCTGCACTGTCAGAGGGGCAGTAATGAGGGAGTGCTGCACTGTCAGAGGGTCAGTACTGAGGGAGTGCTGCACTGTCAGAGGGTCAGTACTGAGGGAGTGCTGCACTGTCAGAGGGTCAGTACTGAGGGAGTGCTGCACTGTCAGAGGGTCAGTACTGAGGGAGTGCTGCACTGTCAGAGGGTCAGTACTGAGGAAGTGCTGCACTGTCAGAGGGGCAGTACTGAGGGAGTGCTGCACTGTCAGAGGGTCAGTAATGAGGGAGTGCTGCACTGTCAGAGGGGCAGTAATGAGGGAGTGCTGCACTGTCAGAGGGGCAGTACTGAGGGAGTGCTGCACTGTCAGAGGGTCAGTACTGAGGGAGTGCTGCACTGTCAGAGGGTCAGTACTGAGGGAGTGCTGCACTGTCAGAGGGGCAGTACTGAGGGAGTGCTGCACTGTCAGAGGGGCAGTACTAAGGGAGCGCTGCACTGGCAGAGGATCACTGCTGAGGGAGCGCTGCACTGGCAGAGGGGCAGTACTGAGGGAGTGCTGCACTGTCAGAGGGGCAGTACTGAGGGAGTGCTGCACTGTCAGAGGGGCAGTACTAAGGGAGCGCTGCACTGGCAGAGGATCACTGCTGAGGGAGCGCTGCACTGTCAGAGGGTCAGTACTGAGGGAGTGCTGCACTGTCAGAGGGGCAGTACTGAGGGATTGCTGCACTGTCAGAGGGGCAGTACTGAGAGAGTGCTGCACTGTCAGAGGGTCAGTACTGAGGGGGTGCTGCACTGTCAGAGGGGCAGTATGGAGAGAGTGACGCACTGTTAAGGGTCAGTACTGAGGGAGTGAAGCTCTGTCTAAGGCTCAGTACTGAGGGAGTGCTGCACTGTCAGAGGGTCAGTACTGAGAGAGTGCTGCACTGTCAGAGGGTCAGTACTGAGGGAGTGCTGCACTGTCAGAGGGTCAGTACTGAGGGAGTGCTGCACTGTCAGAGGGGCAGTACTGAGGGATTGCTGCACTGTCAGAGGGGCAGTACTGAGGGAGTGCTGCATTGTCAGACGGGCAGTACTGAGGGATTGCTGCACTGTCAGAGGGGCAGTACTGAGGGAGTGCTGCATTGTCAGACGGGCAGTACTGAGGGAGTGCTGCACTGTCAGAGGGGCAGTACTAAGGGAGCGCTGCACTGGCAGAGGATCACTCCTGAGGGAGCGCTGCACTGGCAGAGGGGCAGTACTGAGGGAGTGCTGCACTGTCAGAGGGGCAGTATGGAGAGAGTGATGCACTGTTAAGGGTCAGTACTGAGGGAGTGAAGCTCTGTCTAAGGCTCAGTACTGACGGAGTGCTGCAATGTCAGAGGGTCAGTACTGAGAGAGTGCTGCACTGTCAGAGGGTCAGTACTGAGAGAGTGCTGCACTGTCAGAGGGTCAGTACTGAGGGAGTGCTGCACTGTCAGAGGGTCAGTACTGAGAGAGTGCTGCACTGTCAGAGGGTCAGTACTGAGGGAGTGCCGCACTGTCAGAGGGTCAGTACTGAGGGAGTGCTGCACTGTTTGAGTTGCTGTTTCCTGCTTGAACTGAAGTGTCTGAAAAGATTGTAAAAGACTCCAGGGCCACTATTTTGATGAGGGGGCTGGGGTGTCACGTGGTTTGCGATTGTACTGCAGAATGCCTGAACCTGGAATGCTGCGTCTTTCTGAAGCACAAGGTCTGACCTGAATGAAGCAGGTTCAGTCGTTATACTGTACATCTTGCACTGGTGAAATATGCACTAACATGAAACATGCGAGTTAACCATTCTGTAACAGCTTCACAAATAACCTGAGCCAGTAAAGAAAAACTTTGTTAGGGGCTTCACTCTAGAAGATACAAGAAACAATCATGAAATAACGGGGAAGTTAGAAAAATGCAAATGATACAAAATAAGGAGTGGTGTCAGGTCCTTACCATGGATGGTGACAGACTGATCCATTCACCTTTACTCTCAAGCTGGCCAGAAGTTGCGAACTGGGGACTTGGGAGTTTGGAGCCCGACTGGATTGTTGTTCTTGTGAACACCGAGACTTTTGGTTTAAGAACATTCTTCACCAGGCAGTGTCAGGTGCGGCTGACAGTCAGTAACTGTCTGTTTATGTGTTGTTTTTGTCCAACCCCAGAGTCCGCTCAGTCACTTACAAAAGCCAGACACAGGGAAAGGTGCTAAGCATGTACAGACCTGTGTCTCAAACCCATTTAGGAAACAGAAGCAGGAGTAGGCCATTTGGCCCTTCGAGCCTGCTCTGCCGTTCATTTTGATCACGGCTGATCATCAAATTCGATACCTTGATCCTGCTTCCCTTGAGCCCCAAGAGCTGTATCTAATTTCTTCTTTGAAATCACACAATACTTTCACTGAATAGAATCCCTACAGCCATACAGCCCATTGAGCCTGCACCTATCCCCATAACCTCACGTATTTACCCTGCTAATCCCACTCGATACTCAGGGGCAATTTAGCATGGCCAATCAATCTAACCCGCACTTCTTCGGACTGTGGGAGGAAACCGGAGCACCCGGAGAAAGCCCATGCAAACACGGGGAGAACATGCACACTCCACACAAGACAGTGACTGAGGCCGGAGTTGAACCCGGGTCCCTGGGGTAGCAGTGCTAATCACTGTGCCACCGCGCCACTCCTCTATACTCAACTACTTTCTGCGACTTATACTTTTCGATATCCTGACCCAATTCAAATCAATCCATTTCAGTCTCGAATGTTCCAAGTCCTCCCCAGCATCACAGCCTTTGCGAGAGGAAAGTGGAAAAAGCGTGTCCAGATTTTACTATTAACTGGCCCGGCTCTCATTTCTTCCCATTCCAAAACCACACAGTTCTGAAGACACAGCCTTATATCAGAAGCACAGAGGAGTTGGAAGAGAGGCACAGTGGTTAGCAGTGCTGCTTCACAGCGCCAAGGACCCACATTTGATTCCCAGCAAGGTCACTGTCTGTGTGGAGTTTGCACGTTCTCCCTGTGTCCGCATGGGTTTCCTCCGGGTGCTCCGGTTTCCTCCCAGAATCCAAAGATGTGCGGGTTAGGTTGATTGGCCATACTAAATTGACCCTTAATGTCAGAGGGATTAGCAGAGGAAATATGTGCGGTTATGTGAATAAGACCTGGGTGGGATTATGGTTAGTACAGGCTCGATGAGCCAAATGGCCTCCTTCTGTACAGTAGGGATTCTATGAAGGGGGAAGAGGAGAGTAGGTGAATCTTGGTCCTTTCAGATCCCCTGCAGAAATCTGGTTAACTTACCTGCTTGGACATCCTTCACTCGCCAGCTTTTGATTGTTTGTTGGATTGTTGACTTAGTGTGGCATCACATCCATACCCCGCCCCTGTCCTTTTCTGTAGCAGGATTCCCCTCCCGTTGGCATTGGATCATTGAGGTCAGATCATCAATAACCTGCGCACAACATAAAAGTAAAATACTGCAGATGCAGGAAATCTGAGACGAAAACGAGGTGGTGCTGGAAACATTCAGCAAGGCAGACAGCACCATGGGAACTAGGGTTACCTTTTCTGGTTAGGACAATTGGTAGTCAGATGAAAGATCATATTGACCTGAAATGTTAACATGGTTTCTCTCAACATGGCCTGCTGAATACTTCTAGCACTTTTTTTTTAGTTCAACAACAACTTGCTTCTACATGGCACCTTTAACTTCGAGAACCCTCTCCAGTCGCTTCTCAGGAGCAACTACCAAACAAAATTTGGGTCCCATAGGGAAACAATAGGCAGGTGACTGCCACTGTCTGGTGGAGTTTTAAGATGTCATAGATCATAGAACCCTACAGTGCAGAAAAAGGCCCTTCGGCCCATCGAGTCTGCACGGAACACAATCCCACCCAGACCCTACCCCCATATCACACCTACTAATCCCTCTAACCTCGGCTACCCTGGACACTAAGGGGCAATTTCTTAGCACGGCCAATCAACCTAACCCGCACATCTTTGGATTGTGGGAGGAAACCAGAGCACCCAGAGGAAACCCACGCAGACACGAGGAGAATGTGCAAACTCCACACAGACAATGACCCGAGCCGAGAATCGAACCCAGGATCCTGGAGCTGTGAAGTAACAGCGCTAACCACTGTGCTACTGTGCCGCCGTCAGAGACTGTACACCAGGAGGGGGGTGATAACGGTTTGGAGGGCTGAGAGTATGGAGGGTAATTTGAACACAAAGGGTGAGAATTTTAAAAATCAAGGGTTTGCCAGGCCAAGGATCAGTCTCCAGCTGTCCCAAAAAAGATGGTGGTGGAGTAAGGTGACTTCAAGGAACAGCACAGCACAGGAAACAGACCCTTCGGACCTACAAGCCCACGCCGCCCATTTTAACTTCTTGTGAGCTGTTCACAGCATACCCTCTAATTCCATATTTCATAGATCTATGCTCCTAAAACTTAACTCTGACTCCTTTAAACTGTCTAATAATGGTCTCATAGAAACCCTACAGTGCAGAAGGAGGCCATTCAGCCCAATGAGTCTGCACCGACAGCCATCCCAGCCAGGCCCTATCCCCATAACCCCTGATATTTACCCCACTAATCCCTCTAACCTACGCACCCCAGGACACAAAGGGGCAATTTAGCACATCTTTAGACTGTGGGAGGAAACCGGAGTACCATGCAGACACAGGGAGAACGTGCGAACTCCACATAGTCAATGATCCAACTTGGGAATTGAACTTGGGTCTCTGACGCTGAGAGGCAGCAGTGCTAACATGCCACTCTGCCGCCCATTTGTCACTGATCTTGCTCCACATCCTACCTGTAATTGCAACACAATATTCTGCACACTCTCCTTTCCTTCTCTCCTATATACTCTATGAATGGTATGTTTTTGTCGGTAAAGTGTGCAGGAAACAATATTTTTCACTGTTAAACCAATACATGTGACAATAATAAATCAAATCAAAGGATGTCCTGATTCAGAAGGGATGTGAGTATTGTCCAGGCTGGAAGGAGGGTTCAGGGCTGTTCTACCTCTTATTGTGTGAAAAACCCCCCAATTCAGATGTTAGAGGGAGGTTTTTCACACAGAGGGTTGTGGGGGCCTGAAATACACTGCCAAGTAGGGTGGTGGAGGCAGGCACGCACACTAGAGTTGTTTGAGGCTTACCTAGATAGGCACATGAGCAGACTAGAGATGGGGGGATACGGGAGACTGTTCTAAATAAGGACCAAGAGCCTCAGGGCGTTCCTGGGAGTTGATAGATTCCTGTGGACCGTCCAACATATTTTATGGCTCACCTGTCTTACGTTTGAGCTTATGGGGATTCCGTGAATGTCTGTATAAGTTGTGTATGTCGATTGATGTCTTTTTTTTTACATCCACAGGTGCTTCGGTCCGCCTTGTTGTCCAACAAGGGGCGAACGCGGGGTGGGTTGTGCGAGGGCTGCTCTTGGATGTTGCTTTGAGAGTTGCCTAGCGCTTCACGTCGTTGGTGTACGCTTAAAGTGGACCAGCTGACGGGCAACACGACGGCTCAGTGACTATCACTGTTTGCTGTGCAGATACATGGATTTGGGTCGGTGTCTGTGGGAGTTTGCACATTCTCCCCGTGCTTGCATGGGTTTTCTCCGGGTGCTCCGCTTTCCTCCCACACCCCAAAAATGTGCTCTTAGGCGGATTGGTGTTAACAAATTGTCCCTAAATTAGACGTCCCTCAATCTGGTTATAATTCTCTAAATTTGCACATCTTTATTGTGGAGGCCAATAGGCGTAGACAAAGGTCATAGGCACAATGTTAAAATGGCGGCGTGGGCCTGTTGGGCTGAAGGGCCTGTTTCCTGTGCTGTTCTTTGTTCTTTGTTCTTTACCACAGGCTCTGGGCTAAGGGGAGATGGCTGGTGAATGGAAGGCATAAGCATGCGCAGTGCGGTACATCCAGTTCACTGAGCTGATTCAACAGCGCGCTGCACTCTGGGACATGGAGTCCGCCATTAACATGCCTGCTGAACCCCAATCGCAGCACGGCTTCAGCCTTCGGGCTGCACTTAAAGCACCGCATGGAGCAAACCTCCTTCCACAATAAATATTAAAATACACAGTTTTAGGAAAAAAAAGTTTGCTGTTTTCTATGTAAAGGGTTAAAATTAAAAGCCCTCAAAAATTTCACTGGACTTTCAAAATCATCTGGCTCCAAAGCAGTTGCAATATTTGAACAACCTTGTTGGGCAGGGAAATGTCGGTCTGACTGGAGCAGATTCCAGAGTCTGCCCACTTCCGTCACTATACCTACGTGAGAGAGAAAATCCCCTTACCAAACCCTGGGTTTAGATAATTGCTGATTAAGTGAGCATTACATTGCCTGGACAATCCAAAGGGAACATTAGTCATCCAGCTCCGGCTCCTGTAGATGATCCCCCCGCACGGAAGAACCGAGCAACGTGATAAACTTCTAACCGGAAGGCTCGTCATGATAAAAACATTTCTGCCACCGCCCCTCCCTTGCGTCCTGGAGTTGAAGGGGATGGAATGAAGTTTTAAAACTCCCAGCCTCATGCCAATTGTTATTATTTTATGAGTTAACTTATAGTCAGAAATGGGGCTGGGCAGGGGATAGGGAGGGATTGGAAAAGAAAGAAAGCATTTTAAAACCGAGGAGGAAACAGTTGTAGAGTTTGTCGAACACGTTCCCTTGATAAAAGCAAATTGCTGCTGGAATCGGAAACATAAACAGAAAATGCTGGAAAATCACAGCAGGTCTGACTCCACAGATGTTGCCAGTCCTGCTGAGGTTTTCTAGTATTTTCTGTTTGTGTTCCCTTCATTCCATTTGGAATCCCACGCATTAACACCACACCTCTCTCCCATTTTTCATCAGAAAGTAATTTTTTAAAAAGTTTTAAAAGTTTTTGTTTATTAGTCACAAGTAAGTTTTAGATTAATACTGCAGCGAAGCGACTGTGAAATTCCCCTAGTCACCACACTCTGGCGCCTGTTTGGGTTGAAGCACCTTATCACATCTTTCAGACTGAGGGAGGAAACTGGAGTACCCAGAGGAAACCCAGGCAGACATGGGGAGAATATGAAAACAATGTTTCCTCCGGGTACTCCAGTTTCCTCCTACAGTCCAAAGATTGGCCATGCTAAGAAATTGCCCCTTAGTGTCTACGGATGCGTAGGTTAGAGGGGTTAGTGGGTATAATATGTAAGGAAACGGGGATAGGGCCTGGGTGGAATTGTGTTCAGTGCAGACTCGATGGGCTGAAGGGCCTCTCTCTGAACTGTACGGTTCTATGATTTCTATGACAGTGACCTATGCCAGGAATCGAACCCAGGTCCCTGGTGCTGAGGCTGACCACCATGTCACCCCGGATGAGATAGATCAGTACAGGAATCTTGGAGTACAGACAAATTACCAGAAATAGCAACACAAGTTGATAAGGCTACACATAGTACAGGCATGAGGTTCAATTCTAGAGAAATAAAATACATAAGTGGGGAGGGAAAGCTAACTTATCTAAAATCTTAACTGGTGAACCCTTGGGAGTGGCCTGCTCAATTCAACAGTGAAAAAAGGATAGTGTCCATGCTTGCCGAGTGAAAAGGGATGTTGAAGCAGTGGAGAAATTGCAGAAAATGACAGGGATATTGCCAGAATTGACAATGTGCAGCTATAGGGAAGACTGAACAGATTGGGAGTCTTTTTTTCCACAAAGATCAAGAGGGAGACCTGATGGATGTTTTTTCTTAAAAAAATGATGACATGGTGTATGTGGATCGTTCCACTTTTGGGGGGAGAATGCGATGCCCATCTTCGTTCTGAGACTCTAACATGTTATATGGTATTGCCATTATGCTCAGTGTGAAAAACTCAGATGGAGCAGGAGATCAGGAACAGCGACAGTACATTCCACTTGCAATTTACCTTCAAGTGCAGACAGACCTCTGCGTTTATTTGCATATGTGGTTCAGAATGTGTGAATTCTTTGGGCCAGGAATGCTTGCAACATGCAAAAATCCCAGGGAGAGGCGTACTGTCGAAGACAAGTGTGCCAGGCAGTGGACAGGGAGTGGTCGCAAAAGAAGTGTCCCAGCCAGGGATGGGAGCATGAAGAATTTCCAGTCAAGTTAAAAGTAGGAAAAGGGCTGCAGTTAGCAGATTTTAAATGCGGAGGGCTCAGGGCAAGCCCAGGCAACCACAGAGGGCTGAGGCCAAGCCTGGACAATCAAAGAGTGCTCCATACAAGCCTGACCAATCAAAGAGGGCTCAGGAGAAGTCTGGATAACCAAAGAATGCAGCAGGAAGTTGGTTCTCCATGCTGAGGGCTGTTGGAGGCAAAGGTACCCCTTTGAAGCAGTAACATTTTGCTGGCATGGCCAAGGAGCTGAAGTTGTGCTTATGTGTTTGAGTGTAGATTCAGATATCCAGGGGAATGGAATCTCACGGCAGGAGATTGAAATCCTGCAAGGTGAGAGGTGGGCTGTTGTTGAGGCCATCTGAGTTGCTGTGAGTTTGGAAGAGAATTCCAAAGGTGAAGACCGGAATCCTTCATGAGATAGAGTTTCAATGAGATTGGCTGACTAAATGTTTACTGGTGTCTGTGTGTGCTGTTGAGAAATCCATGGACTCTGTCTTGGTCTCATTTGCTATTTCGTGTGCAATGTGGCACGTTTCGACCACAACCGGCCAGTTGTAGAGGTTCACGAATACCTGATATTAACCCTGAATGTTAGAGTATAACAGGATGGCATGGTAGCACAGTGGTTAGCATTGCTGCTTCACAGGGACCTGGGTTCGATTCCTGGCTTGGGTCACTGTGTGGCGTTTGCACATTCTACTCATGTCTGTGTGGGTTTCTTCCAGGTGCTCT
Source organism: Carcharhinus amblyrhynchos (assembly GCF_965287045.1). Classification (NCBI taxonomy): domain Eukaryota; kingdom Metazoa; phylum Chordata; class Chondrichthyes; order Carcharhiniformes; family Carcharhinidae; genus Carcharhinus; species Carcharhinus amblyrhynchos. Next base: position 10,063,613 of record NC_137336.1, on the reverse strand, counting down.
GGTTTCCTCCCAAGTCCAAAGATGTGTGGGTTAGGTTGATTGGCCATGCTAAAAATTGCCCCTTAATGGCCTGAGATGTGTAGGTTAGAGGGATTAGTGGGTAAATATGTACGGATATTGAGGTAAGGCCTGGGCCGGATTGTGGTTGGTGCAGACCCGATGGGCCAAATGGCCTCTTTCTGCATTGTAGAGATTCTATGATATGATAGATATTGTAAATTGTTTTATCTTTCTGACCTTGTAAAGTTTATTTTTGTTTGTTCAAAAGCTGTGGCATCTTATGTTTTATTCACTAAGTATCTTTGCCTACTTTAACATTATTGATCTCTAAAGAATCTTACAGAAAAACCCTGGGGAATCAAAACAAACCACAATCTATAATCCCATAGCCAGCATATCTCCCACTATATCACCAAACCAGGGGACCAACCCTGGTTCAATGGGGAATGTAGAACATGTTGGTGGCAGCAATAGGCATCTCTAAAGGCGAGGTGCCAATCTGATGAAGCTACAACAATGTAAGCAGCATGCGACAGACAGAGATAAGTGGTCCCACAACCAATGGATCAGATCAGATCTAAGCTCTGTAATTCTGCCACATGCACTCATAAATGATGGTGAATAATTAAACAACCAGGCAAAGGAAACTGCTCCAAAGACATCCCCACCCTCAATGAAGGGGGACAGCTCTCTACATCAGCGAAGAATTTACAATCGTTTTCACTGAAGTGCGGGGTGAATGATCCATTTCAGTCTCCCCCTGAACACCCCCACCATCAGATACCAGTCTTCAGGTAATTTTATTCACTCCACATTAAGTCAGAAACAGCTGAGGCATTGAATACTACAAAGGCTATGGGCCCCTGACAACAGCCTGGCAACAGTACTGAAGACTCATGCTCCAGAACTAACCACATGCCTAACCAAGCTGTTCTAGTACTGGCATCTGCCCAGAAATGTGGAAAATTGCCCAGCTATGTCCTGTCCACAAAAAGCAGGACAAATCCAACCTGGCTAAGTACTCCCCATCAGTTTGCCCTCAATCATTAGCGAAGTGATGGAAAGTGTTTTCAAATAGCATTTGCACAGCAATAATCTGCTCACAGATATTCCATTTTGGTTTTGCTAGGGCCAGTCTGTTCAGAACACATCACAGTCTTTGCCTAACCTGACAAATGAGCTGAACTCCAGAGGTGAGATAGAGTCATTGAGGTTTACAGCATGGAAACAAGCCCTTTGACCCAACTTGTCCATGCTGCCCTTTTTTAAAGCCCTAAGCTAATCCCAATTGCCGGCATTTGGTCCATATCCCTCTATACCCATTGTACCCATGTAACTATCTAAACGCTTTTTAAAAGACAAAATTGTACTTGCCTCTACCACTACCTCTGGCAGCTTGTTCCAGTCACTCACCACCCTTTATGTGAAAAAATTGCCCCTCTGGACACTTTTGTATCTCTCCCCTCTCACTTTAAACCTATGCCCTCTAGTTTTAGACTCCCCTACCTTTGGGAAAAAATATTGACTATCTAGCTGATTTGTGCCCTTCATTATTTTATAGACATCCCTCCTACGCTCTAGAGGAAAAAGTCCCAGTCTATCCAGCCTCTTCTTATAACTCAATCTATCAAGTCCCCGTAGCATCCTAATAAATCTTTTCTGCACTCTTTCTAGTTTAATAACATCCTTTCTGGGTGACCAGGATTGCACACAGTATTCCAAGTGTGGCCTTACCAATGTCTTGTACAACTTCAACAAGATGTCCCAACTGCTGTATTCAATGTTCTGACTGATAAACCAAGCATGCCAAATGCCTTCTTCACCACTCTGTTCACCTGTGACTTCACTTTCAAGGAGCTATGAACATGTAGCCCTAGATTGCTTTGTTCTGTAACTCTCCCCAGTGCCCTACCATTAACTGAGTGAGTCCTACCCTGGTTCAATCTACCAAAATGCATCACTTCGCATTTGTCTAAATTAAACTCCGTCTGTATTCATCAGCCCATTGGCCCAATTGATCAACTGGAGATAGCTTTCTTCACTGTCCACTATGCCACCGATCTTAGTGCCACCAATCTTAGATAACAGTGACTTTCCTTGATATCAAGGCAGCATTTGATTCAGTGTGGCAATAAGGAGCCCAAGCAAAACTGAAGTCAATGGGAATCAGGAGGAAACGCTTTACTGGTTGGAATCATACTCAGCACTAAAGGAAGATTGTGGCAGTTTCAGAACAATGGTCTGAGCCCCAGGATACTGCAGTAAGAATTCCTCAGGTCAATGTCCTGTGTCCAACTATGTCCAACTGCTTCAGCAACAAACACCTGCCAACATAATGTTAGAAGTAAGTATGTTTAGCTGATCATTTGACAAATGGTTTGGTACCATTCAGGAGTCCTCAGATACTGAGGCAGTCCATGCAGCATGACCTGGACAACATTCAGCCTTGGACTGATTAAGTGGTAAGTAACATTCATGTCACACAAATGCCAAGCAATGACCATCTCCAGCAAGAGAAAATCTAACCATCTCCCTTTGTATTCAATAACAATATTTTCACTGAATTTTTCATCATTGACAATCTGTTGTTGGAGGGGAAAGGGGCACCATTGACTAGAAACATAACTGGACTAGCCACATACTGTTATTACAAGACCATAAGATTCCAAGATACAGGAGCAAAATTAGGCCACTCGGCCCATCAAATCTGCTCCGCCATTCAATCATGACTGATATTTTTCTCATCCCCATTCTCTTGCCTTTTCCCCATAACCCCCAATCTCCTTATTAATCAAGAACCTATCTCTGTCTTAAAGACACTCAATGACTTGGCCTCCACAACCTTCTTATTATATTTAAGGAAAGAATTCCACAGATTAATCACTCTCTGGCTGAAGAAATTCCTCCTCATCTCTGTTTTAAAGGTTTGTCCCTTTAGCCTGAGTTTGTGCCCCCAGGATGGTCAGAGGCTGGGAATTCTGCGTTGAGTAACTCACCCCAATAAATATTGCAATACAACAACTTAAATTTATATAACCTTTAATGTAGTAAAGTTTCACAGAAGCCATGACAAATCAACCTTGACCCAGAGCCAGCAAAAAAAAAATTAGGATAAGTGATCAAAAGATGAAGGTGTTAAGGAACACCTTAAAAGTGGACAGAAGGGTAGAGATATTTAGGGAGGAAATTCAGAGCTAACAAGGGCTCGCACCAGGAAAAGGTGATCTCAGAATCTGAGTGATTGTTTTCACAACCCCACAAGTCCAAAGTCACCCTTCAAAGAACGGAATCTGTCATCCTTCCACATTCAGGTCTGTTTGTGACTCTAGTTCCAATGAGGGCCAGGCAATGAAAGATGGGGAATACATTCATTTTGGGTCACCCTCACAGTGCAAAACCAGAGTGCAAAGTCACAACAGTGTGCAACAGAAGTTCATAGGCAGCCTTTAGTTACAATCAACATTACAACTGAGAACTTATAAAATGCAGTAGTCAGACCATTAACATTTATGATTCAATATTATGTTGAACAGTTCAACAGTAACAAAATAGAAACATTACTATCTGTATTCCAACACACAATTCCAGTGGAAGCTATCAACATTGCAGTTTGTTTTAAAGGGACTCCAACATACCACTGTGAAACTTCCAATTCTGATGCTTTGTTGGGATTAGAAAGAAATGTGAAAACTTGTATATCTTTTGACTAATGGAAGACATTAGATAGGTTCAAATGACATAATCATTTCAGAATAATAACTGCACCTCTGCCTCATTACAGCTAGCCAGTTAGTGGAAACCTTGGGTTTGTCTCAGACAAAGCCCTGTAGTTTTGGCATTGCAGCACTGCCCACGGGGATGGCACTGGAGCACTCTCTTGGTACTTAAGCATTTTAATATTGTGTCAAATTTATAACCATCACAAATTGCCTCATAACCAATTAATAGAGTAGAGGTTTGTTCTTTGAACATGTAAACTGTGTCATTCAATGCAAATTGCATCACTGCAATTAGCAGGAGCCGTTCCCTGCACTGCTGCCACTGGCAGGAGCTGGCACCTTACTGTTGCAATTGGCAGAGGTTGTACCCTGCATTGTCCCAGAAGGGAAGGCAAGGCGAGGTACCAAGGAATTCGGGAGGGATGGGGCACAGTGAAATGCTGTGATCCAGCATTTCACTGTGGAGATTGGGGAGATTATAGAGCAGCTAAGGAGGAACACTGAGCTGAAAAATTGGGTCACTATGAAGAGAAAGACATAATGTGAATGAGTTTCTAAAAGGTACGTCATACATATGACCTGAACTGGAAAAATAGGGGGCAGCACATTGCAACCAAATCTCGGAGGGTTAGCCCTTTACTAATGCACTCATTCAGACTGTTTCCGACTGACCCTGATGTGCTCTTTAATCATCACCACACCCAGAACAGGCCTTTTTGAAATTGTTGATAAAACCAGATTGGAATATATAGTTTATAGACCAATCCTGGCAGGTGCAGGGAGGTAGTCAGTTTAAAGTAATCAGCAGATGTCTAAAACCCTGCAGAGTCTAGAGCTTTACACATTAAGCAAGGTGCAGCTAGTATAGCTTCTCTATAATAGGAGGCAGCCCATTTCCTGACTGTGTTTTGTGCGCATTTCGGAGAAGCTTGAAGCTGGCTGCACTTCTACTAGAAAGTAAGAGGTTTGTGTGACTTCAGCAGAAAAGTGATAGGAGATAAAATGGAATCTCTATTATAAAAACATTATCTCTTTTGTTATGGTGAATGTTATGCTGTTCGCTGGCACAGCACTTTCACAGCACTGAACACCTTCCTCTAGTTTAAACCGATTAACTTTGGAGTTTGGTGCTTAATTCCTGTCTGCTATGGTTTAATTCAGTTAATTGACCCATGACCAAAGCCTAAAATAAAGATTTCCTGGGTTGAACAGAAACCACGCAGAGAAAATTAAACCCTCTTCACCTAGTTGCAGCTCCTGTTGGATTACTGGGTGAACACGCTGAGCAGAGGGTGGGGGGGTTTTAAAGTTTATATTAAAATGCACAATCTTCAGCTTTAGTCAATCAATTAGGACCAGGACAAAACTAGGTGAAAGGCGTGTGGCAATAGCTTTAAGGAGACTGGGGGAAGCCACAGTAAATAATTTACCCCAATCAACTTCGTCATTGCCCTCTGTAATCTTTAGGTATCCCTGAGAATGAGCCAGCCCAGTCTTCTTAACCCTGCCCATCCTCAACAGGGGGAATTAGCAGATGGATTTTTAGTGACATTTATTGAATGAGCTGCATTCAAGACGCAAAGTATTTCACCCATGATTGCCATTACTGCAAGAACTTATGCAGCCAAGTGTGCACAGCAAGAGACCACAGACATGGTTGGGGCAGAAGAACCTTTCATCTGCTTCCAGGAGGAATTCTGTCCCGGACACCAGGAGAACTGCCTGTACATCTTGCTGCAGCATGGGATATTTGATAAGTGCGCTGCCACACCTGATCCACCTGCCGCTGCGGAAACAAACTTTAAACAACTTTATTTATCAGTGTCACAAGTAGGCTTACATTAATACTGCAATGCAGTTACTGTGAAAATCCCCTAGTCACCACACTCTGGCGCTTGTTCGGGTACACTGAGGGAGAATTCAGCATGACCAATGCACATAATCAATATGTCTTTCGGACTGCGGGAGGAAACCCAAGCACCCGGAGGAAACTCACGCAAACACGGATTAAATAGAGGGACACAATGGGAGGCCTTCACAGAACATCATCTTTTCAGTGTTAGCATTGAAACGTAGGAGCAGGAGGCTGCCATTCAGCCCCTAGAGCCTGCTCTGCCTTTGATAAGTTCATGTCTTATTGTGATGTGTGGTTTCAACTCCACTTTCCTGATGCTCCCCATAACCTGCAACTTCCCTGTCCATCAAAAATCTTTCTATCTCCATGCTGAATAAATTCAGTGACCCAGCACGCTTCGTACAGCGTGGGAACTAAGAGGGATGGCGTGTTAATCCACGTTTGTATGTATTGGAGGAAAGAGATCTAAAATAAGTTCAGGTGACATTTATGGTGGATCCAGCAAGTGGGGAAAAAGCTCGGCTCATTATTGCCAACACCCGTTTGACCAGCAAGTGAATGTAATTAAAGATTAGATTGAATGTACAAGAACAGGTCATTCAGCCCAATGTTTGTGCTTCACAAACTCTGCCTCCCATCTTACTTCATCTCACCCTTACATTCTGAGGGGCTCTGACAGAGCAGATGCCGACAGGATGTTTATCTTGTGGGGCAATCTAGAACTAGGATATATAGTTTAAGAATATGGGATGTCTCATTTGAGATGGGGAAGAGCAGGAATCCTTTCCTCTCAGTGGATCATCAGTGCGGGGAATTCTCATTCACAGAGAGCGGGCTGAGATAGATCCTTGATCGACAAGGAAGTCGAGGGTTTCAGGGGACAGGCAGGATGAGTGGAATTAAGGCCACATCAGATCAGCCGTTTCGTGATGGGGAAAGCATATACCGGAGACTGGTTGGGGGGTTGGGATCAGCAGGCTAAGGGAGGAGACACTCAGATAGTGAAAAGATTGAATATGTTAATATGATAATGATCTTTCCTGAGGAAAGGCAGGAGAAGACAGCAGAGCAGTGGGAACAGATCGCGCGATTGTAATGTAGGCACTGGTACAATGGAGTAAACGATCTCCACACGTGTTATAAATATGTGGAGAGAGCTGCTTTGTCTGCGGTGGTATGTGTGTCAGCTGGCGATGGGATTTGTTAGGCTGCAATGGGCCAGTGTTTTATAGCAGCAGCCACTGGCACTGAATGGAAAGGTTTGCTCTAGAATCCCTCCAGTACGGTTTACCATGATTTTCTTTAATGACAGTCTGTGCAGTCGCTGGTGGCCATTGGTGAGTATCCATTTGGCGCGAGCGAGGTATATTACAATCCTCATGGCGTGGGAACCCTCCAGTCACGGAGTATTTAGTGGGGAGATGTGACGGTGTCCACCTGAGGCCTCTCTCCATTGCAAATCAGCCGACGCCCAGGATGCCGCTGTGGAAGGCAAGCCGCTCGGGAATGAGTTCTGGACGGTGATCCAGGCAGGTGGTTCTCGCTGATCCCACTAGCTCGGCCCTGGCAATGAGGCTTCCATTGCTAAGCGGCGAGGCCCGGAGGTTACCCGTGCTCCAGGAGTGCGGCAGAGTCAAAGCCATGCCCACCGGCAGGTGGTGAGCCCCCCTTTCTTCATCGGCTTCACTTGGGCCCTGCTGAGGGACTGGCAATCTAGGTCGGCCCAGAGAAGAGAGACAAGGGGAGGACATCACAGACCTCAGGATCGTATGCTCGCCAGAGAAACTGAAACTTCCTGGTTAAAAACAAAACAATTTTAGTTAAAAACTATTCAGTCGCCTCCGCCTTACTTACTTGAACTCTCTCTCAAGATCCACTGGGCTCTTTATTTCTCAACCCTCCTCCATCACATCTTGTTAGCTCACCTAATCTCCCTCAGATAATCTGTTCCCACCTCCGACACACCACAAATTCCACTGTAAAATGCCTAGGGATGCCTCTGCATGTTTCGAGGGAAATTTCCTTTACTGGACAATGCTTAGAATGTGGAACTTGCTAACATGGGGAGTAGTTGAGGTGAACAGCAGTGACCCTTGGTCACTGTCTGTGCAGAGTCTGCATGTTCTCCCCATGTCTGCGTGGGTTTCCTCCGGGTGCTCCGGTTTCCTCCCACAGTCTGAAAGACGTATTGGTTAGGTGCATTGGCCTCCCTCAACAAGCGACTAGGGGACTTTCATTGCAGTGTTAACATTAATTTACTTGTGACACTAATAAATAAAGTTTAAAGTTTATATTTAAAAGTAGAAAGATAAATACGTGAGGGAAAGAGGAACGCAGGCAGATAGAGGGGTGGAGGAATCTTCTGCGGAAAATGGACACCTGCGTGGACTGATTACAGGTAAATTTTATGTTAAAAGAGTCAGTAAAATACAAATTGCTTTTTCAAATATAATTACGACAGAAAATTCTGGAAATATTCCTGAGGTCAGGAGCAGCTGTGGAGAGAAACAAAGTTAATGATAGCTCTTTATCAAAACTCTGAAACGTTAACTCTGTTTTTCTCTCTGCTGTCAGACCTGCTTAGTATTTCCAGCATTTTCTACTTTTATTTCAGAACTCCGGCACCAGAAGCATTTTGCTTTTGTGCGTTTTTATAAATAAAGTTTAATTCAACAATAATTTGTAGCAAAATGTCAGAAGATGCTTTGCAGAGTGTTCCCATACAATCTGACCACGCTACAGAAGGTGAAATTCAGCCAGGTGACCAAAAACCTGGTGAAAGAGGCAGATTTTATGGCGTGTCTGAACTAAGAACGGATAGTGGTAGAGAGAGGGAGACATCTCAGCAGGGAATTCCAAAGCTTAAGGACGAGGCAACTGGAGGCAGATCTGCCAGTGAATAAAATTGGGAATAATGTAAAAGTCCAGATTTGGGAGGAACAGAGATCCCGGAAGATTCTAGGGTGGAGAGGAAAGCGGTGGCAAATGAAAGGGAGAAGAAAACTGTGAAAAGCAGGGAATTGGAACTCAAACCAGGAGAATGCAGCAGACCAGCTGCACCTGGAATGGAAAACACCAGATTAATAACCTGGGTTCTGATTAAAGATCTAATTCTTCCCAATGCTGTCTGTTTCTGGTCAACAGTGATGAGTAATTTCGAGGCATAAATCATTTGTTATCATTGGAAACCTTTTGTCTTTAAAACACTGGTTTGGGTCATTGTAGTAAGAAGTCTCACAACACCAGGTTAAAGTCCAACAGGTTTATTTGGTAGTAAACACCACTAGCTTTCGGAATGCTGTTCCTTTGTCAGGTGAGTCCTGTGACTCACAATGACTTGGGTCACTGTAGACAACTCTGTATTAACCTTTCACCTGTTGTGACTCAGTAGCCCCACTCTGGCAGGGTGGTCTCTGCTGCATTTGATGTAATGGGCTGAGAAACATAAATATCGCACTTAAAATAATCCCTCCGCCAATCCGCAAATTTATACTGGATCATTTACCTCCCTAAATTCAACTTTCAGAGCACCAAGGCCTAGTTCCCTTGCCCTGACATTCTCATCAGTAAACACAATTGCTTCAGGGAACAATCTCAGTCGTGATAAAAACAGGCAGGTGGTAACCATTACAGAAATCCTGAAGATATTACATCTCAGCATCCCGATCCTTTGACTTCCTATGTAGTCAAATTTGGTTCTCCTCATTCTTCCTGTCACTTCAAGCTTCTCAGTGTTAAATAGCCTGAGCCAGCAGAAGCCCAAGACCGAAATCTACAACCTTCCTGGTACAAGAAGTGTTAACACCACCTCTGGATCTTTGGCTAGAGTCTAATGGGCATCACTTACCTTTCATTCGGAGTTCCTTCCTCAGGAGCTGCAGGTTATACAAGGCCTCGACACTGCCCGACAAGGCTGCCCTCTGATACAACTCCATAGCTCTCGAAAAGCTCACCGGGATGCCTGAGCAGAGGGAAACAAGGGATTGCTTCATTAGTCTGTTCTGGTGGAGGGGGACTACTCTTCATTCACTGATCCTGAATCCCACACTAAAGCCAGAGCCCCAGCTTTTCTTTTTAGTCCTTTGATGATTTGTGCCATGGTAGACAACTCTGTATTGTGCACTGTCTGGTGTGACTCAGGTACCCCACTCTGGGTTGTGGGTGTCACTGGAAGGTCAGCATTTGTTGCCCATCCCCAACTGTCCTTAAACTTGTTAGGCCATTTCAGAGGGGAGTTAAGAGTCAACCACACTGCTATAAATCTGGAATCACATGTACGCCAGACTGGGTAAGGGTGGCAGATTTCCTTCTCTAAAGGACATTAGTGGCCCAGATGGGTTTGTACCACAATTGATGATAGTCTTGTGGTCGCCATTATTAACTCCAGACTTAAAAAAAAATTGAATTCAAATTCCACCAGCTACCATGATGGGATGTGAACCCATGAACCTGGCTCTCTGGATTACCACTGCAGTGACATTGCCACTACATCATGCTGACACAGAGAGAGAGAGATAGGCAGGTGCAAAAGGAAAAGGAAGGTAATTTATTCATAGAAACATAAAATTCGTACAGGGACGCCATTCGGCCCATCGAGTATGTACTGACCACAATCGCACCCATGCTTTATTTCTGTAACCCCAGAGATTTGCTCTGCTAATCTTCCGGCACTAGGGGCAATTTAGCATGGCCAATCAACCTAACCCGTACATCTTTGGGAGGAAACCAGAGCACCTGGAGGAAACCCACACAGACATGGGGAGAAGGTGCAAACTCCACACGGTTGCTCAAGGCCAGAATTGAATTTGGATCCCTAATGCTGTGAGGCAGCAGTGCTAACCACTGCGCCACCTTGCTGCCCATTCCTAGCGTGGTATCTGACAGGAAGCTCCTAAATACAGGCAATGCTGGCAGTATCCTCCTCCAAGCAGAGAGGGTTAAGGAAAGATTTAACAGAGAAATTGAAAACAACGAGGGTTTTAATTGAGTGGGTGAGGACTAACTATTTGCAGTGATATGAGAGTAAGTAACCAGAGAATGCAGAGTTATGGGGTGACTGGCAGTTTTAGCAGATTTATTCAGTGGCATTGCTTGCAATATTGTGATTTATGATATCACAATATTGCAAAGGTAAATGTCAAAGGTAAACATGGTTGACAATTTATGGTAAATAAGGTTAAAATATTTCTGTGCTTATCCAAGTGAGGGATGTTTGTGCTGGGGGATTGGAACCCTGTTTTGTCCCCGGATTTCTGATTTGCCGGGATCCTGGCTCTCTCTCCCCCACCTCAGTGAGCATTTCTCCTTCTGATGTCCAGTACCTCCCAGTCCTTGCTGGTGGAAGACTCCCAGAGCACACAGTGCATCAGTATGTTCCTGGGCTGCAGCAGTCTGATACAGCTTGACAGCTCGCTGAAGGTCCTTCTTCACTCCCCAACCCTCCTGGTAACAAACCCCCAGGTAGTACTGACACGCCGAATCCTGCAAAGGACAAATAACAACTTTCAAACTGCACATCTCAGCTGCAGTTGCCAAACACAGCATTTACCATGGAGCTATGTTAGCATGGGAACCTTAGCAGAAAATTGGTGTGCATATTAAGAAAATTGGCTTCAGCGGGTAGGAGTGGCACGGTGACACAGTGATTAGCACTGCTGCCTTACTGTGCTAGGAACCTGGGTTTGATTCCCAGCTTGAGTGGAGTTTGCATGTTCTCCCTGTATCTGCGTGGGTTTCCTCCGGGTGCTCCGGTTTCCTCCCACAGTCTGAAAGAGGTGCTGGTTAGGTGAACTGGCCATGCTAAATTCTCCCTCTGTGTATCCGAACAGGTGCCAGAACGTGGCAATTAGGGAGTTTTCACAGTAACTTCACTGCAGTGTTAACGTAAGCCTACGTTAATAAATAAACTTAACTTTAGCACGCAGTGCAGTGCTGAGGATCAACTACATCCCTGGGAATGAGTTCTGCATTCCTCCAGCTCTTCCTATTCCCCACTTCCTTCACCCCATCTTTAGCGGCTGTGCCTTCGGCCACTCAAATCCCTAAAGGCTCCGGAATTCGAGGCTTTGCAATTGAATTGACCTTTCTTTGAAACTGCACTTCCTGATCATTCCCGAATGGCCTACTCTAATTTTAAGATTGTGCCACCCTGTGCTGTATCACTGCACCAGTGAAAATTTGGTGGTGAGAAACTATCAAATCCTTTAATCAACATAAACATCTTAATCAAGCAAAGTTCTTCAAACCATGTCAGAAAAGTTTAAGTTTATTTATTAGTGTCACAACTAGGCTTATATTAACACTGCAATGAAGTTACAATGAAAATCCCCTATTTGCCACACTCTGGCGCCTGTTCGGGTACACTGAGGGAGAATTTAGCACGGCCAATGCACCTAACCAGCACGTCTATAGAAGGAAACCGGAGCACCTGGAGGGAACCCATGCAGACATGGGGAGAAGGTGCAGACTCTGCACAGACAGTGACCCAAGCCAGGAACTGAACCTAGGTCCCTGGAGCTGTGAGACAGCAGCGCCAACCACTGTGCCACCGCGGTTAGCATTGCTGCCTCACAGTTCCAGGGACCCTCACAGCTCCAGGGACCTCACAGAATGTGCAGGGTTATGGGGAGAAGGTGGAGAATGGCACTTAGTGAATTTCTCATTAGGGGAGCTGGTGCACTCACGATGGGCCACATCCTGTGCTGTAATATCTTGGCATTGCTGCACTGAGTGTTTGGAGTCTACTGGGGATGTAACATGTGCAGTGACTTGCTGGTCACCATTTGAGAGTCTGAGACCCCGATTTTACCGGCACAGCTGACCCAGGCTGGTTGGATTTTACCCGAGGCCAAGGGGTGCTGCAGCCCAGGAACATGCGAGCCTCGCCCATCCCGATTTTGGGGCGGTCGTGCCAGTAAAATCAGGGCCTGAGAGTGCTGTGATGGGTAGGAGTCGGGATAACATAGACATTTTCTGATATATACCCAGAACTTCAGAAGGGGGACATTGAATCCATCTCAATTACATCACTCCTTAATCTTTTACACATCATTAAAAACAAGAACAACGTACCCCATTTCCCGATGCCATTGCTAGGTACTTGGCAGCTTGCTGCAGATCCTGGTGGGGTTCTTTCGTGAAGAACACGCCGAGGTAAGCCTGGGCCTGGAACAATGAGAGGATATGTTGTGTGTTACAGAAATCATCGCTTCCCCACCTCCCTCCTTCCAGCCTCTCTTTCCTCTTATTGCTTCATTTTCTTTGGCACATCAAAAAAAGGGAATTTGCAATTCTATAGCACCTTTCACTACCTCAGGACACTCCAAAGCATGTTACAGCCAATGATGTACTTCTGGAATGCAGACACTGTTTGGAAACACAGCAGGCAATTTGTGTAGAGCAAGCCCCACAAACAGCAATGTAATAATGACCATTAGCTGTATTAGGTCAGAAAGCTGGGGAGATCTCCCTGGTTTCTTCTTCAAATGGGGTCTTGTATAACCACCTGAAAGGCCAGAGAGGGCCCTGCTTCAACATCTTTCAGGTGAGATGGCATTCCTGACAGTGGAGTACCCCTCCTCAATGCTGCACTGGAAGTGCCAGCTGGAGTTTTATTGAGTGGGGTGTTGTTGGTAGGGGGGAGGGAAGCAACAGCTGAGGAGGTTGAACAATTGTTTCCCAGTGTCTCAAGCTAGGAATGTCAGACAAGAACAGTTTAATCTCCACTGCATTAATCAACCTGCCGACAGTAATATGGGGGAGAATATGTGAAATTGTGCTGCAGTTCAATGTAGCATCAGTTATAGAGTCATAAAGGTTTGCAGCATGGAAACAGGCCATTCGACCCAACTTGTCCATGCCACCCAATTTTTGTTTTAAAACTCCTAAGCTAATCCCAATTGCCTGCATTTGGCCCATGTCCCTCTAGACCCATCGTAGCCATGTAACTGTCTAACTGCTTTCTAAAAGACAAAATTGTATCCTCCTCTACTACTACTACCACCTCGGGCAGCTTGTTCCAGACACTCACCACCCTCTGTGTGAAAAAAATTGACCCCCTGGACCCTTTTGTATTTCTCTCCTTAAACCTATGCCCTCTAGTTTTAGACTCCCCTTACCTTTGGGAAAAGATGTTTACTATCTAGCTAATCTACGCCCCTCATTCTTTTATAGATCTCTATAAGATCACCTCTAAGCCTCCTACACTCCAGAGAAAAAGTCCCACTCTATCCAGCCTCTCCTTCTAACTCAAACCATCAAATCCCGGTAGCATCCTAGTAAATCTTTTCTGCACTCTTTCTAGTTTAATAATATCCTTTCTACAGTAAGGTGACCAGAACTGTACACAGTATTCCAAGTGTGGCCTTACTAATGTCTTTTACAACTTCAACAATACATCCCAATTTTCCCTTTGGGAAAGGAGAATGGGGAGAAGAGAATAAAATTACATAGAGGTTCAGCAGCACACACAGGCTATTTGGCCCAACAGGTCGAAGTATGTATTTATGCTCTGCAAGAGCTTCCTTGGAAAACAGAAGTCGCTCTTCAAATTTATGCAGTCCTGTCGAAAGGAACTTAGCACTTTACCTGTACTGTTTGATAATGTGGAACATTTAAAAAAACGAAGTATGATCTCTTGCCTCTTTAAGTCCGGATTTGGCTGCCTTTTCCAACTGCTGTATGGCTTCTTGGGTATCTCTGACCTCTCTTCCTTGTTTTACATGCAAGAGGTACCTGGCCCAATGGAACCGGGCCATGTTGTGTCCTTGGGCAGCAGCTTGACTGTAATACAAAGCGGCCTGGCAGGGAAGCGAGAGGGAATAGAATTGGACATGGTTACGATATCATAACAGCAGAAACACTGTCTTACATTTAAAACCCAAAAAGATACAAAAACAATATGTGGTGGGGATTTCAGATCTTTGTGCCCTAATTGGACTCAGTGGTTTGTGGAAATGGGGTTACCTCTTGTATTTTTAAAAAGTTATTTTATGGGGTGTGAGTGTTGCTAGCAAGGTCAGTGAAATGTTAGTGTACCTTTTTTAATTTAATGAGTTTTTTAAATTCATGTTCACAGCTTTAGGTGATGTCATTGTTGGGAGGAGGAAAAAAACTGTTTGCAGGTCAGGTGACAGGGATTCAGTTTCAGTTTGGAGCTGCAGGTTTGGGTTTTAGAAGGGATAGCAAACTAAAAAGTATTTTCCCTCTCTTCCTGTTGTTTTTAAAAATTCTATTGGTTAGCTGAAAACAAGATCTTGTCTTCCTGAAAAGTGAAAATGTGCTGCTGTTAAGCGCTGGACTAGAGTCTCTCTGGTGTTTTTGGGAAGCTGAACTACCAAAGGACTCAATCCCATGTGAGTAATAGACTTTGCTTTATTGAACCTGTTTAAAGCAATTGTTAATGATTGGAACAGCTTATATATATTCATTAAGGGGTTTACATTACAGCGGTTGTTCTGTTTCTTGTTTGTAATTGATGAGTTCTTGCTAATTTTCTTACTATATATGTTAACTATATTCTTAAATAAACTTTGTTTTAGAAAAGCTCCCCAGTGGGTCACTTGAATCACACCTAAGTGAAACATCTCATGCTTATCCTAGCCAAATTCAAGATGCAAAACTAATGACTCAGGTGGGCTTCATAAAACACTTTGGAGTTTCTAATCTGAGCCATAACACCAGCATCTGCTGCTCACCGCGAACTTCCCTTGAAAACATGGTGCTAGTATACTCACTTTCATAAACAAATGCGCAGCACTTTAAGCAAAGGCATATTTCAATTTCCCAGAAATAAAGAGATAAAAGAAAGATTTAAAAAAAATTATTTATTCATGGGATCTGGGCATATGCACATTACCGATCCCTAATTGCCCTTGAGGTAGTGGTGGCAATAACTTAGTGGCTCCCTGGACCATTTCAGGAGACTGTTAAGAGTCAGTCACATTGTTGTGTGGAACATTGGCACTGTTCCGCATTGTTGGACTACTAATCCAGACACACGAGTAGGAATCCCTCTAGGGCAGCTGGATAATTTAAAATCAGGTAATTAAATAAAACTGTAATAAAAACTAGGATCTCGAATCTGGCAACCTTGGGACTGAGTCTGTGCCAGATTTCGGAACTTGCTGCTTTTTGGCCTTGATTCAAATTGGAACATCTTAATTCAATGAGTAGGGAATGCAGAAAAAACAACTGATATGATTGCAAAGCATTTTAGGTTAACAGTCATGTTGGTTCTGATCTTAATTCACCCCTTTCACATTGGATTCAATAACACTTGCTCCTCCCCTACTTCAGCACACTCTGTTTAAATTTATTGTTGTAACGAGCAGGCTTACATTAACACTGTATGAGGTTATTGTGGAAATCCCCTAGTTGCCACACTCTGGTGTTTGTTCGGGTACACTGATGGAGAATTTAGCATAGCCAATGCACCTAGCCAGCACATCTCTGAACTGTGGGAGGAAACTGAAGCACCCTGAGGAAACCCACGCAGACATAGGGAGAATGCAAATTCTACACAGACAGTGACGCAAGCCGGGAATCGAACCCAGGTCCCTGGCTCTGTGAGGTAGCAGTGCTAACTACTGTGCCATCGTGGAGCAATCAAACTGAAACGATGTTAAAAATACCCGCAGTTGTAAGTGAAAACAATTTGGTTTTTATTGATATGAGATTGTGCAATCTCTTTAATAATTCTCTTTGAACTGACTTGCTTCAGCTGTGAGCAGGCAACCAGGGCCCGTGGAACTTAAAAGGCTTTTGGGAATCAAGTGTTTGAATGTCTGAATTTAAACTTAGGTGTCCTTAATGGCATCAAAACTTAATCTAGGTAAAGGGTACTGCAGCGAGAATAGACAAATGTCCTGATGCCAATTATGATATACAACTAATATTCTACCTCATCGGATTCTGTCAGAGTTCTGTGTTCTTCCTGGGTGAGTGCAACCATCTCTGCCAAATCTGCACATGGTCCAGTGGGGTCGAGGTTCACTTGAGTGCAAGAAATGCCAGGTATTTGAAGCTAATACGCACCCAACAACTCCCTGAACGTTTCTGAGCTGGGGTGAGTGACGTCAAGTTTTGCTGGAGAACGGGAACCAAACGTCCAGTTTATGGACACCCCTGGTTTTCGGCTACCTGGATTTGAAGTACTTGACCTGTATCAGTAATATTGCAAATCAAACCACCCAATTGTCATTAAAAACTATTTTAATTCACTTATGTCCTTTATGGAAAGAAACTGTTCTTATCCAGGCAACTCCATTGATTTCAGACCCACCACACACCCATATCCCGTGAATGAATAAGTAAATCAAACATGTAGACCAAATGGAACAAGAGTGACTGGTTTCCTTCTCTGTTGGCATGGTGAGATTTGAGCTCCGTCGAAAATAAGTGCTATGCTGTTGTATTTGTTTGAGTGAGAAATGTTGACCAGAACATTAGGGGAACTCCCTGTGTATTCTTCAAACGATCGTACGGTGGTTGGCACTGCTACATCACAGTGCCAGGGACCGAGGTTCAATTCTTGGCTTGGGTCACTGTCAGTGTGGAGTTTGCACGTTCTCCCCGTGTGTGTGGGTTTCCTCCGGGTGATCTGGTTTCCTCCCACAATTCAAAGATGTGCGGGTTAGGTTGATTGGCCATGCTAAATTGATCCTGGTGTCAGGGGGTGTAGCAGGGTAAGATATGGGGTTATGGGAATAGGGCCTGGGTAGGTGTGGAATCGTCTAAATGGTTTGACCCATTAAAAGGCTTCATTTAAAGATATTTCTACCTAATCTAGCTAATTGTGCTATGCTTTGAAACTAACTTAAGATAATTTGGCCACATTTTAAAACTCAGCTTGGAATTCTGGGTTTAAGAACATAAGAACATAAGAAATAGGAGCAGAAGTAGGCCATCTGGCCCTTCGAGCCTGCCCCGCCATTCAATAAGATCATGGCTGATCTGTCGTGGCTCAGTTCCACTTTCCCGCCCTCTCCCCATAACCCTTAATCCCTTCTCTTATCAAAAACCTGAAACTTGGCTACATTTGAAAATGCAGTGTTAGCAGAAACAATTCTTGTCATAAACAAGCTTCACGGTCACAGATGTGGATTGTTTGTTGAAAGTTACAGATACTCTTTGTACTGTTTGTACCTGGTAATTTCATAACACAAGATAAGAAGTTACAATGCTCTGGGCAACTATATGTTTTCAGTTCACTTGGTATTCAGTTGTGTTGAGTCCTGTACAATCTTTCAGATCGAGTCTGTTCTTTTCTCTCTCTCTCAATAAATTAATATCTTTCGCTTTCTTTTAATGTCACGGTGGCACAGTGGTTAGCGCTGCTGCCTCACAGCGCCAGCGACCCAGGTGGGTCACTGTGCGGAGTTTGCACTTTCTCCCCTTGTCCATGTTGGTTTCCTCCGGGCGCTCCAGTTTCCCCCCACAATCCAAAGATGTGCAGGTTAGGTGCACTGACCATGCGAAATTCTCCCTCAGTGTACCCAAACAAGGCCAGAGTGTGGTGACTAGGGGATTTTTCACAGTAACTTCGTAATAGTGTGAATGTAAGCCTACTTGTGTCTAATAAATAAACTTTACTTTAAATGCTAAATTTTAAAGGATGCTTAATAAAGAAGTTTCTACTTCGAACCAGTTGTGCCTACGTCTACTCTAAAGGAATGAATGGATCCGACAGTGAAATTGTGACCGGTGCAGACTCGATGGCCTGAGTGGCCTCCTTCTGTACTGTCGGGATTCTATGAATGCCATAGGATCATTAACATCCAGTTCAATTACAAATATCCTGATTTATATAGTGTCTATCAGAAAGATAAATATCTACTAGAATGCATCACTCCTTCAGTACTGAGCTGGAATGTCCATCTCCAGCATTGTGCCCGAGTCTCAGACTAAGACTCAAATCTATAACCTTTTGGCCTGGAGCATGCTGTATTGGCAGGAGAGGAAATGAAAAAAAACACATAGAAGTGAACACACAGCAAGTAAAGCAACACAACTCTTTCTTTTTCTCAGATTCCTACCTTCTCAATGTCTTTTACAGTGCCTTTCCCCTGTTCATAGCAGACTCCAACATTGTACTGGGCCTTGCTGTAGCCGTGGTGGGCTGCTATCATGAAATAGGAGAATGCCATATCGTAATCTTTGGCTTTTATGTTTTTCAACCCTGTTCAGGAGTAGATTAACAAACAGAAATGAAGCATAGGCTGCAAGAGATATAGAGACTTTGAAAAGGGAAAGTTAAGTACAACAAGGTTAACGTTTTAATTAAGGCCTCCATTCTATCAAAGTGGAGGCAGCAATCAGCAATTCTGACTTGGTCTGTACGTGGTTAGGCTGCGTTTACTGCCAAATCCATGCATATACATTTGCATGTTGATGGTAGGCCCAGCTCAGCAGCAGCCATCTTTGTGAGGGACGACGTACAGCCAAATATGGTTCGATACCCCGCCTGGGTGACTGTCTGTGTGGGTTTTCCTCCCACCTGCCAAAGATGTGCAGGTTAGATGGATTGGTCATGCTAAATTGCCCCTTTCTGCATTTCACACTTTTCCCTTCTGCTTGTTTTGTAGCTAAGCTTTCAGTGTTTGCTCGTTTCAAGTTATGTTAATCTGAGAAATCAACTGGCTACTCAAGTGCCGCAGCAATTTTTGGAAAACAATTGCAGAGCTGACACATACTAATAAAAAGTCCTGCAAAAATGCTTATTGTGAAGTGCCACAGTTTTGTGTTACTGCTGGTGGAACCACCGCAAGGAAGTTCATAGCACAGTCAGGTTTTTGCTGGCACTGTGTTTCCTGCATTGGTTTCCTGAATATGTGCAGATCAGTGTGCATGTGCAGACTGGCACTCGTGGCCACGTTCATGCAATCATAGAATTCTACAGTGCAGAAGGAGGCCATCAAGACTGCACCGACCACAATCCCACCCAGGCCCCACCCCAGTACCTTGTATTGGCAGGAGATACAGGGATGTGGTTATTTGGTGAAAAGGGCACCTGGTTTGCATATAATGATTTACAGTGGCTGAAATGGCCAGTCAACCCTCATTAGTTTATAGAATTTACGGTGCAGGAGGCCGCCATTTGGCCCATCGAGCCTGCACAGACACCAATACCACCCAGGTCCTGTCTCTGTAACCCCACAAATTTATCCTCCTGAAACCCCTGACATAAAGGGGCAATTTATCTTGGCCAATCAATCTAACCCGCACATGTTTGGAGCGTGGGAGGAAACTGGAGCGACCCGGAGGAAACCCACCCAGACACCAGGTGAATGTGCAAATTCCACAAAGTCATCCAAGGCTGGAATTGAACCCGGGTCCCTGGCATTGTGAGGCAGCAGTGCTAACCACTGTGCCACAGTGCCGCCCCTTACCTAGATAGACATTTGAATGTTGTGACACTACAGTGTCTTTTTAGAAATGTATTTGAGTCATGTTTCTGTGCAGGTTTTTTTTTAAACAGTTTGCTCTTGGTCTGTAACCACAGTAAGAAGTCTCACAACATCAGGTTAAAGTCCAACAGGTTTATTTGTAGCAAACGCCACTAGCTGCCAAATCCGAAAGCTAGTGGCGTTTGCTACAAATAAACCTGTTGGACTTTAACCTGATGTTGTGAGACTTCTTACTGTGTTTACCCCAGTCCAATGCCGGCATCTCCACATCTTGGTCTGTAACCGGCAGCATCTTGTTGCTGCAGCAATATCCTTGGTCCTAATTGCTAGAATGATTGTATCAATCTGGACTAATGCTGTTCTGATTTTTTAGTATTTTCTTCTGGGGTTTTGCAGAACTGGGCGTGATTAGGTTGATTGACAGTAAAATCATGTGACTGGGTGGAGCTAGGCTTGCACAGAGAAATCAAGCTGTGTTTGCTGCTTGGGATTTTTAGAGAGAGGTCGCTTTCTTTGTATCCCTTTTTCTCTCTGGATTTTGAGATTGGGATCTGCCATGTTATGAGTCTCTTTCTCAGAGATTCTGCTCTGGAGGGTGCTATTTGGGAGTTGTAAAGAGAAAAAAAAGCTCTGCCTCTCTCTGGAAATTGGAGACTGGGATCTGTAGAAAATAGGTCTTTTTCTCAGAAGTTTTGCTGTATGAAGTTATCTCTTTCTCTGGAAACCACTTATGAGATTCAGAAGGCTGTGTCTTTCTGAATCTGTCCAATTGGGTTAAAAGGCTGGAAATCTAGCATCCATGTGAGCACATCTGTTTTTGGTGCTAGCTGATTCTGAAGTAGGAATTATGTCTATGGGGATATTGCTCAAATTGAAGCTATAGAGATGGGTAGCTGTTTAGAATTACAATTTTTCATGTTTAAGTATTTTATTTGGTAAAAGTTATGATAATTCTTTGTGTTATATTCTGCGTTCTTAAATAAAGTTTGTTTTAATAAAAGCTTCCCAGTGGGTCAATCGAATCATATCTGGAGTGAAACACCTTATGCTCACCATAATGCGAAAACCAAAACAAGTCAGGGTCAATGCTAACTTAATAATATAATTTGAAGTTTCTGATCTGGTCCCTAACAATATTCTCCTTGGGATGTGGGTACCGCTAGCAAAGCTGGCTATTGCTCACTTTCCAGCCGTCTTCAGGACTAAGTGGGCCAATTTATTGAAGGTTTGTGCTGAAAGTGTACCAACAATGCTGTCGGGTAGTAGTCATTTGAATGAACTATACTGTACAGTATGTGAACAAATCCAGGAGAGCGAGCATTCACATCAGTAAATTCTTACCAATAATATTTAAAATGGAAGAAATACTGGACTCAGCAGTGCCCCTCAAGTTGGATGTGGCTCGGTTTAAAGCTTCTTCTGAATTGATTTCCTCTCTCTATATAAACAGACAGGATAGCAGTGTTTAATAGTCATACTGATTCTTCTTAAACTACGGCTCAATACAGTCCCAGGAATGCATTCAGACCAGATATATAACAAATATCGTTCCTGAAACCACTGAATTTCCCTGCTGAAGTTTTGTAGTTTGGTTACCTGGACGTCTCCTCGCTGCCTATTTCCATCTGGCAGACCACACTCTGAGCATTGTGTGCCTGTTAGAAACAGCGGCTCATCTGTAACACACACACAACAAACATGAACATACACATCAGAAATTCACTGGCACATAAGGTGCTGTCAAATCAAAGCAGAAAATGATGGCACTGCTACATTCAGCTGAATGGGCTTCTTAAAAGTTTTGTAAATTCTTAAAGAGCAGGAGGAAAATTAAGAAAAAGAGTAGGACCAATTAGAGACCAATATGGTATCATACATGTGGAGTTATTTAATATTTTGCAACTTTCCATAAAAGCAGACATTGTAGTTAGGAAGGAGTGTGAAACATCAGATGGGGTAAACACAGTAAGGAAATTTTTTTTTTAGCCCAGATTTAGGGCAGCATGATGGCATAGTGGTTAGCACTGCTGTCTCAAAGCTCCAGGGACCTGGGTTTGATTCCAAGTTTGGGTGACTGTGTTTGCATGTTCTCCCCATGTCTGTGTGGGTTTCCTCCGGGTGCTCCGGTTTCCTCCCACAGTCCAAAGATGTGCGGGTTAGGTGCATTGGCCATGTTAAATTGCCCTTTAGTGTCCTGGTTAGGTGGATTAGCGGAGTAGATACGTGGGATTATGGGATTGTTTTCGGTGCAGACTCAATGGTCAAATAGCCTCCTTCTGCACTGTACAGTTTCCATGATTCTAAGATCCAGATGAAATGAAACTCAGGCTACTCAGAGATGCAAGGGAAGAAACAACAGAGACTTTGACCATCATTTTGCTATCCTCTGCCTCCAGGCGTGATGCTGGAGGACTGTGAGTGTTGTTCCATTGTTTAAAAAGGGAGGAAAGGATAGCAAATGTAGCCTTGGCTTTGCCACCAAGGTCCACATTCTGTGATTGATTCAAATGACAAAATTTTGCAGCAGCCCAATGAGTATTGTTTGCAACTTGTACCTTGTTCAATAATTTCATTGAGTTCTTGTTGTTCGGTCCTTGAATATGCAGCTTTGACATTCGCTGGAGTGGATGGTCTGGTCGATGCAGGGCTCTGGTCTGTCGAGTTACTGGCTGAGTGCGGAGTCCCACACTGAGGCAAAATGCAACGGCTAAACTCTGCCACACAAAACGGAAAATAAAGGTCAGAGAGGGATTAACTCAGGAAAGCACACGGTCTTTCAAACATTTATGTGACAGTATTGCTGATAACTAAACTGCAAACCCTGAATTTAAATGTATATAAAATATTAAATTTCTGCCATTAGGGCTCTGTCAGTACCATCACCTAGTTGCAATGCACTAGTTTCCCCCCTTCAGGTACCGTGCCCTAAGCATCCATTGACTTCCATTAGGTTGGTCCATTAAGCTTAGCAAAGTCCTGCAGTTGTTTTCAGTTACCAACTGCAGTCTGACTGATCAGGAAACACTCCTGCTCTCACCACCTGCCATCAGGCGTACTGGGAGGATTTACAGGCTGATCAATTTACCTGTTTGGCCACGTTATAACATAAGAACATAAGAAATAGGAGCAGGAGTAGGCCATCTAGCCCTTTGAGCCTGCCCCGCCATTCAATAAGATCATGGCTGATCTGTCGTGGCTCAAAGCTTCTGGCTCAAAGGCAGGGACACTATTCCCTGCTACCCACTACCCAAGACCTCCCCATTTTCATATAGAAGTTAAGTGACTCAAAACGGTGTGATAGTGAGACACAGGGATTTGGTAGAAGTTGGAGCTAATCTTTGCAGAAGCTGATCTAATCTGGTCTAGTGGTAAGGGTGCTGGATCTGATTCCTGGCTGGGACATAAGAGTACGAGAAACAACAGCAAGAGTAAGCTAAATGGTCCTTGATCCTTCGCCGCCATTCAATGAGATCCTAGTAGATCTTCCGCCTCAACTCCGCTTTCCTACTCTATCCCCATAACCCTTGATTCTTAGTGTCTAAAACCCTAATGAGCTCAGTCTTAGTCTACTCGATGACTGAATGTCCATAGCCCTCTGGGATAGTGATAGGAACAAATAGCAGCAGGAATAGGCCATTCAGCTCTCCAAGCCTGCTCCACCATTCATTATGATTATGACTGATCATCCAACTCAGTAACCTGTTCCCACTTTACCCTCCCATCCCTTAATTCCTTTGGCCCCCAAGAGTAATATCTAACTCCTTTTTGAAAACATAATGTTTTAGCCTCAACCTGTTCTACAGTAGCAAATTCCACGGTCTTACTACTCTCTGGGTGAAGAAATTTCTCTTCATTTCAATCTTAAATGGTTTACCCTGTATCCTCAGACTGTGACCCCAATGCTGGACACTCCCACCATCGGGAACATCCTTCCTGCATCGAACTTGTCTGGTCCTGTTAGAATTTTATAGGTTTCTGTGAGATTCCCCTCATTCTTCCAAACTCCAGCAAATATAACTGTAATCAATTCAATCTCTCCTGGTACTTCAGTCTTGCCATCCCAGGAATCAGTCTAGTAAACTTTCTCTGCACTCCCTCCATAGCAAGAACATCCTTCCTCAGATAAGGATGGAGAGGGAAAGGGAAGGAAAAATCAATCAGGTCTCTCAGTCCTGATTATTTCTCATCATCATCCGATGGCTTTTGATCCAAATGCATACATGTGGATAATCTCATTAAAAAAAAGACTTTTGGATCCTGGGTTAAAATGGGGGAAGAGATACAAAAGCCAAGAGTTACTACTAAACCAAGGCAGGTCATTGGTTAGCCGTGAGTAAGTTCAGTTTTTTGGACACCTTATTTCAGGCAGGATTCAAAGCCATGGGCAGAGTGAAGATGAGATTCAGAGGTAATGCCATGGATCAGAAGATTTAGTTATGAGGAAAGAAGAGACAACAGGTTACAGTTCTGTGGTAATAAAATCTAAAAAGGGACCTGATAAGGGCATTCTAAATAATCAGGGATGTCTATAAATTAAATTGGCAGAAAACTATTGAACACTGGCTGGTGAGGTAATAACTATCAATAATTTAAAGATTCACAAAAGAGGAAGGGGAGAAACGAAGAGGATTAAAATGCTGATCTTACCAGCCTCCTTGAGGATGAAAAGCAAACTGTGCCGATGCCCTCTCCAAGAGTGGCTCAATCTTCTGCAAATAGCTGGGTGATTTAGGCAAGGTATACAGAGTGTTCAGTAGCTTGCACTTAGCCCAGCATGGTATGTATCCTCAAGGGAGGGTAGGAGAATAAAGGAGCACAGGATATCATTTACAACTCTTAGGGCCACAGATTCTCTGTAAGGCTCCCTGCAGTTTCCAAAATTAGCAGTATGCAAAGGGGCTACTGCACTCTCCATTTTGACAGGACATTGTAGGTGCATTTTATTTGCCGGGACTGGAGTGTCAGGCAGAGTATGAACTTACTGATTCTGGCCGGTGATAGCGTTGAAGAAACAATGCTACAGAAAGGCGAGGCTCCATCGCTCTCCTGGGGACCACTGCGCTGAAAGAACTGATGATGAAGATGTCTTGCAAACTGTAAAAGCACCACAGCAGCAGCACCCTAGGGGAGAGCAGGACAGGAAGCATAGTTAATAAAGTTTATACAAAACCCAATGACGAGCACTTGGTGCCTGACATCCCAAGAGCGAGCAGGGAATGCATCCCTGCTGACTCTGTTAGGCCCACTGCCATTTCACACTCAATTGAGCATTGACTAGTAGCAGGCAGGACTTCCATTCGCTCTTGGACGATTGGACTCCTCCAAGCACAATGCTACAGTGGCCAGAAGAGAACATAAGAACATAAGAACATAAGAAATAGGAGCAGGAGTAGGCCATCTAGCCCTTCGAGCCTGCCCCGCCATTCAATAAGATCATGGCTGATCTGTTGTGGCTCAGTTCCACTTTCCCGCCCTCTCCCCATAACCCTTAATCCCCTCTCTTATCAAGAACCCATCAACCCGCTTCTTAAAAATATTTAGCGAGGCAGCCTCCACCACTTCAACGGGCAGAGAATTCCAGAGATTCACCACCCTTTGAGTGAAGAAGTTCCTCCTCAACTCCGTTCTAAACCGCCTCCCCTTTATCTTGAGGCTGTGCCCCCTAGTCCTACTGTCTTTTTTGAGCGGAAGAGTCTCTCCACCTCTATCCTATCCATCCCATTCATCATCTTATACGTCTCAATGAGATCTCCCCTCATTCTTCTAAACTCTAACGAGTACAAGCCTAGTTTATTCAGCCTCTCCTCATAGCTCAATCCCCTCAACTCCGGTATCAGCCTAGTAAACCTCCTCTGCACTCCCTCCAGGGCCAAAATATCCTTGCGCAGGTGCGGCGCCCAAAACTGCACACAGTACTCCAGCTGCGGCCTCACCAATGCCCTATACAGCTGCAGCAAGACCTCCCTACTTTTATATTCAATCCCCCTCGCTATGAAGGCCAGCATCCCATTCGCCTTCCTGACCACCTGCTGCACCTGCAAGCTGGGTTTTTGCGACTCATGCACAAGGACCCCGAGGTCCCTCTGCACCGTCGCCTGCTGCAGTTTTTCGCCACGTAAGTAATAGTCCTTCCTACCATTCTTCCTACCAAAGTGGACCACCTCACACTTGCCAACATTAAATTCCATTTGCCATTTCCTGGCCCATTCGCCCAGCCTATCTAGATCCTTCTGCAGACTCTCCACACCCTCCGCACAATTTGCCTTTCCCCCAATCTTGGTGTCATCAGCAAATTTCGACACCCTGCACTCGGTTCCCTCCTCCAGATCATTCAAGTTCTGAGATCACACTTCAGCTAAGGACCAGGAATCCCTGGGGGGGCGAGGGAGGGGTGTGAACTCAGTGTCGGGAGTTGGTGGGGGGGACAGAAAGACAGAGATTGAACCTTGGATCATTTATGGGCTGTCAAACATGGTACTGCCCTAAGGCGGAGGGTGCGGAGAAAAACATTCAGACTTCATGACATAATCGACATGACATACACATTATGTTTAAAAATACCATTTCTATTCTTAACCTTTTAATTAAAAATTAGTCACAGGATGGTACAGCAGGAAAAGAGGCCATTTGGCTCACCATGTCCATTCCTGTTCTTTGAAAGCGCCATTCAGTTAGTCCCATTCTCCCTGTTCTTTCCCAAAGTTGAGCAAATTTTATTTCTATTGAAGTATTCATCCAATCCCCTTTTGAAAATTATAACTGGATCTGTGTCTATTACCCTTTCAGGCCGCATATTCTACAACATTTAAATAAATTATCATCTTCCCTCTGCCAATCACCTTAAATCTGTGCCCTCCGTTACTTAGCAGTTATTTAAATGTTAATAAAAATCAAGGACATTAGCTTCTGAGAGACAGAAAGGATATTTTACAGAAATATTAATTAGAAGATTCCTAATCTAGCATACGTAAGATTATAGTAGCATAGTAAACTAGTAATCTGGATGCCTGCAGTAAATGCCATAGGATAAGTTCAAATCTATCAAGGCAGGTGGGGAATGTAAATTTATTCAATTATATAGATCTGGAATGAAAAACTAGCATCAGTAATCGGGACTGTAAAAATACCAGGTCATCGTAAAAAAACCATCTGGTTCACTAATGTCCTTTAAGGAAGGAAATCTGCCATCCTTACTCTGCGTGGCCTACATGTGACTCCAGCAATGTGGTTGGCTCTCAGCTGTCCTCTGAAATGGCCTAGCAAGCCTCTCAGTTGTCAAGGACAGTCACCAGCACTTTCTCAAGGGGGTTAAAGATGGACAAAAAATGCCTGAGGTACCCAATTCTGTGAACAAAATCAGGGGGTTTGATTTAAATTCATGTGACTCAGGATTGCTTTTACATGAATGATCAGCGTGTCAATGAAAGATGTGGTTAGGAATAGTAAAGTGGTCAAATTGCTCATGCAGAATGCTTCATGGATTTTGGGTGATTCAGGAGGTCTTTGTCACAAAGGAATGATGAATAAGTAATTGGTCAGCTGTTTCCCAGATAAGAGAGACATCAATATAACAAACAGAGACAAAGATCAACAGATGACAAAGGAAAAATAAACAAACTGGAAACACAATGAATCAACAAGGTGACACCGATGAGTGAAAGACGAGGCTAGTAAAGATTGTAAGCTTTCCTTCACAATCCTGTAGAGGGTTAGAGGGAGAGAGACAGGCAGAGAAATAGAGACAGCAGGAGAGACAGAGAGAAACAGAAATAAAGAGAGAGAGAGAGCGAGAGTGAGAGTGCAAGAGAGAGAGAAAGAGAGAGCGGGTGCACAAGAGGGAGCGCGCGAGAGCGCAAGAGGGAGCGCACGAGAGCGCAAGAGAGAGAGGGTGCGCAAGAGGGAGCGCGCGAGAGCACAAGAAGGAGTGCGCGAGAGCGCAAGAGCGCAAGAAGGAGTGCGCGAGAGCGCAAGAAGGAGCGCGCGAGAGTGCAAGAAGGAGCGCGCGAGAGAGAGCGCGAGAGCACAAGAGAGAGAGGGTGCGCAAGAGGGAGCGCGCGAGAGCGCAAGAAGGAGTGCACGAGAGCGCAAGAAGGAGCGCGCGAGAGCGCAAGAGAGAGACACACACACACAGACACAGCAAGAAAGACAGCAAGAGAGTGAGACAGATAGAGACAAAGAGAGACAGTGTGAGGAAGAGACAGAGACTCAGACAGGCAGAGACAGACAAAAGAAAGTTGCAATGCTCACATACTCCATCTAGAGTGAAACTAGGTAATATTATTTTCTCTGTGAGTATTCTCTGTGTGGATTCAGTAAAGATTACAGTAACCCAGACTGGTGTTGGAATCCAAGAACCAGAAAGAACATTCTGTTTGTTCCTATTCTTACCCATCCTATAGCATCCAATCCCGAAAACCGAGATAACTGCTTGGAGTAAGATCGAGCACTCTGCTCCCTTTCTCTCTTTCTCTTCTCTTCTCCATCTCCATTCTGAGAATCTGCCGAGCTGAGGAATTCACATACAAGAGAACAGAAGGTCAGGACTGTGACACATTAAATATTCAGCCCAATTACTCTGCACTGACGTTCATAATCCACATGGGTCGCTTCCCATTCCATAGTCTCATCTTAACCTCCCAACAGCTTTCTATTCCCTTTTCTCTCATGTACTCGTCCGGCTTTCTTCTGAAATAACCCAAGCTTGACCACTTCCTGTGGTAGTGAGTTCCATGTTTTTATCACTCTCCGAGTGAAGAAATTCCTCATTAAGAACATAGAACAGGAGTAGGCCGTTCAGCCCTTCGACCCTGCTGTGCCATCCAATAAGATCATAGCTGATCCAATCTGGAATTCAAAGCCAGTTTCCCACCCATTCCCCTTAACCTTTTGACTTCCCCGTACTTCGAGAATTTGTCCATCTCAGCCCTGAATATATTCAAAGCTCTCTGGGATAGAGGATCTTCAAGATTCATGATTCCAAGAGATGAAACTCTTCCTCATCTGTCTTAGACGGGCGATCCCTTATTCTGAAATGATGCCCTCTAGGCACCTCCACGAGGGACAACGTTCTCTCAGCATTTACCCTGTCAAGCTCCCTTCAAAATCCTATATGTTTCAGTAAGATCATCTCTCATACTCCTTAAATTCTAATGAGCACAGATCCAACCTGCCCCATGTTTAGAACATAAGAACATAAGAAATAGGAGCAGGAGTAGGCCATCTAGCCCTTCGAGCCTGCCCCGCCATTCAACAAGATCATGGCTGATCTGTCGTGGCTCATTTCCACATTCCCGCCCTCTCCCCATAACCCTTAATCCCCTCTCTTATCAAAAACCCATCAACCCGCGTCTTAGACAAACCCCTTCATCCTAGTAACTAATCTAGTGAACCTTCTCTGAGCTGCCTTCAATGCAAATGTCACCAAAACTGTATTCAGTAGATTTAGCGTGCTCTGCAGAGTTGTAATTTACCGACCTGTCCACTCTTGATTTCCTTATTGAATTTACTAGTGCTTATCTTAGATCTATCACCCCGGTAACAGATTCTTCAATAATTGGAAACATTCTTTCCACGCCAACTATTCCTAATTTTAAAGACCTCTGGGATCACACTGTACAGCTACAGTAAAATGTTTTGCAGTTTTTACGCACATTGGCAGGCCATTCGGCCCAAACAAGGACAGTAACAGAAGTAGCTTAATAGCTGAACCATTGGCCCTGATTGCTCCTGGGTGTGGTCGGTTTACGGAAGTGCAAGCTTTTAGAAAATGGCCAAGGAAACCTTTTCATTATATTGGAGGAACTCTCTTTCTCGTATGGTGGTGGAAGCAGAGTCTTTAAATGTTTTTAAGGATGAGTTAGATGGATTCTTGGTAGGCAAAGAGGTGAAAGGTTATTGGGGTGGGTCGGAATATGGGACTGAGGTTAAAATCAGGTCAGCCATGATCTTACCGGATGGTGGAGCAAGCTTGAGGGGCCGAGTGGCCTACTCCTGCTGCTAGTTTGTATGCTGCTGTGGTTGTTATAAAGGAGAAAAAATAAGGACAAAATACAGTGCCCCTTCCTCTTTGGCTGGTACCTACTGCTCCTTTAGTGAAGACAGCGCAATTTGGATGCATGGACATCCAGTAGCACGTGGCAACCAAGGAAACAAAGCACTTGCTGATCTCGCACTCTCTCTACTTTCTCATTTACCCATCTTGTCCAACAGGAAAAACACTTGGTGTAACACAAAGATTGCCACGGTTCAAGAAGGGAGCCCTTTCCCCACCATCAATGCAGAGAAAGGACAAAGTTCACCTGCACTCACTGTCTTTGTACAGTGTCTATTATGTATTCATTAATTTACTTGTCAAGAAACAAAACTTATAGAATGAAAATCCAAGAGAAGGCCATTTGGCTTATAATGCTTGAACAATCAGCCAACTCTGGATTCTGAATTAACCGCATGTGCATCTCCAATGAAAGCATCCATAGAAAGCATGCTTTCTGGTTGTATCACAGCTTGGTATGGTTCCTGCTTTGCCCAAGACCGCAAGGAACTACAAAAAGGTCATGAATATAGCCAAATCCATCACACAAACCAGCCTCCCATCCACTGACTCTGTCTACACTTGTTGCTGCCTCGGCAAAGCAGCCAGCATAATCAAAGACCTCACTCACTTCAGACATTCTCTCTTCCACCCTCCTCTGTTGGGAAAAAGATACAAAAGTCTGAGGTCACGTACTAACTGACTCAAGAACATCATCTTCCCTGCTGCTGTCAGACTTTTGAATGGATTTACCTTGCATTAAGTTGATCTTTCTCTACACCCTAGCTATGACTGTAACTCTACATTCTGCATTCTTTTGTTTCCTTCTCTATGAATGGTATGTTTTGTCTATATAACAAGAAACAATACTTTTCACTGTATGTTAATACATGTGAAAATAATAATAAATCAAATCAATGTCACACTAATTTGCTCTAGCAAGCCCCTGAGATGTATCAAATCTGCTACCAATGGTTCAATGGCATCTCGAGGGGAATTGCTTGACAGAGCAGATGCAGCACGGTTTTGTTAAAGGGAAGTCGTGTCTGACAAATTTACTGGAGTTCTATGAGGATGTGTCTAGGGCGGTGGATAAAGGAGAGCCAGTGGATGTGGTCTTTCTTGATTTTCAGAAGGCATTTGACAAGGTACCTCACAAGAGGTTATTGCAGAAGGTCAGGGGACATGGAGTTGGGGGCAGGGTGTTAGCGTGGATAGAGGATTGGTTGTCAAATAGGAGGCAGAGAGTGGGGGTCAATGGGTGCTATTCGGATTGGCGGTTGGTGACTAGTGGAGTGCCCCAGGGGTCGGTGCTGGGGCGTCAGCTATTTAACATTTATATAGATGATCTGGAGGAGGGAACCGAGTGTATGGTGTCGAAATTTGCTGATGACACCAAGATTGGTGGAACGGTAAATTGTGTGGAGGGTGTGGAGAGTCTGCAGAAGGATCTAGATAGGCTGGGTGAATGGGCCAGGAACTGGCAAATGGAATTTAATGTTGGCAAGTGCGAGGTGGTCCACTTTGGTAGGAATAATGGTAGGAAGGATTATTATTTACGTGGCGAAAAACTGCAGCAGGCGACAGTGCAGAGGGACCTCGGGGTCCTTGTGCATGAATCGCAAAAACCCAGTTTGCAGGTGCAGCAGGTGGTCAGGAAGGCAAATGGGATGCTGGCCTTCATAGCGAGGGGGATTGAATATAAAAGTAGGGAGGTCTTGCTGCGGCTGTATAGGGCATTGGTGAGGCCGCAGCTGGAGTACTGCGTGCAGTTTTGGGCGCCGTACTTACGCAAGGATATTTTGGCCTTGGAGGGAGTGCAGAGGAAGTTTACTAGGCTGATGCCGGAGTTGAGGGGTTTGAGCTATGAGGAGAGGCTGAATAAACTAGGCTTGTACTCGTTAGAGTTTAGAAGAATGAGGGGAGATCTCATTGAGACGTATAAGATGATGAATGGGATGGATAGGATAGAGGTGGAGAGACTCTTCTCGCTCAGAAAGGACAGTAGGACTAGGGGGCACAGCCTCAAGATAAAGGGGGGGCGGTTTAGAACGGAGTTGAGGAAGAACTTCTTCACTCAAAGGGTGGTGAATCTCTGGAATTCTCTGCCTGTTGAAGTGGTGGAGGCTGCCTCGCTAAATATTTTTAAGACGCGGGTTGATGGGTTTTTGATAAGAGAGGGGATTAAAGGTTATGGGGAGAGGGTGGGAATGTGGAACTGAGCCACGACAGATCAGCCATGATCTTATTGAATGGCGGGGCAGGCTCGAAGGGCTAGATGGCCTACTCCTGCTCCTATTTCTTATGTTCTTATGTTCAAACAGAAGGCCCATTAGCCTGTTCTCAGGGCAAGTAGGGATATGACCGAGAGATCTAGGATTGAGACCTCGCCACATTGGCTTGATCACTGGTGCATCAGACTTCACTCCTGTGGATTAACTTTGAAAATGACAGTCAATTCTAGGCAGTGGGTAGATTAATGACTTACCTGTTTTCGAAGAGAGGGCGGATATGAACCACTGGGGAAGGCTTTGACAGGTCATCTTCAGCACAGTGAGTGGGAGGCAGACGCAGCGAGGGTGAAGGGCCAGGGACAGACCAACGGTGAAACACTTGAGGGGAGGAAGAAAGAACCAGTGAATGAAACAGGAAAACCATTTATATAACGCAAAGATTGCCAAAGTTCAAGAAAGGAGTTCCTTTACCACCTGCTCAGGGTGAAGTGCGAGTGGGAAATAAATGCTGGCAAAACAAATAGTGATTTCCTGCTTTCCTTCCCTTTCTATTATGAGAAATGAAAAGGCTTACATTTATACAGTGTCTCTCACGATCCCAGGTGTATTGCAACCAATTAAATACTTCTTAAAATGTAGATGCTGTGGAAAACCAGCTGCTAATTTGCACGTAGTAAAGTCCAGTAAACAGTAATGTGATAATAATCCATCAATGTTAGTGAAGGAGTAAATATTGTCCCATTGGCAGGGGATAGCTCCCCTTGTTTGCCAGGAGACCTGGCAATGGGACCTTGGTTTCATACCTAATCTGAAGATGACAGTGCAGCAATCCCACAGTATGCGCTGAAGGGTGGCACAATGGCATAGTGATTAGCACTGCTACCGCACAGCTTGTTTGATTCCAGCCTTGGGTGACTGTCTTGTTGAGTTTTTACAGTCTCCTCGTGTCTGTATGGCTTTCCTCTGGGTGCTGTAGTTTCCTCCCACAGTACAAAGATGTGCAGGTTAGGTGAATTGGCCAATTACCCCTTAGTGTCCCAAAATGGTTAGGGAGATTAGAGGGCAAAGTATGTGGGGTTACAGTGAGAGGACTTGGGTGGGATGCTTTGTTGGAAAGTTGATGCAGATTTGATGGGCTGAATGGCCTCCTTACGCACGGAAGGGGTTCTATGATGTGCCATCTGGATTTTATGCTCTGGCTTGGAAATTGAGCAGAGTAAGAAGTCCCACAACACCACGTTAAAGTCCAACAGATTTATTTGGTAGCAAAAGCCACAAGCTTTCAGAGCGCTGTGCCTACTCACCTGACGAAGGGGCAGCACTCCGAAAGCTTGTGGCTTGCGCTACCAAATAAACCTGTTGGACTTTAACTTGGTGTTGTGAGACTTCTTACTGTGCTTGCCCCAGTCCAACGCCGACATCTCCACATCTTGAAAACTGAGCCCATGGCCTTTTGAGAGTGCTACCCACTGATCTATAACTGACATAATTCACAATGTACGTCAGCTGCCGGCATGAGTTGTCAAATGCAGATTTGTTCGGAATTTCAAATGCTAATACCAATTGGAGTGTTTCACTGGCAAGACTGAATGCTGGTTCTCATTACAGCACAGCACCCCCACCTACTGGTGGCGGTTGTGTTACAGACATAAAGGCTGCAATATCACAGAAATGTGAGAAATGCATAGGCAACTGTCTTGCTTCAATTCATTCAATGTGCGTTAAAGGGAAGTGGGTCATTCTTTGAGCTTTACACCAAAGTCACACCACAAATGTAGAAGTAAGGGTTTATAAACAGTAAGCCACAAAAAGGCTCTCACTGCTGTTCACTATTAGGTTGGACTGTAGGCTGGGTCACTCCCACTGTAAAAAGTCTGACAACACCAGGTTTTAGTCCAACCTATTTATTTGATAATATTCTCACTAGCTTTCGAGGGGACAGCCTCTTCGTCAGGTGAATGGAGAGTTCTGGCCTCAGACAGAGCATATAAAGCACAGACAGTTTAGAGATTACTGATTAAAATGCGAATCCTTACACCTAACCTGCTGTTCAAGACCTGAAGTGGCTGATAATGTGAGTGGTAGGAGCACTGATCACAGTTTAAAGAGATGTGTATTGTCTCCAGACAGTACAGTAAGTGAGGTTTTGCAAACCCAGGCAAGTCACGGGGGTTACAGATAGTGCAACATGAACCCAAGATCCCTGTTGAGACCGTCCTCATGTGTGCGGAACTTGGCTATCAGTCTCTGCTCAGCGACTCTGCGCTGTCGTGTGTCGTGAAGGCCGCCTTGGAGAATGCTTACCCGAAGGTCAGAGGCTGAATGCCCGTGACCACTGAAGTGTTCGCCAACAGGAAGGGAACAGTCTTGCCTGGTGACTGTCGAGCGATGTTCATTCATCCGTTGTCGTAGCGTCTGCATGGTCTCCCCAATGTACCATGCTTCGGGACATCCTTTCTTGCAACGTATCAGGTAGACAATGTTGGCCGAGTTGCAAGAGTATTTACCATGTACCTGGTGGATGGTATTCTCACGTGTGATGATGGTGTCCATGTCGATGATCCGGCATGTCTTGCAGAGGTTGCTGTGACAGGGTTGTGTGGTATTGTGGTCACTGTTCTCCTGAAGGCTGGGTAGTTTGCTGCGAACAATGGTCTGTTTGAGGTTGTGTGGTTGTCTGAAAGCAAGAAGTGGGGGTGTGGGGATGGCCCTGGCGAGATGCTCGTCTTCATCAATGATATGTTGAAGACTCCGGAGAAGATGTCGTAGCTTCTCCGCTCCGGGGAAGTACTGGACGACGAAGGGAACTCTGTCCACTGTGTCCCGTGTTTGTCTTCTGAGGAGATCGGTGCGGTTTTTCGCTGTGGCGCATCGAAACTGCCGATCTATGAGTCGAGCACCATATCCTGTTCTTACGAGGGCATCTTTCAGGGTCTGGAGGTGTCTGTCACGATCCTCCTCATCTGAGCAAATCCTGTGTATACGGAGGGCTTGTCCATAGGGAATGGCTTCTTTAACATGTTTAGGGTGGAAACTGGAGAAGTGGAGCATTGTGAGATTGTCTGTGGGCTTGCGGTACAGTGAGGTGCTGAGGTGACCGTCCTTAATGGAGATGCGTGTGTCCAAGAATGCAACTGATTCTGGGGAATAGTCCATGGTGAGTCTGATGGTGGGGTGGAATTTGTTGATATCATCATATAGTTGTTTCAGTGATTGTTCACCATGAGGCCAGAGGAAGAAAATGTCATCGATGTATCTAGTGTACAGCATCGGTTGAAGATTCTGTGCAGTGAAGAAGTCTTGTTCGAACCTGTGCATGAAGATGTTGGCATATTGAGGCGCAAATTTGGTCCCCATGGCTGTTCCATGTGTCTGGATGAAAAACTGGTTGTTGAAGGTGAAGACATTGTGGTCCAGGATAAAGCGGATGAGTTGTAAAATTGCATCTGGAAACTGGCAGTTGTCAGCATTGAGTACTGATGCAGTCGCAGCAATGCCATCGTCGTGGGGGATGTTGGTGTAGAGCGCTGAGACATCCATTGTGACGAGGAGTGTCCCTGGTTCAACTGCTCCATGTGTGCTGAGTTTCAGTAGGAAGTCCGTAGTGTCGCGACAAAAGCTGGGGGTTCTTTGTACAATGGGTTTCAGGATGCCCTCGACGTAGCCGGAGAGGTTCTCACACAGAGTTCCATTGCCCGATACGATGGGACGGCCAGGTGTGTTTGCCTTGTGTATCTTTGGGAGGCAGTAGAGATCTCCAATGCGGGGAGTACGTGGAATGAGAGCACGGAGGGTGCTCTGAAGGTCCGGATCAAAGGTCTTGATCAGATTGTTGAGTTGACGAGCGTGTTCTTTGGTCGGATCTGTGGGTAATTGTCTGTAGTGTTCCTCATTGTTTAGTTGTCGGTACACTTCTTTACAGTAATCCGTTCTGTTCAGTATGACGATGGCCCCTCCTTTGTCTGCTGGTTTAATGACAATGTTGCGGTTTGTCTTGAGAGCGTGGATGGCGTTGCGTTGTGCTTGGGTGATGTTCGGTGCTGTCTTGTGAGTGCGGCTGATGAATCTGGTGTTAACGCACCTCCTGATGGTTTGGGCATACAAGTCCAGTCGAGGGCAGCGGCCTTCCGGAGGAGTCCAATTGGATTCCTTCCTCTTAGGCTGTTGCACTGCGGATCTCTCTGTCGGCTGTTCTGGTTCATCGACTGTCTCATTGTGTTCGTTGCTGGCCTCTTGGGGTTTGTGGAAAAACTCCCGCAGCCTCATTCGCCTGATGAATTCCTCTGTGTCCGCTGCGAGACTGATGGGGTCCATTTTGGTGGTGGGGCAGAAATTGAGCCCTCGACTGAGAACTTCGATTTCATCTGGTTGAAGTGTGTAGTCCGACAAGTTGACAATAGACCTCCCTGCGGTAGTGCTGTTTTCTACTGTGGTGCCGGGGGAGGCTTGGTTGTTGCTGGCGGCGATGCCGAGTTTCTCAAGTTTCCTGTTCTTGGTGTGCATGTAGGTGGTGTAGTTTCTTTGTCTCATCTGCTTGGCAGAGTTTTGCAGTTGGTCTGCATCCTGAGTACAAGTTGAGAGAATGTATTCCATTTTAGTTTCCAGGGCGTGGCGTTTGCTGTAAAGCTGGTGTATGAGGTGGTTGAGAAGTGTGAGAGAGGTGCGATGGCAAAGTCTCTCAGCGTAGTCTGTGTTATAGGTTGCCCTGAGTGGGTTCGTGATCTGTAGTCCTTTTGGTATCTTGTCTGCTTTCTTGCATCTCTGTAAAAACTTGATGTCTGTGTCGATATGCGCAATCTTCTTGGAGATCCTCTCCACTTGGATCCGGCAGTTTGTGGTGTCGATAGTAGTCATGATGTGGGTATGCCGGCGTTGGACTGGCGTAAACACAGTAAAAAGTCTGACAACACTGGTGTTGTCAGACTTTTTACTGTGTTTACGCCAGTCCAACGCCGGCATACCCACATCATCACTCCCACTGGTCATACCTTCCTCAGTGCGAACAAGCAGTGGCACAGGAGCAGGTTCCTATACTGCTGAACCAGAAGTTGTGGGTTCAAGTCCCACCCCAGGACTTAACGGCCAAAGAAAATGCATTCATAATGCAGCCACACAGGTTGACTATCAACCTGAAAATCCTCCTCTAACTTGCCAATGGCAAGTGGCAACAGTAAGTAACTCTCCTGGTCAGCCAGAATTGTGTGATGGCTGCAAGGCAGCAGCCAGAGAGAGTGCTAACAATAGAATAAAAGCAAGATGCTGCGGATGTTGGAATCTGAAACAAAAACAGAAAACGCTGGAAAATCCCAGCAGGTCTGACAGCACCTGTGCTGAGACAATAGAGCCAACATTTCAAGTCTGAATGAACCTTCGTCATGGACCATGATACAAACTATGAAGATCCTTGCACTGTGAGGAACTGTTGAGCTATGACCACAATGTGCTAACAAGCTGTTGAACAAGTTCATCAAACCCAGTTCATGACAAAGTCCACGCTGTTATCGGCAATAATCTGCTTCTTTAAATGAAGCATGGGGAAGGGATAGAATTGAATGAATCTAACAGGAAAAGCCTATTGGTTGGGATTGAGCAAGCCACTTGTCGTATCACAAAGATTGCATCAGTTCAAGAAACGGGTTCCTTTATCTTCTTCTCAGGGTGAAGTTCGGATGGGAAATAAACACCAGCAAAACAAATAAAAAGGAATCAACCAAATCCCTGCACTCCCGTCCTTTCCATAAGGAGAAATGAAAAGAAAGTTTTACATTTATATTGGATCTCTCACGATTTCAGGTGCTTTGCAACCAATGGAATAACTTCTTTTGAAAATGGGGTTGTTTTGGAAAACAGCAGCTAGTTTTAATGTTGATTGAGGGATAATTATTGGCCCTGGACTTGTGGCAGGGATAACTCTCTCCCCTGTTCATAGAGTCACAGAGGTTTACAGCATGGAAACAGGCCCCTTGGCCCAACTTGTCCATGCTGCCTTTTTTTTTAGTCCCTAAACTAATCCCAATTGCCTGCATTTGGCCAATATCCCTCTATACCCATCTTACCTGTGTAACTGTGTAAGTGCTTTTTAAAAGGCAGAATTGTATCTGCCTCTATTACTACCTCTGGCAGCTTGTTCCAGACACTTGCCACCCTCTGTGTGAAAAAATTGCCCCTCTGGACTTCTGTATCTCTCCCCTCTCACAAACCTATGCCTCTAGTTTTAGGCTCCACTACCTTTGGGAAAAGATATTGACTATCTAACAGATCTGCACCCCTCACTATTTTATGGACCTCTATAAGATCATCCCTCAGCCTTCTATGCTCCAGAGAAAATGTCCAGTCTATCCAGCCTCTCCTTATAACTCAAACCATCAAGTCCCAGTAGCATCCTAGTTCTTCATCAAAGTGAGTTACGATGGTGTTTTACATCCTCTGCAGTCTCCTCAGCCAAGCGAGAATGGAGCACACACATTTAAACCCAGCACAGTATTAGTCTGGTTTTGATGCAAACAGCAGCTGCTGGCAGTCAGACGCTCATTGTCTCTTGTCTTCGTGCAGAAGCTGTTCCCAAATGAGTCACACTGCCCAAGCTCTCTGATGGAGGTGGCACTGGGGATTTCTAATCATGACAATGTGGATCCAAACAAACACACACAGACACATATGCACACGCGTGCACACATACAGATGTGGAAATCTCATAGGTCTCGGGTATCAGCATTCCAATCCCATACTGACAAGTTTGGAAAGCTGAGACCAGAAAGCTGGTCTCAATAAACGTGAATATCAAGCAACCTCCGGATTCTGGTTCACTAATGTCCTGTCGGGAAGGAAACCTGCTTTCCTACTCAAATGGAGGGAGTTGGGAGGGGTGGGGCGCACAAAGAATTAGAACAGATAGATAGCTCTAAAGTAAGAAATATAGTATATATGGGGTCAGAGTTAGGGGAAATGCAAGCCAGTTTGAATTAGCTGTGCTGTGGATGTATGTGAATACATGGAATGTGGCAAAAAACATAAGATCATAAGAAATGATTCGGCCCATCAATCCACTCTGCCATTCAATAATAGCATGGCTGATCAAATTGTAATCTTAACTCTAATTTCCTGCCAGCTCCCCAAAACATTTATCTGAACTGGTTAGGTACATTGACCCGAACAGGTGTCATAGTGTGGTGACTAGGGGAATTTCACAGTAACTTCATTGCAGTTTTAACGTAAGCCTTACTTGTGACTAATAAATAAATAAACCTTTATCTCCCTTGTCAATCAAAAATCTGTCTAACTTGGGCTTGAAAATACTGAATAACTCAGCCTCCACTGCTCTCTGTAAAAGAGAATTCCAAACACTAATGACCCTTTGAGAGAAGATATTCCTCCTCACCTCTGTCTTAAATGGGAGATCCTTTATTCAGAAGCTGCGCTGCTGAGTTTTAAACTCCCTGAAAAGGGGAACTATCGTCTCACGATTTACCCTGTCAACCCTACTCAGAATGTAATATATTTCAATAATATCACCTCTTATTCTTCTAAACTCCAACAAGTATAGGTTCAACCTGCTCAACTTTTCCTCATAAGACAATCCCTTCATCCCAGGAATCAACCTGGTGAACCTTCTCTGAATTCATTCCAATGTGGGTGTATCCTTCTTAAATAAGGAAACCAAACTGCACCCTATATTCCAAGTATGGTTTCACCAATGCCTTGTCTAGCTGTAACAAGACATCCTGACTTTTATACACCATCCCCATGCAATAGAGGCTGATAAATAAGTGCTTTCCAGATGACTTGCTGTACCAGCTTGTCAATAGTTCTGGTGATTATGAAGACACCCAGATTCTGCAGTCTCGCTCCATTTAAATATTCTGCTTTTCTTGCATCAAACTCCATTATCAAATGTTTGGCCCCTCCCTTAGAGTATCGTATCCCTTTGCAGGCTCTTTGTATCTCTGCTTATAACTTACGGCTGTAAGTGGACACAGAGTGTGACCTGAATATTGAAGGGTACAGAATATTCAGGAAACGTAGAAAGCAAGGAAAAGTTAGAGGGATGGCCGTTAGTTAATAAACATAGAATCCTACAGTGCAGGAGGAGGCCATTCAGCCCACTGAATTTGCATTGACAACAATCCCATCCAGACCCTATCTCCACAACCCCATGTATGAGCCCAATAGAGAAAAGTGTCACTGAATGTTCTTATAAGCCTTTCCTCTTCTGAGCACGAGTCGTGCATATCTAGCCCCTTTCTCTAGTGCTCCTGTTTTCTTTTGTTTACTGCTGTTTTGTTAAATGTTGTTATTTATAAAAAGAACCACCTTTCTTAACAAGGCATTTGATTACCTTATTTGGAGACTCAATGTCAACAAAATTAAGGAGACTGTCGTCGACTTCAGGAAGCGTAGGAAGTCTACATCAACAGGGACAAGTGTAAACAGTCGAGATCTTCAAGTTTCTAGGTGTCCAGATCAACAACAACCTGTCTTGGTCCCCCCATGTCGACACTCTAGTTAAGAAAGCCCACCAATGCCTCTACTTTCTCAGAAGACTAAGGAAATTAGGCATGTCCTCTACGACTCCCAC
Organism: Carcharhinus amblyrhynchos; assembly: GCF_965287045.1. Taxonomy (NCBI): domain Eukaryota; kingdom Metazoa; phylum Chordata; class Chondrichthyes; order Carcharhiniformes; family Carcharhinidae; genus Carcharhinus; species Carcharhinus amblyrhynchos. The sequence goes on along the minus strand of NC_137336.1, from coordinate 10,022,795 downwards.
CAACTTTTACAGATGCATCACAGAAAGCATTCTTTCTGGTTGTACCACAGCTTGGTATGGCTCTTGCTCTGCCCAAAACCGCAAAAAACTACAGTGTCGTGAATGAAGCCCAGTCTATCACACAAACCAGCCTCCCATCCATTGATTCCGTCTATACTTCCTGCTGCCTTGGAAAAGCAGCCAGCATAATTAAGGACCCCAAACACACTGGACATACTCTCTTCCACCTTTTTCCATTGGGGAAAAGATACAGAAGTCTGAGGTCATGTACCGACCGACTCAAGAACAGCTTCCTCCCTGCTACCATCAGACTTTTGAATGGACTTACCTCGTATTAAGCTGATCTTTCTCTACCCCCTAGCTATGACTGTAACAATACATTCTGCACTCTCTCCTTTCCTTCTCTATGTATGTTATACTTTGTCTGTATAGCGCGCAACAAACAATACTTTTCACTGTATATTAGTACATATGACCATAATAAATCAAGTCAAATTAATATAAGAGGAATGGCCTAAGTCCAGGAAACCAGGATGTAGAGGTGAGAAGTGGTTAAGACAGTAGGTCACTAAGAACAGTGGAAAGGATATAGTACAGAAAGAGGCCATTCAGTCCATTATCCCTGTGCCAGTCAAAAACAAGAGAAAAAAGAAACTAGCTGCCCATTCTGATCACACATTTCAGCACCTGGTCTGTACCCTAGCATGTTCCAGCTCTTCAGATACAGATCCAGGGATATTGTTTTAAATGAATTGAGCGTTTCAGCTTCAACCACCAACTTAGGCAGTGAATTCCAGATGCCCACCACCATCTGGGTGAAAAATGTTTTCCTCATGTCTTCCCAATGACGGCAAGGTTGCACAGCGAGTTAGAACATAAGAACATAAGAACATAAGAAATAGGAGCAGGAGTAGGCCATCTAGCCCTTCGAGCCTGCCCCGCCATTCAGTAAGATCATGGCTGATCTGTTGTGGCTCAGTTCCACTTTCCCGCCCTCTCCCCATAACCCTTAATCCCCTCTCTTATCAAGAACCCATCAACCCGCTTCTTGGACCCGAACTCAATTCCAGCCTTGAATGACTGTCTGTGTGGAGTCGGCACATTCTCCCCATGTCCTCTGGGTGCTCTGGTTTCCTCCCACACTCTGAAATCTTTCAGTACCCAACAGCTCACAAAGGCACGTGGGACATCAGATCCTTAAATTCATTCTCATGACGTGGACATCACTAGCAAGATCAATAATAGATCTTGTCAATAGGATGAAATTTTTCCCCTCAATAGTGGGGTCAATAACCAGGGGACATAATCTAAAGTAAGAAGCAGGAGATTTAGAGGGGATTTGAGAAAAAACCTTTTCACTCAGACAGTGCTGTGAATCTGGAATTCACTACCTGAAAGTACATGATGGCACGGTGGTTAGCTCTGCTGCCTCACTGCGCCAGGTACCGGGGTTCAATTATCCAGCCTCAGGTGACTGTCTGTGTGGAGTCTGCAATTCTCCCTGTGTCTTTGTGTATTTCCTCCGGATGCTCCGGTGTCCTCCCGCAGTCCAAAGGTATGCAGGTTAGATAGTTTGGCCATGGAAAATGTGTGGGGTTACAGAGGTAGGGAGGGGGAGATGACCTACGTAAGATGTTCTGTCAAAGAGTCAATGGCCGAATAGTCTCCTTCTGCACTGTAGAGATTCTATGATTCTAAATCCTACCAATCACCTTAAATCTATGCCTCCTGGTAACTGACCCTTCAGCTAGGGGAAATAAGTCTTTCTTGTGTTAGGGTACAGATCAGAAACCCCAAGGTATATTATGAAGTCACACTAGACCCCAATAATTTGTTATTTTGTCATTAATTTGAGGATATGATGGTTTCACTCCAGCCATGATTCTACTGATACTTTGGGAAGCATTTATCAAAACAAATTTTATTGAACAACACAGCTTAACTCTAACAAATGAATTAGCTTAACATTTAACAACTGCACAAAACTTAAACGTAACAAAATACAATTCTTAATTGCTAACCTATTTCTGAGTTCCAATTCAAGCAATATTCCTCTTACAGGCTTAAACCCCTCTTCAAAATCAGTTAGTAAAACACTGGCTTACATGCTTATACTTAGGCTGCTATCCCTGGAACTCCAAACAATCTCCAGAGAGTCACACAAATCTTGCCTTTTTCAGAACCAGGCAGGAACTGTTTGTTTTTAAAAAAGATGAAATAGAAACTGATTTTCCCTGAAACCTTAGCTCCTCCCATTAAGCACATGACTCTGTCTCTATCAATCAACCTAATCAAAACTCTACTCTGAAACCCCAGTTGAAAAACCAAGTAAACATAAATGCATTAATTCTGTTTGGACAAGCACACCATTAGCTAAAGTTATTAAGTATCCTGCAGTTTCAGCATGGAGCTGCATTTTTTTTATCAGACAAATTGACTCCATGCAACGAAACACTGTCTCTTACAGGAAACATGATAGAAACATATATCATAAAGGCACAGTATCATCACACCAGTCCACCCTGTCTGGACCTCTCATTGTTATTGCACACCTCAATCAGGCTACCTCTTTGCCTTCTCTGCTCTCAGGAAAACAACCCTGACATCCTTTTAAATCTGCTCTGTACTCTCTCCAGAGGAATTAAGTCCTTCCTGCAATGTGGTAACCAGAACTGTGCACAAAACTCCAGCTGTGGCTTAACCTGTGTTTTATACAATTCCATCATTGTATTTATGTTACCCAATACCTCACCCAATAAAGGAGAGCAGTCCATTTGTTTTCTTGTCAACCTTCAAGGATCTGTGGACTTACATCTCATGGTCTCTCACTTCCTTAATATTGTCCCATTTATTGACTATTTCCTTGCTTTATTTGAACTCCCCAAATGCGTTATCTCACTTTTCTGGATTGAGTTCTATTTGCATATTTCTTATGTTCTTATATTATGTTCTTATGCCATTTCTCTGCTTTGTGGGAGTTGTGCATAGGCCCCTAACAGTCAATATGTGGTAGGTTGGAGCAGCAAGGAATGGATAATTGGAGCTTGTCAGAAAGGTATGGCAACTCTCTTGTTTTCTTCTCTATGAACAGTATGTTTTATCCACTTTGGAAGAAATAATAGGAAAATGGACTATTATTTAAATGGTGAAAAATTACAACATGCTACTGTGCAGAGGGACCTGGGGGTCTTTGTGCACGAATCACAAAAACTCAGTCTGCAGGTGCAGCAGGTGATCAAGAAGGCGAATGGAATGTTGGCCTTTATCACGAGGGGGATAGAATACAAAAGCAGGGAGGTCTTGCTGTAACTGTACAAGGCACTGGTGAGGCCGCAACTAGAGTACTGTGTGCAATTTTGGTTCTCTTATTTGCGAAAGGATATATTGGCCTTGGAGGGAGTACACAGAAGGTTCACCAGGCTGATACCAGAGATGAGGGGGTTAGCTTATGAGGAGAGATTGAGTAAATTGGGCCTGTACTCGTTGGAGTTTAGAAGGCTGAGGGATGATCTTACAGAGACATATAATGAAAGGGCTAGATAGGATAGAGATTCTTTTCACTTAGAAAGGAAACCAGAACTAGAGGGCACAGCCTCAAAATAAGGGGGGCGGGGTCAGTTTAGAACAGAGTTGAGGAGGAACTTTTTCTCTCAGAGGGTAGTGAATTGTTGGAATTCTCTGCCCATTGAAGTGGTGGAGACTACCTCGTTGAATATGTTTAAGTCACGGATAGATAGATTTCTGATTGATAGATAAGGGAATTAAGGGTTATGGGAAGCAGGCGGGTAAGTGGAACTGATCCACTTCAGATCAGCCATGATCTTATTGAATGGCGAGGCAGGCTCGAGGGGCTAAATGGCCTACTCCTGCTCCTATTTCTTATGTTCTTATGTCTGTAGAGCGCACAAGAACCAATACTTTTCACTGTATGTTAATACATGTGACAGTAATAAATCAAATCAAAAAAATCAACAATCATGGGAGAACTTAATTTAAATATAGACTGGTAAAGTTAGATAGGCTGAGGTAGTGTAGGCAGCACTTTGAACTTCAGGATTCAGCAGGACTGATTTCTTTTAGTGTGAGAGTTGAATAACCAGGGGACACAGATCTGAAGTTATTGGCAAAAGGATTCAGTGGGTCAGTGCACTGTCAGATGTGCTGTATTTTGCATGAGATGTTGAACTGAGCCCCAACAAGTGGTCAGGACAAATCCCAGGGTCAAAGATGAGCATGGAAGTGTCTCCACTGCCCCAGCTGATACATATCTAACATCAATATTCCCAACCAGCATTACTAAGACAGACAATTTGGTTGTGTTTGGCTGCCTCACTAAATATTTTTAAGACGCGGGTTGATGGGTTTTTGATAGGAGAGGGGATTAAGGGTTATGGGGAGAGGGCGGACAGTGGAACTGAGCAGCAACAGATCAGCCATGATCTTATTGAATGGCGGGACAGGCTCGAAGGGCTGGATGGCCTACTCCTGCTCCTATTTCTTATGTTCTTATGTAGATCTTGCTCTGTGTTATTTGGCTGTCACTTCTCAATTAATACAGCACTGACCATTTCAAAAGAATTTCATTGGCTGGAAGGCACCTTGGGACATTCTCAGGCGATGTTTATTCTTGGAATTATTGAAGGCCGACAATCTCTACACTATCTCCCATTGCCCATATCAGACTCAAACTGTCAGCGTAGTCACAAACTCCAACTCCAACCCCAACACAGAACCCCAGAGAAAACCAAAACCATTCCTACCATACCCTCAACACCAAATTGCTCCCCCAAGCCTGACCCCTAAACCCCAACTCCACACCTCAAACCCAACCCCGCCCCTAAATCCCTAACCCTTCCTAAACCCAAACTCCTCCCCAAACCCTCTCCCCATCCCCAAACCCCACCCCCAAATCCAAACCCCGCCCCCAAATCCAAACCCCGTCCCCAAATCCAAACCCCCGCCCCCAAATGCAAACCCCGCCCCCAAATCCAAACCCCGCCCCCCAAATCCAAACCCCGCCCCCCAAATCCAAACTGCAGCCTCAAGTCCAGGCCCACCCCCTCTCCCCCTCTCTTTCTCACTCTCTCCCCTCCCCTCCCTGTCTGTCACTCCTGATCTCCCCTCATGTCCCTCCCCCTCCATTCCCCCTTGCCCTCCCCTCTCCCCTCCCCGGAGCCTGTCTCCCTCTGCCCGGGGCCTGTCGCCCCGGACCGGTCCCCCCCCCCACCTTTCCCCGGGGCCTGTCACTCTCTCTCTCTCTCTCCCCGGGGCCTACCTCTCCCCGCCGCCGCTGACAGCCTCCACATGCTGCTGCCGCTCGGGCCTGGGCCGCCGCGGCTTCTCCGCCAATCAGGAGCCGGGAGCGGCCGCACGCCCCCCACTGCGCCCTACGTCATCGCGCAACTCTCCGACACAACGTCACCTGCGCATGCGTGATGACGTCACTGCCCCAGAGCTGACACCAAACACACTAAGAAGTGTCGCAAGACCCGGTGAAGCAACAGCGTGTTCCGAAAGCTTGTGGACTTACAACCAAATAAACCTGTTGGACTTTAACCTGGTGTCGTGAGACTTCTTACTGTGTTTACCCCAGTCCAACGCTGGCATCTGTACACCGACACCAAACCCTCAGCCCAGACACACCATGGTTACAACAAACCCCCAGCCCAGACGCAACATGGTGACACCAAACCCCCAGCCCAGACACACCATGGTTACAACAAACCCCCAGCCCAGACACACCATGGTTACAACAAACCCCCAGCCCAGAGACACCATGGTTACAACAAACCCCCAGCCCAGACACACCATGGTGACAACAAACCCTCAGCCCAGAGACACCATGGTTACAACAAACCCCCAGCCCAGACACACCATGGTTACAACAAACCCCCAGCCCAGAGACACCATGGTTACAACAAACCCCCAGCCCAGACACACCATGGTGACAACAAACCCCCAGCCCAGACACACCATGGTGACACCAAACCCCCAGCCCAGAGACACCATGGTTACAACAAACCCGCAGCCCAGCGACACCATGGTTACAACAAACCCCCAGCCCAGACACACCATGGTGACACCAAACCCCCAGCCCAGACACACCATGGTTACAACAAACCCCCAGCCCAGAGACACCCTGACAACAACAAAACCATGATGTGGAGATGCCGGCGTTGGACTGAGGTAAACACAGTAAGAAGTCTCACAACACCAGGTTAGAGTCCAATCAGTTTCTTTGATAGTAAACCCACAAGCTTTTGGGGTTTGCCCCTTCGTCAGGTGAGTGGAGAGTTCTGGTCTCAGACAGAGCACATAAAAGGCACACATAGTTTACAGAATACTGATAGGAATGTGAGTCTTTACAGCTAACCTGCTATTCAAGTCTTAAAGATGCAGACAATGTGAGTGGAGATAGCATCAGGCACAGGCTAAAGAGATGTGTATTGTCTCCAGACAGGACAGTGAGTGAGATTTTACAAGTTCAGGCAAGTCATGGGGGATAGTGTGACATGAACCCAAGATCCCTGTTGAGGCCGTCGTCATGTGTGTAGAACTTAGCTATCACTCCCTGCTCAGCGACTCTGCGCTGTCATGTGTTGTGAAGGCCGCCTTGGAGAATGCTTGAACGAACATCACTCGACAATCACCAGGCAAGACTGTTCCATTCCTGTTGGCAAACACTTCAGCTGTCACAGGCATTTGGCCTCTGATCTTCAAATAAGTGTTCTTGAATAGCAGGTTAGCTGTGAAGACTCGCATTCTTACCAGTATTCTGTAAACTATGTGTGCCTTTTATGTGCTCTGTTTGAGACCAGAACTCTCCACTCACCTGACGAAGGGGCAAACCCCAAAAGCTTGTGGGTTTACTATCAAATAAACTGGTTGTACTTTAACCTGGTGTTGTGAGACTTCTTACCATAACAACAAAACCCCCAGCCCAGAGACACCCTGACAGGAAACTGCCCACCCCCAACCTCCCCGGAGACATCCTGACTACATGAAACACCCCCCCCAAAGACACCTGACAATAAACCCCCTCCCAGTGATACCCTGACAACAACACCCTCCCCAGAGACACCCTGACAACAAACCCAGCCCCCCAAGAGACACCCTGACAATAAAACCCCCTGCCCAGAAACACCCTGATTGCAATGAAACCCCTCCTAGAGACACCTTGACAACAACAAACCCCAGCTCAGAGACACCTTGACAACAACAAACCCCTCCCAGAGACACCTTGACAACAACAAACCCCTCCCAGAGATACCCTAACAACAACACCCCATCCCCCAGAGATACCCCGACAACAAAACCCCCAGCCCAGAGACACCCTGACAAATCCCCTCCTAGAGACACCCTGACACCAACCCCCCTCCAAAGACACTGACAACAACAAACCACCTCCCAAAGACATCCTGACAATAACAAAACCCCCAGCCCAGAGACACCTTGACAACAACAAATCCCTCCGAGACACCCTGACGACAACAAAACCCCCCCCGACACACCCTGACAACAACACACCATCCCCCAGTGACACCCTGACAACAACAAAACCCCCCCCCACCCAGACACACCCTGACAACAACACACCATCCCCCAGAGACACCCTGACAACAACAAAACCCCCCCCCACCCAGACACACCCTGACAACAACACACCATCCCCCAGAGACACCCTGACAACAACAAAACCCCCAGCCCAGAGATATCCTGACACCAACACCAGAGCAGCAGCAACAAACTCCAATGAATACAGGCCCAGCCTGTCCAATCTTTTCTCCTTGGATGATTATCCCTTCCCATCCCAGAAATCAGTTGAGTGAATTTTCTCCCAACTGCCTCTAATGCTACATGCCCACTCTAAAAAAGTCAAAACTGCATACAATACTAAAGTAGTGGAGTCACCAACACCCCGTGCAGCTGTAGAAATACGTCCCTACTTTAATATTCCTTTCCACTTGTAATCATTGATCCCTACAGTGCAGAAGGAAGCCATCTGACCCCTCGAGTCTGCACTGACTCCCACAGAATATCCTACCTTGGCCCTCCACTCTGCCTTATCCCCATAACCCCACACATTTAGTATGGTCAATACACCTAACCCACACATCCTGGCAATTTAGAATGGGTAATCCATCTAACCTACATATTTTCAGGCTGTGGGAGGAAACCAGAGCACCCAGAGGAAACAAACTGGAAGAACATGCAAACTCCACACAGTCACCCAAGGCTGGAATCTAACCCAGATCCCTGGCACTGTGAAGCAGCAATGCTAATCATTGTGTTAACCCCAATAAACAAGAACATTCAGTTTGCCTTCCTAATCACTTGCTGTACCTATCTACTAACTCTTTATGGTTCATGCACCATTATTGTACATCATTAATTACTCTTGAATACAACAATGTTGTTTGCTCAATCATTTCAGAGGGCACAATGAGGTCAAATGCGTTGGTGTGACAATGGAATCACACATCAGCCAGACAAGGTAGGGGCGGTGCTGGGGCCTCAGCTATTTACCATTTATATAGATGATCTGGAGGAGGGAACCGAGTGTAGGGTGTCGAAATTTGCTGATGACACCAAGATTGGTGGAATGGCAAATTGCGCGGAGGGTGTGGAGAGTCTACAGAAGGATCTAGATAGGCTGGGCGAATGGGCCAGGAACTGGCAAATGGAATTTAATGTTGGCAAGTGCGAGGTAGTCCACTTTGGTAGGAATAATAGTAGGAAGGATTATTACTTACGTGGTGAAAAACTGCAGCAGGCGACAGTGCAGAGGGACCTCGGGGTCCTTGTGCATGAGTCGCAAAAACCCAGCCTGCAGGTGCAGCAGGTGGTCAGGAAGGCTAATGGGATGCTGGCCTTCATAGCGAGGGGGATTGAATATAAAAGTAGGGAGGTCTTGCTGCGGCTGTATAGGGCATTGGTGAGGCCGCAGCTGGAGTACTGTGTGCAGTTTAAGGGTGGTGAATCTCTGGAATTCTCTGCCCGTTGAAGTGGTGGAGGCTGCCTCGCTAAATATTTTTAAGACGCGGGTTGATGGGTTTTTGATAAGAGAGGGGATTAAGGGTTATGGGGAGAGGGCGGGAATGTGGAACTGAGCCACGACAGATCAGCCATGATCTTATTGAATGGCGGGGCAGGCTCGAAGGGCTAGATGGCCTACTCCTGCTCCTATTTCTTATGTTCTTATGTTCTTATGACAGCGGATTTGCTTCCCTAAGGATATTAGTGAATTAGATATGCTCTGATGACAGGTTTTATGATCACTATTACGAGCTTCTTATTCCAGATTCTTTATTGAATCAGTTGAATTTACATTCCACATCAGCCAGCATGGGATTTGAAGCCATGTCTCAGGATTCTTAGTCTTGGTTTCTACATCGAGAAATATAAGCTTTGTGCTAACATATCTCTTAAATTAATTAAAGGTTTTACAATGCAGCCCGTGAGAGGTGTTTTTGCAATCCCTAAGACAAGCTAACTAGCTAATATTAAGCGAGTAGTTTTTTCACAGCTGAAACTGGTCTTGAGCACTGGAAAAAAATGGGTGATAATAAATCAGCAGTTCATTTCACATCTTACCTGATTTTATTTTGCAAAGGCTTCCAAGTAAATCGGGCCAGGGTTAAAAATAGGTCACTGATTCACTCTTCACTTTGCCAAAAGATCAATTTAAATTCAATAACTTTTAAATAACCAACATTAAAATAAATAATTCACCCATATTCTTCCTGTGGGAAAACATGGTGATAAAATGTGAAACATTTAATGAAACCCACGCAGATACGGGGAGAACATGCAAACTTCACGCAGACAGTAACTCAAGGCCGGAATCAAACCTGGGTCCCTGGAGCTGAGAGGCAGCAGCGCTAGCCACTGTGCCACCCCTAAACTTCAGCTCATGTAAAACCTGGCTGCCGATACCCTATCTCGCACCAGCCTCTTCCTACTCACCCAGGCGCTCGCTGGATCTCAAACTTAAAATTTTCATCCTCACGTTCAAATCACTCCATGATCTCTGCCCTCCCTGTAATCCCTTCCAGCCCCAAATCTGTCCTCACAACTCTGCGTCTCCGACCCCAACCCCAATCCATCCTCCCCAGTTCTGACCTCTGTGCATTCCAGATTTTTATCCCTCCACCATTGATTGTTATGCCTACAGCTGCTAAGGCCGTAAGCTCGTGCATATCCTCTCCAAAACTTTCATCCCATTTCGGAATCTTCACAAAGCCCTGTTTAAGTCACTTAATATTGCAAATATCTCTTTGCGATATTTGCAAATACTTAAGAGGAAGAGAGAGCAAGGTGGGATTGCTAGAAAATAACATGTTTATTTAATACTGAATACAATCAATGAAATGTATATTACTAACCAACAGCACACATACCTAAATACTTTTCATACTCAACATAATGTATGCACATTCAGAACTAACACAGTCTATGTTACAACTGATTTAAAAATATTGATCTGTACCGTTATTAATATAGAATATATGCGTGAACCCTTCAAACCCCAACCCACCCCCTCCTCCCTTTTCGTACACAGTCATCTTAGGTCATTCATGGATAAATCTAATTCAAGGCAGTTTCATGTTGTGGTTTTAAGGTCAATGGAAAAAAACCTTCTTGCTGAATTTGCGCTCGAAGGAGTCTGAGTTTTTAAATGACTGGGAGGTGGACCGAACAAGATGCTACAGATTTTGCTTAGCGGCGCCACGGCTAATGGGCTCAGTTCCTCAATCGCAGCCAATGTTTTTTTTATTTGGAGGGTTACACTCAAACACTCGGATGTGCTGTACCATGGAATGATGAGACACACAATGGCCCCAGTGTTTACAGGGAGATGGCAAGGGTGACAGGGAATGCAAGCCAATACCAGGGAATGCAAGCCAACCCCAACATCACCACATATGTGACAATTCTGTTGAATTTAATGGTAGGACCTCAATATAACTTTTTTTCCTTTTCACAATTTCCTTTTCCCACCGGATGAGCCATCAGCTTGACACGTTAGTTAAAACTGAGCAAGAAAATCAGAGGCAGGAGATAAATTTCAACTGGCTCTCACTGAGAGGCGATCTTGAGTAGCTTGAGGAAGATTTCTCACCCCTTGACAGAAGGTCTTCTCCTCTTTGTCCCAAAGCATGAACAAATGACCCAGGTTAATCCCCAAAATTTCAACAATTCATTATGAATTTTCTTCATGTATCCACAGGGAAAATATGGATGAAAAGAGTGGCTCAGGCAGGTAGGATCCAGATCCAAAGTAAAGTTTATAAATGTGTTCTCATGTCACTGCCAAGGCGAGCATTGATTATCCCTTCTCTAGTGTCTGAGAAGAATTTCTGTCTGAATTCCTTGTGGTGTCAAGGAGCAAATTTATGGAACTGACCTCATCATAAGAACAGATAGTGTTATCCATTCAAATCAGGATGGCAAGTAACCTGGAGAAGGACTTAAAGGTGAGGTTGTTCCTATGATATTGCTGCTCTTGCAGGGTAAGGGACATATTAGTCATTGGCATGATTGGGTGGATTAGCCATGGTAAATGCATGGAGTTATGGGGATAGGGCAAGAAGGGGGTGACGGAGGTGTGTCTGGGTAAGGTGCTCTTTCGGAGGGGAGAGTTGGTGGGCCAAGTGGTCTCCATTTGCACGATGATGATAACATACATGGACATAGAACACACTTTCCAAATACCAGAGATATTGAATGATTCACTGGTTTCCTACAGTTACTTATACCCCACACAACAACAGAACACTCTACTTGAGGAGGAACTTCTTCACTCAAAGGGTGGTGAATCTCTGGAATTCTCTGCCCGTTGAAGTGGTGGAGGCTGCCTCGCTAAATATATTTAAGACGCGGGTAGATAGATTTTTGATAGGGAAGGGGATTAAGGGTTATGGGGAGAAGGCGGGAAAGTGGAACTGAGCCACGACAGATCAGCCATGATCTTATTGAATGGCGGGGCAGGCTTGAAGGGCTAGATGGCCTACTCCTGCTCCTATTTCTTATGTTCTTATTGTCTGCATTTACACATCACTGCATTAGCAGTTTCCAATACAGGGAGACTCTGAGAATTCCAGATAAATCTCCAGGACATTGTCCAGCAAAAACCCAAGGGAAAGGTCAGGTGTTACCCCAAAATGTGTTACTGTTTGCTTTTACTTTCAACACATTAAAAATGTTGGTGATATGGGAAGAAGGCCTGCTACGTGGACTGCCACAATGAAACAAATTGGCCATCAAAAGTGTTCGTTTCTTTTTCCATTGGACAAGGGAAGGCAATGAGACCTGTAAAATAGACCAATGGCGTGCTGGGCTGGGAGATCAAGTGATAAAACCCTCCAGGATTCCACCCAATCAGAGATGGAGATGTTGACGCAACATGGCCCACAACACAAAGAATACTGTTCCCATTCACAGACAGGTTAAACACAGGACATTGACTTATGGTGGTTGACAAAAGAGAGAATAAGGCAAAATGTCAGCTTTGCAGTGGTGGAAAGAAATTTGGTTATTAAATTGGTGGTGGATTGAGGGTAATTGGTCTTCTTGATGGCAAGTGATGGGAACATTAATACATTAGCATATCATGCATGCTGATTAAAATATGACTTTGCCAGATTAAATTGTACCTTTGGAATTAAGCAGGTGGCGAGCAAGAAACACATACCTTCAGACTGACTGGTTAAATGTGGTACGTAGCAGGTGACCTAGTCTTTCTGGTGGATTTGGATTGAGTAGGAGCTGCCTGTTTTGTTTGGAGATCTTTGGGGGAGAGGAAACATTGATGCATTGCGGGGAGGCCGTGAATGGGGCTTTGTGGGGAGGGGAGATGGGGAAGAGTGACAGACTGAGGGAGGTGACAGCTCCACAAAGGCTCCTAGAGGCAGGGGGAGGAAGCTGGACTACACTGGATGGGTGAGTGTCTCTGCCCAATAGATGAAACATGCTTCTGGGGGGATGAAGGTGATGCTTGAGAGTTGGGGTTAACAGAAGGCAGGTTAAGGGTAGAGGGAGTGTCAAGGATGGCGTTGGCAGGTTGACAGTTACAGGGAGCAGTTCCAGTGTGCTGGAAAGCTGAGCAAGGGTGATGGAGTAATAAAGTAAAAGTTTATTTGTTAGTCACAAATAAGGCTTACATTAACACTGCAATGAAGTTACTATGAAACTCCCTTAGTCGCCACAGTCCGGCGCCTATTCGGGTCAATGCACCTAACCAGCATATCTGTCAGAATGTGGGAGAAACTGGAGCATCCAGAGGAAACCCACGCAGACATAGGAAAAATGTGCAGACTCCACACAGACAGTGACCCAAGCCAAGAACCTGGGACCCTGTGCTGTGAGGCAACATTCTAACCACTGTGCCACCGTGCTGTCCATAGATGACCAAAGGTGATTGGGGCGGGGATCAGGTTGATGGTCACTGAAGGCAGGGCGTGGATGATGGAGGAATGTGCCTGATGACATCCTCACTGCATCCAGATTCCATCGGGAATGAAGATCCTGCAGGATTTCTGTATCTCCTCTTGAAATTTCATGGGGTAAGTACCAGCAGATGCTGCGATTACAAATCCTCCTCACAAACAGCCAGACAGACGCAGCTGATTGGCAAGAAGTGATGCCTGACTGGGTGCTGTTTAAATAGGATGGCCGGATCTCCAACCCCATGAGGTAACGGCGGGGCCAGTGACCTTCTGTCCATCCTCATTGCGTGATTAACTTGGACCCTCACTTGCATATATCTAAATGGCTGGCTGCCATGTGATTGGGCATGGCCAGCTGCTCTGCCTCCCAGCAGTGTAGAAGGAGGTCATTCAGCCCATTGAGTAGCATCTTACCCAGGCCCACCCCTCCCCTTATCTCCACAACCCCACATATTTACCCTGGCTAATCCATCTAACCTATACATCTTTTGACACCAAGGGGCAATTTCCCATGGCTAATCTATCTAACCCACATGTCTTTGGACTGTAGGAAGAGACCAGAGCACCCAGAAGATACCCACACAAATACGGGGAGAACATACAAACTCCACACAGACAGTAACCCGAGGCTGGAATTGAACACATGTCCCTGGCGCCGTGAGGCAGCAGTGTTAACCACTGTGCCGCCCCTCTTCCCGACTGGTTCCTTATTCTGCATAGAAGCTTGGAAAAGACGGTGTTATCTTCAAACGAGTGAAGTTGCTTAAAAGTTACAGCACAGAAACAGGCCATTTGGCCCATCTGCAGCATGCTGGTGTTGATCCTCCTCACAAGCCTCCTTCTCCAAGGGTATAATATTTCTATTCCTTTCAGCTGATTTAGGAATCCATGCTGCTTGACTCATCTGCTCTCTTGGTGAATGTCTGGCCCAGGAAGACTGAAGTGATCTTGGATCAATTGAAAGCCATGGTTTGGAAGTTGCTTTCCTTACTTGTGGTCATGATTAAGATTCTTGGTAACTGAGGTTCCGTTATTAGTGTTTCCTTTTGGTGGTGGCTGAGGAGCAAACATCCCCTGCACCTCACACACAGAGACACAAGCATCTTATGACACTGACATCATGGACTGAGAGCACTCAAAGCTTCCAAAATAAACAAAACTGCATGGCAAAGATATCATATTTACAATATTCCATAAAAAAAGAAAAATAATTCCTCTATATAGTCCCGTTTTGTGCAAAAAAATGCTAATTATAAGGTGAAATGTAATGGGCAAGAATAATCTCAATAGATGCAACATAATACAAACCTGACATCTACAATGGCTCCTATCTGTATAATAATACCCTGAAAATACTTTTACTCCAGATCAGAACCAGAGAAAGGTCCCACTGAGAAGAAAGAAAATGTTGGAATTGGTGAAGACAAGTTCCTGCCAAAAGAGTTAAACAGTCAATGGTACATATGGACGCCCTTATAGCACAGTGATCTCTTCATTCTGCCACTCTCTACCACTGCCCTGGGCCAAGCTATACATATCTTTAAAAAGGATGAGCATTCCAGTTCAACCCCAAGTTCAGACCCCCATGTTCCCAAACTCAAGGAAGATCGTGATGTACCAGGACCTCTGAGAAGTCCTGCTGGAGACCCAACTCAAAGTAGTGCGCGGCAGTGCCAGGGAGTGTATCCCAGGGCAAGGCGCCATGTCCGATCGATGAGGAGCTTGGGTTCCAAAGCCGGAAGGGGGGCTGAGGGGGCAGCGGAGTTATATAGTCTGGACGGAAGACTTGAGGGAGTTGAGGAAACTCACTGTTTGGGAGATAGAGAGATGGGATGAATTCAGAGAGTGGGAGACGGTGCAGACAGGGCTTGATTTTAACATGGTAAAGCTCTAAGAAAGAGAAAGACGGCAGGACTGGGAGTTGGAAATTATAAGCAAACATCATGTCTGAAACACAAAATCCTATTTCTGTGACAATTTCACGTCCAATCAATGAAACATGAAATAGAACAGTCACATTCACCCCAGATACAAATGTACATTTGACAATCTAATCCCTGCCCAGTGGATAGTGGACATGTTTACAGTAGGGACTCCTTGCGCTGCCAAGATTTTCACATTATTATTCCAATATTTGACTTGCCCTGATTCCCACAGGACCTTCCAGGCAACACATTTAATTGGGATTTTTCTCAGAGTTTGTACTTTAGAAAAAGTTGAACATTCCGAGGAAGTTCTGCAGGTCCCAGGATGTGACGATCACAGGAAACTGTCCTCCACGTCAGGCAGATTAGCATCATCTTCAGTGTCCATCTGAAGCTCCTTGGGGCCCTCGGGCTCCTGAGCAGAATCGCTGGTGTTGGTCACTTCTCCATTCTCCACACATACAAGGGAACTGAAACGAGAGGATGGAGAGAGCACATCTTAATAACCCTTTCCATTCATTAGTACAGTTAATGTTTCCTCTTCAATAGCGAATCAGATGAAGGGCCAACACCCATAGTATAGGAGGTTGACAAGCTTACGAAGGAGAGAAGGTAATGTCAGTCAGCTTCAGTCAAGAGGCAATAATTAAATCTGCTCAAATGGAAACAAAGGACTTGCATTTCTATAGTTCCTTACACAACCTAATGACATCAAAGCATCTTGTGGCCAATGATGTCCTTTCGAAACATAGACACGGTTATAACATAGGAAGCACAGCAACCAGAGGGGAGGCAATGGCCTAGTGGTATTATCACTGGACTATGCATCCAGGAACTCAACTTGTGTTCTGGGGATCTGGGTTCGAATCCCCAGAACATTTCAATAAAAAATATCTGAAATTGAGAGCCTACTGATTGACCATGAAACCATTGCTGATTGTCAGAAAACTCTAGCTGGTTCACCAATGCCCTTTAAGGGAGGAAATCTGCCGTCCTTACCCAGTCAGGCCCACATGTGACTCCAGAGACACAGCAATGTGGCTGACTCTCAACTTCCCTCTGAAATGGCCCAGCAAGCCACTCAGTTCAAGGGCAACTAGGGTTGGGCAATAAATGCTGGCCAGCCAGTGATGCCCAGGTCCCACAAATGAATAAAAAAGCCAATGTGCACACAGCTAGCTCCCAAAGGCAGCAATGTGATAATGGTCAGATAATCAGAGAAGTTGTAGTTAGGTGACAAGTTAGAAATTGAAACAACAAACTAATGAAAACAGTGCAAAATAAAACTAGTAAAAATCATGAAAAATATAAATTGTGGGAGATAAAAAATCAGTTCATTGAAATATAGAATAATACATCACAGAGGGAGAGACAGCAGAGAGTAAAAGGGCTGAATGGCCCAGCTATTACTGTGTGAAGCTTGATTTTTTTTACCTTGGCCTTGTTCCTGTGGCAGACTGAGTTGGGGAGTTCTCTGTCTCATTGCTGGGATCTGCGGACTCCTCAGTGGGCTCTGGGTCGGGCAGTGGGATGATGTAGCCATTGTTGGTGCCATTGGGAAGACCTTCTGTGCAGTTGGAGTAGATCACATTGTCGTTGAGTTGGAAGAACTTAGCCCCAGTGCGGCATATCGCTGGGTGGTCACTCTTCAGGAAATCCTGGTTAACCTGGGCGTATTTCTAGAGGTGTGTTGTGGAGTGGGGGAGGGGACAGAAACCAATCAGCATTTTAGACATGTGGCTATTGCAAATTCCACTCTTCGTACCACCAAATATACCATCTTGTCAGTTACATCGCCTTACGCGCGCCTTGGTCAAAATGACCCCAGGTTTAAGTGTGTACACGTGCCGTTATTGACACATCTGGTATTGGGGGTAAGACACTAGTACAGGCACACCAGTGAGGGTGGGGTGGGGGGGGTGATGCTAATGTTCTCGGTGAAGGGGTTTGGACAAGACAATAACGCCTGATTCCGTTTTGAGATCACGTCTGTTGCTTTGGGCCGTGAGCATTTGATAAAGGACAAAGAACACAGGAACAGGTCCTTCAGCCCTCCAACCCTGCTCCGATCATAATACCCTGCCTAAACTAAAACCGTATGCACTTACGGAGTCCGTATCCTTCCATTTCCATCCTATTCATGTATTCGTCTAATTGCCCCTTATCGTACCTGCTCCCACCACCACCCCACCCCGGGCAACACGTTCCAGACATTCACCACCCTCTGTGTAAAAAAATTTGTCTTGCACATCCCCTCTAAACATTTTCCCCACGCACCTTAAACCTATGTCCCCTAATGAATCCATTCATGGGATGTGGCCATCATTGGCGAGGACAGGGTTCATACACCCACAGTGCTGTTAGGTAGGGAATTCTAGGATTTTCACCCAGTGACTGTGAAGGAACAGTGATATATTTACGAGTCAGGATAGCGAGTGACTTGAAGGGGAGCCACCAGATGGTGGTGTTTCCAGGTATCTGCTGCCCTTGCCCTTCTTGGTCAACAGTGGGCAACCTGCAGCCCGGAGGCCACATTGAACCATCAGGGTTCTGAATGCGGCCCCACGAAACATTTAGTTGATCATTTCCCATGCGTAGGGTGTCCACATTCTGCTGATTTCCATCCATGTAGTATTTTTCCTACTGGAGTGACTGAAGTGATTCGTGCGTAAAGCAAGGTCGTAACACAGCTTGGTACGGCTCCTGCTCTGTCCAAGACTACAAGAAACTACGAAAGGTCGTGAACGAAGCCCAGTCCATCACTCAAACTATACCCTTCCATTGACTCTGTCTACACCACTTCCTGCTGCCACGGAAAAGCATAATTAAGGGCCCCGCACACCCTGGACATTCTCTCTTCCACCTTCTTCTGTCGGGAAAAAGATACAAAAGTCTGAGATCACATACCAATCAACTCAAGAACAGCTTCCTCCCTGCTGCCAACAGACTGGTGAATGGACTTACTTCGCATTAAGTTGATCTTTCTCTACACCCTAGCTATGACTGTAACACTGCATTCTGCACTCTCTCATTTCCTTCTCTATGAATGGTATACTTTGTCTGTAAAGCGTGCAAAAACAATACTTCTCTCTGTATGTTAATACATGTGACAATAATAAATCAAAATCAAAGTGGTGAGGTATGTGCTGATTGTTCACAGCAATGACTTGAAGTTGGTGACAGTTCCATTAATATATGAATGATTAAGCATTTTTTATAATTTGTTACAAAATATTCAGTCTGTATGAAATGTTTCATTCAAGCGTTATGATTAGTGAACAGTTCCGATTTCAGTTTTGCAGTCATGGAGATGAAGGCGGGCCACTCACTAGTCTGGGCTCTCCATCACTGTTCTCGGTGGTAGAGGTCAGGGATTTGGAAGCTGTTGTCACAGGAGCCTTGGTGAGTTGCTGCAGTGCATCTTACAGATGGTGCACACTGCAGCCACTGTGCATGAGTGGTGGAGGGAGTGAGTGTCTAAGGTAATGGATTGGGTGACAATCAAGCTGGTGCTTTGTCCTGACTGGTGTTGAACTCGTTGAATATAGTTGTAACTACACCCGGGTGCAAACACTATTGTTACCAATAAAGCACACAAGTAAATATTCCGAGAACAAAATCTGTATTTCATTCAATTTTGTATTTACCTTCTTATAGCCCTCAGTGAGTAGGTTTCCCATGTATTGTACTAAATTGGAGAATGAAGGTCTCTTCTCAAACTCATCATTCCAACATTTCTGCATGATTTGATATCTGCAACATCATTTCAAAAACAATCTTAAGGTTAGGCCATAGGCAACATTTGCCCAGACTTATTTTCTTACTGTGGAACTCCTTCCCCTCCCTCAGTCCCCACTCCCTTGGTTACCCTGCCTCAGTCCCCATCAGTCATCTTCCCTCTGTCTCCCTCTGCACAATCCCCCCTCCCTCAGTCCCTCTCCCTCAATGTCCCCTCTCTCAAACCCCCCCATCTCTCAGCCCCTCCATCCGTCTCCTGTCTGGACTGTGGAATCCCCTTCCTCCTCCCTTATTCTCCCCTCCCTCAGCCACCTCCTTCCTCGAGTTAGTGTTCTCCTTTCCCACCCGCATCTCCTTTATTCACCCTGGGCTAATTTCTCCTGTTCTTTTCAATGCGAGGGGTTACGGGGCCCCTTGACCTTGGCTCGATCCTGACCATCATCCTTGCCTCTCTAGCTTGTGCCTGGCTCAGTCTCTCCTGACAGTGACTCACATTTCATCGGAGGCGTAGTGAGGTTTGGGCATTCTGTAACCACGTCTAATGGCATTGTAGAACTGGTCGTTGACAGGAAGCTCCGGGTATGGTGTCCCACCTTGGAAGGAAAGAAACAGAAAGATAAAAGAAAAAGTAAAAGAGAGGTAGAAAGAGGGAGTAAGAGAAAAAGGAGAGTGCAAGGAAGGGGGAAAAGAAAGAAGCTACAGTTACTTTGGCATTAAACATCAGTTTAATTGCATTCTCATTGTTATAAGGCTCAGTCTAGTCATCAGATCTAAATTTAAAGACTTGCATTGATGTAGCACCTGTCAGACTCTCAGGACATTCTGAAGCATGTCACAGCCAATGAAAGACAGGTACTGTTGCAATGTAAGAAATGTGGCAACACAGAATAATCCCACTGCAGTTTATTTATCTTTTAGTATTGTCACACACACTTTTTTCCATTTGGGGAACAGTGGAGGGAAGTGATGCAAGGTTTTCTGAACTAATTATCAGCCTGCTGAACCATGTAATGAACGTGGCCAATAAGTCCTGGCCCTGGGACTCGAACCTGGAGGTTCTGGTCCAGAGGGAGGATGCTACCTCTGTACCACATGATGGTGATCGGATGATTAATGATGGCGATTGAGGGATAAATGCTGGATCAGGACATTATGGGCGGTATTTTACCAGCACGTCTGCCCGAGATCCGTACTATCCCACCTGAGGCCAACAGAGAACGCTGTTCTCCGAGCCTTGACCGCCTTGGAATCAGGGCAGCCTATGGTTTCCTCACAATAATGCCGGTGTGAAGTTTTACACCTGAGTGGCCGCGGTTTAATATTTAATCTGAAAGATGGACCCCTACCCTGGACAGTCCAGCAATCCCTCAATCCCCTGCTGGATAGTGTGCTCAAGTCCCTGGAGCGAGAGATAAACACACAACTTTTGATTCAAAGGTGAAAGACTGTGCTATTCATAGGCTCCATAGAATCCCTACCATGCAGGATGCAGCCCTTTGGCCCTTCAGGATCTGCATCCACCCTCCGAAAGAGCATTTTACGCTGTCCCCTGCTCTATCCTCATAACCCCATGCATTGACCAGGGCTAATCCACCTAACCTACTTATCTTTAGACGCTAAGGGGCAACTTAGCATGACCAATCCTCCTAATTAACACATCTTCGGACTGTGGGAGGAAACCAGAGTACCTGGAGGAAGCCCACGCAGACACGGGGAGATGTGCGAGTTTACACAGACAGAGACCCAAGACTGGAATCGAACCCAGGTCCCTGGTACTCTGAGGCAGCAGTGCTAACCACTGTGCCGGCACTAAACCAAGGCTGACAACCAATTAATCCCAACCACTGGATTCCTTGGGAGAGCTGATGTGGACACCAGCTTCTTTTTAAGGGCTTGCAGAGAACATTGGAACAGGAAGAGGCCATGCAGTCTACTCAGCCATTCAATGAGAATGTGGTTGATCTATATTCTAACTTCACCTGTGTGTAAAGTCGATGTGATTGTGGTCAGTAGGAGGGTGCACTGAGATGACAAGACGTGCGATTTATCTCGACTTGACGTAGCAACCACTCTGAGTTTTCCCCCCGAACACAGGAGTGTTCTTAATGATGAAGAAGAGTCAGAGAGGGAAGAGGGATGTTTGGAGGTGCCTTACCAAGGGTGAAGATCTCCCAGAGAAGGACTGCGTAGGACCAGACGTCACTCCGTGTGGTATACAAATTGTTGAAAATGCTCTCTGGCGCCATCCATTTCAGAGGCAAAAAGGTCTGGGAACCAGATCAGTTATTAGTTACTAACCAGGTTATCATACAAACTACTGATACAGCCAACAAAGTGAATGCAGCAAAAATAACTCATCGTGACTTCAACTTATAACACACAAAAACAAGGGGAAGGTAGAGAAAAGGGGGGAGATAGAGAGAGAGAGAGATGGGGGGGGGGTGAGATAGAGAGAATGGGTAAGTTAGAGAGAAAAAAGGGAAGCTAGAGAGAGAGAAGGAAGGGGAGATGGAGGGATTGAGATAGAGAGATGGAGAGACAGAGATGGATTGAAAGAGAGAGATGGAGAGATGAAGAGAGAAATGGAGAGATAAGAGAGAGGGGAAGATACAGAGAGAGGGGAACATTGGGAGAGATGGGGAAGATAGAGAGAGATGGGGAAGAGAGAGAGGGGAAGTTAGAGAAATAGAGGGAAATAGAGAGAGAGAGAAGTGGGTGGGGGGGAGACAGAAAGGAAAAACAGATGGTAATATTTATACGATTTGTGATATTTAAATAGATGGTGAGATACTCACACTCCCTCTCGATATATAATTAGAATCATTCATTATGTCCCGTGCCAATCCAAAGTCACAGATTTTTGCAAGTTTTCCTTCACAGATCAGCACATTCCGTGCTGCTAAATCCCGATGGACACACTGTCAAAACAAAACAAAAATTATTCCTTCATGGGATGTGGACATCGCTGGCTAGGCCAGCATTTATTGTCCAACTTGACTTGCCCCTTGAACTGAGTGTCTTCCTTGACCATTTCAAGGTGCAGTAAGTATGAACCACATTGCTGTGGCTCTGGAGTCACATGTAGGCCAGACCAGGTAAGGACGGCAGATTTCCTTCCCTAAAGGACATTAGTGAACGAGATGGGTTTTTACGACAATCGACAATGGTTTCATGGTCACTTGATTGGGAGTAGCTTTTTAATTCCAGACTTTATTAACTGAATATAAATTCCATCAGCTGCTATGATGGGATTTGAACCCACATACACAGAACATTAACCCGGGTCACTCGATTACTAGTCTAGTAACATTCCTACTACGCCACTGTCTCTCCCTACTGAAAGTGAAAACAATACTTATACCCAAAAAAACCCGATAGAAACGCTGTTAAAACTAAAAAGCAATAATTCATCACAACTCCACAATAGTACACCCAGAACACAGTAACATCATTGGGGTGGCTCAGTTAACATTGTTGCCTCACAGGGACCCAATTCTGGCCTCAGGTCTGTGTGGAGTCTGCATGTTCTCCCCGTGTCTGCGTGGGTTTCCTCTGGGTGCTCCGGTTTCCTCCCAGACTCCAAAGATGTGCAGGTTAGGTAGATTGGCCAGGGTAAATTGTCCCTTAGTGTCAAGGGGAATAGCAGGGTAAATATGTGGGGTTACAGGGATAGGGCCTGGGTGGGGTTGTTAACGGTTCAGGCTTGATGGGTTGAATGACCTCCTGTACTGTAGGGATTATATGATTCTATTCTATGATTATCAGGAGCTGAGGTGGGGCATCCCAGGGATATTATCAGGAGGGTAATCCCCATAAATCCAATTACATCATCAGGAACTGACAGGACATCTGGTGGAGTGTGGAATATTTGAATTGTTTGATCTGATTGGCTGTCAGTATTCACAGCCAGTGACTTCCAGCAACAATCCAACTCATTGGAAGCAATCAAAGTAAGACAGTTTGGGAATGTGGATGAGCAAAGTGTGTGTATCCTCTTCTGTTCCTGCTCCACATTCCCCCTCCCCTGGTTCCATATACAGGCAGCCAACACTTGACTGGCTCAGAATGTGAAAACGACAGCACAGACCCCAACACAGGCAGAGACAGAGCGAGATGGAGACAGACATGGTAGAGATAGGTTGAGAGGTTGACACAGCAACACAGTCAGACAAACACAAAGACACAGTCAGAGACCTGACGGAGACACAGGGACACACAGAGACATGATCAGAAAGACAGAGACATAGGAACACACAGAGACAGAGAGGCAGTGACATAGAGCGAAGCAGTGACACAGAACGAGGCAGAGACAGAATTGAATGGCTTACATTTTTTAATGAGAGGAATTCCATTCCTTCTGCCACTTGGTAACTAATTCCGACCAGATCCATGTAGCTCAGTATTGGAGACTCACTGATCAGTAGCTTATCCTCTGTGACCTCCCGCTCTTCAAAAGAACATGACAGTCTGGGTAAGGCACTCGCAGTCAGGATGGGCTCTGTGACATCTTTCAGAAACACACCAACTGGTGTGACACATTACCAATCAGTTCCAGATGTACCACTTGCTATTTCAGGGGAAGACATGGCAGCCATTTTGTGCAGAGCAAGATCCCAGGGCCACCGCGAGCGGTTAGTCCGTGCTTCAGGTGGCCTTGGTTGTTGAAAACATGTTAGTCTAGGACAAGAGGAGAATCGATGCTTCTCCTTTCATGATACCCAGGGATCTTTAATATAGAAACATAGAAACTAGAAGCAGGAGTAGGCCATTTGGCCCTTTGAGCCTACTCCACCATTCATTTTGATCACGGCTGAACATCAAGTTCAATATTTTGATCCCCCCCTTCCCCCATCCCTTGATCCCTTTAGCCTCAAGAACGATATCTAATTTCTTCTTGAAATTTAACAAAGTTTTGGCCTCAGCTACATTCCGTGAATTCCACCACTTTCTGGGTGAAAAAATTTCTCCTTACCTCAGTTCTAAAAGGTTTACCCCTTATCCTCTAACTATGACCCCTAATTGTGGGCCCCCCCACCATTGGGAACATTCTGAATCTATCCTGTCTAATCCTGTTAGAATTTTGTAAGTTTCTATGAGATCCCCTATCACTGAGTATCCACCTCTCTCAACTTACACCAATTCAAGTAATAATCTCTCTCCCTATTATTGCTACTCAAGTGGATAACCTCACATTTATCCACATTATGCTGCATCTGCCATGCAGATGCCCACACACTCTGCCTGTCCAAATCACATTGAAGCATCTTTGCAGCCTCCTCACAGCTCACCCTCCCACCCAACCTTGTATCATTTGCAAATTGGGAGATATTACATTCAGTTCCCTCTTCCAAATCGTTAATATATAATGTGAACAGTTGGGGTCCTAGCACAGATCCCTGCTGAACTCCACAAGTTACTGACTGCCAATCAGAAAAAGATCCATTCATGTCAACTCTTTGCTTCCTATCTGCTAACCAGCTTTCTATCCATCTCAAGACATGAGCTGCAATCCCAAGTGCTTTAACTTTACATTGGATAATGCCCATTTAAATCCCCAGAGGGGTCCTTGTGTTAACCTCTCAAGAATCGGCGCATTCCAAAGTCAGGGTTATTATCCCACCTGGAATAGGCCGGACTCTCTGGGATTAATGACTAATCCCCAGGAGGTTATGTGAGCTAATCCAGGAGAAAAATCTTGGAAACGTTAAAAATAAATGTGTCTTTGCACTTCTTTAAAAAGTTTTTTTTAGAATTCCATTTCAATAGCGTCTTTCATGGTCACAGGATGCATAGTGTGCTTTACAACCACTGAGGTTACTCTCTGAAGCAGAGTTAAATTAAAGTTAAAAGTTTATTTATTGGTGCCACAAGCAAAGCTTACATTAACACTGCAATGAAGTTACTGTGAAAATCGCCAAGTCGCCTCTTCAGGTACACTGAGGGAGAAATTAGCACGGCCAATGCACCCTAACCACCATGTCTTTCAGACTGTGGGAGGAAACCGGAGCACCCGGAGGAAACCCACGCAGACACGGGGAGAACGTGCAGACTTCACACAGACAGTGACTCAAGCCAGGTATCGAATCTGGGTCCCTGGCGCTGCGAAGCAACAATGCTAACCACTGTGCTACCGTGCCCAAGGTAATGTAGGAAGGACAGTAGCCATTTTTCCAGCAGCTGAAAATGTGATTATTGATTAGAACAATTTTTTTTTAACCGATGTTGCTGGAAGGTTAAATGTTGACCCACGACATTGGCTGTCTTATAGCCTTGGGGTCTTTACAGGTATCAGTTGTAGCTCAGTGAGTAGCTCTCTCAGTTTTGAGTCAGAATGTTTTGGGTTCATTCCGCGTTCCTTGACACCTGAGCACAAGACCCAGGCTGACACTCCCAGTGCAGCGGTTAGCACTGCTACCTCAGAGTGCCAGGGATCTGGGTTCGATCCTGGCTTGGGTCACTGTCTGTGTGGAGTTTGCACGTTCTCCCTGTGTCTGCGTGGGTTTCCTCCGGCTGATCCGATTTCCTCTCACAGTCTGAAAGATGTGCTAGTTGGGTGCATTGGTCATTCTAAATTCTCCCTCAGTGTACCCAAACAGGCGCCGGAGTGTGGCAACTAGGGGATTTTCACAGTAACCTCATTGCGGTGCTAATGTAAACCTACTTGTGACACTTATAAATAAATACATTTTTAAAACAGTGCAGTGCTGAGGGAATGCAACACTGTCAGAAGTGCCCCCTTTCAGATGGTATTTTAAACCAAGGTCCCTTTATCCACTCAGGTGAGTAAAAACGAGCAGAAATGGAACTGGACCGGCCACTGTGCCTATAAGAGCAGGTCTGTGGTAATTGTACCATTTAGGGTCAATCTGCAAAACAAGGGTCACATGACCAGAGACCCAACCAGGGAGCAGGGTGGGGGGATCACCCTGGTAAGTGCAGGCTTCTGCACTCAGAATCCATCTCAGAAGCTGGTTGCAACATGAGGCTGCCAGCCTCGGTATAGCTTTAACCTGTAAGCACACGAGTTATATTTTCCTTAAACCAGTGAATGAGCGTCTTTACAAGGTCAGAGGTTGGGAATCCCATGGTGAGCAACTCAGTTCCCGACCCCCCCCCTCAAATCCTGTCCATCATCTACAAGGCACAAGTCAGGGGTCTAATGGAATCCTCTCCACTTGCCTGCATAAGGACAGCTCCAACAACACTCAAGAAACTCAATACCATCCAGGAGAAAGAAGCCCATTTGATTGGCACCTAATACGTTCTAAACCAGCACCACCGATGCACAGTGTCAGCCGTGTGTACTATCTACAAGTTACACTGCAGGAACTCACCAAGGTTCCTTAGACAGTACCTTCCAAACATATGTGCTCTGCTACCTGGAAGGACAAGGGCAGCAGATACATGGGAACACCACCACCTGAAGGTTCCCCTCCAAGAAACTCACCGCTGACTTGGAAATACGTCATTGTTCTGAGTCAAAATCCTGGAATTCCCTCCCTAATGGCACAGTGGGTGCACCTACACCACATGGACTGCAGGAGCTCAAAAAGGCGGCCAACGATCCTTGAAAATATTAAAAAAGCCAATTGCTGTTTGTGGGAGCTTGCTGTGTGCAAATTGGCTGCTGCGTTTCCCACACCATATAACGTGTGACTGCACTGTGAAATTAGTTAATCAGCTGAAATGCTTTAAAGAACGGCACGGTGGCACAGTGGTTAGCACTGCTGCCTCATGGTGCCAGGGACCTGGGTTCGATTCCTGGTCTGGGCCACTGTCTGTGTGGAGTTTGCACGTTCTCCCAGTGTCTGCGCGGGTTTCCTCCGTGTGCTCCCACAGTCCAAAGTTGCGCTGGTTAGGTGCATTGGCTGTGCTAAATTGCCCCTTACTGTCAGGGGATTAGCAGGGTAAATATGTGGCAAATGGAGCCTGGGTGAAATTGTGGTCAGTGCAGACTCGATGGGCCGAATGGCCGCCTTCTGCACTGGAGGGATTGTATGGATATGAACGTCCTAAGGTCATGAAAGGTGATTATAGAAATATAAATCTTTCATTATGAGCTTAATTCCTGCTGTGAGGCTGGAATCTGCAATCTTCCAAGTTTAACTCATGCTGGATGCATATAATTGATTTTTTTTTACAAGATATTAGAATCTTTTGTGCATTTGGATTTGTGAATCGCAGTGCAACGGGTAACAGACCTGCAGTGTAAAGCAGCTGTCAGTAGATGGCAGTCACGGTTTGCAGTTCAGGAGGAGCAAGATCCCAAGAGCACAAACAATGGAAAAAACAGAGGCAGGGCTGAGAGGGAGAGAGAGCAAAGGAGAGTTACCAGCAGGAGAAGTGTAAACCCTTCAGTTACACTTGTTCGAGACTGAGCACTGGAAAGAGAAAGAATGAGAGAAGGCTAGAACAAAAGAGAGTGATGGGGGTGCGGGGGAGAGGGAGGTAAATGGATAGAGAAAGGGAGAGATAGGAGAGAGAGGGTGAGGAGGGGGCTTGAGAAATGCAGGGGTGTAGGGGTAACAGAGGACGCAGAGAGGGTGAGAGAAAGGGGAAGGCAGTGAGAGAGGGAGTGATAAAGAGAGGGAGAGAGATATGGAGAGGGTGAAGAAAGAAATAGAGAAAGGGGTGTGAGAGAGAGGGGTGAAAGAAAGAGAGAGAGAGAGAGAGAGGAGGTCAGTGACAGAGGGAGTGATAAAGAGAGGGAGAGAGATAGAGGGGCAGGAGTGATAAAGAGAGGGAGAGAGAGGTATGGAGAGGGTGAAGAGAGAAACAGAGAAAGGGTTGTGAGAGAGAGAGGTGCAAGAAAGAGAGGGAGAGAAAGAGAAAGACAAATTTCTTCAGCCAGAGGGTGGTGAATCTGTGGACTTCATTGTCACAGAAGGCTGTGGAGGTTAGGTCATTGAGTATATTTAGTACAGAGATCGATAGGTTCTTGATCGTAAAGGGGATCAAAGCTTATGGGGAAAAGGTGGGCGAATGGAGTTGAGAAACTTATCAGCCATGATTGAATGGCGAAGCCGACTCGATGGGCTGAATGGCCTAATTCTGTTCCTATCCATGACAGTCTTGGTCTAAAAAGGGAGATAGAAATAAGAAAAGGAGAGAGAAGGAAAACTGAAGGGAGATGTTGGGCGGTGGACACAGTGAGGGGGTGTTACCAGTGGGAATGCTGTTTTCCTCGGAGTACGGCCTGTTGTAATCAGGGTGATCGATGTCGGCGTAGTTTGGTTCACGTTTGGCCTCCAGCATTGGCATGTACTCGAGCTGCTCATCCTTCGTCATGTCCATGTACCCCCCATCATTCTCAAAGGACAGGGCCACGTAGCTGTGGGAGAAACCAGACGGATGAGTGAGTGAGTGAGTGAGAGACACAGGGAGAGCGAGAGAAAGCTCATTGGGAATACAGCACGCAGACCCTGCTGCCCAGATAGTGAAACGCTAAATTACACAGCAAAGATGGAGGCCATTCGATCCATCCTGCCTATGGTGACTGTTTGAAAGGACTATCCAGTCAGAGAGTCCCTGCTTGGTCTCATTCCCAGTAAGAAGTCACACAACACCAGGTTGAAGTCCAACAGGTTTATTTGGGAGCCACTAGCTTTCGGGGCTCTGCCCCTTCGTCAGGTGAGTGGGGGGTTTTGATAATAAACAGGGCATATAAAGACACACATTCAGTTTACAGTAGTTTACACAGTGACTGTGTGTCTTTATATGCCCTGTTTGAGATCAAAACCCCCCACTCACCTGATGAAGGGGCAGAGCACCGAAAGCTAGTGGTGTTTGCTACCAGATAAACCTGTTGGACTTTAACCTGGTGTTGTGAGACTCCTTACTGTGTTTACCCCAGTCCAACACCGGCATCTCCACATCGTGACTACTATCTCTCTCCCCCACAGAGCTCCGTACATCTTATTCTTCTCCAGAATGTATCTCAATACCCTTTTGAAAGTTACGATTTAATCCGCTTCCAGTGTCCTTTCAGGCAGAATCTTCCAGATCACAACAACTGGCTGCGTGAAAGGAAATTCTCACCTTCCCTCCTCTGGGTCTTTTGCTGATTGTATTAGAAATTGGTTTCAGGGTCACACCCTTCCCTAGCTTAGCATAAATTGACCTCAGTGCCCTACAGATCAACCAGGAGCTTGGGGTGGGTGGGTGTTAAAATCAGAGAGCTTTCTCCAGCCCTTCATCCAGTGAGCCGCAGCCGAGAATTGTTTGAGTTTGGCAGCACCAGCGGGTTGGACGGATGGGCCTCGGTGGATGGCTCTGGCAATCTTAGAGTGGGATTTTCCAGCCCCTCCACCCCGCAGCGTGCTTTCCAGTGGCGGAGGCAGCTCGCTATTGGCCAGCGGCAGAATTCCGGTACAGCATTTTCAGTTGTTTGCTAGTTGTGCCGCCAGGACAGGAAATCACTGTCGGACGGACTGGAAAATCCCACAATGGGATGGGCTGGAAAATTCAGGCCCTAGGGCCAGATGTCCTGCGGCTCCCATGGCGTGTTTCATGACGGAATGCATGCATACTGACATGCATGCCCAGAGAGGGGCGCGCGTGCATAGGGAGGGGTACACATACACGCACAGACAAGCATGCACAGAGAGATGCACACACACACACGCACACACATGTAGAGATGCACAGACAGAGAAACACACAGACATACACAGACAGACACGCACGCATAGAGAGATGCACACACACACACACAAACGCACAGACAGACAGACACACAGACATACATGCACAGAGAGACACACATACACACACACATACATGCACAGAGAGAACACACACACACACACACACACACACAGACGCACAGACAGACACACAGACATACGTGCATAGACACGCATGCAGAGATGCACACACACATACACACAGGCGCACAGACAGAGAGACAAACAGACATACATGCACAGACACGCATACACAGAGAGACGCACACACACATAGAGATGCACAGACAGAGACACACAGACATATACGGACAGACACGCATGCACAGAATACTGCAGCCTACAAGCAGTGAGGAATGATGTCTGACTTCAATTGCAGGAAGCCAGGAGGATGGGTTGGTCTCGTTGACCCGTGGAGTTTGACACTGTTCTGGCCACATCTGGACCAGGGCCAAAACAAACACCAAGAAAATAAAAATCGAGAATCGGAAACTATTTCCACAATTACACACAGGATAGAAACAACTAGTCATTTGCACAGGGTGTGTTAGGAATTCAAAGACCCTTCATTGTTATACTGAAGGCTGCTCAGTTATTAATCCTTTCAGTCTGATCCTTCCAGCATTGAAGAATGGGGCGGGAACCTCAGCATAAATTTCAATTATTTTGCTGATTCCTTTTGTAAAGTTCCCTCTGGGTCAATGAGACTGCGGGAAATGAGTGAGTGAGTGAGGGAACTTTGTACATTGGAATGACAATACTGGGGACAGGATGCAACCGTACAGGCTACACGATGTTAACCAAATCATACAGTGCAGGAGGAGGCCACTCAGCCCATTCTAACTCTGTTGACCCTCTGAAAGAGATATAGGCCTGAAATTCAAGCTCCCACATCGGTGAGTTTCAGGCTGTGGAGGTGGGGAGGGTGAGATTGAAGGAACGGGATTTGGTCTGGGTTCCCAGCCACCTGACTGCACAGTGATTTTATACTTAAGGCCTGAAATGAGATGCCCGCCCTTACCCCAATTGAAACCCTCCATTTTTTCATTGGTTCCTGGGATGTGGGCATCTCTGGGCAAGGCTTGCCTTCACCGCCCATTCCTAATTGTCCTTCTAGAGATGGTGGCGAGTCATTTTCTTAGAGTCATAGAGGTTTACAGCATGGAAACAGGCCCTTCGGCCCAGCTTGTCCATGCTGCCTTTTTTTTTAAATGACTAAGCTAGTCCCAGTTGCCTGTGTTTGGTCCATATTCCTCGGTAGCCATCTTACTCATGGAACTGTCTAAATGCTTTTTAAAAGACAAAATTGTATCCGCCTCTATTACTACCTTTGGCAGCTTGTTCCAGACACTCACCACCCTCTGCGTGAAAAAATTGCCCCTCTGGACCCTTATGCATCTCTCCCCTCTCACCTTAAATCTATGCCCTCAAGTTTTAGACTCCCTTACCTTTGGGAAAAGATATTGACCATCTAGCTGATCTATGCCTCTCATTATTTTATAGACTTCTATAAGATCACCCCTAAGCCTCCTACATTCCAGAGGAAAAAAATTGCAGGGTATCCAGTCTCTCCTAATAACTCAATTCATCAAGTTCTGGTAGCATCCTAGTAAATCTTTTCTGCACTCTTTCTAGTTTAATAATATCCTTTCTATAATAGGGTGACTAGAGCTATACACAATATTCCAAGTGTGGTCTTATCAATGTCTTGTACAACTTCAACAAAATGTCCCAACTCCTGTATTCAATGTTCTGACCGATGAAACCAAGCATGCCAAATGCCTTCTTCACCATCCTGTCCACCTGTCACTCCACTTTCAGTGAGCTATGAACATGTACTCATGGATCTCTTTGTTCTGTAAATCTCCCCAATGCCCTATCCTTAACCATTAAGTCCTGCCCTGGTTCGATCTACCAAGATACATCTCCTCGCAGTTATCTGAATTAAACTCCATCTGCCACTTGTCAGCCCACTGGCCCAATGGATCAAGATCCAGTTGCGATCCGAGATAACTTTCTTCACTGCCCACTATGCCACCAATCTTGGTGTCATCTGCAAACTTACTAACCGTGCCTCCTATATTCTCATCCAAATTATTCTTGAACTGTTGCAGTCCATGAAAGCAGCTTATCATCATTTTTAAGGGCAATTAGGGATGGGCAACAAACACTGGTTTGGCCAGTGACACCCACACCCCATTGAATAAATGAACAAATATTGTTCCACAGCTCTCCTGCCTTGGGATGTCTTACCATGTTCAAGATGCTATATGAGTGCCAGTTGTTACTGTAAGGATAATGACCTCTCTAACATTACCTCTTCATCCTCTCGTTGTAGGAGTTTGTGATGGCGGTATTTGACTCTCCCTGACCTTTGTCCGCGTAGTGCTGTAGGAAGGTGTGCTTGTTCCTGTACAGGTAATCCACTAGATCACCATGGCGGCAGTATTCGGTGATGATGTAGATCGGACCTGTCCAAAACAAAGTCACAGTCTCTCAGCCAGCATCCCATCCCCATCAACTCATCCCCATCATACTCCGAGAGATCAGTGTCTATCACACGGCCTCCATCGTCTACAACTCTCAGACTATGAAAGGATTCAAGAGAATTCTCCAGTTCTCTCCAACACTGATTGTCTCCATTTCCAGTTCTAAAACTCTGACTCAAATATTGCTACAACAACAATATCTACTCAAACATCAGCAATAGATTAATTAATAGAACATTAAATAACTGAGTACACTTGTGCACAATTCTGGTTTCTGTAATTACAAAAATAAAGGTTTTTTGGCTTCCTGGTGAGCTGTGGCTTCTTTTCAAGCTTAGTGATAATCTGCATTGACAGCCTGGGGCCTTCAGTTTCAGCCCTTGCATCTGCTGGGCCTGGGGCCTCAGATCCAGGGAAGGCCCACAGGCACCCCAGCGCCCAGGTTGGCTTTTGCAGGTTCCTATCCTGGGTAGGCCCACAGGCACTCCCAGAGCCTGGGTTGGCCTGTTTGGGTTCCAGATAGTAAGAAGTCTCACACCACCAGGTTAAAGTCCAACAGGTTTATTTGATAGTAAATGCCACAAGCTTTTGGAACGCTGTTCCTTCATCAAGTGAGTGGAGAGTGGAGCGTGACCGAACTCTCCACTCACCTGATGAAGGAACAGTGTGTTCCGAAAGCTTGTGGCGTTTACTATCAAATAAACCTGTTGGACTTTAACCTGGTGGTGTGAGACTTCTTACTGTGTTTACCCCAGTCCAACGCCGACATCTCCACATCATGGGTTCCAGATCCCAGGAGGGTCCAAGATCCATGCCAGGTCTGGCGACCCAGAATCAGATTAACCTGGGTGCCCTGACCCAGGGAAGGCACAGGGACCTGATGCAGGGTAAGCCCAGGATGCAGCATAGGGCTGGTGGCACTGATCCTGGCTAGGACCCGGGGGCCCTGGTGGCTTTGGGGCCTTCACCATTAGAGCTTGGGCCTTGATCTATATTCAATAAGTATTATTTCTGGCCTTGTACCATCAGTGGGCCTTAGTAGAGGCTTCTCGACTTTCCCCACTTTGAGACATTATGCCTATGGATGATTTTGATATCAAAGATGAGAATAACACAAGAATGAGGCTGATCTTTACCTCCTTTGGTACAGGCTCCCAGGAGATTGACGATATTTAAATGAGGGCCGAGGTGACTCATTATTTTCAGCTCCGACATGAGAGCTTGTTTCTCACTCGTCCTTGCAGTAGCTATAAATCACAGAGAGACAAGGAGTTAGGGATTTGTAGCAGTGGAGGGTCAGGAGACATTCTACGCGATGAGATGAAGATGTTGAAGTATCTAATCAATATGTTTCTGAAAGTTACTACTGAATTTGCTTCCACTGCCCTTTACAATATATTACACAGTAAGAAATCTGACAACGCCAGGTTTAAGTCCAACCAATTTATTTGATAGTAAACTCACAAGCTTTCGGGGTTTGTCCCAGCTTGTGAGTTTACTGTCAAATAAATTGGTTGGACTTTAACCTGGTGTTGTCAGACTTCTTACTGTGTTTACCCCAGTCCAACGCCGACGTCTCCACACCATCTTTACAATGTATAACAGAACCTGTCCACTGGCCCAACTGGTTCGTGCCAGAGCTTATACTTCACACAAGCCTCCTCCCACTGCTCTTCAACTCACCCTATCAGACCTTCTATAGCATGACTCTCAGTAACTTTTACAGATGCACCATAGAAAGCATTCTTTCTGGTTGTATCACAGCTTGGTATGGGCTCCTGCTCTGCCCAAGAAACTACAAAAGGTCGTGAATGTAGCCCAATCCATCACACAAACCAGCCTCCCACCCATTGACTCTGTCTACACTTCCCGCTGCCTCGGCAAAGCAGCCAGCATAATTAAGGGCTCCACGCACCACGGACATTCTCTCTTCCACCTTCTTCTGTCAGGAAAAAGATGTACAAAAGTCTGAGGTCACGTCCCAACCGACTCAAGAACAGCTTCTTTACTGCTGCCATCAGACTTTTGAATGGACCTACCTCGCACTAAGTTGACCTTTCTCTACACCTTAGCTATGACTGTAACACTACATTCTGCACTCTCTCGTTTCCTTCTCCATGAACAGTATGCTTTATCTGTATAGCGCACAAGAAACAATGCTTTTCAATGTATGTTAATACATGTGACAATAATAAATTAAAACAAATCAAAATCGAAGTGAAATGAGGTGTGCTTTGATTGTTCACAGCAATGACTGAGGGCTGTGTGCTCTCTCTGTGTCCAAAGTTTTAATATTTTATTTCATTTTTACCACTTGAAGTAGATGACACTTCCATTGATGTATGAACGATTAAGCATTTTTTATAATTTGTTCTGAAATATTCAGTCTGTATTAAATGTTTCATTCAAGCGTTACGGCTGGTGAACAATTTCAAACTGGCAGCCCACTGAGAAGAAGGAGGACCACTCATTGGCCTAGATTCCCCCAATGGACTTGTATTAAGTTGATCTTTCTCTAACCCTAGCTATGACTGTAACGTTACATTCTGCGCTCTCTCCTTTTCCTCTCTATGAACGCTATGCTTTGTCTGTATAGCACACAAGGGACGATACTTTTGACTGTAAATGCGTGTGACAACAATAAATCAAATGAAAAACATTCATTTCTCCCTATCAAGCTTCCATTTAAGAGCAACTACATAATTTGTTTCAGCTACTCCAGGAGATTTTGGATCATTTTAACTTGCAAAAAAAAAATGCCCTTCTCATAACATGATCTCTGTTTCTTTTGCCGATTATCTTATTTCTGTGTCCTTGGGTTACCAACCCTCCTCCCATTGGAAATAGTTTCTCCTGATCTACTCTATTGAAAATCTATCATGGGTAGGGGCAATTTTATAGCTGCAATCGCTATGAATGTAAATGTGGGCGCAAACTCCCACGAGAGAATTGGGAAACAAATCTCCTGTTTTTGGACCCCTCTCCCCTGCAAATGGCTCGCCAGTAATATCATGAGGTTTACCCCCGAATCTCATTTCAATAAATTATCATATAATTAGGAGCCTTCCTTGTCCCCCCAACATTTACAATTTCTCCGTCGCCGATGTAACATCATGCCAGCGAGGTTTACAACATATTTAAAAACATGAAGTGGAAACCTGCAGGGTCGCAAAAGTAAGTATAGCCCCGGGGGGGGGGAGAGGGGCAACCTGGAAGCCTGGCACTGCTCACTGGGTTTGTATCAAACCTGCTACTGATGGTTCAAAAAGGCACCACTTGCACAGAATAACGAGGAAGAGGGATTAATTGTTGACCACGCTAGCAATGCCCACATCCGTCCCAATACCAAACAAACAGTGACCCTTGACAGAGTGGGAAATTGGAAATGAGAATTCCCCTTCCGATTGGGTCTTCCCATCAACCACATGCCCTCTCCACATGCCGTAGCGTGGACTCACTCTTCAGCATCTTCACGGCGACTTTCATGGTGGTGTTGGAACTCAGTCCATGGGCCATCGCTTCCACCACTCTGCCAAAGGCACCAGAGCCCAGTGTCCGACCTACAGGAGACAACAAACAACCATCAGTCCTGCCCAAACCCCACAGTCCAAACCCCTGAGTCAACAACAGCCTCCCACCTCCCACAAACTCCAATCCATCCCAATCTCTTCTGGGTGACCCTCCGTCAGAGCAGTCATCCAGACTCGAAACATCAGGTCTGTTCTCTCCCCACAGATGCTGTCAGACCTGCCGAGATTTTCCAGCATTTTCTTTTTTTGTTTTGAATTCCAGCATCTGCAGTAATCTGCTTATATCGTCCAAATCTCTGCCACTCCCTGCATCGCTTCTGTTGGGCATTAAATCCCAAAGTTATTTAATACCCATCAGGTACGTAAGTGGCAACAGTCAGGCCTTTGCCAGGATCAAGGACCCTTGAGGGTGGGAGAGGGGGCTTTAAATTTCGCCCTCACATTCTGCTTGTTTCAAAGACCAATATTCACCTCGAGGATGGAGGCTGCTGATATAGACAATCATTCTCTTCAAACTGACCTGGATGTATGTGCACAGGCATGGACTGAATCTGGGTGCAGCCAAGTGCACGGGTGAGCAACATCTGGACATGGCAACAAACCCATAAGGAACATCTGGGCGCTATTGTGCACCAGTTGCAGACACATCTGGGCGAGGACAGACATAGTTTGGGTGACATCTGGATACTGCTCCCTACCTTCCTGCAGCCCTATATCCCTCGGATTTCTCTTTGTTTCTCCAATTCAGTGCATTCGCCAATTTTAATCTCCAAGCTCTGCTCTGGAATTCCTTCCCTAACCTTCAGAGGTATGTAGCAACTAACCAGTCCATCATAGTGGGTCAGCTCTCAAGTAATGATGGGACGAGTACAGGAAAGAGATAGAGAATCTGGTGAACTGGTGCAATGACGATAACCTCTCCCTCAGTGTCAACAAAATAAAGGAGATAGTCATTGATTCCACGGCTCCTGTCTACATCAATGGGGATGAAATATAAATGGTCAAGAACTTCAAGGTTTTAGGTGTCCAGATCACCAACAGCCTAGCCTGGTCCCTCCGTGTGGACGCTATAGTTAAGAAAACCCACCAATGCCTCTACTTTCTCAGGAGACTAAGGAAATTTGAAATGTCCGCTACAACTCTCACCAACTTTTACAAATGCACCATAGAAAACATTCTTTCTGGTTGTATCACATCTTGGTATGGCTCCTCCATTGCCAAGACCGCAAGAAACTACAAAGGCTCATGAACAAAGCCCAGTCCATCACTCAAACACTTCTCCCACCCATTGCCTCAGAAAAGTAGCCAGCATAAACAAGGACCCCACGCACCCCGGACATACTCTGTCACCTTCTTCCATTGAAAAAAAGATATGAAAATCTGAGGTCACGTACTAGCTGACTCAAGAACAGCATCTTCCCTGCTGCTGTCAGATCTTTGAATGGACCTACCTCGTATTAAGTTGATCTTTCTGTACACACTAGCTATGACTGTAACACTACATTCCGCATTCTCTCCTTCCTTCTCTGTGAACGGTATGCTTTGTCTGTAAGCACTTTTCACCGCACACTAATACATGTGACAAGAATAAATCAAATCAAATGCTGCATGCATGTTCTATTTGAACTTTCTTAAAGAATGTGTTCATGAGAAGTGGGCATTGCTGTCTGGGCCAGCATCTATATCCTTGAGGGCAATTTAAGAGTCTGGAGTCACATGTAGGCCAAACCAGATAAGAATGGCAATTTCTATCCTTAAAGATCATTATTGTATGACAATCATTTCCTGGTTATCATTAGACTTCAATTCCAGATTTCATTTGTAATATTAAATTCAAACTTCACCATCTGCTGTGGTGGGATTTGAACCTAGATCCCCCCAAGACATTACCCTGGGTCTCTGGATTACTAATGCAGTGACAATGCCACTACACCAACATCTCTTGTGGCTCTCCTCCCATCTTTTCTCATCTACATCTACCATCATTGCCATCTGTTCCTTTCTCCTTCATGTTTGTCTCGTTTCCCCTTATCTGCGTCTACCACAACTATTTTCAAGGAAGTTCCTCTGGTTTTAAAAAGAAATTCATTCCTGTGAATTTATTTCTCTTACCCAACCCTATTTTTTTTTGTTTATATCCAATTCAATCCAATCATAGTCCAACTCAAAGTCTCAGCAAGTGAGACGTTCCCAATCCAAGTTGACAAGGCAGGGATCCCACTTCCTGTCTTACACTTGATCTACATGGTCCAAGCTGATTGGAACAGGCATTGCACTTCCTCCAAGGCATGATCTCATTTGCATCTTAGCCAAAAGGCCGAGATGCTGCTTTTGAAAAATTACTTCAAGTGAAACCTCAGTGTAACCTCATGATTTTGAACAAGTGCAGGGTGCCAAAACTACCCTTGAGCTTAGCCAAAAGACTGAGAAGCAATTCCCTAATTGCTACAACTGAATGGTTTGCTAAACCAGTTCAGAGGGGAGTTAACATCAACCAACTTGCTGTGGATCACATGTAGGTCAGACTGATGAGGATTACAAATTTCTCTTCTTCAAGGGCATCAGCCAAACCAGACAGGCTTTTAAGACAATTAATGGTAGTTTCATGTTCCGGAGACTCATTTTCAATGACAGGTTTAGTATTAATTGACTTCAAATTCCACAGCTGCCATGGTAGGATTTGAACCCATGTCCCCACAGCAATATCCTTGGTGTTTGGACTACCATCCCAGATTCCCAATTGGATTTCTTGCTGATTATGCATGGTGGCACTGCTGCCTCGCAGCGCCAGGGACCTGGGTTCAATTTCGGACTTGGGTCACTGTCTGTGTGGAGCTTGTATGTTATCACAGTGTCTGCGTGGGTTTCCCCTGGATGCTCCGGTTTCTTCCCACAGTCCAGCGATGTGCAGCTTAGGTAGATTGGCCATGGTAAATGTGTGGGTTTATGGGGACAGGGCACTGGGGGGTGGGTCTGGTTAGATGCTCTTTTGGAGAAATGGTGTAGACCTGATGGGCTTCCTTCCACACTTTAGAGATTCTACGATGGCCTCTAGTTATGCTCTTCCCACAAGAGGAAGCATTCTCTCTGCATCCACTCTCTCAGAATGTCTTCACCTCTCTTTCCCTCCCTCCAGACCAAGTCTGCTTAATATCAATGTCCTTGTGCCATGGGACAAATTGCTATCTCAAAGGCAATGCAAATTATCATTTCTTTTTTGGATGGATCACATACCCAGAGACAGCTGGCTTCTGGGGAATTCCCAGCTTGAATCGTAGGGAAGCTGCATTGGGTCAACGTAAATGTATTCATGTCCGTCCGAGCTGATGGACTCAATGACCTTCCAACGGATTTCATAGCGAGGCTTCTGCATAAAACAGATAAATATACAGAGGATAAAGGGGCTAAGTAAACCCAGGGATAGAGACCATTCAGTTCCTGGAGCCTACTCCAACATTCAATTAGACCGTGGCTGATCTATAACTTAACTCCATTTTCCCTCTTTTGCAGTGTAGCCTTACCTTTGTACCCTTACTAAACAAAAGTACATCAACCACCGTTTTGAAAATTTCAACCCCCAGCATCAACAGCTTTTTGGTGGTTGGGAGGAGTTTCAAATTTCCATCATCAGAGTGCTTCCCCTGAATGGCCTAACTGAAAGGTTTGTTTGCCCCGTCAAAGGACATGCTGTAGAATTTTCCCATTCCGCCTGCCACGGGAATCATAGCAGGCAGATGTGGATCATGAAAAGGTCCATTGACCTCGGGCGGGATTTTCCAGACTTGGGATGAGCCCATCCAGTCAATGTGGGTTATGGGAATGGGCCAGGGTGGGATTGTTGTCGGTATATAGATCAGGGGCAGGAGTGGGCCATTCAGCCCCTCGAGCTACCTCTGCTATTCAAGATCATGGCAGAATTGATTGTGGCCTTAAGTCCACATTCTACCTATTCTCGATAGTACCATTAGGAGGCACTGTGCTGGCATTGTTAGCAATCATACCAGTGGGGGACTCAAAAATACCAGTGGGTGGCACTGTATTGGCATAGTGGTATACGAGTAGGAATAAATGGGTCATTTTTTGATTTGATAAATTGTTGCCAATGGAGTGCCACTGAGATCAGTGCTGGATCTTCAACTATTTCAATCTGTATCGACAACTTGGATGGTCCCTAAATTTGCTAATGACATAATGATAGGTACAGTAATCATGAGCTTTTGGAGCACTGCTCCTTCATCAGGTGAGTGGAGGGTGGATGAAGGAGCAGTGCTCCAAAAGCTCGTGATTTTCAAGTGAACTTGTTGGACTTTAACCTGGTGTTGTGGGACTTCTTACTACACCCATCCCAGTCCAACACTGGCATCTCCACACAATGATAGGTTGGGGAGTAAGTTGTGAAGAGGACATAAGGAGTCTCAAAGGGACACAAATAGGCTAACTGAATGGAAACCAAATTGGTAGATGGAGTGCAGTGTGGTAAAGTGTGAACTTGTCCAGTTTGGCAGGAAGAGCAGAAAAATTAAATGGAGAGAGATCCCAGAACTCTACATTACAGAGGGGGAATGGAATATAAAAGTAGGGAGGTTATACTTTAGTTGTACAGAGTATTGGTGAGACAATATCTGAAACACTGTGTACAGTACTGATCTCCTATTCAATAAAGGATATAATTACATTAGAAGCAGTTTAGAGAAGGTTCTGGATTATCTAATGAGGAAAAGTTGGACAGGTTGGGCCTGTATCCAATGGAGTTTAGAAGATTGAGAGGTGAACTTATTGAAACATACAAGATCCAGAGGCACCTTGGCAGCATGGCTGCTGAAAGTATGTTTCCCCTTGTGGGAGAGACTGGAATGAAGGGTCATGGTTTAAAAATAAGGGGTCTCCCATTTAAGAGGGAGATGGGGAGAAATATTTTCTCTCAGGGAATCATTAGACTGTGGAATTGTCCACAGGGAGCAATGGAGGCTGGTTCATTCCATATGTTTAAGGTCTTTGTAAATTGGAGTATCGAGTATAAAAGTTGGAGTGTTATGGTAAGGTTATAAAAGGCATTGGTGAGGCCAAATTTAGAGTATTGTGTACAGTTTTGGTCACCTAGTTACAGGAAGGATGTAAATAAGGTTGAAAGAGTGCAGAGAAGGTTCACAAGGATGTTGCTGGGACTTGAGAAGCTGAGTTACAGAGAGAGATTGAATAGGTTAGGATTTTATTCCCTGGAGCGTAGAAGAATGAGGGAAGATTTGATAGAGGTGTATAAGATTTTGATGGGTATAGATAGAGTGAATGCAAGCAGACTTTTTCCACTGAGGTTAGAGGGGAGAAAAAACCAGAGGGCATGGGTTAAGGGTGAAAGGAAAAAAGTTTAAAGGAAATATTAGGGAGGGATTCTTCACGCAGAGAGTGGTGGGAGTGTGGAATGAGCTGCCGGATAAAGTGGTAAATGCGGGGTCACTTTTAACATTTAAGAAAAACTTGGATGGGTTCATGGATGAGAGGGGTGTGGGGGGATATGGTCCAAGTGCAGGTCAGTGGGACTAGGCAAAAAATGGTTCAGCACAGACAAGAAGGGCCAAAAGGTCTGTTTCTGAGCTGTAACTTTCTATGGTTCTATGGTTCTATGGTTCTATGGTCGAGTTAGATAGATTCTTGACTAAGAAGTCAAGGAATCACAGGGTGTAAGGGTAGACAGGGAAGTAGGAGCCATAATAAAATCAGCCATGATCTTATCAATGACAGAACAGGCTTGAAAGACTACATGGCCTACTCCTTTCCCTAATGTACATGTTCATTTGTATGGGAGGTGCTGTACTAGCGCAGTGAGCAATAATCCAATGGGAGGCGCTGTACTGGCACAGTGAGCAATAGTGGGAGTGGAGGGGGTGAAAAGGAGGTGTCATGGTGGGTTGGGTCATGTGGTGTTCTGATCCTGTGAGTGATAATATCACACATTACTATGATATGCTTCAGGGAAATGGCCACTAGACCCTTTAAAGCTCTTGTGGACTATGTCTGGTTGGCAGGAGGAGCATTGAAGATTAGTGACAAATAAATTGGAGAGCGGGAGATGGAGAGAGAAAGATACAAAGACAGAGAGAAACAGAGAGAAACAAAGACAGAGAGATACAAAGACAGAGAGAAAAAAGAGACGGAAAAGCAGTGCTGGGGTGTGAGAAAGAGTGATGGAAGGTGGAAAGAAGAACTGAAGGTCAGAGGTCACAGTGTGCTGAGGATTATGATAACTCTGCCATCATCAGGTCTCAGTAAGATTGATCCCTGGTATTAGTCTCTTACCTTCCGCCAAACTACAACCAGGACCACTAACGAGATGATTATGATCACCAACAAAACCAGGATGGTAGCTACGGTTACCAGCTGTGAGCGCATACCTGAAGGAGGAGAAAAATGGGAAAAGGTGAACGGTTACAGGCTGAAGAAATGCATTTAAATATTATAATAAACCAACAAAGGCTCTGAACAGTGTGCAGCAGTGCGAGAATGACTGGCTTTGTATCAGACCAAGACAACTTGCATTTCCATAGCACCATTCC
The DNA here is from genome assembly GCF_965287045.1 of Carcharhinus amblyrhynchos. Classification (NCBI taxonomy): domain Eukaryota; kingdom Metazoa; phylum Chordata; class Chondrichthyes; order Carcharhiniformes; family Carcharhinidae; genus Carcharhinus; species Carcharhinus amblyrhynchos. The sequence goes on along the minus strand of NC_137336.1, from coordinate 9,980,429 downwards.
CAAACGTTGGCCATCCTGAAATGATTTATAGCCAATGAAGTACTTTTTTGTCATTGTAATGTCAGAAATATGGCACACAGCAAGATCCCACAAATAGCAATGTGATATCTGTGTGACGTTGATGAGCGATAAATATTGGCCCTAGGACACTAGAGAGAACTTCTCTATTCTTTTTCAACTAGTGTCTTTGGGATCTCTTACATTCACCTAAGACGGTAAGGCAGGGCCTTAGTTTAATTCCTTGAAGAAGCACAGTGGTTAGCACCGCTGCCTCACAGCGCTAGGGAGCCAGATTCGATTCCCAGCTTGGGTCACTGTCTGTGCGGAGTCCGCACGTTCTCCCCGTGTCTGCGTGGGTTTCCTCCCGGTGCTCCGGTTTCCTCCCACAGTTTAAAAGACATGCTGGTTAGGGTGCATTAGCCATGCTAAATTCTCCCTCAGCGCACCCGAACAGGAGCCAGAGTCTGGCAACTGGGAAATTTCCACAGTACCTTCATTGCAGTGTTAATGTTAGCCTACTCGTGACACTAATCAATAAACTTCAGTTCATTGGAAAGAAAGTGCAGCAGTCCCCTCTGTATGGCACTGGGGCACAGACACTCAAATTTCTAGAGCAACACTTGAACCCACAACCACCTGGTTTAGAGGCATGAGTGATAACTATTGTAAGGTTCACTAAAGGTCCTGAAGGATTGTACAGTTGGACGTAAACCATTTATTGGTAACTATAAACATCTCCAAGGTACAGACATGCATGGGTGCTGTCTCCATGCTGACCGCTCCCAAAATCTACCCCACACAGTGTACCATTATGTGACTCTACATTATACCTTGGCAGTACTGTTGCTCAGTCCCATGTTAACTCCTGCTCTGCCTGAACACCCTAATTGTTGAACCGCTGTAAGGGTACACACTCCAGATTATTTTCTGTCTGCTTTTCTGCTGATTCACATCACCTATTGCAGTTCTGTATCAAACAGGGCACGGGCACTGATCTAACCCAATACAGCCACACACAGAAAAAATAATTGGGAACCTTAAAGTGGAAAGATCGCTTGGATGAGAGAGTCCACAGCTAGTCCAAATAATGAAGATCGATTGTGCATCATAACATTATTTATGCACAGTGTCACTGCACTGGGATCACACCAATTGGGAATGGAAGTTGTAAAGATATCCTTATGTTAAGCCAAAGGCCATAGTCCCAGGCAATGTCTTGAGTGAATGCTCATTCTCAGGAACGTTACCATCCAGACTTTCTGGATATGGGTCCATGCCTGAGATTCCCAAGCCCCTACCCCATGATGTCAATTGGGCTGATGGCATCAGTTGGCATATGGAGGCCAGACACTTTCACATGGGAAAGATTAAAACAAAAACTGAACACTCCATGGTTCCAATGAATCACCCTGCAACCTGTTCTCAAATGTCAACCCTTATAGCTCGGGAATAAGTGTGCTGCACCCTCTCTGAGGATAGCACATCCTCCCTGAACTACGATGCCCAGGACGGAATGCAGTTATTCTGCGTGTTTCATAATATAACTTTAAGACCTTGATGTTCCAGCTTCCTAGTGAAGGGATCTGAACCACCACCTTTCTTTTTTTCATTCATTCGTGGGACATGGGCGTCGCTGACTGCCCAGCATTTATTGTCCATCACTAGTTGCCCGAGTTGAGAGTCAACCACATTTTTGTGACTCCGGAGTCACATGTAGGCCAGGCTGGGTAAGGATGGCAGATTTCCTTCCCTAAAGGACATGGATTCAGCCATCTCCCTGCACTGTTCCTGTCTCTCTCCTCCCCAGTCGGAGCTATCTCCCTTCTCCCTGCCTGGACCATGATACTCACCGTGAGAAATGAGCTTGATCTCCCGGTTGACGGTTCCAAAGCCGTTGGTGGCAGAGCAGCGTACCGCGGCAGCTTCCCTGGCACTCTCCTGGGTGAGGACACTCTCGACGTGGAAGACTCGATTTTCCGGCAGCTCAGAGATCCGTTTCTCCACTCGGATACTGCTCGAGTTGATTTTCAGCGGAGTCCATTTCCCCAACCTGTTGTTGCACCTGGAATAAGTCAATCAGATTCCATGAGAAAGTGACAACTGAAGATGGGGAGTTAAGTTTTAAGTTTATTTATTATATATTTATTTCATTTATTTATTAGTCACAATTAAGATTTACATTAACACTGCAATGAAATAACTGTGAAATTCCCCTAGAAGCCACACTCCGGCGCCTGTTTGGGTCAATGCATCTAATCAGCAGCTCTTTCAGAGCGTGGGAGGAAACCGAAGCACCCGGAGGAAACCCACGCAGGCACGGGGAGAATGTGCAAATTCCACATAGACAGTGACTCAAGCCAGGAATCGACCGCAGGTCCCTGGTACTCTGAGGAAGCAGTGCTAACCACTGTGCCACCGTACTGCCCCAGAGTCACAAGTAAGGCTTACGTTAACACTTCAATGAAGTTACTGTGAATATCCCCTAGTGGCCATGCTCCAGCGCCTGTTCGGGTACACTGAAGGAGAATTTAGCACAGCCGATGCATCCAACCAGCACGTTCTTTAGACTGTGGGAGGAAACCAGAACACCTGGAGGAAACCTATACAGACATGGGGAGAATGTGCAGACTCCACGCAAACAGGGACCTAAGCCGGGCATCTGTTTTAAGAACATAAGAACATAAGAAATAGGAGCAGGAGTAGGCCATCTAGCCCTTCGAGCCTGCCCCGCCATTCAATAAGATCATGGCTGATCTGTCGTGGCTCAGTTCCACTTTCCCGCCCTCTCCCCATAACCCTTAATCCCCTCTCTTATCAAAAACCCATCAACCCGCTTCTTAAAAATATTTAGCGAGGTAGCCTCCACCACTTCAACGGGCAGAGAATTCCAGAGATTCACCACCCTTTGAGTGAAGAAGTTCCTCCTCAACTCCGTTCTAAACCGGCCCCCCTTTATCTTGAGGCTGTGCCCCCTAGTCCTACTGTCTTTTTTGAGCGGGAAGAGTCTCTCCACCTCTATCCTATCCATCCCATTCATCATCTTATACGTCTCAATGAGATCTCCCCTCATTCTTCTAAACTCTAACGAGTACAAGCCTAGTTTACTCAGCCTCTCCTCATAGCTCAACCCCCTCAACTCCGGTATCAGCCTAGTAAACCTCCTCTGCACTCCCTCCAAGGCCAAAATATCCTTGCGCATTTCTGCGGGCATCTCCGCGATTGAGGGGGCAGAACCGAAGCAGGTTCTTGAGTGTCAAGGTTCTTGAGTGTTGTTGGAGCTGCACAGTCCTGAATTTTGCCTTGTAGATGGTGGATGGCTTTGGGGAGTCAGGAGGTGAGTTATTCGCCACGGTATTCCTGCTCTTGCAGCCACTATGTTTATGTGGTGAGTCCAGTTGAGTTCCTGGTCAATGGTAATCCCAAGGATGTTGACAATGGGGGATTCAGTGATGGTTACACCATTGAATGGCAAGGGGTGGTGGTTAGAGTGTCTCTTATTGTTGATGCTTATTGCCTGGCATTTGTGTGGAGCAAATGTTACTTGCCACTTGTCAGCCCAAGCCTGGATATTGTCCAGATCTTGTTGCATTTGAACATGGACTGCTTCAGTATCTGAGCAATCGCAAATGGTACTGAACATTGTGCGATCATTAATGAACATCCCCACCTCATAATGGAGGGAAGGTCATTGAATGAAGCAGCTGAAGATAGTTGGACCTGGGACACTACCCTGAGGGCCTCCTGCAGTGACGCCCTGAAGCTGAGATGACTGACCCTCCACAAGCACAACCATCCTCCTATGTATCAGGTATAACTCCAACCAGCAGAGTGTTTGCCCCCTGATACTCAACAATTCCATTTTCACCAAAGCTCCTTGATGCCACACTTGGTCAAATGTAGCTTGATGTTAAGAGCCGTCCCTCTCATCTCACCTCCACAATTCAGTTCTTTTGTCTTATGTTTGAACCAAGGCTGTAATGAAGTCAGGAGCTGAGTGACCCAGGTGAAACCCAACCTGGGCATCACTGAGCAGGTTATTGCTGAGCAGGTGCTGCTTGATAACCCTGTCGGTGACCCTCCCTTCTATCATTTTACTGATGATCGAGAGTAGACTGATGGAGCAGTAATTAGCCGGGTTGGATTTGTCCTGCTTTTTCTGTACAGGACATACCTGGGCAATTTCCCACATTGTTGGGTTGATGCCAGTGCTGTAACTGTACTGGAAGAGCTTGTCTAGAGAAGCAGCAAGTTCTGGAGCACAAGTCTTTCCAACCATGTCTTGATATCACGTGGAGTGAATCTAATTAGCTGGGGACTGGCATCTGAGATGGTGGGGACCACTGGAGGGGGCCAAGATGGATCATCCACTCTGCACTTCTGGTTGAAGATTGCTGTGAATATTTCAGCCTTATCCTTTACACTGATGTGCTGGGCCCCTCCATCATCTGGGATGAGGATATCTGTGGAGCCTCTTATTCCATTGAGTTGTTTAATTGTCCACCACCATTCATGACTGGATGTGGCAGAACTGCAGAGCTAAGATCTGATTCACTGGTTGTCGTTTAGCTCTGTCTATCACGTGCTGTTTATGCTGTTTGGCACTCAAGTAGTCCTGTTGGTACCTTCACCAGGTTGACACCTCATTTTTAGGTGTGCCTGGTGTTGCTCCTGACATGCCCACCTGCACTCTGAACCGGGGTTGATCACCTGGCTTGATGGTAATGGTTGAGTGGGGGATATGCTGGGCCATGAGGTTACAGATTGTGCTGGAGTACAGTTCCGCCGCTGTTGATGGCCCACAGCGCCTCATGGATGCCCAGTCTTGAGTTGCTAGATCGGTTCGAAGTCTGTCCCATTTAGCACGGTGATGGTGCCACACAGCGCGATAGAGATTATTCTCAATGTGAAGGTGGGACTGTGCACTGGTCACTCTTACCGATACTGTCATGGATAGATGCATCTGCAGCTGGCAGATTGATAAGGATGCGGTCAAGTATGGTTTTTTCTCTTGTTTGTTCCTTCACCACATCCTACACACCCTGTCGAGCAGTCATATTCTTTAGGACCATCTTTCAATGTCCGACAACCCACAAGGGCACGGGTACAGCGGGTCCTTAAATTCATTGACCGGATGAATGGACATCACCAGCAAGATCAACAATAGATCTTATAGACGGGGTAGATAGGGCAAAACTATTCCCCTCAGTAATGGAGTTAACAACCAGGGGTACAGACTTAAGGTAAGGACCAGGAGATTTTGAGGGGATTTGAGGCTGGTGGGAACCTGGAACTCACTGCCTGAAAGTGCACAGTGGCACAGTGTGGCACCATGGTTAGCACAGTGGTTAGCACTGCTGCCTCACAGCTCCAGGGATCCGGGTTCAATTTCGGCCTTGGGTGACTGTCTGTGTGGAGTCTGCACATTCTCCCCACATCTGCATGGGTTTCCTTCGGGTGCTCCGGTTTCCTCTCACATTCCAAAGATTTGTAGGTTAGACTGATTGGTCATGTTAAATTGCCCCTTAGTGTCTAAAAATATGTCGGTCAGTAGAATTATATGGGTAAATATATGGGGTTATAGGGATAGGGTTGAGGGGTGGGCCTGGGTAAAATGCTCTGTTGGAGAGTCTGTGCAGACTCGATGGGCAGAATGGCCTCCTTTTGTACTGTAAAAACAAAGAAAGATTGATAGAGGCAGGAATCTTCACAACATCTAAGAAGCATATATATGAGCACTTGAAACACCACAGTCTACGTACCAAGTGCTGGAAAATGGGAGTAGGATAAATAAGTGTTTGATGGCGGGCACAGGCATGATGGGCCAAATGGCCTCTTTCTGTGCTGTAAAACTCTATGGCTCTATGAATTATTGCCCATTCATAGCTGCTACCCAAAATGGTGATGATGAGCCTCCCACTTGTTTATGGGGCAAAAGTGCTACTAAGGGAGGGAGTTTCAGAATTTTGACCCAATGATCTAAAACAACTGTTGATGTACATCCCAGTCAGGACAGTGTGTTACTTAGAGGGGAACTCGGGTATTCCCATTGCATCGTTTGCACTTGTCTTTCTAGGCAGATACATGAAGAACAGATATCATAGGCATTTCAGAACTGGATTACCTTTTGAGGTCATAGCATGTATACCAGGTAACTTCAGGCAATGGCGATCCTTCAGTAACACAGGTCACAGTCTGCATACCACTGGGTTGAAGAAAGTCATGGAGGTCCAGGATTCTAGCTGGCACTATATGTTAAAGAAGAGACAATAGGGATAATGTACCGTGGCTATCAAAACCCATTCATTCTCTTCAACTCTCACAATCTGTTCCTCTGGGCTCTTTTATATTCAGCGTAAACTCAGAAACAGAAGTCTTGCTTTAAGCCCCAAAGAGCAGACAAGAGTAGGAGTAATGATCAGTTAAGTCAACAGACAAAGTCTTGTTTTTTTAATAAAGCCTTTGATTGTAGAATTGATTGGAAGACTAAGAGAAGGGAGGAGCTTGGAGGACAGGATGAAGGAAGGGAAGAGTTCAGGCTTGAAGAGGAGACTGAGGAAGGAGCGAAATTCCAAAGTTTGGAGGTCCGAGGGACGAGTTAGTTAAAAATTGTAAACAGAATCATCGAATGGTTAGAGTACAGAAGGAGGCCATTCGGCCTGTCAAATCCATGCTAGTTCTCTGCAAGAGAATTTTAGCTAGTTCCACTCCCTGGGCGGGATTTTCCACCCCACCCCCCATGGCATGTTTCGTAGTGGCGGAGGTGGCCCGCCATTGGGTGGCAGTAAGAGCTTTCAGTCCCACAATGTCCCAGCAGCTCATCAAGTCTGCGCCAACCACCGAAAGAGCATTTTACCCTGGTCCTTCCCCACCCCCACCCCATCCCTGTTCATTTAGCATAACCAACCCACACATCTTTGGACTGAGGGAGGCAACTGGAGCACCCGGAGGAATCTCACGCAGACACGGGGAGAATGTGCAAACTCCAGACAGACAGTCGCCCAAGGCCGGAATTGAACCCGAGTCCCTGGTGCTGTGAGGCAGCAGTGCTAACCACTGTGCCACTTTGGCCAGGATATAAAGGAAAAAGTCCCCGTTTTCTTCTTCACAATAATACCATGGGATCTTTAATATCTACCTGGGAGAGGCACTATACCCCGAAAGTGAGGGATTCTGCCCAGCAAGGAAGCTCAGTGAAATTCTCACCATTTACTCTTAAAGTGAAGGTCAACTCCTTTTTACTGTCAGCATTCCAAACATGAATACTGTAATTCCCAAAGTCTTCCTCTTTCACACGGATGAGATTGAGTATGCACTGATACCTGGAGATAGAGGGGAAAGGGGAGAGAATGATACAGGTCAGTGTGTGGAGACACATTGGAGAATACGAGGATATTGTAATTCAGGTGAAAGGCAGTATTTGGTGTTTGATATTGTCATGTTCTATTCCTCAGAAACATCTTCACACAATGGAGATATTCCCAGATGGGAAACCCCCTGTCACTCTGCATTTACCCCTTCCCCCCTCACTGTCACTCTCCATTCACCCCCCTCCCTATCACTCTCCATTCACCCCCCTCCCTATCACTCTCCATTCACCACCCCCCCACTGTCACTCTACATTCACCCTCCCACTGTCACTCTCCATTCACCCCCCTCCCTATCACTCTCCATTCACCCACCCCCCACTGTCACTCTACATTCACCCTCCCACTGTCACTCTCCATTCACCCCCCTCCCTATCACTCTCCATTCACCCACCCCTCCACTGTCACTCTCCATTCACCCCCCACCCCACTGTCACTCTCCATTCACCCCCCCCACTGTCACTCTCCATTCACCCCCCACCCCACTGTCACTCTCCATTCACCCCCCCTACTGTCACTCTACATTCACCCTCCCACTGTCACTCTGCATTCACCCTCCCACTGTCACTCTCCATTCACCCCCCCCACTGTCACTCTCCATTCACCCCCCCCCCACTGTCACTCTCCATTCACCCCCCACTGTCACTCTACACTCACCCCCCACTGTCACTCTACATTCACCCCCCACTGTCACTCTACATTCACCCCCCCACTGTCACTCTGCATTCACCCTCCCACTGTCACTCTACATTCACCCCCCCCTACTGTCACTCTACATTCACCCCCCCCCTACCGTCACTCTACATTCACCCTCCCACTGTCACTCTACATTCACCCCCCCTACTGTCACCCTGCATTCACCACCCCCCCCCCACTGTCACTCTCCATTCACCCCCCACTGTCACTCTACATTCACCCCCCACTGTCACTCTACATTCACCCCCCACCACTGTCACTCTCCATTCACCCCCCACTGTCACTCTACATTCACCCCCCACTGTCACTCTACATTCACCCCCCCTACTGTCACGCTACATTCACCCCCCCCACTGTCACTCTGCATTCACCCTCCCACTGTCACTCTACATTCACCCCCCCCCTACTGTCACTCTACATTCACCCCCCACTGTCACTCTACATTCACCCCCCCTACTGTCACCCTGCATTCACCCCCCCACCACTGTCACTCTCCATTCAGCAACCCCCCCCACACTCAGTCTCCATTCAGCAGCCCCCCCTGCACCCCCCCCCCCATCACTCACCATTCCCACCTCACCTGTTGTCACCCTCTGTTGATTTCAGTGGGGGTGTGAATGGGGTGGGTGTGTAACCATCAGTGGATTGAATTCTGTTTGCTGACAGCTCCCTCCCACCAATGAATTACTTGTCACTTTACCCACCTCTGTTGAACTCGGTTTTAAAAAGCTCCAATTGGGCCCTACCCCCTCAGCCTTTGGGTGGAGAGAACTCTCATTTTGTGGAATCTTACAACTCAGTAGGAGGCCATTCGGCCCAAAATACCCATGGCTGCTCATTGAAAGAGATTTTCCCTCCTTCACTCTTTCCCATTGGCCTGCAATCCTTTCCCCCTAATGTGTTGATCGAGTTTCCTCTTGTGTGTATTTACGGTGGGCTATTCATCTTAAATTACTCTCGACGGAGCCGATTCCACATTCTCCTCACTCTCTGGGTAATAATATTTGCTCCTGAATTCACCATTGATTTCACCAATGATTATCTCACAGACACTAACCTGTTTTCTCCCAGGGTTTTGTTGCTAAACGTCACTTGATTGGATCTTTCGTTAAATGGCACATTGTTCTTCAGCCATTGGACAGTCGGGGTTGGGTATGCCGTTATGTTAACCACAAACATTTTCACCTCTGACAGTTCCGCGTACTCCGTGTCTCTCAGATTTGTTTCGAGCTGAACAAGACCATTCGCTGTAAAGGCATCACAGAGCGTTACATCAGGGAAAGAGGCCACTCAGCCCATTGTGTCTGTTCCATTGCTTTAAAAGAGCAATCCAATTATCCCACAACACTCCACCCGCCCCGTCCTTTAACACCCTGTAGCCCTGCAAAATGTATCTGCTCAAGTACTTATCCAGTTCTCTTCGAAAGTCTTCTTCCAGGTAGCCTCTTCCAGGTTACAATTTGTTGAGATTAAAATAAAAATTCCCATCTGGCTCTCTTGTCAACTATTTTAAGTTTGTGTTTCCTGCTTACCAATCCTCCTCTCTGAAAACAGTTTCCCCTAATCTGCTCTATCTGAGCAATTTTGAACATCTCGATTAAATCTCGTCCGAACCTTTTCTGCTTTGAGGACAACACTGAACTTCTCCAATCTCTCCACATAACTGCCGCTTTAGGGTATCATTGATCTGGTTTTGTATGGGGGGAGGGTGGCTGGAGGGTCACGGGGGTGGCCTGAGGGGTTTGGGGTGGGGGGGCGCATTCATAGTTCACTGGCGTCCAATATAAAGAGGCACCAGTCAGGAACATGCAAAGGATGTCACTCTAAGAAGAAAGAAAGATCACTTGACACCGCAACCCTATCCAATCTCGAATGATCTAAACTATCTTCTCATTCTATTCATAAATTCCTACAGATTAAATCTGCATGGTCTCTTGGCCCATTTACTGTGGTGGTGGTGCTTGGAGGTCATACATCTCAGCTCCAGGACATCACTGTAGGAGTTCCTCAGGGAGCTGTCCAAAGCCCAACCATCTTCAACTGCTTCATCAATGACCTTCCCTCCATCATTAGGTCAGAAGTGGGATTTTTCACTGATGACTGCATAATATTTGGTATTATTTTCAAAACATCAGGTACTGAAGTAGTCCCTGTCCAAATGCAGAAAGTTATGGACAATATTCAGGCTTGGGCTAACAAGTAGAGAGATACATTCGTACCACACAAGTGCCAGGCAATAACCATCCCCAACAAGAAAGGCTCCAACTATTGATCGTTGACATTCAACAGTATTACCATTGCTGAATCTCCACTATCAACATCCTGGGGAGTTACCATTGACCAGAAACTGAACTGAACCAGCCGTATAAATGCTGAGGCTATAAAAGCAGATCAGAGGATGGGAGTTCTGTGGCAAGTAACTCACTTCTGACTCCACAAAGCCTGTCGACCATTTACGAGACTCAAGTCAAAAGTGTGATGGAGTACTCCCCATTTGCCTGCATGAGTGCAACTCCAACAACACTCAGAAAACTTGACACCATCCAGGACAAAGCAGCCCTTTTGATTGGTACTGCATCTACCATTCTCAACATTCATTCCCTCCACTATTGACACACAATGGCGGCTGTGCGTATTATCTACAAGATTCCCTAGGCAGCACTTTCCAAATCCATGACCTCCACCACCTAGAAGGACAAGGGCAGCAGATACCTGGGAACACTACCAACTGCAAGTTCCCCTCCCAGCCGTATACCACTTGGAAATATATCACCGTTCCTTCACTGTCACTGGGTCAAAATCCTGGAACTCCTTCCCGAACAGCACCGTAGGTATGTACCTAATCACATGGACTGCAACTGTCAAGAAGATGGCCAACTATCATCTTCTTGATGGCAATTAAGGGCAACAAATGTTGACCTAGCCGGAAACGCCCATATCTCATGAATGAATAAAAAACACAATTACCTCCTGGTGGAAGCCCCAGATCACAGTGTGATAAATAGGAAGGCTCAGGTCCCCATAAAATTACTTGTATCAACTGAAGTATACACTGGGGAGGGCATTGATTAGATAGTTACTTGAGCACATATAAAGAGATACTGACTGGCCCATGTTGTGAGCTGGGATAGAAAGTATATTCCTGGAATGATTCACACTGTGATTAAATATGTTCCAAGTAACGATTAGCTTTGGTTTCTTCCTTCACCAACTGGCTCACAGGAGAGGGATTCAGGCAGCTTTAATCAGCTGATATCATAGAATCCCTACAGTGCAGGGGGAGGTCATTCAGCTCTTCAAGCCTACACAGACAACAATCCTACCCAGGCCCTGTCCCCAATAACCCCCACATACTTACCCTGTTAATCCCCCTAACACTAGGGTCAATTTATTATGGTCAATCCACCTAACCCGCACATCTTTGGACTGTGGGAGGAAACTGGAGCACCTGGAAGAAACCCACGCAGACACGGGGAGAATGTGCAAACTCCACACAGATGGTGACCCCAGGCAGGGAGTGAAACCAGGTCCCTGGCAGTAGTGCTAACCACTGTGCCATCCTGCTGCCCACGTAGGACCAAGTCAATTGAACCACAATGATCCTGTTCAGTCAGATGGATTTATTAGTACACTCTGCACAACAGGCAAATCAGATTAAACGTTAAACACTGCGCAAATTGTTCCTCTAAAGCGAGAGGAAGACAAGCAGAAGAAGTGAGACACACAAGGAAAAGGGGAAAGAAAAAATAAGCGGGAAAGAAAAGACAAACTTACATTTCCGTAGCACCTTTCACAGCCCCAGGACATCCCAAAGTATGAAACAGACAATAAAATAGTCTGAAAGTGTAGCCACTGCTATAACATCAGAAATGTTGAATCTAATTCACATATAGCAAGCATTCCATCCAGCAACGAAATAATTACCAGATAATTTGCTTCAATGTTGCGCTTGAGGGATGGATACTGGTCCCAAGACCTCGGGGCACCAGATGGACTTCTCTGATCCTCCAAAATAATGCCACATGAGATTTAACACTATCTCAGATGCCTCAGTTTAACATCTCATCCAATCAATGGGATGGTGCAGGGCTTCTCACAGCACCACACTGGGATCATTAGCCTCAGTTTCGTGCTCAGGTATCTCTCCAGAACAGGACACGAACCCACAACTCCCTAAGTTAGAGACATACCCACTTAGCCTGGATAAACACAGCCAGTGTCACTGTGGCTCGCACCCACTATTGGACAGACAATGGTTCCCACACATTCTGGTCACCATCTCCAAGCCTGCATACTTGAAAGGGTAAGAGTGATGTTGCCCACATTCACCGATTATAAAGTTACTTACAGAGAACAGTAATTTGCAGAGCTTTCGCCTCAAACTGATTCTCAGAATAAAATCCTGTGACGCTGCAGTTGTACCATCCGGAATCTTCCAGCGTGGCATTTTCCAAGTGCAGGGTTGAGTTCACCTCATAACCCCGATCCGACACAATGATCTGGGCTTCCTAAACACAAAGAGTATGTGTTTTCGTGTTTTGTAACTGAGAATTTCAACAAGGCAACATGATTTACAGGAGACGAAATGCAGTGAGACTGTTTCATTTTAGAACCATATTGTGTGGCTCCTTTACAAAACTGAGGGAGTGCCACACTGTCAGAGGCTCAGTACTGAGGGAGTGCCGCACTGTCAGAGGGTCAGTACTGAAGGAGTGCCGCACTGTCAGAGGGTCAGTACTGAGGGAGTGCTGCACTGTCAGAGGGTCAGTACTGAGGGAGTGCTGCACTGTCAGAGGGTCAGTACTGAGGGAGTGCTGCACTGTCAGAGGGTCAGTACTGAGGGAGTGCTGCACTGTCAGAGGGTCAGTACTGAGGGAGTGCTGCACTGTCAGAGGGTCAGTGCTGAGGGAGTGCTGCACTGTCAGAGGGTCAGTACTGAGGGAGTGCTGCACTGTCAGAGGGTCAATACTGAGGGAGTGCTGCACTGTCAGAGGGTCAGTACTGAGGGAGTGCTGCACTGTCAGAGGGTCAGTACTGAGGGAGTGCTGCACTGTCAGAGGGTCAGTACTGAGGGAGTGCTGCACTGTCAGAGGGTCAGTACTGAGGGAGCGCCGCACTGTCAGAGGGTCAGTACCGAGGGAGCGCCGCACTGTCAGAGGGTCAGTACTGAGGGAGTGCCGCACTGTCAGAGGGTCAGTACTGAGGGAGTGCCGCACTGTCAGAGGGTCAGTACTGAGGGAGTGCTGCACTGTCAGGTGGTCAGTACTGAGGGAGTGCTGCACTGTCAGAGGATCAGTACTGAGGGAGTGCCACACTGTCAGAGGGTCAGTACTGAGGGAGTGCCTCACTGTCAGAGGGTCAGTACTGAGGGAGTGCCGCACTGTCAGAGGGTCAGTACTGAGGGAGTGCCGCACTGTCAGAGGGTCAGTACTGAGGGAGTGCCGCACTGTCAGAGGGTCAGTACTGAGGGGGTGCCGCACTGTCAGAGGGTCAGTACTGAGGGATTGCTGCACTGTCAGAGGGTCAGTACTGAGGGAGTGCTGCACTGTCAGAGGGTCAGTACTGAGGGAGTGCCGCACTGTCAGAGGCTCAGTCCTGAGGGAGTGCCGCACTGTCAGAGGGTCAGTACTGAGGGAGTGCTGCACTGTCAGAGGGTCAGTACTGAGGGAGTGCTGCACTGTCAGAGGGTCAGTACTGAGGGAGTGCTGCACTGTCAGAGGGTCAGTACTGAGGGAGTGCCGCACTGTCAGAGGCTCAGTCCTGAGGGAGTGCCGCACTGTCAGAGGGTCAGTACTGAGGGAGTGCCGCACTGTCAGAGGGTCAGTACTGAGGGAGCGCTGCACTGTCAGAGGGTCAGTACTGAGGGAGTGCCGCACTGTCAGAGGGTCAGTACTGAGGGAGTGCCGCACTGTCAGAGGGTCAGTACTGAGGGAGTGCTGCACTGTCAGAGGGTCAGTACTGAGGGAGTGCTGCAGTGTCAAAGGGACAGTACTGATAGAGCATCACACTATCAGAGGGTCAGTGCTGGGGGAGCACTGAGTGGTTGGAGGTACAGTTTTTCAGGTGCAACATTACACAATGATCCAGTCTGCCCCCTTGTCTGGGTGTTAAAAATCTATCAGCTTTATTTTAAACAGCAAGGTAAATCTTCCCCATATTCATAGAATTATAGAATTCCTACAATGCAGAAGGAGGCCATTCAGCCCATCGAGCCTGCACTGACAACAATCCCTGTAACAACAGGTATTCATGCTGCTAACCCCCCTGACACTAAGAGGCAATTTAGCGTGGCCAATCAACCTAACTTGCACACCTTGGGAGGAAACCGGAGCATCCAAAGGAAACCCACGCAGACACAGGGAGAACGTGTAATCTCCACACACACAGTGACCCAAGCCGGGAACTGAAACAGGGTCCCTGACACTGTGAGGCAGCAGTGCTAACCATTCAGTGTAGCATCCCACCCAACTCACTAACTCTCCGAAAGAGGATCTTATCACGGTCCTCCCTCTGCCACATCGCTGCTCATTTAGCATGGCCAACTTACATACCTTTGGGCTGTGGGAGGAAACCGGAGCAACCAGAAGAAACCCACGCAGACACAGGGGGAATGTGCAAATTCCACATAGTCACCCAAGGCCAGAATTAGGCTGGAATTGAACCCGGGTCTCTGGCGCTGTGAGGCAGCAGTACTAACCACTTTGCCACCGTGCCACCCACAATTGATATGATTGCTCTGAGCTATCTGATGGAACAGTGAGGTGCACCTTATTCTGTATCTAACTCTGTGCTGTACCTGTCCTGGGAGTGTTTGATGGGGGACAGTGTAGAGGGAGCTTTACTCTGTATCTAACTCTGTGCTGTACCTGTCCTGGGAGTGTTTGATGGGGGACAGTGTAGAGGGAGCTTTACTCTGTATCTAACCCTGTGCTGTACCTGTCCTGGGAGTGTTTGATGGGGGACAGTGTAGAGGGAGCTTTACTCTGTATCTAACCCTGTGCTGTACCTGTTCTGGGAGTGTTTGATGGGGGGACAGTGTAGAGGGAGCTTTACTCTGTATCTAACTCTGTGCTGTACCTGTTCTGGGAGTGTTTGATGAGGGGACAGTGTAGAGGGAGCTTTACTCTGTATCTAACCCTGTGCTGTACCTGTTCTGGGAGTGTTTGATGGGGGGACAGTGTAGAGGGAGCTTTACTCTGTATCTAACCCTGTGCTGTACCTGTCCTGGGAGTGTTTGATGGGGGACAGTGTAGAGGGAGCTTTACTCTGTATCTAACCCTGTGCTGTACCTGTTCTGGGAGTGTTTGATGAGGGGACAGTGTAGAGGGAGCTTTACTCTGTATCTAACTCTGTGCTGTACCTGTTCTGGGAGTGTTTGATGAGGGGACAGTGTAGAGGGAGCTTTACTCTGTATCTAACCCTGTGCTGTACCTGTCCTGGGAGTGTTTGATGGGGGACAGGGTAGAGGGAGCTTTACTCTGTATCTAACCCTGTGCTGTACCTGTCCTGGGAGTGTTTGATGGGGGACAGTGTAGAGGGAGCTTTACTCTGTATCTAACCCCATGCTGTAGCTGTCCTAGGACTGTTTGAGGGGGACAGTGTAGAGGGAGCTTTACTCTGTATTTAACCCTATGCTGTTAATGTCCTGGGAGTGTTTGATGGGGGACAGTGTAGAGGGAGCTTTACTCTGTATCCAACCCCGTGCTGTACCTGTACTGGGGGTATTTGAATGGCATGAGTTGCAACGAACTCATGCCATTCGTGCAGAAAGACACAAAAGTTTTCCTGAAGATTTTTGAACAATTCTGAAACTGTTTTCTGCTTCTGTACAAAATCAGTTCAACATTCTGCAAACTCACATCTGCCCTCGGGTAGGCCCAGTTGAATTCCACCAATTCGGTGTTTGCTATACAGGTGACACTGATAGGCTCTCCCAGTTTGACCATGGTTCTTGAAGCTCGAAGTTCAATGTCGAGGTCACCACTCGCTGTGAAGGGAAAATTGTAATGCCCTTTATATTGTCAATGACACGTGTTTCAGTGTTAGCAGGCAAACGTTGACAGTGAGGGGGTTACGAGCACAGCTGATCGAGAGTTTGGCCATTGACATAGGCTTTATGAATGTCTTAAAGGAGGTCAGGTAGAGAGGTTCAGGGATAAAAATCCTGAGCTGGCAGCTTAGGGCGCCATCACCAATTGCAGTGTGGCTAAAATTGGGGATGAGCAAGAAGCTCGAATTGGAGGAGACCAGAGACCTCAGAAGGTGATAGGGCTGGAGGAGGGATAGGGAGGGGTGAGGCCATGAAGGGTTTTGGGAAGGATGAGAATTTTAAACTTGGAGGCATAGCTGGACAAGAAGTGAATGTCTGAATGGAGCCTGATGTGAGTGATTTTGATTTGATTGTCACATGTATTAGTATACAATGAAAAGTATTGTTTCTTGCGCACTAACAGACAAAGCATACTGTCCATAGAGAAAGAAAGGAGAGAGTGCAGAATGTAGTGTTTCAGTCATAGCTAGAGTGTAGAGAAGGATCAACTTAATGCAAGGTAAGTCCACTCAAAACTCTGACAGCAGCAGGGAAGAAGTTGTTCTTGAGGGCGCAGTCCATGGGAATTTGAGTGAGTTCAGGTTTACAGAAGGTTGAAGATAGGAGGAAAGCCAAGAATAGTCAAGGCTGGAGGTTGTAAGAGCATGGTTGAGAGAGGACGGTGGTCTCAGGCAGAGATGGACAGAAGCGATCTTTGACAAGGGAGAGAATACCTTCAAGCGTTTCCACAATGTAAGGGTCAGATTCTCGCTCCACTGTATCTAACGTCGCTTTGCACACATAGGTTCCATCCCTGAACTTGCCGGTAAAGCCTTGCTTATTGTCATATGGCAGCTCCATGAGGGTGTTGGTCTCCACGTGGAGCAGCTTGACTTGGAGGTCAGGATTGGTCACCAGACATGGGATAGTGAAAGTCACTGAATTTTCCATCATGATGATGACTGTATCATCCGAGCTTTGTGGCAGGAACCAAACATTGGGATCTGTAAACGAAATAAGACATTTTCATAGAATCATAGAAGCCCTACACTACAGAAGGAAGCCATTCAGCCCGTCGAGTCTGCACCTATCGAAATCCCACCCAGGTCCTATTCCCATAACCCTTCATATTTACCCTAGCTAGTCTCCCTGACACTGGGGTCAATTAAGTATGGCAAATCAACCTAACCCACGCATCTTTGGAGTGGGAGGAAGCAGGAGCACCCAGAGGAAACCCACACAGACATGGGGAGAACGTGCAAACTCCACACAGACAGTGACCTGAGGCTGGAATTGAGCACGGGTCCCTGGCGCTGTGAGGCAGCCGTGCTAACCACTGTGCCAACATGCTGCCCTTTCCCTTACTGGGTGCAATGAACGGTCTCAAAGATTGTA
Source organism: Carcharhinus amblyrhynchos (assembly GCF_965287045.1). Lineage (NCBI taxonomy): Eukaryota > Metazoa > Chordata > Chondrichthyes > Carcharhiniformes > Carcharhinidae > Carcharhinus > Carcharhinus amblyrhynchos. The sequence goes on along the minus strand of NC_137336.1, from coordinate 9,962,945 downwards.
CATGATTCCCCATCCCGGCCTTGGATTATGCAATGTCTGATCTAAAGCTCATTGGTTCAGAGTTTTAACTGTGGACAACATCCCCTACAAACAGTTGATGCCCAGTTGGTTCGCTGTATTAACAGTTGGGGTGGGGGTTGGAATTGGGATAGGGAACACAAAAAATTCAATCACCCCAGCTTTCTGTTCTGAATCCGTATCCAGTGATCTCCTCCAGAGGAACATTATGAATAGCCAAGAGAATTTAGAAAGTAGCGTTGGCCACTCAGTCCCTCTTGCCTGTGACAGCATTCAATAGGATATTGGAACAACTCAATGAAGAAATACAAGGTAGCTTGTGTTGATAATCAGGTGATTGAATGATAACGCAGTTGTTGATTGATTATAGAAATCAATGTCTATCAATGATTCTGCAACAGAATCAAGTTTGAGGTCCAAACTTCCTACTCCTCCCATGTGTCACTCATCACACATCTTGCATCAAATTTTTCCTATTTTGCATGCCAGAACATTATTTCAACGCCAGTTGAAACCTTGACTCCATTTCCCCATTTTTGCTCTGTACCCATCAGTCCAATAGAACATAGAACATTACAACGCAGTCCAGGCCCTTCGGCCCTCCATGTTGGGCCGAGTCTATCTATTTGGCAATAGTCTATCGCCAAAACAAAAGCAGCAAGGTATCAGAAATGTGAAATAAAAACAGATTATGTCCAAAACTCTCTCAGCGTGTCAGGCAACGCCTGTGGGAAGGGACAGAGGGTTAATGTTCCAGCTTGATGAACTTCCACCAGAAACTTTCATTCAGCCTTACACATCGCGATTCACCCCCGGCATTAGTTATTTTGGGATGTGCAGGCTATGGGGAAAGAGTGTGGGGTAGGTATGGGTTGGGGGGGGGGGGGTGCGGTGGGGGTGGTGTTTGGTAATGGATTGATTGGACAGCTCTTTCAAAGAACTGGCACAGGCATGATGGGCCAAATGGCCTCCTCTTTTCATGGTTCATATTGGCATCAACCAGTTGGAAGACAAAGAGTGAATGGGAGCAGCAAACTGTGAAGGGACATTGGAAGATTAGATGAAACATAGAAGCAGGAGTAAGTCACTTGGCCCTTCGAGACTGCTGCTGATTGTCAAATTCAACATCATGATCCACCTTCCCCCTCATATCCCTTGATCCCTTAACCCCAAGAATTATATCTAATGTCTTCTTGAAATCAGGCAATGTTTTGGGCTCAACCACATTCTGTGTAGTGAATGCCACACATTCCCCATACTTTGGGTAAAGAAATTACCCCTCACCTCAGTTCTAAAAAGGTTTACCCCCTTATCCTCAAGCTATGGCCCCCCTCCCCCCCAACCATTGGGAACATTCTTACTGAGTCTACCCTGTTAGAATTTTATAAGTTTCTATGAGAGCAAGTGCGAGGACCAAAGAAAGGCAAATCATGGTATTCCATGAATGTCAACATTTTAGAAAGTCATAGAATAGATAGAATCCCTACAGTGCAGAAGGAGGCCATTTGGCCCATCAAGCCTGCACCGACCAAAATCCCACCTAGGCCCTATTCCTGTAACCACTTGCATTTACCCTGCTACCTTGGCACTAGGGTTAGTTTAGCATAGCCAATCAACCTAACCCGGCACATCTTTGGGAATGTACAGGAGCTGAGAGATTTGGATATCCATGTTCACAAAAACACAACTACAACTAAAAAATAAACAGTGAGGCTAATATAATGCTGCTCTCCATCTGAAGGAAACTGGAGTAGAAAGGGGGCAAGTGATGTTACAATTGTAGAAAGCTTGGGTTCAACATCATCTGGAGTCACTGGGCAGGACTTTCCAGGCACGCTTGCCCCGAAACCGGAAAATCCCGTCCGAGGTCAACGGACCTTTCCATGATCCGCCCCTCGCCTGCTACGATTCCCATGGAGAGTGGAAGGGGAGAATTCGCTGCACTGCGTTCCATTCTGGACATCAAACTTCAGGAAGAATATATCTGCCTTGGAGAGCAGGCAGCCCGAATGCAACTGCTACTTGGGCTAAAAATGTGCTCAGTTATGATCAAGGATAGCTTACACAGACCAGGCATGTATTCCTTTGAGTTTAGGAGATTGAGGGGTGATTTAACAGAGATCTTTAAAGTGGGTTAAGGATTTGATTTCCTCTGGTGAGCAGAGTCCAGATGAATGAGGCATAAAATTAAAATTAGAGCTAAGCCGTTCAAGAGTGACATTGTGAAACACTTCCTCACACAAAGGGCAGCGGAAGTCTGGAACTCTCCCTCCCAAAAATGCAGCGGGGATCGGGGGATCATTTGAAAATTTCAAAACTAAGGTCAAGAGATTTTAGTTAGGTTGAGGATCTAAAGAGATGTGGAATCGGGGCAGGTAAATGGAATTGAAATACAAATCAACCATGAGCCAATGGAATAGCAATCAGGTTTGAGGGGCCGAATGGCCTCTTTTTGTTCCTATGTCCCTGTGAGTTCCGCCACGGTTTGCGTGAAAAAAATGGCATCGCCACTTCCCAGATGAAGAGGATTTTGTCAGTCCAACTGGGCCAATTCATCTGACCTGCCACAAAGACGTAGAAGCTCGTGGTCTCCGTTTTATTCCCGGAGCAGTTGTACGCTCTGTTGTGCTGAATCGACGCGTTGTAAATGTGCAGGGAACGCCCATCGGGCTGGACGTTGGGAACTTCGTCGTAGCTCCAATCCACGTGGCCATCCCCGGAGCAGTGCAGAGTGATGTTGGAAGAAGGTTGCAAGATGATCTCTTTCCATTCCAAGTGACTTTCGGAACACTCACCAAGAGAGCAGGTAAGCAGGAATCCTAAAATAAACAGGCAGACGTTACGCACAAAACAAACTGTTGCTACATCGGTCTGAAAGACTCCCTTTCGACCAACAAAAGCTGTTCAGTGCCTTTGGCTTTTTAACCGATTATCGGACGTGTGTTGATGTGGTACCCTTCCTTTCTTTTCGTTCATGGGATGGGGACATCGCTGGCTGGGACAGTATTTATTGCCCATTCCTTACCACTCTCCATTTCAGAAAGGCATTTAAGACTTAACCACATTGCTGTGGGTTTGGAGTCACATGTAGGCCAGACCAGGTAAGGACAGCAGATTTCCTTCCCTAAAGGACATTAATGACAATGGTTTCATGGTCAACCAATAGATTCTTAGTATCAGATTTTTATTGAATTCAAATGTCACCATCCGCCATGGTGGGATTCAAACTCCCCAGAGCGCTACCCTCAGCCTCTGGATTACTAATCCAGTGACAATATCACTGTGCTTTCCCTTTAAGACCCTTAATGATGTAAAGAATTCACAGGAGCATGGCCAGATTAAAATTGAGAGTGAGAGTGCCCAGTTTTGCACTCTTCGTAGCCCACCTGGGTACGTCGAATGCCCCCTGACTTGAGCCTGTCACAGCCCGTCACCCACCTCCTCGCCAACTCCAACACCTGGATGGTGATCAGGCTGGCAACAAGAAAACCAATCCAGTTTCACAGTCTGAGCCATCCCTAGAGAGATAGAGAAATAGATCGACAGATACCTGCGAGATAAAGATTCCATCCAGTGGTGAACATGCTCAAACGTGGCCAAGAGGACCCCCTGGTGAAAAACCACAAAAACCACATTGTTAGACTCACATTGTGGATCATGCAAAGTCAATTTTACACTTATCACAAGGAACAGCAGACCAGAACAAGGAGGATATCAGGCCACGATCCTGGGGGAATAGTCACCAAGTCATGCAACAACAACTTGCATTTATGTGCCACCTTTAACGTGCCGCCAACTACATTAAACTCTGCAGCCCATGTCTTAACTCGCAGCCAGCCTCACTCCCCGGCTGCCCCCACTGCTCGCTAATTCATGTTGGCTCTCGATCAGCCATTGATTTGGCCTTAAAATTCTCATCCTTGTTTCCCAATCTCTCCATGGCCTTGCCCCTCATTATCTCGATGATCTCCTGTAACCTCAGAAGCAGCCCAGATACCCGTGCTCCTCCAGTTCTGCCCTTTTGTGCACCCTCGGCTATAATCAGTGGCCGACTCCTCAGTTGCCTGGACCCCAAGCTCGGCAGCTTTCCCCCTAAACCTCTCCATCTTGCTTTCCCCCTTTCAGTCATTCCTTAAAGCCAGTTTGGCCAAGCTTTTGGTCCTCTGCCCTGTCGTTGAGTGTCTTGCTTCGTTCTATAATGCTCCCGTGAGGGGCTATATAAGTTGTTGTTGTATTTGTCATAGATAAACATCCTAAGTGCGTAGTGCGAGCATTGTGGGAAATAATAATGGTCCGCTAGAATTCTCAATTTTAATGCCAAAAATCGCTCTCCCCTCTCCTCCTCCTGCCCCCGGCATTGACTTCCCAAGGTGTGGGACAGACTTTCTCTTTTTGAATTCATTTCTGGGACATGGGTATTGCTGGCTTAGCCCAATGTTCATTGCCCATCCCTAGTTGCCCTTGAGAAGGTGGTGGTGAGTGGTCTCCTTGAACCTCCTCTGTCCCTGAGGTGCAGGTATAACCTCAGTGCTGTTAGGCAGGGAGTTCCAGGATATTGACCCGATTCGGAAATTGGTTACACTTTTCTTTCGGGTTTTTCTTCCCAGTTTTTAGCCTCACTGATGCCCAGTACAGTTTGCTGCGTGGTCTGATGAGGTAGTGACAGCACAGAACAGATTTTGGTGTCGGCTGGAGGCACAAGGTTGTGGGTCTAAGTCAAGGGACCCATACAGGAATCTAGTACTGACACTCCAGGTGCGGTGCTGAGTGAGTGCTGCACTGTTGGTGCTGTCACCTTTCAGAGGCAACTCCAAACTATATCAGGCAGATATCAAATACCCCAAATACCTATTTTCAAAGCAGAACAGGACAGTTCTCCGCAGTGTCCCAGACCAATACTTCTCCCATGGAAAACCCGGCGAACTGATCATTGTCACGTTGCTGAGCTGTGTGAGCTTGATGTGTACAAATTGCTTACTGCTTTTCAACAACAACCTGGGGGTAAATTTGAGACCACACTCTCCGTCTGTGGGAATGCCACCTGGACTCAAAATCCGGGCGGAGCAGTTCGCGCCGATGAGTTTCCGAGTTCCGGGAGCTCGGGGTCAAATACAAAAAACGCAATTTGCTGTTTCTCATTTAAAGTTTATTTATTAGTCACAAGTAGGCTTACATTAACACCGCAGTGGGGTTCCTGTGAAAACACCCTAGTTGCCACACTCTGATGCATTAAGGGAGAATTTAGCATGGCCAATGCATCTAACCAGCACGTCTGGATTGGTGGGAGGAAACTGGAGCACCCAGAGGAAACCCACACAAACCTAGGGAGAATCTGCAAACTCTACACAAAGAGTGCGTCGAGGCCGGAACTGAACCTGGGTCCCTGGCGCTGAGAGGCAGCAGTGCTAACCACTGTGCCACCGTGCCGCCCCAAATTGTAGTGACTGTGCCACAAAAGAATGACTCCATTTGTTGCCAATGTTCTTTTGGACGTCCTGAGGTTTAAAGTCACTGTACAAATACAAAACAGAGGATTTGGGCCTTCTGATTGGCTTAGTCCAGCAGTGGGACGTCCAAGTCACAAGACCGACCCTTCCTGAAAACTCTTGTCTGATTTGGTTGCATACAGCTTCAGCGGGAAATCCACGAATTCCCGAAATTCCTGGGCCTCTCTGTAAAAACAGAGTGACTCAAGAGCCCAATGCTTGCCTCCCTTCCCACATCCTCTGTTTGTGTACTGACAGATCTCCTCCACCATTGCTGATATCTCGCTTTCTCCTCCAGTGGGCTTTCATTCTCGTAAGAAGCGCAGCAAGTTTTCAAACCACGTAATCCTGTGGTTGCCTTGGCAATCACAGTAAAATTCAGTCTCGGCCAAAGCTTTGAACCCTCTTCAAACTCTCTGGTATTTTCCTGCACTTCCAACTGTTCCTAGCAGGGGTCAAGGGAACGGCACTTAATTATTTCCTGCCTTCGACATATATAACCTAATGACTGCTCCCTGAAGTCCAGCAGAGATGACCCAGATTCCTTATGCATTTTCCCTTTCCTTCAGATCTCCAGAACCCATCGTAAAAGTAAATACGCTCCAGTTAAGCACCAAATTGGTTTGCTTTCATTTGGCATTAGGAGGGGGTGTGAGATACTTCTCTGAAAAAAATAATTTGCTCTCGGGACATGGGCTTCACGGGTAAAGTTGCTTTGACGGCACATTCCTTCAAGTGCTCCCGAGAAAGTGGGGACGCAACTGAGCGTCTTGCTGGGCCACTTCAGAGGGCAGTTAAGACTCAGCCGGGTTGGTGTGGGACTGGAGTCACAGGGAGGCCCGGAGTTGGTAGGGACAACAGTTATATGCGCATTTCCAGTGCCGGAATTTTACCACTACGCCCGTCCCGGAATTCTCCGTTGGCCTCGGGAGGGATTTTACAAGCCTCGCCTGAGGTCATTAAAATACTGATTGTCAAGTGATTTGAACTCACATTCCCCTGGGATTAGTTGTCCAGTAATGGAACTGCTCTGAATGCTTGCCTGCCTCTTTGAGCCATACACGACCCTCTATTTTGGGCAAGAGAGCTGGGCAGCCAAGGATTGGCAATCAAGGGACTTAGTGGATGGGGGGAGGAAGGTCATCACACTCGCCCTATCGAAGTATCGGTCTCAGCTGGCAGTATATTTAGAAAGGGTTGTAAAGGGACTTGCCTGCATGAGTCCATTGTGAAGCAGTCACCAGGGAGCCTTCTGCCTGCGCATTTCCCCAATTCCGTCGCTCAACTATTGTCCAACATGCAATCAGCTGTCCCAGTCTAAAGCTCTGGAAGCCCCTGCCTCGCTATCCTCCTTCAAGGCGATCCTTAAAAACCACTTTGTTAAGCCAGCCTTTGGCTACTTTCCCAACTTTGGCTTATGTGGTTGATCTAGGACACTCCGCCATGTTAAAGGAACCATATAAGTGTGGATCATCATTTTCTGTTGTTGTTGAGCATGATCACAAGGGGGCAGCACGGTGCTACAGTGGTTAGCACTGCTGCCTCACAGTTCCAGGGACCTGGGTTCGATTCCCGGCTTGGGTCACTGTCTGTGTGGAGTTTGCACGTTCTCCCCGTGTCTGCGTGGGTTTCCTCCGGGTGCTTCAGTTTCCTTCCACAGTCCAAAGCTGTGAAGGTTAGGTGGATTGGCCGTGCTAAAATTGCCCGAGGGGGGAGTTTTCCCATCCTGCCCTCCAGGGGAATTGTAGTGGGCAGGAAGAATACCACGCAAAGGTCTGTTGACCTTGAGTGGGATTTTCCGGTTTTGGGGTGAACATAGCTAGAAAATCCCCCCAAGGTGTTACGTAGGGCGGGGAGGGGTGGGCTTTCTTTCAGAGAATTGGTGTAGACGTGATGGGCCGAATGGCCTCTTCTGCACTGTAGGGATTTTAAGATTGTCGGATTCCGTGTCATCACATGACTGCCCCACTTTATACAGCCCCTACTCTAGTCTCTTCCCATTGGCTACCCAACATGTCAATCAACTTGGACTCCCGCCTTCCCAGGACCTTTTAATGTGTCCCACTTTCGCCCTATGATTGGCCAAAACTTGACTTTTAAGTGAAACAGCCTCTTTTTCCCATCTCCACTTTTTGAAATAAATGGCTAGCAAACGACAAAAACACAATTTAAAAACTGTCCCTGTGATTTTCCTTCCTCCCTGAGATCCGTATGAAATTCCTGGACGCTCCAGTCTGCTCTTGAGGGTTGGCAACCCAACCACCTACCACCTTCATTCCTGCACCTAAACTGCCCTTGGATAGCACTGGGGTATTAAGGTGCTGTAAAACATGCTCTGCTTTCCTGCACTGCAACATTAAGGCGACAAATAAGTGTTGCAGTCACCTTGAACGGTAAGTCATAAAATCCCAGAATGATGCAGCATGGCAGGAGGCTTATCGAAATATCACCGGCGCTTTGAAAGTTAATCCCATTCCCGAACCCCCCACCCCTGATTTTTCCCTGTAATCCCCTGCTCCTTGGTGTGTTTATCCAACTCCATTTGAAAAGTTGACGCTGAATCCACCACCCTTTCAGGCACCGCATTCCAGACCGTAACAACTCACTGAGTAAATAAACACTTTCTCATCTCGCCTCTACTGACAATCGCTTCTGATCTACTCTCAGGTTGCTGCCCCTCCTCGCTACTGGAAACAGTTTCTCCTTATTTAATCTATCCGAACACTCTGCGATTCTGAACATCTATTCAATTTCTCATTGAGCTTCTCTGCCCCAAGGAAAACAGCCCCAGCTTCACCAGACTGCGCGCACACAGCGCAGACACCGGTGAGTCACTCAGCACAATTCTCGCAGCCTACTAACGTATAATGTGTGTGAGGCAGCATTCAACCCTGAATAGTGGGAAAAGTATTTGATTGAAAGTCATCCGAATACAATGCATTTGTCCAACATCCGACGAGGATTGCAGTCCAATTTAGACTGAGGCGGAGAGCGGTGCTGTTTGTGGGGGCTTCAGTAATGATAGGAATCATAAGAATTAGGAGTGGGAGTAGGCCATTCAGCCCCTTGAGCCTGCTCTGCCATTTAATACGATCATGGCTAACCACATCTCGGCCTCATCTCCACTTCCCTGCCCACTCCCCATAACCCTTCAAAATGTCACTCATTAACAATCTGTTCACCTCTTCCTTACTCCCAGCAGCCACCACACTCTGGAGTGGTGAATCCCACAGGCTCATGACCCTTTGACAGAAATCATTTCTCCTTAGTTGTTTTAAATCTACTGCCCCTTGTCCTAAAACTATGACCTCTTGCCCTAGATTGCCCGGCAAGAGGAAACATCCCCTATTTAGTCAATCTGCCCACATTATCTTGTGCACCTCAATTAGATTTCCTCTCATTCTTCTAACCTCCAGGGAGTATAAACTAACCAATCTCTCTCCGTAAGTCAAATCATGGAGCTGTAAAGATTGATGGATATCCCGGAGTTTGACTTGCTTACTGTTGGGGGCTTTGCGAACAAAGCGGGGTGGCACAGTGGTTAGCACTGTTGCCTCATGACGCCAGGGACCCGGGTTGGATTCCCAGTCTTGGGTCACTGTCTGTGTGGAGTTTGCACGTTCTCCCTGTGCCTGCATGAGTTTCCTCCCACAGTCTGAAAGATGTGCCGGTTAGGTGGACTGGCTATGCTAAATTGCCCCTTAGTGTCAGGGGGACTAGATAGGATAAATGCATGGAGTTATGGTGATAGGATCTGGGTGGGATTGTGGTCTGTGCAGTTTCAATGGGCTGAATGGCCTCCATCTGTACTGTAGGGATTCTATGATTAATTGGGTGGGTTGAGTCCACGATAGGGTGAAGTGTACATGGCTGTAGGAGGAGATTAAATGTGTGAGTAGAGCCCATGATGGATTGAGGTGCACATTGGCTGTGGGAGAAATAGACAAAGGGCCTTGTCTGATTCTCTTTGAAAATGCTTTATCCGAATGCTGAGGTGTCAGCAGAGACCTCTCATCTTTTGTGGGCTTACTCCCCTAGACTGTGGCAGATAGAAACCATACTTCAGTGAGAGTCAGAGGCTATAGAGGAAGAGGAAACCTAACTTGGACAGAAGAAATGCAGACAACACGCAAACTCCATACAAACAGTGACCTGAGGCTGGAATGGAACCTGGGTCCTCAGCACAGTGAGGCAGCAGTGCTAACCACTGTCTCATTGTTTTTCCATATTGACGCTGTTGAATCCTCTTTGTTGCTTTTAAACACCTCAATTATATCTCCCCTCAAACTCCTTCCGAGGTAACAGAAAACAACGCAGTACACGCCATCGTTTTCAAGTGACGGGGGGGGGGCGGTGTGGTGGCACAGTGGGTAAGAACTGCTGCCTCACCGCGCCAGAGACCTGGGTTCAATTCTGGCCAAGGGTCACTGGTCTGTGTGGAGTCTGCACGTTCTCCCTGTGTCTGCGTGGGTTTCCTCCCACACTCCAAAGGTGTGCGGGTTAGATTGATTGGCCGTGCTGAATTGTACTTCATATCGGGAGAGATTGAGTAGATTGGGTCTGTACTCGTTGGAGTTTAGAAGGCTAAAGGGAAAATCTTATAGAGACATATAAGATAATGAAGGGGCTGGATAGGGTAGAAGCAGAGAGATTATTTCCACTTAGAAAGGAAACAAGAACTAGAGGGCACAGCCTCAAAATACGGGGGAGTCAATTTAGAACAGAGTTGAGGAGGAACTTCTTCTCCCAGTGAATCTTTGGAATTCTCTGCCCATTGAAGCAGTGGAGGCTACCTCGTTAAATGTATTTAAGTCACAGATAGATAGATTTTTGACCAATAAGGGAATTAAGGGTTATGGGGAGCAGGCGGGTAAGTGGAACTGAACCCACAATCAGATCAGCTATGATCTTAGTGAATGGCGGGGCAGGCTCGAGGGGCTGGATGGCCTCCTTCTGCACTGTAGGATTTTACGTTTCTGCGACGGATCGCGTTGTGTGCAAGTTGGAAAGAAGGGTCTGTTCAACCGCCAGCCTTTCCCGATGTTTCAGATCAGAGCTGCCTCACTCCCACCCCCCACTTACACAAACAGGCAACACTCACTCGCCCACACGGGCTGCGCGCCTGCCAATCTTTGCAAAGAAAGATTCAGAGCGGACAAGTACTCTGGCAAACATCCTAAACATTTCCTGAATAAACTGACCCATTCCTGCCAAACATGCAAGGGGAAAAAAAACATGGGAAAAAGTACAGGATCTGCTTTAGAGAGGGAGAGAGAGATGTTGATACAGCCCATCTGTGGGAGTGACGAACTTACAAACAGCCTGTGTGCTTAACCAAATCTGCAATGTCTGGGAATATTAAAAAAAACCCACAGAGACGTGGGATTGAGGTTACGGTAAAGAAAAACAGCTGCTTCTGAATGTCCCAAGAGCCAATGTTTTTAGTTAATGGGCAAATTAAGGAAAATTAGGTGCAAGGGATTTGAGACAAAATAGTTCGGCCGACAAGACTGTGAACTGAGCGGGCAAGGGCATGGGGTGGCATGGTCTGAGCCCCGCTCAGATCAGCAAGATCCCAAATTTCATGGAGAGAAGAGCAAAGGGGCAGGATTTTCCAGCCTCTCCTTTTGGCAAGATCTCCCCATTCCCGGGTGGGATTTTCTGTCCCACATGAGGCGCTCCCCCCTCATCCCCATACCCAGGTCGGGGGGAGAGCCATGAGGAAGATCCCACTGGCAGCTGATGGTGAGCTGCCTGGAAGCGCACCGCGGGGGTGCTGGAAAATCCTGGCTCAACAGATGACACTTCGAGTCCACATGACCCTGCCCTCAGGGCCTGGAAGCTCTGAAGAAGACTCATACAGACTCGACACGTTAATTTTGTTTTCCCCAGATGCTGCCGGACTTGCTGAGTTTTTCTGGAATTTTCTATCTCTGTTGAGGGTTTGCGTGGCCCCCGCAGTATCGCGCTGTCCTCATCCCAGATTTCATCCCTGATTTCTGTTCACCCAGGGAGAGGGTGGATTTTAATGTGGTTTATAATGGGTTAATTCACCCCAAACAAGCAGCAGTTTCATCAGTAGCCTTCATATAAATTTAAAAAACTTGTATCATTATCGTGCCTGTCATGATCTCCAAATGCCCCAAATCACTTTTCTGCCAATGAGGTACTTTTTTTTGGAAGAGTCATCACCTTTGGAATATCGCTGAAAAAAGAGATGTCATCAGGACAAACACAAGAATACCAAATTTCAAAACAATCAAAGTTATTTATATGATGGGAAAGAAGGCTGCTGGCTGAAACATAGAAATATAGAACATTACAGCACATTACAGGCCCTTCGGCCCTCAATGTTGTGCCGAGCTATGTCCAATCCCAAGATCAAGCTATCCCACTCCCTATCATTCTGGTGTGCTCCGTATGCCTATCCAATAACAGCTTAAGAGTTCCTAAAGTGTCCGACTCCACCATCACAGCAGGCAGTCTATTCCACACCCCAATCACTCTCTGAGTAAAGAATCTACCTCGGACATCCCTCCTATATCTCCCACCATGAACCTTATAGTTATGCCCCCTAGTAACAGCTACATCCACCCGAGGAAATAGTCTCTGCACGTCCACTCTATCAATCTCTCTCATCATCTTATTAACCTCTATTAAGTCGCTTCTCATCCTCCTCCGCTCCAAAGAGAAAAGCCCCAGCTCCCTCAATATTTCCTCATAAGACCTACGTAGGAACAGAAGTAGGCCATTCAGCCCATCAAGCCTGCTCTACCATTCAATATGATAATTGGTCATCCACTTCAATGACTTTTCCCCATATTATCCCTTTACATCATCGGCATTAAGGAATCTGTCGATCCCTGCTTTAGACGTACTCAGTGACTGAGCTTCCTCTGGGACTGGGAAAGATTTACAACCCTCTGAGCTAAAGAAACTCCTCCTCTCCCTAAGTGGCTTTTCCCTTATTTTGAAATTGTGTCCCTTGGTTCTAATCTCCCTCACCAGGCGAAGCATCTTGTCTGCATCGGTCCCTGTCCGCCCCGTGAAGAATTTTGTAGCTTTCAATGAGATCATTCTTTGCAACTCTAGAGAATCGAGTTTCCCCAATCTCTCTTCATAAGACAGTCCCGCCATCCTGGGAAGAAGTCTGGTGAACCTTGGTTGCACTCGCTCTATGGTAATATTCTTCCGATGGTAAAGGGACCAAAACAGCACACAATACTCCAAGGTTGGCAAATCAACTTTGACCAGACAAGGAGTGCCATGGAGAAAGCAACAGGTAAGTGTAGGCTCCCCAAGTGCTGAATGATTGTGAAAAGGTGCAAGACTAGAATCGTAGAAACCTCCTTAAATGACACTGGAACATATGACCTGATCATTCCATTCATTGCAACTTCTGGGAACTTGCTGTCTGTAAATTCTTACAGCACTGACTGTGCTTCAGAGAATTATTTAATCGGTTCTGAAGCACTTTGCGATGTCCTACAGTTGTAAAAGAAACAATATAAAAGCCTTTTCTTTCTTTGGTGAGGTAGACAGTACATTCTGCAATTATCTTCAATATTCACTAAGAGTGTGTTGCTTACAGATTGCCTCATGAGAGATCTCAAACCAGCTGGGAAGGGATGGTGAAGAACATTTTAATATACTGGAAGGAAGTGATTTGCGAAGGTAGCTGTATAGCCTGTTAGGTGATCCTGACATTGACGTAACCCAAGTCAGTTTCCAATCCCTTCCCCAGTGCTAGTGTCATCATGGTGTCATTTAGGGCTCAGTCCATTGAGTCCATGTGCATCAATTCAGTCGTTTCATTTCCCCTGGTCTCTCCGTCTAATCCAGCAAGTTTATTTTCCTCAAATAGCCATCGAATTTTCTTCTGAAATCTCTCATCGTTTCCGCTTCAACCAGCCTCATGGGCAGTGAGTTCTACTTGCCGCGTAAGAGCAATTCTCCATCACGTTCCCCCTTCAAACCCCTCCAGAAAACTTGAAAGCTATATGCTCTCTGATCCTCGTCGTACCATCTAGAGGGGGTAGCTTTGCCTTGTCTATGTTACCTGAATCTGTCATTATCTCCTACCCCTCTACCGAATCCTCCCTCAAACTCCTTGGGTCCAAGATTCATCATTCCAGCTTCTCCGACCCAAACCTTGTCCCTAAAATCACCTCATCCCTGGAAAGAATCCGGTAAATCTCCTCTGCACTCTCACATACTTCGGAAACGGCCATTACCCAAGCCGGATGCGATGTAATTGGAGCCTAACCAGAGCTTTCTCACGGTTCTGGATGAACCTCATGCTTTTGAAACCAGAAGAGAAAATGCTGGAAAATCTCAGCAGGTCTGGCTTTGACAAAAGACCACCTGAACTCGAAACATCAGCTCTTTTCTCTCCTTACAGATGCTGCCAGACCCGCTGAGATTTTCCAGCATTTTCTCTTTTGGTTTCCGATTCCAGCATCCGCAGTAATTTGCTTTAATCTCATACTTTTGAATTCGATATATCTCTTTATGAAATCCAAGGTCCCATATGCTGTGCTAACTACACCCCCACTATGTCCTGCCATCTTCAAAGATCTGTACACATGACTCTAAATGGCATTAAAATGAGTAGCTGTTTTTTATTCCCTCTATTTTTGGCTTGCGCAGGTACAATGCGCTGACTGGACTCTTTCTCACCGTAGCTTTGCCAGGGTTCTATAGTCCTAACCTCCCCCCTGCTCCAGCACAATCTTTAGAGACACGCCATCAGAGATGTATCGCCTCCACCCTCTCTGTCAAAATGCATCACTCGCAATACTCGCTATTCAATCCCACTTGTCTGCTTGCTTTGCCAGTCCATGGCCTGAACACAATCGCTGTGATGGTTGGCCTCCTAGGGTTAGTGCGGTGGTGGGGATGTGCAGGGCGTGTTGGGTCGGGGGGAGTGCTGCGAGGTGATGGGTCAGACTTGAGATGGGCCTCAAACAACAACTCAACACAGCAGTTCCAGCCTCCCGGAGCAACCATTAATCATAATCGCTCGTGATAATTACAGGACCCCTGTCTGCAAATGAATCCCAGTCTAGGGCTGAATAAAGGCTCCAAATTTACTTCCTGCCATTCCTTCCCCCTCCCCCAAGCCTGTTAAATGAAGAAGATGAATGGAATATCTTCCAGCAACAAACTTTGTTGCTTTGTATAAGATTATTTAAAATTAACAGCACATAAACAGGCCATTAGGTCCAGCTGGTCTCGAGTGGTGTTTATGATCCACATTGAGATTTCTCCTAATGCGCCTCATTCATCTTCTCTTCATTCTTTTCTCTCTCACACGTGTCTGTCTGGCTTTAAGGCCATAAGATGTAAGAGCAGAAGGCAGCCATTTGGCCCATCCAGTCTGTTCTGCCATTCAATGAGATCATGACTGATCTGATGTGATAATCCTCAACTCCACTTTCCCATCTTATCCCCATGACCCTAGATACCCCGACTGATTAAAAATCTGTCTATGTCAGCCTTGAACTTTTTTTTATTCATTCGTGGGATATCGCTGGCTGGCCAGCATTTATTGCCCATCCCTAGTTGCCCTGAAGAAGGGGGTGATGAGCTGCCTTCTTGAATCGCTGCAGTCCACAGGCTGTGAGTTGACCCACAATGCCGTTAGGGAGGGAATTCCAGGATTTTGACCCAGCGACAGTGAAGGAATGGCGATATATTTCCAAGTCAGGATGGTGAGTGTCTTGGAGGGGAACTTGCAGATGATGGTCTTCCCATTTATCTGCTGCCCTTGTCCTTCTAGATTGAAGTGGTCGTGTGTTTGGACCCAGCCTCGACAGTCCTCTGTGCTAAAGAATTCCACAGATTCACTGTCCTCTGAGAGAAAAAATTCTTCCTCATCTCTGTCTTCAATATGAGACCACCCTTACTCTGAGGTGATGCCTCTGGTCCTAGGCTCTCCCACAAGGGGAAACAATCTCGTAGCATCTACTCCAGCAAGCCCCCTGAGAATCCTCTATGTCTCAATAAGGTCACCTCTCATTCTCCTAAACTCCAATGAGTACAGGCCTAACCTACTCCACCTCTCCATCTCCCATAACCTCATCTACTCACTGTTGTAGTGAATTCCACAATCCAATTGGGCTTCTCCTCTGAATTCCCTATTGGGTTTATTAGTGATTCTCTTCTAACGAATGGCATGGTGGCCCAGTGGTTAGCATTGCTGCCTCACAGCTCCAGGGACCTGGATTCGATTCCTGGCTTGGGTCACTGTTTGTGCAGAGTTTGCATGTTCTCCCCATGTCTGCGTGGGTTTCTATCCAGTGCTCTGATTTCCTCCCACAGTTGAAATATGTACAGGTTAGGTTGATTGGCCAAGCTAAATTGCCCCTTAGTATCCTGGGATGTGTACGTTAGAGGGATTAGCCGGGGTAAATATGTGGGGTTTTGAATGTGTGTGGGATTGTGGTTGGTGCAGACTTGATGGGGTGAATGGCCTCCTTCTGCACTGTAGAGATTCTATGATTTATGCCCCTGTGTTATATTCTCCCCTCATAAGTGGAAATATCAGTGTCCATCCTACCAAACCTCATCACTGTTTTAAAGATCTCCATCAGGTCAGCCTGGGGCAGTAACAAGGCCCCGCAGATGATATCTGGGAATGAAATAAGCTTACAATTCTTTTGCTATGAAAATCAATAGTCTGGGATGACTTCAGGATGCAATCCTCCACAAAAAGGGTCGTGAAGATTAGAAACAATCTCCCTGTTGAGGCTGTGGTGTCAATGGAACTATTCTGAGATTTAGGTTGGGTAAGGATTTTAAAGATTATGGGATAAGGGGGAGGAGGGTTGGAATTAGGATACAGCTCAGCTACAACTAATGGTGGAACAGGCTAGAGGAACTAAATGGCCTTATGTCCCTAGGATTATTGGCTTGATGGTTTGTGTCACTAATTATAACTAAAAGTTTAAAATTTATTTATTAGACGCTGTAATGAAGTTATTGTGAAAATCTCATAGTCGCCACACTCTGGCACCTGTTCGGGTATACTGAAGGAGAATTTAGCACGGCCAGTGCATCTAACCAGCACGCCTTTCGGACTGTGAGAGGAAACCGGAGCACCCGGAGGAAACCCACACAGACACGGGGAGAATGTGCAGGTACCACACAGGCAGTGACCCAAGCTGGGAATCGAACCTGGGTCCCTGGCGCTGTGAGGCAGCAGTGCTAAACACTGTGCCACCCTGCCACTATAAAACTAAAATTCTAACAGGACGAGACAGGGTGGACGTGAGAAGGATGTTCCCCGTGGTGGGGGAGTCCAGAACTAGGGATCATAGCAGAGGATTCAGGATAGACCATTTAAGATGGAGTTGAGGAGAAATTTCTTCACCCAGAGAGTGGTCAGCTTGAGGGATTCACGGCCACATAAAACAGTTGCGGCCAAAACATTGGATGTTTTCAAGAAGCTGTTAGATATAGCACTTGAGGTAAAGGAAATAAAAGGGTATGGGAGAGGGGGGGTGGGGTGGGGGGAGGCATGGGGATCAGGCTATTGAGTTGAATGACCAGCCATGATCACAATGAATGGCGGAGCAGACTCGAAGGGCCAAATGGCCTCCTCCTGTTCCTATTTTCTATGTAACTCAATGCTGATACAAAACATTATCCAACCTCGGGATTAAATTGACAGCTAACCGCTTTCTTTTGAACATGTGACAGAGATTCTTTTTGTGTCGGAGATTTCTGTCAATAAAGAGCTCACAAATGGAATGAAATGTTCTTGGATGTGAAGAATGTCAAGGGGAGACTGTACGGAGAGTGATCAGTTCTGCAAACAAAGAGATTTCAAAGACAGTCTGTCCTTGTGAAATCGGCTGTTGTGTATTTTGCATATCAGGGGAGATGGCGACGAATGAGATTCATTAAATTAAATCCTACTGCACTATCATTCTCCTTTTCAGTTGTACTTGTCCAAGGCCAGCCAGGGAAGAGTGGGGAAGGGTTGGAGGTGAATTTTGCAAAGACTCATGTCCCATCACTGCGTGGGGGTTATCATTGACACCGTGTGGGGGGGCGGGGGTTACAGACACAGATACATCACCGTGTGGGGGAGTCACAGACACAGACCCATCACCATGTCGGGGTATCACAGGCACTTCAGAGTTTGAGGGAAATCATGGTGCGTAGAACATTGATGTTTAATTCCGGGACATGTGAGTGTTGGCAGAGCCTAACCAGAGTCCAGTTTAGTGTGTGCACTGAACAGCAAGCCCCATGCTATAGCTGGTTGTATTGGGTCAGGAGCCAGTCCCACCATCCCTCCAACACTCCCTCCATCCAGTCTCTGAGCGAACTGCAGGAGCTGGTAACTCAGACTGGAACAGACAAATAGATAAGATTAAAGACACAAAGGGAGAAAGATCCCAATCATCAAATGGAGACAGCAAGAGAAGAGAATTAGGAAACAGTAAACATTCCCTCTCTCAGCCACAACAGGAGAGAAAGTCCTGACCTTGTGATTTATTGAAATATCGGATAGTTTCTTCTACATTACTGATTGCATCTGAAATCTTTTCATTCTGTACAACAAAAGTACAATGGACTCAACACACAGATTGTACAAGGCCATTCAGCCCATCTGGTCCATACCAGTGTTAAGTGCCCTTCCATCCCTCTTTATCTCACCCTATTAGCATAACCTTCCATTCCTTTCTCCCTCATGGAGCTTATTCAGCTTTCCCTAAAAGGTGATTCAGCTCAAACCCCCACTCCACATTCCCATTGCTCTCTGAGGAAAGAACATAAGAAATAGGAGCAGGAGCAGGAGTAGGCCATCTGGCCCCTTGAGCCTGCGCCGCCATTCAAAAAGATCATGGCTGATCTGAAGTGGATCAGTTCCACTTACCCGCCTGCTCCCCATAACCCTTAATTCCCTTATTGGTCAAAAATCTATCTACCTGTAACTTAAACATATTCAACGAGTTAGCCTCCACTGCTTCAATGGGCAGAGAATTCCAGAGATTCACTACCCTCTGAGAGAAGAAGTTCCTCCTTAACTCTGTTCTAAAATGCTCCCCCCCTCTTTATTTTACGTCTGTGCCCTCTA
The DNA here is from genome assembly GCF_965287045.1 of Carcharhinus amblyrhynchos. Taxonomy (NCBI): domain Eukaryota; kingdom Metazoa; phylum Chordata; class Chondrichthyes; order Carcharhiniformes; family Carcharhinidae; genus Carcharhinus; species Carcharhinus amblyrhynchos. The sequence continues at coordinate 9,944,351 of NC_137336.1, read as the reverse complement.
GTTCTTGTTCCCTTTCTAAGTGGAGAGAATCTCTCTGCCATTACCCTACCTAGCCCCTTCATTATCTTATATGTCTCTGTAAGATCACTCCTCAGCCTTCTAAACTCCAACGAGTACAGACCCAATCTACTCAATCTCTCCTCATAAGCTAAACCCCTCATCTCCGGTATCAACCTGGTGAACCTTCTCTGTACTCCCTCCAAGGCCAATATATCCTAACGCAAATAAGGGGACCAAAACTGCACACAGTACTCCAGCTGCAGCCTTACCGGTGCCCTACACAATTGCAGCAAGACCTCCCTGCTTTTATACTCCATCCCCCTCACATCCCATTTGCCTTCTTGATCACCTGCTGCACCTGCAGACTGAGTTTTTGCCATTCATGCACAAGGACACAAGGACAAAAAAATACACAAAGAAGTTGCCCCTGAATTCCATAATGAATTTATCAGTGACTATGTTTTACTGATGGCTCGGAGTGGTCCTCTCCCCCACAAGGTTAAAGAATTCCTTTACCCTCAATATCTTTTCCTACTAAAATTGTAATAAATCTAGCTCCCCCTCCCCCTCAAAAAGGCCAGCACCTTCTCCACACCATTGAAAATGCCCATGGGATGACAATCAGATTATAGTGAGTTTATCATGCTCTCATAGCTCAGTTAGCGAAAGTGAAGTTGCCGCTAGCTGGTAGAGGTATTTGCAGTTACTCAATGTAGAAGTTGCTATATTTTGCTTGGACATTTTCCTGGAGCTTTGACGTGTCACACACGTCACACACACTCACACATGCACACGCACACACACGCACACGCACGCATGCACACAGATACGGTCTCTGTTGCCATTGCTCACCAGACATGTCCATCCTTGTGACACCATACCTTCCCAAAGCCAATCAGAAAACTCTTTTCTGACTGGAATCAGGTCTGTCTGACAAGAAGTGGAGGGATGTTGGGGAGTGGAGGGATGTTGGGGAGTGGAGGGATGTTGGGGAGTGGAGGGATTTTGGGGAGTGGAGGGATTTTGGGGAGTGGAGGGATTTTGGGGAGTGGAGGGATTTTGGGGGGGGGGGGGGGGTTGGATTTTGGAAGGTTGTATATTGGATTGTCAGCCCCATTGCAATCCAACCTCCGAGTCACCTTTCCTGAGGAAAAGTTATAGCAGATACAGACGAACGCTATTTCAGCAGCGAGTAGCCAATTATGTGGCCAATTAGCGGCAGACCGGTGACTGATCTTCCCGATTGCTAATTCCCACCCCCCACCCCCCCATTCCAATGAGGCTGAAGCTGGGCCATTTCCAGGAAGCCAGAAGGCCTTCTTCCATTCCACCCCTCGCCCATCTACCCCAGAGGGGAGGGCATCAGAGGGGTAGGGCTGGGCCAGGGGCCACCCTGTGGTGGGGGTGTCCCCCTGGGCAGTAACGGCCTGGTAACTGCGGCCACAATTTATCACTCAAAAAAAAGCCTTGAGAGCATCTCTCCACGTCGAGATCTCCTCCCTCCCCGTCATCCCAGAGCCTGCCACCTCCCACTCCCAGTGGGGCTGGAAACTGCCGGCAGTATCAGGTGTTCCGATTGGCTCTCCCACCCACCGCTGTCCCTAATTGGATGGGGGTCGCAGAGGCTGCCTGTTGATTGGCTGCCCAGGTGGACGAAAGACGTTGAGGTTGGGACTTGGAGATGATGCTGACCCTGATTGGAAAATGGAGGCCAGCGGATTCCACCCTGTGTGAGTGGATTGGATGATTCCTGATGCTTAATCAGTAACCCTTTCCTCTCCCCCACCTCCAATAATTTCGTAACTAATAAAAGAAAATTAAAAATCAACGTTCAATGTGTTAATGCCCCAGTACGTGTCGGTTGTAGCACAATCGCAGAGATTAATCTCCAACTGTTGGAGACTCCTGACACATTCTTAGAAAGTTGGCAGAACCTCCTCCCTTCCTCCAGCCTCACAGCTGTGGCCTTTTACCCAATTGGCAGTAAATGCTGATTCTGAACTGTTTCTTTCCTGAAACTATTCTCCAAACCTTTACAACCATCAGCCCTCAGCCCTGGATTATCCCAGGTAATCAGGTCCAGATCGCAACAGTAACTGGCAGCCTTCCAGGAAGGCTCACCATTGACAAACGCAGAGGGAAATAAAATCACCCCTGATGATCAAGCCAGCCCGGGGAAGGCTTATTTTGAATAAATCTATCCAGGGACTGGACAGGCTTGGAGTTAACACGAGGAGGAAATGGAAGTGAACATGATGATGATGGAATTAGATGAAGTTTGGGGGCACATTTTAAAATAAGATGCTCCCCACTTAAGATGGAGGTGTGGAGAAATTTCCTCTGTTGGAGGTGGGGGGGGGAGGGGTGGGGTCATTAACCTTTGGAATTCTTTATCCCAGACAGCAGTGGATCCAGGTTGAGTTGGACAGGTTTTTGATTGACAAGGGAGGCAAAGGTTAACCTCAGCTCCACATTCCAACCTCTCCTGATAACCTTTCACCCCCCCCCATTAGTCAAGAAACTAACTCTTCCTTAAAAATATTCAAAGATTCTGCTTTCATTGTCTTTCGAGTCCCAAAGCCTCTGAAAAACATTTCTCCTCATCTCTGATCTAAATGAACAACTCCTTATTTTTAAACAGTGACCCCTACTTCTCAATTCTCCCACAAGACGAAACAACCTGTCAAGCTCTCTTAAAATCTTGAATGTTTCACTCAAGTTGCCCCTTTCTCTTACTGTGAGCGAGTGTAAGCGGTGTGAACCTGTGTGTCAGAGACAGTGGGTCAGGGTGAGCGTGAGTGACCACGTGTGGGTGTGATTAGGTGTGAGTGTGTGCGAGGAAGTGTAAATGAGAGCGCGTGTGAATGAGTGTATGGGTGTAAATGAGTGTAAGTGTGAGCAGGTATGGGCGTATGTGAATGAGTGTGAATAAGTGTGCGTGGATGAACAGGTGTGAATGTGTGCAGGTGAGTGTGTGGGTGAGAGAATGCGAGCAGGTGTATATATGAGTGTGTGTGCATATGAGCCGGTGTGAATGAGTGTGAGTGGGAGTGTGTGTGATGGGTGTGAGTGAATGAGCGTTTATGAATGAACGTGAATAAGCGTGAATGAATGTAAGCAGGTGTGAGCGAGTATGAGTGTGAAGTCTTGTGTATAAGCGTGGGAGTGAGTGAGCGAGTGAACGTATGAGTGAGTGAGTGAGTGTGCAAGGGTGAGTGTGACAAGGGTAAGTAATGGGGCTAAAGGACAATGAACCCCCTGGACCTGGAGCTGCATCTCAGGATATTAGAGGATGTAGTCCCTAGGCAGTGGCCTAATGGTATTAACACTAGACAATTAATCCAGAAACTCGGTTACATTCTGGGGACCCTGGTTCAAATCCTACCATGGCAGATGGTGGAATTTGAATTCAATAAAAAATAATTGGAATTAAAAATCTACTGATGACCATGAAACCATTGGCGATTGTCGGTAAAACCCATCTGGTTCACTAACGTCCATTTAAGGAAGGAAATCTGCCGTCCTTACCTGGTCTGGCCTACATGTGACTCCAGAGCCACAGCAATGTGGTTGACTCTCAACTGCCCTCTGAACAAGGGCAACTAGGGATGGGCAATAAATGCTGGCTAGCCAACGACGTCCATGATCCATGAATGAATAAAAAATAAAGCTTCGGAGAGAGTGGATGCACTAATCGTAATCTTCCAAGAATCCTTAAGTTTTGGAAAAGTCCCGGAGGATTGGAAAACTCCCTTATTTAAGAAGGGAGAGAGGAAGAAAACAGGTAACTATGGGCCAGTTAGTTTAACATCTGCCATTGGGAAAATATTCAAGTCCATTATAAAGGGTGTAATAGCAGAGCGTTTAGAAATATAGAATGTAATCAAAAGGGGTCAGCATGGCTTTATGAAGGGAAAATCATGCCTGACAAGTTTATTGAAATGCTTTGAGGTGGTAATGAGCAGGGTAGATAAAGGGAAACCAGTAGATGTAAAATACTTGGATTTCCAAAAAGCATTCAATGAGGTACCGCATAAAAGTTATTTAATAAAATAAAAGTCCATGGTGTTGGAGAGAGTAATTTAGCATGGATAGAGGATTGGCTAATGAATAGAAGGCAGAGATTTGGGATGAAAAGGGTATTTTCAGGATGGCAGCTGGCAACATAGAAATACTACAGTGCAGAGGGAGGCCATTGGGCCTATCAAGTCTGTATCAACCACAATCCCACCCAGGCCTATTCCTGTAACCCTCATTAACCCTGCTAATTCCCTTGACACTAGGGTGTAGGTGTGACAAGGGTCAATGTAGCATGGCCAATCAACCTAACCCACTCATTTTTGGACTGTGGGAGGAAACCCATGCAGACATGGGGAGAATGTGCAAATGCCAAACAGACAGTGATCCGAGGTTGGACTTGAACCTGGGTTCCTGTGAGGCAGTAATGCTAACCACTGTGCCACCCTAACTAATAACCGCAACTAGTGGAGTGCTGCAGGGATCAGTGTTGGGGCCACAGCTATTCACAATATGTATACTAATGACATGGACGAGGCAAATGAATGTACGATTGCCAAGTTTGTGGATGGCACAAAAATAGGTGGGAAGGCAAGTGGTGAGAATGACACAGAGAGTGTACAGAGGGACAGAGACAGGTTAGGTGAATGGGCAAACACTTGGCAGATGGAATATAACGGAGAAAAATATGAAGTTATACACTTTGGTTAGGAAGAATAAAGGAGCTGAATATTACTTAAATGGAGAAAGACTGCAGAAAGCTGCAGCAAGGGGGGATTTGGGGTCCTTGTGCATAAATCACAAAAAGTAAGCATGCAAGTTCAGTGAGTAATAGGGAAGGCAAATGGAATTTTGGCCTTTATTACAAAGGGTATGAGGTATAAAAATAGGGAAGTCTTGCTAAAATTATAGAAGGCAATAGTTAGACCACACCTAAAACACTGAACAGTTTTGGTCCCTTTATCTAAAGAAAGATATACCAGCATTGGAGGCAGCCCAGAGATAGTTTACTTGGTTGCTCCTGGGTATGGTGGGATTATCTTATGTAGAGAGGTTGAGTAGGTTGGGCCTGTACTCATTGGAGTTTAGAAGAATAAGAGGCAACCTTATTGAGACACTTAGAATTCTCAGGGGGGTTGACAAGGTTGATGCTGAGAAGTTGTTTCCTCTTGTGGGACAATCTAGGATCAGAGGGCACAGTAAAGGGGTCACCCATTGAAGACAGAGATAAGAAGAAATTTCTTCTCTCAGAGGGGAGTGAATCTGTGGAATTCTTTACTACAGAGGATTCTAGGGGCTGGGGTGTTAAATATGTTCAAGGCTGAGATTAATCAGTAAGGGAATTGTGGGTTATGGCAGGAGAGTGGAGTTGAGGATTATCACATCAAATCAGCCATGATCTCAATGGATGGCAGACAGACTTGAAGGGCTGAATGGCCTACTTCTGCTCCTATATCTTAAGGTCAAGGGAGACCCTGGTTTGCGACCAGCTAAATACAGAAGGGACAGGGTGCATTGAGAGGCTTTATTGGGAGTGTAGAGGCGAATGGAGGTGCTGGAAGGAGAGTAACCCAACAAGCATCACCCGCCCCACAGAGTCTGCAGATTGTGCACCGGACTCATCACCCATCTCAGAACCCATCAAACTGAGAGACTGCCTATGGAGGGAGGGAGGGAGTGAGTGAGTGAGTGAGTGAGTGTGAGTGTGTGTGAGTGTATGTATGTATATGTATGTATGTGTGTGTACGTGTGTGTCTGAGAATGAGTGTGAGAAAGTGCGAGAGTGAGTGTGCGAGAGTGAGTGCCAGAGTAAGTGCGAGACTGAGTGTGAATGAGTGCGAGTGAGTGCGACAGTGCGTGCAAAAGTGAGTGTCTGAGTGTGTGTATATGTCTGTGTGTGTGTGTGTGTGTGTGTGTGTGTTTGTGTGTGTGTGTGTGTGTGTGTGTGTGAGAGTGTGAGAGAGAGTGCGTGCGACAGTGCGTGCGAAAGTGAGTGTCTGAGTGTGTGTGTATGTCTGTGTGTGTGTGTCTTAGAATGAGTGTGCGAGAGTGAGTGCGAGAGTGAGTGCGAGAGTGAGTGCGAGAGTGAGTGTGTATGTCTGTCTGTGTGTGTGTGTGTGTGTGTGTGTCTGAGAGTGAGTGAGTGTGTGTCTGAGTATGTGTGTATGTCTCTGTATGAGTGTGTGAGACTGAGTGTGTGAGACTGAGTGTGTGAGTGTGTATACACGTGAGAGAGTGTACGTCGTCTCTCTTTATGCTTCTGTGTGCTTCTTTGTCACAAACTAGTTGAATTTTTGTGTCTCTACATCTTGAGGCTTTGTAAGATAAAATTGTTATCTCTGATCACACTCAGCATTGGAAAATGAATAAAATGAAAATAAGTGAGAACGCGTAGAAGCAAAGAACACAGAGATATAGAATAAGGGATTGTTCAGGAATGAGTGCAGTCAGCTCATTCTGATGAAGAACAGTTCAGTGTCAGGCTGATGTTAGTGTGTGAAAGGTTTCCTTTACCAGAATGTTTCATAAATCAGCAGCTGAAGGGGCACTTATAGAAAGATATACGTTCCCCAGGCCAGCCCTGCCTCTCCATTTTTCCTAATGCAAGAATTTAAAGGACTGGAAGAGCCCCATCCTTCCTGTCAGGCGTCAGCACTCTCGCTGGACAATGAATCAAAGGGGTCATCGGTTCAAGCCCCACCCTAGGGCCAATTTTCTCACCTCACCCCCCATCCCCCACCCCTCTCCGTGCCACGTAAATGGAGTCGGTGGGGAGGGTTAAGATGGCGGCAGAGTGGGATTGGTGCCAACCTCCTCCAAACCTCCCCATCCCACCTGAATTCAGGCAACAGGATGCCACCTTTGGTGCGGGGGGGTGGGGGTTGGGGGGGGTGCTAATTTCAATGGTGAATTCGCATCTCCGTCAAGGCACCAATTTTAACCACAGCTTCGATTTAACAACAACAACAACAACAACAACAACAACTTTATATTGCGCCTGTAACACAGGGAAATATCCCCCAGGTGTTCAACTAGAAGAGTGTCATATTTGACTTGGAGTTGAGCTTCGTGTCGGACAGGCGTGGAGGCAGCAGTTGCTGCCTCACAGCACCAGGGACCGGGGTTCAATCCCGGCCTCGGGTCACTTCCTGTGTGGAGTCTGCACACTCTCCCAATGCCTGCGTGGGTTTCCTCCGGGTGCTCCCGTTTCCTCCCACGCCCCAAAGATGTGCGGGTCAGGTTGATCGGCCGTGCTAAATTGCCCCTTAGCGTCAGGAGGATTAGGAGGGTGAATATGTGGGATTACGGGGATGGGACCTGGGGTGGGACTGTTGTCGGTGCAGACTCGATGGGCCGAATGGCCTCCTTCTGTGCTGTAGGGTTTAATGACTGCCCCTTCAGAAAGGCTGTCCATTTTTCCCAGTGTAACATTGCCAGAACTCTGCCCCCACCTCTGTTCCTCTGCTATTGAAAACCTTCATTCCGGCCTTTGTTACCTCTAGACGCAACTATTCCAACATTTTCCTGGTTGGCCTCCCATCTTCCAGCCTAAATAAACTCCATTATAATCTCAATATCTGCTTCTATGGCTCAGTGTCAAGTTTTACTTCACAATACTCCAATTAAGCGCCCAGAAATGCTTTGTTATGTTAGAAGTTGTATAAAGGCTATGTGGATGCAAGTTGCAGTTTATCTGTCTGGGTCTCCCCCCTCCCTTCACCAATTTCAAACATTCTGCAAATGCATTTCCTAATCCGCCAAGACAGCGCCGCACTCCCTCAGAACTCTTCCTCTGACAATATGCTCCCTCAGAGCTGTCCCTCCGACTGTGCGACGCGCTCCCTCAGAGCTGTCCCTCCGACTGTGCGACGCGCTCCCTCAGAGCTGTCCCTCCGACTGTGCGACGCGCTCCCTCAGAGCTGTCCCTCCGACTGTGCGACACGCTCCCTCAGAGCTGTCCCTCCGACTGTGCGACGCGCTCCCTCAGAGCTGTCCCTCCGACTGTGCGACGCGCTCCCTCAGAGCTGTCCCTCCGACTGTGCGACACGCTCCCTCAGAGCTGTCCCTCCGACTGTGCGACGCGCTCCCTCAGAGCTGTCCCTCCGACTGTGCGACGCGCTCCCTCAGAGCTGTCCCTCCGACTGTGCGACGCGCTCCCTCAGAGCTGTCCCTCCGACTGTGCGACACGCTCCCTCAGAGCTGTCCCCCCGACTGTGCGACGCGCTCCCTCAGAGATGTCCCTCCGACTGTGCGACGCGCTCCCTCAGAGCTGTCCCTCCGACTGTGCGACGCGCTCCCTCAGAGCTGTCCCTCCGACTGTGCGACGCGCTCCCTCAGAGCTGTCCCCCCGACTGTGCGACGCGCCCCCTCAGAGCTGTCCCCCCGACTGTGCGACGCGCTCCCTCAGAGCTGTCCCCCCGACTGTGCGACGCGCTCCCTCAGAGCTGTCCCTCCGACTGTGCGACACGCTCCCTCAGAGCTGTCCCTCCGACTGTGCGACACTCCCTGTCAGAGCTGTCCCACCGACTGTGCGACGCGCTCCCTCAGAGCTGTCCCCCCGACTGTGCGACGCGCTCCCTCAGAGCTGTCCCCCCGACTGTGCGACGCGCTCCCTCAGAGCTGTCCCTCCGACTGTGCGACACGCTCCCTCAGGGCTGTCCCTCCGACTGTGCGACGCGCTCCCTCAGAACTGTCCCTCCGACTGTGCGACACACTCCCTCAGAACTGTCCCTCCGACTGTGCGACACACTCCCTCAGAACTGTCCCTCCGACTGTGCGACACTCCCTGTCAGAGCTGTCCCACCGACTGCGCGACACGCTCCCTCAGGACTGTCCCACCGACTGCGCGACACGCTCCCTCAGGACTGTCCCTCCGACTGCGCGACACGCTCCCTCAGGACTGTCCCTCCGACTGTGCGACGCGCTCCCTCAGAGCTGTCCCTCCGACTGTGCGACGCGCTCCCTCAGAGCTGTCCCTCCGACTGTGCGACGCGCTCCCTCAGAGCTGTCCCTCCGACTGTGCGACACGCTCCCTCAGAGCTGTCCCCCCGACTGTGCGACGCGCTCCCTCAGAGATGTCCCTCCGACTGTGCGACGCGCTCCCTCAGAGCTGTCCCTCCGACTGTGCGACGCGCTCCCTCAGAGCTGTCCCTCCGACTGTGCGACGCGCTCCCTCAGAGCTGTCCCCCCGACTGTGCGACGCGCCCCCTCAGAGCTGTCCCCCCGACTGTGCGACGCGCTCCCTCAGAGCTGTCCCCCCGACTGTGCGACGCGCTCCCTCAGAGCTGTCCCTCCGACTGTGCGACACGCTCCCTCAGAGCTGTCCCTCCGACTGTGCGACACTCCCTGTCAGAGCTGTCCCACCGACTGTGCGACGCGCTCCCTCAGAGCTGTCCCCCCGACTGTGCGACGCGCTCCCTCAGAGCTGTCCCCCCGACTGTGCGACGCGCTCCCTCAGAGCTGTCCCTCCGACTGTGCGACACGCTCCCTCAGGGCTGTCCCTCCGACTGTGCGACGCGCTCCCTCAGAACTGTCCCTCCGACTGTGCGACACACTCCCTCAGAACTGTCCCTCCGACTGTGCGACACACTCCCTCAGAACTGTCCCTCCGACTGTGCGACACTCCCTGTCAGAGCTGTCCCACCGACTGCGCGACACGCTCCCTCAGGACTGTCCCACCGACTGCGCGACACGCTCCCTCAGGACTGTCCCTCCGACTGCGCGACACGCTCCCTCAGGACTGTCCCTCCGACTGTGCGACGCGCTCCCTCAGAGCTGTCCCTCCGACTGTGCGACACGCTCCCTCAGAGCTGTCCCTCCGACTGTGCGACACGCTCCCTCAGGGCTGTCCCTCCAACTGTGCGACACGCTCCCTCAGAGCTGTCCCTCCGACTGTGCGACGCGCTCCCTCAGAGCTGTCCCTCCGACTGTGCGACGCGCTCCCTCAGAGCTGTCCCTCCGACTGTGCGACGCGCTCCCTCAGAGCTGTCCCTCCGACTGTGCGACGCGCTCCCTCAGAACTGTCCCTCCGACTGTGCGACACACTCCCTCAGAACTGTCCCTCCGACTGTGCGACACTCCCTGTCAGAGCTGTCCCACCGACTGCGCGACACGCTCCCTCAGGACTGTCCCTCCGACTGCGCGACACGCTCCCTCAGGACTGTCCCTCCGACTGTGCGACACGCTCCCTCAGAGCTGTCCCTCCGACTGTGCGACACGCTCCCTCAGGGCTGTCCCTCCAACTGTGCGACACGCTCCCTCAGAGCTGTCCCTCCGACTGTGCGACACGTTCCCTCAGAGCTGTCCCTCCGACTGTGCGACACGCTCCCTCAGGACTGTCCCCCCGACTGTGCGACGCGCTCCCTCAGGACTGTCCCTCCGACTGCGCGACACGCTCCCTCAGGACTGTCCCTCCGACTGTGCGACGCGCTCCCTCAGAGCTGTCCCTCCGACTGTGCGACACGCTCCCTCAGAGCTGTCCCTCCGACTGTGCGACGCGCTCCCTCAGAGCTGTCCCTCCGACTGTGCGACACGCTCCCTCAGAGCTGTCCCTCCGACTGCGCGACACGCTCCCTCAGGACTGTCCCCCCGACTGTGCGACGCGCTCCCTCAGGACTGTCCCTCCGACTGCGCGACACGCTCCCTCAGGACTGTCCCTCCGACTGTGCGACACGCTCCCTCAGAGCTGTCCCTCCGACTGTGCGACACGCTCCCTCAGAGCTGTCCCTCCGACTGTGCGACACGCTCCCTCAGGGCTGTCCCTCCAACTGTGCGACACGCTCCCTCAGAGCTGTCCCTCCGACTGTGCGACGCGCTCCCTCAGAGCTGTCCCTCCGACTGTGCGACGCGCTCCCTCAGAGCTGTCCCTCCGACTGTGCGATGCGCTCCCTCAGAGCTGTCCCTCCGACTGTGCGACACGCTCCCTCAGAGCTGTCCCTCCGACTGTGCGACACGCTCCCTCAGGGCTGTCCCTCCAACTGTGCGACACGCTCCCTCAGAGCTGTCCCTCCGACTGTGCGACGCGCTCCGTCAGAGCTGTCCCTCCGACTGTGCGACGCGCTCCCTCAGAGCTGTCCCTCCGACTGTGCGACACGCTCCCTCAGAGCTGTCCCTCCGACTGTGCGACACGCTCCCTCAGAGCTGTCCCTCCGACTGTGCGACACGCTCCCTCAGAGCTGTCCCTCCGACTGTGCGACACGCTCCCTCAGGGCTGTCCCTCCAACTGTGCGACACGCTCCCTCAGAGCTGTCCCTCCGACTGTGCGACACGCTCCCTCAGAGCTGTCCCTCCGACTGCGCGACACGCTCCCTCAGGACTGTCCCCCCGACTGCGTGACACGCTCCCTCAGGACTGTCCCTCCGACTGTGCGACACGCTCCCTCAGAGCTGTCCCCCCGACTGTGCAACACGCTCCCTCAGAGCTGTCCCTCCGACTGTGCGACACGCTCCCTCAGGACTGTCCCTCCGACTGTGCGACACGCTCCCTCAGAACTGTCCCTCCGACTGTGCGACACACTCCCTCAGGACTGTCCCTCCGACTGTGCGACACTTCCCTCAGAACTGTCCCTCCGACTGTGCGACACGCTCCCTCAGAACTGTCCCTCCGACTGTGTGACACGCTCCCTCAGAGCTGTCCCTCTGACAGAATGGGGTGCTCCTTCGACACTGCCACTCCGACGGTACAGCATGTTCCTCTGGCGCTGCCCACCACTCCTCCGTATTGAACTGGGTGGTGGCCAATATTCTGTGCTGGAGGCTCTGGAGCGGGACTAGAACCCGTGACCTCCGGATTCGGACGCCATGTGTTATTAGTCAGATCAGCTAACTCATCCCAGACAGGAGCTCCCAACTGGGACCACAAATGCTTCTGTCTGTTCGTAATAGGCTGGAGGCTCCTTTACTCATTGGGCTAGCAGATCATTGAATCACAGCATGATGCAGCAAGAAAGGCAGCCATTTGACCCATTGAACCCGTGCCAGCTCTTTGATAATGATATCCAATTAGTCCCATTTCCTTCTGCTCTTTATTGAAGGTCCAGCAAGCTGTTCCTTCAGGTATTTAACCTTTCCAACACTACCTCCTCTATCAAACTCCTCCTTAATCTCTGTCCGAATGTGAACAGTTCTTCCCCAGTCCCTCACCATCGCTGTAGACCATTCTTCATTTATTAGACCCTTATTCCTGGTCTAATAAATCTCCTTTTGATTCCCATCGTGGCCTTGCTCTCCTTCCAAAAGTGTGCAGCCCAGAACTGGGATATTTCCACCAGATCTTCAGTTGTGATTTACAAATCTTTGCACAATTTTTTCACCTTTGTATCTTGCGTGATAAAGCAAAAGATTCCACTGGGCTTCTTTTAAAAAGAAACTAGCCTGATCAACTTGCTCTGCCGTGTACGTTCGATCGTATGAACATGTATCCCACCAGGCATCTGGGTTCCTGCATCTCCTCTAACCAGGACCTCCCAAATTATGTAAATCATTTAATCCCTACAGTGCAGAAGGAGGCCATTTAGCCCATCGAGCTTGCACTAGCAACCTAGCCCCATCTCCATAATACCTCACTAATCGTCCTGACACTTAAAGGCTCAATTTTACCATTTTCATTCCAAGTTCTGAATCTGGGCAACTTGGAAACCTGTTCTCAGGCGTCCCCATACGCACTCAATCTGAAAAAAACAAATCGGGGGTCTGAATCGTGCTGTGGGTGGGACTTATCACGCCCAAAATAATCGGAGCTCTGAACTGCGCATGCGCAGTGAGAAATAAATTTTAAAAACTCGCCCCTGTCACATCGCTCCCCATCTACAAAAAGTGGATCAAGTGGCCCGGGAGCGAAATGTGGGAGCGACGGCCCCCACAGACATCATCCCATCCAGCCGCAACATAACTGTCCCCCTTATCTACCCAATCCCCAGCTACCCAGACTGACTGTGACCCCTTGTCACCCATCCCCCCCCTAACGATCGCCCCCAGAGTGGCAGCAGACCCCACTGCCCCTGCCCTCCTGGGCTCCCACTAGATACCCATCTGACCTCCCCCCACCCTCAACCCCCCACCCCTACCCCCACCAGAGAACGATTGGGTCCCTCTCACCACCAGAGATACATCTGACCCGCCTCCCTCCTCTCCCCCACCCCCACCGGAGAGCGATCAGGCCTCCCCCCACCAGAGATACATCTGACCCGCCTCCCTCCTCCCTCTCCTCCACCAGACAGTGATCTGGTCCGCCTCCCCTTCCCCATCACCGATCTGAGTCAGTGAGCCGTTGGGAACTCTGAACTTACTTCTTCAGAAGCTGGAGCACCCAAAACAGACCTCTGGCCGAGCAGATCTGTTTTGAGCTGAATCTGGACAGGTGAACGTGATGGTAGAATGGGGATTGCTGATAAAAGTTGGGTGGGCAGCCCATTAATTCCATTTAATAAGATGCAAATGCATTTAAATCTCTGTTGCGCCCGTTTCAGGCATGGTTCGGATCGTGGCCGTTTTTGGGCCTTGATAAAGTGGACATCTGCGTGGATTAGAATCGCGCCAATCGCCTCACGCCTGACTTTATCACCATTTGGGCGCGACGCTACGATAAAATCAGCCCCTAAGAGTCAATTTAGCACGGCCAATCCGCCTCACCCACGCATCTTTGGAGTGTGGATGGAAACCGGAGCACCCGGAGGAAACCCACGCAGATACAGGGAGAATGTGCATATTCCGCACAGACAGTGACCCGAGGCTGGAATTGAACCTGGGTCCCTGGCACTGTGAGGCAGCAGTGCTAACCACTGTGCCACCATGCCACCTTCTTTGTTTCCCTGGCAATAAATAGCCAGGAATTTACCTGGCACTGTTTTCCTACATTCCCTTCATAATCCCGACAATTTTAATTCCATCAGTGCGCGGTTTCCATCACAGTTTCCTTATTCTTCTCTGAACTCCAAACCCTGCCGGTTTGCTTCTTGTTCCTGCCCCTTCATACCCTCTGAAGGGCAACAGCTTCCTCTTAGGGTATAGTGATTGTGCTGGGATCGACTCTACTCACACATAGCTCCAGGTAACTCCTCAATCACATCGCGTTCCATTTAACATAGATCTATTTCTGAATCATAGAATCCCCATAGTGCAGAAAGAGGCCATTCAGCCCATCGAGACTGCACCGACCACAATCCCACCCAGACCATATCTTTGCGACTCCACGTAATCCCCCGACACTAAGAGGTAATCCCACCCAGACCTGGTCCCCATAACCCCAAGTATTTACCCTACTAATCCCCCTAACCTACACATCTTGAGACACTAAGGAGCAATTTAGCATGGCCAATCCATCTAACCTGCACATCTTTGGACCAAGGGAGGAAACTGGAGCACCCGGAGGAAACCTATGCAGACATGGGGGGAATGTGCAGGCTCCACACAGACAGTCACTCGAGACAGGAATTGAATCCCGGGTGCTGTGAGGTAGCAGTGCTAACCGCTGTGCCATTGTGCTGCCCAAATTTAATCTAACATAGATCTACCTTCTAAATCAGCTTACTGTACCATTTAACACATAATGTACTGCCTACTGCTTTCTTGATCCATCACTAATTTAAATTTCTTTTCAATATGTAATATTCACAAAGTCCCAGTGAGACTCTCTGATTGCTAGCACGGTGCTCTCTCTCCGCAAAGTTTCTGACACAGTTGACCACAACATTCACTTCCGGTTCCTGTCTATTCCCAGCTCAGTGCATGGCTCTCGTGTGATCCCATTCTTGACCATTTATTCCTAATTAAGCATCTCTAGTGATGTCTCTTTGTACCTGACCCTCAAATTGCTTAGGATCTATCCTTGGCCCCTTTTGGTTTCTGTCTCAGAGTGAAGCAGGATCACACGCTACTCACGTGGACATATCTCCAATCTAACGCAACGTGATCTACACTGAGGAATACTCGGCAGTACAAGTGTCCATGATTCTGTTGAATAAGTTGTAAAAATCCATCTGCTTCATTAACATCCTCTGGAGAAGGAAACCTGTTGTGCTTACCCAATCTGGGCCTATTTGTGACTCCAGTCCCACACTAATGTGGTTGACTCTTAATGTGCTGCTCAGTTGTATCAAGCCTGTTACAAAAGACACAACACGGACTGCAGTGGCTCACAGAGATGGGCACCACTTCAAGATGGGCAATAAATTGCAGAGTTGCCAGTGATAGCCACTTCCCAAGAATGATAGGGTGATTATGTTGCTTCATGTTTGTACCCAGACTCATATCTTTTCAATTTGTTATCATTGAAGATACAATTGAAACATGATTCCATTCTGTGTCAGCTTTATCGCTTGCTTGAATATGTTCTGGATCTAGCATTGCTGCTCTATACTATCACAGCATCCCTACAGTGCAAAAGGAGGCCATTCAGCCCATCGAGTCCACACCGACTCTCTGGCAGAGTATCTTACCCAGGCTCAATCCCCCGCACTATCCCCACAACCCCACATATTTACCCTGACTAATTCCCCTCCCCCCCTCCACCCTACACATCTTGGGAATTAATAGGCAATTTAGCATGTGAATCTACCTAACCTGCACAATTTGAGTGTGGGAGGAAATCGAAGCACGCAGGGGTAACCCACGCAGGCATGGGGAGAATGTGCAAATTTCACACAGAGAGTCACCCAAGGCCAGAATTGAACCTGGGTCCCTGGTGTTGAGGCAGCAGTGATAATTACTGTGCCACCGTGCTGCCCAGCCACTTTCCTTCCTTCCTTGCTGTGGGAATTCACTCTGTAGTATCACAGTTATTAGGTGTTCACCTATACCTGGTGCTGGTGAGAGTCTAGATAATGGTGCCTGGCAGCTTGACAATAAACGGGGCATTGGCACCAGGCCTGTACCTCTTGCCCATCTTCCAATTCCTTCACTCCACCATCAGGTTGTGCCTTCAGCAACCAAGGATCCAATCTCTAGAATTCCCTCCACCTCTTTACCTCTCTCTTCTCCTTTAAGACGCTCCTAAAAACCTAAAAAAGCTTGACCAATTTTTGGTGTATGTTGTTTGATAATTACGTCCTGCAGCACCCAATGTTTTGCTTTGCTGAAAGTGGGCTAATAAATATAAGTTGTTGTTTAATTTGTGTAAAGAAACTAATCCCATCCCAAATGGAAGGGCAAACTATTTTCCCAATGAGCTAGGGACTTAGGCAGAAAACTAACCTATGCTTGAGAAAGGTGAAGCCAATATTTAAACACTACATATATGTGTGCCCCAGACTGGTATGTAGAACCTAGGAGCTGAAACAGGCCATTCAGCCCAACTGCTCAGTGCTAGTTTTTTATAAGGAAAAGGAAATTAAGGAGATTAAGGAAATTTGACATGTCCGCTACGACTCTTAGCAACTTTTACAGATGCACCATAGAAAGCATTCTCTCTGGTTGTATCACAGCTTGGTCTGGGCTCCTGCTCTGCCCAAGACTGCAAGGAGCTACAAAAAGCTATGAATTTAGCCCAATCCATCACACAAACCAGCCTCCCATCCATTGACTCTGTCTACACTTCTGCTGTCTCCGCAAAGCAGCCAGCATAATTAAGGACCCCATGCACCCCGGATATTCTCTCTTCCGCCTTCTTCCATCGGGAAAAAGATGCAAAAGTCTGAGGTCACGTACCAACCAACTCAAGAACAGCTTCTTCCCTGCTGCCATCAGGCTTTTGAATGGATCTACCTTGCATTAAGTTAATCTTTCTCTACACTCTAGCTATGACTGTAACACTACATTCTACATTCTCTCCTTTCCTTCTCTATGAACGGTATGCTTTGTCTGTATGGAGCACAAGAAACAATACTTTTCACTGTATGTTAATACATGTGACAATAATAAATCAAATCAAAATATACTCTATAGAAGACTGGACTCACTCTAAATCTCTCCCTTCACCATCCCCTTGCCCCTGTCCCTCTATTCCTTTCCCTTCCCCTGTGTGTATGAAGCCATAAGTATGTATTGCAGTGGTCTCCAAATAACCGATCGAGATGGACAAGTCGATTCTGGAGTCTTGAAAAGTCGACTGTCATTGACTGCCGAAAATGAGCGGAACTCAGGCTTCCCGTAAAGATGAGCGAATCAGCTTGTTGGCCGCTGAATCGCAAGTTCCAATACGTGGACTTAAACTGGGTGAAGACAAAATGATGAGCGAGGAGCTTGGGACCCGCAAGAGGGCAAAATTTCCACCTGGAATGGGTTGAGTGAATTTCATTTTATAAATGGCAAAGGTGAGACCATTTGTCTCATTTTAAGACAGAGCCCTGAGTAAAAGAGGGAGTTTGGAACCACATCACAAAACAACGCGAGCAAAATTTCAAGGAAATTTCTCTTTAAATAGTGTCATTCGGACAAAAAATGTTGGGGAGTTGAAGGGAATGTTGCAAGCTCAAACAGTCTCTTTTTTCAAAACCTGTGGCTAAAGGCAAGGCGAGAAAAGAGAGGTCTTTTTGCATTAGCTATCTACTGGCAAGGCATAACAGGCTGTTCACCAATGGCAGAGTCCTTTTTTATTCATTGGTGGGGCATGGGTCAGCATTGATTGCCCTCCTTTAGTTGCCCTTAAACTAAGAGGCTTGCTAGGCTACTTCAGACTCTCAACTGCTCTCCGAAATGGCCTAGGAAGTCACAGAGGGTCTGGAATGCACTGCCAAATGAGGTGGTTGACATTGCTGTGGCTCTGGAGTCACATGTAGGCCAGACCAGGTAAGAATGGCAGATTTCCTTCCCTAAAGGACGCTAGTGAACCAGGTGGGTTTTTTTCCAACAATTGACAAGGGTTTCTTTATTCTTAATTCCAGATATTTTTTATTGAATTCAAATTCTACCGTCTGCCGTGGTGTGATTCGAACCCGAGTCTCCAGAACGTTAGTTGAGTTTCGAGATTAATAGTCTAGTCATAATACCACTCAGCCAACGCCTCTCCTGTATCAGAGGTTTCAAGGAGGATATGATGGTTGCTGTCGACACCTTATTCAAAGGCTTTAAAAACAAAGATGAAATTCTGACAGCCGTCAAGAGCTTGTTGCTGGTGCTTTAACAGTAGCCAGGAGGTGAAGGCTCACTTTGGTTCCACATATCTCCACAAGGTGGCTTTTTTCCAACTAACAATCATCAACTGCAAGTACCGCACTTGTCTCACAGATGCCCATCTGATGGACTGTATGAGATTGGCCATCTCAAACTACAGCCCAGATATCACAGCCCTCACAGGTAGTGTGCCAGCACAGGTGTCTCATGAAGTTCATTTTGGGAGGTTTTCATGAAGTTGAATTTTTAAGAGTAGATTCCGTGCTGCATTTGATGTCAAAAGTGATCTTGTACTTAAAAAGGTTGGAGACCACTGATATAGTGATTCCGAAAGGGAATTCAGGAGAAGAGTAGTAAGAATCTAGAACTCACACACATAGGAACAAGAGTGGGCCAGTTAGCCCCTGGACATTCAATGAGATCATGAAGTGGTTTAAATGCATTTAAGAACAAAGAATAGCACAGCACAGGAACAGACCCTTCAGCCCACCAAGCCGATCACCTTGTTCTACGTAGACCAATCACCTGTATCCCTCTATATTCCACCTGTCGATGTGTCTATCCAGATAAATCTTAAATTTCACTAACATATCTGCCTGAACCACCTCACTTGGCAGTACATTCCAGGCTCCCACCACTGTCTGTGTGAAAAAAAACCTCCCCCGCACATCTCTACTGAACATTTCCCCGATTTTCTTGAACTTGTACCCCTTGTGATTGTCATTTCTGCCCTGGGGAAAAGATTCCAATTGTTCACCTATCTGTACCTCTCATCATTTTATAAACTTCTATCAGCTCGTCTCTCAGCCCCTGTCTTTCAGGGAGAACAATCCCAGTCTATTCAATCTCTCCTCATAGCTGATGTCCTCCATACCAGGCAACATCTGGTATTCCTTTTCTGCCCTATCTCCAAAACCACCACTAACTTCTGATATGTGGCTATCAGAATTCCAGATGTGACCTAACCAATGTTTTATATAACTGTAACATAATTTGCCAACTTTTATACTCGATGCCCCGTCCAATGAAGGCAAGCATACCATATGCTTTCTTCACCACCTTTTTCACCTGGGCTACCACTTCTAAGGGTCTGTGGACATGTACTCCCAGATCTCTGTGTGTGTCTATGCTCCTGATGGTTCTGCCATTCATTTTATAGCTCCCACCTGAATTGGATCTACAAAGATGCATCACCTCGCATTTGTCCGGATTAAATTCCATCTGCCACCCAGTTTTCCAGCTTATTTATATCCTGCTGTATTCTCTAACAATCTTCATCACCATCGCAACTCCAGCAATCTCAGTACTTGCTAAGCAAACCAGTTACCTTTTCTTCTAAGTCATTTATATATATTAAAACAACAGAGGTTCCTGCACTGATCCACGTGGAACACCACCATTTAGAGATCTTTATTCAGAAAAACACCCTTCCACAACTATCTTCTGCCTTCCATGGCCAAGCCAGTCCAGAACACATCTAGCTAGTTCAGCCTGACCCCATTTAGGGAACGTTTAATAAGCATGTGGGATTTGATGATGGGGTTACGTGGAGCAGGGTAGGAAGGCATGCTGGCACAGTAGTTAGCACTTCTGCCTCAAAGCGCCAAGGACCCAGGTTCGAATTCTGGCTTGGGTCACTGTCTGTGTGGAGTTTGCACATTCTCCCCATGTCTGTGAGGGTTTCCTCCCACAGTCCAAAGATGTGCGGGTTAGGGGCTTTAGCCCATGCTAAATTCTCCCTCAGTGTACCCAAACAGGCACTGGAGTGTGGCCACTAGGGGATTTTCGGAGTAACTTCATTATAGTGAGAACGTAAGCCAATTAGTGACAAATAAATAAACTTTACTTTAAACATTTAAAAGGTTCTCATGGCATAGACAGACTGGGTTGAATAACCTGCTGTAATGTAATAAACTTCGATGCAACTCTAAGCCTCCCTTCGATGCATCAATTCTCTCCTCTTCAAACGTTTCAATCTAATCACCACCACGATAACAGCACCTTCCAGTTATATAGTACCTTTAACACAGCAAAATACCCGCAGTGCCCAATAGGGGGGTAGCCAAACAAAATCTGACATGGTGACAGATGAAGAGAACTTAAAGCAAGTGAAGTAATGCTTGGACAAAAAAACGTAAGGATTAAGGACAGTGCAATATAATTTCTTCAATTCGTTCAGCTCTTCCTGTCTCTCTGATATTTCTCACTCAGTTCCCCGTATCTCTCTGATATTTCTCACTCAGTTCCCTGTGTCTCTCTGATATTTCTCACTCAGTTCCCCGTGTCTCTCTGATATTTCTCACTCAGTTCCCCGTATCTCTCTGATATTTCTCACTCAGTTCCCTGTGTCTCTCTGATATTTCTCACTCAGTTCCCTGTGTCTCTCTGATATTTCTCACTCAGTTCCCCGTATCTCTCTGATATTTCTCACTCAGTTCCCTGTGTCTCTCTGATATTTCTCACTCAGTTCCCCGTGTCTCTCTGATATTTCTCACTCAGTTCCTTGTGTCTCTCTGATATTTCTCACTCAGTTCCCTGTGTCTCTCTGATATTTCTCACTCAGTTCCCCGTGCCTCTCTGATATTTCTCACTCAGTTCCTCGTGTCTCTCTGATATTTCTCACTCAGTTCCTCATGTCTCTCTGATATTTCTCACTCAGTTCCCTTTGCCTATCTGATATTTCTCACTCAGTTCCCCGTGCCTATCTGATATTTCTCACTCAGTTCCCCGTATCTCTCTGATATTTCTCACTCAGTTCCCCGTATCTCTCTGATATTTCTCACTCAGTTCCCCGTGTCTCTCTGATATTTCCCTCTCAGTTCCCTGTGTCTATCTGATATTTCCCTCTCAGTTCCCCGTGTCTATCTGATATTTCTCACTCAGTTCCCCGTGTCTCTCTGATATTTCTCACTCAGTTCCCCGTGTCTCTCTGATATTTCTCTCTGAGTTCCCCGTGTTTATCTAATATTCAGTTCTTGATGCCTATCTGATCATCACGTCACACTATTGATTTTTGTCACTGAATGCCGGATATTGCCTGATTTTGGATTATGAAGGTTAAATGATTTAATTCCCCTCCAGTGGGTCAGTGTCTGGGTGAGAACTTGAGCATATCTGGTTAGATAGCTGGGAATCTGTAGCGAAACCCACTTCATCCTCTCTACAGGATCTCTTTGCTCTCGACTCATCAGTTCAAACTCATGTTTCTGGAAGTTGTCCATTTGTCACTGCCAAATCCCAGGAATAATCTCCAACGAGACACTTGGATCCCAACGGAGACAAGCCAATCCCATGACAAGTCCATTTACTCACACAACACCAGACTCTTACAAACTCCCCCTTCAAATGAAACACGGAGAGGAGAGAAAATAAACAGGCGATATCGTGGTGAAGATCTGGCCAGAGAGGATGACAATTTGCAGAAGAATGTGTCTAATTGAAGCCATCAGCCTAATCAGTTGAACTGTGATCGCTTTTTTAAACTCCATTCCTCTCTGTTACACCAACACATTCCACTAATTCACTGAACCTTCTAAAATGAATATATCCACGGTAATTCATTATTTATTTACATTATTATTTATTCATCACAAGTAGGCTTACATTGACACTGCAATGAAGCTAGTGTGAAAAGCCACCTAGTCGCCACACTCCGGCGCCTGTTCGGGTACACTGAGGGAGAATTTAGCACGGCCAATTCACCGAACCAGCGCGCCTTTTGGGCTGTTAGATCATAGAACTATCGACCCAGGTGATGGCCATTTGGCCCATTGCGACTGTGCCTGAGATGAGTTTCAGTTGGCTATCCATTTCGCCCCAGTCACCCTACTGTGTTCCCACAGCCTGACATTTGCCCCACTTTTGAAGTACTCACCATTCAGACGGGCTCCCTTCTAAACAGTACGTTCTGGGTCTCAATTCTCAGTCCTCTCCTATGCTGCCAACTGCCTTAAACATGTAAATGTGAGCAAATCCAATCTGCACAGATAGCCACGGCACGCTAGCCGGGGGACAAGGCAAAGGGGTTAAGAATTACAAGGTAGGGGAACCCAAACTCTACGAGATTCAGCTGAAGTTTCCCATTCCCATCAAACTCCAAGGAACAAGTCAAACAGCAGTTTCGTTCTCTGACACCAGATTCAATCTTACCTGCCAACCCAGCGCTGGGAGATCTCTCTCTTGCCAAGATCCAAATCCTTCTCCTTGCTTCTTCCGTCAAAACTACATGAATGGGGCTGCGGATCTCACAGCTGCCAGTTCCAGACTTAGGAGTCGGCTCTGCGAGTGACGGGGGAGGGGGAACAGAGGGAAGTCTCCCAAAGTTTTGTTGTACAGGGAGTCTGTGCGGGCGCTGCAGGAGAGTATAAATGTTGCTGACTGAGGAAAGGTCCCGTTGTGTGTTTTAAACAAAATACAGCACGGGAAAAAGGAGAGGGGGGAAAAGAGAGAGAGAGAGAGAGAAGAAAAACTTTCTGGGAACTTGGAAGGGAAAAAAAGTCTCCACTGCTGAATATTGGAGCGGGTGGATTGGAACTGATTTCCTCCCCTTCTGATCTCAGTTCTCCAACTCTGAGACAATTCCCTTCCCAGTCTGGCGAATTGCCCAGTTTTTTTTTTCTGTTGTGTGTGGGATCTAAAAAGGATGTTGAGAGTACTGCCTCTCCACGCCAATAGCTGACTCACGGACTTCGAATCAGCATCAGCTCTTCTCGGTCCAGCCCTAGTGTTGTAATAGGTAATTTTATATCAAACCCTTTTGCTGATATCCCCCTCTTCCCCACCACCCCTCAAAAAAAAAAGGCAAGCGCTGAACCCCAGCCTGACACAAAGATGAGGCGCACTGCGAACAAAAAAAGTAACTAGCAGCATAGATTCAAACACATTTAGCCCCTGGTTAGAGGGACTGACACGTATAAGGTTACATATGGAAAGAATTAAGGACTGTGGCGAGTTTATAAATTCCCCAGTCCATCCTGACATTAACCCTCTACCAGCATGGAGTGTGTCTAATTCCCCTGTTAATTATTCAGGAAGTCCAACTTAATTTGACTTTAATTCCAATTATTTGTATCTCTTCTGCCGGAGAAACTCGCCTTTAATGAGTAGGGTCTCCATCTGTTTTTACTGCCAGTATCTAATTCAGTCCTTGCACGTTGTTCTTGCTATAGAGAGAGTGCAGTGGGATGTCACAGGGTTAAGTGCAAGATTCAGGTAAAGTGGGAATGACATTACTGAGCCAAGGCTCGCATATGTAACCCAGTGTCAAAGAAGGCAAAATGGTATGTTGGCCTTCCTATCAAGAGGATTTAAGTATAAGAACTTTACTGTAATTGTATATGGTGTTGGTGAGGCCTCATCAGGAATATCATGTACAGATTTGGTGTCCTTATCTGCTCTTGCTATAGAGAGAGTGCAGTGAAGGTTCATCAGGCTGATCCCTGGGATGGCAGGACTGATGGATGAGGAGAGGCTAAATCGGTTAGGATTAGATTAATTGGTGTTTGGAAGAGTGAGAGGGGATCTCATAAAACTTATAAAATTCTAACCGGATTGGACAGGGTGGATTCAGAAAGAATGTTCCTCATGGTGGGAGAGTCCAGAACTAGGGGGTCATGGTTTGAGAATAGCTTTTAAGACTGAGATGAGGAGAAATTTTCTTCACCCAAGAGGGTGGTGAGACTGGGGAATTCACCACCACAGAAAGTAGTTGAGGCCAAAACATTGTGTGATTTCAAGAAGAAATTGGGTATCGCTGTTGGGGCTAAAGGGATCATGGGAAATAAGGGGAAGGCGGGGATTAGGATATTGAATTTGATGATCAGCCATGATCATAGTGAATGGTGTAGCAGGCTCGAAGGGCCGAATGGCCTACTCCAGCTTCTATTTTCTTAGTTTCTCTGTTTCTATGCCCATTTTAAGGCCATGAATTCATTCCTTATTTTTGTATTGAATTGCCCAAGCTCATTTTGTTATGGGAATTCACTATGTAAACATACACCCTCTGCTCACTGTGACAACTGCAGTACCTTCACCGATACAAGGGGCTCACTGTGGAGTGAGACGGGGCAGCTTGTTTGAACTGTACATTCAGGATCTTAATTCACAGAAAGTTGGCATTGTCAGCAAGATCAGCATTTATTGCCCATTCTTAGTACTCCAGATGGTAATGGGACCACCTTATACACCTCACTCATCAGGACGTTGTGCGTGAATACCAGTATAAGGGGAAAATAACAATTTATACTGTATGAGAAGAAAGTGTTGATTGATTGGCAAGTATCCCTGATTTGTCGGAACATTGCCATGAAGAATGCACCAGTTGATGAAGACTAACAGATAACTGCCAAGCGTTGTTTGAAAACAATTTATGTTGTATGAGAAGGAAGCGCTGATTGGTTGGCAATTGGACTCTGATTGGTAGAATCTGCAAATGTTGCCATCAAGCTGATATTTTGAAGGGACTGTCCTCTGTTGTGATACGGATCATGGAACGGGCATCTTTTTGGGTGTCTTATTCAAATGGCTGTCCTTTACGTGGGACCTTGCACAGTGTGTCTGTGTATTATTCAGCCTGAGAGGGCATTAGAAGCAAAATCCCAATTTTGTCCTCAGTGCACCAGGTATCTAGATTGGAGTGAAAAGTATGGGAGGGACAACATCACAGATACTCTGGAGATTTCCACGTACCCTACCCAAGGGCAGTAGGTCCTACTGAAACATCCACCCAAAGGAACCACAAGAACAACAACAACTGGCATTTATATAGCAGCTGTGCCATTGGCCCAAATGAGATAAGTGTTAACTCCACCAGGTATCAAGCTGAGAAGTCAAAAGTTTGCTCAGAGTGTCACTTCTTCCCAAGCCCTCATCAACTCCACTGGCTCCCTCTGTCTAGTGAACTGATTTGAACGTCCTACACTTCATTTCCAAATTTCCCCACTATCTCACTTAATCTCCTGAATTTAAAATACCTTTCATGTGTCCGTCCTTCCCTCTGGTACCAGATCGATCCCAGTTTCCTGCCCCCTCTCCAATCAATGATATTCTTTCAGCCATTGCTCTCTGAATTAAGGGCTTAAAAAGGAGTTGAGTTACTCTCTGCAGAGTTCCCCAGTCTCTGGCCTGTTTTTGTAGACACAGTATTTATATGGTTAGTCCCACTGAGTTTCTGATCAATGAAAACCCTAGGATGTTGATAGAGAGTCAGTGATGATGATATTGAATGTCAAGTGATGATGGTTCAATTCTCTCTTGTTGGAGATGGTCATTGCCTGACACTTGTGTGGTGTGAACATTACTCACCAGTTGTCAGCCCAAGCCTGGATATTGTCCAGATCTTGTTGATTTGGAACTGCATCAGTACCTGAGGAGTTGCGAATGGTGCTGAACATTGTGCAATCATCAGCAAACATCCCCACTTCTGACCTTATGATGGAAGGGAGGCCATTGATGAAGCAGCTGAAGGTGGTTGGGCCTAGCACACTACCCTGAAGAACTCCTGCGGTGATGTCCTGGAGCTGAGATGATTGGCCCCCAACCATCACAACCATCTTCCTATGGAGACTGGAGACTGGCATTTGAGATGGTGGGGACCGCTGGAAGAGGCCGAGATGGATCATCCACTCAGCACTTCTGGCTGAGGATTGCTGCGAATACTTCAGCCTCATGCTTTTGCACTCATGCGCTGGGCTCCTTTGTCATTGAGGTTGGGGATATTTACGGAGCCTCCTACTCCAGTGAGTTCTTTAATTGTCCACCACCATTTATGACTTGATGTGGCAGGATTGCAGAGCTTAGATCTGATCCATTGATTGTGGGATCGCTAAGCTCTGTCTATCACTTGCTATTTATGGAGTTTGTGTTGTAGCTTCACCAGGTTTTAGGTGTGCCTGGTGCTGCTCCTGGCATGCCCTCCTGCACTCTGCATTGAACCAGGGTTGATCCCCTGGCTTGATGGTAATAGTAGAGTGGAGGATATACCAGCCCATGAGGTTATAGGTTGAATACAATTCTGCCACTGCCTCATGGTAGCTCAGTTCTGGCTTCTATATCTGTTTGATTTTAGAACATAGAACATTACAGCACAGTACAGGCCCTTCGGCCCTCAATGTTGTGCAGACCAGTGGAAACAATCTAATGACCCTCTAACTTAAACTATTCCAATGTTATCCATATGCCTATCCAATAACCATTTGAATGCCCTTAAAGTTGGCGAGTCCACAACTGCTGCAGGCAGGGCATCCACGCTCTTACTATCCTCTCAGTAAAGAACCTACCTCTGGCATCTGTTCTACATTTATCACCCCTCAATTTAAAGCTATGCCCCCTCGTGTTAGCCATCACCATCCAAGGAAAAAGGCTCTCACTGCCCACCTTATCAAATCCTCTGATCATCTTGTATGCCTCAATTAAGTCATCTCTTAACCTTCTTCTCTCCAACCTCAAGTCCCTCAGCCTTTTCTCATAAGACCTTTAGTATGATGGTAATGTTTGCGCAAGGACTGTGCAGATTATTCCGACTAATACTGTCATGGAAAGAGGCATTTGCAATAAATACATTGATGAGGATGAAGTTTGGTAGGTTTTACCAACTGCTGCAGACCCAGTCTAACAGCTATGTCATTTAGGTCTCACCTAGCTCATCAGTAACGGTGCAATCGAGCCTCTCATTGTGTTGGACATTGAAATCCCCATCCAGGGCATTCTGTGCCCTTGCCGCCCTCAGTGCTTCTTCCAATTGCTGTTCAACATGAAAGCTTCAATAGATCCATCAGCTGAAAGTGGGCAAGGTGAGGGGGAGAGGTATGTGGTAATCAGCAGGAGATTTCCTAGCCCATCGTTGACCTGATGCCTTGAGATTTCATGGGATCTGGGGTCAATGATAAGGACTAGAGGGGAACCCCTTCTTGACTGTACACCACCGTGCTGTCATCTCTGGTGGATCTGTCCTGCTGAAGTCACATGACATACCGAGGGTGTCATGGTGTCTGTGGGAATGTCTATGTCAGGCTTGACGTAGGGAGACAGCTCTCCCCATTTGGCACAAGGCCCCAGATGTTAATAAGGAGGACTTTGCAGAGTTGACAGGACTGGGATTGCTGTTGTCATTTCTGGTGTCTAGATCACTGCTGGGTGGTCTGTCTGATACATTCCTTTTAGATTTAAGTGACAACTGAGTGGCTTGCTAGGCTATTGATGTGGAGTCACATGTAGTCCAGATCAGGTAAGGGTGGCAGATTTTCTTCTCTAAAGTAGAAAGAAACTTAAGCAAGGAGTGAGGAGGGCTAAAAGGGGTCATGAGAAAGCATTAGCCAGCAAGATTAAGGAAAATCCCAAGGTTTTTACACATATATAAAGAGCAAGAGGGTAGCCGGGGAGAGGGTTGGCTCACTCAAGGACATGGGAGGGAATCTACATGTGAAACTGAGGAAATTGGCAAGGTATTAAATGAGTACTTTGCATCAGTATTCAACAAAGAGAAGGACATAGTGGATGATGAGTCTGGGAAAGGTTGTGGAGAGAGTTTGAGTCATGTTGAGATCAAAAAGGAGGAGGTATTGGGGTTCTTGAGAAACATTGAGGTAGAGAAGTTCCAAGGGCCTGATGGATATACCCCAGAATATTGAGAGAGGCCAGGGAGGAAATTGCTGGGGCCTTGAGAGAAATCTTTATATCCCCACTGGCTACAGGGGAGATTTCAGAGGATTGGAGAATAGCCAATGTTGTTCCTTTGTTTAAGAAGGGTAGAAAGAATAGTCTAGGTAATTACAGGCTGGTGAGATTTACATCAGTGGTAGGGAAATTATTGGAGAGAATTCTTCGAAAAGTGGATTTATAAGTGAGAGGCAACATGGTTTTGTGAAGGGGAGGTGGTGTCTCACTAACTTGATCAAGTTTTTTGAGGAAGTGATGAAGATGATTGATGAGGGTAGGGCAGTGGATGTTGTCTACATGGACTTCAGTAAGGCCTTTGACAAGGTCCCATATGGCAGACTGGTGCAGAAAGTGAAGTCGTATAGAATCAGAGGTGAACTGGCAAGGTGGATACAAAACTGGCTCGGTCAAAGAAAACAGAGGGTAGCAGTGGAAGGGTACGTTTCTGACTGGAGGGCGGTGACAAGTGGGGTTCCTCAGGGACCTTTGCTGTTTGTAATATATATAAATGATTTGGAGGAGAATGTAACTGGTTTGATTAGTAAGTTTGCAGACGACACAAAGGTTGGTGGATTTGCAAATAGCAGTGAGGACTATCAGAGGATGCAGCAGGATATAGATCAGTTGGAGACTTGGGCGGAGAGATGGCCTGGACAAATGTGTCCATAATCTGGGCAAATGTGAGATAATGCATTTTGGAAGGTCTAATACAGATAGGAAATACACAGTAAATGGCAGAACCCTAAAGAGTATTGATAGACAAAAGGATCTGGGTGTACAGGTGCACAGGTCACTGAAAGTGGCTACACAGGTGGAGAAGGTAGTCAAGAAGGCATATGACATGCTTGCCTTCATTGGCCAGGGCATTGAGTTTAAAAATTGGCAAGTCATGTCGCAGCTTTATAGAACCTTAGTTAGGCTACATTTGGAATGTAGTGTTCAGTTCTGGTCACCACACTACCAGAAGGATGTGAAGGTTTTGGAGAGGGTACAGAAAAGATTTATCAAGATGTAATGGAGGGCATTAGCTATGAGGTGAGGTTGGAGAAACTTGGCTTGTTCTCACTGGAACGATGGAGATTGAGGGGTGACCTGATTGAAGTCTACAAGATTATCAGAGGCATGGACAGTTTGGATAGTCAGAAGCTTTTCTCAGGGTGGAAGAGTCAATTACTGGGGGCACAGGTTTAAGGTGTGAGGGGCAAGGTTTAAATAAGATGTATGAGGCAGATTTTTTACACAGAGGGTGGTGGGTGGCTGGAACTCACTGCTGGGGGGAGTAGTGGAAGCAGATACGATAGTGAGTTTTAAGGGTCGTCTTAACAAATACATGAATAGGATGGGAATAGAGGGATATGGTCCCCAGAAGGGTAGGGGGTTTTAGTTCAGTCGGGCAGCACGGTAGGTGCAGGCTTGGAGGGCCGAAGGGCCTGTTCCTGTGCTGTAATTTTCTTTGTTCTTTAATGAACTAGATGAGTTTTTTTAACCACAATTGTTTCATGGTCACCATTACTAAAACCAAGCTTAACTCCTGATTTTTTTTTCTTTGTTAATCGAGTTATGAATTCCACCAGCTGCTGCAGTGGGATTTGAACCTGTGTCCCCGTGGTGATAGCCTGGGTTTACTGGGTTACGAGCTGACTGGCATTACCATTGCGCCACCACCTCCCCCACGCTTTAGCATTTACTGTTTTCCATGAGATGTGGGAGGCTCTCAGATTAGATGAATGATGAGTGTCCCCCCCTCAGTATGAATAGGAGGAGGCCATTCAGCCCTTTTATCCTGTTCTGCTGTTCAATCAGACCAACACTAAATATCTGTATCTCAATTTCTTTTACTTGTCTTTGCTCCATATGCATTAGCTAATAAAAGTTGATTGATCACATCCTTTTGGATGAGAGGTTTAGATTTTTGTTCCCCAGTG
The DNA here is from genome assembly GCF_965287045.1 of Carcharhinus amblyrhynchos. Lineage (NCBI taxonomy): Eukaryota > Metazoa > Chordata > Chondrichthyes > Carcharhiniformes > Carcharhinidae > Carcharhinus > Carcharhinus amblyrhynchos. Next base: position 9,914,710 of record NC_137336.1, on the reverse strand, counting down.
TAGGAAGAAATCTGCAGTCTCCACTTCCAAACAACCTGGCTCGAATTTATGCTCCCTTGCTCAGAACTGGCTGACGCCAGAGAATTTAATTTCTTTACGTCTACTGCAATAAACGCTTTAAAAAGTTTACCCCTTCGACTTCCTAAACTGAAGGGAATTCAAGCCAAATTTCTGGAATCTGTTGATTAAACTATTTGGGGGAGGGGGAGGGTTTAGCAGCATGATAATAACCAGAGCAGCTATTTCAATCACATTAAAGTAAAGGGCAAACTTCTCTCATCCCGCCCTCCACTGGAATCGTAGTGGACGGGACACGGACATTGAAAAGTTCCGTTGACTTCGGGCGGGATTTTCCGGTCCTGGGCCGTGCGCGACTGGAAAATCCCGCCCAAAGAATCAGGCTGCAGGTAACATGGTTCATCTTCACTTGCTCGGATCAATATGTATTCGCGCACAGCGTCCTCTTCTCTGCAAACAAGAGGAACATATCCAGGCTCTTGCTCCTTTCTGAATAACCCGGAAGCTTGAGGAGCCTAAAGTTCCCTGTTGCTTTCACCGTGGCAACACCTCAATCAATCCGAGTGAACTTGCCAATGAATCAGCACCCTTTTATGCTATTTACTTATTTTATTATTAATGTCACAAGTAGGCTTACATTAACGCTGCAATGAAGTTACTGTGAAAATTCCCTAGTTGCCACACTCTGGTGCCTGTTCGGCTATAAATTTGTCGTGTTTGTTTGTTTGCCCTTGGTAACCTCAAGATAAAATCTTCAGCAACATGTCTTTCTTAGTGATGCTAACTGAGGGTAAATATTGCCCTCTGGTCACCAGCGAGACCACCCCCGCTCCTCACTGAAACAGCAATAATAGGTAAGATTTATAGGTAGCTCAGAGGGCAAGCAAGGTCTCAGTTTGGTAGCTTATCCACTTCCTTTTCTGACCTCTTGCTCAAAACTTCCAACAGTGCAGCACTCCTTCAGTACCGCGGTGTCTACCGGGATTAGGGGGTTCAAATCTCTGGGGTAAGGCTTGAACTTGCAATTTTCTGATTCCAAGTTGAGAGCGCTCCCCACTCAGGCAGGGATGAGACCGACTGCTCTTCCTGCTGGGGTTAACTCTCAGTACAGAAGGGTGATTGAGTCTAGGAGCCCCACTCACTCTTCTTGGCTCAGCTTGTGTCTCTGCAGGTTTACAGACTCCGAGTACCTACAGTACACTGATGCCTGTCAGACGCCAGTCAGCCCCTGACAGAACCTGCCTTGTCCAGCAGTTAGACAGTGGTTTCCAGTCCTGGAACAACGTTGATAAACAGGTTAGCTGGTCTGAAATTTTCACATACTCCTTTCCTCAAAGTTTACACTCTGTGAACGGGTGAAGGGTGCTTAATGAATCAAGCAGGGAAGAATTCTTAATGCAGAACATTGAAAATTTAAATGGGCAGGATCAGCTCTAAGAATCATAGCATCATACAGTGCAGAAGAGGCCCTTCGGCCCATCAAGTCTGTACTGACACATTAGAAACACCTGAAATTCTATCTAATTCCACCTGCCAGCACTTGGCCCATAGCCCTGAATGTTACAACGTGCCAAGTGTTCATCTGGATACTTTTCAAAGGATGTGAGGCAACCCGCCTTCACCACCCTCCCAGGCAGCGCATTCCAGACCCCGTCACCAACCCCAGAATCTAAACCGCCTGCCACCTCCACTTTCCCTTCTCTCTCCCCTACTGAATTCAGATTAAAACTCTCATACCAGCCCAGCCTTTCCCAGGACCCTTCAGACTCTGAGTCCACTCCCCTCCCTCAGACCTCCTACCACCCCCCCCTTCCCCCCACTCAGACCTCCTACACCTACCCCAACCCCCCTCCCCCCTACTGCTCCCCGGCCATCACAGCCTTCCATCCAAACTGTGGGACTCCTCACCTTTCCCACAGGTTATTTAAACTTAAGGTGAATGACAATTAACCACACGCGAGAGTGATATTGATGTCCTCCGGTACATTTGCCAGTAATGTCCCCTTGTTCCACATCTTAGCCATCATGCAAACCAGCCTGCCATCCATTGACTTGGTCTACACTTCCTGCTGCCTCAGAAAAGCAGCCGGCATAATTAAGGACCCCACGCACCCCGGATATTCTCTCTTCCACCTTCTTCCATCGGGTAAAAGATACAAAAATCTGAGGTCCTGTACCAACCGACTCAAGAACAACTGCTTCCCTGCTGCCATCAGACTTTTGAATGGACCTACCTCGCATTAAGTTGATCTTTCTCTACACCCCCAGCTACGACTGTAACACTACATTCTGCACTCTCTCGTTCCCTTCTCTATGAATGGTATGCTTTGTCTGTAGAGCTAGCAAGAAAGAATACTTTTCAATGTATGCTAATACATGTGGCAATAATAAATCAAATCAAAACCTTCTCAAACATTTTTTCAATGTGACACCATTTTAATTCCCCAGACTGCCTGCGGCCAGACGGAAAGTCTGGGGGTCTGCCAGTTGCTGAGTGGGTGGATTACCTTCTGTTTTATTTTATTTATTAGTCACAAGTAAGGCTTACATTAACACTGCAATGACGTTACTGTGAAATTCCCCTAGTCGCCACACTCTGGCGCCTGTTCAGGTCAGTGCACCTAACCAGCACGTCTTTCAGACTGTGGGAGGGAACCCATGAAGACACGAGGAGAATGTGCAAACCCCGCACAGACAGTGACCCAAACTGGGAATCGAACCGGGGTCACCGTGAGGCAGCAGTGATAACGTCTGTGCCATCGTGCCACCCACCTTCCGTGGCTGAGCGGGAGCAGGGTGGGGGTAGTGGGGGGGTGGGGGGTGGGGAGTGAGGTTGGGCGGAATGAGTTGTGGTGGGAATTAACCCTCCTCAATCTGTCCAATAGGAAAAGAGCGCACGTATTTAAAGGGGCCTCACACTGTTCATGTTCAGTTCGAGCTCCCCGGCAGCCATTGCTCATCATCCCAATGTATCATCTCGTGAGCCGCAGCTTGAGAAGCCTTGACTTCTCAGCCTTGGAAGAAAACCTGTGTTGAGCCTTATTACAATGTTCCAGTGTTCTCCTTGTTGGTGCGAAACCATTCCTCTTTCAGATGCTGAAACTTGCATCCCAGCCAGCTGGGCTTGAGCTTGCTGGCTGTTCGTGGGAGGGAAGTAGGTTCGAAGATCTCTCCTCTTCCCTTTTGGAACACTGCAACTGGCTCCGCACTAACTAGCAGCCTGCTCTGTAAATTAGAAACTGAGCTGGAAGAGCTCTTTGTGCCTGTGTTTCATTTAGCTTGTGGCTTTCCTTAACTTATAATTTTTGTTTCACTTCTGTTTCCTGTTTCCATCTCTGGTTCTCCCCTCTCCCACTTGGCAGCTATCGCACCGCACATTTCACCTGCTACTTTCTGATGGTACTGCTGTCCACCAGGATACAGTGGAGCGCGTACAAAGGGGTTCAACTGCAAGGACAGGAACGAGAGGAGGCCGTTCAGCCCCTTGATGTTGTTCGGCCATTCATTGAGATCGTAGATAATCTGTGAGCCAACTCTAAATACCCACCTATCCGTAATCCCTTAAAATTTGGTTAACACAAATCTATCAACTTCCCGGCTCAATTCCCAGCTTGGGTCACTGTCTGGGTGGAGTTTGCACATTCTCCCCATGTCTGCGTGGGTTTCCTCCGGGTGCTCCAGTTTCCTCCCACAGTTCAAAGATGTGTGGGTTAGTTGCATTGGCCACACTAAGTTGCCCCTTAATGCGCTGGGATGCGTAGGTTGGAGGGATTAGTGGGTAAATATGTGGGGTTGTGGGGTGGGATTGTTGTTGGTGTAGACTCGATGGGCCGAATGGCCTCCTTCTGCACTGTAGGGAATCTAGGATTGTATGATTGAGATCTAAAAGTAACAATTGATCCAGCATCAGTTGCCATTTGCAGAAGAGAGATCCAAAGTGTACCACATTTTTCACGCAGAAATGTTTACTAATTTAACTCTGGTCCCAACTTTAATTATATTCCTTAAGTCTCAGACTTCCCAGAGGGCAGATCACCCTATTATAGAAAGGATATTATTAAACTAAAGAGAGCGCAGAAAAGATTTACTTGGATGTTACTGTGACTTGGTGGTTTGGGTTATAAGGAGAGGCTGCATACATTGGGATTATTTTCCCTGAAGCGTAGGAGGCTTAGGGATAGTCTTATGGAGGTCTATTAAATAATGAGGGACATAGGTAAGGTAGTTAGTCAACATCTTTTCCAAAAAGGTGGGGAGTCTAAGACTAGAGGACATAGGTTTAAGGTGAGAGGGGAGAGATACAAAAGGGTCCAGCGGGGCAACTTTTTTCACTCTGACGGAAGTGAGTGTCTAGAATGAGCTGCCAGAGGTAGTAGTAGAGGTGGGGACAATTTTGTCTTCTAAAAAGCGTTTAGACAGTAACATGGGCAAGGTTGGTTTGGAGGGACAAGGGCCAAACGCAGACAATTGGAACCAACTTAATGGTAAAAACTGGGTGACATGGACAAGTTGGGCTGAAGGGTGTATTTCTTTGATCTAAACCTCTATGATTCTAAACAATTTCTCTGTTTTCCATTGAAGACAAGGATTTAATACGGGCGACAGGGGTCTTATCCAATGCTTGGGGAACTAATTCTCTCAAGTAGAAGGACATTTAGAGCCTTGAAGTCACATCTTTCTCCAGTTTCTCTCCCATCCGCCCTCATGCCCTCTCAGTTCATCTTGTCCATGAGACCCGCTCCCTGCTCCATCAACCCTATTGACTGTCACCCAATTTCCCCATCTTCACCGACATTGTCAATGCTTCTCTCTCCTCGGGTACTATCAGTCTCTCCCTCAAATCATCATCCTTTCCGCAATAAACAAATCCTTGACCCCATCATCCTTGCAAACACCAGCCCCATTTCTGACATTCCAAGATGGCGCCGGAGCAAGGCGACTTCTTGTAAGTTGTGCCCAGCATACCCTCTAATTCTATCTTTCACTCTCGTTCTACGCTTTGAAAACTCTATTTGAACTCTGGTAAATTCGGTAAAAATGTTATAATTCAATCTCTTCCAGATTTGGTGAGCTTGTATAAAGTTGACCATTCTCTACACCCTAGCTATGACTGTAACACTACACTCTGCACCCCCTCCTTTCTTTCCCTATGAATGGTATGCTTTGTTTGAATAGTGCGCAAGAAACAATACTTTTCACTATACACTAATGCATGTGACAATAATAAATCCAATCAAATTCAAACTGTACTCCTTCAGCGTATTCTTTATTCAATTGCTCTGAGATGTTTGCCTGTAGAGGAAACTTCATGGCATTTCCACATGACTACAGAATGCCAGAGGTCTCAATCAGATTGATTACACTTCAAAACCCAAACATCCCCTCTTTCTATCTCAAACAAAAGATACAAACATCCCTCTTTTTCCAGCAAACAAAAGATACATTTACACACACATTCCAGTGTGACAATGTATTACCCAAGTTTCCCATTTTACACCCACAGGTCCCATGCATTAACACTGTTTGTGCTACTGATCAGTCACTGGACATACTTTGCAGTGACACAGGGCAGTTTCTGGCCTCGCTCGTCCAAAGACCAAAAAAATTCTACCCCAGGACTTTGCATGGTCCACCCTCACCGAGTACACTTCTCATCGTGGGCGGGATGGGAAAATTCTGCCCATAATATTTAAATCATTCAGACGTCTTAATGGAACGTGTGTGTGTTGACATTGGCTGTTCGTCTGGCTGATACTCATTGTCTAGGAGTGTCGTTCCCATGGCCCTTGTTGCCTTGGTGACTATTGTTGTTCCATTGCAATAGTTTGGGATTCGTGGATCTCTGGCCTTGGTGGTTGCTCTGTACTCAGTGCAGCTGATGAGATCCCTCTCTCTGGCCGATCGCTTGGCTCGTTCTTTGGGTACACCTATGGTTACGCTGGTATATTTGGCTATTCACCCTCTCACTGCATACGATTAAGGTGGCAATTTTGGTACACATGAGCCAAGTTTCCATTTGGGCTGATTCCTATTGAGAGCATTAGAGGTTTGCATCCTGACCGGCTCTGCAATGGTTTGGCATCCTTGCCAAACTGAAATTTGTCTTTCTATTATTTCACCATGATATTTCCACTCACGCCTGGTACGATGTTTAGTTCCAATAGCTTTTTTGCTATAGGAAGAGCGGTTTGTGCACAGCATGACATTAACCTCTGAACTGGACTGCTTCTCATGCTTTCAGTTGTTTCTCTACTCAAGAATTGCCCTGTCTATGTCCGTGCTAGATTTGCTCAATTTTTTAATGAGTCTGTTGGTGATTTTTACTGCCATCTTAGCCTTTCCACTTGACTGGGAATAGTGTGGAGTTGATGTGTGATGCTGAATTTCCCAATCCTTTGTTAATGGGCTGGATTCTTCACTTATGGACTGAGGGCCATTGTCACTTATCACAATGCCAAGAATGCCACACCAACTGAAATGGGCTTTCAGATATTTTATTATTACTCCCACTGTCATTGAGGTCATCTTGTCTAGCACCCAGTATCCTGAATAGTAGTCTACAGTAACAAAATAATCAGTTCCTGCCAAAGTAAATGGTCAACTTCCAGCTACATCCATCTGTGATGTGAGATGTTATCAATGGCTGTCTGGTTTGCCTCGCTTGGCGCTCGTTACACATATTGCACTGGTCAATGGGGTCTTTAATTTTTTTGCTCATGTTTGGCAAATCTCTTGCCTTTCTCTGAATCGATTCAATTCCTTGATGGTTTGCATATGTTCCAGCATATCTCTTCTCATCTCCTTCGGGATGACATCTCTATTTCCTTTGTACAAGATTCCCTCTTGGGCTGTCAATTCATCTCAGTATACACATTGTGCTCTTGTGACCATGGATCTGTTCCCGATGTTTGTCGGCCATTCTTTGGATCACTTGGACAGTTGTATCTTGCTGGGTCGTTCACTGGATGTTTTCGATTTGTCAGATTCAATGGGGGGGATTCTTCGGCCTCTTAGCCGCTTGTTTCATGCCCATGGAAGGCTGGTGTAGGTTGCTAGCAGGAGGATTCTCTAGTCCCACCAATGTCAGTGGGAATTCCCACTGATGTCACCCCATGCTGCCGTGAAACCTGCTGGTGGAATCCCGCTGGCATTAACAGCCGGAGAATTCTAATCAATGTCTCTGCTGGGTTGATGACTTTGAGAACATGTTGAGTTGCTGTTTCATGTTGAATCAGGAAGATTTCACATTCTCTTGTCGCATCCTCAACTTACTTCACGGGGAGCGCTGCTCTCGACGGCACGTCTGTGATATACGCCCGCTTGTGTGTCACATCAGATGATATCTTTGTAAGCAGAATAACATTCTTTGTAATCGCTGTGGTGTAGATAGCCGCGGTTTGGGAAAAATGCTTTGAAGGGATTTGCAGTCAGACTTTGCTTCTGTCTCTCCAAATGGGTACTGATGACAGTGCCCTGGATGGAAATGTGAGCTTGTTGCATGAGAACTGCTCCCAAACCCGTTTTGCTGGTGTCACCCTGCAAGGTGACTTCCTCATTGACATCATTGTTCTTCAGTGCTGGCAATGATGACATTAGTTTTTGATTTTGGTGAATGCTGTCTCTTGTTCTCCTCCCTACTCATCTTTTTATAGAATAGAGTAGAATCTCTACGGTACGGAAGGAGGCTCATCGAGTCTGTACTGATCACAATCCCACCCAGTCCCTATTCCCATAACCCTCATTTACCCTGCCAATCCCTCTGACACGAGGGTTAACTTATCATGGCCAATCAACCTAACCTGCACATCTTTGGACCGTGGGAGGAAACCGGAGCACCCAGAGGAAACACACGTAGACACGAGGAGAATGTGCAGACTCCACACAGACAGTGACCCGAGGCCAGAATTGAACCTGGATCCCTGGTTCTGTGAAGCAGCAGTGCTACCCACTGCGCCGCCATGCCGCCCCAGCTAGTGAACCGGTTCACACTCTGCTAATGTCTGCAAACATTTTGCTTGATAGTTCAGAGATCCAACAAATCATTGCACTGCTTTCATATCTATTGGTTGCTCCATCATGCTACAGCCCTCACTGTGTCAGGATCCAGGAGAAGATTTTTGACTCTCTGACCTGTGTACTTGACTTCAGGCAATTTCAGTTGCAATCATTTCTTGTTCAGTCTCAGGTTCATCTGGTGAGCTCCTCCAGCCGTCGTATTAAATTCAGATCACGGTCAGCTATGTCTTCTTCCATTATGTCTCCACAGCTATAGACTAGTGGATGATTCACCACGGCATCCACTCAGGGAAGATCGCTGGCCATCTCATGTTGTCTGTGTTGTGTTGGGAAGTTGAGTTTATAAAGATGTACAGAATGTCTGCAAAGAATGTAAAACGCTAGAGGGGAAACAACAGCCCCTTTAAAATGTGGTTTTGTTCAATGCTGTGGTGTTTGAAATGCAGAGTACGCACAGACACTGAGTAGCAACATTTGTTTCGAGGACCAGACAATAGGATTAAGGGAACCTATCAGATTTGATGTTGTCATGATGTTGTTGTCAACATCAAACCAATCTGAGTACAGGAATGTTAGTAGGTCGTAAGGATAATAAAAGAACTCAACTGGCTTGAATTCAGTTCCACCAAAGATTGAGCCAGAAGCAGGCCCAGTTCTACTGGAGCAGTTAAAGGCAGTTAAGGGCAGATCACCTTAAACAGTAAGTTCCTAACTCTGCTAGCTTTAGATATGTCTGAATAGAACTCACCATTTAACCAGCGAAAAGCACCAAATCAAAAAGCGCTTACAGACAGCGGACAACTACCGAAGTACTCTAAAACTTCTGAACGCTATCAGACCTATTGCATATTTTTTGACAGTTGCTGTTTTGGTAATGAATGTTCCTTGTGTTTATTTGAACAGCATTTCAGTCAATCTTTACTTTAATTAAAACGATACTGATTTTAATTAAAGTTCCTGTTTGATTAAAAATAAAATAACTTGTTAATTATTCTCTTAAAGTGTCAGGTCTTGACGCTAATGAACCTCTAAACAGTAAGGTAGAACAGTTAACACCTTCCTAAACACTTCAATGGATTATAAAGTGAGGTAAAGAGAATTGACCTCTGCGTAGTAACAGTTGATACTCTTCCAGGGAATTGCCAAATACCATAGGCAATCATCAGCATTTCTGAACAGTGTCCAGAATGTAATTGGAAAGCTTTTTCTTTCATTCAGCTTCACTTGCCTGTAGCCATCATTCACATCTAGGGTAGCGAATATTTTTGCCTTGGCAAGCTGCAGGGAAAAAAAAACCTTTGATGGCTGGCATGGGCTAGTGAGTTGTCTTTATTTAAACTCTATGGGTCTAAGCATTCTCACAGATTGGTTGCTGACATCATGTTGCCAATCCAGTCTGTAGGTGTAAGACTGATCTATCTTTAATCGGATCATCTGTTGGCTGCCCAAATTCCAATGATTGTGCTAGCTGTGTTACTGCCATGAAATACCACTTAATGGGTCTCATTTTCACTTTGAATGCTAGCTTGGAATGCTTAACACTCATATGTAACAGGCACTCTGGGTTCAAAATGTACATTCAAACCTTTCAAGATCTCTGCCATCTTTTTCTTTGCTTGCCTGCAGGATTGAGCATGGTTTACTTTATGTATACAGTCCCCGGCCATGTGGCTCTCTTCTTGGTTCAAACTTATTGATTACATCTATTGCAATCTCATAGTTATTTATTTATTTATTAGTCCCAGGTAAGGCTTACATTAACACTGCGATGAAGTTGCTGTGAAATCCCATGTTTTTGCTGTTGTAAATGGAAAAAACTGCCAGTTTTGTCATGAATAATTTTTCAAGTGGACTGGAGATGGAATTGGAAGATGTATTTACAGTTATTTTCACTCACTCAGTAATCTGCTTGCCACTTCTGTCTGTGTTTTCTTTGTGCGTTTTCTCTGCAGCCAGTAATTTCACTTGCAGCCTATGTGTGCTGTTCTACGTGCCTTTCTGAGCCATGTCTTATTTTGCTACATGTGTGGGTTACATTAATTGGCTATGCTACATTGCCTATTAATGTCAGGGAGATCAGCAGGGTATATATGTGGGGTTACAGGTACAGGACCTGGGTGGGATTGTGGTCGGTGCAGACTCGATGGGCCAAATGGCCTCCTTGTAGGGATTTTATGAACATTGTAGGGATTCTATGACTCTGTGATACTCTTGCCACCTTGTAGCATGTTCCCTAGAAGTGGAGACTTTAGCCATTGGCGGGATCCTCCAGTCCCTCGATATCTATAGTGTTTCTTGCCTGTCTTGCTGCCAGGGAACTGGCCACAGGTGTCACCTTCGGGGGCGGGGGAGTGGGATTGGACTGGGTGGGATGTTAAAGGATATGGGGAGTGAGGTGGGTGTAGGGGTGGGTGTGGGGCTGGGGTGGGAATGTGAATGGGGGTGTGGGTGGGAGAGTGGGTGTGGGGATGGGTGTGGGGGTGAGGGTGGGGATGGAGTTAGGCTGTGGGGGTGGATGGGAGCAGGGCTTGGGTGATGACTCACAAATAGTTTTCTCCTTATCAGCGGCTTTTCAATTTGTGTCACTTTTCTGCCCCAGAATGAACCTTGTCTCATTTTAAATGTTTCAGCGATATCTGAGCCTTTGGAATTGGAGATTTCAGTAAACAGTTTCTCCCTCGAGAGTCTGGTTTGTTTTCCTTTGCTGCCTCCTGCAAGATGTCCTGACCTGGGCACCAGGGGCATAGCTCGTGACCTCCCTTTCCTGCCAATCTACGAAGGCCGGCCAATGCGTAGCAATTTGACTAAAACTGATTGCGACTAACTTACTTAAAACCCGATTCCAGTCGCTGGCCCGAATTGTCTCCCTGTTCACTGTCTCCATTTAAAAATTTGCCACCCTCCAGTTCAAATTCCTCCCCACTTCTATAACTCCATCACTCAAACCAGCCTCCCACCCATTGACTCTGTCTACACTTCCCACTGCCTCAGAAGAGCAGCCGGCATAATTAAGGACCCCACGCACCCCGGACATTCTCTCTTCCACCTTCCTCTGTTGGAAAATAGATACAAAAGTCTGAGGTCACATACCAACTGACTCAGGAACAGCTTCTTCCCTGCTGCTGTCAGACTTTTGAATGGACCTAAGTTGATCTTTCTCTACACCCTAGCTATGACTGTAACACTACATTCTGCACCTTCTCCTTCCCTTCACTATGTTCGGGATGCTTTGTCTGTGTAGTGCGGAAGAAACAATATTTTTCACTGTATACTAATCCATGGATGGCGTGGTGGTTAGCACTGCTGCTTCATAACTCCAGCGACCTGGGTTCGATTCTCAACTTGAGTCTCTGTGTGGAGTTTGCATGTTCTCCCCGTGTCTGTGTGGGTTTTCATCGGGTGCTCCGGTTTCCTCTGACAGTCCAAAGATGTACGGGTTAGGTGCAATGGCCATGCTAAATTGCCCCATGTTGTCCTGGGATGCATAGGTTAGAGGGATTGGGGGGTAAATATGTGGTGTTATGGGCTAAGGCCTATGTGGGATTGTTTTTGGTGCAGACTCAATGGGCTGAATGGTCTCCTTCTACACTGTTGGGTTTTATGACATCAATATGAAAATAATAAATCAAATCAAATCAAAATTTCCTCCAGTTCTCCACCCTGCCGAGATTTCTGAGCTCCTCCGGTTCTGGCTTCTTGTGTGAGCCTTGATATTTGTTGCTCCATCATTTGCCACCATCCCCCCCGGATGCTGAGGTCAGAAGCTCTGGAGTTGGCTGTGAGTAAACCCACCCGTCACCTTAAACCCTCAGCGTGTGACACCCGGACTCGAAGCAATGCTGGTGTAGGGCACAAGGTCGGACACCCTCTGAGAGCGTTGGAAACAACTGAAATAGGCCGAACATGAGATCACAGAGCTCAACTCACTGACGTGACATCCGTGTCCATTCAAATTATTCCAATATCAACATTGAACTGCACAAAGGCTATTGAATACTGGGCAAGGCACCCAGCCCGCGCATAAAGTGAATTTGAAGAATTTACGCTGTTGCAAAGTGTCTGGAAGTACGTTGGAGTGTTTCTGAAGGTGTTGTGGTAAATCTCTGCAACGCCACTGCGTCCGTGTAGGGAGGACGGAGGATTTGATGGCCTGTTCACACTAAGGCTGCAACAGGGATAGGGATAGGCCTGGCAGTGTCTTGACTCTGCAGCAAGACGGGGAAGATGGCAAAGGGGCAGCGGAGAGGGAAAGATCGGTATGCCCTCTGCCACTTTGGAGCTGGACTCTTCGGTTCTCCTGGATAGCAGGAAGAGGCTTACCAGGTAGTGAACCCAGCACCTCACTGGGCATCCCCATCAGTGTTCTCCTGTATGCCACTGCCATCTGAACCTTGTGCAGCAGAGCTCACGTGCCACCTTGCCTTCTGGCGAGCTGAAACATCAATTATTCCCGGGCCTGGCTGTAGCCCACTCATGCCCAGTGTCCTCACCATGTGCGGATTCCGACTTTACACAGACAGGGTTGATACCCGAGCTGGTGGTTGCCAACTGAAGTGAGGGGCTGTCTTCATCAGCGCTGCGCTGGGGCTCTCTCTCCTCTCCTGGTGCTGCTGAGACTGGGCTGCTGTTCTCGGGCATCTGACGGCAGAAGGCAGGGTCGGGATGAGATATTGGGGATGAGTTGGAAAACTGGAGGTCCCTGGTTGCACCATCAGCAGTTTACACATCATCCTGGATGGCAGGATGAGGTTGAGCTGAGAGTTGAGAAAGGGCATGAGGCAGAAACGATCCATCATCCTCAATGATCATAGAGATGGTGGATGATACCAGCTCCCTCGCAGCCAACCCCAAGATGCTGAACGCAATCTCCCCCACAGGGAGACTCAGGCGTCCTTGTGCCCAGCCAGCTCCACCTTATTGTGTGTCACCTTGTTCTTGCCTAACACTCTTTGTTTGAAGTTTATTTATTCATGTCACAAGTAGACTCACATTAACTCTGCAATGAAATCACTGGGAGGCGATGGCCTAGTCGTATTATCGCTATCAATCTAGAAACTCAACTAATGCTCTGGGAACCTGGGTTCAAACCCTGTCATGGCAGAGAGTGGAATTTGCATTCACTAAAAATATCTGGAATTAAGAATCTACTGATGACCACAAAACCATTGCCGATTGTCAGAAAAACCCATCTGGTTCACTAATGTCCTTTGGGCAAGGAAATCTGCCGTCCTTACCTGGTCTGGCCTACATGTGACTCCAGAGCCACGGCAATGTGGTTGACTCTCAACTGCCCTCGGGCAATAAGGGATGGGCAATAAACGCTGGCCAGCGATGACCGTGTCCCATGAATACATAAAAAAAGTTATGGTGAAAATCCTCCAGTCGCCACACTCCGGTGTCTGTTTGGATACACTGAGGGAGAATTTACCACGGCCAATGCTTCTAACCAGCACGTCTTTCGGGCTGTGGGAGGAAACTGGAGCACCTGGAGGAAACCCACGCGGGCACGGGGACAAGGTGCAAACTCCACACAGACGGTGACCCGGGAATCAAACCTGGCCCCTGGCACCGTGAGACAGCCGTGCTAATCACTGTGCCACCGTGCTACAGCTGGAGGAACGTGGAGGCTGGGAGAGGTGGGTATGAAGCTGGCAGCGTTGGTAGGTGTGTGCCTGGTCAGCTAGAGACTCTGAGTGTTTGGTGTGAACTGTGGGACAATGAGTACTGCTGAATGATTGCTGAGATTGTGGTGCATTGAACAGGGTCTGAGATTGGTGGCATGGGAGAATGGAGATGTCACATGAATACGCACTCACTGACGTTGACCAGCCCATGTGTGCGAGATTCTTTTATCTCTTGGTGAATTGCTCCTGGGCTTTTGAGGTCAGATGTTGAAAAGTGACCTCCCTGACTACCTGCTCCCAATTTGTATGAAGAGTTCACTTTGCAGATCTCCTAGCCCCTCACAGATTATGATGTATTGCACCCCACACCACCAACCCTACCCCCCAACCCTCCCTTCACCAATAAGGCTTATCATGCCGCGTCTGTGACTTGGACTCCTCCCTCCAACCCGGTATTCCCTTTTTCTTGTTTCTTGTTAAAGCAGCAGTCTTCAGCAGCATGTTATTCAAAGCAGGTTCTCTTTAATAGGGACAGGCAGCCTTTAAGAACAGAAGGTGGGTTACACCATGTGCTATCAGATCATACTGCGCGGATCCCTGCTGATCATAGAGGCAGGCTTTCTCTCCCACCTTCCAACATTGGCGCACTCTGTCTGCACTCGCCGACCCTCCACACCAGCCCCTTCACCACCTGTGACCTCTACCACTTAGAGGGCCAAGACAGCAGATGCATGGAAAGATCACCACCTGCAAGTCCCTCTCCAAGCCACTCACCATCCTGACTGGGAATTATATCACTGTCGCTGGATCAAAATCCTGGAACTCCCTCCCTAGCAGCACTGTGGGTGTACCTACACCGCATGGACCGCAGCGATTCAAGAAGGCAGCTCACCACCACCTTCTCAAGGGGCAATTGGTGATGGTGTGGAGATGCCAGCGTTGGACTGGGGTGGGCACAGTAAGAAGTCTCACAACACCAGGTTAAAGTCCATCAGATTTAATTGGAATCACGAGCTTTCGGAGCGCTGCTCCTTCTTCAGGTGAGTGGAGAATTGGGTTCACAAACAGGGCATAAAGACACAGACTCAATTACAAGATAATGTTTGGAACGTGAGCCTTTACAGGTAGTCTGCGTTATAGGTCGACCCGAGTGGGTTCGTGATCTGTAGTCCTTTCAGGATCTTGTCTGCTTTCTAGCATAGTATCTTAGATTCCCTACAGTGCAGAAGGCGGCCATTTGGCCCATTGAGTCTGCACCGACAACAATTCCTATCCCCACAACCCCACACATTTACCCCACCAATCCCTCTACCCTACACATCCCTGGACACTAAGGGGCAATATAGCATGGCCAAACCACCTACCCCACACATCTTTGGACTGTGGGAGGAAACCAGAGCACCCGGAGGAAACCCACGCAGACACGGGGAGAACGTGCAATCTCCACACAGACAGCGACCTGAGCCGGGAATCGGATCCAGGTGCCCGGTGTTGAGGGGTAACAGTGCTAACCGGTGTGCCGCATCTTTATAGGAACTTGATGCCTGTGTCGATACGTGCAATCTTCTTGGTTGACCTTGGGATGAGGGATGGACAGTAAATGTAGATGTAGCCAGCGACGTCCAGATCCAGAGAAAAGTATAACTAAATAACGAAGGAAGTGCTTAATGTTCAACCTTTGCCAGCTGGGCTAACACCCTTTGGTTCAGACTGTCCAGTTCTCCACAGACTGTCTAGCAGTTTATAAACAGCAACAGTGTGTGAGTGTTTGGTTTATTCATTTACCAGAATGTCAGAACTCCTAATTCATTTGACGCTCCTCACCCCTACATCCGGTTTTGGACCTGGCAAAAGCGGACGACTCTGATTCATTCAGATTCCACCTCTCCCCACACCTCAGGAACGTTTAAAACTCCGAACAGTCCCCGAGTGAGAGAACTGCGCTCTGCCAGAACCCATCGGAAGGCTGGATGGTGTTAACAGGAGCAGTAAATCTGCTGGGGCCTGACGTGAGACTTCCTGACCATTCCAATGGCATTCCCAATATAAACTCGCCGGATTGACTGAGACTTCCTGAATCTGGGAAGTTTACTTCGGGGAGCTGGAAGCATCAAAGCGTGACCAGTTCTTCCACCTTGTCCAGAACAGCTGACACCACCTGTGCTTTATCGCCAGGTCTAAAACTATTTATTTACTTAATAGTCGCAAGTAGACTTACATTAACACCGCAATGAAGTTACTGTGAAAATCCCCGAGTCGCCACAGTCTGGCGCATGTTTGGGTACACTGAGGGAGAATTTAAGTTGATTGAGTAGTGTCACAAGTCGGCTTATATTAACACCGCAATGAAGTTGTTGTGAAAATCCCCTAGTTGCCACACTCTGGCGCCTGTTCGGGTACACTGAGGGAGAATTTAGCTCAGCCAATGCATCTAATCAGCACGTCTTTCAGACTAAAACTAAAACTAATCTGTGGTTCAGAGATGGATGAAATTCCTAGGAGGACAATGGATGTTGGTTGTATTCATAGAATCCCTACAATACAGAAGGAGACCAATCTGCCCATCGAGCCTGTACTGACCACATTGTACCCAGACTCTATTCCCATAACACCACATATTTACCCTGCTAATGCCCCTGACAGTAAGGGCAATTTTAGCATGGCCAATCAACCTAACCCGCACATCTTTGGACTGTGGGAGGAAACTGGAGGAAACCCACACAAACACGGGGAGAATGTGCAGACTCCACTCAGACAGTGACCCAAGCTGGGAATTGAACTCAGGTCTCTGGTGCAGTGAGGTAACGGTGCTAACCACTGTGCCACCGTGTCGCCCATAAATTTTAATTCCCTGATCGGGAATCGAACCCAGCTTGCAGTCATGAAGGCGCTGAATCCTAACCACTAGACGACCAGTCTTGACTCTAGACTCTTGGGGTAGGAGCGATTGGAAAATCCTGCTCTTAGCTGAGGTGTCAATGATGTGAAGCTATGTGATCATGGCTGAATATCTCTAATTCAGATTTCCCCCCTAAAAGCGCCTTTATCACCACCTGCTCTGACCAGTGGAGCTTGCTGGTAGAGGCTTCTTTTTGGATCTCAGTGTGAAGAGCAGTCAAGTTGCTTCAATCCCTGTCTACGTCACTATCACAAAAATTCTCCTTGCGATGGCTCAGGCATAAAATACTTCTGGAAGCCAGTGAGCTAGTGCTGCCAGCATTGTGAGCTGCCATTCTCACCCTCACACAATCCTCGCTGTCCGTATCCTTCACGAGCCCCAAGCTCCCCACCCTGGAAAGGCTGGTGCTCTGAAATCTTCATGAAACAATGTCCTTCACCTGAGTCTCTTAACAATTTAACTAACGTACTGTTACCAGATCAGTCACAATCCCATTGGATGGCAGAGTGGACTCGATGGGCTAACTGGCCTGCTTTGCTCACACACCTTAGGGTCACATGATCTGTCATGTTAGCGCTTAGCTGCCAAGTTGACCAGATTGGTGAACTGCTGTTTAGCTGTCCAATAAGCGCTGGGTCCAGTTCAGTACTTTACCTTGTCCACGTGGCCACTCTCCGCCATGTCTGAGCTACTGACCTTCTAGCGAGCCACCTGCTCCATCCGGCCTAGCAGCAGCAGGCTCCAAGATGGCTGCCACCTCCCTTAGCTGCAATCTTTGCATTTTGTGCAGGGATGTGGGCTTTGTTGACAAGGTCAGCATTTGTTGTCCATCTTTAATTACCCCTTGAGCTGAATGGCTTTCTCGGTCATTGTGGATTCACGATTCCACTTTGCGTATTTGGCCCAATGACTCCAGGAGAGGAGACATTGGTTCGTGTTTGTGTGAGAGAGAGTGTCAGAGAGAGAGAGAGAGAGAGAGTGTGCCTGTATATGCGTGTTTGCATGTGTGTGTGTATGTGTGAGAAAGTGTGTGGGAGAGTGTGTGTTTGCGTGTGTGTGAGAGGGTGGTGGGTATATGTGTGTGTGAGGGAGTGGTGAGAGAGTGTGTGTGTGTGTGTGTGTGTGTGAGTGAGAGAGAGTGTGCCTGTGTATGTGTGTGCATGTGTGTGGTGTGTGCACGTGTGAGTGGGTGTGTGAGGGGGTGATGGGCGTATGTGTGTGTGTGCGTGTCAGTGTGTGAGAGTGTGTGCATGTGTGTGTATGTGTGTGTGTATATGGGAGGGGGTGTGGGGGGGGGTGGTGTGTGTGAGGGGGTGGTGGGCATATATGTGTGTATTGTGTGAGTGCGTGTGTGTGTGTGTGTGTGTGTGGTGGGTTTATGTGTGTGAGTGTGTGTGTGAGGGGGTGGTGGGTTTATGTGTGTGTGTGTGTGTGTGTGTG
This sequence comes from Carcharhinus amblyrhynchos, assembly GCF_965287045.1. NCBI lineage: Eukaryota > Metazoa > Chordata > Chondrichthyes > Carcharhiniformes > Carcharhinidae > Carcharhinus > Carcharhinus amblyrhynchos. The sequence continues at coordinate 9,896,713 of NC_137336.1, read as the reverse complement.
TGAGGGGGTGGTGGGTTTATGTGTGTGTGTGTGTGTGTGTGTGTGTGTGTGTGTGTGTGTGTGTGTGTGTGTGTGTGTGTGTGTGTGTGAGGGGGTGGTGGGTTTATGTGTGTGTGTGTGTGTGAGGGGGTGGTGGGTTTATGTGTGTGAGTGTGTGTGTGAGGGGATGGTGGGTTTATGTGTGTGTGTGTGTGTGTGTGTGTGAGGGGGTGGTGGGTTTGTTTCTCTGGAATTCTCTGCCCGTTGAAGTGGTGGAGGCTGCCTCGCTAAATATTTTTAAGAAGCGGGTTGATGGGTTTTTGATAAGAGAGGGGATTAAGGGTTATGGGGAGAGGGCGGGAAAGTGGAACTGAGCCACAACAGATCAGCCATGATCTTATTGAATGGCGGGGCAGGCTCGAAGGGCTAGATGGCCTACTCCTGCTCCTATTTCTTATGTTCTTATGTTTATGTGTGTGTGTGTGTGTGTGTGTGAGGGGGTGGTGGGTTTATGTGTGTGTGTATGTGTGAGGGGGTGTTGGGTTTATGTGTGTGTGTGTGTGTGTGTGTGTGTGTGTGTGAGGGGGTGGTGGGTTTATGTGTGTGTGTGTGTGTGTGTGTGTGTGTGAGGGGGTGTTGGGTTTATGTGTGTGTGTGTGTGTGTGTGTGTGTGAAGGGGTGTTGGGTTTATGTGTGTGTGTGTGTGTGTGTGTGAGGGGGTGGTGGGTTTATGTGTGTGTGTGTGTGTGTGTGTGTGTGTGTGTGAGGGGGTGGTGGGTTTATGTGTGTGTGTGTGTGTGAGGGGGTGTTGGGTTTATGTGTGTGTGTGAGGGGGTGGTGGGTTTATGTGTGTGTGTGTGAGGGGGTGTTGGGTTTATGTGTGTGTGTGTGTGTGAGGGGGTGGTGGGTTTGTGTGTGTGTGTGTGTGAGGGGGTGTTGGGTTTATGTGTGTGTGTGTGTGTGAGGGGGTGTTGGGTTTATGTGTGTGTGTGAGGGGGTGGTGGGTTTATGTGTGTGTGTGTGAGGGGGTGTTGGGTTTATGTGTGTGTGTGTGTGTGAGGGGGTGGTGGGTTTATGTGTGTGTGTGTGTGTGTGAGGGGGTGTTGGGTTTATGTGTGTGTGTGTGTGTGAGGGGGTGGTGGGTTTATGTGTGTGTGTGTGTGTGAGGGGGTGTTGGGTTTATGTGTGTGTGTGAGGGGGTGGTGGGTTTATGTGTGTGTGTGTGAGGGGGTGTTGGGTTTATGTGTGTGTGTGTGTGTGAGGGGGTGGTGGGTTTATGTGTGTGTGTGTGTGTGTGAGGGGGTGTTGGGTTTATGTGTGTGTGTGTGTGTGTGTGTGAGGGGGTGGTGGGTTTATGTGTGTGTGTGTGTGTGTGAGGGGGTGTTGGGTTTATGTGTGTGTGTGTGTGTGTGTGTGTGTGTGTGTGTGAGGGGGTGGTGGGTTTATGTGTGTGTGTGTGTGTGTGAGGGGGTGGTGGGTTTATGTGTGTGTGTGTGAGGGGGTGTTGGGTTTATGTGTGTGTGTGTGTGTGTGTGTGTGTGTGAGGGGGTGGTGGGTTTATGTGTGTGTGTGTGTGTGTGTGAGGGGGTGGTGGGTTTATGTGTGTGTGTGTGTGTGAGGGGGTGGTGGGTTTATGTGTGTGTGTGTAGGGGGGGGGCGGTGCAGGGGGGTGGACAGGGAACGGAATGAGTCGAGCTGTAACACAGATGAGACTTTCCCCCTGCTGCCTGTCAGCTAAAACCCGCCGGGTGGGATTTTCCAGCCGCGCTCACCCCCAAAGCTGGAAAATCCCTCCCGAGGTCAACTTGCATTATCTGTGTCCCGCCTGCTGCCGTTCCTGTGGCGGGCAGGATGGGATAATTCCGACAACTTTTCAATATTCAGAGAAAATCATCAATAAAGCAGATTCCATCCAGGGGGTGAATTCTGGATGAAAGATTGAGGAATGGTCGAGCTCTCTGGGCATCCTCGCTGATACTGCCTTCTTGCTGCTTGCTTTAATTTCAAAGCACACAAGGTGATTCTGACAGAGCCCTTGTGCGCAGAGATTTCCATTTCGAGATGCCAGTGAGCCTCTCACTCAGTCAGATTTCACTTTCCCGACTGCTGCAGGAAGCCAGCCAGGAAATATCGGAAGGACAAATGGCCTTCCATCAATTACCGCGGGACAAATAATGTTGTTCTACGGTTGTCGATCTGCCCTCTGCGGCCTTTCCTGAATATTTATTCATTCTGGGGGGTGGGACTGGCTTCAGTAAGACTGATATCTCGTTGCTTTGAGAAGGTGGTGGTGCTGGGACCTGTGGAAGCGAGTTTGAGATAATCTGCCTGTCTCACTGGGCCACAGCCCAACCTGTTAAAAATCGGACACGTTGGTGAGGGATTGGGGTCACTTACAAGCTCGGATTGTGTTTTCCCTCCCTGAAGGATATTAGTTAACCGGATGGGGATTTTTAAAAAAAAAATCAACAGCTCGTGGTCACTTTTAGTAATAAATCTTAGAATCCCTACAGTGCAGAAAGAGGCCATTCAGCCCATTGAGTCTGCACTGGCAACAATCCCACCCATCCCCGTAACTCCATGTATTCACCCTACTAATCCACTGACACTAAGCGACAATTTAGCTTGGTGATAAGTCTCACAACACCCAGGTTAAAGTCCAACAGGTTTATTTGGAATCACGAGCTTTCGGAGCGCCGCTCCGTCATCGGGTGAGTCACTCACATACCTGGTGACGGAGCGGCGCTCCGAAAGCCGGTGATTCCAAATGAACCTGTTGGACTTTAACCTGGTGTGGTGGGACTTCTAACTGTGCCCACCCCAGTCCGATGCCCACGTCACAGTTTATCATGGCCAATTTTCCTAACCCGCACATCTTTGGAGTGTGGGAGGAAACTGGAATACCAGAGGGGACCCACGTCTGGGCCGGAATTCTCCAGCTGCTCATGCCGGTGGGATTCTCAGGTCCTGCCGGCAGTGCGCTCCCGCTTGTGGGTTTCCCGCCAGCTTGGGGTGAAGTCAACGGGAGTTCCCACTGCGCCGCCTCCTGGCAGCGGGAAGCACGTGCCTGGGAGACTGGAGAATCTCAACCCCCATCTTTTATAACAGGTCTTTTATTTCCAATTTAAATTAGAAATGAATTCGAATCCTCAAACTGATTGCCGGGGTTAGAATCTCCGTGCTGTCCTTGGATGACTAAAGCAAAACACCGTGGATTCTGGGGATCTGGGAGAAAAAAACCACCCCACAAAAAGCCCTGGAAAATTTCAGCAGATTTGGTAGCACTTGGAGAGAGAAACCAGCTTAAAAAGTATTTTGCTGGCTCTCATTTCATTCAGTTCGCAGTTTCCTGTCATTCAAAACGGGGAAAGGTGGTGGTGTTGTGGTCGTGTCACTGGATTAGAATCGCAGAGGCGCAGGCTGATCCTCTGGGAGAACGAGGGTTCAAATCCCACCACAGCAGCTGGTGGAACTGAAGTTCAGTTAATAAATCCAGAATTGGAATTGGCTCATCTCACTGATGGTGACCATGACAACCGTCACCGACTCTCGTAAAAACCCATCCGGTTCAGTAATGTCCTTTAGGGAAGGAAATCTGCCGTCCTTACCTGGTCTGGCCTACATGTGACTCCAGAGCCACAGCAACGTGGCTGACTTTCAACTGCCCTCTGAAATGGCCTAGCCGCTCAGTTCAAGGGCAGCTTGAGTTGGGCAATAGATGCTGGCCAGAACAAAGAACAACACAGCACAGGAAACAGACCCTTCGGCCCAACAAGCCCGAGCCGCCATTTTGACATTCAGTGAGTGCCTTATTCCAATCCTTTTTCTACCTATGACTTTTGCCTACGCCTTGTTGTAAAAATCAGTCTGTTTTAACCCTTGTACGGTGGACAAATAACTGAGTAGACGTCTTATTAGTACAAACAATATTTATTTAAACCCACACAATCAATAATCACCCACCCGACCAACAATAAGTTAACTTACAGAAAATACTAGAATTCAAGTACAATACAAGACCTCGACTTAACTTTGCGTGACTGACAAGTCCCCAAACAGATATTGGTCTTTATCTCTGCACTGGTCTTGGTAGTTGCCTGCGTAGTCTGGTCCTTTGGTCAGGTGTGGTACCCTGGCTCTGATCTTCTTTCTTTCCTTCCTTCCTTCTCAGGTGTGGTGGCTCTCCGTCGTTGTAGCTCGTTCGTGGGGTCAGAGAGAGAGAGAGATTCCTGGTTGAGCAGCATCCTTTATACCCCGTTTGGTTTCACGCCCTTTTTTTGGCCATTGCCAATCAATCGATCAGGACTTGATCACCCTGATCGATAAGAGTCCAATCAAGTGCTACCACACTGGGTGTGTCCCCGGCGGCCATGCCTGTAGGTGTTGGAGGCACATAGGTCACATACCTTCCTCCTAAATAAGGATTCACGGTACCTTTACGTCTGGTACACAACCCAGTGTGACCAGAAAGTCTCTTTCGTCCTGGAGATGGCCCATATCCTGTGTATTCACTCATCAGGGTTGCAGCCTGTTTGTCTGTCTTTAAACTGCAGCCTGTTGGTTTAGTTTCTTGCCCAGTTGTCCCAGAGTGCTTTACAAAACGCCATTTTAGATGGCCTGTTCGGCTACAGCCTCTTGGACTCCACAATGAAGGTGTGCAAATTTAGAGAATTATATGTGTGCCAGATGAAGGGAGGTCTAATTTAGGGACAATTTGTTAATACCAATCAGCCTAAGAGCACGTTTTTGGGGTGTGGGAGGAAACCGGACCACCCGGAGAAAACCCACGCAAGCACGGGGAGAATGTGCAAACTCCCACAGACACCGACCCAAGTCGGAGATCCGACCCGGGTCCCTGTATCTGCACAGCAAACAGTGATAGTCACTGAGCTGTCGTGTTGCCCGTCAGAACTGCACGCAATATTCCAAATGTGGCCTAACCAAAGTTTTATATAATTGTAACATGATTTGCCAACTCTTCTACTCGATAAAAAAGATACCAAACAAAAAAATCCTTTGATTCAATCCTCCCTCTCGCAGTTATCCAGGTTCCCCGTGGATGTGTGTACTCCAGTTGCTGCACCTCTCGGTGTGATACTGACGTTCCACAATCTCACCACTCTGCAGATAAGGATGTTTTTTTCTGAATTCCTTGTTGCCTTTATTAGTGATTCCAACCCCACCCCCCCCCACCTCCCCCCACCCCTCTTTCCCCACCCGCACTTCTGGTCTTGTCCACAACCGGAAACATCTTCTCTCCGGCTACCCTCTCAGGCCATTTCACAACGTTGCAAAGCTCATTATTAGCATCCCCTCTCCCCAGACACAATGCAGTGACTGCACTTTGTGCGTTGTCCATTTGGCTGTAAAAAGTGCTGACAGGTTTTGGGTCATGGAGCGTGCTCTAGCGATGCAAATCCTTCCTTTTGTTGTCGCTGCCCGGGGAATGGGAGAATGGTTGCAATGCTGGGAAACTTAACAAAGGTGCCAAAACAACTGAGGAACAAACGTGCCATTGTCTGTGGAAGATTCTGCTGGATTTCCAGCTTCAGTCTACTGCACTGCCATCCAACTTCATTCTCTCAGTGTTGTGACTGTCCCCCCACCGTGGTACAGAAGTTAAAATGGGTCATGGAAGCCAGCCGACTCAGCACAGAAAACAAAAGCATTCACTGCAGCTCCTCACCACCCACTGAAAAGCCACATTCTCCGAACTAAATTCTACAACTAAAACCATTGTTACTTCACTGCAATCTGTTTGTGGACAAACATTTAGAGATACTCCCTAGAAGTTAAGGGAACATCTCTAAATGTTAGTACGCACAAACCGGCATTAGTTTCTTGTTTTCGGTAGCTTTCTTGTTTGGCATCACTGCTGGGAATAAAATGTGAGCTTTGCGCAAGCAACCCCCTCGTTTTGTCAAAGGTCTTTATTGAGTCATTTGATTCAGAAGAAAGAATTTGCATTTCTACAGGTCTTCCAGAAGATCATAAGCATTTGTTTCTTCAATGTGTGACTGATAGGAGACCACATGAATATTAACACACACATACACATGGGTTATTTCACTTGAATAGATCGAACAAAGAAAAGTACAGCACAGGAATAGGCTCTTTGGCCTTTCAAGCCTGTGCCAATTATATGCCCCAATTAGACTAAAAAACTCTTCCGCCTTTACTCAGTCCGAATCCCTCTATTCCCTCCCTCTTCATGTACCCATCCAGATGCCTCTGAAGTGTTGCTAATGAGCCTGTTCCACCAGCTCCTCTGGCAGCGTGTTCCGGGCACGCACCACCCTCTGTGTGAACAACCTCCCCCCCGTACATCTCCCTTAAACCTTGCCCCTCTCACCTTGATCCTGTGCCCCCTTGTAATTTTCACTTCCACACTGGGGAAAAGCCTCTCGTCATTTTGTAGGCCTCTCTCAGGTCTCCCCTCAGCCTCCGTCTTTCCAGTGAAAACAATCCTAGTTTATTCAACCTCTCCTCATAGCCAACACCCTCGAGACCAGGCAACATCCTGGCGAACCTTCTTTGCTCTCTCTTCAAAGCTTCCATGTCCTTCTGGTAGTGTGTTGACCAGAGCTCCATGTAATACAGATATGTATAACATGAGTATAGGAGATGTATACACATCTTACACTGTAGGTCCATACCCACAACTCCCAGCTCATGTGAGACATGACATCACTTCCTTCAGCGATCTCCACTTAAAGTCTCTCACACAACATCCCCCTTTTCCCCCAAAAATAACAGCGCATCTTATTGATCAGGAAACATGTGTACAGCATACAAAGATGATTCAGAGTAATAAAAGAAAATGAAACATCATTTACAATTACACAAAACCAAGAATCTCAAGACTGATTCAGTCATAACTTGTGATTGTAAATCTCTGCTGAGAAGATCTGGGGCAGCACAGTGACACAGTGATTAGCACTGCTACCCCATAGTGCCAGGGGCCAGCGTTCTATTCCGGCCTCTGGTTTCCTCCCACACTCCAAAGGTATTCAGGTTGGGTGTATTGGCCAAGGGAAATTTGTGGGGTGGGGTTGTGAGGATAGGGCAGGGAGAAAACTTGGGTAAGATACTCTGTCAGGGATTTGGTGCAGACTTAATGGGCTGAATGGCTTCTTCTGTATGAAGTGATTCTATGATTCACAATGCTTATGATTCTCTGACACCCAGAACCTGTGACAACCTGTTTTTTACCTGGACACATGGCTTCCTCATTGTCAGATCTTGTCTTTGACCTTGTGTGTAGTGCAACTGGAGTGTCCGGTGCAGTAATATTGTACAGTTCTCCTGTTAGTTCACTCTGGCTCTGGCATCATTGGGTGACTTGACCCTGTACGATCTAGGCTGATTGCACATCCCAGTGATCTCTGCAGAATATCAATGAATGACTGACAACTTGACCTTTGCAATCCAGCCAATACTGATCCTGCCTCAACAGAAAATGCTGGAAAATCTCGGCAGGTCTGACAGCATCTATGGAAAGAGAATAGAGCCAACATTTTGAGTCTGGCTGACTCTTTGTCACTCTGGTCTTATGGAATCAAGGGTTACCTCAGTTGATTTGATTTGATTGATAACTTTAACATTTCTCACAGGATAAAAGCAAATTACTGCGGATGCTGGAATCTAAAACCAAAAGACAAAACGCTGGAAAATCGCAGCAGGTCTGACAGCATCTGTAAGGAGAGAAAAGAGCTAATGTTTCGAGTCCAGATGACCCTTTGTAAAAGCTAAAAGGCACAGAGAGTGGGGGTTATTTATACTGCAGGGGGAGGGAATGAAAGTTGAGTCATAGCCATTGAAACCAGGGGAAAGGACTGCTAATAGCTGTCCATGGAAAGAATAAAGGGTGTGAATGGCAGAGAAACTGTAAGCTGTGACAGATGGAGATGTTGGGGTGGGAGTAGGAGGGGGGGAATGGGACAGAGGTAAAATATAGAAAAGGGGAAGTGGGGAGGAGAAAAGGTAAGGGAGGGGGACAAAGTGGAAGGAAAGAATGGGGAAGAAAAATGAAGAAAGACACTAAAGAAATATAAGGTTGAGAACAGTAAAAAAAATAAACTAAAATGAAAACAAAGGGTCGAGGTGGGTAAGCAAATCATCTGAAGTTGTTGAATTCGATGTTGAGACTGCAAGGCTGTAAAGCTCTTAGCTGGAAGATAAGACGCTATTCCTCCAGTCTGTGTTGAGATGTAACCATCATTTCGACATTCCTGTTGGTCCCCAACCAGTCGACTATCTCTCGGGTGCCGTCAATTCTTGATATAATGAGGTCAGAGTATCAGAACACAGAGCTTTGGGTATCAGGATATGTTTCCCTTTAAAAACCATCCCTCGGGATTTTCCAAGCACATCTCAATATAGCTGAAGAGAGTCTAGATTCTCAGTTATTTCCTGTATGATGTCAAGCTATGAGCATTTTGCCGCTGTATTGATTATAAACTTAAGCGACTGCTTAACATTCTTCTGTGGAGATGTGACCCCAATTATAGTGAATAACTCAGACTGTGTTATAGCATCAACATGTCGATCCACGTTGGTGATATGGGACTCTTGTTCAACCAGCGACTGAGTGTTCAGATCCTCTTTAAGTTGATGGGCTCATCTTATCAGCTCCGACTCATGGATCTGGAAGTTGACATGTTTAAAAATCCATTCCAGTTCCCTGGGCCAGCATTTATTGCCCACCCTGATTGCCCCTTGAGAAGGTGATGGCGATCTGCCTTCTTGAACCACCGCAGTTGATGTGGTGTAGGTATACCCACAGTGCTGTTGGGGAGAGGGGGGGTTCCAGGATGTTCACCCAACGACAGTGAAGGAACGGTGATATATTTCCAAATCAGGATGGTGGACGTCAAATGCAGAGCTTCTGTCTCAGAGCCTGTCTCCTACCCACAGGGCCACAAGATCTCCTGCTGTGGAATGTCCAGTCATTTGTCTCATTGCTGTTCGTGGGATCTTGCTGTGCACAAATTTGACTCCTAAATTTGCCTACAGTGACTTCAATTCAAAGGTATCCAGGTGGCGGTGAAGTGTTTTGGCACATCCTGCGATGGTGAGAGGTGCTATATAAATGCAAGCTCTTTACTGTCTATTGTGGGTGATGCAGGGATGGGGAGGTGTTGGGAAAATTGGCGTTTTTGTTTTGACTACTCATTGCTAGGAGAGAGCTACAAATCAGACAGTACCCATACCTCCTGCTCCACACACCTCACACACATCCTGCTCCTGGTGACTGTCCAACCAGCCAGCAAACAGGGAACCAATGTGAGCCAAATAGTTGGCAAATAAATGCAGCTGAATTCTTGACTGAATTAGTGACTTGTGAATGCGTTGCAGAAGTTACAAAGCAGCTTTATGATGTTGCCAACTTTTACATGAACATTTGTACCCTTCCTGCGTGGATATTGGAGAGCTAGCAATAGGGCAGGATGTGTGTTCAATATGGAGAACAGGAAACGTGGTGGTTGGCTGAACTCTGCCCCTCCCCCGCAATCAACATTCACCTGAAGCCTAAACAAACAAAATGGAGGCTCAGCCAAAGAAACATATTTGAGGATCAGAACATTGATCAAAGGGGTGGGTTGGAAGAGGAGTCTTTTAAGGTGGTACAGCGGTTAGCTTTGCTGCCTCACAGGAACCCAGGGAGCTGGGTTCACTTCCTAGCTTGGGTCACTTTCTGCGTGGAGTCTGCACGTTCTCCCCATGTCTGCGTGGGTTTCCTCTGGTTTCCTTCCACGGTCCGAAAGACGTGCTGGTCAGGTGCATTGGCCGTGCTAAATTCTCCCTCTGTGACCCCAAACAGGCACCGGAATGTGGCAACTAGGGGATTTTCACGGTAACTTCACTGCAGTGTTAATGTCAGCCTACTCGTGACACTGATAAACACACTTTAACTTTAATGGCGGAGAGGGTTTGGGGAGGGAATTCCAGACCACCAGCCTATCACTGCTGAAGACATTGGTGGGATCTTCCGATCTTGCCGGTGCTGACACCCTGCCGCGGTGGAGGGTGTGGATAACTGGAAAACTCATTGACAGCGGCTGGCCTGGAAGAACTGCCACCACTCAATGGCAGGCTGTCTCTACCATTGCAAAAATGCGGTGTGGGGTGTGCAACGGGGTGGGGGTTGGACAGAGTCACCAATAATGAAGGAGATTGTTTTGTAAAAGAATTGGAGGGTTGGAGAAATCAGTGGAGGGTTGTGGTAGAGTCTAATGGTGGTTACAGCAATGGGAGGCTGGGGAACATTAAAACCAGGGAAGGAGTTGAACAGTGGTCAAGAGGGTTGGGGAGTTTTGGAATGACCCGGTTAGGAGGTAGTGAGATGCACTGCAGCAATTCATCAAAGACCCTTAGACACCACCTTCCAAACATAAGAACATAAGAAATAGGAGCAGGAGTAGGCCATCTAGCCCTTCGAGCCTGCCCCGCCATTCAATAAGATCATGGCTGATCTGTCGTGGCTCAGTTCCACATTCCCGCCCTCTCCCCATAACCCTTAATCCCCTCTCTTATCAAAAACCCATCAACCCGCCTCTTAAAAATATTGAGCGAGGCAGCCTCCACCACTTCAACGGGCAGAGAATTCCAGAGATTCACCACCCTTTGAGTGAAGAAGTTCCTCCTCAACTCCGTTCTAAACCGCCCCCCCTTTATCTTGAGGCTGTGCCCCCTAGTCCTACTGTCCTTTCTGAGCAGGAAGAGTCTCTCCACCTCTATCCTATCCATCCCATTCATCATTTTATACATCTCAATGAGATCTCCCCTCATTCTTCTAAGCTCTAACGAGTACAAGCCTAGTTTATTCAGCCTCTCCTCATAGCTCAACCCCCTCAACTCCGGTATCAGCCTAGTAAACCTCCTCTGCACTCCCTCCAAGGCCAAAATATCCTTGCGTAAGTGCGGCGACCAAAACTGCACCCAAGACCATTTCCATCTAGAAGGCCAAGGGCAGCAGATACATGGGAACACCACCACCATGAAGTTCCCCTCGAAGCCACTCAGCATCCAGGCTTGGAAATATGTTGTCATTCCTTCTCAGTCGCTGGGTCAAAATCCTGGAATTCCCTCCCTAACGGCATCAACCCACAAGACGCAGACTCCAGCGATTCAAGGAGGCAGTTCACCACCACCTTCTCCAGGGCAACAAGGGATGGGCAATAAATGCTGGCACAGCCAGACCATGTGCCATGAATGAATAAAAAAACTAGTGTTCACAGGGTCTATGGATGTTGAAAATTGATCTCTAAGCTCCTGCAGTGAGCAAAAATCCAGGGATTAAAAAGAAAAAATCAGGCGGCATTGACAAACTATGAGCGTGTCTCTCATTTCCTCAACACTTACAAAACTATTAGAGATAATTGGGTAAATTTTCTGGTCCTGCCCACCACAGGAATTGTAGAAGGCAGCGCAGAAAATCTGGCACACCGTTTAAATGTCTGTTGATCTCAGACGGGAATTTCCGGTCTCAGGCTAGTCTGGCTGGAAAATCCTGCCCAACGTGTCTGTTCACTTACGGGCAAAAAAGCATCCAGTCAGGGCTGCAATGGGGCAGCGGTAAGGCAACAGGATTAGTCACCCAGAGAGCCAGTTTAATGCTCTGCAAGCACAGGTTCAAACCCCACCCCTGCAGCTGGTAGGAATTAAATTTAATTGATAACGCACAGTGGTCAGCACTGCTGCTTCACGGCTCCAGGGACCTGGGTTCGATTCCCGGCTTCGGTCACTGTCTGTGTGGAGTTTGCACATTCTCCCCGTGTCTGCGTGGGTTTCCTCCGGTTTCCTCCCACAGTCCAAAGATATGCGGGTTAGGTTGATTGGCCGTGCTAAAATTGCTCCTCAGTGTCCTGAGGTGCGAAGGCTAGCGGATAAATATACAGGGATATGATCTGGAATATAAAGTTAGTGTGTGATGGTGACAACAAAACTATCAGCGATTGATGTAAAAACCTGCCTGGTTCACTACTGCCCCTTTAGGGAAGGAAATCTGCCATCCTGACCCGGTCTGGCCTACCTGTGACCCCAGAGCCACGGCAACGTGGTCAACTCTTAACTGCCCCTCTGAAGTGGCCGAGTGAGACACTCAGGCCAAGGGCAGTTCGGGATAACTACATCCCATGAAAAGAATAAGTGGACTTTTCAATTTCTGATTGGCAGAACACTGTGAGAATGGCTGTATCAAGCAACCAATAGCCAGAGAGTGTGGGTTGCAGAGCGGGAGGAGATCATAAGATGTTGGAGCAGAAATAGGCCATTCGGCCCATCGGGTCTGCTCCGCCATTCGATGAGATACGGCTGATCTGATGTGGTAATCCTCAACTCCACTTCCCTGCCTTATCCCCATAACCTGCGATTCCCTTACTGATTAAAAATCTATCTCTCTCAGCCTTGAATATTCTTAACAACCCAGCCTCCACAGCCCTCTGCGGCGAAGAATTCCACGGATTCACTCCCCTCTTGAGAGAAGAAATTCCTCCCCACCTCTGTCTTCAATGGGGGACCCCCTAATCTGAGATGATGCTCCCAGACTCTCCCACAAGGGGAGACAACCTCTCAGCATCTACCCTGTCAACCCCCCAGAGAATCCTGCATGTCTAAGGGAGAGATAGGCGATAGATTCCCCAGTAAATATGTCCGATCTGAGATAATCCAAGACGGTATAATCCAATCTGTATCCCCTTAAATTGGAATCAGGATTCTTGCCACGCTGCCATAACCATGTCAATAGTCCACGTTGGACTTCCAGTTTTATTCATATTTTTATTTCTCCGAGAATGAATTTAACAATTTTCCTTCTCCGTCGCACAGTTTTTTTTTTGGTTGATTGAAAGCAGAATGGCTCATGGATTTCTGGCGTGGTTTCTTCTCACTCCCCTGAGTTCCTGCGCTCTTTGGCCAGCCACGAGTAGACAAATAAAAGACGGGTCTCAAACAGGCTTAAAACTAAATTGATGCAGAAAGGACGGCAAAGCTCCCGTTATCTCCTCTTTTCTGTCTCGCTGGCGTTCTGACAAATTCCAGAATCCCTCTGTGTGGAGACGGTCAGAAAGGTCATCACTTTAGCCCTTTAAATCTCGAGCGTTCCCTTGGCTGACGATACATTAACAACAGCAACTTGCATTTATATAGCAGCAAAACAGCCCAAAGTGCCCCACAGGTGTGTCGTTAAACTGAATTTGGCCCCGAGTCATGTAATGAGACACTGGGACCTAAAGCTCAGACAAAGAGGTAGGTTTTAAGAAGCTTCTTAGAATCATAGAGTCTCTGCAATGCAGAAAGAGGCCATTTGGCTCACTGAGCCTGCACCGACGACAATCCCACCCAGATCCTATCCCCTTAATACCTCACTAGTCCCCCTGACACTAAGGATCAATTTAGCATGGTCAATCAGCCATAACTACACATCTTTGAACTTATAGGAAAAGAAAGAGAGAGAGAATCCCTACATTGCAGAAGGAGGGCATTCAACCCATTAAGAATGTACCGACTCTCTGACAGAACATCTTACCCAGGCTCATACACCTGCCCCATCTTTGTAACCCCACACATTTACCATGGCTAATCCACCTAACCTCTACTACTTTGGACAGTGGGAGGAAACCGGAGCACCCAGAGGACACCCACGCAGACACGGAGAGAACATGCAAACTCCACACAGACAGTAACCCAAGGCCGGAATTGAAGCCAGATCCCTGGCGCTGTGAGGCAGCAGTGCTAAGAGAGAGGGGGTCTGGGTTTGGGGTTGGGGGTGAGGAGTGGAGGGGGAGTGCGGATTTCGGATTCCAGAATGCACGTCTGCCAGTATTGGAGCAATGGACAGTGGGGATGTGCAAGAGGCTACAATTGGAGGAGTGTAGAGATCGTGGAGGGTTGTAGGGCTGGAGGAGATCCTCAGACTCGGCAGGGCATGCCCCCTGAGTTCCTCTCCCCTTGCCCTCTCCGCTGTGCTGGCTCCACGAGTCCAGGCTGCCCTCTGCTGACCATGCCAGTTACGGAACTTTGCTGTCAAGGTGGCGTGAGTTCAGGTTGGATCCCGCCTGGAACGCTGCCTTCTTCCTGAGCTCCGCACCTTCGGAAGGATAGACTGGCCCTGAAGGGGTGCGTCGTTCAGATCCCACAGCTGGCCAGCATGGCTGAAAAGGTCACATTTTATGGGGACTCTTTGCAAAGATTTAGCTTGTATTCCCATGAGTGTAGAAGATTAATGGGTGGTCTAATTGACGTGTTCTAGATGATTCCACAAGTTAAGAGGATAGATGGAGAAAAACTAACTCCTCTGGTGTGAGGTGGGGGGGTGGGGGAGGTGGGAGGAAGGGCTACAAGCTCAATATTGGAAATTTCAGGAAATGCCTCAGATGTAAGAATTGTGGAAATCTCTCTCCTAAAAAGCTGCTGTGATTGGAGTTAATTGACGTATTCCGAGCTAAGACCGGTAAATGTTTGTTGGATGAGGGAATTCAGGGTTATGGAAAAGAGGTGGGTCGATAGAGTTAAATTAGTACAATGGTTAGTTTAGCTTGAGGACCTGAATGGCCTCCTTCTTTCCCAATGTAGCAGGCTCAATTAATTGAATGGTCTCTTCCTATTCCTGTGTAGTAGACTGGAGGGACTGGGTGGCCTCTCCCTGCTCTTGTGTAGCAGGCCCGAGGGGCTGGATGGCCTCCTCCTGTCCCTGCGTAGCAGGCCCGAGGGACTGAATGGCCTCCACCTATTCCAGTGTAGCAGGCCCGAGGGGCTGAATGGCCTCCTCCTGTCCCTGTGTAGCAGGCCCGAGGGGCTGAATGGCCTCTTCCTGTTCCTGTGTAGCAGGCCCGAGGGGCTGGATGGCCTCCTCCTGTCCCTGTGTAGCAGGCCCAAGGGGCTGGATAGCCTCCTCCTGTCCCTGTGTAGCAGGCCCGAGGGGCTGGATGGCCTCCTCCTATTCCTGTGTAGCAGGCCCGAGGGGCTGGATGGCCTCCTCCTATTCCTGTGTAGCAGGCCCGAGGGGCTGGATGGCCTCCTCCTATTCCTGTGTAGCAGGCCCGAGGGGCTGGATGGCCTCCTCCTATTCCTGTGTAGCAGGCCCAAGGGGCTGAATGGCCTCCTCCTGTCCCTGTGTAGCAGGCCCGAGGGGCTGGATGGCCTCCTCCTGTCCCTGTGTAGCAGACCCGAGGGACTGAATGGCCTCCTCCTGTTCCTGTGTAGCAGGTCCGAGGGACTGAATGGCCTCCTCCTGTCCCTGCGTAGCAGGCCTGAGGGGCTGAACGGCCTATGTTTCTGCGTAGCAGGCTCAAGGGAGCGGTCAGGGCCCGGCCCTCCAGCCCTGGGGAGTGATCACTCTGCCACGAGGCCTTGGTTGCTGAGAAGGAAATCATATTTTAAATAAAATCTCAGCTGTCTTCCAGCGACTTGACTTGTGATTGTTGTCAGCTCGTTCCATGAAACTGGATCCTCCCCTTCCCCCCCCCTAAAACCTTTACATAAAACACATGTTAGCATCGTTCTAAAAACGCTTCCCAACCACAGGGCTTCCTCTGGATGACTAGCTCCGTGACCTTGCACTCTAACCTTCCAGTCAGAGGGCTGTGCGTTTCAACCCTCTCTCCGGAGACTTCAACATACGTTTTAAACATTCATTCTTGGGATGTGATCAGTCGCTGATCATTGTCCACCTCTGATTGCCGTTGAGAGGCTGGCGGGAGAGCCTCCTCCTCATTCGGCTGTTACAGAGGGCAGTTAAAACTCAACAATGTGGGTGTGGGACTGGAGTTACTTCTAGGCCCCGGATGGGTAAGGGTGGCAGCTCCCCCCCTCCCCCCACAGGACATTCGCGAACGAGTTTGGCTTTTTACGAGAATCTTGCAGCACCCTGCTCACGGGTTTGCTGACAGCCAGCTTTTCATATTTCAGACCTTTTTTTTATAACTGGACTAAAAATTCCAGAGAACGCAAATTCCAAATCCTACAATGGGTCAGTGGAGAATTTTAAATCAATTTTTTTTAAAAAAAAATCTGGAACTGTGATGTTGGCCTCTGTAAAAACGACAGTGAAACTGTCGGGATGTTAGATTTTGATCCAGGGATGGTGAAGGAACAGTGATACAGTCCCTGAGGTGGCACAGTGGTTAGCACCGCAGCCTCAGAGTGCCAGGTTCCCGGGTTCGATTCTGGCTTGGGTCACTGTCTGTGTGGAGTTTGCACAAGCTTTCGGAAACGGTGTTCCTTCAGGAAGCTTGTGAGATTACTATCAAATAAACTGGTTGGACTCTAACCTGGTGTTGTGAGACTTCTTACTGTGTTTACCCCAGTCCAACGCCGGCATCTCTACGTCATGTGTGGAGTTTGCACATGGTCCTTGTGCATGAGTTGCAAAAACCCAGCTTGCAGGTGCAGCAGGTGGTCAGGAAGGCGAATGGGATGCTGGCCTTCATAGCGAAGGGGATTGAATATAAAAGTAGGGAGGTCTTGCTGCAGCTGTATAGGGCATTGGTGAGGCCGCAGCTGGAGTACTGTGTGCAGTTTTGGGCGCCGCACCTGCGCAAAGATATTTTGGCCTTGGAGGGAGTGCAGAGGAGGTTTACTAGGCTGATACCGGAGTTGAGGGGGTTGAGCTATGAGGAGAGGCTGAATAAACTAGGCTTGTACTCGTTGGAGTTTAGAAGAATGAGGGGAGATCTCATTGAGACGTATAAGATGATGAATGGGATGGATAGGATAGAGGTGGAGAGACTCTTCCCACTCAAAAAAGACACTAGGACTAGGGGGCACAGCCTCAAGATAAAGGGGGGGCGTTTTAGAACAGAGTTGAGGAGGAACTTCTTCACTCAAAGGGTGGTGAATCTCTGGAATTCTCTACCTGTTGAAGTGGTGGAGGCTGCCTCGCTAAATATTTTCAAGAAGCGGGTTGATGGGTTTTTGATAAGAGAGGGGATTAAGGGTTATGGGGAGAGGGCCGGAAAGTGGAACTGAGCCACGACAGATCAGCCATGATCTTATTGAATGGCGGGGCAGGCTCGAAGGGCCAGATGGCCTACTCCTGCTCCTATTTCTTATGTTCTTATGTTCTTATGTGGGTTTCCTCCGGGTGCTCCAGTCTCCTCCCACAATCCAAAAGATGTGCTGGTTAGGTGTGTTGTCCGTGCTAAATTCTCCCTCAGTGTACCCGAACAGGTACCGAAGTGTGACCGCTGTGGGATCTCACAGTAACTTCATTGCAGTGTTAATATTTTTGATTTTTTTTATTGTTACATGTATTGGTTATACTTTGAAAAGTATTGTATCTTGCGTGTTATAGAGATAAAACATACTGTTCATAGAGAAGGAAATGAGAGAACACAGAATGTAGTGTTACAGTCATAGCTGGGGGTGTAGAGGAAGATCAACTTAGTGTAAGGTGGATCCATTCAAAAATCTGATGGCAGCAGGGAAGAAGCTGTTCTTGAGTTGGTTGGTGTCCTCAGACCTTTGTATCATTTTCCTGATGGAAGAAGATGGAAGAGAGAATGTCCGGGGTGGGTGACAGGGACAGGAGGAGGCCATTCAGCCCCTTGGGCCTGCTACACTGGAATAGGCGGAGGCCATTCAGTCCCTTGGGCCTGCTACACAGGGACAGGAGGAGGCCATCCAGCCCCTCGGGCCTGCTACACAAGTCCTTGATTATGTTGGCTGCTTTTATGTGAGACTAATAAGTAAACTTGATGTTGAGCGACCTGAAGGGGAACTTGCAGGTTGTGATGCTTCCACTTAACGTGGCCTTAGTTATCCTTCCAGGCGGTAAAGGTTGTTTGCAAATTGCTGTTGAAGGAGTTGCTACAGCCTGTCAGCCTTGGTTGGAGAGAAAGCTATCCCATTCAACCTGGACTAACTAACCTGCCAATGGTGGAACAATCAACAAGACTCTGGCGGGATTTTCCTTTGCCTCCACGATGCGTTTCGGGGCAGCGGGAGGTGGGGTGTTGCTCGCTGGTGGTGGGATCTTACAGTTCCGCCATTGTCAAGGGGGTTTCCTGTTGAACACACCCAGGCCTCTGGGAAGCCTGTGGCCGGTGGGTGCACCATTGTTTGGACCGTAGGGTCCCACCGGAGTGAACAGCAGTAAGATTTTGGCATCTATCTATACTTGGGTCTCTGTATTGGTCTGGACCTCACACATGCTCGGGGCCCTTAATCATGTGACATTTCAAGACACTGGACGATGGGCTTGTTCTCTTAGAGTGAATAGAATGTACTTCTCACTCTCCAGGCCTCCTTCTGGAGTACCTTTCAAATCCGTGACCTCAACCACTTAGAAGGACAAGGCAGGTACAGGGGAACCTGTAAGTTCCCTTCCAAGTCACTCACCATCCTGACTTCATAGAATCTTACAGCGTAGAAGGAGGCCATTCGGCCCATCGAGTCTGCATTGGCCACCCAGGCCCTCTTCCCGTAACCCCACACATATTTACTCTGCTAATCCCCCGAGCCAACTTAGGATGGCCAATCAACACATTTCGCACCCCCTCCACCCCCACCCCCCCCCCCCCGAAATTCCCCCACTCCCCATTGCAGCCGCCTGATTATCACCTATTCCAGTGTAAAATAGCCATGGGGCAGACAGTGTCGGAGGGGATGTGTTCCCCCAGTGACCTCTTCAAATGGAGAAATGGGAATCTCGATCACCTAGCCTCTGGAGGGAGAATGCACCCCCCTCGTAACTCTGAGAGGAGAGAGTGGAGCTAAGAGCGGCTGAGAAAGGTGATGATGGGAGAAGGGTTTCACCCCCAGTTGGCTGCAGTGTTGATCTCTCTCTCTGTGAGCATGTGATACCCCCCTCCCCGGCAGTCAGCCACCCTTCGAACCATGTGGTGGACCATGTGATCCAAACCACGGAACCAAACAACATGTTAAAAAATGTAAGCGAAGAGCAAAACCAATGACCGAGGTCAGAGAATCGCTCGAAAACACGGGTCCCTTTGGAGGCCCAACACCCTGCACCTTCTTAACCCTTCCCCGCCCCTGACAAGCTGCAGCCTTTTCAAACCCAAACTCTGCTCTGCCGATTGTGTGGCCTGATGTTGCTGGGTGGGAGCCGAGGGTTCTGCTCAGTAGCTGTGCCAACCCACTTCCTGAGAAACTGCACCTCCCATTGACGTGTGGGCCAGGCTTTTTGGAAAATCGGCACTCAGTAGATAGGAGCTCGGGGTGGAATCCTCTGAAACATTTGGGTTCCACGCAACACCCAACTCTGAACGAAATCAGTTATCAACAACTTGTGTTGTCATGGGAGTTGTGTGAAGAATGAATATGACGCTAAAGGAGGTAGCGTTAGACAATAGCAATCCAACAGATTTTTATTTATTCATTCACACTCTGTGGGCATCACAGGCAAGGCGAGCTTTGACAAAGGGTCATCGGGACTTGAAACGTCAGCACTCTCCTTACAGATGCTGCCTGACCTGCTGAGATTTTCCAATGTTTTTCCTTTTGACCAGCATTTTTTGGCTATTCCTAATTGCCCTTGAACTGAGTGGCCTGAGGAGAAGGAGCAGTTAAGAATAAACCGCATTACTGTGGGTTTGGAGTCACATGTAGGCCAGACCAGGTAAGGACGGCAGATTTCCTTCCCCAAAGGACATTCATGAACCGGATGGGTTTTTACAAAGCTTTGACTGGCACACCTTCCACAAACATTCACTCATTCATTCATTCACCCATTGACAGCCGTGTGTGCCATGCCATCTACAAGATGCAGGAACTCACCAAGGCTCCTTAGACCAAACTCAATACCACTCCCAACAAGAAGGACAAGGGCAGCAGGTACCTGGGACCATCACCACCAGGAAGCTCATCATCCTGACTTACAAAAGTATCACTATTCCTTAACTGTTCTTGGGTCAAAATGCTGGAATGACCTCCCTAACAGCACTGTGGGTCTGCCTACCCCACATGGACTGCAATGGTTCACAAAGATAGCTCACCACCATTTTCTCAAAGGCAATTAGGGATATAGAACATAGAACATTACAGCGCAGAACAGGCCCTTCGGCCCACGATGTTGCGCCGACCAGTTACAAAACAATGACCCACTAACCTAAGCCAATCCCTTTTCGTCCATAAACCTATCCACGGATCTCTTAAACGCCCCCAAACTAGGCGCATTTACAACTGCAGCAGGCAGGGCATTCCAATCCCTCACCACCCTCTGGGTAAAGAACCTACCTCTGACATCCGTCCTATAACTACCCCCCCTTAATTTAAAGCCATGCCCCCTCGTGCTAGATTTCTCCATCAGAGGAAAAAGGCTATCACTATCCACCCTATCTAAACCTCTAATCATCTTATATGTTTCAATAAGATCCCCTCTTAGTCGCCTTCTTTCCAGCGAAAACAACCCCAAATCCCTCAGTCTCTCCTCATGGGACCTCCCCTCCATACCAGGCAACATCCTGGTAAACCTCCTCTGCACCCTCTCCAAAGCCTCCACATCCTTCCTGTAATTTGGGGACCAGAACTGCACACAGTACTCCAAGTGCGGCCGCACCAGAGTTGTGTACAGTTGCAACATAACGCTGCGACTCCTAAATTCAATCCCCCTACCAATAAACGCCAACATGGGCAATAAATGCTGGCCAAGATTGCAATGTCCACACTCCATAAAATGTGGCACTCCCTCAGTACTGACCCTCTGACAGTGCAGCGCTCCCTCAGCACTGACCCTCTGACAGTGCAGCACTCCCTCAGTACTGACCCTCTGACAGTGCGGCACTCCCTCAGCACTGACCCTCTGACAGTGCGGCACTCCCTCAGCACTGACCCTCTGACAGTGTGGCACTCCCTCAGCACTGACCCTCTGACAGTGCAGCACTCCCTCAGTACTGGCCCTCTGACAGTGCACCACTCCCTCAGTACTGGCCCTCTGACAGTGCGGCACTCCCTCTGTACTGACCCTCTGACAGTGCAGCACTCCCTCAGTACTGACCCTCTGACAGTGCGGCACCCCCTCAGTACTGACCCTCTGACAGTGCAGCACTCCCTCAGTACTGACCCTCTGACAGTGCAGCACTCCCTCAGTACTGACTCTCTGACAGTGCAGCACTCCCTCAGTACTGACCCTCTGACAGTGCAGCACTCCCTCAGTACTGACCCTCTGACAGTGCAGCACTCCCTCAGTACTGACCCTCTGACAGTGCAGCACTCCCTCAGTACTGACCCTCTGACAGTGCAGCATTCCCTCAGTACTGACCCTCTGACAGTGCAGCACTCCCTCAGTACTGATCCTCTGACAGTGCAGCATTCCCTCAGTACTGACTCTCTGACAGTGCAGCACTCCCTCAGTACTGATCCTCTGACAGTGCAGCACTCCCTCAGTACTGGTGCTGAGAGTCAGATTAGATTTTATTTTTAAGTCACTGGAATGGGTGTTGAATCCAAATTCAGGATTCTGTGAAGCATCATCTGCCGGTGGGCAAACACTTAACACAGAACTTGTGAATGCTCCAAATTGGGCCTGTTGTAAAATAATTGTACACTTGGACAAAACCCTCCTTATTAACTCACCGTGGGTGGCCAGTGCAACATGGCATACCATTACCTGTCCAGAGGGTGGCAGCAGAATGCTTCGGTTCACTGCCTTCACCTGTCCAGCCGGCAGTGAAATCGAGTGGTGTCCCACGGTTTATCTTTCTGCAGAGTTTAATGAGCTGCTGGAATGTTGCGCTGAGCAGCGAGGCGAGTCTCCACATTCGAGAAGATGCTGTGTTTGTCCTTAACTTTCCTCATTGTCTGTGACGTCCCTTGGGGAAAATACTCTGCCTCATCAATCCTGGGTTTATCCATTTCTCACAGCTCTCCCGGGAGATCACACCGCTGTGGGGTGGGAGTGATGGTGGGGGTGGGGGGTGGGAGTGATGGTGGGGGGAGGGGTTTGGGCCTGGGAGTGATGGTGAGGGGCCGGGGGGGCGGGGGGGGGGGTGGTGGTGGGTGGGAGTGATGGTGGGGGGGTAGGGGATGGGTGTGGGAGAGATGGTGGGGGGTAGGGGGGTGGGGGTGATGGTGGGGGGTAGGGGGTTGGGGGTGGGAGTGATGGTGGGGGGTAGGTGTTGGGGGTGGGAGAGATGGTGGGGGGTAGGGGGGTGGGGGTGATGGTGGGGGGTAGGGGGTTGGGGGTGGGAGTGATGGTGGGGGGTAGGGGGTTGGGGGTGGGGGTGATGGTGGGGGGTAGGGGGTTGGGGGTGGGAGTGATGGTGGGGGGTAGGGGGTTGGGGGTGGGGGTGATGGTGGGGGGTAGGGGGTTGGTGGTGGGGGTGATGGTGGGGGGTGGGGGTTTGGGCCCGGGAGTGATGGTGAGGGGCCAGGGTGGGGGGGGGTTGGGAGTGATGGTGGGGGGGGGTAGGGGAGATGGTGGGGGGTAGGGGTTGGTGATGGGAGTGATGGTGGGGGGGTAGGGGTTGGGGGGTATGAGTGATAGTGGGGGGAGGGGCTAGGGGGTCAGAATGATAGTGGGGCGTAAGGGATTGGGGGGGTGGGAGTGACGGTGGCGGGGGGAGGGGCTGAGGGTTGGGAGTGATGGTGAAGGGTAGGGGGTGGGGGGTGTGAGTGATAGTGGGGGGCAGGGGCTGGGGGTTGGAGTGATAGTGGGGGGTAGGGGATTGGGGTGGGAGTGATGGTGGGAGGAGTGGGTGTGTGGGTGAGTGCACGGAGAGGGGTGGGTGGGAGTGATGGTGGGGGTAGGGGGTGGGAGGTAGGGGGTTGGGGATGGGAGTAATGGTAGGGATTAGGGGTTTGGAGGTGGGAGTGATGGTGGGTGAAGGGGGGGTGGGTGGGAGTGGTGGTCAGGAGTGGGGCTGGTGAGTATGCTGTGGAGGTGAGCAGGGGAGAGGGCAGAACTTCCCACTCTTGCTGTCTCAGGCATCGTGGAATGTGGAGCAGGCTCAAATCAGCATTGATTCTTTTTCTTTGTAATTGTGGGTGAACTGGGGTGACTGTCAAACCCTCATCAATCAGCGCAGCTTTTAAAGGAGAAGAACACTGTGCGTCGGGGTCAGGAGATGCCACACTGTGTCAGGAGCCCTAAGCCGATGGTGATTACATCTGGATTAGCCAGTTAGTGGGCAGATGTGATGATTGCTGTTCACTTTTGGACGGTGCGGTCGCTTGAAGCTGCAGTTCTGAGTTTCAGAGCTCAGAGTGTGGGCAAGAGAGAGAATTCCTCCCATGAGAGGCAGTCTCTCTGCAATTTTAAACCCTTAAAAATAGTCATACGGACCACCATTATGGGTGGGAGCCCCTCCATCGAGCAGCCAGTCACCAGGTAGGGGGCCCTGAAATATCACTGAGAATGCTGGCTCATTAGCCTCTGGGAGGCTGCCTCCAGCCAGCTAGAAGGGGAATAAAAATCAGTGAAAATGGGGAAGTAGGAATACTGGTCCGAACCATTTTTACCTCTTGGACACTGTCGTGCTTCCAATACTCCGATCTGTGACCCGAACTGGTCTTCCAATAAACGTAACAAGCCGCCTGCCGTTCGCTGTTGGGTAACTCCTCCATCCCAATCCCGGCCTTTCCGGAAATGGCAGAGTTGGGATGGTATTGGTGAACTGGTGTGCCAACCTGCGGCACCGGAATAACACCCTTCCCTCTCTGTAACTGTAAGCTAGCAGGGAGCTCCAACAAGTAGTTAAGGAGGCAAGTGGCATTTTGGCTTTATTGCAACGGGGTTGGAGTTTAAAAATAAAGAGGTTTTGTTGCAATTGTCCCGGGTGTTGGTGAGATCTTACCTGGAATATTGTGTACAGTTTTGGACACTCAGCTTAAAATGGATATAGTGTCATTGGAAGCAGTCCAAAAGAGATTTACCAGGCTAATTCCTGGAATGAGATGATTGTTCTATCAAGAGAGACTAAATAGTCTGGGTCTGTATTCCTTGGAGCTTAGAAGAATGTGAGGTGGTCTTATTCAAGCGTATAAGATCCTTGGGGGGGGTGGTGATAGGGTGGATGGTGAGATGTTTTCACTGGTTGGACGATCTTCAACGAGGGGACAGAGCTACAAGGTAAAGGGACACTCATTTAAAATATATGTACATAGAAATCGCTGGAGTTCTCTGTCCCAAAGGCTTTGGGGAGTTAGGGAGGTGTCAGTTTCACGATGGAGTGAATTTACACAGGATCTGTTTGGGCCGAATGGCTGACTCTGAGCATTGTATTGTGTGTAATTCAATGAGTTTACTAGAAGTGGAATGAAAATCTTCCAACATTCGGTGCTCCAGGTCAGGCTGTTTTCTCCAGTGTTCCCACAGCCCTTTCACTCTCCGAACTCATTCTCCCTCTCCCAGTGCACACACCACTTCCCTCTTTCCCACGCTATCCCGCTTCTCTCTCTGACATTCCAAAATTAGACTAAACAGGCCCACAGGGAGCGAGGACCACCCCCCCCGTCCCCCCTCCCCCACCGCTTGTACAACCTACACACTAATCTCGTGAACCCATCGTAACCCCAGCCTTCCTCCACATGTCTGTTCCTGCAACAAACTTACACTTCAATCTGAACTGGACATTTCTCAGAGCACTGCTTCAAGTGGTAATATTTATCGGGGCGGGGTGTGTGTGTGTGTTTGTGTTACTGGTGGGGGGGGTGTTCTGTGTATGTGTGTGTGTTAATATTTACTGGTGTGTGTGTGTGCATGTGTGTGTGTGGTGTGTGTGCGTGTGAGTGTGTGGTGTGTGTGTGTGTGTTCCAGGAGGTGCGTGTATGTGTGTGTGTGTTACAGGGGATGCGTGTATGTGTGTTACAGGGGGATGCGTGTGTGTGTGTGTTACGGGGGATGTGTGTTTGTGTGTGTGTGTTACAGGGTGATGTGTGTGTGTGTGTGTGTGTGAGTTACAGGGGGATGTGTGTGTGTGTGTCACAGGGGGATGTGTGTGTGTGTGTCACAGGGGGATGTGTGTGTGTGTGTTACAGGGGGATGCGTGTGTGTGTGTGTTACGGGGGATGTGTGTTTGTGTGTGTGTGTTACAGGGTGATGTGTGTGTGTGTGTGTGTGAGTTACAGGGGGATGTGTGTGTGTGTGTGTGTGTGTGTGTGTGTGTTACGGGGGATGTGTGTTTGTGTGTGTGTTACAGGGTGATGTGTGTGTGTGTGTGTGTGTTACTGGGTGATGTGTGTGTGTGTGTGTGTGTTACAGGGGGATGTGTGTGTGTGTGTGTGTGTTACGGGGGATGTGTGTTTGTGTGTGTGTTACAGGGTGATGTGTGTGTGTGTGTGTGTTACTGGGTGATGTGTGTGTGTGTGTGTGAGTTATAGGGGGATGTGTGTGTGTGTGTGTTACAGGGGGATGTGTGTGTGTGTGTGTGTGTGTTACTGGGTGATGTGTGTGTGTGTGTGTGTGTTACAGGGGGATGTGTGTGTGTGTGTGTGTGTTACGGGGGATGTGTGTTTGTGTGTGTGTTACAGGGTGATGTGTGTGTGTGTGTGTGTTACTGGGTGATGTGTGTGTGTGTGAGTTATAGGGGGATGTGTGTGTGTGTGTTACAGGGGGATGTGTGTGTGTGTGTGTGTGTGTGTATGTGTTACAGGGGGATGTGTGTTTGTGTGTGTGTGTTACAGGGTGATGTGTGTGTGTGTGTTACAGGGTGATGTGTGTGTGTGTGTGTGTGTTACAGGGTGATGTGTGTGTGTGTGTTACGGGGGATGTGTGTTTGTGTGTGTGTTACTGGGTGATGTGTGTGTGTGTGTGTGTGTGTGAGTTATAGGGGGGTGTGTGTGTGTGTGTGTGTGTTACAGAGGGATGTGTGTGTGTGTGTGTGTGTATGTGTTACAGGGGGATGTGTGTTTGTGTGTGTGTGTTACTGGGTGATGTGTGTGTGTGTGTGTGTGTTACAGGGGGATGTGTGTGTGTGTGTGTGTTACGGGGGATGTGTGTTTGTGTGTGTGTTACTGGGTGATGTGTGTGTGTGTGTGTGTGTGTTACAGAGGGATGTGTGTGTGTGTGTGTGTTACAGGGTGATGTGTTGGGATTCTATGGGATTCTGTAGATGCTAATGTGCCTGTTTCCATCACCTCCTCTGGCAGCGCATTCCAGCACCCACCGCTCTTTGTATGAAATACTTCCCCCGCACATCTCCCCTGACCCTGTGCCTCCTTGTAATTGACGCTTCCAACCTGGGAAAAAGCCTCTGACTATCCGTCCTGTCTATGCCTCTTATAGTTTTGTAGACCTCTATCAGATCTCCCCTCAGCCACTGACTTTCCAGTGAGAACAATCCTAGTTTATTCAAACTCTCCTCATAGCCAACACCCTCAAGACAAGGCAACATCCCGGTGAACCTTCTTTGTGGTGGTGGTGGAGGCGAACTTGTTGGGGTCTTTTAAGAGACTTCTGGATGAGTACATGGGATTTAATGGGGTTGGGGGTTATAGATAGGCCTGGTAGGTAGGGATATGATCAGAGCAACTTGTGGGCCGAAGGGCCTGTTTGTGCTGTAGTGTTCTATGTTCTACGTTCTATGCATTCTCTTCAAAGCTTCTGGTAGGGGGATGACCAGAACTGGGCGGCACGGTGGCACAGTGTTTGGATGGCACTGTAGCACAGTGGTTAGCACTGATGCTTCACAGCTTTGGTGTTCGATTCCTGGCTCGGGTCACTGCCTGTGTGGAGTTTGCACATTCTCCTCGTGTCTGCGTGGGTTTCCTCCGGGTAGTCCGGTTCCCTCCCACAGCCCAAAGATGTGTGGGTTAGGTTGATTGGCCGTGTTGAAATTGCCCCTTAGTGTCCTGAGGGATTAGCGGGTAAATATGTGGGGATACGGGGGGGTAGGGCCTGGGTGGGATTGTGGTCGGTGCAGAATCGATGGGCTAATGCCCTCTTTCTGCGCCGTAGGATTCTATGAGAAGTGATTGACTCCTGGCTGTCCTCTGAACTGACACAGCAAATTGTTCCGTTTGTATCAACAAGTTAACAAAAAACTCAACCACGGCCGTGTCAAAGGCGACAGGGAGCGGGTAATCAAAGCCAACCTTGCCAACATCACCCACAACCCCAGAATGATTCTTTTTGAAAAATTGCACGCAGATATTTGCAAATGAAATGCCCCAAACCTCGATCCCCACCGCCTATTTTTCTTCTGAGTCTCTCTGTGTTCAGCGAGGCTCCATCTGTTTGGCTATTTTAAGAATGCAGCTGATGACAAAGGAAATGATGTGGTTTGGTTAGACGTTCCAAGTCAGTTTTGTTTAGGAAAACATTGTTCAGGGTCAGGCTCCGAGTCGGAAAATTCAACCAATCGTTCTCCCAGACTAACGCACCATAAAGTCAGCCATGTACGAGGTCACGGCACCCTCACACACACACACACACACACAAACTGGCTCCAAGCAAGATTGCTACAAATATAACATTGGCCCAATATCTATCTTTCCGACTACACTAAATCCAAATAGATGGAGATATGGAGCAGGGGGTCAGAGTTGGGAAATGGGTGATGTGCTGACTATTTTTCTTTCCTGCTGGTCTGGACAGTGGGCGTCACTGTCCAGACCAGCATTTATTGCCCACCCCTGATTACCCTTCAGAAGGTAATATTGAGCTGCCTTCTTGAACCACTGCAGCTCATGTGGCCTAGGTACCCCCACAGTGCTGCTTAATAACGGTCAGAGAGTCATAGAGTCACAGAGGTTTACAGATGGAAACAGGCTCTTCAGCCCAACTTATCCATGCTGGCCTTTTTTTAAAACCCCTAAGCCAATCCCAATTGCCCGCGTTTGACCACATCCCTCCCATCTTACCCGTGTAACTGTCCAAATGCTTTTTTTAAAAGACAATATTGTACTACTACTACCTCTGGCAGCTTGTTCCAGACACTCACCACCCTCTTGTGAAAAAAATTGCCCCTCTGAACACTTTTGTATCTCTCCCCTCTCACTTTAAACCCATGCCTGCTGGTTTTAGACTCCCCTATCTTTGGGAAAAGGTATTGACTATTTAGCTGATCTGTGCCCCTCATTATTTTATAGACCTCTATAAGATCACCCCTCAGTCTTCTACACTCCAGAAAACAGAAGTCCCAGTCTATCCAGCCTCTCCTTATAACTCAATCCATCAAGTCCCGGTAGCATCCTAGTAAATCTTTTCTGCACTCTTTCTAGTTTAATAATAATCTTTCTATAATAGGGTGACCAGAACTAAGAATTGGCTAAATTCTTGAAAAAATACTTAAAGGGGAGCAACTGGCAGATTCAGGGGACTGGGACTAATTGGATCTCTCTTTCAAAGAGACAGAACAAACACAAAGGGCTGAATGGCCTCATTAGTGAAACACTTGCTTTTTAAATGAAATTTTGACAGCTTCACAGTCACTTTTATCTAGACTAACTTCTTAGTTTCAGACAATCAAATTTTGGTGTGAATTATACTGTAAATGGCAGACCCCTTTGGAATATTAAAATACAGAGGGATCTGGGTGTACAGGTCTACAGTTCCCTAACAGTGGCAACACAGGTGGCCAAGGTGACTAAGAAGGCATATGGCTTGTTTGCCTTCATGAGCCGGGCGTTGAGTACAAGAGTTGGGAAATGATGTCGCAGCTATATAAAACTTTGGTTAGGCTGCATTTGGAATATTGCATGCAGTTCTGGTCACCACACTACCGGAAGGACATGGTAGCTTTGGAGAGAGTGCAAAGAAGGTTCACCAGGATGTTGCCTAGTCTTGAGGGTGTTGGCTATGTGGAGAGTTTGAATGGACCAGGATTGTCTTCATTGAGAAGATGGAGGCTGAGTCTGTCTGTGTGGAGTCTGCATGTTCTTTCTGTGTCTGCGTGGGTTTTCTCCATGTGTTCCGGTTTCCTTCCTTACTCCAAAGCTGTGTGGTTTTGTTCGATTGGCCATGCTAAAGTTAACCCTAGGGTCAGGGGGATTAGGTAAATGTTTGGGGTTACGGGAATAGGGCCTGGGTGAGATTGTAGTTGGTATGGATTTGATGGGCCAAATGGCCCCCTTTTTGCACTGTAGACATTCTATGTGTATCCACAGTGCTGTTAGAGAGAGAGTTCCACCTCGTGAGAAGTCTCATATTTCCAGAGGCACCGGATCCAAAACCCTCTGACCAGCTGGTTGTTCTAATAAGGGACAACTATAATCCCCGACCCTCCATTATTCTGCAGAGATATAGATTCCACTTAGCTGTTAGGGAGCCAAGGGAGACAGTTTTGTTGCTAGACTTTGCCAAATGACTGAAAACTGAGTGCTTGGCCCAGCTTTAAGTGATCGTCTTGTATCTGGTATTAACAGTTTGTATATTCGAAAGAAGCTCTTAGCCATCCGCTGGATGAAATGGTTTGACTGGCTAAAGCGACGGGGTGCACTGAACAAAATGCTTTTGCACTGGAAGGCAGTCGGGGCGAGGTCAACGGGATTGATGGGGGCCGCTCGGAATCCCAGCAGCGAGGGCCCAACAAAACCCAAGAGAAGAAAGAGAAATCGCCAGCCAGAACGGGTGAGGAGGGGTGGTGTTCGTTCTGGGGGAGACAACCCCATGACACGTAAAGAGTTCATTTGTCTCAGGTGTAATTGGAAGGGCCACATACAAGCCAGATGCGGAATCGGACCGTCTGTCCCTCGTTGCTAAAAAACAAGGACTCCAGTTAGCAAGATTAAGGAAGATTTGGAAGGAAACTTCGAAGTTTATAAGTTCAACACTGTCAAGTTAAACAAACATCCCCCCCCACCCCGATCAAACCTTTCGGTTAACAGGCACCCATTAACCATGGAGGCTGATACAGACACATCAACCGTGGGAATAGGTGAATAAACCCACAAGTATTTGCAGGGAGATCTGCAATCTATGAGGCCCAGCAAAACCTCAGCAAAGTTGGCAACCTTGTCATCGACGCGTAAAGGAGAACATACTCCTGTTTACATCAATGGGGATGAAGTAGAAAGAGTCGAGAGTTTCAAGTTCTTGGGTGTCCAGATCACCAACGACTTATCCTGGTCCCCCCGCGCTGACACTATAGTTACGAAAGCCCACCAACGCCTCTACTTTCTCAGGAGACTAAAGAAATTTGGCATGTTAACTACGACTCTCACCAAAGTTTACAGATGCACCATAGAAAGCATTCTTTCTGGTTGTATCACAGCTTGGTATGGGCTCCTGTTCTGCCCAAGACTGCAAGGAACTACAAAAGGTCGTGAATGTAGCCCAATCCATCATGCAAACTAGCCTCCCATCAAATGACTCTGTCTACACTTCCCGCTGCCTCGGCAAAGCAGCCATCATAATTAAGGAACCGGGGGTTCTCCGGACATTCTCTCTTGCATCTTCTTCCGTTGGGAAAAAGATACAAAAGTCTGAGTCATGTACCAACCGACTCAAGAACAGCTTCTTCCCTGCTACTGTCAGACTTTTGAATGGACTTACCTTGCATTAAGTTGATCTTTCTCTACACCCTAGCTATGACTGTGATGCTACATTCTGCACATTCTCCTTTCCTTCTGTATGAATGGTACGCTTTGTCTGTGTAGCATGCAAGAAATAATACTTTTCACTGTATGCTAATACATGTGACAATAATAAATTAAATCAAAACCTAGGCACCAAAGTTATTGGGCATGACATCAACAATGGTGTCTTACTAGCATCAATCTGTCCAGCTACTCCTAATGGAAGTGAAAGTTCAGAGACCTAGTTTATGGGGGAAGACTGGTTGAAGCAAGCCAAGTGGAATTGGCCGTAAATATTCAATATCATGGATGGGGTTTTCCAAGAGCTGGTGAGTACATTTCAAGAGGTTTTTCGAAGGGATCTGGGGATCATGCGGGGGAGGTAAAGGCTAAAATTTACATAAACACTCGGTCAGTGTCAACCTATCTCTTAGGCAACTTTATCAAAAAGTTGGAAATGGAACCAAAGTGGTGGGAAGATCGAGGGATAATGAAACCAGTACAGTTCTCAAAATTGGAAACATCTGTTTTCCATGGACTTTCTTGGAGGTTGAGGAGAAAGAGAGAAGGTTGTGTGATGATCTTTGACCCAGAAGCAGTGTCGTAAGTAACATTTGTCATTTCTGAAAATATGTGCCAATAGTTCCAGAGCTAAAAACAAGACTAAACAATGAGGATTTGTGGCAATTGCAAGTTGACCGCTCAAATAGATAGATATCTTATCCCTAGGACAGAAGACCTTTCCACTAAACTGGCAAGAGGCCTCAAGTACACAAAATCAGACTTACGTCATGGGTACCAACAGCTTGTGCTGAAAATTTGTTTCTAGCTACTTGAGGAATTTCAATCCTGATTGGGCACACTCTTGGAGATTGCATCTCATGACCTCATGCCTCCGACCACTGCACTCCCACACTTTTCCATCATTGGTCTCTTGACATGTCCAACCTTGTGAGCCTCAGTTTCCCACAGCCAGTCGGGGAGCAGAGTTTACGTTACACAATTGGATGATCCTTGACCGTCAGTCAAACATTCTTTGCCCAGCTCCCAGATTTTTGAATTGATTTGAGTTATTATTGTCACATGTAGTGGGAGACAGTGAAATGTATTGTTTCTTGCATGCTCTGCAGACAAAACACACAGTTCATAGAGTAATAGGGGAGAAGGAAAGGAGAGGGTGCAGAATATAGTGTTGCAGTTAGGGATAAGGTGTAGAGAAAGGTCAGCTTACTATGTGATAGGTCCATTCAAAAGTCTGATGACGGCAGGGAAGAAAATGTTCATGATTCGGTTGGGATATCATTTCAGACTTTTATATCTTTTTCCAATGGAAGAAGGCGAAAGAGAATATGTCCGGGGTGGCGTGGGATCCTTAATTATGCTGCTGCTTTTCCGAGACAGTGGGAAGTGTAAGCAGTGTCAATGGGTGGGAGGCTGGTTTGCGTGATGGACTGGGCTACTTTCACAGCCCTTTGTAGTTTCTTGCAGTTTTGAGCAGAGCAGGAGGCATACCAAGCTGTGATACAACCAGAAAGGATGCTTTCTCTGGTGCATCTGTAGAGATTGATGAGAATCGTAGCTGACATGCTGAATTTCCTTAGCGTTTTGAGAAAGTAGAGGCGTTGGTGGGCTTTCTTAACTATAGTGTCAGCATGGAGGGACCAGGACAGGTTGTTGGTGATCTGGACACCTAGAAAGTTGAAGGTCTCCACCATTTCCACTTCATCACCTTTGATGTAGACTAGGGCATGTTCTTCACCAACTTTCCTGAAGTTGGTGACAATCTCCTTCATTTTATTAACACTGAGTGAGAGATTATTGTCATCGCACCAGTTCAGTAGATTCTCTACCTCTTTCCTATACTCCATTTCAACGTTATTTGAGATTCGACCACTAGCTGGTGATACAAGGGCAAGGGGACACTGAATTAAGGTTTTGGTCAAGGGCTGAAGTGGAGGGAATGAAAAGAGGAATGATTTCACGCAGTGAGTGGTAAAGTGAGCTGGAACCCGCTGCCCGTGAGGGTGGTGGAAGCAGAGACAAAGAACGGTTTCAGAAAGAAATTGAGTAGACAAGCGAGGGAATTAAACATGTGGGTGAACAGGGATAAAGCAAGGGAATGGGAATGACTGGCTTGCTCCACAGAGTGCCGGCATAGACATGATGGGCCGAATGCTCATAATGATGACTCTATGGCCGGAATGTTCCATCCCCCACCCCCCCCCCCCCCCCCCACCCCTTCCGGGTCAAGTTTTCCTGTGGCAGAGGCAAGTTGCCATTAGCCACCAATGGGATCTTCCAGTCCCACCGAAACCAATGTCAATTTGCTTGGCACTCCCATCAAGCTGCTGGGGTACCCATGGTGGGGTTGTGGGGGGGGGAGGGGGGGTTCGACTTCAGTGGGACAGGAAGACCCCCCTGGTGGAAAGTCCTAGAAAATCCTGCCCCATGTCTCCTGGGCATTCCAGGCTAACTGGGAATCCAAACCAGCTACGTTTATACTGAAAATGACCTTTTGTATTGTAGGCATCAAACAGTTAAAAACCAAAAGCCTCACAAGGCATACCAAATCCTTTAAGCCCAATATTGTCCATTTAAGAGCAGTCCATTCATCTTCAGGTCAGAGGTTATTGGTGTTGAAGGTCATTCTGTCATATCTGCCTTAACTTTGTAACCTATTGTAAAGAGGGCCGAAATCCCCCCTGGGTGATTTATTATTTTATTGCCTCTTTGTCACATCGACGCTAAGTTTCTGTTTGGATTTGGAATGTCCATCCGATCCAGACATTTTATTCAGGCGATGTTAACCGAGGAAGTGACTGTGAGGGAAGGCCCAGCATGCACCTTGCTGACCTCAGGCTGAAGGCAAGGTCACTGAGGGTCACCACCGGACGGCGCCAACTAAAACCAAAAGTTAATTCACTGCTTTATCTCGGACTTTAACCATTGAGAATGCAGCTGGAAAGAACTTGCACTGAAGCACAGGGATTGGATTCTCAGCAAACACGCCCAGTCAAGGCAAGTGTGACAAAAGATTAGTTTCACTGGTTTTTATTGGGGATAAGTATTGGCTAGGATTGCGGAGAAATAGCCTCTTGCTTTGAAGGGAACCGTGGGATCTCAGCCAGCCTTGGTTTTGTGCCTCATCTATAACATTGTTTCCAGCGATACAACACCATAATAGGGTAGAATCATAGAACCCTACAGCGCAGAAAGAGGCCCTTCAGCCCATCGAGTCTGCACCGAACACAATCCCACCCAGGACCTACCCCCATATCCCTACATATTATAATTTACACATCCCTGGTCACTAAGGGGCAATTTCTTAGCAAGGCCAATCAACCTAACCCGCACGTCTTTGGACTGTGGGAGGACACTGGAGTACTAGCTGTGACAGGTAGCACGGTGGCACTGTGTTTGGACCACTGCCTCACAGGGATCCGGGTTCAATTCCGGCCTCGGGTCACTGCCTGTGTGGAGTTTGCATGTTCTCTCCGTGTCTGAGTGGGTTTCCTCTGGGTGCTCCGATTTGCTCCCGCACTCCAAAGACATGCGGATTAGGTGGATTGGCCATGATAAATTGTCCCTTAGTGCCGGGGAGATTAGCAGGACTGAATCCTGAAGTTCTTAACTCACAGAATACAATCAGTAAGGATAGGCACCAACATCTCCTCCACGATCATCCTCAACACCGGTGCCCCACAAGGCTGTGTTCTTAGCCCCTTACTACACTCCTTACACACCTATGACTGCATGGCCAAATTCCCATTCGATTTTCAAATTTGCCGATGACACCACTATAGTGGGTCGGATCTCAAACAATGACAAGACAGAGTACAGGAATGAGATAGAGAATCTGGTGAACTGTTGCGGCAACAACAATCTTTCCCTCAAAGTCAAATGAAGGAGATTATCATCCACTTTAGGAAGTGTAAAGGTGAACATGCCCCCGTCTACATCAACAGGACCAAAGTAGAAAGAGTCAAGAGCTTCAAATTTTTAGATACCCAGTCACCAACAACCTGTCCTGGTCCCCCCATGCTGACACTATAGTTGAGAAAGTCCACCAATGCCTCTACTTTCTTAGAAGACTAAGGAAATTTGGCATGTCAGCTACCAACTTATACAGATGCACCATAGAAAGCATTCTTTCTGGTTGTATCACAGCTTGGTATGGGCTCCTGCTCTGCCCACGACTGCAAGGAATTACAAAAGGTCATGAATGTAGCCCAATCCATCACGCAAACCATCCTCCCATCCATTGACTCTGTTTACACTTCCCACTGCCTTGGCAAAGCAGCCGGCATAATTAAGAACTCCACACACCCCGGACATTCTCTCTTCCACCATTGGGAAAAAGATACAGAAGCCTGAGATCACGTACCAATTGACTCAAGAACAGCTTCTTCCCTGCTGCTGTCAGACTTTTGAATGGACTTACCTTGCATTAAATTGATCTCTCTACACTCTAGCTGTGACCGTAACACTACATTCTCTCGTTCCCTCATCTATGAACGGTATGCTTTGTCTGTGTAGCGTGCAAAAAATAATACTTTTCACGGTATCCTCATACATGTGACAATACTAAATCAAATCAAATCAGATCAAATCTGATCAAATCAGAGTAAATACGTGGGGTTACGGGGATTAGAGCCTGGGCTAGTGTGGGGTCAATGGGCTGAATGGCCTCCTTTTGCATAGTAGGATTCTATGATTCTATGTAGGAGCAGAAGTCAGCCATTCAGCCATCGAGTCTGCTCTGCCATTTGATGAGATAATGAGTGGGAATCTCTGACCTCGTTAGCCCCACCACCTATGGCAGCGAGAATGGAGAATGTGGTGCTCAGCCAAAGCTTCATTCAGTGCAGCGGGACTGGAGAATCCCAGCCACGGTGAGATCGGAGAACTCCGGCCCATGACTGAACTGATGTAATCCTCAACTCCACTTTCCTGTCTTATTCCCACAACCCTCGATTCCCTTACTGATTAAAAACCTGTCTATCTCAGCCTTGAACGTACTTAACACCCCAGCCTCTGCAGCCCTCTGCGGTAAAGAGTTCCACACATTCACTCCCCTCTGAGAGAAGAAACCTCTCCTCAGCTTTGTCTTAAATCACGCCCTCAAATTGTCCCAAAGCATTGTCTGACCAAAGAAGCACTTTAGAAGTGTGTTCTTTTGTTGCAACCCAGAAAGTGTGGGCGTCGGGGGCATTATTTGCACAGCAAGATCCCACAAACAGCAATAATCCAAATGACCATGGGTGGGATTATCTGGCCACGCTCGCCCCAAAACTGGAGAATCCCGCCCGAGGTCAATGGGCCTCGTAGTCCACTCTCCACCCCCACCCCCTCACCCACCCGCTACGGTTCCCATGGTGGGCTGAATGGATGAACTCCATCCCGCCCCCCCCAGATCTTCTTACATGTAGTGATGTTGGTTGAGGGTTAAATGTTGCCCCAGGGCTTTGGGGTGAACCCCCCGCCCGCCCTCCCCAGTGCCAACAGTCCTGATAGAGCTCAGTGATATTTCCTGCTGATACTGTAGAGGGCCGATATCTCCACATCGATCCTGTAGAGGAGCAGGGGAGAGTGTGATGGCGGTGAGGGAAGGCTAAGTCTTGGATTTTTAGGGCTGGGATGGATCAGAGGCCCCAGGGAGCGGGGAGAAGGGCTGGGAGGTGGGGGGGGGTGGGTGGGGGTTGGGTTTTGAAGAGCAGAGGGCGAGGAAGAAAGGGAGCCTGACATCGAGTGGAGTGTGGAGGGCAGGGGCAGGGAGTCCAATCCATACAGGCCACACCCAAAATGAGGTGCCATCTCCTTCCTGTAATTACATTACAGTTATATAAAACATTGGTCAGGCCACATTTGGAATACTTGGTCCAATTTTGGTCGCCACACTACCAGAAGGATGTGGAGGCTTTGGAGAGAGTACAGAAAGGGTTTACCAGGATGTTGCCTGGTACGGAGGGGATTAGCTATGGGGAGAGATTGAGTAAACTGGGATTGTTCTCCTTCGAAAGACGGAGGCTGAGGGGGTGACCTTATAGAAGTTCGTAAAATGATGAGGGGTATAGACAGGGTGAAGAGTTGGAAGCTTTTTCCCAGGGCAGAAATGACAACTACAAGGGGGCAGAAGCTCAAGGTGAGAGAGGAAAGGTTTAGTAGAGATGTGCGGGGGGGGGCGTGGGGAGTTTTTTTACACAGAGAGTGGAGGGGGGCCTGGAATGTACTGCCGAGTGAGGTGGTTGAGGCAGATACATTCGTGACATTTAAGACTTATCTGGATAGACACATGAACAGGTGGGGAATAGAGGGGTACGAATGGTTGGTCTAGATGGGAGAACATGATTGGCGCAGGCTTGGAGGGCCGAAGGGCCTGTTCCTGTGCTGTTCTTTGTTTATCATTCCCTCTCCTTCCTTCTCACCACAGACCACAAAGAGTGGCCTGCCCATTCCCACCCACCCACCCGTAACCCGGTGTGGGCAGGTCATTGTCCCAGCCCATCTTCTTGCTCTGAAGCTCACAGATATGGCTGACAGGCACTTTTGGCACCCACCTACCCAGTGTACTGTGGGGGTCAGCTCGGAGGGGAAGGGAAAGGGGAGGGAAGGTGCCAGGCGAGAGGCCCACCTTGTTTTAACTGCTCCAAATCCCACCCCCAAAAAAACATGGCCGGCAAGGGTGCTGTAAAGTTTTGCCCACAGTGCGAGTTTGGATATGAGCGGTTGTGGTTGAGGTGAAAGTTAAGGTGAAAGGCGAGAGACCAACCAGGAAGGGATGGAGCTATTGTGCAGCCAGCAGTCTGACTGAGGTTTGTGATCTCAATATGCAAGATAGAGGGTGAAAGGTGAATCCGTACCAGAGAGGAGAGTGTGAGGAAAGTGAGTTGGCGGCTTAGTAAACTTGCTAAATTGCTTATTAACCTTTCTCTATTTGTCTGAACCTGGTTTTTTTTTATAACTCAACACTTTACCTGGGATTGAGGGACATGGGGGTGGGATCCAGAGAGAATCTCCCTCCTCCTTAACCTTTGTCACTCTGTTTGAAGTCCTCCCTCTCTAATCTCTGGGAGGGGAAAAAAAATTCTTTCAATGCAAATTTGTGAAGAGAGAGAGAGAGAGAGAGAGCGATGTGACGTCAGGGTGTGTTTTAAGTAAGAGATGGTTAATGAGAAACAGTGTGTATGTGTGTGTGTGTGTATGTGTGTGTGTGTGTGTGTCAGGGAGGGGTGATACGAGCAGTGAGCGAACACCAAAACCGCCCTTTGCAGGCAAGTGGAGAGTCAGCATGATCCAGGCTGGATTCGGCCAACATGTACGTCAGCTATCTCCTGGATAAGGAAGGCAGCATGTATCCCAATACCGTGCGGCACCCCAGCTTGAACCTGAACCCCCAGAACTTTGCCCCCCCTCCCCCACCACCTCAGTACTCCGACTTTGCTAGTTACCATCACCACGTCCCCGGGATCAGCGCTGACCCGCACCACCCTCAAGCCGCTGGCACCTGGAGCTCCCCTTACGTCCCGCCGCGCGAGGAATGGCACGGCTACGGCACTGGCGCTCCGGCCGTCACCTCCTCGCCAGGGCAGCTGGCGTTCGGCCCCTCTGACTTTGCTGCCGTCCAACCCCAGGCGGGGGCCGGCCTGCTGCCCTCCATGAGCAGCATGGTCCCACAGCTCTCCCCGAGTTCGCCCAGGCGGAATCCCTACGACTGGATGAGGCGCAATCTTCAGCCGAACCCGCAAGGTAAGACAGGAGTGCGCGATAGCTTCTCGCTCAGCGAAAGGCCAGTGTCCAGGGCGGCTAAAGCTCCGTGACATTAACTTGGTCGTTTGAAGCAAATCTGGCCCGATTTAAACTCCTGTGAAGCACTTCATTTGCTACGCCGAGTGCGCTACACAGATGCAAGTTGTTGTTGTTGTTGTTGTCCAGCTATGCTAGCATTCACACACTCGCAATACCGAACAGCGTGGGGAGCGATTGAGAGCGCCGGTGAGCTGAGGTTTCAGGGGGGTGCCGGGGAGCGAGTGCTTGCGCGGGTAGAGCAGAGGCTCCGGGCACTGGCTGGGGGAAGTGGGAGGGCTGGACGGAGAAGGAGGGTGAGGAGGAGGGAAGGCTTCCGATGGCAACAACCTTGTCCCTTTCAGGGAAGGGAGGCCTTTTTGAATAATTGGGCAGAGCAGTGAGTGTGAGTTGAAAGAGGTTGATGAGGCGGGGGGGTGGGAAACGAGGCCGGGACGGGTTAGGAAATGGAAGCAGATCAGGAAGGAGAGTGTCGATTTGGTGCGAGAATTTGGAAAACACCTCTGGGTTTTCTCTCTAATCCTTTCTCAAAACTCCAGATGCCAATTCCTTCACAATCTCTCCCAGTGCGTGGACTTCGATTTTCGCCATGTACAAACATAGAAATTAGAAGCAGGAGTAGGCCATTTGGCCCTTCGAACCTGCCCCACCATTCACTATGATCATGACTGATCATCAGATTCAATATCCTGATCCTCCCCACCTTCCCCCTCATATCCCTTGATCCCTTTAGCCCCAAGAACTACATCTAATTTCTTCTTAAAATCACACAATGTTTTGGCCTCAACTACTTTCTGTAGTAATGAATTCCCCACAATCACCACCCTCTGAATGAAGAAATTTCTTCTCACCTCACTCCTAAAAGGTTCACCTGTTATCTTCAAATTATGACCCCCTAGTTCTGGTCTCTCCCACCATCAGGAACATTCTTCCTGAATCTACCCCGTCTAACCCTGTTAGAATTTTATAAGTTTCTATGAGATCCTCTCTCACTCTTCTAAACTAAGCAACTTAATCTCTCCTTATATGACAGACCTGCCAAGCCAGGAGTCAGTTTTCGCTGCACTCTCTCAACCCAGTCCGCTCCCAGACCCCAACTCCTCAATCCTCCCCCTCAAGCGGCCAAAAAGCTTTCAAAGCAATGGCGGCATGGTTGTACAGTAGTTAGCACAGCTGCCTCACAACTTCAGGGGCCTAGGTTCAATTCCAGCATGGGTCACCGTCTGTGTAGCGTTTGCACATTCTCCCCGTGTCTGCGTGGGTTTCGTCCGGGTGCTCCGGTTTCCTCCCACAGTCCAAAGATGTGCGGGTTAGGTTGATTGGTCACGCTAAGTTCCCCTTAGTGTCCCGGGATGTGTAGGTTAGAGGGATTAGCGGGGTAAATGTGTGGGTCTGTGGGGATAGGACTGGGAGCGGGATTATTTTTGGTGCAGACTCAATGGGCCAAGTAACTCCTTCTGCACCGTAGGGTTTCTATGAAACCTCAAAGTGTGAGGATCACCAATCCGTGCCTGACCTCATCTTAACTGCTAAACCCTTCACTACAAACCCGCACATGACAAAACAAAAGAAAGCTCTCAAAATGAAAAAAAAAATACGTAAAACAATTGCTTGAGTTCCACTTATTGCACAGGTAACCAAATAAGTCCAGGTCAACTTAGGTCGAGGGAGCTAGGTGATAGGTTGAGGGAGCTCGGTCTTTTCTCCCTGGAGAGATGAAGGATGAGAGGCGACCTGATGGAGGTTTATAAGATGTTGAGAGGTATAGAGATTCTCAGAGGCTATTTCCCTGGGCTGAAATGGTCGCTACGAGAGAACACAGGTTTAAGGTGCTGGGGAGTAGGTACAGAGGAGATGTCAGGGGTGAGTTTTTCACTCAGAGGGTGGTGAGTGAGTGGAAACGGCTGCCGTCGGTGGTGGCAGAGGCGAACTCACTGGGGTCTTTTAAGAGACTCCTGGATGAGTACATGGGATTTAATGGGATTGAGGGTTATAGATAGGCCTGGTAGGTAGGGATATGATCAGCGCAACTTGTGGGACGAAGGGCCTGTTTGTGCTGTAGTTTTTCTATGTTCTCTTGAGTGAACCATGGTGTCTAGTGCTAGTTAGCTGTTCGAAAGCTCACATCATAATTTCATAAGGTGTGAGGTTGATTGCAGAGATAGGTTTTGAGTTTACCCGAGTGTGTTAAGTGGATGTTATTGAATTGGCAGCAGATTTTTACACCCCTCCCCAACTGATTTCAGTGGGAAGAAAGATGGAGTTGAGTTTTAAAACACTCTGCCAATTCAACATCACCCGTGTAACACCCTCACCACGAAGAACATATCGAACGCCAGGGAGTTTCCGGTAGACTTGGAATTAGACGGAAGCGACTTGAACCTCCTCACTGTGACAGCAGAGGAGAAAGTTCCAGGGAATCTGCGGAAGTTCAGGCCCGTCGATTCCCATTCGATTACAACTTGTGTTAAAAAAGAATCAACGCAGCCTGGAATCCAGTTCAGGAGCAGTTACAGGGCAGTGAGGTGGAGAGGGCAGAGAAACAGAGAGAAAGGCTTACATTTATAAATCGCTTTTCCGCGTCCGTTGGACACCGCAGCTCGCCCTGCGGCCAATCAAAAACTTTTTGAAGTGGGGGTCTCTGTTATAAGGTGCTGCAGCTAATTCGTGCACAGAAAGATCCCACAAACTGCAGTGTGATAAGCTGCAAATAATCTGTTATTTTCCACGGTGTTTGTTGAAAGGTAAACGTTGGCCAGGACAATGGGGATGGACTCCCTCACCTTTCGCTCACATAGCGCCAATGGAGTCAGCCATCATCGTACTGCATGCCGGAATAGGGGCTGAAGTGCCCAACCCTGCTCCTAGTTCTCATGTTCTGTATCCACCCAAGCAGGCAGATGGGGCCTGGGTTTAATGTCTCATGCAAAAGCCAGCACCTCCGACAGAGCAGTTCTCCCTCGGTACTGCACCGGAGTTCCGGCCTTGACCTTGGGCTGAAGCCCTGGAGCGGGACTTGAACCCAGAACCTAATTCAGGGGCAAGAATACTACCAATTGAGCCAGGCCTGTTACCTATAGGATAGTATTTCCAGCAGAGGAAGAGGCCATTCAGCCCAACCATTCCGTGCTTGTGTTTAGTCTCTTCCCACCTCTCTTTATCTCTCCCCATCGAGGTAACTTTCTATCCCTTTCTCCCTCACGCATTTATTTATCTTCCCTTTAACTCATCAACACTATTCACCTGAACAGTTTCTTGTGGGAGTGGATTCCATATTCTCGCCACTCTAGAATCACAGAATCAAAGCATACCTATAGGCCATTCGGCCCATTGAGTCTGCACTAACTGCAATCCCACCTTAGCTCTATTCGGGTAACCCCAATTATTTACCCTGCAAATCCCTCCGACACTAGGGTCAATTTAGTATGGTCAATCAACCTAACCCGCACATCTTTGGACTGTGGGAGGAAACCAGAGCACCCAGAGGAAACCCATACAGACACGGGGAGAATATGCAAACTCCGCACAGACAGTGACCCAAGCCCTGAATGGAACTTATCACCCTGTGCTGTGATGCAGCAGTGCTAACCACTGTGCCACCGTGCCAATCTCTGGATAAAAAGGTTTCTCCCCAATTCCTTATTAGATTTATTATATCTATCTTATATTTAAGGACAATAGGTTTTGTTTATCTGCACCGAGAATTTGTTATACTGTCATTTTCTGCTCTATCGTTGCTCAAATATTTGAACCTATTTCCATGATAGGATTAGCGTAGACAGTTCCAGTTAAAGAGCTAGTAGCAGTATTGGCTCATTGGACTGAATGGCCTCCCCCAGTGCTGCTTGTTTCTATATCCTCTGAAATCTATTTCAATGATGCTTTGGAAATTTTTTTAAAAATTAGCAGGAAGGGAATTGCGGATCTGATAATCGGGTGTTAAAATTCTCATGATTGTTTCCCACCTGAGCTTGCCGTTCCCCATTTCTCTAAACTGATCCAATCTCGAGACTCTCCGAAGTCTCCGCATTACTCCAATTCCAGCCGTTTGTATGCCCCCGATTTTGAACGCGCCTTCAGCTGCGTCAGTCCTGAACTTTGACTTCCTCTCCCCAAAACTTTCCACTTCTCTCTCACCTTCCTTTCACGTCCTTTCTTAAAGCTTTCCTCTGTGACCAAGCTTTTTGGTTGTTTGTCCTGACGTCTCTTTGTGTGTTGAGTCTTGTCTGGTTAGATTGTGGAGTGTGGAGTTTGCATGTCCTCCCTGTGCCTGCGGGGGTTTGCTTTGGGAACTCCGGTTCCTTCCCACAGTCCGAAGATGTATAGGTTAGGTGAATTGGCCACGCTAAATTGCCCCTTGGTGTCCGAAGATGTGTAGGTTAGATTATTGGCTATGCTAAATTGTCCCTTAGTGTCCAAATATGTGCAGGTTAGGGTGATCGGCTATGCTAAATTGTTCCTTAGTGTCTAAAAAGTAAGGTTTAAAGTTTATTTATTAATCACAAGTAAGGTTTACATTAACGCTGCAATGAAGTTACTGTGAAATTCCCCTATGTGCAGGTTAGGTGGATTGGCCATGCTGAATTGTCCCAAGATGTGTAGGTTAGGTGGATTAGCGGGATAAACGTATGGGGATAGGGCAGGGGGAGGGTGTGCGTGAGATGCTGTGTCGCAGAGTCATTGGAAACTCAATGGAGGCCGAACGAGCTCCTTCTGCACTGATTCTATGATTCTAGATTCCTTGGAACTTTTCACCGCATTAAAGGCAGAGCGCAAAGGCAACTTAATGTTGTTTCCATTGCCGGAATCCTTTTGATCAAAATATCCTAAACTAAAACGTGGTAATTCTGCAACAGAGAAGGTTTCAGTTTGAGAGGGGGTATCTAGTGATTGTTAAGCACTTTCATTCTGTCTTTGATATGTAGGTGAGTGATTAACACTGTTTGTGTAGAAGGCAGGACGACCCCAGCACAGCTGTGTGTTTTGAAGGAGAAAAGTTTATATTGTTTCTCAGCATTCCATCTTAGCAGTGATCTACTTCACTGTTCACATCATTTTGTTTCTGAGGCCCCCTTCTTTTAAAGCCTCGTAAAACTCTTTGGAAAAGTCCTTGGGACTTGTCAATGTTGTTTCTAGAACTCACGCTGTCCCACACACTTGCTCTCGTGTACCGGAGCAATACTCCGCATATTATGTCCTGTGAACCTCAAACAAGGCTGTATCCCAGAGCCCTGACCACCCCCCACCCCCACCGCGAGTTTCTCAGTCCATTACTGTCTGCAGCACATTAACTGGTCAGCCCGTGTTTGACGATACGCAGTGCAGTTAACTGACAATTTTGCAGCTAGTCGCATTTATAGAGCAACTTTACCGCTGCAAAATGTCCCTATCAGCCTTCCACGGGGATTACCAAACAAATTTGGCTTCAAGTCACAGTAGGTAGGTATTAGGACAGGTGACCAAAGTTTTAGCCAAAAATTGGATTTTAAGAAGCATCTGAAAAGAGACAGAAAGAGAGAGTGACGGAGAAGTTCAGGAAGGAAATTGCAAAGGCTAGGACCCAGGTAGCTGATAAACCGAGCCATCAATGGTGCAGCAACTAAAATCGGAGATGTATAGGGGGCCAGAATTGGAGGAATCCGGCCATCGTGGAGGGCTCCCCTTGTTGGAGAATTCTAGAATTAGGTTAGGTTGATTGGCCATGCTGAAATGTCCCTCATGTCAGGGGATTAGCAGTGTGAATATTGGGGTAACGGGAAGAGGGCCTGGGTGGGATTGTGGTTGGTGCAAGATCGAAGGGTCAAATGGCCTCCTTCTGCACTGTAGGGATTCTATGGTCCCACGTGGATTCGGGATAAGTGGCAATAGATGTAACGGGACCATGTGGAAAAGCTTTTTTACGCAGAGGGTGGTGGGTGTCTGGGATTCACTGCCCGAGCTGGCGGCGGAGGCAGAGACCCTAAATTCTTTTAAAAGACACCTGGATCTGCACCATCAGTGCTGTAAACTACAGGGCGATGGGCCGGGTGCAGGAAGGTGTGATTAGAAAGGGCACCTGAGTGTTCTTGGGCTGGCATGGACAAGATGGGCCGAATGGCCTCTTGTTGTTATGGTTGTTGGGCTGGAGATGGAGCAGATTACAGAGGGAGGGAATGCACGAGGAGGGATTTGAAAACAAAACTGAGAACTTTAAAATTGTGGTGTAGCCAGACCGGGTGGCAGCGTAGATCTACAA
The DNA here is from genome assembly GCF_965287045.1 of Carcharhinus amblyrhynchos. Taxonomy (NCBI): domain Eukaryota; kingdom Metazoa; phylum Chordata; class Chondrichthyes; order Carcharhiniformes; family Carcharhinidae; genus Carcharhinus; species Carcharhinus amblyrhynchos. The sequence continues at coordinate 9,852,282 of NC_137336.1, read as the reverse complement.
GCCCTGTGGGTGATGTGTGATTGGGACTTGGCGTGAGTTATTTGTTTATTTATTAGTGTCGCAAGTAGGCTTACATTAACACTGCAATGAAGTTACTGTGAAAATCCCCGAGTCGCCACACTCCAGCACCTGTACGGGTACACCGGGGGAGAACTTAGCACGGCCAATGCTACTAACCAACATGTCTTTTGGACTGTGGGAGGAAACCGGAGCACCCGGAGGAAACCCATGCAGATACGGGGAGAATGTGCAGACTCCACACTGACAGTGACCCAAGTTGGGAATCGAACCCGGGTCCCAGGCACCGTGAGGCAGCAATGCTAACCACTGTGCCGTTGTGCCACCTCACCACTGTGCCAGCCCTAGTGCTGGAGACTGGGCCCCCGGATCCCACGTGGTGCCCTTAATTGGACAGCAGATGAGTCCTTTGGCCATTGATCAGTCTTTCAATCGGAAAAAGCACAGCGTTCCAGAAGTTATTCCATTGCCAGGCTCCCAAACACAGAAAACAGATTCAGCCCATTTAACATAGATTAGAATGTTCATAGAATCCCTGAAGGCCATTCAGCCCATCGAGCCTGCACCCACAACAATCCCTCCCAGTCCCTACTCCATGTAGTTACTTTGCTGGTCCCCTTTGACACTGAGTGGCAATTTGTCATGACCAACCAATCTAACTTGCACAGCACTTCCTGTGATTCAATCTGGTCCTGAACTCAGCTCAAATCTCGTAATAAACAAATGGAATTGTCCAATCACCTGAATAAAAGAAACAGAATGGGGGAATTTAGCATTAAAAATAAGTTGTTGTGTTCCTCGTCTTTGTGTAGTAAAATTAATTGGTTGCCGTTAATATGCTGCATTTAAAGTGTCCTCCCTGAGTGACATCAATGATGTATATTTTACGCAGACTTCATTGCTTTACTAAAGATATTAACCCATTTATTTTTAGAGTGGCAGCCCTCTCATAAGAGGGATTCCCAGGCTGTGTGATAATTGCTGCCATCAGACAGAGAGAAGATATTAGTGCACCGTTTCTCAATCTAATTCAATCATTGCCAGGGCTTGAAGACCAAAAGACCCTCATCATCATTTCCTCCTAAGATCTGCAAGTTTCTAAAAACCCAAGCACTGGGCTCCTCTGTGCCTTGCCTTACCGCATTTTGTCTTCCCAAGGTTACAGTTAACGCAGGCTGGACAATCTAGATAGCACATAACTCCACATTGAACTCATTGCCGAGTTTTATAGAGACTGAAACTTGGCAGTGCATAACTGGGGCTGGATTTGATTAGCAGCATGGTCCCTTGTGGGTGAGGTCAATAACCTGGGGCCATAAAATATGAGATAGTCACTAATAAATCCGGTTGGGAATTCGGGAGCGCTATCCACAGAATGGCGTGAGTGTGAAACTCAGTGCCACCGAGTTGAACTGAAAGACATTGATGCATTTAATGGTGAACAATGTAGAAATGCGTAGCAGGGTGAGCTGAAGAGGGTTGAATTGGTGTGCAGAATTAACACTGATCTGGACCTCTTGGGCTGAATGGGCTGTTTCTACGCTGTACATTCTGTATATTCTACGTAATGTCTCAGTCATTCATGTCCCTCTGTTGAAACTATGCTGAGGACTACAGAGGGAAGCAGCTAGAACATCTGTGCACATTAAGTACAATAAAATCATCGTTAATTAAAGTCAGCATAGTCCCAGATGACCATACGATGTGATTGGTGGTAATTTAACCTGAGGATCTCAGGCAAGGGAGAAGGTTGAGAAGTCAGGACCACCTTGGATAATCTCAGCCAGTACGGGAATTGAATCCATGCTGTTGGCGTTGCTGTGCAGCATTAACTAGCTGCTCAGCACAAACCTAGTCACAGGTGTAGGTCATAGAAATCCTAGAAACTCTACAGTACAGAAAGAGGCCATTTAGCCCATCGAGTCTGCACCGACCACAATCCCACCCAGTCCCTACCCCCCTACATTTACCCACTAATCCCTCTAACCTACCCATCTCAGGACACTAAGGGGCAATTTTAGCACGGCCAATCAACCTAACCCGCACACCTTTGGACTGTGAGAGGAAACTGGAGTACCCGGAGGAAACCCACGCTGACACGAGGAGAATGTGCAAACTCCACACAGACAGTGACCCGAGCCGGGAATCGAACCCAGGACCCTGGAGCTGTGAAGCAGCAGTGCTGACCACTGAGCTACCGTGCCGTTTTAAGGAGTGTCTTAAAGCAGCGTAGAAATGCCTGGCCATCAAACTCTCCCACTCACCATCAGCTTAACTGCAGGATTTACACACCAATAATTAGCCTGGTTGTTCCCAATATGAACACATCTTCCGTGGCCCTCGAGTAGGGGAGGCGATGGCCTAGTGCTATTATCGCTAGATTATTAATCTAGATACTCTAGTTTGTGCTCCGGGGACCTGGGTTCGAATCTCAGCACGGCAGATGGTGGAATTTGAATTTAGTGAAAATATCTGGAATTAAGAATCTACTGATGACCATGAAATCATTGTTGGTTGTCGGAAAAACCCATCTGGTTCTCTAATGTGCTGTAGGGAAGGAAGTCTGCCGTTCTTACCCATTCTGGCCTACATGTGACTCCAGAGACACAGCAAGGTGGTTGACTCTCAACTGCCCTCTGATCAAAGCAATAAGGGATGGGCAATAACTGGTGGCCAGCCAGCTATGCCCAAGTCCCATAAATGAATATATAAAAAAAATTGTAAAAAAGTGGGACTTGAAGGTAGGGGTAGAGATACCACTAGGCATCGCAGGACTGCCTGGCCAGGGTATGGGTGGCAGAGTTATAGACCCTTTAGCATAGGAAACTGCCCAAAGATGTTCATCACAGCTATGCAATGGAACTCAAAGGAATATTGAGCCGTAGAAGGAGATATCAGGCCAAGCAGCCAAAAGCCAGATCAGAACTGTAGATTTCAAGGAGCACCTTGAATAGGATCATAGAATCCTTACAGTGTAGGAGGAGGCCATTCAGCCCATCGAACCTGTGATAGCACTCCGACAGATCCTCCTACCCGGGCCTTAGTCTGCTATTTCCCCTCACCTACACATCTTGGAAAACTAATGGGCAATTTAGCGTGCCCAATCCACCTAACATAGAACCATAGAATCACAGAACCCTACAGTGCAGAAAGAGGCCTTTCGGCCCATTGAGTCTGCACCGAACACAATCCCACCCAGGCCCCGCCCCCATATCCCTACATATTATACCCACTAACCCCTCTAACCTACGCATCCCTGGACACTAAGGGGCAATTTCTTAGCTGGTCAATCAACCTAATCCGCACATCTTTGGAGTGTGGGAAGAAACCGGAGCACCTGGAGGAAACCTATACAGGCATGGCAGAATGTGCAGACTCCACACAAGAGGCACCCAAGTCTGGAATTGAACCCGGGTCCCTGACACTGTGTGGCAGCTTTGCGAACCACTCAGCTACCGTGACGCTCTTCAAGGAGCTAAGAAGAATAGATGAGACAGAAAGGTTTAGAGAGGGAATTTCAGAGCTTAGTGCCTGGGTAGCTAAAGGCATGGTCACTAATGGTGAAGTGATTAAAGTTAGGGACATTCAAGGGGCCAGAACTGGAGGAATGCCGAGATCTCGGAGGTTGGTAGGGCTGGAGGAGGTTATGGGAGTATGTAGGGAACAAATCCGTGGAGGGATTTGAATGCGAATATGAGAATTTTAAAATTAAATAGGCAAAGAGAGAGCGGTATTGTGATCCTAACGTTGAAGGGATATGTTAACAGGTCTGTGTCGATGTGGGCGGGGGTTATTGGAGGTCCCTGGGGATTCTGGAGAGAGTTCCATTGTATTATTCGGCAACAACAAAATCTGTGCTTGAAGAATGGAGGTGGAGATTTAAACTGGGGAATATTGAACAACAAGAGGCTGTTCTCTTGCTATTGTCCGGACCCGAGTTTGGTATCCATGGAGCTGACGCACATCCTTTGATCTGTTGCTCAGTTCTTCTGTTTCTCCCACTGTTTGTCAAACACCTTTTTAAAATTTTTAACCCCTCCCTGTAAATTAACTTCAAAAGAGTCTCCTTGTTCAACAAGATATGCACAATCAGTGCCATCTGCTCATGTTTTCTTAGAATTGTCTTCTCTTTAGCAATCAAAGGTCAGAGGTCAAAGTTTGTCTTCTCAGCTTGGGCAGACCTTGTATGTGCATGCCTGTGTCTATGTGTGCATGCTCATGTCTGTGTATTTGTACGTGCGTACATGCGTGTGAACGTATATCTATGTCCCTGTGTTTCTGAATGAATGCGTGAGTTTGTGTGCATACTTGTATATATGTGTCTGTGTGTGCATGATGCACTTTTGTATTACTGTCAATGTGCATGTGTGTGTGTGTGTGTGTGTGTGTGTGTGAGTGTCAGTGAGTGAGTCAATATGTGTGTGTGCCAGTTTGCATGCATGTGTCAGTGTGTGTGAGTCTGTATGAGTCTCTGTGTGACTGTGTTTATGACAGTGTGAGTGAATGTGCGTGAGTTTACCTGTGTTTGAGTTTGTGTATGTGTGTGAATGAGTTTACAGGTGGAATTTTATGGCTTTGCTCATTCTGAAACTGTAAAATCCTTCAGGAGGTAAATGAACCTTCCCGCTGTCCGCCCCTCGCCTGCTCCGATTCCTGTGGCGAGTGGGCCGATAAAATTCCACGTGTGAGTGTGTGAGAGTGTGTAAACGTGTGTGTGTGTGTGTGTGTGTGTGTGTGGGAGTGTGAGTGTGTGTGTGAGAGTGTGTAAGTGTGTGTGAGTGTGAGCATGAGTGTGTGTGCGAGAGTGTGTATGTGAGTGTGAGTGTGTATGCACGCACATACCTGTGTCTGTGTGTGTGTGTGTGTGTGTGTGCACATGTGTGCGTGTGCACATGTGAGTGCGTGTGTGTGTGAACAAAGAACAAAGAACAGCACAGCAGAGGAAACAGACCCTTCTGCCCTACAAGCCCATGCCGCCCATTTTAACACTCAGTGAGTGCCTTATTCAAGTCTTTTGTCGATCATCGACGTTTTTGTCTACCTCCTGTGGACACCACAATAAAGGGAGTGCAAATTTAGGGAATTGTATGTGTGCCAGATTAAGGGAGATCCAATTCAGGGACAATTTATTGACACCAATCAGCCTAAAAAGCACGTTTTCGGGATGTGGGAGGAAACCGGAGCACCCGGAGAAAACTCATGCAAGCACAGGGAGAATGTGCAAACTCCCACAGACATTGACCCAAGTCGGAGTTCTGACCCGGGTCCCTGTAACTGCACAGCAGTGATAGACACTGAGGTGTGTGTGTGTGAGAGAATGAGGTTAAGGGTCTGTGTGTGAATCTGTATGACTCTGTGTGAGGTTGAGTTTATATATAGAACCATAGAAAATTACAATTCAGAAACAGGCCTTTTGGCCCTTCTTGTCTGTGCCGAACCATTTTTTGCCAAGTCCCACTGACCTGCACTTGGACCATATCCCTCCATACCCCTCTCATCCATGAACCCGTCCAAGTTTTTCTTAAATGTTAAAAGTGACCCCGCATTTACCACTTTATCTGGCAGCTCATTCCACACTCCCTCCACTCTCTGTGTGAAGAAGCCCCCCTCCTAATATTCCCTTTAAACTTTTCTCCCTTCACCCTTAACCCATGCCCTCTGGTTTTTTTCTCCTCTAGCCTCAGTGGAAAAAGCCTGCTTGCATTCACTCTATCTATGCCCATCAAAATCTTATACACCTCTATCAAATCTCCCCTCATTCTTCTACGCTCCAGGGAATAAAGTCCTAACCTATTTAATCCCTCTCTGTAACTCAGCTTCTCAAGTCCCAGCAACATCCCTGTGAACCTTCTCTGCACTCTTTCAACCTTATTTACATCCTTCCTGTAACTAGGTGACCAAAACTATACACAATACTCTAAATTCGGCCTCACCAATGCCTTATATAACCTTACCATAACACTCCAACTTTTATACTCGATACTTCAATTTATAAAGGCCAATGTACCAAAAGCACTCTTTACGACCCTATCCACCTGTCACACCACTTTTAGGGAATTCTGTACCTCTATTCCCAGATCTCTCTGTTCAACTGCACTCTGCAGAGTCCTACCATTTACCCACATATGTGGGTGTGAGTGAGTGTGAGTGAGTTTATGAGTACGTGAGTGTGTGTGTGTGTGTGAGTGTGTGTGTCTGTTTGTGAATGTGTGTGAGTGTGTTTCAGTGTGCAACTATCCTGCAGTTACCCGAACGTAGTCATGATGTGGAGATGCCGGACTGGGGTAAACACAGTAAAAAGTCTGACAACACCAGGTTTTAGTCCAACCGATTTATTTGATAGTAAACTCACAAGCTTTCGGGTTAGCCCCTTCGACTAAAACCTGGTGTTGTCAGACTTTTTACTGTGGTTACCCGAACGCACATGGACCTTACATTAAATATTCTCACTTTGAGGAGCATATTTGGTGCAATGCAATGAAGAGTTCCTTGAAGACGAGTTAGACCAGGAGGTGTAACACACAGAGGCAGTTCAAAATGAATTTGGAGATTGAAGTACAGATCATGGACTCTGAGCTGCTGACAGGATGGTGTCTAATAGTTTTAATTTATTGGATCTATAATGTATTTGATGCTGGCACAGATTTTATTGCTTTGATTTTATTGCCTCGTTGCCCCACTGAACTTTCACCCTTGTCGAGGACCTACTGATCTGTATGATGCCACTCTGCACCGCAGGCTGACTGTATGTTTTATCTTAGAACTCGCTGGTCCCCAGGAACTGAACTCACGCCACCCCAACCCTACCCCACTCCCCTCAAATGGCCTCTCTGTAATCTATACCCATTGGGTGAGATTGTGTAGTTCTGAGATGAGTTCCTGACCACATCTGCACTCCATCATGAAGACAGAATACTTCTACCTCCGCAACATCACCTGACTCCAGCCCCGCCTCAGCTTATCGGCTGCTGAAACCCTCACTACTGCCTTATGTTACGTCTTGAACTGACCATTCCAGTGCTCTTCCTGTTAGACGTGGTGGTTAGCAACGCTGTCTCACAGTGCCAGGAACCCGGGTTCGATTCCGGCCTCAGGTCTCTGTCTGCGTGGAGTTTGCACATTCTCCCCGTGTCTGCGTGGGTTTCCTCCGGGTGCTCCAATTACCTCCCACAGCCCAAAGATGTGCGGGTTAGATGGATTGGCCGTGCTAAATTGCCCCTTAGTATCGGGGGGTTAGCAGGGTAAATATGTGGGGTTACGGGAATAGGCCCTGGGTGGGATTGTGGTTGGCGCAGACTTGATGGGCTGAATGGCCCTATAGACATTCTATGATAGACCTCCCACCTCCTGTGCTCCTTAAATATGAGCTCAGCCAACTCTCTGTTGTTCCAGTCCTAACTCTAATGTGATGACACAGTGCTGTCTCACAGTGCCAGGGAACTGGGTTCACTTCCTGCCTTGGGTCACTGTCCACGTGGAGTATGCACCTCCTCCCCATGTCTGCAAGGGTTTCCTCCGGGTGCTCTGCTTTTCTCTGACAGTCCAAATGTGTGCTGGTTAGGGTGCATTGGCCATGCTAAATTCTCCCTCAGTGTACCCGAACAGGTACCGGATTGTAGCGACTAGGGGATTTTTAAAAATAACTTCATTGCAGTGTTAATGTAAGCCTGCTTGCGACTCTAATTAATAAAGTTAAACTTAATCCATACCAAGTTCCACTTGCCCATCCCCCTCCATTCACCCATCCCCCTCCACTCACCCATCCCCCTCCACTCACCCACCCCCCTCCACTCACCCATCCCCCTCCACTCACCCATCCCCCTCCACTCACCCATCCCCCTCCACTCACCCATCCCCCTCCATTCACCCATCCCCCTCCATTCACCCATCCCCCTCCACTCACCCATCCCCCGCCACTCACCCATCCCCCGCCACTCACCCATCCCCCTCCACTCACCCATCCCCCTCCACTCACCCATCCCCCTCCACTCACCCATCCCCCTCCACTCACCCATCCCCCTCCACTCATCCATCTCCTGCACTCACCCATCCCCCTCCACTCACCCATCCCCCTCCACTTACCCATCCCCCTCCACTCACCCATCCCCCTCCACTCACCCAGCCCCCTCCACTCACCCATCCCCCTCCACTCACCCATCCCCCTCCACTCATCCATCTCCCGCACTCACCCATCCTCCTCCACTCACCCATCCTCCGCCACTCACCCAGCCCCCTCCACTCACCCATCCCCCGCCACTCACCCATCCCTCGCCACTCACCCATCCTCCGCCATGCTTGCTGACTTACATGGGTCTTCCAGTGCAGCCAGGTCTCAGCTTCGAAAATTCTCAGTCTCTTGACGCTTTGAGCCCTCTCTAACTCTGTCTCCTCCCTCACTGCTACAACTCTCCAAGCTTCCTGCCTTCCTCCAACTCTGGGTTCTTGCACTTCCCAAACTTCAGTTCCTCCAACCGTACCTGAGGCCCTCAGCATTGGAAACCCTCCCCTATACCTCTCCTCATCTCCCTTAGGGAAGGAAACTTGCTGCCCTTACCCAATCTGAGCCTCTCTGTAACTCCAGACCCACATGGCTACCTAGTTTAACTCTTTCTTAACTGCAACATCGAGCAGACATTAAGGGCCATTTGAATATATATCAAATGGTCTAACAAGCCACTGGATCAAACCATTGCTATTGCTCAGAGACAGCACACGACCAGTGTGTACATCAGGGCAATTAGGGATGGGCAATAAATATCAACCTTCCCAGCAGTGCCCAATCCTGGGAAGTAAATTACTCTTAAAAACAGCTTTGGTTGTCCTGACACTACTAATTAATTTAACAAATTTGACAGTGTTGTGCACTTTGGCCCTGGTTAGCAGACAGATAATTCTTATGTCTGTTTGTAGAAAGCCACAGGCGGATTGGTATCATTGCAGAAGCTATTTAAAAAACCTGAGAACGTAAGAACAAGGAGCAAGGAGTAGGCCATTTGGCCCCTCGAGCCTGCTCCACCATTTAATAAGATCACGGCTGATACCTTTGTGGACTCAGCTCCACTTACCCACCCGCTCACCATAACCCTTAATTTCTATCAGAATTCTGTGGCACGGTGTTTAGCACTGCTGCCTCACAGTGCCAGTGACTCAGGTTCGATTCCCGGCGTGGGTCACAGTCTGTGCAGAGTTTGCACGTTCTCCCCATATCTGTGTGGGTTTCCTCCAGCTGCTCTGTTCTCCTCCCATATTCTGAAAGACATGCCGGTTAGGTGCATTGACCTGGAGTGTGGCAACTAAGGGAATTTCACAGTAACTTCATTGCAGTGTCAATGTAAGCCTTACTTGTGACTAATAACTAAATATCTTTGCCTTAAAAACATTCAATGAGGTAGCCTCAACTACTTCACTGGGCAGGGAAATCCACAGATTCACAACCCTTTGTGTGAAGAAGTTCCTCCTCAACTCAGTCCTAAATCAGCTCCCCCTTATTTTGAGGCTATGCCCTCCAATCTGGTTTCACCCTCCCTGCTTCTATTTTATCTATTCTCTTCATAATCTTATATGTTTCTATAAGATCTCCCCTCATTCTTCCGAATTCCAATGAGTATAGCCCCAGTCTACTCAGTCTCTCCTCATAAGCCAACCCTCTCAACTCCGGAATCAACCTAGTGAATCTCCTCTGCACCCCCTCCAGTGACAGTCTATCCTTTCTCAAGTAAGGAGCCAAACAGTGTGCAGTACTTCACTTTCTCAAAGCTTTTGAAACACTCTGGGCTTGACTCCCAATCTAGAGATCAAAACATAAAATTTGGGTCAAAGCTAGCAGTGCTGACACTTTTGGAAATTATGTTAAATTGAGGCCTGTATCATGCCTTGTTTGCCGGATGTTGTTTTGTGTAAATTAGCTACTCTGCTTCCCATATTACAACAGCAACAACTACTCAGAAGTACATCATTGACTCGTTAAGCGGTTTGGGACATCTTGAAGGTCATATGGAAAGATTTGCAGGTTGACAGCGGTTAGCACTGCTGCCTCACAGCGTCAGGGACCCGGGTTTGATTCCCGGCCTTGGGCCACTGTCTTGTGTCGGTTTGCACATTCTCCCCGTCTCTGCGTGGGTTTCCTCTGGGTGCTCTGGTTTCCTCCCACAGTCCAACAATGTGTAGGTTAGGCTAGCTGGCCATGCTAAATTGCCCCTTCGTGTCCAAAGATGTGTAGGTTAGGTAGATTAGCTGTGGGAAATGTGCGGGATTATGGGGATAGAGTGGATGGGAGTGGGGTATGTGTGGGTAAGGTGCTCTTTCAGAGAGTCTATGAAATCTTGATGGACCGAATGGCCTCCTTCTGCACCATAGGGATTCTATAGACGAGTCCAACAGGTCGTCACCCAAGTGTGCCCATTCACATCCATGGTAATCATTCTTTCAGCCAATTGGAGAGTGACCAAAGAGTGAAAGGGTTTTATGGACCATCAGAATTCATATGGGGAGGGGGTTGGGGTGGGGTGCAGTCACCCACACCCACCGGACATGAGGATCGCACTGGGTGTCAAATCCTGAATTCCCTCAGCCAGGCCAGCGGTTTCGAATCCTGCACCTTCCTAAGTGACTATTCCAACTTCAGAGCTGGCCACTGAAGGGTTAATGAATATTCCTGCCGTGATGTTGGCGCAAGCCCCTGTTTGGGGAATGAAGTGGGAACCAGAACTGTGAGAGGAGACTCTGAGAGTGTTAATTACACCAATGACCCAATAACTAACTCTTGAAGCTTGTTGGGCGATAAGGAAAGGTTCACTATCATTGTGTACGGTGACCTACAAAGAGAAAAAGCAAAGGGGAATTAACATTTACTCAATGTTAGTGCATTCTCTGTTGTTTAAAAGACGTCCTTATCTGTCTAGTTACATAGAGATGAGTGGGGACAAGGAGGTCGTGCTGCCATGGGTAAAGGCTGGTGTCTGTCAGGATATTTTTGATGTGCTTTTTCCCCTTTCCAGGTTCTAAAGTGGGAGTATAGCACCACAGCTCCTGCCTTGCAGGTAATGGTAGAACTCTTAGGAACATCAGAATTAGGAGCAAAAGTTGGCAAGTTCAGCCCTTCGAGTCTGCTCCGCCATCAATCAGATCATGGCTGATCTCCCCCGAGTCTCAAATCCACCTCCCCACCTCTTCCCTAAATCCCCTTATCTCTTTTTTATTAGAGAGATATCTATCTCCTCCTTGAAACCATTCAATGATTCAGGACTCCCCCGTGCTATAGGGCAGTGAGTTCCACAAATTCACCACCCTCTGTGAGAAGTAGTTCCTCCTCATCTCAGTTTTAAATCTACCGCCTCTCAACCTCTACCTGTGACCTCTTGTTCTAGATTGCCCCAAGAGGAAACATTTGGCCTACATTTACTTTATCAATCGCTTTTACAATTTTATATACCTCGATCGGATCCCCTCTCATCCTCCTAAACTCCAGCGAATACAAGCCCAAACTGTTTAATCTCTCCTCATACATCAACTCCTTCATCCCCGGAATCAATCTGGCGAACCTCCTCTGAATTGCCTCCAATGCCACCACCAATAAGGAGAACAAGAACTGGACACAATACTCCAGATGTGATCTCACTGATACCCCAGGCAATTGCAACAACACTTATCTACTTTTATTCTCCTGTCCTTTTGCAAAAAATATCAACATCCTATTTGCCTTTTTTATTACTTGCTGCGCCTGCATACTGACTTCCTGCGATTCATGAACACAGACACCCAGATCCCTCTGCCCGGGCACATTTTGAATCTGATTTCCATTAGATAATAATTTGCCTTTCCATTTTTTTCTGCCAAAATGGATAACTTCACACTTATCCACATTAAACTCTATCTGCCAAATTTTGGCCCATTCTCCTAGCCGTATGAATCTTTATGGCCTCTTCACTGCTTGCTTTCTGACCTATTTTAGTATCCAGAAACCTTGCTATGTTACACTCTGTCCCTGCTTACGGATCATTTATATAGATTGTAAACAGTTGAGGCCTGAGGACTGAGCCCTGTGGCACCCTGCTGGTTACATTTCGCCAGCCAGAGGAGGGCCCATTTATCCTGACCCTCTGCTTTCTGTCAGTCAGCCAATTATCAATCCAATCTCGTACTCTAAACCCAATCCCCTGTGATCTCACCTTCTGGAACAGTCTTTCCTGCAACATCTTGTCAAACGAATTCTGGCAGTCCAGATATGCGATGTCCATAGGTTCCCCGCTATCCACCTGGCTGATTACATCCTCATGGCAAGTTTGTCAAGAATGACTTTCCCTTCACAAAACCATGCTGACAATGATGGACCGAGCTTTGTTTTTCCAAATGTTCAGTCATCCCTTCCTTAATGATTGATTCCAGCAACTTCCCCACCACGGTGGGGTCAACGTACCACCCTATAGTTTCCTACCTTTTACTCTCTCCCTTTTTGAAAGGGGGCATCACATTAACGTGTTTCCAATCCACCGGGATCTTATCAGAATCCAAGGAATTTTGAAATATCACGACCAATGCATCCACTATCTCTGCTGCCATTTCCTTTAAGATACAGGCCATCAGGCCCTGGGATTTATCTGCCTTTAATCCCATTAGTTTATTCAATACCCTCTCCGAGTGATGGTTATGGCACCAAATTGCTCTGCATTAACTACAGTTTTTGGAAAATCTTCATTATTCTCTATCGTGAAGACAGAGGCAAAATATTGGATTGGTGCCTCTGCCATCTCTGTGTTCCCCATTAATACGTCACCAGCATTGTCCTCTAAAGGGCCAACATTTAGTTTAGCTATTCTCTTACTCTTTATATACTTACAGAAGCTTTTGGTATCTGTGTTTATGTTTTCTGCTCGTTTCCTTTCATAGTTCATCTTCATTCTTTGGATTCTATTTTTAGTAGCCTTTTACCGAACCTTAAAGTTCTCCCAATCCTCCAGCTTGCCACTGGCTTTTCCAGTTTGGTATGCCTTAGATTTTGCCTTTATGTTCTCTTTCACTTCCTTGTCCAGCCATGGAACATTTTTCTTCCTTTTATAATTCCTCTTCCTCTCAGGAATATACTTTAATTGTCCAGTCGTAGACACATAGGGTAGAATAAGTGTAGGGTGATGCGGCGGCGCGGGCTCGTTGGGCCGAAGGGCCTGTTTCCCGTGCTGGGTTGTTCTTTGTTCTTTGTTCTTTGAGAGGTATTCAATATCTTCCTGAACATCCACCATTGTCCCTCAGCTGTCCTGCCCTCAATTATCTGTGCCCAGTTTCCTTGGGCCAGCTCTTTTCTCAGGCCTGTGTAAATTACTCTGCCCAATGTCTGACTCTAGTATGGAGCTCTGTCTTCTCTCGCTCCATCTGAATCTGAAATTCTAGCATGCTGTGATCACTCTTTCCAAGAGGATCTTTGACAACATGACTATTTATCAATCCTTCCTTGTTACATAATACTAAATCTAAAATAGCCTGCTGCCTGGTTGGTTCCATAACATATTGCTCTCAGGAACAATCTCTCACACACTCTATGAAACCTCCCTCGAGGCTACCTTTGCCAATTTGAATAATCCAGTCAATATGCATGTGAAAATCACCCCTGATTACCAATGTTTCCTTCTCACAAGCCCTCATTATTTTTTGATTTATTCTATGTCCACCTTGGAAGTACTGCTTGGGGGCCTATAAATTATTCCTACCAAGATGTTTTTTCCCTTTGTTTATTATTTCTACCCAGATCGATTCCACATGTTGGCCCTCAGTGCCAATGTCATTTTTTAATACAGCCTTGATGTCATCTTTAACCAATAAAGCAACTCCACCTCATGTTCCATCCTGTCTATCCTTTCGGAATACTGATTACCCTTGGGCGTTCAACTCCCAGTCCTCCTGTAACCGTGTTTCTAACCCATCAAATCATACCCGTTCATCTCTATTTGTGTCATCATTTTGAATTCTGCGTGCATTTGAATATGCCCTACTGATTTAACTTCCCTGGCAGGATTTTCTTGTGCGCTACGTTTTTCACACATTTTGGCGTGCTTTGTTAATCTCTGTTGGTCATTAGCGTGGCCCTACCTGTCCATCCTATTAACCTCCATCTTCTCCTCACATACTAACCCGATGCTTAACCATTAACCATTACACCTCTTGTAGTTTAACCCTTGCTTCCCCCCGACTTGTTATCTTAAAGTCTTTGTTATCCCCTATTTATCCTTTCTGCTGGAACACTGGTCCCAGATCGGTTCAGGTGGAGACCGTCTCAATGGTACAGATCCCTCCTGTTCCAATACTGATGCCAACACCCCATCTTTCCCATGCCAGTTCTTCAGCCATGTGTTCTCTTCCCTAATTTTCTCATCCCTTTGTCATGAACACACACATGGAGATTGTCTTTCTCTACCTACTCCATCCTCTCATCATCTTCTAAGCCACCTTTCGATTCCAAAGACAACAGTTCTAACTTTTCCGACCACCCCTCGTTCCTGGAAAATCCTGGCTAACCTTGGACACGACTAGGTCCTTTGCATCCTTCCTGAGGGAGGTTGCCCAGAATTGTCCGCAGTACTCCGGCTGAGGAGATCCAACACTGGATCAGATCTGCCAACCCAGCCGTCTAAAAAATTTACAGCCGCAAATGTTTGACAAAAAAGATTTCCTTAAGTCAACAGAAGCCCTAGTGTATGGAGCAACTCCACACTCCTGTAGTTAGACTTGGGTTGTGTACGGGGAAGGCCATTTAGGACTGAGATGAGGAGCAATTTCTTCACTCAGAGGGCGGTGAACCTGTGGCATTCTCGAGAATCATAGCATCCCACAGTGCAAAAGGAGGCCATTCAGCCCATTGAGTGTACACCGACCACAATCTCATCCAGGCCCCATCATCGTAATCCCATGTATTTAGTCTAGCCAGTCCCCCGACACTAAGAGGCAATTTACTATGGCCAATTAACCCTAAACCCACACATCTTTGGATTGTGGGAGGAAATCAGAGCACCCAGAGGAAACCCATGCAGACATGAGGAGAATGTGCAGACTCCTTACAGACAGTGACCGAAGCTGGGAATTGAACCCAGGTCCCTGGCGCTGTACCAGAGAAGGCTGTGGAGGCCAGGTCACTGAATATATCTAAGAAGGAAATAGATTTCTAGACTCTAAAAGGAGAGCATGGGAATATGTGAGAGGGAGGATCAGCGATGACTGTGTTAATGGTGGAGCAGAATCGAAGGGTTAAATGGCCTACCCCTGCTCCTATTTTCTATGTTTCTATGTATCAACAACATATAGAGCAGTAGAGGAATCTCAGAAGCAATGCCTCCAGTGTAGCCTTCCGATTCAATGGGAGGAGCTCAAACAAGCGCTATTATCCTTCTTGAAGCCAGCTCCATTCCCATTCAGGCAAATTCCTGCAAATTAACTTCAATGGACTGTTGGTTGAAAGGTGCTTCTCCTGCTGGATCCTGTTCTCTCGACTCTCAAATGGTCACCATTCCAGGGGACGACAAAGAAAATTCTTCAAAGACACTCTGATTCTCACATCAAATCACAGCAGCGTTAGACTGGTAGGAGCTTGTTACTGATTGTTCAAAATAGCAACAACTTGTCCCACCAAGCTGGGTCCAAATGCTTCAATGATGAGGCAAAGTGGGGAGAAAGAAAAGGGAGTCAATCTTGCACTCCAGGTCCCACCACCTCACGGGACTTCCTGACTCACATGCTGAAAGATATGTGGATTAGGAATTGTCCTGTTGATCACATGATGACCCATAGCAGAGACTCACGACCCTGGGTAGACAATCAATTGACCACCTGACAACAACAATATATAATCTCTTGGACTCCCAAACAAGTGGAAACACCTTCTCTGTGTTTAACCCTTTCATCACCCTGAACGTCTCTACCTGGTGACTCTTCAACCATCTCTTTCCCTTGTTGTGGAGATAACGTCAAGGAATAATTTTGGAATGTACAGCATCTCGGCACTATCCGAGGTGGGTTGGACTTTAGACGAACTTGCCAATAGGAGACAGGCCAGTAACAGGGGCTGTGCTGAGTATGCAATGTGCTGCTCTGTATTCAGTTTGGTTGGGGTCAGAGTTGTGGCCAGTGACTGGTTGGTATGGTGGCACAGTGGTTAGCACTGAGGCCTCACAGCGCCAGGGAGCTGGATTCAATTCTAGCCTCGGGTCACTGTCTGTGTGGAGTTTGTACATTCTCCTCTTGTCTGTTTTGGTTTCCTCTGGATACTCAGGTTTCCTCCCTCAGTCCAAAGGTGTGCGGGTTAGTTTGATTGGCCATGCTAAATTGACCCTTAATATCAGAGGGATTAACAGGGTAAATGTGTGGGGTCAAGGGGGATAGGGCCTGGGTGGGATTGCGGTCAGTACAGACTCAATGGGCTGAATGGCCTCCTTCTGTACTGTTGGGATTCTATGACTCTATTAATTGCTGGGGCATAGGTTATGTCATAGGAAAACCAAGAACAATAGCCATTGCATTCACTCTTCAAGGGTTACACGCACTGACATCTTGAGACTGAAAGTAACTTTAACCCAGAAAATCTCTGGCGTGTTTACAGCAGTTTTATTGCTGGCTATTCTACATTTCTAAGATAAGATTTATTGCAGTAACCTCTGCCAAGGGGTCAAGAATCCAGGTTTTGAGGAGAAGTCACATGCTGGTGTCATTGTCATATTCTGTTTTGCGCTCTCAATCTCTCACCCTTGGAGGAAGCACAGGATCGGAAGGTAGGAACATTCAACGCCTCCAGCCTGCTCTGCTATCCAATGAGATCATGGCTGACCTGGTGATTAACTCCTTACTTCCATGATCTCTAATATACTTTTCGAACAAAAATCTGCCAATCTCAGGTTTTGAAACCTTCAGTTGATCCATAGACATAACGTCCTTTTGGGGGAAAGAGTTTCAGATTTCCACTCCCCTGTGTCTGAAGAAGCGTTTCCTTTGCACCACCCCTGAATGGCCTTGTCCAATTTGAAGCCTATCCATTGTTCTGGGCTGTGATAATCGCCGTGTGAGGTAGAGGGAGCTTTACTCTGTATCTAACCCCGTGCTGTATCTGTCCTGGGAGTGTTTGATGAGGACAGTGTAGAGGGCGCTTTACTCTGTATCTAACCCAGTGCTGTACCTGTCCTGGGAGTGTTTGATGGGGGACAGTGTAGAGGGCGCTTTACTCTGTATCTAACCCAGTGCTGTATCTGTCCTGGGAGTGTTTGATGGGGGAAAATGTAGAGGGAGCTTTACTCTGTATCTAACCCCGTGCTGTATCTGTCCTGGGAGTATTTGATGGGGACAGTGTAGAGGGAGCTTTACTCTATATCTAACCCTGTTTTACACCTGTTGGGGGACAATGTAGAGGGAGTTTTATTCTATATCTAATCCCGTGCTGTACCAGTCCTGGGAGTGTTTGATGGGGACAGTGTAGAGGAAGCTATACTCTGTGCCTAACTTCATGCTGTACCCGTCATGGGTATGTTTGATGTGGACTGGAAAGAGGGAGCTTTACTCTGTACCTAACTCCATGCTGTACCTGTCCGGGGGGTATTTGATGGGGACAGTGTAGAGGGAGTTTTACTCTGTATCTAACCCTGTGCTGTACCTGTCCTGGGAGTGTTTGATGGGGACAATGTAGAGGGAGCTTTACTCTGTGTCTAACTCCGTGCTGCACCTGTCCTGGGAGTGTTTGATGGGTACAGTGTAGAGGGAGCTTTACTCTGTATCTAACCCTGTGCTGTACCTGTCCTGGGAGTGTTTGGTAGATGATTTACCATGGAGAATGCACCAGGGAACAGTTCAATACAAAGCTTTCACTTAAATTCAAAACAGGTAAATCAACTCTGATTGCTTAAGGCATGGGGAATGAATCAGAGGATGGCTGTTCCCTGAGCTTTTGTTTAGTTGAGAAGGTTTAGTTGTGTGGATATGTTCTCTCTGTTTGTGAAGGGCAGGGCTGTGTGTTTGAATATTTGTGGTTTCTAGCACATGCAAGTGAGCCTCACCGTGAGTCCAATCTTAAATTGGATGTTAGTATAATTCTTAGCGCAATCAGGATTGTTTAACAAGTGCTGTCCAATTGTGAAATCACATCTAATGTTGGACATTATGGCCACAATACTAAAGCCGGTGGGTTTCTCCGGTCCCGCTGGCAAAGCACCCTCTCCCGTGCATTTCCCGTCAGTGTGGGGTGATGTCAATGGGACTTCCATTGACAGTGGCAAGGCCAAAGAATTCTGCCGCTGGCAAACAACGCACCATCTTCCACCAGTGGGAAACACATTTCTAGGAGGCTGGAGAATCTTACCCTTTGTTCCAGGAACTTGTTGAGTACAGTCAGTACTTTGCCTGTTGTGAATAGCTGGAGAGATCAGTTTCATACAATCCCCATGACATTGGGATGTATGATCTACATACCTGGCACCACACTGGCACTGAAATTTATAGGTTGCATCACGCAGGTTGAATGGCTTTTTGGCTTGAGAGCAGCACCTTGTCAATTTGTGAGTGGCAAATACCATTTGTGCATAGTAGCAGTGTGAAACAGCTTGCGTTACCTGTTACTCCTGTTACGCATTCAATCGAACACCGTGCATTCTCCATGGCGACACAGTATCAATTAGGGTCCACTTGCCAACCCATAAGCATCCTTTTCTCCTGCAGTATAAGCTGTTTTTCCCTTTGAAATTTGGCATTCTTGCATCTGTCCTAATGAGTGCAAGATGGAAAGCTTTGACAGCATGTCTCTTTTTTCAACAATACTCAAGTCCTGCGCAACAAAATTTTCATTCGTCTTTTGAGGGAGAGGGTTTCCAGATTTCTGTTATACTCGTTCTTCTTTATTAAAGGAGCTATTTAAATGCAAATTGTTGTTGTTCCAGCTCTCAGGTTGTCCTTTACCTTGGATTGAATGGGTGGTAGTTCCTCTTCTTCTCAACCAGAGGCGTCCCTGGGTATCTCCAGCTGTGGCAAGGCCCCTTCCACTTCCGTCTGAAGAGAGAGTTGGAGGTTTCTTTTAGTCTCCACTCTAACAGGTGGCAGTTCCAACACTGCTGTCGGAGTTTTACCGCCTCGTGGGAATCAGAGTGGGCAAGGGATGGACCATGGAAAGGTCCGTTGACCTCAGGTGGAATTTTACGGTTTCAGGATGAGGGAGGCCATAAAATCCCTCCTAGAGAGTCTAACTCCTGAATTGGTGATTGAGCCAATAGTCTTTGTGGAACACAGTAACAGGAGGAGGCCATTCAGCCCCTCAAGCCTGTTTCAACATTCAGCCACATCATGGCTGATCATCTTAATTCCTACTACCTACGCTGGTTCTGTGCGCTATGATACACTTGCTTCGCAAAATCTATCAATCTCAAACTTGATATGACCCCCAGCCTTAAGGCTTTATGAGTGAAGACTTTTGGTTGGGATAGAGAGGTTTAGGAAAGCAACCCAACAACAGCTGACGACATGGTTACCATTGGGTGTGGAGCGATTCAAACTGAATTTTCAGAAGGACAAAACTGGTGGAATGTTGGGATCGTGGAGGGTCCTGGGGCTGGAGGAAAGTTTTTTTTAAAGTTTGTTTTATTTGTGTTAGAAGTAGGCGTACATTAAAGCTGCAATGCAGATACATGAAAATCCCCTAGTTGCTACACTCCGGCACCTGTTTGGGTACACTGAGGGAGAATTTAGCATGGCTAATGCACCTAACCAGCACGTCTTTCAGACTGTGGGAGGAAACCCCCGGAGCAAACCCATACGGACACAAGGAGAATGTGCAAACTCCACACGGACCCAAGCCAGGGATTGAACCTGGGTCCCTGGTGTTGTGAGGCAGTAGTGATAAGCACTGTGCCACCAGACTGCCCTACAGAGGCAATTATGGAGATAGGAAGAGCCAAGGGATTTGAACACAGGGATGAGGATTCATAGAATCCTTATAGTGCAGAAGGAGGCCATTCGGCCCATCGAGTCTGCAGTGACCACAATCCCACCCAGGCTCTATTTCCGTAACCCCACATATTTACCCTGCTAATCCTCTGCCACAAAGGTCAATTTAGCATGGCCAATCAACCTAACCCGCACACTTTTGGAGTGTGGGAGGAAACCGGAGCTCCTGAAGGAAACCCACACAGACATGGGGAGAATGTGCAAACTCCACACTGACAGTGACTCAAGCCGGGAATCGAATCTGGGTCTCTGGCGCTGTGAGGCAGCAGTGCGAACCACTGTGTCACCACGCCACTCTTGCAAGTGTGTAATACCCACCTACATTATGCACTACTGTGCAGTGTCGGACATTCAGGTGGAGGGAATGGAGTATATAACTGGGTGATCGTGTTATCTTAGATACAGTGCAATTAGCAACAGAAAATAAATGAGTTCAGTGTGCAACCCTTCACCATGAGTCATCTCTGTAAATCATTCACAAGATTCAGCAATTTGAATAGGCAACGCAGAGGATTATTACTCGTAGAAACAGCAGAACGTGGAGTACAATATGTGTCTGGTATGGATGAAAATGACTAAATCACCCTCCGTCAGTAGATCATCAGCTTCTAAATTGTCCCAAAGAACAAAGAACAAAGAAAATTACAGCACAGGAACAGGCCCTTTGGCCCTCCAACCCTGCACCAACCACACTTCCCGACTAAACTAAAACCCCCTACCCTTCCGGGGACCATATCCCTCTATCTCCATCCTATTCATGCATTTGTTAAGTTGCCCCTTAAAAGTCACTACCGTATCCACTTCCACTACTTCCCCTGACAACGAGTTCCAGGCACCCACTACTCTCTGTGTAAAAAATCTGCCTCGTACATCTTAAAACTTACCCCTTTGCACATTAAACCTGTGCCCCCTAGTAATTGACTCTTCCATCCAGGGAAAAAGCTTCTGCCTATCCACTCTGTCCATGCTTCTGATAATCTTGTAGGCTTCTATCAGGCTGCCCCTCGACCTCCATCATTCCAGTGAGAACTAACCAAATTTCCCCAACCTCTCCTCACAGCTAATGCCTTCCATACCAGGCAACATCCTGGAAAATCTTTTCTGTAACCCTCTCCAAAGCCTCCACATCCTTCTGGTAGTGTAGCGACCAGAATTGAACACTATACTCCAAGTGCAGCCTAACTAAGGTTCTATAAAGCTCCAACATGACTTGCCAATTTTTAAACTCAATGCCCCAGCCGATGAAGGCAAGCAAGCCATATGCCTTCTTGACTATCTTCTCCACCTGTGTACCTGTACACCCCGCTTCCTTTGCCTAACAATACTCTTTAGTGTTCTGCCGTTTACTGTATATTTCCTACCTGTGTTAGATCATCCAAAATGCATTACCTCACATATGTCCAGATTAAACTCCATCTGCCATCTTTCCGCCCAAGTCTCCAACTGATCTATATCCTGCTGCATCCTCTGATGGTCCTCATCGCTATCCGCAAATCCACCAACCTTTGTGTCGTCTGCAAACGTACTAATCAAACCTGTTACATTTTCCTCCAAATCATTTATATATATTACAAACAGCAAAGGTCCCAGCACTGATCCCTGAGGAATGCCATTTGTCACAGCCCTCCATTCAGAAAAGCACCCTTCCACTGCTACCCTCTGTCTTCTTTGACTGAGCCAGTTTTGTATCCACCTTGCCAGCTCATTCTGATCCCATGCAACTTCACCTTCTGTACCAGTCTGCCATGAGGGACCTTGTCAAAGGTCTTACTGAAGTCCATGTAGACAATATCCCTCATCAATCAACTTCGTCACTTACTCAAAAAACTCGATCAAGTTCGTGAGGCACGACCTCCCCTTCACAAAACCATGTTGCTTCTCACTAATATGTCCACTTATTTCCAAGTGGGAATAAATCCTGTCTCGAAGAATCCTCTCCAATAATTTCCCTACCACTGATGAAAGGCTCACTGGCCTGTAATTACCTGGATTATTCTTGCTACCCTTCTTAAACAAAGGAACAACATTGGCTATTCTCCAACCATCTGGGACCTCCTCTGTAGCCAGTGAGGATACAAAGATTTCTCTCAAGGCCCAGCAATTTCCTCCCTTGCCTCTCTCAGTACTCTGGGGTATATCTCATCAGGCTCTGGAGATTTGTCTACCTTAATATTTCTTAAGAACCCCAATACCTCCTTCTTTTCGATCTCAACATGGCTCAAACTAGCTACACATCCTTTCCCAGACTCCTCTTCTATCATGTCCTTCTCTTTGGTGATTACTAATGCAAAGTACTCATGTAACACCTCACGTTGTCACCTATATCATTCTTGCGTACTCACTGCAGAGACTTTGAGCTCAAAATCCAGGCTGACATTCCCAGTCCACTATTTCAGGGAGTGCTGCACTGCCAAAGATGTCATCCTTTTGAGGTGAAAGGTTAAACCCAGGATTTAGCTGCCCTCTGAAGTGCCTGTGTACAATTGTCCCACGACCACTACTGAGCAGGACTTAGCTGCCCTCTGAGGTACCTGTGTACAATTGTCCCATGACCACTACTGAGCAGGACTGTTGACCTGTGGCTGGATCAATATTTACCCCTCAGCCAACATTACTAAAAACAGTTCATCTGCTCATTTGGCTGCCCTTGAATTGTCTTCCGAAGTCTCTCTGTCTCTCTGCATTGTTGCTTTTGTGGTCTTGCTGTGTGTGGATTGTCTGTCATGCTTTCCACAATTGTTCCATCACCAATTGAACTAACAGTTCAGTAAACTGGAGGTCCAGTGTTTGAGCTGCTGCATGTTAGATAGGGGACAAAGCTAAACCTCCAATCTCTCTCCGGATGGAAGTGGAAAGGGCCTTGCCACAGCTGGAGATACCCAGGGACTCCTCTTGTTGAGAAGAGGAGGAGCTACCAATGACTCCACTTCCAAATGGCTTGATTGGTTTAAAGCACTTTAACTTTCGTGAGGGACAGGACGGAAGGTCCTGTAGCGCAGTGCCTAGTGTCCCTATCCCTGAGCCAGAAGTTCTGGATTCAAGTCCCACCCTGGACTTGGTGACCAAGGAAGGTGCTTCATAACGCGGCCAAACAAGTTGAGTGTCAATCTGCAACATCCTTCCAAACACACCGGCGGCAGCTGCTAAGAGCAGGAGAGATTCCTGGTCAGCAATACTTGACATGGAGCTACAACCCTCAAGCCCTTGGACTAGAGACCTGTCCTGGGAA
The DNA here is from genome assembly GCF_965287045.1 of Carcharhinus amblyrhynchos. Lineage (NCBI taxonomy): Eukaryota > Metazoa > Chordata > Chondrichthyes > Carcharhiniformes > Carcharhinidae > Carcharhinus > Carcharhinus amblyrhynchos. Next base: position 9,829,079 of record NC_137336.1, on the reverse strand, counting down.
TTACTAGCTATGGAAACAGACAAAACTCTGCCTTAGGGTGTCACTAGGAGCAGGAAGAGAATTGGAATTGGAGAGATGGGATGGCCTTGACTATTACTTCAGGTTTATCAGGCTAATAAACGGGTTAAATTCTGAGAACCAGTTACACAGATTAAGCTTGCCTTCCCTTGAACCTGCAAGATTAAGTAACAATTACACTGAGGTGTTTAAGGTGATTAAAGGAGATAATAAGGTAAATAGAGAGGAACTGTTTCCCCTGGTGACGGAGCCCAGATCAAAGGGGTCATAACATTGAAATTAGAGTTAGGCAGTGGAGGAAATCTGGAACGCTGTCCATCCAGAAGCCTGAGTTTTCTGGGTGCGTTAACATTGACCATTGTAGAAAAGTTTTAAAGTTTATTTATTAGTGTCACTACCAGGCTTATATTAACACTGCAATGAAGTTACTGTGAAAATCCCCTACTCGCCACACTCCGGCACCTGTTCAGGTACACTGAGGGGGAACTTAGCGTGGTCAATGCAGCTAACCAACACGTCTCTCAGAGTGTGGGAGGAAACCGGAACATCTGGAGGAAACAGACGCAGACACCGGGAGAATGTGCAGACTCTGCACAGACAGTGACCCAAAGCTGTAATTGAGCTTGGGTGCCTTAAGCTGTGAGGCAGCAGTGCTAACCACTGTGCCCCCCGGGAATCGAACCCGGGTCCCTGGCGCTGTGAGGCAGCAGTGCTAACCACTGTGCCCCCCCCGGGAATCGAACCCGGGTCCCTGGCGCTGTGAGGCAGCAGTGCTAACCACTGTGCCCCCCGGGAATCGAACCCGGGTCCCTGGCGCTGTGAGGCAGCAGTGCTAACCACTGTGCCCCCCGGGAATCGAACCCGGGTCCCTGGCGCTGTGAGGCAGCAGTGCTAACCACTGTGCCCCCCCCGGGAATCGAACCCGGGTCCCTGGCGCTGTGAGGCAGCAGTGCTAACCACTGTGCCCCCCCCGGGAATCGAACCCGGGTCCCTGGCGCTGTGAGGCAGCAGTGCTAACCACTGTGCCCCCCCCGGGAATCGAACCCGGGTCCCTGGCGCTGTGAGGCAGCAGTGCTAACCACTGTGCCCCCCCGGGAATCAAATCCAGGTCCCTGGCGCTGTGAGGCAGCAGTGCTAACCACTGTGCCCCCCGGGAATCGAACCCGGGTCCCTGGCGCTGCGAGGCAGCAGTGCTAACCACTGTGCCCCCCGGGAATTGAACCCGGGTCCCTGGAGCTGTGAGGCAGCAGTGCTAACCACTGTGCCCCCCGGGAATCGAACCCGGGTCTCTGGCGCTGTGAGGCAGCAGTGCTAACCACTGTGCCCCCCGGGAATCGAACCCGGGTCCCTGGCACTGTGAGGCAGCAGTGCTAACCACTGTGCCCCCCTGGCAAAATGTCAAAACTCAGATCGATAGATTTCTAGGTTTTGACAGGAGGCAATCAACCCCAAGCGTTAACCCTGTCTCTCTCTCTCCACAGGTGCTGCCTGACCTGCTGAGTCTTTCCCACTTTTCCTTTATTTTTAAACTCAGATTCCCGGCTTATTGGTAACTATTGAGTGGGCAAGGGTATTAAAGTCGAAGCAGAACAGGGGCGGATTGACGGAGTTGAGATAGAGAGCAGAGCAGCCCTGATCATTACTGAGCCTTGGAACAGATTGGAGGGGCTGAATGGCCCCCTTCCTGCTCCTGCATTCCCCAGACATTGTGTTTCCATCACCACCTGGACTAACAGTTCAGGAAGCCCAGTGTTGGAGCTGCCGCATGTTAGATAGGGGTCGAAGCTAAACCTCCAACTCTCTCTTCAGACGGAAGTGGAAGGGGCCTTGCCACGGCTGGAGATACCCAGGGACTCCTCTGGTCGAGAGGAGAAAGAACGTCCACCCACCCATTCCAAGGTAAAGGACCACCTGGGGGCTGGAACAACAACAACTGACATTTAAATAGCTCCTTCAGTAAGGGAGAATGGGTGTAGCAGAAATATGGACAGTCCCTTACTTAAAGGAAATGGAAAATGTCAGACCTGAGATTGATAGATTGCGGTTGGGCAATGGTGTGGAGGCTGCACGTCAGCTCAGTGACTACCACTGTCTGCTGTACAGTCACAGGGACCTGGGTCGGATCTCTGGCTTGGGTCAATGTCTGTGGGAATTTGCACATCCTCCCCGTGCTTGCGTGGGTTTTCTCCGGGTGCTCCGGTTTCCTCCCGCGTCCCAAAAACGTGCTTTTTAGGCTGATTGGCGTCAATAAATTGTCCCTGAATTGGATCTCCCTTAATCTGGCGCACATACAATTCCCTAAATTTCCACCCCCTTTATTGCGGAGTTCCACTGGAGGTGGACGGGAGCGTCGACGAGTGACGAGGGACTTGAGTGGGGCACTCACTGAGAGTGTTAAAATGGGCGGCACGGGCTTGTAGGGCCAAAGGGCCTGTTTCCTGTGCTGTGCCGTTCTTTGTTCTTTGATGTAAGCAAAGTGAACGGAAGGTGTTAAGAAACCAGTTATGATCGAATTAAATGATGCCACCTTCTCAAGGGGCTGCTCGAGGAGCTGAATGACCTCTTCCTGTTCCTGCCTTTCATACATTGACACAGTTAGTGCCCTTTAAAAGTGCTTAACCTGGCTGTAAAGCACATTGGAACATCCACAGGTCACGGAAGGTGCTATACGAATGCACGTTGTGTCTTCCACGTCCCAAGGTGTTTAACAGGGAGGGTTGCCTGACAAAGCATTGATACTGAACTAAAGGTGATATTAGGAAGGACAGCTAAATCTTTGGCGTAAGATGCTAGTTTTGGGTAACTGCCTAAACTAATAGTTCCTCCTCCGGAGGTTTGGTCTGGTAATGATGTACTGATGGCTGGTATGCCATGTGAACGGCGCTAGAGCAATGCACGTGAGGGTGAACGTGGGGATCAGAGTCCAGGCTACAACATGAATTTTCCAAAATTGCTCCCCTGTTGTCCTCTGACAGGACACTGACTGAGGTCAGACGGAAGATCCTGCCAGGAGTACACACACAATGTAGCTCCCCATCGAAGCTGGTAGACAAGGGCAGCACGGTAGCACAAGGGATAGCACTGCTGCTTCACAGCTCCAGGGTGCTGGGTTCGATTCCCGGCTCGGGTCATTGTCTGTGTGGAGTTTGCACATTCTCCTCGTGTCTGCGTGGGTTTCCTCCGGGGGGGGTGGTGTAGGGAGTGGCTGGTGGGGAGACAATGTATGGAGAGTTTAGGAAATGAGCCAGCCAGCAGTTACTGAATGATCTGTGGGCCCATCAACCTCGGTGGCACAGTAGGTTAGCATTGCTGCCTCACAGCGCCAGGGACCTGAGTTCAATTCCAGCCTTGGGTCAGTGCCTGTGTGGAGTTTGCACGTTCCCCCCGTGCCTGCATGGGTTTCCTCCGGGTGCTCCGGTTTCCTCCCAAAGTCCAAAGATTGTGGGTTAGGTGGGTTGCCCGTTAGTGTCAGGGGGGACTAGCAAGGGTAAATATGTGGGGTTACAGGAATAGGGCTGGGTGGGATTGTGGCCTGTGCAGACTTGATGGGCTGAATGGCCTTCTTCTGCGCTGTAAGAAGTCTCACAACACCAGGTTAAAGTCCAATAGGGTTAATTTGGTAGCAAAAGCCACTAGCTTTCGGGCCTCTGGCCCTTCGTCAAGTGAGTGGAAATAACTCCGCTCACCTGACAAAGGATCAGAGATCTGAAAGCTTGTGGCTTTAGCTACCAAATTAACCTGTGGGACTTTAACCTCATGTTGTGAGACTTCTTACTGTGTTTACCCCAGTCCAACGCCGGCATCCCCACACCACTTCTTCTGCACTGTCAGGATTCTGCGATTCTAATAGACTAGTTAGGGAGAAATTTAATTTAATTTCAATTTAAAGATCCCACCACATTATTTATATTTAAGTATGGACAAGTGAAGAAGGTTCAGAAGAGGAATGTCCACAGTGTGGTGAGTTAGCCATACCGAAGGCTGTAGATGAGAGAACATCAGTTGCCAGACTGTTGATTTCCTTCGTTGGGCAAGATTCTCCTCTCTGACTCAGATAACCTGTGTTGCTATGGCACCTGTAAAGTAGGAACAACACTTTAAAGGAGGGTTGTGGGATGCAGGTTAGCATCTACCCACATAAGGAGTCACTACATAGGGCAGGCGACCAAAAGATTGGCCAATGATACAGGTGTGTCTTAAAGAGGAAGATGGAGTTGGAAAGGAACGGAGGTTCGGGGTGGACAGAACTTAGGGCCCAGGCAACAGAAGACCATGGCCCCCGAGGGTGGAGGATTGAAGTTGGGAAGACTCAAGTGGCCAGAATTGGTAGGGTGTAAGGTCGCTGGGTGAGGCTTTGGAGGTGTGGGGGTAGCTGTACATCTAATGGAGATTACAGAGTTAGAATTTAGGCAGAAAATCGGGGTTCAAATCTCACTCCAAATATATAATCCAGACCGATACCCCGGTGCAGTATCAAGGGAGCACTGCACTTTCCCTTTTGGATGAGGCATTAACCTGGCATTTCTATCTGTGTTGGATGTAAAAGACCCCCCTGGCACAACGTAGAAGAAAAGTAGGCTTGTGGCCTCCAGTGTCACGGGTTAGTATTTGACCAATATCCCTCCATGTACCTAATGTACATGTATTGTTTCTGACAATTATCAGATTGCTGTTTGTGGGAGTTGGCTGCGTAGACATCGGCTGCTGTCCTTCTTACTTCACAACACTTCAGAACAAGAGCTCAAGCAGAAGCCACCAATTTAAGATAATCACCAGGAAATCAAATTGAAAGGAAACTCCCTTTAGCTTGAGAGGGGTGAGAATGCGGAAGTTGCTGCTCCAGGTAGAAAGGCAAACAGGATAGGCGCGCCCGAGGGAAAGCTAAGCAACATGAGGGAGAAAGGAATAGAAGGATATTCTGACAAGATTGGTTGGGGAAAGAAGGGAGGAGTGAAGCATAAGCACCAGCATGGACTAAATGGGCTGAATGGCCTGTTCCTTTGCTGTATATTCGATATCTCTATGCTGTAAAACACTTTGGGGCATTCTGAAGTGGTGAAAAGCACTCCAGATAAACAAATACTTTCTTGTCTCTAAACATTGTCAGTAAACATTGGCTGCTCGTTCTCCCATTTTGATTGGGTGGCTACTGGGGGAAGGGTCACCCACTGACTCCGAGCTGCGGAAAAGCCAAGGACTTGTTGTTGAATTCCGTGAGGAGAAGTGGAATAAAGCTCACATTATCCATTAACCAGGGTAAGCTTCTTATCAACAACTCAACTTAGGTCTCTCAAGAATCACTATCAGGGACAGCAATTTTTCATCATAAATTTTCTGTCAGCGTAGGCATTGTGCAATTGGCCTTCGATTATGTTGACAATCAGGATGGGATAACTGGAATTCAGCAGGTAATAAAGTCAAAACGTGGAGGAGAAGTGGAGGGTAGTGTGGGACAGGAAGGCAATTTCAAAGCATTGGACTTACTCCCTGGCCTCTGATGAACAGGTCGACCTGATCACCAACAGCAACTCAGAACTCTTTACCCCAAAGGACGGCTCCATTCAAAAAGATCTTCACCTGCGGTGAATTCGTGGATGCAGTGATTGTTTTTGATCTGATCTGATTTACTATTGTCACATGTATTAACACACAGTGAAAAGTATTGCTTCTTGCGCGCTGTACAGACAAAGCATACCATTCATAGAGAAGGAAGCAAGAGAGTGCAGAATGTGGTGTTACGTAGAACATAGAACGCTACAGCACAAACAGGCCCTTCGGCCCACAAGTTGCGCCGATCGTATCCGCACCTAAGTTACAGTCATAGCTAGGGTGTAGAGAAAGGTCAACTTGATGCACGGTAGGTCCATTCAAAAGTCTGACAGCAGCAGCAGGGAAGAAGCTGTTCTTGAGTCGGTGACCTCAGCCTTTTGTATCTTTTTCCTGAAGGAAGAAGGTGGAAGAGAGAATGTCCAGGGTGCAGGGGGTCCTTAATTATGCTGGCTGCTTTGCCGAGGCAGCGAGAAGTGTACTCAGAGACAATGGATGGGGCGGCTAGTTTGTGTGATAGATTGAGCTACATTCACGACCCTTTGTAGTTCCTTGTGGTTTTGGACAGAGTGGGAGCCACACCAGAACTTTGTGTGGCAGCCACTATTACACACACGAAATTGATTCCAGGTTCGAAGGGGCTGTTGTATAAGTTTGGGCTTGTACTTGCTGGAGTTCAGAGATTGAGGGGGAATTTGATTGAGGTATATAAAATACACAACGGGATTGATAAAGTAAATGTTTAGCAAATGTCCTTCCTTCTAGAACAGTCTCGGACAAGGGGTCATAGCTGTAGAGTAAGAGGGGGAAGGGTCAAGACAGAGATAAGGAGAAGCTACTTCTCACAGAGGGTGGTGAATCTATGGAACTCACTGCCCCAAAGGGCAGTGGGTCTGGAATCAATCAATGGATAGATGAAAGAGATAGATAGATATTTGATCAGAAGTGGGATAAAGGGCGATGGGGAAAAGGCAGGGAAGTGGAGTTTAGGATGAGATGGAGATCAGCCATGATCATATATAATGATGGGGTGGACTCGAAGGGTTGAATCACCCACTCTCGCTCCCCATTCCTATGTCCTTAAGATTCTGTATGACAGCAAAGGGGTAAAGGACCAACTCATCATTGTTTCTCAGGTTGAGGCAAGAATGTTCAATATGCAGTGAACATCCTCCTCGTGTATGGAATCTTGGGGATAAGGACATTGAATAATTTTGTGAAATGGTGGCTAGGGTTCCCCGACCCCGCCTGCGGCTGGGATTCTCCAAACTTGTCCGAGGCTGGGATTCTCTGACTGCATCCGCAGCTGGGATTCTTCGACCTTGTCCGCCGCTGGGATTCTCCAACTGTGTCCGAGGCTGGGATTCTCCAACTGTGTCCACGGCTGGGATTCTCCAACTGTGTCCGCCGCTGGGATTCTCCAACTGTGTCCACCGCTGGGATTCTCCAACTGTGTCCGCCGCTGGGATTCTCCAACTGTGTCCACCGCTGGGATTCTCCAACTGTGTCCGCCGCTGGGATTCTCCGACTGTGTCCGCGGCTGGGATTCTCCAACTGTGTCCGCGGCTGGGATTCTCCAACTGTGTCCACCGCTGGGATTCTCCAACTGTGTCCGCCGCTGGGATTCTCCAACTGTGTCCGCCGCTGGGATTCTCCGACTGTGTCCGCGGCTGGGATTCTCCAACTGTGTCCACCGCTGGGATTCTCCGACTGTGTCCGCGGCTGGGATTCTCCAACTGTGTCCGCGGCTGGGATTCTCCAACTGTGTCCGCGGCTGGGATTCTCCAACTGTGTCCACCGCTGGGATTCTCCAACTGTGTCCGCGGCTGGGATTCTCCAACTGTGTCCGCGGCTGGGATTCTCCAACTGTGTCCACCGCTGGGATTCTCCAACTGTGTCCACCGCTGGGATTCTCCGACTGTGTCCGTGGCTGGGATTCTCCAACTGTGTCCACGGCTGGGATTCTCCAACTGTGTCCACCGCTGGGATTCTCCGACTGTGTCCGCGGCTGGGATTCTCCAACTGCGTCCGCGGCTGGGATTCTCCGACTGCATCCGCAGCTGGGATTCTCCAACTGTGTCCACCGCTGGGATTCTCCGACTGTGTCCGCGGCTGGGATTCTCCAACTGCGTCCGCGGCTGGGATTCTCCAACTGTGTCCACGGCTGGGATTCTCCAACTGTGTCCACCGCTGGGATTCTCCGACTGTGTCCGCGGCTGGGATTCTCCAACTGCGTCCGCGGCTGGGATTCTCCGACTGCATCCGCAGCTGGGATTCTCCAACTGTGTCCGAGGCTGGGATTCTCCAACTGTGTCCGCGGCTGGGATTCTCCAACTGTGTCCGAGTCTGGGATTCTCCAACTGTGTCCGCCGCTGGGATTCTCCAACTGTGTCCGCGGCTGGGATTCTCCAACTGTGTCCACCGCTGGGATTCTCCGACTGTGTCCGCGGCTGGGATTCTCCAACTGTGTCCACGGCTGGGATTCTCCAACTGTGTCCGCCGCTGGGATTCTCCGACTGCGTCCGCGGCTGGGATTCTCCAACTGTGTCCGCGGCTGGGATTCTCCAACTGTGTCCGCGGCTGGGATTCTCCGACTGTGTCCGCGGCTGGGATTCTCCGTGTCCGCGGCTGGGATTCTCCGTGTCCGCGGCTGGGATTCTCCGTGTCCGCCGCTGGGGTTCCCTGATCCCACTGCAGCAAGTGGAGTTTTGACTGAGCGTCAAATTCTCTGTTCTCGGTGGCTGCGGTGACGGGTATGACTGACCGGAGAATTCCCGCGATGTGTGCAGCGTGTAATGCGCTCGCAAGGAACATGAGACTGAACTGCTGGGTCCTGAATCCCTCCATCGCTGGCATAGTCTTCACTTATCTGTAACAGGGACATGAAGAGACACTGATCAATGTGATCAGGCAATGACTGCATTGTAGGTCATAGAATCAGAGAATGTTGATAGCACAGCAGTAGGCCATTCAGCCCATTGTGTCGGTACCGGCTGTCTACAGGAGTAACTCACATGTCACACTCCCTTCGCCCTTTCCCCATCGCCCTTTCTCTCATCAGATAATTGGCCGATTCTCTGTTGGAAGCCATGCTCAAATCTGCTTCCACCGCGCATGCAGACAGTTCATCCAAACGCTAACCACTTGCTGAATAAAAGGTATTTCCTCATGACTCTACTGATGCTTGCTGTTGAATCAAACAGCTACCTAAGGAAGTAGATGGTGAAAGAGATTGCTCTGTACTACCTTTTTTTCTCAAGCCATCTCTTTGTTCTTCAGATAATATCGCACCTAAAATTTAGCATGGCTGTTGCACCTAACCAGCACATCTTTCCGACTGTGGGGAGAAACAGGAGCATGCAGAAGAAACCCACGCAGACATAGGGGGAATGTGCAAACTCCACACAGACGGTGGCTCAAGCTGGGAATCAGGTCCCTGGCGCTGTGAGGCAGCAGTGCTAAACCACCGTACCACCGTGCCAGCCCGATTTTTCATATTGGCAACAGTTTCCTCCCACAATCTCAAGTTGTGCTGGTTAGGTGCATTAGATGTGCTAAATTCTCCCTCGGTGTACCCGAACACCTGGAATGTGGTGACTAGGGGATTTTCACAGTAACTTCATTGCAGTGTTAATGGAAGTCTACGTGTGACTTTTCAATAAAATTAAATTCAACATTCACCTGAACACAGGCACTCAAGCAGAAGCAGTGAAACTGTATTGCACCTATCATTCTCCCCACCCATTAACTTTATTTTTCACTCTTGCCACAGATGCTGCCAGACCTGTTCTTGCCTTTTCAGCTTTTGCTAACCTCTCTTCCATTATCATCATTGAGAATATCTTTCACAGTCCCTCCATTGGTTCAATACGTCTATATTCTTTTCACCCGCTCCGCTGTGGCCTCAACTCACCTGATGTTGAAACTCACATCCATGCCACTGTTACCTTGAGGTTTGGGCTGGGGTCCCACACCCAACCTCTGTAAACCTAAGCTCACCCAAAACCCTGCTACCCTTCTTCACACCAAGTCCTGTTTACCGATCACTCCTTCGCCTTTTGATCTACGGTGACTCCCAGTTACGCAATTCCCCGAATTTAACAGTCACATTTTATTTTTGAATCCCTCTATATGGTCCCTGGAAGGGTAGAGGGTTTTAGTTCAGTTGGGCAGCACGTTCAGTTGGGTGGGAGCTGTTCCTGTGCTGTAATTTTCTTTGTTCTTTGTTGTATAATCTTGCCCCTCCCTACTTCTGTAGTCTTCTTCAACGATGTGGAGATGCCGGCGTCGGACTGGGGTAAACACAATAAGAAGTCTCACAACATCAGGTTAAAGTCGAGCAGGTTTATTTGGTAGCACAAGCTTTCAGAGTGTTGCTCCTTCCTCCGGTGAGCTTTTCACTCATCCGGTGAAGGGACAGCACTCCGAAAGCTTGTGATTCCAAATAAACCTGTTAGACTTCAACCTGTTGAAGTGAGACTTCTTACTCTGCTTCAAACCTCAGAGATCATTCCAAACATTTGGCTTTTCTGGTTTCTAAATTTGTAGCTGTTCTATAATCCTCTGGCTGTGTGATCTGTTTTTAATCATGTTTACACAACTCCAGCTTGGGTGTACAGGGCACAGTGTGCAAATCGGCAGCTGACAAAAACTAGGAACTATTGTGAACTTTCAGGTTTTAAACTTCAAGAGGCTGTAGACAACCTGGTGGAAGGAAAGGGTTAGTGGATGGAATTTAATGCAGAGAAGTTTAAATTCATGCATTTTGAGAGGAAATTATAGAGCCTTTGAACCCTACAGTGCAGAAGGAGGCTGTTCGGCCCATTGAGGTCTGCACTGGCTCTGTGAATGACCATCTTACCGAGGCGCACTCCGTCCCCGTAAGCCCACACATTTACCCCAGTAACCTCCTAACCTGTGCATTTTGGGTACATTGAGGGAGAATTCACCATTGTCCAGTGCACCTAACCAGCACGTGTTTGGACTGTGGGAGGAAGCTGGAGCACAGAAAGGGGGGGCGAGGGGAGTGTGCAGACTCTGCACAGACAGTGACCTAAGCCGGGAATCGAACCTGGGTCCGTGGCACTGAGATGTGGCAGCGCTAACCACTGTGCCACCCTGCTGGCCACGTGATAGGAGAAACGATACAAAATAGAGGAGGGGACCTGGAATTTTCCAACCCCCCTGTCCCCCACCAACGGCGAGGAAACGTGCGGCGTGGCCAGCATATCATTGAAACCTCCTTTCACAGCGGTGGGACTGGAAGAGCCCAATGGCAGGAAGGGCTGGAAAACCCTGGCATACAATGTTAAAGGTGGCGCAGGGGCAGAGTGACTTGGGTTATATGGAGATCATTGGAGCTGTGAGGGCAAGTTGAGGAAGTGGTGAGTAAAACATATGGGATCCTAGGATTTATATAAAGAGGCATAAACTACAAAAGCAATAAGTTAAGGGGAGCATTTCTAGAACACTAGTTTAGCCTCAACTGGAGTATCTCTGCACGGCTCTGGGCACTGCACTTTAGGAAGGATGTAAAGATTTTAGAGAGGGTGCAGATAAGTTTTTTTATTCATTCATGGGACATGGGCATCGCCAGCTGGCCAACATTTACTGCCCATCCCTAGTTGTCCAAGGGCAGTTGAGAGTCAACCACATTGCTTGGCTTTGGAGTCACATGTAGGCCAGACCAGGTAAAAAAATGGCAGATTTCCTTCCCTGAAGGACATCAGTGAACCAGGAGGGTCTTTCTGACAATGGTTTCATTGTCACCAGTAGGTTCTTAATTCTAGGTTTATTTTATTGAATTCAGTTGCACCACCTGCTGTGGTGGGATTTGAACACAGTAAGAAGTCTGACAACACCAGGTTTAAGTCCAACCGATTTATTTGATAGGAAACCCACAAGCTTTCGGGGTTTGCCCCTTTGTCAGGCGTTTACCCCAGTCAAACGCCAGCATCTCCACATCGTGGAGGTCCCCAGAACATTTGCTGAGTTTGTGGGTTAATAGTCTAGTGATAATACTACTAGGCCGTCACCACCGCCACCAACCCCCCCCCACAAGAATAGCTCCAGGAATGAGGTCATAGGTCATGAGGATGCTTGATCGAGGTGTTTGAAACCACGAGGGGTGTGGACAGAGTTGCCGGGGAGACAATGCTCCCATTGTCAGAAGGATTGAGAGCCAAAGGGCCGGAGGGCACAGATTTAAGGTAATTGGCAAAAAAAGCAACAATAACATGAGGAAAAACATTTTTACGAAGCAAGTGGTTAGGATCTGGAATGTTCTGCCTGTGTGTGGTGGAGGCAGATTTAATTGTGGCTTTCCAAAGGCAAACTGGATAAATTTTCCAATCAAAAGAATTTTCGAGAAGGGAAAAGAGGGGGAAGTGGGCCTGGGTGGATTGCTGACACATAGACACATCTGACTTACTCACCTTCTCTCATGGGGCAGCCTTTCCAGATGATTCCATAACCCTCCTGCGAAAGGCTTTGGAGTGTACAGTAGCACAGTGATACGTCGCTGCTGCCTCACAGAGCCAGGGGCCCGGGTTCGATTCCTGGCCTTGGGTCAGTGTCTGTGGGGAACCTGCACATTCCCCCCCGTGTCTGCGTGGGTTTCCTCCGGGTGCTCCGGTTTCCTCCCACAGTCCGAAAGACTTGCTGGTTAGGTGCATTGACAATGCTAATTCATCCCAAGATGTGTAGGCTGAGGGATTAGTTGGCTAAATGCATGGGGTTGCAGGATAAGGTGGGGGGGGGGGGGTAGTCCTGGGGATGATGCTCTGTGGGAAGGCGCAGATTGGATGGGCTGATTGGCCTCTTTCTGCACGATAGGGATTCTATGATTCGATGTTTGAATGCGGCGAAGGTGCTGTATAAACACAAGGGGTAGAGTTTCCCTGTCCTGACCACTGCAGGAACTATGCAAAGGTCTTTTGACCTCGGGTGGGAATTTCCAGCCTTGGGGCAAGCGTGTCTGGAAAATCCCACCCAAGATGCTGTTGCTGTAATAGGGAGGCCAGAGCAGTGTACTTGAATAGTGCTTTACTGGGATGGCGTACACAAGGGCAGGGAAGGAGGTTTCAGAAAGATTGTTTAAAACCTTGAACTCTTCTTACAAGAAAATATTATTTTTTTCCCTCTTGGTGGGGGCGGTTGTCATGAAACGAGCGAAGTTGGGTGGAAGCGGTTTGATGCAGAGTGTTGTTGGCACACAGAGTGCTCTGTCATTGGGTGTGGTTGTGGATAAAAGCATTGGTGCCTCAGAATAAAAGGAAACTATAATTTGAAACAGAGAAAATCACAAGTTTTGGGGAGGACATTCTGCGGATAGCTCCAGCAAGGAGCTAGGCCGGTCAGGATGGGCAGAGTGGCCCCAAGCTGCCCTACGGACCATGGGAGTTCTGTTTGCAAATAATTGGGGGGGGGTGGGGGTTGATTGTGGTGAAAGGTTGAAAATGGTGCTGAAATGTTTGTAGCGCTGTTAAGATACACTGTTTGAAAATCTGGCTTCTGATCCTAATTTCTCCCGGTTTCCTCCCACCACCCCAAAAACGTGCTTTTAAGCTGATTGGTGTTAACAAATTGTCCCTAAATTAGACCCCCCTTAATCTGGCGCACGTACAATTCTCTAAATTTGCATGCCTTTATGGTGGAGTCCAAGAGGCGTAGGCAAAAGTCGTAGGTAGAAGAAGGATTGGAATGAGGCACTCACTGAGTGTTAAAATGGGCAGCGCGGGCTGGTAGGGCGAAAGGGCCTGTTTCTTGTCCTGTGTTGTTCTTTGCTCTGATTTGATCTTCCTGCGGGGTTAATCTAGAAGCTCATTGGGTTTAGCATTCGAGTGCTGGTCAGGTGTAATTTTGGTCGGGCCGTGTGTGCGCGGGCTCCTTCCTCCTCAGTGTGTCGTGTCAAAGAACAAAACACTTTACACAGGGAAAGGACCTTGGGCCCTCCAAGCCTGTGTAAATCACCTTTACCTACCTAGCTCGACAGCTTATATCCCTCCATTCACTGTCTGTCCTGACTGACGGACAGCGAAACCTTTAGCAATGTCCCAGCTGCAGACTCAGAGGCTCTCGGATGCTGCCCTCGAGGTCCTGGGGCAGGGATAGAAACTAGTAGGCCATTCGGCCCTTCGAGCCTGCTCCGCCATTCATTTTGATCATGGTTGATCATCAAATTCAGTATCCTGATCCTCCCCCCCTGATTCTAAGATCCCGGGGAGGATGGGTTGTTGGGGATGGGGAGAGGGGCATTCTGAACTCCCACCCCTCCGCCTCTTGTCCCCTCCAGCGGCAGCCTCTCTACCTAACATCTGGATAGATACATGAATAGGCTGGGGATAGAGGGATATGGACCATGTTGAAGCAAGAAAATACTAGATTAGAGAGGCATCCGTGTCAGCACAGACTTGGTGGGCCGAAGGGTCTGTTCCTGTGCTGTACTGTTTTCTGTTATGGCCAAGCTCAATGACAGTCTCCAAAATGTAATTCCCACAGTAGGGGGAGGCTATTTAGCTCATTAAGTCTTCCTCGACTCTCTAAGGAAGCATCGCACCCCCAGACCTTCCCTTGCACCCCATCCCCGTAACCCCATCCATTTACCATGGCTAATCCACCTAACCTACACATTCTGCACTGTATGACTCTGTATTGGGACATTAAGAGGCAATTTAGCATGGCCAGTCCACTCAACCTGCACATCTTTGGACTGTGGGAGGAAACTGGAGCACCCGGAGGAAACCCGCACAGACATGGGGAGAATGTGCAGACTCCACATAGCCAGTGACCCAGCCAGGAATCGAACCCAGGTCCCTGGTGCTGTGAGGCAGCAGTGCTAACCACTGTGCCATCGTGCCATCCTTCATCATTCCAGGTGTGAATTTCCAGAAGCAATGTGGCTTGGATGTTGGTGAAATTCTCCCAGTGTTTTAGAAGTTTCCTTCGACTCTCCAGCAGTAATTGGACACTAAAAGATGGCAAATAATGCTGTTTTTACTGATGTACCCCTGGCTTACAGCTTGGAGGGAGCGTACGGTTAAATGCTAACCATCAAAATGGCTCGCTCACAGGCAAATTAATTGGCAATCAGGTTCCAATTAGTCGTCTGGGCAGAGGTGCCTCTGCCGGAAGGTGGTGACTCGCTCTAATGTTGGGTTAAACTAGCTGACGTTTCAGCTCAAGACCTCGTTCAGGCCACCCCAGAGTATCCAGAGCTTTACATGGTGTCTGGGGTTTGTCAGGCTCTGCTACGAAATGTGATAGGTGGAGGTTAACTCCTGGTACTGCTTTAACTGGAGTCAGGAATCAGCGACACAAATGGTGAAGTTGTTTGCTGGCAAACTGCGAGGATCTTCTACCCTCCGAAGCAGCACACAGGCAGATTGAAAGAATGAGAAGGAGCAGGACCGGCGGTGACCCCCTCCAGGCCGGGGGTCGTGGGAAATGATCTCTCTGGCCTCTGAAGTGGAAAGCCTTGCATTTGCATTGCATCATTCATGACAAGAGAAACAAAGAAGATAGGAGGAGGAGGAGGCCATTCAGCCCTTCGAGCCTGCTCCACCATTCATCACGATCATGGCTGATCATCCCAATCAATAGCCCAGTGTACTTTCTCCCCATAACTTTTGATCCCATTCGCCTCAAGTGCTGTATCCAGCCGCCTCTTGTATATATTTTCCAGTGTTCCAGTGCTCCTTGATTTGATTTAATTTATTATTGTCACATGTATTAGCATTCGGTGAAAAGTATTGTTTCTTGCCGTACAGGCAATGCATACCGTTCATAGAGAAGGAAAGGAGAGAGTGCAGAACGTAGTGTTACAGTCATAACTAGGGTGTAGAGAAAGATCAACTTAATGTGAGGTAGGTCCGTTCAAGAGTCTGACAACAGCAGGGAAGAAACTGTTCTTGAGTCGGTTGGGACGTGACCTCAGATTTTTGTATCTTTTTCCCGATGGACAAAGGTGGGAGAGAGAATGTCCGGGGTGTGTGGTGTCCTTAATAATGCTGGCTGCTTCGGAACCAATGCTATCTTGTAACAAATGAAACACTTGGTAAAGTGTAGTCACTGTCAGAATATTGGAAACACAGCAGTCAGTTTGCATGCGGCAATGCGCTAACCTGTTTGAGTGACATTCATCGATGGATAAATATTGACCCCAGCCACCCTCTTAGAAATAGTGGCATTAGCGTTTCTCTACATCTACCTGTGGAGGTGGATGGGGCCTTAATTTAACAAGACTATTAATCCAGAAACTCAGCTAACGTTCTGGGGACCCGGGTTCGAATCCCGCCAAGGCAGACGGTGGAATTTGAATTCAATGAAAAAAACCTGGAATTAAGAATCTCCTGGTGACCTTTGTCGATTGTCGGAAAAACCCATCCGATCCACTGACGTCCTTTAGGGAAGGAAATCTGCCGTCCCTATCTGGCCTGGCCTACACGTGACTCCAGAGCCTCTGCAATGTGGTTGACTCTCAACAGCCCTCCAAGGGCAACTGGGGATGGGCAATAAATGCTGGCCAGCCAGTGACGCCCTCGAATGAATAAAGAAAAGAACTGGTGGGGGGGGGGGGGGGGGGGGGGTGGGGTGGGGGAGACGGCACTTTAAAAATAAGGGGTCTCCCATCAAATATGGCGATGAGGAGGAATTTCTTCTCTCAGAGAGTTGCTGGAGCAATCAAGGGTTGCTGGAGCCCATCAAGCACTGCAGACTGGGTCACTGAATGTATTAAAGTTTAAGTTAGGCAGATTTTTAATTGGCGAGGGAGCCAAGGGTTGTGGTGGGTGGCAAACAGGAAATTGGAATTGAGGTCAGAATCAGATCGACCATAGTCTTCTTGAGTGGTAGAGCAGGTCTGATGGGTTAAGTGGCCTGCTCCTGTTCCAATCCATGTTGTTATGTTCTTTTTTTAACACTGAAGCAGTTTTTCTGCTGGATTTTTGATTGCGTCCTTGGGGGGGTTGGTCTTCAAGTGAAGGAGAGCTTCAGGAAGCCCTGATGGGCTGGTAACTCGAACCCCAGCAGGAATTATCATCGCCAATGCAGGAAATGCTCAGCACGGGGTATAGTTCGAGACTTATCGGGAATTCTCTGAGCTGAAGATCACCGGGGTCATGGCCAGCTGGAGGGCGAGAAGAAAGATATTGTTTTTTTACACAGCGGAGTGCTGTGAGCTGGAATTCTTTGCCTGAAAGGATTCAGAAAAAATAGCAACTTTCGAAAGAGGTTTGGTTAATAGAACATTTCAGGGAATCCTACAGCACGGAAGGAGGCCATTCAGCCCATTGAGTCTGCACCGACCACAATCCCATCCCTATCCCCACATATTTACCCTAGCTAGTCCCTCTGACACTAAGGGGTAACTTAGCATGGTAATCCACCTAACCTGCAAATCTTTGGAGTCTGGGAGGAAACCGGAGCACCTGGAGGAAACCCACGCAGACACTGGGAGAATGTGCAAACTCCGCACAGACAGTGACCCAAGCTGGGAATCGAACCTGGATCCCTTGTGCTGTGAGGCCGCAGTGCTAACCACTCTGCCACCGTGGTTAAGTGCTTAAAAGGTGAACAATTTACAGGGCAAAACGGATGAAGTGCCAACACTGGTCTGGTGGACCAAGTGGCCTATTCCTGCACTGAATCATTCTATAATATGGTGACATGTTGTTCCTTCTTGCTGTGCCCAGATGAACCCAGTGATGTGTAAACGAAAGGGCATGCTGCTATCGATGTTATTTGACACATTTCACGCAAATGTTGTTTTGGGACTGTCACATTGTGGAGTTAACTTCAGTTAACACACTTAGACGCTGTGTCGACACACCAACTAGTGACTCACGCTGGTCGCTTGTGGTTTGACAGCCAGATTTTCCACTAGTTACTGGGCTGCTTGGATGCTTTTTGCTGACTCCACCCTCACCACTTGCACACGAGCCTGAAAAAAAAAAGGCCTGTTTATTTTTGTATTTCTTTCGACAACAAAAACACGCAGAAAATATCGTGCCTTTCTCATCCTGCGTCAGGCGAATCAAAAAATAGCGTGCCTCTCTCACCCCAGGGTAGCTGGAGCAAGGGAAACGAGAGGAGGGATAGGGGAACAATGCACCTACCAGGATTGACCCACAGCCCAGGGGGACACTGCTGCCCAACGCGGAGGGAGTTCAGTCCTTGCTGCTGGGTGATACGTGTGCCACGATGGCGTACTGACTGTGCCATCAGATCAGTAATGCCTTCCAGCCCTGCCACCCAGATCCTGGTTGTGGCATTTGGGACAAAGTCTGGGAAGGAAAACAGCCAGCTGGTTCACGAATAGCCTTCACCGAGAAGGAAACTTGCCATCCTTACCCAGGCTGGCCTACATGTCGCTCCAGACAGGCAACAACGAGGCTGCCTTTCAACCTCCCTCTCGAGAGGCCCAGCGAGAAACCCGCTTTGTACAAAACCCGCCACCAGGGATTAAAGTTGGCCTGCCATCCCCCCTCTCAGGGCAACTAGGGATGGCCAATTAATACCAGCCTTAGCAGTGTTAACCAGGTCGCCTAATCGGATATCTGACCTCTCAGTTGCATGTGTAAGATCCCACAGATACTATTTTGAATAGAAGGGCTGTTCTTCCTGGTGCCCAGGGCAACATTTATCCAGCAACCAACATCATTCAATCAAGAATATTTAGTCATTCTTGCGTTGTTGTTTGTGGGCTCTTGCTGTGTACAATAATGCTCTCTACAGTATAGCAGTAACTGCACTTCCAACGTACTTCACTCACCCGATGAAGGGGCAGTGCTCCGAAAGATCGTGATTCCAAATAAGCCCGTTGGACTTCAATCTAGCATTGTGAGACTTGTTGGATGAAGACACTAAGTGCTATGGAGCTAAGGTATATACAGTGAGTTTGAGATACAGCTCAGCAATAATCTTAGTGAATGGCAGAATGGGCTAGAGGAGCTGAATGGCCTCCTTCTGTCCCTGTATCTTTATAAATGTATTTAGCCGTGCCATTTTCCAATTAAATACAGGTGGATAATGTACGGGCCAGCACTGACCTCGCACTGGCTGTAAGGTGGAGATTCTCGAGCGCTCAAGGCCGTGCTTAATAAATCAGGTTGTTCCTCTCTCTTTATCAGCAGGCAAAACCAGAACGAAAGACAAGTATCGAGTGGTCTACACTGATCATCAAAGGCTGGAGTTAGAGAAGGAATTCCACTACAGCAGATACATTACCATCCGCAGGAAATCCGAATTGGCAATCGCATTAGGATTGTCTGAGCGACAGGTGGGTGTGTCTCATTTATGTGTAACAAGAACCTAAATCCCAGCAAACCGTTGCCGTGGGTGTCATGGGTCAGTGACTTGTCAAGACGTAGAAACCCCTAGATTGACCCTTGGCCTGTGCTCAGTGAGTGCGGGAAATAGCCTCAGTTGGTCTGGTCCAGAGTGGAAGGAAGATCCAGCCAGGGATTATTGCCAATGCTGGCAGTGTGTGGTGTATGTGTGTTCACCTATGTGTGTATATCTGTAGCATGTAAACTTTATTTATTGGTCACAAGTAGATTTGCATTAACACTGCAATGAAGTTACTGTGAAAATCCCCCAGTCACCACACTCCACTGCGGGAGAATTTAGCATGGCCAATTCACATTACCTGCACATCTTTTAACTGTGGGAGGAAACTGGAGCACCCAGAGGAAACCCATGCAGACATGGGGAGAATGTGCAAACTCCACACAGAGAGTGATCCAAGCTGGGAATCAAACCCGTGTCCCTGGTGCTGTGAGGCAGCAGTGCTAACCACTGTGCCACCATGCTGCCCCCCGTACATATGTGTTTGTGTTTGTCAGCCTGTCCATGTATGGTATCTATGTGACCGTTTGTGTTGTCATGAGATTGATAACTTTTAAAGAGATTCAAATTTCCGATTGACTGAGTCACGGGGCAAGATGTCATGTTTTAAAGCTTTAATGTAACAAACAAACTAAAATCAATATGGATCAAACGTTATTTGACAGACAACTATTAAATCAAAGGAAAAATGACTCTTGCATTTACCAATTAACTCAATGGAATGCCCTCTCCTGACTGGTGGGTAGCCAATGCAAGACGAAGGCCACAATTCTCCGATCTCGCCCATGGCCTGGATTCTCCAGTCCTGCTGCAGTGAATGGAGTTTTGGCTGAGCGCCAAATATTCCGTTCTCGCTGGCAGCCATAGTGGGGCTTGCGGGACTGGGGAATGCCAGCTGAAGTTTCAGGGCACCCTCAGTCTCCAGCAAGCCCGTTACATACCAGATTGAATCTTCGAAAATCATTCCGCTGGAAGTGTGTGTGCCAGATTTCCATCAGCCAGGGCCCTGTTGATGCCTCCTTGTTCCTTAAGTCTCAAAGTCCGGTCTGTACCCCATTCCCTTCCTTTCGAAAACAAACTTTCAAAGCACGGGGTAGCACGGTGGCACAGTGGTTAGCACTGCTGCCTCACAGCGCCGGGGGCATGGGCTCAATTCCCGGCTTTGGACACCGTGCAGAATTTGCATGTTCTCCCCGTTTCTGTGTGGGTTTCCTCCGGATGCTCCCGTTTCCTCCCACAGCCTGAAAGAAATGCGGGTTAGGTGGATTGGCCATGCTAAATTGCCCCTCAGTGGACTGGCTAGGGTAAATGTATGGGGTTATGGAGATTAGGCCTGGTGGGATTGTGGTCAGGGCAGACTCGATGGGCCAAAGGGCCTCCTTCTGCACTGTAGGGATTCTATGATTCTGTCTGCTTGCTAATGCAGAAAATATTTCATTCTGCTCTTCAGTGCGGTGCTCCCACACATCAGTAAACCCTTTGCCTTTCTCCGCCAGGATGCAGCTATATTGTTGGTTGATTTTCAATAGGATTTGGTTTGGATTTCTTTCCCCAGTTGTTAGGAAAGGATGGCTATCTTTAAATTTCAGCTAAAACGGACTGTTCTGGTCTGGGGGATGGGTGTGGTAGTGGTGGGGACTGTGATGTGAAGTGTGCTGAACACTGCCCCGACAATAGGCTGTGTGACTGGATTTCCACAGGGACTGGGGCCCGGGTCAAACCCTCCCGAAAGTCAGACGGCAGCTTTTACATCTGGAGACAAAATGGAGGCACGGTTGGCTTTGTTGTTTACAAGCTCACAAAGCATTCGAATCAACCAGAACAGAAACATAGAAACATAGATCCAGGAGTAGGCCATTCGGCCCTCCGAGCCTACACCACCATTCAATATGGTCCTGGCTGATCATATACTTTCAGTATCCCACTCCTGCTTTCTTTCCATACCCCTTGATCTCTTTAGCCGCAAGGACCACGTCCAGCTCCCTCTTGGACCTATTTTCTTTCTCTTTCTAGGCTGCTACTAGGATGCTACTGGGACTTGATGGTTTGAGTTATAAGGCGAGGTTGGATCGACTGGGACTTTTTCCTCTGGAGCGTACGAGGCTTAGGAGTGATCTTATGAGGGTCTATAAAATAATGGGGGGCACAGATCAGCCAGATAGTCAATATCTTTTCCCAAAGGTAGGGGAGTCTAAAAATAAAGGGCATAGGTTTAAGGTGAGATGGGAGAGATACAAAAGGGCCCAGAGGGGCAATTTCTTTCACACAGGGTGTCTGGAACAAGCTGCCAGAGGTAGTAGTAGAGGCGGATACAATTTTGTCTTTTAAAAAGCTTTTAGACAGTTACAGGGGTAAGATGGGTGTAGAGGGATATGGGCCAAACGCGGGCAATTGGGACTAGCTTAGGGGTTAATCAAAAGGGCGACATGGACAAATTGGGCCGGAGGACCTGGTTCAATGCTGTAAACCTCTATGACTCTATGACGCCAAGACATTCTCCCTCACCTTAGTCCTGAATGGCTGACCCACAGCAGATCTTACCCCTGCTAAAAATGCAAGAGTTTTGCAGCCCTCGCCTTCATTTTAAGTTCATAAATAAGACAAGAAGTAATTGTGTGTGGATATTTGAGCTTGGAAGGATGGAGAGTGTTTTTTTGATGCGGATTGTATGTTCTCTTCTCCCGCTCTGTCTCAGGTGAAGATTTGGTTCCAGAACAGGCGAGCTAAAGAGAGGAAAATCAACAAGAAGAAGCAGCAGTCACAGCAGGCCAGCACGACAACACCCACTCCACCAGTCCCTGGGCCTCCCACAGCCATTGGACTGGTTAGCAGCAGCAGCAACCTTGCCTCTCAGTCCATCCCACTGACTATCAAAGAGGAATACCTGACTTAACCCAACTCCTCCCTCTACCTGTATCTCCTGGGCAACGGGCCTGCCCTGTTCTGGATCCGGCAAGGCTGTGGCTGCAGAGAGACTCGCTCACAACATGGAAGAGGCTTTTGTCCTTTGGGAATGGCGACCGGCATTGAACACTCGGGATGCTACCTCCGTCCACTCTCCCTCGTCGCCTAGGGAAGGTGGAGGAGGGGGGGTGGGTGGGGTGGGGTGGGGGGACAGAAGGAACAGATTGGGCCATTGGGAATCGAGACTTGGACTCTAACCTTTTGCTTTGCCAATCCATTGGGAAACCCGACTCGCTGCCCAGGGGAACAGAGATGGATTTGCCGTCTCTCGGAGCAGGCGTCTGTTGCGCTGTACATTTTTCTGGAGACCGTGTTCAGTAACAAGGCCGCACTCCCCCGAGTGGGATCAGTGACCGCTTCGCCAAGCGTTGGCCTCTGCTGCTGTGAATGCTTTTGAATTTGCTTTTTTGTTTTGAATAGGCTGTAATATATTTCGCCTGGTTAAAGGGGCTTGTTTATTTTTTAAGAGAGAGTTTATTATTCCAAGGGGGTGCATTCTGCCGGGACCCGGCACCATTTTCTCCAAAATGGACTTCCAAGAATGTTTCTCGATAGGGAAATGCGCCTCAGTCTTGCTGCTTTTATAAATACTATTCTGCATCCTCTCCTCATGGAAATCACAAAAAGTAGTACAACAACAACTTGCGTTTATGTTGCACCTTTCACATCGCAACATGCCCATTGAGTCCATTCTGGCTTTCCTTAGCGTGACCCATGCTGTCCCGTTCTAACCCATTAGCCCGGTTTATTTCAGTGTCCATCTGATCTCATTTTCAAATCATTCATCGTCTCCACTTCCACCACCCTCATGAGCATCGAGTTCCAACTCATTACCACTCACTGTTAAAGACAGTCTACCTCCCATTCCTCCCACCCTTCATCTCTTGCCCAAAACATCGAATCAGTGTCCTCTGGGCCTTGTACTAGCAGCTAATGGGAACAATTTTCTTGTCTGCCTTATCATGTGTGCCTCTATCAAATCTCTTCTCAACCTCTTTTGCTCCAAATATAACAGCCCCAGCTTCTCCAACCCAAACATTGTACCCATCAACAAGACCGTAAGACCACAAGACAGGAGCAGAATTAGGCCACTTGGCCCATCGAGTCCACTCTGTCATTCAATCATGGCTGATATTTTTCTCATCCCTATTCTTCTGCTTTTTCCCCATAACTCCTGATCCCCTTATTAATCAAGAATGTATCTATCTCTGTCTTAAAGACACTCAATGACCTGGCCTCCACAGCCTTATGCAGGAAAGAGTTCCACAGATTCACTACTCTCCGGCTGAAGAAATTTCTCCACATCTCTGTTTTAAAGCATCATCTCTTTAGCCTGAGGTTGTGCCCTCTGGTTCTAGTTTTCCTACCAGTGGAAACATCCTCTCACATCCACTCTATCCAGCCTTGCTGGAAGTTTCAATAAGATCCCTCCTCATCCTTCTAAACTCCAACAAATACAGACCCAGAGTCCTCAACCGTTCCTCATACGACAAGCTCTTCATTCCAGACACTATGGCAAGATATCAGTAACTACTGACCACTGCTGGCCTGGCCCCAAAATGCGGAGCAGGATCCCTGTGGCATCATTGCCTTCAGTCAAGATTTTCAGGTCAGTGATACCAATAGAGAGCATCAAACTCTCTGGGGAACACTCTGTAATTATGACCAAACTGAACCCTAATTCTGCTAAAGATTTCTCAAGTTGGAACTGCTCTCTGGAACTTGTATACTCAGCCTCTGCTCTGCTCAACGTCTTCCTTGGGAATGTTGTTTCTCATCCTGATGGGTCTGTGCCTGTGATTCATCCTGAGAATTACATCTGCAGCACAGAAACAGGCTGTATATTGTGGTTGGCCCATGAGCTGCTGATCCATCACATTAATTTCACCCTACCACCTTGATCTTTTATTCCTTTTCTTCTACTCAGTTTTTTCATCTAACTTCCCCTTAAATGGATCTTTACTCTTCCCTCGGTCAATCCTTTAGGCAGCGTATTCCAAAATCTCACTCTGGGTAGGGGGCTTCCCTTGTGTTCCGATTGGATTTTATTCATCTTATGATCTTTAATGTTGGTCACCCCACAAATGGAGACATCCTCTCTAAAAGCTGCTCCATCAAACTCTGTCACACTCTGAAAGACCTTGTTTAGGTCATGGCTGAATGAATAAACACAAGGTGGTGCTAACGCATTCCACATTTGTTCCACTCCCTCGGCCGAGAGCTTTCTCCTGAATTCCCCATTGAGTTAGTTAGTGACAACATATTCCTGGCCCTAATTCTGGACCTCCCCACAAATGGAAACACGTCCTCTCCGTAATCTCCCAAACCCCTATTTCACCATTTTAATGACATCTGTTTGTAAGACCATAAGGAGCAGCAGTAAACCATTCGTCCCATCGAGTCTGTTCTGCCTTTCAATGACAGGTGATCTCTGAACCTCCCCTAAAGAAGAATCTCAACCACGTCAATCTTTTCTTATAGACGTCGTCTCTCAGCTCTGGTATCTCCACAATATGAGACCCTGGTTGCCAACATGCCACCTGTAAAGTGTTGTTAGTTTCCCCCTCTTCCAAGCTGGCCCAGAATGTCCTCCTGCTTGCTGTACCAATGTAGTCCTAAAGACAACTCCTTCAGCATTAGGGAAGGGACTTGTAGCTGGCCCCCAGCTTAGTGTCAGCCATCGCTCAGTCTCCAGTGTAGTGATGACACATTCAACATTCACTCCCTTCACCATTGACGTACAGTGTGTACCATCTACAAGATACATTGCAGCAACTCATCAAAGCTCCTTAGGCAGCACCTCCCAAACCCACGGCCTCTGCCACCTAGGAGGACAAGGGCAGCAGATACACCACACCTGCAGGTTCCCCTGCAAGCCATATACCTTCTGACTTGGAAACATATCGCTCGCTGTTCCTTCACTGTTGCTGGGTCAAAATCCTGGCACTCCCTCCCTAACAGCACTGTAGCTGTACCTACACCGCATAGTTCAAGGAGGTGGCTCATCACTGCCTTAAGGATGGGCAAAAAATGCAGTCAAAGCTAGCGGTGCCCACATCCTGTGAAAGATTTTTTAAGAAAGCACTTCAAAATTACTCAATTGGCTGTAATGCATTTGGGATGCCCTCAGGTCATGAAAGGTGCTACAGAAATGTAAGTGTTCTCTCTTGTTCTTTCAACGGGCTATCACTGCCACCTCTGAGTCAGATGGTGGCCGGTTCAAATCCCACCTCAGGAACTTGGGCGCAATAATGCAGGCTGACTTTCCTGGTGTGCTAATGAGGGAGTGCTGCACTGTCGGAGGTACCGGGTTTCAGTAAGACCTTGAACTGAAGCTCCACCTGCCCTCTCAGGTAGGGGGGTTGTTGGATTCCCCCAGCAGTGGGGGGAGCCGGCTAGATCCACCCCTCCACCTCCGCCATGCCCCAGCGAATGCTAGTCCCTTATCCAACTGACTGCGTTACAAGAATTACATTTTTTTTTCTTTTTCCCTGCAGTAAAGTCCCAGAACTGGATAGTACAATGGGTAAAGGGGCAGAAAGGGCTTGTGTTGCAGAGGTTGAGCAGTCAGTGAGGCTGTAAGTGATACCTCACCTCATGAGGAGTGTGTCACTGATGCGGAAATCTATACAGTGTTGCTATAGCGACGGTGGGCGATTGTTCAGTCGCAATGAGCCCCGATGAAGTAATTTGCGGCTCGTGATCGATTTAGCTGAGGTGTGAATCCACATCGGGCTGACGGGAATGATGTATCTGACAAAGTGAACCTTTAATATGCTGATTGCTGATGTGTGTGGGTTGGCTACAGCTTTGCATGAGGCAATAGTTGTGGGGGGGGGGGCGGGGGAGGGAGGGAGGGAGGGTTGAGCTGTTTATCTTGGAGCGTTCAGAGAATGTCTTGCTTATGCCGTCAAATAATAATTCAAGCTCCAAAAGAGAAAATGCTGGAAAATCTCAGCAGGTCTGACAGCATCGGTGAGGAGAGGGGAGAGCTGACCTTTCGAGTCCAGATTCCAGAGTCCAGCCTTGACAGAGGGTCAGCTCCTTTCTCTCCTTACGGATGCTGCCAGACCTGCTGAGATTTTCCAGCAGATTTCCCTCTTCTGGTTTCAGATTCGGGGCCGGCACGGTAGCACAGTGGGTTAGCACTGCTGCTTCACAGCTCCAGGGCCCTGGGCTCGATTCCCGGCTCGGGTCACTGCCTGTGTGGAGTTTGCGCATTCTCCTCGTGTCTGCGTGGGTTTCCTCCGGTTTCCTCCCACAGTCCAAAGATGTGCGGGTTAGGTTGATTGGCCGTGCTAAGAAATTGCCCCTTAGTATCCAGGGATGCGTAGGTTAGAGGGATTAGTGGGTATAATATGTAGGGATATGGGGGTAGGGCCTGAGTGGGATTGTGTTCGGTGCAGACTCGATGGGCCAAAGGGCCTCTTTCTGCACTGTAGCGTTCTATGATCTATGATCCCAGCATCCGCAGCTATTTGCTATTAATAGTTTGAGCATTCCATTCTGTCTGCATATTGAATGGAATTTGAGAGGACACTGTTCTGTGTCCACTCAAATTCCTGAGTGCGCTTTGGGCACTGGATAGAGCCAGGCTTTGGGACATGTCGCAACGTGGGGTCCACTCAGAAATTGGCATCTTTAATGCTTCCACCACCTTCAATGTTAGTGTGCTTAAACCTGGCTTCGGCTTTTCAAGCAACACCTGGGTTGCAGCAACTTTTGTAATCTATCCTGCACAGCACTCAGATGGATACAAAACATCCCCATGGTCACCCTTTGGAGGAAGAACAGGGTTAGCTCAGTTAGCTGGATGGCAGGTTTGTGATAATAGAGAGCTGAATGCCAACATGGGTTCAATTCCTGTACTGGCTGAGGTTATTCATGATGTGGAGATACTGGGGTGGGCACAGCAAGAAGTCTCACAACACCAGGGTAAAGCCCAACAGGATTATTTGGAATCATGGGCTTTTGGAGTGCTGCTTCTGTGAGTGGAAAATTGGATCCAACTGTGTTCTGAAAGCTTGTGATTCCAAATAAATCTGTTGCATTTTGACATGGTGTTCTGAGACTTCTTACTTTTTCCCATGAAGGCCCTGTCTTCTAAACCCCATCTAAAGTGTGGTGATCCTCAGGTTAAATCACCACCGGTCATCTCTCCCCCTCAAAGAGGGGGAGCAGCCAATGTTCACCTGGTTGACTTTGCTTTTACCTCCCTGGTATGCTGGCCAGTATTTATCCCTCAACCAATGTCACTAAAGAAACAGACTATCTTGGTGATTAGTCCATGGCTGTTGGTGAGATCTTGTCCAAACTGGTTTCATGCTTCTTAAATTACAGGAGTGACTACACTTCAAAAGTGCTTAATTGGCTGTAACATTAGCATAACACAAGATTTTGAACGCTGCTCTAGAAATGCAAGTTAATTCTTCTTTTAATGGCCATAACAGCAGTTAGAAATAGCACTGGTGTTTGCTCTGTGGGGTTCAACATATTTCAAAATCACTGCAATTCTTAAACCTTGACTGTAAGGTAACCTGATATTTTTTTGAATAAAATATTTTCTCTCATTTATTAGAGTGCCATTCTTTTAACATTTTTCTGAAGCAGATGTATATCAGCGAGTTTTTCCTGTTGTTCTTGCTTTTTATCCTTCCCCTGTTGGGACAGGAGAAGGCCATTCAGTCCCTTGCACCTCTCATTCCATTCCACTAGATCGTGGTTGATCCGTCTCTTAACTCCATCCATCCTCCTTGGTTCTGTAACTCTGAATACCGGCATGGTGGCACAGTGGTTAGCACTGCTGCCTCACAGCTCCAGCCACCTGGGTTCGATTCCTGACTTGGATTACTATCTGTGTGAAGTTTGCATGTTCTCCCCATGTCTGTGTGGGTTTCCTCCAGATGCTCTGGCTTTCTCCCAAAGGAGGTTAGGTGCATTGGCCTTGCTAAATTGCCTCTTGGAGCCCTGAGATGTATAGATTGTAGGGATTAGTGGGGTAAATAAGTGAGATAGGGCCTGGGTGGGATTGTTGTCAGTGCAGACTCAATGGGCTGAATGGCATCCTTCTGCACTGTAGCATTTCTTTATTTCTAATCCTTGTTTTCCATTGGTATCTCAGCTTCAGAAACATTTGGGGGAGAGGTTTCCAGATTCCAATTAGTCTGTGTCTGAAGAATACTCTCTCACATCAGCCCCAGAATGATTGGGCCTAATTTTAAGACCCTTCCCCATTTGGTTTTGACTTCCCCCACCAGAGGAAACAATCCTATCAACTCCTTCAATCATCGTAAACACCATAACTAGGTCATCCCTTAAACATTTATACTATCTATACCAAAACCCATCCTGGTCCACCTGTGCTGACACTATAGTTAAGAAAGCCCACCAATGCCTCGACTTTCTCAGAAGACGAAGGAAATTTGACACGTCAGCTACGACTCTCACCAACTTTTACAGATGCACCATAGAAAGCATTCTTTCTGGCTGTATCACAGCTTGGTATGGCTCCTGCTCTGCCCAAGACCGCAAGGAACGACACAAGGTTGTGAATGTAGCCTAATCCATCATGCAAACCAGCTTCCCATCCATTAACCTTGTCTACCCTTCCCGCTGCCTGGCAAAGGAACCAGCACAATCAAGGACCCCAGGCACCCCGGACATTCTCTCTTCCACCTTCTTCTGTTGGGAAAAAAGTACAGAAGTCTGAGGTCACGTACCAATCGACTGAAGAACAGCTTCTTCCCTGCTGCCGTCAGACTTTTGAATGGACCTACCTTGCACTAAGCTGATCTTTCTCTGATAGCTTTATGAAGAACATATTCATGGTCTATCATTGAAATCAATAGTTGTGGGAAGCAATTGATTAGTGTGACTGTTTCTCTTCCAATGAAAGAATTTAAGATACAGGGACAAGAATGTAGTTACGGCGAGTCTCTGCCAATAAAACAGGACACATCCTGGTGCTATCCGGTTTTGTTTGATATTACAACAAAAACACAATATGAGGAAAAGTATTAAAATCCATTCTCTCAGTTAAATAACATTTTAAAATCAAAAATGCAGAACTGCTGGATTATATTTCCATACACACACTAACTCAATCAGTATCCATCGTCCATCGTCCCATTGGACCCATTGTCCACCCTAGCTATGACTGAAACACTACATTCTCTTTTCCTTCTCTATAAACAGTATGCTTTGCCTGTATAGTGCACAAGAAACAATGCCTTTCACTCTATGCTAATACATGTGACAATAATAAATGAAATCTAATCAAATCAAACGAATCCAGGTCCTCAGAGTATTACCCTGGGTCTTTGGGGTTACTACTCCAGCGACAACACCACCACGCCACCATCTCCCCCCAAATTACAACCTCTGCAGTCCATCTGCAGTTGATTCCCTTTCAATTTTGGAGTGTGGGGTCCAAAGGATGAGGCAACGTGCAAACAAGTTTTTATTTGTGAGCTGTCTGTGTTTGCAATGAGATACGGGATTCGACTAGTTTTAATCTGGGAGGAGTGGAGGCCATGGCTTTTGTTTGGAGACAGAGGAACAATACTCGCGATGGTCTTTGACAGATACAAGCCTGCCCCATTGAATGGTGAAGTGAACTCTTTATCAGATCGTGTCCATGTGTGCTTATTCTGCAAGCACCCAAAGTGCAGCGACCATTTGAAGGGCTGACTCACACACCAACAACCATGAATTAGTAAAGGTTTTAACTACTAGTGAGAGTTGTCTCATTGACAGGTGTGACTCCATGAAGGGCTGCTAATGTCCCAGGCATCAATTCATGGTGACACCTCCAGACACAAGAATGCCAAGTTGCAATTCTTTTAACATCTTTAATTAATCAGCAATTGATCAGAAATACCATGTCATTAATAGCTTTTCAAGAGGTCTTCAAAGAACATTCATGTTAACAGCACTCAGGTACTTATTATGGCAGATATGGTTCTTTGGAAGCATCGGTTTTTATCATATGTTGTAAGTTCCAGTCTCACATCAAAGAATTGAATACACTAGCCTGGTTGATGCCACCGATACAGTGCTGAAGGAGCATTGCATCTTCAGGAGGGACAGAGCACTACTGCTGGAGGGTCACTTACTATGGCAGTGCTGCATTGTCAAAGGATCAGTACCGAGGAAGCATTGCATTGTTGGAGGTTAGTACTGAGGAAGTGTTACACTGTTACAGGGCCAATAAAGAGGGAACACCGCGCTGTCGGATGGGGCGCTGCACTGTTGGAGGGTTAGTACTGAGATAGCTCTGCGCTATAACGGGTCAGTACTGAGGGAGATTTACATTGTCAAAGGGTCAGTGCTGGTGGAGCTCTGTATTGTCAGAGCATCAGTACTGAGGGAGTGCAGCACTGTCAGAGAGTCAGTACTGAGGGAGTGCTGCACTGTCAGAGGGTCAGTACTGAGGGAGAGCTGCACTGTCAGAGAGTCAGTACTGAGGGAGTGCTGCACTGTCAGAGAGTCAGTACTGAGGGAGTGCTGCACTGTCAGAGGGTCAGTACTGAGGGAGTGCTGCACTGTCAGAGGGTCAGTACTGAGGGAGTGCTGCACTGTCAGAGGGTCAGTACTGAGGGAGTGCCGCACTGTCAGAGGGTCAGTACTGAGGGAGTGCTGCACTGTCAGAGGGTCAGTAATGAGCGAGTGCTGCACTGTCAGAGAGTCAGTACTGAGGGAGTGCTGCACTGTCAGTGCATCAGTACTGAGGGAGTGCTGCACTGTCAGAGAGTCAGTACTGAGGGAGTGCTGCACTGTCAGTGCATCAGTACTGAGGGAGTGCTGCACTGTCAGAGGGTCAGTACTGAGGGAGTGCTGCACTGTCAGAGGGTCAGTACTGAGGGAGTGCTGCACTGTCAGAGCGTCAGTACTGAGGGAGTGCTGCACTGTCAGAGAGTCAGTACTGAGAGAGTGCTGCACTGTCAGAGGGTCAGTACTGAGGGAGTGCTGCACTGTCAGAGGGTCAGTACTGAGGGAGTGCTGTACTGTCAGAGGGTCAGTACTGAGGGGGTGCCGCACTGTCAGAGGGTCAGTACAGAGGGAGTGCTGCACTGTCAGAGGGCCAGTACTGAGGGAGTGCTGCACTGTCAGAGGGTCAGTGCTGAGGGAGTGCCGCACTGTCAGAGGGTCAGTACTGAGGGAGTGCTGCACTGTCAGAGGGTCAGTAATGAGCGAGTGCTGCACTGTCAGAGGGTCAGTATTGAGGGAGTGGTGCACTGTCAGAGCATCAGTACTGAGGGAGTGCTGCACTGTCAGGGGGTCAACACTGAGGGTGTGCCGCACTATCAGAGGGCCAGTACTGAGGGAGTGCCGCACTGTCAGAGGGTCAGTACTGAGGGAGTGCTGCACTGTCAGAGGGTCAGTACTGAGGGAGTGCTGCACTGTCAGAGGGTCAGTACTGAGCGAGTGCTGCACTGTCAGAGGGTCAGTACTGAGGGAGTGCCGCACTGTCAGAGGGGCAGTACTGAGGGTGTGCTGCACTGTCACAGGGTCAGTACTGAGGGTGTGCCATACTGTCAGAGGGTCAGTACTGAGGGAGTGCTGCACTGTCAGAGGGTCAGTACTGAGGGAATGCTGCACTGTCAGAGGGTCAGTACTGAGGGAGTGCTGCACTGTCAGAGGGTCAGTACTGGGGGAGTGCCGCACTGTCAGAGGGTCAGTACTGGGGGAGTGCTGCACTGTCAGAGGGTCAGTACTGGGGGAGTGCTGTGCTGTTGAAATCTTTTCAATAAGCCATTAAACTGAGGCATGCTCTGCTAGTTCAGGTGAATATAAAACCTGCTACTTTGATGAGGAGTAGGGAAGATCTCGGTGTTCTCACCAGCGCTGAGCCCACAGTCAACACTAGCAAAACATTTTTACGAACATTACAATGGTGGGCATCCTTTACAAAAAGAGTTCCCTGGCTGTAAAACACTTGGGAACTTCCCGCGGCTGTGAAAGTGCTCTTGGTTGTTTGAGATTGGCCTAGTGCTTCATGTCGTTAGTGTGTGCCTAAACTGGACCAGATACTGGGCAAGTCGACAGCTCAGTGACTATCGCTGATTGCTGTGCAGACACATGGATTTGGGCCGGTGTCTGTGGGAGTTTGCGCATTCTCCCCGTGCTTGCGTGGGTTTTCTCCGGGTGCTCTGGTTTCCTCCCACACCCCAAAGATGAGCTGTTAGGCTGATTGGCAGGAATAAATTGCCCCTAAATCAGATTCCCTCAATCTGGATGGCCATAAAACATTAGACAGGGGTCGTGGGTGGAGAGGGGGACTGGTGGGGTTGAGATGGCGGCGTGGGCTCGTTGGGCCGAAGGGCCTGTTTCCCGGGCTGGTTTTGTTCTTTGTTCTTTGTGCGGTAGAAGCGCACCTTTCTTCCCTGAGCAGAAGTTGATCCCTTCTGTGAGAACTAACACTGAACCACTCAAAGAGGAGTCGCTCGCCTCACAATCTGTAAAACCTGAGTGTGAATTGGTACCATCTGCTCCTCAGCAACTGGTAGTGGTTGAATCAAAATAACTCCCGGACACGCTCTGTAAAGTCAGTAAGTAACAGCTTATTTATCTAACGAACAGGTTAACTGAACTATTAGCAAATAAAATAAAACAAGATTCTAATGGAATGCTGTTCCAACAAATTCAATTCCCATTCATTAGCAAAAAAAAAATTGAATTTTATTCTTTCTCTAAATTACAATCAGGTTTTGTGTCTTCCGGAATATTCTGGGCCCTCTCTGTTGATTCTTCTTCCCTCTTTAGTATGTTTGCTACCTAGATGAGGCTTTGAGATATGAACTGTGAATTGTAGCAGGTGGCAGTTTCTCTCTCTTCCTGTCCCACTTCCCCTTTCCTTTTATACCTGTGATGACATATCAATATCCTCGACAAAAGGATTGGTCCTAGGGTGGCGAAACCATCAGATTTAAATTTAATGGGTATCTAAATGCCTGATTCAAACTGACTGGCTAAATTCAAAAGCTTGTTGCCTTGGTAACACTGCTGCTTGGTCTTTTGGTACAAATATTTCAGTTTGGGTACTCCGTGTGCTTGCACCTTTAACCTCTAAGCACAGAAAGACCATCACTTTTTTACAGGACCATGCAATGCTTTCTCCTCATAACATTTTATAATTTTTACAAACACCAAATTCTAGCGTCCTACTTTTCAAACTACAATTACTCTGCTCAAATTTGCAACACAACCTGTGAAGGCTTTCAGCTGCGTGACCTTTGCTCTCTGTTCTCCCAATATCAGCAGGGTATATGATGGATTCTCCACTGTAAGGAGTTCCAGGCCATGACTGAGTCAGTTTGAGCTGCAGCAGCTCAGTGATGTGAAGGCGGCATAATGGTAAATGATGCAAAAATCCTGCATACTTAGCGACATTGCATCAGTGATTAATACAAAACCATTTACTTCAGGTTAAAACTGCAAACAATTATGACCCATTATAGTTGTTACAAAGATGACTTTATGAAGCACTTTAGCACATGCTGGCTATAATATAGAATTATCACATACTCTCGCCTCATTAATCTACACAACACTGCCATAATTTAATTCTTAAACACACAGTGAGGCTGTATACCAATAACTCGGCCAATTTTGTTAGTGCTTTCAGAGTTTATAAATCAGGCACAGTTTCCTGGCCTCATCATCTCCTTATGACTTGAATTGTTCAGTGTTCTGTGATCTTGGCAGCATTTCTGGATGGATAATACACTAAAGGATTAAATCATATTCACTCCAATCACAGCCCTCATAAGTAAACAAATACAACAAGCTGCTTTTTGGGAAAGACTCGCATTTCTATAGCGCCTTTTGTGACCATCGGGCATCCCAAATCCCCATCAGATACTTTCAAAGTGTAGTTACTGTTGTAATGTAGGAAACCCGGCAGCCAATTTGTGCACAGCAAGATCCCACAAGCAGCGATGCGATTACAATCAGGCAATTTGATTTTGTGGCGTTGATTGAGGGATATTCCTGGAGAGAACTGCCCTGCTGATCAGTAAATAGCATCATGGGTTCCTTCACATCAGCCAGAGAGGGCGGACAGGGCTTCACTTTACAGCCTTATCTGAAAGAAAGCACCTCCAATAGTGCAGCACTGCCTTAGTACTGCACTTTCGATGGTTAGTATTGAGGAAGGACTGCACTGTGTAGGGTGAGTGAAAAAGGATGGCTGCACTGACAGATAGTCAGTACTGAGGGAGTGCCGCACTACCAGGGGGTCAACTCTGAGGGAGTGCTACACTGTCGGATGGTCAGTACTGAGGCAGTGCTGCACTGTCAGAGGGTCAGTACTGAGGGAGTGCTGCACTGTCAGAGGGTCAGTACTGAGAGAGTGCTGCACTGTCAGAGGGTCAGTACTGAGGGAGTGCTGCACTGTCAGAGGGTCAGTACTGAGGGAGTGCCGCACTGTCAGAGGGTCAGTACTGAGGGAGTGCCGCACTGTCAGAGGGTCAACACTGAGAGAGTGCTGCACTGTCAGAGGGTCAGTTCTGAGGGAGTGCTGCACTGTCAGCGGGTCAGTACTGAGAGAGTGCTGCACTGTCAGAGGGTCAGTACTGAGAGAGTGCTGCACTGTCATAGGGTCAGTACTAAGGGAGTGCTGCACTGTCAGAGGGTCAGTACTGAGGGAGTGCTGCACTGTCAGAGGGTCAGTACTGAGGGAGTGCTGCACTGTCAGAGGGTCAGTACTGAGGGAGTGCTGCACTGTCAGAGGGTCAGTACTGAGGGAGTGCTGCACTGTCAGAGGGTCAGTACTGAGGAAGTGCTGCACTGTCAGAGGGTCAACACTGAGAGAGTGCTGCACTGTCAGAGGGTCAGTTCTGAGGGAGTGCTGCACTGTCAGAGGGTCAGTACTGAGGGAGTGCTGCACTGTCAGAGGGTCAGTACTGAGAGAGTGCTGCACTGTCAGAGGGTCAGTATTGAGGGAGTGCTGCACTGTCAGAGGGTCAACACTGAGAGAGTGCTGCACTGTCAGAGGGTCAGTGCTGAGGGAGTGCTGCACTGTCAGGGGGTCAACACTGAGGGAGTGCTGCACTGTCAGAGGGTCAGTTTGGAGGGAGTGCTGCACTGTCAGAGGTTCAATAATAAGGCAATGCTGCACTATCGGATGGTCAGCACTGAGGGGGTGCTGCACTGCCAGAGGGTCAGCACTGAGAGAGTTGCGCACTGTCAGAGGGGTCAGTACTGAGGGAGTGCTGCACTGTCAGAGGGGTCAGTACTGAGGGAGTGCTGCACTGTCAGAGGGGTCAGTTCTGAGGGAGTGCTGCACTGTCAGAGGGGTGAGTGCTGAGGGAATGCCGCACTGTCAGAGGGTCAGTACTGAGGGAGTGCTGCACTGTCAGAGGGTCAGTACTGAGGGAGTGCTGTACTGTCCAAGGGTCAGTCCTGAGGGAGTGCTGCACTGTCCAAGGGCCAGTACTGATGGTGTGCTGCACCTATAGAGGCTCAGTACTGAGGGAGTGCTGCACTGTCAGATGATCAATTTTGAAGGAATGCTACACATTCAGA
Organism: Carcharhinus amblyrhynchos; assembly: GCF_965287045.1. Classification (NCBI taxonomy): domain Eukaryota; kingdom Metazoa; phylum Chordata; class Chondrichthyes; order Carcharhiniformes; family Carcharhinidae; genus Carcharhinus; species Carcharhinus amblyrhynchos. Next base: position 9,793,679 of record NC_137336.1, on the reverse strand, counting down.
TGAGTATTACTGAAATGATAGCATGGAATTTTGTATTCAAGTTTTTGGAGTGGGACTGGCTTAACCTTCTAACTCTGTGGCAGCAGTTATGGCTCAGTGAGGCATAACCATTTCTCAGTGAGCTAGAAATTCATAGTTTCAATTGCTGCTTCAAGAAACTTCAGCTCATAACCTAGACTGACACTCTGAGTGCAGGAGTAAGTGAGCGTGCACTCTTGGGGTGTTGCCTTCTGAATGAGACTTCAACCAATGTTCCTGTTGTAATCCCAGCTGATGTTACTACTGGACAAGTCTGATCCCAGGGTGGAACACAACTTGTTAGATCCAAACTTTTACTTTCTGTTTAGATATGCAGATGGAACCTACTGAATAGAGCCACAGGAGTCTACTGATGAATGTTTAATCAAAGAATAACATTTTTATTAAACAATAAACAATGAACTAGAAAATATTACTCCTTCATCCCAATTATACCTGCACAGATACATACATACAGCATTGTGTGGATAAGATAAGTTACAAACAAAACTACCTGATACTCAAATGTTTGCAGTAAGCGCACAGTCCATGTAAACTAATAGATGACCTGTGGTCAGACACACTGCACTCTGAAACAAGATTCCACACAGAACAACCTCTGAAGTCCCAAACAGCATTTTCTCTTGGAGTCTTCACCCAGAATCCTTATCCAGAGTTTCAATCTCTCCTTCTGGCATTCCTGTGTCCTGGCTTGCCTACTTTCACCCAATCTTCAGTTAGCCAGCCATCAACAAAACATCATTGCTCACAGGCTGTGTTGGGTTGCCAGCAAACTCTGGGTTACCTTGGATCTCTGTCTTCTTGTAAGTTTATTATGTTGTCTCTGCCTCTTGCAGCGTTGCCTTTTAGTTCAGAGCCTTTCCCCACTTCTCATTCTCAATGTCACAGAATAGAATCTTTGCCAGATTCCTGCTCTTTGTTCATTTGACTTCACAGTCTTCCTGGGATTCTCTTCTGCCCCATTCCCTGGGTTTTGACACTGCTCTGTTCTTTAGTTTGGAACTAGCTTTCTGTCCCTGCGCATGACCCTATTTGTTCTGCCAGTGTCTATAGAATGCTTCTTCTTTCTGGGTTACCTTGTTAGTTCTTGCTTTCCTGTGTGGGCCCCTGGTTGCTAAGCAGCAGCCTAATTTTTTTATACCCTTATTTTAGGGTCATAAAAACCTATCTGAAATGCAGGCATCTAAACAAACCCACAGACTTACTGTCTCCTTTTTAAAAATGAAACTGGAGTAATATAAATTAAACTCAAACTGAAAGTTATAGGTCATTTCAACACAGATAAACACAAATGTAACTTATTTAATCCTATCTCTATTTCTGAATACTTTGTCTAAACTTAAATCTACCCTAACCCTACCCTTAACCCTAACCCCTGAATCGAAACTAAACTTCAACCTGATCCTGACTTTGATGGTGACCTTAGCCCAAAGGCAGTTGTGATCCTAACCCTAAACCGAACCCAAACCCTAAACCTACCCAACCCAGATCTTCCCCTAATCTGAACATGAGTCTCACTCTGACCATAACCCTAACGCAAATGTTAACCATGGCCCTAACACAGACCCTAACCCTAACCCTAGCCTGCATCCAAACTCAACAGTAACATTGCCCTTATCACTAACCTGTCCTTAGACCTAACGCAAACCCTAACTCTCATACTCATCCTGAACCTAACTTTAACTCTGACCCTTTGTTTGATCCTGAACCTAACCTTACCCTTAATGCTGATCCGAATTCTAATTGTGACCCTAACCCTAACCTTAATCCGAACACTGACCCTGACCCTAATGCTCTTTGACCCCAACCGTAACCTTTACCCTGCCCCCACCCGAGCCCTAATCTTGATCCTAATTCTAAAGCTGACCCTCGCTCCAACACGAGCTCTGACCCTAAATTTAGTCAAAAAAAAGAGACAGTGAAACAGAATGAAATCTGAGAAGTGAGAATCTGAACTTGTGCAGTCACAGACTCACAAATGATTCTAATATTAACTCTGATACTGATTCTAACCTTAATTCAGTACTTTTTGGAGGAAGTTGATAGAAAGCCGGTATGAATGGATGATCTCAAATAAATTAAACCTGAGACCACAGCCAGATGGCAGTGTAAAATATAACTTCCTGATTCCATCACAAGTGTCTCTATGAAGTATCGCCACTCTGAACACAAACATCTGAAAGCTGTTCCCCACAACTCTCACTGGCACTGAGCACACTCAGGCTCTGAGGCAATGAACTTTAACTTTGTGATGGACTATCGGGTTGTTGAGTGGGTTGTTTGATCACACAAAGCTGCCAATGTATTGGAAAGAGCAACAGTTTGAGATTCAGTATCTCATTGCCATGAAGGTGGACAATGTTAGAGAGGCAGCGGGCAGGATTTTCCTGCCACCCTCGCCCCAAAACCAGAGAATCCTTCCCGATGTCAATGGGGCTTTGCATGGTCCACCCCCTCGCCGGCTACGTTTCCTATACCGAGCGAGATGGGGAAATTCCTGTCACTGACCTTTGTTTTGAAGGAAGATGTATTTACAGTAAATGTTTGGAAAGTGGAGGGAGTGATTGGACAAGATTTAGCCCTAGAGGTGATGTATCACAGAATCCCTACAGTGCAGAAGGAGGCCATTCAGCCCATCGAGACTGCGCCGACCCCAAATCCACCCATAACCCCCTCTATTTACCCTAGCTAGTCCACTGACACTAAGGAGTTAATTTAGCATGGCTAATCATGGGATTAGATACAGAGCAAAGTTCCCTCTACACTCCCCATCAAACACTCCCAGGACAGTTAATTAGATATAGAGTAAAGCTTCTTCTGCATTGTCCCCATCTAACACTTCCTGGATAGATACAGCTCGGGGGTTAAGTAGAGAGTAAAATTCTGTCTACAATGTCTCCATAAAACACTCCCAGGACAAATACCACACAGGATTAGATACAGAGTAAAGCTCCCCTTGCACTGTCCCCATCAAACACTCCCAGGACAGGTACAGCACAGGGTTAGATACACAGAAAAGCTCCCTCTACACTGTCCCCATCAGTCACTCTCAGGACAGTTATAGCATGGGGTTAGATACAGAGTAAAGTTCCCCCTACACTGTCCCCATCAAACTCTCCCAGGACAGGTACAGCACGGGGTTAGATATAAAGTAAAGCTCCCTCTACACTGTCCCCATCAAACACTCCCAGGACAGGTACAGCACTGGGTTAGATACAGAGTAAAGCTGCCTCTACACTGTTCCCCATCAAACACTCCCAGGACAGGTACAGCACTGGGTTAGATACAGAGTAAAGCTGCCTCTACACTGTTCTCCATCAAACTCTCCCAGGACAGGTACAGCACGGGGTTAGATACAGAGTAAAGCTCCCTCTACACTGTCCCCATCAAACACTCCCAGGACAGGTACAGCACAGGGTTAGATACAGAGTAAAGCTGCCTCTCCACTGTCCCACATTAAATACTCCCAAGAACAGGTACAGCACGGGGTTAGATACAGAGTAAAGCTCCCTCTACACTGTCCCCCATCAAACACTCCCAGGTCAGGTACAGCACAGGGTCAGATACAGAGTAAAGCTCCCTCTACACTGTTCCCCATCAAACACTCCCAGGTCAGGTACAGCACAGGGTCAGATACAGAGTAAAGCTCCCTCTACACTGTCCCCCATCAAATACTCCCAGAACGGGTACAGCACAGGGTTAGATACAGAGTAAAGCTCCCTCTACACTGTCCCCCATCAAATTCTCCCAGGACAGGTAGGTCCTTGAGCAGCAGTTTAATTGTCAATCAGGTTCAGTTCGAGTAAGCCATCCACATCTCACTCCACAATTAACTTGAATGATGTTGAACATTGTGCAGGCGAGAATTCAGTTCGTAAATGGATCAGGGAGGGAAAATCATCAAACGGAACTTACCCCTCTGCCTAATTGACCATCAATTAAAATGATTGCGACTCCTCTAACTGTGATTAAAAACAGTGAACAATGAAAGATAAATCTCCAAGAGCATTACAGTACATTAGTGTCTGGCACTACAAGAGAACTGAAGCAACATAAACAGTAATAAATCAGTGGCAGTCTAAGTACTGCAAGGATCATTAATGGCCTATCGCCTCTGTTTGCAATAGAGGGGCGATTGAGTCGATTAGGATGAAATTCACCGGAGTCCTGAAGAATGATCTCTTAAAAATGTATAAAACTCTAGCTGGATGACACAGGATGGATACAAGAAGGATGTTTCTGATCTTGGGGGGGTTGGCAGGAGGGTTTGAGGAAAACATTGAGGATCGAGATGAGGAGAAATTTCTTCACCCAGAGGGAGGTGAGCCTGTGGAACTCACACGACAGAAAGCAGTTGAGGCCACAACGTTGCATATTTCCAAGAAGGGGTTAGGTGCAGCCCTTGAGGCAAAGGCGATCAAAGGATATGGTTGGGAAATGGGGAAAAGTTTGATGAGTTGGATGATCATAATGAATGGCGGAGCAGGCTCGAAGGGCTGAATGGTCTCCTCCTGCTCCTATTTTCTATATTTCTGTGTTTCTAAATCCGCTCCGGATTCTGGCATTGATCCCAGTTCAGTTTCTCCAATTCGGAGATATCTCTCAGAATAAAGACAGACTTGCATTTGTGTCGCACCTTTTGGCTCCTCAGGACGTTTGAGATTGCTTTACAGCCAATGAACCCCCTTTGAAGTGTAGTCGCTGCTGTAATTTAGGAATCCAAGTAGCCAGGCGCATGGTAAGATCCCGCACACAATGATGTCACCAATGACCGGTCTGTTTTGGTGATGGTGGATGTGGGGGTAAATATTGGCCAAGTATTCAGAGATCATTTCACCCACTCCTCTTCATAAAAATGGTCGTGGGATCTTCCATGTCCACCTGAGAGGCGTGATGGTTTAACGTATCATCAGTAAGGCAGCCCTTCCAGTTTTGTGGTGTTCCCTCAGTGCCAAACTAGGAATGTTGGCTCAGATTACGGATTGCAAGTTTCTGGAGTGGGACTTGAACTCATGATCTTATGGCTAAGTCAGTGCAGGCTTGTCACAAGGACAGAGAAGGGGGGTTTACCTTTCCATAGCTGGTGGGGAAGACCACTGGATGGAATTTAATGGCCCTGAAGACCATAAGATGTAGGGGGCGGATGGAGGCCATTTGGCCCATCGATTCTGCTCCGCCATTCAATGAGATAATTTTTTATCTGATGTGATAATCCTCAGCTTTACTTTCCTGCCTTATCCCCATAAGATTCCCTTGCTGATTAAAAATCTGTCTATCTCAGCCTTGAATGTACTTAACACCCCAGTCTTTGTAGCCCTCTATGGTAAAGAATTCCACAGATTCACTCCCCTCTGAGAGAAGAAATCCTTCCTCATTTCTGTCATGGAGGTTTCTCGCATGGAACCATGCCCTTTCAGCCTATCTTGTCCATGCCAGCCTTTTTTTCTAACCACTAAGCTAATCCTGATTGCCCGCATTTGGCCCATATCCCTCTATACCCATCTTACCCATGTAACTGTCTAAATGTTTTTTAAAAGGCAAAATTGTACCCACCTCTACTACTACCTCTGGCAGCTTGTTCCAGACATGCACCACCCTCTGTGTGAAAAAATTGCCCCTCTGGACCCTTTTGTATCTCTCCTCTCACACCTTAACGCTATGCCCTCTAGTTTTGGACCCACTAGCTTTGGGGAAAAATATTGACTATCCAGCTGATCTATGCCCCTCATTATTTTATCGCCGTCTATAAGATCACCCCAAAGTCTCCTACACGCCAGAGAAAAAGAGACTCAGTCTATCCAACCTCTCCTTATAACTCAATCCATCAAGTCCCGATAACATGTTAGTAAATCTTTTCTGCACTCTTCCTAATTTAAGAATATCCTTTCTATAATAGGGTGACCAGAACTGTACACACTATTCCAAGTGTGGTCTTACCAATGTCTTGTACAACTTCAACAAGACGTCCCAACTCCTACGTTCAATGTTCAAAATGGACAACCCCCTCACTCTGAGATTGTGCCCTCTTGTCCCATCGACCCTGTCAAGCCCCCTGAGAACCCTATATGTCTCAATAAGGTCGCCTCTCATTCTTCTAAACTTCAATGAGTGCAGATCCAATCTACTAGACCTCTCCTCATAAGATAATCCCTCTGTATCCGGGATCAATCTAATGAACCTTCTCTGGACTGCCTCCAATGCCAGTACATATTTTCTTAGATAAGGAAACCAAAAAGGTTCATGGTTCACAGCCCCTCCCATTGGGACTTTCTAGTCCCGATGAACTAAATAAACTTTCTAACAGCTTGTTGCATTTTACAGCCCCATCCTCACCTCAAATGAGTTGTAAAATTTCATCTCTAAGCTTTATCATTCAGCTCCTAATATAAACCTTCTCCAAGCATTCCAAGTTAATGTGACAAACAAGGACAGGAGTCAACTCTTAATTCCTTTAACAATCTTCCTTTACTTAAAACTTTGGGTACCAAACTCAACCTTACAGCAGTTGCAACATTTTAACTCTTAACTGAACATTAACTTTGATTCTTTAACTGATAAATAAATGCTACCCGGTTTAGAACAAAATGGCCAATGTAAAAATGTTCCCAATGTAAAAATCTTTCCTCGTGGCACTTCTTTGAAGATGTTCTTCAGGGCACATTTGTGGTAGTTATTCTTGAGTTCTCACTAGAGACCGAGGCTCAAACACATCTCTTTATCCTAAATTTCTCATATTCTTCCAGAAAGTTCTGTGACACCAGCCAATGGTTCGAAGGGAAACTGATCACATTGTTCGAACAGCCAATGGAATTACTTGCAAATGACTCATCAAATCCCTGCAGTGCAGAAGGAGGCCATTTGGCCCATTGTGTCTGCACCAACTACAATCCCACCCACGGTCTACCCCCACAACCCCATGCATTTACCCTAGCTACTCCCTCTGAAACTAAGCGGCAATTTAGCATGGCCAATCCACCAAACTCACACATCTCTGGACTGTGGGAGGAAACTGGAGCATCTGGAGGAAATTTACGCAGACATGGGGGACAACATGCAAACTTCACGCAGACAGTGACCCAAGCTGGGAATTGAACATGTATCCTGGTGCTGTGAGGCTGCAGTGCTAATCACTGTGCCACAATGTTGACTCCATGACCTTTAATTCAAATAGCATGTAGAACACATAACCTTAACCGTAAACTAACCCATAAATCTCAGTGCCATAGAGTCTAGCTCCAGCTGAACAACTTCCCATATTTGGTCAACACAGGAAGCTTCAGGTCACAGCTCCCAGACCGGGTCACGACTCACAGCAACCCTGTAACCGGCATCTGTTTTTAATTACATCTTGGCCAAAAATCCCAGCATGCTTAACTCTCAGTTACCCCACTGCTTTTCGAAACTAATACTGTTATTGTTAAAATCATTGCTGTCGTCGTTTTTTCTCCGACTGCAGCTTGTTATATACTCGACCAAAGGAAGGTAGTGGAAAGGTGAGTGTAGGATTTGCAGAAACCTGCGTTCCCACCAGTTGTCACGTCGATATCGCTCCTCACGTCCCAAAATGCTGGATCTTTATGGAGTGTCTTTCTTTCAGCTCTGTGATGTCTTTGGTAGACTGGTACAGCGCTGTCTGGCAGCTGACTGGTGTGCAGCTGTGGGGTATGGTAATGATGGGACAGAGTACTGGAAAGAGCTGGAGAATCTGGTAAATTGCTGCCATGACAATAATTTATCCCTCAGTGTCGGTGAAACAAAGGAGATAGTCATCAGCTTCAGGAGGCATGGTGGAGGACCAGCCCCTGTCTACATCAATGGGCATGATGTGGAAATGGCCGAGAGCTTCAAGTTCTTGGTGCCCAGATCACCAACAACTGTCCAGGCCACCACCACCACCACCACCTCCCCCAGCACCCGCACCCCGCCCCCCCCCACCACACACACACACACACACACACACACACACACACACACACACACACACACACACACACACACACACACACACACACACACACACACACACACACACACAGTGATGCTACAGTTAAGAAAGCCCACCAATGCCTCTACTTCCTCAGCAGGCTAAGGGAACTTGGCATGTCCATTATGACTCACATCAATTTTTATACATTCTCCATAGAAAGTATCTTTTCCAGATGTATCACAGTGCGGTATGGCTCCTGCTCTGACCAAGACAGCACAAAATTCTAAAGAATTGTGAATGTAGCCCAGTCCATCATGCAAACCAACCTCCCATCCACTGATTCTGTCTACACTGCCCGCTGTCTCGGGAAAGCAGCCAGCATAATCAAGGACCCCGGGCATCCTCTCTTCCACCTTCTTCCATCGGGGAAAAGATATAAAAGTCCGAGAACACATTCCAACTGACTCAAGAACAAGCTTCTTCCCTGCTGCTGTCAAACTTTTGAATGGTCCTATCACATATTAAGCTGATCTTTCTCTTCACTCAATCTGTAACTACAACATTGCATTCTACACCTCTCCTTTCCATCTCCCTTGTGTGCTCTATGAACCATGCAATGCACAAGAAACAATTCATCAAAGCACGTAACAATAATCAATCAAATCAAATCCTGTAATATGACATCATATAGTGAGAGATGTAATATTATGGGAATGTAATCCTGGAGTTTAGAAGAATGAGGCTATGATTGCAACACTATACCCTGCACCCTCTCCTTTCCTTCTCCCCTATACTCTATGAATGGTATGCTTTGTCTGTATTGCAAGCAAGAAACAATACTTCTCGCTGCATCCCGATACATCTGACAATAATAAATCCAATCAAATCAAATCAAAGGATGTACATAGTTTCTCTGTGGGTATAGCAATGAGAAATGTTCCATTGGTTCCTCAAACCAGATGGCGTGTTAGGGTGGCTCAGTAGGGGAGCTCCTGGAAATACAATGTGAATGATACACTGTCTGAAATGATTTGCTGCTTTACTGCCACGGTGAGCACACAGCAATAAAAGTGATGATTTTGAAGTTAAAAAAGCTTTTGCATCCTAATTCCACCGTGCTATAACCGCGAAAGCCTCCTCCAGAGGTCTTCTCCACTCCCTCGCAGATGGAAATCTCTCTGCATCGTTTATTGAAATGCCCAACAAGACAATAAATTCCTGCTCTGTCCCTTTCCACTTGTTTGACCAGCATTTGGACTCTGGTCAGTGGATCCCTCAGCGTTACCCGTCCAGGGGAGGTGGTTCCTCAACGTCTAAGACAAGCTGGATCCGAACTTCAGTCGCTACTGATGGGTGTGGGGACAAAGCAATGGAGCAATCACTGAAATTACAGCATAAACTGTCCATTAGAGAAAGGCAAATAATCGCCCAGTTGCTGGGTGCTTGAATCATTTCAGGAACTGACTTCCAACTAAGAGGCATTAGGCTTGAACAAAGCATTTGCATTTCAACAGCTGGTTTCACAAACTTAGTGTGTCCTGGTGCTCTTTACTGTGGATGGAGTAAATCTATAGATTCATAGACGTTTACAGCACAGAAGGAGGCCATTCGGCCCATTGTGTTCAAGTCGGTCAACAGAGATCTGACCACACTAATTCCATTTCCAGCACTTGACCCATAGCCCTGGAAGATACGGCAGCGTAAGTGAATATCAAAACACTTCTTAAATGTTACAAAAGACTCCCACCACCCTCTGGGTGAGAAAGCTTCTCCTCAACCTCCCCCCTCTTAGCTTCTACCTCTCACCAAAGATCTCCGCGCCCCGGTTATTGACTCCTCTATGAATAGAAAAGGTACCTTCCCTCCTCCCTACTTATTCCCTTATAACTTTATACACCTCTATTGGGTCCCCTCTCAATCTTCGCTACTCCAAAAAAGTAAAGTCAAAGTTTGTTTATTAGTCACAAGCAAGGCTTATATTAACACCGCAATGAAGTTACTGTGAAATTCCCACACTCCGGCACCTGTTCAGGTCAATGCACCTAACTAGCGTGTCTTTCAGACTGTGGGAGGAAGCTGGAGCAGCCGGAGGAAGCCCACGCAGACACGGGGGGAACCTACAGACTCCGCACAGGCAGTGACCCAAGCCAGGAATCGAACCCCGGTCCCTAGTGCTGTGAGGCAGCAGCGCTAACCACTGTGCCAACGTGCTGCCCCGGTGGCACAGTGGTTAGCACCCACCAAGGGAAATAGCCCCACCTATCCAATCTCTCCTCAAGCTCAGACCCACTAGCCAAGGCAGCAGCCTGGTAAATCTTCTCTGCACCCTCTCAGTGCAATCATGTCCCTCTTATACTGTGGTGACCAGACCTGCAGTCCTCCAATTCTGGCCTAACCAGTGTTTTATACAGTTCTAGCATGAACTCCCTGCTCTTGTATTCTCTGCCTTGTCCACCTGTGACCAGAGGCATCTGTCCTTATCCTAGAGAGGCAGTTAGGCCTGTAGCTTGAGGGGCAACAGACGGGCCTCCATGGGCTACCAAGGCCAGTGGGCTGACTGAATTCACATCACTGGGGTCATCCTGCCTCACACTGTAGCCTTGGAGCTCACACTGAGTCTAATCAGGTGCATCTTCGATGGAGTTAAGGCACATTACAGTTCCCTGGGGTGGTGAGGACGTTTCAAAATTAAAATTTATTCATTAGTCACAAGTAAGCTTTCATTCACACTGCAATGAAGTTAGAACATAGAACATTACAGCACAGTACAGGCCATTCAGCCCTCAATGCTGTGTTGAGCTATGCCCAATCCCAAGATCAAGCTATCCCCTCCCTACAATTCTGGGTAAGTTATTAGTGGGTTACTGGTTACTAACTACTAGTTACTAGTCGTCACACGCCAGCGCTTGTCCAGGGATACTGAGGGAGAATTTAGCACGGTCAATGCACCTAACCAGCACGTCTTTCAGACTGTGGGAGGAAACCAGAGGAAACCCACACCGACACGGGGAGAACCACTGTGCCACCGTGTCACACATTCACACGGTCATAAGCAACCAAACATTTGGAATTATCCTGGTTCGATATCCGTGAACATTTGGTTAATGATTACCAAGTTCCTAATAAATTTATGGTTTATGGAAAGTTAGTTTATGGGGGTAGCTGGGGGGTTGTAAAGATATATTACCTCGATTGGCTCGCACTGTCCTTGACTGTGACCCAGGTTAATGCCTCGTCAGCCTGGATTTCAACAGGTTAGCACGGAGCAACTATCTCCCAGAGCAGCGCGGGGTCAGCTTGTGTTGAGAAATGGGTGTGTGTGTCAGTTGGCGCGATGTTACAGAGAGATGAACGCAGTGATCCAGGGAGTTTTTATTTTGCGTTCATTCCGGGAATGTAGGCGTGCCTGGGAAGGCTGGCCTTTATTGTCCCCTTCCCTGGTTTCCCTGAAGTTGGGCCCTTCTCTTGAAGTGCTGCAGCCTGTTTGGGCCTACCAGGTGGTGATAGAGATGGGGACTGAGAATGCCTGACAGTCACAATAAGGTGAATCTACCCTGCCTCAAAGCCAGGGTTGCAGTCACCTGATGGCCATATTTATAGGCGAATGATCCGGATCTAATAAGCCAGAGGATCTGGGCCCAAATCCCACAATGGCAATTTGAGAATTCAATTTGGAAAGCCTGGAAACAGGAATTTGTTCTTTTATCACACTGGCCTTCATTAGTCAGGTCATCGAGTACAAGATTGAGACATTATACTTGGACAGTGCAGCGGAACGGGAGAGGGAGTGGGGGGTGGGGGGGGGGGGGGCGATCGTGGCTGATCGTTGGAGGCAGGTTGGGCCTGCCCATTGGGTGGGGGTAGATTGGGGCTGGCCCCGGCGGGGGTGGGGGGAGCGGTGGGGGGTGCGGGGTGGGTGGGTGTTTGGAGATCGGAGCTGGCACGTAGTGGGAGGTCTAGCAATCGAGGGGGGGGGGGGGGGTGTGGGGGGGTGGGTGTTGGGGTTAAGGAAGGCCAGCAACTTTGGGCGGGGGTTCCAGGGGAGGAATCGGGGAAGGAATCGAGTGGTGGTCACGGCTGGAACTGTTGGCAGTGCCAAAGAAGAAGGCCTTAGCAAATGGGAAGGGTAGGGGGGGTTAGGACTGGGGGACAGGGGCTAGTCCCAGTGAGTGTGTTGAGGGGCGGGACCCAGTGAAGGGATTGAGGGGTAAGGCCCAGTGAGGGGGTTGAAGGATAGGACGTAATGATTGAAAGCTGGTGATGGGCGGGTGGTGGGTGGGGGGGTTGGGGGGATGGGATGGGATGGGATGGGGGGGGCGCAGGAGTGGGCTGGGGGAGGCAGTGAGCGTGCGCCGATCTCCCCACTGGCGGATCAGCGCGCGCACCGTGGCCTGCACTATGCTGCCAGCCTCTCGGGCAGGCTGAGGGCCCCCATCCCCCCCCCCCCCGACCCAACTCTCCCCCCTTTCTCAGCGTGACTCACTTCGAGGCACTCTGTGATGCACAGAGTGAGTGTCGGAGATTCATTCAGGTAAGCACGCCCAAAAGTCTAATGATGACCATGAAACTGTTGTTGATTGCTGCAGAAACCCACCCAATTCGGTGATATCCTTGAGAGAAGGAAATCTGCTGTCCTTACCCGGTCTGGCCTACATGTGACTCCAGAGCCTCAGCAATGTGGTCGAACCTCAACTGCCCCTCGGGCAATTAGAGATGGGCAATAAATGCTGGCCAGCCAGCGATGCCCATGTCTCATATAACTGCACCCAATAATCTCGCTTTGACCAAACCAACATTTTATACAGTTCCAGCATAACCTCCCTGCTCTTAAACTCTATGCCTCGGCTAATAAAGACAAGTTTACGGACACCTTCTTAACCAGCAGTCTTGCTACTTTAAGGGACCCGTGTTCACGCACACCCAGGTCCCTCTGATCCTCTGCTGTCATTTTTACCCAATCAGGGCCTAGACGTGACTCCAGTCCCAAAATGAGATGGTGCTGGGGTTGATTCAAAGAAAGAACAAAAGAACAAAGAACAAAGTCAGCCTGGGAAACAGGCCCTACAGCCCAACGAGCCCACACTGCCATCTCAACACCACCTCTCTACCCATGACCCCTATCTAATGTTTTACGGCCATCCAGATTGAGGGAAAACTGATTTAGGGACAATTTATTCCTGCCAATCAGCCTAACAGCACATCTTTGGGGTGTGGGAGGAAACCAGAGCACCCGGAGAAAACCCACGCAAGCACGGGGAGAATGCGCAAACTCCCACAGACACCGGCCCAAATCCATGTGTCTGCACAGCAATCAGCGATAGTCACTGAGCTGTCGTCTTGCCCAGTATCTGGCCCAGTTTAGGCACACACTAACGACATGAAGCACTAGGCCAATCTCGAACAACCAAGAGCAGCCCCAGTACGACCCACCCCGTGTATGCCCCTCATTGGACATGAGGTGGACCGACTTAAAACCTGTGAATGAAAAGAGAAAAACATTATTATCATACTATACCCATTTACATTTCTAGGGACACCCCAATGCTAATGACCCTTAATTAAAGGTTCTCCTATATCCACCCATCTCCAACTCAGTCATGTGCCTGTCTAAGTTACTCTTAAAGGACTCTAGCGTGTTTGCCTCCACCACCTTACTTGGCAGAGCATTCCATACCCCCACTACCCTCTGTGTGAAAAACCCCCCTCTAATATCTGTGTTGTTCCTCTCCCCCCTCACCTTAAGTCCATGGCCCCTTGTCCTACGTGACTGTATTATAGGAAATAGCTTACCTCTGTTTACTCTATCTATACCCTTCATAATCTTATATATCTCTATTAGATCCCCCCTCAGTCGGCATCTTTCAAGGGAAAAGAGCCCCAATTTCTTCAATCTTTCCTCATACCCCAGTCCTTCCATACCAGGCAACATCCTGGTGAACCTCCTCTGTGCTCTCTCCAGAGTCTCCACGTCCTTCTGGTAGTAAGGTGACCAGAACTGGACGCAGTACTCTAAATGCAGTCTAACCAACGTTCTGTACAACTGCAACATTAGACTCCAGCTCTTATATTCTATACCCCTTCCTATAAAGGCTAACCTACCATAGGCTTTCTTCACCACACTCTCCACTTGCACTGCCACCTTCAAAGACTTGTGCACTTGCACCCCCAGGTCTCACTGCGACTCTATACTCCTTACAGGCTTACCCTTTATCATATAACTCCCCCCTACATTATTCCGGCCAAAATGCATCACCTCACATTTATCCGGATTAAACTCCATTTGCCACGTATCTGCCTAATCAACCAGCCTATCAATATCCCGTTGTATTGCCAGACACTGCTCCTCACTGCCCGCCAATCCAGCCATCTTGGTGTCATCAGCAAATTTGCTGATCACACCACCTACTCCCTCTTCCAAATCATTTATATACACTACAAAGAGAAGAGGTCCCAGTACTGAGCCCTGCGGCACACCACTAGTGACAGACCTCCAGCTAGAAAAAGACCCCTCCACTACTACTCTCTGACTCCTCTTTGCAAGCCAGTTCTCAACCCATCTAGATACCTGACCACATATCCCATGAGCTTTAATCTTCTGTACCAACCTGCCATGAGGGACTTTGTCAAACGCCTTACTGAAATCCATATAGATGACATCAACGGAAACAGAATTTCAATCAAAGTTCCGTCTTCAAGTCGGTTGTTGCGACGGAAACCTTTCACCTGGGCTCAGTTAATAATGATCTGAACAACTTGCATTCTTGTAGCGCCCTTAATAGAGTTTAAAAAATCCAAACTGATTCAGGGTGGGTGTGGGAGGGGGTGGAGGGGTGAGGGGGGGGTGTGTCTTGTCTGCCATTGCAGATCCTGGCTGCCTGATTCTGGGAAGGAAGTCCCACCTGAGATAGCTGCCAGCCAAACCAATTGGCTGACCACACCGCAGTTCCAGCAATGCCAGGGTCAAGTGGTGGCCATTGTTGGAATTGTTGGCAGTGCCAAAGAAGAAGCCTTAGCAAATGGGAAGGGAGGGGGGGGTGGTGGTGCGGCGGTAGGTCTTGGGGGGAGGTGCTAGTCCTAGTGAGGGTGTTGAGGGACAGGACCCAGTGAGGGGGTTGAGGGATAAGGCCCAATGAGGAGGTTGAGGGGTAGGACATTATGACGGGGTTGACAGCTCAGGTCCAGTGAGGGGGTTGAGGGGTAAAGCCCAGTGAGGAGGTTGAGGGGGTAGGGCCCAGTGAGGGAGTTGAGGGGTAATTTGGTGCATTTTGGTGCATTTTGGTGATAGTGACCACAATTCGGTTACGTTCACCTTAGTGATGGGAAGAGATAGGCGTGAACCTCGGGTCAGCAATTTTAGCTGGGGTAAGGGCGATTATGAGGCTATCAGGAGTGAATTAGGAAGCATGGATTGGATTAGGGGATTACAGGGACTGGGAACATCTGAAATGTGGAATTTTTTCAAGGAGCAGCTACTGCGAGTCCTTGATAGGTATGTCCCTGTCAGGCATGGTGGATTTGGTAGATCTAGGGAACCGTGGTGCACTAAAAGAGTTGAGTCGATGGTTAAAAAGAAAAAGGAGGCTTATGTTCGGATGAGATTGGAGGGCTCAGATAGTGCACTAGAAAGCTTTAGATTGGCTAGGAGGGAGTTGAAGAGTGAGTTGAGAAGGGCTAAAAGAGGACATGAGAAGACTTTGGCTGATAGGATTAAGGAGAATCCTAAGGCGTTCTATAAGTATGTCAAGAACAGAAGGTTGGTCAGGGCAAGATTAGGGCCAGTTACAGACAGCAGGGGGAAGTTGTGTGTGGAACCGGAGGAGATTGGAGAAGTATTGAACCAATATTTCTCTTCGGTGTTCACGCAGGGGGACATGAATATAGCTGAGGAGGACATTGGGTTGCAGGGGTGTAAAATAGACAGTATTACGGTTGATAAAGAGGATGTGCTGGAAATTCTTGAGGGGCTGAAAATAGATAAGTCCCCTGGTCCGGATGGGATCTACCCTAGGATTCTCTGGGAGGCTAGAGAGGTGATTGCAGAGCCTCTGGCTCAGATCTTCAGGTCGTCATTGGTCTCTGGTGTAGTCCCGGAGGATTGGAGGATAGCGAATGTTGTCCCATTGTTTAAGAAGGGGAACAGAGACTTTGCCGGGAATTATAGACCGGTGAGTCTTACTTCTGTTGTGGGCAAGGTTTTAGAAAAAATTATTAGGGATAGGATTTATAGTTATTTGGAGTGTAATGAATTGATTAGAAATAGTCAGCATGGTTTTGTAGCAGGTAGGTCGTGCCTTACTAACCTTATTGAGTTTTTTGAGAAGGTGACCAAAGAGGTGGATGGGGGTAAGGCAGTTGACGTGGTATACATGGATTTTAGTAAGGCGTTCGATAAGGTTCACCATGGTAGGCTTCTGCAGAAAATGCAGATGTATGGGATTGTGGGTAATCTAGGAAGTTGGATCAGGAATTGGCTATCAGATAGGAGACAGAGGGTGGTGGTGGATGGTAAATATTCATCATGGAGTGCAGTTACGAGTGGTGTGCCTCAGGGATCTGTTTTGGGGCCACTGTTGTTTGTAATTTTTATTAATGATCTGGATGAGGGTATAGTTGGGTGGATTAGTAAATTTGCTGATGACACCAAAGTTGGAGGTGTGGTAGATTGTGAGGAAGGGTGTCATAGTCTGCAGGGAGACTTAGATAGGTTGCAGAGCTGGGCCGAGAGGTGGCGGATGGAATTTAATGCGGAGAAGTGTGAGGTAATTCACTTTGGTAGGAGCAACAGATGTGTCGAGTATAGGGCTAACGGGAGGACTTTGAATAGTGTGGATGAACAGAGGGATCTAGGTGTGTGTGTACATAGATCCCTGAAAGTTGGGAATCAAGTAGATAAGGTTGTCAAGAAGGCGTACGGTGTCTTGGCGTTTATTGGTAGGGGGATTGAATTTAGGAGTCGCAGTGTAATGTTGCAACTGTACACTACTCTAGTGCGGCCGCACTTGGAGTACTGTGTGCAGTTCTGGTCCCCGCATTACAAGAAGGATGTGGAGGCGTTGGAGAGGGTGCAGAGGAGGTTTACTAGGATGTTGCCTGGTATGGTGGGGAGGTCCTATGAGGAGAGACTGAGGGATCTAGGGTTGTTTTCGTTGGGAAGAAGGCGGCTAAGAGGGGATCTTATTGAAACATATAAGATGATTAGAGGTTTAGATAGGGTGGATAGTGATGGCCTTTTTCCTCGGATGGAGAAAGCTAGCACGAGGGGGCATGACTTTAAATTAAGGGGGGGTAGCTACAGGACGGATGTCAGGGGTAGGTTCTTTACCCAGCGGGTGGTGAGGGATTGGAATGCCCTGCCTGCTGCAGTTGTAGATGCGTCTAGTTTGGGGGCGTTTAAGAGATCTCTGGATAGGTTTATGGACGAAAAGGGATTGGTATAGGCTAGTGGGTCATTGTTTTTGTAACTGGTCGGCGCAACATCGTGGGCCGAAGGGCCTGTTCTGCGCTGTAATGTTCTATGTTCTATGTTCTATGTAAGGCCCAATGAGGAGGTTGAGGGGTAGGACTCAGTGAGGGGGTTGAGGGGTAGGCCCCAGTGAGAGGGTTGAGGGATCAGGCCCCGTGAGGGGGTTGAGGGGTAGGACCCATTAAGGGGGAAGAGGGGTAAGGCCCAGTGAGGGAGTTGAGGGGTGGGGCCCAGTGAGGGGGTCGAGGGGTGGGGCCCAGCAAGTTGGGGTGAGTGGCAGGTCCCGTGGCGGGGAGATGAGTGGCAGGGCTTGAGAATCTGGGAGTGTTAATGGGGGGTGTGACTTCATGGGACGGTACCTCTGATGGGCAAAGGAGAGCTCTCTACAGGAGCTCTCATGGCAGGCGCCAGCTTGGTCAAAATACCCACCTATCATGGGCCTCACCCTGCCTTGGGCAAAATGGTGGCGGAGTTAGGAGGGTGGGAGGATGTGGGGGGGTTGGGGGAAGTACATAGGTTGCCTTTAATTGTCCTTTTGAGGGCCACATTCGGCTCAAAGGCCTGGGTGGGGCAGCCTGATGGCCTCCTCCACAGGTAAAAGCACTTTTGGACATCCTGAGGTTGTGACAGGTGCTATATCAATGCAAGCCTGTCTTTATTTACTGAATTGACTGGGAAATATTTAGCTATCTTGGAGAGAGAGAGAGAGAGAGAGAGAATGTGGTGTCCCGCAGCAAGGTTCTGAGGCCCTCACTCGAGTCTCTCAATATGCGGGATGACCGTGTGATGGATTTTAGCGCCACTTTCACTGTGATGTTTTTGGGGCAGTGACGGTTCACTCCCTGTGAGAAGCAGGAGACGTGTTTGCGTGAGCGCGCGCGCGAGTGCGGCTTTCTTATCTTTAGTTTCTGCAGTTTGGAAACTGGGGCTCAAAGGCCTACCCAACGGCAGTGTCAGTCAGTGTCAGCTTGGCAGTCATGTGACACTTGATTGCCCCACATCTCCAAGGTATCATCAGGCATGGTGTTTGATAAAGATCCTTATCTGTGTTTTTTATCTCTTCACCCTGCAACTCATTAAACCAACCTCAATAAAAAAAAGCCCAGGCGGAACTACGCTGCGGAGAAGAGGGATTGGCAGATACTTCTGTTGGCACATTTTCAAACATAAGAGTTTGTTTATCTGCTCATGATTTGTGGCTTTTTTTTCAACGATCATAGAATCGCTACAGTGCAAGAGAAGGCCCATCGAGTCTACGCCCACCGCAATCCCACCCAAACCCTATTCCTCTAACTCCACATATTTACCCTGCTAATCTCCCCTGACGTTAAGGTTAATTTAGCACAGCCAATCAACCTAACCCGCACATCTTTGCATTGCGGGAGGAAACTGGAGCAACCGGAGGAAACCCACGCTGACACGGGGAGGACGTGCAAACTCCACAGAGACAGTGACCCCAGGTGCGAATTGAACCCAGGTCCCTGGCGCTGTGAGCCAGCAGTGCGAAGCACTGTCTCACCATGCCACCCACGTCGTGGATTGAGATTCTCCGATCTCGTTCGCCCCCCCCGCTGCCAGCGAGGATGGAAAATTCGGCGCTCAGCCCAAATCTCCATCCGCTGCAACGGGTCTGGAGAATCCCAGCCAGGGGCTGAGGTCGGAGAATCCCAGCCATTTTAGTAAAATCAATCCCGGTCATTCTTCCATGTCCTTTAGGGAAAGAAATCGGCCATCCTCGCCCGGCCTGGTCTACATGTGACTCCAGGCCCACAGACATGGGGTTGACCCATTAGTGCCCCCTCAGAGGCGATCAGGGATGGGTGCAGCCAGCAATGCTCACCATCCCATGAAAGGAAAAAGTATCATTGGAGGTTATACAGTGAAAGTTCACTGGATTGGTTGAGAGGTTGGGTAGTTTGGGCCCAATACAGGGTAGAATTTTCTAGAGTTTCATCCCCGGCCCATCCCCTCAATGCCCCCCTCCCCATGCCAGGTTTGTACCCTTGTCACCAGCTGAGGGCAGGATCCTCCAGCCCCGCCGTAGTCGATGACCGCTTCTCATCCCTTTCCCATGCCACCACCGGGGGAGCCACGGGAGGAGGATGCGGGTTGACTTCATCCGGACAGGAAGATCTCATTGGCGAATTTGGAAGCTCGCGAGGTAAACTCAATGCACCATACTAGATTCTGAAGGGGTTTAATAGGGTGGACTCTGAGGGATTGTTTTTCCCAGGCTGGTGAATCTAAAACAAGGGTTGGGGGGATGGCGGGGGGAGACACAATCTCAGGATAAGGGGCCTGATCATTTAGGACTGACATGAGGAGAAAGCTGCTTCACTCAGAGGGTTGTGAACCTTTGGAATTCTCTACCCATTGTCAGATGGGGTGGCGCGACGGCACAGTGGTTAGCACTGCTGCCTCACAGTGCCAGGGTTTGATTCCCGGTCTCCAGTCTGCACGTTCTCCTGTGCCTGCGTGGGTTCCCTCCGGATGCTCCGGTTTTCCCCCCCACAGTCCGAAAGGCATGCTGGTTAGATGCATTGGCCATTCCCCCTCAATGTCCCCGAGCGCAAATTCTCCCTCAGTGTACAGGTGCCGGAGCGTGGCGACGATGGGATTTTCACGGTAGCTTCACTGCGGTGTTAATGTAAGCCTACTTGTGTCGGATAAATTAAACTTAAACTTATCTTTGCCTTTGAGCCTGGGATGGACAGATTCCGGGAATTCTGGGATTGGGCAGGAACATGGAGTTGGCAATCAGCCAGGATGGTGGTGAGCGGTGGAGCAGACTCATCAGGCTGTGTACTCCTGCCCCTCACTCTAATATTCTCATGTTAATCCACCATCTTCTGACTCAGAGGCGGGAAGGTTACTCTCTCCGAGGTGAGGGAATGTAAACCAGCAGCGTCTGGGGTCCAACCTGAGATCCCCCACAGCACGTAGGGTATTTAGTTAACGAGTCCTTGGGGTGAGGGAGAATCGACTGAAGCTGCATTGCTCAGAATATCAAACTGAGGGGTGATAAACCACTCGGTTTATTATCTTAATTTTGGTTCAGAGTTGAACTTCTTCACAAATTCAGCTGACTGATGTCTAAGAGGTGGGACAACTGCTCCCCCTCCTGGCTCAGCACACAACTGCACATGACAGCCATTCAGACTCTAATGGCCCACTGACCTCCCTCCCAGTGTCAATGCAGGTAACATGACAGCCAGTTTGGACCCAGCAAGTTCCCACACACGGCAAGAATAACCCTTTCCTCATCTTCTTTGAAAACTGCCATGGATTCTTTTACATCCATCTCTTCAATCGTGCACTGGGGAAGCTGGTGTGGTTCAGGTTATGTTGACAGCACAGGGTTCGATCCCCATTCCAGCCGGAAGTTCATGGAATCCCTACAGTACAGAAGGAGGCCATTGGGCCCATTGAGTCTACATCGACCACAATCCCGCCCAGGCTCTATTCCTGTAACCCCCTAATCCCCCTGACACCAAGGGACAATTTAGCATGGCCAATCAACCTAACTCGCACACCTTTGGAATGAGGGAGGAAGCTGGAGTGCTCGGAGGAAACCCACGCAGACACGGGGAGAATGTGCAAACTCCACACAGACTGAGACTGGAATTGAGCCCGGGTCCCTGGCGCTGTCAGGAAGCAGTGCTAACCACTGTGCCACCATTCCACCCTTTGAATTTTGGATGTATCTCCGTACCCCACCCGAGGTGGAGATCGGGGCACTGTGATTCGGACCTGTCTTTGGGTGGGGGGAAGGGAAATGAAGGAATTATCAGCAGAGGGTGAACAACCTGGGCCTCTCATCTCTCAGAAAAGAAGGCTGAGAGGGGATCTGTAAAATTCCAAAAGGCTTTTATCTAGTGGATACAGAGAGGAGGTTTCCTCTTGTGGGAAGGAGCTTAGCCAGAGGCTGTCAATATGAGATAATCAACAGGAAATTCCAATCAGGAATTCAGAAGAAAATTCTTTACTCAACGAGCAGTGGGAATGTGGAACTCGTTATCACAGGGAGTGGTCCAAGTGAAAAGTATAGATGCATTAAGGGAGAAGTTATATAAACACGAGGAAGAGGGGGATGTAAAGGGTTCCCACAGACACCGATAACTTTAAACAAGAGATTTGAATTCTAGTTATCAAATGAAAGGATCATACAACAAGAGGCAGCACAGTGGTATAGTGGTTGGGGTGGCATGATGGCACAGTGGTTAGCGCTGCTGCCTCACAGCGCCAGGGTCCCAGGTTCAATTCTAGCCTTGGGTCACTGTGGAGCGTGTGAAGTTTGCACATTCTCCCCGTGTCTGCGTGGGTTTCTTCCAGGTGCTCTGGTTTCCTCCCACAGTCCAAAGATGTGCGGGTTAGGTTGATTGGCCATGTTAAATTGACCCTTAGTGTGAGGGGGATTAGGGGGTTAAATGTGATTGCAGGAATAGATCCTGGGTGGGATTGTGATTGGTGCAGACTCGATGGGCCGAATGGCCTCTTCCTGTACTGTAGGGATGCTGCGATGCCTTCTATGAAGTAGACCTTTATGACCAGTCCTCAGGTGAGATCCCGCAATTTGTTTCGATTCCGGACGGGATATTCCCCATCAGTTCTGCTGCCGTTTGAGGAGAGATAAATGGCTCCCACTTTTTATCCAACCCTCTCCCTAGGTCACAACAAGGTCAATTTAAAAAGGATCCCTTTTCTTGTGGATACATTTTCCCAGTCCTGGGATGGATTTTCCAGTCGCGCTTGCCCCGATACTGGAAAATCCTGCCCGAGGACAACAAACCTTTCCATGGTCCACTACAATCCCATGGTGGGTAGAATGGGAAAATTTGCCCCCAGGTGTATTTAGGGCAAGGCTATGTGTAATGGTATTATCACTAGTAATGTGGAATCCCAGGGTAATGCACTGGGCATCTGGGTTCAAATCCAACCATGGCAGATGGCGAAATTTTAACTTAAAAATAATTTGATCTATCATTATCACCTTTTAAAATTCATTCTTGGGACATGGGTGTCGCTGGCTGGCCAGAATTTATTGCCCATCCTTAGTTGCCCTGGAGGAGGCGGTGGTGAGCTGCCTTCTTGAATCACTGCAGTCCACATTCTCCGGGTTGACCCACAATGCCGTTAGGGAGAGAATTCCAGGATTTTGACTCAGCGACTGGGAAGGAACGGCGATATATTTCCAAATCAGAATGGTGAGTGGCTTAGAGGGGAACTTTCAGGTGGTGGTGTTCCTATGTATCTTGTACTCGTTGGAGTTTAGAAGAATGAGGGGAGATCTCATTGAGACGTATAAGATGATGAATGGGATGGATAGGATAGAGGTGGAGAGACTCTTCCCGCTCAAAAAAGACAGTAGGACTAGGGGGCACAGCCTCAAGATAAAAGGGGGGTGGTTTGGAACGGAGTTGAGGAGGAACTTCTTCACTCAAAGGGTGGTGAATCTCTGGAATTCTCTGCCCGTTGAAGTGGTGGAGGCTGCCTCGCTAAATATTTTTAAGACGCGGGTTGATGGGTTTTTGATAAGAGAGGGGATTAAGGGTTATGGGGAGAGGGCGGGAAAGTGGAACTGAGCAGCGACAGATCAGCCATGATCTTATTGAATGGCGGGGCAGGCTCGAAGGGCTAGATGGCCTACTCCTGCTCCTATTTCTTATGTTCTTATGTTTATCTGCTGTCCTTGCATTGAGATACAGTGAAAAGTCTTGTTTCTTGCACTCTGCACAGACAAAACATACTGTTCATTGAGTACAGTAAGTAGTCTCACAACACCAGGTTAAAGTCCGATAGGTTTATTTCGTAATACGAGCTTTCGGAGTGTTGCCCATGCATTTGGTGAGTGACGAGTTGCGTTCACAAACAGGACATATATAGACACAAACTCAATTACAAGATAATGGTTGGAATGTGAGTCTTAACAGGGAATCAAGTCTTTACAGGTACAGACAATGTGAGTGGAGAGAGGGTTAAGCACAGGTTAAAGAGATGTGTATTGTCTCCAGTCAGGACAGTTAGTGAGATTTTACAAGCTCAGGCAAGTCATGGGGGTGACATGAACCCAAGATCCCGGTTGAGGCCGTCCTCATACGTGTGGAACTTGGCTATCAGTCTTTGCTCAGCGACTCTGTGCTGTCGTGCGTTGTGAAGGCTGCCTTGGAGAATGCTTACCTGAAGAGTAAGAATGTACTCATAGCGTATATGGGGAGAAGAAAAGGAGAGGATGTAGTGTTACAGTCATAGTTAAGGTGTAGAGAAAGATCAGCTTAATGTAAGGTAGGTCTATTCCAAAAGTCTGTTGAAGTAGAACATATAGAATATAGAACATTACAGAACAGTACAGGCCCTTCGGCCCAGACGTCGCTGGATTCCGGGGAAGTGCCGGATGATTGGAAAACGGCTAATGTTACGCCGTTGTTTAAGAAGGGTGCCAGGCAAAAGGCGGGGAATTATAGGCCGGTTAGTTTAACGTCTGTGGTAGGTAAAATGTTAGAATCTGTCATTAAGGAGGAAATTGCGAGGCATCTTGAAGGGAATTGCTTGATAGAGCAGACGCAGCACGATTTCATTAAAGGGAAGTCGTGTCTGACAAATTTACTGGAGTTCTATGAGGATGTGTCTAGGGCGGTGGATAGAGGAGAGCCGGTGGATGTGGTCTTTCTGGATTTTCAGAAGGCGTTTGACAAAGTACCTCACAAGAGGTTATTGCAGAAGGTTGAGGGACATGGAGTTGGGGGTAGGGTGTTCGCGTGGATAGAGGATTGGTTGTCAAATAGGAGGCAGAGAGTGGGGGTCAACGGGTGCTATTCGGATTGGCGGATGGTGACTAGTGGAGTGCCCCAGGGGTCGGTGCTGGGGCCTCAGCTTTTTACCATTTATATAGATGATCTGGAGGAGGGAACCGAGTGCAGGGTGTCGAAATTTGCTGATGACACCAAGATTGGGGGAACGGCAAATTGTGCGGAGGGTGTGGAGAGTCTGCAGAAGGATCTAGATAGGCTGGGCGAATGGGCCAGGAAATGGCAAATGGAATTTAATGTTGGCAAGTGTGAGGTGGTCCACTTTGGTAGGAAGAATGGTAGGAAGGACTATTACTTACGGGGCAAAAAACTGCAGCAGGCGACGGTGCAGAGGGACCTCGGGGTCCTTGTGCATGAGTCGCAAAAACCCAGCTTGCAGGTGCAGCAGGTGGTCAGGAAGGCGAATGGGATGCTGGCCTTCATAGCGAGGGGGATTGAATATAAAAGTAGGGAGGTCTTGCTGCAGCTGTATAGGGCATTGGTGAGGCTGCAGCTGGAGTACTGTGTGCAGTTTTGGGCGCCGCACCTGCACAAAGATATTTTGGCCTTGGAGGGAGTGCAGAGGAGGTTTACTAGGCTGATACCAGAGTTGAGGGGGTTGAGCTATGAGGAGAGGCTGAATAAACTGGGCTTGTACTCGTTAGAGTTTAGAAGAATGAGGGGAGATCTCATTGAGACGTATAAGATGATGAATGGGATGGATAGGATAGAGGTGGAAAGACTCTTCCCGCTCAAAAAAGACAGTAGGACTAGGGGGCACAGCCTCAAGATAAAAGGGGGGCGGTTTAGAACGGAGTTGAGGAGGAACTTCTTCACTCAAAGGGTGGTGAATCTCTGGAATTCTCTGCCCGTTGAAGTGGTGGAGGCTGCCTCGCTAAATATTTTTAAGACGCTGGTTGATGGGTTTTTGATAAGAGAGGGGATTAAGGGTTATGGGGAGAGGGCGGGAAAGTGGAACTGAGCAGCGACAGATCAGCCATGATCTTATTGAATGGCGCGGCAGGCTTGAAGGGCTAGATGGCCTACTCCTGCTCCTATTTCTTATGTTCTTATGTTGTGCCGAGCTATGTCCAAACCCAAGATCAAGCTATCCCACTCCCAAGTTGGTTGCAGGGAAGAAGCTGTTCTGAGTTCAATACAAAATCTGGAATTAAAAGTCCAATGATGACCATGAAACCATTGAAGATTGTTGTAAAAACCCACTTGGTTCACCAATGTCCTTTAGGGAAGGAAATCTGCCGTCCTTCCGTGGTCTGGCCTACATCTGATTCCAGAGCCATAGCAATGTGATAGACTTTCAACTGCCCCCAGGAGTGGACAGTAAATGCTGGTCCAGCCAGCGACACATCCAGCCCATGGATGGATAAAAAATAATTTCTCAACGGAACCAATTTAACCAAGCTCTCCCGAGTTAGAGAAAAAGTCCGTTTATTGGTTACTGAAACATGAGAAGGAAAATAATGAAATGCAACACACATAAACACAGATTAGAAATGAGAGGGTGAATCCCAAAATAAAAGTTACAAAAGATACATGGATCAGTCTCTGGCTTGTCCATGAGGAGGAGATGGTGAAACATTGGGGTTATTAAGTTGGGTGATTCCAGTAGCGATGACTTCAGCAGTTGGTCTGAGATGATTGGTTCTGTAGGTTAGCTCCTGTTTCCTTTCCGATAGTGGCTTTGCTGACTCACTTCCAGTAGTCAGAGAGAGAGGGGCAGCACAGGGATGCCTGAGCAAGGTGGGGAAGGAAGGAGGAATTCTTCAGCTGTGACCTTCACACCAAACACTCATGCAGTAGAATTAGAACACCCAGACGAGCAGACAGAGACCAGGGTTGTAGCTGCTTTTTATAGCCCCTTTTCTTGTGAGTTCTTGAAAAGGAAAAACGCAAATGTGTCTGTGATATAACTCACAGGAGATGGTTTCTGCTGAAATGGTTATCAGATTCCATTGTCTCTGCAGGAGATTACAATTCAGTTTTTGCATTGCCTCGCTTCATTTGAAATTTCTCAGTCTGAAAAATGGTGTGACATTCCGTTGTCTCTCTCGGGACTGAGTATATTCCATGTGGGACTTCCAGCAAGTGGATACTTTGCAGTCTCAGCTAATTTTTACTTGTATGTCGTTTTTTTGAAAGCACTTGTCTTCATTAAAATTTCAATATGTCTGCACATAATTTGGGACTATGATCAGTGCTGTTAGGGAGGGAGTTCCAGGATTTTGACTCAACGGCAATGAGGGAGCGGCCGATATATTTCCAAGCCAGGATGGTGAGTGTCTCGAAAGAGAATCTCCAGGTGATGGTGTTCCCATGTGTCTGCTGCCCTTGTTGTTCTAGTTGGGAGAGGTTAAGTGTTTGGAAGGTGCTGTCGAAGGAGCCTTGGCGAGTTCCTACAGTGCATTTGTAGATGGTACCATCTGTGCATTGGTGGTGGAGGGAGTGAATGTTTGTGGAAGGGGTGCCAATCAAGCGGGGGTGCTTTGTCCTGGGTGATGTTGAGCTTCTTTAGATTGTGAGGAAGGGTGTCATAGTTTGCAGGGTGACTTGGACAGGTTGCAGAGCTGGGCCGCGAGGTGGCAGATGGAGTTTAATGTGGAGAAGTGTGAGGTAATTCATTTCGGTAGGAATAACAGATGTGTTGAGCATAGGGCTAACGGGAGGACTCTGAATAGTGTGGAGGAGCAGAGGGATCTAGGTGTATGTGTCCATAGATCCCTGAAAGTTGGGAATCAAGTAGATAAGGTTGTTAAGAAGGCATACGGTGTCTTGGCGTTTCTTGGTAGGGGGATTGAATTTAGGAGTCGCAGCGTCATGATGCAACTGTACACAACTCTGGTGCGGCCGCACTTGGAGTACTGTGTGCAGTTCTGGTCCCCACATTACAGGAAGGACGTGGAGGCTTTGGAGAGGGTGCAGAGGAGGTTTACCAGGATGTTGCCTGGTATGGAGGGGAGGTCCTATGAGGAGAGACTGAGAGATTTGGGGTTGTTTTCGCTGGAAAGAAGGCGGCTAAGAGGGGACCTTATTGAAACATATAAGATGATTAGAGGTTTAGACAGGGTGGATAGTGATAGCCTTTTTCCTAGGATGGAGAAAGCTAGCACGAGGGGGCACGGCTTTAAATTAAGGGGGGGTAGTTATAGGACTGATGTCAGGGGTAGGTTCTTTACCCAGCGGGTGGTGAGGGACTGGAATGCCCTGCCAGCTGCGGTTGTAAATGCGCCTAGTTTGGGGGCGTTTAAGAGATCTGTGGATAGGTTTATGGACGAAATGGGATTGGTTTAGATTAGTGGGTTAGTGTTCTTTTTTTTAAAAGCTGGTCGGCGCAACATCGTGGGCCGAAGGGCCTGTTCTGCGCTGTAATGTTCTATGTTCTATGTTTAGTGTTGTTGGAGCTGCACCCATCCAGACAAGTGGGGAGTATTCCATCACACTCCTGATTTGTGTCTAGTAGATGGTGGACAGGCTTTGGAGGGTCAGGAGGTGAGTTACTCGCCACAGAATCCCAGCCTCTGATCTGGTCTTGTAGGCACTGTGCTTATGTGGCTAATCAGTGATAACCCCAGGGTGTTGATGGTTGGGATTCTGTGATGGCACTGCCATTGAATGTAACAATGGTGATGGATAGATTGTCTCTCATTGGATATGGTCACTGTTTGGCGCTTGTGTGATGTGAATATTTATTTGCCACTTTTCATCCTAAGCCTGAATATTGTCCAGATCTTGCTGCAATCATCAGCGAACATCCCCGCGTCTAACCTTATGATGGAAAGAAGATCAGTGATGAAGCAGCTGAAGGTGTTTTGAGCCTGGGACATCACCCTGAGGAAATCCTGTGGCCCTGGTACTGAGATGACTGACTTCCAACATCCACAGTTATCTTCCTTTGTGCTGGTACGACTCCAACCAGCAGAGATTTTCTCCCTAATTTCCACTGATTCCAGTTTTACATCTTTGATGCCACACTGGGTCGAATGCTGCCTCGATGTCAAGGGTAATCACTCTTGCCTCACCTCTAGTAAGCAAAGAACAAAGAACAGCACAGCACAGGAAACAGGCCCTTCAAGCCCACGCCGCCCATTTTAACACTCAGTGAGTGCCTCATTCCAATCCTCCTCCTACCTACGACTTTTGTCTACATCTTGTGGACTCCACAGTAGAAGGGTGCAAATTTAGGGAATTAAATGTGTGCCAGATTAAGGGAGATCCAATTTAGGGACAATTCGTTAACGCCAATCAGCCTAGAAGCACGTTTTTGGGGTGTGGGAGGAAACCGGAGCACCCGGAGAAAACCCACGCAAGCACGGGGAGAATGTGCAAACTCCAACAGACACCGGCCCAAGCCGGAGATCCGACCTGGGTCCCTGTAACTGCACAGCAAACAGTGATAGTCACTGAGCTGTCGTGTTGCCCGTCAGTTGGTCCACTTTAAGCGTACACTAATGATGTGAAGCGCTAGGCAACTCTCAAAGCAACATCCAAGAGCAGCCCTCACACGACCCACCCCGTGTATGCCCCTTGTTGGACAACAAGGCGGACTGAATCACCTGTGGGTATAAAGGAAAAGCAGGTTATTGCTAAGTGCTGCTGGATAGCACTGCTGATAACATTTTCCTTCACTGTATTAATGATGAAGAGTGGACTGATGGGGCAGTAATTAGCCGGGTCGGATTTGTCCTGCTTTTTGTGTACCTGGGCATTTTTTCCACATTGCCGGGTAGACGCCAGTGCAGTAACTGTACCGGAACAGTAGGCGCATGGCAAGTTGTAGAACACAAGTCTTTGGTTCTTCGATCCAGGGCAAGTATCTTAGAGATGTGAGTAACTGGTAAAGTGAGCTGCTTCATGCTGCAGTAGCGATGTGAGTGGTATTCATCATGAACAGGATGCTGCCGTCAAGTCAAAAAGATGCACTGCCTGTCACACAAATGAATAATGCGGTGTATGAATTTCAGTGCCAGTGTGATGATATGTACATAGACCATACACTAGGCTTGTACTCGTTAGAGTTTAGAAGAATGAGGGGAGATCTCATTGAGGCGTATAAGATGATGAATGGGATGGATAGGATAGAGGTGGAAAGACTCTTCCCGCTCAAAAAAGACAGTAGGACTAGGGGGCACAGCCTCAAGATAAAGGGGGGGCGGTTCAGAACGGAGTTGAGGAGGAACGTCTTCACTCAAAGGGTGGTGAATCTCTGGAATTCTCTGCCCGTTGAAGTGGTGGAGGCTGCCTCGCTAAATATTTTTAAGAAGCGGGTTGATGGGTTTTTGATAAGAGAGGGGATTAAGGGTTATGGGGAGAGGGCGGGAAAGTGGAACTGAGCCACGACAGATCAGCCACGACAGATCAGCCATGATCTTATTGAATGGCGGGGCAGGCTCGAAGGGCCAGATGGCCTACTCCTGCTCCTATTTCTTATGTTCTTATGTTCTTAAAAGCCAGCCGGATCCTATCTAACAGTGTGGGCAATGGGAAAAGTACAAATTAACCAGCCCAGGCTTGGAAAACTCAAAACACTACATTAGGTTAGATTCCACGACTGGATAACATTTGCCAAATAATTGTTATGTGCCAAAACTTACTTGGACAAACAATTTAATCCTGTCAGTCACACTCAACAGTGTGGTTCATTCATGTGTACTGCAAGCTACATATATTAATACACAGGGCACTGTTCCTTCCAGACAGAGTGAACACGTAAATACACTTACAGCTAAATAAAATGGACATTAAACATTCGATGACTCATTCCTCAGGGCAATGCATTGACCAATCAGGGCCACTGCCTGGTTTAAATTTCAGAAAATCCTTGGCAGTTACCTGTCAAACACTATCAACTGGTGCATTTTCCCTGAGAACACTTACCAGAGTCCACTTGCTAACCAATCAGTGTCTTCTTCTCAAACAGTATAAGTTGTTGTTTTCCCCCTTGTATTAGTATTCACTGATGAACTTGTATTAGTATTCTTGCGAAGTATCCTGATGAGTCTCGGAAGAAAAACTTCGACATGTCTCCAAATGTATTTAAAATGAGGAATTTTTGGCAGGAGCATGAATGTTGGAATGGAGTTGTTGGGCTGAATGGTCATTTGCTGTGTCACATTGTTCATACAATCTGATATTAGTACAAGGAAGCAGTTTTTTCTTGCTTCTCAGTTTGTTGGCAACACTGTCAAAGTGTATTGTTAACCTGGCTTGAGAAGGTGGAGCTGCTTTGTTGCCATCTAAGTGGCTTGTTTGCCCATTTAAAAGTCAACCAAGTGCCAATGTACTTGGAGTCACAAATAGGGCAGGTGACGGTGGACTTCTCTCCCGTGAATGAAATTGATGAATTAGATGGGAGTATAATCTGCTAAATGTTGAGGCATCATGGGAAGCTTAGAAACTTCCAGTGCAGGAGGAGGTCATTCGGCCCATCGAGCCTGCGCCAGCAACAATCCTACCCAGGCCCTATCCCCATAACCCCAAATATTTGCCCCGCTAATCTCTCTAACCTACGCACCCTGCAACTCTAAGGGGCAATTTAGCATGGCCAATCCACCTAACATCTTTGGACTGTAGGAGGAAACTGGAGCACCCAGAGGGTCATGTAGACAGGGGAGAACATGCAAACTCCACACAGTGACCCGAGGCCGGAATCGAACCCGGGTCCCTGGCGCTATGAGGCAGCAGTGCTAACCACTGTGCCACCGTTGTTCTCCTTGGAGGAGAGAAGGTTGAGGGGGAGAGGGGACCTGATTGAAGTGTTTAAAATTATGAGGGACATAGACAAGGTAGATAGGAAGAAGCTTTTCTGCTTAATAGAGGGGTCAATAACCAGGGGCCATGGATTTAAGAGAAGGAGCAGGGAATTTAGAGAGAAATTGAGGAAAAACTCAATTTTTGAGAGGATAGTGGGAATGTGGAACTCACCACCTGAGGTGGGATCCTTCACAACATTTAAAAAGCATTTAGATGAACACTTGAAACACAGTAGCAAACAAGGCTACGGGCCAAGTGCTGGAAAACAGGGTTAGAACAGATGGCTGATTGATGGCTGGCTCAGACACGATGGGCCGAAGGGCCTTTTCTTGTGTTGCAAATCTCTATGGGTGGGGTTTTCTGGCCCCGCCCACCCCAAGGCTGGAAGATCCCGCCCGAGGTCACCGGACTGTTACGTGGCCCGTGTCCCGCTCGCTACAATTCCTGTAGCAGGCGGGACAGGAAAACTTCACTCTATGACTCTTCAAAGACTCTTCAGTCCAAAGATGGGCAGGTTAGGCTGATTGGCCATGCTAAGAAATTGCCCCTTAGTGTCCAGGGATGCGTAGGTTAGAGAGAGATTAGTGGGTATAATATGTAGGGATATGGGGGTAGGGCCTGGGTGGGATTGTGTTCGGTCTGCACTGTAGGGTTCTATGATTCTAAAGCATATAACCTGTCAAGAAGGTGCAAATATCCCGTCTCCCTTGTCTCCAGTTCAAAAACGAAATAAATTACCACACTTCCTTCAAGACAAACTGATAAAACCTCTTTATTTTGCGAAACACCAATTAAAATATTCACAAGTCAGTCACCAGCAACCTTACCTATGAGTTAGACCATGTTCTGAAGACAGAAGCTTTGCTGAATCCATTAATTTCTTCAGTGTCACGACAGTTTACAGTAAAGTCACTTACGAAGATGTACAGAAAGGCATCGAGTTAATTGGCGATACAATACAGAGGTACAAAAGCAAATCTCCAGTGAGGGCCAGAGCCCAGTGCCAAGGCTCGGGCTAGCAAAAAACCAACACTAGAAATGGTGCATGATTGTCAGAATTAATTCACTTTCTCACGTAAGCAGGCAAAAGTGATGAGATGGCGGTGTTCCTCAGAATGTGATACAAAAACAGCAAATAACCCCATTTCCTTCCCCCCCCTGCCCTCACCAAAGCATAGCTTCCCGATTAAAATGTGGAACAGGCCTCTTTCCATTTCCAATCTAACAGGTTCAAGAGGCTGAATGGCCTGTACCATGTAGCAGGTTGAGGGGGCTGAATGGCCTCACAGCAATGTTATTTTCGCTGTGTGTGGTGTGTGACCTATTCATTGAAGTGCACAGCTCCTTTGGAGTTCCTTGTGTGACTGCGCATGGGTGGTATCTCAAAGGCAATGCCTTGTGCGTGGCCTGTGACATCACCTCTGGGGTTGCTGAGTGGCCTTGCAGCTGAGGGGGAAAGGCCGCCCACTGCCCACAGCTCAGCAGACTGAATGTTGACCCTGACATGCTTTGAAAATGAAAATTGTCAGCTCTTCGAGGCTGTGTTAACATGCAGTGGTCTCTCTCTCTCCCTCTCTCTCTCCATCTTCAGGGCAGCTTGTGGGTCAAGGAACTGGTTGCTAAGGGCCACAAGAAGGGATTGGTTGCTAAGGGCCATGGGACTAGTTGCTAAGGACCATGAGAAGGGATTGGTTGCTAAGGGCCGTGGGACTGGTTGCCAGGTTCCATGAGAAAGGACTGGTTGCTAAGGGCCATAGGCATGCTTGCCAATGGTCACAGGAGGGCCACGGGACTAGTTGCTAAGGACCACGAGAAGGGATTGGTTGCCAAGGGCCATGGGACTGGTTGCCATGAGAAAGGACTGGTTGCTAAGGGCCACAGCGTGGTTGCTAAGGACCACAGGAGTCAGAACTGACCCATGTTTTCCTGATGGACATTCCATTTTTCATGCACCATGAACTTCAGCTCATCCAAGATTCTCCTAACTCATAACACTGCTCACTTCTGTATTATCTCCTGGCCCACTAACATCTTGATTTCCAATAACCCATGATGGTTTTTTTTCTCTACCTTGAGTGGTGCTTGTCTTGTGGGACCCACAGCAGCATCCATTGTGGAACTGATCCACTTCAGATCAGCCATGATCTTATTGAATGGCGGGGCAGGCTCGAGGGGCTAGATGGCCTACTCCTGCTCCTATTTCTTATGTTCTTACGCTGGCATTTTTTTGCTGATGGGACATGGTGTATTTGCCATCTCTCCAGGATTGGCCTGGAGTCACCAGGAGTTGAAGAACAATCTGTAGGATGAAAATGCTGGAAAATCTCAGGAGGTTTGATGTGCTTGGACCTGCTGAGAATTTCCAGCATTTTCTGTCTTTGATTCAGATTCCAGCATCCGCAGTATTTTGCCTTTATCAGTTTCCAGGACACTGCAACTCTGGAGGAGAATCACCAGGGCATCAAGAAAGATTGCTTATTTGCCATTATCTTTTGAAAATTTCTCTTTGGCAGATATAAGAAAACATTAATAATGAGGAAAGCTGTTTGGCGGATGTTGGGTAATGAGTCTTTTTGCTTTCCAATTGGTGGAGGGAGGTCACAAGGATGGATGTGTTGGCTGGAGGATGGGGAGCCAATTCATATGATGACGCCTCCATTATCACAGTTGGTAAGCCCAGACAATGACCACGCAGAGGCTGATGTTCAGCATAAGTCATGGGTAGGGACATTGAGACAAGGCAGCTTGCTTTGTCTTTGAAGGAACCTCACCAGTGAAGGTGGGTCTGAGAAGGGTCGAGGCCTTTCCATCACGTGTCACCACTTTCCTTGCTCAAGCAGAATTGTAGAGTTTTAAAATCCCGGCAGTGCAGGAAGCCCATCGATTCTCCACCAACAACAATCCCACCCAGGCTCTATCCCCTTAACCTCATGTAGTTAGTCTGACACTACAGGGCAATGGTCAATCCATTGAACCTACACATCTTTGGACTGTGCAAGGAAACCCATGCAGACACTGGGAGAACATGCAGACTCCACATAGACAAGCCGGGAATTGAACCCAGGCCCCTGGTGCTGTGGGGCAGGAGTGCTAACCACTGTGTCACCCCAAAAGGAAGGTTTCTATAAATGATGCTCCCTCAGCTACTTAAAAAGACAGACCAGGCTAACTCATCTTCCATCTCAAGATACTGATTAACTTTTTCTTTACAGATACTGCTCAACTATTTAGTTTCCAAAATGGTGGTTCTGGTTTGGCCGCACAGTTTCCATGGTATCTTTCTGCTGTTGCTTGATATCCAGCGCAACTGTGACTAGACCAGCCAACGCCATCCAACACCACGCAAGGTGGTAGGTGGAATCTTACAGCACAGGAGACGGCCTTTTGGCCCATCTGACCTGTACTGGCTCTTAGAAAGAGGTGACCAATTTAGTCCTGAGGACCCCCCCCCTCCTATTTTCCCCACAGCCCTGTAAATTGCTTCTCTTTCTTCTGTCTTTTGGATATCTCCACATCATCCAGAGAGATTGGAAGCATGGGACCGAATTCTTCCGTTTTGAGGCTTGCGGTGGTGGGCTGCTCCGGTGACCCTTTTCCCGCTGGCCAGAATGGTGGGATCCCAGGCCGGATTCCACACTTGGAACCTCATTAATTCCTCAGCTGATTGATTCAAAGATCCCGGCGCCATATTTAAACACCAGTCCGGTACGTTCATCTCTCTCCAGCTCACAGGTCATCACCAGACTCAGCAACCCAGAGGGAAAAGGCCAACAGCCTCAAGAGGAAGTTTGTTCCTTGAATCAACCATCCTCCCCTCGAACCTATTGCCTGTAAGGTGCCCATACCCCCCTCGGGCCTCTACCATCACATCCGGAATCTTCACCCATCCCCTGCCAGTAAACGATCTGGTAGCCTTTCCACCCCCTTGTTTTTCAAGCAGCCTTGTTGGGATCCAGCTTTCCTCCCCTTGCTCTTCTCTCTCTGCCTTCCACTGTTCATCTTCTTCATCTATCTCCTTGCCCCTACTGCCTGCCGTTATGATACTCACTCTCTACCTCCTTCCTTCAACAGCCCACCTTCCAAGTTGTCTTCATCAGGCCAACACCTCCCCTCCCCCAGGCCAAAGCCCTGACCTCATGCCACACCCTAACCCCTTTGAACCTTCGTTGGGGTGACTGCATGCGTCCCACAGCACAGCGCTGTCCAGATAGACACTGGTGTGTGGCCCTAGGAGGGACGGAGACCCCTATACTCATCAACCCCTCGGCACGGTACTGATCCGAGACGGTGATACGGGAGGGTCCGTGGGTCCAGCAGCACGGGGCTGTCCATGAAGACCAGCTGGGCATGGAGATGGATGCCCCAGTCTGCCCCGACAGTGTGGTGAGCAGCGCATCAGGAGCAGCGCGGGATGGTGGCAGTAATGGCATTCACACCAGCAACCGGCAGGAAGACCCCAATCCACCATTAACCCACCTTCAGGAGAATTGCAGTGGGATTTTACACTGGCAAGTTTCTAATATTTTGGCTCCTGCCAGATCCGCCTCGCCCGCCCACCACCAAACCCATCACGGGCGTGATGGGAGAATTCCTCTGCCCGTGGTCATTGCCGGGGTACCTGCAAGGGCTTCTTGCTACTGGGATGAGTGAAGGGCAGGCTGAGAGATGACCCATGTTGTTCAGTCCAGTCTGGTTGAGATGGAACATCAGTCTTGAGGTGGCATCAGGGACCGGATTCTCCTGCCGTGCATACCCCAAGGCTGGAAAACCCCGGCCAAACTCAGCAGTCCTTTGAATGCTCCTCCAGAGTTTCTGTCTCGCCCGCTGCGATTCCCCTGGTGCTGGGATGGGAAACTCGTGGCCCAGGTTTTCTAATCAGTTTTACAAAGAGGTATGGAAATTTCAGGGTCCACATCTTAGAATCTCTACAGTGCAGACGGAGGCCATTCGGCCCATTGAGTCTGCACTGACCACAATCTCACCCAGGCCCTATCCCCATAACCCAATGCATTTACCCTAGCTAATTCCCCTAACACTAAAGAGCAAGTTAGCATGTCCAAACCACCTAACACACCTAGCACATCTTTGGACTCTGGAAGGAAACCCCCGCAGACACGGGGAGAACGTACAAACTCCACACACGGTGACCCAAACCGGGAATCGAACCTGGATCCCTGGCACTAGTGCTAACCACGCTGCCCTTAGTTAAATGATCTGCCGAATCTTAATTACGACAACACGGGGGCTCGAATTCATTTTAGATGTTGCAGTCACGATTGATCTGATTTAAGATAATCAGCGATACAATCTCAGAGGCAAGAGTTTGCTTTTACTGAGTGATCTGGAATGTGCTAACTGAAGTAGGAGTGGACGCAGGTTCACGGTGACTTTTGACAGGAGCACTGGATAAATAGTCAGAGGTGAAAAACCTGCAGGTTATGGGGGGTGGGTGGGGAAGAAGGAGCAGGGGATGGGCTGAACGGCCTGCTCCCAGCCTGCATTGGGAACCAGCGGGCAGGAGAACCATGCAAGCTGCCTGAGGGAGAGAGCGTGTTTGATGCTGTTGGGGGGTGGGGAGGCGGAGAGGGGGTCGGGTGGGGGGGGGGGGGGGGGTGTGGGGGGGAAGCAAGCGGCGACGTGAAGGAAAGCTGAAACTTCTGTCGCTGGCTGGAGACCCAGAAAACAGTCTGACAACACCAGGTTTCAGTCCGACCGATTTATCTGATGGTAAACTCGCTAGCTTTCGGGTTAGCCCCTTCGTCAGGTGAACGGGAGAGTCCTGGCCTCAGACGGAGCGTGTAACAGCACAGAGGCCGGAACTGTCCATTCCATTTACTACCAAATAAATCGGTCGGACTGAAAGCTGGTGGTGTCAGACTTCTTACTGTGTTTACCCCAGTCCAGCGCCGGCATCTCCACATCGCGGAGACCCAGCCCCAGCTTCGAAGCCTGGAAGGGGGTCGGGGTTCAGGTTGTGCAAAAACTGTCCATTCGGACGCCGTCCTCGTTTGGACTCAGTGATGGAGTTCAATCTCGTTGAGCTGATTAGCACCGATAGTGAGTCCACTGTTGTGGCTGTGCTGAACTGGCGCTACATTGTGTTGGCATAGAGCGTGGTGCCTGGCAGTGTGTAAGGACCCCGAATCTAAACAGGGAGCCCGCCCAAAGCCAAACACCCCCCCTCATGGCAGCATGAGGAATAAAGCCTTACCCAGTGTGACCAAAGCCGCAGTGAAGCCAGCGTCACAAAGTACCCGAGGAAGCTCATTCGGATGGATCGCCATTTAAATAACGTACAAACAGTGTTCAGAATCATTGCTTTCAAAGTGCGATGGGGGCAGATGGAGCGTAGCGGCCCCCCCCCGGGGCCCCCTTAAAACGAAACGGTCGTTTCTCGACCCTGGGGGCCTTGAAATGAGGGAGCTTTGTCTCTCCCTCTGTTGAATGCAACCCCCCCCCCCCCCCCCACCCCCAACCCCCCACCCCCCCTCACCGAGTACGAGCTCTGCAGCCCCGCGGCAAAGTGCTTTCATTGGTTCCAAAGTGCGGTTGCCAACGTTTTGAGGCGGGGTGGGGTGCAGGGAGGTGTGGAGGGGGTGGAAAAGGGGAGCGTAACCACCGCTTTAAAATTTCACCCTGCGGGCATTCATCTCCGAGGCTCGTGGCTCGCCCCCTCCGGTTGTTGGCGTGCAAAGAGTTAAAAGGTCCGTGAAGCCCACCGGGGAGGTCCCCTTTGTTGGCCCAGTCTTAACGAGACTGGCACTGCCTACTTACCATCTGGTTAAACCCCCCCCCATCCCCCCATCCCCCCCTCCCTCCAACAAGACTCTTCAATGAATGATGTCTGCAATGGGACTGTTCCAAATGTTAAATCCCTCCTTCCTCCCTCCCTCCCAAAGTTCACGTTAAGATTGCAAATGCCCATTATTATTATTATTATTGTTATTATTTTTTTTGCACGTCCGGCACTACAGTAAAAAACATGCATCGCAGCCAAGTTATAAAGTCATCACTTTAACGATCACAATTTTAAAATACACCTACACTGTAAACTGATTGGAGTTATAGATATCGCTGTAAAACATGCCAGAACCACAGATATTGCCTTTTAGGATACAAAAGAATGATGGTCGGTTACGAGATTCATCACTCTCCCTGCGGACACAGCGGGGTGTGAGCGAAGGAACCGGTTACTCAACCCAGCAGTGCTCCCCGCCAAGCATTCCAGCTCTCTCTCTCTCTCTCTCTCTCCGGAGGGGGGGGAGACATGAGTCCAGCGGTGAGGTTACACAGGAGATAGTTTCCTTGCGTGCAAGTCAGTCATGGGTAGCAGCAGGAGGTTGGAGAGAAGGAGCTTCAGCTGCAGAGAGAGAGACAAAGACAGAGACAGAGAGAGAGAGAGAGAATGAGGGTAAAGAATAAACAAGTATTTCCACAGGGTGGCACAGTGGGGGGTGGGGGTCAGCACTGCTGCTTCACAGCGCCAGGGGCCCGGGTTCGATTCCCGGCTTAGGTACGGAATTTGCATGTTCTCCCCGTGTCTGCGTGGGTATCCGGTTTCCTCCCACAGTCCAAAAGACGTGCTGGTTCGATGCGTTGAACGTACTAAATTCTCCCTCAGTATGGTGACTAGGGAATTTTCACAGTAACTTCATTGCAGTGTTAATGTAAGCCTACTTGTGACACTATATATATCGACTGAGTAGGTTTGTATCTGCTGGAATTTAGAAGAAAAAGAGGTGATTTGATTGAAACCTTTAAGATTCTGAGGGGTGTGTGACAGGGTGGATGTGGAGAGAATGTTCCCCCCTGTGAGAGAGCCCAGGACAAGGGGACAGTATTTAAAAATCAAGCATCACCCAATTAAAATGGAGAAGAGGCAATGGATTTTCACTCAGAGAGTCTTTGGAGCTTTCTTCCTGAAAAGGCAGACGAAGCTGAGGCTTTGGGCATTTTTAAGGCTGAGGTGGACAGACTCAAGGTAAGCAAGGGGGTGACAGTTCGTCAGGGATAGAAGGGATGCAGGTTTGAGGTGACCATCAGATCAGCCCTGATGTACAGTGGTGGAGCAGGCTCGAGGGGCTGAATGGCCTACTCCTGGTTCAGATGTTCACACAGAGAGTGGCTGAGAGTTGGGAGAATGGTGCAGAATGACAAGGCAGTTCACCTTGAAACGTTCCCCCCTCTTCACCTCAATCCCGCCACCAAACCCGAACTCCAATTTTTCCAGGTTAATCCCCCCCCCCGGAGCCCGGATACCAAAACCTGGACCTTAACCCTTACTTGGCCAGAGCAGACGGAGATCCCGATCGGTGGAAGTGGACAATTTGCCATTTGCCGTCGCGGCGATGCCAGATGCGAGTCTCCTCGGACTGGGCAGTGCGCGGGATCCCATTGCTGTCGATGTACTGTGTAATGCGGATGTAAGCGATACAGGCGGCCTCCTCCCCAATCAGGTGGATGTGTGGGTTGAGGATGGTGGTGTGGACGGGCTTGTTGTTCTTGGACCACACTGGAGAGAGGCAAAAAAAAGCAAATCCCCGATAGACACGGTGAGATAGCAGTGAGAGGAAGAGGTGAACGCACTCCGTCCTG
Organism: Carcharhinus amblyrhynchos; assembly: GCF_965287045.1. Taxonomy (NCBI): domain Eukaryota; kingdom Metazoa; phylum Chordata; class Chondrichthyes; order Carcharhiniformes; family Carcharhinidae; genus Carcharhinus; species Carcharhinus amblyrhynchos. The sequence continues at coordinate 9,754,102 of NC_137336.1, read as the reverse complement.
TGACACTGGCCGGAATTTTACCGACACGTCTGTCCCGATTCTGGGGGTGGGAAAGCTTCGGAGAACGGTATTCTCCGTTGGCCTTGGGCGGGATTGTACGAACTTTGGGCAACCGTGCCGGCAAAATTCCGCCCACGGAATAGCTAAACAACAACAACACCTCATATTTAAATAAGGAAGAAAGACTTGCATTTGTACAATGCCATGCACAACCCCAGGACATTGCTAGCCAGCCAGTGAAGTACCTTGGAAGTGTAGACTCTGTGGCAGCCAATTTATGCACAGCAAGCTCCCACTAACAGAAATGTGATAATAACCCAGATAATCCAAAGGTGCCGATTTAGGGATAAATATTGACCTCAGGACATCAGGAAGAACTCCCCCTGCAACTCCCGCTGCTCTTCTTCAAGAATTAATACAATAAGGGTGGCATGGTGGCACAGTGGTTAGCACTACTGCCTCACAGTGCCAGGGACCCAGGTTTGATTCACAGCCTCAGGTCACCGTGTGGAGTTTGTACATTCTCCCCATGTCTGTGTGGGTTTCCTGTGGGTGCTCTGGTTTTCTCCCACAGTTCAAAGATGTGTGGGTTAGATTGATTGGCCAAGCTAAATTGGCCCTTCATGTCAGAGAGATTAGCAGGTAAATACATGGGGATAAGGGGAGAGGTCCTGGGTGGGATTGTTGTCTCAACGGGCTGAATGGCCTCCTTCTGCACTGTAGGGATTATATGAGGAGCTGAAAGAGCAGATAGGACTTCAGCTTAATTCCTTATCCAAGAGACAGAACTTCTGACAGTGCAGCACTTCCTCAGTACTGCCCCTCTGACAGTGCAGCACTCCCTCAATACTGACCTTCTGACAGTGCGGCACTCCCTCAATACCGCCCGTCAGACAGTGCAGCAGTCCCACATTACAGACCTTCTGACAGCGCAGCACTCCCTCATTACTGACCTGTGACAGTGCAGCACCCCCTCAATACCGCCTGTCTGACTGTGCAGCACTCCCTCAGTACTGACCTTCTGACAGTCCTGTGCTCCCTCAGGACTGCCTCTCTGACAGTGCAGCATTCCCTCAGGACTGCCCCTCTGACAGTGCAGCACTCCCTCAGTACTGACCCTCTGACAGTGCAGCACTCCCTCAGTACTGACCCTCTGACAGTGCAGCACTCCCTCAGTACTGATTCTCTGACAGTGCAGCACTCCCTCAGTACTGATTCTCTGACAGTGCAGCACTCCCTCAGTACTGACCCTCTGACAGTGCAGCACTCCCTCAGTACTGATTCTCTGACAGTGCAGCACTCCCTCAGTACTGACCCTCTGACAGTGCAGCACTCCCTCAGTACTGATTCTCTGACAGTGCAGCACTCCCTCAGTACTGACCCTCTGACAGTGCGGCACTCCCTCAGTACTGACCCTCTGACAGTGCAGCACTCCCTCAGTACTGACCCTCTGACAGTGCAGCACTCCCTCAGTACTGACCCTCTGACAGTGCAGCACTCCCTCAGTACTAACCCTCTGACAGTGCGGCACTCTCTCAGCACTGACCCTCTGACAGTGCGGCACTCCCTCAGTACTGACCCTCTGACAGTGCAGCACTCCCTCAGTACTGACCCTCTGACAGTGCAGCACTCCCTCAGTACTAACCCTCTGACAGTGCAGCACTCCCTCAGTACTGACCCTCTGACAGTGCAGCACTCCCTCAGTACTAACCCTCTGACAGTGCGGCACTCTCTCAGCACTGACCCTCTGACAGTGCGGCACTCCCTCAGTACTGACTCTCTGACAGTGTGGCACTCCTTCAGTACTGACTCTCTGACAGTGCGGCACTCCCTCAGTCCTGCAGTCTATATTTGTGAATTCCAGTCTCTAGAGTGTGACTTGCTCAAAACCAACTGACTCAGAGCGGAGACTGTTACCCAAACGGTAAACCATAAGCCTCAAAGTCTGCGTGGGTGGAATCAATTTGTTTCGGACAGAGTAGGGCTTGAACTGGGGCTTCAGAAGTGTGTTGGGTCTTAACCACTCAGTGTACATTTTGACCCGAGGTGCTAGCTGCAAAGCAGTAGCTGAAATGCGGAACAGAAATAGTTTCTTACAATTCTCAAAGTAGAATCGATGAAAATCGAGTCCCTCCACCAGGTTTCCCAGCGCCTCGGGTTCGAAGGCGGTCACCCCAGGGTCACACATCTTCCTGAAGGATCAACAAATCACAATGCGGACTTTCACTTTGTCTAGCCAATGAGGAAAGAGAAAATACTGGGGAGACACAGCGGACCAATCAGCAGCTAAAGAAGGGATGACGCATGAGCATTTAAAGCAGCCAAGATCATGTCGGGTCCCCATCAACAGGGACCCGGCGTGGTGGGGACAGAGGCCATTGAGGCCTCCTCGGGAGGCGAGGGGCACAGTGGAAGCGGGTGGGGTGGGGGATGGGAGAGGGAAGGGGGTGATTGGCCATGGGGAGGGGGAGCAGACTGGACATAGGTCGGCGGGGGGGGGGGGGGGGTCAGACTGACATCCCCGTGTGTTGATTTGGGTGAGGAGGTTGGGGAGGCCAGCGATCGAGGGTTGGTGGTTCAGAGCCAGCAGTCTGGGGGCACGGGTTAGGTTGATTGGCCGTGCTAAATTGCCCCTTCGTGTCCTGGGAAGTGTAGGTTAGAGGAATTAACAGGGTAAATATGTGGGGTTATGGGGATAGGACCTGGATGGGATTGTTGTCGGTGCAGGCTCGATGGGCCTAATGGCCTCCTTTTGCACTGTAGAGGTTCTATGATTCTATGATATTGAAAGTGGCAGGATGGAGGGAGGGAGGGAGTGACAGAAGGAGAAAGTGATTGAAAGAAAGATAGAAGGAATAAAGGGGTGGAGGCAAGGAATGGCTTTCAGGAGAGATTGGACAAACTCGCTTTGCTTTCAATTCAACATTAGAAGCCAAGGGACGACCAAATAGAAGTTGATAAAATGATGAGAGGCCTGGATAGAACGGACAGTCAAGGTCTCTTTCCCAGGGGACTCGGGGACATAGGTTTAAGGTAAAGGGGGCAAAGTTTACAGGGGATGTGAGACGCAAGTTTTTTCACATGAAGTGTGGTAAGTGCCTTGAACGCTGTGCCAGAGGAGATGGTAGATGGTAGATGGTAAATAGCAACATTTAAGAGGCATCTCTTTCAGATAAATGAATAGGCAGGGAATACGGGGCACATAGAGGCAAAAGGTCTTCAGAAAGTCATGTGTGGGCGCAGGCTTGGTGTGTCGCACTGTTCTTTGGATAGAGGGAGAGCAGGTGGAGACAGAAGAGGGGGAGGAATGCGGGTGAGAAAGGAAGTAATGAATGATGGATCAGTGGTTCCAGTTTCACACCAGGGTAGCGTAATACAACTCTACACCCTGGAATACAACGCCCTAATAGTGACTTCTCAGGGTTAATGATTCACACTCCCACTGGAGGGATAACTGTTCCAAACGCGCTGTGGAATTAGCATAAAGCAGAACTAAATGTTTTACATCGGAAAAAAGCTTACGTGTAGGCCTCAAAATCTCCATTGCTAATCGCTTCAATGAGCTGCTCCGTGGCTTTGATAATCTCTTGTTTACGCACTGGAATTGGCACACAAAGAGTGAAAGTTGATTTTTTTTTAAAATTTCCAACGTAGTTGCATAATTAAAAGTGCATTGGACATGTTGCACAGCAGAATTACAGAGAGTGGGCCTGACAGGAGGTCCATTCATCCATTCCTTTCCATCCAAACAAAACTTCATTACATTTCTCTATTAATATATCCCGACCATCATGTCTACCTCCATCCACTCATTCCTCCCTCCTTCTCTCTCAGTATCCATTTGTTCTATCATCTCTTTCCCCATCCATTCATTCCTCCCTCTATTTTCTCTATCCATTTCTCTTGTCATCAGCCTCCATTCATTCACTTCTCTCCCATCTCTCTGTATTTATTCCTCCGTCCACCTCTTCCTCCGTCAGCCCCTCCCTCCTCTCTGCATTCATTCCTTCCTCCATCTATTCCTCCTTCCATCCATCCATTCCTCCCTTTTTTTCTGCCCATAGATCTCTCTCTTCCTCCGATACTGCCTTCATCTCTGCCTCCTACCATTTCTCCCTGACGTTCTCCATCTGCTTTATCCATTTCACCCTCTCTTCCTTTGTACCTACTGAAGACCAGCTTCTCTTTGCCCAGAGCAGCTGAATCGAATCATAACAAATGGTCATTTGGTAGTGTAGAACTTGAATACTATTGAGAAAAAGAAACATGCTATTGAAGCTTTTCATCTTATACTCATCAGGACAGATGCAAGAATACCAAAACGCCATGGTGGCATTCGTGTACTCTCACAGCAATGTCTTGATCAATCACTTCCCAACCAGTTAGTATCCTTTTCTCATGCAGTATAAATTGGCGCTCCTTCTGAAATTTGGTATTCTTGCATCTGTCCTGATGAGTGCAAAGTAAAAATCTTTGACAGCATCTCCCTTTTTTCAGCAATACTTAACAGTAACACCTTGACTTGGAAGTCCCTTGGAGCAAGTCAATTACAGGAGTTCACAGAAGTAGGGGGCTGAATTAAAATGGGGTCAGAGGGTATCAGTCGGAAATGCACGAACCTTTAACTGGGGGGTGACTGAAGTCTCGGACTCGCCAATGACAGTGGCCTTGTGGCCAGAGGAGGCAGGTTTCGTTAACTCTGTCTCAATGATAAAAGGTTCTTTCCTGCATCCCGAGTTACGCCCACTCTGTAAACAGTTTTCTGTCCCCAACACCCAACTTTCCGCTCAAACCCATTTGCAAAATCTTCCATAGCACTTAAAAATGCGCATTTACGCTTCACGAAATATTGCTTTAAAAATATTCCTTGGTGAAATTTGGTTAACACAGCTGGAGAGGGCGTCATCACAAAAATAATAATCAGATCTGCGGGTTAGGTGGATTGGCCGTGCTACGTTGCCCCTCAGTGTCTAGGCGTTACGTGGGGTTATGGTGTGCAGGCTCGATGGGCCAAATGGCCTCTTTCTGCACTGTAGGGATTCTAAACTGTAGTGTTCATCCATCACCTGGGAGTGAGCCAATTTCAGAGGACTAAAAACTACGCTTACAAAAAATATGCACAATTATTTTCCTGTGACAATGGGGTACAGTCATCAGCTCCTGAGTAAATCGCAAAAAATAATCAACAGTTTGCAAAGCAGGTCTATAAGTGGCCCGAAAAATCTTTGGTTTTTTTAAGAGCTGAAGGCACGGTCATAGTGGAACACCACCACCTGCAATTCCCCTCCAAGCCACTCACCACCCTGACTTGGAAATATATCAGCTGTTCCTTTACTGTCCCTTCCTAACAGCACTGTGGGTGTACCTACACTCACATGGACTGCAGTGGCTCACAAAGATGGCTCACCCCCAACTTCTCAAGGGGCAATTAGGGACGGGCAATAAAAATGCAGGTCTCTTTGCACCTTACCTTTTGTATCCTCGTCTTCGATGGTAGTGTTGGAGCTCTCCGAGGATTCCTAGATGAAAGGTACAGGTCCGTCACAATGAGGAGTAACCACGGCAACCTGCTCAATCTGTGATCCACAATTAAACTCTCAATGTCGCAGAACAAGATGGGAACAATGTTTACGTATGGAGACGTGGAAACGGTGGTGTGACGGGTGAGATAAAAGGCCTGGTAATCTAGAAACCCAGGAACATGGGTTCAAATCCCACCACGGCAGCTGGTAGAGTTTCAATTCAATTCACAAAATCTGGAATTACAAAGCCAGTCTCACCGATGGTGACTGTGAAACTATTAGTGATGTTTGTGAAAACCCATCTGGTTCATTAATGCCGTCTGCTGTCCTTACCTTGGGCGATCCTGCACGTTACTCCAGATCCACAGAAATCTACCCCTCTGGAATGGCCCAGCAAACTCTCCGGTTCAAGGGCAACCGGGCAACAAATGTTGGCCTTGCCAGTGACGCCAACATCCCACAGAAGAATATGTGAAGAAAGATGCTGCAAAGCTAAGCTACCTCCTTTAGAAGGAATGTGGAAGGGACCTGGTTTAAAGTTGAACTGTATGACGTACGTAACTCCAGGGGAAATGGATTTGCAATACGGCAAACCAACTTTAAAAGTACGATGAGGAGGCACATGAAATCACAGACATTTATGGAACTATGTCCGAGCTTTATCGTTACTGCATCATGCAAGCACCGATGTGAGCTAAGTAAGAATGTGCAGATAACCAAATGCACTTTATTCATAATGTCCACTTAATCATAAAGCCACATGTAGGCAGCATCATGTTCCACCGTTCAATGGGGTCATGGCTGATCTACACCTCAGCTCCAGCCCAGTTGCCTCTGTCCTGTACCTCCACACCCAAATCTCATGAAACTCCACCGATGTCAGAGGATTCCAGCAGACGCGTAGCACAGAAACAGGCCATTCGGCCCAACCAGTCCATGCCAGCATTTACGCTCCACGCAAACCTCCTCCAGTCCTTCCTCATCTAAATCGATAAGAAAGCTCTTTCTCATCTCCGCCATACACTTATTCAGTGCCCCCTCTCCCCCAACACCCCTCCCCACCCCCCCCCTGCCCCCTGCCCATCCCACCTTAAGGGCATCTATATTATTCACTTCTGTATTAGTGAGTTCCACGTTCTCATCACTCTCTGGGGTTGAATTGAATTGGATTTCTTGGGGACTATTTAAGATTAACGTGCCCTAGTGATGATCTTCCCGCACGGTGGAACCAACTTATCTTTTTTTTATGGGGTGTGGGCATCACTGGCAAGACTGACATTTGTTGCCCATCCCTAACTGCCCACTCTATCACGAGCTTTTGTAATTTTAAAGACCCGTATGAAGTCACCCCTACTTTCCTCAAGAGAAAGAACACCCAGCCTGTTCACCCTTATCTGATCTTTAAACCCACACATTTCTCATATCATCTGAGATCGCCAACAACCTCTCCTGGTCCCCCCATGCCAACACTATAGTTAAGGAAGCTCATGTCTACTTTCCTAGAAGACTAAGGAAATTTGACACGTCCGCTACGACTCTCATCAACTTTTACAGATACACCATAGAAAGCATTCTTTCTGGTTGGATCACAGCTTGGTATGGGCTCCTGCTCTGTCTAAGACTGCAAGAAACTATAAAAGGTTGTGAATGCAACCCAATCCATCACGCAAACCAGCCTCCCATCCATTGACTCTGTCTACACTTCCCGCTGTAAAGCAGCCAGTGTAATTCAGGACCCCACACATTCTGATATTCTCTCTCCCACTTTCTTCCGTCAGGAAAAAAATACAAAATTCTGAGGTTACGAACTAACCGACTCAAGAACAGCTTCTTCCCTGCTGCTGTCAGACTTTTGAATGGACCTACCTCGCACTGAGTTGATCTTTCTCCACACCCAATCTATGACTGTAACACCACATTCTGCACTCTCTCCTTTCCTTCTCTATGAACGGTATGTTTTGTCTGTATAGTGCGCAAGAAACAAGTCTTCTCACTGCGTGCCAATACATGTGACAATAGTAAATCAAGTCAAATCCTGCTGTGATAGTGGACTCACTTTAGGAACTTTCAAGCAGTTATTGGATAGGCACGTGGAGCACACCAGAATGATGGGGAGTGGGATAGCTTGATCTTGGGTTCGGACATAGCTCGGCACAACATCGAGGGCTGAAGGGCCTGTACTGTGCTGTATTGTTCCATGTTTCTATGTTTCAAATTAAATCAATCTCCTCTGGGTCCTCTCCAGTGCCTCTGTATCCCTGTTACAGTACGGTGACCAGAAGTGGACAGGCGATTCCAGCTATGCTGCGACCTACGTTCAACACAACCTCTTTATGGTCCAATTTTATTTATCTCTTATTAATTCATGAGGTTAATGTGCCTGTGGATGACCTTTTGAGATAGAGTTAAATGGCAAATCTCCAATTTTCGATCTCAGAAATGTCATTTGACTTTTTAGGAGCAGGATTTCCATCAGTGTTAATGTGAGTCTGTGCTAATTGGTGATAATTGATGTGTTTTACTGAGACAGCAGAGTGCTTTCGGGGCTGGTGTGAAAGCAGGGACTGAGAATCCTGAATAAATGCAGCAGGCGTACAGGGAACTGAAGCCTGGTTCCAAGGCTGACTGATCTTCTCACACCTCGCTAGGATCTCAAAACCCCCACCTCCTCTGCAACTAAATTCACGAACCGCCCTGGTGGGATTTGAACTCACATCGTCTGGGTTACCCGAACGACTGCTTGGTCTGCCTAACGGGTGGGATTTCTCAGCACCCCCGTCAACCTCCCGTCTCGCAATGTGTTACCCGCTGCGGAGACGGCTCGCCATTGGACGCCAGCGGGATCTTCCGGTCCCACTGAGGTCGAAGCCATTTTGTGTGGGTCACCCGTCCTGCCACCAGGGAAGGGACCGTGGGTGGGGGTGGGGGTGGGGGTGGGGGTGGGGGGGGGGGGCGCGGTTTACCTTCATAGGGACCGGAAGATTCCCCTCACCCCATGTTTTTTACACCCAAAGTACTCTACAGCTTTACAATTGAACTGTGGTTACTAGGAAACGTGGCAGCCAGTTTAAGCACAGCAAGATCCCACAGGCAGGGATATAAGGAGCAGGTAATCTGTTTTACTGCTGCTGGCTGCCCAGGGCCTCAAGGAGGAGTCCCTTGTTTATAATAGCACTCTCTTTACGTCTACCTGAGCCTCAGCTTAACCTCCCATCCAGAGGATGGCACCCATGACAGTGCAGTACATCTTCGGCACTGCACTGGGAATGTGAAATAATCCTCAGAGGCCGCTGTCCCTTTATTTACTAATTCAATTCCGCTCCTAGAGTGCTTCAAAGTCCCGGTCCGGAGTGCCGGTAGTCCTGACACTCTGCGAGACTCCCTGATTGGGTAGGCAATCGTTGCCTCAATCAGGGAGCTCATACTCCAAGAGGCCCACCTGATGGGCCTGGTTACGGTCATTACAGAGTACAAGCCCAGTCTCTGGAGCGTGATGTACTCCCGGGACATCCTGACGCAGAGGTGAGAGGACTACCCACTGAACACAGCTGCCTCCTACTATTAACCGAAGCTTAAGGAAAAACTGCCTGTGAGATTCATCAACTCTGGACTGCAGATGTCTCCATAGCTGCCTTGGCAAAGCAGCCAACATAATTAAGGGCCCCACGCACCCCAGGCATTCTCTCTTCCAACTTTTTTTCTCTCTTTCTCTTCCGTCGGGAAAAAGATACAAAAGTCTGATGTCACGTACCAACCAGCTCAAGAACGGCTTCTTCCCTGCTGCTGTCAGACTTTTAAATGGACCTACCTGGCATAAAGTTGATCTTTCTCTACACCCTAGCTATGACTGTGACACTACATTCTGTACTCTCTCCCTTCCTTCTCTATGAACGGTATGCTTCATTTGCATCTGCACTATTACTTACGTGGAGAAAAACTGCAGCAGGCGGCGGTGCAGAGGGACCTCGGGGTCCTTGTGCACGAGTCGCAAAAACCCAGCCTGCAGGTGCAGCAGGTGGTCAGGAAGGCGAATGGGATGCTGGCCTTCATAGCGAGGGGGATTGAATATAAAAGTAGGGAGGTCTTGCTGCAGCTGTATAGGGCACTGGTGAGGCCGCAGCTGGAGTACTGTGGGCAGTTTTGGGCGCTGTACTTACGCAAGGATATTTTGGCCTTGGAGGGAGTGCAGAGGAGGTTTACTAGGCTGATGCCGGAGTTGAGGGGGTTGAGCTATGAGGAGAGGCTGAATAAACTAGGCTTGTACTCGTTAGAGTTTAGAAGAATGAGGGGAGATCTCATTGAGACGTATAAGATGATGAATGGGATGGATAGGATAGAGGTGGAGAGACTCTTCCCACTCAGAAAGGACAGTAGGACTAGGGGGCACAGCCTCAAGATAAGGGGGGGCGGTTTAGAACGGAGTTGAGGAAGAACTTCTTCACTCAAAGGGTGGTGAATCTCTGGAATTCTCTGCCTGTTGAAGTGGTGGAGGCTGCCTCGCTAAATATTTTTAAGAAGAGGGTTGATGGGTTTTTGATGAGAGAGGGGATTAAGGGTTATGGGGAGAGGGCGGGAATATGGAACTGAGCCACGACAGATCAGCCATGATCTTATTGAATGGCGGGGCAGGCTTGAAGGGCTAGATGGCCTACTCCTGCTCCTATTTCTTATGTTCTTATAGTGTGCAAGAAACAATACTTTTCACTCTATGCCAAGACATGTGACAATAATAAATCAAATCAAATCAAAAAATGAACCAGAGGGCAGAAATATCAGCAGTCAGGGTCCGGTGGTGCCCCTATCTAAATATATCGGGACTTCCACTTCAGCAGTGAGTGCATCTTTTAAGTACGGCAGAAGGAAGATGTTTAATGGACAATTCTGCTCTCCAGGGTTCTCAAGGGAAGAAGTTTCGTACTCATCGATCTTTCCAAGTGGCCCTTGAAGCAAACAAGCTCCTGAACAGCACAATACACAGACGGCAGTTACTAAACACACAATTCCCTTTGAGAGCAGCCCAATCTCCTTGAGCAATGGCCATGCAAGCTGCTCGCCCCCGACAGCTGGACCAAACTCCTGTCTCTTACGTCACCTCCTTGGGCAAAGGTTAAAGTTTATTTATTAGTCACAACTAAGGCTTAATTAACGCTGCAATGAAGTTACTGTGAAAATCCCCCAGGGGGTTTTCCTGATGCCTTCCCCACAGTTACATGTAACTGAAACATAACTTCCCCATTTTTGTAACCAATTCCCTTCACAATAAATGATAAGATCCATATCGCTTTCCCAATTACTTGCTGAACCTGCATATTAATCATTTGGGATCCCTCTACATCTCAAAACTTTGCAATCTTGCACCATTTAGATAAAATGCTTCTATTTTATTCTTGTTCAAATGGACAATTCATTACATTATACTCCATTTGCCATTATTTGATCTTGTTTATGCCAGCGTTGGATTGAGGTAAACACAGTAAGCAGTTTCACAACACCAGCTTAAAGTCCAACAAGTTTATTTGGTTTATTTGGCTGCAGCACTCCGAAAGCTAGTGGCATGTGCTACCAAATAAACTTGTTGGACTTTAACCTAGTGTTGTGAGACTTCTTACCCAGGAGAAATCTCAGCCTCTCCAGTTAGCCCAAGTAAAATCTCTCATCCCTGGAACTGTTGTAGTCAGTGGGGTTGGGGATCTATCTCTCGTAAGGTTAAGAGGGCTTTTCCTGCCGGAAGATGTATTTGTGTGGCCTCATCAAACTTTATGCACTTGTCTTCATCAATGCTGCAACTTTATAAGACCCTTGTCAGACCCCACTTGGAGTACTGTGCGCAGTTCTGGTCGCCTCACTACAGGAAGGATGTGGAAGCTATTGAAAGGGTACAGAGGAGATTTACAAGGATGTTGTCTGGATTGGGAGGCATGCCTTATGAAGATAGGTTGAGGGAGCTGGGTGTCTTCTCCCTGGAGAGATGAAGATTGAGAGGTGACCTGATAGAGATTTATAAGATGTTGAGAGGTATAGACAGGGTGGATTCTCGGAGGCTATTTCCCAGGGCTGAAATGGTCGCTACGAGGGGACACAGGTTTAAGGTGCTGGGAAGCAAGTACAGAGGAGATGTCAGGGGTAAGTTTTTCACTCAGAGGGTGGTGAATGAGTGGAATCGGCTGCCGTTGGTGGTGGTAGAGGCAAACTCACTGGGGTCTTTTAAAAGACTTCTGGATGAGTATATGGGATCTAATGGGATTGGGAGTTATAGATAGTTTTATGGCTTGGTAGGTATAGATGTGATCGGTGCAATTTGTGGGCCGAAGGGCCTGTTTGTGCTGTAGTGTTGTATGTTCTATGTTCTAATGGAGCATGGGAGATCAGTACAGGTGGCCTTCAGCACTGAGATGATGTAGGGATTATGTCAATGGATCGGGAATCCACAGAGCCCAGCCTTATGTTTGCTAGATTGATACGTGGAATGAGCCGGTCATCTAATGAGGAAAGGTTGGACAGCCTGAGCTTGTTTCCACTTGTAGGAAGAATGAGGGGGTGGCTTGGATGAAGTATATAAGATTCTGAATGGTCTGGACAAGGTGGATGTGGGGGGCACTGCTTGAAAATGAAGGGATGCCCATTTAGGACAGAGATAGAGTCATAGAGTGATAGAGGTTTACAGCATGGACACAGGCCCTTCAGCCCAACTTGTCCTTGCCGCCCTTTTTTTCAAAACCCCTAAGCTAATCCCAATCGCCCGCATTTGGCCCATATCTCTCTATACCCATCTTACCCATATAATTATCTAAATGCTTTTTAAATGACAAAATTGAACCCACCTCTGCTACAACCTCTGACAGCTTGTTCCCGACACTCACCACCCTCTGTGTGAAAAAATTGCCCTTCTTGTCACTTTTGTATCTCCCCCTTCTCACCTTAAATCTATGCCCTTTAGTGTTAGACTCCCCTACCTTTGGCAAAAGATATTGACCATCTAGCTGATCTAGACCCTCATTATTTTATAAACCTCTACAAGATCACCCAGCAGCCTCCTACCCTCCAGAGAAAAAAGTCCCAGTTCCATCTTCTTATAACTCAAACCATCAAGTCCCAGTAGCATCCTAATGAATCTTTTCTGCACTCTTTCTAGTTTAATATGAGGAGATGAGGAGAATATTTTTCTTTCAGAGTCTCTGGGCCACTCTGGAACTCTCTGCCTCAGGAGGCGGTGGAGGTCGGCTCACTGAACATTTTTAAGGTGGAGGTAGATGGATTCTTGCTGGACAAGGGGGTGAAAGTTTATCAGGGTTGGTGGAATTCGAAACACAAACAGATCGTGGGTTTCCTCCGGGTGCTCCAGTTTCCTCCCACAGTCTGAAAGACGCGCTGGTCAGGTGCTAAATTCTCCCTCAGTGTTACCCGAACAGGCGCCGGAGTGTGGCGACTAGGGGATTTTCACAATAACTTCATTGCAGTGTTAATGTAAGCCTACTCGTGATATTAATAAATAAAGATCAGCCAAGATCTTATCGAATGGTGCAGCAGGCTCGAGGGACCGAATGGCCTACTGCTCCTCCTATTTTACATGTTCGTACGAACATGACTGATGTGTCAAAGGCACACATTCAACTAACAACTCAGCAAATCCTTCGATGGGGGGTGATCCAGACTCGAAACGTTGGCTCTATCCTCTCCCCACAGGTGCTGTCAGGTCTGTTGAGGTTTTCCAGCATTTTCTGTTTTTGTTTCAGATTCCAGCATTCCCGCAGTAATTTGCTTTTAACTCAGCGAGTCTTTCTGCATCACACCACCTGCTCATTCCGGGTAACAGTCTGGTAAATACAAGGCTGGGACCTCTGGATCATCACCGTCCCCCCATCTCAGCGCTGAAGCTCTCCACTACTGATATCCCGTGACGAAGACACATTCAAACATGCAGCTTGTGTTAGCTGAGGCTGAATACTTTTCAGAGAAATTCCCGATCCTCGGGGAGAGACAGGGGAGGGAGACAGGGACACTTTGAGCTGCCCGTGGACAGGTCAACAATAAAGTTATTGGAATGTTTGGGGGGACCGTCATTATCTGTCACATGGGATGGTTTTAAAAACAACTGGTTAATCACAGGACAAAGACGCCACAGAACGGAGAGGCGGAATACAGAAGATTGATGTCGTACCTTCACCCCGTCTGTCTTCTTGTTACCTGAGCTTCTCCCACCTGTAATTGAAAGAAAATGAAACACAATTATACTGAGATGGAAGGAAACAGGGTATTGAGGTTTAGGAGGAGCAGGGATTGGGGAAAGGGGAGATATTTCATTACACGGTTAATGTTTGTAATCGAACAATGCGCTGTTGTCTTTTCACATTTGCCCCTGTGATTCCCACAGTAGATTTTCTCCACCTCCTGTGGTAACCTTGGCATTAGGGTTGGTGTAAGCACAGAGCTAGAGAGGGACCGGCAACTGTTTTCTTAAAAGAAGACTTTTTTTGCCCCTAGAGTTCCCTAAAGAACATCTCGCCCAGATCCAGTCCTGTGGAATCCCACCCCCTCCCTCCTCCAACACACTTAGCATGGCTAATCCATCTAATTTATACATCTTTGACTAAGGGTCAATCCAGCATGGCCAGTCCACTTGAACTGCACAGGTGAGATTCTCTGGCCGCACTCACCACAAAACCGGAGAATCCCATCCGAGATCAATGGACCTTTGCATTGTCCAGCCCCCCTGTCCACTATAATTCCCGTGCAGGCAGGACAGGAAAACTCTGGCCTCTATCTTTGGACACTAAGGGACAATATGGCATGGCCAATCCATCTAACCTGCGCACCTTTTGGAAGGAAACCAGAGCACCCGGAGGAAGCCCAAGCAGACACGGGGAGAACATGCAGACTCTGCACAGGCAGTGACCCAAGCCGGGAATCGAACCCGGGTCCCTGGTGCTGTGAGGCAGCATGTGTTAACCACTGTGCCAGCGTGCCGTCCCTGTGCCACTGTGTTGCCACTACAATGTCTTAAATTCTCCTTCGTAAGAAGTCTGACAACACCAGGTTCAAGTCCAACCAATTTATTTGGTAGTCAACTCACAAGCTTTCGAGGTTAAACTCTTTGTCAGGTGAATGGAGCGTTCTGGCCAAAACTCTTCATTCACCTGACAAAGAGGTTAACCTCGAAAGCTTGTGAGTTTACTATTAAACAAATTGGTTGGACTTAAACCTGGTGTTGTCAGACTTCTTACTGTGTTTACCCCAGTCCAACGCCGGCATCTCCACATCATGACTAAATTCTCCTTCCCATTTGCGAACACAGATGCTCCAAGGGGGGAAGTTGCAAGATAAAAGATACAGGATGATGCTTTTGGGGGTGAGAAAGACAGGTTCAAACAAAAGGCGTCCCGTCAATCTATCATCACCTCACCCACTCCAGGGCATTTTTTGGTAAGACAGGGCCAGGGCCAGTAGGTGGCAGTGGTGAGCTACAGCGGAGTGGTTTGCTGGGCCATTTCCGAGGGTTCGGTTCAGACATTGCTGAGGGTTTAGACAGACTGGGGAGGGACCACAGGTTTCTCTCCCTAAAGGGCATCAGTAACACAGCTGGGCTTTTTTCTTAACAAGATCTGGTAATTCACTATTACTAAAACTGGCTTTTTCTAAAAAAATCCACATCTATTTAATTAGCTGAATTTTAATTCCCCAACTGTTGCCAACAGTGGGATTTGAATTCTAGTTATGGGATCATTAATCTAGTTCTTTGGAGCATTAGTCCAGTAACTAAACCACTGTTCTGTACTGCCTAGCTTACATTACCGAATTGGTAACACTTGGGGTGCTGAGTGGGAGATGGCGCGGGCTTGGGAGAGAGGCAGCGAGAGGGAGAGAAGGCAGGGGGCTAAGAGAGAGAGGCAGAGCGAGAGATAGCAAGGGGGTTAAGAGAGAGAGACAGCAAGAGACAGATGGCAAGTGGTTGAGAGATGCAGTGAGAGAGAGATGGCAAGGGGTTAAGAGGGAGAGGCTGTGAGAAAGAGAAAGCAGAGGGTTAAGGGAGGGAGGTAGCGAGAGAGAGACGGCAAGGGGTTAAGAGGGAGAGGTGGTGAGAGAGAGAAGTTAGGGGGTTAAGGGAGAGAGGCAGCGAGAGGGAGATGATAGGGGATTGAGAGTGAGAGAGGCAGTGAGCGGGAGGTTGCAGGGGGTCAGGGAAAGGCTGGCAGGAAGAGGTGGTCAGTAGACGCACAACAATGATTCCAGGAGTGGGAGTGACCGAGCACGCACAGACAGATGGAGTGCCTGCTGAATGTAACTGTCCCTGTGGGGTAGCAGCAGGAATCTGAGCGAAGGTGGAATTATCGACTCAGATGAAGCATCCACCTCGAATCCAACAAGTAATCGAGCATTTTGTCTGCTGGAGATTTCGGCACGCAGGGACGGGAAACCCCTTTCATCCAAAATATCCGCTTTGAAATGCCCCTGAATATAATCATCAGCCAATTCTCCACGAATTAAACTAAAGAACTTGCATTTATATAGCACCATTTGGAACCTCTTAAAGTGCTCCAACAACAACAACGAAGAAGCTTATATTTATTGATATTTACATTATGGCTTCAACATAATAAGTGTCCCTCAAGTGTTATAAAGCAATATAAAATCCTGAGCTACAGGAGGCGATATTAAGGCAGATGGTCAAAGGACCAGCCCTTAAAGGAGCAGAGGGAGCCAGGGAGGAGATTAGGGAGAGAATTCCAGACCCCAGGGTAGCTGAGAGCCAATGGCGCTGTGATTAAAATTAGGGATACTCGCGGGGTGAGAGTTAGATGAGCGCCAAGCTCTCAGAGGCTTGTGGGGGACAAGCTCGTCAGCTCTTTGTGAAGTGAGGTCACCGCAGGAATGTAGTCAATGTGCAAAGAGCAAGCCCCCACAAACAGCGATGGGAAATTTGCCAGACCGATCTGGTCTGGCCTATACGTGCTTCCAGATCCACAGCAATGTGGTTGACTCTTAAATGCCCTTGGTTCAGGGCAATTAGGGATGGGTGAAAATGCAGACCCAACTGGTGACGCCCGCACCCCCTTCACGAATGAAAACAGAAGGTTAATCTGTTTTTACGAAATGATTCTGAAGGTATAGACACGAACATGGCCCAGAATGGTGCGCCTGAAACTATTTTCATTCAGCTGACGGCTCTCATTAACATTGCATCCAAGAGACAGATGCAAGTGGGCTGAGTGTTCAGCTCTGCACTCTGATGCTCCCTATCTGACCTATGACCCCCCCCCCCAGGGTCATTACTGGGTGGCACGGTGGTTCGCGCCGCTGCCTCACAGCGCCAGAGACCCGCATTGGATTCCAGGTTTGAGTCACTGTCTGTGTGGAGTTTGCATGTTCTCCCCGTGTCTGCGTGGGTTTCCTCCAGATACTCCGGTTTCCTCCCAGAAACCAAAGATGTGCGGGTTAGGTGCGAAGCTGCCGCTTAGTGTCAGGGGGACTAGCAGCGTAAATGCATGGGGCTATGGGAATAGGGCCTGGGTGGGACTGTGGACTCGATGGGCTGAATGGACTCCGTCTGCACTGTAGGGGTTCTATGATATTGTGCTGGGAGTCAGTCACTCCCAGAGCTTCCTTACTCTATCGATTTAGCTGAGTGCGAAGTTTGTGGTTTGCGAGATTGGGCGTTTGGCCGTCCCGATTACTTTTATGTGCAGCTTTGGTGACATTTTCACGGGAGTAAAGCCTCCGTTAAAGGAGATTTTTACAGCGATTTACTGACAAAGGGGGGAAACGGAGAGGGAAAAACTGGAGCAAACCTTGCGGGAGTTCCGAGCATGAATCAAAGCTGAGATTACAGAGTCTTGTCGATCTGTACGAAGCAGAGCTCGGCCTGTCTCTGGAAACTTATCTTCCTAATGCTTTTACAGCGAGGCTCCAGCCACAGATAGGCCAATAGGCGTTTAATGTAACACATTACCATTTGATGATAGCTCCCTGATGGGATCATCAATCCCCATTATGAGAGAAGTAAGCATGTTCCCTCAAACCCGATAGGGGTCAATCAGCGCTCACTAAAGCAGTTCATCTCCATTATGTTGGCACAAACAGTCGGAAAGTGAAGCCAGTGGGAATCAATTTGTTCCCTTAATCCCGGTAAATAGATTTAACCAGTCGCGCGCTCTGAATTCCTTTTAACAATAGTCAGGTTCCCTCTGTATCTGACCTACCTGACAGATGCACCATAGAAAGCGTTCTTTCTGGTTGTATCACAGCTTGGTATGGGCTCCTGCTCTGCCCAAGACTGCAAGGAGCTACAAAAGGGTCGTGAATGTAGCCCAATCCATCACGCAAACCATCCTCCCATCCATTGACTCTGTCTACACTTCCCACTGCCTCGGAAAAGCAGCCAGCATAATCAAAGATCCCATGCGCCCCAGACATTCTGTCTTCCACCTTCTTCCGTCGGGAAAAAGTTACAAAAGTCTGATGATACGTACTAACCAATTCAAGAACAACTTCTTCCCTGCTGCTGTCAGACTTTTGAATGGACCTACCTCGCATTAAGTTGATCTTTCTCCACACCCCAGCTATGACTGTAACACTATTTGCTACACTCTGTAGATTCTATAGAATCCCGACAGTACAGGAGGAGGCCATTCAGCCCATCGAGTCTGCACCGATCACAATCCCACCCAGGCTCTATTCCCGTAACCCCACACATTTACCTTGATAATCCCCCTGACACCAGGGACAATTTAGCGTGGCCAATCGACCTAACCCCCACACCTTCGGACTGTGGGAGAAAACCGGAGCACCCGGAGGAAACACTTGCAGACACGGGGAGAACATGCAGACTCTACACACACAGTGACCCGAGGCCAGGAATTGAACCCAGGTTGCTGGCACTGTGAAACACCACTGTGGCACTAACACTGCCACCATGCCACCCCTCTCTTATTTCCTTCTCTATGAATAGTATGCTTTGTCTTTGTCGTGCGCAAAAAACAGTACCTTAGAAAGGATATTATTAAACTAGAAAGCGTGCAGAAGAGATTTACTAGGATGCTACTGGGACTTGAAGGTTTGAATTATAATGAGAGACTGATAGACTGGGACTTTTCTCTCTGGGTCGTAGGAGGCTGAGGGGTGTTCTTATGGAGGTCTACAAAGTAATGAGGGGCACAGATCAGCTAGATAGTCAGTATCTTTTCCCAAAGGTAGGGGAGTCTAAAAAACTAGAGGGCATAGGTTTAAGGTGAGAGGGGAGAGATACAAAAGGGTCCAGAGGGGCAATTTTTTCACACAGGGGGTGGTGAATGTCTGGAATGAGCTGCCAGAGGTAGTAGTAGAGGCGGGTACAATTTTGTCTTTTAAGAAGCATTTAGACAGTTACATGGGTAAGATGGGTATAGAGGGATGCGGGCTAAATATGGGCAATTATGATTAGTTTAGGGGTTTAAAAAAAAGGGCGACATGGACAAGTTGGGCCGAAGGGCCTGTTTCCATGCTGTTAACCTCTATGACTCTATGACTTTTCACATGCTAATGAATGTGACAATAATAAATCAAATCAAAATCAAATCTCCTGCTCTGGGGAGCAGTGGAACTGACCCCGACATTTATGCCCCGTCCAACATCTAGAAAGACAGATTATCTGGCTGTTTGTCACCTTGCTGATTGCGGGATCGTGCTGTGTCTCATACCTGGCAACAGTGAGTATGCTACAGGACTGCTTGGCAGTGGAAGAATATCGGCGATTAAATTGGGGTTTGCTGAGTCGAGGAGGTGAGATTATCTGGAGTGAGTGAGCAGGTAAATGATACCCTTCTGCTATCAGGAGACCTGATACAGGACTTTTAAAATGAAGAGGGTTTTTGGACAAGGCAAATGTGGAGGGCTGTTTACCCTTGTGGGAGAGTCCAGAGCAAGGGAACATAAATGTAAGATGGCCAGTAACAAGGGGGGGGCAGCATGTTGCCACAGTGGTTAACACTGCTGCCTCACAGTGCCAGGGACCCTGGTTCGATTCCCGGTTTGGGTTACTGTTTGTGTGGAGTTTGCACATTCTCTCCATGTCTGCATGGGTTTCTTCCCGGTGCTCAGGTTTCCTCCCACAGTCCAAAAAAACGTGCGTGTTAGGTTGATTGGCCATGCTAAATTGCCCCTTAGGGGACTAGCGAGGGTAGATGCATGGGGTTAGGTTCTGTGCGGGATTGTGGTCGGTGCAGACTCGATGGGTCAAATGGCCTCTGTCTGCACTGTCGGGATTCTATGATCTAATGGTAACTGTGTTTCAAAAGCTCCACAGGAGGTCCTTTCAACAGCAGTATCTAAATACAATTCTTACATAGTGTGTAATGAGTATCGTAGAAATCATGGAATCCCCACAGTGCAGAAGGAGGCCATTCAGTCCATTGAATCTGCACCAACAACAATCCCACCCAGGCCCTATTCCCGTGACCCCACATATTTACCCCACTAATCCCTCTAACCTATCCCGGGACACTAAGGGGCAATTTAGCATGACCAATACTCCTAACTCGCACATCTTTGGACTGCGGGAGGAAACCAAAGTGTTCATAAACTATCTGCGATTCTGGTATCTATGAATAAGAGCATAGAGCATCGGAGCAAGGGGGCTACGGTGATAAAATGAGCATTCTCTATTTTTGTTCCATATCCGACGTTCTCTGCTTCTGTTTTAGATCCGATTGGCAAATTACAACTCCCCGAACTCAACACTGAGTTCAACAACCTTAGACTGTGACCTTTCTCCTCCATCTTAACCCCCTTAATTTTTTAATATCCCATTACAGTTTTTGTCTCAATTTTGTCTCAGCACCCTCTGTCCCCCTGACCCCCGCCCAGCACCCCCCAGCACTTCCACACCAATCTGAAGTTTGTTGCGATCTCTCCCAGCTGCAGTTTAACACCCGACACATCTTCCCTCTCTTTAGTTGCGATGAAGGGTCAGGCAGACTCTGTTCTCTCTCCCCACAGATGCGGCCAGACCTGCTGAGATTTTCTGGTGCTTTCCGGCTGGAATTTTCGCATCCAGCTGCCGGAGAGGACGGAGAATTTGGCGTCCTGCCAGATCTCCGCTCACTGCAGCGGGACTGGAGAATCTCACCGGCACGAAGAATTCCAGCTTCTGTTTCTTGGTTTGTGATTAAGCTAAACCTGTTTTCGGACATGTGGGGTGGAATTCTCCGGCCGCGCTTGTCTAAAAGTCGGAAAATCCCACCCGGACTGTCAATGGCGCTTCACATTCTCCACAACCCGCCTGTTAAAATTCCAGTGGCGGGCGGGATGGGAGAATTCCGGCCATGATTTTGTAAGTGTCAGGACTTCTTGATGTGGAGACAGCATCGCTGGGTTGGAGAGCAATGGAAAGTTGCAGATAGGTTTGCCTTACCTGAGAAGTTTCGTGTGGCCAACATTGTGGTGAGAATCGCCCCCTGCAAACGAAAGGAGAGATTTGCCATGAGGACGGGGTATTCAGACTGTGATGTTCTGTTTGTTCTAATTCCAAGTTAAATGGATTTGAAATAAAGCCACTATTAATGATAACCAGCACAGTTAGTCAGGCTGTAGTGTACAAGATCTGCACCAGGATGTGCTGAGACTATGCAATACAGTTCCTAATCCTGTTAAAATCAGTCCTCTGGACAGCACTACAGAATACTGAGAGGCCCAGATAGAGTGGGCATGGAGAGGATGTTTCCACTCGTGGGAGAGTCTAGAACTCGAGGGCACACCTCAGAGTGAAGGGGACGCTCCTTCAAAACTGGGATGAGGAGGAATTTCTTCAGCCGGAGGGTAGTGAATCTGTGGAACTCATTGCCACAGAGGGCTGTGGAGGCCGGGTCATTGAGTGTCTTTAAGGCAAAGATAGTAGATTCTAGATCAATAAGGGGATGAAGGGTTATGAGGGGAAGGCAGGAGAATGGGGATGAGAATCATATCAGCCATGATTAAAGGTTGGGCAGACTCGATGGGCCAAGTGGCCTAATTCTGTTCCTATATCGTATGGTCTTATGGTCTTATCATACCTATCACTCAGTCTCCTCTCAAAGAACATGCAAGATTTCCTAACCTCAATTTGATGCCGTTTAGTCACATGATGATTCCTGATCCTACCTCGTTTCTGCGTTTCAATCTACCCGGCATTTTGAAAATATATATTTGTTCTCAGGAGTTGGGCATCGCTGGAGAGACCAGCATTTATTGTCCATCCCTAACTGCTCTTCAGGAGGTGATGGTGAGTTGCTCTTTCAAACTGCTGCAGTCCATGTGGTGTAGGTACACCCACGGTGCTGTTAGGGAAGGTGTCCTAGGATTTAGAGCCAGTGATAGTGAAGGAACACCGATATATCTCCAAATTTGGGGCGGTGAGTGGTTTGGAAGGGAACTTGCAAGTGATGGTATTCCCATGTATCTACTGCCCCAATGCTTCTGAATGGGAGAGGCCATGGGTTTGCAAGGTGCTGTCAAAGGAGTTTGATGAACTGCTGCATCTTGTACAATGTACACACAGCTGCTGAGGTTTGTCAGTGGTGGAGGAAGTGAATGTTTAAGATGCTGGAAGGAGTTGGAGTTTAGAAGGCTGAGGGGGGGTCTTATAGAGACATATGAAGGGGCTAGATAGGGTAGAGGTAGAGAGATTCTTCCCGCTTAGAAAGGACAGCAGGACTGGAGGACACGGGGGGGGGGCAGTTTAGAACGGAGTTGAGGAGGAGCTTCTTCACTCAAAGAGTGGTGAATCTCTGGAATTCTCTGCCCATTGAAGTGGTGGAGGCTGCCTCGCTAAATATATTTGAGTCACGGGTAGATAGGCTTCTGATAGACAAGGGAATTAAGGGTTATGGGGAGAAAGCAGGAAAGTGGAACTGATCCACTTCAGATCAGCCATGATCTTATTGAATGGCGGGGCAGGCTCGAAGGGCTAGATGGCCTACTCCTGCTCCTATTTCTTATGTTCTTAATAAGGGTGCCGCTTTATCCTGGATGATGTTGAGCTTCTTGGGTATTACATAGAAACATAGAAAATAGGAACAAGAGGAGGCCATTTGGCCCTTTGAGCCTGCTTTGCCATTCATTATGATCATGACTGTTCATCCAACTCAATAGCCTAATCCCACCTCCCCCCCATACCCTTTGATCCCCTTTGCCTCAAGAGTTATATCTAACTGCTTCTTGAAAACATTCAACTACTTTCTATGGCAGTGAATTCCAGACTCAACACTCTCTGGGAGAAGCACTTTCTCCTCATCTCTGTCCTAAACAGTCTACCTTGTCTCCTCAGACTGTGACCCTTGGTTCTGGACACCATCACCATCAGGCACATTCTTCTTGCATCTACCTTGTCTAGACCTATTGGAATTTTACAGGTTTGTCTGAGATCCCCCCGTCATTCCTCTGAACTCCACAATCCTAACCTAGTCAATCTCCCCTTATACATTAGTCCTGCCATTCCAGGAATCAGCCTGGTGAACCTTTGCAATCCCTCGGGAGCAAGAACATCCTTTCTCAGATAAGGACTCCAAAACTGCACACCATATTCCAGATGTGACTTCATCAAGGCCCTTTATAATTGCAGCAATACATCCCTGTTACTGTAATTGAACCCTCTCGCTATGAAGGCCTATATACCATTTGCCTTTTTTACTGCCTGCTGCACTTGTATGGTGATCTTCAGCTGGCATCCAAGGACACCCAGGTCTAGTTGCACATTCCCCTCTCCTAATTCAGATAACAATCTGCCTTCCTGTTTTTTTCCCTCACAAATCTTACACTTATCCAAATTATACTGCATTTGCCAATCATTTGCCCACTTGCTCTATCACGCTGAAAGATCTCTGCATCCTCCTCACAGCTCACCTTCCCACTCAGCTTTGCGTCATCTGCCAGTGGGGAAATATTACATTTCGGTCCCTCATCCAGGCAAGTGGAGGGTATTCCATCACACTCCAGCACTGTGAATCTCAATCCCATTCATCTGAGCTTCCTGCCAGAGTAAAACCTGGCCATTTATAATGTAACGGGAGACTCACTGTTCACCTTGAAATGAGCTGCATTATGATAAATGAGCACAGGCTGAAAACTCCTAATGGGTAAATTGACTGTTAGAGGTTGTAATTTATAATTGCTTTCTGTGGCAACTCAAGGTACAATAAGCAAGTGTAGCTTCAGTATTGAAGAGAAGTGAGAGAGAAACCGAGAACCTGTTAGTCTAACATCTGTTAGGGGGGAGAAATTATTGGAATCTATAATTAAGGACAGTGTGACTGATCTGCAATTTGAGCTGATTAGAGGGAAGGTACACAGATCTCTAAAGGGTAGGTGGCGGCTAATTTCGTATTTTGTGGAAGTTTTGAGACTGGTTAAGCGGCAGGTCACAGAGTTTATTTATTAGTGTCACGAGTAGGCTTACATTAACACTGCAATGAAGTCACTGTGAAAACCGCCTTGTCGCCACACTCTGGCGCCTCTTCGGGTACACTTAGCGCGGTCAATGCACCTTAACCAGCACGTCTTTCGGACTGTGGGAGGAAACCAGAGCACCCAGAGGAAACCCACACAGACATGGGGAGAATGTGTCAACTCTGCCTGAGGGAGGGCGAATGGGTTTGTACTCAAATTGGAAAGAAGTGTCCAGTGATGTCCCACTTTGTGCTGGGGCCTCACTTGTTCACGACAGTTAACAGCGACATGGCCAGCACAGTACAGAGCCAAATATTCACATTTTCCAACGGTCAGAATATTGGTGAGGAAAAGGGAGTGGTGGATTGAGTGAATGGGGCAAAACTATAGAAGATGGGTTTGAATGCAGGTAGGAGCGAGCTCCTCCACCTTGGAGGAAAGGGGGATGACACTCACTACAGGACGGTGGCACAGTGGTTAGCACTGCTGTTTCACAGTGCCAGGGACCTGGGTTCAATTCCCAGTTTGGATCACTGTCTGTGTGGAGTCTGCACATTCTTCCCGTGTCTGCATGGGTTTCCTCCGGGTGCTTCAGTTTCCTTCCACACTCCAAAAATGTGCGGGCTAGGTTGATTGGCCATGCTGAATTGACCCTAGTGTCAGGGGGATTAGCAGGGTAAATATGTAGGGTTATGAGGGTAGAGTCTGGGTGGGATTGTTGTTGGTGCAGGCTTAATGGGCTGAATGGCCTCTTTCTGCACTGCTGGGATTCTATGATACATCTGAGTATTTTTGTAAAGCTATGAACAGTGGCGATCCACAGAGATTTGAAGGATCACATACACAGATCACTAGAATGTAGCGGTCAGGTTCTGAATCTAACCAAGAAGGCCAGTGGATCATTAATCTTTACATCTAAACCCTTAGAATACAAAAGAGCTAATGCTACAGCCAAATGATTGCGTTACAGGTTTGCTACCTCCCCTTGTCTGTGGCGTTGAGAGGGGGTTAGCGTGCAGGAGGGAACTGAGAGTGGAGGGATGGCTCTCGGGGGCACAGTCTCAGAAGAAGGGGTAGGCCGTTTAGAGATAGGAGGGTATTTCTTCACTCAGAGGGTGGCGAATCTTTGGAATTCTCTACCCCAGAGGCTGGAGCAGTCTAACGGGGTGGGGTGGTCTCTTCCCGTTGTGATGTTGTACAACAGGTGAAGGGATACTCTGTCCTTCCAGGTTAGCAACAAGCAAAGCAAGTGAAGATTACCCCATTATCTTTATTCCTCCTGTACTTTCCTTTCTTCAGATCCTGACAGAGGTGGACAACTGTAACCCACAGAAAAGTTTGGAGCACTAGGATCATTCTGAGGAAGAGGAGACCATTCTGCCCCTCCGTTGAGTATGTACTGTGTCTCCTAACTTAGTGTCATCTCCAAATTTGGGTATATAACTCTCTATTTCTTCCATCAAGCCATTTATACACAAGGCAAACCCAAGGTCCCAGTGCAGATCTTGCAAGAACATCACTTCATAAAAGACTTATTTCCAAAATATCAATGCCACTGGCTGGGCTGGTATTTATTGCCCATTCCTAATTGCCCCATGAGAAGGTGGTGGTGAGCTGCCTTCTTGAACTGCTGCAGTCCCTATGGTGTAGGTACACCCACAGTGCTGTTAGGGAGGGAGTTCCAGGATGTTGATCCAGTGACAGTGAAGGAAAGGCCTTCAGATTTTCAGATCAGGATGGTGAGTAGTTTGGAGGGGAACCTCCAGGAGGTGGTGTTCCCATGTGTCTGTCGCCCTTCTCCTAGGTGGTAGAGGTTGCTGCTTTGGCAGAAGCTATTGAAGGAACTATTGTATCAGGAGGTTGTGGAAGCAGATATGATAGTGAGTTTTAAGGGGCGCCTTGACAAATACAGGAACAGAATGGGAATAGAGGGATATGGTCCCTGGAAGTGTAAGAGGTTTTAGTTTACGCAGCATGGTCGGTGCTGAACTTGGAGGGCTGAATGGCCAGTTCCTGTGCTGTAATTTTCTTTGTTCTTTGAACCTTGGCACCTCTTGCCAAGCGCAGAATGCTCTTTATTCCAACTCTTTGGTCAGACTTTTACCACTCTGCCTGCCACGGGGATCGGAGCGGGCGAGGGGCGACAGTGGAAAGGTCTGTCAACCTCGGGTGAGACTTCAGCTTGGGTGAGGCTGTGAAATCCTGTTTTCTACCTCCCAATCAGGCAGTCCCCACACCCAGTCTATGACATGCAGACAAGAGTGCACAGTATTCCAAGTGTGTTCCAACCAAGGTTGATTCAAGTTTAATTGAGCTTTCCAGCTTGACAGTGTCATCCCTTTTGCCTGATACTACAAGACTCTGGACTGTTGGGTGCTCAGTTTACTCAGTTTAGGGGATTGGATATAAGATATATTGGATAAGATATATTGGATGATAAAATGCACATACCTTCAACTTCCTTCTTGCATTGAATTTCTTCAAACAGTCAACTGTCTCTTGCCTGTGCATACAAGAGGCCACTGTCGCACGATGCTGTGGAAGGAACAGAACAGATTTTAACACTTATTTTAACAGTGTGTCAATGCCAAGTTCCCTAAAGCAACGGGACACGTCTAATGATCGTAGTGTCATTTCTGAAGGAAGAGAACTATCAAACTCAAGGGGTGGGATTTTCCAGCCCTTCCCACCGGCAGAGTTTTCCAGCCCCGCTGTGGGTGACCGCCCCCCCCGTCCTCCCAACCTCCCCGCAGCGACTTCCCCTGAGGAACCACACCAAACACCGCAGACGTCGGTGGGATCAATGTTGAGCCGGGGGGGGAGGGTGGGAAATGCCAGCTTAGCCGTGGCTCAGTGGGAATCCGCATGCCATCCGGTCTGAATGAAAGTTGTGGGTTCAAGTCTGACTCAAGTGACTGGAATGTAAAGCTGGAAGGTGAAAGAAGAGATGGATATGGAGTGAGGGGAATAGGGAGAGAAGCCTGGGGTTCCACAGAACTTCACAATATATTAGAGTTCCTTGACCAAACAAAAAGGATTGTAAATCAATGCCCGATTCCATCATGGACTCCGCTCATCTGTTGGCAAGTTGATTGGTTAATTCTCAGAGATGTCACTGCACAATGCCACAATCGCCACCCTGACTGGTGGACGTACCGAGATCCAGGGGTGTTTGAGCGCTTCACCAGCAGAGATACGCTTTGCTGGGTTAATTGTCAGCATCTTGTTGATGAGATCCTTTGCCTCGGGCGTCACGGTGTCCCACTCTGGAGAGGGGAACTACAGAGAGAGAAGAGAAAGACGTAAAGGAAAGGTGGGAAAGTACCAAATGTCCAACACCTCTTTAGTGAGAAAGCCAAGGTCAACCACACAGAACAGCAACAAGGTTAAACTAACAAGGAAGGGGACAGAATGAACCAAACCCTTACTAATTCATCCAAGTGAATTATTAAAAGCTGGTGGACAAGGGGAGGAATCATACAAACCCTGCAGTGCAGAAGAAGGCCATTCGGCCCATCAAGTCTGCACCAACTCTCCGAGTCCTATCCCCATAACCCCATGCATTGACCATGGCCAATCCATCTAACCAGCATATTTTTGGACTGTGGGAGGAAACTGGAGCACCCGGAGGAAACCCATGCAGACACGGGGAGAATGTGCAAACTCTGCATAGCCAATCACCCAAGGCAGGAATCGAGAGTTGATGCAGACTGGAAGGGTCAAATGGCCTCCTTCTACACTATAGGGGTTCTAGGATTCTTTCAGATTCTTAAAGGTTTAGACAGGTAAATGTTTGGAGGATGTTTCCACTCATGGGAGAGTGTAAGGTTAGAGAGAACAGTCGCTGAATGAGGGGATCCCGTTTAAAAGTTTAAAATTTGAGGAAGAATGCTTCTTTCAAAGGATCATAGGGCGGGATTTTACGACTGCTCGAGCAAGAACAGAAATTCCCGTCTGAGATCAATGGATATTTCCGTTGTCTGCTCCTCTCCCACTCTAATTCCATAGCGGGAGGGGTGGTAGAATTCTGGTGATAGAATACCCACTGTACAGAAGGAGATCCTCGGCCCATCGAGCCTGCACTGACCACAATCCAACCCAGGCCCAATCCCGTAACCCCACACATTTACCCTGCTAATCCCCCGACAATTTTGCACGGCCAATCAACCTAACCCGCACGTCTTTGGACTGTGGCAGGAAACCAGAACGCCCGGAGGAAACCCAGGCAGACACGGGGAGAACGTGCAAACTCCACACAGACAGTGACCCGAGGCCGGAATTGAACCGGAGACCCTGGCACTGTGAGGCAGCAGGGAGGCAAAGAGTTCTTTGGAATTCTTTGCCCCAGGAAACTGTGGAGGGCGGGTCCTTGAATCTTTTCAAGGCTGTGATCAGTGGGCTTTTAATCGGTCGAGAAATTAAAGGCTATGGAGTGAAGGTGGGAAAGTGGACTTAGTGAGTGTTAGGTCAGCCATGGAGTTATTAAATGGCGGAGTAGGCTCGAAGGCCTGAATGGCCTCCTCTTGTTCCTTATGGTCTTGCGATATTGATTTGACAGAGCGTATTGTCCAACTATTATAAAACACAGGAACAGGAGGAGGCCATTCAGCCCCTTGATCTGTTCTGCCATTCAATTAGATCATGGCTTTATCTACGCACCTTTGCTCCATATTCTTTGATATCTTTACCCAACATAAACACAGTATATTACCTTAAACGTACGATAAAGGGAAAGTCATCTAGATGACCTTAGATGACTCATCCCATTAAGGGGGAGAGCTAACTGGTGGTGATTTAACCTGGGGAATCGCCACATGTCAGGCAAGGGGCAAGGTTGAGAAGGTGGATCTTTCATGAATAACCACAGCCAGTACAGGAATTGAACCCACGCTGTTGGCATTGTTCTGTACCATGAACCAGGCATCCAGCCAGCTGAGCTAACCGACTCAGGGTATATATATGATGGATGAAACACTTTGACTAGTGGAAAACCCACTCTTACTTTATGAATCATTCCAATTATTGAAATAATACTTTCTTTGTTTCATAAGGAGTGGGTTTTCTCTCTGACCTCATGACCCTCTAGAACATGGGCTTATTTGACAAGGTCCAACATAAGGACCCTCAGATTTGTACAGAGCTGGGTGATTGTTGGAATTGAACTGCTTGTTGTCAGTACTGAGGGTGAATCCCCCATTGTTTACCCAGCTAAGACCAGCCCCTTCATTTAGACCCTAGTTTTGAAAATGAATCTACTGTCCCGATTCACAGTGTGAGAACAAACACCCCAACTCCTGTCGAGTGAACGCACCCTGGAGTACTCCAATTATCCACTTACAGGGGATTGTAATTGGACAGCGAGACAAGGCTTGTGAGTGCCTGTGATCCTGAGGTGCGAGTATAACTCCTTGGTAGGACAAACTGAACAAGACAGGTCGGTGCTGTACAAAGGCCAATCCACCTGCCCTCCTGGGTAAGGAGCGCTGGGAGTTAGGCTAATAATCCATGTGAATAGGTCTTTCATGACAGAAATGGGGTGAATCTCTGGAATTCTCTGCCCGTTGAAGTGGTGGAGGCTGCCTCGCTAAATATTTTTAAGACGCGGGTTGATGGGTTTTTGATAAGCGAGGGGATTAAGGGTTATGGGGCGAGGGCGGGAATGTGGAACTGAGCCACGACAGATCAGCCATGATCTTATTGAATGGCAGGGCAGGCTCGAAGGGCTAGATAGCCTACTCCTGCTCCTATTTCTTATGTTCTTATGTTCTTATGTAATCAACCATGGAGAACTTCAATCTGCTGGACATGAGTCTAACTATCTAACCAACTAACTAACTAATGAATGAACTAACTAACTAACGAACAACCTAACCAACTAACTGACTAAGTTAGAGCAGCACGGCGGTGCAGTCATTAGCACTGCTGTCTCACAGTGCGAGGGATCCGGGTTCAATGCTAGCATTGGGTGACTGTCTGGGTGGAGTTTGTACATTCTCCTCGTGTCTGCGTGGGTTTCCTCCAGATGCCCCGGTTTCCTCCCACATTCCAAAGATGTGCTGGTTAAGTTGATCGACCGTGCTAAATTGACCCTAGTGTCATGGGGATTAGCAGGGTTACATGTGTGAGGTTACAGGAATAGGCTCTGGGTGGGACTGTGGTTGGTACAGACTCGATGGGCCGAATGGCCTCCTTCTGTACAGTAGGGATTCTATATTGCCTCTTAGTGTCGGGGGATTAGCAGGGTAAATGTGTGGGGTTACGGAGATACAGCCTGGGTGGGATTGTCTGTGCAGGCTTGATGGACCTCCTTCTGCACTGTAGGAATGCTATGATTCTAAGTTGCTATGGATGTGGTTGTCTGGTTGTTTTATATTAATGTGACAGCGCCCACATACCGAGGATACGTCACCACCTCAGTCCTCCCCCAGCTCGCAGACTGATCACGTGTGAGCCGAGCTCTAACAATGATACTCACGTCGTAAGCCCCAGCTTTGATTTGTTGGTAGAGTCTGTGCTGATCTTCATCCCAGAAGGGTGGGTAACCAACCAGCAGAATGTACAAGATGACACCTAGTGAACACAAGACCCGGGTAAAGGAAACAGAGATTAGTTCATTATCTTTGTTCTGAATTACTCTTGCAGCATTGTGCCTGAGTCTCGTTGGGATATTGGTTTGATCCCTTCCATTGAAACAATGAGCAACGGCAAGTCCCATCAGCAGATGAAGTATCTGCTTTCTGATAGCCGCGTGTTGCTAGACTCTCGCCAACCACTTGTATCTATCTCATGCCAATGAAAAACGTCCCAGTCATGTAACATTGAGCCACAGAAGGAGATGATAAACACAGAAGAGTAAAAGTTTTGTCAAAGTGGTCAGTGGAAAGGATGAGGCAGAAACAGCGGTTTTATTTCACAGCTTTAAGCTGCAGCAGCAGAAGTTACAATCTGACTCTGAGCGACAAATTCAAATAGGGGATATAAAGAGGCCAGAGTGGGATGGGTTTACAGAAAGGGGCTGAATGGCCTTATTCCACACTATAAATGTTCGATTTTCCTTTCTCTGACAGCACAACATTCCTTCAGCACTGTCCCTGTGATAGTGCACTGTCCGAGGGTCAGTACTGAGGGAGTGCTGCACTGTCCGAGGGTCAGTACTGAGGGAGTGCTGCACTGTCAGAGGGTCAGTGCTGAGGGAGTGCCGCACTGTCAGAGGGTCAGTACTGAGGGAGTGCTGCACTGTCCGAGGGTCAGTACTGAGGGAGTGCTGCACTGTCAGAGGGTCAGTACTGAGGGAGTGCCGCACTGTCAGAGGGTCAGTACTGAGGGAGTGCTGCACTGTCAGAGGGTCAGTACTGAGGGAATGCTGCACAGTCAGAGGGTCAGTGCTGAGGGAGTGCCGCACTGTCAGGGGGTCAGTACTGAGGGAGTGCTGCACTGTCAGGGGGTCAGTACTGAGGGAGTGCTGCACTGTTAGAGGGTCAGTACTGAGGGAGTGCTGCACTGTCAGGGGGTCAGTATTGAGGGAGTGCTGCACTGTCAGAGGGTCAGTATTGAGGGAGTGCTGCACTGTCAGAGGGTCAGTACTGAGGGGGTGCTGCACTGTCAGAGGGTCAATACTGAGGGAGTGCCGCACTGTCAGAGGGTCAGTGCTGAGGGAGTGCTGCACTGTCAGAGGGTCAGTACTGAGGGAGTGCTGCACTGTCAGAGGGTCAGTAATGAGGCAGTGCCACACTGTCAGCGGGTCAGCACTGAGGGAATGCCGCACGATCAGAGGGTCAGTACTGAGGGAGTGCTGCACTGTCAGAGGGACAGTACTGAGGGAATGCCGCACGATCAGAGGGTCAGTACTGAGGGAGTGCTGCACTGTCAGAGGGACAGTACTGAGGGAGTGCTGCACTGTCAGAGGGACAGTACTGAGGGAGTGCTGCACTGTCAGAGGGTCAGTACTGAGGGAGTGCTGCACTGTCAGAGGGTCAGTACTGAGGGATGTTAAACTTTGATGTTGTAAGACATCAAACGAAAGAGCACAGAAGGATCTCACTGTTCCTCTAATAGCTGTTGAGGCCAATAAAACCCAGCCCCACTCTGCTCTTTCCCCATTTCATGGCAATTATTCCCTCCTCATGCAAGCTTATCTTTTATCTTTCTTGGGTAATAAACATCATGCTGAAACGCTTGACCAAAGTATCAAGCCTACATTGCATTACGCGAATCCCACCTCCATTCCAATCCATCAGCCAAAAATGACTTTCACATAATTTGACTGCAGGGTATTGGGACGAGTACATAACACTGAAACATTCCTCCTTTGGGAAATTAATATTTTCATTACTTTAATTGAGCAGGGGGCCCTTACGAAGCAAAGATGAATAATTACTGAACCTAACTCAACGTTGAACTTCAACGCGGATAAATGTGCAGTGGTCCATTTTGGCAGGACCAACGGGATGCAGGAGTACAATATCAAGGGTAGGAGTCTTAGCTGGGTTGAAGAACAGAAGGATCTTGGGGTCCGGGTCCATAGGACTCTTAAATCGGCCTCACAGGTAGAGGATGTGGTCAAGAAGGTGTATGGTGTACTGGCCTTCATTAATCGAGGGATTGAGTTTAGGAGTTGGGAGGTAATGCTGCAACTTTATAAGACCCTTGTCAGACCCCACTTGGACTACTGTGCGCAGTTCTGGTCACCTCACTATAGGAAGGATGTGGAAGCTATTGAGAGGGTGCAGAGGAGATTTACAAGGATGTTGCCTGGATTGGGAGGCACGCCTTATGAAGATAGGTTGAGGGAGCTAGATCTCCTCCCTGGAGAGACGAAGATTGAGAGGCGATCTGATAGAGGTTTATAAAATGTTGAGAGGAATAGATAGGGTGGATTCTCGGGGGCTATTTCCCAGGGCTGAAATGGTTGTTACGAGAGGAACAGGTTTAAGGTGCTGGGAAGCAAGTACAGGGGAGATGTTAGGGGAAAGTTTTTCACTCAGAGGGTGGTGAGTGAGTGGAATCGGCTGCCGTCAGTGGTGATAGAGGCGAACTCACTGAGGTCTTTTAAAAGACTTCTAGATGAGTATATGGAATCTAATGGCATTGGGAGTTCCAGATAGTTCTATGGCTTGGTCGGTATAGATGTGATCGGCACAACTTGTGGGCCGAAGGGCCTGTTTGTGCTGTAGTGTTCTATGTTCTATTGCCAGAGATCCTCACCCTAAGTTCATCAACAACTCACTGGGAGGCCAGAATCCATGGTGAGGTGGGTGGGGAGGGGTTGCTGAGGGGGGTCAGCGGTGGGGGGGTGGGGAGGGGGTATGGGGTAAGAGGGGGTGAGGGGGGTGGGTGAAAGGGGTGGGGGTGAGCAGAGTGGGGGTCTTGTGGGTTGCTGATTATTGGACGTCATTTGGGAAGGTCAGAGAAAGTTTCCTTCCCTCTGATAAATCTTGCGAGGGTATGAGAGGGTTCGCATGTACACGACTGGGCAGAAAGCAAGAAGGGAATGGCAGAGATGACCGGATGGATGGGCGATGTGGAACGTTGTTTGATTCTATCTGGTAATCTGGGAGTTCTGATCCAAAATCTTAGCTCAGGAGATGAAATGAGTGTGTAGAATGCACAACAGGATAAAGCGGACTTGTGATGTGGGAAGGGATAAACTGGATGGGTACAGGAGCTAAAACATCAATGTATCTTCTTCAACATAATGGAACACGCTACGGAATTTCAAAGAAATGTTATCAGGCTTTGACACTCCCCTCCCACCTCAGGGGAAAGTGCCCGCAAAGGTGGGATTTTCATTGCCAGGTGGGTGTGGGCTGGCGTTGGGCCAGTTGACCCAGCACGGAGGTCGCAGGCAGTCACAGGGATGGAGGGTGAGCTGTTTAAAAGGCCCGCCTCGGTCTTTGTGCTCGAGCCCTCACCCCTCACACTCCCTCACCCCTACGCACCCCCCCACACATCATCCATACCATTCATTGCATGCTCTCCACCCACCTCCTACTGGCTCTCATGTCTCTGTGCCAAAGTAAGGTTCTCTCCCCACCCTCTATGACCTCTGACACCCCATTGCCAAGATATCCTCTCCACTCACCACCCCCAGAACCCCTTCATGCCAAGGTAGCCTCCCCACACACCCTCTCCGGCCTCTTCCCCTCTACATCAAGGTGAGGCCCCCAAACAACCCAAAATCTTCTGATTCTGGGTAGGAGTGTTACCCGCTGAGACGAAAACCCACAGTCGGTGTAGAAATATAATCAACATGCAAGCAAGCTTGAGGAACTCCCAACTCTGATCACCTCATTTCCCTTGAGTAACAAACCTCTCACCCACGAGATTCCCGGTTCTACAATAATAAATACCTCGGTCTACATAGAAAAGGGTGATGAGCTGACAAATATTTTTCTTTCTTTCACACAACAAGGAGTTGCTGTGAAAATATTTGCCACGACTGACTCTTCACTCCTACTGTCATATGCTTAATTTAGCTCCGAGACTCCTACAAATATTACAACTCCTGGAGAAGGCATCATCTGCTTACCGCAAGCCCACAGGTCCACAGGCTTGGCATAGGGATCCTTCCTCAGCACTTCAGGAGAGAGATAGCCAGGAGTTCCGGCAAAACCTGCAAACAGAAGACAGAGAATGAGAGGGGGAGGCATGGGGAAATGTCAAGCGGATTAAACTGAGTGATAATACAAACAGAAGGTGCTGATAACACTCTCTCCTCTGCAGAGAGGAACAAGAGTTCACGTTTTGAGTCATAGAGGTTTACAGCATGGAAACGGGTCCTTCTGCCCAT
Organism: Carcharhinus amblyrhynchos; assembly: GCF_965287045.1. Lineage (NCBI taxonomy): Eukaryota > Metazoa > Chordata > Chondrichthyes > Carcharhiniformes > Carcharhinidae > Carcharhinus > Carcharhinus amblyrhynchos. The sequence goes on along the minus strand of NC_137336.1, from coordinate 9,719,401 downwards.
CTTGTCCATGCTGCCCTTGGTTTTTAAACCCTGAAGCCAGTCCTAATTGCCTGCATTTGGCCCACGTCCCTCTATACCCATTGAGTCCAATGTGACCTGAAGAAGTCATCATGGACCCAAAATGCAAACTCTCTTCCTCTCTCCACAGACACTGCCAGGCCTGCTGAGTATTTCCTGCATTTTCTGTTTTTATCTCAAGTTTCCAACGTCAGCGGTAGTTTACTTGTATTAGATAAAAACAAATTACTGCAGATGCTGGAATCGGAAACCGAAAGAGAAAATGCTGGAAAAATCTCAGCAGGTCTGGCAGCATCTGTAAGGAGAGAAAAGAGCTGACGTTTCGAGCCCAGATGAACATTTGTCGAAGCTAAAAGGCATAGTGGGAGATGTTTATGAAAATGTGGGAAGGGGGGGGCGATGGGTGGCAGAGAGAACCTGTCTCGCCCACTAATTAAAATCTCTCTCACACACATCTCCCTCCACATCTTTATCTGTTGCAGTTTATCTTTTGATTTCAGCTTCTTTGGCCATTCACACCTTCTATTCTCTCTAAGGGCTGCCATTAGCAGCCTTTCCCCTTGTAGTTGTCTCATCTTTCATTCCCTCGCCGTACAGTATAAATATCCCCCACTCTCTACGCCTTTTAGCTTTGCCAAAGGGTCATCTGGACTCGAAACATCAGCTCTTTTCTCTCATTACAGATGCTGCCAGACCTGCTGAGATTTTCCAGCATTTTCTCTTTTGGATTTACTTTTCATTTGATTTGATTTATATTGTCATGTGTATTCACATACAGTGAAAAGTATTGTTTCTTGCACGCTATACAAACAAAACATACCGATCATAGAGAAGGAAAGGAGACAGTGCAGAATGCAGTGTTATAGTCATAGCTAGGGTGCAGAGAAAGATCAACTTAATACAAGGTAGGTCCATTCAAAAGTCTGACAGCAGTAGGGAAGAAGCTGTTCTTGAGTCGGTTGGTACGTGACCTCAGACTTTTGTATCTTTTTGCCAAAGGAAGAAGGTGGAAGAGAGAATGTCCAGGGTACATGGAGTCCTTCATTATACTGGCTGCTTTGCTGAGACAGTGGGAAGTGTAGACAGAGTCAATGGATTGGAGGCTGGTTTGCCTGATGGATTGGGCTACATTCATGACCTTTTGTAGTTCCTTGCAGTCTTGGGCAGAGCAGGAGCCCATACCAAGCTGTGATACAACCAGAAAGAATGCTTTCTAAGTTGCATCTGGAAAAGTTGGTGAGAGTCATACCTAACATGCCAAATTTCCTTAGTCTTCTGAGAAAGTAGAGGCATTGTAGGCTTTCTTAACTGTCGGCATGGGGGATCCAGGACAGATTGTTGGTGATCTGGACGCCTAAAAACTTGAAGCTCTCGACCCTTTCTACTTCGTCCCCATTGATGATAGTCCGGATTAAGAAATGTGCAGGTCCCCGCATTGTATCCTTAGCCCATCTGAGCAATTCCCATTGTTGCTCCTATCCACTGTTGAGAGAAATCCTATCTCTGCTCTGCTGACCCATGTTGGCTCTGAGCCTGCCAACGCCTCAATTTCAAAACTCTGATAGCCTCATAGTCAAATCCCTCCACGGCCTCCCCCTGCCGACCTCAGTGATCTCCTCCAGCCCTGAAACCCTCTGAGATATCTGTGTTCCTCCCGCAACCCCCAGTGTCAATCTCTCCGTCACTGGCAACCACACCTTCAGTTGCTTGAGGTAGGTTCCTGCTCGGTCCAAGATCGCAAGGAACTCCAAAGGGTCATGAATGAAGCCCAATCCATCACGCAAACCAGCCTCCCATCCACTGACACTGTCTACACTTCCTGCTAACTCGGAAAAGCAGCCAGCATAATCAAGGGCCTCCACGCACCCCGGACATTCTCTCTTCCACCTTCTCCCGTTGGGAAAAAGATATAAAAGTCTGAGGTCACATACCAACCGACTCAAGAACAGCTTCTTCCCTGCTGCCATCAGACTTTTGAATGGATATACCTTATATTAAGCTGATCTTTCTCTACACCCTGGCTATGACTGTAACACTACATTCTGCACCTTCTCCTTTCCTTCGCTATGAATAAGAACATAAGAACATAAGAAATAGGAGCAGGAGTAGGCCATCTAGCCCTTCGAGCCTGCCCCGCCATTCAATAAGATCATGGCTGATCTGTTGTGGCTCAGTTCCACTTTCCCGCCCTCTCCCCATAACCCTTAATCCCCTCTCTTATCAAGAACCCATCAACCCGCTTCTTAAAAATATTTAGCGAGGCAGCCTCCACCACTTCAACGGGCAGAGAATTCCAGAGATTCACCACCCTTTGAGTGAAGAAGTTCCTCCTCAACTCCGTTCTAAACCGCCTCCCCTTTATCTTGAGGCTGTGCCCCCTAGTCCTACTGTCTTTTTTGAGCGGGAAGAGTCTCTCCACCTCTATCCTATCCATCCCATTCATCATCTTATACGTCTCAATGAGATCTCCCCTCATTCTTCTAAACTCTAACGAGTACAAGCCTAGTTTATTCAGCCTCTCCTCATAGCTCAATCCCCTCAACTCCGGTATCAGCCTAGTAAACCTCCTCTGCACTCCCTCCAGGGCCAAAATATCCTTGCGCAGGTGCGGCGCCCAAAACTGCACACAGTACTCCAGCTGCGGCCTCACCAATGCCCTATACAGCTGCAGCAAGACCTCCCTACTTTTATATTCAATCCCCTTCGCTATGAAGGCCAGCATCCCATTCGCCTTCCTGACCACCTGCTGCACCTGCAAGCTGGGTTTTTGCGACTCATGCACAAGGACCCCGAGGTCCCTCTGCACCGTCGCCTGCTGCAGTTTTTCGCCACGTAAGTAATAGTCCTCCCTACCATTCTTCCTACCAAAGTGGACCACCTCACACTTGCCAACATTAAATTCCATTTGCCATTTCCTGGCCCATTCGCCCAGCCTATCTAGATCCTTCTGCAGACTCTCCACACCCTCCGCATACCAATGGTATGCTTTGTCTGTGTAGCACGCAAGAAACAACACTTTTCACTGTAGACCAAAACATATGACAATAATAAATAATAAATCAAACTCTGAAATTCTCTCCCTATACCTCTCCATCAGAAGCTTCTTAAAATCTCTACCTCTTTGACTAAGCCTTGTGTCACCTGTCCTCTTATCTCATGTGGCTTGGTGTCAAACTCTGCCCGCTAACCCTCCTGCTAAGTGCAGTGGGATTTTTTTTAACGTTAAGGACGTTGTATAAATGCAAATTTTTCTTGTTGAATAAGCACATTACAACTTGAGCTCTGATAACAAGTTGGAAGTGTCTCTGGGTTGAGAATACGCTTACATCAGATATCCCTGCGAGAGTGTTTCTGTTTTACGGTTATCGCACAGCTTGGTGTGAATATTTGCGTAGCAAAGTGCTGATTCTATCTGTGAATAAAAACACAGTACATAGAATCTTCCACACAGAAAAGTCCATTCAGCCCAACTGGTTTCTTCCCCCTCTCTCTGCTCCTTTAAGATGCTCCTTAACGTTGTAAGTCTGAATGTGGGATTTGCAACCACAGCAATGAATGAGGTGCAGTTGAAGGGAAGTTGGGTACATGTATGAGGGAGAGAGGGTTTTGCTGATGGGGTGGGGGTGAAGAAGGATAGAAACTCACTCGTATGAAGCGATATTGTTGACATGTTCCTGCTGGGCTGAAAGACCTGTTTCTGTTCTGTATACTCGATGCTTCTGACGGGAGGGGGGACGAGGGAGGGAGGGGGAGTGGTGGGGTTGGGTGAGGGGGTTGCGGAAGTGGTTTTATGTAACTCGCCCCACTACACAAAGGGAGCTGAATACCATCCCTTCTCGGTTGAAGTGAATGCCACCCGTTGCCTTCACCAACACGGGCTGCTGTGTAAATCGATGTCCGGCCTAACAATTTGGTTCACTCTTGGCCCCGGGAATTGGCCAGGGTCTTGTGGTTTGGGGGCTGGACCTCTGGCCGAGTACAATCTCTAGAAATTTGTCCACTTCCTCCACAACGTTGAATTTGGAGAATCCTTCAGGCATTGGGCTACTCACCGAACCAGGCCTGTTGGTCCCCTTCAACCTCTATAGCTAGGCCAAAGTCCGCAAGTTTCACAGCAGCTCCTTTCGACTTGGAGGCCAGCAGCAGGTTTTCAGGCTGAAGTCAGAGGTACAAAGAGACAAGATTGGCAATTAAACAGAGAAAGGTTGATTTAATAAGCTAAACCTATTATCCAGTCAGAAGCCAGCTTCATACATGTCACCCTGTGACAATGAATGCTTGTTTCTGGATACTAACCCTTCACAGTCACCCTCTCAAAAAACAAAGAACAAAAAGCAAAGAAAATTACAGCAAGGAACCTCCAAGCTTGCATCAAACATGCTGCCTGACTGAACTAAAACCACCAACCTTTCCAGGGAGACCATATCCCTCTGTTCCCATCCTATTCATGTATTTGTCAAGATGCCCCTTAAATGTCACATCATATCTGCTTCCATTACCTTCCCAGGCAGTGAGTTCCAGGCACCCACCACCCTCTAAGTAAGAAGCTCTCCTTTGGGTGAACACCAACTCTTTCAAATGTTTACCATAAGACCATAAGACACAGGGGCAGAATTAGGCCACTCGGCCCATTGAGTCTGCTCCACTATTCAATCATGGCTGATATTTTTCTCACCTCCATTCTCCTGCCTTTTCCCCATTACCCCTGATCCCCTTATTAATCAAGAACCTATCTATCTCTGTCTTAAAGACACTCAATGACCCAGCCTCCACAGCCTTCTGGGGCAAAGAGTTCCACAGATTCACCACTCTCTGGCAGAAGAAATTCCTCCTCATCTCTGTTTTAACGGATCGCCCCTTTAGCCTGAGTTTGTGCCCTTTGGTTCTAGTTTTTTCTTCTAGAGAAAACATCCTCTCCACATCCACTCTATCCAGGCCTCGCAGTATCCTGTAAGTTTCAATAAGATCCCCCCTCATCCTTCTAAACTCTAACGAGTACAGACCCAGAGTCCACAACCGTTCTTTGCACAACAAGTTCTTCATTCCAGGGATCATTCTTGTGAACATCTTTTGGACCCTTTCCAAGGCTAGCACTTACCCAATGACGTCAGCTGTGGCTCAGTGGGTCTTGTTTGAGACAGAATATCATGGGTTCAAAGAGGTACTAGTATTTTGGTAACAATGTCACTGGGCTATTGCTCTGGGGACAAGTGTTTAAATCCAACCATAGCATTTAAATTTGCTTAATTCATTAAAAACTACAGTTAAAAGCAAGTTTCAGTGACGGTAACTATAAAACTCCAATGAAATGCTTTTTGAAACATAGTATTATAATACAGTCCAAAGATGTGCGGGTTAGGTTGATTGGCCATGCTAAGAAATTGCCCCTTAGTGTCCAGGGATGTGTAGGTTAGAGGGATTAGTGGGTATAATATGTAGGGATATGGGGGTAGGGCCTGGGTGGGATTGTGTTCAGTGCAGACTCAGTGGGCTGAAGGTCCTCCTTCTGCACTGTAGGATTCTATGAACAAGTCTATCTATGAAACAATCCATCTGCTTCTGATGGGAAGGGTATTTGCCATCATTACCCAGCCTAGCCTCTTTAAATGCTTGAAGAGGAAGAGAGGGACCAAAGTGAACATTGCCCCTGAGAGAATAAGAATGGGGAAATAATAATGGGGAACCAGGAAATGGCAGAGCAGTGAAATGAATATCTTGGATCAGTCTTCAAATTGGGATAATGTTCTGAGAATTCTAAATAATCAAGGGGCAGGAATGGGGGAGGAAATAACTATCACTAGAGAAAACGTACAAGGAAAACTAATGGGGCTAAAGGCAGATAGGACCCCTGGACCTGCTGGGTTGCATCCCAAGATATTAATGGAAGCAGCTACAGAAATAGTGGATGCGTTGGTGGTAATTTTCCAAAAATCCTTCCAAGAATTCCCATGAAAGGATAGTAAGTCTTATTCAAGATCCTTGAATCCTATAACCCAAGCTGACATTCCTGATGCCAGTGTTCTGGGAGAGCTCCACTGCCTTTTGAATGATTTGATTTGATTTGATTTATTATTGTCACATGTATTAAAAAACAATGAAAAGTGTTGTTTCTAGCGCACTGTACAGACAAAGCATACTGTTCATAGAGAAGGAAACGAGAGAGTGGTTTCTGGATGAATAGTCTCGCGATAATACCACTGGGCTGCTCCCCCTCCCCTCCGTTTCACCTTGGCCCCTTGCGAAACATCCCGGCACGTTTTACTCGGGGGTGGGATTCTCTGGCCATTCACTCCGGCGGGATTCTCCCCTCCTGCTTCGGTGAACGGAGATTTGACCGAGTGCCCAGGTTCCCGCCCTCTCCGGCAGAGGCGGCAGGCCGTGGAGTGCCGGAGAATTCCGGCTTACGTAAGAGGTGCCGGAAAGGTGGAAGAGGTGTGTTGTTGTATCTGAGCGATCGAGGGCAGATTAAACTGGAATGGACCATTAATGAATGGCAGGCAGTGGTGAAATTAACAAGACTGTCACTTACATGATGTTTCCAGCCTGTGAGCCTGTCACATTTCACATTCAATGCAAGCGTACAAACCATCAGCACTCGTACTGCAATCATCAAGTTATCACTAAATGGGAGAAGACTATCTTGCACCAGGCTATTATTTGGAATTCAATTAACATCACTGACACACACCATCTGCATAATCCTTCCTACATTATAAGCTTTCCACATTACTTTGCATTGCCTTGTATCGCTGACCTTATCAACATGATATTAGAGGTGTCGAGGTTTGCACACTTCCCCATCGTTGCCTGTAATGATTACATCAAACTTGTTTGCAACCCAGCCACACTCTAAAAGCACTGTTTAGAGAAAGATTAATGTCACATGAATCCTAGTTACGGGAGCAAGAAGCAGCAAACGAGGAACAGGCTGGCATCTGCAGAATGCACCGAGCGTTGACTGAGCCTCCTTTCAAATAATCTCTCAACGCAAATTCACCGCAACACTCAGACAGAAAGAGCCCAATCAGCCCCGCCAGCCTTTTCGACCAGAACCGACCCTTACACAACAGGTTCACAGATTGACTGAGGTGCACAAGGAGGCCATTCGGCCCATCAAGCTTGCACCAACAACAATCTACCCAGGCCCTATCCCCGTAGCCCTATGTATTCACCCTGCTCATTCCCCAACACTGAGGGGCAATTTACCACGGCCAATCCACCTAATTTTTGGAATGTGGGAGGAAACCAGAGCACCAGGAGGAAACCCCATGGTGAGGTGAGGGGGTTGGACTATGAAGAGAGACTAAATAGACTGGGTCTGTACTAATTGGAGTTTAGAAGGATGAGGGGGGATCTTATAGAGACGTATAAGCTAATGAAAGGGATGGATAGGATAGAGAGATCCTTCCCGCTTAGAAAGAATAGCAGGACTAGGGGGCACAGCCTCAAGATTAGGGGGGGGATGCAGTTTAGATCGGAGTTGAGGAGGAACTTCTTCACTCAAAGGGTGGTGAATCTCTGGAATTCTCTGCCCGTTGAAGTGGTGGAGGCTGCCTCGCTAAATGTATTTAAGTCACGGGTAGATAGGTTTTTGGTAGGCAAGGGAATTAAGGGTTATGGGGAGAAAGCGGGAAAGTGGAACTGATCCACTTCAGATCAGCCATGATCTTATTGAATGGCGGAGCAGGCTGGGAGGGCTAGATGGCCTACTCCTGCTCCTATTTCTTATGTTCTTAGACACGGGGAGAATATGCAGACTCCGCACAGACAGTGACCCGAGGCTGGAATCGAACCCGGATCCCTGGCGCTGTGAAGCAGTAGTGCTAACCACCGTGCCACTGTGCTGCTGATCTAACACTCGCTCAGTCCACTTTACTGCCTTATCTCCTTAATCCTTAATTCCACAACTGATTAAAAACACATTGATTTCAGCGTTGAAAATGCTCGAGGACTCGGCCCCCTGGGATAAAGAATTCCAAAGATTTACCGCTCTCTGAGCGAAGAAATTCTCCATCAAGCCCCTCTTAAATCAGCACCCACTGATTCTGTAACTTTTCCCTTAAGGTAATCGTCTGATTCTTTTTTGAGGTTTAGAACCGGATGTGCCTTCGCCACACTCTCGGGGCAGCGCGCTCCAGGTTCGAACCACTCGCCGCGTGAACACGATCTTTCGCATGGGCGCTGTTTGTCGGAGCAGAGTCCTCTGCCTCTCCATCCTTCAGCCAATGGGAGCAGTTTCTCTCTATTATTTACTCTGTGGAAGGATTGAGGTCGGCTTGCTTGAACATGAACTTCCTCCAAATTGGTCTGCCAGGCGGCAAAGGTCCCCAGGATCTCCCCCCAGTATCTTTGGGGCCTAGGGTGGAGGGTGCTGCAAGCGGCAGTACCATATAATGGTAGGCTGTACCAGTTCGCGGGCTCCCAAGCGTGCCCTGTCTGCAACTTTGTGGAGTCCGTGGACAATGTCTATGTTCAGTGTTATAGGCTACGCAACCTTCTCCGTTTTCTAACAAACCTTTTATTGAAGTTTTGTTTGCACTTCTGATTTACGGACACCCGGTGCAGAGAGGGGCGGGGAAGGAGGAAGACCTCCTTGTAAACCTGAGCCTGACAAGGCATGCCATAGAGTGCTAGAGTCATAGAGGTTTACAGCATGGAAACAGGCCCTTCGGCTCATCTTGTCCATGCCATCCCTTTTTTGTAAAACTTCTAACTAATCCCAATTGCCTGCATTTGGCCCATATCCCTCGATATCCATCTTACCCATGTAACTATCTAAATGCTTTTTAAAAGACAAAAATTGTACCTGCCTCTACTACTACCTCTGGCAGCTTGTTCCAGACACTCACCACCCTCCGTGTGAAGAAATTGCCCCTCTGGACACTTTTGTATCTCTCACCTTAAACCTATGCCTTCTTGTTTTAGACTCCCCTACCTTTGGGAAAAGATATTGACTATCTAGCTGATCTGTGCCCCTCATTATTTTATAGATGTCTACGATGTCATCCCTCAGCCTCCTATGCTCCAGAGAAAAAAGACCCAGTCTGTCCATTATTTGCTTATAACTCAACCCATCAAGTCTGGGTAGCATCCTAGTAAATCTCTTCTGCATTCTTCCTAGTTTAATAATATCCTTTCCATAATAGGGTGACCAGAACTGTACACAGTATTCCAAGTGTGGCCTTACTAGTGTCTTGTACAACTTCAACAAGACATAAGAACATAAGAACGTAAGAAATAGGAGCAGGAGTAGGCCATCTAGTCCTTCGAGCCTGCCCCGCCATTCAATAAGATCATGGCTGATCTGAAGTGGATCAGTTCCACTTTCCCGCTCTCTCCCCATAACCCTTAATCCCCTTGCCTACCAAAAACCTATCTACCCGTGACTTAAATATATTTAGCGAGGCAGCCTCCACCACTTCAACGGGTAGAGAATTCCAGAGATTCACCACCCTTTGAGTGAAGAAGTTCCTCCTCAACTCCGTTCTAAACTGCGTCCCCCTTATCTTGAGGCTGTGCCTCTAGTCCTGCTGTCCTTTCTGAGCAGGAAGAATCTCTCTACCTCTACCCTATCCATCCCCTTCATTATCTTATACGTCTCTATAAGATCCCCCCTCATCCTTCTAAACTCCAACGAGTACAGACCCAGTCTATTTAGTCTCTCTTCATAGTCCAACCCCTTCATCTCCGGTATCAGCCTAGTGAACCTCCTCTGCACTCCCTCCAAGGCCAATATATCCTTGCGCAAGTGTGCCACCAAAACTGCACACAGTACTCCAGCTGCGGCCTCACCAGTGCCCTGTACAGTTGCAGCAAGATCTCCCTGCTTTTATATTCTATCCCCCTCGCTATAAAGGCCAGCATCCCATTCGCCTTCTTGATCACCTGCTGCACCTGCATACTGGGTTTTTGCAACTCATGCACAAGGACCCCCAGGTCCCTCTGCACCGTAGCATGCTGCAGCTTTTCGTCCTTTAAATAGTAATCCCTCCTACTATTATTCCTGCCAAAGTGGATAACCTCACGCTTGCTAACGTTATACTCCATCTGCCAGGTCCTCGCCCACTCGCTCAGCCTATCCAGATCCCTCTGCAGACTTTCCACACCCTCCACACAATTTGCTTTTCCACTCATCTTTGTGTCATCAGCAAATTTTGACACCCTACACTCAGCCCCCTCCTCCAGATCATCTATATAAATGGTAAATAGCTGAGGCCCCAGCACCGATCCCTGCGGCACTCCACTAGTCACCAACCGCCAATCAGAATAGCACCCATTGACACCCACTCTCTGCCTCCTATTAGACAACCAATCCTCTATCCACGGTAACACCTTACCCCCAACTCCATCCCCCTAACCTTCTGAAGCAACATTTTGTGCGGCACCTCATCAAACGCCTTCTGAAAATCGAGGAACACCACATCCACCGGTTCCCCTCTGTCTACTGCACTAGTCACATCCTCATAGAATTCCAATAAATTTGTCAAACATGACTTCCCCTTAACGAATCCGTGCTGCGTCTGCTCTATCAAACAACTCTTCTCTAGGTGCCTCGTTATTTCTTCTTTAATGACGGATTCCAGCATTTTTCCAACAACAGACGTTAAACTAACCAGCCTATAATTCCCTGCCTTTTGCCTGCTACCTTTTTTAAACAGCGGCGCATGCCGAGTGCCTTCTTCACCACACTGTCCACCCGTGACACCATTTTAAAGGAGCTATGAACATGTACCCTAGATTTCTTTGTTCTATAACTCTCCCCAGTGCCCTACCATTAACTGAATAAGTCCCATCCTGATTCAACCTTCCAAAATGCATCATCTCGCATATGTCTAAATTAAACTCCATCTGCCATTCGCCAGCCCACTGGCCCAATTGTTCAAAATCTCGTTGCAATTAGAGATAACTTTCTTCACTGTCCACTATGCCACCAATCTTGGTGTTATCTGCAAACTTACTAACCATGCCTCCTATACTCTCATCCAAATCATTAATATAAATGACAAATAATAGTGGACCCAGCACTGATCCCTGAGACACACCACTGGTTACAGGCCTCCAGTTTGAAAAACAACCCTCTATATCCACACTCTACACTCCTCAAGACAGCACTATTTATTTTCCCAGTTCCCTAACATCCATGCTTTTCTTAATAGTAAATACGGATGAGAAATATTCATTTAGGATCTCACCCATCTCTTGTGGATCCACACATAGATGACCTTGTTGATCCTTAAGAGGCCCTACTCTCTCCCTTGTTACTCTTTTGCCCTTTATGTATTTGTAGAAGCTCTTTGGATTCTCCTTTGCCTTATCCGCCAAAACAATCTCATGTCCCCTTTTTGCCTTCCTGATTTCTCTCTTAACTCTACTCCTACACCCCCTATACACTTCAAGGGATTCACTCGCTCCCAGCTGCCTATACATGTCATGGGTCTATTTCTTCTTCTTGACCAGGGCCTCAACATCCTAAGTCATCCAGGGTTCCCTACCCTGAACCCTGGTTAACACATTTTTGAAAGCCGGCCACTTACCAGACGTCCCTTTGCCTTCCCAGAGACTCCCCCAATTAACTTTTGAAAGCTCCTGCCCAATACCACCAAAATTAGTCTTGCCCCAGTTTAGAATTTTAACTTTTGGGTCAGACCTATCATTCTTCATATCTATCTACAGGTCCAGGCAGTGCGATCGAGGAGGTTGTCCAATCTATCTGTCCCTTTACCGTGGCTACATTTGTGGCCGGGTGTCCCTGGAGAGGGAGCATGAGGTGTCTGAGGGCACCGTTGATGCCTTCCGTGCCCGCTGGGCACCACAGGGACTGGGGTGTATTACTCACCCCTTTAATCACATGTTAATTTGATGTTTTAAGTTTCCTTTCCACTTTGTTTATTGTTTTGGTGGTTCCTCTCCATTTAGCGAGCTGCTCCTTTTGAGTTGTCCCTGAGTTAATCCGATTTCGTTTATTTGGTTGGAACTCTGAATTGATGGTCCAATCAGGAAGCCCTACGCTCTGTGGTTAAATAGGAGTGTCAGTTCCTCTGGCACTCCGGATGTAGACTGCACGCCGAGAGAACTCTGCAGAGTGTTGTTGGGTCTTGTAAATAAGGGAATTCTGGTGAAGGGACCTACACCTTGGAGGCCTTATTCCACTCTGTCTAGATCCCTCATGTCTGAAATCACCACATGCTTTCTGTCCTTCAGACAATTTCGTATCCATGCTGCCAATGTCTCTTCGATCCCACAGGCTGGTAAGCCTATTATGTGACACTTTAAGTCCATGTACACCACATCAATCACATTACCCTCAATCAATAAAAACTCAAACACTTTAGTGAAACCTGATTTATCTTTAGCGATCCATGCTGGTGTTCCCCAGTTAATGAGTGCGGGTTCAAGCCTGGGTTATCATTTATCAAATCTGTCTCTGGGATTAAACTGGCTGGTCCGCAGTTGCTGGGTTTACCCTTTCACATTTTCCTGAACAAGGGTACTGTAACGTTCTCCAGTCTTCTGGCACATAAACCCACTCTCCGTATCCAAGGAAGATCATGGCCAGCACCTCCTCAATTCCAACCCATACTTCCCTCATCATCCAAGGATGCGCCCCTCCTGTCCTGGTGACTTATCTATGCTACCAGAAGGATGTGGATGCTTTGGAGAAGGTACAGAAAAGGTTTACCAGGATGTTGCCTGGTACGGAGGGCATTAGCTATGAGGAGAGTTGGAGAAACTTGGTTTGTTCTCACTGGAGAGATGGAGGTTAAGGGGGCAACCTGATAAAAGCCTATAAGATTATGAGAGGCATGGACAGAGTGAATAGTCAGAAGCTTTTTCCCAGGGTGGAAGAGTCAATTACTGGGGGGCTTTCTTAACTATAGTGTCGGCATGGTCGTCAAGGAATTATTCAATTGTTTTGTTGACCTTTTGAAGGGGCTCAGAGTCTCTTTTTCATTTTCAGTTAATCACTCCTGCTCTCCACCTATCATACAGTATTTCTTTTGATCTGTGTGGGTTTCCTCTGGGTGCTCCCACACTCCAAAGATGTGCGAGTTAGGTGGATTGGCCATGCTAAATTGCCCCTTAGTGTCAGAGGGATCAACAGGGTAAATATGTGAGGTTATGGGGATAGGCCCTGGGTGGGAGTGTGTCAGTACAGACTTAATGGGCTGAATGGCCACCTTCTGCGCTGTAGGGTTTCTATGATTCTATGAATAGCCTAGCGATTATGCCATGAGGCGATCACCTTCCCTGTATGGTGATCCAACATCAAACAAACCTCCTGGCCTAGTTTTAGATTGTTGTTAGGGAGAGAGGTGGAGTTGGTTGCTAAGGAATGGGGTTTGGAGCAGGGACTGAAAGCAATGCCTTCGGTGTTCCCAATATTGAACTGGAGTAAATCTTTACTCTTGCTGGATAAGCTACCTGATGCTTTAGCAACATTGGAGGAGTCGGCAGAGTGGTGGTGCTGAGGTGGAGCTGGGTGTCCGCCTGATAACCGATGATGTGCCTCAGCTAGGGGAGGTCTTGCGCTCCTTCAATTTGGACCTCATGTGCAAACCCAACTTTCACTGCTCCACCCTTGTTGGCCATAGAAAGAATCCCTACAGTGCAGAAGGAGGCCATTCTGCCCATCAAGTCTGCACCAAGCACAATCCCACTCCAGGCCCTAACCCCACAACCCAAACACATTTAACCCGCTATTCCCTCTAACCTACACATCCCAGGACACTAAGGGGCAATTTAGCATGGTCAATCAACCTAACCCGAACATCTTTGTGGGAGGAAACCGAAGGAAACCCATGCAGACATGGGGACGAATGCTCAAATTCCACACAGAGTGACCCAAGCCGGGAATCAAACCCAGATCTCTAGAGCTGCGAGGCAGCAGTGCCAATGACTGTCCCACTGTGTCACCCCCCGTCTTCAGCTGCCTGGGTCCCAGGCTCCAGAATTCCCTCTCTAAACCTCTTGGTCTCTCTCCCTCTCTCTCTCTCAGTATGCCTCTGTCTTTAGTAGAATTCCTAAAAACCGACCTCTTTGACTAACACCTGCCTCAATATGAAGGAAAGATATTGGAAATCCGAAATACAGTTGGAAAAGGCTGGAAATACTCAGTAGGTCAGTCTTAGTGTCTCCTGTGTGAATGGGTGAGCTGGGGTCTATTTACTACGCTAGTGTGAATTCTTGTTGTTGATATTAACTCGAGCAAAACCAATTGCCCACGACTCAAGGAAGGGAAAATGTCGGGGATTGTAGCTTTAAATCTGGAGTGCTGTTGTTTGATTCAGGTTTGGAGTGGGAGTATGCAAATGACATGGCAATGTCACACGGACAGCCTCCCCCATACAGTGAAAGCTCGCCAAAGATCTAGAAACTAATTAACCCAGAGTGCAGGGTAGACGTGGGATGGAAAGTGAAAGCTTCCCAGTGTATTTCCTCATGAATTAACCATTAAAATTCCTCTGGCGTTTATAGGCTGGGAGAGGTTTAGTGAGAGGAGAAATGGAATTTCACTGAAAAGGGATAGAATGGACCTACCTCGCACTCAGCTGGTCTTTCTCTACACCCTAGCTATGGCTGTAACACTACATTCTCACCCCTTTCTTTCTCTATGAACGGTATGCTTTGTCTGTACACCGCGCAAGAAACAAAACCTTTCACTGTATGTTGATGCATGTGACAATAATAAATCTAATCAAATCAGATTCAGGCGCTCAAGGCAGTTCGGCAATTCAGTTAGATCACGGGTGATCTATATTTAACCCTATCCACTCGCCCTGGCTTGTTAACCCTTAATAGCCCGAATCGACAAAAAAAACGAACAAATTTTAAATTGATTTGCAACCTCTTGAGCTGTTTGGAAACAGAGCAATAGAGAGAGCCGGATTTCTGCATTCCCTTTGCCTGGTTTTAGATCATAAGACCACAGACATAGGAGCAGAACCAGGCCACTCGGCCCATCGAGCCTGCTCCGCCATTCAATCATGGCTGATATTTTTCTCATCCCCATTCTCCTGCCTTTTCCCCATAACCCCAGATCCTGTTACTAATCAAGAACCTATCTACCTCTGTCTTAAAGACACGCAATGATCTGGCCTCCACAGCCTTCCGTGGCAATGAGTTCAACAGATTCACCACTCTCTGGCTGAAGAAATTCCTCCTTATCTCTGTTTTAATTGATCATGCCTTTCGCCTGAGGTTGTGCCCTCTGGTTCGCCTGAGGTTGTGCCCTCTGGTTCTAGTTTTTCCTACCTGTGGAAACATCCTCTCCATGGTCAGTCTGTCCAGGCCTCGTGGTATCCTGTAAGTTTCAATAAGATCCCCCCCTCATCCTTTTAAACTCTATCGAGTACAGACCCAGAGTCCTCAACCGTTCCTCATTCAACAAGCTCTTCATTCCAGGGATCATTCCTGTGAACCTCCTCTGGACCCTTTCCAAGGCCGGCACGTCCTTCCTTCGATATGGGGCCCAAAAATTCATTCCTTGGACGTGCGCGTCACTGGTTGGCCTGCATTTATTGCCCATCCCTAAAAGGGTGGCACGGTGGCACAGTGGTTAGCACTGCTGCCTCACACTGCCAGAGACCCAGGTTCGATTCCTGGCTCGGGTCACTGTCTGTGTGGTGTTTGCACGTTCTCCCTGTGTCTGCGTGGGTTTCCTCTGGGCGCTGCAGTTTCCTCCCACATTCTGAAAGATGTGCTGGTTAGGTGCATTAACCCGAACAGGCGCCAGAGTGTGGCAACTAGGCGAATTTCACAGTAACTTCATTGCAGTGTTAATGTAGGCCTTACTTGTAACTAATAAATTAGCTATTTTAACTTTAATTAGTTGAATTTAAGTTGCGCCAATTGCCACGATGATTTGTACACGTTCTCAGTAGCCTCTGGATGATTGATCCTGTGACATTACCACGGCAATCTCATTGTTAAAGGTGCATTATAAATGTAAATTGTCCACATGAGGCGGGGGGCTAGAACACCAAAAGCTTGGTCAAAGGGATAGAATTTCGGGAGCGTCTTAAAAATAGAAAAGAGAGTTATGGAAGCAGACATGTGTAGGGAAAGGGCTCCATAGGTTGGGTACTTAGCGGCTGAAGTAATTAAAACCATACGAGGCACAGGGCTCTCAGTGAGGGAGGGAGTGAGGGAATGAGGGGATTTGAAAACAAGAATGCACATTTTTAAATTGAGGTGTTGCTTAACCCAAAGACAGTGTAGGCTGTATCTCAGGGGCGCTGGCTGAATGGGATGGCGGGGGGGGAGCGGGTGGGATTTTCTGGCCACATTCACCCCGAAACTGGAAAATCCCACCCGAGGTCAACGGACATTTCCACGGTTCGCCTCTCGCCTGCTACGATTCCTGGAAAAATCCGCCCCGCTCAGTGAATGGGCAGCAGAGGTGTGGATGGCTGGAAGTTTACTGATGGGGGATAGTGAGAGACCAGTCGGATCTTTGAAAGGATTTTCCAGTTTGTTTCATTCCCCTGTTCTTTTCCCCTAAGCCCGTGAAAACTTTCCTTTCCAACCATTTGTCCAATTCCTTTAGAAAATTACTATCTGCTCCCACCATCCCTTTGAGAATAGAACAACCCATTCCATCAAAAGGCTCTCTTTGCCTCTCTGTGCTTTCATTGTGAACCATCTTAAATCTATGCCCTCTGGTTACCCCCCTCCCCTACAGCATCACCATCCCCCTCCTCTGCACACCCCTCCAATGGAAACAATTTCTTCTTGTTCATCCTGTCAAAACCAATTATGGTTTTGAACCATCTCTATCGCATGTTTTTATTCGTGGGGGTCACTGGCTGGGCCAGCATTCTTACTGTCCATCACTGAGGGCATTTAAGAGTCAACCACATTGCTGTGGATCTGGCCAGACTGGGTAAGGACAGCAGATTTCCTTCCCTAAAGGCCATTAATACCGGAATGTTACAGGCACGCCTGCCCTGGAGTTAGGGTCACGTAACGGCGTTCTCCGTTGGCCTCAGATGGCATCTTACGAGCCTCCAGCAGGCGAGGCAGTGAAATTCTGACATAAATCTCCAGTTAACCACGTCCAGAGAAATATTGGTGTGACACCAGCATGGCAGCCAGATGGCACAGCAAGATCCCAGTAAGGGGAACAGGGGAATGATCCCAGTGCTGTTGGTTGAGTGATTAATAATGATCCCAGGATAGTGGGGAGAGCTGCCCTCGGCTCTTGTTCAAAATAGTGTTGTGGGATCATAAACGTCCACCCCAGGATTTGGCTTTGACATGGAGAATAATCCCCACGTAAATAAACAAAGTCCCTTATCTCTGGGTTAATCTCCCCCACACCCTCTCCAGGCCTTTAAAATGACTGATTTGCCAGGGTGAGCTGGCGGATGATGACGCTCAGCGAGTGTTGGTGTAGCTCACCTTGAGGTCACGATGCACGATCCCCATCTGATGACAATGTAGAACAGCCTCCAGGATCTGTTGGATGCAGTGACTGTGCAAACAAAAAAAAATCCAAGGGTAAGAGAAAAGATTGATTACTAGAACTTACACATAACATGCCGCCTGTTATCTCGACTGGCTGAGTCTATATTATCCTGAGCTCTTTTCGCGCAGAGGAAGATGATTCAATCTGTTCTGAGCTGTTGATTTGGTCGGATTATCCAAAATCCCTTATGCTTGCTTTTGTCTACAATTTCTTTCCCTTCCGGAATTTATCCTGTTCTCTTTTGAAGGGAATTTTTTTCTATTGTTAGGATTGAATCCACTGCTCTTTCAGGGGGGGCATTTTGGATTACAACACCTCGTAATATAAAAGAACACTTTCCATCCCTCTCCCCTGCTTCTCTACCCTATTATCTTGAATTTTTGTTAACGACCCCGAGAAACTATTTCCTTTTATTTACTTTACCAAAACAGTTTGTGATTTTGAACACCTCGTGCTTGATTTTTAATTTATTATTCCAGAGGATGTGGGTCTCGCTGGCTGCGCCAGTTTTTGTTCCCTGTCCCTAATTGCCCCTGAACTGAGTGTCTCGCTCGGCCATTTCAGAGGGGCAGTTAAGAGTCAACCACATTTCTGCGGGTTTGGAGTCACATGTGGGCCAGACCGGGTAAGGGCAGCAGATTTCCTTCCCTAAAGGACATTAACGAACCTTTTGGCTTTACAATAGACCATCACCCATCACGGCTGATCATCCAACTCAATAGCGTGAACCCATTTTCCCCCCATATCCTCTGATCCCCTTCGCCCCAAGAGCTATATCTAATTCCTTCTTGAAAATATACCATGTTTTGGCCTCAACTAGTTTCTGTGGTAGTGAATTCCATAGACTCATCACTCTTTGGGTGAAGAAATTTCTCCTCATCTCAGTCCTAAATGGTCTACCCCAAATCCTCAGACTGTGACCCCTAGTATTGGGCACCCCACCATCAGGAACATTCTCCCTGCATCTTCCCTCTTAGAATCTTAGAGGTTTTTATGAGCTCCCCCCTCATTCTTCTGAGCTCCAGAGAATATAATCCTAATCGACTAGATCTCTCCTCATACATCAATCTTGCCATCCCAGGAATCAGTCTGGTGAACCTTCTCTGCACTCCCTCTACAGCAAGAACATCCTTCTTCAGATAACAAGACCAAAACTGTGCACAATATTCCAGGTCTGGCCTCACCAAGGCCCTGTACATCTCTGCTCCTGTACTCAATCCTCTCGCTATGAAGGCCAACATATCATTTGCCTTTTTACTGCCTATGTGCTTATTTTGATTTGATCTGATTTGATTTATTATTCTCTCATGTATTGGGATACAGTGAAAAGTATTGTTTCTTGCGTGCTATACAGCCAACACATACCATTCATAGTTTTTTTAAAATTTAGTTTTATTTATCGATGCCACACATAGGCTTACATTAACACTGTACTGAAGTTACTGTGAAAATCTCCTAGTCGCCACACCTGTTCAGATACACTGGGGGAGAATTTAGCATGGCCAATGGACCTATCAGCTTTCGGACTGTGGGAGGAAACCTGAGCACCCAGAGAAAACCCACGCAGGCATGGGGGGAACGTGTAGACTCTGCACAGACAGTGACCCGAGCCGGGAATCGAACCCAGGTCCCTGGCACTGTGAGGCAGCAGTGCGAATTACTGTGACACCGTGCCACCACACAATGCCCCAGCTGAGGGGGTCATTTGGCCCCCCTCTCTGTCCCTCTTCCATGGCTACGCTTGTGTCTAGGTGTCCATGGAGAGGGAGAATGCGGTATCCACTGGTCTGCTTCGGGCCTTCTGTGACAAGTGGATGCTATGGGTGCTGGATGAATCATTTTCCCTAAGAATACTATTTTAGTTTAACTTGATAAGCTTCCTTTACAATGTGGTCTTTTTGTTACAGTGTCCCTTTCATTGGTTTCTTAGATTTTTTTGGTTTTAGATGAGTGTATAAGTGGATCAGCGGGAGCGCTGAGTTCAGGGGTAGGAGGCAGACATGTACAATGATGCATTCTGGGAGTACCGGAACTATCAAGGAAAAGATTTGCATCTAGTTTCATGCTTCATCTGGTTTGGGATCCGTTTATTCCAAAGGACCTCTTCCAGAGCTGTTGACTGGTTATAATGAGGCCATGATGTCATATATCCCAGGGGAATATGGTTTGCCTGATATTCCTGTCCCTGGGGGAGAGGAGACCAGACTCCTGCATTGTGGGTGGTGTGAAGAGGCGACCATCACTCCATGTCGTGGAATTTTCCCATCCCGCCCACCCTGGGAGTTGGAGTGAGCAGGAAAGGAAGTCCGGTGGAACAATTCAAAGGTCTGTTGACCTCAGGTGGGAATTTCCCACACCTGGCTGGAAAATCCTGCCCTACAATAGGCCTACTCTTGGGCAGTCATAGAATTTCACAGAATCCATTCGGCCCATCAAGTCTGCACTGACCACAATTCCACCCAGGCCCAATCCTCAAAACCCCATGTACTTACCCAACTAATCCCCCTGAAACTATGGGCAATTTAGCACGGCCAATCCACCTTACACGTGCATCTTTAGACTGTGGGAGGAAACCCACGCAGACACGGGGACAACGTGCAGACTCCACGGTGACCCAAGCCAGGAATCGAACCCGGGTCCCTGGTGCTGTGAGGCAGCAATCCTAACCCCCAGGGACAGGAATTTCAGGCAAACCATATTCCCATGAGTTATATGATATCATGGCCTCATTATAACCAGTCAACAGCTCTGGAAGAGGTCCTTTGGAATAAATGGATCCCAAACCAGATGAAGCATGAAACTAGATGCAAATCCTTTTCTTGATAGTTCTCCTCCAACTGGGACAGGCTGAGCGGTATATTGAGCTGGTATATTGCTAAAAAAAATTAACAGGGCCCCAATTCTCCAATCCGTGTCCATACAGAGGATTGGCACCTGCAAAGACTTGAGTATCTGTTAAGACTCACATTCCAACCACTATCTTGTAAATTGAGTCTGTGTCTATACATGCCCTGTTTGTGAACCCAATCCCACACTCACCTGATGAAGGAGCAACGCTCCGAAAGCTCGTGCTACCAAATAAATCTGTTGGGCTTTAACCTGGTGCTGTGAAACTTCTTACTGTCCGTAATGAGGGGAATAAATCAGTGGGAGTTTTCATTCAAACATAAGAACATAAGAACATAAGAAATAGGAGCAGGAGTAGGCCAACTAGCCCTTCGAGCCTGCCCCGCCATTCAATAAGATCATGGCTGATCTGTCGTGGCTCAGTTCCACTTTCCCGCCCTCTCCCCATAACCCTTAATCCCCTCTCTTATCAAAAACCCATCAACCCGCGTCTTAAAAATATTTAGCGAGGCAGCCTCCACCACTTCAACAGGCAGAGAATTCCAGAGATTCACCACCCTTTGAGTGAAGAAGTTCCTCCTCAACTCTGTTCTAAACCGCCCCCCCTTTATCTTGAGGCTGTGCCCCCTAGTCCTACTATCCTTTTTGAGCGGGAAGAGTCTCTCCACCTCTATCCTGTCCATCCCATTCATCATCTTATACGTCTCAATGAGATCTCCCCTCATTCTTCTAAACTCTAACGAGTACAAGCCTAGTTTATTCAGCCTCTCCTCATAGCTCAACCCCCTCAGCTCCGGCATCAGCCTAGTAAACCTCCTCTGCACTCCCTCCAAGGCCAAAATATCCTTGCGTAAGTACGGCGCCCAAAACTGCACACAGTACTCCAGCTGCGGCCTCACCAATGCCCTATACAGCCGCAGCAAGACCTCCCTACTTTTATATTCAATCCCCCTCGCTATGAAGGCCAGCATCCCATTCGCCTTCCTGACCACCTGCTGCACCTGCAGGCTGGGTTTTTGCGACTCATGCACAAGGACCCCGAGGTCCCTCTGCACCGTCGCCTGCTGCAGTTTTTCTCCACGTAAGTAATAGTCCTTCCTACCATTCTTCCTACCAAAATCAAAGGGAAGAAAGATGCGGTCAGAGGGACTGCCTCCTCAGAGCAAAAAAGGGGAGATGTGACAGGGATGTTTGTGAAGATTTTCTTGTGTAAATGGGGAGAAACTATTTCCATTTACGGAAGGGTCTGGGCTGGAATGTTGCGGCCGTTTATGCCGGCGGGATTCCCTGGACCTGCTACTGTGAACGGAGATTCGGCTAAGTGCCAAATGCTCCGGTCTCGTTTACAGCGGGAGTGTGAACGGCCGGAAAACTCCGGCCCTGTGACTGGAAAACACAAATTTAGAAAGGTTTAAGATGGAAAAAAAGCGGGGGTGAAACGACGACAGGGAGTGATCGGGAATGTGGGGCCGGGGGAAGCGGATTCTGCGCTAACATTCAAAAGCAAATTGGATAAATCCTCAAACGGGAAGAAACGGCAGGGAGAGCGTAGGGTGAGTGAGACCGATTGGAAAGTTCTTCCAAACAGCCGGAATAGGCAGGAGATCAGCAGGGGCACTTTCGGAATGTCCTGAAAGCGTAACGGATAACCCCGGCTAGTGCGTGGGCTCCTTCATCTCAGTGGGCCACAAGATTGAAATGAAATGAGGCTTGCTGACTAACCACAGACCCACAAATTAGATTAAATACATTTAATACACATTACATGAATATTTCATGATGCGCTATCGCAAATACTGAATCATTTATACATTAATGGAACTGTCATCAACTTCAAATGCTAAAAACACAAGAAATATTGACACTTTGGACATAGAGGGAGTGCACGGCTCTCAGAGTCTATGTCGTGAGCGCTCAGCACGCACCTCACTACACTCGCCCTTGCTTTGCGTGCGAATCCCGTCAGTCACAGCCACACAAAATAAACGACACAGATTGAAATCAGCAGGAGGTGGCAACAAAACAGTCAGCAAAGTGTCTCGTGGGTCACACTCAGAACCCAGCTGGGCCGCGGGGAGAGCTGGGACCTCCCTGCCCACCACAAGAGACAGCCTGGCTTGTGACCCACCAAAAGGCCCCCTTCAGGGAGGAGCGGGGAGCACTTTGGGGGCTGGGAGAGCGCGGAGGTAAAGTCGAGGCTGCGGAGGGAGCTCACAAACCTCCAACCAACCCATCCGCCCAACTCTTCAAGTACCACCTGCCCCCCCCACCCCCCCCCCAAGTGGCAGAGCCTGAAGACGGTGCACTGAAATTATCAACCGTCTCAGAGCCCAGTGAAGCAGAGCGGCAGGAAGACATCCTCGATATTGGGGCACTGCCTCTGAAGAATGATGAAAGGGGCTAATGCTGTAGAATTGTATGATTCTACACATTTTGGAATAGGCTTGTGGGACGGAATGGCCAACTTCCATTCCTGTGCCCATCCATGTTCTGGTCACCCTATTATAGAAAGGATATTATTAAACTAGAAAGAATGCAGGAAAGATTTACTAGGATGCTACTGGGACTTGATGGTTTGAGTTATAAGGAGAAGCTGGATAGACTGGGACTTTTTTTCTCTGGACTGTAGAAGGCTGAGGGGTGATCTTATACAGGTCTATAAAATAATGAGGGTCATAGATCAGTAGATGGTCAATATCTTTTCCCAAAGATAGGGGAGTCTAAAACTTGAGGGCATAGGTTTAAGGTGAGAGGGGAGAGATACAAAAGGATCCAGAGGGGCAATTTTTTCACACAGAGAGTGGTGAGTGTCTGGAACATGCTGCCAGAGGTAATAGTAGAGGCAGATACAATTTTGACTTTTAAAAAGCATTTAGACAGTTACATGGGTACAAAAAATGAAGAACAAAAAAAAGTACAGCACAGGTACAGACCCTTCAGCCTTCCAAGCCTATCCGATCATGATGCCTGCCTGAACTAAAACCGTACGCGCTTATGCAGTCCATATCCTTCCATATTCCCATCCTGTTCATGTAGTCATCTAGATGCCCCTTAAGTACCATTATCGCACCTGCTCCCACCCCCTCCCCAGGCAGCGCGTTCCAGATATTCACCACCCTCTGTGTAAAAGAACTTACCTCGTACATCTCCTCTAAACGTTTCCCCACTCACCGTAAACCTACGTCCCCCAGTACTTGGCTCTTCTAGCCTAGGAAAGAGCATCTGACTATCCTCTCTGTCTATGTCACTCATAATCTTGTAAACCTCTATCAACCTCCGTCAGTCCAGTGGAAATAAACCGAGTTTATCCAACATCCTAGTAAACCTCTTCTATATCCTCTCCAAAGCATCCATATCCTTCCGGGAGTGTGGTGACCAGAATTGTATGGTAAAATGGGTATAGAGGGATATGGACCAAATGTGGGCAATTGGGACGAGTTTTGTGGTTAAATGAAAAGGGGTGGCATAGACATAAGAACATAAGAACATAAGAAATAGGAGCAGGAGTAGGCCATCTGGCCCTTCGAGCCTGCCCCGCCATTCAATAAGATCATGGCTGATCTGTCGTGGCTCAGTTCCACTTTCCCGCCCTCTCCCCATAACCCTTAATCCCTTCTCTTATCAAAAACCCATCAACCCGCTTCTTAAAAATATTTAGCGAGGCAGCCTCCACCACTTCAACGGGCAGAGAATTCCAGAGATTCACCACCCTTTGAGTGAAGAAGTTCCTCCTCAACTCCGTTCTGAACCGCCCCCCCTTTATCTTGAGGCTGTGCCCCCTAGTCCTACTGTCTTTTTTGAGCGGGAAGAGTCTTTCCACCTCTATCCTATCCATCCCATTCATCATCTTATACGTCTCAATGAGATCTCCCCTCATTCTTCTAAACTCTAACGAGTACAAGCCTAGTTTATTCAGCCTCTCCTCATAGCTCAACCCCCTCAACTCCGGTATCAGCCTAGTAAACCTCCTCTGCACTCCCTCCAAGGCCAAAATATCCTTGCGCAGGTGCGGCGCCCAAAACTGCACACAGTACTCCAGCTGCGGCCTCACCAATGCCCTATACAGCTGCAGCAAGACCTCCCTACTTTTATATTCAATCCCCCTCGCTATGAAGGCCAGCATCCCATTCGCCTTCCTGACCACCTGCATGTTGGGCTGAAGGGCCTGTTTCCCTGCTGTAAAACTCTATGACTATGACTCCAACTTCAGCCCAGTGAGTCGACTTAGTTCCCCTCTCACTGCTGCCAATTGTAGGCAGGAGTCGCACATGGCTCAGTGAGGTCTCCTTTAGACAATTTTAGACAATTTGATCTGCAAACACCCCTCCCCCACCACCGGTTCTGCCCTGCCACACAGCCCCTCCACAGCCCCTCAATCCCCCCCCCTCCCACCCCACCCCTCCCATCCCCCCAGAATCAAGCACTCCACCAACTGGGCAATGGCACTGACTCCAGCCAAGATACTTCCAGGGGAGAACTGCATCGGAGAAAGCACGAGGTACGGAGCAGTAATTGAGCTTTCAAACTGTGCACCTACCTGGCATCAGCCTCGCTGTAATATTCACGTGCCACAATATCCTCAAAGAGCTCCCCACCAGTTATCCTGTAAAACAGACAAAGTTAGATTCATTAATCATATATCCGGAACACAAAAACTCACAGCGTGTTACAGAGTATTTACCGCACAGCAATAGACTGTTACTCCCCGTCCATTCACACTGGTGTTTCTGCTTTGGACTAGTTCCCTCTTAACCGCCTTCAGCCAACCTCAGCAGCCTGTCGTAGAATCGTAGAATCATGTAGTGCAGCAGAGGCCCTTCGGCCCATCAAGTCCACATTAGAAGCACCTGAACTCCCACCTAATCCCACCTGCCAACACTTGGCCCACAGCCCTGAACGTTACGACGTGCCAAGTGCTCATCCCGGTACTTTTTAAAGGATGTGAGGCCTCCCGCCTCCCAGGCAGCGCATTCCAGACCCTCACCACCCTCTGGGTAAAAAAAGTTTTTCCTCAAATCCTCCCTAACCTTCTTGCCCCTCACTGTGAATCTATGTCCCCTCGTGGCTGACCCTTCAACTAAGGGGGACAGCTGCTCCTTATCCACTCTCTCCATGTCTCTCAATCTTGAACGCCTCGATCAGGTTGCCCTCCCCCCACCCCCTCAGTCTTCTCTACTCCAGAGAAAACCACCCAAGCTTATCCAATCTCTCTTATAAGTTAAATGTTCCATCCCAGACAGCGTCCTGGTGAATCTCCCCTGTAACTCCTTCAAGTGCAATCACATCCTATCCTTCTAATTTTTTCTCTCTTTGATGTGTTTATCCAGCTTTCTCTTAAATATATTTGTGCTAGTCACCCGAATGTATTCCCGGTGCTGGCAGCTTCTGTGTTCCCTCGACTCTCCGGCTGAACAAGTTTCCCTTGAACTCCCCAGTTGGATTTAGACTTGGAACGTTCCTCAGGAATAACAACAACAACTGGCATTTCCATAACGCCTGCAGCGTTGTAAAGCCTCACTGGGTTTGACACGGGGCCGCAGAGGGAGGTAGGTCAGCCAAAGTTGTGAATTTTAAGAGGGCGCCTTAGAGGACAAGTGAGATAACAACAGAGTCAAAATCCTGGGGCTCTCACACCAGGCGGACTGCAGCGGTTCAAGATGGCGGCTCACCACAACCTTCTGAAGGGCAATTAGGGATGGATAATGAATGCTGGCCTTGCCGGCGGTGCCCACATATTCTCTGACTGAGAAAAAGTGCAACAAGAAATGAACACAAAAGACAAATGGAGGGCTGGTCGGACCCCACCTGGAGGATTGTCTCAGTCCGGTCCTCTTGACATCATGAAGAAGATGTCGGCCTTTCCACAGTTCAACAACAACAGGGAGGGTGGAGGGCTCAGAAAATTCCACCCGCAGGATCCTGGGCTTTAGAAATACTTTCAAAGTTTGGAATTTATTAATTATCATCACAAGTAAGCTTACATCAACACTGCAATGAAGTTACTGTGAAAATCCCCGAGTCGCCACGCTCTGGCACCTGTTTGGGTACATTGAGGGAGAATTTAACATGAGCCATGCACTGAACCAGCATGTCTTACGGAAGAAACCGGAGCACCCAGAGGAAACCCACGCAGACACGGGGAGAACATGCAAATTCCACACAGGCAGTGACCCAAGCTGGGAATTGAACCTGGGTCCCTGGCGCTGCGAGGCAGCAGTGCTAACCACTGGGCCACCATGCTAATGTCATGATGCAGAAAAACAAGGGGGAGTTCACTTGGCTTGAGTGGAAGCTTGATTGATAAGGGGATCGGGGTTATGGGGAAAAGGCAGGAGAATGGGGGTGATTGAGTGGCGGGGCAGACTCGATGGGCCAAGTGGCCTAATTCGGCTCCTATTTCTTATGGTCTTATGGTCAAAGGTACGTAAAGCTGCCTGGCTTCACATCAGCATGTGCTGCACCAGCTATGCAACAACTTTTGTGAGGTTCACTGTACAAGCACACATCAGGGGGAGACAGCATAGAACATTGAACAGTGCAGCACAGTACAGGCCCTTCGGCCCTCGATGTTGTGCCGAGCTATGCCCGAACCCAAGATCAAGCTATCCCACTCCCTATCATTCTGGTGTGCTCCACGTGCCAATCCAATAACCGCTTGAAAGTTCTTAAAGTGTCCGACTCCACTATCACAGCAGGCAGTCCATTCCACACCCCACCACTCTCTGAGTTAAGAATCTACCTCGGATATCCCTCCTATATCTCCTAACATGAACCTTATAGTTATGCCCCCTAGTAACAGCTCCATCCAGCCGAGGAAATAGTCTCTGCACGTCCACTCTATCAATCCCTCTCATCATCATATAAGCCTCTACTAAGTCGCCTCTCATCCTCCTCTACTCTAAAGAGAGAAGCCCCAGCTCCCTCAACCTTTCCTCAGAAGACCTACCCTCTAAACCAGGCAGTGTCCTGGTAAATCTCCTCTGCACTCTCTCCAATGCTTCTACATCCTTCTTATAGTGAGGTGACCAGAACTGAACACAATATTCCAAACGTGGCCACACCAAGGTCCGGTATAGTTGCAGCATAACCCCACAGCTCTTAAACTCAAAGAGCAGAGAGACAATGATCTGCTTTGTGGGCTATCGACTCCCACTGGATCCTGAGCCACTAACTGTGCAAATGTGTTAATCAAACTGTGAACAGGATCCTGGGCCTGAGGTGTATATCTCACCATTCCTCGCCTGGCAGGATTCCGGGCACTGTCAGCCATTGCTGCTGCTGTCATTTAGAATTGGAATGAGTTGCCTTTCATTGCTTCCTGTTCTGTGCTGAGACAGCTGACAGGTGGAAACTGTGGGTTCTCAGCCATGGCTCCGTGGCCAACCTTCTCACCCCAGAGTCAGGAGGTTGTAGTTTCAATTCCTACTGCAGAGACTCAAGAGCAAGAATCAAGGCTGACATTCCAGTGCAGTGCTGAGGGAGTGCTGCACTGTCAGAGGGTCAGTACGGAGGGAGTGCTGCACTGTCAGAGGGTCAGTACGGAGGGAGTGCTGCACTGTCAGAGGGTCAGTACTGAGGGAGTGCTGCACTGTCAGAGGGTCAGTACTGAGGGAGTGCTGCACCGTCAGAGGGTCAGTACTGAGGGAGTGCTGCACTGTCAGAGGGTCAGTACTGAGGGAGTGCTGCACTGTCAGAGGGTCAGTACTGAGGGAGTGCCACACTGTCAGAGGGTCAGTACTGAGGGAGTGCTGCACCGTCAGAGGGTCAGTACTGAGGGAGTGCCGCATTGTCAGAGGGTCAGTACTGAGGGAGTGCTGCACTGTCAGAGGGTCAGTACTGAGGGAGTGCTGCACTGTCAGAGGGTCAGTACGGAGGGAGTGCTGCACTGTCAGAGGGTCAGTACGGAGGGAGTGCTGCACTGTCAGAGGGTCAGTACTGAGGGAGTGCTGCACTGTCAGAGGGTCAGTACTGAGGGGGTGCTGCACTGTCAGAGGGTCAGTACTGAGGGAGTGCCACACTGTCAGAGGGTCAGTACTGAGGGAGTGCTGCACCGTCAGAGGGTCAGTACTGAGGGAGTGCTGCACTGTCAGAGGGTCAGTACTGAGGGAGTGCTGCACTGTCAGAGGGTCAGTACTGAGGGGGTGCTGCACTGTCAGAGGGTCAGTACTGAGGGAGTGCCACACTGTCAGAGGGTCAGTACTGAGGGAGTGCTGCACCGTCAGAGGGTCAGTACTGAGGGAGTGCTGCACTGTCAGAGATACAGTACTGAGGGAGTGCCACACTGTCAGAGGGTCAGTACTGAGGGAGTGCTGCACCGTCAGAGGGTCAGTACTGAGGGAGTGCCGCATTGTCAGAGGGTCAGTACTGAGGGAGTGCTGCACTGTCAGAGGGTCAGTACTGAGGGAGTGCTGCACTGTCAGAGGGTCAGTGCTGAGGGAGTGCCGCACTGTCAGAGGGTCAGTGCTTAGGGAGTGCTGCACTATCAGAGGGTCAGTACTGAGGTAGTGCTGCACTGCCAGAGATACAGTACTGAGGGAGTGCCACACTGTCAGAGGGTCAGTACTGAGGGGGTGCTGCACTGTCAGAGGGTCAGTACTGAGGGGGTGCTGCACTGTCAGAGGGTCAGTACTGAGGGAGTGCTGCACTGTCAGAGATACAGTACTGAGGGAGTGCCACACTGTCAGAGGAACAGTTCTGAGGGAGTGCTGCACTGTCAGAGTGTCAGTACTGAGGGAGTGTTGCACTGTCAAAGGGTCAGTACTGAGGGAGTGCTGCACTGTCAGAGTTACTGTTATTCAGATGAGACATGAAACCAAGGCCTTGTTTCTTCTGTCAGGTGGATGTAAATAATGACAGGGCCCAGAGTCTGGTAAAGAACAGCTTAATTCTCCCCCCTTTCCGAGTGTCAATGTTTGTCCCGAAAACAACGCCCTGTTTGTGGGAGCTTGCTGTGCACAAAATGGCTACCATGCTTTATGCATTACAACAGTTGCTGTGCTTATTAAAACAACTCCATTGGCTGTGTGCAACGCTATATAAAAACCAACCTTTCTTTCTTGAGAAATCCGATAAATATTCAGAGGATGACATTGCCTGAGGGGTGCGCAAGAAAAGATTCACTATACATGCCCCACTGCACATAAAATGTTGTTCATTCTTTCAATCATTCTCCGTGGAGCAGTTGGATCTGCATGTTTGATTATTCAATGTTCTATCAAATATCACAGAACTCTGCCTCATTCCTGGATGTGGTTTATTTTGTTCTTTTGTTTATCCTGACACTTCACTTCCAAAGAATTTTATTCACTTCAGGATGACAGATGATATTGATCGAGAATGGAATATTTTAATGTATCAGCCTTCAATCATTTCAGATGACAGAGTAAAGCTCCCTCTGCACTGTCTGCGTCAAACATTCCCAAGACAGGTACACCACGGGGTTAGATACAGAGTAAAGATCCCTCTACACTGTCCCCATCGAACACTCCCAGGACAGGTACACCACGGTGTTAGATACAGAGTAAAGATCCCTCTACACTGTCCCCATCGAACACTCCCAGGACAGGTACAGCACGGGGTTAGATACAGAGTAAAGCTCCCTCTGCACTGTCTGCGTCAAACATTCCCAAGACAGGTACACCACGGGGTTAGATACAGAGTAAAGATCCCTCTACACTGTCCCCATCGAACACTCCCAGGACAGGTACACCACGGTGTTAGATACAGAGTAAAGATCCCTCTACACTGTCCCCATCGAACACTCCCAGGACAGGTACAGCATGGGGTTAGATACAGAGTAAAGATCCCTCTACACTGTCCCCATCAAACACTCCCAGGACAGGTACACCACAGTGTTAGATACAGAGTAAAGATCCCTCTACACTGTCTCCATCGAACACTCCCAGGACAGGTACAGCATGGGGTTAGATACAGAGTAAAGCTCCCTCTACACTGTCCCCCATCAAACACTCCCAGGACAGGTACAGCACGGGGTTAGATACACAATAAAGTTCCCTCTACACTGTCCACATCAAACACTCCCAGGACAGGTACAGCATGGGGTTAGATACAGAGTAAAGCTCCCTCTACACTGTCCCCATCAAACACTCCCAGGACAGGTACAGCATGGGGTTAGATACAGAGTAAAGCTCCTTCTACACTGTCCCCCATCAAACACTCCCAGGACAGGTACAGCACGGGGTTAGATACAGAGTAAAGCTCCCTCTACACTGTCCCCATCAAACACTCCCAGGACAGGTACAGCCCGGGGTTAGATACAGAGTAAAGCTCCTTCTACACTGTCCCCCATCAAACACTCCCAGGACAGGTACAGCACAGAGTTAGATACAGAGTAAAGATCCCTCTACACTGTCCCCCATCAAACACTCCCAGGACAGGTACAGCACGGGGTTAGATACAGAGTAAAGATCCCTCTACACTGTCCACATCAAACACTCCCAGGACAGGTACAGCACGGGGTTAGATACAGAGTAAAGCTCCCTCTACACTGTTTATCCTCAAACTTCACAAGAGTGTTCCCTACAGTCCCGTGTGTGACCTTTCCAGTTCTCATTCCAGCTTGTGGAATTACGAAGTGAGATTACCAAACTACCAGAGAACTGCCAATTTAAGGTAACATTACCTCCACATTACAGGCGGAATGAGGAGTGGTCACTGGGCTGTTAAAATTCCTCTGAAATGTAACTGTTCCAACTGACAGAACCAATTTAACCTCACTTGTCTCCTCAGGCTGTCTGTGGTGAGTCAGGGAGCTAAGGTAACCCAATTACATCAAATCAAAACTCAAATGGACAATGGCAAATCCATGATTTATTCATTGCATAAAGAATACACGGTGATTGTTTCTCGTTTTTTCAGTCTGGGGCTGAAAACACGCGGAGATACAATCCCGGGACACCGATGGATCTGAAAACCTGAAGCCGCTGAACAAATGGAAATCATTTGACTTATTGACTCGACTCTTTCTGAAAGCTCGCCATTAGTTTTCAGTACATGGACACACTAACTACCATAATCTGCTGCCCGAGGCACAGATAACATTTACAAGGAAATAAAAATAAATGAGCAAAATGCTTGCTTGTCTTATATTCTGACACAAAACCTTAGCCAGATTGCTGACGTTCACAAAACTTGCAGCTACATATCCTATTTCATATCCCAGCACACTTCACAGGCGCAACAACCAAACACAAACTGAGAGCTAATTGAGAGGTAAATTTAGGAGCATCTCAGAGAAGTAAAGGGACGGAAAGGGAGAGAGACAGAGAGGGAGAGAGACAGAGACAGAGACAGAGAGAGGGTTTGGGGAACAGAGTGTGTGTGAGAGAGAGAGAGAGACAGAGAGAAACAGAGAGGGTTTGGGGAACAGAGTGTGTGTGTGTGAGAGAGAGAGAGACAGAGAAAAACAAGAGAGGGTTTGGGGAACAGAGTGTGTGTGAGAGAGAGAGAGAGAGACAGAGAGAAACAGAGAGGGTTTGGGGAACAGAGTGTGTGTGTGTGAGAGAGAGAGAGACAGAGAAAACAAGAGAGGGTTTGGGGACAGAGTGTGTGTGTGAGAGAGAGAGAGACAGAGAGAAACAGAGAGAGTTTGGGGGACAGAATGTGTGTGTGAGAGAGAGAGAGAAAGCTAGAGAGGGTTTGGGGGACAGAATGTGTGTGTGTGAGAGAGAGAGAAAGCTAGAGAGGGTTTGGGGAACAGAGTGTGTGTGTGAGAGAGAGAGACAGAAAACAGAGAGGGAGAAAGAGGTTGGGGAACAGAGTGGGAGAGAGAGTCAGAAAGGAAGAGAGACACAGAGAGAGGGAGAGGGGGATTGGGGAACAGAGTGCGAGAGAGAGACAGAAAGGGAGACAGACAGACAGAAAGAGAGAGAGAGGGTTGGGGAACAGAGTGTGAGAGAGAGACAGAAAGAGAGACAGAAAGAGAGAGAGAGGGTTGGGGAACAGAGTGGGGGGGGAGAGAGAGAGAGACAGAGAGGGAGAGAGACAGAGAGGAGATTTAGGGAACAGAATGGGAGAGAGACAGAGGGTGGGGGGAGACAGAGAGGCAGACAGAGAGAGAGAGAGAAAGAGAGTGGCACAGAGTGGCAAAGTTTATTTATTGGTGTCACAAGTACATAAGAACATAAGAACATAAGAAATAGGAGCAGGAGTAGGCCATCTAGCCCTTCGAGCCTGCCCCGCCATTCAATAAGATCATGGCTGATCTGTTGTGGCTCAGTTCCACTTTCCCGCCCTCTCCCCATAACCCTTAATCCCCTCTCTTATCAAGAACCCATCAACCTGCTTCTTAAAAATATTTAGCGAGGCAGCCTCCACCACTTCAACGGGCAGAGAATTCCAGAGATTCACCACCCTTTGAGTGAAGAAGTTCCTCCTCAACTCCGTTCTAAACCACCTCCCCTTTATCTTGAGGCTGTGCCCCCTAGTCCTACTGTCTTTTTTGAGCGGGAAGAGTCTCTCCACCTCTATCCTATCCATCCCATTCATCATCTTATACGTCTCAATGAGATCTCCCCTCATTCTTCTAAACTCTAACGAGTACAAGCCTAGTTTATTCAGCCTCTCCTCATAGCTCAATCCCCTCAACTCCGGTATCAGCCTAGTAAACCTCCTCTGCACTCCCTCCAGGGCCAAAATATCCTTGCGCAGGTGCGGCGCCCAAAACTGCACACAGTACTCCAGCTGTGGCCTCACCAATGCCCTATACAGCTGCAGCAAGACCTCCCTACTTTTATATTCAATCCCCCTCGCTATGAAGGCCAGCATCCCATTCGCCTTCCTGACCACCTGCTGCACCTGCAAGCTGGGTTTTTGCGACTCATGCACAAGGACCCCGAGGTCCCTCTGCACCGTCGCCTGCTGCAGTTTTTCGCCACGTAAGTAATAGTCCTTCCTACCATTCTTCCTACCAAAGTGGACCACCTCACACTTGCCAACATTAAATTCCATTTGCCATTTCCTGGCCCATTCGCCCAGCCTATCTAGATCCTTCTGCAGACTCTCCACACCCTCCGCACAATTTGCCTTTCCCCCAATCTTGGTGTCATCAGCAAATTTCGACACCCTGCACTCGGTTCCCTCCTCCAGATCATCTATATAAATGGTAAATAGCTGAGGCCCCAGCACCGACCCCTGGGGCACCCCACTATTCACCAACCGCCAAGTAGGCTTACATTAACACTGCAATGAAGCTCCTGTTAAAATCCTCTCGAGGGAGAGAGGGGATTGGCGACGGGGATGCGGGGGGGGGCAGAGAGGGAGAAAGAGAGGCGTGGAGAGAGAATGGGGTTCAGAGAGCGAGAGAGAGAGAAAGAGAGGGAGTCAAAGGGAGGGAGGTGAGAGAGAGAGAGAGTGAGAGAAAGAATTAGGGAGGAGAAAGAGAGAGACACAGTGAGAGATTGAAACAGAGAGTGAGAGAGGCAGAGATAGAGAGACTAGAGAGGAAGAAAGACACAGAGGAAGAGCGACAGAGAGAGAGAGAGACAGAAAAAAAGAGAGGGAGAAAGAGAGAGAGAGAGGCAGAGAGAAAGACAGACTGAGACCATAAGGCAATAGGTGTAGAGGGGATATGATGAAAATATTTTTTACACAGAGGATGGTGGGTGTCCGGAATTCACTGCCCGAGTTGGTGGTGGAGGCAGAGACCCTTAATCTCTTTTAAAAAGTACCTGGATCTGCACCTTCAGTGCTGTAAGCTACATGGGTCTGTGCTGGGTGCAGGAAGACGGGATTAGAAAGGGCACCTGAGTTTCCCTGGGCTGGCGTGGACAAGATAGGCAGAATGGCCTCCTTTGGTGCTGTAACATTTCTGTGGCTCTAAGACATAGGAGCGGAAGTAGGCTGTGGTAGCATGGCCCCTTTAAGGGGGCGTTCCCTGAAGTCCGCATGGTCGGGCCGGGCCCTATAGCGTGTCGAGGTGGGAACCTGAGCCAATCGAGTGCGAGGATGCGTATTCCGGGTTGGAAAAGTTTAGTCAGAAGTTTCAAAGAACAAAGAACAAAGAACAAAGAACAACACAGCACGAGAAACAGGCCCTTCGGCCCAACGAGCCCGCGCCACCATTTTAACATTATGAGTGCCCTCCTGTACCTATGACCTTTGTCTACGCCTATTGGGGAAGATTGAGGAAGACTTCAAATCGCCTAACGCAGCAGATACCCAACCTTTTGAGCAGATAGCTGAGGTAGTTAAAAGTCAACTCAATCTCCCAGCCCGCGATCATTGCGCTGAGGTACTAATTTCACTCAGCGGCCTGCGAGCCGGGGAGAAGGTCTCTGGCTTTATGCCCAGATTGAGAGGATTGGCAGAGCGTTGCCAATCTGGCCCAGCCTGAGGAGAAATGTTGAGGGACCGTTTGGTCTGTGGTATAAACAGCCTGATTCTTCAAAATAAGTTAAAGTTTTAAAGTTTATTTATCAGCGTCACAATTAGGTTTACATTAATGCTGCAATGAAGCTACTGTGAAAATCGCCTAGTCTCCACACTCCGGCGCCTGTTTGGGTTACACTGAGGGAGAATTTAGCATGGCCAGCGCTCCCTAACCAGCGCGTCTTTCAGGCTGTGGGGGGAAAAGCAGGAGGAAACCCACACAGACACGGGGAGAATGTGCGAACCCCACACAGGCAGTAACCCAAGCCGGGAATCAAACCTGGGTCTCTGGCGCTGTGAGGCAGCAGTGCTAACCACTGTGCCACCCATGATACTGGCAAAGACCAAAATTTCTCTAGAGCTGGCCCAGGTGAGTGAATGTGCGGAGCAGGGTGTAAGGGAATCACAAAGATGGAATAAACTCCTGGTGGTGAGAAACAGCTGTTGTGCGAATGCCAATCTGAATGTGAGTACTGAAGAGTCCGATAAAAGAGATGCAGCAACGAGGGTGTGGAGGGAAACACTCCCAAGAAACCTGCTGATGCAAACATCGTGTGCGTTTGCGACGCAGGAGAAAAC
The DNA here is from genome assembly GCF_965287045.1 of Carcharhinus amblyrhynchos. Lineage (NCBI taxonomy): Eukaryota > Metazoa > Chordata > Chondrichthyes > Carcharhiniformes > Carcharhinidae > Carcharhinus > Carcharhinus amblyrhynchos. The sequence continues at coordinate 9,684,102 of NC_137336.1, read as the reverse complement.
GTTACTTGCAAGCGTGATAAAACTGTCAGGGTGGAATGGGCAAAAAAACAAAGCACACAACAGTTAGTTTAGCTCCTGTGAAGAAACTGGATGAGGAACCCGCCAAGGCTTTGTGGCAAATCGGGAGGATAAGCAGAGCATTGCCAATTCGATCCAGCCTCTGGAGAAATATCGAGGGGTTGTTTGGTCTGTGGCCCCTTGAAATTCCCTGAAGGCTGCGTGGTCAGGGTGGACCCTATAGCGTGTTGAGGAGAGAGTGTGACAACTGGGGGTTTTCACAGTAACTTCACTGCAGTGTTGATGTAAGCCTACCATGATCCTAATAAGTAAACATTAAAACTTTAACTTATTTTATATAATCAGGCTTCGTGACACCATGAATGGGAATCATAAAACCTGTTCAATTTTCACAAGTTACCGGAGTCATTTACCCCAAACCAGGACCAAGCAGGTAAAATGGAGAGAGATGGCCTTGATGGTAAATGCAGATCTCTTAAAGTGGAAGTTGACACGGGGGGTGCAGCTACAGTCATAAGGCAGCAGTCATTTTGTTACCTTCAGAAAGGCCTCAGATCATTGTGATTAAATGAGCCTGGAGTTATACCGTCTATCTATATCAGAGAGACACTGCAGACTTCAGGGGCAACAACAGTCACAGGATCCTATGCGGACCCTGACTTGGTTATTAAGGGGTATTGGTCATGTTTGTGGGACATGATATGGACAGTTTCAATTGAATTGGTTACAGATATTAAATCTGACAGTGTGGCTTTCCATCAGTACTGATCCTCTGACAGTGCTGCACTCCCTCAGTACTGATCCTCTGACAGTGCGGCACTCCCTCAGTACTGACCCTTTGATAGTGCAGAACTCCCTCAGTACTGACCCTCTGACAGTGCAGCACTCCCTCAGTACTGATCCTCTGACAGTGCGGCACTCCCTCAGTACTGACCCTTTGATAGTGCAGAACTCCCTCAGTACTGACCCTCTGACAGTGCAGCACTCCCTCAGTACTGACCCTCTGACAGTGCAGCACTCCCTCAGTACTGACCCTCTGACAGTGCAGCACTTCCTCAGTACTGACTCTCTAATAGTGCAGCACTCCCTCAGTACTGACCCTTTGATAGTGCAGCACTCCCTCAATACTGACCCTCTGACAGTGCAGCACTCCCTCAGTACTGACCCTCTGACAGTGCAGCACTCCCTCAGTACTGACCCTCTGACAGTGCAGCACTCCCTCAGTACTGACCCTCTGACAGTGCGGAACTCCCTCAGTACTGACCCTCTGACAGTGCGGCACTCCCTCAGTACTGACCCTTTGATAGTGCAGCACTCCCTCAATACTGACCCTCTGACAGTGCAGCACTCCCTCAGTACTGACCCTCTGACAGTGCGGAACTCCCTCAGTACTGACCCTCTGACAGTGTGGCACTCCCTCAGTACTGCCCCTCTGACAGTGCAGCACTCCCTCAGTCGTGACCCTCTGACAGTGCGGCACTCCCTCAGCACTGACCCACTGACAGTGCGGAACTCCCTCAGTACTGACCCTCTGACAGTGCAGCAGTCCCTCAGTACTGACTCTCTGACAGTGTGGCACTCCCTCAGTACTGCCCCTCTGACAGTGCAGCACTCCCTCAGTCCTGACCCTCTGACAGTGCGGCACTCCCTCAGTACTGACCCTCTGACAGTGCGGAACTCCCTCAGTACTGACCCTCTGACAGTGTGGCACTCCCTCAGTATGGAGAATAGAGGTGTCCACTTGAATTTTAGGCTCCAGCGTCTGGGACCCACATCGCACTGCCCCTCTGACAGTCCTTGAACCCAATTCTGCTTCAGAGGTGTGAGCGCTGCCCGAGTTTACAGAGTGACACTTTTTGAATCCATTGCTGGAATTAATAATCGTGGAAGCCGAGTATTAAACGTTAAGTTGCTGTTCTACTTACAAGTCAAAGATCAGGTAGTGGTGGCCCTCCTCAGATATGCTGTCGTGTAGCCTCACTGAAAGACAAGGAGAAACAATGAAGGTGAATAAAAGGTTCATGTGAATTAACCGGCTGGAGACCATTCAGATCCCAGTGCCATTAATCAGACTGTCCCCACCCCCACTGATGCCACTGGATCATAGTTAAAGCACAGAAAGTGTCCAATCATCACAGCAACAATCTAGTTACTCTCGCATCTGCTGCCTCTTCCCCTTCTTTCCCCTCCACTTGATGCTGGGCACAGGCAGTTTGCCCACCTTGGGCAGAGAGTCCTAGTTGGCATCAGTGTGTTAGGATCCTGTTAGGAACCATTAAAGAGAAACACCCAGAAGCATGCCACAAGAGCTCACATTTCTGAACAGAAATAAACTGTATTGCTTACAAGGATTAAACAAAGTAAACACTCTTAATGTTATCGTTGACAATTAGTTATTGTTGTGAAATTGAGTTTGTAAAGGTGTGAAAAATGCTTGTAAAGAAGTGTAAAAATGCGAGAGGGAAAGAAAACAGCGCGTGGCCCCTTTAAAAGCTGGTTTGGAGTTCGGTGCTTGGATGCAGAATACACACAGACGCTAAGTTGCGACATTTGTTTCGAGGACCAAAGCATCAGGGTCGCCTTGGTAACAGGCTATTGCATTTTAATAGCCTATCAGTTTCAAAAAGACAATCGGCTATTAAGCAATCTGAATTTGCTGTTGTCGACAGCCTCAGGCCAATCGTGGTGTAAGCAAATTGCGAGGTTACCACAAGTACAAAGGCCAGAGCGACAGACATCTCAGGGTACCATCTCTGGAGCCAGGGCCTGGGCCAGATCTGCTGAAGCAGCTAGTTCTTAACTCTGCCAGCCTCAGACAGGCCTTAAGAGAACTCACCATTTAAACAGCAAAATGTACCAAATCAGAGAGCTGACAACAACAGAAAAACTCCAAATCTTTTCCAAGCCATCAGATCTGGTTGTGTATAGTTTATTTGAGAGCGGCTAAGATTCTGCTATTACTGTTTTGGTACTGAATGGTCCTTGTCTTTATTTGAACAGCGTTTCAGTCGCACCATCCTTTAATTAAAATGTTCCTGGTTTAGTTAAAGTTCCTGATTGGTTGAATAATTATTCACTTAAAGTGTGTGTCAAGTCACAATATTAATGAATCTCTAAATGTTAATGTGGAACAGTTAACACCTTCCCAAACACTTTTACCAAATTAAAAAAACAAGGTAACAGGGATTAACTTCTGCGTCGTAACATTATGCTATGAACTCTGTTCATATTTTGTACTTACCCCCTCACCCAACAAGAATTTCCTTATATAGTATAGCAATTCTGAAGGCTCATTCATTTCACAGCTCATTGGAATTCACTTTAATTCCTGTCAGTACTCCAGCAAATTTAATACTTTACGGGGATCCTTCCATTAGATTTTTGGCTAACTCACCAACTTTTATTTTGCGGCTGTGGATACCTCCACTCCTTGTACTGTTTGCCCACGAATAACTAACTGCCTTCACACAGCTTCCTTGCAAGTTCTGCTGACTGCTTTTTGCCACACAGCTCTGTGAGGACCAGTGTAGATTTCACTGTCCCGCTGCTAGCTAGGTAACAACATGTTCTGTCTGCAACAGCGTGGAAGAATCAAAACTTTTAACTGACTCCAATACACGTGACTATCATAAATCAATTCAATCAATCATCTCCCGTGGACTCTCTCAGTCCAGTCAGATGCAGCCTGCATTAAAGCAAAATTGTAACTGCATGATTGCTAATAAAACATTCAGATAACTTACAGAAAAGAAACTTGTGCCTCCAAAGGCCAACTTCCTGACAACATGGCATGATTTGGGATGGTCTCAAACAGAAATGCAAACAAATGATTTGACTTTTAACATAACTCTTTGATTCTGTAACCTATGTTTATATTCCTAATAGATATAATTGCCCTTTCTCAAGATACCCTGGCTCCGCTGAATGAACACTGCTCGACAATCACCAGGCAAAAGTGTTCTCTTCCTGTTGGGGAACACTTCAGTGGTCACGGGCATTTGGCCTCTGATCTTCGGGTAAGTGTTCTCCAAGATGGCCTTCACGACACATGACACAGAGTCGCTGAGCACAGACTGATAGCCAAGTTCCACACACATGAGGACGGCCTCAACTGGGATCTTGGGCTCATGTCGCACTATTTGTAACCCCCACAACTTGCCTGGACTTGCAAAATCTCACTAACTGTCCTGGCTGGAGACAATACACATCTCTTTAACCTGTGCTTAACCATCTCTCCACTCACATTGTCTATACCTTTATTCCAATCATTATTTTGTAAATTGAGTTTATGGCTTTATATGCCCTAATTGTGAACAGAACTCCCACTCACCTGACGAAGGGGCAGCGCTCCGAAAGCTAGTGGCTTTTGCTACCAAATAAACTTGTTGGACTTTAACCTGGTGTTGTGAGATTCTTACTCCACTAATAGTCCAGAGTTGGGTCGCCCATTGTTTAAATGTTATTTTCACTATGAACTCTGGCCTTGTAAGATAAACATGTGTTAATTAAACCTTAGATTGACTGAGTTGCATTTATATCAGAATTTCTTTTTCAATCAGATGCCCCCATTTTCCTCTGGTTAAAATTTTAATTCTTCAAACCAAAAGTTATATTCCAAAACATATGAATTATGAGCTAGATATTCGCAACAGTCCTAACTTAATGGTCAGGCCATTTTAAATAAATGTAATCAGCTATTCACTGCATAGAAACATAGAATCCCTTCAGTGCTGAAGAGGCCATTCAGCCCCTTTAACTCTCCCAACCCTATCTTTGTAACCTCACACATCTACCATGGCTAATCTACCTGAATTTACTCATCTTGAGACACAAAGGGGCAGGTTAGGTGGCTAATCCACCTAACCTGCACATCTTTGCACTGTGGGAGGAAACTGGAGCACCTGAAGGAAACCTATGCAGACACAGGGAGAAGGTGCAAACTCCCGCACTCTCTACCCTCCCCCCCCGTCCTTGGGCATTCCTGCCATGATGAGTGGGGCTGTCACCTTGCTGATCAGAACAGCTACCTTCTCCATTTTTAACTCTGTGAAGGAGGCTTCCTTTCTCTCTCCTTGGGTTCAGCTACGGTCTAAAACAATTCCAAACTCGGAGGTTGTGTTTTGAAGATGAGAGGCAGAGCTTGTAATCAATCTGCTTAGCTCACCCACCCACAGATAACTGATGGTTCCAGAGCTTACACTGGAAAGCTTACACCAACAAGCTTTAGCGGTGATCAGCAAAGCTTTTGGGGCTCTATGGAGAAGGTTGGATGGTGCGGATGGCACAGTGGTTAGCACTGCTGCCTCACAGTGCCAGAGACCTGGGTTTGATTCCTGGCTTGGAGTTTGCACATTCTCCCTGTGTCTAAGTGTGTTACCTCCGGGTGCTCCGGTTTCTTCCCAAAGTCCAAAAGACGTGCTGGTTAGGGTGCATTGGCCATGCTAAATTCTCCCTCAGTGTACCTGAACAGGCACCGGAGTGTGGCAACTGGGGAAATCTTCAAAATAACTTCATTATAAGCCGACTTGTGACTAATAAATACACTTTACTTTAACAGAATGATCCCTCTGTGACATGAATGTTTATTTATTACACGGGCTGGAGTGGGCTAAGTATACATCTGCACACTCATCCCATTATACTCCTGCCTCTTATACACCCACCCGTTACAGAAGCCCTATTATTTACCCTCCCTCGCACACTTCCCACTCATCACACACCAACCTGAATATTATTTCCTCGACTTTAGTGAGTTTTTCTACGTGAAGTTTTAAAGACATTGAGAGAACTCATAGAGTTATTACATCATAAATGGAGGCCATTTAGCCCGTCAAGTCTCTGCCCACTCCTTGTAGTGCAACCCAATCAGTCCTATTTCCCGGTTTTATTTCCGTAGCCTAGCAGCGTCTCCCCAATATTGTCCTGGAATCATTCATTGTTTCCACTTCCAACCTGGTGAGTTCCAGCTCATTCATTGTATTGGAAGGTTCTACCCCACATTGCCCTCTCCTGCCTCTCTTGTCTACAAGCTTATATCTGTGTTCTGTAGTCTTTGTACCATTGGCTAATGGGAGCAGATTTTCTTCATTTACACCTCCTATACCTGCCACAAACTTGTGAAGTTTATTTATTAGTGTTACAAGTAGGCTCACATTAACACAGTTACTGTGAAAATCCCCTAACTGCCACACTCCTACGCCTGTTCGAGTCAATGCACCAAACCAGCACGTCTTTCGGACGATGGAAAGAAACCGGAGCACCCGGAGGAAGTCTACATAGGCATGGGGAGAACGTGCAAACTCCACACAGTCAGTGACCCAAGCTGGGAATCGAACCCGGTTCCCTGGCGCTGTGAGGCAGCAGTGCTCACCACTGTGCCACCGAGGGGGCACGAACCTCCAAACAGCCCACCAACCCAACCCTCCGGGCACCAGCTGCCACGCACGTGGCAGAGGCTGCAGATGGTGCATATCAGCCAGCTCAGAACCCTTCCAAAGACAGCACAGGCAAATCAACCCCCTTCCCCCAGGGATTGCCTAAGGGAGGATCGGCATTCCGAAAGATAAGGAGCTACTTGTGATTGTGCTGAGGTTAGGACTGAAAGTAATAGAACATTCCGTTCAACACTGTTAATGGATGTTATCCTGGAGTCAATTACCAACGAAATGATTCAATTGTTGGGGACATGTTACAATTAAGCATCACATGGGGTCAGGAAAGACAAGAGTCAGAACAAGAAAGCCTGTTACCGAGTTTTGCATGTGACTTATTTCATGTATAAAGGATCTGACTTGGGAATTAAATGTCTTAATTTTCAGCAGACGTGATCAGGTCAGTGAGCAAACACCTTTATCACAGTCGCAGATCCCACATTGAGGGGAAGAGGCATTTTCGCGTTGGCTGGACTCTTGAGAGACAGGCTGTCCTCTGGGGCTGTGACTCTGTGGGTAGTAATGTCTGGCCTTTTTAACCATTGACTCGCCTCTGTTTATCCATTAAACAGAGCTTCTCGTGACATCTTGCTATGTGCAAATTAGCTGTCGTGTTTTTTACATGACAACAGCGACTGCATCTCGTTGCTGCGGGATGCCCTGAGGTCACTAAAGATGCAAATTGTTTCTTTTCCAGTCATTGGGAATTCAAAACAACTTTGGTTTCAAAATAAACCACAACAATCTTTCCTGGTGTCAGATATGATGGCCGGCACGGTGGCGCAGTGGTTAGCACCGCTGTCTCACAGCACCAGGGACTAGGGGCACTGTGTGCGTGGAGTTTGCACATTCTCCCATGTCTGCGTGAGTTTCCCCCGGTTTCCTCCCACACTCCTGAGTAGGTTGATTGGCCATGCTAAATTGCCCCTTAGTGTCAGGTGGACTTGCAGGCATAGGGCCTGGGTGGGATTGTTGTTGGTGCAGGCTCGATGGGCCAAATGGCCTCCTTCTGCACTGTAGGGATTCTATGATGGAACCCAGCCAATGGAAAGTTTCTCCTTTGACCCTGACTGACCTCTGACTTCCATGAGGTGCCCCACGCCATTGGACAGCACCGTAACAAGGGCAATTGCTCTCAGCTCATGACTATCAGTCGCTGGCTCTGTGCTCATCTCAAGGTTAAGTTTTCAAAAAATTCTTCCTTTGGAATCGAGCATCACTGGTGTAGGCAGATTTCATTACCCATCCAAAATTGCCTTGAGTGGCTCACTCAGGCATTTCATTGGACAGTTAAAAGCCAACCACATTGCTGTGGCTCTGGAGTCACATGTAGGCCAGACCAGGCAAGGACGGCAGATTTCCTTCTCTAAAGGACATTAGTGACCCAGACGCGTAACGATACGTTTAGTGCCACCCAGGGGTGGGGGTGGACAACTTGACAATGGGCGAAGGATTCCGGATCTTCCGGATTGGCCAGGAGTCTCCAGAAATTTATATTGCCCCGTGACGGTGCAGCAGACAATAATCTGAAGGAAATACTATCGACATTTTGAAAGGATTATGGCTTTTTCTCATTATTCATTCATGGGTGTCGCTGGCTGGCCAGCATTTATTGCCCATCCCCAGTTGCCCTAGAACTGAGTGGCTTGCTGGGCCATTTCAGAGGGCAGTTGAGAGTTGACCACATTGCTGTGGGTCTGGAGTCACATGTAGGCCAGACCAAGTAAGTCCGGCAGATTTCCTTCCCTAAAAAAAAAATTAGTGAACCAGGTAGGTTTTTCTGACAATTGTCATAGTTTCCTGGTCATTAGTAGATTCTTAATTCCAGATTTTCTTTTATTAAGTTCAAATTCCTACCATCGGCTGTGGCAGGATTTGAACCCAGGTTCCCAGAACATTAGCCGAGTTTCTGGATTAATAGCCTCATGATAATACCAGTGAACTATCACCTCCCTCTGAAAATTGATTTCCAATCAGTTCGCAGGACATGGTCATTGCTGGAGTGGGCAGTATTCACCCCACGGTGTGCCAAATGACTATTGCAAATTCCTTGAATACATCCATTAAGAGTCATCCACACTGCTACGGCTGTGGAGCCATATGTCGGCCAGACCTGGTAAGGACGGCAGATTTCCTTCTCTAAAGGACATGAGTGAACCAGATGGGTTTTTATAACAATTTCAGTTGCCTCTGTGCAATTTGGACTCAAGTCCCCAATCATTAACCTACATTTTGGGATTACTGACCCAGTGTAAGTCCAAAATCCTACAGTATGCCCTCCTTCTGTGACTATGATTTCACTGAAAACTTTTGTCAGCTGTAAAATGTATTGGCGATGGGAGGGGTGGAGTCTGTTTGACTGACAGTTAAGTGTCATCCAGTCATGCAACAAGAATTTTTCTGACTGCACAGTGGTTAGCACTGCTGCTTCACAGCGCCAGGGACCTCGGTTCGATTCCCGGCTTGGATCACCGTCTGTGTGGAATTTGTATGTTCTCCTTGTGTCTGCATGGGTTTCCTCCGGGTGCTCCGGTTTCCTCCCACAGTCCAAAGATGTGCGGGTTCGGTTGATTGGCCATGCTAAAATTGCCCCTTAGTGTGTTGAGGTGCTTAGGTTAGAAGGGATTAGTGGGTAAAATGTGTAAGGATATGGGGGTAGGGCCTGGGTGGGATTGTGGCCAGTGCAGACTTGATGGTCCAAAGGGCCTCTTTCTGCACTGTAGGGTTCTATGGTTCTATGGCTGTGGCAAGGCAGGGTACCCTGATGACAGATATGACCAATGGGACAAGTTTTTGGGGCGGGGTGGATGGTGGCAGGGGGTCACGTGATTGTAAGACCTCCAGGAATATGTCCTACCAGAGTTCGCAACCCGAACTCTGAATTCATTACAAATAGCCACCGTAAGGGGGAATCCTGGGTCAGAGTTCAAATCATGGTGGTGATCCCAATTATTTCTGGACTTTTTGTGGTGACATCCATATTTTAAAATTCTAATACTTGGTTTTCAAATCCCTCTGTGGTCTGCCTCCCTCCTAACTCTACAATCTCCTCGTGAGTTATAGAATAGGCTATGCCTGTGTGTGATGCAGCCTATGATGAATTAGATGCTAGACACTTAGGCAAGAGGAAGGAACAGTCTGTGCTCACAGGAGACGTGCCTATTCTGTTTCTCATCTTATCACTTAGTGCTAATAAAGCAGTTTGGGGCAGGCAGCAAAGTAAGTTTCTCCAGGTAGGATAGGCTAGCTACACAAGTCAGAAGCCAAAAACCACCCCAGTTGAGTATGAAACGCCTACAACCCTCTATTCCAATGTGTTCCAATTCTGACCTTCTGAGGATCCCTGATGTTAATTGCTCTGCCATTCGAAGTAAAGTTTATTTATTTATTCATCACATTAGTTGTTGTGGAAACCGGAGCACCTGGAGGAAACCCACTTTAAAAGTTTGTTATTGTGACAAGTAGGCTTACACTAACACAAAGCTTTGAGAAAGAGTCATTTGGACTTGAAACGTCAGCTCTTTTCTCTCCTTTCAGATGCTGCCAGACCTGCTGAGATTTTCCAGCACTTTCTCTTTTGGTTTTAGGCTTACATTAACACTGCAATGAAGTTACCGTGAAATGCCGCTGGTGGCCACACGCCAGCCCCTGTTCGTGGTCAATGCACCTAACCAGCACATTTTTCAGGCTGTGGGAGGAAACCAGAGCACCCAGAGGAAACCCACGCAGACACGGGGAGAACATGCAAACTCCACACAGACAGTGACCCGAGCTGGGAATCGAACCCAGGTCCCTGGAGCTGTGAGGCAGCAGTGCTAACCACTGTGCCACCACACTGGCCAACTTTAACTTCCCTCAGCTCTGGAATTCCTTCCTTACACATTGCTGCCTCCCACTTCACTTTCCCCCTTTAAGTTTTATTTATTAGTGTCACAAGTAGGCTGACATTAAAAGCAAGTTACTGCGGATGCTGGAATCTGAAATCAAAAGAGAAAATGCTGGAAAATCTCAGCAGGTCTGGCAGCATCTGTAAGGAGAGAAAAGAGCTGCTGTTTCGAATCCAGACAACCCTTTGTCAAAGCTCTCTTATCTACACATCTTGGGCAATTAGCATGGCCAATTCATCTAACCTTTGGACTGTGGGAGCAAACTGAAGCAGTTTAAAGAAGATGTACGAGGCAAATTTTTACACAGAGAGTGGTGGGTGCCTGGAACCCGCTGCCAGGGGAGGTAGTGGAAGCGGATATGGTAGTGGCTTTTAAGGAGTGTCCTGACAAATACATGAATAGGATGGGAATAGAGGGATATGGTCCCCGGAAGGGTAAAGGGTTTTAGTTACGGCAGGCAGCATGGTCGGTGCAGGCTTGGAGGGCCGAAGGGCCTGTTCTTGTGCTGTAGTTTTCTTTTTTCTTTGTTCATCTGGGGGAAACCCAGTTTATTATTGTCACAAGTAGGCTTATATCAACACGGCAATGAAGTTACTGTGAAAATCCCTGAGTCACCACACTCTGGGGCCTGTTTGGGTACACTGAGGTAGAATTTAGCACGGCCAATGCACCAAACCAGCACGTCTTTCAGACTGTGCGAGGAAACTGGAGCACCCGGAGGAAACCCACGCCGACACGGGGAGAACATGCAGACTCTGCACAGTCACCCAAGGCTGGAATCGAACCCATGTCCTTGGCGCTATGAGGCGGCAGTTCTAACCACTGTGCCACTGTGCTGCTATTTACAACAGTCCTTAAAATCTACCTTATTGACACCTTTTATTAGCCTGACCTAACACCTTCTCATGTGGCCTGGAGGTTAAGCTTTTGTTTGACAACACTTTTGCAAAGCATGTTGGGACATTTTTACAATGTTAACGGCACGATACACATGCAAAGTAGCTGTGGTTTTGCGAGACAAGATTATAATCGAAACCGTAGTGTAGATCTCGCTCCACATCTCCTGATCATTGATCTGGAACACTCAGTTATGCTGCATCATGTCTCCAACATTGATTTGAAACCTGTCTGCTGTGACATTGAATGAAGAGTGGTTTGAAATGAAAATGTCCCAGGAACACAGTGGGTAAAGGGAATGGTTGGCTGGGTGCTCGATGGGACAGGCCTGGCAGTCTGTCCCCGGGCCTACGGGGAATCTCAGCCTGTCTGGCTCTATGTTCCGGAGGGAATTGTAAAAAAAATTGGCCAAGCTTCTGCCTCCTAACTTCCTGTCTTGCATTCAAAGGAAACAACCTTTGTGTATCCTGAGGTGGCATGGTGGCACAGTGGACAGTACCCCACAGCGCCAGGAACCCGGGTTCGTTCCCAGCTTGGGTCACTGTCTGTGCCAAGTCTGCACATTCCCCCCGTGTCTGCATGGGTTTCCTCCGGGTGCTCCGGTTTCCTCTCACAGTCTGAAAGATTTGCTGGTTGGGTGGATTGACCCGAACCAGTGCCGGAGAGTGGCAAACAGGGCAATTTCACAGTAACTTCACTGCAGTGTTAATGCGAGCCTACTTGTGACTAATAAATAAACTTTACTTTGCATTGCCGAGGGCAGGATTGGGATCGACTGGGATGATATCTGTGGCTGTACAGATTGAAAATCAAACCCTCTGGGCTACACGTTCCCCTGCTTTGGGTCGGGTGCCCTGGTGTGGATATTGAGAGGCAACATTTAAATCCCAATGTCATTCATTTGACAAGATTATGTTCAGGGTACTGACATCTCCGGGTGCTGAGATTTTGGGGTTTCCAGCAATGCAGCAACAGTGCTTGGAAAAACCCTTTCTAAAAGCTTCACAGAGGACAAAGAAACCAGGTGGAAATGAATCTGTCAGGTTTATTTGGTGGCACAAGCTTTTGGAGCGCTTTTCCTTCATCAGGTGAGTGAAGGAGCAGTGTTCTGAAAGCTCGTGTTATCAAATAAACCTGTTGGACTTTAACCTGGTGTTGTGAGACTTCTTATTGTACCCACCCCAACCTAACACCAGCATCTCCACATCATGAGATGGATCTGGGCTTTGGATACGGGATTGTCAGGGCATTGGAAAGCTGTAAATAGCTTTCCAAGGCCTCAAGCTCAACACCGGTGTGGTTGACTCTTAACTGCCCTCTGAGATGGCAAAGAATGTCCTTGTTTGTAGACCTCCTTAACCACAACCATCTTCCTTTCTTGCTCATTGCAACTCTTATATCAAAACTGCTGTGATCGAATGGTACTGAAGGTGGCTAAACCTGGTGGACTGCAACCATTCAGAGAGTCACCACCTGGATTAGACAATCACCCCCCCAGACTGGACACTCACTTCCCAGACTGGACACTCACTCTCTCATCTGGACACTCACTCCCCAGACTGGACACTCACTCCCCAGACTGGACACTCACTCTCTCATCTGGACACTCACTCCCCAGACCGGACACTCACTCTCTCATCTGGACACTCACTCCCCAGACCGGACACTCACTCTCTCATCTGGACACTCACTCCCCAGACCGGACACTCACTCTCTCATCTGGACACTCACTCCCCAGACCGGACACTCACTCTCTCATCTGGACACTCACTCCCCAGACTGCAAGTCACTACCCAGACTGGACACTCACTCTCTCATCTGGACACTCACTCCCCAGACTGGACACTCAATCCCCAGACTGGACACTCACTCCCCAGACTGGACACTCACTTTCCAGACTGGACACTCACTCCCCAAACTGGATACTCACTCCCCCATCTGGACGATCACTCCCCAGACTAGAAGCTCACTCCGCAGACTGAACGCTCACTCCCCAGACTGGACATTCACTCCCTGGACTAGACATTCACTCCCTGGACTAGACACTCACTCCCCAGACTGCACACTCACTCCCCAGACTGGAGACTCACTCCCTCATGAGGACACTTGCTCCCCAGAGTGGACACACACTCCCCCATCTGAACACTCACTCCCTGTATTAGACATTCACTCCCCAGGTGGATTCTCACTTCCCAGACTGGACACTCACTCCCCCATCTGGTTACTCACTCCCCTGTCTGGATTCTCATTCCTCGGTCTGCACACTCACTCTCTGATGGGACTGCATAGATGAAGGTTGGTAAGGTGTTGGGTGAATGAGTTCCAGACCATTACACCACACAAAGTGAAAAATTTCTTCCTTAGAGTCTCCCATCTCTCTCACCCAGAACTTTAAATCTGAGACCCCTGATCTTTGTAACGTCACTTCACGAGAATGGTGTTCACTTATCAACCTTATCTTCATCTTGTCACCCTGATCAGATCGCCCCTCAATCCCCTTTGCTCCAAGGACCAACAACCAAGCCTCTCCAGTCGAACCTGGCAAAATTCCCTCACCTCTGGAGCCATTCGGGTAAATCTCCTCTCTAGATGTTCACCTCCTTTCTAAAGTGGAAACTGATGGAGTTCCCCATCAGTAGAACTGCCCAATGCACTGAAAAGTACACTTTCTCCCATAAACAGGGCACTTTCTCATCTCATAGGCATGGGACTGGAGTCAAGCCGGCGTTTGCACATATGTGATTTATGAAGGCGACTGACCACTTATATTATCAGCTGTCTCTGTGGAAGTGGGAATCTGGCAGGCCAGGAATGTGAAACCAAAGTGTGCAGGTAACAGGAAGTCTCAACTTGATAGTTCATTTGGATAGCATCGGTATCCTTTTGGAGAGACAAGAAACCTCTCTGGGTATGTTCCTAGGACATCTTTGAGACAGGTAAAGTGTTTAAAAATAAACGTGATTGTACGTAAAAATTGTACAAACTTACTGGAACTGTCAAGCTGTCAAGGAACTGCCAAAGTTATTAAGGAGCTGTCAAAGCAGTCAGGCTGTCAAGGAATTGTCACAACTACCAATGAACTGTCAAGCTATCAAGAAAATGTCACTCTGTCAAGGAACTATTAAAAGTTGTCAAGGAACTGTCAAATTGTCAAGTGCCTATTAAGATGTCAAGAAGTTTTCAGGCTGGCAAGGAACTGTCAGATGATGCTAAATGAGTTGATACATAGGGCATAAAGGCAATGGGTAGTGATAGGAGGCATGGGTTGACATGTTTAAGAAGGATGCCAGGCAAAAGGCGGGGAATTATAGGCCGGTTAGTTTAACGTCTGTTGTAGGTAAAATGTTAGAATCCGTCATCAAGGAGGAAATAGCGAGGCATCTTGAGGGGAATTGCTTGATAGAGCAGACACAGCATGGTTTCGTTAAGGGGAAGTTGTGTCTGATAAATTTATTGGAGTTCTATGAGGATGTGTCTAGGGCGGTGGATAGAGGAGAGGCGGCGGATGTGGTCTTTCTTGATTTTCAGAAGGCGTTTGACAAGGTACCTCACAAGAGGTTATTGCAGAAGGTCAGGGGGCATGGAGTTGGGGGTAGGGTGTTAGCGTGGATAGAGGATTCGCTGTCAAATAGGAGGCAGAGAGTGGGGGTCAATGGGTGCTATTCGGATTGGCGGTTGGTGACTAGTGGAGTGCCCCAGGGGTCGGTGCTGGGGCCTCAGCTATTAACCATTTATATAGATGATCTGGAGGAGGGAACCGAGTGTATGGTGTCGAAATTTGCTGATGACACCAAGATTGGGGGAACGGCAAATTGCGCGGAGGGTGTGGAGAGTCTGCAGAAGGATCTAGATAGGCTGAGCGAATGGGCCAGGAACTGGCAAATGGAATTTAATGTTGGCAAGTGCGAGGTGGTCCACTTTGGTAGGAATAATGGTAGGAAGGACTATTACTTACGTGGCGAAAAACTGCAGCAGGCGACGGTGCAGAGGGACCTCGGGGTCCTTGTGCATGAGTCGCAAAAACCCAACCTGCAGGTGCAGCAGGTGGTCAGGAAGGCAAATGGGATGCTGGCCTTCATAGCGAGGGGGATTGAATATAAAAGTAGGGAGGTCTTGCTGCGGCTGTATAGGGCATTGGTGAGGCCGCAGCTGGAGTACTGTGTGCAGTTTTGGTCGCCATACTTACGCAAGGATATTTTGGCCTTGGAGGGAGTGCAGAGGAGGTTTACTAGGCTGGTACCAGAGTTGAGGGGGTTGAGCTATGAGGAGAGGCTGAATAAATTAGGCTTGTACTCGTTAGAGTTTAGAAGAATGAGGGGAGATCTCATTGAGACATATAAGATGATGAATGGGATGGATAGGATAGAGGCGGAGAGACTCTTCCCGCTCAGAAAGGATAGTAGGACTAGGGGGCACAGCCTCAAGATAAAGGGGGGGCGGTTTAGAACGGAGTTGAGGAGGAACTTCTTTACTCAAAGGGTGGTGAATCTCTGGAATTCTCTGCCCGTTGAGGTGGTGGAGGCTGCCTCGCTAAATATTTTTAAGACGCGGGTTGATGGGTTTTTGATAAGCGAGGGGATTAAGGGTTATGGGGAGAGGGCGGGAATGTGGAACTGAGCCACGACAGATCAGCCATGATCTTATTGAATGGCGGGGCAGGCTCGAAGGACTAGATGGCCTACTCCTGCTCCTATTTCTTATGTTCTTTTGATTTGGCATGGGGCTCTAAAGGGACAAAGAGATATAGAGGGCATGGATGTATGTGGGGCCATAAGGATGGGGAGAGATGCAAGGATTGGTGCGGGGATATGAGAGGTAATGGGACACAGGTGGGAGCATGAGGTGGCATAGGTTGGCATAGTTGGAGCATAGGAAGTGTACTGGGAGGCGAGCGGTGTTGTTTGTTTTAATCATTTTTAAAGTCATTTAAGCAACAAAATGCCAGACAACAGATTTTAGCCTTCTGTCCAGTCTGCCCCCATTCCTGCGCCCGTCAGCCTCTGCATTCATTCTGGGAACATTGTGCCGAACCTCCAAACTAATCCGCTCTGCTGGAATGGAAGCTAGAAAGTGGGTAGCCATTTTTAAAGGTTGGAATCACAGAGCCGGGAGTTCTCCCATCGCAACCTGGAAGTGAACGTCCGGGCCTTAATTTTCAAGGGAATACAAGCTTCGTATATGCAGCCTGGCCTCATAATCGAACAGTTTTAGTATCAGGCTCCAGTGTTTGGCTGGGGTGTTATTGCCGTGAAGTTGAGCTGCGCACACTTCCTGAGGTACGGAGCCTGCAGACGGTTTTGGGCTGTTGATCACAGTGAGGATAACTGACAATGTAGAGGCAGTCCTATCCTTAACCTCGCCTGACATTCTGAGGCACCCATCCACATAAACACACGCATGTGCTCCCAAGACAGTAATGCAGTGGCGTAGTGGGATTGTCGCTGGACTCATAATCCAGAGACCCAGGGTAATACTCTGGGGACCTGGGTTCAAACCCCACCTAAACAGGTGGTGAAATTTGAATCCAATAAAAATCTGGAATTAAAAGTCTAATGACGATGATAGGTCAATTGTCGTAAAAATCTATTTGGCTCGTTAATGCCCTCAAGATAAGGAAATCTGCCATCCTTACCCAGTCTGGCCAACATGTAACTCCAGAGCCACAGCAATGTGGTTGACTCTCAACTGCTGTCTGAATTCATGGAATCATAGAGCCCTACAGTGCAGAAAGAGGCCCTTCAGCCCATCGGGTCTGCACCGAACACAATCCCACCCAGGCCCTACCTCCATATTTTACCCCCTAATCCCTCTAACCTACACATCCCTGGACACTAAGGGGCAATTTTAGCGTGGCCAATCAACCTAACCCGCACATCTTTGGACTGTGGGAGGAAACCCACGCAGACACGAGGAGAATGTGCAAACTCCACACAGACATTGGAGGGCAGGTAGAGATGGACAATAATTGCTAACCCAGCCAGCGATGTCCATACCCCATAAAATAAATAAAATACCATACACATACATACTCCTGTCCATAAGCACATGGACATATGGAATCTCCCATGCCATCACGCATAAAGGCACACGTTGCAAACAGACACACATGCACGCATGGACACCCATGTTCGACACATATAAACACACACACACATACACACACACAAATACAACACAAACTCACATAAATACAAACATGAGCTTTAATTTTCAGTATAGCGGGACATTGCTCCAACACCCCCTCCCCCCTCACCTCACTCAGAGAGACGGCAGGGATGGGCCTTCAGCAGCCCAGAGCTCATTTTACATTCTAGGCATAAGGTGTGACTTCCACCCCTCATTCAGAAGGAAGTCATGGAGTGCTGCTGGCCAATCCCACTGGGGTCTCAGGGGGGAAAGGTCACTGAGTCTTAAGGGGGCTTCTGATGGAGATGCCCCTCAAAAACCCCCCAACCACCAACCCCCCCACCGCCACACCTTCCTGCCCGAGATCCAATTCTATTTGTAGCACCATCTGCCCACCGGCCTAAACTTTGAGGCTGGGTGGGTAAAGCGGGGCAAAGACAGGCTTCCTGTCTGCACCACCCCACCCTGCCTCACCCCACCCCATCCCACCCCCACCCTGCTCCCTCCCACCGGCCTCAGAACCCTCAGAAAGGGAGGGGGTGTAAAATTCAGGCCATAACAGGCAGATTTGAAGTTAATTTGTCATTGCCACAAGTAGGCTGACATTAACACTGCAATGAAGTTACTGCGAAAATCCCCTAGTGACCACACTCTGGCGCCAGTTCGTGCACACTGGGGGAGAATTTAGCACAGCCAACATGTCTTTCAGGCTGTGGGAGGAAACTGGAGCACCCGGAGGAAACCCACGCAGACACGAGGAGAATGTGCAGTCTCCACACAGAGAGCGACCCAGACTGGGAATCGAACCCGGGTCCCTGGCACGGTGAGGCAGCAGCGTAACCACCGTGCCACCGTGCCGTCCCTATCCAACAAGGTGAAGCAACAGGAGTCGTGGATGTAGAGGATGGTGGATTTTGTATTCCGACGGCTTGCTGAAGTTAATTCAGGGATGCACTCCCCCCTACTAGCCACCACCCACCCCCCCCCCCCACCCAAAACCTGCCCCCCACCCCCAGCCCTGCCTAAACCGCGACTTGCCAACATCAATTCGGTTTCGATTAGACAGCAGCCAGCTCTTCACTCGAGATGCCGGGTTTATTTCTTTCTCAGGATGCAAAACCGAGATGTTCGTCTGCGTTCATTATTATTATCCTTGTTAATGTTGAGGGATGCTAAATGCATCGCGGAGAGTCAACTTTACAACGTGACAGCCACTGCAATGTGTGGTGCAGGCTCCAGACACTTACATAACTGCACCAGCCCCTGATGAGAGAAGGTTTGCATCTCATCTGTTCATTGAACATTGATTTTAGCTGATTTTTGCGCTGCTAAAGGACACAGTCAACCAGCAAGGGCATTTTGTCTGTCACGCTGTACCGCTGCGGGGAGCACTCTCTCTCGCCTCTGACTCAGAAGTTCGTGAGTTCAAATCCCACGCCAGAGATTTGAATACAAGGTCCTAGGCTGGCATTGCCATTGCCCACAGTTTAGGGAGTGCCACACTGTCAAAGATGCTATATGTTGGATGAGATGTTAAGCTGAGGTCCCACTCTGCTCTCTCAGGTGTATATTTAGTTCATAGAATCCCTACATTGCAGAAGGAGGCCATTCAGCCTATCGCGCCTGCATAATGTCCCCGGCAGAGCATCTTACCCATGCCCTAATCTCTGTAATCCCATATATTTACCCCAGTAATCCCCTAACCAACACATTTTGGGACACTAAGGGGCAATTTAGCATGTCCACTCCATCTAACCTGCACATCTTTGGACTGTGGGAGGAAACCGGAGCACCCGGAGGAAACCAGGGTGAAGTTAGGGCTGGTCAAGGATAGTAGTGGGAACTTGTGCATGGAGTCAGGAGAGATAGGAGAGGCGATGAATGAATACTTTTCTTCAGTGTTTACCAAGGAGAGGGGCCATGTTTTTGAGGATGAGAGTGTGATACAGGCTGATAGGCTGGAGGAGGTAGATGTTCTGAGGGAAGATGCATTAGCAGTTTTGAAAAACCTGAGGGTCGATAAGTCCTCTGGGCCAGATGGGATATATCCTAGGATTCTTTGGGAGGCAAGGGATGAGATTGCAGAGCCTTCGGCTTTGATCTTTGGGTCCTCACTGTCCAAAGGGATAGTGCCAAAGGACTGGAGAGTGGCGAATATTGTTCCTCTGTTCAAGAAAGGATATAGGAATGACCCTAGTAATTATAGGCCTTACTTCGGTGGTCGGTAAGTTAATGGAAAAAATCCTGAGGGACAGGATTTATGACCATTTGGAAAGATGCAGCTTAATCTGGGATAGTCAGCATGGATTCATGAAGGGTTAGTCTTGCCTCAAAAATTTGATTGAATTCTTTGAGGAGGTAACTAAGTGTGTAGATGAAGGTAGAGCAGTTGATGTTGTTTACATGGATTTTAGGAAGGCGTTTGATGAGGTTCCCCATGGTCGGCTCATGAAAGTAAGGGAGGTATGGGATAGAGGGAAATTTGGCCGATTAGATAAGTAACTGGCTATCTCATAGAAGACAGAAGGTGGTGGTGGATGGAAAATTTTCAGACTGGAGACCAATTACCAGCAGTGTACCACAGGGATCGGTGCTGGGTCCTCTGCTATTTGTGATTTCTATTAATGACTTGGAGGAGGGGGATGAAAAGTGGGTCAGTAAATTTGCTGATGCCGCCAAGATTGGTGAAGTAGTGAGTGAGGTGGAGGGCTGTTGTAGGCTGCAAAGAATCATTGATAGGATGCAGATCTGGGCCGAAAAGTGGCAGATGGAGTTTAACCCTGATAAAGTGATTCATTTTGGTAGGACAAATTTGATTGCGGATTACAGGGTCAACAGCACAGTTCTGAGGAATGTGGAGGAACAGAGAGATCTTGGGGTTCATATCCACAGATCTCTGAAGGTTGTCACTCAAGTGGATAGAGCTGTGAAAAAGGCTTATAGTGTGTTAGCGTTTATTAACAAGGGGTTTGAGTTTAAGAGCCGTGGGGTTATGCTGCAACTCTGCCGGACCTTGGTGAGACCGCACTTGGAATATTGTGTGCAGTTCTGGTCACCTCACTATAAGAAGGATGTGGAAGTATTGGAGAGAGTGCAGAGGAGATTTACCAGGATGCGGTCTGGTTTGGAGGGTAGGTCTTATGAGGAAAGTTTGAGGGAGCTGGGGCTTCTCTCTTTGGAGTGGAGGAGGATGAGAGGCAACTTAATAGAGGTTTATAAGATGATGAGAGGGATTGATACAGTGGACGGTCAGAGACTATTTCCTCGGGTGGATGTAGCTGTTACTAGGGGGCATAACTATAAGGTTCATAGTGGCAGATATAGGAGGGATGTCCGAGGTAGATTCTTTACTCAGAGTGGTTGGGGTGTGGAATGCACTGCCTGCTGTGATAGTGGAGTCGGACACTTTAGGAACTTTCAAGCGGTTATTGGATAGGCACATGGAGCACACCAGAATGATAGGGAGTGGGACAGCTTGATCTTGGGTTTGGACAAAGCTCGGCACAACATCAAGGGCTGAAGGGCCTGTACTGTGCTGTACTGTTCTATGTTTAAACCCACGCAGACAGGGGGAGAATGTGCAGACTCCATACAGACAGTGACCAAACCCAGGAATTGAGCCCAGGTCCCTGGCGCTGTGAGGCAGCAGTGCTAAGTACTGTGCCACCGTGACAATATGAAAGATCTTGCTGCTCTATTTTTGAAGAGGAACAGGTGGTTTCTCCCTGGTTTCTTGCTCAATATTTATATCCCAACCAGAATCACTAAATCAGATTAACTGGTCATGATAACATTGCTGTGTGTGGGATCTTGCTGTGCGTAAATTGGCTGCTCTGTTTCCGGCTTTACAACAAGCTATAAGTTTATTTATTAATGTCACAAGTAGGCTTACATTAACGCTGCAATGAAGTTACAGTGAAAACTCCCTTGTCGCCACACTCCGGCGCCTGTTCGGGTACACTGAGGGAGAATTTAGCATGGCCAGTCTACCCAACCAGCACGTTTTTTCGGACTGTGGGAGGAAACAGGAGCACGCAAACGAAACCCATACAGAGTCGGGGAGAATGTGCAAACTCCGGATACATGATGTGTATACAACTCCGTATAGTGATCCAAGCCGGGAATTAAACCCGGGTCCCCGGCGCTATGAGGCAGCAGTACTAACCACTGCGCCACTGTGCTGCCTGTGACTACACTTCAGTGAATTACCGTATTGGCTGCGAGTTCTTTGTTATGTCCTGAAACTCTGAATGATACAAGTTCACCCTTTGTTTTCAATGTGAATGGTCTCTCACTTTTGTCACTTTGATCTCCATCTGTCACAGCTCTGTTCATTTGCTTCATCTACTCATGCCCTTTGCAATTGAATACAGGAGTTAGGACGTATTGTTGAAGGTGTACAAGAAATTGGTAAGGTCACACTTGGAATACTGTGTGCAATTCTGGTCACCCTATTATAGAAAGGATATTACTAAACTAGAAAAAGAGTGCAGAAAAGATTTACTAGGGTGCTACTGGGACTTGATGGATTGCGTTATAAGGAGAGGCTGGATAGACTGGGACCTTTTTTTCTCTGGAGCGTGGGAGGCTGAGGGGTGACCTTATAGAGGTCTATAAAATAATGAGAGGCATTGACAAGGTAGATAGTCAATATCTTTTCCCAAAGGTAGGGGAGTCTAAGACTAGAGGGCAGAGGTTTAAGGTGAGAGGGGAGAGATACAAAAGTGTCCAGAGGGGCAATTTTTCACACAGAGGGTGGTGAGTGTCTGGAACGGGCTGCCGGAGGTGGTGGTGGAGGCGGGTACAATTTTATCTTTTAAAATGCATTTAGATAGTTACATGGGTACGACGGATGTGGAGGGGTATGGGCCAAATGGGGGCAATTGGGATTAGTTCAGGGGTCAAAAAAAAGGGCATCATGGACAAGTTGGGCCGAAGGGCCTATTTTCATGCTGTAAACCTCTATGACTCTATAACTCTCTCTGCCACTGCGATTGTGCCACTCACTCTCCAAGCTCGACCTTCTGTTGCACAGAAAACAGCACCTCGCCTTTGTACAGCTTCTGTAACATTGTACCAAATGCTCCAAAGGATCAAAGTTTGGCAGCATACCACTGGGGTAGGTACCAGGACACACAGTCAAAATATTGATCAAAGACTCTGGGTGGGATTTTCCAGCTGCACTTGCCTTGAAACTGGAAAACCCCACACAAGGTCAACGGATCTTTCCATTGTCCACCCCTCACCTACTATGATTCCCGAGATGGGCGGAATGGGATAATCGGCCCCTTTAAGTTTGAAGGATCATAAGTTCATATGATATAGGAGCAGAATTAGGCCATTCGGCCCATTGCGTCCACTCTGCCACTCGATCATGGCTGATATGCTCCTCACCCTCATTTTGCTGCCTGTTCTCCGTAATCCTTCAACTCATTACCTCTCATGGAGAGGTTTAGCGAGAGAATCCTGGAACTTAGGGCCCAGGCAGCTGAAGGCATGGCCGCCAATGGCGGAACGATTGTTGAGTGTACGTGAGGCCGGAATTGGAGGAGCGCTGAGATCTGGGAGGGTCGCAGAGCTGGAGGAGGTTACTGAGTTCGGGAGGGGTGAGGGGATTGGAACGTGAGCTGGATAGCGTTGGTGCACTTTGCCACCCTTACCTTGCGCAGAAGCTACGCTCCATCACCGGCTGAGCATCCTTCCTCACAGAGAAGGACAGATCTGTCAGCCACCCGAGGCAGAGGAGCGGTAATTGTCAATGTTGCTAGGTAACGTTGCTATGGTGTTCCTCATGGATACCAACAATAGCAGTGTCAACTAATCATCCGACTGAAAGAGATAAAGTATCACTAATGTACTGAAAACGTCAGTACTTTTCTAATGCATGGTATCAATGGAATAATTGAAAGCCCAAACTGACAAGTAACATATTCAATGTTTATTAATGAGAAAAAAGGAATAATTATTACCGTGAGATACTGTTTACGCTCTGCACCAAAATCCTTTATTATAGACTGCTAATAATTACAGGCCAACATTTACAGGGCATTGTAGGGACTCTATGATTCTCCGATTACCTGCAGAGATGAGCATGGGACACATTTATTGATATGGAGGATTATAGGTTTGGTGTGACTCCTCCAAATAACCCCAGCTGCAACTCTTCAAGGAACTACTCACGGTCACAGGATCATTGAACTATAAAGTCACTCGGCCAATGTGTCCTGTGAATCACTCTTCCAAAGTTCTTGCTATCCAATTAGTCTCACAGCCCTTATCCTTTCCCCCATCCACCTCCTCATCCCAGCCCTGAAAAATATTTCTCCTTTGTCAATTCCCCTTTAAAGCCCAACAGGTTTATTTGGAATCACGAGCTTTCGGAGCGTTGCTCCTTCATCAGGTGAGTCACTCCCAGATGAAGGGGAAGTGCTCTGAAAGCTCGTGATGCCCAATAAACCTGTTGGACTTTAACCCGGTGTTGTGAGACTTCTTCACCCCAGTCCAACGCCGGCATCTCCACATCACAATTCCTTTTAGACGCTGATGATTGAAGCTGAATCCATCGCCTTTTCAGATGGAGCCTTCAGTTCAGCTCACCTCCCCATTATTTCTTTCTCCAGTCACCTTAAACCTTCGCCTTCTGCAATCACTGACCCTTTTGCCATTGGAAACAGGTTTCCATTTCATCAAGACTATTCATAGAACTATATAAACAGAAGGAGGAGGAGGCCATTCGGCCCAGTGAGCCCGCTCCAACATTCAT
Source organism: Carcharhinus amblyrhynchos (assembly GCF_965287045.1). Lineage (NCBI taxonomy): Eukaryota > Metazoa > Chordata > Chondrichthyes > Carcharhiniformes > Carcharhinidae > Carcharhinus > Carcharhinus amblyrhynchos. The sequence goes on along the minus strand of NC_137336.1, from coordinate 9,659,980 downwards.
TATGATCATGGCAGATCATCCAACTCAATAGTCCGATCCCCACTTCCTCCCATATCGTTTGATCCCCTTCACCCCAAGTGCTATATCTAACAGCTTCTTGAAAACATACAGAGGATGATCTTACTAAAAATTTCCCTTCCCTAATTGCCCCTTGAGAAGATGGCGTTAAATTTCCTTCTTGAACCACCGCAGTCTCTGACGTGCAGATACTCCCACAGTGCTGTTAGGGATGGAATCCCAGGATTTTAACCCAGTTCTGAGGTTGGTGCTGGATGGTCCATATGGTTTAATTCCTTTGTGTTTTCTTTGCAGCTGTGGTAACGCAGGTCTGCATGAGGCAGGTCTCCTTCCCTACCAGGTGAGTTTTATGTCAATCAACAATGATTTCATGTCTTCATTCGACTTTTAATTCCGGATATTTTTTTAAATTAAATTTAAATTCCACCATCTGCCATTGTAGGATTCAAACCAGGGTCACCAGAGCCTGGGTCTCTGGATTACGAGTCCAATGACAATATCACTGTGCCACCGCCTTCTTTCACAGGATGTGGACATCACTGGCAAGGTCAGCATTTATTGTCCTAACTGCCCTTGCACTGAGTGCCTTGTTCGGGCATCTCAGGGGGCAGTTAAGAGTCAACCCTCCAGGACATCAGTGAACAATTCCATCATCATTAGCTTTTAATTCCACATTTTCTTAACTGAATTTAAATTTCACTGCCTACCATGGAACCCATGTCGCCTTTAATCTCGTGCTCTGGATTTCTCCTCCAGTGACATTTAAAATCCCCTGAGAACTTACTGACAATCCCCAGTTACTCATCTGCATCGAGTTGTGAGTTCATGGTGTAAAACACATCTTAGCAATGTTTATCATGATGCTGAGTGAAAGCTCTAAAAACAGGTGTTAGGCACCCTTCAACTGAGAGGGGCCCTTCTACAAAATTAATCACACAGGAACAGGGCAATTAAGCTCAGCAATTAAAGTAGGCAATTACAATCTTCCAGGACAACCTGGAGTGCGCGTGACTTAAAGTCTAATCTCCAGGTTGTCCTGGAAGATTGTAAATACCCACAGAGAAAAATCATCGAGGGCATTAAAAATCATGTTTGTTAAAAGTTTCTTTGGACACCTTTGGCTTAGAACGATGCAGCATGGAAACAGGCCCTTCAGCCCAACTGGTACACGCTGAACACGGTGCCCTCCCAGCTCGTCCTATTTGCCCGCGTTTGACCCCTATCCCTCTAATCCTTTCCCTCTGTGTACTTATCCAAATTATTTTTAAATGTTCTTATTGTACCTGCCTCAAACACTTTCTCTGGCAGCTCATTTCATACACACACCACCCTCTGCTTGAGGATGTTGTCGCTTTTAAATCTCTATCCTTTCATCTTAAACCTATGCCCTCTAGTTTTCGATTCCCCTTCCCTAGGAGAAAGGCAGTGTGCATTCACCCTATCTATGTCCCTCATGATTTTATCCACCTCATTAAGGTCACAAGAACATAAGAACAAAAAGTCACCCCTCATTCTCCTGCATTCCAAGGAATAAAGTCCTAGCCTGGCCAACTGCTCCCTATAACTCAGGCTCACTAATCCTGGCAACATCCTCATACACCTTCTCCGCATTCTTTCCAGTTTATCAATGTCTTTCCCATAACAGGATGGCCAAAACGCTTGAGGCAGCACGGGGGCACAGAGTTTAGCTCTGCTGCCCCACACCTCCCCAGGTTCGATTCCTGGCTTGGAACACTGTCTGTGTGATGTTTGCACGTTCTGCTCATGTCTGCATGGGTTTCCTCTGGGTGCTCCCGTTTCCTTCCACAGGAGCATAAATACATGGGGTTAAGGGGATAAGGCTGGGTGGGATTGTGGTTGATGCAGAATTGATGGGCCGAATGGCCTCCTTCTGCACTGTAGGATTCTAAACTGTACACGATACTCCAAGTGCGGCCTCTGCAATGACTTATATAACATAATCTTGTAGTCAATGCCTTGATTGACTTATTGAAAAAAATATTTGAGATGGGAGGACTAGAGTGGTTGACTCATCGTCAAGGATCATCTGATTGGGTGAGAAGAATCCATTTGGTTTCTGATTGGCTACGGGAAGGAGGGGCAGCACGGGATGGACTTGTTGGATGATCACTGAGAGGGTGAGGGGGTGGGCGCAAGGGTTCACCTAGCTCCTCCGTAAATTCAACTATACTTATCACCATGGCTGCTCTGTGTAGCGCTTTCCACATTCTCACCACTCCCTGTGCTTGAATTCCCTATTAGATTTATCGGTGCCTGGTTTTTATATTTTTGACCCCCATCCCCCCCCGCCACCCCGTATTTGGACCTCCCCGCACGGTTCTAGCATTTTCTTCACTCGTTTCCGATTCCCAGAATCTCAACAACAAAAAAAAATTCCAATTTCTTTTGAGCCATCGTCTCCCAGTAACGCAGGGCGATTCTGCTGGGAGATTTGACCAGACGGGAAAGATACGGCGAACTGGAAAAATTCACGTTGTGCAGTACCTGAGTAGCTTGTTGTTTTTACAAATGTCACTAGATCACGGCAATTAATTTAAAGAATAATTACGTTCAATGTTTACAAGAATCAACATGAATCACGAGGATTACTGGATGTTCTTTTTCAATTTACTGATGCTTGTCACTTGGGTATGTATTACCCTCAGAACATAATAATGTCTAATAATTACGGATAATATGCAAATAGCTGTCAGGGTCAGTTGGTTTTTTTGCAGATTAATGTGTATGCATCGTTCATCTAACACCTACACTCTAATTGTTGGATGACTCAATGTTCAAGCGCCTTTGGAAAGTGACTGGTTTGAGTTCTAACTCTGGCTTTGGATGGTGAATTATTCACAATTGTAAGGAGAATCACAGAGAACGCGTTTGAAGATTGAGACATTCATTTCCCAGAACAACAACAATAACTTGCCCTTCGGCAGTGCGCTGATGACAAAGTCTTCAAACCCCCGCAGGCATGTCACAAAGCGCGACGGTGGGCCACATAAGGGGACGTCAGATGGTGCTGCCCTCCCTCTCCGCAGTGGGAAGTGGCGCACGCTCGCTGGTGGCATCTTCTGGTCCCGCCATTGTCCATGGGGGTTTCCCATCGAACGCACCCCTCGTCGCCGGGATACCCGTGGTGCAGATGCACCATCGGTGGCACCGTAAGGTCCCACTGTCGTGAACAGCACCAAGATTTCGGCGTGCGACCAAACGCTTGGGCAAAGAGGTAGATATTAAAGGGTCTCCCAAAGAGAGGAAGTGAGGTAGGGAGGCGGAGTGACATAGGGAGGGAATTCCAGATCGAGGGGTCCAGGAAGCTGAAGGCACGGCCGCCAGTGGTGCAGTGATTAAAACCGTGGCTGGTCAAGGGATCCTAAGTAGAAGAATCAGAGAATCCCCACAGTGCAGAAGGAGGCCATTAGCCCATCGTGTCTGCACTGACACTTTGATAGAGCATCTTCCCCAGACCCACCCTATCCCCATAACCCCACATATTTATTCCACTAATTCCCCTAACCTACACATCTTTGGGCACTAAGGGGCAATTTAGCACAGCCAATCCATCCAGATGACACATCTTTGAACATTAAGGGGCAATTTAGCATGGCCAATCCATCCAGATGACACATCTTTGAACATTAAGGGGCAATTTAGCATGGCCAATCCACCTAACCTATACATCTTTGAACATTAAGGGGCAATTTAGCATGGTCAATCCACCTAACCTACACATCTTTGGACACTAAGGGGCAACTTAGCATGGCCAATCCACCTAACCTATACATCTTTGAACATTAAGGGGCAACTTAGCATGGCCAATCCACCTAACCTATACATCTTTGAACATTAAGGGGCAACTTAGCATGGCCAATCCACCTAACCCATACATCTTTGAACATTAAGGGGCAATTTAGCATGGCCAGTCCTCCTAACCTAGACATCTTTGAACATTAAGGGGCAATTTAGCATGGCCAGTTCTCCTAACCTATACATCTTTGAACATTAAGGGGCAATTTAGCGTGGCCAGTCCTCCTAACCTACACATCTTTGGACACTAAGGGGCAATTTAGCAAGGCCAATCCGTCCAGCTGACATATCCTTGAACATTAAGGGGCAATTTAGCATGGTGAATCCACCTAACCTACACATCTTTGGACACTAAGGGGTAATTTAGCATGGCCAATCCACCTAACCTATACATCTTTGGGCGCAGGTATCTTGGAGTGTTGTGGGTCTGGAAGAGATTATAGAAATTGAGTCAGGTGAATTCATGGAGGGATTCAAAAATAAGGTTTGGCATTTGAAAATCAGGGGCTGTTTAACCAGGAGCTGATGTGGATCAGCAAGCGCAGGGGTGAGAGGTGGAATGGGACTTGGCACAATGTTAAGACACAAGTAGCAGAGCTTTGAAGCACGCCCTGATAGAAATCCCTCCTCATCTCTGTTTTAAATTGAAATCCCTGAATTTTTTAGTGTTTTATGGGATATAGGTGTCATTGGTTTGTCAACTAATCCGTGCTGAGACTCTCAGTCATGCCCTTGTTATTTCTCGTCTCAATTATTCCAACATAGTCCTGGCTGGTCTCCCACATCCTGCAACCTGTAAACATGAGCTCATTCGAAAGCCTGCTATCCCAACTTGTACCAAGCCCTTTTGGTCTATGACCTCTGCAGTTGCTGACCCACACTGACCCTCTGGTCCAAATATGCAGTGATTTTAAAATTCTTATCCTTGTTTTCAATAAGCATCATGGATTCATCCCTCCCTTTCTCAGTAACCTCCTCCAACCCAAACCCTCCAAACTTTCTGTGCTTTGTTCATTCTGGCCCCTTGAGCTGCATCACGATGGTGGCCATGCCTTCATCTATAAGGCCGTAGGACGATAAGACACAGGAGCAGAATTAGGCCACTCAGCCCATCGAGTCTGCTCCACCATTCAATCATGGCTGGTTTGTTTCTCTCATTCTCCTGCCTTTTTCCATAACTCCTGATCCCCTTATTAATCAAGAACCCATCTATCTCTTTCTTAAAAACACTCAATGACCTGGCCTCCCCAGCCTTCTGTGGCAAAGAGTTCCACAGATTCACCAGTCTCCGGCTGAAGAAATTCCTCCTCATCTCTGTTTTAAAGGATCGTCCCTTTAGCCTGAGGTTGTGCCCTCTAATTCTAAATTTTCCTATTAGTGGAAACATCCTCTCCAAGTCCACTCAATCCAGGCCTCGCACTATCCTGTAAGTTTCAATAAGATCTCCCCTCACCCTTCTAAACTCCAATGAGTACAGACCCAGAGTCCTCAACTGTTCCTCAAAGGACAAGCCTTTCAGTCCAGGAATCATTCTTGTAAACCTCCTCTGGACCCTTTCCAAGGCCAGCACATCCTTCCTTGGATATAGGGTTCAAAACTGCTCGCAATACTCCAAATGGGGTCTGACCAGAGCCTTATACAGCCTCAGGAGTACATCCCTGCTCTTGTATTCTAACCCTCTCGACACGAATGCTCACATTGCATTTGCCTTCCTAACTGTAGACTGAACCTGCACATTAATCTACTGGATTCTAAGCTCTGGAATTCCTGAAACCTCCCTTCCTTCCCTCCTTCCCTCCCTCATTTAAAACGCTCTTTGAAATCTTCCTCTTTTGACCAACCTTTAAATCATCTGACCCCACATGGCTTTGTATCAAATGTTGTTTCACAATGCTACTGCGGCGGTCTCAGGAAGTTTTATTCTGTTAAAAGTTAGAGGCGTGACATAAATATAATTTATTGTTGTTCAGTCTGTTCAACCATTGAATGAAGCCCTGGCTGATTTGCTTGTTCATGGGATGCGGGTATTAATGGTAAGGTTGGCATTTACTGCACATCCCTTGTTGCCCTTGAGATTTTAATGCCAGTTACCTGGCTTTGCTCCTTTGCTCATGGCGACCTCGCCACTGTAAAGGACGTTAGTGAGACTGCCAATGGGAGTACCGTGAAGAGTCTTGACCTTGGAGAGGATACAGCGAAGGTTCACTGAATTGGTTCCTGGGATCAGAGGGCTGTTCTGGGGTGAGGGGCTGAGTAATTTGTCTCTGGAGACGAGAAGACTGAGAGGCAATCTCACTGAAACATGAGATTCTGAAGGCAGCTCACCACCAACTTCTCAAGCGCAAGTAGGGATGGGCAATAAATGCTGGGCCAGCCAGCGACACCCATACCCCACGAATGAATGAAAAAAAACACTGGTTGTTTCCCCGGGCTGGGGAATCGAGAACGTGGTGGGGGTGGGGGAGGGGGCACAGTCTCAGGATTAGGGGTTGAACCTTAGAGTTGACGTAAGGAGACACTTTCTTCACTCGGGGGGTTGTTAACGTTTGAGCTTGTCTACCCCAGAGGGCTGTGGATGCTCCGATGTTGAATACGTTTAAAGCTGAGATAAACTGACTCTTGATCTCTTGGTGAATCGAGACACATGAGGAGCTCGAGGGGCTGAATGGCCTTCTCCTGTTCTTGTGTTGGCCGTTCCTTTATTGTCACTGGGTCACCATCCTGGAACTCCCTCTCTAACAGCACTGTGGGTGTATCTACACCTCATGGGCTGCAGCAGCTCGAGCAGAAAATGGCTCCCACCCTGCCTTGTCAGGAGGCAACTCGGAATGGACAGTAAGCGTTAGCCCTCCCGGCGAAGCCCACCTCCCGAGATTAAATAACGAAACCGAAAACGTGGACACAAATAGTCATATCAGAAAGTGATGGGGGACAGAGTTCAGTAGCAGGAATCTGATTTTTGCTCCTTACTAAACCACAAGAGGAGATTCAGGTTAGAAACATAGAAACTAGAAGCTGGAGTAGGCCATTTGGCCCTTCGAGCCTGCTCCGCCATTCATTTTGATCATGGCTGATCATCAAATTCAATATCCTGATCCTCCTTCCCCCCCATATCCCTTGATCCCTTTAGCCCCAAGGGCTATATCTAATTTCTTCTTGAAATCACACAATGTTTTGACCTCAACTACTTTCTGTGGGAGTGAATTCCACACATTCATCACCTTCTGGGTGAAGACATTTCTCTTCACCTCAGTTCTAAAAGGTTTCCCCCTTATCCTCAAACTATGACCTCTAGTTCTGGGCTCCCCCCACCATCCGGAACATTCTTTCTGAATCTATCCTGTCTAACCCTGCTGGAATTTTATAAGTTTCTGTGAGATCCCCTCTCACCCTGCTAAGCTCCAGTGAATACAATCCTAACCCATTCAGTTCAGCACAGTTGAATAGCTAATTGGGCTCTGAGACCTTGTTCGTATCATTGACTCCGACTGCCACGCCCCCTAGCATTGCTCTTAAAATATCAGCAAGAGCAGGCGATCTGGCCATTGTCACGCTGCTGATTGTGGGATCTTGCTTTGTACAAATCGGCAGCACCATTTCCTGTGCTACAACAGCAGCTACACCACAAAAAAATTCTTGGGGTCATGAACAGCGCTATACAAATGCAAGTCTATCCCTGAATGAGAGCAATTGGCTCACCTCAGAGCCTGGGAGGGTTTCTGAACTGAGCTTATCCAAAGCTGACCCACTTATTGCACTTCACAACTCTTAAGACAAATGCATTGGAAAAGACCCCATTCATAGAATCCCTACAGTGCAGAAGGAGGCCATTCAGCCCATTGAGTCTGCACCATCCCATCCAGGCCCTATTCCTATAACCTCACATATTTACCCTGCTAGTCCCTGTGACACTAAGTGGTAATTTAGCATGGCCAATCAAGCTACCCTGTACATTTTTGAACTATGGGAGGAAACCGGAGCACCCAGAGGAAACCCACGCAGACACAGGGAGAATGTGCAGACTCTTCACAGACAGGGACCCGAGGCTGGAATCGAACCTGGGTCCTTGGCATTGTGAGGCAGCAGTGCTAACCACTATGCCACCGTGCTACCCATTTGCCACCCAGGTTCTTCACATGCTCAACTGACAGAGATAGGTAAGTTCTTGATAGGTAGGGGGGATCAAAAGTGATGGGGAAAAGGTGGGAGAATGGGGCGAGAAACTTATCAGCCATGATCGAATGGCAGAGCAGACTCGATGGGCTGAATGGCCGAATTCTGTTCCTATATTGTACGGTCTCAAGGTCTTATAATCAGTCACTGCTGGACCCCCCTGCACGGCATGCAGTAAATACATGGATGGTGACCTCATTTGAAAATCCTTCCAGCTATTCTTGCTGCGGAGGTGACTGGCTTTTGATTCTGTAACTTTTCCTGCTCCAAGTTACAAGGCACCGGTTCAAGGAAGGTCTCATTATGACATGAAAATGTCTTTGGTTTGTGAGCACTGTGCTCTAATGAGCTCGGTGGGTGATAGAATTGGATCAGTGTAAAAGTAAAAGCCGAGAGATTGCTCAGTGTGCTGTCAGCATGTGACCATTTCACATCTCTCTTTCACACTGGCTCCCAGCTGCACTGAGCCAATGAAGTAAAAGCTGTGTTGCCGCAATCCAGAACCCTGTCAGGCCCATATCTGGTGTCACCACGTTCGCCTCTGGGCCCTTTACCTCAGGAAGGACATCTGGGCCTTGAAGAGAACGTAACACAGATACACCAGAAAATTTTGGAAAATCCCAGCACGTCTGACAGCATCCATGGAGAGAGAATAGAGCCAACATTTCCAGTCTGGATGATCTTTCCCGACTTCTTTGACAGCTAGCCAGTTCCTTGACAGCTTGACAGTTCTATGACAGCTTGACAGTTCTTTGACAGTGTCAATGAGTTTAATTTTTTTAAGCACACAATCATGCTTACTTTTAACAATTGAAAATGGTGCCTTACCACTCTCAGAGGGTGTTTTACCTCCCCTAAAGGTGTTCTTGGGCCAAAGGGATATTTTACTTCTTCAAAGGTGTATCTTGTTTCCGAAATGAATCCAAGTTCAGACCTCCTTTCAACTCTGGGATTCACACTCCTGGCTCATAGCAAAATCCCACTTCAGTAGAAGCAGTTGGTGAGTTAAAACACCAGCTGCCTCTAAACCATGCACTCCAATCTGACTCTGATCCCAACCCTGCGCAAACGCAATCTGTTGAGTCTGGGAGCTGGCGGAGCGGGTCTTAGAATTCCTGGCCATTTCTGGGATTTTCACCCCAGTTGGAGGGGCTCACCATTGTGAGGCCAAAATTCCTAAAATAAAGCGAGGCTCTTCAGGGCTGATGTCAGGAAGCAATCCTTCACACAAAAGGCAGTGGAAATCTGGAATCCTCTCCTAAAAAAAAGCTGTTGAGACTGTGTGTGTGTGTGTGTGTGTGTGTGTGTGTGTGGGGGGGGGGGAGCAGGGAGGTGGGGAGCGAGTGGGGGGCATCAATTGAAAAATTTCAAAATTGAAACCAACAGGACTTTCAATGGGTATTTTGTATTATGGGTTATGTAATGAAGGTGCGTAAGTAGAGCTAAGACCGCAAGAAACTACAAAGGGTCGTGAATGAAGCCCAGTCCATCACTCAAACCAACCTCCCAACCACTGACTCTGTCTACACTTCCTGCTGCCTCGGAAAAGCAGCCAGCACAATTAAGACTCCCACACACCCCAGACGTTCACTCCTCCACCTTCTTCCTTCTGGAAAAAGATACAGAAGTCTGAGGTCACGTACCAACCGACTCAAGAACAGCTTCTTCCCTGCTGCCATCAGACTTTTGAATGAACCCGCCATTTTTGAGCCGACCTTTCTCTTTACTCCATCTGTAACTGCAACACAATATTCTGCACTCTCTCCTTTCCTTCTCTAATGAACTGTATGCTTTATCTGTATAGTGTTCAATTTTCAATACTTTTCACTGTATACTAATACATGTGACGATAATAAATCAAATCAAATATAAGTCAGCCATAACTTAATGGAACAGACTCGATGGGCTGAATGGCTTTCTCCTGTTCCTTTGTCCCTCGCACACTACATTATTGTAGGAGATGAGACATGCGAAATAAATTAGATTTTGGGCTCAGTAAAATGTTTTAAACGTGTGAGCACTGATAATTTTGATGTGTCACATCCTCGCTGATAGCATTAGTGAAGGTGCAAAATAAAGGGTCATGCGGAAAGGTAACTGCGTATATCTGAAAAATATTCACTCATTGTATCACAGCTAAATAATTCAGCACAGGCAACGCTGGACTGAAAGGATTTATCTCTGGCGAGCGCTTCAAGTCTTGTCAATTTGCAACTCCCAGTGGGGGGAATCAGAGACAATATTGAGCAGTCTTGCTACATTCTGGCTTGGTGTGTCTGATCCCTCCACACAGCAATGGACACCGATGTTCTAGGAAGCACAGGTAATGGGCAGCATGATTATCATATTCTTCATTTTGGAGAAACGTGGGGTTACAGTAATGAAAATATTGTTAGGTGTGACGAGATGACCACTTCCATAGGTTCTTTACACCAACCTTTAGTTTTATTCGTGTAAGGGATGTGGGTATTGCTGTTTGGGCCGGCATTTAATGCCCATTTCTAGTTGCGTTTGAGAATCATAGAATCCCTACAATGCAGAAGGAGGCCTTTCGGCCCATCGAATATGCACCGACTCTGACAAAGTATCTCATCCAGGCCCTCTCCCCTGCCCTAACCCCACACATTTACCATGGCTAATCCACCCAACCTGCATATCTTTAGAGAATTTGGTTGCCTCCTTGAACTGCTGCCGTCCCTGTGGTGTAGGTACACATGGCCACGCTGTCGTGAGGGAGGGAGTTCCAGGGTTTTGACCCAGGGCTGATGGATCAATAACTATTTTCTCCAGCGCCTGTAGGGTTAAGTTACGAGGCTGGATTACATACTGTTTACAGCCCCTGGGTTGCTGTAAAGGAGATACGAATTCTGCTTCTTCATAAAAGACCTTTATTTCTTTGACCCAACTTCACACAATTCTTCACCAACAAATAGCGCCAAATGTGGCCCCTTTTATATATCAGTGACTTCTATTGAATAGTTGACATCAAATTAGGACTTAACTGGAAGATCTGTTAACCCAAACCTAACACATACTTGCATTCTCTTGAATTTAGATGGCCAAGTGGTGATGGAGTTGAAGTGTTTAAAACTAGAAGGTTAGGATAGGGTGGATACAGAGAAACTGTTTTCTCCGATTGTGGAATCCAGGAAACAGGGACATAGAAACAGGATGAGGCCATTCAGCCCCTCGAGCCTGTTCGATTCCATTCAATGAGGTTATGTGGATTTGTGAGCTACCTTCATTCACTGCATCATTTTTCAATGAGCGCCAGACCCATGTGGCAATCTGGCCGCACTTCTTCACTCATAGGGTGGTGAACATCTGGAACTCCCTTCCCCAAAAAGTGTGGATGTTGAGGTTCGCTTGGAATTTTCAACAGTCATTTATCGAATAAAGGTATCAAAGGGAGATGTGGGGGGGGGGGGAGGGGTGGTGGTGGGAAACATTCCTAACTCTGAGCCAGAAGCTTTGGGTTCAAGTGCCACAGTAAGACATCTCACAACACCAGGTTAAAGTCCAACCCGTTTATTTGACAGTAAATCCACAAGCTTTTGGATTTTGCCCCTTCGTCAGGTGAGTGGAGAGGGCAAGATGAAGGTGAAGGGGCAAAACCCCGAAAGCTTGTGGGTTTACTATCAAATAAACTGGTTGGGCTTTAACCTGGTGTTGTGTGACTTCTTGCTGTGTTTACCCCAGTCCAACGCCAGCATGCCCCCTTCAAGTGCCACCCCAGGACTTGGTGGGATGAAGTTATATCGGGACTTGGTGAGACCACACTTGGAATATTGTGTGCAGTTTTGATCTCATTATTTGAATAAGGATGGTCTTGCTCTGGAACATTACAGGTGCATTCATTAAGGTGGCCAAGAAGGTTGATTATCAGATTGTAAACCCTTCCCGAACACCAAATGGTCTGAGTGGGAAAGCCTGGTCAGCCATACTGTATAAGACATTGCCAAGTGTGACATGGGCCAATCCAGTGGAAGTCCATGGTCGCTTGATACTTGGAGGAGAAGAAAGGCTATTGAAGAATATGGGGCAAATGGGATTAAATTAAGTCGACATGATCTAAATTTTTAAAAAAATCATTCATGGGACATGGGCGTCACTGGCTGGCCAGCATTTATTGCCCATCCCATTTTTCCTTAATGGGCAGCTGAGAGTCAACCACATTGCTGTGGCTCTGGAGTCACATGTAGGCCAGATCGGGTAAGGATGGCAGATTTCTTTCCCTAAAGGACACAAGTGAACCAGATGTTTCATGTTGCAACTGTACAAAACTCTGGTGCGGCCGCACTTGGAGTATTGCGTACAGTTCTGGTCGCCGCATTATAAGAAAGATGTGGAGGCATTGGAAAGGGTGCAGAGGAGGTTTACCAGGATGTTGCCTGGTACGGTGGGAAGGTCTTATGAGGAAAGGCTGAGGGACTTGAGGTTGTTTTCGTTAGAGAGAAGAAGGTTAAGAGGTGACCTAATTGAGGCAGACAAGACGATCAGAGGATTAGATAGGGTGGACAGCGAGAGCCTTTTTCCTCGGATGGTGATGGCTAACACGAGGGGACATAGCTTTAAATTAAGGGGTGGTAATTATAGGACGGATGTCAGAGGTAGGTTCTTTACTCAGAGGGTAGTAAGGGCATGGAATGCCCTGCCTGCAGCAGTTGTGGACTCATCAACTTTAAGGGCGAGTCCAATGGTCAGTGGATAGGCATATGGATAACATTGGAATAGTTCAGGTTAGAGGGTCATTAGATTCGTTCCACTGGTCAGCGCAACACCGAGGGCCAAAGGGCCTGTACTGCGCTGTAATGTTCTATGTTCTATGTTCCAGATGGTTTTGTCGACAATCGACAATGGGTTATCAGTAGAATCTCAATTCCAGATATTTTTTATTGAATTCAAATTCCACCATCTGCTGTGGGGGGTTTCAAATCAAGGTCCCCAGATCATTGACTGAGTTTCTGAATTTATAGTCTAGCGCTAAGACCACAAAGCCATCGCCTCTTCAGTAGAATGATGGGACAGGCTGGAGGGACCGAATGGCCTCCAATTCTTCTGTCCTTCGAAGCTGGCAGAAGGAGATTCAGGAATTCTTTTGCAAACCACCGGAAGTGCGGCAAAACCTCCCGAGACATTTCACCGGAGTGGGTTCAGGCAACATTTGACAGTAAGCCACATCAGGAGCTTTTAAGGACAGGTGACAAGAGCTTAGCCGGAGAGGTCAGTGTTAGGGAGCATCCTAAAGGAAGGAAGGCAGAGAGAGGTTTAGGTCATGATTTCTAGAGCTTAGCGCCCCAAGGCAGCTGAAGGCACACCCACTAATGGTGGAATGGTCAAAATCAGGAGTCCTCAGGAAGCCGGAATTTGAGGGGTGTAGGTTTATGGGGCTGGAGAGGGAAGGGTTTAGAGAACAAGGATAAGGGCTGGAATTCTCCAGCCTCCTTCGCCCCACTGCCGTTGCAGGTGGGACCACAGAACTCCAGCTATGGACGAGTTCAGAGAATCACAGAATCCCTACGGTGCAGAAGGAGGCCATTTGGCCCATCGAGTCTGCATGGAGAATTCCGGCCAAGAGTTTTCAAATTGTGACATTGCTGGACTGGGGGCACAGGGGTGATGAGTGAATTGAACTTGCTGTGGGTTAGAATGCATGATGTGGAGATGCCGGCGTTGGACTGGGGTAAACACAGTAAGAAGTCTGACAACACCAGGTTTAAGTCCAAAACGATTTATTTGATAGTAAGTTTACTATCATAGTAAACTTATTTACTATTTACTACCATAGTAAGATAGTAAACTTACTATCAAATAAATCGGTTGGACTTAAACCTGGTGTTGTCAGACTTCTTACTGCGGTTAGAATGCAGGCAGCAGAGTTTTAGATTCACTCAAATTTATCGCCACCTTTTGCGACCAATTCCGTCAACTGTCCAGCACCAAAAGAGGCCATTCGGCCCAGCAATCCCTGCCGGTGTTTATGCTGCAAATAAGCCTCCTCCTGCCCCTCTTCCCCTCACCCCATTACGCACGTGTCTTTTGTTCCTATCTCAATATTCTGTGTATCCTGCTTCCTCTGAAAAGAATCTCCACCTTCACTTTAATACTCCTTGAGGCAGCAAGTTTCCCTCCACACTCTCGGAAAAGATATTTCTCCTATTGGATTTATTAATGACCATTTTATATTGCTGGCCTGTCGCTTTCCTCTCACTCACAAGTGACCTTCTCAAGGTATAATCAATTAAAGCCATTCATTACCGTGAAGATGTGTGTGTCAGGTCAAATTCCAGACTTCTCATTTCTCGAGAAGAGAGTTGCAGTCTGCTCTGTGTTTCCCAGCGGGTATAACCTGCCGTCATTCTGGAAAACCTTTTCTGCGCCTCCTCCAGTACTTCCATTTCCTTTCTCTTTTGAAAGATAACGAATAAAACTGTGCGCAAGGTTCTAACTGTAACACATCTCGACAACTCCATCCCTCTGGAAAGAGACACTAGGGCTTTGGTAGGCTATTCTCGAATGGCTTTGTTAACCTGCGCCGCCACTTTCTGTGACTTGTGTAGCTGAGAACTGATCGATAAAAATAAGATGCAAATATTAATATTAAAATCTGCACATGCCAACTCACGTGAACCAGCCCTAAAAGCAGCGCCCAGGGGTGGCACGGTAGCACAGTGGTTAGCGCTGCTGCCTCACAATGCCAGGTTTGTTTCCCGGCTTGGGTCCCTGTCTGTGCAAAGCCTGCATGTTTTTCCCTGTTTCTGCGTGGATTTCCTCTGGGTTCGAAAGATGCGCTGGTTAGGGTGCACTGGCCGTGCTAAATTCTCCCTCAGCGTACCCGAACAGGCACCGGAGTGTGGCGACTAGGGGATTTTCACATCAACTTCATTGCAGCGTTAATGTAAGCCCTGTGACTCTAACAAATAAACTTAAACTTTACAGCAGACCCTGCTAAATCCAAATCTTAGATATTGCTATAATTAGAGTCGCTTTGCCCATCAAAATAATGCAGTATGATTGTGCCAAAGACGACTGCTGGGCACTGTTTAAAAGACACACTTCAAACAGACTCACAATGTAGGGTTTCTCACTTCCACTGTTTTAATCCGTTAAAGCATTTAAGGTGCGATTTTCTAATTTTGTACTGGGTGTGGGTGAAGGGAGGAGTCTGTGTGCCAGATGTTGGAACATAAGGACAAAAGAAGGCCAGTCAGCCCCTCACCCCTGTTCTGCCATTCAATTAGATCGGGGCAGATTTGTATCCTAGCACTATCTACTCGCCTCAGATTCATTTTGTGACTTGGTGTGAAATTTCGTTTTACCAGCACTGCAGTGAGATACCTTGACCTGCTCTGATATATCCAAGATGCTGTATAAACGTAAGTAGTTATTGTCACCAATGCTGTGGATAAAGTGGGAACTGGTTACTTCCTCAGATAAGTAAGTTGTTTAAATACGATTTCTTTTCACAAATCCACGTTGAATCTGCCAGATGACCTTAAGCTGATACAAGTGCCCTGTTACAACTTTTTAAATAACATCTTCTAACATTTTCCCTCCAGCTGACTGCTCTGTAATTTCCTGCTTTCTGTCTCCCTCTCTTTTTTGGATAATGGAGTTACATTTGCTATCTTCCAATCCAGTGCGACCTTCCCTAAATCTAGAGGGTTTTGGAAAATCTCATAGAATTATAGAATCCAACAGTGCAAAAGGAGGCCATTCGGCCCATTGAGTCTGCACTGACCACAATCCCACCCAGGCGCTATGACCATAACCCCATGCATTTACTCTAGCTAACCCCCCCTTGATTTAATTTGACTTATTATTGCCTTATGCATTAGTATACAGTGAAAAGTATTGTTTCTTGTGTGCCATACAGACAAAGCATACCTTTCATAGAGAAGGAAACAAGAGAGTGCAGAATGCAGTGTTACGGTCATAGCTAGTAAGAGATTGAATTAAAGCATTGTTAGAGAGTTTAAAAGGGTTAGAATGAAGATTCAGAAGCAGAAAATGAGAGTAAAAGATAGAATTAGAAACTATGCTGGGCACAACTTGCAAGAAGTCGCCTCACTCCTGAGCCATCTTGGAAAAAATACACTAACATTGGTGGCATAGTGGACAGTGAAGAAAGTTATCTCCAATTGCAACGGGATCTTGATCAATTGGGCCAGTGGGCTGACAAGTGGCAGATGGAGCTTAATTTACACAAATGTGAGGTGATGTATTTTGGTAGATTGAACCAGGGCAGGACTTACTCAGATAATGGTAGGGCGCTGGGGAGAGTTACAGAACAAAGAGATGTAGGAGTACATAGCTCCTTGAAAGTGGAGTCACAGATGGACAGAGAGGTGAAGGAGACATTTTGCATGACTGGTTTCATTGGTTAGAACATTGAATACAGGAGTTGGAATATCTTGTTGAAGTTGTACAAGACATTGGTGAGGCTACACTTGGAATAGCATGTGCAATTCTTGTCACCCTATTATAGAAAGGATATTGTTAAACTAGAAAGAGTGCAGAAAAGGTTTACTAGGATGCTACCGGGACTTGATGGATTGAGTTATAAGGAGAGGCTGAATGACTAGGACTTTTTTCTCTGGACTGTAGGAAGCTGAGGGATGATCTTATAGAGGTCTATAAAATAATGAAGGGCATAGATCAACTAGATAGTCAATATCATTTCCCAAAGGTGGGGAATCTAAAACCAGAGGGCATAGGTTTAAGGTGAGAGGGGAGAGATACAAAAGTGCCCAGAGGGGCAATTTTTTCACAAAAGGGTGGTGAGTGTCTGGAACAAGCTGCCAGAGGTAGTAGTAGAGGTGGGTACAATTTTGTCTTTTAAAAATCACTTAGATAGTTACATTGGTACGATGGGTATAGAGTGATATGGACCAAATGCAGATAATTGGGATTAGCTTAGGGGTTTAAAAAAAAAAGGGTGGCATGGACAAGTTGGGCTGAAGGGCCTGTTTCCAAGCTGTAAACCTCTATGACTCTGCACGGCCAATCTGCCTAACCCACACATCTTTGGAGTGTGGGAGGAAACCGAAGCACTCAGAGGAAATCTATGCAGACACAGGGAGAACGTGCAGACTCCAAACAGACAGTGACCCAAGCAGGGAATTGAACCTAGATCCTTGGCGCTGTGAAGCAGCAGTGTTAATCACTGTGCCACCATGCTGCCCCTCACTAGGCATTTCGTTTTAACACTCCAGGATAAGAACATAAGAACATAAGAAATAGGAGCAGGAGTAGGCCATCTAGCCCTTCGAGCCTGCCCCGCCATTCAATAAGATCATGGCTGATCTGAAGTGGACCAGTTCCACTTTCCCGCTCTCTCCCCATAACCCTTAATTCCCTTGTCTATCAGAAACCTATCTACCCGTGACTTAAATATATTTAGCGAGGTAGCCTCCACCACTTCAAAGGGCAGAGAATTCCAGAGATTCACCACCCTTTGAGTGAAGAAGTTCCTCCTCAACTCCGATCTAAACTGCACCCCCCTTATCTTGAGGCTGTGCCCTCTAGTTCTGCTGTCCTTTCTAAGCGTGAAGAATCTCTCTACCTCTACCCTATCCATCCCTTTCATTATCTTATATGTCTCTATAAGATCCCCCCTCATCCTTCTAAACTTCAACGAGTGCAGTCTACTTAGTCTCTCTTCACAGTCCAACCCCCTCATCTCCGGTATCAGCCTAGTGAACCTCCTCTGCACTCCCTCCAAGGCCAATGTATCCTTCCGCAAGTGTGGCGACCAAAGCTGCACACAGTACTCCAGCGACGGCCTCACCAGTGCCCTGTACAGTTGCAGCAAGACCTCCCTGCTTTTATATTCTATCCCCCTCGCTATAAAGGCCAACATTCCATTCGCCTTCTTGATCACCTGCTGCACCCACAGACTGGATTTTTGCGACTCGTGCACAAGGACCCCCAGGTCCCTCTGCACCGTAGCGTGCTGCAGCTTTTCGCCTTTTAAATAATAATCCCTCCTACTATTATTTCTGCCAAAGTGGATCACCTCACACTTGCTAACATTGTACTCCATCTGCCAGGTCCTCGCCCACTCGCTCAGCCTATCCAGATCCCTCTGCAGACTTTCCACACCCTCCGCACAATTTGCTTTCCCACTTATCTTCGTGTCATGTCCATCAGGACCTGGGACTTGTCTGGCAGCGTGTTCCAACAATTTACTCAGCACCACATCTCTGGCGACTGAAATTTCACCGAGTTCCTCCCTCCCTTCCATTTTCTGCCTTCTGACCATCTTTGTGATGTTACTTGTATTCTCTATCGTGAAGACTGGTGCAAAATACCTTCTCATTTATGAGGTAGGAAATAAGGCATTCAGTTAACACACGGCAAGGCTCCCAATGACAGCAATGTGGTAATGACCAGATCATCTGCATTGCTGTTGTTGGTTCAGCCATTACGATTCAGCCAGGAAGGGTTCCCCTTGTTCTTTTACAAGTAATGTCCAAGGATCTTTCAAACCCACCCAATACAACAGATAGGCCCTCGATTTGAACATTTCAGCCAGAATTCTCTGGTCACGTTCGCCCCACTCCTGCTGCCAGTGAGAACAGGAAGTTTGGCACTCAGCCCAAAACTCCATTCACTGCAGCAGGACTGGAGAATCCCAGCCCTCATCTGAAAGATGTGACTGGAATGGGAGTGAGTCCACAGCCTGCTAGCTCCAAGGTAGCTACAAAACAAAGGAGATTGTCATCGACTTCAGGAAACATAAAGGAGAACACGCCCCTGTCTACATCAATGGGAATGAAGTAGAAAGGATTGAGAGCTTCAAGCTTTTAAGTGTCCAGATCACCAACAACGTGCTCTGTTCCCCCCATGCTGACACTATAGTTAAGAAAGCTCACTAACGCCTCTACTTTCTCAAAAAACTAAGGAAATTTGGCATGTCAGCTACAACTCTCATCAACTTTTACAGATGCACCACAGAAAGCATCCTTTCTGGTTGTATCACAGTTTGGTATGGGCTCCTGCTCTGCCCAAGACCACAAGGAACTACAAAAGCTCGTGAATGTAGCCCAATCCCATCACACAAACCAGCCCCCCATCCATTGACTCTGTCTACACTTCCCGCTGCTTTGGCAAAGCAGCCAGCATAATTAAGGACCCCACACACCCCGGACATTCTCTCTTCCACCTTCTTCCATTCGGGAAAAAGATACAACAGTCTGAGGTCACAAACCGACCAACTCAAGAACAGCTTTTTCTCTGCTGCTGTCAGACTTTTGAATGGACGTACCTTGCATTAAGTTGATCTTTCTCTACACCCTAGCTATGACTGTAACAGTACATTCTGCACTCTCTCGTTTCCTTCTCAATGAACGGTATGTTTCATCTGTATAGTGCACAAGAAACAATACTTTTCATTGTATGTTAATACATGTGACAATAATAAATCAAGTCAAATCAAAGGGTTGTGAATGAAGCCCAGTCCATTGCGTAAACTAGCTTCCCATTCATTGAATCTGTCTACACTTCCCACTGCCTCAGAAAGACAGCCAGATAATCAAACACCTAATGAACCCTAGGCTTACTTTCTTCCAGCTTCTTGACAAATACATGAATAGGATGGGAATAGAATCATAGAACCTTACAGTGCAGAAAGAGGCCCTTCGGCCCATCGAGTCTGAACCAAACACAATCCCACCCAGGCCCTACCCCCATATCCCCACATATTATACCCACTAATCCCTCTAACCTACGCATCCCTGGACACTAAGGGGCAATTTCTTAGCATGGCATGAATAGAGGGATGTGGTCCCGGGGAGAGTAGATGGTTTTAGTTCAGGGGGCAGCTTGTTCTGTGCAGGGTTGGAGGGCCAAAGGGCCTGTTCCTGTGCTGTAATTTTCTTTTCTCTTTGTTCTATGTTCTTCCATCAGGGAAACGATACAAAACTCTGAGGTCACGTACACACCAACTCAAGAACAGCTTCTTTCCTGCTGCTGTCAGACTTTTGAATAGATCTACCTTGCACTAAGTTGATCTTTCTCTACAGCCTAACTATGACTGCAACACTACATTCTGCACTCTCTCGTTTCCTTGTCCATGAACGGTATGCTTTGTCTGTACAGTGCGCAAGAAACAATATTTTTCATTGTATGCTAATACATGTGACAATAATAAATCAAATCCAATCAAATTATCATTGATCTGTAGCTGGTCATGTGACTGAAGAATCAGCCAACAATTTATTTTGCATTAGATAACTATCAGGATGGTGGAAAGGAAATGAGATTTTTTTTTCCCTCTCCAGCAGTTCTTTTGCCACTGAAGATAAAATAACAAATAACAGTGATTTGCAAATTCAACTCTTTAGTTGTTCAGCAATAACAACCTGTAATAATACAGTACCTTTGACACAGTGGAACATCTCCAGAGATTTCACAGGAACGATTAGAAAACAACATTTGACACCAAAACAGCCAGCAAAATGTTCGGGGCGGGTGACCCACAGCTTGGTCAAAGAGGGAGGTACGAAGGAAAATTTTATGGAAGGAAAGCGGGAAGCATAGAATTTTAGGGAGAGAATTCCGGAACCTAGGAACCAGGCGACTGAAAGCAGGGTTGCCGATGGTGGAATGATTAAAGTCAAGGTTGCTCAGGAGGCCAGAATTGGAGATATCTTGGTTCATAGAATCCCTGCGACACAGAAGGAAGAAATTCTCCGAGGCCGCACCTGTCCCAACTCCTGGATGGGCGTGGTGGTAAAATTCCAGCCATTGAGTCTACTCTGACTCTCTGACAGAGCATCTTACACAACCCCCATCCCTGTAACTCCACCACACTCACCAACGAACCCCCCCCCTCCCCCCCTCAACCTACACATCTTTGGACACGAAGAGGCAATTTAGCATGGCCAATCCCTCGAACCTGAACATCTTTGGAGTGCTGGGGGAAACTGGAACATGGGAAGGAAACCCATGCAGACATGGTGAGAATGTGCAAACTCCACTCAGTGAGAGACCCAAGGCTAGAATTGAACCCAGGTGTGTGGCACCATGACGTAGCAGTGCTAACCACTGTGCTGGATGCATAGCGATGGAGGAGGTAACTAGATTTGCAGGGGGATGGGAACTGGGACTTTACTAGATTTGCAGGGGGATGGGAACCAAAGTGCCAGAGCAGATAGTGGAGTGTGGGTGAAAATAAATGATGTTAATAGTTCATGCAAAATCACAAATAGAAGGGTTGTGTGTGGTGGTAATAACCTTCTGAGGTGCATCTATTGCAATGCCAGGAGTATTGTGGGGAGGGCAGACGAGTTGAGGGTGTGGATTGACACATGGTAATATGACATTATAGCCATTAGTGAAACATGGCTACAGGAGGGGCAGGACTGGCAGCTCAATATTCCAGGGTTCCAATGTTTCAGATGTGATAAGAGGCAGAGGGATGAAGGGTGGGGTGGGGGGTGGGGGGGGGGGAGTTGGTGGCATTGCTAGTCAGGGAAAATGTTGCAGCAGTGCTCAGGCAGGACAGATTAAAGGGCTTGTCTGCTGAGGCCATATGGGTAGAGCTGAGAAACAGGTAAGGTATGACCACATTAATGGGGTTGTATTATAGACCACCCAATAGTCAGAGAGAATTGGAGGAGCCAATCTGCAGAGAAATAGCAGACAACTGCTGGAAACATAAAGTTGTTAGTAGGGGATTTTAATTTTCCACATATAGATTGGCACTCCCATATGTTAAAGGTCTAGGTGGAGTGGAGTTTGTAAAATGTGTTCAGGACAATTTTCTAAATCAATTTATAGAGGTACCAACAAGACAGGATGCAATATTAGATCTCCTATTAGGAAGTGAGTTAGGGCAAGTGACAGAAGTATGTGTGAGGGAACACTTTTGGTTCCAGTGATCATAACGCCATTAGTTTCAACTTGATCATGGATAAAGATAGATCTGGTCCTTGAGTTGAGGTTCTAAACTGCAAAAAGGCCAAATTTGAAGAAATGAGAAAGGATTTAGAAAGTGTGGATTGGGACAGGCTGTTCTCTGGCAAGGATGTGATTGGTAAGTGGGAGGCCTTCAAAGGAGAAATTTTGAGAGTGCAGTTTGTATGTTCCTGTCAGGATTAAAGGCAAAGTGAATAACAATAAGGAACCTTGGTTCTCGAGGATATTGCAACTTTGATAAAGAAGAAGTGAGAGATGTATGACATGTATAGGTAACAGGGAACAAATAAGATGCTTGAGGAGTATAAAAAGTGCAAGAAACTACTTATGAAGGAAATCAGGAGGGCTAAAAGAAGATTTGAGGTTGCTTTGGCAGCCAAGGTGAAGGATAATCCTAAGAGCTTCCACAGGTATATTAAGAGCAAAAGGATAATCAGGGATAAAATTGGTCCTCTTGAAGATCAGAGTGGTCAGCTTTGTATGGAACCAAAAGAAATAGGAGAGATATTAAATGGGTTTTTTGCATTCGTATTTACTAAGGAAACTGGCATGGAGTCTACGGAAATAAAGCAAACAAGTAAGGAGGTCATGGAACCTATACAGATTAAAAGGGAGGAGGTGCTTGCTGTCTTGAGGCAAATCCCAGGACCGGACGGGGTATTCCCTCAGACCTTGAAGGAGACTAATGTTGAAATTGCAGGGTGCCCTGGCAGATATATTTAAAATGTCGGTATCCACGGGTGAGGTGCCGGATGATTGGAGGATAGCGCATGTTGTTCCGTTGCTTAAAAAAGGCTCAAAAAGTAATCCGGGAAATTATAGGCCGGTAAGTTTGATGTCAGTAGTAGGTAAATTATTGGAAGGAGTACGAAGAGATAGGATCTACAAATACTTGGATGGACAGGGACTTATTAGGGAGAATCAACATGGCTTTGTGCGTGGTAGGTCATGTTTAACCAATCCATTACAGTTTTTTGAGGAGGTTACCAGGAAAGTGGATGAAGGGAAGGCAGTGGATGTTGTCTACATGGACTTCAGTAAGGCCTCTGACAAGGTCCCTCATGGGAGGTTAGTTAGGAAGGTTCAGTCGCTAGGTATACATGGACAGGTAGTAAATTGGATTAGACATTGGATTAAACATTGAGCCAATGGGAAAAGTCAGAGAGTGGTAGTGGAGGATTGCTTCTCTGAGTGGAGGCCTGTGACTAGTGGTGTGCCACAGGGATCAGTGCTGGGTCCATTGTTTGTCATCTAAATCAATGATCTGGATGATAACGTGCTAAATTGGATCAGCAAATTTGCTGATGATACAAAGATTGGAGGTGTAGTGGACAGGGAGGAAGGTTTTCAAAGCTTGCAGAGGGATTTGGACCAGCTAGAAAAATGGGCTGAAAAATGGCAGATGGAGTTTAATGCCGACAAGTGTGAGGTATTGCACTTTGGAAGGACAAACCAAGGTAGAACATACAAGGTAAATGGTAGGACACTGAAGAATGTAGTAGAACAGAGGGATCTGGGAATACAGATACATAATCCCCTAAAAGTGGCATCACAGCTAGACAGGGTTGTAAAGAGTGCTTTTGGAACTTTGGCCTTTATAAATCAAAGTAATGAGTATAAGAGTTGGAATGTTATGGTGAGGTTGTATAATGATGTGGATAAAAAACCTGGTGTTGTCAGACTTTATACTACGAGGTTGTATAAGGCATTGGTGAGGTCGAATTTAGAGTATTGTGTACAGTTTTGGTCACCTAGTTACAGGAAGGATGTAAATAAGGTTGAAAGAGTGCAGAGAAGGTTCACAAGGATGTTGCCAGGACTTGAGAAACTGAGTTACAGAGAGAGATTGAATAGGTTAGGACTTTATTCCCTGGAGCGTAGAAGAATGAGAGGAGATTTGATAGAAGTGTATAAAATTATGATGGGTATAGATAGAGTGAATGCAAGCAGGCTTTTTCCACTGAGGCTAGGGAAGACAAAAAACTAGAGGACACGGGTTAAGGCGATGACCACTCACTGAAATGACAGCCATCATCAGAAAATTCATCTTGAACGTTGCATTATTAAAATTAATTCTCAGGATGGTGTGATACTCATTTTGCTGACGTTTATTGCCCATCTCTCATTGCCCTTGACAAGGTGGTGGTGAGCTGTACCCTTGACTGCTCAACTTCCTGTGGTGTAGATAAGCGCAGTGTGTGTGGTGGAGGCAGGTTCAACTGAAGCATTCAAGTATTCAGAGCATCGTCTGATGAGGAAGAATGTGTAGGATTACAGGGAGAAGGCAGGCGAATGGCACTGAGAGAATTGGTCATTCGGAGAGCCAGAGCAGACATGATGGGCCGAATGGCTTCCTTCTACACTGTGACAACTCTGTGGTAGTGCTGATGGGGAGGGAGTTCCACGACTTTGACCCAGTGACAGTACAGGAAGAGCGATATATTTCCAAGTCAGGATTAGAATCCATTGAATCCCTACATTGCAGAAGGAGACCATTCGGCCCATCAAGACTTTCTGATAGGCCCTCTCCCCCCACCTTATCCTTATAGCCCCACACACTTACCATGGCTAATCCATCTAATCTACACATGTGGACTGTGAGAGGAAACTGGGGAACCCGGAGGAAACTGGGTTAAATGCCTTTAAAAAGGCACTAATTTCCCAACAATTTAATTAAATACATTAGATTTAAGCAGAACTTTATCACGACATCCTCTCACAGTGAATTGCTTTTGTTGGACAGTAGAATCATAGGTTGGGGGTTGTATCCGTTCACTCGATAACCTGCAATTCTCTCTTCCAAATGATTCGACAGGCAGGAAAATTCTAGACTATCAGATGCAGCCACAGAAATCTCCTGGCCTGGAACATCGTAGCAATCCATACTGCAGAAAGAGGCCATCCAGCCTTGTGCTGGCTCTCTCAGTTGGAATGAGTGCAGCGCTGGGGCTACGCTACTGGCCCATCGAGTCTGCTCGTCCATTCAATCATGACTGATATGATTCTCATCCCCATTCTCCTGCCTTCTCCCTGTAACCATTTATTCCATTATTGAACAAGAATCTATCAGTTCCTTAAAGACACTCAATGACCTGGTCTCCACAGTCCTCAGTGGCAATGTGTCCCACAGATTCACTATCCACTGTCTGAAGAAACTTCCCCTCATCTCAGTTTTAAAGCAGCGCCCCTTCACTCTGAGGTTGTACCCTCGAGTTCTAGTCTCTCCCACGAATGGAAACATCCTCTCCGTGTCCACTCCATCGAGGCCTTTCTGTAAGTTTCAATTAGACTTGCTGCGATTTTCCAGCATTTTTCTGTTTTTGTTTCAGATCCGGCAGCAATTTATTTTCGATAATAGTGACCGTGCCACGGCTGA
The DNA here is from genome assembly GCF_965287045.1 of Carcharhinus amblyrhynchos. NCBI lineage: Eukaryota > Metazoa > Chordata > Chondrichthyes > Carcharhiniformes > Carcharhinidae > Carcharhinus > Carcharhinus amblyrhynchos. Next base: position 9,634,674 of record NC_137336.1, on the reverse strand, counting down.
GACTGTTGCAAATCCCCACATGGTTGACCAATGTCCTTTTGGGGACTGTTCTTCTCTAGTGTGCCTGGACGCCACACCCTCGGCAACAGGGTTGACTCTCGCTTGACCTCTGAAACAGTCAGGGGAGCCTCGCAGTTGTATTCAAACAGCGACGCGCAACCTCCTCCTCAAGAGGAATTTGGAATGGGCAACACAGCATTTTCTCCAGTGGTGCCCACACCCTGAAAGTACACAAAACACACCCCATTCTCCTCTCCCTCCTGGCCCGTAGCATTGCTGGAAAATCTCAGCAGGTCTGACAGTGCTGTGGAGAGAGAATACAGCCAACGTTTCGAGTCTGGATGACCCTTCGTCAGAGCTGAAGATAAAGAAAATGCATCTTCTTCAGCTGCCTGTCTACTTATTATTCAAAATACCATCACAGCCTCTGCAGCTGCCACTGTCTCTGACCAAAAAAAACCCTAAAAAAATAATTTCTTCCAATTCAAGAGACCAACATTTGTATGGCGCCTATCGTGAACCTAATCCATCCCAATGCACTTCCCAGTCAATGGAGTGAGTTTTTGTTTGTGTTGTCACCTGTAGGATTGGATTCCGGGAATGGTGTTGCTCAGAGTGAGGCCATTTGGTCCATCCTCAGTCTGTGCTGGCTCCTTCAAAAGGCAATCCAGTTAGTCCCACTCCCCGAGTCCTGCACCATATCTCTGCAATAGTTTCTCCTTCAAAAGGTTATCTCTTTCAAAGGCTGCTACTGAACCTGTTTTCACCAGGCAGCACATTCCAAATCCTAACCATGCGTCACACTAGAAAGATCCTCCTTATTTCACCTCTGGTTCTTCTGCCAACCACTCTAAGCCCTTTGGTTAGCTCCCCTACCGCCACAGGAACTCATTTCTTTGTTTTATCTAAACGCTTTGTTATATTAAAGACCTCTGTCAAATTCCCCTTAACTTTTGCTCCTCTTCACAGAGCAACACATCCCTGAAGGTGGGAGGACAACATTTTTCTGAATGGAGGTCTGTAGCTAGTGATGTTCCGCAGGGATCAGTGCTGGGACCTCTGCTGTTTGTAATACAGTGCAGCCCTGTTGTAATGCGATGGTTGGGGTCCATAAAATGTTATCATGAATGTTATCAGGGTCGTGCTAAATCACTAAACCGGAAAGAATAAAACAAGGTCCATCAGTCATATTACGTCATGTCCGATTTCGCGCTAAATCGGGGCGCGTAAAATTGGGGTTCCACTGTACACATAAATGATTTGGGAGAAAATGTAGCTGGCCTGATTAGCAAGTTTGCAGATGATACTAAGATTTCTGGGGTTGCAGATAATGGTGAAGCTTGTCAGAGAATACAGCAGGATATAAATAGGATGGAGAATTGGGCGGGGAAATGGCAGGTGGAATTTAATCCAGACAAATGCGAGGTGATGAATTTTGGTGGATCCAACACAGGTGGGAGCTACAAAATAAATGGCAGAACCGTCAGGGGCATTGAGACACAGAGAGATCTGGGCATGCAGGTCCACAGATCCTTAAAAGTGGCAGCACAGGTGGAAAAGGTGGTGAAGGTGGCATGCTTGCCTTCATTGGCTGGGGCATCGAGTATTAAAACTGGCAAATTATGTTAGAGTTTTACAAAATGTTGGTTTGGCCACTATTGGAATACTGTGTCCAATTTTGGTTGCCACACTACTAGAAGGATGTGGTGGCTTTGGAGGGAGTACAAAAAAGAGGGTTTACCAGGATGTTGCCTGGTTTGGAGGGTGTTAGCTATGAGGAGAGACTGGATAAACTGGGATTGTTTTCCTCGGAGCAGTGAGGGTTGAGAGGGGACATGCTAGAACTGAATAGCGTTATGAGGGGCATAGAGAGGGTGGATGGGAAGGCACCTTTTCCATTAGTAGTGGGATAATAACCAGGGTGCAGAGATTTACGGTAAGAGATAGAAGAGGATGTGAGGAAAAGCTTTTTCACCCAGTAGGTTGTGGGAGTCTGGAACTCACTGAAAGAGTGGTTGAGTCAGAAATTCTCGTAGCATTTAAGAAGTGTTGAGATATTCACTCGTAATCTCCAGGGCTACAGGCCAAGTGCTGGAAATGAGATTAGATATTTGTTGACTGGCATGGACACAATGGGCCGAATGGCCTCCTTCTGTGCTGTAAACATCTATGAATCTACAAACCACCAGCTTCTCCAGTCAAACCAGATAATTATTATCTCTGGAACCATCCTGGTAAATCTCTTTTCTACCCTCTCCAATGTCTTCACACCCTTCCTGAAACGTGGGGCTCACAGCTCACCAGCTTGGGGTGAACCAGTGCTTTATATTAGATGTCGGAAACGCAGCAGCCAAGTTACGCTCAGCAAGATCCCAGCACAAGCAACAAAATAATGATTAGATAATGGTGGGAGTGTGGGTCAGGAAGGGGCGGTTCGTGGAATAGGTCCACCCAGAGGTGGTAACCTCACTGGGTTTGAGTACAAGCTCCTTTGCAATGCTTATACCCAGGAAACTCCGCCGCAAAGTTGAGGATCTGGCCAACCTGGGGAGGACAATGGAGAGGAAATGTGCTGGCTCAGGATCCCAGGCCGAGTGTTGAGTGTTCATGAACTGCAGCGTTGAGGAATTGTGAAAATGCGGTGGGGACAGAGCTGCGGGAAGTGTTGAAATGCCACCAGGCGGCTTTCCTTGTTTGTGATCATGATGCAGAGTGACAGGCAGTGACACACTGGGAGAACATCACTGGAACTGTCAAGATAAGGTTATGGTGTTGAAACTACTGTCAGTTCTTAGGAATTGAGCAGGTTTCTGTGCAGTTATTCGGCTGCTTGTGAATTGTTTCTCTATTCTGTGGAAGGGAGCAGGCTGGGGGCGGAGAGGGGAGAGGGGGGTCAGTCCGCAGTCGGTTTTGATGTTCAGTGTCAGCTAATCCTTGCTCACCGGGTAGAAACTCTCACCTTGAGACAGCTTGGACAAATCGCAGTCACGTCAATCCTCTCCGCATTGACTCACCCCAGTCCACACTCTCTCCCCCCCCAACAATCTTCACCCCGCCACACTCTCCCCACCCCTCCCCCTCACTCTCTCCCCCTCACTCCCTCCCCTCCCCGACTCTCTTCCTTACTCTCTCCCCATCCCTCCTCCACCCTCTCTCCCTCATTCTCCCCACATTTGCCCCACACTCTCTCCCCCACTCTCTCTCCCCCCCACACTCTCTCTCCTACACTCTCTTCCCCACACTCTCCCCGCCCCTCCCCTCCCCCACACTCTCTCCACCCCTCCCCCACATTTTCTTCCCCACACTCTCTCCTTCATTATCCCCAACCCTGTCCCACACTATACCCACCCCTCCCCCGTACTCTCTCCCCCACACTCTCTGCATCCCCTCCGCCACGCTCTCTACCTGACACTCTCCCCAACCCTCCCCCACACTCTCTCTCCCACACACTCTTCCTCACACTGTCTCCCTCACACTCTCCACCCCTTCATCTCACTCTCTCCATCACCCTCCCTCACCATTCTCTACACTCACTCCACTCTCCCCCCCCCCCTCACTTTCTTACCACGTACCAAAAGAAAAAAAACGCTCCCATGGTTACAGACAGGTAATATTCATCTCGGGGCCTACAACACCGACCCAGGTAAAGTTACAGGTTTGAATACTCCTGTTAGCCCTTGTCCACTGGGCGAGGCTCCACTCACTCAATAAGGCAGCTTGTACTCCATGAGGTACACGGGGAGATCTACTGATGACCCCTCATGGCCTTTGTGGTCATTGTAACATCCCTCACCCCTTAAATTTGTTTTTCTCCCTGTTCCTTGGAGATCGTTTTGATCGCTTGTGTTTGAGCAGAGTCCCATCGAAGGCACAGCTGGTCAGGCAGCGTAAACCAAACAGGAGACCTTTGTTTCAGGAAGGGTTCGCTGAGTTACCGATGTGGGTTCCTCCTACGTTCTGCTTCAGCCCAGGGGCCTGATTGTTCAGCCTCCATTTCCAAGTCCCTACCTTCACTTTCCAAAGAGGCTCACGTGGATACAGTTAGGGCTGTCACATCTTTATGGCCAGTAGGGAAGATTGCTTGGGCATCGATTCCCTGGCTCTGAGATGGTTCAAGTGTTTCTTTAAGATTTTACCCTGAACTTGTAAGATACTGGTCCCATTTCCTACACCATGATCGCAGGGACTGAACTAGGACTATCCCTGAATGTCTCACATGAACCAAATCACCCGTTGTAAAAGTTCTCTCTGTCCTTGCAGAATCAAAGTTTTGTTTTTGGTTTTATTTGTTGGGACTCCTCTCTCCTCAGGGAGTTTAGCAATCGCTGGGTCCATCTGCTCTGAAGCTATTGTCCCATCAACAGCACCACTGCAGCAAGACCTGTTGTTTTTTTGCAGTGTGGTCCTATAATTGGGTAAAAAGGTCATCTAGACTCGAAACGTTGGCTCTATTCTCTCCCCACAGATGCTGTCGGATCTGCTGAGATTTTCCAGCACTTTCTGTTTTTGTGTCGGGTTTAAGAACAGGGACTATGGGAGTTCTGACCTTATCATTCCCAAGGCCTTCTCATATCCAACTTGCAAGGTGTCTTAGTTTAATTTCCAGCAGGGAGTGAGAGACTGGCCTGGCTCTCAACGACTGACGTGTAGCTTTCGGGTCCACATAGATCTCGGCCTTGGTTTCTTCTATTTACTCCAGGCCCTGCTGGAAAATTCCAGAGTATCCATTGATAGACAGGACCAGCCCCCCCCCCCCCCCCTCCCCCCCACCAGCTGTGCCACCGTGCCGTCCCAAGAAGTAATGCGTGTACTCCATATGTTGGGTCCAGTCCTCCCCACAGTTTCTCGAAAACAGCGTAATGACCTTTCCTTACGGGAGGAATTCTTGAGTTTTGGAGGCTGTCCAGAGGGAAAAACAGGGATAATGTTTTTCTCCTCATCGCCAATGTAGTTATTCAGCCAAACACCTGTTTCCCATCACCAAACTTTGGAATGGAAAAGGCTGCTCCCCCAGCTTACAGCCTGGCAGTCTTTACCTCAGGACTTGTAACTCTGGCCCAGTTAAAGTTACAGAGTTAAAAACCCACACTGGCTGCTCCCCCTTGGGTGAGTCTCCACTCACTCAATAAGGCAGCTCATAGTCCATGAAGCCCACGGGTAAATCTATCGATGATCCTCCATGGGCTTTGTGTCCATCATTACATTGACGTGATCTAAAAATTACAGGAGTGAAATTCGGAAACATTTCTCCATACAAAGGGTGGTAGAAGTCTGGAACTCTCTTCTGCAAACAACAATTTGGTGTAGTGTTGAATTGTTCTGTGTTTGAATAAGCGAGTCTGGTAACTGATCTGTGCTCACTGTGTTTGATTGGTTAAGCCTGGGTGTGGACTCAGAGATGAGTAAACAGTTGTCACGGGAGCCACGAGAAGCCAAAGCTGGGATAAGCACGAGTATGTTAAAATTATTTTAATTAAACACATTGTATACTTAGAAGCTAATGTCATCGCAGCCTTGCTGTGAGATCTATAAAATATTCAACGGCTGGGTCAAATGTTAACTTTAAGACCGAAAATGATAGATTTCTGTTAACCAAAGGTATTAATGGCTGCAAAGATACGTAGTTGGAATAAACGGCCTCCTCCTGTTCCGACAATTTGTCTAAATGAAATGAATTCTCTCTTTTTAAAGGGTATTATTGTTGCCATCGTCTCTTACCGATATTGGGGTGCTTGAGGGAACGGCAGATCCGTGCTTCTCTCTCCAGTTTCTGGTGATCTGAAACAAAAGGGGAGATTTGATTAGCGGTACATTTGAGATTCCACCACTCCGATACAAGGTGCTCACTGTCACTTCCGTGCTGTAAATTCCAACAGCTTTTTTAAACAACAAAAGGGAAAAATGATCAGCCTCCTCCCCTGATGGATCCAGTTTATGGCACGGTGGTTAGTACTGCTGCCTCACAGCGCCAGGGAGCGGGGTTCGATTCTCAGCTTGGGTCACTGTCTGTGCGGAGTCTGCACATTCTCCCTGTGTCTGCGTGGGTTTCCTCCGGGTGCTCCAGTTTCCTCCCACAGTCTGAAAGACATGCTGGTTAAGTGTATTGGCCATGATCATTCTCCCTCAGTGTACCCGAACAGGCACCGGAGCGTGGCGACTCGGGGATTTTTACAGTAACTTTGTTGCAGTCTAAGCCTTACTTATGACTAATAAATAAACTTTACTTTTACTTTGATGATGTTCGTGGGGAGGTTTGGGGGTTCTGGACTTTTTGTGCTTTTTAAGTGCTTCATTGGCCTGTGAGGGATCTGGCTTCAATTAGAAGTTGCAACGACAATGCCTGGGCTCAGAACAGAACTGAGTCTTTTCAATACTATTAAAATGAGCAAAAATATGCCAAAAACACCCAGGAAGGAATCGAGTTATTTAGTTCGCTTGTTTCCCTCGGTATAATTGAATGGTTAAAACACTGTTCAGTGCGACTGACCAATAAGGACCTGAAAGTGACCCTAGCTCGACCAGAACTCATGCACAACATCAGCTGATCTCAGTGTGGGGCCGTTAACAGTGCTGCTACATCACACAAGACGCTAATTACAGATGAGGGAGACCATTCTGGCCATCATCTCAGAGGCACAAATCAGGATTGTGGTGGAAATACTCCCCAATTTCATTTTTATTCATTCAGTGGGTGTGGGCATCACTGACTGGGCCAGTATTTATTGCCTGTCCCTAATTATCTTTCCACTGAGTGGCCATTTCAGAGGGTATTTAAAAGTCAACCACACTGATGTGGATCTAAGTCTAAGTGAGTGGGCGAGGGTCTGGCAGATGGAGGACAATGTTGGTAAATGTGAGGTCATCCATTTTGGTAGGAATAACAGCAAAATGGACTATTATTTAAATGGTAAAAAATTGCAGCATGCTGCTGTGCAGAGGGATCTGGGTGTCCTTGTGTAAGAATCTCAAGGAGTTGGTTTGCAGGTACAGCAGGTAATTAAGAAGGCAAATGGAATTTTGTCCTTCATTGCTAGAGGGATGGAGTTTAAAAACAGCAAGGTTATGTTGCAGCTGTATAAGGTGCTGGTGAGGCCACACCAGGAGTACTGTGTACAGTTTTAGTCTCCTTACTTGGGAAAGGATATACTGGCACTGGAGCGGATGCAGAGGAGATTCACTAGGTTGATTCCAGAGTTGAGAGGGTTGGAATATGAGATGAAACTGAGTAGACTGGGGCTATACTCATTGGAATTCAGAAGAATGAGGGGAGATCTTACAGAAACATATAAGATTATGAAGGGAATAGATAAGATAGAAGAAGGGAAGTTGTTTCCACTGGTGGGTGAAACTAGAACTAGGGGGCATAGCCTCAAAATAAGGGGAAGCAGATTTAGGACTCAGTTGAGAGGAACTTCTTCACACAAAGGGTTGTGAATCTGTGGAATTCTCTGCCCAGTGAAGCAGTTGAGGCTACCTCATTGAATGTTTTTAAGGCAAGGATAGACAAAATTTTGAACAGTAAAGGAATTAAGGGTGATGATGAGCGGGCGGGTAAGTGGAGCTGAGTCCACGAAAAGATCACCCATGATCTTATTGAATAGTGGGATGGTCCTAGTTCTTATTTTCTTATATTCCTATGATCTGGAATCACATGTATGCCAGGCCAGGTAAGGACGGTAGCTTTCCTTAAAGGACATGAGTGAAGCAGGTGGGTCTTTACAGCAATCGACAGTGGTTTCATGGTCAATATTCAAATTTCAGCATCTGCCATGGTGGGATTTGTATCTGGGTCCCCAGAGGCAATAGCGTTATGGCATTATCACTAGACTATTAATCCAATAGGGTGGCACGGTAGCACAGCGATTAGCACTGCTATTTTACAGTGCCAGGGACCCAGGTTCAATTCCCAGCTTAGGTCACAGTCTGTGTGGAGTTTGCACATTCTCCCAGTATCTGTGTGGGTTTCCTCCGACTGCTCTGGTTTCCTCCCACGCTCTGAAAGGCGTGCTGGTTAGGCACATTGACGTGAACAGGTGTCGGACTGTGGCAACTCAGAGAATTTCACAGTGACTTCATTGCTGTGTTAATGTAAGCCTTACTCGTGACTAATAAACAAACTTTAAACGGAAACTCAGCTAATGTTCTGGGGACCTGGGTTCAAATTCTGCCACGGCAGATGGTGGAATTTGAATTGAACTGATTTGAATTCCATTGAAAAAAATCTGGAATTAAGAGTCTACTAATGACCATGAAACCATTGTCGATTGTTGGAAAAACCCATCTGGTTCGCGAATGCCCTTTATTGCCAGACTGGGTAAGGATGGCAGATTTCCTTCCCCAAAGGACAGTAATGAACCAGGTGGGTTTTCCCGATAATCGATGATGGTCTCAGTCACCGTTACTGAGACCAGTTTTTCAATTCCACATTTAATTAATTGAATTTACATTCCACCAGTCGCCATGATGGGATTTGAACCCATGTCCCCCAGAGAATTAGTCTGGACCACTTGTCCACCAACATTCTCACAACACTACCATCTCCCAACATTTTCCGCAGGGCCTGATTTAAACAGAGAAAAGTGGAGAGATATTTAAAAGGAGGACACTTCCAGGTCTATCGGGAAAGAGCAATGGGTGTGGGATTGATTGGAAATGGCACAGACGTGACGGGTTGAATGGCCTCCTTCCCTGATGAAGGCTGATTTCCTCGCTCTATGGTTCTGAAATCGAACAGCGGTAGCTACAGCCTTCCGACTATCCATTTGAAGTCATTATTCTTCCTTTAGTGTCACTGTTCCTGTTACATTCATTATATACTGTGACAGTAGGAGCATTCTGCATGAATTACAGCTTGTTAGACGCGTTATTGTCCCCAATGCATGTTCAGAGCTCCTCCAGACACACACCACACTGCAGAAACTGACAGACTGACACTCATTACACAATCATTTCCAGCCTCTTCCACTTTGTGGGGGCTCTGGGTGCACCGGGAAGCAGGTAAGTGTGCTCCTGATTAGAGCCACGAGTGTCTTAGAACATCCTGCAGCGCAGAAAGGAGGCCATTTGACCCAATGTTTCTGTGCTAGCTCTTTTGAAAAAGCTGCCTAATTAGTCTTGTTCTTCCCCCAGAGTCCATTATTTTCCTTCGCTTCAAGTAATTATCCAATTCTCTTTTAAAAAATTGTTACTGAATCTGCTTCCACCGTCCTTTGAAGCCGAGGAATTCTGATCATAACTTGCTGCATTAAAAAAATTCTTCTCATCTTCCTTCCTTCTCTGGCTAATTATCCCAAATCTGTGTCCTTTGGTTATTGGCCCTATTGCTAACAGAAACTGTTTCCCTTCATTTCCTCCAACACAATCTCTGACAACTTACAACACCGCCGCTAAATTCGCACTTCACTTTATATTTAAGCTTCATTCACAGGATACCAACGCTACGCAGCTGGATCAGCACTTTTATTGCCCATTCCTAACTGCCCCTTGAGAGGGTAGTGGTGAGCCGCCTTCTTGGACCATTGCAGTCCCTGTGGAATGTAAGTGCTGTTAGGGAGGGTGCCCCAGGGCTAAATGAAGGGACGGTGACATAGTTTCAAGTCAGGGTGGTGTGCGCATTGGGCAGAGAGTTTCAGGTGGCGGTGCTCCCCTTGATGCCCCTGCCCTTCTGTGGTGTCCTGAATAGTTAACCGACCACAAGATAGGGTTTTGCAAATGTGCGGATGATAGGAAACAAACGATGATTAAAGGAGGTGAGGAGTTCAACTGATTTTAATGTCTTCTGTGAATTTATTCATGGCACGTGCTGGCGAACCCAGCATCTATTTCCAATTCCTAATTGCCCTGGGGAAAGTGTTGGTGAGCTGCCTTTGTAAGTGCAACTCAGTGCATAATGAAACCATTTCAGACAATTAAGAATCATAGAATCCCTGTGGTGCAGAAGAGGCCATTTGGACCATCACGTCTGTACTGACTCTCTGACTGAGCATCATATCCAGACCCTCTCCCCCAACCTATCCCTACAGTCCCACAAATTTACCACAGCTAATCCATCTAACATACATATCTTGGGACACTATGGAACAATTTAGCATGGTCAATCCACCTAACCTACATATCTTTGGATGCTAAGATGCAAAATTTAGCATGGCTAAATCATCTAACCTACACATTTTGGGACACTATGGGCAATTGAGCATGGCCAACCCACCTAACCTACACATCTTTAGGTGTTAAGGTGCAATTTAGCATGGCTAATTCATCTAACCTACACTCTTGGGACGTGATGGGGCAATTTAGCATGGCCAATCCAAAACCTAAACATCTTTGGATGCTAAGATGCAATTTAGCATGGCTAATTCATTTAACCTACACATCTTGGGACACCATGGATCAATTTAGCATTGCCAAACCACCTAACCTATACACCTTTGGACTGTAGGAGGAATCCAGAGCACCTGAAGGAAACCCACGCAGACACAGACAGAACATGGAAATGCTAGGCTGGGATTGAACCCAGGTCCTTGGAGCTGTGAGGCAGCAGTGCTAACCATTGTGCCACAATGCTGCCCTGGTAAGAACATAAGAACATAAGAAATAGGAGCAGGAGTAGGCCATCTGGCCCTTCGAGCCTGCCCCGCCATTCAATAAGATCATGGCTGATCTGTCGTGGCTCAGTTCCACATTCCCGCCCTCTCCCCATAACCCTTAATCCCCTCGCCTATCAAAAACCCATCAACCCGCGTCTTAAAAATATTTAGCGAGGCAGCCTCCACCACTTCAACGGGCAGAGAATTCCAGAGATTCACCACCCTTTGAGTGAAGAAGTTCCTCCTCAACTCCGTTCTAAACCGCCTCCCCTTTATCTTGAGGCTGTGCCCCCTAGTCCTACTGTCCTTTCTGAGCGGGAAGAGTCTCTCCACCTCTATCCTATCCATCCCATTCATCATCTTATATGTCTCAATGAGATCTCCCCTCATTCTTCTAAACTCTAATGAGTACAAGCCTAGTTTATTCAGCCTCTCCTCATAGCTCAACCCCCTCAACTCGGGTATCAGCCTAGTAAACCTCCTCTGCACTCCCTCCAAGGCCAAAATATCCTTGCGTAAACAACTACACTACTTTGAGATTGGAGTCACGTGTAGTCTAGACCAGGTAAGGATGGCAGATGTCCTTCCCTGAAGGACACGAGTGAATCAGACGGGATTGGAGAACACTTCAGCAGTTTGGCTGCCATCATTCTGGATTACTGAATTCAAAAATACATTTCCTACGCTGGGATCTCTTACACATACCTTCTGATCATTAGTTCAGGCCCCCTGGTTACTTGAAGTAGTCACAAAACCACCGTGCTCCTGCAGCTCTGAGCCAGCGACAGGGCAGCGAGGCTTCAACATGCTCAGCTTGCAGGATGGAGACTGGGTGTATTGGGCAGAGAATGTGCGGTGGCTGGGGGGGGGGGGGGGGGGGGTGTGGGGGGGGTGTGGGGGGGGGGGGGGTGTGGGGGAAGTAGGCTTAAATTTTGACCCAGATCTTTCACAAGAAGTGCAAGTGTGAAACCCTCTCCCACAAAAAAGCAGTGATGCAAACTCAGTTAAGGATTTAAAATTCAAAACCAACAAGAGTTTTTGGGAAGGGCACTGAGGGATAAGCAACCAAGGTGGGAAGCTGGTGTTTCCCTTTCCATTCACAGGTTTTAAGTCGGTCCGCCTTGTGTCCAACGAGGGGCATACAAAGAACAAAGAAGAACAAAGAACAACCCAGCACAGGAAACAGGCCCTTCGGCCCAACGAGCCCGTGCCGCCGCATCACCCTACACCTATTCTACCCTGCGTGTCTACGAATGGAACCCCTAACTTAGCCAGATTCAGGGGAGAATAGTGTCAATTTGGTAAAACCAGTCAGCCTAAGAGCACATCTTTGGGGTGTGGGAGGAAACCGGAGCGCCCGGAGGAAACCCACGCAACCACAGGGAGAATGCGCAAACTCCCACAGACACAGGCCCAAATCCATGTATCTGCACAGCCAGCAGTGCTAGTCACCGAGCTGTTGCGGCGCCCGTCTACCGGTCCAGGATTAAGCACACACACCGGCACGAAGTACTAGGCCACTCCCGGAACTTCCAAGAGCAGCCCACGCACGACCTGCCGTGTGCATGCCCCTCGTTTGACATGAGGTGGACCTCCACCTGCGGAATAAAAAGACAAAAACGTTAATCTTACAAGTCTGCTTTTCCGGTGTCTCCCGAGGTTCTAACCTTATTTAATAGTCCCTACCGTAACCCTCCATCCTCGTTTCACTCATGTGTCTATCTAACTGAACCTTAAACGAGTCCAATGTTCCTGCCTCCACCACCCTACTCGGTAGCGCATTCCATACCCCCACAACTCTCTGTGTAAAGAACCTTCCTCTCACATCCAAATTATACCTCTCCCCCCTCACCCTTAAATCATGACCTCTCGTGTTTGTACCCAGTCTAGGGAACAGTCTCTCACTATTAACTCTATCTATTCCCTTCAGTATCTTATATACTTCTATCATGTCCGCCCTCAATCTCCGTCTTTCCAAGGAGAATAGTCCCAGTTTCTCCAACCTTTCCTCGTAACCCAGCCCCTCCATGCCAGGCAACATCCTGGTAAACCTCCTCTGCACCCTTTCCAGAGACTCCACGTCCTTCCGGTAGTAAGGTGACCAGAACTGGACGCAGTACTCCAAATGCGGTCTAACCAACGTTCTGTACAACTGAAGCATTAGACGGCAGCTTTTATACTCTATACCCCTTCCTATAAAGGCTAACATTCCATAAGCCTTCCTAACAACGTTCTCCACGTGATGGGTCGTACTGGGGCTGCTCTTGGTTGTTTGAGATTGGCCTAGTGCTTCATGTCGTTAGTGTGTGCCTAAACTGGACCAGATACTGGGCAAGACGACAGCTCAGTGACTATCGCCGATTGCTGTGCAGACACATGGATTTGGGCCGGTGTCTGTGGGAGTTTGCGCACTCTTGCGTGGGTTTTCTCCGGTTTCCTCCCACACCCCAAAGATGTGCTGTTAGGCTGATTGGCAGGAATAAATTGTCCCTAAATCAGTTTCCCTCAATCTGGATGGACATAAAACATTAGACAAGGGTCGTGGGTGGAGTAGGGGGACTGGTGGTGTTGAGATGGCGGCGCGGGCTCGTTGGGCCGAAGGGCCTGTTTCCCGGGCTGTTTTTGTTCTTTGTTCTTTGTTAAGATGCCAATCTCACTGGCTGGCGCTGGAATAGACTTGAGCAGCTGAATGGCCCCCTCCTGTTCTTGGGAAGTGGACTAGCAGTAGATTCAGCGATTAGAAGCAGACGACCACACCAAAGGAGTGAGCAGGAAGTGATGGTCTTGTCAGCAATGCCCACCACGTTCCATGAATAGATAAAGGAACGGACAGTAGCCTCAGTGAGAATGGTAACTTGGAGAATGGGGCTGTTGAGATACAGGGAGGGAGGAGATGGGGATGATTTCTATGCATCAGCGAGCCTTTATTTGCAACGTGCTGTGATACAAATAAAAGACTGAGAATGTTTGGAGGCAAACCAAGTTCTGGGGGGCCCAGTGGAAAATAAATGTGTCTATTTTTAACTTGGGAAGTGTGGCGCAGTGAGGGGCTGTGGCATCATCATTGGCATTCAGAGCAAGATCAGTTTAATCTTTCACTAACTCAATGCCAGTACCTGTGAGAAACTAGAGAACCTTGGCTGTCTACTGCCAATCTAATCCAAATAAGAAACTGGAGCGGCAGAAGGCCATCCATGTGTGGATAAGTGTGAGCTTTCCACTTTGATGGAATATTAGGGTGACAGATTATTACTTGAATGGGTGTAAATTGAGAGAGGTGGAACATGACCTCCCTCTGCATTGCAGGAATTCTATGATTCTACGAATTCAAAAACACATTTTCCCATGGTGGGGTTTCTACTCATATCTTCTGATGATTGCACCAAATTTATAACTTCTTTCAAGGCCTCCCTTGATTTACGAGGATATTGCCAGGGCGAGCAGGCCTGAGTTTTAGGGAGTGGTTGGCCAGACCGGGACTTTATTCCCTGGAACGTGGGAGAATGACGGGTGACTTTATTGAGGTGTACAAAACCATGAGGGGCAGAGATAGGATGAACACACATTGGCTGGGATTTTATCTCCTCCACTCGCCCTGAAGCCATAAGGTCCTGTCCGAGGTTGACGGACCTTCCCACGCTCCGCCCCACACCGACTCCGATTCCTGCGGCAGGCGGGCCGGTAAAATTCCGGCCATAGTCCTTTTTCCCAGGGAAGGGGAATTGAAAACCGGAGGGCACAGGTTTAAGGTGAGAGGGGAAAGATTTAAAAGGGACCTGAGGGGCAACTTCTTAAGCAGAGGGTGGTGTGTGTATGGAATGAGCTGCCAGAGAAAGTGCTTGAGGGAGGCACAACAGCAACATTTAAAAAATATTTGGATAAGTAGATGGATGGGAAAGAATTAGAGGGTTTTGGACCAAACGTGGGCAGTTGGGACTAGTTGGGAGGACGGCATGGACCGGTTGGGTCGAAGGGCCTGTTTTCATGCTGTAATCCTCTTTGATTCCAAGACATAATGGGGACGACAGCACGGAGGGGGAAGAGTTTCTTCGTCGTGTTTTCCAGGCTGGTAAGGTCGGAGATATTCCCAGCAGCTCATTGGAATTCTAAGCAACGACTCGAGAATTTCCGTCGCTCGGGATGAAGCAGCGACAATGTCACAATTCTCTCCCTCGATCATCTCAACCTTTTGTTTTTTAGCCAGCCTCTGTGAGCGATCCTGGTATTATTGTTCAGCTAAAGGCCAGTGGAGCAGGGTTGTCATGCTTAAGCATGAAGCAGCCTATTGTAGCCTGCTGTCTAATCACCCAGTACCTGAAGCCAGATCATGGTTTCTGACAGTACATGTAATTCAAACGTCAAAGTCACTTGACAAAGGTAACCTCAGTTTCCTAATGAGCTGAAAACTTAGCCTGTCACTCTTTGGTATTTGGTGACCACTGGTAACCAGGAGTTTCGAGGCTGTGCCACAGAGGAAGTTTATTTTAATTTGTGTCTCTCATTTTATCCCCAAGTTGGCTTTGAAACTTTTTCATCTATTTTCCCCTGGAGTGCTGTCAGGATACAAAGGCAGTTACAGAATTGATGGCTTAATAGTACTGTTGCTGTGTTCTTCGTTCAGAGAGGTACACTTACATAAGAACACAACATCCAGACTTTAGAAATAAGACCAAAGGCAGCATTCCCACAAAGCTCCCCCGACCTTGTC
The DNA here is from genome assembly GCF_965287045.1 of Carcharhinus amblyrhynchos. Classification (NCBI taxonomy): domain Eukaryota; kingdom Metazoa; phylum Chordata; class Chondrichthyes; order Carcharhiniformes; family Carcharhinidae; genus Carcharhinus; species Carcharhinus amblyrhynchos. The sequence goes on along the minus strand of NC_137336.1, from coordinate 9,619,380 downwards.
CCTGCCATTCAGTACGATCATGGTTAATCTTCAACCTTGGCCCCATTTTCTCGTCCCAACTATAAGACCATAAGAGCAGAACTAGGCCACTCGGCCCATCGAGTCTACTCCGCCATTCAATCATGGCTGATATTTTTCTTATCCCCATTCTCCTGCCTTTTCCCCATAACCCCTGATCCCCTTATTAATCAAGAACCTATCTATCTCTGTCTTAAAGACATTCAATGATCCGGCCTCCACAGCCTTCTGTGGCAAAGAGTTCCACAGATTCACCACTCTCTGGCTGAAGAAATTCCTCCTCCTCTCTGTTTTAAAGGATTGTCCCTTTAGCCTAAAGTTGTGCCCTTTGGTTCTCGTTTTCCCTACTAGTGGAATTATCCTTTCCACGCCCACTCTATCCAGGCCTCACAGTATCCTGTAAGTTTCAATAAGATCCATCCCCCCATTCTAAACTACAATAAGTACAAACCTAGAGTCCTCAACTGTTCCTCATACGACAAGCTCTTCATTCCAGGGATCATTCTCTGGACCCTTTCCAAGGCCAGCACATCCTTCCTTAGATATGGGGCCCAAAACTGCTCACAATATTCCAAATGGAGTTTGACCAGAGCTTTATCCAGCCAGAGAAGTACATTCCTGCTCTTGTAATCTAGCCCTCTTGACATGAATGCTAACATTGCATTTGCCTCCCTAACTGCCATCTGAACCTGCACATTAACGTTAAGAGAATCTTGAACAATGACTCCCAAGTCCCTTTGTGTTTCTGATTTCCTAAGCATTTCCCCATTTAGAAAATAGTCTATGCCTCCATTCCTCCTTCCAAAGTGATAACCTCACACTTTTCCACATTGTATTCTGTCTGCCCCAGCTTGCTTACTCTACAGTTACCATCTGCAAACATGGACACCTTGTACCTGGATCCTTTACCTAAGTTGCTCATGCAAATTGCAAATTGCTGAGGGCTCAGCACTGACCCGTGAGACACTGCACGAGTTTACAGCCTGCCAACCTGAGTAAAATGACCCTTCTATTCCTGATCTCTGCCTTCTATTCACGAACCAGTCCACTACCATCTGCAACTCCCATCAGTCCTTATCCAATGCAACAGCCTTCATGTGATACCTTATCGAATTCCTTTTGAAAATTTCAATATGCCAAATCCCCACTAGTTACATCCTCTAAAACTCTTCATAGGAACACAGGAATGAGGAGTGAAGGAGTGGGCAATTAGAACATAGAACATAGAACAGTACAGCACAGCACAGGCCCTCAATGTTGTGCCGAGTTATGTCAGAACCCAAGACTAAGCTATCCTACTCCCTATCATTCTGGTGTGTTCCATGTGCCTATCCAAAAACTGCCTGAAAGTTCCTAAAGTATCTGATTCCACTATCACAGCAGGCAGTGCATTCCACACCCCAACCACTCTCTGAGTAAAGAATCTACCTCGGACATCCCTCCTATGTCTCCCACTATGGACCTTATAGTTACGTCCCCTAGTAACGGTTACATCCACCTGAAGAAATAGTGTCTGTACGTCCACTCTATCGGTCCCCCTTATCATCTTGGAAACCTCTATTAAGTCGCCTCTCATCCTCCTTCGCTCTGAAGGGAAAAGCCCCAGCTCCCTCAACCTTTCCTCATAAGACTTACCCTCCAAACCAGGCAGCATCCTGGTAAATCTCCTCTGCACTCTCTCCAATGCTTCCACATCCTTCTTATAGTGAGGTGACCAGAATTCAGCCCTTTGTGACTGCTTTGCCATTCAACCTGGTCATGGCCGATCCCATCCTGGTCTTAACCCTACTTTCCTGCCTGTTCCCATTGCCCTTTTATCTTGCTTTTCCTCAGAAACATATCTATCTCTTTCTTGAGTCTGTTGGTTGATTCTGCCTCCACTGAACTCTGGGGCAGCAATTCCACAGATCCACAACCCTGTGAGAGGAGTAGTTCCTCCTCATTTCAGTTTTCAACCTACCTCCTCTCATTGGGATTTTGTGGCGTCATTCAAACCTGAAATTCCTGCCTGAAGACATTTTGTTGTCTGCCGCTCACCCGCTCTGATTTTGTGGTGGGCGGGGTGATAGAATTCTGGCATTTGTCTATGACTGTTCTAGACTGTTCCACAAGAGGGAAGGTCTGTTCAATGTCCACCTTATCAATCCCCTTTAGCTTTTATATACCTCAATCAGATCCCCCCTCATTCTTCTGGACTCCAGAGAATACAAGCCCTTACTATCCGCCCGCTCCTTGTATGACAACCCTTCATCCCTGGAATCAATCTGGTGAACTGTGATTTGGCAACCACAATTTCTCTCTCATTTTCTAAGTGCCTTGTTACCAACATATCGAATAATAGATTCCCACATTTTTTCAATGACTGATGTCAGGTGAACTGGTCTATAGTTCCCTGTTTTCTCTCTCCTTTGCTTGAACAGTGATATTACATTAGCTACTTTCCAATCTTGGCTTAAAGGTCCCACTTTCGACCTGAGTCAGAAAGTTTAAGGCCTCAGAATGAGATCTAGGACCGGCACTGCCAGTGCAGTGTTGAGGGAGTGCTGCACTGTCTGAGGTCAAGGAACTCCCACCTGAATCCATGACCTTTCCTGCAGTCAATGAGCAAACTCCTGGATGTCCACAACCTGTGCCAAGTTGCAGCCCCCATAGCTCACCCCAAATGTACTTCCCACTTCATTGTCCATCCCCGGATAAGATATTCCACAAACTTCTGACTGAAAATACTTCCCCTCCCACACCCCGGTTTCCAGCTGCCCCTCAGTGGACGGCTCTCCCTCAGCCAAATTTTAGGTGGTGACGGGTTGGATTTATAAAAAAAATTCATTAGTGGGGCATGGGCACCACTGGCTGGGTCAGCATTCATTGCCCATCCCTAGTTGCCCTTGGAGGGCAGTTGAGAGTCAACCACATTATTGGAGCTATGGAGTCACATGTAGGCCAGACCAGGTAAGGACAGCAGATTTCTTTCCCTAAAGGACATTAGTGAACCAGATGGGTTTTTCCGACAATGGTCATCAGTAGATTCTTAATTCCAGATATTTTTTATTGAATTCAACTTCCACCATCTGCTGTGGCGGGATTCGAACCCAGGTCCTCAGAATGTTAGTGGCATTTTTAGACTAATCGTCTGGCAATAATACCACTAGGCCATCGTCTCTGCTATTGCAAGCACTCTGAGAACAGTATCCTGGCTGACACTCCCAGTGCAGTACTGAGGGAGTGCTGCACTGCAGCACCTGATCTCCATCAAACAAGCTTCCCAACCAACGTTCTGTTGGCCCTGTCAGGGAGGTATAAAAGATCCCGCAGCACCATTTGGGGAACGGTGAGGGAATATGTGTTCCTAAGGACACAAACGGTTGAGAGAAAAAGAACTTGCACTCCTACAAATCCTTTCAGGACATCAGCTGAAGCTTTACATTCAGTGACAGAAAATGCTGGAACGTCTCAGCGGGTCTGGCAGCATCTGTGGAGAGAGAATAGAGCCAACGCTTCGAATCTGGAAGCGGATGGACTATAAGAATTGGCCCCCTCGTTGGGTCTCCCGCGCTGATGGAAAATACTTACGTTGACCCCATCAAACCCCTTGTAAACAGTTGAAAGCTCTTTGTCAGATTGCGCCTCCCCCTCCCCCTCTCCCCCTCCCCCCAGCCTTCTCTTTTCCAGAGTAAACATCTCCAGCCTGTGCAATCTGATAAAGTGCTCCTCTGCTGTGAATTTGATGCGATCCTGTGTTTGTTTGAAGTGACACTTGGGAGACTGTGCATGGAGGGGGTGTGAGTAAAACTGCTACACATTCCTCCCACACGCGTCCCTTAATAATGGCACTGATTGACAGTAAAGGCGAGAAACAGCAATTCCTATTAATTTCAACACCATTTTCAAGTGTAAAATGGTGCGTTCCAATGCGGTTCCATTGAAATAAAGAGGCGGAAATGGCAGCACAGTGGCTGGTTTAACTGAGCATTAACAATCTCCTCAGGCAAATGGAAATCAGTGCCTGGACCGCGTCCAAGTTCTTTGTGGTGATGATACTCTCCTGATGATAGGGTACAGTAGAGCTTGATGCATTAACTAGATGTTGGTTCTGGCTCCTGTGTCTGGTTCCCAATTGAATCTCATCAGCAGCTCCAAACCTGTCTGGTTGAAGGATTGAAACAGTGACAAAAAAAATCTCTCACCGGCGCGGAACCCGATTGAAAGAATTGCGTTGGCTGCAACATCAACGCCTCAGAAGACTGTGGGCTCAAGCCCCCAGAGGCCTGAGCATGTATTGAGGCTGACACCACCGGTGCAGGGGATGGCGTGGCCTAGTGGTATTATCGCTAGACTATTAATCCAGAAACTCAGCTAAGGTTCTGGGGACTCGGGTTCGAATCCCGCCACAGCAGATGGTGGAATTTGAATTCAGTAAAAAAATAAAAATCTGGAATTAAGAACCTGCTGATAACCATGAAACCACCGTTGGGAAAACACACCTGGTTCACTAATGTTTGGTTAGAAGCAAATTATTGCGGATGCTGGAATCTGAAACCAAAAGGGAAAATGCTGGAAACTCTCAGCAGGTCTGGCAGCATCTGTAAGGAGAGAAAAGAGCTGACGTTTCGAGTCCAGGTGACCCCCTGTCAGCTTGGTGAACCCATCTGGTTCACTAATGTCCTTTAGGGGAGGAAATCTGCTGTCCTTACCTGGTTTGGCCTACAAGTGTCTGCAGAGCTGCAGCAATGGTTCTCAACTGCCCTCTGAAATGTCTGAGCGAGACACTCAGTTGTATCAATGACTATGGCACTGTGGGTCAACCCACAGCACATGGACTGCAGCGATTCAAGAAGGCAGTTCACCACCACTTTCTCGAGGGCAGTTGGGATGGGCAATAAATGCTGGCCAGCCAGCGATGCCCACGTCCCACGAATGAATAAAAAACGGTATGAGGAGCAGTGCATGAGGTTCCCCCTTTTGGATAGGAAGTGACGCTGAGGTCCATCAACATTCTCTCTGACAGAGGTAAAATACGTCCCGAGGCATGGTACATTGGGGAGATGTTGCAGATGCTGCAGCAATGAATGAACGAACAGCACTTGACAATCACCAGGCAAGAGTGTTCTCTTCCTGTTGGGGAACACTTCAGTGGTCACGGGCATTCGGCCTCTGATTTTCGGGTAAGCGTTCTCCAAATCAGCCTTCACGACACACAACGCAGAGTCGCTGAGCAGAGACTGATAGCCAAGTTCCGCACATATGAGGACGGCCTCAGCCGGGATCTTGGGTTCATGTCACACTATCTGTAACCCCCACGACTTGCCTGGACTTGCAAAATCTCACTAACTGTCCTGTCTGGAGACAATATACATCTCTTTAACCTGTGCTTAACACTCTCTCCACTCACATTGTCTGTACCTTTAAGACTTGATTACCTGTAAAGACTCGCATTCCAACCATTATTTTGTAAGTTGAGTTTGCGGCTTCATATGCCCTGTTTGTGGACAGAACTCTCCTTCACCTGACGAAGGGTCAGTGCTCTGAAAGCTAGTGGCTTTTGCTACCAAATAAACCTGGTGTTGCGAGACTTCTTACTGTGCCCACCCCCGTCCAAAGCTGGCATCTCCACATCGGAGGTAAAATATCCCATGGCTATTATTTTGAAAGAGGGGCCAGGCATTCTCCACGGCCTCCTGATCATAGGAACATAGTAAATAGAAGCAGGAGTAGGCCATTTGGCCCTTCGAGCCTGTGCCTGCCACTCATTTTGATCAATATTCTTCCCTCAACCATCTGTGTCGTTAGCACATTTCTGTCCGTGGGAGCTTGCTGTGTACGGATTGGCCACCACGTTTCCCTGCATTACAACAGTGGCCAGACTTCTGAAAGGCCAAGCATAAAGTGCTCAGGAAGTCCTGAGGTTAGACAGGGGGCTGTAAAAATGTCAGTCTGAAGAAATCGGCCGCACGCAGTGTCAGGGGAAGCTGTCAGGGGGTCAAGTGCACAGAAACCCTGTACCAGCCAGTTGTGCGTGACAGCCCAGTGACTTCTCCACCAACTGCCGACCCAGAAGCACAACAAGTCAAGACAGTTTGCAATGGCGGGGTAAACAAAATGGGCTGTTCCTCTTGGAGTGGAGACGACTGAGAGGAGATTTGATTGAGGTGTTCAAAATCATGAGGAGCCCGGGCAGAGGAGATGGGGAAGGGGGGAGGGGGAAACTGTTCCCATGGGAAGAACGGGCGGCGCACTAGCACAGTGGTTAGCATATTCAGGAAGCATAAAGGAGAACATGCCCCTGCCTACATCAACGGGGACAAAGTAGAAAGGGTCGAGGGCTTCAGGTTTTTAGGTGTCCAGATCACCAACAACCTGTCCTGATTCCCTCTGCGCCAACACTATAGTTAAGAAAGCCACCAATGTCTCTACTTTCTCAGAGCACTAAGGAAATTTGACACGTCAGCTACGACTCTCACCAACTTTTACAGATGCACCGTAGAAAGCATTCTTTCTGGTTGTATCACAGCTCGGTATGGGCTCCTGCTCTGCCCAAGACTGCAAGAAACTACAAAAGCTCATGAATGTAGCCCAATCCATCAGGCAAACCAGCCTCCCATCCAATGGCTCCGTCTTTCCTTCCCACTGCTTTGGCAAAGCAGTCAGCATAAGTAAGGACCCCCCCCCCCCCACGCATCCCGGACATTCTCTCTTCTACTTTCCTCCGTCAGGAAAAAGATACACAAGTCTGAGGTCACGTACCAACCGACTCGAGAACAGCTTCTTCCCTGCTGCCGTCAGACTTTTGAACGGACTTACCTCGCATTAAGTTGATTTTTCTCTACCCTCTAGCTATGACTGTAACACTACATTCTGTACTCTCTCCTTTCCTTCTCTATGAACGGTATGTTTTGTCTGTATAGCGCGCAAGAAACAATACTTTCCACTGTAGGCTAATACATATGACAATAATAAATCAAATCAAACCAAAATCTCCCTCAGTGTACCTGAACAGGTGCCGGAGTGTGGCGTCTAAGGGAATTTCATGGTGACTTCATTGCAGTTTTAATGTAAGCCTTACTTGTTCCACTAATAAACTTTAAAAAAAACAGAGAACGCAGATATCACAAAAATATAACGAATGTGATGTGAGGGGAAACATTTCCAAACAGTGCGTGGTTCAGGTCCAGGATGTGTGGCCTGGGGGTGTGGCAGAGGCGGGCAGGGTTGAGGCTTTCAATAGGGAATCAGAGGAGAACAGGATTAGAGGGAAAGGGCTGTGGAGAGGGGTGGACGGTCCTTCCACAGACCCAGCCGGTGTCACCAGGCTGATTGGCTCCCCACTCTGAGACTGTACTCCATTCTATCAATGGAGAATTCAAACTCCTGTATAAGAATTGCTGAAGTAGGAACCAATCTCACTGTTCAGTTTAATCTGGGCGAAAGGGCAGCTCAATAGTTCTCTATTTCACGAGTGGGTAACGCTTCCTGACAGGTAATATTGTGCGAGATAGCAATCCACCCACTCTCTCTCTCTCTTGTTCGAACCCTCCCAGGCTGCTGATACTCATGGCATTTAAAAGCCCACAGTCCCCACTGTTCGTTGAACGTATGGAGAGGTATACCTTTAAATGTCTGCTTTACCATTCTGTGCACTTCCCGCTGCCTTGGAAAAGCAGCTGGCATAATTAAAGACTCCATGCACCCCGGACATTCTCTCTTCAACCTTCTTCCATCGGGAAAAAGATACAAAAGTCTGAGGTCACGTACCAACCGACTCGAGAACAGCTTCTGCTCTGCTGCTGTCAGACTTTTGAAAGGACCTAACTCGCATTAAGTTGATCTTTCTCTACACCCTAGCTATGATTGAAACACTATATTCTGCACCCTCTTCTTTCTTTCTCTATGAACGGTATGCTTGGTCTGTATAGTGTGCAAGAAACAATTCTTTTCACTGTGTGTGACATTAATAAATCAAATTAGATCAAATCAACTCTGCTGACCAGAGAACCATAGAAAGGTTACAGCAACAGAAGGAGACCATTCGGTCCATCTTGTCCATGCCAGCCCCAGGATATCCTGGTGCCCTTTCTAATCCTACCTTCCTGCTTAACCCTGTAACTTACAGACAGAACCATGGAAAAGTAATACTTTGATAAGAATTCATTGACAAGAGAAATTCTAATGCATGTTGGATCCTGCTTTTTAATAAATGGAATTAAATTATAAATAAATGGCGATTGTTGACAGCAAACAGCCAGTGATCTGCCAGTAATCATTCCTCGCTCTCTGTATCATTATCCTGCCAGTTTCTTTCTGGTGTGAATGTCTCTGCCTTTATCTGACCCTGGAGTGAGTATTTGGGGGTTATGAGGGTTGTTGAGTGGGGGGAGGGGGGAAATGGGGTAACACAGGGGTTTGGATGGGGGGGGGAGGCAGGAAGGGGGCTTCAGTCGTTTCGCAATTGGATGGGAGAATCAGAGTTTAAATGTGGGGGAAACTGATTAAAAGGGAAAGGGCTGGAGAGTGCTCCAAAAGCAAACCCCAGAACACCGTCAAATTCCCACTTAGCACTGCTGCCTCACAACACCAGGGTCCCAGGTTCGATTCCCGGCTTGGGTCACTGTCTGTGTGCAGTTTGCACGGTCTCCCCGTGTCTGCGTGGGTTTCCTCCGGGTGCTCCGGTGTCCTCCCACATTCTGAAAGATGTGCTGGCTAGGTGCACTGACCCAAACAGGCGCCGGAGTGTGACGACTTGGGGAATTTCACAGTAACTTCATTGCAGTGTTAATGTAAGTCTCACTTGTGACTAATAAATAAACTTTTTGTTTTAACCAATGAAAATTCTGAGCGACAGCCATTGCTGCCTTGGAGTCCAAAGCTCCAAGAGTGGATTATCCGGTCATGCCGAAGTCAACAGGCTTCTGGCTGGCTCACTGCATCTGGCAAGGCAGGAGCCACTATGCCAGGACCAGAAAATCCCAATCTGGTCTCCTGGTCTTGATCCATAGTGTGGAGAGCTAAACGTCATTATTACATTGCAAACCTCTACACAGATCGTGGCTGCTCAGTATGGAATGGGGCAGTGAATCATCTCAATACTGCGCCTGGGGGCTGGCAGCAACCTCCCATTATTCGGGAATGCAACTCCCAGAGAGGATTCTCATCTGAAAATCAACACTACTTCCAACCATGTCCCTGAGGGAGTCACCTCCCCCAGTGAGGCTCCTTCCCCAGAGAGGCTCCACCCCCAGTGAGGCTCCACCCTGACTGAGACTCCACCCCTTGTTGAGACTCCACCCCTTGTTGAGACTCCACCCCTTGTTGAGACTCCACCCCTTGTTGAGACTCCTCCCCCAGTGAGGCTCCTCCCCCAGTGAGGCTCCTCCCCCAGTGAGGCTCCTCCCCCAGTGAGACTCCACCCTGACTGAGACTCCACCCTGACTGAGACTCCACCCTGACTGAGGCTCCACCCCTTGTTGAGGCTCCTCCCCCCAGTGAGGCTCCCCCCCCCAGTGAGGCTCCTCCCCCCAGTGAGGCTCCTCCCCCCAGTGAGGCTCCTCCCCCCAGTGAGGCTCCTCCCCCCAGTGAGGCTCCTCCCCCCAGTGAGGCTCCTCCCCCCAGTGAGGCTCCTCCCCCCAGTGAGGCTCCTCCCCCCAGTGAGGCTCCTCCCCCCAGTGAGGCTCCTCCCCCCAGTGAGGCTCCTCCCCCCAGTGAGGCTCCTCCCCCCAGTGAGGCTCCTCCCCCCAGTGAGGCTCCTCCCCCCAGTGAGGCTCCTCCCCCCAGTGAGGCTCCTCCCCCCAGTGAGGCTCCTCCCCCTGCCTTTGAATCTCTGCCCAGTGATTCCTTTCCTGCTCAACTATCCCTGAAGAGGTCAAATGTGCGCCACTGCTTCATGGGAGTGTCTGGCCTGTGATTGTCCAAAATGGAGAACGTTCATTTGGAAAGGCACTGAACACATTGATAGACTTTCATAGATTCATTGAATCCCTACAGAGCGGAAGGAGGCCATTCAGCCCATTGGATCTGCACTGACAATAATCCCACCCAGGCCCTATCCCCATAATCCCATGCATTTACCCTGCTCGTTCCCCCTGACACTAAGGGGCAATTTAGCATGGCCAATCCACCTAACCTGCACATCTTTGAATTGAGAGAAGGAACCGGAGCACCCAGAGGAAACCCACACAGACATGGGGAGAACATGCTTGTGGAGAGCTTGAAAGGTGAAGTTGGGGTGAGATTTCCCCTGCGTCTCGCTGGTGATGCAATCAGATACAGGACCAGGGAGTGAATCTGCTTTTAATGCATTTTAATAGGAATTGTGTAGCCCCCGCCCCTCCCCCCATCACAGGAGCCCCCCCACAACCCCACGATGAATTCGAACTGTGCCGATGTGATCTCATGGTGGCGAGGTTCCGGACAGGTTTGGCCGGACCTAAATCTGTCGAGAGGATCCCTCCAGGGGTGCTCTGATCAGCATAGTCCCCTGGGGAGAGATACACGGCCAGGCAGTGCCTGGCTATGCCCCCTGGCTGGCGGATGGTGGAGGGGGGGGTGTTTATTTATGTGTGGATTGGGGTGGGGGGAGGGTTGGGGAGCGCAGTCTGAGTAGGGGCAGCGGCTGGGTAAAAACACCAGAGAGTGTAGTCGCAGGGATGGGGTGGGGGGGTGGGGTTTATTTTTTAAAGATGGCACCTCAATCTCTGGAGTCTCTTCCTGGCTCTCAGAGTCTCCGTCCCGCCAGAGTAAACCACACACATTCTTCCTTTTTTCTTTGAAGTGGCTCAGAATCTGGAGTGAAATCTCCTCTGTGCAGCTGGAGAGGTACACACCAGTTTACTGAGACTGAGACTTTGCCACATTCTGGTACAGTTGATTCTGGGGACGAAAGGGTTCTTAGAGGATGCTGGATTTGTAGAACTCGCTTCCCTGTAGTGCGGTGGAGTCCGAATCATTGAGTACTTTCGAGAAGGAGATAGATATATTTCTAATGTTTAAAAATGGGTTCAAGGGGATATAGGTTACAGGTGAGGAGGTGCATTTGAGACCAGGGAGAGATCAGCCATGATCTGTTTGAATGGCGGAGCCCAGCTCCAAGGGTTGGATTTGCCTACTTCTGCTCCTAATTCTTATGTTCCTTAGATTCTCCCACTTTCCCCTTCCTCCCCCCAGACTGGGTGAGGACGGCTGGTTTCCAACCCGCAATGTCGGTCACCAATCAGTTAAGTACAACAATCTCAGGTGGTACAGTGGGTTAGCACTGCTGCCTCACTCCGCCAAGCTCGATTCCCGGCTTGGGTGACCGTCTGTGTGGAGTTTGCACATTCTCCCTGTATCTATGCGGGTTTCCTCCGGGTGCTCCAGTTTCCTCCCACAGTCCAAAGATGTGCTGGTTAGGTGGATTGGCTGTGCTAAAATTGCTCCTTAGTATCAGGGGGATTGGCAGGGTAAATATGTGGGGTTAAGGGGGCAGGGCCTGAGTGGGATTGTGGCCAGGTGCAGACCCAATGGGCTGAATGGCCTCTTTCTGCACTGTTGTGATTTTATGATTCTATGAATCTAACAGCTTCAATGGTCACCCTGACTGATTTTTTAAAAAAATATTGAAATTACAAATGCAATTGACAGAATTTACCATCACATTTGGATATAAAGTCGGTGCAATGATTTAGGAGCAGGACCAGCCCAGCCTGATCTGCACAAGCACTGAATTCATTGCTGAATTCATAAAGATCTTTTCTTTTAATACAACTCAGACAGCTCGCCGGCTTGGGGGGGCGAGCACCATTCTTCCACCCAAGGGCCACGCTGAGTGACAATCGTCAAAACCCTTTTATCTTCCTTCACTTTCCGATCAGACCCTGGGGAAATGATTTGCCGAGAAAATCCTCCCCTGAGACTTCCCTCGTGCTCCCAGTGGAACAGAGACTCGGAGTCAATCCTAGCGTCGCAGGCCGGTAATTATCTCATCTCTCCTCGAGATGATGATCTCCTTTATGAAAGGGAAGTATTTAATTACGGTTCACTCCAGTCCTTTCCTGTCACTCACTGCGACAATGCAATAATTTGTTGTCTCCCCGCTTCCCGATAATTGTACACCACGGTTATTGTAAAAATGTGTCCTCCTTGCAGAGTGCTTGCGGATTAATGGGATTTGCAGATTGCTGCACACTCACATCCTGTACACTCACAGGGGGCCGAATCCCCAAATCGGACAGTCTCTGTATGTTTTCTGAATACGGCACGGTGGCGCAGTGGTTAGCACTGCAGCTTCACAGCGCCAGGGATCCGGGTTCGATTCCCAGCTCGGGTCAGAGTGTGTGTGTGTGTGTGTGGAGTTTGCACATTCTCCCCATCCCTGCATGGGTTTCCTCCCACAGCCTGAAAGGTGTGCTGGTTAGGGTGCATTGACCCGAAAAGGCACCGGAGTGTGGCAACCAGGAGAATTTCACAGTAACTTCGTTGCAGTATTAATGTAATCCTTAATTGTGACTAATAATTAAGCTTTACTTTTATGTTTTATGTGAGTAAGGCATCAACCAACCTCTCCTTTGGCTCTGAATGGGCACAACGAAAGACCTTTCTCCATCTCTGCCGCAAGAACGTCACCAGGGAAGGTGGAATGAAGGAGGAGTTTTTTTAAAAGTTTATCCATTAGTGTCACAAGTAGGCTTACATCAACACTGCAATGAAGTTGTCGTGAAAATGTCCTAGTCACCACACTCTGGCACCTGTTCGTGTACACTGAGACAGAATTTAGCACGGCTAATCCACCTAACCAATGCCTATGAGGAGAGATTGAATAGACTGGGTCTGTACTCGTTGGAGTTTAGAAGGCTGAGGGGGGATCTTATAGAGACATATAAGATAATGAAGGGGATGGATAGGGTAGAGGCAGAGAGATTCTTCCCACTTAGAAAGGACAGCAGAACAAGAGGGCACAGCCTCAAAATAAGGGGGGGGTTGCAGTTTAGATCAGAGTTGAGGAGGAACTTCTTCACTCAAAGGGTGGTGAATCTCTGGAATTCTCTGCCCGTTGAAGTGGTGGAGGCTGCCTCGCTGAATATATTTAAGTCACGGGTAGATAGGTTTCTGATAGACAAGGGAATTAAGGGTTATGGGGAGAAAGCGGGAAAGTGGAACTGATCCACTTCAGATCAGCCATGGTCTTGTTGAACGGCGGGACAGGCTCGAAGGGCTAGATGGCCTACTCCTGCTCCTACTTCTTATGTTCTTATGTAACCAGCATATCTTTTGGACTGTGGTAGGAAACTGGAGCACCCAGAGGAAACCCACGCAGACACGAGGACAACATGCGAACTCCACACAGACAGCAACCCAAGCCAGGAATTGAACTCGGGTCCCTGGTGCTATGAAGCAGCAGTGCTAACCACTGTGCCACCGCGCCATATAACATTCTGTACCCAATCTATGGCTTTTACATTGTTACTGAAGTGTAGGGCCCAGAATTGTCCACAACTGAGATCTAACCAGTGTTTGAGAATGTTCTAGCATAATTGCTTTGCTCCATGCTCCTACTTATAAACCCAAGTAAGCTGTACATTTCGGTGGGGATTTAAAAGTTTTAAACTCATCAGATTATGACTATGTAGAAATCTTAGAAACCTACAGTGCAGAAGGAGGCCATTCGGCCCATCGAGTCTACACCAACAACTCCCAAGCCCTATCCCCACAACCCCACACATTTACCCTGCTAATCCCGCCAGCCTACACATTCCAGGACACTAAGGGACAATTTAGCATGGCTAATCAACCTAACCCGCACACATCTTTGGACTGTGGGAGGAAACTGGGGCACCCGGAGGAAGCCCACACAGACAGTGACCCAAGCCAGGAATCGAACTTGGGTCCTTGGAGCTGTGAGACAGCAGTGCTAACCATCGTACTACCCCTTTTGTACAGAAGGGTTAGAAATAGGACTGAAATGAATAAAGAAGAGGAGAGGAAAGTGAGTGAGAAGGCAGTTGAATAATCTTAAAAGCCAGAGGAAGAAGGCACAGGAGGTGCTTGAGAAAGTGGTTAATAAAGCATACAGGATTCTGGCTGTTAGCAAGGAAGTTACGATGAAGCTTTATAAAACACTGGTGCAGCCTCAACTGAAATATTCTGTCCAATTCCATGCACCAGACTTTGGGAAGGATGCAACGGCTTCAGAGTGGACACAGAAAAGATTTGGGTAAATGGCCCAGGGATGAGAGTGTTCAGTTGCGAGTGCAGATTAGAGAACTTGGGGCTCCTCGAAGAAGAAGAGGAATTTTGATGGAAGCGTTCAAAGTCATGAGTGGTCTGCACGGAGAACGTTCCCACGCTGGAAGGGTCGAGATTTAAACTGATCAGTAAAGTAATCAAAGGCAACACAAGGAGGAGTTTTATTCTGCAGTGAGCTGCTAGGAGCTGGACCCACTGCCTGGGGCTATCATAGTGGTATGTTCAATAGGGGCTTTCCAAAAAGGAATTGGATAATGACTTGAAGACAAGAAAGTCCACAGGGCTCTGGGGGAAAGAGTGGAATCTTGGGACTAGCTAAGTTGTTCCTGTTTGAGCGCTGGAATGGAGTCAAGCAGAGATATCTTGGTGTCCGTGTGCATAGATCCCTGAAAGTTGGCACCCAGTTTGATAAGGTTGTTAATAAGGTGTACGGCGTGTTAGCTTTTATTGGTAGAGGGATTGAGTTTCGGAACCATGAGGTCATGTTGCAACCGCACAAAACTCTGGTGCGGTCACACTCGGAGGATTGCGTACAGTTCTGGCCGCCACATTATAGGAAGGATGTGGAAGCATTGGAAAGGATGCAGAGGAGATTTACCAGGCTATTGCCTGGTATGGTGGGAAGGTCTTATAAGGAAAGGCTGAGGGACTCGAAGCGCTTTCGTTAGAGAGAAGATTACGAGGTGACTTAATAGAGGCACATAGATGATCAGAGGATTAGATAGGGTGGACAGTGAGAGCCTTTTTCCTTGGATGGAGATGGCTATCATGAGGGGACATAGCTTTAAATTGACAGGTGATAGATATAGGACAGATGTCAGAGGTAGGTTCTTTACTCAGAGGGTAGTAAGGGCATGGAGTGCCGTACCTGCAACAGTAGTGGACTTGCCAACATTAAGGGCATTCAGATGTTCATTGGATAAACATATGGATGATGCTGGAATAGTGTGGATTAGATGGGCTTTAGATTGGTTTCATAGGTTGGCACAATATCAAGGGCCGAAGGGCCTGTACTGTGCTGTCATGTTCCATGTTCTATGTTCAGTGGTCAGAATGGACTAATTTCCTGCTGTATCCATTCTGTGAATCTACCATCACTTTTGAAAATTGAAGTAAATTATAATAATGGCTCCATCCATGTCTTTCAGAACAGGGTGAAAATGGAGAATATGAGAGAGGTGGGTAGGTGTATTTTACTTAGTTAGCTTGTTTTGATGTGTTGACTTCAATAGACGGCACAATGGCACAGTGAATAGCTGTCGCTCCCCAGCGTCAGGGACCCGAGTTCGGATTCCCAGCTTGGGTCACTGTCTGTGCGGAGTCTGCACATTCTCCCGGTGACTGTATGGGTTTCCTCCCACACTCCAAGGATGCGCAGGTTGGATAGATAAGCCATGGGAACTATGTGGGAATAGGGCGAGATAGAAGGCTTGGAAAAGATGCTCCGTCAGAGAGTTGGTGCAGACTCGATGGGCCGAATGGCCTCTTCTGCACTGTAGGGATTCTATGATTCTAGGGTGTGCTGACAATACTATTGATTAGCAGCCAATCCCTACTTAGCCTGAGATGGTGGTGAGCAACCCTTTTTTGAACCCTGGTGGCAGGTTTGATCTAAATGGATAGCTTACTGGACCACTTCAGGCTCAGCCATGGTTAGTGAAGTCACAGATAGGCTCAGAACAGAGTGAGGATAGCATAGCTCCTTTCTGAAAGAGTGAAAGTGAACCAGTTGGGTTTTAACAACAACCTGATAACTACCTTTGATTAAGTTGATCTTTCTCTACATCCTAGCTCTGACTGTAACATTACATTCTGCATTGTCTCCTTTCTTTCTCTCCTATGAATGGTATGTTTTGTCTGTATAGTGCACAAGCAATAATACTTTTCATTGTATCCCAACACTTAACAACAACCTGACAACAAACTGATAACTATCTTTGATTAAGCTGATCTTTCTCTACACCCTAGCTCTGATTGTAACATTACATTCTGCACCGTCTCCTTTCCTTCCCCCCTATGAACGGTATGTTTTGTCTGTATAGTGCACAAGAAGCAATACTTTTCATTGCATCCCAACATATGTGACAATAATAAATCAAGTCAAAACTATATTGCTGTTCCTTCACGAATGAAGGACTAAAATCCAGGAATTCCCTCCCTAAAGCGCAATGGTCATACATTCCCCACTCTGAATACAAGCAGCTCATGAAAATGCCTCACCACCACCTTCCCAAT
Source organism: Carcharhinus amblyrhynchos (assembly GCF_965287045.1). NCBI lineage: Eukaryota > Metazoa > Chordata > Chondrichthyes > Carcharhiniformes > Carcharhinidae > Carcharhinus > Carcharhinus amblyrhynchos. Next base: position 9,602,916 of record NC_137336.1, on the reverse strand, counting down.
GGCAATTAGGGTTGTCAGTGACGCCCACAACTCTTGAATGAATAAAAGAAGAACCTTCAATTACATCCCAAATCTCTGCAATGCATGGAAATCTGCCACACCCTCACCGCCCACCGAAACATGCCTTCATTTGGAGACAGCTTGCGACAATCCCCTGTGTGGAAGGTGCTGTTTAGGTGTAAACTGTAGCTGAATGAATCAATGTCACATCAATGTTACAGGAATGCATGGAGTGCTCGCGCTAATAATTGCCTGCATAATTTATGATTTGTGTATTATTTAACAAAACAAACAGTTCTTGATGATTAAATCTCAAGATTTAGTCGATTAGGAACAGGATAAGCCACATGTCACAATGAACCTGTCCCCAGTATGTTTGACTGAGATTAGCAAATGAAGGCTTTCGGGGCCACGGAGCAGGAAAGAATCCGCAGTAAAAGCTGAGAGAGAGGAGGTGGCATCAGTCAAGAATTAGTGACTAGGAGATTATGGCAGAGAAGACTGCAGGATGAACATAGGAACAGGAGGGGAACATTAAGTCTCTTGGTTCCTTCAACAGCACCTTCTAAACATGTGACCTCTAATATCTAGAACAACAAGGGCAGCAGAACACCTCCACTGCAAGTTCCCCTCCAAGCCACTCACCATCCTGGCTTGCAAATGTATCACTGTTCCTTTAGTGTCACTGGGTCAGAATCTTAAAACTCTCTCCCTAACAGCGCTGTGGGTGTACTTACACCTCAGGGCCTGTAACAATTCAAAATGGCAACTTGCCTTGGAGGGAGTGCAGAGGAGGTTTACTAGGCTGATGAGTGCAGAGGAGGTTTACTAGGCTGATACCGGAGTTGAGGGGGTTGAGCTATGAGGAGAGGCTGAATAAACTAGGCTTGTACTCGTTAGAGTTTAGAAGAATGAGGGGAGATCTCATTGAGACGTATAAGATGATGAATGGGATGGATAGGATAGAGGTGGAAAGACTCTTCCCGCTCAAAAAAGACAGTAGGACTAGGGGGCACAGCCTCAAGATAAAGGGGGGGCGGTTCAGAACGGAGTTGAGGAGGAACTTCTTCACTCAAAGGGTGGTGAATCTCTGGAATTCTCTGCCCGTTGAAGTGGTGGAGGCTGCCTCGCTAAATATTTTTAAGAAGCGGGTTGATGGGTTTTTGATAAGAGAGGGGATTAAGGGTTATGGGGAGAGGGCGGGAAAGTGGAACTGAGCCACGACAGATCAGCCATGATCTTATTGAATGGCGGGGCAGGCTCGAAGGGCCAGATGGCCTACTCCTGCTCCTATTTCTTATGTTCTTATGTTCTTATGTTCTCGAAGGCAATCAGTGAAGGGCAATAAATACTGGCCTACCCCGGGACGCCCATATCCTGTGAATGAATATATTTTTAAAAATCCCCCGAATTCCGTTTTGCTAATGAGACTCAAAGACACAGGACGGGATTTTACACGTTCACCCAAAACCTTAAAATCCCATCTGAGGTCAATGGACCTTTCTGTGCTCTGTCCCTCACCCGCTCCGATTCCCATGGTGGACGCAATGGTAAAATTCTGGTACGGGAATAGACGGTTCAGTTGTGACCAGCTGGGAAGGTTTACTCCAGAAGTTAATAAATTGTACAATGAGTAGTTTAAATGCAATCTCCTGTTTGTTTTCATTGGTGGGTGAAGTCACTTCATCTAGGCCCTGAAGGAAGGTGTTCCAAGAGATTTCTATCTCATTGTTAAGCAGGTAAATTAGTCCAATTCCATCTAATTATCCATTGATAAGCTGCCACTTACTGATTGCGGACAATTACATAGTTGCTCTGAGCACAGAAATTGTCCCTTGGCCCAGACACTCCCCGCCACTGTTCATTCTCCCTTCCCACTCCAATTATCTCTCCAACACCTTGCTCCTCTGTCCCTGTATTTCCAGTAAGAAGTCTCACAACGCCAGGTTAAAGTCCAACAGGTTTATTTGGTAGCAGAAGCCACTAGCTTCTGGAGCGCTGCCTCTTCATTAGGTGAGTCACCTGATGAAGGAGCAGCGCTCTGAAAGCTAGTCGCTCGTGCTACCAAATAAACCTGTTGGACTTTAACCTGGTGTTATGAGACTTCTTACTGTGTTTACCCCAGTCCAACGCCGGCACCTCCACTTCCTGTATTTCCACCCAGAGAATCGACTTAGATTTCAGTTAAACAAAATCTTTCTCTTTATTTAATTTGTTGCAACACTTACTTTAACTTACTCAACTCAATTCATTTAGCTTCAACCTTAACTTTCACTCATTTAATTTCAACTCTAACTCAAAATTAACTTTTAACTCATTTAGCTTTAAGTTTCACTAAAACAATTACTACCCGCTTGAGTGAACTGGCCAGGTCTACCCTTGGATATGAATCTTCTTCATCATCCTTGGGTTTCCTCTAAAGAAAGACTGGAAGTTCCTCTTTTTATCCTGAACTTTGCACATGCTTCCAGAAAGTTCACTGGCGTTAAGCCAATAATACCACCAGAAACTGATCAGAATGTTTGATTATAACCAATGGGGTTACTTGTAAATGACTCCCAAACGTTTATGGCAAGTTGTACGTAAGTCACATCGCTTCACCACGTATCGAATAATCATCAGCTTCGGACAAGTTCCCAGACACCTGGGAACACCACCATCCGCAAATTCCCCTCCAAATCATGCACCATCCTGATTTGGAAATATATCACCGTTTCTTCATTGTTACTGAGTCAAAATCCTGAAACTCCCTCCCTAACAGCACGGTGGCTGTACCTACACCGCATCGACTGCAGCGGGTCAAGATGGCAGCTCACCTTCTCAAAGGACAACTGATGCCCATGAAAGAATAATGAAAAAAGTCAAAGCTGGTACAGCCTACAATAGGTTTGCCAAAGCAACATGGATTATCAAACCTACTGAGGGCGAGAGGTCAAGGGGAGAGGGCAGGTGTTTGGAAATAAACCTCGAGCTATGTCCTTAGTTTTGTTCTGGGGCAGCACGGTGGCACAGTGGTTAGCGCTGCTGCCTCACACCTCCAGGGACCAAGGTTCAATTCCCAGCTTGAGACACTATCCGTGTGAAGTTTGCACTTTCTCCCCCTGTCTGCATGGGTTTCCTCTGCAGGCTCCGGTTTCCTCCCAGAGTCCGAAGGATGTGCTGGTTAGGTGGATTGGTCACGCTAAATTCTTTCTCAGTGTACCCAAACAGGCGCTGGAATGTGGTGACTCGGGGATTTTCACAGAAACTTCATTGCAGTGTTAATGGAAGCCTACTTGTGACACTAATAAAATAAACTAAAAACCAAAACTTCATTGGAGCTTCAAGCACACTTGAGCACAATAACATTTTATTTTACCAGATTATAGGCATTAGTAGCGTATGTTTTAGATAGTGTAAAACTCTCTCTACACTTGTCCCCATCAAATACTCCCAGGACAGGGACAGCACAGGGTTAGATACAGAGGAAAGCTCCCTCTACACTGTCCCCATCAAACACTCCCAGGACAGGTACAGCACAGGGTTAGATACAGAGTAAAGCTCCCTCTACACTGTCCCCATCAAATACTCCCAGGACAGGGACAGCACGGGGTTAGATACAGAGGAAAGCTCCCTCTACACTGTCCCCATCAAACACTCCCAGGACAGGTACAGCACAGGGTTAGATACAGAGTAAAGCTCCCTCTACACTGTCCCCATCAAACACTCCCAGGACAGGTACAGCATGGGGTTAGATACAGAATAAAGCTCCCTCTACACTGTCCCCATCAAACACTCCCAGGACAGGTACAGCATGGAGTTAGATACAGAGTAAAGCTCCCTCTACACTGTCCCCATCAAATACTCCCAGGAGAGGTACAACACAAGGTTAGATACAGAGTAAAGCTCCCTCTACACTGTCCCCCATCAAACATTCCCAGGACAGGTACAGCACGGGGCTAGATAGAGTAAAACTCTCTCTACAGTGAACATTTCAAATACTCCCAGGACAGGTACAGCGCAGGGTTAGATACAGAGTAAAGCTCCCTCTAAACTGTCCCCCATCAAACACGCTGAGGACAGGTACAGCATGGGGTTAGATACAGAGTAAAGCTCCCTCTACACTGTCTCCCATCAAACACTCCCTGGACAGGTACAGCACGGGGTTAGATACAGAGTAAAGCTCCCTCTATATTGCTCATGTAAAGTGTCTTCTAAGGTCAGGTCTGCAAGACATAACAGGCTACAAGATGAAGGCATGTAAAATTGCCGGCTCCAATGCACCCCTCCCTGATAAGCTCAATGCATTCTATACCTGTTTTGAGCAAGAGGTCAGTGAGAGCATGCCCTCCACCCTGGAAGCCCTGGATGAACCATCTGCAGATGTCACAACTGCAGATGTCAGAGCAGCTTTCTTGAAGGTCAACCCACAGAAAGCAAGTGGTCCGGATGGGGTACCCAGACGTGCACTCAGATCCTGGAGCTAGTGGGGGTATTCACAGATACCTTCAACCTCTCTTTACAACAACCTGAAGTCTCTATCTGCTTCAAGAAGATGTTCATCATCCCGGTACCTAAGAAAAACCAAGCAGCGTGCCTTAAAGACTATCAGCCAGTGGCTCTGATATCCACCATTATGAAGTGCTGTGAACAGTTAGTCGTGGCATGAATCAATTTCAGTTTCCCGGACTACCTGGATCCACTACAGTTTGCCTACTGCTGTAACAGGTCCACAGCAGACCCATTTCCCTGGCACTGCACTCAACCCTGGAACATCTAGATAACAAGGACATGTATGTCAGACTCCTATTTATTGAATACAGCTCAGCTTTCAACACCAGTATTCCCACGAAACTCATCTCCAAACTCCTTGGCCTGGACCTCGGCTCCTCCCTCTGCGACTGGATCCTGAACTTCCTAACTCACAGACCACAATCAGTAAGGACAGGCAACAACACCTCCTCCACAATCAACCTCAACACCGGTGCCCCACAAGGCTATGTTCTCAGCCCCTTACTACACTCCTAATACACCTATGGCTGTGTGGCCAAATTCCCCTCCAATTCGATTTTCAAGTTTGCTGACGACGCCACTGTAGTGGATCGGATCTCAGACAATGATGAGACAGAGTACAGGAACGTGATAGAGAATCTGGTGGACTGGTGTGGCAACAATAATCTCTCCCTCAATGTCAACAAAATGAAGGAAACTGTCATTGACTTCAGGAAGCATGAAGGAGAACATGTTCCTGTCCACACCAATGGGAATGAAGTAGAAACTTTGAGAGCTTCAAGTTTTTAGATGTGCAGATCACCAACAACCTGTCCTGATCCCCCCGTGCTGACACTATAGTTAATAAAGCCCACCAATGCCTCTACTTTCTCAGAAGACTAAGGAAATTTGGCATGTCCGCTATGACTCTCACCAATTTGTACAGATGCACCACAGAAAGCATTCTTTCTGGTTGTATCACAGCTTGGTATGGCTCCTGCTCTGCCCAAGACCACAAGAGACTACAAAAGGTAGCCCAATCCATCACGCAAACCAGCCTCCCGTCCATTGACTTTGCCTATACTTCCCGCTGTCTCGGCAAAGCAGCCGGCATAATTAAGGACCCCACACAACCAGACATTCTGTCTTCCACCTTCTCCCTTCAGGAAAAAGATACAGAAGGTTGAGATCACATACCAACCGACTCAAGAACAACTTCTTCCCTTCTGCTGTCAGACTTTTGAATGGGCTTACCTCGCATTAAGTTGATCTTTCTCCAACCCTAGCTATGACTGTAACACTCCATTCTGCACTCTCTCCCTTCCTTCTCAATGAATGGTATGCTTTGTCTGTATAGCACGCAAGAAACAATATTTTTCACTGTACATGTGACAATAGCAAATCAAATCAAATCAAATACACCAGGCTTTCTGCGATATTTCTGCGTGCGATTGTGTGGGCCGATGTTCAGTGGGAGCAGGAGTGAGATTGACAAACTAATTCTGTTTCTCGAGAAACCATTTTCAACCCACAGGCAGAGCAGACCCTCATCCGAGCACTCTGGACTGGTTTTGGACACAAGAGTTGTTATCAGAAAGAGGGCAAATTCCTGACATACTGAACCGCCCAGGTCTTTAACGTGCAGAGATAAGCCCCGTTGCAGTCTGTTGTTGTCAAAGCTGTGTTCTTGATATGGTGCTCGACAACCGACACCTCCAGACCCTGAAAGATGCCCTCATAAGAACAGGATATGGTGGTCGACTCATAGATCGGCAGTTCCGATGCGCCACAGCGAAAAACCGCACCGATCTCCTCAGAAGGCAAACACGGGACACAGTGGACAGAGTACCCTTCGTCGTCCAGTACTTCCCCAGAGCGGAGAAGCTACGACATCTTCTCCGGAGTCTTCAACATATCATTGATGAAGACAAACATCTCGCCAGGGCTATCCCCACACCCCCACTTCTTGCCTTCAGACAACCACACAACCTCAAACAGACCATTGTTCGCAGCAAACTACCCAGCCTTCAGGAGAACAGTGACCACAACACCACACAACCCTGCCACAGCAACCTCTGCAAGACATGCCGGATCATCGACATGGATACCATCATCACACGTGAGAATACCATCCACCAGGTACATGGTAAATACTCTTGCAACTCGGCCAACATTGTCTACCTGATACGTTGCAAGAAAGGATGTCCCGAAGCATGGTACATTGGGGAGACCATGCAGACGCTACGACAACGGATGAATGAACATCGCCCGACAATCACCAGGCAAGACTGTTCCCTTCCTGTTGGCAAACACTTCAGTGGTCATGGGCATTCAGCCTCTGACCTTCGGGTAAGCATTCTCCAAGGCGGCCTTCACGACACACGACAGCGCAGAGTCGCTGAACAGAGACTGATAGCCAAGTTCCGCACACATGAGGACGGTCTCAACAGGGATCTTGGGTTCATGTCGCACTATCTGTAACCCCCGTGACTTGCCTGGGTTTGCAAAACCTCACTTGCTGTACTGTCTGGAGACAACACACATCTCTGTAACCTGTGATCAGTGCTCCTTCCACTCACATTGTCAGCCACTTCAGGTCTTGAACAGCAGGTTAGGTGTAAGGATTTGCATTCTAATCAGTAATCTCTAAACTGTCTGTGCTTTATATGCTCTGTCTGAGGCCAGAACTCTCCATTCACCTGACGAAGGGACTAACCCCGAAAGCTTGTGAGTTTACTATCAAATAAATCGGTTGGACTAAAACCTGGTGTTGTCAGACTTTTTACTGTTGTCAAAGCTATCAGGGATAGAGATCTTGTGAAAGGATTTGATTGGGTGGCCGTAGAGAAGGAGCTTCTCATTGCGAGTAAGATCAAAATTGGGGCTATAAATAAACCCAGAAGGGGATTCAGGAGAAATATCTTTACTCAGAGAGCGGTGAGAATGTGGAACGCATTAACAGCAGGGGGGTCATCGAGGTGAATCAAAGACGCATTTAAGGGCAAACGGATGAACACATGAGGAAAGGAAAGGTTAAATGAAGTACAAAGATTAACCAGCGCATAAAGACCAGGGATAGACGAGTGCCGGAGTGAACCATTTCTGTGTTGTCAATTTGACGTTAGATTATTTTACTTCTCCGCGCTATCCTCAATTCCAGCACAATGCTGGACTGACTGCACTGAGTGAGTTGCTATAGAAACACATATCTGTTAAGGCATTTGAATACTTCTTGTTATTTAACACAGAGAGAATTACATTTCTGGTGAGTGTTATTGGATTTGTATTTCAGACCGAGGACCTTGGCGAGAAGATTTTGTCTCGTTTCTGTTCAAACTGTCAGGTGCTCGTTCTTATATCTGAGGCTGTTATTCCGCTATTTCTAAAGCTTTTGTTACCTCCACACTTTGACTGTTCAGTGCTTTCCTCACTGACTAATCTTGCGTTTTACACCTAAAACCCGTCTGCAGCCTCAAACCAAATCCCCTTAACTGATCACCCCTCCCCCCCACCGCACCCCAGATCTCTGCTTCCAATCCAGGAGGAATGTAAGAACAGGAGTAGGCCATTCAGCCCATCGTGCCCCCTACACCATTCAATATGATCACGACTGATCACGGTGGCACAGTGGTTAGCACTGCTGCCTCCCAGCACCAGGGACCCGGGTTCGATTCCGGCCTTGGGTCACTGTTTCTGCGGAGTCTGCACATTCTCCTCATGTCTGTGTGGGTTTCCTCCTACAGTCCAAAGATGTGCAGGTTAGGTGTATTGGCCATGCTAAATTCTCCCTCTGGGGCTGGAGTGTGGCGGTTAGGGGATTTTCACAGTAACTTCATTGCAGTGTTAAAGTAAGTCTACTTGTGACATTAAATAAACTAAAAATAATAAATTCAGGGCCTATTTCCCACACCATCTCTTTCTCCATTGGTATTTAAAAATCTGTCAATCTCTGCTTTCAATTTAGCATGACCAATCCACCTAACCCGCACATCTTTGGACTGTGGGAGGAAACCGGAGAACCCAGAGGAAACCCACACAGACACGGGGAGAACATGCAGACTCTGCACAGACAGTGACCCGAGGCCGAAATGGAACCCGGGGTCCCTGGTGCTGTGAGGCAGCAGTGCTAATCACTGTGCCATCGTGCTGCCAAGGTTCTGGGACGATTTCCCAGGTTTTTCTGTTTTATTTGCGAGCTTAGGCTTAGGTTGCTGGAGTAGGGCTTTTAATCCACAGACTTCTGACTGAGGCACAGCTTCCAGTATGCACAGCAAAAGGATCCTCTGGGGAGACTCTGGCTTGGAGCTAAGGACACTGCACAAATAATCTAGAGGTCCAGTTTATTGCTCTGGGTACGTGGGTTCAAATCCCATCACGGAACTGGTGGAATCTAAATTCAATTTATAAAAATCTGGAATTGAAAACTAGCCTCATTACATTAATCGATTGTTGTAAAAAGCCATCTGGTTTACTAATGTCCTTTAGGAGAGGAAGTCTGCCGTCCTTATCTTTTCTGGCCTACATATGATGTGTCGATTGACACGACAGAACTCCCACTTACTTGACGAAGGATCAGCGCTCCGCAAGCTATGGGGAGCCCCACGCAGACATGGGGAGAACGTGCAAACTCCACACAGACAGTGAGCCAAGCCGGGAATTGAACTTGGGTCCCTGGTGCTATAGGCAGCAGTGCTAACCACTGTGCCACTGTGTCACCCTTCATGCAGCAAGGATTGTGATGGTTCTAGAAGGTGGCCCTTTGTCACCTTCTCAGGGCAACCAGGATTGGGCAATACAGCCTGGCCAACAATGCCTCACATCCCCAGAATAAACTGAAACAAAATGCTAAACCTTGACTGTCTATCTCGTCCATCGATCCACACTGAGAGTTTTCAACGCTCTCTGGTTTTGTGACGTCTATGTTTCTGACTGAATTTGTTAAATATTTGTACTTGGGATTGATTGATAGCTAAATATTTACCAACATTTCTATTCCAATCATGCGAAACTTACCCCAGAGTCCTTACTCCGAGCGTGACACTGGGAAAATCTTAATCAGTTCATTTGAATGGTGACAACGAGAGGCAGTTTTGAATATTAATAAATGAACAGAAGAGATGACAGTACAGAAATGTAGGGCTCCCAGCCCTGGAACGGCGGGCTTGAATGTTGGGGTTCTGGAAAATGGGAAGGGATCTTGTCAAGACAGCTCCCTAATGCCTTCCTGCTGATGAGGAGGTTCCCTGTGGGTTTTTACTGTGTTTACGCCAGTCCAACGCCGGCATACCCACATCATGTTTGTTCCTTGGCAGCAGTCAGCCAGTTACACTGACTGATCGCAAATCTAATTAAGGCTGTTGTACCCGTTAGTGGAATGGCTCTCCCACTTCACCTCGTGCAGTGGTCCAGCAGGCCTCAGGCTTCTTGCCCATGGAGCGAGTGGCCTAGATGAAAGACTGTTCCTGTGGCCCACATGTTATACCCTGGAGCAGTCTTTCCTCCACTTAACAGTTTAGCTGTTGATTTTAAGTTTAAATGCATGTCTCCCAATATGCTTCCACGCTTACATTCCTCCCCATGTGTTTACATTCCCCATGGAGGAATGTAAACATGGAAGCAAATTGGGAGATACGCTCTCCCCAACCCCCCCTTTCCCACTGCCTCAGCAGTGACCACCTCCGTCAGGGCTGTTGACCCTCTGGTTGAGCTGGCAGCATTGAGAGCTTGCCCGCTGTCCCGAATAAGATGGCAATGGCGGAGGCAGTCGACCAGGAGGCTGTCTCTAGGAAGGCCTGCACATTGGCACAGTGGTTAGCACTGCTGCCTCACAGCTCCAGGGACGTGGGTTTGATCCCAGCCTTAGCTGCCTGTTGGTGTGGCATCTGTATGTTCTCCCCATGTCTGCGTGGGTTTCCTCCAGGTGCTCCAGTTTCCTCCCACAGTCCAAAGATGTGGGGGTTTGGTTGATTGGCCACGCTAACGTGCCCCTTAGGGGGATTAGCAGGGTAAATACGTGGGGTTACTTTGATTTGATTTCATTTATTATTGTCACATGTCACACAGTGAAAAGTATTGTTTCTTGCATGGTATGCAGACAAAGCATACCGTTCATAGTGTAGGAAAGGAGAGGATGTGGAATGTAGTGTTACACTCATAGCTAGGGTGTAGAAAATGATACTTTAAAAAAGTTAGAACAAAGTTTTAGAAGCATAGAATGAGAGTAAAAGATAGAATTAGAGGGTTTGCTGGGCATAGGTTGCAAGAAGTCGCCATCTTGGAATTTTTTTTCATAGAGCTTGGGTAGGATTCGGTCAGTGCAGACTCGATGGGCCGAATGGCCTTCTTCTGAGCTATAGGGATTCTATCATTCTATGATCACACTGTTGGGCATGCCTTATTTGGTCCCAACATCAGAATCTTGAAGCCCCGTGAGAAAATTCCACCCAGTTGACTAGATCTATAAAACTATCACGCTTTTAGAATTGTTTCAATAGTGTTCTACCACAACCTGCCTTCATATAGCACCTAGAATGTCCCAAGGTGCTTCACAGGACTGTCATGAAGCCAACATTTGAGAAGTGGTGTGTAAGAAAATGTTAGGTCAGGAGAGAAAGCTGGTCAGAGAGATAGGTTTTACAGAGTGTCTCGGAGGAAGTGAAAGAGGTCGATGGACAGACAAGGGGGTGAGGGGAGCTGGAGGAGGCAGAATTCCAGGGCTTAGGATTCAGGCACAGCTGCCAATGGAATGGAAATCGAGAAAGAGCAAGAGGCTGGAATTGGAGCAGAGCAGAGAGTTCATGGTGTTATAGAGCTAGAGGATGTCACAGGAATAAGGAGGGGGTGAAGTCGTGGAGATAATGCAGAATGAGTATCTGAAGAATGAAGGTGTTGCTGAATTGGGAGTCTGTATAGATAAATCAGCATGGAGGAGGTAGGTTGGATAAGAGAAACCGCTATTGGAAACAATTCAATTTTACTCAGGATGGCATGTGACATTGGAAAGATTGGAATAGTTCCTGTCTGCCAATTGTTCATCTGCCATTCTCGCACGTGCAGCATCATGGAATCCCTCCAGTATGGAAGGAGGCCATGCCGCCCATCGAGTCTGCACTGACCCTCTGACAGAATATCTTCCCGTGCCATTTCCCCCACAACTATTCCCGTAACCCCACACATTTTCTGTGGCTGATCCATCCAACCTATACATCTCGGGACACCAAGGGGCAACTTAGAATCATAGAATCCCAACAGTGCAGAAGGCGGCCATTCGGCCCATCGAGTCTGGACCGACCACAATCCCACCCAGACCCTATCCCCATAACCCCATGCATTTACCCTAGCTAGTCCCCCTGATACTAAAGGAGCAATTTGGCATGGCCAAGCCACCTGACCCACACATCTTTGGAGCGTGGGAGGAAACCAGAACACCCGGGGGAGATATGAGCAGAACGTGCAGACTCCGGCAGCGACCCAAGTCGAGAATTGGACCCGAGTCCTTGGCGCTGTGAAACATCAGTGCCAACCACTGTGCCAGGAGGAATCGTCAAGAATTGAAGACCAAGGGGCCATGTTGCCGAGCTTATCTGCAGGGCCATCTCTTCTCCATCCCATTCCACGGATAAACTAGGATTGAAACCTGTTTCCGACTCCAGTCCTGCCAAGAGTCCCATATTGTCTGGAACACAGCATATTGTTCCATAATGTCTTCAAACTGAACTGAAGAAACATCTGAGTAACGAGAACACACATATGGCGGGGAAACTGAATTAGCAGCTGGTGCCAGGATTTTAAAGCCTTAATTGCATATAAATTGAATATCCCGTCGAGTTTGGAACAAGTCCAGTTTAGTTCGACAGGAACTTTTAGCTGACAAAATTCCGTGTTGATTTTATACAGTACAAGAACAAATCCCGCAGCTATGAAACAATCAGGTACTTATTACATGGAAGTTATCGGAGTAACTGTAACATTTCTCCCAGTGCAAATAGTTGACTGGTGCAGGGGGCAAGGAGTGGGGGGTCACATCGTGGTGCAGCTGCGCTTATTGAGATGAGGAGGAATGGTGTAGGCGTGGCTCAGTGGTCAGCAAAACCGCCTCTGCTCCAGCTGAGGGTTCAATCCCCACTCCGGGGATCTGAGGGTGAAATCTCAGGGTGACACTCCGAGTGCAGTGCTGAGGGAATGCTGCAGTGTCGGAATGCTATCGTTTCAGATGAGGCACTAAATCAAGGCCCCCATCTGCTCTCTCAGTTAGATACAGGAATCCTATGGCACTGTTTATCTTTATTCCTCCGCCAACATGGCTATCTATATATAAATTAAAAAGCAATTATGATGACTACATTGCTGTCTGTTAGAGATTGCTGTGCACAAATTGCCTGCCTCATCTCTCTCCTCACAAGAGTGAATACATCTCAAAAGCTCTTCATTGCCTGTCAAGACCATAAAACACAGGAGCAGAATTAGACCACTCAGCCCATCGAGTCTGTTCCACCATTCAATCATGGCTGATATTTTTCTCATCCCCATTCTCCTGCCTTTTCCCCATAACCCCTTATTAATCAAGAACCTATCTATCTCTGTCTTAAAGACACTCAATGACCTGGCCTCCATAGCCTTCTGCGGCAAAGAATTCCACAGATTCGCCACTCTTTGGCTGAAGGAATTCCTCTTCATCTCTATTTTAAAGGATCATCCCTTTAACCTGAGGTTATGCCCTCTGGTTCCAGTTTTTCCTATAGTGGAAACATCCCCTCCACATCCATTCTAGCCTCACAGTATTGAGACTGTTCCTCATATGACAAGCTCTTCATTCCAGGGATGATTCTTGTGAACCTCCTCTGGACCCTCTCCAAGGCCAGCACATCCTTCCCTAGAAATGGAGCCAAAAACTGCTCACAATACTCCAAACAGGGTCTGACCAGAGCATTATACAGCTTCAGAAGTACATTCCTGCTCTAGTATTCTAGCCGTCTCGACATGAATGCTGACATTGCATTTGCCTTCCTAACTGCCGACTGAACTTGCATGTCACCATCAAGAGAATCTTGAACAATGATACCCAAGTCCCTTTGTGTTTCTGATTTCCTAAGCATTTTCCCATTTAGAAAATAGTCTATGCCTCCATTCCTCCTTCCAAAGTGCATAACCTCACACTTTTCCACATTGGATTCTATCTGCCACTTCTTTGCCCACTCTCCTAACCCGTCCAAGTCCTCCTGCAGCCCCTCTACATCTCAATACTACCTGTCCCTCTGCATATCTTTGTATCATCTGCAAGCTTAGCAACAGTACCTTCAGTTCCTTCCTCCAAATCATTAGTGTATATTGTGAAATGTTGTGGTCCCAGCACTGACCTCTGAGGCACACCACTAGCCACCAGGTACCATCCTGAAAAAGAATCCTTCATTCCCACCCTCTGCCTTCTGCCAGTCAGCCAATCCTCTATCCATGCCAGGATCTTACCCTTAACGCCATGGGCATTTAACTTATTTAATAATCTCCAACGCAGCACGTTGTCAAAGGCCTTCTGGAAATCTAAATAAATCACGTCCATTGGCTCTCCTTTATCTAACTTCCTTGTTAGCTCCTCAAAGAACTCTAACATCACCCCTCGGATGTGTCGAAAGGTGCTATATAAATGCAAGAATTTCTGATGTCTTTTGCTCAATGTTTAATTATTCACTGTATGTGACGTATGCACCTCGATCCCCGAATCTCTCAGTTCCCCTAATACTGTATTTTAAGCACCATTACCAACTGTACATATCATCATAGGATGGTTACAGCAGGTTAGGAGGCCATTTGACCCATTGCGTCTGTGACCTACATGCACAACAGTGGTGACCATCGCCAGCAACGGCCGGCACGAAGAGAACCACCACACTCAAGAAGGAAGGAAGACCCGAGCCAGAGTATCAGATCAGAATGAAGGGCCAACCCATGCAAAGGACTACGGAGACCAACAGATGGATAAAGACCAACATCTTACCAGTCACACAAAAGTGCGGTCAAGGTCTACTATTAGACTTGAACTTTAGTATTCTGTAAGATAACTTAGTATTGATTGTGTGGGTGATTAATATCAATGTGTGTGAATAAGTATTATTGTACTAACAGGAAGTCTACTTGCAATTCTTTGTCCATCATATAAGGGTTTAAACAGACTGTGTGGCAGACACAGCAACTTGTAGGTGCTGTTTCTCTACAAGTGATCCTGGAAAGCTCCACTGAAACACAACAGCATTCCTCTGGCCTCCTGATCAGGGTGATTTATTGTTGCCACATGTTTATTTCTCACGCACCATACAGACAAAGCATACCATACATAGAGTACATAGGGGAGAAGGAAAGGAGGGGGTGCAGAATGTAGTGTTACAGTCACAGCTAGGTTGTAGAGAAAGATCAGCTTAACATAAGGTAGATCCATTCAAAAGTCTGATGGCAGCAGGGAAGAAGCTGTTTTTGAGTCAGTCGGTACGTGACCTCAGACTTTTATATCTTTTTCCCGGCGGAAGAGAGAATGCCCAGGGTATGTGGGATCCTTAATTATGCTGGCTGCTTTGCCAAGGCAATGGGAAGTGTAGACAGAGTCAATGGATGAGAGGCTGGTTTGTGACATGGACTGGGCTTTGTTCACATCCTTTTGTAGTTTCTTGTGTCAGTGGGCAAAGCAGTGAACCCCAAAGTGACACACACAGCCATGATGTAAATGGCCAGGTTGCCCGTTTTCAGTGCTGTTGGTTGAGGGATAAAGATTGGCCCCGGGACAGTTGGGCAGAACTCCCCTGCACTTCTCTGAAGCAGAGTCCAAGAAAAGAGGGTGGGCAGAGCCTCGAGTGTAATATCTGATCCGAAAGACGGCCTGGATCGTGAGGCCAAGGCTTTGGAGCGGGATAGGGAACCAATCAGATCATGGAAACGAGAGTGGGATCCATTAAAACTCTGCTGATTTGAAGAAACCCATCCAGCCGCCTTCCACACCCCGCCAGCTGTCTGTGTGCACAGAGGCCGATAGGGTCAGAAGTGGAATGGTTTGTGAGGCCTCTTCCCGTCACCCTGAAGAGACAGCATTGGGTTGGGTAGCACTGGTGGAACTGCAGCCTGACAATGGCTGGGGGCTTTGAGGGGAGGACAGGGGAATATTCAAAGGGAAAGTTGGAAAGACGCTTGTCCCTCCCCCAGGTCTATCCTCCCACCACTTCAGCTATCTGGGCCCCAAGCTTTGGAATTCTCCCACTAAATCTCACCTCTTTTAAATTGCTCCTTAAAACCTATGCTTCAGGTCACCTGTTCTAATTTCCCCTTTGCTGTCTTGAGGTTAAGGTTTTGTTCTGATTGGGTTCCTGTGAAGCGCCTCCTCAGAATGTTTTGACTGTGAAAGGCGCTATATAAACGCAGGCTGTTGTCAAGTGAGCATGGCCCGGGATTTGTGCTCCAGCTTGTTCTCTCTGTTCAGCCTGTGCTCCCCTTTCCTGCTGGATCTTGTCCATTAACGCCCCTCCCAAAACTTGCCCATTGATGCCCCTCAGTCTGGACAGCAGAGCAGCTATTTCCAAGCTGCCCAGGGAGGTGATGGCCTAATAGTATTATCACCAGATTATTCATAGAATCATAGAAACCCTACAGTACAGAAGGAGGCCATTCAGCCCATTGAATCTACACCAACAACAATCTCACCTAGACTGTATCCCTGTAACCCCACATATTTACCCGCTAATCCCTCCAACCTACTCGTCCTGGGACACTAAGGGGCAATTTAGTGTGGCCAGTGCACCTAACCCACGCATCTTTTGACTGTGGGAGGAAACCAGAGCACCCAGACGTGGGGAGAATGTGCAAACTCCACAGTGTCCCAAACCGGGAATGGAACCCATGTCCTTGGAGCTATGAGACAGCTGTGCTAATAACTGTGCCACCGTGCCACCTACTTATCCAGAAACTCAGCTAATATTCTGGGGACCCAGGTTCAAATCCTGCCATGGCAAATAGTGGAATTTGAATTCAATAAAAAAAAAATCTAGAATTCAGAATCTACTGATGACCATGAAACTATTGCCGATTGTCAGTAAAACCCATCTGATTCCCTTCAGGGAAGGAAATCCGCTGTTCTTACTTGGCCTGGCCTGCATGTGACTCCAGAACCACAGCTCAACTGCCCTCAGGTAACGAGAGATGGGCAATAAACGCTGGCCAGCCAGCAGTGGCCCACAAATGAATAAAGATATAATGGCCGTCATGCCAATCACATTTAATATCTTAGTTGCCGGCCAATGATAATTCTAAAATTCCCATCAATTGAGTGTGTATCTAAAGACAGGGAATGTCACAGATCATTGCCAGACACCATTATTGCATCAACAAAAACAGCACCGTTCAGTCAAATGAGGCCCACTGGGACATTTTTGGTTACTTATTATGTGTTACCATAGCAGCAGAATGGTAGGCAGATGATGAAGAGCTCAACGCAGCCTGTGTTAAAACAAACGCAACGGGACTGGCGCGTGCAGAGCTCTCCTCAAGGAGGTGCTCCCAAGCCGTGGTTCAGGTGGAGGTGACACTTCACCACGGCCAAGCTGTCCTTGGCATCATGTCCCACCCAACCCACAGCCGGCATCTTCAATTGGGCCTGGAGTGCCCACAGCTAAAGTCCCGAGGTGCTTGGCAGGAAGGGAAAGAGATGGACGATTTGACATCGAGCCACGTGAGGAGATGTCGGTCTTGGTGACCAAAGGGTTGGTCAAAGAGGGGAGCTTCAAAGAGAATCTCAAATGAGAAGAGAGGGAGAGAGAGGTCGAGAGGTTGAGGGAGGGAGTTGATGGCTTACCCTGCCCGTGGTGGAGTGATTAAGATGGAGGGTGTGCAAGTGTCCAGACTGGTAAGAGATCTTGGAGGGTCGTGAGGCTGGAGGAGGTTACAGAGATAGGGAGAGGGAAGGGGGGGGGGAGTGATGTGGGGAAATTGAGAACAAGAGCTGTACAAGCCATGCGCAGGGATTTTCCTGCATTCGCGCCCTGCCTGTAAGCGAGCAAAGAGAATTTGGCACTCAGACAAATCTCCAATCACTGCAACAGGATCAGAGAATCCCGCCAGCGTGAGAGCCTGGAAAATTCTGCCCACTATCTTTCAGTTACCTCGCAGTGACTATTGGTGTAAAATTGTTGCGTAAAAGAAAAGGCTGCTGCTTTGAACACAACCCTGATCCGACAATGAAACAAAAGATCTAGACCCTGCAGCATACAAACAGGCCATTCAGCCCAACTTCTCAATGCCAGCACTTATCTCTGTCCAAACATTTCTAAAATCACTTTGAGTGGTAGAAGTTTACAGCATGGAAACAGGCCCTTCAGCCCAATTTGTTCATGTCCAGCTTTTACCTATAAACTAGTCCTAATTGCCCGCATTTGGCCCATATCCCTCTGTACCCATCATACCCATGTAACTGTCTAAATGCTTTTTAAAAGGCAAAATTGTACCCACCTCTACTACTGTCTCTGGCAGCTTGTTCCAGACACTCACCACCCTGTGTGTGAAACAATTGCCCCTCTGGACACTTTTGTATCTCTCCCTAAACCTACGCCCTTGAGTTTTAAACTCCCCTTACCTTTGAGAAAAGGTATTGACTATCTAGCTGATCTATGACCCACATTATTTTATAGACCTCTAAAAGATCACCCCTAAGCCTCTTACGCTCCAGGGAAAAAACATCCCAGTCTATCCGGCCTCCCCTAATAACTCAAACCATCAAGTCCCGGTAGCATCCTAGGAAATGCTTTCTGTACTCCTTCCCTAGAAACCAGTTACTTTGATGTGCAATGACTGGGTGATCATTACCAAGACCAACAGGAGGGAAAGGAGAAGGACAAATCGATTCAGTCAACTCTCTGAGCTGCTGTTCACCTGTTAACTCTACCTCCCCCTCAGCTGTCATTCTGGAGAACTCCACTAAAGGCACAATAAGGAGTCTCACAACACCAGGTTAAAGTGCAACAGGTATCACAGCTTTCAGAACACTGCCCCTTCATCAGTGGAGAGTTGAGTTCACAAACACGGCACGTATAGACAAAGACACAATTGCAGGATAATGGCTGGAATGCGAGTCTTTACTGGAAATCAAGTCTTTTACAGGTACAAACAATGTGAGTGAAGACAGGGATAATCACAGATTAAAGAGGCGTGAATCTCCACTCACCTGATAAAGGAGTGGCACTCATGATTCCAAATAAACCTGCTGGACTTTAACTCCAGTACTGTGAGACTTCTTACTGTGCTCACCCCAGTCCACCGCCAGCATCTCCACTCCATTAAAAGTGACAATTCTCAACCAGTTGCTGAACCGGTAGTAATATTACTGACACATCTAACTTACAAAACAGCAAGGTCAACTCTAAGAGGGACTGTTTCCCTGTTGGAGGCTCTGTCTTTCAGATGGGACTCTCTCAGGGACACATGAGCTCTTTGGGCTGTTCCCAGCGACACACACCTAGGCAAACATTAGCTGTTGGAGGATTGTCAGGTGAACGACGCTCTTTGGTCAATTTTTTGGTCTCCCAGGGCAAAGAGTGGCCCCCGGCCAAGTGTTGCAGACGTTCCAAAGCCCAGGATTACGTGCTGGGAGATGCACTAAAACTTGGGGAAACCTCCACAGAGGCCCAATGGGGGAAGGTCTGACAAAGGGTCATCAAGACTTGACACGTTGGCTCTATTCTCTCTCCACAGATGCTGTCAGACCTGCTGAGATTTTCCAGCATTTTCTGTTTTTTGTTGGAAGGGGGAAGTTGCTGTCTAAGACCTTTCAGACATGGTGAACTGAGGGGAGGGGAACTATACAGAACCACCTCAGACCACATAAGTCACATTGAATGGTGAATATTACATGTATCACAATTGTATTGAAGCACCTTAGGCTGCAACTTTATCTAAGTAGAAAATTTAAATACTTTTGCACTTTGTGTAATGACTGTTTTGAAATATCTGTCATGTATTTTCACGATACTGAAGCATCTAGAAAAATGGAATAGTTTGTGTGAAGCCCATTTAAAAAAAACGATAGAATTGCTAGAGTGCAGAGAGACCATTCAGCCCATTGAGTCTGCACTGATTTTCTGCAAGAGCATGCCACTTAGGCCCTCCCCTCTGCCTTATCCTCATAATCCTGTGCATTTACCATTGCTAATCCACACATCTTGGACACTAAGGGCCAATTTAGCATTGCCAATCTATCTCATCTATACATCTTTGGACTTTGGGAAGAAACCAGAACACCCGGAGGAAACCCACGCAGACATGGGGGGAATGTGCAGACTCCACACAGTCACCCAAGGCTGGAATAGAACCCAGGTCCCTGTGAGGCAGCAGCGCTAACCACTGTGCCACCGTGCCACCCTTTTGTCCAATACTATTCTGACAGCACCAGCTTAAGTAATGGAGAAATAAACCGATTAAAAAACAGAGACAGGAACTGCACATATTATATGTGTTAAGCTTTGGTAATATCAGCAATGCCTCGAGTTCCTGATCGATATGTCTTCCTCATCTCCATTAAAACGATGGGAGGACGGGGGGAAGAAATTAGCATCTGTTCCCTCAGAAAACCCGTTGATTTAATTGGAAGTTTGATATTGTCTCTGTACACATCAGCCCAGACCCACTGACTGATTCCCTCTGTCAATGTTCTACCCATTCCCAGTCAATCATTGTCTCGAATCCAGCATGCAAATTGATTCATTGATCAACAAAAAGGAAAAACAATTTGGAGGCAGTGATTTATTCCATTAATAATAAATCTGGCTTCAGAGATTGAATTTATTTGATTGTCTATTCGTTGTAAATGAGGCCCAAACAACAACTTGCTTTAAGGTTCTCAGTGCCTTCTGCATTAAAATCAAGACTCATTATCCCATCGGCTGGTTTAATTCACTCTTCCCCAAAACCTCATTCCGTGCATCTCCTCCCCCTCCCTCACTCTCCCTCCAAACTGTGAAACTCCTCCCCCTCCCTCACTTTCCCTCCAATCTGTGCAACTCCTCACCCTCCCTCACTTTCCCTCCAATCTGTGACACTCTTCCCCCTCCCTCACTTCCCCTCCAAACTGTGACACTCCTCCCCTCCCTCACACTCCCCTCCCTCACTCTCCCCTCCAAACTGTGACACTCCTCCCCCTCCCTCACTATCCCTCCAAACTGTGTAATTCCTCCCCCTCACTATCCCTCCAAACTGTGACACTCCTCCCCTCCCTCACTCTCCCCTCCAAACTGTGACACTCCTCCCCTCCCTCACTCTCCCCTCCAAACTGTGACACTCCTCCCCCTCCCTCACTATCCCTCCAAACTGTGAAACTCCTCCCCTCCCTCACTCTCCCCTCCAAACTGTGAAACTCCTCCCCTCCCTCACTCTCCCCTCCAAACTGTGAAACTCCTCCCCTCCCTCAGTCTCCCCTCCAAACTGTGCAACTCCTTCCCCTCCCTCACTCTCCCTCCAAACTGTGAAACTCCTCCCCCTCCCTCACTTTCCCTCCAATCCTTGACACTCCTCCCCCTCCCTCACTCTCCCTCCAATCTGTGCAACTCCTCACCCTCCCTCACTCTCCCTCCAATCTGTGACACTCTTCCCCCTCCCTCACTCTCCCCTCCAAACTGTGACACTCCTCCCCTCCCTCACACTCCCCTCCCTCACTCTCCCCTCCAAACTGTGACACTCCTCCCCCTCCCTCACTATCCCTCCAAACTGTGACACTCCTCCCCATCCCTCACTCTCCCTCCAAACTGTGACACTCCTCCCCTCCCTCACTCTCCCCTCCAAACTGTGACACTCCTCCCCCTCCCTCACTATCCCTCCAAACTGTGAAACTCCTCCCCTCCCTCACTCTCCCCTCCAAACTGTGAAACTCCTCCCCTCCCTCATTCTCCCCTCCAAACTGTGAAACTCCTCCCCCTCCCTCACTGTCTCCAAATGTGACACTCCAGTCCCTCCTTCACTCTCCCTCCAAACTTTGCAACTCCTCCCCCTCCCTCAACCTTCCCTCCTAAATATGGAACTCCTCCCCCTTCCTCAGTCTCTCCTCCAAACTGCAGACCGATGCAGCTCTTTACTTGCCGTCTGATTCCCATCTCAGTTATCTGGGAACACATTAAGATGATAATCAAGCGAGAGTTTGAAAAATAAATTGCAAATATAACAAGGATTTATCACATTACTGAGCAGCGTCACAAACCTTTCTGCGCACAAATAAGTGGACTGAGTGTTGCTAAGGGACTGGGAGTGGCAAACCATTTCACGCACAGCAAGCTCCCACAAGGTGGGACGTGAATAATCAGCCTGTTTCCCTGGTGTGGTTGATGGAAGGAGGAATGTTGTCCGGGATTCTAAGAAGGACCTAAATGCACTGGAAGGGGTGCAGAGGAGATTCAGCAGGATGTTGCCTGGGATGGAACATTTAAATGAAGAACTGTGTCCAGTTCTGGTCACCCGATTATTAAACCAGAAAGAGTGCAGAAAAGATTCACTAGGGTGCTACTGGGACTTGATGGTTTGAGTTGTAGAGAGAGGCTGGATAGACTGGGACTTTTTTCTCTGGAGCGTAGAAGACTAGGGGTGATCTTATAAAGGTCTATAAAATAACGGGGGGCATAGATCAGCTAGATAGTCAATATCTTTTCTCAAAGGTAGCGGAGTCTAAAACTAGAGGGCAAAGGTTTAAGGTGAGAGGGGAGAGATACAAAAGTGTCCAGAGGGGCAATTTTTTCACACAGAGGGCGGTGAGCATCTGGAACAAGCTGCAGTAGTGGGGGGGGGGGGCGGGGGGGGGTACAATTTTATCTTTTAAAAAGCATTTGGCTAGTTATATGGGTAAAACGGATATAGACGGATATGGGCCAAGTCTGGGCAATTGGGACTAGCTTCAGGGTTTGAAAAAAAGGGGCAGCATGGATAAGTTGGGCCGAAGGGCCTGTTTTCCTACCGTAAACCTCTATGATTCTACGACTCTAAAAGAGATTGGGTTGTTTTCTCAGGAGCAGAGAAGCCTGAGGGGTGACCTGATTGATGTATAAGAACATAAGAACATAAGAAATAGGAGCAGGAGTAGGCCATCTAGCCCTTCGAGCCTGCCCCGCCATTCAATAAGATCATGGCTGATCTGTTCTAGATTACGAGGGGCATGGACAGGGTGGACAGGGAGCAGCCGTTCCCCTTCGTTGAAGGGTCAGTTACAGCGGGACACGAGTTATAGGTGAAAGGTGGGAGGTTTCGGGGGGAATTTGAGGAAAATATTTTTTACCCAGAGGGTGGTGAGGGTCTGGAATGCGCTGCCTGGGAGGGTGGTGGAGGCGGTATGCCTCATATCCATTAAAACGTACCTGGATAAGTACTGGGCACCATCTGAACACTCAGGGCAATGGGCCAATTGCTGGCAAGTGGGATTAGGTGGGCAAGTCAGAGCCGTGCATGTGTTAGTGCAGCCTTGACGGGCCGAAGGGCCTCTTCTGCACTGTAGATTCTCTGACAACACGGAGGATGGCAGACTTCGGAGTGTGTGATGGGAGTTTATTTAGACAGCTGCATCAGGTAGGTGGGACCTCAGAATGACACTTTACCTGCTGCACATCGTCTAAATGAAAATTGTTACTGACACTGTGGAGGGGTTAATTCCTTCACAATCAAATTAAAGAACCTACATTCGCAGCAGCTTTCTGTTTCCTTCCACTGTTTACAAATTCCTTAACATTTTTTTGAAGCGTATAAAGATTAGAAACAAACTGAGACCACGAGAGGGTTCAAAGCAATAACATGCTGAGATTATGTATAATTCATCAGCCCCGTATGCTGCACTACCCCCAGAGTATTCCTATCACTTTGAAATAGAGACAGGAGATGAGATACAGGGAGGTAACACAGGGAATGCTCTCTAGACCGACAATAAAGTCCACTGCAACAGGAAAAGGCCATTCAGCCTCTCTGCTCTGTGTCAGTTTATAAATTTATGATGTGGAGATGCCGGCGTTGGACTGGGGTAAACACAGTAAGAAGTCTCACAACACCAGGTTAAAGTCCAACAGGTTTATTTGGCAGCAAAAGCCACTAGCTTTCAGAGCGCTATCCCTTCGTCAGGTAAGTGCCACTTATCTGACAAAGGGACAGCGCTCCGAAAGCTAGTGGCTTTTGCTACTAAATAAACCTGTTGGAGACTTTAACCTGGTGTTGTGAGACTTTGTACTGAGTTTATAAGTTCCACAGGAATCTCCTCCCGCCTCTACTTTGGGCAGGATTTTCCAGCCCTTGCCGCTGCCGGGTCTTCCAGTCCCGCTGACGGCGACCCGATGCCACACATTCCCTGAGGGCGCAAACAATGCGAAACCTCCTGGACACAACAGGACCAGAAGATTCCTCCATCATCCGCCAATAACGGGCCATCTCTGCTGCCACAAAACACACCGAGGAGAGCGTGGAGAATCCCGCCTTTCTCTCTCTCTCTCTCTCTCTATCTGCTTCTATCCCACTCTCAGTCGGAATTTCCTGAAACTGCTCACGTCAGCCACTTCTCGTCTGAGCAAGTTCCACATTCTCGGGTTAAAGTAGATTCTCCTGATTCCAAATTGGATTTGTTGGTGACTATCTCACATATTATTGGCTGTTCGTGTTGGGTCTGTCCCACGTGTGGAAATATCTTCTTTGCATCGACTCAACGAAATACGGGGGGCAGGGAGGCGGGATTTTCCGACTTCGCTTTGTCCCAAAACTGTAAAATTCCACCCGAGGTCAACGGGCCTTTCCATGGTCCGCCCCTCACCCGCTTCGATTCCCGTGGCGGTAAAATTCCGGCATTGTAATTTTTAAGACTGCTCTCAGGTCACCTTTCCGGTGAGGAGGATTTCAGGATTTCCTGATGTTTATTACTCCTCAGTTCAGAATCATAGAAAGAGGCCCTTCGGCCCATCGAGTCTGCACCGAACACAATCCCACCCAGGCCCTACCCCCATGTCCCTACATATTATACCCACTAATCCCTCTAACCTACACATCCCTGCTCACTAAGGGGCAATTTCTTAGCATGGCCAATCAACCTAACCTGCACATCTTTGGACTGTGGGAGGAAACCGGAGTACCCGGAGGAAACCCACGCAGACACGAGGAGAATGTGCAAACTCCACACAGACAGTGACCCAAGCCGGGAATCGAACCCAGGACCCTGGAGCTGTGAAGCAGCAGAGCTAACCACTGTGCTACCGTGCCACCCATTGCAATTATTTTTTGCTTCTTGATTGCAGTGACTAGAATATTGTCCAGATAGCACAGGACTCCACTCAGTCCATTCAGGATCTAATTGGGTCGATTGGTACGGGACCTCAGACTTTTTCCCAACGTAGGAAGGTGGAAGAGAGAATGTCCGGGGTGCGTGGGGTCCTTAATTATGCTGGCTGCTTTCCCGAGGCAGCAGGAAGTGTAGGCAAAGTCGATGGATGGGAGACTGGTTTGCGTGATGGATTGGGCTATTTGGAACAATGCAGGAACAGATGTGATACCAAAAGACAATCTTTGGCTCCAGAACAAGCCTTTGCTTGTTCAGGATTGTCAGAGGTTCCTGTGCTTCTTGTCTACATTCATTTGCAGCTACTGGAATGTAGATCCAGTGCCTGAGACCACTTGGCCACGAAAGCTCCCACCTATTTTACAAAGGCAAGTTTCCAACTTGCACGTCTCACAACGGTGTTTCCAACACTTACCTCAGTTTTCTTTACACGCAAGGCACTAATTGAGCTTCAGCCTGTCTTTTGCTACAGCCAAATCTATAATTTAGAATCATAGAAACCCTACAGTGCGGAAGGAGGCCATTTGGCCCACCATGCCTGCCCTGACCACAATTCCCCCAGGCCCTATTCCTGTAACCCCACTAGTCCCTCAAACCTACGCATCCCAGGACACTAAGGGACAACTTTACCACGGCCAATCAACCTAACCCACACATCTTTGGAGTGCGGGAGGAAAGCGGAGCACCCGGAGGAAACTCACACAGACACGGGGAGAAATGTGCAAACTCCACGCAGAGAGTAACCCAAGTCGGGAATCGAACCCAGGACCCTGGAGCTGTGAGGCAGCAGTGCTAATCACTGTGCCACTGTGCTGCCCCATTTTTTTGCAGAGCGTTTTACACACATCCATGCTAGTCCATTAGTTCTTTGTAGCACGTGGGCGAAGTTTCCCTTTTCTGACTTTTCCTCATTAAATCTTCTTTGAGTGGCTCAGCAAGCGCATGTCTGCAGTCCTCGTCGCCAGTTCTGCTGTATATTTGGAGACATGATGCTTGGGAGCTCTTTGGTAAAACTGAATGGAATCTTTCCTTGCGGGTCTGATCTCTGCCCTGTGGCTGCTTCACTCTGTTTTCCTGCTCTATATCTACACCACCATGGGAGGACTCCACAGTGAGCCAACAGGAACAAATACCAATTATAACACCATCCAATGGTTGGACTCATTCCTAGCACACACAGTAATGGTTGTGGTTGTCAGGGGTGCAATAAGCTCTGTCCCTGGACGTCACTGCTCAAGATCCTCAGGGAAATTTCCAAGCTCTAACCATATTTAATTGCTTCACCAATTATCCTCCCTCCAACATAAGGTCAGGGATCAGTGCTGGGGCCTCAGCTATTCTATAGTGGCAAGAGAAAGTGATACATTTACAAAGCAAGGTGAAAATATACACTGAGGAGGGCACAAAGAGATTGCACTGACAGGTTAAGTGAGTGTGAAACAAGGAGCAGATGGAGTATAATGTGGGGAAATGTGAGGTTTGATTGTAAGAATAGAAACACAGAATTTTTTTTTGAAAAAGGTGTGAAACTTCTGCATGTTGACGTTCAAAGAGATTTGGGTGTTCTTGCCCAAGGAACACAAAGTTAACATGCTGGCGCAGAAAAAATTGTTGGCAGAGTATGGATATCAGTCTGTGGTGCCAACACAAGTAGGACAGAAGAAATAAACGCAGAAAGCAATTTGGAAGGCACATAGCATGTTGGCCGTTAGCTCAGGAACAGGGAGTCTTGCTGTACCACAAGTCTTGCAAAATCACAAGAAACTATAAACGGTCATTAATGAAGCCTAGTCCATCATGCAAACCAGTCTCCCACCCATCGACTCTGTCTACACTTCCTGCTGCCTCGGAAAAGCAGCCATAACACTATAAGCCATAGGAGCAGAATTAGGCCACTTGGCCCATCGCTTCCACTCCACCATTCAATCATGGCTGATATTTTCTCACCCCCATTCTCCTATAAGACCATGAGACATAGGACAGCCAGCATAATTAAGGACCTAATGCCTCTCGGACACACTCTCTTTCACCTTCTTTCATCAGAAAAAGATACAAAAGTCTGAGGTCATGTATCAACTGACTCAAGAACAGCTTCTTCCCTGCTGCTGTCAGACTTTTGAATGGACCCACCTTGCATTAAATTGATCTTTCTCTACACCCTAGCTATGACTGTAACACTACATTCTGCACTTTCTCGTTTCCTTCTCTGTGAATGGTATGCTTTGTGTAGCGTGCAAGAAACAATACTTTTCACTGTATGTTAATATACATGACAATAATAAATCAAATCAAATCAAACAATTGTACAGGACTTTGCTAATATTATCACCTGAAGCAATGTACAGTTTTGGTCCCAGTATTTACAGAAAGATTTTGTCCATATTTTCTGGAGTTGAGCAGAGTAAGGTATGATTTCATCGAAACAGATAAGATTCTGCAGGAGAAGTACATAACAAACACGGAGGGCGGGACTTTCCAGCCACGCTTGCCCCAATGCTGGAAAATCCTGCTCGAGGTCAACGGAGCTTTGCATGGTCCATATCCCACCCACTGCGATCCCCGTGGTGGGCTGGACAGGAAAATTCCATCCTGAGAGCTTGTTTTTTTTCCCTTGGCTGATGAATCTACAACAGTCACAGGATAAGAGGAACTTGCGTCTTTGCTGTCTCAGAAAAGCAGCCAGCATAATTAAGAACCCCACGCACCCCAGACATTCTCTCTTCCACCTTCTTCCATCGGGAAAAGAATATAAAAGTCTGACGTCATGTACCAACCAACTCAAGAACAGCTTCTTCCCTGCTGCTATTAGACTTTTGAATGGACTTATCTGGCATTAAGTTGATTTTTCTCTGCACCCCAGCTATGACTGTAACACTACATTCTGCACCCTCTCCTCTCCTTCTCTGTGAATGGTGTGCTTTGTCTGTACAGCGCGCAAGAAACAACACGTTTCACTGTATGTTAATACGTGTGACAATAATAAATCAAATCAAAGACAGTCAGTTAGGACTGAGAGGAGGAAGACATGTCCTCCCTCAACAGGTCAGGAATCCTTGAATTCTTAACTCCAGAGGGTGACGGAATCTCCATTGCGAAACACGCTTAAGGCTGGGATGGACAGATGTTTGGTCTCTTGGGGAATAAGGGATATAGGGAGTGAGCAGGGAAATGGAGATGGGGCAGAAGGTCAGTCCATGATTGTACTGAATGGTGGGGCAGGCTCAATGGGCCACCCAGGACAAAGCAGTCTGCATGATTGGTATCTCATACACCACACCCAACATCCACTCCCTCCAACATCAGCACACAGGAGCAGCCCTGTATACCATCTATAAGATGCGCTGCAGCAGCTCACCAAGACTCCTTCAATGGCACCTTCCAAACTCAAGGCCTCCACCAATTAGAAAGGCAAGGGCAGCAGATACCTGGGAACACCATCACCTAGAGATTCCCCTCCAAGCCGCTCACCATCCTGATTTATATCACCGCTCCTTGACAGCGGTGATACACTTTAATAGCATAAGTATACTTCTCCTTATTGTTCACTTAATAGCTCTCCCTATCTTTGGGTTTAACTCTCTCCCACCACCCTGCTTTAAGTCTGGTGGTACTATGACTTTAAGCAATGTATTTGACTGAGTTGCTGTTTTGAGAATAGAGACTCCTAGAATCATAGAATCCCTACAGTGCAGAAGGAAGCCATTTGGCCCATCGAGTCTGCCCCCCCCCCCCCCAACAATCCCGTCCAGGCCCTATTCCTGTAACTCCACATATTTACCCTGCTAATCCCCCTGAAACAAAGGGGCAATCCCTATGGCTATCCTGTGGTTCTCCAACTGACCAGGAAAGTTGGGAATTTTGAATTTGGTTCAAAATTCCAGATTTTACACTACTTAGCAACATGGACTTCAATGGTTGAAGAAGGTGGCTGCCCATTACCTTCTCAAGGGCAATCCTGGATGGGTAACGTAGGCCCAGACTGGGTAAGGATGGCAAGTTTCCTTCCCTAAAGAACATTTGTGATCCAATTGACTTTTTAATGATCATCTACTCGTTTCATCACCATTCTTACTAATAAAATCTGGAATTTTGAACCAAATTCAAAATTCCCAAGCTTTCCTGGTCAGTTGGAGAACCACAGGATAACCATAGGGATTGCCCCTTTGTGTCAGGGGGATTAGCAAGGTCAGTATGTGAGGTTACAGGAATAGGGCCTCGGGGGAATTGTGGTCAGAGCAGACATGATGGGCCAAATGGCCTCCTTCTGCACTGTAGAGATTCTATGATTCTAGGAATCCAATTCTCAAAATAACAACTCAATCAAAATGCATCACCACTGTCAAAAAGAGCAATTTATAATTTTCTGATGGATTGCAGTGATCCCTGTGCTAAGTAGCATAAATATGTTTCTCCTTATTATTCACTTAATAGATCTCCCTATCTTTGGGTTTAACTCTCTCCCACCACCCTGCCTTAAGTGTGGCGGTACTATGACTTTAAGCAATGTATTTTAATCATGTTTCTCTGCAGGATGTTTCTGCAGTCCACAACAATTTGTCGGCTCCGTGTTGTCTGTAGCTGGTGTCCTTTATTGTTGTTGAAGCAGTATAATTGATATCATGTTGATTTTAATCAGGACTAATATAGTGTTCTGGGGTTTTAATGGTCCATTAGGATTGTAAAGTGATTGAGATTGAGTGACAGGTAATATCTGAGACTGAGGACAGTTTATTTTCCACAGAGCATTCTAGTTTTAGTTTCATTTTAGCTTCTGCCAGAGCTGTGAAAGAAGGCAATATCTCTCTGTCTCTCTCCAGAGGCTCTCTAAAAGTTCCGAGACTGGGGAGTCATGAAGATTTGGTCCAACATTCAAAGGACTAATTTACAGCAGATGTTACAAAGATGCAAATCCAGCATCATATGAGCACACTTGCTTTTTGTGCCAAGTCTGAAAAAGGTTATATGTGTACAGGATGGCGTTTAACTTGGAACAACAGAGATAGCTAGCTGTTAGGAGTTATACAATGTCATGCTTAACTCTTGTAATTGGTAAAAGTTATGCTAATTCTTTTTTTGTTATATTCTAATTATGTTCCTAAATAAACTCTGCTTGATAAAAGCTTCCTAGTGGGTCACTTGAATCATACCTGGACTGAAACACCTTCCGCTCACCCATGACAAAATCAAATGTAACACTTAGAATCTGGAGTCTAACTTCATAAAACACCTTGGAATTTCTGGCCAAGGTCTTAACATAAGGGACTTGCTATGTATTCCTCTGTGTTATAAGAGCAAGGCTATCCAGCAGCCATTACACCAGTGAATGCCCTCTGTTCAGCCAAATAGCACGTGCATGGATTATACAGGGTGTGGAGATGCCGGCATTGGACTGGGGTAAACACAATAAGAAGTCTCACAAGACCAAGTTAAAGTTCAACAGGTTTATTTAGTAGCACAAGTGCTCCGAAAGCTAGTGGCTCGTACTACCAAATAAACCTGTTGGACTTTAACCTGGTGTTGTGAGACTTCTTACATGGATTATACACCCAGGATAAAGAGCTATGGGGAAAAGGCAGGGAAGTGGAGTTAGGATGAGATGGAGATCAGCTATGATCATACAGAATGGTGGAGGGGGCTTGAAGGGCTGAACCACCCACTCTCGCTCTTAATTCCAATGTTCATACATTTTATCTTGTTCACTCTCGGGATATGGATGTAGCTGCCAAGGTTCATTGTTATTGCCCATTCCTCATTGCCCTTCAGAAGCCAGCAACGTGTCTCCCTCCCCAGCGCTGCAATCTGGGTGGTGAAGGTGTTTGCACAGTACTGACATTCTGGGGATTCCAGCATTGCACATTGTGACGATAGAGGAACTTCCAATATATATCCAGGTCAGGTGTGTGTGTGTACATCTGGGGAGGATGATGGAATTTTACACACCTCCCTTTGGATGGTGGAGATCTTTCATGGGGTTTGCAAGGTGCAGTCAATGCCACAGTAAGGCTGTCCCATGACTGATACTCATTGTCTACCTGAATCTTGGTTGACATGGATCATCCCACAGTCGTGGGAGAAACTTTAATGCACTGTTCTTTACAGCCTGCTGTTAAGATATTCATCACTTAATGATTGTGTTATTTTAATCGCCCTGATGTGACAAGCTTCCTTTCAGAGATTTCATGCTCCATTGCTCCTTGCAGCAACGCATTGCAAAATCTGTCAACAGATGTGTCTTATGGCTGTCGTATTTCAGAGCAGAAAGTTGCATAACGTACTAATATATAGAAAGAAGTCTCACAAAACCAGGCTAAAGTCCAACAGGCTTATTTGGAATCACCAGCTTTTGGAGCATTGCTCCTTCATCAGATGAGTCTAACCTGGTGTTGTGAGACTTCTTACTGTGTCCACCCCAGTCCGATGCCAGCATTTCCACATCATGGCTGCTAATACATAGAAAGAAAGAAACTAACTTTTTTTTTTAAACATGGCTTTTATGTCCCAAGGCACTTTACAGCCAACAGAGCATTGAGGAAGTGCTGCACTGTTGGTGATGCCAATGTTTCAGATCCTGCCCTTGCCTGCTTTCTCAGGAAGATGTCAGGCACCACCTTAAAGTTCTCCCTAGTATCCGAACAAATAATTATCCAAATAGTCGTTTAGCATTGTGCATTGCTGAAAAAGGGACATTTCTTGTCAAAGCTTTTCAGCTTGCACTCATCAGATCATTCTGCAAGAATCCAAATCCAAGAGAAACAATCGAATGCTGTATGGAGATCAGCCATGATCATACAGAATGGCGGAGGGGGCTCAGAGGGCTGAATTGCATTTGACAACTAATCCACACTCTTTTCTCATTCAGTACAAATTTGTTTCCTCGCCTGGATTTGTATTCTGACGAAATGTCCTGAGGAGTGCAAGACAAAAAGCTTCAATAAAAAATGCCTCTTTTTTTTCAGCAATTCTCAGATATTTATCCCTCAACCAGTGGGGCGAAAAGCAGCTTATCACTCTTTGTGGGAGCTTGCTTTGTGTAAATTGACTGTCACTTTTCCGACACTACAGCAGTGATAACACACCTCAGAAGTGTTTGATTGGCTGTAAAGCTCTTTGGGGCAGCCTGCGGGAGGCGCTACAGAAATGCAAGTCCTTTCTGCCAGTCAACACCTGAAGCAGACAAACGAGCTGTTTCCATTAATTCGTACCCCGCGGGGGAAAGTGAAGCCCCAAAGGGATTGGGACCATTGTTGTTCAACATGCACGGCATGGCAACGTGGAATTCAAACTTTGAAATGGGTGGCATGCTGTTGCAACGTGTGGATGATGCCAGGCTGGAAGGACAGGGCATAATGTGGAGACTGGGCCAGAATTCAGGAAGAAATGGACAGGTTGGCAGAGTGGGTGAATAAACAGCAATTAAAATTCATTCCAGACTAATGTGAGGCATTTCATTTAAACAAGTGGAATAAAGAAGCCACGGATTCCTTGGAAAAAGACGGAAGTAAAAAGGGGCAGACCAAAAGATGGTCTCACATCTATAAAGCGTCTTTCACACCCACCAAACGTCTCGAAGGATTTCACAACCTATCAGGTACTTTTCAAGTGCAGCCACTGTTATAACATAGAGCGGAATTTTCCAGCCCTTCCCACTGGCAGTATCTTCCAGTCCTGCCAGCAGGATCTTCCAGTCCCGCTGGAAGGTGACCACACCACCCCCCTCACCCCCCCCCGTAATCCCTGCGGTGGGTTTCTTGGTAAATGGCATGGGCAAGTCATATAAAACGCTGTGGAAAATCCCATCGATGGCCAATGCGTGAGCTGCCTTTGCCGCTGGAAAACACGTCGCGGGGGCCTGAGGAAGGAAAATCCCACCCACTGGAAACGTGACAGTTAATTTGTGCACAGCGAACACTGCCAAACAGTAACATTGCGATGACCGGAAAACCCAGGGCCTGGGATTCTTCACCATTTGGGCTGGCTTGGTGGGTCCAGACACATAAGAACATAAGAAATAGGAGCAGGAGTAGGCCATCTGGCCCTTCGAGCCTGCCCCGCCATTCAATAAGATCATGGCTGATCTGTTGTGGCTCAGTTCCACTTTCCCGCCCTCTCCCCATAACCCTTAATCCCCTCTCTTATCAAGAACCCATCAACCCGCATCTTAAAAATATTTAGCGAGGCAGCCTCCACCACTTCAACGGGCAGTGAATTCCAGAGATTCACCACCCTTTGAGTGAAGAAGTTCCTCCTCAACTCCGTTCTAAACCGCCTCCCCTTTATCTTGAGGCTGTGCCCCCTAGTCCTACTGTCTTTTTTGAGCGGGAAGAGTAGAAAGTATTACGGTTGATAAAGAGGATGTGCTGGAAATTCTTGAGGGGCTGAAAATAGATAAGTCCCCTGGTCCGGATGGGATCTACCCTAGGATTCTCTGGGAGGCTAGAGAGGTGATTGCAGAGCCTCTGGCTCAGATCTTCAGGTCGTCATTGGTCTCTGGTGTAGTCCCGGAGGATTGGAGGATAGCGAATGTTGTCCCATTGTTTAAGAAGGGGAACAGAGACTTTGCCGGGAATTATAGACCGGTGAGTCTTACTTCTGTTGTGGGCAAGGTTTTAGAAAAAATTATTAGGGATAGGATTTATAGTTATTTGGAGTGTAATGAATTGATTAGAAATAGTCAGCATGGTTTTGTAGCAGGTAGGTCGTGCCTTACTAACCTTATTGAGTTTTTTGAGAAGGTGACCAAAGAGGTGGATGGGGGTAAGGCAGTTGACGTGGTATACATGGATTTTAGTAAGGCGTTCGATAAGGTTCACCATGGTAGGCTTCTGCAGAAAATGCAGATGTATGGGATTGTGGGTAATCTAGGAAGTTGGATCAGGAATTGGCTATCAGATAGGAGACAGAGGGTGGTGGTGGATGGTAAATATTCATCATGGAGTGCAGTTACGAGTGGTGTGCCTCAGGGATCTGTTTTGGGGCCACTGTTGTTTGTAATTTTTATTAATGATCTGGATGAGGGTATAGTTGGGTGGATTAGTAAATTTGCTGATGACACCAAAGTTGGAGGTGTGGTAGATTGTGAGGAAGGGTGTCATAGTCTGCAGGGAGACTTAGATAGGTTGCAGAGCTGGGCCGAGAGGTGGCGGATGGAATTTAATGCGGAGAAGTGTGAGGTAATTCACTTTGGTAGGAGCAACAGATGTGTCGAGTATAGGGCTAACGGGAGGACTTTGAATAGTGTGGATGAACAGAGGGATCTAGGTGTGTGTGTACATAGATCCCTGAAAGTTGGGAATCAAGTAGATAAGGTTGTCAAGAAGGCGTACGGTGTCTTGGCGTTTATTGGTAGGGGGATTGAATTTAGGAGTCGCAGTGTAATGTTGCAACTGTACACTACTCTAGTGCGGCCGCACTTGGAGTACTGTGTGCAGTTCTGGTCCCCGCATTACAAGAAGGATGTGGAGGCGTTGGAGAGGGTGCAGAGGAGGTTTACTAGGATGTTGCCTGGTATGGTGGGGAGGTCCTATGAGGAGAGACTGAGGGATCTGGGGTTGTTTTCGTTGGGAAGAAGGCGGCTAAGAGGGGATCTTATTGAAACATATAAGATGATTAGGGGTTTAGATAGGGTGGATAGTGATAGCCTTTTTCCTCGGATGGAGAAAGCTAGCACGAGGGGGCATGACTTTAAATTAAGGGGGGGTAGCTACAGGACGGATGTCAGGGGTAGGTTCTTTACCCAGCGGGTGGTGAGGGATTGGAATGCCCTGCCTGCTGCAGTTGTAGATGCGTCTAGTTTGGGGGCGTTTAAGAGATCTCTGGATAGGTTTATGGACGAAAAGGGATTGGTATAGGCTAGTGGGTCATTGTTTTTGTAACTGGTCGGCGCAACATCGTGGGCCGAAGGGCCTGTTCTGCGCTGTAATGTTCTATGTTCTATGTTCTATGTTCTCCACCTCTATCCTATCCATCCCATTCATCATCTTATACGTCTCAATGAGATCTCCCCTCATTCTTCTAAACTCTAACGAGTACAAGCCCAGTTTATTCAGCCTCTCCTCATAGCTCAATCCCCTCAACTCCGGTATCAGCCTAGTAAACCTCCTCTGCACTCCCTCCAGGGCCAAAATATCCTTGCGCAGGTGCGGCGCCCAAAACTGCACACAGTACTCCAGCTGCGGCCTCACCAATGCCCTATACAGCTGCAGCAAGACCTCCCTACTTTTATATTCAATCCCCCTCGCTATGAAGGCCAGCATCCCATTCGCCTTCCTGACCACCTGCTGCACGGGAGAGAAAGGTGCTTTCTGCCGGGCAAGTGGGCCTGGAGCGCACAGTTACTGCGAAAATCCCCTCGTCGCCACACTCCTGTGCGGGTACACTGCGGGAGGATTTAGCACGGCCAATGCACCCTAACCAGCACGTCTTTCAGACTGTGGGAGGAAACTGGAGCACCCGGAGGAAACCCATGCAGTCACGGGGAGAATGTGCAGACTCCACTGACCCAAGCCGGGAATCAAACTCGCACCCTTGGCTCTCTGAGACGGCAGTGCTAACCACTGTACCTCTGTGCTGAAATTCTGGGCCAGGTTTTCATCTTGTGACATTGATAGAGGGGTAACTAATAGCCCCTACTGTCCTTTCCAAGAGTGTAAGGGGATCTTCTATATCCAACTCAGAGAGATGAGGAGGATCAGTACAGAGTGTATTCAAATCAGAGACAGATTTCTAGTTATTAAAGTCAATAAAGGATATGGGGATAGTGCAGGAAACACTATTGAGACAGAAAATCAGCCATGAACTAAGTGAATGGCAGATCAGGTTCGAGGAGCTGAATAGCTGACTCACGCTCCTATTTCCTTTGTTAACATTCCATCTCAATGACCAGACCTCTGGCACTGCAGCACTCCCACAGCTCTGCACTGGGACACTAGCCTCGATTTTTGCACTCAGTCCTGGAATATGTTTGGAACCCAAAATATGATGAGATAATTATCAGGGAACAGCTGTGAAGCAATTGCTGTGAGACATTCAGTGCTGAATTCCGCCGGATTACCTTAGAGAGGAACAGAGCACAAACGAACAATCCATCTGAGGAATGGAATGTAAAGCTTATTTACTTGTCATAAGTAAGACTCACATTAACACTGCAATGAAGTTACTGTGAAATTCGCCTAGTCGCCACATTCCGGTTAACGCACCTAACATCTTTCAGACTGTGGGAGGAAACCAGGGCACCAGGAGGAAACCCATGCAGATATGGGGAGAACATGCAAACTCCGCACAAACAGTGACTCAAGCCAGGAATTGAACCCAGGCCCCTGGCGCTGTGAGGCAGCAGTGCTCACCACTGTGCCACCCTGTGTCTGTTGAGGCAGAATCAGTCATTGTTGCCTATTACTGTGCGCAGTTCTGGTCACCTCACTACAAGAAGGATGTGGAAGCTATTGAAAGGGTACAGAGGAGATTTACAAGGATGTTGCCTGGATTGGGAGGCATGCCTTATGAGGACAGGTTGAGGGTGCTTGGTCTTTTCTCCCTCGAGAGACGAAGGTTGAGAGGTGACCTGATAGAGGTTTATAAGATGTTGAGAGGAATAGATAGGGTGGATTCTCGGAGGCTATTTCCCAGGGCTGAAATGGTGGCTACGAGAGGACACAGGTTTAAGGTGCTGGGGAGTAGGTACAGAGGAGATGTCAGGGGTAAGTTTTTCACTCAGAGGGTGGTGAGTGAGTGGAATCGGCTGCTGTCAGTGGTGGTGGAGGCGGCGAACTCGCTGGGGTCTTTTAAGAGACTTCTGGACGAGTACATGGGATTTAATGGGATTCAGGGTTATAGATAGGCCTGGTAGGTAGGGATATCATCAGCGCAACTTGTGGGCCGAAGGGCCTGTTTGTGCTGTAGTGTTCTATGTTCTATTACTTGCAGCACAGAAATGCCCCATTTAGGTGTCTGTGCTTGTTTTTACAGCTCCTGAGATGTCTCACACCACTCCTTCATCTCCCCTTCTCCCACATGTTCCTCATTCCACTCAATCAGGGCTGATCTTTACCTTTACTTCGTTCATCAGCATTTCCCGATTTTCTCCTCCTCCCCTCATATGATTGTCTAGCTTTCCCTTAACTGCGTACGTACAATATTATGGGCAGCACAATGACACAGTGGTTAGCTCAATGCCAGGGACCAAGGTTCGATTCTGGCCTTGGGTCACTGTCTGTGTGGAGTATGCACATTCTCCCGTGTCTGCGTGGGTTTCCTCCGGGTGCTCCGGTTTCCTCCCACAGTCCTAAGGTGTGTGGGTTAGGTTGACTGGTCACGCTAAATTGACTGTAGTGTCAGGGGATTAGTAGGGTAAATATTTGGGGTTACGGAATAGGGTCTGGGTGGGATCGTGGTCTGTGCATACTCGATGGGCCGAATGGCTTCCTGCTGCACACAAGGGATTCTACGAGATTCTGTGAGAATTCCACACGCTCACCATTAGGTGATGGCCTAGTGGTATTATCGCCAGACTATTAATCCAGAAGCTCAGCTAATATTTTTGGGACTTGGGTTCGAATCCCACCATGGCAGATGGTGGAGTTTGAATTCAATAATAAAAATCTGGAATTAAGAATTTACTGGGGTCATGAAATCATTGTTATAAAAAGCCACCTAGTTCACTAATGTCCCTTTAGGGGAGAAAATTTGTCATCCTTACCCAGTCTGGCCTACATGTGACTCCAGAGCCACAGCAATGTGGTTGAGTCTTAACTGCCCTCCAAAGGCAACTAGGGGAGGGCAATAAAGGCTGGCCAACCAGTGACACCCATGTCACATGAATGAAACTCCCATGGGACACATTGCTATGTATAGGTGCTATGTAAATGCAAGTTGTTGTTGCATGTGTTTTGAAATAATTGAGAGATGTTCTCAGGTACCAATTAGATGTCAACTCAGTCAATGGGCCTGATTTTACCATTGCGTTCAGGCGTGAGGCGAATAGTGCGATCTGCGCCCCGGGTCTGTACCGATTCCCCTGGACCAAGGCCTGAGAATGGTCACGATCGGGACTGCGCCCTATGTCAATTTAAATGTATTTGCATGTATTTAAATTGACTTAACGAGCTGGGCACCCAAACTCACCAGCACTTCTCCCTTTACCATCGCGTTCGCCTGTCTGGATCGGGTGCAAAACAGACACCCTTGGCAAAGATCTGTTCTGGGCGCTCCAGCTTCTGACGAGGTAAGCTCCGAGATTTTGGTGGATCTCTGACTCAGATCAATGGTAGGGGGAGGAGACAAACGGACAGGTCATTCTCTGGTGGAGGGGAGGAGGGGGGAGGACAGATCATTCTCAGGTGGGGGGGGGGAGAGGAGGGAGGATAGATCATTCTCAGGTTGTGGGGGGGAGAGGAGGGAGGATAGATCATTCTCAGGTTGTGGGGGGGAGAGGAGGGAGGATAGATCATTCTCAGGTTGTGGGGGGGAGAGGAGGGAGGATAGATCATTCTCAGGTGGGGGGGGAAGAGGAGGGAGGATAGATCATTCTCGGGTGGAGGGGAGGAGGAAGGAGACTAGATCATTCCCTGGGTTGGGGGGGGGGGGGGAGGGGGGGGGGGCAAGAGGAGGAGGGAGGCCAGATCATACTTTGGTGGGGGAGGGGAGGAGGGAGGCCAGATCGCTCTCTGGTGGGGGGAGGAGGAGGGAGGAGGGTCAGAAGTGCCTCTGTTGGTGGGGGGGGGGGAGAGGAGGGAGGCAAGATAGATCTTTGGCGGGGGTGGCGGGGGGGGGGGGTCCCCTGCCACTCTGCGGGCGATCGGGGGGGGGGGGGGAGGGGAGGGGATGGTCCACTGCCATTCTGCAGGCGACTGGTGGGGGGGAAAGTGGGGCAGGGGTTCACAATCGGTCTGGGTGGCGGAGGTTTGGGTGGATAAGGGGGGGGGGACAGTGATGTTGAGAGGTTGGGGTGATGTCTGTGGGGGCCATCGCCGTTTTATGCGGCCGGGGAGCGACGTGGCAGGGGAGTGTTTTTCAGCTTTGTTTTAGTGTGCACGCGCAGTTGGAGGCTCCGATCGGAGCTGCCGCGATAGGCCCCACCCACAGCGCGATTCAGACTCAGGGTTTATTTTTCAGGCTGAGAGCGTATGGGGGGGCTGGCGGGGCGGGAGTTGGGTTGGGGGGTGGGGGGGGTAGTTGGGTGGGGGGTGCCTTAAAACAGGTCTCCAAGTTGGATCTGAATTGGGCCCAGATTCAGCTCTTCGAATTAAAATGATAAAATCGCCCCTCTCTTTCTTCTAAGAAATTGCCCCTTAGTGTCCAGGACTGCGTAGGTTAGAGGGATTAGTGGGTATAATATGTAGGGGTGTGGGGGCAGGGCCTGGGTGGGATTGTGTTCGGTGCAGACTCGATGGGCCGAAGGGCCTCTTTCTGCACTGTAGGGTTCTATGAAACTATGATTCCAGAGTGTTCCACGGGATCTAATTTCCAACAGGATCTTCCCCCTTAGCTTCTTACACATCTTCTCAACACCATCTCTCATTTTGTGTAAACGCCTGGGAGGAATCTTTTGGAATGTGTGCTGTTTGAGGGCAGTATTCACTCTGAGAATGTGACTCATGCTCCCCAAACACAAAACACGACATTTGCGTCTCCTTTAGAATGCAAATCAATTAGGTTTCTCATTTGCCTGTCCTGCCTGAGCAAATAATCATAGGGAAATGTCAGGTGGTGAGTTGCCAGCTTCTACATGGCGGAAGGGAGACGTTACAGAACGGCCCAGGAAGCCGAGCTCCGGTTCAGTCACTAGCCTGATGGAGCTTGGAGTTCTGGTGGTGACAATGAGGTCTTGGAGAGTGAGTCAGGATCCGTATGTCAAACTAATGATGTTCTAGCAAGCTGTGTGCTACCGTCATTAAACATCTTAATAGTGCAGAGTTACAACTGGCTGACAATATGTTCCTGCAACTAAAACACAACAAGCTGGATTGCCCCAACTAATCATATCAGGGAAGATAAAAGACCCAGCTATCGCCGTACCATAATTCGCAAAAACTTGGAACAGCTTTTCAGTCTCTGTAAATCCAAAATTCAAGTTGTATCACAGCTTGGTATGGCTCCTGTTCTGCCTTAGATGCAAGAAATTACAAAGGGTCGTGAATGTAGCCCAGTCCATCGCGCAAACCAGCCTCCCACCCGTTGACACTGTCCACACTTCCCGCTGCCTTGAAAAAGCAGCCAGCACAATTAGGGACCCCACGCACCCGGACATTCTCTCTTCCACCTTCTTCCATTCGGAAAAAGATACAAAAGTCTGAGGTCACCTACCAGCCAACTCAAAGACAGCTTCTTCTTTGCTGCCATCAGACTTTTGAATGGATTTACCTCACAGTGAGCTGATCTTTCTCCACATGCTAGCTATGACTGTAACACTACATTCTGCACCCTCTCCTTTCCTTCTCTACGAACGGTATGTTTTGTCTGTATAGCACACAAGAAACAATACTTTTCACTGTATACTATTTTGATTTGATTTGATTTATTATTGTCATATGTATTAACATACAGTGAAAAGTATTGTTTCTTGCGTGCTACACAGACAAAACGTACCGTTCACAGAGAAGGAAAAGAGTGCAGAATGTAGTGTTACAGTCACAGCCAGACTGTGGAGAAAGATCAGCTTAATGCAAGGTAGGTCCATTCAAAAGTCTGACAGCAGCAGGGAAGAAGCTGTTCTTGAGTTGGTTGGTACGTGACCTCAGACTTTTGTATCTTTTTTCCGACGGAAGTAGGTGGAAGAGAGAATGTCCAGGGTGTGTGGGGGTCCTTAAGTATGCTGGCTGCTTTGCCGAGGCAGTGGGAAGTGTCGACAGAGTCAATGGATGGGAGGTTGGTTTGAATGATGGACTGGGCTACATTCACAACCTTTTGTAGTTTCTTGTGGTCTTGGGCAGAGTAGGAGCCCATACCAAACTGTGATTCAACCAGAAACAATGCTTTAATACATATGACAAATAATAAATTAATAACAAATAATTAATAATAAATTAATAAATCAAATTAAATCAAATTCTGCTCCCTGAGTGCAAACTCGCACCAAGTGCTACTCATCCGGGCGCAGTATCACCTCACCTTTGAAGTCCTTATCTTTTGTGCAAAGGCTCCATGTCCTCACGTCCCCCCCCACCCCATCCCCTCCCCTCCCTATCTCTACAAATCCTTCAGCATCCCCCAACTCCCCGTAATGTGTCGATTTCTCCAATTTTGGCCTCTTCCACATCCCCGATGTGAGATCCCACTACTGATGGTGACCTTGACTTCAGAACCTAATGCCCACAGATTCCCTCTCTAAACCTCTCCATTCTCTCTGCTTCTCTCTCCTCCTTTAAGGCATCTCGCTGAAACTGGTCTCTCTGACCAAGCTTGCGGTCCCCAAACCGGCCAGTGGTAGATTTTGTTTGATACCACTCCGGTAAAGCAACCTGAGATGTTTACTACTTGAAAGGTGCTACACAAATGCAAGTTGTGGTCTTCTGTTCAAGGGTTCAGTGTACCTGAACAGGCACCAGAGCGTGGCAACTAGGGGATCTTCACAGTAACTTCATTGCAGTGTTAATGTAAGTCTACTTGTGATATTAAGAAATAAACTAACTTAATTCCACCAGAAAGGATAAATCAAATGTTTCTTATAAAAACTCAAAGACTGGAATGTTACGGCAGTTCACACCGGTGGGACTTTCCCATCCTGCCACAGGGAACGGAGATTCGGCTTGGCACCAAATTCTCTGACCTCACTGCAGCAGGAACGTGGAGTGAAAGGCATTAAGTCACACTCAGAACGCCAGTTATTATTCAGCTGCTTCTAGTTGTACTGCTCACAACCTCCCTGGACATTCCACGAGTGCCTCACTGAAGTTCATTCATGGGATCTTTCTTCACAAGGACGCAGGCTTGTTTATCCTTCCCACTGCAGATGTTCTTTAAATACCATCACCGAAAGTCTGATCACCATCTAAAGGGTTTCACTTCAGTTTAATAAGAGACACCGGCAACGTATCCCAGTTGCCATTCACAAGCTCCTTGGGTTGAACACAATATGAGCTTTCCCTCTCTCCTCAGAGTCAGATGGTTGTGGGTTCAAGTCCCCACTCCAGAGACCTGAATCCATTATCCAGGTCGAAATTCCCAGCACTGAAGGAGCTCCGCACTGTTGGAGATGTCGCAATTTTCAGATAAGATGTGAAACTCTCAGATATAGCCAAACGATCCCTGCAATTATTTTATAGAAGAGAAAGGGAGAAGAGCAGTATGATGGTACAGTGGTTAGCACTGCTGTCTCACTGCGTCAGGGAGCCAGGTTTGATTCCAGCCTTGGGTGACTGTTTGTGTGGAGTTTGCACGTTCTCCCTGTGCCTGTGTGGGTTTCCTCCGGTGCCTTGTGTTCCTCCCACAGTCCAACAATGTGCAGGTTAGGTGCATTGACCATGATAAATTGCTCCTGAGTATCCAAAGGTTAGGTGGATGAGCCATGGTCAATGCACGGCGTAATAGAGACAAGATGGAGGGCTGGGCCTGGGTAAGATGCTCTTTCAGACAGTCAGTGCAGACTCAATGGGCCGAATGGACTCCTTTTTCACCATACAGATTCTAAGATTCGATGAAGTTATCCCTGGTATCCTGGCTGACATTTATCCCTCAAACGAAATCAATTTTGTGGCCCTTACTGATTTGTTGGTGGGGATTTTCTGTGTCCAAAATTGGTTGCTACATCACAACTACACCTGAAAATTTATTGATTGGCTGTAAACCATTTTGGGGATTCCTGAAAAGCTCGATATAAATAGATTGACACAGGACAGGAGGAGGCTGTCTGTAACTATCCTCCTAATAATATGTCACATTTCCATTGTGTGACAGTAATGTGTATCAGCGAGAGCAGGGGTCCCAATGCTGACCCCTGGGAGGGTGGGGAGTGGGGGGAGACACTGCACCTCCCTCCCTCTCACAAACATTCAGCACCACTCTCCCCTCTCTGTTCCTTGGACAGTTTCATGTCCGTTCTGCCGCTGCTTCTTCTGTCTCTGAAACCCGAGGTTTAAAAGTAAACAAAATGCATTAAAGATGTCAGCAGGACACAGCTGCTTAGTAAACAGCAGCTCCAATTCCCTCAGATTGCTAGAAGTAACAACACAGAGTGAAATCTCGCAGAGAGGCACTAATGATTTTGGCGTTGCGTTTTTAGGGCCAGGTACAAGGAGCTCAGGAGCAGTGAAATGTGGCCTTGGAAATAATGAAAAGCAGCAGGAAGCCAATACACAACAACAATCATTTGCAATTACATAGCACCTTTGTGAGAATTTGATCCAGTGAAGATAGTTCGAAGTCATGAAACAAAAAGAGAATGCCGGAAAATCTCAGCAGGTCTGACAACATTTGTGCAGCGAGAACAAAGCTCTCCTTCCTAAGGGTCACCCAACCTCAAAAGCTAGAATCATTAAATCCCTACAGTGCTGAAGGAAGCCATTCAGCCCATCGAGTCTGCACCGACTGAATCCCACCCAGGCCTATCCCCATAACCCCATGCATTTATCCTAGCTAGTTCCCCTAACACTAAGGGGCAATTTAGCAAGGCCAATCCACCTAACCTGCACATCTTTGGACTGTGGGAGGAAACAGGAGCACCCGGAGGAAACCCACGCAGACACGGGG
This sequence comes from Carcharhinus amblyrhynchos, assembly GCF_965287045.1. Lineage (NCBI taxonomy): Eukaryota > Metazoa > Chordata > Chondrichthyes > Carcharhiniformes > Carcharhinidae > Carcharhinus > Carcharhinus amblyrhynchos. The sequence goes on along the minus strand of NC_137336.1, from coordinate 9,559,460 downwards.
AGAATGTGCAGACTCCACACAGATAGTGACCCAAGCCGGGAATCAAACCCTGGTCCCTGGTGCTGTGAGGCAGCAGTGTTAACTACTGTGCTGCCCCTATTGGTTTTGTTCTCTCTCCACAGATGCTGTCAGACCTGCTGAGATTTTCCAGCATCTTCCATTTTTGTTTCAGATTCCAGCATCCGCAGTAATTTGCTTTTGTCAGGGTTGGAGTCATGGCTCAGAGGGAGGTGGGTGAGGTTGATGGAGTTGAATCATTTCAGTTCCAAGATGTCACTGCAGGAGTTCCTCAGGGTAGTGTTCTAGACACCATCACCTTCAGCTGCTTCATCGATCACCTTCCTTCCGTCATTAGGGCGGTATGGTAGCACAGTGGTTAGCACTGCTGCTTCACAGCTCTAGGGTCGTGGGTTCGATTCCTGGCTCGGGTCACTGTCTGTGTGGAGTTTGCACATTCTCCTTGTGTCTGTGCGGGTTTCTTCCGGGTGCTCCGGTTTCCTCCCACAGTCCAAAGATGTGCGGGTTACGTTGATTGGCCATGCTAAGAAATTGCCCCTTAGTGTCCAGGGATGCGTAGGTTAGAGGGATTTAATATGTAGGGGATATGGGGGTAGGGCCTGGGTGGGATCGTGTTTGGTGCAGACTCGATGGGCTGAATGGCCTCTTTCTGTGCTGTAGGGTTCTATGTTCTATTCTATCAAGTCCTCAAGGAGGATGTTCGCTGATGATTGCAAAATGTTCACCACCATTCACAACTGCTCAAACACTGAAGCAGTCCATGTCCAAATGCAGCAAGATCTGGACAATATGCAGTCTTGGGCTGACAACTGGCAAATAACATTCGTGCCAGGCAGTGACTATCTCCAACAGCAGAAAAATCTAACCACCGTTTCTTCACATTCAATGGCTTTACCATCACTGAATTCCCCACTACCAACATCCTGGATGTTACCATTGACCAGAAACTGAACTGGACTAATCATAAAAATACTGTGTAGACAAGAGCAGGTCAAAGGCTGGGAATCCTGTGGTGAGTCAGTAACTCACCTCCTAACTTCCCAAAGCCTGTACACCATCTACAAGGCACAAATCAGGACGGTGAAGGTATACACTCCACTTGCCTGGATGGTCCAAGAACGCTCAAGAAGCTTGATACATCTAGGACAAAGCAGCCCAATTGATTGGTACCCCCTCCACAAACATTCAATCCCCCCACCATCAGCGCACAGTGGCAGCCGTGTGTACCATCTACAAGATGCACTGCTGGAACTCAAAAAGTATCCTCAGATAGCATCATCCAAACCCATGACCTCTACCATCTAGAAAGTCAAGGACAACAGACACATGGAAACATCACCACCTGGAGGTTCTCCTCCAAGTCACTCACCATCCTAACTGGGAAATACATCACCGTTCCTTCACTGGTGCTAGGTCAAAATCCTGGAGCTTCCTCCCTAACAGCACCGTGGGTGTACCTACTCCTCACAGGGCTGAAATGGTTCAAGACAACAGCTTGCCAAGGGCAATTAGGTATGGGCAATGAATGTTGGCCTAGGCAGCAATGCCCATATCTCACATGCCCAGATCCCAAGAACAAATTTTTAAATGGAGATATATATACAAATATCGTATACAATTAATAATATAGATATATTGGCCAAGCTGGTGTGTGAAATATGAAACTGAATGAATATTCAGGAGGTGATTGGGACAGATATTGCTCTCAAGATAATGGTGTAGCCGATGGCCTTTATCGATGTGCGAAGGTACAAGTTCAGGCAAGGGACAGGTGGGCACTTAAAGGTGGAAATCCAGAAGTTCATATTGTACCGCTCTGCAGAAACAGCACTGCGCTGCCTGGATGGAATGACTACACTAACCGCAGCAAAGTAGGTATCAACAAAACTCACCATGGAAAGTTATGTTTATCCTGTTATTACTCAATTCAATTCTGTTCCGTTAACAGTCCATAATACAGTAGCATTTATGGTCTAATCAACTCATTCGAGGAAAGAACACGAATGTCCATCAAAGGAGTGCAATAGGTGTCTGCAAAGTCCCTGTTGTACAAAATGTAAAAGCTAGGTCATTATTTCTATATGTCCTCTTCTTTTCTTTGCTGCATTTTGTGTTTGACTTTATGGCCAGAACTCTATCACTTCTCTTGCCATGGAATCAACGTGGCTCAGTGTCCAACAACGGAAATCTCCATTGACTTCGGGTGGGAATTTCTGGTCTCACCCAAGTGGGGCCGCACACTCCCACCCAATAGTGTTCATTTTCATGTATCAGTAGATACGTCAGAGCAACCAGAGCTTATGGCCAATCTTTTTCAGTTTTCATTTTTTGAGTAGGGTTTGTGTTTGCTTTTCATTTTTGTGTGGATATATCTGAGGCACCCAGTGGAAACTCAGACAGAATAATCATACAATATAGATACAGAATCCATATCGATACAGATGCCTAATCACAGCAAAAATGAGGGCAACTATCATTGGGTATTTCGTAGAACACCTGTCTCGAGTTTCTGTTTTCAAGTGTTGGGTTGGGACTTGAACCCAGAACTTTATAACTCAGCAACCAGAATGTGCTCCCAACTGAGGTAATGAGCTCCGGTCACTTCATTCTGGGGTGGCAATGTGACCCTTGAACCCTGATGATCTGACAGAGCAAAGGCATTGAATTTGTGTGCGTGGATTCCTGAAACCTCATCTTTTCAATGACTGAGTTAATAAGGAGAAAGGGAAAGCTCATCATTGACTTGGTGTCAAAGGTTTATAAGTTTGTTCCTCAAAGGTGGAAATCGATGACTGTGACTGAGTTGATGGAGCAGGTGGGTGAACCAATGGGTCCAAGCACTTCAGAAACGCACAACACTCAAACTGCACAAGAATGCTAAGATGTCCCTTAACGTATCATAGAACCCTCTTCACTGAGTCACTGCTTCATGGACCTTTCTCCTTTATTATGATTTTGAGAGGCTGGGTAAGCGGTCCCGTAACCTTTAATCCCCTTATTGACCAAGAACCTATCTATCTCTATCTTAACGACACTGAATGACCTGGCCTCCACAGCCCTCTGTGACACTGAGTTTCACAGCTTCACCACTCTCTGACTGAAGGAATTCCTCCTCATCTCAGTTGTAAAGGAGCGTCCCTTCACTCTGAGATTTTGTCCTCGGAATCCAGTCTCTCCCACTAATGGAAACAGCCTCTCCACGTCCACTCTAGCTCAGCCTCTCAGTATTCTGTAAGTTTCAATTAGATCCCCCCTCATCCTTCTTAACTCCATTGAGTGTAGATCCAGAGTCCTCAACCACTCCTCATATGACAAACCCTTCATCCCTGGGGTCATTCCTGTGAACATCCTCTGGACCTCCTCCAACACTAGTACATTCTTCCTTAGTTATGAGGCCCAAAACTGCTCACAATACTCCAAATGGGGTCCGACTAGAGCTGAATACAGCCTCAGCAGTATATCTGGGCTCTTGTATTCTAGCCCTCTAGAAATGAATGTTAACATTGAATTTGTCTTCCTCACTGCCGACTGAACGTTAACCATAAGAAAGTCCTGAATCAGAACCCCCAAGTCCCTTTGTCCTTCAGATTTCCAATGCCTTTCCCCACTTAAAAAAAAGGAATGTCTCGTGGCTATTGAAGGATATGGGTTCAAACCTCCCACCATGGGTGGCACAGTGGGTTAACATTCCAAAGATTTGTAGGTTAGGTGGACTGGCCATGTTAAATTGCCTCTTAATGTCCCAGGATGCATAGATTAAGGAGGTTAGCAGGGTAAATATATGGGGATACAGGGATAGGGCCTGGATAAAATGATCTGCTGGAGAGTCATAAAAACACCAAAAATCGGAGTAGGCCGTTTGGCATTTCAAACCTGCTCCGCTATTCATTTTGATCATGACTGATCATCAAATTCAATATCCTGATCCCCCCTTCCCCCCGTATCCCTTGATGCAGACAGAAATAGATAGGCTCTTGATTAATAAGGGGACGAAGCATTATGGGCAGGAGGGAGAATGGGGATGAGAATCATATCAGCCATGGTGGCGCAGAATCGATGGACCAAATGGCCTCCTTCTGCGCTCCAGGGACTCTATCATTCTGCAGCTGTTGCAATTTAAATGGAATTAATGAATCTGGAATTGAAGGCTAGTCTCAGTAACGATGATTGACATCTATCATCAGTTGTGATTTAAAAAAACCCGAAAGGTTCATTGGAGAAATGTGATTCCAGACCCAAGACAACTTGGTTGACTCTTAACTGCTCTTTGAAATAGCCCTCAGCTCAAAGGCAGTTGGGAATGGGTATCAAATTCTGACCTTGTCAGCGACACCCACATCAGGATAAAAAGAATGGTTGCCTGTGAAAGAATCAGAGGCTTTCAAATCATAATTACTCCTTCAGAAAAAGGAGAACAATGTTTGGAAAACATAAGTGAATAGTATTAAAATGATGATACAGAGGTGGCCATGTTACTGGATTCATAACTGAGTGTACACAAGCTGAAATGACAAATTTGAATTTGATTTTTTTAGAATGATAGAATCCCTCCAGTACAGAAGGAGGCCATTCAGCCCACTGTGTCTGCACCGACCAAGTCCCACCCAGGCCCGATCACCATAACCCCACATATTTACCCTAGCCAGTCCCCCTGACATTAAGGGTCAATTTAGCATGGCCAATCAATATTCGCACTCTCCACCACCAGTGCACGTTGGCAGCAGTGTGTACCTTCCACAAGAGGCACTTCAGCAACTTGCTTCTTCAACAGCACCTTCCAAACCTGTAACCTCGATTGTCCAGAAAGACAAAGGCAGCAGGTATATGCCTTTGCCTAAAAGTTCCCCTCCAGGTCACACACTATCACCACTGTTCCTTCATTGCCATAGGGTCAAAATCCCTGAAACTCCCTCCCTAACAACACCACACCGACTGCTGTGGTCCAAGGGGGCAGCTCACTTCCATCTTCTCCAGAAAAACCAAGAATGCCCGAACTGCTGGCAATGCCCACTACCAGAAACAAGCAGCATGATAGAATGATGCAGCCCCACATTGACCATTTGGTTCATTCTGCCTATGCCAGCTCTCTGAAAGAACTATTCAATTTGATCCCACTCCACAGCTCTGCAAATCTACTCTCTTCAGATCTCACTAAATCCTTTTGGAAACTTGTTACAGAATCTGTTTGCTCCATGCTATCTGGCAATGCATTCCAGATCATGGAAGCTTTTCAATTTGATTTGGCTTTTTTACTGTCACATGTATTAGTATACAGTGAAAAGCATTGTTTCTTGTGTGCTACACAGACAAAGCATACTGTTCATAGAGAAGGAAAGGAACGGACGCAGAATGTCGTGTTACAATCATAGCTAGGGTGTAGAGAAAGATCAACTCAGTGCGAGGTAGGTCCATTCAAAAGTCTGACAGCTGTTCTTGAGTCAGTTGGTACGTGACCTAAGACTCTTGTATCTTTTTCCCGATGGAAGGAGGTGGGAAAGAGAATATCTGGGGTGCGTGTGGTCCTTAATTATGCTGGCTGCTTTGCCGAGGCAACGGGAAGTGTAGACAGTATCCATGGATGGGAAGCTGGTTTGCCTGATGGGTTGGGTTTTATTCACGGCCTTTGGTCGTTTCTTGCAGTCTTGGTCAGAGCAGGAGCCCATACCAAGCTGTGATGCAACCAGAAAGAATACTTTCCATGGCGCATCTGCAAAAGTTGGTGAGAGTCGTAGCTGACATGCCAAACTTCCCTAGTCTTCTGAGAAAGTAGAGGCGTTGGTGGGCTGCATAGAAGGATGTTCCCCTCATCTCCCCTCTGGTTCTTTACCAGTGACCTTGTTTCTGTCTCCTCTGGTTATCAATCCTCCTACTGCGGAACATGCAGAAAAGATGTGACCAAGTATAGATCCCTGAAAGTTGGGAATCAAGTAGATAAGGTTGTTAGGAAGGCATACGGTGTCTTGGCGTTTATTGGTAGGGGGGATTGAATTTAGGAGCCGCAGCGTCATGTTGCAACTGTACAAGACTCTGGTGCGGCCGCACATGGAGTATTGTGTGCAGTTCTGGTCCCCACATTATAGGAAGGATGTGGAGGCTTTGGAGAGGGTGCAGAGGAGGTTTACCAGGATGTTGCCTGGTATGGAGGGGAGGTCCTATGAGGAGAGACTGAGGGATTTGAGGTTGTTTTTGTTAGAAAGAAGGCGGCTAAGAGGGGACCTTATTGAAACATATAAGATGATTAGAGGTTTAGATAGGGTGGACAGTGATAGCCTTTTTCCTCGGATGGAGAAAGCTAGCACGAGGGGGCATAGCTTTAAATTAAGGGGTGGTAGTTATAGGACGGATGTCAGGGGTAGGTTCTTTACCCAGAGGGTGGTGAGGGATTGGAATGCCCTGCCTGCTGCAGTTGTAAATGCGCCTAGTTTGGGGGCGTTTAACAGATCCGTGGATAGGTTTATGGATGGAAAGGGTTTGGTTTAGGTTAGAGGGCCATTGCTTTTTAACTGGTCGGCGCAACATCGTGGGCTGAAGGGCCTGTTCTGCGCTGTAATGTTCTATGTTCTATAGTACTGAGCTACATCGAGTGGGCAGCACCGAAACAGGTCAACTGGCTAGTAACAATGGCCATTCTCTTTGGAAAAGAGCTGATTGAGTTGAATGTGGCAAACACAAATGACCCAAGTAAATTGTCTACGTAATGAAGGGCTCAAACTGCATTGGGGCAGGAGGAGACCGTTCAGCCCTTCATGCCTGCCTTTCCATTAAATTTAAAGAATGAACCAGGGAATGGCAGTTTTGTTTACAGTGGACATGTTCTCCACCAGTTTAAAACAGCCACTGTTCCTCACAGTGAGGCCCACTTATGTGTGCAGGAAGCTTATAGTCACACACAAAGCCGTATCCTCCAAAGTCAGATGGAGCATGACCGCATTAATCCTTTCCCAACTAAATAAAAGCTTGGGGCACAGCCATTCCTGGGTCCATTCCCTATCACAATGTTAGGACCAGTCAGAGACAGCCTGCCTGGCTTGAATTTGAAACAAAAGCTTGGAAGTTAACTGTTCTCTGCTGCGTTCTCCATGGCAATGCCTGCACCAATCCGAGGCCACTTGCCAACCAAACAGCACTCCCTTCTCACGCAGTATAAATTGTTGGCCCTTTCATCTTGCCTAGCTTCCTGATGGGCGCAAAATGAAATGTTTTGATGGCATGTCTCTTTTTACAGCAGTACAGAAATGATCAAAAGCCTCAAAAAATGTTGATTCTTAAAGGAAGAGAGAGAGAGAGAGAGAGAGAGATGAAGCAGGGAACAGCTTCAGGATGGGGATTCCAGAGCTCAGGAGCCATGACAACTGTCAGCTCAAGCGCTGATGATGACCTAAAGGAAATCGGGGACCCACAAGAGGCCATAGCTGAGAGGAGCGCAGAGATTCCAGAGTGTTGTGGCATTGCAGGAGGTTGGCGCCGCTATGGGTTAAGGAGCACAGGGTCCACTGGGTTAACAAATGAATGAAGAACAAAGGAAGATTGTGTTTCTTTCATTTATTATGAATCTCAGAGGCAGAGTGATTAGCACTGCTGCCAGGGACCTGGGTTCGGTTCCCAACATGGCCTGTGTGGAGTTTGCACATTCTCCCCGTGTCTACATGGGTTTCCTCCGCGTGCTCCGGTTTCCTCACACAGTCCAAAAGACGTTAGCATCAGCCATGTTACATTTTCCCTCAGTGTACCCAAACAGGCGTCGAAATGCGGCGACTAGGGGATTTTCACAATTGTCTCTCATGTGATGAGTGACAGACGGACACTGATTGTTTTTGTATCGGCCAATGTAACAGCATTGTGCGTGCAAAACCAATTGCAATTGGTTCCTGGCCAACCGCCCCTGACTATGACGTTGCCAATATTAGCCAGGAAACGGTCCCTGTTCTTCTCACACCTCGGAACAATCTGAGGTTCGTCACAAGTGCCCTTTGCGGTTTAACATTGATGTAACAGCGGTGAATCATTTGATTAAACACAGTGGCCAAGTGCCTGTCCATCTCGCTTCTCATTACAAGCAGTGATGCACAAGTTTCAGGATTACAAATTGTGGTCTTGGTTGAACAGTCAACCCAGAAAATGGATCAGGCCCAAAGACGGACGACTGCATCCACACAAATAAGAGTCAGAATCTTTCAGCGGTAATCATTGCTGAATCCTCAATACAACCGTTTACATGGAGAACGTAATACAGCCTGGAGTCCTTCCGACTAAAATAAGCTTAGAGCCATTTAGAAATTCCATTAGCTTAGTGCGGCACATCTCATAAAAACCATTTAGCGTGTCAAGTCAGACAAGTAACGACATTTCACAGAGCATTGTACAAGATAATGGATGTTACTAGGGTCGCTAATGCTAAGAATATTCAAATAATGTAATAATCTCAAAATAATTGGATTGGCTAAATAAAGATTCCAAGGTCCACTTTGCACATCTTGTTTACCAAGACATCTGACGTTTAAGATCTTTCTCCAAAACTTCAAAAAGAGCCACAATCATGGCATGGTACAGCACCGAGGGAGGCCATTCAACCCCTCAGAGTTATGCTGGCTCCTAGATTGAGCTATTGCCCACTGGGGGATATTCTGGGTGGAATTTTACCGGCATGTCCACCCAAGGTCCATATGATCCTGCCTGAGGCCAAAGGAGATTGCCGTTCTCTGAGCCTCTGTGCCGATAAAATTCTGGCCTTTATGTCCTGGGAACTGGTGCAATTCATTGGAATTAGCACTGCGGTTCTTGTAGAGGTGAGTGTATGAGGTGTTAAACTGAGGGCCCTGTCTACTCTTCAAGGCGGATGTAAAAGACCCCATGTCCTCTTTTTTAAACAAGACTAGAGTTCTCATAGAATCAGCACAGAAGGAGGTCATTCAGCCTGCAGCGCCTGTGCTAACCCTCTGAACTCCCCTGTAGCCCTGCAATGAATTTAAAGCAAAGTTTACTTATTAGTCATAAGTAGGCTTACATTAACACTGCAATGAAGTTACTGTGAAAATCTCCTCGTCGCCGCACTCCGGCGCCTGTTCGGGTACACTGAGCAAGAATTTAGCATGGCCAATGCACCTAACCAGCACGTCTTTCCGACTGTGGGAGGAAACTAGAGCTCCTGGAGGAAACCCACACAGACACGGGGAGAATGTGCAGACTCCACACACACAGTCACCCAAGCCGGGAATCGGACCCAGACACTTGGAGCTGTGAGGCAGCAGCGCTAACCACCGTGCCTCTGTGCAGCTCTGTGTTCTTCACAAAATAAAGGAGCATTTCACATTTCTCCACATTAAATTTTATCTGCCGTTTGTCCGTCCGTTCCACCAACCTGTCTGGGATCCTTTGAAGTTCTGCCCTGTCCACAATATTTCTGAATTTCGTACCATCTGCAAATTTTGAAGTGGTGTTCTGTACGCCAAGGTCTGGTTCAAAGACCTATACCAGGGAGAGCAGGGTCCCAACACCGAGCCCTGGGGAACTCCATTCTGTACCTTACTCCTGTCTGTAAAACACCACTCCTCTCTGTTTCCTGCCACTTAGCCAATTTTGAATCTTTGTTGCTCCTGTGCCTTTTATTACATGAGCTTTAACTTTGTTTATAAGCCTGTTGTGCAAACATTTACCTAATGTCTTTTGGAAGTCCATGCACGCCACATCAACAGCATTACCCTCATCAACCCTCACTGTTGCCACATCAAAAAATCCAACCAAGTGTTTTCTGTGTCCTGGGCCAATATGACCAATGAAAGCACGATCATTTATCACATTGGTGCTTAAGCAAATTGGTAACTATATCTCCAGAGTGACAACAGTATCTACGATTTAGAATTCTACAATTCAGGGTGGCACTGCTGCCTCACAGTGCCAGGGATTCGGGTTCGATTCGAGGCTTGGGTCGCTGTCTGTGTGGAGTCTGCACATTCTCCCCGTGTCTGCATGGGTTTCCTGCGGGTGCTCCAGTTTCCTCCCACAGTTCAGAGACGTGCTGATTTAGTTGCATTGACTGTGCTAAATTCTCCCTCAGTGTACCCGAACAGGTGCCGGTGTGTGGCGACTAGGGGAATCTTCGAAGTAACTTCATCGCGGTGCTAATGTAAGCCTCCTTGTGACACTAATAAATTTTTTTAAAATGTTTTTCCTCTTTATTGGGACATGGGCGTCACTGGAAAGGTTGGCCATCCCTAATTGCTGCAATTGAATAGTTTGCTTGGCCATTTCAGAGGGGTAGGTAACAGTCAAATACATTCCTGTGAATCTGCAGTCACAGGTAGGCTAGACCAGGAAAGGACAGCAGATTTCCTTCCCTAAAGGGCATTAGTGAACCAGGTGTTCCTCTTACAACAGTCGATGACAGTTTCATTGTGAGACAGACTTTAAATTTCAGATTTATTATTTGAATTGAAATCCCAGCCGCCATGGTGGGGTTTGAACCGTATCCCCAGAACATTAGCCCAGACCCCCCGATTCCAAACCCAGTGACATTGCCACTACGTCACTGTTTCCCCACTATCGGGGCAGCATTATGGCACAGTGGTTAGCACTGCTGCCTCATAGCAACAGGGACCTGGGTTTGATTCCCAGTTTGAGTCACTGTTTGTGTGGACTTTCTTACTGTGCCTACCCCAGTCCAACTCCGGCATCTCTACATCATGTGCGGAGTTTGCACATTCTCCCCATGTCTGCATGGGTTTCCTCTGGGTACTCCCATTTCCTCCCACAATCCGGGAGATATGCCGGTTAGGTGCTTTGACCATGCTAAATTCTCCCTCGGTGCACCCGAACAGGTGCCAGAATGTGGCGAGTAGGGGATTTTCACAGTAACTTCATTGCAGTGCTAATGGAACCCACTTGTGACATTAACAAATAAACTTTAAAAATGTAGTGCCTGTAAAAGACTTTGGAACATCTCAAGGTTGTGGCAGGTGCTATACAAATTCAGTTACATCTTGATTTCTGAGTAGAGAGTCTCACAACACCAGATTAAAGTCCAACAGGTTTATTTGGTACCATGGGGATACCAAATGAAGGGGCAGCACTCCAAAAGCTCATGATTCTGAATAAACCTGTTGGATTTTAACCTGTTGTTGTGAGACTTCTTACTGTGCCCACCCCAGTCCAACGCAGGCATGATTTCTGAGTCTATCGCGGAAAAGCTTTGCTCACCTGGAATCGAAACTGAATTACACTGAGTATCCCATTGCCACATGCTGCAAAAGCCCAGGCAGATTTATTGAGAAATAGCTAAAAAAAAGTAGCAAGCGTGTGTTCCCATGGCAACAACAGGGTGCATTTATATAGCGACTTGAACATTGTGAAACACTCCCAAGGTTGTCGCAGGGATGCCATCTGGCAAAACAGCCGATGATATGTAACCAAAGGTGGGAACATCAGGCAGGCGACCAAGATTTGTGTGCGTGGAATTGGCAGTACAGAAACAGGCTATTATTTGGCCTAAGTGGTCTATATATATTCTCCATGTGAGCCTCTTTAATGGAAATGTGTGGCCTTCTCGTTTCCCAATGACAAACTGAGTTGCACAACAAGAGTACCATGAAATAAAGAAAACGATGCTAACAGTTTGACCTCGCAGCTTCACTGGGGTTGGTTTTGCACACCCACTCTGAGTGAGTGAGCACTTCTTTGGCCCATTTACACAGCCCACACACAATATACATTTCATCCACTCTCTGCGCTAATTCCAATTTCCATGGTAATTGTCTGGGTGCAGTTGGCATAACACAGGACAAGTGACTCATCAATCGCTCACTGCTCTCCCCCCATTTGTAGTTTCAAGGCTTCCCAACATTGAAAGCAGTGCCACTAGAAGTGGGCCAGTGTCATGTGCGCGCGCGCGCGCGCACACACACACACACACACACACACACACACACACACACACACACACACACACACACACACACACACACACACACACACACGTCCTTGTGTTGTCCATCTGTGAGGTTTAGAACATAGAACATAGAAAAAGTACACCACAAACAGGCCCTTCAGCCCACAATCTGCGCTGATCATATCCCTACCTACTAGGCCTACCTATAACCCTCAATCCTATTAAAGTGAGCTCAGTTGTAAGCATGCACAACCACTACAGAGTTGGCCTTTATTGCGAAGGGGATGGAGTATAAAAGCAGGGAGGTCGTACTGCAATTGTACAAGGTACTGGTGAGACCGCAACTAGAGTACTGTGTACAGTTTTGGTCCCCTTATTTAAGAAAGGATATATTAGCTTTGGAGGGGATGCAGAGAAGGTTCACCAGGTTGATTCTGGAGATGAGGGGGTTAGTTTATGAGGAGAGATTGAGTCGACTGGGCCTGTACTCATTGGAGTTTAGAGGGTTGAGGGGAGATCTTATAGAGACATATAAGATAATGAAGGGGCTAGACAGGGTAGAGGCAGCGAGGTTATTTCCACTTACAATGGAAACAAGAACTAGGGGGCACAGCCTCAAAATACGGGGGAGTCAATTTAGAACAGAGATGAGGACTTCTTCTCCTAGAGGGTAGTGAATCTTTGGAATTCTCTGCCCAATGAAGCAGTGGAGGCTACCTTGTTAAATGTGTTTAAATGACAGATAAATAGATTTCTGATCAATAAGGGAATTAAAGGTTATGGGGAGCAGGGGGGTAAGTGGAACTGAACCACTATCAGATCAGCCATGATCTTATTGAATGATGGGGCAGGCTCGAGGGACTAGATGGCCTACTCCTGCTCCTATTTCTTATGTTCTTATGAAAGGCAAAACACTGCGAATGCTGGAATCTGAAACAAAAGCAGAAAAATGCTGCAAAAATCTCAGCAGGTCTGACAGCATCTGTGGGGAGAGAATAGAGCTAACGTTTCAGAGTCTAGATGATCCTTCCTCAGACACGTGGAGTGCAAGTGAGAGATTGCTGTGCTGAAACCATAAACACTTTGATCAGATACCAGTTCGGGCCATAGTAGCACAGAGGTTGGCACTGCTGCCTCACAGCACCAGGGACCTGACTTCAATTCCTGGCTTGGGTCACTGTCAGTGCGGAGTTTGCACATTCTCCCCATGTCTGCGTGGGTTTCCTCTGGTTTCCTGCCACAGTCCGAAAATCTGCGGGTTAGAATGATTGGACGTGGTAAATTGAGCACACTAAGAAGTCGCACAACACCAGGTTGACTTGGAATCACGAGCTCGTGCTAATTTAACCTGGTGTTGTGAGATTACTTACTGTGCCCACCCCAGTCCAACGCTGGAATCTCCACATCATTGAGCTTCGTGTCAGGAGTATCGGCAGGGTAAATATGTGGGATTACGGGGATGGGGCCTGGGTGGAATTGTTGTCAGGTGCGGACTCGATGGACCGAATGGCCTCCTTCTGCACTGTAGGGATTCTACGACTGGGGAAAGAGATATTTGCAAGTGTGTTGTGCCAGTCAAGAGCTCAGGGACATGGGTAACGCACTGCAGGCCATTGCCCACGAGGGAAACACTTGGCCGCGCTCACCACTGCGTGCTTTTCAGAAAGAGGGGATGAGAGAAGGAGATAATCCAGTGAAACTTGATGTCAAAACGAGGCAGGAGCTCTTTACATCTCGAAAACAGAGTACTGCTGGGACTGGTTTGATCACAGCCCTGAAGATTCTGAAAGGCTTTGACAGGGTAAACGTAGAGAAGAGGCGTGCAGGGAAAGCGCAACATTATTAACAAAAGAAACCACAGGATAAGAAATTCAGTGAGGAATTCAGGACGATGATGGATGGAATGTGAAAGCAGTTAGCACGGGACCGATCTCACTCTTTCACAGAATGTGGGCGTTGCTGGCAGGGCCAAGCGCTTGTTACCCATCTCTAATTGCCCTCGGACCTCTGGGTGAATTCAGAGGGCAGTTAAGCATCGCTGTGGGTCTGGAGCCACATGCAGGCCAGACCACTCCCTTTGTCCAATTTCACCACCACCTTGCTGACTCTCTTCCCCTCAGCTCTGACGAAGGGTCATCTAGACTGGAAACGCTGGCGGGAATTTTACTGTCTCGCCCGTCCCCACAGTGACTTTTAAAGGGGCGTCTTGACAAATACATGAATAGAAATGGGAAGAGAGGGATATGGTCCCTGGAAGGGTAGGGGGTTTTAGTTCAGAGGGGCAGCATGGTCAGTACAGGCTTGGAGGGCTGAAGGGCCTGTTCCTGTGCTGTAATTTTTCTTGTTTTTTTTGTCCTGATTCCGAGGCGGGTGAGCAGCATTCCCCGTGGGATCTTTTGAGCCTTGGGAGGAAAAGGCAGTAAAATTCCAGCAGTTGGTTCTGTTCTCTCTCCACAGATGATGTCAGACCTGCCGAGATTTTCCAGTATTTTTCTACTGAGGCAAATAATACATTGGCCTTCATAGAGAGAGGATTCGAGTACAGGGATGTCTTGCTACAATTATACAGTGCTTGGCGAGACCACACCTGGAATATTGTGTGCAGTTTTGGTCTCTTTTTCTGAGGAAGGATATTCTTTCTCTCAAGGGAGCGCAGCGAAAGTTTACCGGGCTGATTCTGAGGATAACAGGTCTGATGTATGAGGTTGAGTTGGTTAGGAGTATATTCGCAGGAGTTTAGAAGAATGAGGGGGGAATCTCATAGAGGCCTATAAAATTCTAACAGGACTGGGCAGGGTTGATGCAGGAAGGATGTTCCTGATGTTGGGGATGTCCAGTTCCAGAGGATATAGTCTAAGGATCCTGGGTAAACCTTGTGGGACAGAGATGGGGAGAAATTTCTTCACCCAGAGAGTGGTGAGCCTGTGGAATTCGCTACCATAGAAAGCAATTGAGGCCAAAACATTGTGGGCAGGATTTTTCGACCGCACTCACCACAAAACCGTAAAAACCCGCCTGAGGTCAATGGACCTTCCATGGTACTCCTCCCGCCCCCGCCACCACACCCCGATACCTATCTCCCCCACCCCACCCCAGTTTGCCCCTGTCTGCTACGATTTCCATGTCCGGTGGGATTGGAAAATTCCCGCCTGTATGTTTTCAGGAGGGAATTAGATATAACTCTTGGGGCGAAAGGGATCAAAGGGGCAAGGTGGGATCAGGCTATTGAGTTGGATGATCCGCCACGATCACAATGAATGGCGGAACAGGCTCAAAGAGCCAAGTTGAATCCTCCTGCTCCCACCTTCCAATAAGTGTGCTGGACAATTATTAATTCAGATCTCTATTCATCTTCCGTGTTCAAATTCAGAGTTTGGTTTCTAACATCGAGTCAGTGACAATTCTGTCAGCAGTGCTCATGTTCGATGCAAGAATATATAAGTAAAAAAACCCAGACCAACAGCCTGAGCCTCAGGATCGCTAGCCCAGTAACATTACCACAGTGCCACTGTCTCCCTAAGCTGACACCAATAACACAGATAAAAACAAATTCCTGCGGATGCTGGAACCTGAAACCAAAAGGGAAACTGCTGGAAAATCTCTGGCAGCATCTGTAAGGAGAGGAAAGATCTGACGTTTCGAGTCCAGACGACCCTTTGTCAGCTCTCTCTGTCAGCATTCCGCAGAGACCGTTCCCTCCAGGATAACCTAGTCCACTCCTCCACTACACCCAACACCTCTCTCGTCACTCATGGCACCTTCCCATGCAATCGCAGAAGGTGTAACACCTGTCCCTTTACCTCTTCCACGCTCACCATCCGAGGTTCAAAACACTCATTCCAGGTTAAGCAGCATTTCACTTGCACCCCATTCAATTTGGTGCATTGCATTCACTGCACCCAGTGTGGTCTCCTCTATAACGGGGGAGACTAAGCGTAGGCTGGGTGATCACTTCGCAGTGCGCAGTCAGGACCCTGACCTTCCGCTTGCTTGCCATTTTAACACACAATCCTGCTCCCGTGCCCACATGTCTGTCCTTGGCCCTGCTGCAATGTCCCAGTGAAGCTCAACGCAAACTGGAGGAACAGCATCTCATCTTCTGGCTCGGCACTTTACAGCTTCCAGTCTCAACATCGAATTCAACTTCAGACGATTTGTCAATAACATAGATATATTTAAAAGGAGAACTAAGGTTACTGTGCGAGGATTGGATGAGAAAAGATCGCAGGAGGCTTGTACGACAAAAAACATCAGGAAGGAACACTTGGGGTACAGCCCGACCACAATAACTTCTCCTAGCAAGATGGAAGCCATTTGATGGGCCGAAGGGCTTTTCCAATGGGACTCTAGGAGTTTATCAGGAGGAATGTGCGCAAGAGATGGGGAAGTTTGATCTGTAGGTTTGTGCTGAGGCAGGAGGAAGGAAAGGTTACAGCAAGAACAAACATTGATGAGAGCGACAGAGAGAGATAAGGGTGGTGAGAAGATTTGAAAGTGGGAGCTTTGAGTCAATGAGCAAAGATTTTGCACAAGTTACAACAGTTAATAAATCAGAAGATCGATCAGTCGAAAGAGGAATTTAATTTTAAAACTAAATCCGAGAAATAATTTTGAATGCAGGTGAAATAAAATTGATGGACAGCTCACATTCCAACACAGCTCACGGCGATAAAGCTAACTTTATAAAGCAGAAACATTGGCCCGTTTCAGCAACATCTCACACTCTATCAATAGGTCGAAGGCAGCCATATTCCCCATAGCATTTATTGTGGTGATTAAACTTCAACCACTTACCTGATTTAGGCACATCACAGAGCACCTAATTCAGGAAAACCAGATTCAATGGGCAATAACTGTGGACACATGGACTTCCGTGTGTGTGTGTGAGAGAGAGGGTGGGGAGCTGGATGGGGTACAGTGTGTGTGTGTGTGTGTGTGTGAGGGTGGGGAGTTGAATGGGGTACAGTGTGTGTGTGAGGGTGGGGAGGTGGATGGGGTACAGTGTGTGTGTGGGGAGTTGGATGGGGTACAGTGTGTGTGTGTGAGGGTGGGGAGTTGGATGGGGTGCAGTGTGTGTGTGAGGGTGGGGAGTTGGATGGGGTACAGTGTGTGTGAGAGGGAGGGGAGCTGGATGGGTGCAGTGTGTGTGTGTGTGTGTGTGTGTGTGTGTGAGGGTGGGGAGTTGAATGGGGTACAGTGTGTGTGTGAGGGTGGGGAGGTGGATGGGGTACAGTGTGAGGGTGGGGAGGTGGATGGGGTACAGTGTGTGTGTGAGGGTGGGGAGTTGGATGGGGTACAGTGTGTGTGTGAGGGTGGGGAGTTGGATGGGGTGCAGTGTGTGTGTGAGGGTGGGGAGTTGGATGGGGTGCAGTGTGTGTGTGTGAGGGTGGGGAGCTGGATGGGGTACAGTGTGTGTGTGAGGGTGGGGAGGTGGATGGGGTACAGTGTGTGTGTGAGGGTGGGGAGGTGGATGGGGTACAGTGTGTGTGTGTGAGGGTGGGGAGCTGGATGGGGTACAGTGTGTGTGTGAGGGTGGGGAGTTGGATGGGGTGCAGTGTGTGTGTGAGGGTGGGGAGGTGGATGGGGTGCAGTGTGTGTGTGTGAGGGTGGGGAGTTGGATACGGTACATTGTGTGTGTGAGGGTGGGGAGTTGAATGGGGTACAGTGTGTGTGTGAGGGTGGGGAGTTGGATAGGGTACAGTGTGTGTGTGAGGGTGGGGAGTTGGATGGGGTGCAGTGTGTGTGTGAGGGTGGGGAGTTGGATGGGGTACAGTGTGTGTGTGAGGGTGGGGAGTTGGATGGGGTGCAGTGTGTGTGTGAGGGTGGGGAGTTGGATAGGGTACATTGTGTGTGTGAGGATGGGTAGTCTATGAAGAACACTGCAGAAACACTGACACCTATACACATTCAGGCACACTTCTCTCTCTCACACACACACACACACACACACACACACACACACACACACACACACACACACACACACACACACACACACACACACACACACACACACACACATTCTTCAGTACCCAGGTCATTATGAAGCCAGCAAGCGCAGTATGAATTGTATATTGGCAGATCCACGCTGCACATACATACAATATGCCTTCAGCGTACACAGCAATCCGCCCACACACAGCAGAGGCACAGCAGAGGTGCAGGATGTACAGCAGACACATAAAGCTGATTCTCACTCGCAGAACGCCACACACACTCACATCCATGCTCACTGTACACTCTGACAAGCAGGCACCCACTCCAGTTTGTTGTATACATTGCTGTCTGTGCTTGCTGCTGCCAGCTCCACACCCTGACTCTCTGATGCTCAATATCTGGGAGAGCTGCTGGGGGCTCAGGAAGGTTTCCCAGCCTCACCTGTACAGTTTGCAGACACTGTTGGTATTAACCCTTTCCCAAACCTCACCGCTGGCAGTGCTCACCCTCTGTTAACCCGTTGAGCACCGTGGCAAGTATGTAGTGAAACAGAGTGACTGGAGCAGGAGGCTCGCTGTGTGAGATGAATCAAATCCAGTTACTCCACTGGTGGCAGCTCTTTGACCAACACCAGAGCCAACTGGGGGTGTCGGGCGGACTGAGTAGACCTCCCCAGATACCAACCCATCACCCCTCCCCCCACCCCCTGCACAACGGGGGTGGGTTTTCCTGGAACCGGGGCTGCAAAAATCAGTGGGCAAGACCGGGAAATGAGGAAATGGACAATCCAGAAGACCAAATTTCACCCTGAAACATTCCAGTTTTGTTTAAGACGTCTGTCTGCCCCCTCACCCCCCCCCAAGGTGTTCTCTGAAACACAGGTGGAGGGGATTTGAATACATTTACCTTTTTGGAAACTGAGCAGAATTTAACCCTCCCACCATCCACCCCCCCCCCCCCAATCTCCAGGGGGTACGGCAACTTGGAGAGGTGCCCACAGTAGCAAAATAAAAGAGGCACAGTCTGCCCATCGATCCTGGGCAGCTCTGAGCTGAGGAAGTCCAGTTGTGTCTCACTCCTTTACCCACCTATTCACCCAGTGCAGGGAGAGAGAGAAAAAAATCTCCCTTTCAGGGATCTCACTGAAGCTTTAATATCCAACACTTTGTCTCAATGCACACCTGTGACTACCCAACCACTGTGGCTGCCAGCATGGACTGTGTCTATTGCTCCTCACCCATCCCCACCATCCACCCAGCTACCCAGTCAGCCCCCACTCACCCCACTACCCACCCCCACCCACCCACCCACCCACACCCCACCAGCCAGCCACCCACACACACACCTCCCCCACCCAACCCCCTACCACTACCCACCCTCGCGCCACCACACAGCACCCAGCCAACCCCCCCCCCACCCACCCACCCACCCACAACACACCACCCAGCCATCCACTCTCCTCCCCACCAGACCACCCCCTCCACCCATCCCCTACCCACCCAGCCACATCCCTGCAGACCACCCATCCCCAACACCACGCACCACCACCCCCCCCAGCCATTCAGTCAGCCAGTCACCAGCCGCACCCACCCCCCCAAGACCACCCAACCCCCTCACCCAGGCAGTTGCTCACCCCATCCCTCTCTCCCCGCCCCCCCAAGCTATCCTCCCAACCAGCTACCCACCCACCACCACCCCCAGACCCCCACTCCCCCTCCCCATCCTGCCAGCCACCCCCCCCCCTCCACCCCCTCCCCATCCTGCCAGCCACCCCCCCCTCCCCCTCCACCCCCACCCCCTCCCCCAGACCACACCCACTGCAAACCGTTCAGGTTTTTAACTTCACAAACTGTTGCAGCATTCTCTGTCTCTCTTTTTTTTGGGTGACGGTAACACAGGTCAGTAAAAGCCAAAGGGACTTGAATCTTACACTGGGGAAAGGTGGCGAGAGGCAGCAACCTGTGACACTGAACTCTGCCTCCCCAGCTGGAAGTGGGGGTGAGATTTTTGAAATGAAGAAGGGGAATGTCAGTCAGCTTACCCCTAGCAGACAGTTTCTTTGTGTTGATAATCTTTGCAGCGTATTCCTGTCCGGAGAGGATCTTAACGCACCGCTTTACAATGGAGAAAGCTCCCCTGGAAACAAGTAACAGATATTTTAGTTCATTCCAACCAGAATCAGACACACACACACGCACAGGGAAGGGGGAGAGGAAAGTCACCACTAAAAAGGGGGTTTTGCTGTATTTTGCAGACGAATCCCTTACTTGCCCAATTCCTCGTACATCTGGTACTCCTCGCTGAATCGAGTGCATGTTATTGTGGCCATTCTGACTTCTTCTCCAGGCTGCTCCTGTTGGGATCTATTGCCTCTCTCTCTCTCTCATATACACACACTCACTCTTGTGTTTCCAAAGGCGCTAGTCTCGGAGGCTCCTTTGATTGACAGCTCACTACACGAGAGAGAGAGAGAAAAATAATGAGAAAATGCAACCAGCGCAAGCCTCACTAGTTGGTGTGGTTTTTTTTTAATTCCTCCCTCCCTCTCTCTCTCTCTAGCTCAATATCATTTCTCCTCCCTCTGCCGAACTGTTTCCAAGGCAACAGCATCCACAGAGCTTCACACACACACAAAAAAACTGCTCTGACACTTTTGAATCCTGACTCCAGCCTTCACACTCACGTGTAAAAGAGGAGAAATTTGGGGGGTGGGGGGGAAGAGATATCACACCGTGTGTGAAAATTTAAAATAAAATTTAAGTTTTTAAGAAAAAAAGCCTGCCTGCAAATTGAACAGAGGTTTAAAAATCCCCCCCTGCATACACACACACACACACAAACACACACACATCTCTCTGCCAAAGGACAGCAGTCAGTGACTGCCGAATTATGATTTGGACTGGAACAACTGTTCCAGGGGCTGGGGATTAAGCGGATAAAAGATTTGCATTTGTATAGCACCTTTCACGACCATCTGACATCCCAAAGCAATTTGCAGCTAATGATGTACTTTCCCAAGCGTAGGCTCTGGTGAAGTGTGCTGCAAATCTTGGAGCTCTCGGGCAGGACCGTGGTGTGGATGGAGGGATAAATATCACTGAGAACACAAGGAAGAACAACCCCCCCCCCCCACCCCCGGCCACCACCCACCTTCTCTCTTTCTCCAAATAGAACCATGGGAGACTTTCAATTCACCCGAGAGAACAGATGGAGCCTGGGTGTAACACTCAGTGTTGCAGTGTGTCACCTACAACCTTCTGGGCCAGTTCAGATATGAATCCACAGCCCACCAATTCAGTCGTGCTCCTCACGGAACCACTGTGACCACAGTGTGACAGAAGCGGCTGCCTGGCAAATCAACAGAATGAGGTCTAAGTGGTTTTTGAGTTCAGCTGATGAATGGGATGAGAGAGCTCTGAACTCCCCGTTACCTGGAGTCTATCCTGCAGCATCTTTGTAATGATGTATTGCTGCACTGGATACCATTGTTTGAACAAGTTTTAATGAGGGCTTTCAGGGATTGTTTCAAAGGTCTGCCTTTCACCTTATTCTTGTTTCCCCCCGCAATCTTCCTTCCTTTACGTTTGGTTAATGATGCTGTATTCCAAGTTTTACATTGGCAGGTCAGTCAAAGCTTCAAATCTCCCTTCCGTTTGGTTCCTTATTATCCCAGTATCTTCACTGTGGGACTGGGAGGCTCAAAGCAACAAGATCCCTTACAGCAGCTCAAAAATATCTTAGACTTCTCTTCCCTTCCCCTCCATCTTGTCCCCTCCCTCCATCTCCCTCCTCCTCCATCTCTCCTTCCAAATATCTCTCCCCCCAGCCCTCTCCCCCTTCCATATTCCTTTTCCACCATCTCTGCCCCTCCCCCCATCTCCCGATCCCTCCATCTCCCTTTCTATATATCTCTCCTCCAGCTCTCCCCCCTCCATTTCCCCCTCCATCTATCTTCCCCCCACCTCTCCCCCCTCTCCATATTCCTTTACCTCCATCTCTCCCCCTCCTTCCATCTCCTCCTCTGTCTCCACCCTCCTTCTGCCAATCCCTCCATCTCTTCCTCCATCTATGTCTCCTCCCAGCACTCCCCCCTCCATATTCCTTTACCTCCATTTCTCCCTCCTTCCACCTCCCCCATCTCTCCCTCTCCCTCCATTTCCCCTCCATCTATCTCTTCTCCCAGCTATCTCCCTCTCTCCATATTCCTTTACCTCCATCTCTCCTCTTCCTTCCATCTTCCCCTTCATTTCTCTCCTCTCCATCTCTCCCTCCCTCCATGTCCCCCCTACATTCCATCTCTCTCTCCTTCCATCTCCACCCTCCATCACCCCGCCATCTCTCCTCCTCACTCTGTGTCCTGTTCCATCCCCTCCCTACATTCCTCCCCTCCATCTCTCTCCATTTCCTCCGACATCTTCCCCCTCCATTTCCTACTCCCTCCAACTCCCTTCCATCTTTCACCCTCCCTCCATCCCTTCCCCTCCTTCCATCTCCCCCTCCTTCCATCCGATCCCTACATCCCTCCCCCTCCATCTCCCCCTCCATCTCCCACTCCCTCTATTTCCCCTCCACCTTTCATCCTCCCTCCACCTACAAAGAACAAAGAACAACCCAGCACGGGAAACTGGCCCCTCGGCCCAACGAGCCCGCGCCGCCGCATCCTCCTACACCTACCCTGCCCTGCATGTCTGTGAGTGGAACCCCTAACTTAGCCAGATTCAGGGGAGAATAGTGTCAATTTGGTAAACCAATCAGCCTAACAGCACATCTTTGGGGTGTGGGAGGAAACCGGAGCGCCCGGAGGAAACCCACGCAACCACAGGGAGAATGCACAAACTCCCACAGACACAGGCCCAAATCCATGTATCTGCACAGCCAGCAGTGCTAGTCTCTGAGCTGTTGCGGCGCCCGTCTACCGGTCCAGGATCAAGCACACACACCGACACGAAGTACTAGGCCACTCCCGGAATCTCCAAGAGCAGCCCACGCACGACCCACCGTGTGCATGCCCCTTGTTTGACAACAAGGTGGACCTCCACCTGCGGAATAAAAAGACAAAAATGTTAACATATAAGTCTGCATTTCCGGTGTCTCCCGAGGATTTGACCCTATTTAATACCCCCTACTATAACCCTCCATCCTTGTTTCGCTCATGTGTCTATCTAAGTAAACCTTAAACAAGTCCAACGTTCCTGCCTCCACCACCCTACTCGGTAGCGCGTTCCATACACCCACGACCCTCTGCGTGAAGAACCTTCCTCTCACATCCAAATTATACTTCTCCCCCCTCACCCCTAGATCATGACCTCTCGTAATTGTACCCAGTCTAGGGAGCAGCCTCTCACTATTGACTCTATCTATTCCCTTCAGTATCTTATATACCTCTATCATGTCTCCCCTCAATCTCCGTCTTTCCAAGGAGAAAAGTCCCAATTTCTCCAACCTTTCCTCGTAACTCAGTCCTTCCATGCCAGGCAACATCCTGGTAAACCTCCTCTGCACCCTCTCCAGAGTCTCCACGTCCTTCTGGTAGTAAGGCGACCAGAACTGGACGCAGTACTCCAAATGCGGTCTAACCAACGTTCTGTACAACTGAAGCATTAGACGGCAGCTCCTATACTCCATACCCCTTCCTATAAAGGCTAGCATTCCATAAGCTTTCCTCACAACCTTCTCCACCTGTGTTGCAACCTTCATAGACTTGTGAACCTGCACTCCCAGGTCCCTCTGTATTTCTATACTCCTAATCGGTCTACCTTTTATCACGTAGCTCCTCTCTGCATTATTCCTTCCAAAATGCATCACCTCGCATTTGTCAGGATTAAATTCCATCTGCCACCTATCTGCCCAATGTACCAACCTATCTATATCCTGCTGTATCACCTGACATTCCACCTCAGTACCCGCCAACCCTGTCATCTTGGTGTCATCCGCAAACTTGCTGATCACACCACGTACGCTCTCTTCCAAGTCGTTTATGTATACTACAAAGAGGAGAGGTCCCAGTACTGAGCCCTGTGGCACACCACTGGTCACTGGCCTCCAGCCCGAAAAGGTCCCCTCAACAACTACCCTCTGTCTCCTATTGCCCAGCCAGTTCTCAATCCACCTAGCTACCTGTCCTTGTATCCCATGCGCCTTAACCTTTTCTACCAGCCTACCATGAGGGACTTTGTCAAACACCTTACTGAAATCCATATAGATGACATCAACGGCTCTCCCATCGTCAACCGTTTTTGTCACCTCCTCAAAGAATTCTACCAGATTCGTAAGGCAAGACCTCCCTCTAACAAAGCCATGTTGCATATCCCTAATCAGATCGCAATGCTCCAAATGCTCATACATCCTACCGCTAAGTATTTTTTCCATTAATTTCCCTACCACTGATGTCAAACTCACCAGTCTATAATTTCCAGGGTTAGCCCTACTACCTTTTTTAAACAGCGGTACCACATTTGCTACCCTCTAGTCTTCTGGGACCTCACCTGTGTCCAAAGAAGAGACAAAGATTTGCGCCAGAGGCCCAGCAATTTCATCTTTCACCTCCCTAAGCAGCCTGGGATAAATACCATCAGGCCCCGGAGCTTTATCCGTCCTGACACTACCTAAAAGCCCTAGCACTTCCTCTCTCGTAATAGATATTTCCTGCCACTGATCCACAGCTCCCTCCAAGACACTGCATGACACCGAACCCCTCTCCTTCGTGAATACCGACGCAAGGTATTCATTCAGGATCTCCCCCATTCCCTCCGACTCAATACATAACTCCCCACTTTTGTCCCTAAGAGGACCAATTTTCCCTCTAACTACTCTCTTGCTCCTAATATAGGAATAAAATGCCTTTGGATTTTCCTTAATCCTACCAGCCAAAGCCATTTCATGCCCTCTCTTCGCCCTTCTAATTCCCCTTTTTAGCTCCCTCCTACTCTCTCTATATTCCTCCAGCGCACTCTCCGTCCCCAGTTGTTTCGACCTAACATACGCCTCCTTCTTCTTCCTTACCAAGTCTTCGATACCCCCTGTAATCCACGGCTCTCTAATCCTACCTTTCCCATCCTTCCACTTAACCGGAACATGCCTTTCCTGCAACATTTTCAGTTTGCCCTTAAAAGCCTCCCACTTGCCAACCGTGGACTTGCCAGCTAACAGTCCCTCCCAATCAGTGTCCTTCAGCTCCCTCCTAATCCGGCTATAGCTCGCCTTTCCCCAGTTCAGCACCCTTCCGTTTGGCCGGCACTCATCCCTTTCCATTTTTACCCTAAAGTAGACGGACTTGTGGTCACTGTTAGCCACATGTTCGCCTACCTCAACCTCAACCACCTGCCCCGGCTCATTGCCCAACACTAAATCCAGTATAGCCCCTTCCCTAGTCGGGCTAGTTACATACTGCTCTAGGGACCCTTCCAAAACACATTTCACAAACTCCTCTCCCTCCGCACCCCCAGCTCTAGGCCCCCTCCAATCCACTCCAGGAAGATTAAAGTCACCCACTACAACCACCCTATTCTTCCTGCACCTGTCCAAAATGCCCCTGCAAATGCCTTCCTCCACTGACCTCGGGCTGTTGGGTGGCCTATAGTATACCCCTAGCATCGTAATCTCTCCCTTTTTATTCCTCAACTCCACCCACAGCGACTCAATCCCTAACTCCTCCATATCGTCCTCCCTCTGCACTGCTGTGATGTTCTCCTTTACTAACAGTGCCACCCCTCCACCTCTCTTCAACCCTCCTCTGTCACACCTAAAACACTTATACCCAGGAACATTCAGCTGCCAGTCCTGCCCTTCACGTAACCACCTCTCCCCCCATCTCCCCTCCTTTGGCCTACATCTTGTCCAGCTCCCTCTCACTCGACCTTATTCTACATTTGTTTGCCACCTCTTTGTCCCTCCTCACTCTGGGTGCCTTCCCTCTGCCTCCCACTTTCCTCAGCTTTCTCTTCAACGAACAGGAGGTTAAGATATAATGCATGCCCAATGCTTACTGACTTACTACATCTGCAGCATCAGATGGTAGCACTTTCACCTTTGATACAAAAAGTCGTAGGTTCATAAAATCCAGGCTGACACTCTGGTGAGTGCTATAAACATCGAAAATTTCAGCTCCGACCACCGAGAAGCTGACCCTCTGGCAATGAGAACTTTATGACCTGCATCATCAACTGTGACCACATATTATTAAAGTTCAAAGTTTGTTTATTAGCGTCACAAGTAGGCTTAAGTTAACAGTGCAATTAAGTTGCTGTGAAAATCCCCTAGTTGCCACACTCTGGTGCCTGTTCGGGAACACCGAGGGAGAATTCATGCATGGCCAATGCACCCTAACCAGCACGTCTTTTGGACTGTGGGAGGAAACTCACGCACACACCGGGAGAACGTGCGGGCTTCACACAGTGACCCAAGCCGGGAATCGAACCAGGGTCCCCGGCGCTGTGAAGCAGCAGTGCTAACCACTGTGCCGTCGTGCTGCATAAATTGTGATCACATCTAACGAACAGATACCAGAAGGCATCACACTCTGTGTATTGTGGGTGGGGTGGGAGCCTCTAAGGGGGATATTTGAGGGTGGCACATGGAGGGAGTTTCTCACCATATTGTTCATAAATCCAGTGATGAACAAGTCCAGGTGAGGCTGGGGGTGGGGTGGGGGGAGGCCTGAGAAGTTAATTGCACACCATTCAATCTCAGATTGCCGCAAAATCTGCTGTTCTTGAAGAGAGAGGCAACGCACCTGATCTCCTTCTGAACAATCTCATTCTATGATCCGATTAAAAAGAACAATCAAACCCATTTTTACTCCACATTATTAAACAAGAAAAATTGATTCCCATTTAATAAGGCTGACATTTCTCAAATCTCCGCAAGTGACAGAAGATTCGGGCAAGTTTTTAATCCATCACACGGCCTTGTGGCTCTGGCCCCTTTTACCCTCTTAATTGTAAATGTTTTGTGTCTCGTGTCTCTTTGTAAGAACCCAAAGATGCTCTTGGAGTCAATAAAGTTGGATACCACCACTGTGCATAGGAGGAGATGAGGTATCTCGGAGCGCTGTATTTTAAAAAGCTTCTACAGCAGATAGGGTGTGGGTGCAGAGGCTAAAGAGAGGGGATCCACAGATTCGAGGGACAACAATTTACATTTATGTAGCACCTTTCATTGTTGTTATTCATTCAGGGGCTGTGGGCATCACTGGCTAGGCCAACAGTTATTGTCCTTCACACCAAAAATGGAAAATACCGGAAACTCTTAGCAGGTGCGGACAGAGAATAGAGCCCACGTTTCAAGTCTGGATGACCCTTGGTCAGAGGTGAAGACAAAGAAAATAGAATTATTGCCTTTCCGTGTTTGTCCTCAAGCATCCCAAGCTGCTTCAGAGCAGCATTGTAAAACAAAGCTCGACACTGGGACACGTAGCTAGGGGGCGGCACGGTAGCACAGTGATTAGCACCGCTGCTGCACAGCTCCAGGGACATGGGTTCGATTCCTGGCTCGGGTCACGGTCTGTGTGGAGTCCGCACATTCTCCCAGTGTCTGCGTGGGTTTCCTCCCACAGTCCAAAGATGTGCAGGTTAGATTGATTGGCCATGCTAAAATTGCCCCTTAGTCTCCTGAGATGCATAGGTTAGAGGGACTAGCGGGTAAATTATGTAGGGGTATGGGGGGTCTGGCCTGGGTGGGATTGTGTTCAGCGCAGACTCAATGGGCTGAAGGGCCTCTTTCTGCACTGTAGGGTTCAATGATTCTATATTTGGTCAAATGACCAAAAGCTTGGTCAAAATAATAAAAACAGAAAATGCTGGAAATACTCAGCAGGTCAGGCAGCAACTGTGGAGAGAGAAACAGAGGA
Organism: Carcharhinus amblyrhynchos; assembly: GCF_965287045.1. Lineage (NCBI taxonomy): Eukaryota > Metazoa > Chordata > Chondrichthyes > Carcharhiniformes > Carcharhinidae > Carcharhinus > Carcharhinus amblyrhynchos. Next base: position 9,531,777 of record NC_137336.1, on the reverse strand, counting down.
AACATTTCAGGCTCATGACTTTCCATCTATCAGATAATTAATGATTCCAAATTCAACCTTTCCCACACATGTGTTGCCATTTTCCCCATTGCACAGTAGGAGGGAGTTCAGCCCATCATGTCTGGTCCTGCTCGTTGAAAGAGCTTTCCAATTAATTCCGCTGTGCCACCATAGCTCTGCAAATACTTTCCCTTCAAGCATTTGAAGAAACATTGGGGTGATCAACAGGCTCAATGGTACAACTTTAAGGGGAGTACAGGTGCAGAGAGACCTTGGGATGGCCAGGCAAAGTTGTTAAAAAGAGTATAGGATCAGTGCGTTATCAATAGAGGCTTAGAGTATAAAAGCAAGGACGTGGTGCTCCAACTCTACGAATCATTGGAGTATTATGTTCAGTTCTGGGCACCTTACTTAAGGAAGGATGTTAAAGCCTGAGAGTGCACAGTGGTTGGCACTGCTGCCTCACAGAGCCAGGGACCCATGTTCAATTCCAACCTTGGGTCACTGTCTGTGTGGAGTCTGCACGTTCTCCCTATGTCTGTGCGGGTTTCCTCCGGATGCTCCGGTTTCCTCCCACACCCCAAAGATGTGCGGATTAGGATGATTGGCCATGCTAAATTGCCCCTTCGTGTCAGGGAGATTAGCAGGGTAAAAACATGGGATTATGGGGATAGGACCTGGAGGGGGGATTGTTGTCGGTGCAGCCTAAATGGGCCGAATGGTCTGCTCCTGAACTGTAGGGATTCGATGATTCCATAATCAGAAACAGGACTGGATTGATAGCAGGAATGAGGAATTTCAGATACAAGAGAAGATGAGAGAAATTGGGCTTGGAGCAGAGAAGTTTAAGAGGTGACCTTATCAAGGTGATCCAAATGATGATCAATTTTGACAGGGTAAAGCAGGATATTCTGTTTGTATTAGTTGGTGTGTCAATGACTAGGAGTCACAGTTTCAAGATGGTCAGCAAGAGAGCTCGGAGTGAGATGAGGGGAAACTTCATTACTCGGAGAGCTGCTGGGATTTGGAATGCGCTACCTGGGAGAGTGGGGGAGAGGGATTCCAAGGGAGGTTTCAAAAGAGAGCTGGATACATATTTTAAAGTGATGAATTTAGATGGCTGGGGAGATAGGACGGGAGAATGGGACTCGCTAGGAGGATCTTTCAGGAGCCAGTGCAGACAAGATGGGCTGAATGGCCTCCTTCTGTGCTGTAAAATTATATGATCCTTTTCTATTTATCCAATTTTCTGTTGAAAGTGAGGTGAATCTGCTTCCACCCGCCCTGCCAGTCAGCGCATTCCAGATCACAGCAACTCACTGTGTGAAAAAAACAAATCCTCCTCATCATACCATCTGGGTCTTTTGCCAATCACCTTAAAAAAAAAAGCACCGTTTCTGAAGGGAAAACACACACCGCCCACACAGATCTCTCAGTGAGGCAGAAAGCGGGTAGATATGCAGCCTTTCCACCTCCTCTCGGCTCCTCTGATGGAGCGTTTCAGTTAAGTCAAGCTGCACTCTTCACCCACGGGTGTGTAGGCCACATGGCCTCAACGTGTGGGCTGAGGGAATACGGAACAAGAGGACTCATTACCGTAAGGCCATCAGACACAAGAGCAGAATTAGGCCACTCGGCCCATCAAGTCTGCTCTGCCATTCAATCATGGCTGATATTTTTCTCATCCCCATTCTCCTGCCTTTTCCCCATAACCCCTGATCCCCTTATTAACCAAGAACCTGTCTAGCTCTGTCTTAAAGACACTCTGGCCTCCATAGCCATTTGTGGCAAAGAGTTCCACAGATTCACCACTCTCTGGCTGAAGAAATTCCCCCTCATCTCTGTTTTAAAGGATCATCCCTCTAGCCTGAGATTGTGCCCTTTGGTTCTAGTCTTGACTACAGGTGGAAATATCATCTGTATATCCACTCTATCCAGGCTTCGCTGTATCCTGTAAGTTTCAATAAGATCCCTCCTCATCCCTCTAAACTCCAAAGAGGACAGACCCAGAATCCTCAATCATTCCTCATACGACAAGCCCATCATTCCATTACATCCCAGATATCCAGCATCCACAGAACAATATAGGCTCATTAGGAGGAGGCCCTCGAGCCTGTGTTACAGACATGGGCGAAGATGGTTGGGATGGTTCCATTTTTTCCTGTCTGTTTCAGCTGGCCAAAGACATGTGTGTTAAAATAAAAAGACATGTGTTTTAACTACCACCACCGCACCCCCTCCCCCACCACACAACCCTCCCCCCACTCACATTGAGTGCTGCAACTTGAAGAACAGATAAATAACAGGTTTTTCTAAGGTGGAGCTTTGGAACATTGCAAACTTGTGATTCCATTCTTCTCCAGTCACTGAGGAATAGAGTGTGGAGGTTCGGGGAAATGTATTTTCCGTGGATCACTGCTTGCAGTGTCAGGATTCTCTCGTTCTGTCAAGGTGCAGACATGATTTGGTTTGATTTATTATTGTCACATGTATTAGTATACAGTGAAAAGTTATATTTCTTGCGCGCTATACAGACAAAACATACCGTTCATAGAGAAGGAAAAGAGAGAGTGCAGAATGTCCTGTTCCAGTCATAGCTACGGTGTAGAGAAAGACCAACTTAATGCGAGGTAGGTCCATTCAAAAGTCTGACAGCAGCAGAGAAGAAGCTGTTCTTGAGTTGGTTGGTATGTGACTTTTGTATCTTTTTCCTGCAGGAAGAAGGTGGAGGAGAGAATGTCAGGGGTGCGTGGGGTCTTTAATTATGCTGGCTGCTTTACTGAGACAGCAGGAAGTGTAGACAGAGACAGAACCTGATGGATTGGGCTACATTCATGATCTTTTGTCGTTCCTTGTGGTCCTGGGCAGAGCAGGAGCCCATACCAAGCTGGGATACGACCAGAAAGAATGCTTTCCACGGTACATCTGTAAAGGTTGGTGAGAATCGTAGGTGATTTGCCAAATTTCCTCAGTCTTCTGAGAAAGAAGAGACGATGGTGAGCTTTCTTAACTATAGTGTCGGCATGGGGGGACCAGGACAGGTTGTTGGTGATCTGGACACATAAAAACTTGACACTCTCAATCCTTTCTACTTCATCCCCATTGATGTAATTAGGGGCGTGTTCTCCTTTACACTTCCTGAAGTCGATGACAATCTCCTTCGTTTTGTTGACATTCAAGGAGAAATTATTGTTGCCGAAAGCCTAGTTTGGTTCCTCAAACGGGGAGGCACAGCCAACCCAAGGTCTCTACTTGCAGATGGTTCTTAGGCAGAGTCCTCTTCCTTTGCTGGCCTGGAATGTTCTCTCTTTCTGCTCCAAACATGTGCCATATTAAATCCTCTTGTCCAAAAACCTGGTTTCTGCCATGTAAGCAGAGTGTTCCTATCTATTGTTCTCGCAAATGGTTTCAGACGGCGAGGCTACTGTGAAACAATAGGGTCCAAGTCTCATCCATCCACATATTGCCATGAGAGAAGAGTGTTTTCTCACATTCGTTCTTTCGACTTCCATTCCAAATCCAAAAATATACAAAAATATCCTGTGTACAATATCATGAGTCAGTTTCTCAAATGATTTGGAGAAGGATAACCATTAATCATAGCAAAAATCTGTTGCATTTTAATAACTTCTCAAAGATATGTCCTGAAAGCTCAGTTTTGTTTTAATGTTTGGTTCTGACAAGAAGGTGACGTCCAAGGTCTTGTGTTGGTTCCATGTATATTGACAGAGAAGAAACGATCACCCGACCTCTCAACTCCATTTTGTTTTCAAGGGTCCGTTTCGAACATATACTCCATAAATCTATAAGTCCATTTGTATGAGTGTGTCACATGCTCCACCATTCGCCTTAATCAAGACCGATCAACACCTCAATTGTAATTGCACTATGTGTGTGGTTCCTCTCTCCTTCCCTTCCGGCCCACTGTGGATCTGCTACCTAAAGTGTTAACACAAGACTGAGTACAGTCCTACCCACATTGCAAAGTAAGAAGGCACATGAACCAGAGCTAGGAGCAGTCTAGAGACAAGTAGCAATGTGTAAGGGCCTGGTATGGAGGCCTCACCGTATCTACAGCAGATACATACATAGTTATGTATTGTTAATTAACCTTTCCTTGTATCTTATACAGGACTGCTTCATGGCGCCCAAGTAGTATCTTTCAAACATAGCGACAACAGAGTATATCATGATACCAGTGGTAGTGTAATGGATAGGAGAGGGATTAATTTAAACAACCCTCCCATGACCCATCCATAAACAGCAAGGTATCTTTGATTTCATAGAATCTGAGAATCTACAGCACAGAGACAGGCCCTTTGGCCCAAACTGGACCATGCTGACCAAAAAGCCCATCTAAGCTAACCCCATTTGCCTGCATTTGGTCTGTATCCCTTTAAACCTTTCTTATCTATGTGTCTGTCCAAATGCCTTTTAAATGTTGTCAAAGTCCCAGCCTCAACCACTTCCTCTGGAGCTCATTCCACATACGTACCACCCTCTGGGTAACAAAAGTTGTTCCTCAGGTTTCTTTCCCATCTTAAATCTACGCCTTCTAGTTTTCGATCCCCAACTCTGGGAAGAGGACTTAGTGCATTCACCTTTTTCCATGCCTCTCATGATCATATACACCTCTATAAGATCACCCCTCAGTCTCCTACGCTCCAAAGAAAAATGTCCTACCTGTCTAATCTCGCCCTATAACTCAGGGGGATGCAATGGCCTACTGATATTAACACTACACTATTAATCCAGAAACTCAGCCAATGATCTAGGGGCTCAGATTTGAATCCCGCCACAGCAGATGGTAGAATTTGAATTCAATTTTAAAAACTCTGGAATTTAAGAATCTACTGATGACCATGAAACCATTGTCGATTTTCAGAAAAACCCATCTTGTTCACTAATATCCTTTAGAGAAGGAAATCTGCCATCCTTATCTGGTCTGGCCTACATGTGACCCCAGAGCCGCGGCAATGTGGTTGACTACCAACTGCACTCGGGCAACTAAGGATGGGGAATAAATGCTGGCCAGCCAGCGACGCCCATGTCCAACAAAGGAATTTTTAAAAATGTCCCTGGAGTCCTCACAACATCCTTGTAAATCTCATTTGTCCTCTCTCCAGTTTAATAATGTCTTTCCTATAGCAAGGAGACCAAAACTGACCATAATATTCTAGGTGCAGCCTCACCAACGTCCTCTACGACTGCAACATAACTTCCCAACATCGGTACTCAATGCCCTGACTGATGAAAGCCAGCGTGCCAAAAGCCTTCTTCACTGCTCTAACTACCTGTGGCTCCACTTTTAGAGAACCGTACACCTGAATTCCAAGACCCCTCTGTTCCATGATACCCCCCAAGGTCCTACCATTCACTGTGAAATTTTTTGATTTTTTTTGATATCTCCTTTTATTAGTGGTGGCATATTTACCCCAACCCTTGAGTTTGGGGTGTTCCAATCCTCTATTACTAATCCCACAGCAAACTGGAGATAAGGTAAAATAAGAGGGTTGGCTTATTTAATATGCACACAAAGTGTGGGAAAGGGATTTTGCAATGTTTGCCTCTTCTACACTCAAAGAACAAGGGTTAAGGGAAATAATGGGAACAAAATGAGAGTGATGCATTCACGAGTTGAGTTCTGAATCAAGAAACCTAATGCTGTATTCTTCAGAAGTTACCAGACCCAAACTGTCGCAGGGTGATCTATCATTCTAGGAGCAAGGATTCCCATGACGGGAGCAGGCACGCAGGGATGAACCAGTCTTATAGGCACAGATACAGGCGTTCTGATGTTCCAACATTATGTACTGTGGAGGAGAGCCAGGCCAAGAGTTCTTTTTGCTGCTATCTGTTGGTTGGTAAATGTCGAGTGCCTGAGTTCAGCTCCACACAGCTATATTACAGGTCTGGTGACAAGGATGTATTTTCCCAGGTCTGGTCTCTGGAAAGGTTTGATGGATGAGTCAGACCCTCTTTTCTTGCCCTTGCAGACACACCATCTCCGTGGCCAGAGCTCTGCCTCAGAAGTGGAAAGGGTACTGGTGCATTTCTCTGGAATTTGATTTTCTGCAGTCGAAGGGGGCATTAAACCTCTTTAAGTGAACAAAGCCCCTGCAGGTTTTTGAAAGCTAGAAATTCCTTTGGTATGAGTCATGGTTAGTCAGGCACATCAGGGTAAGGTTTTTGTCCATTTTTCAAAGAAAGTAATAATTTTATAAAGGAGTCGGATTGATTTAGATTCAAATACTTTTCTTCCTGTCTCCTGGAAGGGACAGGAAAATTCATCATCCACCTTCGCAAAATCATGCAATAGTCAGAGGACAGATCGAGGAAATTTGGCCCATTGGGAGGGATTTTATTGTCACTTTACGTCTGTTTTGCGGTGGGAAAATGCCACAAAATTGGGCGCAAAGCGGCTAGCGCGAATGGTGCTGGTTTTCATGACCAGTAGGATTTTACAGAAACCGCATTTCCAGCGTGGTCAGCCTCTCGCTGGAAATGGGCACGAAGCTGGTTAATGGCGGGGCTGTAATCGGTGGGGGAGGGGTCAGCAATTGGGCTGGAGAGGTGGCGGAGCTGCATCTTGAACCGTGAGCCCCCACGTTTGCTGGGGGTGGGGGGGGGGTGTTTCTGTTTGAGGCTTCCTGCAGTAGCAGGGGCCTGACAGCTCTCTCTTTGTCTGTCAGACTCCTGCTACTGATGTGCAGCATCAGAGGTCTGCGCAATACCTCCCTCTATAGGTTGTCAGGCATATTTCGTCCCATCCACAACCTCTCTGGTCAGAAACAGATGAGTCCAAAACTTTAAAGACAGAGTGCATAAGATTGTGCCTGAAAACACACCCAGAAGATGGATCTGGAGCTCTTCCAGTTTCATGCCCGCCCAACACTTAGAGAAGATCTTGTAAAATTTCCCCCATTGTGTCCATACCAGTTCTCCACAAGAGCAACTCAGTTCGTACATATGGACGTGTTAACTAGGAGCAGAAATGATCTATTCAGCCCCTCGAGCCTGCTCCACCATTTAAGAAGGTTATGGCTGATGTGATATAAACTCAAACCTGCATTCCGCCCACTCCCAATAACCTATCACCCTCTCACTTACTAAGAATCTATCCAGCTCTGCCTTAATAATATCCTCCGCCTTTGCTCCCTCCACCTTTTCAGGGAGAAAGTTCCAAAGTGTCACGACTCTCTGAGTGAAAAATAATTTGCCTTGTCTCTGTTTTAAATGGGCAACACCTTATTTTTAAACACTGATGCATAGTTCTAGTTTCTCCCATAAGAGGAAACATCCTCTCACTATCCACCAACGTGATAATCTCATTAATCAGTGCGCCTATTCCCTCCTCTTCCCTTTCCTTTTTTAACTTTCCAAAAAGGAATACCCATCTAGGAATATCTTGAGCCCTTTTCTGAGCTCAATCTCTGTTATTTATATATTCCCTTGTCTATCTGCACCAGCACCAGCCTTATTTACCTTGCTCTGTGCGAGGTTTATGCAGACGCACAGCAGTAAGCCTGATTTAGATCTCATGGCATTCTCTCTTTCTCAGAGCCCGCCTCATTGCCTTACAATTTCTTACTCTAGTGCTAGCTGTCTCTCTCAATCTTTTGAACACCTTGGTTTCCATATCTCTGCCAAGTTTGTTTAAACCTTCTCCTTCAGCGCCGATGGATTGTCGTGTCAGGATGTTGTGCCCCCGTGCTGTTCAGGTGCAAACCCCACCTCCCCCAGAGCCGCTCCCAATGTCCCAGGGATCTAAAGCCCGCTGTCCTGCACTGTCGCCCCAGCCTTGCATTGACCTGCCTTATCCTATCTCCGTGTTCGCTGGTGCATGGCACAGTGGAGATTGCTGCATCTGACACCCTGCCAGTTGGAGCCCAGGGCGCTGGAGGGCAGACAGCTAAGTGCAATTGAGGCCACAGTCAAATCAGGCGTGATTTTATCGAATGGCGGAACAGGCCACTAATGTTCACTAGCAGGCTCGCTAATGTCCTTTAGGGAAGGAAATCTCCTCTCCTTACCCATTCTAGCTCACATGTAACTCCAGAGCCAAAGCAATGTGGTCGACTCTCAACTGTCCTCTGAACAAGGGCAAGAAGGGACGGGCAATAAATGCTAGCCAGCCAGCAATATCCATGTCCCACGAATAAATTTAAAAAAAGGTGTGTGGGGCTCAGTGCCTTACTCCATCACCTATTTCTCATGTCACCTCCCAGCTCCTTCAATGTGCCACACTCTCTTTCTACCAATGTTGCTGATATCGATAAGGGCCAAAACTTCTCGCTCTTCAGCCTCCCCTCTCATAGTCCTTAGCACCTTTGCGCCTTGTCTCTCTCTGCCCCTTTGACACTATCTCATGACCTCCCTCCTCCTCTCCTTTTTGCCTTTCTCCATCTTTCTCCCTATCCTTACCTTCCTTCCTACATTTTCTCCTTCTGTATCTCTTCCTCCTTCCCTCTCTATTTCCTCCCTCCATATCTCCTTCTGCCTTTCTTCCCCCTCCCTCCCTGCCCCTTGTGCAGGAATCTCAAGGAGTTGGTTTGCAGGTGCAGCAGGTCATTAAGAAGACGAATGGAATTTTGTCCTTCATTGCTAGAGAGATGGAGTTGGTATGAATGGGTGCTATTCTGATTGGCGGTTGGTGACTAATGGAGTGCCGCAGGGATCGGTGCTGGGGCCTCAACTGTTTACCATTTATATAGATGATCTGGAGGAGGGGGCTGAGTGTAGGGTGACGAAATTTGCTGATGACACAAAGATGAGTGGAAAAGCAAATTGTGTGGAGGGTGTGGAAAGTCTGCAGAGGGATCTGGATAGGCTGAGCGAGTAAGCGAGGACCTGGCAGATGCGGTATAATGTAAGCAAGTGTGAGGTTATCCACTTTGGCAGAAATAATAGTAGGATGGGTTATTATTTAAAAGGCGAAAAGCTGCAGCATGCTACGGTGCAGAGGGACCTGGGGGTCCTTGTGCATGAGTCACAAAAACCCAGTCTGCAGGTGCAGCAGGTGATCAAGAAGGCGAATGGGATGCTGGCCTTTATAGCGAGGGGAATAGAATATAAAAGTAGGGAGGTCTTGCTGCAACTGTACAGGGTACTGGTGAGGCCGCAGCTGGAGTACTGTGTGCAGTTTTGGTCACCGCACTTGCACAAGGATATTTTGGCCTTGGAGGGAGTGCAGGGAAGATTCACTAGGCTGATACCGGAGATGAAGGGGTTGAGCCTATGAAGAGAGACTAAATAGGCTGGGTCTGTACTCGTTGGAGTTTAGAAGGCTGAGGGGGGATCTTATAGAGATGTATAAGATAATGAAGGGGATGGATAGGGTAGAAGTAGAGAGATTCTTCCTGCTTAGAAAGGATAGCAGGACTGGAGGGCACAGCGTCAAGATAAGAGGGGTGCAGTTTAGATCAGAGTAGAGGAGGAACTTCTTCACTCAAAGGGTGGTGAATCTCTGGAATTCTCTGTCCGTTGAAGTGGTGGAGGCTACCTCGCTGAATATATTTAAGTCACGGGTAGATAGGTTTTTGATAGACAAGGGAATTAAGGGTTATGGGGAGAAAGCGGGAATGTGGAACTGATCCACTTCAGATCAGCCATGATCTTATTGAATGGCGGGGCAGGCTCGAAGGGCTAGATGGCCTACTCCTGCTCCTATTTCTTATGTTCTTATGAGTTTAAAAACAGCGAGGTTATGTTGCAGCTGTATAAGGTGCTGGTGAGGCCACACCTGGAGTACTGTGTGCAGTTTTGGTCTCCTTACTTGAGAAAGGATATACTGGCACTTGAGGGGGTGCAGAGGATATTCACAAGGTTGATTCTGGAGTTGAGAAGGGTTGGCTTATGAGGAGAGAGTGAGTAGACTGGGGCTATACTCACTGGAATTCAGAAGAATGAGTGGAGATCTGATAGAAACATATAAGATTATGAAGGGAATAGATAAGATAGAAGAAGAGAAGTTGTTTCCACTGGTGCGTGAAACCAGAACTAGGGGGCATAGCCTCAAAATAAGGGGGAGCAGATTTAGGACTGAGTTGAGGAGGAACCTCTTCACACAAAGGGTTGTGAATCTCTGGAATTCTCTGCCCAGTGAAGCAGTTGAGGCTACCTCATTGAATGTTTTTAAGGCAAAGATAGATAAATTTTTGAACAGTAAAGGAATTAAGGGTTATGGTGAGTGGGCGGGTAAGTGGAGCTGAGTCCATAAAAAGATCAGCCATGATCTTATTGAATGGGGGAGCAGGCTCGAGGGGCCAGATGGCCTACTCCTGCTCCTAGTTCTTATGGTCTTATGTTCTCTGCTCCCTCTCTCCTTCCCTTCCCACTTTCATTTGCTCCCTTCCTCCATCCCATCCTCTATCCTTCCATCATGGCTCTTTCCTCCCTCCCTCCTCCCTCTCTTTTCCATCCAACATGCTACCTGCAATATTTCCAGATAACTTTGCAGATGTTTACATCTCACATTCCCTTCAATGCCAGTTGATAAATTATTCCATTTATTTGCCTAGATTTCCCTAGCCTTACAATCTATTGCCCTGGAGCTTTCGCAGTCAGAAACCGATTACCTCTTTGTGACAGGAACCCATTAATACGCACGAAGCCATAGGGATAGAGATGTTTTGCTGTAGAGAGTGTTGGTGAGGCCACATCTGGAGTATTGCGCGCAGTTTTGGTGCCCTTATCTGAGGAAGGGTGTCCTTGCTATAGAGGGAGTACAGCGAAGGTTTACCAGGCTGATTCCTGGGATGGCAGGTCTGTCGTATAAAGACAGATTAAGACAGTATGGATTATATTCACTGGAATTTAGCAGAGTGAGAAGGGATTTCATAGAAAGTATCAGGGTTAGACAGGATAGATTCAGAAAGAATGTTCCTAATGGTGGGGGAGTCCAGAACTAGGCTTCATAATTTTAGGATAAGGGATAAACATTTTAGAACTGAGGTGAGGAGAAATTTCTTCACTCAGAGGATGGTGAATGTGTCGAATTCACTACCACAGAAAGTAGTTGAGCCCAAAATGTTGTTTGATTTCAAGAAGAAATTAGATAATAGCATCTGGGGCTAAAGATTTCAAGGGATACAGGGGGAGGGGGTTGGGGAATCAGGATATTGAATTCGATGATCAGCCATGATCAAAATGAATGGTGGAACAAGCTCTGAGGGCCGAATGGCCTATTCCTGCTTCTAGTTTCTATGTTAATTCAACTCTGTAAGAGAGATCAGGGCCTACCTACATTGTCTAATCTATTGTTCCAGACATGGAGTAGGACTTCAAGGGTGGCGAGTGATTGGCATTCACCATCCCAAGAGTAGTGCCTCACACACAGCCACCGACTCCTGGCTTCCGACTGCTATCCCTCCTTCCCACCCGAGATGGTGACTTTTTTTGTTAGTTTACCAACTGAACTCACACCCACTCCCGCCAACCTAAACATGGAGCAGGAACAGGTCTTTAGGTGAGCAATTTGTATGTCACATTGAGCTAAATATTGTCAGAGAAGAGAAGGCTGTTGGCCAGTACGGTGGCACAGTGGTTAGCACTGCTGCCTCACAGCGCCAGGAACCTGGGTTTGATTCTGGCCTTGGGTCACTGTCTGTGCGGAGTCTGCGCATTCTCCCCGTGTCAGTGTGGGTTTCCTCTGCGTGCTCCAGTTTCCTCCCACAGTCCAAAAGATGTGCTGGTTAGGCACATTGGCCATGCTAAATTCCCCCTCAGTGTACCTGAACAGGAGATTTTCACAGTAGCTTCATTGCAGTGTTAATGTAAGCCTACTTGTGACACTAATAAATAAACTTTTAAACAGTGTTTCCTGCAGGTACTTCTGTTTCCTCCCACAGTCCAAAAGTTAGATGAATTGGCCATGCTGAGTTGCCGTTCGGGCCCCAAGATGTGTAGATCAGGGGGATTAGTGGGGTAAATGTGTGGGGTTATGAGAATAGGGCCTGGGCAAAATGCTCAGTTGGATAGTTGGTGCAGATTTGATAGGCCAATTGGCCTCCTCCTGCCTTGGAGGAATTTGATGATTCTTTGACTGGTGGTTAGCAATTCAGTACAAGCTAATTTTTAATCTTCATTTATGTTTTTTTGTTTAATCTCCCACTCATTCTGACTACTGTTAACAATTAACCTTTCTTTACTCACTGACTTACAGGCTCACCACCGCTTTAATTTTAGAAGTCTCATTTTTGTGTTCAAGTCCCTCCATAGCCTCACTCCTCCCTCCCTCCCTCTATAATTCCCTCCAGCTCTAAAATACTGGGAGATCAATTTGCTTCTCCAGTTCTGGCTCCTTCCCAATCCCTGATTTCCATCGCTCCACCGTGCCTTTGGCTCTCTGAGTCCTCAGCCTGGGGAATTCTGTACTCAAACCTCTCCAGTGCTCTTCCGCTATTGAAATACTCCTCCAAATCTGACCAAGGGTGGTCACCTATCCCAATATCTCCCAGCTCAGTGTCAAATACTGCTCGATAAGTGCTCCTGTGAGGCAGCATGGAATGTTCTGCTATGCTAAAGGCGCTACATAAATGTAAGTTCTTCTGACTTAGCGATCAAGGTCTCAGAGAAGCCAATATCAATAGGAACACGGTCATTGGATGAATAATAGCAGTTTATTGGAAGGCAAAGTATTCACTGGAGATTAGAAGAGTGGGAGGGGATCTCATAAAAACTTATAAAATTCTCACAGGGTTAGACAGGGTAGATTCAGAAAGAATGTTCCCAATGGTGGGGGAGTCCAGGACTAGAGGTCATTGTTTCAGGATAAGGGGTAAACCTTTCAGAACTGAGGTGAGGAGAAATTTCTTCACCCAGAGGATAGTGAATGTGTGGAATTCATTACCACAGAAAGTAGTTGAGGCCAAAATGTTGTCTGATTTCAAGAAGAAATTAGGTATAGCTCTTGGGGGCTAAAGAGATCAAGGGATATGGAGAGGAAGGTGGGATCAGGATATCGAGTTCGAAGATCAACCACGATCAAAATGAATGGATAAGGCTTGAAGGGCTGAATGGCCTACTCCTGCTTTCAGTTTCTATGTAAAGTGAAGGCAAAATATCCTCCGATAACCAGTCAGATACGACCTCATTCCTTTCCCTTTGGGTAATCTGATCGAGATGTTCAAAACTTTAAAAGGATTCAATAAGACTCCCTTCGGGGAGGTGATTGTACTGTCACTGGACTAATAATCCAGAGACCTGGGATAATGATAGAGATACATATTCAAATCCCACCACAGCAGATGGTGACGTTGGAAATAAATTTTTAAAAAATCTGGAGTTTGAAGTATAATGATTAAAAAACCCATCTTTGGCCCGTCTGCTATGGCTGTCACCAACCTTCACAGATGCACCATAGAAAGCATTCTTTCTGGTTGTATCACAGCTTGGTATGGTTCCTGCTCTGCCCAATACTGCATGGAACTACAAAGGCTCGTGAATGAAGCCCAACCCATCACGCAAACCAGCCTCCCATCCACTGGCTCTGTCTACACTTCCCACTGCCTCGGAAAAGCAGCCAGCATAATTGAGGACCCCACGCACCCCAGACATTCTCCCTTCCACCTTTTTCAGTTAGGAAAAAGATACAAAAGTCTGAGATCACATACCAGTCGACTGAAGAACAGCTTCTTCCCTGCTGCCATTCGACTTTCGAATGGACCTACCTTGCACTAAGTTGATCTTTTTCTACACCGTAGCTATGACTGTACCACTACATTATGCACTCTTTCCTTCTCTATGTATGGTATGCTTTGCCTGTATAGAGCGCAAGAAATAATACTATTCACCCCATACCAACAATGGGACAATAATAAATCAAATTAAATCATATCAACTGAAACACTAATGCCCTTTAGGGAAGGAAATCTGCCATCCTTACCCAGTCTGGCTTACATGTGACAACAGACCTGTAACAATATGGTTGACTCTTAAATTTAATCAGAGATGAACAATGAATGCTGGTCCAGCCATATCAAATGAATAAAAAAAGAAATATGGCTATTTCTTCGAGAACCATAAGACAGGAGGTTCACTAGATTAATTCCAAAATTGAGGCATTTGACTTATAAAGAGAGAATGAGATTGATAGATCTTGCTCAGATAAGAGTGTTAAGAGATAGGAAGAAATGTGGGTAAATGGAGTTGAGATACAGGTCATCTAAGTGAATAGAGAAGTAGCAATGAGGAGCTGAATGGCCTCTCCTTGTTCCAATATTAGCACGCATTATAAAAAGAAGGGACTTGGATATCTTTCACCACCACAAAATGCCCCAAGCACTTTGCAGCCAATGAAGAGTTTGGGGGGGTGGAGTCTCTGTTATCATGTAGGAAATGTGGCTCCAATATGTGCACAGCAAGATCCAATTAAGAGGACTGAGATAATAGCCAGATAAGGTGTTTTAGTGTAGTTGGTTGAGGGGTAAACGGTTGTCAGGCCACCAGAGAGCATTCCCCTGTGTTTCTCAGGATTGTGCCATGTGATATCATACTGTTTGCTGCAGGGATCATTCTGACCTCCCTTTCACATCCAAAGGAAACAAATGGAACTAAATACAAAATGTGCAACAAGAAATGGCCAGCCAACCCACACCCCCCCGCCACCCGCCAATCCTGCCCTACCACAAACCATGCATAATCTATCCACTTAGAGACAAATTTAGAGTGACACAGTGGTTAGCACTGCTGCCTCACAGCGCCAGGGACCTGGGTTCGATTCCCAGCTCGGGCCACTGTCTGTATGGAGACTGCACATTCTCCCCGTGTCTGTGTGGGTTTCCTCTGGGAGCTCCGGTTTCCTCCCACAGTCTAAGGATGTGCGGGTTAGGTGGATTGGCCAGGCTAAATTGCCCCTTAGTGTCAGTGGAACTAGCTAGGGTAAATGCACGGAGTTATGGGGATGAGTGGGATAGTGGTCGCTGCAGGCTCAATGGACTGAATGGCCTCCTTCAGCACCATAGGGATTCTATGAATCTCACTAAGTGAGCAGATCATTTTGTCAAAGTGACAGCTGGTTTGCTGACAGATGACATGCCAAGGAGCGATGATGAGTAGCTTTGTGTGTGGCATTTATCAAACTTTGGCCTAGTCAGACAAAATTAAATAGCCTCATCCGTCCTACTGCTTTTCTAAATTTTTATAATTTATTCACTATTTCAATTCCTGCCTTTTAATGTTGTCAATCATTCTGAATTGTCCAGTGATTTCCAGTTTTATTCGAAAGTTTTTTTATTCATTCAAGGCCTGTGAGCAGCATTAGTTATTACCCAATTACCCTTGTGAAAATGGTAGCGCGCACCCTTCTTAAACTACTGCAGTCTGTGTGGATTAGGTACACCCATTGTGCTGCTAGGGGCAAGGTTCCAGGGTTTTGACCCAGTGACAGTGAAAGAACGGCTGATATATTTCCAAGTCAGGACGGTGAGTGGCTTGAGGAGGGGGGGGCACTTGCAGGTGATGGTATCAAACATAAGAACACAAGAAATAGGAGCAGGAGTAGGCCATCTAGCCCCTCGAGCCTGCCCCTCCATTCAATAAGATCGTGGCTGATCTGATAGTGGATCAGTTCCACTTTCCCGCTTTCTCCCCATAACTCTTAATTCCCTTATTGATCAGAAATCTATCTACCTGTGACTTAAACATATTTAGCGAGGTAGCCTCCACCACTTCAACGGGCAGAGAATTCCATAGATTCACTACCCTCTGAGAGAAGAAGTTCCTCCTCAACTCTGTTCTAAACTGATTCCCCCTTATTTTGAGGCTGTGTCCTCCAGTTCTTGTGTCCCCCTTTCTCTGCTGCTCCTGTCCATCTAGATGGTAAAGGATACCTGTTTGGAAGGTGCTGTCGAAGGAACCTTGGGAAATTTCTGCAGGCCTACAGATGGTACACAGGGCTGTCACAGTAATCAGTGATGGAGGGAGTGAATAATGCAGTTGATGGGTGGGGTACCAGTCAGATGGGGTGCTTTGTCCTCATGGTGTTGAGCCTTTTAAGAGTTATTGGTGCTGCACTGATCCAAGCAAATGGAGAGTATTCCATCACACTCTTGACTTGTGTCTTGTCAATGGTGGACGGGCAGTAGGGAATCAGGTGAGTTACTCGTGACAGAAATCCCAGCTTCTGACCTGTTCTTGTAGCCACAGTATTTGTATGGCTGGGTCCAGTTCAGTTCCTGATCAATGGTAACCTTCAGATTGTCAATAGTGGGGAATTCAGCAATGGTGAAGGGGTAATGGTTAGATTCTCCCTTGTTGGAAATGGTCATTGCGTGGCACTTGTGTGGCACAAACGTTAATTGCCACTTACCAATCTAAATCTAAATGTTGTCCAAGTCTTGTTGCGTTGACTCCTTTAGTACCTGAGGAGTTGTGAATGGTGTGGATCAAGACTGGCATCTTTGATATTGGGCATCTGAAGAGGACATAGTAAGAAATCTCACAACACCAGGTTAAAGTCCAACAGGCTTATTTGTAGCAAATGCCACTAGCTTTCGGAACTGGCTATTTCTTCATCGGTTGGGTGGGAGTTCTGATCACAAACAGGGCATATAAAGACACAAACTCAATTTACATGAGTGATTGGGAATATGAGCCTTTACAACTAATCAAAACTTAAAGATATCTTTAACCTAGTGTTGTGAGACTTCTTACTGTGTTTAGAACATAGAACATAGAACATTACAGCGCAGTACAGGCCCTTCGGCCCTCGATGTTGCACCGACCAGTGGAACCAATCTAATGACCCTCCAACCTAAACTATTCCAATGTTATCCATATGCCTATCCACTGACCATTTGAACGCCCTTAAAGTTGGCGAGTCCACAACTGCTGCAGGCAGGGCATTCCACGCCCTTACCACCCTCTGAGTAAAGAACCTGCCTCTGACATCCGTCCTATAACTACCACCCCTTAATTTAAAACTACGTCCCCTCGTGTTAGCCATCACCATCCGAGGAAAAAGGCTCTCACTGTCCACACTATCCAATCCTTTGATCATCTTGTATGCCTCAATCAGGTCATCTCGTAACCTTCTTCTCTCTAATGAAAATAACCTCAAGTCCCTCAGCCTTTCCTCATAAGACCTTCCCACCATACCAGACAACATCCTGGTAAACCTCCTCTGCACCCTTTCCAACGCCTCCACATCTTTCTTATAATGCGGCGACCCGAACGGTACACAATACTCCAAGTGCGGCCGCACCAGAGTTTTGTACAGTTGTAACATGACCTCACGGCTCCGAAATTCAATCCCTCTACCAATAAAAGCTAACACACCGTATGCCTTCTTAACAACCTTATCAACCTGGGTGCCAACTTTCAGGGAGCTATGCACAAGTACCCCGCGATCTCTCTGCTCATCAACACTACTAAGAGTCCTTCCATTAGACCTATATTCTGTACTCCTGTTACTCTTACCAAAGTGAATCACCTCACACTTTTCCATATTAAACTCCATTTGCCACCTCTCGGCCCAGCTCTGCAGTTTATCTATGTCCCTCTGCAAACTGTAACATCCATCCTCACTGTCTACAACTGTTTACCCCAGTCCAACGCTGGCATCTCCACATCTGAAGAGGAGGCAGAGATGGACCATCCATTCAACACTGCTGGCTGACAATTGTTACAAATGCACTGATGTTCTGGGTTCCCCCATCATTAGAGGATGGGAATACTTAGGGAGCCTCCTCCTCCAATTAGTTGTTTTAACTGCCCATCACCATTCGGGGCTGGATGTGTTGGGACTGTGCTGAGGTTCATACAGAAACCTACAAATGTGGGAAAATACAATGATAAAATAAATCCAACAAACAGCTGGGAGCAATGAAAGATGGGAAGGTTTAGGAAGGGGATTCTAAAGCTTCAGCCGAGATGGCTGAAGGTGTGGCTGCACGTAGTGGGGCAAAGGGGGTTGGGGACGGGGGTGAACATAGGGATCTCCAAGGTTGTTTTGATGGAGAAGGTGATGGAGACAGTGAGATAGGGAGGAGAGAGGAAATGGTATTGTGATATATTTGAACACAAGGATGAGAATTTTAAAAAATAGAAGGCGTTTGGAGCAGTTATAGTTCTTCTCAATTTTCCATAATATGTAACTTGAGCCTTCACTGTCATTTCTTTCAGCTTCATGTGGACCACTAACTTGTGCCCAGAATGTATTGTGCATTCTCTCATTCAGCTGGCGCGTTCTGGTAACTTTCTATGTACAAGCAACAAATCCCATGAGGAAATGATGGAAAGTAAATGTTGATCCAGAGATTTCTTGCACAATAAGGATTGGCGTCTGTTGGCCTATACTTGCACCTGTGTACAATATACTGTGGGTATTGTAGGGGCTTTGGTGAGGTTTAGTGTGCAAAGACACCTCCGAGTCATTGGATGACAGTCTTTCTTATCACAAAATCAGAAGTTGACAGGTTCAAGTCCCTTCACACTTGCTTTGCATTCCCTTGAGTTTTGAAGCTTGCTTGTTGATTGTTGATTGCATGTTCTACATTTCAATGTTCCAGAGACCTAACTCTATTGTCACAGCTGATAGTCACAGTGCAACACTGTCAGAGGAGCCTTCTTTTGGATGAGAGGTTTGGATGAGGTCCCATCTGCTCTCTCCAGTGATGTTCAAATCCCATGCCACTATATTGGAGAATGACGGGGCAGTTGCCCCTGTTGTTCAGGGTCAATGTGTATTCCTGACCTAGCATTGCTGAAACAGAATACCTGTTAGCTCTTTGAGGAACCTTGCTGTGTGCAAACTGGCTGTCACGTTTTCCTACATTATGACCGTGATTACACTTCAAAATCTCTTTGGTTGGCTATGAAGTGTACTGGACATCTCAAGGATGGGAAAAGAACCATATAAGATTTACTTTTTCCAGAGCTGCTGTCTGCAGAGGGAAGAGAGAAGCCTCCCAGATCTCAACGCTCATGAACTAGTTTTAAGACTTCCATTGTGAAGATGGGATGTTTGCTTGTATGTTTTTGTGTCCCTATGTTCCCAGACCTCCATCTCCCTTTGTCCCTTTGTCCCTACAGTTTGATGTTCCAAATCCTTAAATGCCCATATTTCTGTTTCTATCTTCTGATGTCCCAACATCTCGACCTCTCTATGATTCTCCATCTCCCATCCATTGCCAGCATAATCAAGGACCCTACGTTCACTGGACATTCTCCCTTCCACCTTCTTCCATCAGGAAAAAGATGCAAAAGCCTGAGGTCACGTACCAACCTACTCAAGAACAGCTTCTTCCCTGCTGCTGTCAGACTTTTGAATGGACTTACCTTGCATTAAGCTGATCTTTCTGTACTCTCTAGCTATGACTGTAACACCACATTTTGTGCTCTCTCGTTTCCTTCTCTATGAATGGTATGTTTTGTCTGTATAGCGCGTGGAACAATACTTTTCACTGTATGTTAATACATATGACAGTAATAAAACAAATCAAATCAAATCAAACCAAAATCAAAATCTCACTATCTTTCTACATCTCTACCTCTCTATATTCCTATATCTCTATCTCTCTATGTTTCTACACATCTACCTCTCTATGTCCTTTGATCGCCACCTGTCTATTTCACTAAATCTCTATCTGTCAATGCTCCCACATCCTTCTCTCTCTCTATGTTGGACCATGGACAATACCCTGAGGAATTCCTGCAGTGTTGTCCTGGTGTTTGAAGTGATTGACCTCCAATGACCACAACCATCTTACATTTTGCCTGGTATGGTATTACCCTGGGGGAGGTCTCTCAATCTGTTTTGATCCGTACCGGACTCCCCTTAATTGTTGTGCTGTTGGTTGATGTGGGAATGAACTGGCTTCTCTTCTTTATTCAATCCCTTCGGGTGGTTTCAACAACATTAATTTAAGCTGGCTGCCTTCCCCCGGGGATATCTTTTGCAAGCCCAAATGCATTTATGTTTTGAAAGACACCAGTTTGACCAGGCTTTCCTGAGTTCAAGGAGGAGTGGGTTTATTCGTTTCTAAAATGTAAGAAGAAAATGATAAAAATGCCACATACAAATAGATACAAATGAGAAAATATAAGTTTAAAAAGACATGCAAATCAATTTTTTGCTTGTCCATGAGGTACAGATGGTGAAACTTTGCAGTCGTTAAGTTGGGTGATTCCAGTAGCTCTGATTTTGGCAGTTGATCAGTTGGTTTGGAGGTTCTCTGTTCTACAGGTTAGCTGAAAGGAGTTGACCCTTTTTTGTTTTTGACAGTGGCTTCATTGACTTGTGATGAACTGATGAATAGAGAGTTCCCCTCCACCCTGATTCACATTGACTCGGGTTTCGCTGGAGCCCTTTGACTGCCTTGATGTCGAGGATGGTGACCCCCACCTCACCTCTTGGGTTCAGCTCTTTTGTCTACGGTTGGACCGAGGCTGTGGGTCAGGAGTTAGCTTCCCCTGGAGGGACACAGACTGAATGTGTGTAAGCAGGGGGATTTTGCAGAGCACATGCCATTAGATAGCACTGGTGATAACACCCTCCACCACTGAGAGCGGGCTGATGGGGCAGCAATGGGCCAGCTTGGATTTACCCTGCTTTCTGGCAGGCAGCACAGAGCCAGGCCTTTTTACAAACGGTTAGATAGATGCCAGTGTTTGCAGCTGCACTAGAACAGCTCGTTCTGCTCCTGTTCTGATTTTCTTCTGTTCTGAAAGGTTTGAATTGAAAGAACGTAGAGATCTCAGGGGGTTGTTGGGTTGGAGGAGATTGCAGAGAGCTTAGGGAGGGCCGGGGGAGAGTGGCAAAGAGGGATTTGACTGCGAGAGGAGAGAATTTCAAAATCTATGCGTGCGCTGGTCATATTTTAACACTGCTTTGATGTCAGTGTTATTTGACAAGCCCCCAACTGCACAACAACTGAACCGGCCTTACTGACAGTAATGATGTGCCTGTTGGCACTTTTCTGCACTGCGTGGGCCTCTGTTTGCAGTACTGAGGAGCACCATAGCAACGGTGGGATCAGTATTACTAACTAGGTCGATTTTCCGGGAGATCAGATGCGAGTAGGAACTGTCTAACTCACAGTTATCACACAGACGCCAGATCCCTGGACTGGAATTGTGCTCCACCTCTTCAGACTGAAACCTTTCCACAAGAGATGCCTCTCAGTGGATTGATGGCAAATCCACCTTCAGTGAGAACTTGACTTAATGTATGTCTATTGATGAATCACACGCCGGGTTCTGGTTTTGTGTCTGCACCTGTCCCATTTCTTAAAAACAGTGCAATTACACGATGGATTTGGTTGAATAGAAATGGCTGTCCATTGCGAGACTGAGTCACAAGGACTGCGGTTAGTTGGGGAGGTGCAGGGGGAGGGGGGCTGGGGAGGGTGTACTGAAACTGTTTGCTGTGGCCCTTGAGTAGCACTTTCCTGCTCCTGATTTAAAATGTTGGGAGTAATTCCCCATCAATTGCAGGCTGCCCCTTCCAGTGCAGTACAGAGAGAGTGCTGTCCTGCTGGGAGTTGCCATCATTCAGGCATAAAGTACATTTTATTTATTAGTGCCAACAGTAGGCTTACATTCACACCACAATGACGTTACTGTGAAAATCCCCTAGTCACCACACAGTCTGGCTCCTGTTTGGACACACTGAGGGAGAATTTAGCATGGCCAATGCATCTAACCAGCAAATCTTTGCATTGTGGATGGAAGCCAGAGCAAACCCACGCAGATACGGGGAGAACGTGCAAACGAGACTGTGACCCAAGCTGGGAATTGAACCCGGGTCCCTGCCACTGTGAGACAGCAGCGCTAACCACTATGCCGCCATGCCACCCTGTGATGCTCTATGAGGTATGATGTTAAAGTAAAGCTTCATCTCTGTCCTTTTGACTGGGTGTAGGAGGTCCTATGACCACTATTTGATGAGGAACAGAGGTAGCAGCCTGTGTTTGTTTGCACTCCTGATCATCTTGATGCCAAATTGACTTGATGACACCAAGATTAGTGGCATAGTGAACAGTGAAGAAAGTTATCTAAGATTGCAACGGGACCTTGATCAATTGGACCAGTGGGCCGATGAATGGCAAATAGAGTTTAATTTAGATAAATGCGAGGTGATGCATTTTGGTGGATCGGACCAAGGCAGGGCTTACTGAGTTAATGGTAGGGCGTTGGGGAAAATTGCGGAACAAAAGAGATCTAGGAGTACAGATTTCATAGCTCCTTGAAAATGGGGTCACAGGTGGACAGGGTGGTGAAGAAGGCATTCAGTATGCCTGGTTTCATTGGTCAGAACATTAAATACAGCAGTTGGGACATCTTGTTGAACATTGGTAAGGCCACACTTGGAATACTCTACAGAGTTCTGGTCACCATATTATAGAAAGGATATTATTAAACTAGAAACAGTGCAGAAAAGGTTTACTAGGATGCTACTGGGATTTGATGGATTGAGTTATAAGGAGAGGCTGGTTAGATTGGGACTTTTATCCCTGGAGTGTAGGAGGCTGAGGGGTGATCTAATAGAGGTCTATTCAATAATAAAGGGCATAGAAAAGGTAGATAGCCAACATCTTTTCCCGAAGATAGCCAAGTCTAAAACTAGAGAGTGTACGTTTCCGGTGAAAGGGGAGAGGTAGAAAAGGGTCCGGGTAGCTGCAATTCTTTTCATTCAGAGGGTGGTGAGTGTCTGGAATGAGCTGCCAGAGGTAGTAGTAGGGGCGAGTACAATTTTGTATTTAAAAAACATTTGGAGAGTTACATGGGTAAGATGGGTATAGAGGGATATTGGCCAAAGGTAGGCAATTGGGACTAGCTTAGTGGTAAATACTGGGTAGCCTGGACAAGTTATGCTGCAGGACCTGTTTTCATGCTGCAAAACCTTTATGACTCTATGATTATGGGATACAGCAAAAAGTATTGTTTCTTGCGCGCTCTGCAAACAAAACGTACCATTCATAGATTACAGAGGGGAGAAGAAACAAGAGGGTGCAGAATATAGTGTTACAGTTAGAGATGTGGTGTAGAGAAAGATCAACTTAATATAAAATCATAGAATCCTACAGTGCAGATGAAAGCCATTTGGCCCATCGTAAGTCTGAAAGATGTGCTGGTTAGGTGCATTGGCCATGCTAAATTCTCCTTCAGTGTACCCGAACAGGCATTGGAGTGTGGCGACTCAGGGATTTTCACAGTAACTTCATTGCAGTCTGAATGTAAGCCTACTTGTGACACTAATAAATAAAGTTTTAAAACTCAAACCTGCACCGATAACAATCCTACCCAGCCTCAATCCCTGTAACCCCATATATATACTCTGCCAATCCCCCTGACACTAAGGGGTAATTTTACCATTGCCAATCCACCTAACCTGCACACCTTTGGACTGTGGGAGGAAACCAGGGTACCCAGAGGAAAACCACACAGACATGGGGAGAATGTGCAGACTCTACACAGACAGTGACCCAGAATTGAACTCAGGTTCTTGTGGCTGTGAGGCAGCAGTGCCACCCCAAAAGTCTGATGGCAGTAGGGAAGAAACTGTTCTTGAGTCGGTTGGTACATTACCTCAGACTTATCAAGATCAATTTCCTCTCTGATGCCTTCAGGCTGTTGTATGGACCTATCATATATTAAGCTGATCTTTCTCTTCACCCTGTTGATAACTGCAATTAGAATGAGAATATTAGGTCAGAATCAGCTGACGGAGCAGGTCGATAACACATCCTGGGGACATGTACTTGAAGAAAGACCACATTTGGTGAGATTCTGGAGAAAGACAATGAATTAGTGCTGAAAGGGGAATCTAAATCTAATATTGGTTAGCACTCAGAGTGGACTGCAGCACCAGGGAACTGGACCCCAGCACCATCAGCATTGAGAAGACAGTCCAGGGCCAAAGGAATGAGTCTGGCACACTCACACCTCTCTTGTGGAATAATCTATCTTTCTCTGTGGCCACAGTCTTTCTTACTTCATTAAATGAATGTTGTTCTGTTTGTAATCATTGTTTAGGCAGCTCCGTGGGTTATAGGAACAACAAATAAAAGGAGGGGGTACCCATCCCTTAGAACTTCAGCCTGCTATTTAATTCTTTCATGGGATGTGGGTATCGTTGGCTGGGCCTGCATTTGTTGCCCATCCCTAAGAGCCCTTGAGCTGAATGGCTTGCTAGATCATTTCGGAGGACAGTTAAGAGTCAACCATATTGCTGGTGTAGGTCAGACCAGCTAAAGATGGCAGATTTCCTTCCCCAGAGGGCGTTAGTGAACCTGACGCTTTTTTTCTAACAACAATTAGCGATAGCTTATAATTCCAGATTTGTACTCATGGAGTTGGTGGGATATTGTCACTGGACTAGCAATCCAGAGATCCAAGGCAAATTCTGGGGTCCTGGGTTTAAATCCCACCATGCCAGATAGTGAAATTTGAATTTGACAAAAATCTGGAATTTACTAATGACCATGAAACCATTGCCAATTGTCATAAAAACCCATCTGGTTCATTAATGTTCTTTAGGGAAGGAAATCTGCTCCCCTTCCCCTGTGACTCCAGATTCACAGCAATGGTTATTTTCAAATGTAAGTTAAAATTAAAGGCTTTTTTGTATCCTTACAAGGCCCCAGTTGCTAAGCAACCCCTGCTGCTTTATTTGTTCTTCACGCCGTAGCCCTCTCTAAGCACAATCAAATCACATCTGGAACTTCACCAACCCCACACATAAAAACACCTTTGTCCAGCATGAATCTGACTATATGTTTTACCCTTTCAAGCACAGAAGCATTAAACTAAACACATTTATAACTAGACCTTAATTCTAATGTTTACTAATACAAATATGAATCCTTTAAAGCTACCCTGATTTTCTGAACAGGCTTAATTTGAATGGCCTGTCTTGATTTAGTGACACCTAATTCCCTTTGTCAATCAAAATTTATCTATTGCAGTTTCGGAACTTCCATTTGGGTCACAGAATCATAGAATCCCTACAGAACAGAAGGAGGCCATTCGGCCCATCGAGTCTGCACTGACCACAATCCCATGCAGGCCCTATCCCCATAACCCCATGCATTTACCCCAGCTAGTCCTCCTGACACTAAGGGGCATGGGCTATCCCCACCTAACCTGCGCATCTTTAGACATTGGGCTTTGGGTCCTGGCCTCCACAGCTTTTTGGGGGAGAGAGTTCTAGATCTCTGTTCCCCTTTGTGTGAAGAAATACTTCCTGATGTCTCTGCTAAACGCCTTGGATGTAATTTGAAAGTTACGCTCCCCTGCTTGAAATTCCTCCAGAGGAAATCGTTTCTCTCTATCTGCTGCTCTGAATCCCTTAATCATCTTAAACATACAATTAAATTGCTCCTAATATCCTGTTCTCAGGCAATACAAACCTGTTTATGCACATAGCCCTCGTAATTTAATCCTTTAATCCCTTTGATATTTCTTCCAGCAAATATTTAGAGCAGGAAAGGTTATGGAAGGATTTAGCAGAGATGGTCAAAATCCTGAGTGGTTCTGTGAGGGTAAATGAAGAGAAATTGTTACTAATGGTAAAAGGATCGACAAACAGGTTACACAAAATAAAGATAAACACAAAATACTGCGGGTGCTGGGATCTGAAACACAAACAGAAAAATGCTGGAAAATCTTACCAAGTCTGACAGCATCTCTGGGGAGAGAGAGAATAGATGTGGAGATGCCGGCGTTGGACTGGGGTAAAACAGAAAGAAATCCCACAACACCAGCTTAAAGTCCAACAAGTTTGTTTGTAGCAAATGCCACAAGCTTTCGGAGCAGACTGTCCCTTCGTCAGGTGGCTGGGAGCTCTGGGCTGAGAGAGAATAGAGCCAACACTTCAAGTCTAGAACTTGTAGAGGGGAGCTGAGGAGTGAGGAGGGGGAGCTTTATTTATGCAGTGTGTTCCATAGATTCATAGGACCCTACAGCACAGAACTAGGCTACTTGGCTCATTGAGTCTGCACTGACCACAATTCCACCCAGGCCCTAGCCCCATTACCCCACGCACTTACCCTCCTAACACTAGGGTCTATTTAGTATGGCCAATCCACCCAACCTGCACATCGTTGGACTGTGGGAGGAAACCAGAGCACCCGGAGGAAACCCACGCAGACATGGGGAGAGCGTGCAGGCAGACAGTGACCCAAGCCGGGAATCGAACCGGGTCCCTGGCGCTGCGAGGCAGCAATGCTAACCGCGGTGCCCGAGTTGCTATGAGTGGGAATATGTGGCCTGAAAGTTGGGTGCCACCAAATACCGGTATTCACTTCGAAAAGAGAAATTCTTGTCCAGGAAAGATTTGCAAGGATACGGAGGGAGAGCAAGGATGAAGTGGGGATAATTACATAAGAACATAAGAACATAAGAAATAGGAGCAGGAGTAGGCCATCTAGCCCCTCGAGCCTGCCCCGCCATTCAATAAGATCATGGCTGATCTGTCGTGGCTCAGTTCCACTTTCCCGCCCTCTCCCCATAACCCTTAATCTCCTCTCCTATCAAAAACCCATCAACCCGCGTCTTAAAAATATTTAGCGAGGCAGCCTCCACCACTTCAACGGGCAGAGAATTCCAGAGATTCACCACCCTTTGAGTGAAGAAGTTCCTCCTCAACTCCGTTCTAAACCGCCCCCCTTTATCTTGAGGCTGTGCCCCCTCGTCCTACTGTCTTTTTTAAGCGGGAAGAGTCTCTCCACCTCTATCCTATCCATCCCATTCATCATCTTATACGTCTCAATGAGATCTCCCCTCATTCTTCTAAACTCTAACGAGTACAAGCCCAGTTTATTCAGCCTCTCCTCATAGCTCAACCCCCTCAACTCTGGTATCAGCCTAGTAAACCTCCTCTGCACTCCCTCCAAGGCCAAAATATCATTTTCAAAGGGACGGCACTGGCACTCTTGACTGATTGGCCTCCCCCTGTGCACATGGTTTTGTTTTAACTCTGGTTTTAAGTATGTTCTTGTTTCCATCTCCTCTGTGCAAGAGGCTCACAGTTGGCACAATAAACTCTGAGTCGTAGTCAGGAGCTGGAGAGAGATGAAATTTGAGCCAAGTTGCTTTTATTTTATGAAACTTGAGAGTCATTCAGATTCAGGTTCGGAGGGAAAGGGAACTTCTACTTTTTATTTCTCCCATTACTTAAGCAAAGTTTATTTATTAGTGTCACAAGGAAGCTTACATTAACGCTGCAATGAAGTTACAGTGAAAAATCCCCCGGTCACCACACTCCTGTTTGGGTACACTAAGGAAGAATTTGTCATGGCCAATGCACCTAACCAGCATGCCCTCTGGACTGTGGGAGGAAACCGGAGCACCCCGAGGAAACCCACACCAGGCATGGGGAGAATGCGCAGACTCCACACAGACAGCGACCCAAGCCAGGAATCGAACCCTGGTCCCCTGGCGCTGTGAGGCAGCAGTGCTAACCACTGTGCCACCGTGCTGCCACTGTAGACTGTCATCCTACCCAGTTCCGCACCCCCCTGCCTTATCCCTGTGACCAGCACATTCTCTCTTTTCACAGAAACGTAGAAAACTAGAAGCAGGAGCAGGCCATTTAGCCCTTTGACCCTACTCCGCCATGGCTGATCCGTGACTCCAATATCCTCATCTCCTCAATAACAATCCAATTCGCTTTGGAGTACTTTGATCGACCCCACGTCCGCCACCCACTCAGGAAGTTTGTTCCGGATTCCATCCCTGCCCTCAGCGTGAAAAGATTTTCCCATACAGTCACTGGCATGCCAACAACAACCTTCATTTATGTAGCGTCCTTAGTGTAGCTAAACATCCTCAGGCACTGCGCAAGGTAAGTAATCAGCCAAAATTTGAAATCAAATCAGATCAAGGACAAAACATCAGTGAGAGAGCTGGCTTTCGAGCAGTGTCTTAAGGAGAGCGCGGTATAGAGGTGGGAGAGGTGGGTGGCACAGTGGCACAGTGGGGCAGCACAGTGGAGCAGTGGGGGTGGTACGGTGGCACAACTGCAGCTGTATAGGGCATTGGTGAGGCCGCAGCTGGAGTACTGTGTGCAGTTTTGGGCGCCGCACCTGCGCAAGGATATATTGGCCTTGGAGGGAGTGCAGAGGAGCTTTACTAGGCTGATACCGGAGTTGAGGGGGTTGAGCTATGAGGAGAGGCTGAATAAACTAGGCTTGTACTCGTTAGAGTTTAGAAGAATGAGGGGAGATCTCATTGAGACGTATAAGATGATGAATGGGATGGATAGGATAGAGGTGGAGAGACTCTTCCCGCTCAAAAAAGACAGTAGGACTAGGGGGCACAGCCTCAAGATAAAGGGGGGGCGGTTTAGAACGGAGTTGAGGAGGAACTTCTTCACTCAAAGGGTGGTGAATCTCTGGAATTCTCTGCCCGTTGAAGTGGTGGAGGCTGCCTCGCTAAATATTTTTAAGACGCGGGTTGATGGGTTTTTGAGAAGAGAGGGGATTAAGGGTTATGGGGAGAGGGCGGGAAAGTGGAACTGAGCCATGACAGATCAGCCATGATCTTATTGAATGGCGGGGCAGGCTCGAAGGGCTAGATGGCCTACTCCTGCTCCTATTTCTTATGTTCTTATGTTCTTATGCTACCTCACAGTGCCAGGGACCTGGGTTCGATCCCCAGCTTGGGTCACTATCTGTACGGAGTCTGCACATTCTCCCCGTGTCTGTGTGGGTTTCCTCCGGGCGCTCCAGTTTCCTCCCACAGTTCGAAAGATGTGCTGGTTAGGTGCGTTGACCCGAACAGGAGTGTGGCGACTCGGGGAATTTCACAGTAACTTCCTTGCAGTGTTAATGTAAGCCTTACTTGTGACGAACAAAATAAAGAAATAAACTTGGGGAAGAAATTCCAGAGTCTGGGCAACATGATTGCCAATGGTGGAGCGATTAAAATTGGAGGAGGGCAGAATTGGGTTGGAGGAGGGAATTAAGGGGGGGAGGGTATGAGGAGTTATGCATCATACACAAAGTGAGATGTGTGATGACTTCAACGAGGCCCAGGAGGTTGGCTTCTTTGAGTAGGAGCTCCTTGATTGAGATCATAATTGACTGTCCAATCATGCAGCTCATACTCCAAGAGGCCAACCTCATAGGCCTCACTGAAGTTGTTACAATTCGTTAAGTGGTGGGCGGTGCGGAGGGACAATGTGTAGGAAGAGGGGTGGGGGTGAAACTTCACCAGGTTCTTCCCCTACCTCTGATACTGCCTCGTCTGCTCACCTTTACTATGGGGATTCCCACTTTGCAGTTGAACAGTAGCTGTGGCTTAGTGAGTAGCACTCTCGGCTCTGAGTCAGAAGATCGTGGGTTCGAATCCCACTGCTGAGACTTGAGCTCACCATCCAGGCTGACGCTCCCAACACAGCGCTGAGAGATTGCCGCACTGTTGCAGGTGCCACTTGTCAGAGCGACACTAAATGAGGCTCAACCTGCCCACTCGGGAAGCTAGGATGGATCCCAAGGCATCATTTGGAAAAACAGTAGAATGTGGAGCTGGAAGGAGGCTCCTCCCCATTCCAACCCGAAGTGATGAAGTTCAGGGCTACAATCTCCTTCTTTTACTCAGGGGATAATTTCCCAGCCAGCTGAGACCCTTTACTGGTTACTCTCTGAAGTATTTAATCACAATTCCCATTCCTGCATTTGCCAGACTCTGTGACACACTTGGGAAGTTCACACCCAAGCAATCGTCCCCGGATCATCATCTGCACAATGCCTTGTGAATGGGAATATGATCGAGTTGCTTAGATCTTGGCATGGGATTTGAACTCACACAACCACCTAACTCAGAGTGAGAGAGTGCAATCACCGAGCCAGGAGGCTGACAACTAAAGGTAGGTTACAACATAAATCATGGGGCGGCGATGGCCTCGTGGTATTATCACTGGACTATTAATCCAGAAACTCAGCTCATGTTCTGGGGGACCCGGGTTCGAATCCCACCATGGGAGATGGTGGAATTTGAATTCAATAAAAAAATCTGGAATTAAGAGTCTACTGATGACCATGAAACCATTGTCGACTGTTGAAAAAACCCATCTGATTCACTAATGTCCTTTCAGGAAGAAAATCGATGGTCCTTACCTGGTGTGGCCTACAGTGACTCCAGAGCCACAGCAATGTGGTTGACTCTCAACTGCCCTCCAAGGGTATCTAAGGATGGGCAGTAAAAGCTGGCCAGCTAGTGATGCCCATGTCCCATGAATGAATACAAAAAAAATATAAAAACAGAGAACTTGCATTCCTAAAATACTTCCACAATCTCAGTATGTGTCAAAGCCAATAGTACTTTGAAGACAAAGGAGACTGGGCTAAATATTTGAAGAAATAAAAATGAGGGTTATAGGGAAGAGTAGGAAATATGATTAATTGTGGAGATATGGCATTGTTGCAACGTCACTAGTAATCCAAAGAGCCAACAAAAGAGAATCTAACCACCATTACCATCATTGAATCCCCCCACTATCTACATCCCAGGGTGAGTTACCATTGACCAGAAACTAAGTTGGACCACCGCAGTGAACAGGTTCTATAGATACAAGAACACAGCCCATTACTGGGGGAATTCTGTGGTGAGTAACTCACCTCCTGACTCCCCAAACCCTCCCACCACCTACAAGGCACAAGTCAGGAGTGGGATGGGATACTCTCCACTTGCTTGGATGAATGCAGCTCCAACAACACCCCAAAAATTCCACAACAACCAAAATAAAGCAGCCCTGCTCGACTATCCCATCCATCAGCCCTGTGCCAAAGTAAAGCTGGGCAGCGTGCCTTAATGCCCAGTGGCTCTGACATTCATCATTATGAAGTGCGTCAAAATGTTAGTCATGGCACACATCGACTCCGATCTCCCTGATTGCTTGGACCTACTACAGTTCGCCTACCACTACAATAGGTCCATACTGGACACCATCTCCCTGGTGCTGGACTCATCTGTGGAACAACTAAATAACATGGACATTTATGTTAGATCCTATTTATTGACTGCAGCTGAGCCTTCAACACTATTATTCCCACAAAATTCATCTCCAAGCTCCATGTCCTAAACCTCGGCTCTTCCTTCTGCGACTGAATCCTAGACTTCCTAACCGAAAGACCGCAATCAGTAAGGATAGGCATTGGCACTTCCTCCACGATTATCCTCAGCACTTGTGTCCCGTAAGGCTGTGTCCTCAGCCCTTACTGTACACCTTATACGCCTATGGCCGTGTGGCCAAACTCCCCTCCAACTCGATTTTCAAGTGGATTGGATCTCAAACAATGACAAGGCAGAATACAGGAATGAGATTGAGAATCTGGTGAACTGGTGTGATGACAATAATCCCCCCGTCAATGTTAGCAAAATGTAGAAGACAGTCTTTGACTTCAGGAAGCGTAGTAGAGGACCTGCCCCTGTCTACATCAATGGTGATAAAGTGGAACGGGTCGAGAGCTTCAAGTTTCTAGGTGTCCAGATCACCAACAACCTGTCCTAGCCCCTCGACACCAATGCGGCAGTTAAGAAAGCTCACCAGTGCCTCTACTTTTTTGGGATGTGAAGGAAATTTGGCATGTCTGCTACGACTCTTATCAATTTTCATAGATGCACCATAGAAAGCATCCTTCCTGGTTGTATAACAGTTTGGTATGGCTCCTGTGCTGAGCAAGACCGCAAGAAACGACAAAGAGTCATGAACGAAGCCCAGTCCATCACCCAAACCAGCCTCCCATCCATTGACTCAGTCGACATTTCCTGCTGCCTCTGAAAAGCAGCCAGCATAATTAAAGACCCCACGCATGCCAAATATTCTCTCTTCCACCTTCTTCCATCAGGAAAAAGATACAAAAGTCTGAAAACATGTACAAACCGATGCAAGAACAGCTTCTTCCCTGCTGCCATCAGACATTTGAATGTACCTACCTTATACTGAGCTGATCTGTGACTGCAACATTACCTTCTACACCATCTGCTTTCCTTCTGCCCTGTGTACTCTATGAATGGTATGTTTTTGTCTGTACAGCGCACAAGAAACAATACTTTTCACTGCGTACCAATACATGTGACAATAATAAATCAAATCAAATCAAATCAAAATCCACCATCTTTGACATTCTCTCCCAGTTTCTCGGGACGCTAAGGAAATTTGGCATGTCCTATAGATGCACCATAGAAAGCATCATTTCTGGTTGCATCACAGATTGGTGTGGCTCCTGCTGTGCCCAATACTGCAAAAAAACTGCAAAGGGTTATGAATGTCGCTCAGTCCATCACTCAAACCAGCCTCCCCATCCATTGACTCTGTCTACACTTCCTGCTGCCTTGGAAAAGCAGTCAGCATAATCAAGGACCCCACACAACCCAGACATTTCCCAAAGATGCACCCTGACAGCTCCCCCTAAGCCACTCATCAACTTGACTTGAAGCTATATCACAGTTTCCCAACTGTCACTGGGTCAAAATCCTGTAATTCCCTCCCTAACAGCACTGTGGGTGCACCTACATGACATGGACTGCAGTGGGTTCAAGAAGGCAGCTCACCACCACCTTCTCAAGGGTAATTAGGAATGGGAAATGAACAGTGGCTAGCCAGCAACACCCACGTCCCTTGAAAGGATAAAAAGAAATTGGATAGTTCTATCAAAGAGTTGACCAAGACATGATGGGCCGAATGGCCTCCATCTCTACTGTATCGTTCTATGATTCTACCTACAAAACATCAATAGAATAGTGCAGAAGGAGGACATTTGGCTCATTGAGTCTGCACCAACACTTCAAATAAGCATCTGACCCAGGTCCCCCCCCCACTCCATTCTATTCCTATAACTCTGTGCACTAGCCACGGCTAATCCACCTAACCTACACTTGCTTAACAGGAATGTTGAATGTTTCTTGAGATGCCGCTATGAAATAGGATTATCTAAATCATGACACCTGAAACTAGATGCCGAAGAATGGAACTCAAATCAACAACAAAATTCCAGTGCTTTAAGTGGTTTTATATGGAGTTGAAAGGGTAACTTTATTCCACTGAATTGGTTGAATGTAGCACACACTGTCAGGGCAACCAAGGAACATGTTCATCAAATAAACAGCTTCACGCTCAACCTGGCCTTCACCTGGCCCTCTACAATTCATTGAGCTCCAATTCTCCTCTCGTTTCCAAGCTGCATGATAATTAATGTCACTGTACAATGCCAGTGAAGGCGTATTGGTACAGATGGTGTGAGTGCGATAGACAAGTACTTCACAACTTTGTGTCAAATTAGCTTCCATCCTCCTTCAGCTGAGGTGTAAAGTCATTTAAAATAACTGGGTCACTACAAAGCAGAGAGGAAATTTCATCTGATGGTGTGAAATGTTTGTACACACACGCCGCGCCACTAGGCTACGTACTTTTCATTCATTTCAAACTTGTTCAACTGCTCGACACGCCATTCTCACCTTCTACACCTCTGTTACTGCGACTGATGCCCTCACCCGATCTCGCATCCCATTGGGAATGACTTCCTCGCTCAAGCTCATCCTTTGGCAAAGATTCCCTGAGTTAATCACCTCCATTGTAAATGGCAAGGTCACTCTAACAGGACTAGACAGGGTTGATGCAGGAAGGATGTTTCCGATGGTGGGGGAGTCCAGATTCAGGGGTCTCAGTCTAAGGATAGGCAGGAAAATCTTTTAGAACTGCATCAATGGGGACGAAGTAGAAAGGGTCGAGAGCTTCAAGTTTTTAGGTGTCCAGATCACCAACAACCTGTCCTGGTCTCCCTGTACTGACACTATAGTCAAGAAAACCCACCAATGCCTCTACTTTCTCAGAAGACTAAGGAAATTTGGCATATCCGCTATGACTCTCACCAACCTTTTACAGATGCACCATGGAAAGCATCCTTTCTGGTTGTGTCACAGCTTGGTATGGGCTCCTGCTCTGCTCAAGATCGCAAGGAACTACAAAAGGTCGTGAATGTAGCCCAATCCATCACACAGACCAGCCTCCCATCCATTGACTCTGTCTACACTTCCTGCTGCCTCGGCAAAGCAACCAGCATAATTAAGGACCCCACGCACCCTGGACATTCTCTCTTCCTTCAGGAAAAAGATATGGAAACCTGAGGTCACGTACTAATCGACTCAAGAACAGCTTCTTCCCTGCTGCTGTCAGACTTTTGAATGGGCTTACCTTGCATTGAGATCTTTCTCTACACCCTAGCTATGACTGTAAGTCTGCACTCTCTCATTTCCTTCTCTATGAACGGCATGTTTTGTTTGTATAGGGTGCAAAAAACAATACTTTGCACTAATACACTAATACATGTGACAATAATAAATCAAATCAAATCAAATGAGGTGAGGAGAAATTTCTTCACCCAGAGAGTGGTGAGTCTGTGCAATTCACCACCACAGAATGTAGTTGAGGCCAAAACATTGCATGTTTTCTAGTTTCTATATACGTCCCATTGGGGTGGCAACCTATCTAATTCTGTCCCTAGTGACAATCTCAAAGGGCCCGATAACTCAGATAGGTTTGTACAACAATTGGCAATAGCCTTGTGGTCCCGATGACTGAGACCAGATTTAATTCCAGGTTTTATTTAACTGAATTTAAATTCCACCACTTGCCTCAGTGGGACATGAACCTATGTCACCAGACCACTAACTGGGCCCCTGGATTACGAGCCCAGGGACATTAGCCCCTACACCACCATCCCCGCACCCCCCCCCCCCCCCACCCCCCCACTGCAGTGAGCGTCAATGAGTACAGATTATCACCTTGCAGTTTGTGGGTGACTTGCTGTGCACATATTAGTTTCTGTACCTCTGTACAAATCAGCATAATTTCAAAATAAATGCAAATTACTGCAGATGCTGGATCTGAAACCAAAAGGGAAAACTCTGGAAAATCTCAGCAGGTCTGGCAGCATCTGGAAGGGGAGAAAAGAGCTGACGTTTTGAGTCCAGGTGATCCTTTGAAGGGTGACAAGTCACAGGTTTTGCAGTATAACCTATCAAACAGTATTCACAACTAGTCTGTGAATCCAATTCCAAAATTACATTGTCCAATCTTCCTGATAAATGCTTTCTCTAAGGATTTTATTCCACTCTTCCACAATGCAACCTTCCACACTAGCACTTCCTGTATGTCTTTCTTTTCCCCCGACTGAGGTTATCCTCTCACTGCCACCTACCCACCACCCCCCTCTGCCCCCCACTAGCCTTCTGGCCACCCTGGCACAGTGATTGATTAGATCCCCACTGTATCAATCCTATTTTCACCCTCTGCCTTCCCTCTTAGAAGCACCCTCGAGTTCCTCTCACCCTCACCTTTCACCCAACCAGCCTCTGTAATTGGTGTAGTTATCCCTTGCTACGTCTGCCAGCTTCACCACAATGCCACCACCAAACAAACCCTTGCCTTCTCCGCCCTATCCAGCGTTTCCAAGATACCCCGCCACACCCTGGACCAGCTCTGGCGAAGAGTCACCCAGACTTGAAACTACTTCTTTCAGTGGGTAAAAAGTAAAGTCTGCGTCGTCCCAGGTGAGCAGAGGCTGCTCTGTCCTTTGAGAGGCAGAGCTGACCGTTGGTGATTTAACCTGAGGGTATGCCACACCTCAGGCGAGAGGCAAGGTTGAGAAGGAGGGCCCTTGATGAGTAACAACAGCTGGTAAAGGAATTGCTATTGGCATCACTCTGCATCACAAACCAACCATCCGTCCAACTGAACT
This sequence comes from Carcharhinus amblyrhynchos, assembly GCF_965287045.1. Classification (NCBI taxonomy): domain Eukaryota; kingdom Metazoa; phylum Chordata; class Chondrichthyes; order Carcharhiniformes; family Carcharhinidae; genus Carcharhinus; species Carcharhinus amblyrhynchos. Next base: position 9,496,093 of record NC_137336.1, on the reverse strand, counting down.
AACCAAACCCATCCAATAAGGCAGATTCTATTCCCTGCTCACAATGTGGTCTCCTCTGCAGGCAAGACGGGTGACCACTTTGAGAGGCACCTCCAATCAGCCCACAATCTTGATCCTGAGCTTCCCATTACCTGACATTTTAATTCTCCACCTCATCCCCACACTGGCCTCTTCGTCCTTGACCTGCTGTACAGACCCTACAAAGCTCAATGCAAATTTGCACCTTGCCTCTTGACTGTACAGCCCCGTCTCAAACCTGAGTCCAACAGTTTTACATCGCGATATCCCTCCACCCCTGTGTTGTTTTTTCACTGCTTTGTTCTTTTTCTCTCGTGCCTCTCTTAATTTTCCTGCCATTCATACCTCCTTTAGATATCTCTTCTGTTTCTTTACCTTTTCCCATGAAACCTTTGTTTAATCTCTTCTGTCCTCCACTCTACCTAGCCTTTGGTTCTGCTCCCACCCCCATTCCCCCTTTCCCTCGTTCAAAGCGCATTCCATTTCCCCAGTTCTGATGAGTGGTCAGGGGCCTGGAACATTAACTCCGTTATGCTCATAAGATCATAGATTCCTACAGTGCAGGAGGAGGCCATTCAGCCCATCAAGCCTGCACCAACAACAATCCCACACAGACCCTATCCCCATAACCGCATACGTTCACCTTGACAGCAAGGGGCAATGTAGCATGGCCAGTCCACCTAATGCGCACATCTTTGAGTGTGGGATGAAACCGGACCACCCAGAGGAAACCCACGCAGATACGAGGAGAATGTGCAAATTCCACACAGACAGTGACCTGAGGCCGGAATTGAACCCGGGTCCCTGGCCCTGTGAGGCAGCAGTGCTAACCGCTGTGCCACCGTGCCTCCCCACAGATGCTGCCAGACCCGCAAACTACTGGAAAAGTTGGCTGATGCCTGCTGCTGAGTGTTAGATTCCTAAATCTAACGAACGCTCTGCTTTGCTGTGTTATCAAGTCGGGCTCTGAAGGATTATTATAACATCAGACTATTTAATTACACTGGATGTCTTCCAGTTTATAAAACGACAGTATAAAAGCCACTCAGCAGTCAGTCTAATGCTCCGATTAACAACCTCAGAGACCTTTACTGTGAAATTGCCCTGCAGTAGACTCTTAAGGAATATGTTGTTGAGTTTAATAGTGGTGGGGTGGGGACAGGGGAAAGAATGTTGTGTGAGGGAAGTGCTTCAAAGACCGAGGCACGCACAGTCTTCTGGGGAAGTAGATAGATTGTGATGGAATGCAAAGCAAATATTGGGGGCGACCTTTGAATTTCACAGTGTTTGACCTGTGCGGTGAGGACCCCAGTAGTTTGGCACTATAATTGTGCAATATTAAACAAAAAGGAGCATGCTAATATATTGAGCACAAATGGGAAGAGCTGTCTTGGTGATTGCCTGTGTGGAGTTTGCACGTTCTCCCCGTGTCTGCGTGGGTTTCCTCGGCTGCTCCGGTTTCCTGCCACATGTGCGGGTTAGGTAGATTGGCCACGATAAATTGCCTTTTAGTGGCCCAAAATGTGTAGTTAGGTAGATCGGCAGGATTAATTTGCACGGTTATGGGGATTGGGGGTCTGGGGTAAGATGCTTTGTTGGGGAGCTAGTGCAGACTCGATGGACCAAATGGCCCCCTTCTGCACTATGATTCTATGATTCTAACAGTGCCCTCGCAATGTGTTGAGAAGGAATGGGCTCATGATGGGAGCTTGGTTTAATGGTTGCTCAGGTGCTCACAGGTTCTCTCGCCTGTCCTGTTATGTTTCTGGTACCCATTGATCTGCTGGGAGAATTGGAAGGAACTGATGAGGGACCAAGGCCACAAATTTACTTCAGGGGTCATACAGACTTAGGACGTGATGGTCATAGAGTTCTAAGCACAGAAGAGGCTCTGTAACACATCAAGCTCGCACTGGCAAGACTATAACAAACCTACACTAATCTCTCTTTCCAACACTTGATCCAGAGTCTTAAATGATTTGATTTGATTTATTATTGTCACATGTATTAACATACAGTGAAAAGTATTGTTTCTTGTGCGCTGTACGGATAAAGCATACCGTTCATTGAGAAGGAGAGAGTGTAGAATGTAGTGTTACAGTCATAGCTAGGGTATAGAGGATGATCAACTTAATTCAAGGTATGTCCATTCAAAAGTCTGATAGCAGCAGGGAAGAAGCGGTTCTTGAGTTGATTGATACGTGACCTCAGACTTTAGAACATTTTGAAGGTTGTGAGGTTTCCCATCTCCACTACCCTCCCAGGCTGTGCACTCCAGATTCCCACCACCCTTGGGTGAAGGAATTCTTCCTCTAAACCTCCTGCCCCTCATCTTAAAATGATGCCCCCTCATTATTGACCCTTCAGCTGAGGGGAACAACTGCTTCATATCTACTCTGTCCGTGCCCCTTTCGAATCTTATACATCTCAATTACGTTCCCCCTCAGCCTTCTCTGCTCCAAAGAAAACACAGTAAGAAGCCTCACAACATCAGGTCAAAGTCCAACAGGTTTATTTGGCAACACTAGCTTTCAGAGTCTCATGCTCCTTCATCAGGTGAGTGAGGAGTTGTGTGCACAAACAGAGCGTATAATTATACACAATCTCAATTTAAAAGATAATGGTTGGAATGCGAGTCTTTACAGGTAATCAAGTCTTAAAGATACAGACAATGAGAGTGGAGAGAGGGCCAAGCACAGGTTAAAGAGATGTGTATTGTCTCCAGTCAGGGCAGTTAGTGAGATGTTGCAAGCCCATGCAAGTCGTGGCGGTTACAGGTAGTGCAACATGAACTTAAGATCCCAATTGAGGCCGTCCTCATGTGTGTGAAGCTTGGCTATCAGTCTCTGCTCAGCAACTCTGCGTTGTCGTGTGTCATGAAGGCTGCCTTGGAGAACGCTCGCCTGAAGATCAGAGGGTGAATGCCCGTGACCGCTGAAGTGTTTCCTGATTGGAAGGGAATGTGCCTCTGATCTTCGGGTAAGCCTTCTCAAGGCGGCCTTCATGGCACATGACAACGCAGAGTCGCTGAGCAGAAACTGATAGCCAAGTTTCCCGCACATGAGGATGGCCTCAATTGGGATCTTGGGTTCATGTCACACTATCTGTAACCCCCACAACTTGCCTGGGCTTGCAAAATCTCACTAACTGCCCTGACTGGAGACAATAAAAAGTCTGACAACACCAGGTTTTAGTCCAACCTATTTATTTGATAATATACTCGCAAGCTTTCGGGTTAGCCCCTTCGTCAGGTGCATTCACCTGACGAAGGGGCTAACCCGAAAGCTTGCGAGTATATTATCAAATAAATAGGTTGGACTAAAACCTGGTGTTGTCAGACTTTTTACTGTGTTTACGCCAGTCCAACGCCGGCATACCCACATCATGGAGACAATAACACATCTCTTTAACCTATGCTTGGCCCTTTCTCCACTCACATTGTCTGTACCTTTAAGACTTGATTACCTGTAAAGACTCGCATTCCAACCATTATTTTGTAAATTGAGTTTGTGTCTTTATATGCCCTGTTTATGAACACTCACCTGACGAAGGAGCTTGAGACCCCAAAAGCTTGTGCTGCCAAATAAACCTGTTGGACTTTAACCTGGTGTTGTGAGACTTCTTACTGTGCTCACCCCAGTCCAACGCCGGCATCTCCACATCATGGCTAAAGAAAACAACCTACCTAGCCTCTCTTTGTAGCTCAAATGCTATGTTGTTGGAATGTCACCGGACTAGCAATCCCACAGGGCACAGGCAAATGCACTGGGGACACAGATTCGAATCCCGCCATGGCAGCTGGTGGAATTGAAATTCAATTAATGAAATCTGCCTAAGCCCCATGAAATAAAATAAAGAAAATGTAACTCCTGTAACTGGATAAGACCAGCTGGGGAAGACAGGTGGGAGAACACAGAGACACCTAGCATCATCTCCCTGTGGCATTCTCCCAGATTCAGGTATTCTCCCTTGGGTGGGGTGACTATAACATGGCGAAAGCTTTGGGAATACGCCAAGCACCTTATTTCCCATCATGGTTCCGTAGCTGTGAGGTTGAACAAACACAACAATAACAACAAATGCATTTATATAAAGGCTGAGGGATTTATCATATGGGAGTTAAAAATAAAACGCAATAACCTACACAACAACAACTGCATCAGTACAGAGCAGAATTTCCCCAAAATGTTTCGAAGGGTGGGATTTTACCACCTCACTCGGGGAAAGCTTGCAAAGTCCTGCCCGAGACCAATGGAGAATTTTTGTTCCGTGAGCCTCGCCCGCCCCAGTTCTGGAGGCAGGAAAAGTGGTAAAATTCCGACCTAAATGTCATAACATTTAGGTCGGAAAAGGGGAAACCTCTGCGCTTGTCTTTTGGGTGAGCTCGGCACTGTAATCCTCTGGCACTCTCAAATTCCACCCATTAACCCTGTCTACACTTCCCGCTGTCTCGGAAAAGCAGCCAGCATAATTAAGGACCTCACGTACCCCGGACATTCTCTCTTCCACCTCCTCCCTTTGGGAAAAAGATACGAAAATCTGAGGTCACGTACCAACTGACTCGAAAGCAACTTCTTCCCTGCTGCTGTCAGACTTTTGAATGGACCCACCACCCATTAAGTTGATCTTTCTCTACACCCTAGCTATGACTGTAACACTACATTCTGCACCCTTTTCTTTCCTTCTCTATGTATGGTATGCTTTGTCTGTACAGTGCGCAAGAAACAATACTTTTCACTGTATGCGAATACATATGACAATAATAAATCAAATCAAATCAAATCAATTTTTCTGACAGTTACAGCTTTGTGCTGCTAAGGTGGGGCAGTGGGGCGGTGATGGTGGGCGGGGAGGGGGACGGTGGGGTGGGGGGCTAAGTGCGCCGGTGAAGCCTGCTTCAGAGCGCTCATGTATCATTGTGCAGAGCAACCCTAATCTCCCAGTCAACCAGGGGATGTCCCACCACCTTCATGGACATTGGATCCCTCCCATCCCCACACCCCACCCCATCCTCCCTCATTCCCACCCCCATCCACCCACCCCCACCTTCCCCCATCCCCACTTTCCCATCCCCACCCCCTCAATCTCTCACCCTCCCCACCACTCTCCCTCCACCCGCCCCCTCCTTGCCCCCACCATCATTGGGAGCATTGTCATCTCCCCCACACACCAACACGAATCACCGGCATCGGGGCACCAGGACTCTTGCAATGAGTCCCCTGACGGACCCCCTGTCATGACTCCCCCCATGACCAACCCTTGCCCCCTGCACGACACCCCCCCTTGCAGACCTCCCCCCACCTTGCATGGCCACCCTACTTACATAGCGCCCCCGCTCTGCATAAGCCTTCTGTCACTGCGCATAGTCCCCATCATAGCCTCACCACCCTCAGACCCCATCCCTGCTCATGCCTCATCCCAGTCAGGCCCCACCCTCTTGGCACTGCCTCACTCACACTCATGGTGCCCAACCAGGCACTGCCAAGGTGCCTCGTGGGTACAAGCCAGGTGGCACTGCCCAATGGGCACCGCCCAGCCATGCCCCAACTGCCCGGGGCTTCAGTGGCCTCCAGTCCCCCCCCAGTGTGGCCATGATGCCTGAACCCCGCAACTGCGGGGTAGCACCGACCCTCGGCAACACAACGTCTCACTGGTGGGGATGGGGGAGGAGTGGAGGAACCGTCCAGGAAGGCGGAAGCAGCCATGCCAAGCGCGCTAAGTATTTAAATATAGTCAATCCCTATGTAAATAGGCTTCCCACCCTCTCTGGTGAAACGGGCTGCTCGATCGGCACATTGAGTCGGTAAGATTGCACCCACGGTGTCTTTAACCAATAAATATCCCGAGGTGCTTCTGAGCAATGTTTCATGGCTGGATTTGCATCCACAAGGCGGGTACGGAGTGTTCGGCAAGCTCCCAGCTCCGTCCGATCACCTCGCGAGAAAGTGCCAAGTGAGACGCATGTTCACTCTGGAGTGCGTGGGCACGGGCTTCCAATCATGCCAGTCAACCAATCAACCTTCCAATCATGCCAGTCAACCAATCAACCTTCCAATCATGCCAGTCAACCAGGGGGCAGTCACAGGGGTTGGGGCCTAAGGTGGGCTGTTTAAAAGGTTCCCCTCGGTGTTGTGGGACTTTATCCCAGTTGTAGTGAAAAAGTAAGGCCTCTCATAACCCCTCAGACCCAAAACGCCCCATGCCCAAACCACTCCACCAGCCACATCTCCTATGTGTCCATGCCACCCCACACAGCCATGCCCCCCTACGTGTCCATGCCACCCCCTCCAGCCACACCCCCCATGTGCCCATGCCAAAGTATAGCACTTCCATGCCCCCTGCATCACTCTGACACCTTGAAAATCCAGGCCAAACTAACCAAAAACTGGCTTCAGGCCAAAGAGAAAATTGACCAAAAGCTTGGTCAAAGAGGTGGATAGTACAGAGCGTCTTAAAAAAAAAGTGGGTGAGAAATAGGGAGGGGTCAGGGTTTAGGGAGGAACTCCAGAGAATGGGCCTAGGGCAAAGGAAATAGGGGGATGAACAGAAGAGCCAGAGTTTGGGGATACCTCCAGCATTGCTCTGGTGTAGAGACGTGAGAGTTACATGTCCTATTCCTCTCAGTTATTTTATTTTGAAAGCATGCAACTATAACTCTCCCGGGCACCTCTCGGCATGCCACAGTCCTGAATGCTCCTGACTCCAACAGCAGCAATTCCTTTCACATCCACAAGGGGGATTCCGAGAAGCTTCCAGGAATCCCACCAGGATCCTCATATTTGTATCCGGATCATTCTGATGCGGAGCATCGCGCTGGGCTCAGGATGGGGCACAGCTGGTAGGAGGCTCCACCCCACACAGGGCACCATCTGCATCGGGCAATGCGTCAGCTGTAGAGGGTTCAAGACCCCATCCAGAAACTGAAGCAAAAAATCCAGGCTGACACTCCTAATAGTGTACACAAGAACATAAGAACTAGGAGCAGGAGTAGGCCATTTGGCCTCTCGAGCCTGCTCCGCCATTCAATAAGGTCATGGCTGATATTTTCATGGACTCAGCTCTACTTACCCGCCCGCTCACCATAACCCCTTAATTCCTTTACTGTTCAAAAATGTACCTAACCTTACCTTAAAAACATTCAATGACATAGCCTCAACTAGGCAGGGAACTCCACAGGTTCACAACCCTTTGGGTGAAGAAGTTCCTCCTCAACTCAGTCCTAAATCTGCCCCCCCTTATTTTGAGGCTACGCCCCCTAGTTCTAGTTTCACCCACCAGTGGAAACAACTTCCCTGCTTCTATCTTATCTATTCCCTTCATAATCTCATACATTTCTATAAGATCCCCCCTCATTCTTCTAAACTCCAATGAGTATAGCCCCAGACCACTCAGTCTCTCCTCATTGAATACTGAGGGAATACCGCACTGTTGTGGGCCCCTGTGTTTCAGATATAACCTTTAAAGCTAAACTCTGTCACTCCCCTCGGGTGGATATGTCAGGTCTGGTAGTCACTTCCTTAAAGACAATCAGATGAGTTTTCTCTCATGTTCTGACCAATATTGACCACATAACAGCCTGACCATCCTCATATCAAGGAGGGGGTTTCAGGAAATGCTGCCCCATCGGAACAGTGACTGCACTTCAAGAGCACTTTATTGGTTGTGAAGAAGTTTATCGCAGACCCAGGTTGTTCAGGGTGCTATAGAAATCCCATTCCATGGACCCCTTGTGTTGGAGATCTAACCCGCTGCTGCCTGTAGCTACTCCTTCCAGGAGATCTTTGGTCATTGTGTGTCACGACCGTCTTCTTCCATCCTCACACATCCACTGTCACTTGTCTCCAACTGCTGTGTGACATCTCTCACTCAACCACACCGGAGGCTGACCCCTCTGCCTGCTGCCCTGCACTTTGACCTTGAGAGCAGATCTCTGCAGCCTTTCAGCTCTGATCAAATGGCCTACATTCTGACACTTTCTTGACTGAATGTCACTGTATTAAAGTTCTTTTTGCTGTTTTAATTTCACACAGCACGGTGGCACAGTAGTTAGCACTGCTGCCTCACAGCGCTGGGGAACCGGGTTTGATTCTGGTGACTGTCCTGTGGAGTTTGCACATTCTCCCCGTGTCTGTGCAGGTTTCCTCCGGGTGTTCTGGTTTCCTCCCACAGTCCAAAGATGTGCAGGGGAGATAGATTGACAGGGTAAATACGTTGGGTTACGGGGATAGGACCTGGGTAAGATGCTCTGTCAGAGAGTTGGTGCAGACTTGATGGGCTGAATGGCCTCCGTTTGCACTGTTGGGATTTGTCTCATGGTGCATGGTCTGAGACCTACTCCACAGCAGCAATCTAATATATGCCCACAGCATTTGAAACCATTAGCAATTGCATTAAAACCATGTTTAATTCATTAGAAGCCTCACACAAATTGTAATGAGCCAAATTCTAAAAAGCAACACAATTTTCGAATATGTTTGATTAATATATCTGCATTTTAATGTTCAATTCTGAGCAGTAACTTCTTTTGCCATGTTTTTAAAAGGAGGGACGAGGCATGTGAAGCGATTGGCACATTATTATTTTCACCAGGTAGATGCTCAGTGAAGCAACAACTTCATTATTACCCAGTAACGTATCGTCACCCAGGACAGCCCAAGAACATTGTCAAGTTTAACATCGAATCACAGAAATTGATTTGATTGATTATTGTTACATGTATTAGTATACAGTGAAAAGGATTGTTTCTTGCACGCTGTACAGACAAAGCATACTATTCATAAAGAAGAAAAGGGGCGAGTGCAGAATGTAGTGTCAAGTCATAGTTAGGGTGTAAAGAAAGATTAGTTAAGTGTGAGGTAGGTCAATTTAAAAAAACCTGATGGCAGCAGGGAAGAAACTTGTTGTTGAGTTGGTTGGTACGTGTCCTAAGACTTTTGTATTTTTTTTCCTGATGGAAGAAGGTGGAAGAGAGAATGTCCTGGGTTCATGGGCTCCTTGATTATGTTGGCTTCTTTTCCCAAGGAAGTGGGAAGTGTAGACAGAGTCGATGGGTGGGAGGCTGGTTTGTGTGATGGACTGGGCTTCATTCAAGACCCTATGTAGTTCCCTGTGGTCTTGGGTAGAGCAGGAGCCATACCAAGCTGTGATACAACCAGAAAGTATGCTTTCTATGGTGCATCTGTAAAAGTTGGTGAGAGTCGTAGCTGACATGCCAAATTTCTTTAGTCTTCTGAGAAAGTAGAGGCATTATTTGGTTTTCTTAAGTATAGTGTAAAAGCCTCCTTCTGCACTGTAACAATTCTGTGCTGCTGTTTTCTGTATCAAAACAGTGGATAGACTTCACTACAAATTGTTTAATTGGATATAAAGCACTTTGGGATGCCCTGACTGAGGCTACAGGAACACAAGTTTCTTCTTTCTTTCCGAACTCTCGTTGAAATGGTAGATATTCACAGGCAGAGTCAGCTAACTTCAGTAACTTAATGAAAGGATTCCGGTTAACCTCCTCCACAGTCTCACCAAGGCTCTAACAACTTTCTTCAATATCGTTTCTCAGAATTGGACAGGATGTACCCCGCTGCTCAGAGAAAAACAATCCCAGTTTCTTTGTCCTTCCAATGGGTGGCGGCGAATCAGATTCGCTCATTTCCACACTCAAATTCCATCAGTTTGGGAGTCCTAAATTGCAATGTTCAATCTGAGGCTTCTCTTTACTGATAATTAAATAGAATTCTGTAGTGGCAACATCAGCAATCCTTGAAAATGCGAAATACTTGAAAATACATATTGAGAAAGTCAATTACAGTTGTTTCTTAGCACTGTTCTATTGACCATAAAACTTCAGATATCCATGTAAACAACATTGATAATTCCTCAATTGATCAGGTTTAATTCCAACAAATCCATCAGCTGTTCTTTATTAATGAGCACAGAGATTGGTGTCTATCCATGATGGGGAAGTGATGGTCTTGTCACTGGGCGAGTAACCCAGAGATCTGGGGTAATGCTCTGGGAATCCAGGTTCAAATCCCACCACGGCAGCTAGTTAAATTTGAATTCAATAAAAAAAATCTACAATTAAAAGTCAACGTTGACCATTAAACTTCCTTTAAAGTAAGGAAATCTGCCATCCTAACCTGACCTGGCCTCCACGTGACTCCAGAGCCACAGTAATGCGGTTGACTCCTAATGAAAGCAAATTAGGCAGATGCTCGAATCTGAAACCAAAAGAGAAAGTGCTGGAAAATCTCAACAGGCCTGGCAGCATCTGTAAGGACGTGTGGATTAGATGGATTGGCCATGGTTAATGTGTGGACTTGTGGGGACAGTGTGGGGCAGGGGGCTTGGGTAATCATAGAATCCCTACAGTGCTGAAGGAGGCCACTGAGCTCATTGGGCCTGCACTGACAACAATCCAACCGAGGCCTCCTCCCCATAACCCCATGTAAGATATTCTGTCTGGGAGTCTGTGCGGACTCAATGGCCTCTTCTGCACTTCTAGGAATTTTTGATTGGAGTGAATCTAGGACTGTGAATTTTTGGAATCCTCTATCACAAAGCGTTGTAGACGGGCCCCTTTTAAAAACGCTTGCGGCTGGGATAGACAGAGTTTTGGTCTGTCAGGGAATTATGGGATATGGGGTGTGCGCGGGAAAATGGAGTTCAAACCCGAGATCGGCCATGACAGTACTGAGAAGGCTCAAAGGACCATGTGACTGACAGCAGCTACTATTTCTGATGTTCCTGTGATTCAGGCTGGTGAAGGAGTGCCACATTGTTGGAGGTGCCATCTTGTGGATGATGCATGAAGCTGAGACCTTTCAGGTTAATGTAAAAGATCCCAAGGCCAGGAGGGATTCTCTGGCCAACATTTTTAACATTTTTTTTATTCGTTCATGGGACATGGGCGTCGCTGGCTGCGTTTATTGCCCATCCCTAGTTGCCCTTGGAAAGGTGGTGATGAGTTGCCTTCTTGAATTGCTGCAGTCCATATGCTGTGGTTTGACCCACAATGACATTAGGGAGGGAAATCTAGGATTTTGACCCAGCGATAGTGGAGGAATATATTTCCACGTCAGGATGGTGAGCGGCTTAGAGGGGAACTTACAGTTGGTGGCGTTCCCAGGTATCTGCTGCCCTTGTCCTTCTAGGTGGAAGTGATCGTGGGTTTGGAAGGTGCTGTCTAACAATCTTTGGTGAATTGCTGCAGTGCATCTTGTAGATAGTACACACTGCCACAAACAGCATTACTGCAACAGATTATCTGACCACATTTCTGATTGCGCTCTCCGGTGTAAGAATCTGAGGAAATTAGGCTGTGAGTGCATCTCAGGAAGGTTTCATTGTCTGTAAAGCACTTTGGGAAACACTAAGTGGGGAAAGGCGCCGTGGAATGGAAGCTCTCCCTGTTTAAACACTTAACTGCCACTTAACTGTGTCAGAGTATTGAGTCGGCTGTTTGTGGAGGAGTGTTGCCTGCAGTTTATCCCAGACTCTGCTAATGCCCGGCTCAGGAAGCAAGTTGAGGCCCGACTCCCATGGATCCCGTGTGACAACTTGCCCTCAGTTCACAAACTGGCCTGGTTGCCAGGGTTACCAGATACTATGCCAATCTGACAAGTGACAAACCCCAACATGTAAGTTCTTTTATCGCTAATGTTTGCTTGCTATGGTAGCATTGGGCTTTTGTTAAAGAGAAGATTATTACATGGTTGCCATGGTGATTCTCAAATACCTGTGCAAGCGTTTGAACAGTTGCTGTATATAGAACCAAGTGAATGAGCATTTTGACATTTCAGTGGATGGAATGTTGATCAGCTAACTCCTTTATTATGCTTCAGTCTCATAGGAACAGGAGGAGGCCATTCACACCTCAAATCTATTCTACCAAATAGGTCATGGCTGACCTCTACACTTTACTCATCCACTTTGATTCTGTAACCCTAATTGGATCTGATTTGCTTTGTTTTGACTTATTACTGTCACGTGTATTAGTATACAGTGAAAAATATTGCTTCTTGCGTACCATTCATAGAGAAGGAAAGGAGACAGTGCAGAATGTAGTGTCACAGTCGTAGCAAAGGTGTAAAGAAAGATCAACTTAGTGCGAGATAAGCCCATTCAAAAATCTGATGGCAGCAGGGAAGAAGCTGTTCGTGAGTCGGTTGGTACATAATCTCAGACTTCTATATCTTTCTGCTGAAGGAAGAAGGTGGAAGAGAGAATGTCCAGGATGCGTGGGGTCTTTAATTATGCTGACTGCTTTTCTATCTACACGGGAAGTGTAGATAGAGTCAATGGATGGGAGGCTGGTGCGATGATGGACTGGGCTTCCTTCATGACCCTTTGTAGCCCTTCATTCACGACCCTTATCCAATCAAAACCTAACAATTTCCATTTAGAAATTCTTTGTTGGCCTTCAGCCTCAACACCTTTTTGGGGTGGAGACTTCCAGGTATTCAATCCCCTTCTGTGTGAAGTGCTTTACTAATTATTTGCTGTTGTTAATCTTTCACAGGATGCAGTTTTCACTGTCGAGGACCATATTTATTGTCCAACCTCAATGGCCCTTGAGGAGAATGAGGTGAGCCTGTGGTGATAAATTGAGTTGTTCTGCCCTCTCCGCTGCCCTCTCTTTTGGGAAGATTTAATTAACGCTGGTGCAGTAGTTGTGGGATCTGGTACATAAGAGGTTAAAGTGGGACTGAGTATACTATCGACCGCTCACACTGATTTGCGAAGGCACATACTGCAGGGTGACGCACAGCCTGTCCAGAGATGGTGGAGTTCGGTAAAGATCTAGACTGGAGACTTTACCTCTATCCTTTCCTGCAAACATATACATAGTTATGAGTTCTGAATAAAATCTAGCTCTTAAGATGCTGGAGCAATGGAGCTACTTCATGGTGTTGGAAGCAGGATTCTGCAGTTCATTCAATCATGGCTGCTTGTGGTGATCCTCACGGTGAGATACCTGCAGCGCAATATTCATATCCTTGAACCTCAGGATGATTCAATTCCTGGAAGTTGCATCACATGACTTAATATATGACTTGAATATAAAAGTAGGGAGGTCTTGCTGCGGCTGTATAGGGCATTGGTGAGGCCGCAGCTGGAGTACTGTGTGCAGTTTTGGGCGCCGTACTTACGCAAGGATATTTTGGCCTTGGAGGGAGTGCAGAGGAGGTTTACTAGGCTGATGCCGGAGTTGAGGGGGTTGAGCTATGAGGAGAGGCTGAATAAACTAGGCATGTACTCATTAGAGTTTAGAAGAATGAGGGGAGATTTCATTGAGACGTATAAGATGATGAATGGGATGGATAGGATAGAGGTGGAGAGACTCTTCCCGCTCAGAAAGGATAGTAGGACTAGGGGGCACAGCCTCAAGATAAAGGGGGGGCGGTTTAGAACGGAGTTGAGGAGGAACTTCTTCACTCAAGGGGTGGTGAATCTATGGAATTCTCTGCCCGTTGAAGTGGTGGAGGCTGCCTCGCTAAATATTTTTAAGACGCGGGTTGATGGGTTTTTGATAAGAGAGGGGATTAAGGGTTATGGGGAGAGGGTGGGAATGTGGAACTGAGCCACGACAGATCAGCCATGATCTTATTGAATGGCGGGGCAGGCTCGAGGGGCTAGATGGCCTACTCCTGCTCCTATTTCTTATGTTCTTATGTTATGTTCTCATGTACCACAGAAAGCATTCTTTCTGGTTGTATCTCAGCTTGGTGTGGCTGCCCAAGACTGCAAGAAATGGCTCGTGAATGAAGCCCAATCCATCACGCAAACCAGCCTCCCATCCATTGACTCTGTCTACACTTCTCGCTGCCTTGGAAAAGCAGCCAGCATATTCAAGGACCGAATGCACTCCGGACATTCTCTCTTCCACCTTCTTCCATCGGGAAAAAGATACAAAAGTCTGAGGTCACGTATCGACTGACTCATGAACAGCTTCTTCCCTGCTGCTGTCAGCCTTTTGAATGGACCTACCTCGCATTGAGCTGATCTTTCTGTACACCCTAGCTATGACTAGGGTGTAGCAATGACTCTAGCTAGGGCGGCACGGTAGCACAGTGATTAGCACTGCTACTTCACAGCTCCAGGGACCTGTGTTCGATTCCTCGGGTCGCTGTCTGTGTGGAGTTTGCACATTCTCCTTGTGTCTGCGTGGGTTTCCTCCAGGTGCTCCAATTTCCTCCCACAGTCTAAAGATGTGCAGGTTAGGTTGATTGGCCATGCTAAAATTATCCCTTAGTGTCCTGAGATGCGTAGGTTAGAGGGATTAGTGGCTAAAATATGTAGGGATATGGGGGGTAGGGCCTGGGTGGGATTGTGGTCAGTGCAGACTCGATGGGCTGAAGGGCCTCTTTCTGAACTCTATGATCCATGATTGTAACACCACATTCTGCCCTCTCTCGTTTCCTTCTCTATGAATGGTATGTTTTGTCTTTAGAGCGTGCAAGCAGCAATATTTTTCACTGTATGTCAATACACGTGACAACAATAAATCAATTCAAATCAAATCAGACTTTATTTTCTGAATTCCGATGGCAGGATCTTGGTCCCAGACTCTGAGTGTGTGGGATTAGTGACGGGGGCACAAAATTCAGAGATTCGCCCCATTCCTTGCCAGCAACAGAACGAAGTTCACGCCCCTAATGGGAGTGAACCTGCTTTCAATGCATTCTAATCAATTTAAGTGTAATTATAAGTTTGCTGATGACACCAAAGTCGGAGGTGTGGTAGATTGTGAGGAAGGGTGTCATAGTCTGCAGGGAGACTTAGATAGGTTGCAGAGCTGGGCTGAGAGGTGGCGGATGGAGTTTAATGCGGAGAAGTGTGAGTTAATTCACTTTGGTAGGAGCAACAGATGTGTCGAGTATAGGGCTAACGGGAGGACTTTGAATAGTGTGGATGAACAGAGGGATCTAGGTGTATGTGTACATAGATCCCTGAAAGTTGGGAATCAAGTAGATAAGGTTGTCAAGAAGGCGTACGGTGTCTTGGCGTTTATTGGTAGGGGGATTGAATTTAGGAGTCGCAGCGTAATGTTGCAACTGTACACTACTCTAGTGCGGCCGCACTTGGAGTACTGTGTGCAGTTCTGGTCCCCACATTACAAGAAGGATGTGGAGGCTTTGGAGAGGGTGCAGAGGAGGTTTACTAGGATGTTGCCTGGTATGGTGGGGAGGTCCTATGAGGAGAGACTGAGGGATTTAGGGTTGTTTTCGTTGGAAAGAAGGCGGCTAAGAGGGGATCTTATTGAAACATATAAGATGATTAGAGGTTTAGATAGGGTGGATAGTGATAGCCTTTTTCCTCGGATGGAGAAAGCTAGCACGAGGGGGCATGGCTTTAAATTAAGGGGGGGTAGTTATAGGACGGATGTCAGGGGTAGGTTCTTTGCCCAGAGGGTGGTGAGGGATTGGAATGCCCTGCCTGCTGCAGTTGTAAATGCGCCTAGTTTGGGGGCGTTTAAGAGATCTCTGGATAGGTTTATGGACGAAAAGGGATTGGTATAGGCTAGTGGGTCATTGTTTTTGTAACTGGTCAGCGCAACATCGTGGGCCGAAGGGCCTGTTCTGCGCTGTAATGTTCTATGTTCTATGTATATACTTCCCCCCACCACCTCCGGACTCCACCCCTACCTCACGGTATGTAAACTAGGCAGGACCACTCCCCGCGGGACACCCCCCCGCCCAACCCCCTTGTAGTATATAAACCCAGCCTGCTGAAAGGGCCCTCCTAATAATGAAATATTTAATAGGAAATGATCTGTAAATTGGGTCTTGGAGATGTCCAGTGACTGGGGTTGTGACTATTTCTTGAGGCAGCTTGTTCCCTCGTGGGATTGTCCTTGGGCTGAAGGATCGCTAAGACACTGCCTTGGAAACAAATGGTCTTTGTAGATGATGCGGGCAGCTAACTGATGATTTGCCATTGCCAGAGGGCACCGGGTACAGGTTTCTGTCAACTCCCAACCGTCCATTCTTTATTTTATAGAGCAACCAGGCCATCCAGTGGTTGTGGGAGCGAAGGAGTCTACTTCCCGAAATTCGCAAAGGGCATTCGATCCTGCAAATGTAACTTTTTAATATCACTGACAGCTCTTCCCGGAGCTACTTCTCCATCAGGCTTCCTTCTGCAAAGGATTGATTGGGGTGGCACGGTGGTTACCGCTGCTGCTTCACAGTGCCAGGGCTCAGGGTTCAATTCCTGCTTGGGTCACTGTCTGTGTGGAGTTCTCCCCGAGCCTGCGCGGGCTTCCTCCGGGTGCTCCAGCTTCCTCCCACATTCTGAAAGACGTGCTGGTTAGGTGCATTGACCCGAACAGGTGCCGGAGTGTGGCAACTAGGGGATTCTCATAGTAACTTCATTGCATTGTTCATGTAAGCCTTACTTGTGGCGATTAAATAGCTTTAACTAATATTATTAGAACATAGAACATAGAACATAGAACATTACAGCGCGGAACAGGCCCTTCGGCCCACAATGTTGCGCCGACCAGTCTTATTTTTAAAAAAAAACATTGACCCACTAATCTAAACCAATCCCTTTTCGTCCATAAACCTATCCACCAATCTCTTAAACGCCCCCAAACTAGGCGCATTTACAACTGCTAATATTAATAATATTAACTAATATTATTGATTATTATTATTAACTAATATTATTGATTTATTCTCGGGTATGACACGAGTAACCTCAGGCGACATGCACGAGTCTCCCAGCAGGGGCTGCTACATACCAGCCAAGAGCTCGGATTTTGCCAATTCCTTCTTCCGTAA
The DNA here is from genome assembly GCF_965287045.1 of Carcharhinus amblyrhynchos. Lineage (NCBI taxonomy): Eukaryota > Metazoa > Chordata > Chondrichthyes > Carcharhiniformes > Carcharhinidae > Carcharhinus > Carcharhinus amblyrhynchos. The sequence goes on along the minus strand of NC_137336.1, from coordinate 9,479,291 downwards.
TGGTTGGGTCGCGTAGTTCAGTGGTTATTTCATTAGACTAGAAATCTACAGGAATGGGCTGAATCCAGAGGACGTAGAGCTATAGGATGATGCAGACACAGAAGGAGGCCATTTGGCCCATCACGCCTGTGCTGGCTCCTGGAAAGAGCCAGCCAATTATTTCCACTCAACTCCCCCCCACCCCCAACCCCGACTTTCAGTACTTCTCCTTCCAGTATTTACCCAATCCTCTTCCGAATTTATTATCGAATCTGCTTCCACTTCCCTTTCAGGTGGTGCATCCAGGTCAGTCTTTCCAGGCAATGTTGTTTTCAAATATGCTCATAAATAATTAGTGACCATCTGACGTCAAATGTTCAGACTTGCAGTCAGTTTTTCATGCAGTCTGCCGCATTTTGTCATCTTGGACATCAAGTGTGTTCAAAGACATTTGGAATTATTGTATACGTCCAAAGACATCAAGTGCACCTACTTTGAAAAAGACAAGTAAATTAGTTACATAAATAATATGATACGATGGCCAAATTCCACACACATGAGGACAGCCTCAACTGGGATCTTGGGTTCATGTCACACTCTGTGTAACCCTCACCACTTGGCCTGGGGGCTTGCAAAATCCTAACTCTCCTGGCTTGAGACAACTCACACCTCTTTAACCTGGGATTATCCCTCTCTCCACTCGTACTGTCTGTACCTGTAAAGATTTGATTACTTGTGAAGACTGGCGTTCCAACCACTTTCTGGCAATTGAATCTCTGTCTGTACGTGCCGGGTTTGTGAACCCAACTCACCTGAGGAAGGAGCAGTGCTCCGAAAGCTGGCGATTCCTAATAATCCCGTTGGACTTCAGCCTGTCGTTCTTACCGTGCCCAGCCCAGACCAACACCGGCATCTCTACGTCTTAAATAATACCTGAATTTATTAGCTTGTTTCATTTAATTTTAAAAATCTTTTCACTTTCTACCTTAAATGTTTGAACGGACGGAAACTGCCCCTTCCTGCGCACCCCCCCAACCCCCCACACCGTCCCCCACACCCACCAATCAATTCTTAATTCATTTTATTAATGCAAGAATTGCCAACCTGGGAGAAAGATGTGTCTTGGTGTCTCTGCGCCTCCCTTCCCTCTCCCTACCAATCAATCCACTCTCAGCATTCAGTGCTGGTCCCCACGCTCTGCCTATCCAACACCCCCACCCCCCATCTTGGAGCCTTCATCACAAACCCCATCCCCCCAACACAGTCTTGGGGTTTACCCCCATTCCATCTTGGATTATATATCACCTATAACTCCCAACCCAATCTTGGGGCAAACAATCCCCCCCTTCCCCCCACCCCCCCACCCCCTCTGCTTTCAGGTGCTGCTGAAGAATGGGCATTGGGTGCCCACCATCTCCCCCCAACATCCCCAGCCACCCCCCTCCCCAGTGTCTTCACTAAAACTGGTGACTTTATTTCTCTCCTGTAGTCATCGGTGGTCTGCGCTGGTTGGAAACTACAGCAGAGCAGCCTCACCTACAGTTCCAGTTCTGACTAGCCTTGCAACATGATCTCACTGGGGGCTAAGGTGGGGGGGGGTGGTCTGAGGGGGGCAGGGGGTGGTCAGGGGGGGATAGTGGAGTATTTGGGGGCAAAAGAGAGAGTGAGAGGGACAGGGGTTGGGGGAAGAGAGGATGAATGGGGAGAGAAGAAAGGGGATGAAGATGAAAAAAGAGTCAGAGAGAAGGGGGAGAGAGGTTCTCCCTGTGTTTGTGTGAGTTTCCACTGAATGCTCCCAGTTCCTCCCACATTCTGAAAGGCGTGCTGGTTAGACGCATTGGCCAATAAATTCTCCCTCAGTGCACCCGAACAGGCGCTGAAATGTTGCAACCAGGGGATTTTCACAGTCACTTCATTGCAGTGTTAATGTAAGCCTATTTGTGACACTAATCAATAAATTTAGTGAACTTAGAATGCAAGTTGGGTGGATTGGCTGTGCTAAAAATGTCCTTTAGTGTCCCTTAGTGTTAGATGGATTAGCCATGGAAACAGTGTGGGATTATGGGGAAAGGGTAGAGGTGAAGGCCTGGGTAAAAAGTTCTGTTGGAGAGTCAGTGCAGACTCGATGGGCCAAATGGCCTCTCCTGCATTGTAGGGATTCTATGTTGATTCTATGAAGGAGAGAGATTGAGAGAGAGAGAGAGAGATGGAGGGGGATTGGAAGAGCTGGGGGGAAGTATAAGGAGGAGGGAAAAGATAGTGGAGAAGTGGGGGGAAGAGATGGAGTGGAGGGGGCAAAGGGAGAGGTGATGGGGAGAAAACTGCTGCAATCGGGGGGGGTTGTGGGTGGTGCAGGGGGCAGTGGGTGGATAGGGGGCAGTGTTCTGTTTGATTGTGTTACAGGTTATAAAAAAATCATAAAACTAGCTTATCAAACGATATGTTAAAATAGATTACTTTTCCTAAAGATAGCCTAGTTTTAGGATGCTTCAAGCAAAAGAAATTCAGAACTATGGAAAATTAAGGCCAAAGTTTTCCAGCCCTCCCTGCCTGTGGGATTTTCCAGTCCCATCGATGGTGACCTCCCCATGGCACGTTTCCTGCCAGTGGCAGAGGGTGCACGGTCTTCAAAATACTGTGGATATTGGCGGGATTAAAATCCCACTGCTGGAAATGACACTGCCGGAGGGGTGGAAAATCTTACCCAAAGTCCACGATCATTTTTTGGTGTAAGAACGCTTAAGGCAAATGATTTTGCTGATTGGAAAAGTCTCAGCACTGAGGTTTGGGGCACTCAATGGCAATGCTGTCAGTTACGACACTTGCCATGATAAATGATTGCTTCTGAGTGCAACTGATGTCAAATGAGTGCAAATGACTGCTGTTGAATGCAAATGACATCAAAGGTTTCCAGCCTTTGCGAGCCATTCGCACTTAAGTTATTGCTTTCTCAAGAAGTACCTCAGACCCTAACAGTTCAATGATCAACTTACCACAATGCATTCATAGCTCATCACATCATCTTCAGCCAAACTATCTAAGAGATTTAGGAAGGCACTTCCGATTTGGTTTCGACTGGTCTTCTTTGAGTTGGACCTTTCTCAAATTGTTTTCTTGAAGGCTTTTAGATATTTCCCTGGATCAATCTGGCACTGCTTCCCAACAGTTCTGCTACGTTCAGACTGTTCCAAAGAAGAGCATACGATCACTCCCCATTCTCCATCCATTTAACATGTTTGAGGTTTTCTGTCTTATATAAGCCTGAGGCTCGTGCTAAACACCATGGATAGCACGGTAGCACAGTGGTTAGCACTGCTGCCTCACAAATTCAGGGACCTGGGTTTGATTCCTTGTTTGGGTCACTGTCTATGCGGAGTCTGCACATTCTCCCCGTGTCTGTGTGGGTTTCCTCCAGGTGCTCCGGTTTCCTTCCACAATCCAAAAGACTTGCTGGTTAGAGTGCATTGGCCGTGCTAAATTCTCCTTCCGTGAAACCGAACAGGTGCCGGAGTGTGGCGACTAGGGGATTTTCACAGTAACTTCATTGCAGTGTTAATGTAAGCCTACTTAAGAACATAAGAACATAAGAAATAGGAGCAGGATTAGGCCATCTAGCCCCTCGAGCCTGCCCCGCCATTCAATAAGATCATGGCTGATCTGTCGTGGCTCAGTTCCACATTCCCGCCCTCTCCCCATAACCCTTAATCCCCTTGCCTATCAAAAACCTATCAACCCGCGTCTTAAAAATATTGAGTGAGGCAGCCTCCACCACTTCAACGGGCAGAGAATTCCAGAGATTCACCACCCTTTGAGTGAAGAAGTTCCTCCTCAACTCCGTTCTAAACCGTCCCCCCTTTATCTTGAGGCTGTGCCCTCTAGTCCTACTGTCCTTTCTGAGCAGGAAGAGCCTCTCCACCTCTATCCTATCCATCCTGTTCATCATCTTATAAGTCTCAATGAGATCTCCCCTCATTCTTCTAAACTCTAACGAGTACAAGCCCAGTTTATTCAGCCTCTCCTCATAGTTCAACCCCCTCAATTCCAGTATCAACCTAGTAAACCTCCTCTGCACTCCCTCCAAGGCCAAAATATCCTTGCGTAAGTGCGGCGACCAAAACAGCACACAGTACTCCAGCTGCAGCCTCACCAGTGCCCTATACAGCTGCAGCAAGACCTCCCTACTTTTATATTCAATCCCCCTCGCTATGAAGGCCAGCATCCCATTCGCCTTCCTGACCACCTGCTGCACCTGCAGGCTGGATTTTTGCAACTCATGCACAAGGACCCCGAGGTCCCTCTGCACCGTCGCCTGCTGCAGTTTTTCGCCACGTAAGTAATAGTCCTTCCTACCATTATTCCTACCAAAGTGGACAACCTCACATTTGCCAACATTAAATTCCATTTGCCAGTTCCTGGCCCATTCGCCCAGCCTATCTAGATCCTTCTGCAGACTCTCCACACCCTCCGCACAATTTGCCATTCCACAAATCCTGGTGTCATCAGCAAATTTCGACACCATACACTCGGTTCCCTTCTGCAGATCATCTATATAAATGGTAAATAGCTGAGGCCCCAGCACCGACCCCTGGGGCACTCCACTAGTCACCAACCGCCAATCCGAATAGCACACATTGACCCCCACTCTCTGCCTCCTATTTGACAGCCAATCCTCTATCCACGCTAACACCCTACCCCCAACTCCATGCCCCCTGACCATCTGTGATAACCTCTTGTGAGGCACCTTGTCAAACGCCTTCTGAAAATCAAGAAAGACCACATCCACCAGTTCTCCTCTATCCACCGCCCTATACACATCCTCATAGAACTTCAATAAATTCGTCAGACACGACTTCCCCTTAACGAAACCGTGCTGCGTCTGCTTTATCAAACAATTCTCCTCAAGACGCCTCACTATTTTCTCCTTGATCACGGATTCTAACATTTTGCCTACAACAGACATTAAACTAACTGGCCTATAATTCCCTGCCTTTTGCCTGCCACCCTTCTTAAACAACGGCGTAACATTAGCCGTTTTCCAATCTTCCGGCACTTCCCCGGAATCCAGCGACGTTTGGAAAATAATCACCAAGGCATCCACTATCACCTCCTCCATTTCTTTCAGAACCCTTGGATGCATTCCATCCGGTCCTGGGGACTTGTCCACAATCAGTCCCTCCAGTCTGTTGAGCACTGCCTCTCTAGTAACAATAATGTCATTCAGGCCCTCCACTCCTACCATCTTTCCATCGCTAACACCCGGCAAATTATTCACATCCTCCTCCGTGAAGACTGAAACAAAAAAGTTATTCAAGGCCTCAGCCATTTCCCCATCCCCTACCACTAAGTTCCCCCTCTCATCCTCTAAGGGTCCAACGTTCACCCTAGCCAGCCTCTTCCTTTTTATATATTTATAAAAACTCTTACTATCCTTTTTTATATTAAGCGCTAGCCCAGCTTCATAGTTTATCCTACCCTTCTTTATCAACTTCCTTGTCATTCTTTGTTGACATTTAAACCTCTCCCAATCCTCTTCTTGCCCACTACTCTTAGCTACTCTAAACACATCCACTTTTAATTTAACACTTTCCTTTACCTCCTTTGTTATGCATGGCTGATTATCTCTCCTCCTACGATCCTTTTTAACCATCGGAATAAATTTCTGCTGAGCACCAAGAAAGATCTCCTTGGGTTTTTGATAAGCGAGGGGATTAAGGGTTATGGGGAGAGGGTGGGAATGTGGAACTGAGACACGACAGATCAGCCATGATCTTATTGAATGGCGGGGCAGGCTCGAAGGGCTGGATGGCCTACTCCTGCTCCTATTTCTTATGTTCTTAAAGATCCTCCACTGTTCCTCAGCAGACCTACCTTCCAACGCGCTCCCCCAATCAACATTCGCCAATTCCTCTCTCATCCTACCATACTCCCCTCTGTTCAAACAAAGGACACATGTCTGGGAACCCACTTTCTCCTCCTCCATCTGCATCAGAAACTCCACCATACAATGATCACTCTTCCCAAGAGGATCCTTCACCACAAGGTCCCTAATTCTACCCGCCTCATTACATAACACCAGATCCAAGATAGCTCGCTCCCTCGTCGGCTCCAACACACACTGTTCAAGGAAACTATCCCGGCAGCATTCCAAGAACTCCACCTCAAGCCCACCTTGTGATACTTGTGATAATAAATGAACTTAAACTGAATTACAATTCACTTTATCGACCTAGACCATTCCCACTGGTATGTTGAAATCAAAGTTACCTGGTGGATTGTTGAAAAAGAACAAAGAATTTGGTTTGATATCAATAAAGACAATTACAAAGTAATGGTGACAAAATCAACTGAGCAAATAGATTAAAGGTTAAGACAGTATGAGGGAATGGCAGAGATTCAAGGAAATATTTCATAACTCTCAACAGTGATATATTCATTGAGAAAGAAAGACTCTATGAGAAAAGTACACCAGTTCATAGAATCATAGACCCCTACAGTGCAGAGAGAGGCCATTCGGCCCATTGGCAACAGGAACATCAGGCTTGCTTATGTTTATTCATTAGTGTCACAAGTGGCCTTACATTAATAGTGCAATGAAGTTGCTGTGAAAATCCCCTAGTCACCATAACCTACCACCTATTTGGGTAAACTGAGGGAGAATTTAGCACGGCCAAAGGACCTAACCAGCACACCTTTTGGACTGTGGGAGGAAACCGGAGCACTGGGAGGAAACCCAAACAGACATGGGGAAAATGTGCGAATTCCAGGCAGAAATTCACCCAAGCCAGGAATCGGGCCCTGGCGCAGTGAGGCAGAAGTGCTAACCGCTGTGCCACCATGCCGCCCACTCTGTGTCCAAGGGTTGGAGCTGGACTTGGGAGATATTTATGGAGAGGGTGCGAACGAGGCTAAAATCAACTACAGAACCAACAAGACCAAAATCACGGAGACTCCGACACTCATAATGACAGGGTCTCATTTGCTTCTTGTACATTCGCTCCACAGCCATTAACCAGCCAGTTACAAAGAACAAAGAACAAAACAGCCTGGGAAACAGGCCTTCGGCCTGTTAGGAAGACTAATGAGAGGAGGATCGTAATCAGGATTGGTGGCTGGTGAAGGGGGAGGGAGATGGGATTGTAATGAAGCTGGGAGCTGCCTTACTGGGATGGCATGGGTGGGGGGGTTGCTGTGAGGCGGTGTTGGAGGGGGTGAAAGAGGTGCAGGGAAGATCTCCCACCCTTCGTAGTTGGCAGGGGGTTATATCAGTGGTGAGGGGATGAATCTGTTTCCAGGTTGCTAAGGCTGTGCGTGTGATCCGGATTGGCTGAGGTTGTATTAGTTGACTGCAAATTAATGCAAAGACATTCTTAAGAATGATATTTCCATGACTCAGTGATACTTAATGAGACGATAATAGTATCCTTAAACACAGATGGCCCACTTCCTTTGAACGCAGGGCAGTGGGGAGCCAGCAGTATAGCTCAGAGTCACAGGCTAAATGTGATTGACAGCAGACACTGATGTTCGACGAGGTGCAGTGCAAATCCACTGAGGACGCACACAACAGTTTAGCCCCGACCGCCCAACTGTCCCACACTGTGTTATGTAACCCTCCTCCCCATATGCAAATCTGCAAAGATCTGGAAGAGAGCTGGAGGAATCAGCTATCTTTAGAATTATTGTACGCAAATACCCATTTCAAATTCACTCTTTCTCGCTCTGACTCAGCCCAGCTTCATGTTTGTGATAAATACATATCCCATCTGAAGGAGTGCTTTTATTGGTGTTGTCACTCTTAAACTCCAGAGTGTTCCTTTGTGATACACAGAAGCGTGTCGTCGATTTGGATCAAAGGGCGATTGATGATTTACTTCTGCTGAGAAATTGAACAAGAATTGAAACTGCTTTCTCTGGGGGTTTTTTTTTGTACTCCTTCCACGGGCTTTTTGTATCATCCTGGGGAGTTAAATCGCGGCATTTTCCTTGCGATGTGGGTGACACTGGTTGACATTTATTAGCAGTCTCTGCGGAGAAGCTGCTGCTGCTGGTGGTGGTGGTGGTGATGGGTGGGTGGGCTGTTTCTCTGAGTCACTGCAGCCCTCGAAAGCGAGATGGAAGAAATGGTGAGAGTGAAAGGAAGAAGTCCGCACGCCGCCTCCTACAGCTCACCGCAAAGCACTTCATGGTATTTTTGAAATGACGCCAATGGGTGGGATTTTTCACCCCCCCCCCCCCCCAGCGCCCCCCCTCACCCCCACCGCCAACCCCCGCCTGCAGTGTGTTTTACAGCCCCACCGCTTTCCCGCTGTTCACACCCCCTGGAGGACCCTGTTGTCGTGGGAGCATTCCAGCCAATGTTGTGATCAGCCATGATCTTATTGAATGGCGGGGCAGGCTCGAAGGGCGAGATGGCCTACTCCTGCTCCTATTTCTTACGTTCTTATTTCTTATGTAACGCAGGGAACGTGGGGACTAATTCAGTGTTGTGATGTAGGGGGACATGGCGACAGTTTGCACCCCTCTATTGTGGAGTCCACTAGAGGCAGACAAATACATCGTCGATCGACGAAAGACATGAATAAGGCACTCGCTGAGTGTAAAAGTGATGGCGTGGGCTTGTGGGGCCGAAGGGCCTGTTTCCTGTGCTGTGTTGTTCTTTGTTCTTTGTAATGTAGGGAATGTGCCGACTAACTTGCGTAATGTGTGCATGACCTGTTCTCAGTGGCAAGAGTGAATGTTTAAGGCAGTGGGTGACTTGTCCACCAAGCACGGCTGCTCGGTGCTGGATGGTGTTGAATCTCTCAAGTGTTGTTGGAGCTGCACTCTTCCAGACAAGTGGGGAATATTCCATCACATTCCTGACTGGCGACTTGGAGATGGTGTACAGGCTTCGGGGAAACAGGAGGTGAGTCACTATGGAAACTGAGGTCAACGCCTGCACTACAGACAGCAAGATTCTCAAAACCAATATTAGCAAAGACCAGTGTTGATTGAGGCAGCAATTTTGGGTGGATACACAGGACAATTCTTGTTCAAACAGCATAATTCAATAATATTGAAACCTGAAATATTTGATCTCGCTGCTCATAAAGTAGGGATTCTCTGTGCAGTATTAATGCAGAGTCAAAGCTGGAGAGGCTGATCCCAGTGTTATCGTTATTGAAAGGTTTATGAACTTGGTCCGCCTTGTGTCAATCCATCTTCATCACCAATCCTTTAACCGTTAGCGTGTTACAGTGCAATCACACTTTCTGGATCAGTGCCGCTCTGTCGATCAGCAGTCTAACCATTCATTGCAATTATTCCTTTTATTCATTCATTCAATTACAGAATGTGAGATTCACTCACAGGTCAGCATTTATTGCCCATCCCTATTGCCCTTTAAGTAAAGTGGTGAAGACAACTTGAAGTTTAAGTTGTATTTGTTTATTAGTCATAAGTAGGCTTACGTTAACACTGCAATGAAGTTATTGTGGAAATCTCCTAGTTGCCACACTGCGGCACCTGTTCGGGTACACTGAGGGAGAATTTAGCGCGGCCAATGGATCTAACCAGCACATCATTCGGACATTCTGGTTAGATGCATGATGTGGAATGCTAATCAAGCATTAAGCTGTGAAAGACTCCTCTCCTGTTCAACTAAACCATGTGTTTAAGTTTAAATAAGTATTATTATTATAAGTATTATTATTATTATTATAAGTATTATTGTCACAAGTAGGCTTACACTAACGCTGCAATGAAGTTACTGTGAAAATCCCCTAGTTGTCACGCTCTGGCGTCTGTTTGGGTACACTGAGGGAGAATTTAGCACGGCCAACGCACTCTCACCAGCGCATCGTTCGGACTGTGTGAGGAAGCCGGGGCACCCGGAGTTGAAGGTAAATAAGCCCCTGCCAGGCGTTTCCGAATTCTTGTCATATATTGAATTGACGGGAATCTCCTGGCAAATAAATGGCCACATCTGCAGAAGAGAAAGACCCATAAGGAAGATGGTGAAACCTCAGAACATCACTGGGAGCTTATTCTGAGGCTTCAGCTGGAAGTGAGAGACAGACCCGTCATGTAAAAGGTCATTTGTGATTTGTTGCTGTGCTTGGGAATTCAGTGGAGCGTCATGGGATGGGATTTTCCAGCCTTGCCTGCCAGCAAGATATTCCAGTCCCGCCGAGGTCAATGGACCTGTGACTGGTCCTGGAAAATCAGGGCATATTGTAAAATTGAGGCTCTTTCTCTACTTTCATTGGTTGAAATGATCAAATGTTATCAAAAGAATATAGGGGCATGGGAGAGAGTGCAATCTGAATTGACAAGGAGGATGCTAAGACTGTTAACAAAGTTAATTTGATTTGATTTGATTTATTATTGTCACATGTATTAATATACAGTGAAAAGCATTTCTTGCGAGCTATACAGACATACCGTTCATTGAGAAGGAAACGAGAAGTGCAGAACATGGCGTTATAGCTAGGGTGTAGAGAAAGATCAACTTAATGCAAGGTAAGTTCATTCAAAAGTCTGACAGCAGCAGGGAAGAAGCTGTTCTTGAGTCAGTTGGTATGTGACCTCAGACTTTTGTATCTTTTTCCCGAAGAAAGAAGATGGAAGAAAGAATGTCCGGGGTGTGTGGGATCCTTAATTATGCTGGCTGCTTTTTCAAGGCAGTGGGAAGTGTAGACAGAGTCAATGGATGGGAGGCTGGTTTGCCTGATGGATTGGGTTACATTCACGACCTTTTGAGCTCCTTGCAGTCTTGGGCAGAGCAGGAGCCCACACCAAACTGTGATACAACCAGAAAGAATGTTTCTTTATGGTGCATCTGTAAACGTTGGTGAGAGTAGTAGCTGATATGCCAAATTTCCTTAGTCTTCTGAGAAAGTAGAGGCATTGGTGGGCTTTCTTAACTATAGCGCTGCCAAGGGGGAACCAGGACAGGTTGTTGGTGATCGAAACACCTGAAAACGTGAAGCTCTCGACGCTTTCTACTTCATCCCCATTGATGTAGACAGGGACATATTCTCCTTTACTCTTTCTGAAGTTGACGACAACCTTCTTCATTTTGTTGACATTGAAATTGTCAAGGGCAGATGAGCAATCTGGGTTTCTTTTCTCTTGAAAGGTTGCGGAGAAGATGTTTCCACTCGTGGGGAGGGAGCAAGGCTGCAAACGTCAAAATAATACCATCACCGAGAAATGCAATAGGGAATTCTAGGAATAGACAACGACGAGAATGTGGAACTCATTACCACGAGAAGTAGTTGTGGTGAATAACATAGGCCCATTTAACGGGATGTTGGGTAAGTGGGAGAAAGGAATAGAGTTGGTTGAGGAAGAATGGGAAATAGCTCATGTGCAGTTTAAATAACAGCTTGGGCTTTTCGGGCCAAATGGCCTGGTTTCCTGTGCTATACTCTACCTGAAGACAGGTCCTTGGCTCATTGTCTGCTGAAGCTTCATCCTGGGCTGTTTTCTAGGCAACCTTCTGTTCTCAGGGACCAAGGCCACGAGGCGGGTCCCAGATGTACCCCGGCCAGAGCAGGAGTCGTCGGATCAGTTGGCAATACCCTGGAACCAGATGCCAGCCTTCTGGTCAACTGAGCTAACCGTCTCCAATCTGTGCTGCATAACCCGGTGAAGAAAGTTACTCTCTGTAAAACTAACGAAACAAGCTGGACCCTGATCTGAACTCAAGAGCGATATCTGAGATTTCTTTGGTCAAGGGTAAATAAAGTGAAAAAACCAACTGGGAATTTCTATACTGCCTTTCATAACTTGAGAATGTGCCAGTGTATTTCCAAAGTCAATCAACTACCTCTGAAGTGCAGTATTATGCAGCGTAATGCCGGAAACATGGAGGCCATTACTTGCGCAGGGAGATCCCGCAACAGCAATGTGATAATGACCAGGTAAACTTCCTTTAGTCATCTTGGTTGAAGGATGTTTCTTTTTCTGGGCAGTATTTCCCTGATCTTCTTGGATTACGGGCATGGGATCTTTTAGGTTCACCTGAGAGAACAGGCAGGGGCTAGAATTCTCCGGTCTCCATTCCCACTGCCAGCAGAGAATTTGTTCCGGTCAACCCAAATGTTCATTCACGGCAGCGGGACTGGAGAACCCCCGTCGCGGGTGAGGTCGGAGAATTCCAGCCTGGGATTTGATTCCCATGCTTCACCCTAAAGAGGGTCACCTCCCGCAACATTTGCTCCATCCTACACCAGAATGTCAGCCTGGATTAGGGACCCACGGGTCTGCGGTGCGGCACCTGAACCAATGACCTCAGGAGCGAGGGAAGTCGGTCACTGAGCCTAAAGGAGCAAGAACTCCTGGCGATATAGCTATCGCAGAAATTTATTTATACAGAGTTGTATTTATACAGCTGCAGCCAGCACCGAGAACACTAATTATTTTTATGAAGCTGTTTTATACAGATTAAATTTATTTTTCTCAGGAGAAATATTGGAATGTATCTTTCCACAGGCTATAACAATATTTATGACTTTATTGCACTGCTGATTTGAAAGCCGGAGAAAGGGGTTTAGGAGTATTTTCACAATTCAGTAAACCATTGGAAAATGGAACTTGCTTCCAGAGGAATTCGTTGAGGTGAAAAACTCAGGTACATTTCTGGCCCACAGTGACAGGACGCCTTGCCTCTGGGAGCTTAAAAGTTTATTAATTAGCGTCACAAGTAGGCTTACATTAACACTGCAAAGAAGTGACTGTGAAAACCCCCTAGTCGCCACACTCTGGCACCTGTTCGGGCACACTAAGGGAGAATTTAGCACGGCCAAGCCACCTAATCTGCACATCTTTCAGACTGTGGGAGGAAACCAGAGCACCTGGAGGAAACCCACGCAGACACTGGGAGAACGTGTACAACAGTGACCCAGGCAGGGAATTGAACCCGGGCCCTTGGCACTGTGAGGCCACGGTGCTAACCACTGTGCTGTCCCAGATTGTAGAATCCTGAATTGTATCTACAATTCAGGATTCTACAATTCGGGGCAGCAGGTTGTCACGTTGGAAAAGCAGTTACTAATTTGCACAAGCACCAATGTGATAAATGGCCAAATTTTTATTGGTCCAGGACACAAAAACACAGGACACAGGACACTGTGCCATCGTGCTGCCTAATCAGAAGCCGGATATCTATCCACAGAACCAAAGCCTCTCATCTTTGAAACAGTTTTTCTGCTCCTTTTTTAAAAGCTTCACATCTCTCAACACCCTGACTTGGAAATATATGGGCCATTCCTTCTCTGTCAATGAGTCAAAATTCTGGAACTCCCTCCCTGACTCCACTGTGGGTGTGCCTACACTGAAAAAATTGCAGCTCACCACCATCTTCTCAAGGGGAATGAGGGATGGGCAGTAAATGCTGGTCTAGCCAGTGACACCCATATCCCATGAATTATTATTTTTTAAATCCTTCCTGTTGGATCTGAACCAATGTGTTACAAAGGTTCATATCTCACTTGCTTTTGTACCCTGTGTGCCTATGTATAAGACATGGGATTCTGTATAATTTACTAAATGCTTTTTCAACCTGCCCTGTCACCTTCAATGATCTGTGTACCTGCACGCCCGGGTCCCTCTGCTCCTGCAATCCCTTTAGAATTGTACCCTTTATTCTTTTTGTTACCTCTTATTGTTCTGGTAAGAACATAAGAACATAAGAAATAGGAACAGGAGTAGGCCATCTAGCCCTTTGAGCCTGCCCCGCCATTCAATAAGATCATGGCTGATCTGAAGTGGATCACTTCCACTTTCCCGTTCTCTCCCCATAACCCTTAATTCCCCTGTCTGTCAAAAACCTATCTACCCATGACTTAAATATATTTAGCGAGGCAGCCTCCACCACTTCAACGCACAGAGAATTCCAGAGATTCACCACCCTTTGAGTGAAGAAGTTCCTCCTCAACTCTGATCTAAACTGCACCCCCCCTTATCTTGAGGCTGTGCCCTCTAGTCCTGCTGTCCTTTCTGAGCGGGAACAATCTCTCTACCTCTACCCTATCCATCCCTTTCATCATCTTATACGTCTCTGGAAGATCCCCCCTCATCCTTCTAAACTCCAACGAGTACAGACCCAGTCTATTTAGTCTCTCTTCATAGTCCAACTCCCTCATCTCCATTTGTAATCAAAATGCATCACTTCCGTGATGACACTGTGGTTCTTGTGAAGAATATGTTAAAATTCAGCTGTGTTTAAATGGTGCTACTCTGTCTGCCCCAGGCAGCTCATATGTTGCGAATGCAGAAGAATAATTGATCCTAGTTTTTAGGGTGTTTGTTTTAGTCTGAGCTAATGTAATTTTGCTTTTTTTTTATGTTGTCCCTAGGGTTTCAGAATAGGGTTTAATCAGGTCGACTAACAGAAACCAAGTCATGTGCAAAAGGGAGGAGCTGCACTCACAGGGACAAGCAGGCAGTTTCTGCTTGGGTCTGCAAGGAGTAGGAGCTCTTTCCCCGCTCTCTGGAGACTACAGTTTCGGGTTTGCTAGAAAATAGGTATCTCTCTCCAGAGGTTTTCTGAAGACCGGAGGACCAGCAGTCTGCATGCCAGCATATAAGCCTGTTACTTGTTAACAGATTTTGAAGAGAAGTTTACATCTGTGACGAATATTGCTTAAATTGGAACCAGCAGAGATAGGCTAGCAGTTAAGCATAGTATCATGTCATGTTTAAATATTTCAACTGGTAAAAGTTATGCTATTTCTTCTGGTCTTAGTTAAACTGTATCGTTAAATAAAGTTTATTTTAATAAAAGCTTCCTAATGAGTCAATTGAATTATACCTGGAGTGAAACACTTTATCCTCGCATTAACGCCAAAATTAAAAATAGTCGGGGTCTTGTCAAACTTCATAATGGTCATGGCGTTTCTGATCTGGTCCCTACACTTCATGCATCTCTGCATTTAATTTCATTCGCCATGTTCTACCAATCTGTCTATATCCTCCTGAATCTACCCTCCTCACAGCTCACAAGCCTTCCAAGTCTTCCACCATCTTCAAATTAAGAAATTGATGCCTGTACACTCTATATTATAAATATAAATGCAGAGGAGCCGTGATCCCTCTATATACCTTCTCCTAGTCAGAAGTGAGTAAAGTTTTCTGCAGTCTGTGTTTTCAATAAGATTGACTCAAATAGTTAAATTGCATAATAAAAAGCTTCGCACTGCCGCTTTATAGAAACTTAGTGAGGCCGCACTTGGAATATGCTGTTCAATTCTGGTCGCCACACTAGCAGAAGGGTGTGGGGGCTTTGGAGAGGGTACAGGAAAGATTTACCAAGATGTTGCCTGGTACGGAGGGCATTAGCTATGAGGAGAGATTGGAGAAACTGTGTTTGTTCTCACTGGAACGACAAGGGTTGAGGGGCGAGCTGATAGAAGTCTACAAGATTATGAGGGACATGGACAGAGTGGATAGTCAGAAGCTTTTTCCCAGGGTGGAAGAGTCAATTACTAGGGGGCCCAGGTTTAAGGTGCGAGGGACAAAGTTTAAAGGAGATGTACATGGAAGGCAAGTTTTTTTACCCAGAGTGTGGTGGGTGCCTGGAACTCATTGCCGGGGGAGGTAGCGGAAGCAGATACAATAGTGACTTTTAACGGGCGTCTTGACAAATACATGAATAGGATGGGAATAGAGGGATATGATCCCCGGAAGAGTAGGGGGTTTTAGTTCAGAGGGGCAGCATGGTCAGTGCAGGCTTGGAGGGCCGAAGGGCCTGTTCCTGTGCTGTAATTTTCTTTGTTCTTTGAAATTCTAGTCATGCTAATGTTTCAAACCAACCCATGATTCAAGATAAAATGCCCACTGGCATGAATACATTAATTTAAAATAGTCGATTTTACTAATGTTTGGGGACTGAAATGATTAATACACTGGAAAACAACATAATTGTAGCTTTATAACTTGTTTGGCCAACTTATTTCCTTAAGAGCCCCTGCACTCAAAGTTTCCCATTACACCACTGCCACACGCCAACCCGATTGGGAAATATATCCCCATTCCTTCGCTGCCACTGGGTCAAAATTCTGGAACCCTCTCCCTAACTGCAACCATTCAAGAAGCCAGAACACCATCACCTTTTCAGGGCAATCGGAGGTGGACAATGAATGCTGGTCTAGCCAGACGCACCTAAATTCCTTAAACAAATATATTCCTAAAAATGGCCATCCTTGCTTCTGTTGATCTCTGATTGGAATTTGCCACAATTTCCCAGCATCCTCCTTTTCTAATTTACAGATTACACTTGGGTTATACTTCACCTTTAGTTCTCTGCCAGGGGCAGGTCTGACCTGTGGTATCATGACCTCCTCCACAGGGAGGTAGTTCACAACTTCACCCCAGCAGGAACTGGCAGTGAACCCCACAATATTTATGTGCTGAATCAAGTTCAGTTTCTGGATTCCCCCAGGATGTTGACAGTTGGGGACATCCAGCAATGATAATGCCATTGAACATTGAGGGGCGATGGCCTGCTTCTCTTTCATTGAAAATGGTTATTGGCTGGACGCTTGTGTGGCAGGAATGATACTTGCCAATCGTCAGCCCAAGCCTGGATGTTGTTCCAGGTTTTGTTACATTTGGATATGGGCTGCATCTGTATCAGAGGAACCGTGAATGGTGCTGGGTATTGTGCAGTCACCAGCGAACATCCCCACGTCTGAACTTTGGATGGAAGGACATTGATGAAGCAGCTGAAGATTGTTTAACCTTGAGCATTAACCTAGAGGTGTATAAGATTTTGATGGGTATTGATAAAGTGAATGCAAGCAGGCTTTTTCCACTGAGGCTAGAGGAGAAAAAAACCAGAGGGCATGGGTTAAGAGTGAAAGGAGAAAAGTTTAAGAACATAAGAACATAAGAAATAGGAGCAGGAGTAGGCCAACTAGCCCTTCGAGCCTGCCCCGCCATTCAATAAGATCATGGCTGATCTGTCATGGCTCAGTTCCACATTCCCGCCCTCTCCCCACAACCCTTAATCCCCTCTCTCATCAAAAACCCATCAACCCGCTTCTTAAAAATATTTAGCGAGGCGAATATTGTGGGGGGATTCTTCACGCAGAGAATGGTGGGAGTGTGGAATGAGCTGCCGGATAAAGTGGTAAATGTGGGGTCACTTTTAACATTTAAGAAAATCTTGGATGAGTTAATGGATGAGAGGGGTGTGGAAGGATATGGTCCAAGTGCAGGTCAGTGGGACCAGGCAAAAAATGGTTCGGCACAGACAAGAAGGGCCAAAAGGCCTGTTTCTGAGCTGTAATTATCTATGGTTCTGTGGTTTTTGTTGATGCATTATCACAAGTAGTGAACATAAGGCCACATTCCTGCACATTAAGACTGGGAGATCTCTTTAGTCATAAACACAATCATAATATATATGGCAGCGAGAACAATAGAACATTTAAAGGCTCGTTCTCAGGACAAGCCTGATGATTATTTCCCATTCCTACTTGTCATGAAAAGGTGGTGTTTAGGCAGTTTCTTAAATGACAAGCAATTTGAACTGTGTCGATGAAGCTTCCATGATTGGATGGGTAACTACTTCCTGGAAGTTCACCTCGCAATGGCCGGAGGACACATTACCAAGCAGGATGCTGTGCGTAACTCTAATGGGTATCTGGAGGTGACGGTCACATTGGCTGCAACTTTGTCCCACCCGACTTTCCGCGAGGTGAGGTGGTACAGTCGGGTGAGAGGTGAAAGGGCGTGAAGCCAATTTAAATATCAACACGATCATTTAAATATGCACCGAGCACCCTGGGAGATCACAATGGTGCCCCAAGAGCAGCTGGCTTCCCCGGCGAGCTCTGGCTCTGTATAACCTTCCCCCCATCCCCCCACTCCCCCCGCTGCCGAGAATGGCATCCTAGCACAGTTTTTGAATTAAGTGCCGTAAGATTGTGACTCATAGCTCGCTCAATAAACCAACGTGAATCTCCCCGGTTTTCTCGCTCAGCTGGCACTTAAATCTGTTTCGTAAGATGTACCTGCTGCTCTTGTCTTTCCACTGGTAGGACATAGGGACATAGAACAAGAAGAGATCTTACAGCCTTTCTAGAATGTTCCAACATTTATCTAGATCATGGTTGATCTATGATCAAACGATCCATTTTGGCAGGAATAATAGTAGGAGGGATTACTATTTAAAGGGCGAAAAGCTGCGGCACGCTACGGTGCAGAGGGACCTGGGGGTCCTTGTGCATGAGTCGCAAAAACCCAGCCTGCAGGTGCAGCAGGTGATCAAGAAGGCGAATGGGATGCTGGCCTTTATAGTGAGGGGGATAGAATATAAAAGCAGGGAGGTCTTGCTGCAACTGTACAGGGCACTGGTGAGGCCGCAGCTGGAGTACTGTGTGCAGTTTTGGTTGCCGTACTTGTGCAAGGATATTTTGGCCTTGGAGGGAGTGCAGAGGAGGTTCACTAGGCTGATACTGGAGATGAGGGGGTTGGACTATGAAGAGAGACTGAATAGACTGGGTCTGCATCTTTGGAGTTTAGAAGGATGAGGGCGGATCTTATAGAGACGTATAAGATAATGAAGGGGATGGATAGGGTAGAGGTAGAGAGATTCTTCCCGCTTAGAAAGGATAGCAGGACTAGAGGGCACAGCCTCAAGATAAGGGGGGAGCAGTTTAGATTGGAGTTGAGGAGGAACTTCTTCACTCAAAGGGTGGTGAATCTCTGGAATTCTCTGCCCATTGAAGTGGTGGAGGCTACCTCGCTAAATATATTTAAGTCACGGGTAGATAGGTTTTTGACAGACAAGGAATTTAAGGGTTATGGGGAGAAAGCGGGAAAGTGGAACTGATCCACTTCAGATCAGCCATGATCTTATTGAATGGCGGGGCAGGCTCAAAGGGCTAGATGGCCTACTCCTGCTCCTATTTCTTATGTTCTTATTGTTAACAAACATCCATCAACTTCAGGGCGGCATGGTGGTGGCACAGTGGTTAGCATTGCTGCCTCACAGTTCCAAGGACCCGGGTTTGATTCCCGGCTTGGGTCACTGTTTGTGTGTTGTTTGCATGTTCTCCCCGTGTCTGAGTGGATTTCCTCCCACAGTCCAAAAGGTCATTGGCCATGCTAAATTCTCCCTCAGTGTACCTGAACAGGTGCCAGAGCGTGGCGACTAGGGGATTTTCACAGTAACTCCATTGCAGTGTTAATGTGAGCCTACTTGTGATACTAATAAATATACTTTAAAACTTAACAATTGAACTGGGATGATATGTCATTTGAAGAGGGTCCCAAACTTCTGCCAGCTTCTGTGTGAAGTGTCTTTTCATATTTTCAGGATCTAGAAGGGGTTCCTCAGGGTTTGTCTACTTCCCTTAAGTAAGCTACTCCGGAATGCAGTTTGTTAAAAGCGTTATCATTTATTTACAGCTCAATGTACATCTTTGGAACTGGGACATCTTCTCCCTCCAGAGCTCTGTTACTCAGTCATGTGATGTTACATCATGGTTACAGCAGCATTTTGTGCCTCTGAATCTCAGAATTGTTACAGTGCAGAAGGTGGCCATTCGGCCCATCCGGAAGCTATCAGATTTAACCCATTACTCTGCATGAAGAGGTGCTTCTTAACTTCATACCTGAGAGGCCTGGCTCTAATCTTTCGACTCAAGCTCTTAACTCCCCAGACAGCAGGAATAGTCTCCCTCGAGTAAATCCCATAGCGAGTGAAGACTGCAGCCTTGGTGATGGAGGGATCAGAGATTGAGGCCAGGAGCAGGATGTTGACCAAGCAGATTTCTTTGTCCTGGATAGCGTCGAGCTTCTAAGATGTTGTAGCTGCACCTGTCCATTTTTTTATATTCGTTCTTGGGACGTTGGCTCGGACAATATTTATCCCTAATTGTCTTTGGGAAGAGAGGGAAAATTGGAACGGAAGGGAGACAAAGCACGAGGAAAATGCATATTGGTTGGAATATTGATCAGCTACCCCTCTTCTCATTGGTTCAGTTTATCGGCAGCGGATGACAAATGTCAATAAACATCATCAGAAACTGCCCTTAAATAGAATTGATCTGACTCTTAGAACATAGAACATAGAACATAGAACACTACAGCACAAACAGGCCCTTCGGCCCACAAGTTGCGCCGATCACATCACCTACCAACCTACAGACCTATCTATAACCCTCAATCTCATTAAACCCCATATACTCATCCAGAAGTCTTTTAAAAGACCCCAGCGAGTTCGCCTCCACCACCACTGACGGCAGCCGATTCCATTCACTCACCACCCTCTGAGTGAAAAACTTACCCCTAACATCACTTCTGAACCTCCCTCCCCGCACCTTAAATCTGTGTCCTCTCGTAGCGACCATTTCAAACCGGGGAAATAGCCTCTGAGAGTCCACCCTATCTATTCCTCTCAACATTTTGTAAACTTCTATCAGGTCGCCTCTCAACCTTCGTCTCTCCAGGGAAAAGAGTCCCAGTTCCCTCAACCTAACTTCATAAGGCATGCCTCCCAGTCCAGGCAACATCCTTGTAAATCTCCTCTGCACCCTTTCAATAGCTTCTACATCTTTCCTATAGTGAGGCGACCAGAACTGCGCACAATACTCCAAATGAGGCCTGACAAGGGTCTTATAAAGTTGCAGCATTACCTCCCGACTCCTAAACTCATTCCCTCGATTAATGAAGGCCAGTACACCATACGCCTTCTTGACCACCTCCTCCACCTGCGAGGCCGATTTAAGAGTCCTGTGGACCCAGACCCCAAGATCCTTCTGCTCCTCAACACTACTCAGACTTCTGCCCTTGATAGTGTACTCGTTCATCCCGTTGGTTCTGCCAAAATGGACGACTACACATTTATCCGCGTTGAAGTCCATCTGCCACTTCTCCGCCCAGTCCTGCATCCTATCTATGTCCTGCTGCAACTTTTGCCATCCTTCCAGATCATCCACAACACCACCGACCTTCGTGTCATCAGCGAACTTACTTACCCATCCCTCCACTTCCTCATCCAGGTCATTTATGAAAATGACAAACAACAAGGGTCCCAGAACAGATCCTTGAGGCACTCCGCTGGTGACTGACCTCCATTCAGAAAAAGCCCCATCCACAACCACTCTCTG
Organism: Carcharhinus amblyrhynchos; assembly: GCF_965287045.1. Taxonomy (NCBI): domain Eukaryota; kingdom Metazoa; phylum Chordata; class Chondrichthyes; order Carcharhiniformes; family Carcharhinidae; genus Carcharhinus; species Carcharhinus amblyrhynchos. Next base: position 9,458,208 of record NC_137336.1, on the reverse strand, counting down.
CCTTCTGCAGGCAAGCCAGTTCTGGATCCACAAGGCCAAAGGCCCTTGGATCCCATGCCCTCTCACCTTCTCAAGAAGTCTTGCATGGGGGACCTTATCAAATGCCTTGCTGAAGTCCATGTACACTACGTCCACGGCACTTCCTTCGTCAATGTGTTCAGTCACATTATCGAAGAACTCAACTAGGCTTGTAAGGCACGACCTGCCCTTGACAAATCCATGCTGACTATTCCTGATCATGTCAAACCTCTCCAAATGTTCATAAATCTTGTCCCTCAGAAGCCTCTCCATCAGCTTACCAACCACTGAGGTCAGACTCACCAGTCGGTAATTTCCCGGGCTATCTCTGTTCCCTTTCTTAAAAATAGGAACTACATCCGCAATCCTCCAATCCTCTGGAACCTCTCCCGTCTCCATTGACGACGCAAAGATCATCGCCAGGGGCTCTGCAATCTCTTCCCTCGCCTCCCACAGTATCCTGGGGTACATCCCATCTGGTCCCGGCGACTTATCTACCTTGATAGAATTCAAAAGTTCCAACACATCCTCCTCCTTAATATTCACGTACTCAATCCTTTCCATCTGCTGCAAATCCATAACAAAATCTCCCAGATCGGCTTCCACCGTGAATACTGAGGCGAAGTACTCGTTAAGCACCTCCGCCATTTCTTCTGGTTCCACACAAACCTTTCCCCCCTCACCTTTTATAGGTCCTATCCCTTCTCTTCTTATCCTTTTACCTTTCTCATATTTATAGAAGGCCTTGGGATTCTCCTTAATCTTACCCGCCAAGGTCTTCTCATGACCCCTTCTGGCTCTCCTAATTTCCCTTTTAAGTTCCCTCCTACAGTCCTTATACTCCTCAAGATCTTTAACATCTCCTAATTCCCTGAACCTCTTGTACACCTTCCTTTTCTTCCTGACTAGGTTCAACACATCCTTTGTGCACCACGGTTCCCTCGACCCACCAAAACCCCCTCGTCTCATCGGAACGTTGTCATTCAGAGCTCCAGACACACATTCCTTGAATATCTGCCACCTTCCTTCGGTACTTTTCCCTAAGAACGCCTCCTTCCAGTTTATTTGTCCAAGTAACTTCCTGACTTCTTCGTATCTCCCCTTACCCCAGACAAACACCTTCCTAGCCTGCCTGATCCTATCTCGTTCCAACGCAATTGTGAAGGAGATAGAATTATGGTCACCATATCCAAGATGCTCTCCTACTGAAAGATCCATCACCTGCCCTGGTTCATTCGCCAGTACCAGGTCAAGTACAGCCTCTCCCCTCGTAGGCTTGTCCACATACTGCGTCAGGAAACCCTCCTGAACACACCTAACAAACTCCTCCCCATCTATACCCCTTACCCTAGGGATATTCCAGTCGATGTTTGGGAAATTGAAGTCTCCCATCACGACAACTCTGTTATTAAAACATCTCTCCAGAATCTGTTTCCCTATTTGCACTTCAACTTCCCTGTCACTATTGGGCGGCCTATAGATTACACCCAGCAAAGTTTTTGACCCTTTGCTGTTCCTAACTTCCACCCACAGAGATTCTGTAGACAATCCCTCCACGACATCCTCTTTCTCTGTAGCCATGACACTATCCCTGATCAACAGTGCCACGCCACCACCCCTTCTGCCACCCTCCCTGTCCTTCCTGAAGCACCTGAAGCCTGGCACCTGAAGTACCCAGTCCTGTCCCTGAGACATCCAAGTCTCCGTAATGGCCACCACATCACAATCCCAAACAGCTATCCACGCCCTAAGCTCATCTACCTTATTCACTATACTCCTTGCATTAAAATATATACACTTCATTCATTTCCCAGAAATTCCACAACATCAAAAACCTCACAGACACATTCTAACTGAAATTTGGAATTTACTTTAACGTCTCAAAGTAATAATTAAATTGCCTGGAGGGTTTTAACCCTTTAAAATTAATGACAGGAAAGTCCTGCTATTTGCTTCCCAAGAAATAGCGCAATGGGGAACCATGGGCATGTTTTTCAATGAGAGTCAATTCAATGTGGGTGGCACGGTGGCACAGTGGTTAGCACCGCTGCTTCACAGTGCCAGGGAACCCAGCTTGGGTCACTGAACTGTGTGGAGTTTGCATGTTCTCCCCGTGTCTGCGTGGGTTTCCTCCGGGTACTCCTGTTTCCTCGCACATTCCGAAGACGTGCTGGTTAGGTGGATCGGTCATGCTTAGTTTGTATCTATATATCTCCTGTTTGTGAACAGAACTCCTACTCACCTGATGAAGGAGCAACGCTCCAAAAATGCATGCTACCAAATAAACCGGTTGGACTTTAACCTGGTGTTGTGAGACTTCTAACTGTGCTAAATGGCCCAGTGTCCTAAGGTATATAGGTTAGGGGGGGATTAGTGGGGTTAATACATGGGGTTACGGGGTAAGCCTGGGTAGGAGTTGATGCAGACTCGATGGGCCAAATGGCATAGTTCTATGAATTTGATAGGTCCCATCAGTGGGAGGGCAGCACTGGTTTCCATGGTTACTGTACAGCAACATTGTGGTACGACCGATGGGGGGAGCCTCTGAGCAATACAAGACGTGTCGACAATTTGAAAAAGAGACAATCTTCATTTAAAAAAAATATGAATTGCCTCAAAAATGGCCGACAAAATCAATGCACATTCCCAATTTGAACAGAGTTGTCACTGCGGCTCTGCACCATGAGATTTGGACATTCCAGGGTTAATCTGTCTGTCTGGGATATACCTCAGCTACAACCAGTCAGGGCACTGCTTGGAAAAAAAGAGAATTAAATGCCCCCGGCTGGGATTAATGGAAGGAATCTGCGTCCAGAGGCTTTGACACCCTCTCCCTGTTCAAATGTGTCGAGGTCTCTGCTCCAAAATAGTTACTATCTCCTCGGGGAAAGGGGAGAGGGGGAAATTATCATATGGATAAGTGCCCACATGATGGGGGTACAAAGACTTTAGTGTGGGTAAGTGAACCCACAAACAAGGAAGTCATGAAATGCTGGTCTATAAACTGGGGGATGCAGTGGCGTAGTGGTCGTGGAATCCTACAGTGCAGAAGGAGGCCATTTGGCCCACCAAGTCTGCACCGACCACAATCCCACCCAGGCCCTATCTCCATAACCCCATGCATTCACCCTAGCTAGTCTCCCTGACACGATGGGTCAATTTAACATGGCCAATCTACCTGACGTGCATACCTTTGGACTGTGGGAGGAAATTGGAGCCCCCGAGGAAACCCACACAGACATGGGGAGAATGTGCAAACTCCCCACAGACAGTGAACTGAGCTGAAAATCGAACCCGGGTCCCTGGCGCTGTGAGGCAGCAGTGCTAACCACTGTCACTGGACTAGTAATGCAGAGACCGAGGGTAACGTTCAGGGGACCCGGGTTCGAATCTCACCAGGGCAGATGGTGAATTTTGAATTCAATAAAAACAAATAATGATCATGAAACCATTGCTGATTGTTGTAAACACCCACCTGGCTCGCTAATGTCCCCTTAGGGGAGCAAACCTGCCATCCTCACCTGGTCTGGCCCACATGTGACTCTAGACCCACAGTAATGTGGCTGACTCTTAAATGCCGTCAGGGATGGGTTATAAATGCTGGCCCAGCCAGGAACGCCCGCATCACATGGAGAAATTAAAAATAAACCAATCATTGCCACATACAACCAGTTAAATGAATGGTCCTTTCACTCCACGCCAAGTTAAAACAAGTCTCCTGGATTTTCGTTTCATTCATTCTTGGAATGCCTAGGGTCAGAATCCCTTCCAACTGGACTAGTATTAAATATAAAACCCCAAAAGTTTCATGGACATAAATAAATTGGTGAGACCACATCTGGAGTATTGTGTCCAGTTTTGGCCTCCTTATTGGAGGAAGGATGTGATGGCATTGGACGCAGTTCAGAGCAGGTTCACCAGGTTGATTCCAGAGATAAAAGGGTTGACGTACAAGGAGAGATTAAACAGTTGGAGCTTGGACTCGCTGGAGTTTAGGAGGATGAGAGGGGATCTGATCGAGGTATACAAAATTTTAAAAGGGATCGATAAAGTAAATGTAGACCAAATGTTCCCTCTTATGGGGTAATCTAGAACAAGAGGTCACAGGTTTAGGTTGTGAGGCGATGGATTTAAAACTGAGATAGGGAGGAACTACTTCTCGCAGAGGGTGATGAATCTGTGGAACTCGCTGTCCCATCACGCAGTGAAGTCCTGAATCATTGAATGGTTTCAAGACAGAGATAGATATATTTCTAATTTAAAAAAAGGGATAAAGGGATACGGGAACAGGTGGGGAGGTGGATTTGAGACCAAGGAGAGATCTAATTGAATGGTGGAGTGGGCTTGAAGGGCTGAGTTTGCCAACTTCTGCTCCTAATTCCTACATTACTTTGCAAACAAATAGGCTGAAGCTCAACGAAGGGGTTAATCTTCAAAACATATCGACAATGAAACCAAGGGTCTGGGACATTACCATCTCAAAGATACAAAACAGTGACCATCTGACAATCCAACTGAAGAAACTGCGAGACTATCAGAGTTGATTGTGCCAGACAACAGCCACTACACAACCAAACATCAAACCACAGCTGAGGAGAAACTTCAACTTGGGAGTCAGAGAGAGCAGACCTGAATGGAAACAACATCATGATGAGTGGGGCTTATCTGGACTAAGGCAAGAACCTGGTTAAAAGGGAATAAATGGTGTTAACCACCCAACCAGGATGTCTCCAGGAAATATACTTTGATATTTTTGATAAAAGTTTTGCAATAAAATGGCCAGGAGAGTTGAGTCTTGCAATGCAGTCACCAGAGACATAGGTATGTGGGTTAGGTTGATTGGCCATGCTAAATTGACCCTAGTGTAGGGGGATTAGCAGGATAAATGTGTGGGGTTACGGGAATAGGGCCTGGGTGGGATTGTAGGTCGGTGCAGACTCAATGGGCCAAATGGCCTCCTTCTGCACTGTAGGAATTCTTTCTTCATCAGAGTCAGAAACAGTTACCCTGATTCAGAGACCTACAGCTTGCACCGGGATGACCAACATGTGGGTGGTTGTAAGTATCGGAAAGATATTGAGGTTTCAGGGTAGTTATGGGATAGCAATTAAATTCTGAGGTGTTTGGGTTGAAGTCTGGGCAGAAACGTGAAGTTTTGACTGCGGTTTTTCATGGAGGTTTTTCGATAATAAATTGTTGTTTTAAGTGTTGGGCAGTTTCATTACACTGGTTTAAAGCTCTTGTGTTAGGAATTGAGAGTGGTTTTTTTTTGTCACTTTGAGGCGAAAAGCCTGTGTCTGTGTAAGTTTATCCTTTAAATCCTAAAAACTGACAGTGGGAGTAAATGGGGTCATGGACCTCTTACAGATGTGGTTGTCTCTATTCTGAAGAAAGGGTTAGTGGACTGGCAATGAGTTCAGAGTGATCTTTAATCTCTGCCACTTCCTACTCTGTCACCCAGGATGATGTAATGGACTAAAAAACCAGAACAGAAAATGGTTAACGAGTGCGCCATGTTCATGGAAACTGGATGAGTGCCATATTGCTCATTTCATTGATACTTGTCAGTTGCAGCGATACTGCAGAAGTGATACTAGGCAGCACGGTGGCACAGTGGTTTAGCACTGCTGCTTCACAACACCCTGGTTCAGGGACCCTGGTTCAATTCTGGCCTTGGGTCACTGTCATAGGTCATAGAATCCCTACAGTGCAGGAAGCCATTCAGCTGATGGAGCCTGTACTGACAACAATCCCATGCAGGCTCTACACCTGTAACCCATGTATTCATCCTGCTAATCCCCTTAATATTAAGGGGCAATTTAGCATGGCCAATCCACCTAACTCGCACACCTTTGGATTGTGGGAGGAAACTGGAGCACCTGGAGGAAACCCATGCAGACATGGGGAGAATGTATAAACTCCACACAGACATTCACCCTAGGCCGGGATTGGGTCCCTGGCACTGTGAGATAGCAGTGCTAAGCATGTGCCACCCACACATGCTGTCAGTGTGGATTTTGCATGTTCTCCCCATGTCTGCGTGTGTTTCTTCCGGGTGCTCCGGTTTCCTCCCACAGTCCAAAAGTGTACAGGTCTGATGGATTAGACATAGAAAATGTGTGGGGTTGTGGTGATGGGACAAGGAGATAGGGCTTGGGTGAAATACTCTGTCAGAGAGTCGGCACAGGCTTGATGAGCCTTTTCTGCACTGTGGGAATTCTATGAATTGAATCGGACAATTTGATTAGAACTGTTAATCGCTATAGACTAACTGAAATCAGCAAAGACAACTTAGGACACCTTGAATCCACTGAGATCCATCGTGCACACAACAACCAATCCACATTCAGAAAAGAATTGTGCATGAACTCTTTCACAAATGGTAAACCCTGAAAAGTCCCATATCGGAGCACTCAGGAAGGAAGATTCCGATCAACTGGAAAAACAAAGAATAACACAGCACAGGAAACAGGCCCTTCGGCCCAACGAGCCCATGCCGCCATTTTAACATTATGAGTCCCCTCTCCACCCATGACCCTTGTCTATGCTTATGGCATTCCACATTGAGGGAAGACTAATTTAGGGACAATTTGTTACACCAATCAGCAGTCAAAGATCATCCCTTCAGGCATCTCACACTGACCACCTGAGGGACAATGATTATTTAATTGAAACTGTTTGGTTTAAAACTCTCAAAGAATGTGTTGAGTTTAGTGTTGGATTATGACTATCATAATCCTCACTCTCCAAATTTAAGAGACAAAATCACCTATACTGGCAAGGCTGGTTTCTAATGCCCGCTCCTGGTTGTGGGCCCTGCTCTGGAATCACTGACACTGGTTCCCACAGCCTTGTTGTTTGCCAGGCCACTTGTGGGGAGGACTGAGGATAAAACACTTTGCAGTGAGGCTGGGGTCGCACTCAAATGTAGACCATCATTGGTAGCCACACCTTTAAATGCCTAGAAAACAAACTTAGGAATTCCCTCTTTAAACCTTTCCTTCCTTAAGGATGTTCTTTATAATCTATCTCTTCGACCAAGCCTTTGGTCACCTGTCCCAATGTCTCTTTATTTGGCTCAATGTCAATTTGTTTGTCTGATTGCCTGTGCATGATGGACCTTGGGACACTTAATATGTTAGATTTGCTATATAAATGCAGTTAGTTGTTGTTCTTCTTGATATTGTTACACACTACTAGTTAAGTCTAGCTGGTGTACGTTCAAACCATTCACTCGTGAATCCCTCTGTTTATTGCCTCCCAACCACCTTTAACATTTTTACCACAGTAAAAATGAAATGTTCACTCAACTGTGCTTGAAGTTCAATAGACACAGCTACTAGAACGGGGAAAACTCCAGTCACATGAGTCAGAGATTTGAACACTCCAAACTAAACGAATCCAAATGAACCGAGTAAAGCCAAGCCAAGCCAGACTAAGCCGAGCCAAACCAAATTCAACCAAACCAAACCCAGCTAAGCCAAGTTGAACCAGGCCAAACCAAATCCAGCCAAGCCAAACCGAGCAAAGCCAAGCCAACTAACCAGGTGGGAGGCAAGGGCAGAAATTGCTGGGGCCTTGACAGAAATTTTTGAATCATCATTTGCTACAGGTGAAGTTCCAGAGGACTGGAGGATGTTTAAGAAGGGCAGCAGGGATAATCCAGGAAATTGTAGGCCAGTGAGCTTTACATCATTGGTAGGGAAATTATTGGAAAGGATTCTTAGGGACAGGATTTACTCACATTTGGAAACAAATGGACTTATTCGTGATAGGCAGCTTGGTTTTCTGAAGGGGACATCGTGCCTCACTAACTTGGTCGAGTTTTTTGAGGAAGTGGCAAAGATGGTAGATGGTAAATTGGACCTCCCTGATCCCCGCACATTAGGCGTAGACTAAAATCATGAATAGGTCACTGAGACAGTGGGACGGCGGCGCGGGCTCGTTGGGCCAAAGGGCCTGTTTCCCGTGCTGTGTTGTTCTTTGTTCTTTGTTCTTTGTATGAGGGAACGGCAATGGATGTTTAACGTCTGTTGTAGGTAAAATGTTAGAATCCGTCATCAAGGAGGAAATAGCGAGGCATCTTGAGGGGAATTGCTTGATACAGCAGACGCAGCATGGTTTCATTAAGGGGAAGTCGTGTCTGACAAATTTATTGGAGTTCTATGAGGATGTGTCTAGGGCGGTGGATAGAGGAGAGCCGGTGGATGTGGTCTTTCTTGATTTTCAGAAGGCGTTTGACAAGGTACCTCACAAGAGGTTATTGCAGAAGGTCAGGGGGCATGGAGTTGGGGATAGGGTGTAAGCGTGGATAGAGGATTGGTTGTCAAATAGGAGGCAGAGAGTGGGGGTTAAAGGGTGCTATTTGGATTGGCGGTTGGTGACTAGTGGAGTGCCCCAGGGGTCGGTGCTGGGGCCTCAGCTATTTACCATTTATATAGATGATCTGGAGGAGGGAACCGAGTGTATGGTGTCGAAATTTGCTGATGACACCAAGATTGGGGGAACGGCAAATTGCGCGGAGGGCGTGGAGAGTCTGCAGAAGGATCTAGATAGGCTGGGCGAATGGGCCAGGAACTGGCAAATGGAATTTAATGTTGGCAAGTGCGAGGTGGTCCACTTTGGTAGGAATAATGGTAGGAAGGACTATTACTTATGTGGCGAAAAACTGCAGCAGGCGACGATGCAGAGGGACCTCGGGGTCCTTGTGCATGAGTCGCAAAAACCCAGCCTGCAGGTGCAGCAGGTGGTCAGGAAGGCAAATGGGATGCTGGCCTTCATAGCGAGGGGGATTGAATATAAAAGTAGGGAGGTCTTGCTGCAGCTGTATAGGGCATTGGTGAGGCCGCAGCTGGAGTACTATGTGCAGTTTTGGTCGCCGCACTTACGCAAGGATATTTTGGCCTTGGAGGGAGTGCAGAGGAGGTTTACTAGGCTGATTCCGGAGTTGAGGGGGTTGAGCTATGAGGAGAGGCTGAGTAAACTAGGCTTGTACTCGTTAGAGTTTAGAAGAATGAGGGGAGATCTCATTGAGACGTATAAGATGATGAATGGGATGGATAGGATAGAGGTGGAGAGGCTCAGAAAGGACAGTAGGACTAGGGGGCACAGCCTCAAGATAAGGGGGGGTGGCGGTTTAGAACGGAGTTGAGGAGGAACTTCTTCACTCAAAGGGTGGTGAATCTCTGGAATTCCCTGCCCATTGAAGTGGTGGAGGCTGCCTCGCTAAATATTTTTAAGACGCGGGTTGATGGGTTTTTGATAAGCGAGGGGATTAAGGGTTATGGGGAGAGGGCGGGAATGTGGAACTGAGCCACGACAGATCAGCCATGATCTTATTGAATGGCGAGGCAGGCTCGAAGGGCTAGATGGCCTACTCCTGCTCCTATTTCTTACGTTCTTATGTTGTCTACGTGGACTTCAGTACTGCCTTTGACAAGGTCCCTCATGGTAGACTGGTAGGAAAGGCGAAGTCACACAGGATCAGAGGAGAGCTGGCAAGATGGATATAGAACTGGCTTGGCCATAGAAGACAGAGGGTAGCACTAGAGGGATGCTTCTCTGAATGGAAGGCTGTGACTAGCGGTGTCCCACAGGGATCAATTCTGGGGCCTTTGTTGTTTGTAGTATATATAAATGATTTGGAGGAAAATGTAGCTGGTCTGATTAGTAAGTTTGCAGACAATACAAAAATTAGTGGAGATACGGATAATGAAGAGGATTGTTAGAGGATACAGTAAGATATAGACCAGTTGGAGACTTAGGCAGAGAAATGGCAGATGGAGTTTAATCCAGACAAGTGTGAGGTAATGCATATGGAAAGTCCAATGCAAGTAGGAATTGTTCATTAAACAGTAAAACCCTTAGGAGTATCGACAGCCAGAGGGATCTGGGCGTACATGTCCACTGATCACTGAAAGTGGCAACACAGGTGGATAAGGTTGTCAAGAAAGTACAGAACCTTAGTTAGGCCTCATCTAGAATATAGTGTTCAATTCTGGTCATCACACTACCAGAAGGATGTGGAGGCTTTTGAAGGGGTACAAAAGAGGTTTTCCAGGATGTTGCCAGGTCTGAAGGATATTAGCTATGAGGAGAGGTTGGATAAACTCGGTTTGTTCTCACTGGAACAACAGAGGCTGAGGGGTGACCTGATGGAAGTTTACAGCATTATGAGTGACATGGACAGAGTGGATAGTCAGATGCTCTTTCCTAGGGTAGAAAAGTCAAGTACTAGGGGACATAGGTTTAAGGTGCGTGGGGAGAAGTTTAGAGGAGATGTGCGAGGCAAGTGTTTTTCACACAGAGGATGGTGAATGTCTGGAACGCGCTGCCTGGAGAGGTGGTGGGAGCAGGTACGTTAGCGGCATTTAAAGGCTAACTAGACAAATCCATGAATAGGATGGGAATGGAAGGATGTGGACTCTGTAAGTGCATACGGTTTTAGTTTAGTTAGGCATCATGATCGGAGCAGTCTTGGAGGGCTGCTCCTGAGCTGGAATGTTCTTCACTCTTTGTTCTAAAACCTGCCAAGCTCAAAGATGCCACAAAACAGAAGCTTGACTTTTCTCTACGCCATTATAGATCATAATTATACAGAATTACACCCAATTTACAGCACACAAACAGGCCCTTCAGCCCATCAGGTTCATGCAGGTGTGAGTACTCCACATGCATCTCCTCTGAGCCTTCGATATCTAATCCCAATCTGTGGATCCAAATATTTCTCCATCAGCGACCTTTCATTCAAATGTATTCTTCTTGATTGATTGACTGAAAATGTTTTTCTGTGCAAAGGTACACCACTCAGACAATGGAAAGAGGCTAAACTGCTGTTTTGAAATCAAATATTAATAGCAGCATTTTATTTACTTGGTATATTACAAAAACCTTTTAACACTCTTTTCTGCTCTTCAAGGTGAAGAATGTTCATGATATGTCAAATATTCACAGTGCACAACACCAATAGATGGTAAAGCTCCCTCTACACTCACCCCATCAAACACTCCCAGGACAGGTACAGCACGGAGTTAGATACAGAGTAAAGCTCCCTTGATACTGACCCCATCAAACACTTCCAGGACAGATACAGTACAGGGTTAGATACAGAGTAAAGCTCCCTCGATACTGACCCCATCAAACACTCCCAGGACAGGTACAGCACGGAGTTAGATACAGAGTAAAGCTCCCTTGATACTGACCCCATCAAACACTCCCAGGACAGATACAGTACAGGGTTAGATACAGAGTAAAGCTCCCTCGATACTGACCCCATCAAACACTCCCAGGACAGATACAGTACAGGGTTAGATACAGAGTAAAGCTCCCTCGATACTGACCCCATCAAACACTCCCAGGACAGGTACAGCACGGGGTTAGATACAGAGTAATGTTCCCTCTAAACTGTCCCCATCAAACAGTCCCATGGCAGTACAGCACCGGGTTAGATATAGAGTAAAGCTTCCTCTACACTGTCCCCCATCAAATACAGTAAGAAGTCTGACAACACCAGGTTTAAGTTCAACCGATTTATTTGATAGTAAACTCACAAGCTTTCGAGGTTCCCCTTTTCGTCAGGTGAATGAAGAGTCATCCATTCACCTGACGAAGAGGGGAACATTGAAAGCTTGTGAGTTTACTATCAAATAAATCGGTTGGACTTAAACCTGGTGTTGTCAGACTTCTTACTGTGTTTACCCCAGTCCAACGCAGGCACCTCCATATCATGTCCATCAAACACTCCCAGTGCAGGTACAGCACAGGGTTAGATGCAGAGTATTCTCAAGCATTGTACGGCCTATGTCAGTGCAATTATCATATGGTGCGCAGTGTCATGATTTGGACATTGAACTTGGAACTGACTGGGATGGCAGTACCCAGGAGGAAGTGAAAAAGTAAAGTATTGGTGTCACAAGTAGGCTTACATTAACACTGCAATGAAGTTACTGTGAAATTTTCTTAGTCGCCACACTCCGGTGCCTGTTCAGGTTAATTCACCTTAGCCGGAGGAAACCGGAGTACCTGCAGAAAACCCATGCAGACACAAGGAGAATGTGCAGACTCCATACAGAGAGTGACCCAAGCCAGGAATCGAACCCGGGTCCCTAGTGTGTGGGGCATCAGTGCTAACCACTGTGCCACCGTGCCGCTTAAAGAAATGAAGACTCTACATTCTGCAGTTAATGGAGGCATCCTGACATGGAATCCTCCAGAAGACAACTCACTGATAAACAAAATGCGGAATGACATCAATACTGGACAGCTGGAATAAACACAGAAAGGCTATCTTCTGCCTTTCTATTAGGGTCAAGTGGGGGAAACTTGTGGCATTGGTAATGTCACTGGACCTGTGATCCAGAGGCCAAGGCAAATAAATGCTCTGGGGACATGGGTTCAAACCTCACCATGGAAGATGGTGGAAATCATTTTTGTTTAGAGAGGGCAACAAGGATCAGGAGGCACCTGGAGAAGCAGGCGGAAAGAGGAGGTGGAGGCAGTCAGCAACACCTATCCAGTCTGCTCTGTAGCTCCAGAGTAGCGGTGTTCTGATAGAAATCAAAGCAGGAAAACAGGCAAGTGAATATTTTCCTGGTTATCCTCACAGTCCAAAGGTGTGCAGGTTAGGTTGATTGGCCATGTTAAATTGACCCTTAATGTTAGGGGGGCTAGCAGGGTAAATGGGTTACGGGGATAGAACCTGGGTGGGATTGTGGTTGGCGCAGACCCGATGGGCCGAATGGCTTCCTTCTGCACTGTAGGATTCTATGATTCTAAGACTTGTATACTTTGTTAGTAATGGTAAAGTTTTATTAGTTGCCGTAAGGTTTAGTAGCAGTAGTAAAGTTATTGGGATAGTGGTGCTTGTTAATTTATAAGTTAATTAAAATGAATTAACACATAATAAGAATGGTAAGGCCAGTGTTGCATTGCATCTGCAGAGTGTGGAGTGATTCAGAGAAAATAAGGCTACAGAAAGTGTCTGCGGCTTGAGGAACCCAAGGTGCAGATACTGCAATGAATCCAAGGATGGGTAAGGTTACCTGGACAGTTTGTACCAGGAGGCAGTCACATTCCTTAGGATAGGGTTTTCTGATTGGTCACTGGCCAGGGACAAGAGGAGTGAGGTAGGTATGGGGGTCAAGAAGGTACAAGTGGAGGAGTCTCAGCCTTTACCATTGTCTAAGTGACTGCTGGGATACTGGTGGTCTCAAGGTGGACGGGCAAACTGACTGTGGCATTATGGTACAGGAGACCACTCAAGTGGGGCGATGTGAATAGAATGTAGCAGTATTGGGGACCATATAGTCACAGGGATAGGTACAGTTCTCCACAGCCAAGAGTAAGAGTCCATACGGCTGATTGCCTGCTGCTTGTCAGGGTTTGGGCTGGAGAGAAACCTGCACTGGGAGGCAGGGGAATCTGGTGGTCTTAGTCAACACAAAGTCCTAATGTGGAGGTTACCCTTATTGGCCGTGGTAAATTGTTCCATAATGTCAGGGGGATGAACAGGGTAAATACATGAGGTTAGGGGGTTGGGGCCTAGGTGGGATTGCGGTCAGTGCAGACTTGATGGACCGAATGGCCTCCTTTGTCACTGTAGGGATTCTATGATTCTGAACAAGTACCAATGATATTGATAAAACTAAGGAAGATGTTCTGCTGAAGGAGTGCAAATGACCAGGAGCTAAATTATAATGCAGAATCTCAAATGGTAATAATCTCTATATTCCTACCTAAGCCGTGAGCAAATTGACATAGGGTAAATCAGATTAAAGGGTTAATGTGGGGCCCAAATGGTGGTGTGGGAGAAATGGGTTCCGATTCATTGGGTACAGGCACCAGTACTGAGGAAAGTGGGAGCTGTACTGTCGGGATGGACCTTGTCTGAACCGAGCTGGGGCGAATGTTGTGGCGGATAATATAACCGGAGAGGTAAAGAGGGTTTTAACTGAAATGGTGGAGGCAAGAGGTCAAATTAAGTAGAGGAGATAAGGTAAAAGAGCAATGTCAGGATAACAGCAATGACAATTACAGAATACTACGGTGCAGAAGAGGCCATTTAACCCATCGATTCTGCACCGCCGCATGAAAGACCTTGACCTGCCCAACTAATCCCACTTGCCAACACTTGGCCTTGAATGTTATGGCTCGCCAAGTTCTCAACCAACATTTCAACTATACAACATTTAAGGAGATATTTCAGAGTACTCAGGAAAGATACATTCCAGGGGAGAAAGAAAGACTCTCAGAGAAGGACGCACCATCCATGGCCAACTAAAGAAGCCGAAACTAGTTTCAAATTGAAGGAAAAGGCATATCATTCTGCAAAGATGAGCAGGTCAGAAAATGGGACAGAACATAAAGAACAGCAGGGAATGACTAAAAGATTAATAAGGAGGGGGAATTCGAATATGAGACAAAGGTAGCTAAAATTATTAAAACAGATAGTGGGTATTTCAAGAGGTATTTAAAAAGGAAAATAATAAATCAAATTGTTCCCCTGGAGAGAGTGAGAATGGAGACTTAATAATGAAGAACAAGGATAAGCTGAGGAGATATTTTGCATCAATTTTCAATATAGAGGAGACAAATAACATCCCAGAATAACTGTGAATCAGGCTTGGAAAAAGAAAATCACTGTGGTTTATTATTGAGGAGGTTATAGCAGGATATCCACTGCAATCAGACAGAGTCAATGTAGCATTATCCAAGAGGAAAATTTTTACTAAATTATTGGAGCTCTTTGACAAAGTAACAAGCAATGTGGGACCTGTAGATGTGATGTACTTGGATGTTCAAAAGGCATTTGATAAGGTGCCACAAAGTTACTCAGAATTCATAGTATCAGGGGTAACATATTAGCATGGGTGAGGGATACAGAAAACACAAAGGTGGGATAAAGGGTTCTCTTTGGGTTGGCAAGATGTAATAAGTGGAGTGCCACTGAGATCTGTGCTGAGGTCTCAGCTATTTACAATTTATATCAATGACCTGGATGAAGGGACTGAATGTACGGTTGCTAAATTAAGTAGAAAAGTGAGTTGCGAAGAGGACATCAGAGGTGGGATCCTGCAGTCTCATCCGCGGCAGGACCTGTTGCAAGTCAGAATGGAAAATTTGGCATTCTGGTCAAAACTCCACTCGCTCTCAGTGGCACTGGAAAATCCCAGCCCTGTACGAGGGACGAGCAAATGTGACGGATGGGGTATAATGTGGGGAAATGTGAACTTGACCACTTTGGCAAGAAGAATGGGAAAGCAGCGTATTATTTAACTGGAGGGAGATTACAGAAATCTGAGGTACAGAGGGATCTGACTGTATTGGTGCATTAATCAGGAAAAGTTAGTGTGCAGGTACAACAAATGATTAGGAAGTGCTGTTCATTGTAAGGGGAATGAAATATAAAAGTTGGGTTGTTTTTCTATAGTTGTACAGCACGTTGGTGAGTCCATATCTAGAGAACTGTGTACCGGTTTGGTCTCCTTATTTATGAAAGGATAGAAATGTACCAGAAGCAACTCAGGAAAGGTTCACTTGACTGACACCTGGGATGGCTGTTACCTTTCGAGGAAATAATCCATTAGTGTTTAGAAGATTAAGAGGTGAGCTTATTGAAACATACAAGGTCCTGAGGGGGCCTTGGCAGGGTGGATGCCGCAAGTATGTTTCCCCTGGTGGAAGAGACTGGAACTGGGGGGACCCTTTAAAAATAAGGGACCTCCCACTTATGACAAATAGAGAAGAAATTTTTCCTCTTGGGAGCCGTGAATCTCAATTCCAAACAGTGGTGGGGACAGAGTCAATTAATATCTTTAAGGCAGAGGTAGATAGATTCTAGATTAACAAGGGGGTCAAAGATTAATAGGTCAGGCGGAATGTGGCCAGAATCAGATCATCCATGATTTTATCAGGTGGCGGAGCAGGCTTGAGGGGGTGACTGGCTTCCTCTTGCTCCTAATTTGTATGTTCATTTGTAATTCACTTGGATAGCCAGGGGACCCTTCTGGATAGGGCCCCAGGACAACTTTTGGAAAGGAATGTCCCCCTCTGGGACATTCTTCGAGTTAAAATTTAATTTGATTTGAACACAAACATATTAGAAGTGTCGAGTTGTCATGGACTGTCCAGCTGTCAAGGAACTGTCAGAGAATGCCCAGCTATTAAGGAAGTATCAAAGCATACTAGGACAGCTGGGAAGGGCAGCAGGCAGTGGGTGGAATGCATAGTTGGTATGAGTTAGCACCAAGTTGAAACGGGAGTATTAGAACCATGGGGGGGTGAGTAGAGGTCATGGGTAAAAAGGTGATGGTTGTTTTTTGTTTTAATCTTTTTGTTTATTTATTGAAATGTGTGTTGATGCACTGAGGTAGGCCTTCCACCCAGAGCTCCTCTGTACCTGGCAGTCTCCACACTTCTTCCAGGGTCATCTGGCCCCCGCTCTCATTTAAGGCCACTGTCACCCATCACCGACCCACCTCCCTGACTGGAAATCCATTCTTAAAAAGTCGGGTTTGTAGGGGGCACAGGTTCAAGGTGAGAGGGTGAGAGTTTGAGGGAGATGTGCGGGGGAGTTTTCATGCAGAGAGTGGTAGGTGCCTGGAACACACTACCAGAGGAGGTGGTGGAAGCAGGCACATTAACAACATTTATGAGGCATCTGGATGGGTACACGAATAGGGAGGGAGTAGAGGGATACAGACTGAGTAAGGGCAGAAGGTTTTTTGCAGTTTAGTTAGGGCATCAAGATGGACAAGGGCTTGGAAGGCTGAGGGCCTGTTCCTGTGCTGTACTTTTCTTAGTTCTTTATAGAACCAGGAATCATAGAACCCTACAATGCAGAGGGAGATCATTCGGCCCATCAAATCTGCACTGACCACAATCCCACTCAGGCCTTTTCCCCACAACCCCATGCATTTACCCCAGCTGGTCCCCCTGACACTAAGGGTCAATTTTAGCATGGTCAATCCACCTAATCCGCACATCTTTGGACTGTGGGAGGAAACCAGAGCATCCAGAGGAAACCCACGCAGACACGAGGAGAATGTGCAAACTCCACACAGACAGTGACCCGAGCCGGGAATCGAACCTGGGTCCCTGGCGCTGTGAGGCAGCGGTGCTAACCACTGTGCCACCGTGCTGCCCATTAGGAAATCCTGTAACTCTGCGTACCTAAGTGAGGGAAGAAAATCTAGGGATATTACCTCTGTTTCTCTCTCCGTAGACACTGCCTAAACTGCTGAGTTTATTCCAGCATTTTCTGTTTTCACTTCATGTATGGATACGCTTGGTTTATCAGATGGACCGGGAGACAGGGGGGACCTTCAGTACTTGGACCTGATCCGAGAGTAACAATCACGACTTAACCCACTGGGTTCCCTTTGAATGATACAAGGAAGGCAAAGAGAGGAGAAGAAAAATTGCCTGAGAAAGGAGGACCAGAAGAATTGGAGCAGGCCATTCAGCCCCCCCAGCTTGTCCCACCACACAGTTTGATCATGGCCCATCTCTATCTTAACTCCAATTACCTACCTTTATTCCAAAACCCTTAATCCTCCTATCCCAACGTAAATCTAAGCTTTGGAAATTCCCAACTGACATCCCTCCGGCCTCAATAGTTTTTCTTTTCGAGGGTGCAGGGTGAAAGTTTTGAGTTTCCTCTGTCCTGTGTGTGAAGCTGGGCTCCCTGACATCACCCTTCAATAGTTGAGCTCTAATCTGAAGGTTAAGGGTGGGATTTTTTTGGCCTCGCTTGAGCGAGATCAGAAAATCCCACCTGAGGTCAACGGACTTTTCCTGTTGTCCGCCCCTCTCCCGCCCCGATTCTGTTGCGGGTGGGCGTGGTAGAATTCCGGTGTGTGTCTCCTTGTTGTGTACTCCACCCACCAGAGGGTACACGTCTCTCTCTATCCACACTGTCAGATCCTTTATGCATTTTAAAGGCCCCCCCTCCACTAGATTCTGTATTCCAGGAAGCACAAACTAGACGATGCGCCTAATCCCAATAAATCAATGCTTTTTACTAGCCTGAGGGAGAGCAGTGGGGAAGAGACAGATTCGGAGAGTGCAGGTTCAACAGGAGAAGGGAAATACATACCCCAGAGGGGGCTGGATGGTCAGCAACTGAACTGAGTCACAAGAAACTCAACCCTTCACTTACAGCCCCGGAACGGCGAGTTAAATGTCTATCTTACATTTATTTTTACATTTATGCCTTACATTGGTAAGTCTGAGTTGAGTCAATGAGTTTTATTCTATATCCTGTTGGACATTATTCTTGTGTTCAGTTTCTTAAAGAACGATTTCAGCTTGCAGATCTTGCAAGGCTTTTTCTTGCTCTTGTGTTTTATCGTGTTCTTCTCCCACTGTTCCTCGTCGTCCTCGCTAGCCCAGGGCCCCCAGGCCCCCCCGTTGAGTTCCGGGTTAGCTCGGGGGTCCTCAGCTGGATACCGCACCGGGATGGCGGTGCTGTCGTAATGGGCCAGCCGCGACAGCAGCCGCTTGACCACCCGGGGGTGCTTGCCGGAGATCTCCTCGCGCTCGTAAGGGTCCGCCGTGATGTTGAAGAGCCACACCGACCTCCGGTGGCCCGCCCTCTGCCTCTCCAGGTTCCACCAGCTCCCGGGCAGCGTGGGCAACGTCTGCAGCGGGATCCAGTCGCTGTACCCCGGGTCCCCGGTCAGGAGTTTCCAGTCGCCCACCCGGATGGCAGCCTGGACGGCAGTGTTCCAGACGCTGTACCCTTCCTCCCAGGAGCCGAACTTGGCGTAGCCGTGCAACGGGTCGATGTTGTGTAGGATCTCGGTCCGGGGGGACTTCTTGCCTTCGCTGATGGCGGGCCACAGATTGTAGCCGTCCAGCGGGGGGCTCACCGTGATGTTGCCCCGTGCCAGCGACACCAGGGTGGGGTACCAGTCGGTGATGTGCATGAGTGATTTGCTCACCCGTCGTTTCTTCTTGAGCAGAGGGCTGTGGACGAACCCAATGCCCCTGATGCCACCCTCCCAATAGGTGCCCTTGCGACCTCGGAGAGGCCAGTTGCTGCCCCCCCAGAAAGGCTGCCCCCCATTATCGGTCGAGAAGATGAGGATGCTGTTATCGTAGTAGCCGTGTTTCTTGAGGGCCAGGGTAATATTCTTGATGGCTTCGTCCATACAGGTGACCATGGCGGCGTACTTCCTCCGAGCCACGTTTCCGAAGGACCTGTACTGGTAGATGTATTCCTTGGGCGATTGCAAGGGAGTGTGCACAGCCTGGAAGGCCACATAGATGAACAGAGGCTCCTTGGGGCTGTGCGAGGCCAGGATCTTAGTCACCTTCTGGGCGTAGAGGGACGTGGAATATTTCCCAACGTACTCCCAAGCCACGTTCTCTCCGTCATGAAGGTCAAAGCCGCAGACCCCCGGGCCGTCGCAGTTGTCATAGGTGTAGTAGTCCGTGCTGCCAGTCAACGTGCCAAAGAACGTGTCAAAGCCCCTCCTGGTGGGCAAGCACTCCTTCTTGTAGAAGCCCAGGTGCCATTTCCCAATCATGTGAGTGGAGTAGCCAGCTTCCTGAAGCTTCTGCGGCAGGGTCACCTGATCGAGCGGCAAGCAGTTGGGTTGCCTTGGATGAATGATGGAGTGCTGGAGACCCGTATGTATCTGGTACCTGGGGAAGAGCCAAAAACAATCCATTACTGAACTGAGGGTAAAGGAATGGTTTCGTACCTCATCATAACAGAGAGCAGACAACACTTCACTCGGCAATTACAGAATGGTACAACATCCTTGTGAAGCCAGAGGCCATTCGGCCCATCGTATTTGTGCCAGCTGTTTCAAACAGCTATTCAGCCAGTCCCACTCCCCTGCCCTTTCCCCAAACCCTGCTCATCGAGAAGTTGACCAAATTCCCTGCTAACAGCTACGACTGAGTTTGCTTCCGCCATCTTGCCAGGCAATGTATTCCAAATCCTAGCCCTTCCTTGTAAAAACAAATCCTTCTTCCTGTTGCCTCTGGTCCTTACGTCAATTGTCCCAAATCGCTGCCATCTGTCTGTCAACATTCCTGTCGCAGGAAATGCTGTCTGTGATAAGGGCTGTTGTGGAGACAAAGAACAGAACAGCACGGGAACAGGCCCTTCGGCCCACCATGCCTGTGTGCTACCTAGACCGCCTGTATCCCTCTATTCCCCGCCTGTTCATGTGTCTATCCAGATAAGTCTTAGGTGTCGCTAATGTATCTGCCTCAACCATTCACTTGGCAGTGCATTCCAGACCCCCGCCACCCTCTGTGTAAAAAAACTTGCCCCACACATCGCCACTGAACCTTTCCCCCCCCGCTCACCTCGAACTTGTGCCCCCTTGTAATTGTCATTCTTGCCCTGGGACAAAGCTTCCAACTGTTCACCCTATCTACACCCCTCATAATTTTATAAACGTCTATCGGGTCACCCCCGATAGACGCTGGAAAATCGCAGCAGGACTGGCAGCCAACATTTCGAGTTGAATATGGCTCTTCAGAAGTTGTTACCTATTTCAGCCCAAATCTCGATACATAATTCAGTAAATTCATTACCCTCAATTTCCCTCATGTTGCAAGGAGCCTCTTGCAGCCTGCAATTAGTTTGAGAAAATAATCTCCGTCTTTCCAAGGAGAACAATCCCAGGTTATTCAATCTCTGCTCATAGCTAATACTCTCCATACCAGGCAACATCCTGGTAACCTTTTCTGCTCTCCCTCCAAAGTCTCCACGTCCTTCTGGTAGTGTGGTGACCAGAATTGGACACAGTATTCCAAATGTAGCCTAACCACTGTTTTATACAACTGCAGCATAATTTGCCAGTTTTAATTCTCACTGTCCCGTCCTATGAAGGCAAGCATGCCATATGCTTTCTTCACCACCTTTTTCACCTGTGCTGCCACTCTGTGGACCTGTACTCCCAGATCTCTCTGTGTGTCTATAATCCTGATTGTCCTACTATTTATTTTACAACTCCCACCTGAATTGGATCTACCAAAATACATCACTTTGCATTTGTCCAGATTGAATTCCATCTGCCATTTCTCCGCCCAATCTTCCAGCCTATTTATATCCAGCTGTACTCTCTGACAATCTTCATCGCTATCCGCAGCTCCTGCATTTGCATTTTGTACATCTCGGTTCCACCCAAGATCAACTCATCGGCACCCCATCCATCACCTTAAACGTTCACACAAGAAACAGGCCATTTGGCCCCACTCCTCCCTCTCCCATTTCATCTCACCCTATCAGCAGATCATTCTATTCCACGTGTCAGATATTAATAACGATCGGTCTCCCCAGTGATGTCCACATTCTTTCATAGAAACATAGAAAATAGGAGCAGGAGAAGGCCATTCTGCCCTTTGAGCCTGTTCCACCATTCATAATCATCCAATTCAATAACCAGTTCCCACTTTATCCCCATATCCTTTGATCCTTTTAACCCCAAGAACTAAATCTAACCTCTTCTTGAAAACATATAATGTTTTAACCTCAATTGACTTCTGTGGTAGCGAATTCTACAGGTTTACCACTTTCTGGGTGAAGAAATTTGTCCTCACCTCAGTCCTAAGTGGTCTACCTATATCCTTAGATTGAGACCCCAGGTTCTGGACTCCCCCACCACCAGGAACATCCTCGCTGCATCGACCCTGTCTAGTCCTGTTAGAATTTTATAGGTTTCTATGAGCTCCCCCCTTCATTCTTCTAAACTCCGGTGAATACAATCTTAACCAACTCAATTGTCAGTCCTGCCGTCCCAGGAATCAGTCTGGGAAACCTTCACTGCACTCCCTCTATAGCAAGGACATCCTTCCCCAGATAAGGAGACCAAAACTGCACACAATACTCCAGGTGTAAGGAAAAAAAGAGATTATTTTCTCAAACTAATTGCGGGCTGCAAGAGGCTTTTCGGTATAGCTTGTAAAACGAGGGAAATTGAGGGTAATGAATTCTCTTTGCTGAATTATGTATAGAGAATTGGGCTGAAATAGGTACAACTTCTGAAGTGTCGTATTCAACTCAAAATGTTGGCTGCCAGTCCTGCTGAGATTTTCCAGCATTTTCTGCTTTCAGTTTCAGATTTCCAGCACATGCAGTGTTTTACTTTTATTCTAAGCTGAGAGATTCTGGAAGAGCACAGTAAGAAATCTCACAATGCCAAGTTAAAGTCCAACAGTTTTATTTGGTTTCACGAGCTTTTTGAGTGCTGCTCCTTCATCAGGTGAGTGATATGTTGAGAGGCTTCTTACTGTGCCCACCCCAGTCCAACGCCAGCATCTCCACGTCATTCTGGAACAGCAGGGAGCAGTCAGGCAGTTGAGGAGAATTCTGAAGGAAGGTTCCGGTCAAACATTCCCAAAGGATTCAAGGAGTCAAGGAAGAGAAGTAGAAAATGAAAGGAGGAGCCATAGCTGTTCGCCAGCCATCCTGCCCAATCTGGACAAGTTTCTAATGATCATGGCGGCTGGTGTGTTATATTCCAACTTAAACCCTGATTAAATTTAACCTTCCACCATATTGATGGAATATGTTGATAAAAGCAAAATACTGCGGATGCTGGAATCTGAAACAAAAACAGAAAATGCTGGAAAATCTCAGCAGGTCTGACAGCACCTGAGGAGAGAGAATAGAGCCAATGTTTTGAGATTTTCCAGCATTTTTTGTTGATTGCAGTTTGCACTGATTGATAGACAGTGATAACTCTTAAGTATCTATCAACGCCTGAAAGTAATAGAATTATAGAATCCTGATAGCACAGAAGGAGGCCACTCAGCCCATCAATTCTCTGATAGAGCATCCCAACCAGGCCCTGTTCCCGTAACCCCATGTATTTACCCCATCAATCCCCCACACCTGCATATCTTTGAACACTGAGGGATAACTTAGCATGGCTAATCTACCTAAACTGCACATCTTTGGACAGTGGGAGGAAACCGGGGTGGAAACCCACGCAAACACAGGGTGAACATGCACACTCCGCACAGAATCAAACCAGGACTGCTCACATCGTGAGGCAGCAGTGCGAACAACTGTGCCATCATGCCAACCCCAATAATTCCACAATGCAGCTGGGCTATATAAATTCCACAAATTAAATAAACCTAGAATTTAAATAAACAAAGCCAATGTTAGACATGGTCATCATAAAACTCTATCTGGTTTACTAAAATGCCCTTAATTTCTCTGCGTCTATGGACTCCACAGCCACAGCAATGTGGTTGACTCTTGACTGCCCTCTGAAATGGTCTGTAGCAAACCATAGAGGCATACAGTGCAAAAAAGGCACTTCGGCCCATCAAACCTGCACTGAAAACCATTAAAAGCACGCAAATCCCATTTCTCTGAACTTGTAGATAGTCATCGGCTTCAGGCGGTGTAGAACAGAACATGCCCCTGTCTACATCAATGGGGATGAAGTAGAAATGGTCGAAAGCTTCAAGTTTTTAGGTGTCCAGATCACTAACAGCCTGTCCTGGTCCCTCCATGCCGATGCTATAGTTAAGAAAGCTCACCAACTCCTCTACTATCTCAAGAGGCTAGGGAAATTTGGCATGCCAGCTACAACTCTCACCAACTTCTACAGATGTACCACAGAAAGCATTCTTACTCATTGCATCACAGCTTGGTATGGCTCCTGCTCTGCCCAAGATTGCTAGAAACTACAAAAGGTGGTGAATAAAGCCCAGTCCATCATGCAAACCAGCCTCCCATCCATTGACACAGTCTACACTTCCTGCCGCCTCAGAAAAGCAGCCAGCAAATTAAGGACCCCACGCACCCCGGACATTCTCTCTTCCACCTTCTTCCATTGGGAAAAATATACAAAAGTCTGAGGTCACGTACCAACCGACTCAAGAACAGCTTCTTCTCTCCAGCTGTCAGGCTTTTGAATGGACCTACCTCGCACTAAGTTGATCTTTCTCTACACCCTAGCTATGACTGTAACATTGCATTCTGCACTCTCTCCTTCCCTTCCCTATATACAGTATGCTTTGTCTGTATAGCACGCAAGAAACAATGCTTTTCATGTATGTTAATATATGGGACCATAATAAATCAAATCAAAAATCAAACCTTCCCAGGCAGTGCATTCCAGATTCCCACCACCCTCTGACTGGAAAAGTTTTACCTCAAGTCCCCTCTAAATCTCCTGTCCCTCACTCTCTGCCCCCTTGTGATTGATCCCTCAACCAAGGGGAACAGCTGCTCCCTACTTACCCTGCCCATGCCCCTCATAATCTTACACCCCTCAATCATATCCCCTCCCTCACCCCTGCCCCAGCCTTCTCTGCTCAAGAGAAAACAATCCAAACCACTCCGTCAGGAAGATAGTTCATCGCCACTCTCTCAGGAGAAATTGGAACTGGGCAATAAATACTTGTCTTGTCGGTGATGCCCACATCCTGGTGATAAATGGAAAAGAAAATTCCTTCCTCAAACCAACAAGGGCTTCAATGGTGCAAGGATTGCACTGTGAGGGCAAACCAGGATAACAAACTCCTGTTGCTTTTGGCTCACCAACTCAGATTGGAAGATAAACAGTTCCCGAAGAATTAAATTGGAAATCTTTGATAGTGGACGCTCCGAATGTTTTGCTCTGATCAAAAACTCGCCTTTTTTTTTTCCAGCAGATTCCCTTACTGGTTTCATTTGGACAGGATGTCGGGAGATTTCGAGTCCTGAGGCAAGCGGAGAATGTTACTGAAGTCTTATTTTAGTCAAAAGGCAACATTGGAAAGAGAAAAGCAGGTAGTTCATGCACATTATTCCACCAAAATAGTCATTTCTTTACTTGGGTATTTAGATTATGCATCTGAACAGGAAGAGACAACTTTAGACTAGAGGCGTATAAGAACTAATTTTAATTTTACTTTAATATATTTTCAGTGATATATTTGAAGAGAGTTATCATAGAATCATAGAACCCTACAGTGTAGAAAGAGGCCGTTCAGCCCATCGAGTCTGCACCAACCACAATCCCACCCAGGCCCTACCCCCACATCCCTTCACATTTTACCCCCTAATCCCTCTAACCCAAGCATCCCAGGACACTAAGGGACAATTTTTAGCTTGGCCAATCGACCTAACCTGCACATCTTTGGACTGTGGGAGGAAACCGGAGCACCTGGAGAAAACCCATGCAGGCACGAGGAGAACGTGCAAACTCCACACAGACAGTTATATTTAGAGAGAGTGGGCAGCTCGGTAGCACAGTGGTTAGCACTGCTGCCTCACAGCGCCAGAGACCCGGGTTTGATTCCCAGCTTGGGTCACTGTCTGTGCGGAGTCCGCACGTTCTCCCCGTGTCTGCATGGGTTTCCTCCAGGTGATCCGGTTTCCTCCCACTGTCCAAAAGACACGCCAGTTAGGCGAACTGGTCATGCTAAATTCTCCCTCAGTGCGCCTGAACAGGCACCATAGTATGACAACTTGGGGATTTTCACAGTGACTTCATTGCAGTGTTAATGTAAGCCTACTTGTGACACTGATAAATAAACTTTAAAAAAAAATTGGGGCAGCTTCATTGACACAGCTTGGAAATGTGCACATCACAATTGTAAGCGCATTACTCAATGTCTGGTCCACATCTAGGAGCAACTCAATTTTAAATAACTGAAAATAGCTTAAAAATACAGACAGAAACACTTAATAGTTATACTGCTGCAGTAGTCTGTTTCAGTAAATTTAAAAGAAATTTTGAAAAGCTAGCCATTAAGTGTTCTCCCATCTAAAAAAGAAGCTTAATTTCCAAAGTGCCTCACAAACAGGTCCAATAAAAGACTCACCCAATGATTAATTCGATCGGGAGTGGATGTGGAGAGGTGGTTTTTTTTAAGGATATGACAGGCTTTTGAAGTGGTAATTTTCTTAATTAACACAAATTTTAACTGCAAAATTAAATTTGGTGCAAATCGATCACTCGACAATCACCAGGCAGGAGTGTTCCCTTCCAGTCGGGGTACACTTCAGCAGTCATGGGCATTTGGCCTCTGATCTTCAGGTAAGCATTCTCCAACACGGCCTTCACGATACAGGATAACGCAGAATCGCTGAGCAGAGACTGATAGCCAAGTTCCGTATACATGAGGACAGCCTCAACCAGGACCTTGGGTTCATGTCACACTATCTGTAACCCCCACGACTTGCCTGGGCTCGCAAAATCTCACTAACTATCCTGGCTTGAGACAATTCACATCTCTTTAACCTGTGCTTAACCCTCTCCACTCACATTGTCTGCATCTGTAAAGACTTGATTACCTGTTAAGACTCGCATTCCAACCACTATCTTGTAAATTGAGTCTGTGTCTAAATATGCCCGAAAGCGCACTACCAAATAAACCTGCTGAATTTTAACCTGATGTTGTGAGACTACTTCCTGTGCGTACCCTAGTCCAACACCAGCAACTTCACATCATGGCTTTTTCAAATGTTGCGATACTTGGAGCTCAAATTTTCATTTGGTCATTAGAATGAAAAGGATTACTATAATATAAAGGATCTTTCGATGATCTCTCTGATGTGGAACAAATGATCACTCAGAGCACAGCGAATCAAAAGCTTCAGTCTTTTGTCTTTGTTGCAGTTAAACTCTCTCAAGCTGGGTGGCCAGAAGGTGGCACGGTGGCACAGTGGTTAGCACTGCTGCCTCACAGCGCCAGAGGCCCGGGTTCAATTCCAGCCTCGGGTCACTCTCTGTGTGTGGAGTCTGCACATTTTCCCCGTGTCTGTGCAGATTTCCTCCGGGTGCTCCAGTTTCCTCTCACAGTCCAAAGATGTGCAGGTTAGATTGATTGGTTGTGCTAAATTAATCCACAGTGTAAGGGGAATTAGCAGGGTAAGTATGCGGGGTCCGGTCCGGGAATAGGGCCTGGGTGAGATTGTGGTCGGTGCAGACTTGATGGGCCAAATGGAATTTAGGGATTCTATGACCTGTGAGTTAGAAGTCTGCAAAATGAGGGTCCCTTCCAGGCTCAGAATCCCAGGATTCAGAAAAATGCACAATTGTAAGACGCGTGTATATGAGCATAGACCAGTGATGAGTAGTCTGGGCTCATGAGCGGGCTACGTAGAACCATAGGATCCCTGCAGTGCAGAAAGAGGCCATTCAACCCATCGAAACTGCATCCACTCTCCAAAAGATAATCTTACCCAGGCTTGCCCCATCACCCTGTCCCCGTAACCTTGCTTATTTACCATGGTCAATCCACCCAACCTACACATCATTGGTGTGAGTGACCCTCCTCCATCTCAGCAGGCTGCAAGATTTAAATAATACAATCCTTACAGTGCAGAAGGAGGCCATTCAGCCCATTGAGTCTGCAATCCCAACAAGGCCCTATCCCCTAACCCACACATTTCCCCTGCTAATCCCCCTGACACGAAGGGGCAATTTAGCACGGCCAATTAACCTAAACCACACGCACGTCTTTGGAGTGTGGGAGAAAACCAGAACACCTGGAGGAAACCCACACAGACACGGGGAGAATGTGCAAACTCCACGCAGAGTGACCCGAGGCCAGAATTGAACCCGGGTCCTTGGTGCTGTGAAGCAGCAGTGC
The DNA here is from genome assembly GCF_965287045.1 of Carcharhinus amblyrhynchos. Taxonomy (NCBI): domain Eukaryota; kingdom Metazoa; phylum Chordata; class Chondrichthyes; order Carcharhiniformes; family Carcharhinidae; genus Carcharhinus; species Carcharhinus amblyrhynchos. The sequence goes on along the minus strand of NC_137336.1, from coordinate 9,430,629 downwards.
TAATCACTGTCACCGTGCTTGTTCGCTAACCATGACCCTATGAGTAAGATTTAATACACTCTGAATATTTAATGATGAATTCTGAAAATCATTTATTTATTAAAAGAGCTGTATCAACGTCAAATGGTAAACACAGAACAACTATTGACACTTTGGACACAGGGGGAGCGCACGGCTCTCACAGTCAATGTTGTGAGCAACCTCGCTTCACTCACCCTTGCTTTATGTGTGAATCACTTCAGTCATACCGGTTGGAAAAAAACTACACGGACAGAAATCAGTGGAATTTGGCAACTCTGCGCGGGGGAAACAGTCGACAAAATGTCTCGTAGGGGCCGCACTCAGAAGCCAGATGGGCTGCATGTGGTCCCAGGTAGGATGAATAACAGGTTTACATCAGCTACCCTCCAATCTGTAGGAACTATGTCAGATTCCAAAGGAATTTGGAAAATAACCACCAGTGGGCCTATTATTCCAAGGGCCACTTCCTTAAGTACTCTGGGATGAAGATTATCAGGGCCTGGAGATTTATCCACCTTTAATCCCATCAATTTCCCCAAAACCGTTTCTCTACTAATGCTGATTTCCTTCAGATCCTTATTAAAACAGATTTCTTCCAACACTTCTTGTACATTATTCATGTCTTCCTTTGTGAAGACTGAAGAAAAGTACAAATGTAATTCCTCAGCCATTTCTTTATTCCCCGTTATGAATTCTCCAGTTTCTGACTGGCCTACAACTTCACTTTTGTAAATCTTTTTCTCTTTACATATCTGTAGAAACTTTTACAAGCGGTTTTTATGTCCTCCATTAGCTTACTTTTATACTCTATTTCTCCCCTCCTTAAAATCAGTCCCCTTTGGCCCTTTGGCTGGGTAGCATCATTAGTTGAAATGATCTTTGAATCTGTGAGCTATGGGCCAGGTTGCTCAGAGGGAAAAGCGCTGCCAATGAATCAGACAACTCGGTGCTCTTGGGAAATGTTACTTTGATGAGTTCACAGAGATGACGGAAGGTATTTTGAAAAGAAGCTGCTACCCATTCTGTTCACTACTGGAGGGTCAACATCCAATCAGGTTTTTATTTATGAATGTAACTCACCTTACAATGTGTAAACAGCTCTTTAGAAATGTAAACCAGTCAATAAACAGAGAGTGAGATTTTGAATTAGGTCAGTAGGTTAGTCCAATGCTGCTGCAGACCTAAACTAGCCAGGAAAAGCTAAAGGTTCAGGTCTCAGACTGTGCTGCGTTCCAACTATTCCACAGCTCCCTTGGCAAGTCTCCCACTTTCAACCTTCCAAAAACCTGAACTCATCCAAGATTCAACTCTCTGTATCCTCAGTTACAATTCCTATATTCCGATCAAACCCTGTGTTCCTTGGCTTTCATTCCTAAACCAGCCAGGCCTCAATTATAAATCTCCCGCCCTCCCGCTGAATTTTCTCAAAGATTTTTTTATTATTCATCCGTGTGACATGGGCGCTGGCTGGCCAGCATTTATTGCCCATCCCGAGTTGCCCTTGAGAAGGCAGTGGTGGTGAGCTGCCTTCTCGAATCATTGCCATCCGCGTGCTGTGGATTGGCGAACTACAAAGGAACGGCGATATATTTCCAAGTCAGGATGGTGAGTGGCTTGGAGGGGAATTTGCAGGTAGTGGTGTTCCCATGAACTTTGTCCATCTAGGTGGAAGTGGTTATGGGTTTGGAAGGCGCTGTCTAAGGATCTTTGGCAAGTTGCTGCGGTGCATCTTGTAGATAGTACACACTGCTGCTACTGAGTGTCGGTGGTGGGGGGAAACGGATGTTCGTGGATGTGGTGCTAATCATGCGGGTTGCTTTGTCCCGGATGGTGTTGAGCTTCTTGAGTGCTGTTGGAGCTGCACCCACCCAGGCAAGTGGGGAGTATTCCATCACACTCCTGACTTGTGCCTTGTAGGTGGTGGAGAGGCTTTGGGGAGTCAGGAGGTGAATTACTCACTGCAGTATCCCTAGCCTCTGATCTGCTGTTGCAGCCAGTGTTATTGTGGTGTGTCCAGTTGAGTTTCTGGTCAATGGTAACCCCATTTAGTTGCATTTTAGTGATAGGGAATTCACCCATTCCCTATCTCTGGAACTTACTCCTTCCTGACAATGCTCCAGCTTCATAAACCTTCCCATCTTTGAATCCCTCCAATCAGGTACCTACCCTTGCCACTACACTGAAATGGCTTTTATCAAATTCACAAATACAATCAAAATAAATATCACATTCCAACCTGGAGCAGGAGTAGGCCATTCGGCCCCTCAAGCCTCGTCCTCCTTTCAGTACGATCATGGCTGCTCTGATTATCTCAATCCCACATTCCAAATCCCGCCAGTAACCTTTGATTCCCTTATTAGTCAAGAATCTATCGACCCCTGCCTTAAAATTATTCATTGCCCCGCTCCCTACCACTCTCCGGGGAAGAGAATTCTAAAGAAACGTCCCTCTGAGGGGAACCATTCCTCCTGATTCCCATCTGAAACGGGAGACCCCTTGTTTTTAAACCAGAGATCCAGAGTATCCCGCCGGCAGGAACAGCCGGAAAGTTCCGGCCAACAGGTTGGGAGCAAGTGGGGAGGGTGGGAAGAGGAATAAAAAGGAAAAGTTTGAGATGGGGTGGAGGGCGAGAGATGAAGTGACAAATGCTGAATGAATGCAAGGCAATGGTGTATGGTAATGGGACACTCTCAGCTATGGTCTCTCTGCACCGTACAGAGTAACGCACCCATCATGGGCGAGAACACTTGTTTTTCTTTTTTTTCCCCCCACTTATCTTTCAGTATTTTCTCCAGTTTCTTCTTCTTTCAGCTTTCTGTGTTTTTGGGCAGCACAGTGGCACAGTGGTTAGCACTAGTGGAGTGCCGCAGGGATCGGTGCTGGGGCCTCAGCTATTTACCATTCATATAGACGATCTGGAGGAGGGGGCTGAGTGTAGGGTAACAAAATTTGCTGATGACACGAAGATGAGTGGAAAAGCATATTGTGCGGAGGGTGTGGAAAGTCTGCAGAGAGATCTGGATAGGCTGAGCGAGTGGGCGAGGACCTGGCAGATGGAGTACAATGTTAGCAAGTGTGAGGTTATCCACTTTGGCAGGAATAATAGTTGGAGGGATTACTATTTAAAGGGCGAAAAGCTGCAGCATGCTACGGTGCAGAGGGACCTGGGGGTCCTTGTGCATGACTCGCAAAAACCCAGTCTGCAGGTGATCAAGAAGGCGAATGGGATGCTGGCCTTTATAGTGAGGGGGGTAGAATATAAAAGCAGGGAGATCTTGCTGCAACACTACAGGGCACCGGTGAGGCCGCAGCTGGAGTACTGTGCGCAGTTTTGGTCGCCGCACTTGCGCAAGGATATTTTGGCCTTGGAGGGAGTGCGGAGGAGGTTCACTAGGCTGATACTGGAGATGAGGGGGTTGGACTACGAAGAGAGACTGAATAGACTGGATCTGTACTCGTTGGAGTTTAGAAGGATGAGGGGGGATCTTATAGAGACGTATAAGATAATGAAAGGGATGGATAGGGTAGAGATAGGGAGATTCTTCCCGCTCAGAAAGGATAGCAGGACTAGAGGGCACAGCCTCAAGATAAGAGGGGGGGTGCAGTTTAGAACGGAGTTGAGGAGGAACTTCTTCGCTCAAAGGGTGGTGAATCTCTGGAATTCTCTGCCCGTTGAAGTGGTGGAGGCTGCCTCGCTGAATATATTTAAGTCATGGGTAGGTAGGTTTTTGACAGACAAGGGAATTAAGGGTTATGGGGAGAAAGCGGGAAAGTGGAACTGATCCACTTCAGATCAGCCATGATCTTATTGAATGGCGGGGCAGGCTCGAAGGGCTAGATGGCCTACTCCTGCTCCTATTTCTTATGTTCTTATGTTCTTATGCTGCCTCAGAGCACCAGGGATCCAGCTTCGATTCCGACCTCAGGTGACTGTATGGAATTCTCTCCGTGTCTGCATAGGTTTCCTCTGGGTGCTCCAGTTTCCACCCACGTTCCAAAGATGTGTAGGTTAGGGAGATTGGCTGTAGTAAATATGTGGGGATAGGGTGGAGTAGAGGGCCTGGGAAAGATGGTCTTTGGATAGTCGATGGGCTGAATGTCCTCCTTTTGCGTTGTTGAGATTCTATGATTTGAGAATGCATCAGTTTGTTATAAATATTGATTTTCTATCTATTGTGGGAAGATAGTGGAAATTGAAGCTTTACCCTTAGATTTAGTGAAATTACAGTCTCCTGTACAGGTATTTTTCTTTTAATTTGTTTCCAGCCTATGGGGGATAGAGGAATGAGCACTGAAGTTACAGTATTAAATATGCTGAATATTAGGCATCCTATTATTGAGAGAAAGTTAAATAAAAACAAAAAATCAATCACTGTTTACTCTCCTGTTATTCTTGCCATTGGGAATTTTATTAACTTTGCCAACTTTAAACAGCTGAGTTACTTTAAACAGGGCAGGGTCACTTTAAAAGAGTGCATGGCCACTTTAAGTTGTGATGTGAAAATGCTGGCGTTGGACTGGGGTAAGCACAGTAAGAAGTCTTACAACACCAGGTTAAACCCCAACAGGTTTATTCCACATCCTCACCTCACCTGAAGAAGGAGCTTGAGGCTCCGAAAACTAGTGCTGCCAAATAAGTCTATTAGACTTTAATCTGGTGTTGTGAGATTCTTACTGCACTTTAAGCTGAGCATGTGGTCATTTTAAAAACAGCGAGGTTATGTTGCAGCTGTGTAAGGTGCTGGTGAGGCCACACCTGGAGTACTGTGTACAGTTTTGATCTCCTTACTTGAGAACGGATATACTGGCACTGGAGAGTGTGCAGAGGAGATTCATTGGGTTGATTCTGAGTTGAGAGGGTTGGCTTATGAGGAGAGATTGAGTAGGCTAGGGCTATACTCATTGGAATTCAGAAGAATGAGGGGAGATCTTATAGAAACATACAAGATTATGAATGGAATAGATAAGATAGAAGGAGGGAAGTTATTTCCACTGGCGGGTGAAACAAGAACTAGGGGACATAGCCTCCGAATAAGAGGGAGCAGATTTAGGACTGAGTTGAGGAGGAATTTCTTCACACAAAGGGTTGTGAATCTGTGGAATTCCCTGCCCTGTGAAGCAGTTGAGGCTACCTCATTGAATGTTTTTAAGGCAAGGATAGACAAATTTTTGAACAGTAAAGGAATTAAGGGTTATGGTGAGCAGGTGGGTAAGTGGAGTTGAGTCCATGAAAAGACTAGCCATGATCTTATTGAATGGGGGAGCAGGCTCCAGGGGCCAGATGGCCTACTCCTGCTCCTAGTTCTTATGTTCTTATTAAACATTATTTTAAGTAGAATGTGGGTGGCATGCAGAACAGTGGTTAGCATTGCTGCTATACAGTGCCAGGGATCTGGGTTCAATTCCTGCCTTGGGTCACTGTCTGTGTGAACATAAGATAAGAACATAAGAAATAGGAGCAGGAGTCGGCCATCTGGCCCCTCGAGCCTGCCCCGCCATTCAATAAGATCATGGCTGATCTGAAGTGGATCAGTTCCACTTTCCTGCTTTCTCCCCATAACCCTTAATTCCCTTGTCCATCAGAAATCTATCTACCCGTGACTTAAAAATATTTAGCGAGGTAGCCTCCACCACTTCAATGAGCAGAGAATTCCAGAGATTCACCACCCTTTGAGTGAAGAAGTTCCTTCTCAACTCCGTTCTAAACTGCTCCCCCTTTATCTTGAGGCTGTGCCCTCTAGTCCTGTCTTCTTTTCTAAGTGGGAAGAATCCCACTTAGACTTGTGGAGTTTGCACATTCTCCCCATGTCTGCGTGGGTTTCCTCTGGGTGCTCTGGTTTCCTCCCACGTTCTGAAAGACGTGCTGGTTAGGTGCGTTGACCCGAACAGGTGCCGGAGTGTGGCAACTGGAGGAATTTCACAGTAACTTCATTGTAGTGTTACTTGTGACGAATAAATAAGCTTTATTTTACTTTAATAGACGCTGAGCAGCGTGCATTATTTTTGAAGTTTTGGTTGTTGCCGCTTTAAGTCAGGGCCAGAGGCTGAAGCTACCCGACTGGGTGGAGAAGATGAAGCATCCCAGCCCTGGCAAAAGGCCACCAGGATATCCTGGTTAAACATCTTCAAATAAATACGTAATGCAGAACTGCCCATCATCAAAACCAGCACTGCTTCTTCATAAAGAGCATTAGATAGCTGAGTTAATTCAGGCACTTGGCCCCATCATTTGGAAATGATTTGCCAAAGAACAGTTAAGATTTACAAAGAAGGAACTTGCGTTGATGCTGCACTTTATCACTTATCTAAGAAACATCTCCAACTGTTTAATTTGGAGTGCTTTGTGAAATGATGCCACTGCTGTTGCCCACAATCACGCAGCAACAATTCGCGCATGCAGCAAGCCGATATATATGGTCAGGTTCTTGGTCTGAAATGACGTTGCTCAAGGGATAAGTACTGTCCCAGGGCATCGGGGAGAACTTACCCTACTCTTCTTCAGCATACTTCCCTGATGTCACCAGACAGGAAGAGCCTCAGTTTAACTTGTAGGGTAGATAGAGAGAGAATGATTCATAGAATCATAGAATCCCTACAGTGCAGAAGGAGGCCATTTGGCCCATCGAGCCTGCACTGACCATAATCCCATCCATGTAACCCCACCTATTTACCCTGCTAATCACCCTCACATTAAGGGGCAAGTTTAGCATGGCCAATCAATGTAACTCGCACATCTTTGGAGTGTGGGGGTAAACCAGAGCACCCAGAGGAAACCCACGCAGACACGGGGAGAACATGCAGACTCCAGACAGACAGAGTGACCCGAGGCCGGAATTGAACCCGGGTCCCCGGCACTGAGAGGCAGGAGTGCTAACCACTGTGGTACCGTGCCGCCGCCCATCTAACCACCGTGCCACCACGTGGCCCCTCCTCTGGTTGGAGAGATTTCAAGATGGCAGGCGGGTTGGGTGAGGGCACAAATCTTAGAACTAGAGCTAATCTAATTCAGGAAGGGTGCAACACAAATCTGGGATTCCCTCCTCCAGGTAGCTATGCATATATGGGAGTCAATTGCAGCCATTGGCCAAAATTTTACCACCTCGCTTGCCCCAGAATCGGGGGCGGGCGACGCTCACAGAACGGCATTCTCTGCTGGCCTCGGGTGGGATCTTACCAGCCTTGAGCAGGCGAGGTGGTAAAATTCCACCAGTTAAACCAGAGACTGATAGATACTCGTTGGGCTAAAGTATCATGGGTTAGGGTGCAGAGGTGGGTAATTGATGGTAACGTATAGATCCACAATCCAAAGGAACGCTGGGAAGAATTCAGGGCACTGTTTGGGTTTCCTCATTTTCAGTTCTGATGCAGGGTAATCCAGACTCAAAATGTTGGCTCTGTTCTCTCTCCACAAATGCTGTCCAATCTGCTGAGATTTTCCAGCATTTTCAGTCACCAGCGGAGTGCCTCAAGGATCTGTTCTGGGACCCTTGTTGTTTGTCATTTTCATAAATGACCTGGATGAGGAAGTGGAGGGATGGGTAAGTAAGTTCGCTGATGACACTAAGGTCGGTGGTGTTGTGGATGGTCTGGAAGGATGGCAAAAGTTGCAGCAGGACATAGATAGGATGCAGGACTGGGCGGAGAAGTGGCAGATGGACTTCAACGCGGATAAATGTGTAGTCGTCCATTTTGGCAGAACCAACGGGATGAACGAGTACACTATCAAGGGCAGAAGTCTGAGTAGTGTTGAGGAGCAGAAGGATCTAGGGGTCCGGGTCCACAGGACTCTTAAATCGGCCTCGCAGGTGGAAGATGTGGTCAAGAAGGCGTATGGTGTACTGGCCTTCATTAATCGAGGGTTTGAGTTTAGGAGTCGGGAGGTAATGCTGCAACTTTATAAGACCCTTGTCAGGCCTCATTTAGAGTATTGTGCGCAGTTCTGGTCACCTCACTATAGGAAAGATGTAGAAGCTATTGAAAGGGTGCAGAGGAGATTTACAAGGATGTTGCCTGGACTGGGAGGCATGCCTTATGAAGTTAGGTTGAGGGAGCTGGGACTCTTTTCCCTGGAGAGATGAAGGTTGAGAGGCGACCTGATAGAAGTTTACAAAATGTTGAGAGGAATAGATAGGGTGGACTCTCAGAGGCTATTTCCCCGGGTTGAAATGGTTGCTACGAGAGGACACAGATTTAAGGTGCGGGGAGGGAAGTTCAGAAGTGATGTTAGGGGTAAGTTTTTCACTCAGAGGGTGGTGAGTGAATGGAATCGGCTGCCGTCAGTGGTGGTGGAGGCGAACTCGCTGGGGTCTTTTAAAAGACTTCTGGATGAGTATATGGGGTTTAATGAGATTGAGGGTTATAGATAGGTCTGTAGGTTGGTAGGTGTTGATGTGATCGGCGCAACTCGTGGGCTGAAGGGCCTGTTTGTGCTGTAGTGTTCTATGTTCTATGTTCTATTTTATGATTTTTATTGCTGTTCGGGCCTATTCCTGTTTCGTTGTCCAGTGTCAGCTGTGACTCAATGCCTGAGAAGTCAGAAGTAATGGGTTCAACTCCAGCTCCAGAGACTTGAACACAAAATGGAAGCTGACCCTCCAGTGCAGATTCAACAGGGTCTTTTAAGAGACTTCTGGATGAGTACACGGGACTTAGTAAGATTGAGGGTTATAGGTGAGCCTCGTAGATAGAGATATGTTCGGCGCAACTTGTGGGCTGAAGGGCCTGTTTATGCTGTAGTTGTTCTATGTTCTACAGTACTGAGGAAGTGCTGCACAGTCAGCGACGCTGTAGGTAAGATGAGATGTTGGAACAAGTCTCCATCTGTGCCTTTCAGCTAGACATGAAAGATTCTGCAATAATGGTCTAGGGAAGAGCAAGAGAGTTCCTCCCTACAACCAGTATCCTTCCCTCAACAAACCTCACTAAAAGCAAAAGATGTAGTCACTATTTCCATGCTATGTGTGGGGCCTTGGTTGGCCACTGTGATTCAAACACTAAAACAGTGACTGCACGGGATAGAAGGGCTGAATGGCCTATCTCAACTCTTAAGTTTAACATCTCACTGGAAGAAGGCACCTCTGATAACGCAGTTGTGGGATAAACCTTGATTAAATACTAAACGGGTTGAAGGAGTGGGAGTTGAGGATTAGATTGCAATACAGCAGTTCTAAGATCACTTTATAACTTTATTAAAAAGTTTAAGGAAGGCCAACAGTGCAAAAGATTGAAAAGGCCTGTGGGAGGTGAAAAGCTATATATATCAAGCACTGCTTAAATGATATCCAGTCCAAGCTTGTCAAGAGATTGAAGAGTTTTATTTTATGTGAAACCCATTTTTTGCAGTGTTTTGATCCACAATACTTCAGGAAGTTTTTTTTTGATTACTGGGTATAATTCAGACTGTGAGAATTGTGAAATGAGCTGTGTCTTGGCCAGCTGAATCATCATTCAGTGTGAATCACTCAGCATCTGCAGATATTAGTCATTTTCAATCTTTCCTTCAATTTGCAACTACAGAGATTTTTCTAAAAGAAGCATTTAAAATTTCCTCCCTTTGACGGTTATTGGAGACTCTTCAAAATGGCCGCCCTTCGTAGACAAACCCAACCTGTGAAGGGGCTGTTTTCCCTGAGGATGTTGCAGGACAGGATCCTCCTCCCCTTCCTCAGAGGCCCACCCGCAAGGGCTTTCTGGCAGCAATCACTAAAAGTAATGCAGATCACACGTGGCCATTCGGTCATCACTGGTTCGCCAGCCCCTGAAAGGTGCTGCAATCGGCAGCCATACTTCCACAGGGGGAGTATCTGCCAATTTGTCTGTTATTATTTTGTCAGAGAAAAGGGGGCAGAAATACACACCTAACTCCTTCTTCCCAATAGCATAAGGGTATAGTCACTGGACAAGTAATCCAGCTTCCCACAGCATTACATAGAACATAGAACACTACAGCACAAACAGGCCCTTCGGCCCACAAGTTGCGCCGATCACATCCATACCTACCAATCCATAGACCTATCTATAACCCCCAATCCCATTAAATCCCATATACTCATCCAGAAGTCTTTTAAAAGACCTCAGCGAGTTCACCTCCACCACCACTGACGGCAGCCGATTCCATTCACTCACCACCCTCTGAGTGAAAAACTTACCCCTAACATCACTTCTGTACTTGCTTCCCGGCACCTTAAATCTGTGTCCTCTCATAGTGACCATTTCAACCCGGGGAAATAGCCTCTGAGAATCCACCCTATCTATTCCCCTCAACATTTTATAAACCTCTATCAGGTCGCCTCTCAACCTACGCCTCTCCAGGGAGAAGAGTCCCAGCTCCCTCAACCTATCTTCATAAGGCATGCCTCCCAATCCAGGCAACATCCTCGTAAATCTCCTCTGCACCCTCTCAATAGCTTCCACGTCCTTCCTGTAGTGAGGCGACCAGAACTGCGCACAGTACTCCAAGTGGGGCCTGACAAGGGACTTATAGAGTTGCAGCATTACCTCCCGACTCCTAAGCTCAATCCCTCGATTAATGAAGGCTGGGTATAATTACCCTGGGTATATGTGCGGCATGGTGGCAGAGTGGTTAGCATTGCTGCCTCACAGCACCAGAGACCTGGGTTCGATTCCCAGCTTGGGTCACTGCCTGTGTAGGGTTTACGTGTTCTCCTCGTGTCTGTGTGGGTTTCCTCGGGTACTTCTGTTGCCTCCTACGGTCCAAAGATGTGCAGGTTAGGTTGATTGGCCATGCTAAATTGACCCTAGTTTCAGGGTAAATATGTGAGGTTAGGGGGAAAGGATGGGATTGTTCTTGGTGGAGGCTTGATGGGCCAAATGGCCTTTATCTGTCCTGTAGGGAATCCATGATCAAATCCCGCCACAGCAGATTATTAAAATTGAATTCAATAAAAATCTGGAATGAGGACTATTGCCAGTAAAACCCATCTGGTTCACCATGTCCTTTAGGGGAGGAAATCTGCCTTTCTTACCCAGTCTGGCCTACACGTGAGTCCAGAGCCACAGCAACGTGGTTGAATTTTAAATGCCCCTCCGAAGGGGCTGTGCGAGACACTCAGTTCAAGGGCAGTCAGGGATGAGCCATGAGTACTGGTCCAGCCAGCGACGCCCATGTCCTATGAATGAATTAAAAAAATAGTATTGTCTGATGTAGCTTGCATGAGAGAGGAGGGGAGAAGTCAACATAAATAGACAGGCGAAAATAACAAGTGAACTATAAAGCTGGGTTCGGAAGGGCAAAGCCCTGCGATAACTATTTATAGAATTCCTATGTGGATGAATGAGTGAACATAGGGACTGGAGTCCACATGGAGAGAGGCTGTTTAATCGTGGAGGTGTTACCCTTTCTGTAAAGTGTAGGAAAAAAGTTGACATTTATATTGTGCAAAGGTGATGTAAAGATTTCAGTCAGGCCATTGAGGTTGGCCTATTGGGGTGTGAACTCCCTGATTAAAGGACAAAAAAAATTACAGTGTGGGAACAGGCCCTTCAGCCCTCCAAGCCTGCACTGACCATGCTGCCCGACTTAACTAAAACCCCCTAGGTTTCCAGGAACCATATCCTCTACTCCCATCTCATTCACGTACTTGTCAGGACGCCCCTGAAACGTTACTACTGTATCTGCTTCCACTACCTCCCCCGGCAACGAGTTCCAGGCACGCACCACCCTCTGTGTAAAACATCTGCCTCATACATCTCTTTTAAAACTTGCCCCTCGTACTTTAAACCTATGGCCCCTTGTGATTGACTCTTCCATCCTGGGAAAAAGCTTCTGACTCTGTCCATGCCTCTCATAATCTTGTAAACTTCTTTTGGGTCTCCCTCCAACCTCCGTCGTTCCGGTGAGAACAAACCAAGTTTCTCTAACCTCTCCTCATAGCTAATGCCCCCTCTACTAAGCAACATCCTGGCAAATCTTTTCTGTACCCTCTCCAAAGCCTCCACATCCTTCTGGTAGTGTGGCGACCAGAATTGAACACTATATTCCAAGCGTGGCCTCACTAAGGTTCTATTAAGCGTCAATGTGACTTGCCAATTTTTAAACTCAATATCCCAGCTTATGAAGGCAAGCATGCTGTTATGCCTTCTTGACTACCTTCTCCACCAGCATTGCCACTTTCAGTGACCTTGTATCTATACACTCAGATCCCTTTGCCAATCAATATTCTTAAGGGTTCTGCCATTTACTGTGTATTTCCTATCTGTATGAGACCTTCCAAAATGCATTACCTCACATTTGTCTGATTAAGGACCCAATTATGGGTCAATCAGGGAGTCTTTGCCTTGGGCAGCACAGTGGTTAGAACTGCTGCCTCACAGTGCCAAGGACCTGGGTTCGATTCCCAGCTTGGGTCGCTGTCTGTGTGTTCTCCCCGTGTCTGCGTGGGTTTCCTCCAGGTGCTCCAGTTTCCTCCCACAGTCTGAAAGACGTGCTGGTTAGGTCAAAGAACAGCTTCTTCCCTGCTGCTGTCAAACTTTTGAATGGACCTACCTTGCATTAAGTTGATCTTTCTCTACACCCTAGCTATGACTGTAACACTACATTCTGCACTCTCTCCTTTCCTTCTCTATGAATGGTGTGCTTTATCTGTATAGCACATAAGAAACAATACTTTTCACTGTACGTTAATGCATGTGACAATAATAAATCAAATCAAATTAAATTATTGACCCGAACAGCCAAAGTGTGGTGACTAGGGGAATTTCACAGTAACATCATTGCAGTGTTATTATAAGATTTATTCAAAAATAAACTTTATTTATTTGACTTTAACCGGGAGTGTCAGTTCCTCTGGCACTCCTGAAGGTAGACTGCTGACTGCGAGCACTCTGTGTACTGCTGTTGAAATTGTAAATAAAGGGATTTTGATGAAGGGATCTCTGCCTCTGCAGACTTATTACAGATGCCACAGTGGTTAGCACTGCTGCCTCACAGCGCCGGGGACACAGGTTCAATTCCGGCCTCGGGTCACTTGTCTGTGTGGAGTTTGCACGTTCTCCCTGTGTCTGAGAGAGTTTCCTCAGGGTACTCTGGTTTTCCTCCCACAATCTGGAGATGTGCAGGTTAGACGGATTGGCCATGTTAAATTGCGCCTGAGAGTCTGAAGGTGTGTAGGTTAGGGGGATAAGCAGGTAAATATGTGGGTTTACGGGGATAGGGCCTTGGTAAGGTGTTCCATCAGAGAATCGGTGCACACTCGAATGGCCTTCTTCTGCACTGCAGTGATTTTATGATTCCTGGCCACTAGTCATCCCAAAGTACTTTGGAGCCAATTATTCTTTTGAAATCTCTGTTATGATCAGGAAATGCAAGATGGTGCACAGCAAGCTCCCACAGATAGCAATGTGATAACAGCCAGATCACCTGCTTCGCACAGATCTTACAAACCTGTTCTTCACCATTTATATAAACAAGTCCAAAGATATTCAGGTTAGGTGGATTGACTGTGCTAATCCCAAAGTCTGAGTGTTAGGTAAATACATGGAGACATGGGGATAGGTCAGAGACTCAGTGCAGACTAGATGGGCTGAATGGCCTCTTTCTGCATTGTAGGGATTCTATGATCCAATGGTTAACAGGTAAATATCGGCCACAAGATCAGGGAGGACTCCCCTACTCTTCTTCCAGGATCTTTCCTGTCTACCCGAGAGAGCAGACTTAGCTTAACAGCTCATCCAAAAGACAGCTGTTCTGATAGTGCAGCACACCTTCAGAACTGCAGTGGTCCCTTGGCACTGTGGTGCACCCTCAGCACACAGTCAATGGATGAGATTCTAAGGCTTTGTGCTGCCATTATCAACCTATTTCACATGCTGGTCACATCTTGACTAAAGGACGCTCAAAATCAGATGCTGTATTTGCTTTCGAAGCTGTGTCCTGTTTATGCTGGGTTTTAGTTTATTATTGCAGATTACTTAAATGAGGAGATTGAGTGTAATGTATCCAGGTTTACTGACGATACAAAGCTCAATGGGAAAATATGCTGTGATTATGGAGAGGTTAAGTGAGTGGGTAAGACGCCAGATGGAATATAATGCAGGGAATGTAAACTTACCCACTCTGGTAAGAAAAAAAAGGCAGAATTTTTTTTTAAATATGCGGGGAGATGATGGTCTAGTGGTATATCACTAGACTGTTAATCCAGAAACTCAGCTAATGTTCTGGGGACCCAGGTTCAAATCCCACCACAGCAGAGAGTGGAACTTGAATTCAACAAAAAATATCTGGAATCCAGAATCTACTGATGACCATGAAACCATTGTCGACTGTCGGAAAAACCCGTCTGGTTCACTAATGTCCTTTCGGGAAGGAAATTTACCGTCCTTACCCAGTCTGACCTACACTTGCACTGTGGTTTGTTTGCAACTGCTCTCGGACAACTAGGGACGGGCAATAACTTCTGGACTGCCAGCAACGCCCATGTCCCACAAATGAATTTAAAAAATGCTGAGGGACTGGAAAATGGAGCTGGCTACGCTGGTACACAAATCACAGAAAGTGAAAAAGCAGGCTCTACACTTCCCACTGCCTCGGCAAAGCAGCCAGCATAATTAGGGACTCCACGCACTCCAGACATTCTCTCTTCCACCTTCTTCCGTCGGGAAGAAAGTCTGAGATCACGTACCAACCGACTCAAGAGCATCTTCTTCCCCGCTGCTATTAGACTTTTGAATGGACCTCCCTCGCATTAAGTTGATCTTTCTCTACAGGCTAGCTATGACTATAACACTACATTCTGCACTCTTTCATTTCCTACTCTATGAATGGTATGCTTTGTCTGTATAGTGTGCAAGAAATAATACTTTTCACTATATGTTAATAGACGTGACAATAATAAATCAAATCAAAGCATGCTGTACTCTGGACTCCAACACTCTTCCTATCATGTGGCAAGGTGAGATGGTGGTGGTGGTGGCGTGATGATAATGTCACTGGACTAGTAATCCAGAAGTTCAGGCTAATAATTTGGAGAGATGGGCTCAAATCTCATCACAGCATTTAAATTCAATTAACAATGAAACAGGGGGGAAAAAAAATCACATAGAGACTTATAAAATGCTAACAGAACTAAACAGGATTGGGTTATTGAATTAGATGATCAGCCATGATCGTAATGAATGGTGGAACAGGCTCCAAGGGCCAGATTGGCTCCTCCTGCTCCTATCTTCTACGTTTCTATGTAAAAACCCATCCGCTTCGCTAATGTCCTTTAGGGGAGGAAATCTGCCACCCTCACCTGATCTGGCCTACATGTAATCCCCAGACCCACGGCAATGTGGCTGTCTCTGAATTGTCAGCTGAAATGGTGTGGTAAAGCACTCAGTTCAGGGATAATTAGGGATAGACAGCAAGTGCAGATCTTTCTACAACATCCGCATCCCACGAGAAAGAATGAAAACCAAAATGGCTGACCAGGAATCACTTCCATCCTTAACACTGGCCACTGGCACGCGTTGGAAGGATTTCCAGGTTGACATACGACCTGCTTGACCGCGTTTTGAACGCACCTTCCTTGGCCATCAAATCCTGATGTGAGATTCAAACCCGGAGCTTCTGGCTCAGAGGCAGGGTTGCGATTAAATACAATAATTACATAAACGTACAAATTAAAGTCAATTAGAATCAAATTATTTCCTCTTTTTAGTAGCATATCCCTGGTTTAGTGGGTAGCACACTGATGTGGCTTCCAGCCTCACTCCAGAGACCAAAGCACAGAATGCAGATTGACACGTGCAGTGCACTGCAGAAGGAATGCTACACTGTCAGAGGAACCACCGTCATACACAACTCCATGAGGGTCCAATTGCTTCTGAGGTGGATGTAAAAGAAAAGATCTCATGTCCACTATTTGAAAGAACAGCACAGAACAGGAAGGGTGCAGGGTGTATGTGGTGGGACGGTTGTGGGGTGGGGTGGGGGGGTGGGGTGGGTGTTGGTGCTCCCCGATGTCCGGGAACAATTTTTAACCCCTCCATCAACATCACTAACAAAGCAGATTATACGTCCCGGAACCAAAGAATCACAGGGTGCTTACACGTGGGTGGCATGGCAGCACAGTAGTTAGCACTGCTGTCTCACAGCGCCAGGGACCCGGGTTCGATTCTGGCCTTGGGTCACTGTCTGTGCAGAGTCTGCATGTTCTCCCCGTGTCTGCATGGGTTTCCTCCCGGTGCTCCAATTTCCTCCCACAGTCCAAAGATGTGCGGGTTAGGTGGATTGGCTTTGGGAAATTACCCCTTAGTGTCAGGGTGACTAGCTAGGGTAAATGCACGGGGTTATGAGGATAGGGCCTGGGTGCGATTGGGGTCGGTGCAGACTCGATGGGCCAAATGGGCTCCTTCTGCACTGTAGGGTTCTATGACTATGAAACACACAAGGAGGGGCGGCCATTCAGCCTTTCTTGTCAGTACTGGCCCTCTGCAACACTAACTCTGCTCATCTTGCTGCTTTTTCCCTGTAATCCCATAAATTTTTTTCTCCTCAGATTTGGAAACAATTGCCTTCGGAAAACTAGGAAAAGTGCCTGATCCTAATTCCAGATCGTTACCACCCACTGCATTAAAATGCCTTTCTTCAAGTTTCCTTTGGTTCTTCAATCTGCATCGTCTAGTTCTTGACCCTTCACCTTGGGAGTGGTTTCTCCCGATCTATTCTGTTCTGCCCCCTCACATTTGAATCCCTCAATCAAATCTAATCATAAAGAACATGAGAGATAGGAGCAAGAGTAGGCCATTCAACCCATCGAGCCTCCTCCACTGCTCAATCCTATCGTGGCTGATCTTAGCCTTCAACTCCTTTTTCCTTCCCATTCATAAGAACATAAGAAATAGGAGCAGGAGTAGGCCATCCAGCCCTTCGAGCCTGCCCCGCCATTCAATAAGATCATGGCTGATCTGTCGTGGCTCAGTTCCACATTCCCACCCTCTCCCCATAACCCTTAATCCCCTCGCTTATCAAAAACCCATCAATCCGCGTCTTAAAAATATTTAGCGAGGCAGCCTCCACCACCTCAACGGGCAGAGAATTCCAGAGATTCACCACCCTTTGAGTGAAGAAGTTCCTCCTCAACTCCGTTCTAAACCGCCCCCCCTTTATCTTGAGGCTGTGCCCCCTAGTCCTACTGTCCTTTCTGAGCAGGAAGAGTCTCTCCACCTCTATCCTATCCATCCCATTCATCATCTTATACGTCTCAATGAGATCTCCCCTCATTCTTCTAAACTCTAACGAGTACAAGCCTAGTTTATTCAGCCTCTCCTCATAGCTCAACCCCCTCAACTCCGGCATCAGCCTAGTAAACCTCCTCTGCACTCCCTCCAAGGCCAAAATATCCCGGTATACTTTTAAAAAAAAGTTTAAAATTCTGACTATCTGGTCAACCATTCCTGAAGAATGATCATCTGCCTGCATAATGTTACTGTGGTTTCTCCAGCCGCAAATGCTGAAATTTTCCAGAGGCACGACAGATCAGCCATGATCTTATTGAATGGCGGGGCAGGCTCGAAGGGCTAGATGGCCTACTCCTGCTCCTATTTCTTATGTTCTTATGTTTCTGTTTTGACTGATGCGACCTATTGTCCAATGGCTGATGGTGGGATCTTGCTGTGCAATAACCGGTGGCCGCATTTCCTCCATTACACCATGACTGTTGTAAGGTAAGACCAAAACACTTCACAGAGTGAGTGGTTATGATCTGGAACACACTGCCCGTGAATGCACCGTCAACCATGGTTTCCAAAAGGGAACAGGATCATTGTTTGAAAAGGAAGAGTTTACAAGGTGAGGGAGTATAGGCAGGAGAATGGGATATGGTGAGTTTCAGTGGGCCATCCCAGATGCATTGGACCGAATGGCCTCTTTTTTGTGCATCTTAATTCATTGACCCCGAGATAGAGACAGTTTAAAGTTTTTAGGTATTAGTGTCACGAGTAGGTTGATATTAATATTGCAATGAAGTCATTGTGAAAATCCCCTAGTCGCCACACTCCGGCACCTGCCCGGGTACACCGAGGAAGAATTTACAACGGCCAATGCTCCAGCATGTCTTTCGGACTGTGGAAGGAAATCAGAACACCCGGAGGAAACTCACGCAGACATGGGGAGAATGTGTAGACTCCGCATTGACAGTGACCCAAGCCGGGAATGGGAGCCAGATCCCCGGCACTGTGAGGCCACAGTGCTGACTACTGTGCCATTGTGCTGCCCCAGTTCCATATCCTAAAAATACTGCCTAAAAATACTTTAAGGGATCTACCTTCTATTAAGCTGATCTTCCTCCACACCCTGGCTATGACTGTAACACTACATTCTGCACCCTCCCCTTCCCTTCCCTTATGTACTCAATGAACGGTACAGTGTCTGTATAGCGCGTATTACTTTTCAGTGTATCCCACTACATGTGACAATAACAAGTCAAACGAAAAATTCCCCATTCTGCAGCAGTAACTGAGAGGTTAAATTTTGGGAGACTTTCTGGGACACACTCACCTCCCTGTAATGAGCTGGCTCCTGGAGGGGGTACAGATGGGTTGGATGTAGTAATTCTCCAGTTGGACCCCCTCGGCAGCCAGGCGGTCCATGGTGGGGGTGCGGATGTCCGAATTGTGGTATCCGATGTCGTGGTAGCCCAGGTCGTCGGCCAGGATGAAGATGATGTGGGGCTTCTCCTTGGCACCGTGGCCCGCCGGGGCTGGCAGCCTCCTGCCACCCGACCCGGCTTTCATCCAGTCCCAGGACAAGTAACCGAAGGACAGCAAACTCACCAGAGAAAAGCCGGTCAGAGTGTACACAGCCATGGTTTCACCCGCACTCACAGTCCCCCAAACATTGCTGCAGGAAAACTTTCCCCAAAACAAAAAGTTTCTGCAAACTTTTCCCAAAGTTTTTTTTCAAGGGTTTTTAAAAACTCAGAAGGGCTTGTTTTAAATTGTCTCGGCAGCAGAAGTCTCGCAGGGGTTTAATCTAACCCGTTCCTGATCCTGGGGCCACTATTTAAGCTGTTCTGACACATTTAAAGTGCCCAGCAGAATAACTATGGGCTCTGCCCCTGAACCCATCCCGCCTTGTTGCAACCCTGGCACCGCCCCCTCCTCTCTGATTGGCTTGCTGCTGTGGGCGGGCACCTCCTTCCCTCCTGCTACTGGCTGATGGGACTGCCAATCGGCGTCGCCCACCCATTCATTCATTCATTCACTCTCTCAGCCAGGGTTGTAAGAGTGAGTTTCAGCTGTGTCAATACTCACAGCCTTTGCTGTCCCCAACTCACATCAGCAAGGAATGCGTTTGAAGTGAAAACCATTCCCCGCTGTGCTCAAAGGGATGGAATCACAGGGACCCCTGTTTCTTTAAAATAGTGAGAAAATGGAAATTGTCACATCTCAAACTAAAACTGAATCACAGCAGCCCCGCTTGGTTGCTACTTGAAACACTCACTCCCTTCCACCACCGACACACAGTGGCAGCCGTGTGTACCATCTACAAGGTGCACTGCAGCAATCTATCACTGATGTGGAGATGCCAGCGTTGGACTGGTACGCAATCCATCAAGGCAGGCAGCATGGTGGCAAAGTGGTTAGTACTGCTGCCTCACTGCACCAGGGACCTGGGTTCGATTCCCAGCTTCACTGTCTGTGTGGAGTCTGCACATTCTCCCCATGTCTGTGTGGGTTTCCTGCGGGTGCTCTGGTTTCCTCCTACAGACTGAAAAATGTGCTGGTTAGGTGCATTGACCATGCTAAATTCTCCCTCAGTTGCACCCAAGCAGACGGTGGAGTGTGACGACTGGGGGATTTTCACAGTAAACCTACTTGTGACACAAATAAATAAACTTTAGGGGGGAAAAAAGGCATTTCTACCATCTCGAAGGACAAGGGCAGCAGATACCTGGGAACAACACCACTCACAAGTTTCCCTCACCACTTGGAAATATATCGCCATTCCTTCACTGTCGCTGGGTCAAAACCCTGGAACACCCTCCCTAACAGCTCTGTGGGTGTACCTAACCACATAGACTGCATGGGTTCAAGAATATAGCTCACTATCACTTCTCAAGGGGCATTTAGGGATGGGCAATAAATGCTGGCCTAGCCAGAGGCACCCATGGAATGAATAAATAAAAGCAGATGAGAAACCCCCAGCTCTAAACTAGATTTTATGTACCCAAATTGGGCTGACTCCCTGCACCCTCTCCCCTGCCCACACTCCCACCACCATCCCATCCCCACCACAGCTTCCGCCCCATAGAATCCTTACAATGCAGATAGAGGCCATTCAGCCCATTGAGTCTCTGAAAGATCATCCCACCCAGGCTCTTCCCTCCCCTATCTCCTTAACCTCGCACACCTCACATGGCCTATCCACTTAACCCGCACATCCTTGAACTGTGGCAGGAAACCGGAGCGCCCGGAGGAAACCCACGCAGACATGGGGAGAATGTGCAAACTCCACACAGACAGTGACCCAAGGGCGGAATCGAAGCTGAGCCACTGGCGCTGTGAGGCTACAGCACTAACCACTGTGCCACCATGCCACCCTTTGTGAGTATTTTATGCCAGTTATATTGAGGTGGCACATGGGTGGTCAAAAAACCTGGCACCAAGGCCATGGCTGAATCCAGCAGAATATTCCGCCACTGAAGGTGACAGTAGTTGCATAATCTTTAATTACATATATCTTTTAATTATTTTGATACACTTACAGTAAAAACTAAACACTGCGTCTGAGAGGAGGGTGCCTGTACAATTCGGACCCTGAGCAATGACCTGCTCTCCCATCTCCCCACTGTGTGTTGAACCTGCTACCATGCTGATTGTGTGCAGACCATCCTAATCACTCCTCTAATACATGGTCTGTGCACTATTTTTCTTGTCCTGTCTCTCTCTTTTATTCCATCTGCCCCAGTTGGTGGCGCTTCATGCCTCTGAACCAGAAGAGAAGAGAATAGAGTGAGCAGGATAAAATAGTTGCCATTGGTGGAGAATTCTAGAACTGGAGGACATAGATTCATGATAAGTGGCAGTAGTAGATTTAGTACTTGTAGTTGTCGTAGATTTTGATTTGATTTATTATTGTCATTACTATACAGTGAAAAGAATTTTTTCTTGCGCATTATGCAAGGCAAACAATTCATAGAGAAGGAAAGGAGAGGGTGCAGAATGTAGTGTTACAGTCATAGTTAGGGTGTAGAGAAAGGTCAACTTAATGTAAGGTAGGTCCATTCAAAAGTCTGACAGCAGCAGGGAAGAAGCTGTTCTTGAGTCGATTAGTATCTTTTGTATCTTTTTCCCGACAGAAGAAGGTGGAAGAGAGAATGCCTGGGGTGCATGGGGTCCTTGATTATGCTGGCTGCTTTTCCGAGGCAGCAGGAAGTGTAGACAGTGTCAATGGATGGGAAGTTTGTTTGAGTGATGATCTGGTCTTCATTCACGATCCTTTGTAGTTTTTTACAGACTTGGGCAGAGCAGGAGACACACCAAGCTGTGACACAATGGCATGGTAGTACAGTGGTTAGCACTGCTGCTTCACAGCTCCAGGGACGTGGGTTCGATTCCCAGCTTGGGTCACTGTCTGTATGAAGTTTGCACGTTCTCCTTGTGTCTGCATGGGTTTCCTCCAGGTGCTCTGGTTTTCTCCCACAGTACAAAGACATGTAGGTTAGGTGGATTGGCCATGCTAAAATTGCCTCTTAGTGTCCTGAGATGCTTAGGTTAGAGGGATTAGCGGGTAATAATATGTAGGGATATGGGGATAGGGCCTGGGTGGGATTGTGGTCGGTGCAGACTCGATGGGCTGAATGGCCTCTTTCTGCACTGTAGGTTTCTATGATTCTATGAAAGAATGCTTTCTACGGTCGATCTGTAAAAGTTGGTGTGAGTCATAGCTGACATGCCAAATTTCCTTAGTATTCTGAGAAAGTAGAGGCATTGGTGTGCTTTCTTAACTATAGCATCAGTATGGAGTGACAAGGACAGATTGTTGGTGATCTGGACATCTAAAAACTCGAAGATCTGGGCCATTTCTTTGTCATCCCCATTGATGTAGACAGAGGCTTGTCTTCCACTACGCTTCCTGAAGTCGATGACTGTCTCCTTCATTTTGTTGATGTTGAGGGAGAGATTATTGTTGTTGAACCAGGTCACCAGATTCTCTATCTCTTTCCTGTACTCCTGTACTAGAGGGGACATGAAGAAGAACTCTTTTACACAGAGGGTGGTGGGTGTCTGGAATTCACTGCCCGAGCTGATGATGGAGGCAGAGACCCTAAACTCTTTTGAAAGGCACCTGGATCTGCACTTTAAGTGCTCTAAGTGACAGGGCTATGGGCTGGGTGCAGGAAGGTGGGATTAGAAAGGGCAGCTGGGCATCCTTACATTGGCATGGGCATGATTGGCAGAATGGCCACCTTCGGTGCTGTAACTTTTTTCTGCTTCTCTTGCTATACAGTTAAGTCCTGCCCCAGGACTTGAGCATGGAAATCGTGCTAGCATTCTGGCGCAGCACCGTGGGGGTGCCACACTGTCGAAGATGCTGCCTTCTGGGTGAAACAGCAAAGCCGAGGTCTGCCCTCTCAGCCCCAGGCAAAAGATCAGACATTGAGAATAAAACAGCGAGGCAGTTCTCTCCAGTGTCATAGAGTTAGGATCATAGCATTTCTACAGTGCAGAAGGAGGCCATTCGGCCCATCGAGTCTGCACCAACTCTCCCGCAGAGCATCCCTGAGTCCTGAGCAAAATGTTCACCCCTCAGCCCAACATCATGTCGTTCGCAGGTTGTTGTTTGTGGGATCTTACTGTGCGCAGACCGGCTGCTGCGTTACAGCAGCGACCATGCTTCTAAAGTGTACTCGATAGGCTGTGGAGATCTTTGGGGTTACCGGTGACCACAAAAAGTGCGGCACGCCCTTGATCTTTCATCATTTTCTTTTCCTTTCAGTTTGTTTATTTACTTTTTTCTTTCCTTCCCTCCTTCTCTCTTTCATTCGTTCTGCCTCTCTCCAACAGCCGTCGGGAAAGTGAAAGGTTAACGTGAGAAAGAGTCTATTTGACGGGCAAACTGAAGGGTAGAAAGTGCTGGGCTAGCAAAGCCTCATTACAAATGTGGCGTGGATGTGTTCTCCGTGTTTAGTTTTATTTTGAGGTTTTTATTCTTTCTGGTATTTAATGCGCTGGCGATAAATCAGGCAGATGGCAGGAGTTTAAACTTCCTTCCGTCCCCGGAGAGTGTACTTGAGCCAAGAGACTGCGTCAGGCGTGGTCCTAAACCAACGCACGTGTCATTACTGAATCCAGGGCCAGGGGCAGCCAGCAGAACAGATTCTTTCTTGAAATACAAACAGAAAAAAAACTAGAAATATACTCTCCTACCCAAAAGAAGCAGACTCACTGCACTGACTTTTCAACACAACTGGAGGAGGCTTTAGAGATTTTCGGCAAGAATGAAAGGGAAAATGGTTTTCTTTATTAACGTCACAAGCCAGCTTAACACTGCAATGAAGCTATTGTGAAAATCCCCTAGTCACCACACTCTGGCGCCTGTTTGGGTACACTGAGGGAGAATTTGGCACGGCCAATCCACCTAACCGACACGCCTTTCCTCTGTGAGAGGAAGCCAGAGCACCCGCAGGAAACCCACGCAGACATGGGGAGAATGTGCAGACTCCGCACAAACAGTGACCCAAGCTGGGAATCGAATCCTGATCCCGGTGCTCTGGGGCAGCAGTGCTGACCACTGTGCTGCCCCCAGAGGGGAGGGAGATTGAAATGAGCATTCATTGGGCAACTAGAGGACTTGGAACTGGATTTTTGTCTGGTTTAACAGGGTGATGGGATTGAGCTGGAAATATGAAGACTGGCTGGGCCTTGTCCTCAGGATGAGCTGGGAACCAGGCCCGCAGACTGGCGTGAGATAGAAGTTCTTGCGAGCGGAATTGGCCCCTCAAATGTGGCTGACCTCAGAATGATTGTGGGCAAGGTTGAGGGGTTCTTAACCACTCCTCTCTCGCCCACCAAACTGGCTACTCCACTCTTTCTCCAGTCGCCACAGAAGGATAGAGGAAATGATTTTCCAGCCACACTTACCGGAAAATCCAACCTGAGGTCAATGGACCTTTCCATGGTCTGCCCCTCGTCCACTGGCGGGCAGAATGGGAGAATTCACCCCAGAGTACAACGCAGAAGGAGGTCATTTCATCCATCACCAAAACAGCAAAGAACAAAGAACGCTACAGAACAGAAACAGACCCTTCAGCCCATTATGATGCCTTTCTAAACTAAAAACGTTTTGCCTCTATGAAATCCGTATCTCTTTTTGTCATTTTCATAGAATCATAGAATTCCTGCAGTACAGAAGGAGGCCATTTGGCCCATCGAGTCTGTACCAAATACTATCCCGCCCAAGCACTATTCCTGTAACCTCACATCTTTACCCTGCTAATCCCCCTGAAACAATCCATCAAAATTCCTTCATAATTTTGAACATCACAGTTAAATCCCCCCTTAGCCTTCTCCAGGCAAGGGAACAATTCCAACTACTTCAGTTTGTCTACAGAACTGGAAATTGAACCAAAAGAGAAAATACTAGAAAATCTCAGCAGGTCTGGCAGCAACTGTAAGGAGAGAAAAGAGTTGGAGTTTCGAGTCCACGTGACCCTTTGTCAACCCTCAGCTCTATATGCATATATAAAGAGCAAGAGGGTATCCAGGGTTGGCCCACTCAAGGACCAGGGAGGGAACCTAAGCATGGAACCAGAGGAAATGGGCGAGGTATTAAATGAATACTTTGTGTCAGTATTCACCAAAGAGAAGGATTTGGTGGATCTTGAGTCTAGGGAAGGATGTGTAGGTTGTTTGAGTCATGTTGTGATCAAAAAGGAGGAGGTATCGGGATTCTTGAGAAACATTAAGGTAGACAAGTTCTCCTGAGCCTGATGGGATATACCCCAGAATACTGAAAGAGGTAAGAGAGGAAATTGCTGGGGCCTTGATAGAAATCTTTGTATCTTCGCTAGCTACAGGGGAGGTCTCAGAGGATTGAAGAATAGCCAACGTTGTTCCTTTGTTTAAGAAGGGCAGCAAGAATAATCCAGGTAACTACAGGCTGGTGAACCTTATGTCAGTGGTAGGGAAATTATTGGAGCGGATTCTTCGAGACAGGATTTACTCCCACTTGGAAATAGATGGACGTATTAGCGAGGGGCAACATGGTTTTGTGAAAGGGAGATCGTGTCTCACTAACTTGATACAGTTTTCCGAGGAAGTGACGAAGATGATTGGTGAGGGTAGGGCAGTGGATGTTTTCTACATGGACTTCAGTAAGGCCTTTCACAAGGTCCCTCATGGCAGACTGGTACAGAAGTTGCATGGGATCAGAAGTGAGCTGACAAGGTGGATACAGAACTGGCTCAGTCATAGAAGACAGAAGGTGGCAGTGGAAGGGTGTGTTTCTGAATGGAGGGCTGTGACAAGTGGCATTCCACAGCGACCAGTGACGGAGCCTTTGTTGCTTGTAATATATATATAAATGATTTGGAGGGAAATGTAACTGGGTTGATTTGTGAGTTTGTGGACGACGCAAAAGTTGGTAGATTTGTTGGTGGATAGCGATGAGGACCATCAGAGGATACAGCAGGATATAGATCAGCTGGAGACTTGGGCGGAGAGATGGCAGATGGAGTTTAAACTGATCAAATGTGAGGTAATGCATTTTCGAAGGTCTAATAATGATAGGAAATATATAATAAATGGTAGAACCCTTTTTGCTATTGATAGGCAAAGGGACCTGGGTGTACAGGTACACAGGTCACTGAAAGTGGCAATGCAGGTGGAGAAGGTAGTCAAGAAGGCATACGCTATGCTTGCCTTCATCGGTCAGGGTATTGAGTTTAAAAATTGGCAAATCGTGTTACAACTTTATAGAACCTTAGTGAGGCCGCACTTGGAATATAGTGTTCAATTCTGATCGCCACACTATCAGAAGGAGATGGAGGCTTTGGAGAGGGTACAGAAAATGTTTATCAGGGAGTTGCCTGTTATGGAGGGCATTAGCTATGAGGAGAGGTTGGAGAAACTTGGTTTGTTCTCACTGGAACGACGAAGTTGAGGGGTGACCTGATAGAAGCCTACAGGATTGGGGCTTGGATAGAGTGGACAGTCAGAAGCTTTTTCCCAGGATGGAAGAGTCAATTACTTGGGGGCATAAATTTAAGGTGTGAGGGGCAAAGTTTAAAGGAGATGCACGAGGCAAGTTTTTTACACAGAGGTTGGTGGGTGCCTGGAACTCACTGCTGGGAGAACGCAGTGGAAGAGAGACAATAGTAACTTTTAAGAGGCATCTGGACAAATACATGAATAGGATGTGAATAGAGGGATATGGTCCTCGGAAGGGTAGGGGTTGGGCAGCATGGTCGGTGCAGGCTTGAAGGACCGAATAGCCTGTTCCTGAGTTGTGATTTTCTTTGTTCCTTATTCTTTGTTCTAACCCCCCTCCCCCACACTTCACACTGGCCAGTTCTGCGTCTCCTCATCAGTGGAATGTCATCATTCTTCCCCGCTGCCATCTGACTTTTGAATGGACCTGCCTCGCATTCAGTTGATTTTTCTCTACACCCCAGCTATAACTGAAACACTCTGCACTCTCTCTTTCCCTTCTCTATGAATGGTATGCTTTGTCTGTATAGCATGCAAGAAACAATATTTTTCACTGTATGTTAAAACTGTGTGCAGTTTTGGGCGCCGCACCTGCGCAAAGATATTTTGGCCTTGGAGGGAGTGCAGAGGAGGTTTACTAGGCTGATACCGGAGTTGAGGGGGTTGAGCTATGAGGAGAGGCTGAATAAACTAGGCTTGTACTCGTTAGAGTTTAGAAGAATGAGGGGAGATCTCATTGAGACGTATAAGATGATGAATGGGATGGATAGGATAGAGGTGGAGAGACTCTTCCCACTCAAAAAAGACAGTAGGACTAGGGGGCACAGCCTCAAGATAAAGGGGGGGCGTTTTAGAACGGAGTTGAGGAGGAACTTCTTCACTCAAAGGGTGGTGAATCTCTGGAATTCTCTGCCCGTTGAAGTGGTGGAGGCTGCCTCGCTAAATATTTTCAAGAAGCGGGTTGATGGGTTTTTGATAAGAGAGGGGATTAAGGGTTATGGGGAGAGGGCGGGAAAGTGGAACTGAGCCACGACAGATCAGCCATGATCTTATTGAACGGCGGGGCAGGCTCGAAGGGCCAGATGGCCTACTCCTGCTCCTATTTCTTATGTTCTTATATTCTTAATAGATGTGACAATAATAAAATCAAATCAAACACGTAGTGTCTATATAGAGGAAATTTTTACAATTCTTCAGCAGGTTTTAAGAAAATACATTTTCCAAATCAAGCTACTTTATCAATATATCTGTTCATTCTCATTATAATTCACTAAACTGGTTCCCCTCCTCTGGTGTGAAGGAGTAAGAAAATAAAGCATCTCTTGGAGTTCTCCTAATCGCAGTGTTTTTTACTTCAACCTCTGATGTGGATTTGCATTGATGCATAGCTTCAGTGTGTTTTACTAAGCCAATGTAAGATTGTAAGGAGATAAGAACCAAAATCAGGGATTAAGCTGTCCCTTGAGCCTGCTCCACCATTCAATATGGTCACGGCTAACATTTTCTCAACCTATCCTCATATCCCCTGATTTCCTCTATGTCATCTTATCAACAGAAAAATAAGGAAGAACATGAACATGCATGGAATGTCTGTCTGCTTCTCAAAGGTGAAAGGACAGATTATGATGTCTTGAGGCAATGAACCCAGGTGGACCAGAAGTTGAATGGTCTGTTGGCCTTCATCGGTCAAGGCATTGAGTATAGGAATTGGAAAATCAGGTTGCAGCTGTATAAGACTTTGGTTACGGTGCATTTGGAGTATCGTGTACAATTCTGGTCGCTGCACTACTTGAGGGATGTTGATGCATTAGAAAGGGTGCAGAAGAGGTTTACCAGGACGTTGCTTGGTTTGGAGGATATAAACTATGAAGAAAAGTTGAACAAATTTGGATTGTTTTCACTGGAGCATCGGAGGATGAGGGGGGACCTGATAGAGGTTTATAAGATTATGACAGGCTTGGATAGAGACTTTTTCCCAGAGTTGTAGGGTCAATTACTCAGGGGCATGGGTCGAAAGTGAGAGGAGAAAGTTTAAAAGAGATGTAAGGGGCACATTTTTCACACAGAGGATGGTGAATGCCTGGAACCTGCTGCTGGAGGACGTGTTGGGAGTAGATTCTATAACAATGTTCAAGAGGCATTTAGATAGATACACGAAAAGGCAGGGAGTAGAGGGAAACGGACCATATAGAGAGAAGAAAATATTCGCTTAGACAGGCAACTGTATTGGCACGGATTTAGTGGGTTGAATGGCCTATTCCTATATATCCTGTGATATACTTTTCTTTGTTCTATAATCCTTCACCAGAATGATGGTCAAATGTCAAAACCATTTTTCCTTCTTTCCAAGACTGGCTGACCTGTGGTCTATATCCACCAAAGGAAGGGTGAGGAAGGGTGTCATAGTCTGCAGGGAGACTTAGATAGGTTGCAGAGCTGGGCCGAGAGGTGGCGGATGGAATTTAATGCGGAGAAGTGTGAGGTAATTCACTTTGGTAGGAGCAACAGATGTGTCGAGTATAGGGCTAACGGGAGGACTTTGAATAGTGTGGATGAACAGAGGGATCTAGGTGTGTGTGTACATAGATCCCTGAAAGTTGGGAATCAAGTAGATAAGGTTGTCAAGAAGGCGTACGGTGTCTTGGCGTTTATTGGTAGGGGGATTGAATTTAGGAGTCGCAGTGTAATGTTGCAACTGTACACTACTCTAGTGCGGCCGCACTTGGAGTACTGTGTGCAGTTCTGGTCCCCGCATTACAAGAAGGATGTGGAGGCGTTGGAGAGGGTGCAGAGGAGGTTTACTAGGATGTTGCCTGGTATGGTGGGGAGGTCCTATGAGGAGAGACTGAGGGATCTAGGGTTGTTTTCGTTGGGAAGAAGGCGGCTAAGAGGGGATCTTATTGAAACATATAAGATGATTAGAGGTTTAGATAGGGTGGATAGTGATAGCCTTTTTCCTCGGATGGAGAAAGCTAGCACGAGGGGGCATGACTTTAAATTAAGGGGGGGTAGCTACAGGACGGATGTCAGGGGTAGGTTCTTTACCCAGCGGGTGGTGAGGGATTGGAATGCCCTGCCTGCTGCAGTTGTAGATGCGTCTAGTTTGGGGGCGTTTAAGAGATCTCTGGATAGGTTTATGGACGAAAAGGGATTGGTATAGGCTAGTGGGTCATTGTTTTTGTAACTGGTCGGCGCAACATCGTGGGCCGAAGGGCCTGTTCTGCGCTGTAATGTTCTATGTTCTATGTTCTAAACCTGTTTTGTTCTTCCCATACTCCCATTTTGACCTCTCCCAAGTCCCTGATTTCCTTCTTTTCCACCTCCAGTGACCACATCTTCAATTGCCTGGGCTTAACTCTAAAATTCCCTCCCAATATCTCTGCACCTTTCCCTTCTCCTTTCCTGCTTAAAAGCTAAGGAAATTCGGCATGTCCACTACAACTGTCACCAATTTTTACCAATGCACCTCTGAAAGCATCCTATCCGGATCTATCACAGCTTGGTACGGCTCCTGCTCTGACCAAGATCGCAAGAAGTTACAAAGGGTTGATGAACGTCGCCCAGTCCATCATGCAAAACAAGTTCCCATCCATTGAATCTGTCTACACTTCCCACTGCCTCGGGAAAAGCAGCCAGCATAATCACGGACCCTGTGCACCCGAGACACACTCTCTTCCACCTTCTTCCATTGGGATAAAATTACAGAAGTCTGAGAACAAGTCCCAACCAACTCAAGAGCAGCTTCTTTCATGCTGCCATCAGGCTTTTGAATGGCCCTATCATATATTAAGCTGATCTTTCTCTACATCCTATTTGTAACTGTAACATTATATTCTGCACCCTCTTTTTTCCCTCTCCCCTATTACTCTATGAACGGTATGCTTTGTCTGTACAGTGCACAAGAAACAATACTTTTCACTGTATCCCAATACACGTGACAATAATAAATCAAATCAAATATCTTTTTGACCATGCTTTTGGTCACCTGTCCTCTTATCATCTCATGTGGTTTGTTGGAAAACCTTCTCTGGTGATCTTCCATTGAAGAGGTCTGAGATCAATGTTCGCTCCAAGTTTGTTTCAGAGTTCACAGATGATTTGTTTACGTGTGTGAGACCTTTAAATCTTCTTGCACTGCTGCACTCGTGCGCTAATTTAAAGGGATCAACGAGTGTGCGGCATAGTCAGAGATTTTCGCAGGGACACACAACCAGAGAGAACACTGGAATGTTTTACTACATTGAAAGCGCCATTAAAAATTCACACTCAGATCTGAGGGTTTATAGTGCTGTTAAGAGCGAGGTTATCATGGTCAATTTTGATCTGATTTGATTTGATAGATTATTGTCACATGTGTTAGTATACAATGAAAATTATTGTTTCTTGTGCGCCACACAGACAAAGCATACCATTCATAGAGAAGGAAACAAGAGAGTGCAGAATGTAGTGTTACAGTCATAGCTGGGGTGTGGAGAAAGATTAACTTAATGCGAGGTAGGTCCATTCAAAAGTCTGATGGAAGAAGCTGTTCTTGAGTTGGTTGGTACGTGACCTCAGACTTTTGTCTCTTTTTCCTGACAGAGGAAGGTGGGAGAGAGAATGTCCGGGGTGCGTGGGATCCTTGATTATGCTGGCTGCTTTGCCGAAGCAGCAGGAAGTATAGACAGCGTCAATGAATGGGAGGCTGGTTTACATGATGGGTTGGGCTACATTGAGGACTTGTGCGGGTTAGATGGATTGGCCATGCTAAATTGTCCCTTCATGTCAGGGAGACTAGCTCGTGTAAATGCATGGATTATGGGGATAGGGCCTGGGTGAGATTGTGGTCGTGCAGACTCGATGGGCTGAATGGCCTTCTTCTGCACTGTAGGACTCTATGGTTCTATGGATTCTCAACCGGACAGATGAATCTGAAACAAAGTGCAGGCGACCCCAGTGAAACATTTCAACTTCATCCTTCAACATTGTGTTGACTGTAGATACTCAGATAATGCATGAAGAATGTGGGGAATATGTAAGGCTGAGTCTTAGTATATAATAATTAAAATTATCGACTCAGGGCATGTCAATACATTAAGACGTTTAACAAACAATTAAAGAAATCTATGCTTCAAATCTATTTGCTTCATATCCCTACAAATACTTCCCACACTTGCCTTGTGCAACACTCAAGAAGCTCAACACCATCCAAGACAAAGCAGCCCATCTGAAGCACACCTCGGCCACCACCTTCACTCCCTCCATCACTAGTGTACCATGGCAGCAGTGTGCACCATCTATGGGATGAACTGTGGCAATTTGTAAAGGCTATTTAGACAGCACCTCCCAAACCCGTGCCCTCTAACACCTGGAAGGACAAGAGCAGCGGGTACCTGGAAATACAACCACCTGGAAGTTCCCCTCCGTTCCTTCACTGTCGCTGCGTCAAAATTCTGGCAATTCCTCCCTAACATGGACTGCAGCAGTTCAAGAGATCAGCTCACCTTCTCAAGGGCAATTCGGGATGGGCAATAAATGCTGCCTTGCCAAGATGCCCATATCCTGTAAACAAGTTAAAAGCAGATACTCTTACCCAATCCATCTGTACACCCTTACCCAACAAAATCCATCCTGTCTAAATGTTGAAAGCCTCTGGTTATCATTCTACTGTCTGCAGACTAATAAAATCTTCGAAATAAATCATTGGAAAAGGGGATATTTGGCCCATTTTTAAAATTCATTTGTGGGACATGGGCGTCGCTGTCTGGCCAGCATTTATTGCCCATCCCTAGTTGCCTGAGGGCAGTTGAGAGTCAACCACATTGCTGTGGCTCTGGAGTCACATGTAGGTCAGACTGGGTGAGGACAGTAGATTTCCTTCCCTAAAGGACATTAGTGAACCAAAATCTCAGCAGTCGGCAGCATCTGTAAGAAGAGAAAAGAGCTGATGCTTTGAGACGTTTCCAGCATTTTCCCTTCGGATTTCAGATTCCAGCATCCGCAGTAATTTGCTTTTGATATTAGTGAACCAGATGGGTTTTTCCAACAATTGACAATGGTTTCATGGTCATCAGTAGACCCAGTGGGCGGAATTTTACGCCTTGTTCCCGCGAGACCGGAAATTCCCGTTCGAGGTCAATGGAGATGGAGCTTTCCGTTGTGGGACGAGCGCCCGCTCCAATTCCGTGGCGCGTGAGGTAGTAGAATTCCGGCCTTAATTCCAGATTTTTAAAAATTGAATTCAAATTCCACCATCTGCCGTGGCAGTATTCGAACCCCAAGTAAATCAGAACATTAGCTGAGTTTCTAGGTTAATAGTCTAGTGACAATACCATTGCCATTGTGCTTGGTCCAGCCCTTTGAATGAGGTCTCTAATCAGTCCCGGTTCCACTGCATACCTATCACCACTACTCACCCCCAACACCCCCCCCTTTCCCCGCCCCCAAACACACACACACACACGAACACACACACACACACACATACACACACACGCACACGCACACACGCACACACACACACACACGCACACACACACACACACACGTCCTTCCACTTTTTCCACAATTTCACAATGGGGAAGGGAGTTTTGTCAGAGATTTCAGCTGCCCTTCGAGTGGAAAAACTGATTCTTGATCCCATTCCAAATTTCCAGCCTTCTCTGTTTCCATTTCAAACATCCAGGGTAATATTTCTCCTCTTACATGCGAGGCAATGCAGGACAAAGGCGTTAACCTTCCTCAGCCTCTCCCTGGGATCTATTTACACAAAAAAAAGAGGTTATTTTGGCAACTCCGCACACTGCATTTCTGCAATATTTCCTCTTCTCCTTTCGGTCTGTTGACTGGTAAGGCCAAAATTTAATTGGCTACGCACAATGACCCTCAAGTAGTTTGCTTCAGAGGGCAGACAGGAATTTAACCCATAGCGCTGTGTAGAAATTTAACCCATATTGTTGTGAGTCTTAAATTGGCCCATTTGATCCCCCCCAAGGTACAAAAATGAGCCAGGTATTTTAGCAACAGTCCAGTAGTGTTACGGTTACCATCACTGAAATTGTTCCAGATTTCTTTAATCAATTAAATTTAAATTCCCCAACTCCCGTGGTGGGATTTGAGTTCACATCCTTGGTGGAAGTTTCTGCATTACTAGTCAAGCAACATAACCCTGATGCTGCCGTGGCTCCAGCTCATCTGGATGTGAATCTCAATGAATATTTATTTGCAGATGCTCTGCCCTCGCGTGCATGCAAATAATATTCACAAATCTCCGCAGAGCCAAAACATTGATAAATTATAGCAATTAAAATTTTAAAAGATTCCTGCCTCTGATATGCAGTAACAACGCGCAGAACCGAGGGTGATCACATAACTGGCAAAGTGCCCGAAGCAGTCATATCTTACATTTTTGTGATGCCTTCACTGTAGAAATAGCTGTCCCAAGGTGTCGCCATGCTTCAGTGGGTAGAGCTCTCTCTGGCCGACACCTGACAAGGTTGTAGGTTCGGGCTCCACTCCAGAGCACAGACTCTGAGCTGACACCCCCAGCGCCAGAACTGATTGAGAGAACGGTGCACTGTCGGGGCTGTCGTCATTTGGAAAAGGCTTCAAACGGAGGCCTCCTCCCTCCCTCTCAGGCAGATCCCAAGAAACTACAAAAGGTCATGAATGAAGCCCAGCCCACCACGCAGACCAGCCTCCCATCCATTGACATTGTCTACCCTTCCTGCTGCCTCGGAAAAGCAGTAACATAATTAAGGACCCCACACACCCCGGACATTCTCTCTTCCATCTTCTTCCATCAGGAAAAAGATACAAACGTCAGCGGTCACATACCAACTGACTCATGGAGTCATAGAGTCATAGAGGTTTACACTGTGTAAACAGGCCCTTCGGCCCAACTTGTCTATGCCGCCCCTTTTTTTAACATCTAAGCTACTTCCAATTGCCCGCGTTTGGCTCATATCCCTCTATACCCATCTTACCCGTGTAACTGTCTAAATGCTTTTTAAAAGACAACATTGTACCCACCTCTACTACTACCTCTGGCAGCTTGTTCCCAACACTCACCACCCTCTGGGTGAAAAAATTGCCACTCTGTACCCTTCTGTATCTCTCCCCTCTCACCTTAAACCTATGCCCTCTAGTCTAAGACTCTCCTGCCTTTGGGAAAAGATATTGACTTTTTGTTGATCTTTGTCCCTCATTATTTTATAGACCTCTATGAGATCACCCCAAAGCCTCTTATTTTCCAAAGAAACAAGGCCCAGTCTATCCAGCTTCTCCTTATAATTCAAATCACCAAGTCCTGGTAGCATCCTAGTAAATCTTTTCTGCATTCTTTCTAGTTTAATAATATCCTTTCTATAATAGGGTGACCATAACCGTACATAGTACTCCAAGTGTGATCTTACCAATTTCTTGTACAACTTCAACAAGACGTCCCAACTCCTGTATTCAATGTTCTGACCAATGAAACCAAGCTTGCAGAATGTCTTCTTCACTACTCTGTCCACCTGTGCCTCCACTTTCAAGGAACTATGAACCTGTACCTCTAGATCTCTTTGTTATGTAACTCTCCCCAATGACCTACCATTAATCGATTAAGTTCCGCCTTGGCTCGATCGACCAAAATGCATCATCTCGCATTTTTCTAAATTAAATTCCATCTGCCATTCGTCAGCCCACTGGCCCAATTGATCAAGATCCTGTTGCATTCTAAGATAATCTTTTGCACTGTCCACTCTGCCACCAATCTTGGTATCATCCGTAAACTTGCTAACCATGCCTCCTATATTCTCATCCAAATCATTAATATGAACGATAAATAACATTGGATCCAGCACCGATCCCTGAGGCACACCACTGGTCATAAGCCTCCAGTTTGAAAAACAACCCTCTACAACTACCCTCTGTCTTCTGTCATCAAGCCAATTTTGTATCCATTTGGCTAACTCACCCTGGATTCTGTGAGATTTAATCTTATGCAAGGACTCGCGAACAACTTCTTCCCTGCTGCTGTCAGACTTTTGAATGGGCTACCTTGCAATAAGTTGATCTTTCTCTGCATCCTAGCTATGGCTGTAACACTACATTCTGCACTCTCTCCTTTCCTTTTCTATGAACGGTATGTTTTGTCTGTATAGCATGCAAGAAACTATAGTTTTCACTGTATACTAATACATGTGACAATAATAAATCAAATCAAATTAAAAAGCTTTACTTCGAAGGACAGCAGAGGACCTCTGCCTTGTGTCCTGGTCAATATTTCGACCTCAACCAACACTCAAAGAACAGGTTATCCGATCAATATCACAGCGCTGTTTGTGGGAGCTTGCTATGCGGATATTAGCTGATGCGTTTCCTACATTACAGCAGTGACTACACACAGCAAGTATTTAGATGAGCATTTGGAATGCCATAGCATAGAAGGGCATGAGCCAAGTGCTGGAAATTGGGATTAGAATAGGAAGGCACTTGAGGGCCAACACAGACAAGATGGGCAGAAGGGCCCCTTCCTGTACTGTAAAACTCTATGGGTGGGACTTTCTAGCTACGCTTACCCCAAGGCCAGAAAAGCCTACCTAAGGTCAATGACCTTTGCATAGTCTCACCGCCCACTCTTCTCCCCACCTCCACTGGCTATGATTCCCATGGTGGGTGCCTGGGGAATATTTTCCTAGTAAGAAGTCTCACAACACCAGGTTAAAGTCCAACAGGTTTATTTGGCAGCACAAGCTTTCAGGGCACTGCTCCTTCTTCAGGTGAAGAAGGAACGACACTCTGAAAGCTTGTGTTACCAAATAAACCTGTTGGACTTTAACCTGGTGTTGTGAGACTTCTTACACCCACCTCAGTCCAACGCCGGCATCTCCACATCAAAATTTTCCCCCCATGGCTCTATTTTGTTGGCAGTGTAAATATCCTGAGCTTGTGCTAGGAGCTATACAAATGCAAAGTCTTTCTTCATTCTTCCATCTGTAACATTTTGAGGATGATTGCAGCAACTTCTGACCTTTGACAGGATGGCGGATGACAAAACTTGCTCCCTCCAAAGTTTCCACACTCTATTCCATCCAACGGCTGTCAATAGATCAAACTGCCGTATCGCTACCATCCCTTCCAGAATGTTCTCTCCCTTCAAGCATCTTACCTTGTTCCATCCCTCTGATCTCTCCTGCCAAATTGATGCTGTCTATCACACAGTCAAACATTACCCAAGGTTTTTCATTCCGATATCATCTCTCCTTTCCCCTCTCATCCTTTTTCCAAATCACGTCATCAATTCTTATTTCAATTCCCCTTTAAACCCCCTGCTTTGAGTTTGTTGTCCTCCTTAGGTCTTCTTACTACTCTCCTGCCTAGATTTGCAGCTGCCCCCACAACTCTGCCACCTCACATGGTCCCTCTGATCCTAACCTTAATCACTAACAAGGCTACCTCAGAACGGGTCATTCGCTTCCTGCTGGGATTAGAACCTGCTACTAGGTCTGGACCTTTATGTGACGCCAGTCCCATGGCAACATGTTTGCTGCTTAATTGTCTTCAGGAGATGGCTGGAACAGTCATTCATTTTATAATCTTTTTTAAATACCTTTATTAATTTATTAGTGCCTTAAGTAGGCTTACGTTAATACTGCAATGCAGTTACTGTGAAAATCTCCTAGTCACCACATTCGGGCGCCTGTTCAGGTACACTGAGGGAGAATTTAACACGGCCAATGCACATCTTTCAGACTGCGGGAGGAAACCCACGCAGACATGGGGAGAATGTGCAGACTCTGCACAGACAATGACCCAAGCCGGGAATCGAACCTGGGTCCCTGATGCTGTGAGGCAGCTGTGCTAACCATTGTGCCGCCATGCCACCCCTATCACCATCACTTTCTGGCATCTATGGACGAACAACAAATGTCAGACTCGCTAATGACATCCTGAGAACTTCGATGAAAGAGGAAGAACAGCAAGTTACCTTCTATTAACGATGCTCGGAAATGCTTTTCCAACCGTAAGCATTTGTTTTTATAAGCTTAACTCTCATGAATTAATTAATGTGGAGTTTTTCAGCTAATCCCTCATGTAGCTCATGCATCTCAATGTGCTTTGACTCTTTGCAACATGCGCATGGATTGTTAAACACTCTCGGCAATGGCAGGTACAATACTGAGCTTGGTGATATTATTTTCCAGGAAATTCAATTGATCATAATAAAAACTCCATAAACTAGCCTGAATGCCAGTCTTCCTTCATAATCCAGATCTAATTCCTCCAGATGAGACTTTCAAACATCAGAAATCACATCTTATGATCACTTGTAGAATCCCATCGACTCATAGAATCCTTACAGTGCAGAAGGAGGCCATTTGGCCCATTGGATCTGCACTGACCACAATCCCACTCAGTCCCTATTCCCATAGCCCCACCTGCTAGTCCCCCTGATGCTAAGGGGCAATTTATCACGGCCAATCAACCTAACTCGCACATTTTCTGTATTTCATGACTGCCCACGAGAGAACTGAGTCATACAACCACAAAAGCCTTTGGTCCAGCTGCTGTCTGATTCACTCACACTGTGTGTAATTAGAATGTTGGTTAGATAGTAAAACATAGTGAGCGCATTAAATGATTCAATTTCAAAATGTTTAAGGAATCCTTATACCATTAACAACAAGAACATTTATATAGCACCTTTATCGTTGAAACATCATAGAATCCCTACAGTGCTGAAGATGCCATTCAGCCCATTGAATCTGCACCGACTCTCTGTCAGAGTATCTTATCCAGGCCCTTGCCCCCACCCTATCCCTGTAACCCCCCCACATTGGCTGGTCTACCTTACCTACACTTCTTTGGATATTAAGGGGTAATTTAGCTAACCCACCTATCTTGCACGTCTTTGGAGTGTGGGAGGAAACTGGAGCGGCCCAAGGAAACCCACACAGACCGGGGGGGGGGGGGGGGGGGGAGGGTGGGGGGAATGTGCAAACTCCAAGCAAAAAAGCCATCCAAGGCTGGAATCGAACTCAGGTCCCTGGTGGTATGAGGCTGCAGGGCTAACCACTGTGCCACCATTGCTGCATTGACACACTGCATCATTCTAAGGTGCTTCACAGGAGTGTTCAAGATGTGGCACCGAGCTAAAGAGGGAGATATTAGGATAAGTGGGCAAAACTCTGGGCAAGCAGATAGATTCAATGAGCACAGGAGGTGAACAGGAATTGGTTTGGGTTAATGTGCAGATAGCAGAGTTCAAGATGAGCTCAGATTTTTGGAGGCCTGAAGATGGGACACTGCCTCGGAGAGGCTTGGTATAATCTTCTTTTTATTCATTTATGGGACATGGGCATTGCTGGCTGGCCAGCATTTAGTTGCCCTTGTTCGGAAGGCAGTTGGGAGTCAACCACATTGCTGTGGCTTTGGAATCATATGTAGGCCAGACTGGGTAAGGCAGGCAGATTTCCTTCCTTAAAGGGCACTAATAAACCAGATGGGTTTTCTAATAACCAATAATGGTTTCATGGTCATCAGTCGATTCTTAATTTCAGATTTTTATTTGCATTGAATTCAAATTCCACCATCTGCCGTGGTGGGATTCAAACCTGGGTCCCCAGAACTTTAGCTGAACTTCTGGATTAATAGTCCAGTGATAACATCACTAGGCCGTCACCTCCTTTTAAATAAAGACTAGAAACGACAAAAGCTGGATGAGAGATCAATAGCAGATCAGCTGAAGCTGCGACGCAGTTGGACAATGTTACGGAGGTCGAACTAAAAGAATTGTGTGTCGCTACACAAAACACTGCTACACAAGATAAAGGTGCATAGCATTACGGGTAATGTATTAGCATGGATAGAGGATTGGTTAACTAACACAAAGCGAAGAGTGGAGGTAAATAGGTGTTTTTCTGGTTAGCGATCAGTGACTAGTGGTGTGCCTCAGGGGTTAGTGTTGGGACCGCAATTGTTTATGATTTACATTGATGATTTGGAGTTGGGGACCAAGTGTAGTGTGTCAAAATTCGCAGATGACACCAAGATGAGTGGCAGAGCAAAGTGTGCAGAGGACACTGCAAGTCTGCAAAGGGATATAGATAGACTAAATGAATGGGCGAGGGTCTGGCAGATGGAGCACAATGTTAGTAAATGTGAGGTCGTCCGTTTTGGTTGGAATTACAGCAAAATGGAGCATTATTTCAATGGTAAAAAATTGCAGCATGCTGCTGTGCAGAGGGACCTGGTTGTCTTTGTGCAGGAATCTCAAGGAATTTGTTTGCAGGTGCAGCGGGTAATTAAGAAAGAAAATGGAATTTTGTCCTTCATTGCTAGAGGGATGGAGTTTAAAAACAGCAAAGTTATGTTGCTCTGCCATTATGTAAGGTGCGAGTGAGGCCACACCTGGAGTACTGTGTGCAGTTTTGGTCTCCTTACTTGAGAAAGGATATACTGGCACTGGAGGGGATGCAGAGGAGATTCACTAGGTTGATTCTGGAGTTGAGAGGGTTGCCTTATGGGGAGAGATTGAGTAGACTTGGACTATACTCATTGGAATTCAGAAGAATGAGGGGGATTTTATAGAAACATAAAAAAATTATGAAGAGAATAGATAAGATAGAAGCAGGGATATTGTTTCCACTGGTGGGTGAAACCAGAACTAGGGGGCATAGCCTCAAAATAAGGGGGAGTGGATTTAGGACTGAGTTGAGGAGGAACTTCTTCACATAAAGGGTTGTGAATCTCTGGAATTCTCTGCCCAGTGAAGCAGTTGAGGCTCCCTCATTGAATGTTTTTAAGGTGAAGATAGATAAATTTTTGAACAGTAAAGGAATTAAGGGTTATGGTGAGTGGGCGGGTAAGTGGAGCTGAGTCCACAAAAAGATCAGCCATGATCTTATTGAATGGCAGAGCAGGCTCGAAGGGCCAGATGACCTACTCCTGCTTCTAGTTCTTATGTTCTTATGAAAAAGATATGTGACCAGAAGCTCAACCTGTCATGTACAACACCAAGGTTACAAATTGTCTGGTTTGTCTGTGAATAGAGCCATTATAAATCTCATGACACATGGGGGCAAGATTTTGACATGAATTTCAGCAACAGACTTTATTTACAATTCTTTTAGTTTTTCTGAGAGCGTTCACAGGGACAATGAAGTACCTAATCCCGTGCTGTACCTGTCGTGGGAGTGTTTGATAGGGACAGTGTAGAGGGAGCTTTACTCTGTATCTAACACCATGCTGTGCCTGTCCTGGGAGTGTTTGATGGGGACAGTGTAGAGGGAGCTTTACTCTGTATCTAACCCTGTGCTGCAGCTGGCCTGGGAGTGTTTGATAGGGACAGTGTAGAGGGAGCTTTACTCTGTATCTAATCCCGTGCTGTAGCTGGCCTGGGAGGGCTTGATGGGGACAGTGTAGAGGGAGCTTTACTCTGTATCTAACGCCGTGCTGTAGCTGGCCTGGCAGTGCTTGATGGGGACAGTGTAGAGGGAGCTTTACTCTGTATCTAACGCCGTGCTGTAGCTGGCCTGGGAGTGTTTGATGGGGACAGTGTAGAGGAAGCTTTACTCTGTATCTAACGCCGTGCTGTAGCTGGCCTGGCAGTGCTTGATGGGGACAGTGTAGAGGGAGCTTTACTCTGTATCTAACGCCGTGCTGTAGCTGGCCTGGCAGTGCTTGATGGGGACAGTGTAGAGGGAGCTTTACTCTGTATCTAACGCCGTGCTGTAGCTGGCCTGGGAGTGCTTGATGGGGACAGTGTAGAGGGAGCTTTAGAACATAGAACATTACAGCGCAGAACAGGCCCTTCGGCCCACGATGTTGCGCCGACTAGTTAAAAAACAATGACCCACTAACCTAAACCAATCCCTTTTCGTCCATAAACCTATCCACGGATCTCTTAAACGCCCCCAAGCTAGGCACATTTACAACTGCAGCAGGCAGGGCATTCCAATCCCTCACCACCCTCTGGGTAAAGAACCTACCCCTGACATCCGTCCTATAACTACCCCCCCCTTAATTTAAAGCCATGCCCCCTCGTGCTAGCCTTCTCCATCCGAGGAAAAAGGCTATCACTATCCACTCTATCTAAACCTCTAATCATCTTATATGTTTCAATAAGATCCCCTCTTAGCCGCCTTTTTTCTAGCGAAAACAACCCCAAATCCCTCAGTCTCTCCTCATGGGACCTCCCCTCCATACCAGGCAACATCCTGGTAAACCACCTCTGCACCCTCTCCAAAGCCTCCACATCCTTCCTGTAATGTGGGGACCAGAACTGCACACAATACTCCAAGTGCGGCCGCACCAGAGTTGTGTACAGTTGCAACATGACGCTGCGACTCCTAAATTCAATCCCCCTACCAATAAACGCCAAGACACCGTATGCCTTCTTAACAACCTTATCTACTTGATTCCCAACTTTCAGGGAT
Source organism: Carcharhinus amblyrhynchos (assembly GCF_965287045.1). NCBI lineage: Eukaryota > Metazoa > Chordata > Chondrichthyes > Carcharhiniformes > Carcharhinidae > Carcharhinus > Carcharhinus amblyrhynchos. The sequence continues at coordinate 9,389,053 of NC_137336.1, read as the reverse complement.
CTATGTACACATACACCTAGATCCCTCTGCTCCTCCACACTATTCAAAGTCTTCCCGTTAGCCCTATACTCGACACATCTGTTATTCCTACCAAAGTGAATTACCTCACACTTTACTCTGTATCTAACGCCTGTCCTGGGAGTGCTTGATAGGGATATTGTAGAGAGAGGTTTATATTGACGCTAAGCCGGTGCTGTACATGAAGGGACGGAATAATTGACTAAAAGCCCCTGTAAGTTATTACAGTGCATTCTTTGCCTGATGTGGGACAATGGCAGATACTTCAATCAATATGGCCTTTAACTGCTCAACCAAAGCCAGTTTTTGGATCAGATGCTGTATGTGTGCTATAAAGTGAATTGTTTATTGGTCCCACAAGCTTTGGCTAAAAACACAATTTGTCTCCTATTCGTGCAGAACAGTAATAACACATTCAAACTGATAATCCTTAGATCCTTTTATATAACTCCCCATTACACGGTGCACCACAACTAATGAAAACCTTGGCGCTGGGCGCGCTCCTCTGTAGAGATGGTTTAAATGGCCTTGGAAACTGCAGATGATAGCATGGTTAGAATATTAAAGGCATTTCTTTTCTCAAAATATCTATCAGGGAGGGAAATAATAACATGTTTTGTAATGATTCCAATTTTCCAGAGATTTCTGAAGCAAATGAATGCAATGTAAGAATAAATCAGGCCTTAAATCCACGGGTGTTGATGGACTTTGGCTGGAATCAAAAATGTGCGGTCGTGATTGGAAAGATAGCATTGAGCATCTCTGTGTCGTTTCCGCATAATGTCCATAAATCTCCTTTCTCCTCAGGCTGCTTGGAAATCCTGGCGTGGCTGCAAAAAAAAAGGAAAAGGAAAGCTTTTGGCGGGATTTTCCGGCCACACTCGCCTCGGAAATCGGAAAATCCCCGCCTGAGGCCAACCGGCCTTGGCATGGTCCGTTACGATTCCCGTGACAAGCAGGAAAATCCCGTCCCTTTTGTTTACTTGTTTACGGGATGTGGGTGTCGCTGGTTGGACCAGCATTTATTACCCATCCATGAGGGGCGGCACGGTGGCACAGCGGTTAGCACTGCTGCCTCACGGCGCCAGGGATCCGGGTTCGATTCCTGGCTTGGGTCATCGTCTCTGTGGAGTCTCCACATTCTCCCCATGTCTGCATGGGTTTCCTCCAGTTTCCTCCCACATTCTGAGAGACATGCTGCTTAGGTGCATTGACCCGAACAGGCGCCGGACTGTGGCGACTAGGGGAATTTCACAGTAACTTCATTGCAGTGTTAATGTCAGACTTACTTGTGACTAATAAATAAACTTTATTTCAGATTCAACCATATTGCTTTGGGCCCGGAGTCACCTGTAGGCCAGAACAGGTAAAGATGACAGATTTCCTTCCCTAAAAGACATTCGTGAATTAGATGGGTTCTGATGACAATGTTTTCATGGCCATCAGTAGACTTTTAACTCCTGATTTTTTTTTATTGAATTCAAATTTCACCATCTGCAATGGTGGGATTCAAACCAGGATCCCCAAAGCATTAGCCTGGGCCTTTGGATAGCCTGGCGACAATACCACTACGTCACTACACCCCGCCCCTCCTCGAATGATGATCAGTCAAAATCAAAATGAATGGCAGAACAGACTCGAAGGGCTGAATGGCCTACTCCTGCTTCTAGTTTCTATGGGCAGGATTTCATGGCCTTGCTTGGGAATGTGCGGGTTAGGTTGATTGGCCATGCTAAAATTGTCCTTAGTGTCATGAGATGTGTAGGTTGGAGGGATTAGTGGGTAAATATGTAGGGATATGGGAGTAGGACTTGGCTAGGATTGTGGTGGGTGCAGACTTGATGGGCCGACTGGCCTCTTTCTGGACTGTAGGGATTCTATGATTTTGTGATTCCGTGATTCCCCTCATCGGACTCTCTCCCACGGCGATCCCGTGGAGGGTGAGGTGATAGAGCTCCGGCCTATTCCAAAAAGTGGTAAAGGTTAAAGTAGAAAGAAATCCCACAACACAAGTTTAAAGTCCAAACAGGTTTATTTGTAGCAAAAGCCGCAAGCTTTCGGGACAGCCTGTCCCTTCATCAGGTGGCTGGGAGTTCTGATCGTAAAAAGGACAAAAAGGCACAAACTCAATTTACATGCATAATGATTGGAATGTGAGTCTTTACAGCTAATCAATTCTTAAAGGTGCAGAAATTATGAGCGGAGAGAACGTTAAGCACCAGTTAAGGAGATGTGTATTGTTTCCAGACAGGAAAGTTAGTGAGATTTTGCAAGTCCAGGCAAGTTGTGGGGGTTACAGATTGTGCGACATGAAAGGTTAAAGTGGCAGAGGGCTTTGGAAGCATACCAATGCCGTTGGGAAGAAAATGGAAAAAGGGATTAAAAAATGGAGTTGAGATAGGAAAAACGAGGTCCGGTTCGGCAGAAACAAGCTGAACGTTAGGTCCAGTGGGAATGCCTTGCTTGTGAATCTTGGGAAGAAGGTGGAAGGGGGCATGACTGGAGGTGTTTAATCCTGACGTTGTTTTCTCGGTTGCAAATCATCTTTATTGAGCTCAACTGAGTCTTGTCATGTTCAATCTCCAAGCAATATTCATGTAGAAAAAAAAAAGCACCTCAGCCGCCCACTTTCACTACGTCTCAGCACCGAGACTCTTGTTGACTTTTCCTTTTGTTCTTGCCTGTCTCTGCCAAATTGTGAAAGAAAGCTGGTGCCCTTTATTAGCCACTGTTCACTCACATTCATCCTTGTAATCCTGACCATTCATGATGGCACGCCATTTATTTTCCAGCTTAGTTGTTTTTCAGTTTTCATTCCCAACCTGTTGATTCTTTGTGACGTGGACAACCCTCTTAGCCGGGGGCCCAGTGAGTCTTGACTCAGCCATTCACATTGACAAACAAACGCCTCTGCTTGCTCGCGCAACCTTCCCTGGCTAAAGGTCATCTACATCAGCAGTAATTCTGGAAATGAGCAAAGAAAATGACAACACAGGAACAGGCCCTTCGGCCCTCCAAGCCTGCACCGACCATGGTGCCCATCCCCTACCCTTCCGGGCACCATACCCCTCCAAAAGTAAATTAAAAGTAAAGATTATTTATTAAGAACATAAGAACATAAGAAATAGGAGCAGGAGTAGGCCATCTCGCCCCTCGAGCCTGCCCCGCCATTCAATAAGATCATGGCTGATCTGAAGCGGCTCAGTTCCACTTTCCCGCTTTCTCCCCATAACCCTTAATCCCCTTGCCTACCAAAAACCTATCTACCCGCGTCTTAAATGTATTTAGCGAGGTAGCCTCCACCACTTCAACGGGCAGAGAATTCCAGAGATTCACCACCCTTTGAGTGAAGAAGTTCCTCCTTAACTCTGTTCTAAACTGCCCCTGCCCTTATCTTGAGGGCTGTGCCCTCTAGTCCTGCTGTCCTTTCTGAGCGGGAAGAACCTCTCCACCTCTACCCTATCCATCCCATTCATCATCTTATATGTCTCAATAAGATTCCCCCCTCATCCTTCTAAACTTTAACGAGTACAAGCCCAGTCTATTCAGCCTCTCTTCATAGCTCAACCCCCTCAACTCCGGTATCAGCCTAGTGAACCTCCTCTGCACTCCCTCCAAGGCCAAAATATCCATGCGCAAGTGCGGCGACCAAAACTGCACACAGTACTCCAGCTGCGGCCTCACCAGTGCCCTGTACAGTTGCAGCAAGACCTCCCTACTTTTATATTCAATCCCCCTCGCTGTGAAGGCCAGCATCCCATTTGCCTTCCTGACCACCTGCAGCACCTGTAGGCTGGGTTTTTGCGACTCATGCACAAGGACCCCCAGCTCCCTCTGCACCGTAGCATGCTGCAGCTTTTCGCCCTGTAAGTAGTAGTCCTTCCTACTATTATTCCTGCCAAAGTGGATAACCTCACACTTGGCAACATTGTATTCCATCTGCCAGGTCCTCGCCCACTTGCTCAGCCTATCTAGATCGCTCTGCAGACTTTCTACACCCTCCGCACAATTTGCTGTTCCACTTATCTTTGTGTCACCAGCAAATTTCAACACCTTACACTCAGCTCCCTCCTTCAGATCATCTATATAAATGGTAAATAGCTGAGGCCTCAGCACTGATCCCTGGGGCACTCTACTAGTCACCAACCGCCAATCCGAATAGCACCCATTGACACCCACTCTCTGCCTCCTATTTGACAGCCAATCCCCTATCCACGCTAACACCCTACCCCCAACTCCATGCCCCCTAACCTTCTGTAACAACCTTTTATGCGGCACCTTATCAAACGCCTTCTGAAAATCGAGAAACACCACATCCACCGGTTCCCCTCTATCCACCGCACTAGACACATCCTCGTAGAATTCCAATAAATTCGTCAGACACGACTTCCCCTTAACGAATCCGTGCTGCGTCTGCTCTATCAAACAATTCTTCTCAAGGTGCCTCGCTATTTCCTCTTTGATGACGGGTTCAAGCATTTTTTTAGTGTCACAAGTCGGCTTACATTAACACTGCAATGAAGTTACCGTGAAAATCCCCTAGTCACCACACTCAGGTGCTTGTTCGGGTACACTGAGGGAGAATTTTTAGCATGGCCAATACTCCTAACCAGCATGTCTTTGGACTGTGGGGAAAAACCAGAGCATCCAGAGGAAACCCACACTGACACATGGAGTGTGCAATCTCCACACAGACAGTGACCCAAGCCAGAACTGAACCCAGGTTCCTGATGTTGTGAGACAGCAGGGCTAACTACTGTGCCACTGCTCTATTCCCATCTTATTCATGCATTTGTCAAGATGCTCCTTAAAAGTCACAAATTGATCATTTTATCATTCATAGAATCACATAGGGTGTACTTAGGAATGTAGGAATTAGGAGCAGAAGTAGGCAAGTTCAGCCCTTTGCGTCTGCTCTGCCATTCAGTCAGATCATGGCCGATCTCTTCCTGATCTCAAATCCACCTCCCCACCTGTTCCCATTTCCCTCTTTCGTTTATATATCTAACTCCCTCATGAAGCTATTTAATGTTTCAGACTCCACCTCGGTCTGGGGCAGCGAGTTCCACAAATTCACCACCCTCTGTGAGAAGTAGTTCCCCCTCATCTCCATATTAAATCCATCGCCTCTCAGCCTATACCTGTGACCTCTTGTTCTAAGAACATAAGAAATAGGAGCAGGAGTAGGCCATCTAGCCCTTCGAGCCTGCCCCGCCATTCAATAAGATCATGGCTGATCTGAAGTGGATCAGTTCCACTTTCCCGCTCTCTCCCCATAACCCTTAATTCCCCTGTCTATCAGAAATCTATCTACCCGTGTCTTAAATATATTCAACGAGGTAGCTTCCACACTTCAACAGGCAGAGAATTCCAGAGATTCACCACCCTTTGAGTGAAGAAGTTCCTCCTCAACTCTGATCTAAACTGCGCCCACCCCCCTTATTTTGAGGCTGTGCCCTCTAGTTCTAGATTGCCCCATAAGAGGAAACATTTGGTCTACATTCACTTTAGCGGAGAGACAGGCCCATTCAGCCCGGAACACTCCATGCCAGTATCTTAGTGTAGAAGCAAAATGCTATGGATGCCAGAAATCTGAAACAAAGCCAGAAAACGCTGGAAATGCTCAGGGGGTCTGGCAGCACCTGTGGAGAGAGAAACAAAGTTAACGTTTCAAATCCCAGTGATTCTGTTTGACAGTCACTCCAGAGTTTATGCGTCACTTGAACTTCCCCCCATCCTTCTTCAGTGAACTCCAGAACTGTGCACAGTATTCCAAGTGTGGCCTTACCAATGTCTTGCACAACTCCAAACAACTTGAAGAGAGAAGGCTAAGGGGTGAGTCAATTGACAGCTATAAAGTGATTAAAGGTCTCAGCGAGAGCGTATCCTCTTGTATTCCTCTATTCCTAACTTCTGCATCTATTCCGTGCACCGTGTCACAGTAAATTCCACATTCTCCTCACTCTCTCTCCCTGGGTAAAGACATTGCTTCAGAATTTCTATTTGATCTCCTGATAGCTATCTTAACTGTTCCTCTTCCCAGCAAGAGGATATGCTCTCTCTGAGACCTTTCATTGCTTTCTCGATTGCCTCACCCCTCAGCCTTCTCTCTTCAAGTTGTTTGAAGTTGTACAAGACATTGCTAAGGCCACACTTGGAATACTGTGTACAGTTCTGATCACCCTATGATAGAAAGGATATTATTAAGCTAGAAAGAGTGCAGAAACGATTTACTAGGATACTACTGGGACTTGATGGATTGAGTTATAAGGAGAGGCTGGATAGACTGGGACTTTTTTCTCTGGAGCATAGGATGCTTAGGGGTGATTTTATAGAGGTCTATAAAATAATGAGGGGCATAGATCAGCTAGATAGTCAATATCTTTTCCCAAAGGTAGGGGAGTCGAAAACTAGAGGGCATAGGTTTATGGTGAGAGGGGAGAGATACAAAAGTATCCAGAGGGACATTTTTTTCACACAGAGGGTGGTGAGTGTCTGGAACAAGCTGCCAGAGGTAATAGTAGAGGCGGGTACAATTTTGTCTTTTAAAAAGCATTTAGACAGTTACATGGGTAAAATGGGCATAGAGGGATATGCGCCAAATGTGGGCAATTGGGACTAGCTTAGGGGTTTGAAAAAAAAGGTGGCGTGGACAAGTTGGGCCAAAGATCCTGACTCCATGCTGTAAACCTCTATGACTCTATGACTCGAAGAGGAGAAAGCCCCAGCTTTTCCTGCTATTATCATTGCCTGAAGGGGATTTTTCTAACTTCTCTCCTGCGTGGCAGTTCCGAACTTTAAAATCAGGTCACCTTGTCCTTGGCTTCCCCAGTAGTGGAAAATAAACTTCCCTGATCTACCTGACACCCCCACTCCAGAAGCATTCCAGGAATTGGAGTTAAAATCAGGACCTTAAATTTCAACCACATTGGTGTTCAGAGCTGAGATCTGGCTACCTAATGGTGAACGGTGATTGAATGTTGTATCTGTTAGTGAAATGGTGGGGGGAAGTAAGGCTTCAATTACCTTTTCTCTCTTTTTAGGCCCCGAAGAGTGATGGTAACTTTTCTTAACAGGCACTCAAAGTACTTTTAACTGTCTAAAGCATAGGAAGGAGCATTATGCAAATAACCAGTGATCCATGGAGAGATGTAATGTAAAACTTCCTCCTCTAATGTTCCTGCTGATCGCTGACTCAGACCCCCCACAGTATGTGTGTGACATAATCAGAAACAAAAACACTGCAAAGCATCGGAAATCTCAACTCAAATCATTCTGGACGTAGAACAGCATTGAAAATACAGGAAGATTGGAAATTAGAAGACAATGATTCATTAGGGAGAAGGACAATCAGAATGTGGGGGGCTTAGTGCGAAGGTAGGGTATTAGAACCACTTAAAAGTCAAAAGTCTGATACACTCACAGGAGGCATGGTGGAACAGTGGCTAGAATTGCTGCCTCTCAGCGCCAGGAACCCGGGTTTCATTCTCAGCTTGGGTCACTGTCTATGTGGAGTTTGCATATTCTCCCCGTGTCTGTGTGGGTTTCCTCCGGGTGCTCCGATTCCCCACCCACACTCCAATGATATGCCAGTTAGGTGGATTGGCCGTGCTAAATTGCCCCTTAGTGTCCAAAGATGTTGTTGGAGTAAAATTAAGACTGTGACCTTTGGAAACTAATGTGTATGTTACTACAGGACTAGCTGTGCCCAGCATTTACACTGTGGTTAGCAAAGAACATCCTGTTAGTATATTAAAAAAAACTATGGAACAGACAAAAAAACCAGACTTCGAGGTCCAGATGGTCAGCCTAGCTTAAGTAAAAGCGGAACCAAAACAATAAGTTCCCCCTTTGTTAATAGTTGTTTTTGAAGGAATGTGATTGGAAGTTACTTGTTGCTAGGGGATCCCAATGCATGTAACCACCCAAAGCTCATGATGAGATAACCGCTGATGTCTGCATGATTAAAGTGTATAAAAAACTGCTAGCCGTGCCCCAAATTGAGAACGTGACTGCGAGCACTGTGGAGTGCCTAGCGCTTCTCCCAAAGCTTTGTCCAATAACTTGCATGTTGAACCTTTAAATCTAACTTCGAGTAGTGATTTCCCACAACAAGTTGGCGTAGTCGGCAGGATCTCACTGCTGGTTAGTTGATCAGTTGGCCTCAATCGGCGAACTGGAGTAGAGATTATTGAACTGTGGGAGTCAGACTGAGCCAACAACACAGTTAAAAATGGGTAAAAATTAGGGGAATTTACAGGAAAGTCGAATAGAAACAGGGATTGACCGCTTGTGCTGATTGACTAAGGACAAGAAAGTGCCTGTCTCAAAATGCACAGCCTTAGACCGGTTGTTAAGAGGGGAAATCCCCCACGTGAAGGTCAGGACCATGAAATGAGTGTAGAGGCACAAAGGCACTTAGGATCGTGAAGCACAAGTAGTAGAGATCTTTTTAGTATCAAACTCTGTAGTGGCGAACAAATGTAGAGTTTGCCTCTGCTTGCATAAAGTTGTGTAGTTTTTGTACTCTGTCAGTTAAGTTGTAAAGCGGTGCGGTGAGGAGCTGATCACCCTGACCTAGAGCTGGATTCCGGTGGAGGAAACACGTTGCTGAGAAGGTAATCGTGGCCACGAGTATAAACAGAAACCCCAATGAAGGGGTGTAGAAGCCTGCAAAATGGCAGGTAAAGAAAGTAAATGGGGATCTGCAGGTTCCCTTGTTGATAAATGTATGACAGATAGATACTCGTTGATTAAGAAGATGCAAGAGGATGGCTGGGATGTTTCTCAGGCCTTAGAACAACAGAGAAAGTGGGTAGATGGGGAAAAGAAAGACAAAACAAAGGAGTTTTATTAGTACATCAATTAGTTGGACTAACGGGACAAGTAGCCACTTCCACTAAAAAGTGGAACAAAGACAAAGACAAAATTAAGAAATTAGAATCTAGTGTAAGGGAATTAGAAAAAAATGAATCAATTATTAGAAAGGAATCAATGGGGAGGGGAAACTGTCTCTTTGCCCCCTGACGAGACATTACAACAGGCATCCTTCATCTTGTTTAAAATGGAAATACACAGGGTTTGGGGAGTGCCCCTCCCAATTGGAATAAAATCACAACAACCAAGCAACAGAAAGGGGAAAGGGGCCTCTGAATATGGGGAATGATTGCTCCAAGCATACCAGGGATGCTCAGGGATTGGAATCACCAGAAGGTGTTGATTGAGAAGGAATGAATGTCTTAAAGAATTTCAGCACTGTGTATAGTTCTGAATGCAGAATTAACTGTCTCCGTCAATGGATAGTCTTGCCTTATTCGAAAATGTTATGCCCATGAACCCCATTAAGACAGACCTTGTGGGTAAGGAGCTTACACCCTCACTAACATCACAAAGAATCCCAAGTGGTCTTTTTTTTTCAAAAAGAAGGGAATGTGCAAGAAGGGAAGGTGGCAAATTGATTAGGGAAGATCTAAGGTTGGGCTAATAGTTTGAGTAGTTTTTGTATTTCAGTGTGTTTGTGTGGTCTGGTTGCTTGTTGAATGTAGGTGGTTGTTGTTACATTAGATTGAGAGCAGGAGTTGTTAAAGCCTGTTTGTTCTTGCAGAGAGTATTGCGAGCAATAAATGCAATGCTTTACACAACAGCATAAGAAATAGGAGCAGGAGTAGGCCATCTAGCCCTTCGAGCCTGCCCCGCCATTCAATAAGATCATGGCTGATCTGTCGTGGCTCAGTTCCACATTCCTGCCCTCTCCCCATAACCCTTAATCCCCTCTCGTATCAAAAACCCATCAACCCGCGTCTTAAAAATATTTAGCGAGGCAGCCTCCACCACTTCAACGGGCAGAGAATTCCAGAGATTCACCACCCTTTGAGTGAAGAAGTTCCTCCTCAACTCCGTTCTAAACCGCCCCCCCTTTATCTTGAGGCTGTGCCCCCTAGTCCTACTGTCCTTTCTGAGCGGGAAGAGTCTCTCCACCTCTATCCTATCCATCCCATTCATCATCTTATACGTCTCAATGAGATCTCCCCTCATTCTTCTAAACTCTAACGAGTACAAGCCTAGTTTATTCAGCCTCTCCTCATAGCTCAACCCCCTCAACTCTGGTATCAGCCTAGTAAACCTCCTCTGCACTCCTTCCAAGGCCAAAATATCCTTGCGTAAGTGCGGCGACCAAAACTGCACACAGTACTCCAGCTGTGGCCTCACCAATGCCCTATACAGCTGCAGCAAGACCTCCCTACTTTTATATTCAATCCCCCTCGCTATAAAGGCCAGCATCCCATTTGCCTTCCTGACCACCTGCTGCACCTGCAGGCTGGGTTTTTGCGACTCATGTACAAGGACCCCGAGGTCCCTCTGCACCGTCGCCTGCTGCAGTTTTTCGCCACGTAAGTAATAATCCTTCCTACCATTATTCCTACCAAAGTGGACCACCTCGCACTTGCCAACATTAAATTCCATTTGCCAGTTCCTGGCCCATTCGCCCAGCCTATCTAGATCCTTCTGCAGACTCTCCCCACCCTCCGCACAATTTGCCGTTCCACCAATCTTGGTGTCATCAGCAAATTTCGACACCATACACTCAGTTCCCTCCTCCAGATCATCTATATAAATGGTAAATAGCTGAGGCCCCAGCACCGACCCCTGGGGCACTCCACTAGTCACCAACCGCCAATCCGAATAGCACCCGTTAACCCCCACTCTCTGCCTCCTATTTGACAACCAATCCTCTATCCACGCTTACACCCTATCCCCAACTCCATGCCCCCTTACCTTCTGCAATAACCTCTTGTGAGGTACCTTGTCAAACGCCTTCTGAAGATCAAGAAAGACCACATCTACTGGCTCTCCTCTATCCACCGCCCTAGGCACATCCTCATAGAACTCCAATAAATTTGTCAGACACGACTTCCCCTTAACAAAACAGTGCTGTGTCTGCTCTATCAAGCAATTCCCCTCAAGATGCCTCTCTATTTCCTCCTTGATGACGGATTCTAACATTTTACCTACAACAGACGTTAAACTAACCGGCCTATAATTCCCTGCCTTTTGCCTGCCACCCTTCTTAAACAACGGCGTAACATTAGCCGTTTTCCAATCTTCCGGCACTTCCCCGGAATCCAGCGACGTTTGGAAAATAACCACCAAGGCATCCACTATCAACTCCGCCATTTCTTTCAGAACCCTTGGATGCATTCCTTCCAGTCCTGGAGACTTGTCCACAATCAGTCCCTCCAGTCTGTCGAGCACTGCCTCTCTAGTAACAATAATGTAATTCAGGCCCTCCAGTCCTACCACCTTTCCACCGCTAACACCTGGCAAATTATTCATGTCCTCCTCCGTGAAGACCGAAACAAAAAAGTTATTCAAGACCTCAGCCATTTCCCCATCTCCTACCACTAAGTCCCCCCTCTCATCCTCTAAGGGTCCAACGTTCACCCTAGCCAGCCTCTTCCTTTTTATATATTTATAAAAACTCTTGCTATCCTTTTTTATATTAAGCTCTAGCCCAGCTTCATAGTTTCTCCTACCCTTCTTTATCAGCTGGTCGCCTCACTATAGGAAAGACGTAGAAGCTATTGAAAGGGTACAGAGGAGATTTACAAGGATGTTGCCTGGACTGGGAGGCATGCCTTATGAAGTTAGGTTGAGGGAACTGGGTCTCTTTTCCCTGGAGAGATGTAGGTTGAGAGGCGACCTGATAGAGGTTTATAAAATGTTGAGAGGAATAGATAGGGTGGATTCTCAGAGGCTATTTCCCCGGGTTGAAGTGGTCGCTACGAGAGGACACAGGTTTAAGGTGCGGGGAGGAAAGTACAGAAGTGATGTTAGGGGTAAGTTTTTCACTCAGAGGGTGGTGAGTGAATGGAATCGGCTGCCGTCAGTGGTGGTGGAGGCAAACTCGCTGGGGTCTTTTAAAAGACTTCTGGATGAGTATATGGGGTTTTATGGGATTGGGGGTTATAGATAGGTGTTGATGTGATCGGCGCAACTCGTGGGCCGAAGGGCCTGTTTGTGCTGTCGTGTTCTATGTTCTATGTTCTAACTTCTTTGTCAATCTTTGTTGACATTTAAGCCTCTCCCAATCCTCTTCTCGCCCACTACTCTTAGCTACTCTAAACACCTCTGCTTTTAATTTAACACTTTCCTTCACCTCCTTTGTTATCCACGGCTTATTACCTCTCCTCCTACTGTCCTTTTTAGCCATCGGAATAAATTTCTGCTGAGCACCAAGAAAGATCTCCTTAAAGATCCTCCACTGCTCCTCAGCAGACCTACCTTCCAACGCGCTCCCCCCAGTCCACATTCGCCAATACCTCTCTCATCCTACCGTACTCCCCCCTGTTCAAACAAAGGACGCGCGTACGGGAAGCCACTTTCTCCTCCTCCATCTGCACCAGAAACTCCACCATACAATGATCACTCTTCCCAAGAGGATCCTTCACCACAAGGTCCCTAATTCTACCCGCCTCATTATGTAACACCAGATCCAAGATAGCTCGCTCCCTCGTCGGCTCCAACACACACTGTTCAAGGAAACTATCCCGGCAGCATTCCAAGAACTCCTCCTCGAGCCCACCGCGTCCAACATGGGTCGACCAATCAATATGCAGATTGAAATCCCCCGTAATTATTGCCGTTCCATTCCTGCACGCCGCATTTATTTGCGCGTTAACAGCCTGCCACACCTCCAGATCATTATTCGGGGGCCTATAGACGACACCCACCAGCGTCTTCCTCCCTTTTCTGTTCCTAATCTCCACCCACAACGATTCCACTTTCTGCTCTTTGGTTCCTATATCATCCCTTGCTACCACCCTGATGCTATCCTTAATCAGCAGAGCTACGCCCCCCCCCTTTTTCCTCCTGCCTACCCTTCCTAAACACTTGATACCCCTGGACATTCAGCTCCCAGTCCCTGCCACCTTGCAGTCACGTCTCTGTAATGGCCACCAGATCGTATCCATTTGTGCTGATCTGCGCCACCAGCTCATCCACTTTATTCCGAATGCTTCATGCATTCAGATAAAGTGCCTTCATCCCAGCCTTCACCTGGACCCTATTTGCCAGAACGCCACCAACCATACTCACGCCCCCTACTCCCTTTATTATTGGGACATCCTCGGCCTCTTCCCTTACCTGTACCCTCTCCTTAACTTTAGACCCCATAATGTCACCTACCCTCGCACCCTCCCCCCCGCTAATTAGTTTAAAGCCCTGTCTAGAGTCCTATTTACACAATTCGCCAGGACTCTGGTCCCAGCACGGTTCAGACCAACCCCATCCCACCTGAACAGGTCCCACCTACCCCAATACTGATGCCAATGCCCCATAAATTCAAACCCATTCCTCCCACACCAATCCCTGAGCCACCCATTCACTTCCTTAATCCTATCAACCCTACGCCCGTCTGCACTCGGTTCACGCAGTAGCCCAGAAATAACCACCTCGTCGGTTCTACTTTTTAATTCCATTCCCAGCTTTTCATTCTCCCTCCCCAGATCCTCAGTTCGCATTTTGCCTACGTCGTTGGCACCCACATGTACCACAACGACCGGATTCTCACCCTCCCATTCCAGGTTCCTCTGCAGCCCAGATGCGACATCCCAGACCTGAGCACCAGGCAGACAACACACCCTTCTGTGCACTTTGTCGTTGTGACAAAGGACAGTGTCAATACCCTTCACCCCACTATCCCCAATTACTACTATGTTCCTTTTCACCTTCTCTTTGCCTATGTCCTGCGTCTGCATCACTGTACCGTGTGCAGTTTGCTCACCAGCCTCACCTCCCTCGTTCTCGTCCAGACTGGAAGCAAGAACCTCAAACCTGTTATGCAGATTGAGAGGCTGAGGCATCCGCTCCCCACTCTCCTTCCTCTGCTCCCCACCCTCCTTCCTCCGCTCCCCACCCTCCTTCCTCCGCTCCCCACCCTCCTTCCTCCGCTCAGCAGCCCCATCTTGTTCCTGACCCTAAGAGTTAGCCAGTCAAGGGGGGGGTGGATGTCACTTGCACCCCATTGACAATGGCACCCTCTCTCCCCCTGATGAGCCTCACACTTTGGTTTAACTTCAAAGGGGCTGAGGAAGTGTTAAAGCTGTTAAAATTTAAGTATAAGATTTTTTGAATTTGCTTCTGTTTTTGAGTTTAATTACAGTTTGGAAGAAAGAAGAATGAAAGTGACTGTCTTAATCAATTTTCTGTATTTTCTTTAAATGTTTTATTTTCATCCCAGGTTAAAATGTTAAGTTTGAATGAAAGAGGAAGTGCTGTGGAATGAATGTTGGAAGCTTCCATGTGTGTCTGTGTGTGTTTAATAAAGTGGATGCATGGATGTTTTTGTTGTTTGCTTTAATGTTTCAATGTTCTTCCCTTAATTGTGATTTTACAACACCTTTTGTCCTCTCAGAGGTTAAGAAGTAAGACTGATGAGTGTTGGTAATGAAGGTGTACAATTCTGTCACTCTGCACCATGGTGGAGGCTACAGCTTAATGGGTGGCACTCTCGCAAATCCCAATCAGGGTAGATGTGGCCTCATGTTCCACTTCCACAGAATTCAGCCCATCATTCTAAAGTGGAGTACTGAGAGTGCTGCACTGTCAGAGAACCCACCTTTTAGACTTTAAGCCTTGTCTTTCAGTTGGAGGGAAACAAATCTCATGGTCCCGATGGAGAGAAAAACAGGAGTGATCTTCCCAAAGTCATTTGTCTCGTTGTGGCTTGTGGGAGCTTACTGTGCATGGATTGGCTACCTCTACATCATCCTCATCCTAAGGGAATGAGGTAATACATTTTGGAAGGTCTAATACAGACAGGAAATATACAGTACATGACAGAACCCTTAAGAGTATTGATAGGCATAAGAATGTGGGTGTACAGGTACACAGGTCGCTGAAAGTGGCAATGCAGGTGGAGAAGGTAGTCAAGAAGGCATGTGGCATGCTTGCCTTCATCGGCCGGGTTACTGCATTTAAAAATTGGCAAGTCGCGTTGCAGCTTTATAGAACCTTAGTTAGGCCGCACTTAGAATATGGTGTTCAATTCTGGTTGCCATACTACCAGAAGGATGTGGAGGCTTTGGAGAGGGTACAGAAAAGATTTACCAGGATGTTGCCTGGTATGGAAGGCATTAGCTCTGAGGAGAGGTTGGGGAAACTTGGTTTGTTCCCACTGGAGCGACGGAGGTTGAGGAGGTGACCTGATGGAAGTCTACAGGATTATGAGGGTCATGGAGAGAATGGATTGTCAGAAGCTTTTTCCCAGGGCGGAAGATTCAATTACTAGGGGGCATAGGTTTAAGGTGCGAGGGGCAAGGGTTAAAGGAGATGTACGAGGCAGATATTTTACACAGAGAGTAGTGAGTTCCTGGAACTTGTTGCTGGGGGAGGTAGTGGAAGCGGATGTGATAGTGGCTTTTAAGGGGCGTCTTGACAAGTATATGAATAGGATGGGAATAGAGGGATATGGTCCCTTGAAGGGTAGAGGGTTTTAGTTAAGTCAGGTAGCATGGTCAGCGCAGGCTTGGAGGGCCAAAGGGCCTGTTCCTGTGCTGTAATTTTCTTTGTTCTTTGTTCTTTGAAAGATAGTTCAAATATAAAAATAATGACAAAGCAGCATTAACCAACTGCTGGGCAGAGAGGTTAATCCCATGGCACTATTTTAAGTTATTATTAGCGTCGCAATGGGCTTACATTAACACTGCAACAAAGTTATTGTGAAAATCCCCTAGTTGCCACACTCCGGCGCCTGTTTGGGTACACTGAGGGAGAATTTAGCATGGCCAAAGCACCTAACCAGCACTTATTCCAGACTTTGGGAGGAAAACCACGCAGAACAGGGAGATCGTGAAAACTCCACACATACGGAGATCCAAGCCAAGAATTGAACCCAGGTCCCCGGAGCTGTGAGACAGCAGTGCTAACTACTGTGCCACCGTGAAGATGGAGGCATTCCTTCGGATTTCTCAATCAATGGCACCAAGAAAATTAAATCGACATATCACCCTTTGTGGGATTTTGACATGAATGAGATTCCCACTGCATCTGTGACTGCAGTTCCTGTTAATTGATCGGAAACGAATCTGAGCGATGCGATGAAGTGTTAACTCAATGCAAAGCCTTCTCTTGGTTGTTGACCCTTTGGAGAATGAAGTTGAATTTGTTGTTCAGGCTTCAGAACTCCCAGGCCACAAATTACTTACTGAAGTGAAGTCACCGCTGATTGGCAGCCAATTTCCACAAGATGGTAAGATCCCACACACACGCAGCAATCAGAAAAATGCCCAGGTAACTCGGGAGCATTTTAAGTTGCTGCCATCGGTTGCGAGAGGAATGTTGGTCAGGAAAGTTCTGGCAACGAGGGGGGAAGAAATGCGCAGAGAACCAGCTTAGTTGTCCTTACCCACATAACCTCAATTTCACAAATCGTCGAATTCCTGTAATTTACCCTGATTAACAGGTTCGCATCCAAACTGAGCATCGACTTTCAGAACCTTCCCAAGAGTTGTTTTTCTTGGACTCGCAATGCAGACTGAAGAATCAATGAATCCTTTCTTCAAACTCTGTGAAAATCTGCTTTGAGCATTTCAGATCGAGACAGCCGGTAATTACGGAGGAATTCTGCAAACGAGATTTTTCAGAACGACACAAATCCTGTTTGAGAGAGAATGTTTTTGTACCAGATGTCATTTGATGTGGGGAACATAATCGGGGAACTAAATCTGGCAAGTGTAAAGAGTTGGCCTATCCTCAGTAACTCAGTGGAATATGATCAAGGCTCAGGTCCAGACCTTCTGTGGGTTCTAAACTGTTTGACTGACCCTTGGGCAACCCCCGAGATCAGCTCTGATGGGTTTACAATGACCATCACTGGGTAGAGTTGACTAATATTCTAGCACTTTGATGAATTAAAGGGGACCTTATTGAAACACATAATATTCTTAACATATTTGACAGATGTGAGGGCACTAAGACCTCGCACTGTATATTTTATAATGTAAGTGTATAAGGTGTCCTCAGGGCTCTTTCTAAAATGTTTAAAACAGGACAAGACCCTTTTAAAGGGGCTGAACCAATATCTATCTGTCACCCTTGAACAAAAGGAGTACCGAACAATGTCAAAGAAACTTGCACCTCGTTAACTCTGAAGAGCCTCCAATGACACAATGTGTCCAAATTCAAAGAGAACATACAATGGGCATCTGTATTTCATAATTCATGTTGGCCAGTTGGAGTTTACCTGTCTGCTAGGACAAAGGGCCCCACAACCTTCCTTTCAATTCTTGGTGGTTGAGACATTTATCTAACTCAGGGACCCATACAAGGGATACACATCCCTTGAAAAACAATATGGAGGGGTGAGAGTCATGTGGCATGGATCTGTAGATTGTGTAACCGGTAAAATTGCCTTTCGGTACTGAAAAGTCTCAGTTTGCTGTTTACCATCTTACAAAGAGAACGGCCCTAGATTTGAGTGCCTGGTCCTGTCTACACTGTTTCTGCTAGAATCGCTTTGCCATTGCCTGAAAGACCGACTCCACTCTGGGGGCCTACCTTATTCTGTCAAATCAGCTCCACTGGAAAAGTGAATTATACTGCATCAGTTTTTAACCTGCTGATTTCTGCGCAGGAACGTCTCATTGAACTTTGAATCTGGACTCTGGAACCCATGTAAAACATTGTTTCTCTGTGGTCCCTGCACTGTAAATCTTCCTTTTCTCTTTCCCTCTTTTACCGTATGATATGACTGCAAAGGTGGCAACACCTCCACTCCCCCCCGCAACCCCGCCCCCCCCCACAACCCCCACCGCCCCACCACCACCGCCACACACCCCCTGGAATCTGGAATTAAAAGCCAATTTTAGTAATGGTGACCACTAATCAATTGTCAAAAAAAATACCCCATTTGGCTCACTAACATTCCTAGAGGAAGGAAATCTGCCATTCTTATCTGGTCTGGCCTACTTGTGACTCCAGAGCCACAGCAATGTGGCTGACCCTCAGTTGTTCTCTGAACAGGCAGAATGAGACACAGGCCCTGATCTTACTGGCACGCCCACTCCGAAATCAGGGCGGACAAGGCACGCAGAACAGCAGTCTCCGAGGACTTGTACTAAATCCTCGCAGGCAGAAGTCCTTCATAACAACACAAGAACTAGGAGCAGGAGTAGGCCATCTGGCCCCTCGAGCCTGCCCTGCCATTCAATAAGATCATGGCGGATCTTTTTGTGGACTTACCCACCCGCTCACCATAACCCTTAATTCCTTTACTGTTCAGAAATTTGTCTATTCTTGTATTAAAGATATTCAGTGAGGTAGCTTCACTGGGCAGGGAATTCCACAGGTTCACAACCCTTTGCGTGAAGAAATTCCTCCTCAACTCAGTCCTAAATCTGCTTCTCCTTGTTTTGAGGCTATGCCCCCTAGTTCTAGTTTCACCCGCCAATGGAAATAACTTACCTGCTTCTATCTTATCTATTCCCTTCATAATCTTATATGTGTCCATAAGATCTCCCCTCATTCTTCTGAATTCCAGTGAGTATAACCCCAGTCTACTCAGTCTCTCCTCATAAGCCAATCTTCTCATCTCTGGAATCAACCTAGTGAATCTCCTCTGCATCCGCTCCAGTGCCAGTATATCCTTTCTCAAATTAGGAGACTAAAACTGTACACAGTACTCCAGGTGTGGCCTCACCGGCACCTTTTACAGCTGCAACATAACCTCGCTGTTTTTAAACTCCATCCCTCTAGCAATGAAGGACAAAATTCCATTTGCCTTCTTAATTACCTGCTGCACCTGCAAACCAACTCCTTGAGATTCCTGCACAAGGACACCCAGGTCCCTCTGCACAGCAGCATGCTGCAATTTTTTACTATTTAAATAATAGTCCATTTTGCTGTTATTCCTACCAAAATGGATGACCTCACATTTACCAACATTGTCCTCCATCTGCCAGACCCTCGCCCACTCACTTAGGCTATCTATATCCCTTTGCAGACTTTCAGTGTCCTCTGCACACTTTGATCTGCTGCTCACCTCTATGTCAGCTGCGAATTTTGGTCCCCGACCCCAAATCATCTACGCAAATCGTAAAAAAAAATCCCTTTATTTACAATTCCAAGAGCAGTATGCAGAATGCTCGCGGTCAGCAGTCTACCTTCAGGGGTGCCAGAGGAACTGACACTCCCAGTTAAATACAAGGAAGAGACTCCCTGATCGGGAGTTTACTCAATTGATTCCTTAATCGAGGAGTTCATATTCTAATAGGCCAACCTCAAAGGCCTGATTGAAGTTATTATGGACCTTGGGTGCGATCCTACGAGCCTCGGGCTGGCGTGCCAGTAAAATTCTGGCCACTCAATTCAAGGATAATTAGGGATAGGCAACAAACGCCAGTGATACTCAAATCCTGTGCAAGACAGAATTCCCTGGTGGAAGGATTTGACTTCATGATCTGATTTGATTCTGAGGCGAATTGGCTCAAACCAGTTCAATTAGGATTGAGTCTCACAGCCGGCATGTGTAATGGGCTGTGCTCCCTGAAGCAACCAGTCAGAATTACAGCAGGTATGTTTACATTCCAGAAGCTAAAGGCCAACAGATTGTTTTCTTGACAATCGGTTTGTTTTCGCTTGTTAAGCTTGACTGGGAACTTCCATTTAGCCTTCAGAAGCCCCTGGGGGGTGGAGTGGGGGGAGAGGCCGGGAGTTGAGAATTCTCAGCTGCAGTCAGTTCTGATGGGGGGAGATTTCCATCAGCAGCGAATCAGTCCCGGGTTTAAAGGACTGTGGATGTTGTGGGAACTCAACTTGCCATCAGCGGACGCCTCTATTTCTGGAATTATGCAGAAGGATGGAGTGGTGGCACAGTGGTTAGCACTGCTGCCTCACAGCGCCAGGGACCCGGGTTCAATTCCGGGTGACTGTCTGGATGGAGCACATTCTCCCCGTGTCTGCGTGGGTTTCCTCCAGGTGCACCAGTTTCCTCTCATAGTCCAAAGATGTGCATGCTAGGTTAATTGGCCGTGCTAAATTGCCTCTTAATTTCAGGGGGACTAGCTAGGGTAAATACGTAGGGTTATGGGGATAGGACAGGGTCTGAGTGGAATGGTTGTCGGTGCAGGCTCGATGGGCCAAATGGCCTCCTTCTGCAGTGTGGATTCTGTGATCTCTTTTCAAATCATCATATTCCATAAGTTGAGCACAACTGCAGCTGCCTTCCATGTGCTTACACAATGATTCATCCAGAATGAGGGACCGAGATTGGCAGGTTCCCAGTAGTGGAGATAGCATTAGGGAGAATTATCACTCAGTACGTCATACCAGAAGCTGGGCCACAGGAGAATTCCTTGTCATACGTAAATCCTGCCAATATGTAGCCATTAACCATGCTTTTGCGTACATCCTCGTTTCTATTTTCTCCTGGGACGGTTTGATAGATTGGAACAAACTAAAACAATCTACATGTTGACATGTCACCAGGGACTCCTGATGTTTCAGGGTCAGTCATAATCTGATTGGCTTTGAGCGTCTCCTCCTGTTACAGCGGATGGTTTTTAACTTTGAGCTGGGATCGGTCTGCACCGTGTCCCAGGGTTAAGAATCCGAGCCCAGCTAACGTCAGTCAAAACCCTCCTTGGCCAAGTTCCTCACCCTCTCTATAACCTCCCCATCCCAAAATCCGTCTAATTCTGGCTTCTTGTGCATCCTCAGTGTTAATCACTCCACCATTGGCAGATGTGCCTTAGCTGCCAATACCATAAACTCTGGAATTTTCCCCCTAAATCATTCCAAACTCTCCTCCTTTAAGTTGCTCTCTAAAACCTGCATCTTTGAACAAACATTTGGTTACCTGTCCAAAGATATTTAAAGTTTATTTATTACTGTCACAAGTAGGCTTACATTAACACTGCAATGAAGTTACTTTAAATTCCCTTAGTCGCCACACTTTGGTGCATGTTCCGATTAATGCATCTAAGCAGCACGTCTTTGGACTGTGGGAATGAACCAGAGCACCAAGAGGAAACCCATGCAGATACGGGGAGAACATGCTGACTCCACACAGACAGTGACCCAAACCGGGAATTGAACCCCAGGCACTGGCACTGTGAGGCAGCAGTGCTAACCACTGTGCCACCGTGCCGCCATCACACAGAAATGTGATTCAGCATTAATATTTTTGTCTGGTGTTCTCCCATGAGGCACCTTAGCACATGTTACGACAATCTAAATGTTGGTTTTCGTAGTAATGTCACTAAATTAGTAATGATGTGGAGATGCCGGCGTTGGACAAGGATAAACACAGTAAGAAGTCTGAGAACACCAAGTTTAAGTCCAACCGATTTATTTGTTAGTAAACTCACAAGCTTTCGAGGTTTGCCTCTTCATCCGGTGAATGGAGAGTTCTGGCCTCAGAGCATATAACAGCACAGACAGTTTACAGATTACTGATTGGAATGCAAATCTTTACACCTAACCTCCTATTCAAGAATAAAATTGGCCAACAATGTGAGTGGAAGGAGCATTGAACACAGGTTAAAGAGACGTGTATTGTCTCCAGACAGTACAGTAAGTGAGGTTTTGGAAACCCAGGCAAGTCATGGGGGTTACAGATAGTGCGACATGAACCCAACCCAATGGTATCTGTAACCCCCATGACTGTGTGTGCTATTATATGCTCTGTCTGAGGCCAGAACTCTCCATTCACTTGACAAAGAGGCAAACCTCAAAATCTTGTGAGTTTACTATCAAATAAATCGGTTGGACTTAAACCTGCTGTGGTCAGACTTTTTACTAAATTGTAACCCAGAGAGCCAAACTAATGTGCTGGGGACATGGATTTAAATCTAACCATAGCTGTAGGTAGAAGTTCCATCAATAAGAAATAAAATTATCAAAGATAGTTTCAGTAATGGTGATCATTACACTATCATCAGTTGTTGTAAAAACACATCTGGTTCATTAAGGTCCTCTAAAGATATGTAGGTTAGGTGAATTGACCATGCAAAATTGCCCTTTAGTGGCAAGAGAACTAACAAAGGAAGTATGTGAGGTTACGGGCTTGGGTTGGATTGTTTTTGGTGCAGACTTGATGGGCCGAATGGTTTCCTTCTGCATGGTAAGGATTCTATGATTCAGGGAAGGAAATCTGCCATCTTTATCTGGTCTGGCCTACCTGTAGCTCAAGGTCCATGCCATACTGCAATCTAAATTAGCCTCGCAAGCCACTTTGTTCAAGGGCAATAGGGGATGGGAAAGAAGTGCATTGCCAGTGACACCTGCGACCCAGCAAAGATTACAAAAAAGTCTTTTTTTTGTTAAGGAATTGGCTTCGAGGGCTGCAGAAGTGTCCAGAAGCCAATGTCTATAGCTTAATGGACTTCAAGAAGGCAATTGATTGAGCCTCTCATCCAAGGTAAAGTCACCATAGCCCCAGGTGATCATCGGCTGTTCTGGTGGGGGTGATTTAACCTGAGGATTACCACACCACAGGCAAGGGGAAGCTCAAGAATCATAGAATCCTTGTAGTGCAGAAGGAGGCCATTCAGCCCAGCAAATCTGCACCGACCACAATCCCGCCCAGGTCCTATTCTCGTAACCCCAGACATTTACCCTGCTCATCCCCCTGGCACTAGGGTCAATTTAGCATGGCTAATCAACCTAACCCACACATCTTTAGAGTGTGGGAGGAAACCGGAGCACCTGGAGGGAATCCACGCAGACACGGGGAGAGTGTGCAAACCCCAAACATAGGAAAAGAACATAGAAAAAATAGAAAAGCTACAGCACAATACCAGACCAGGTGCTAGACTTGGAAGTTGGTGTGCATTTTGGTGATAGTGATCACAATTCGGTTAAGTTCACCTTAGTGATGGAAAGGGATAGGCATGAACCTCGGGCCAGTAGTTTTAGCTGGGGAAGGGTAATTATGAGGCTATTAGGAGAGAATTAGGAAGCATAGGTTGGACTAGGAGATTACAGGGACTGGGAACGTCCGAAATGTGGAGTTTTTTCAAGGAGCAGCTACTGCAAGTCCATGATAGGTATGTCCCTGTCAGGCAAGGAGGATTTGGTAGATCTAGGGAACCGTGGTGCACTAAAAAAGTTGATTCGTTGGTTAAAAAGAAAAATGAGGCTTATGTTCGGATGAGGCTTGAGGGCTCAGATAGTGCATTAGAAAGCTTTAGATTGGCTAGGAGGGAATTGAAGAGTGAGTTAAGAAGGGCTAAAAGAGGACATGAGAAGACTTTGGCTGATAGGATTAAGGAGAATCCTAAGGCGTTCTATAGGTATGTCAAGAACAGAAGGTTGGTTAGGGCAAGATTAGGGCCAGTTACGGACAGTAGAGGGAAGTTGTGTGTGGAACCGGAAGAGATTGGAGAGGCATTGAACCAATATTTCTCTTCGGTGTTCACGCAGGGGGACATGAATATAGCTGAGGAGGACACTGGGTTGCAGGGGTGTAAAATAGACAGTATTGCAGTTGATAAGGGGGATGTGCTGAATATTCTAGAGGGTTTGAAAATAGATAAGTCCCCTGGTCCGGATGGGATTTACCCTAGGATTCTCTGGGAAGCAAGAGAGGTGATTGCAGAGCCTCTGGCTCTGATCTTCAGGTCGTCGTTGGTCTCTGGTATAGTACCGGAAGATTGGAGGATAGCGAATGTTGTCCCATTGTTTAAGAAGGGGAACAGAGACTTCCCCGGTAATTATAGACTGGTGAGTCTTACTTCTGTTGTGGGCAAGGTTTTAGAAAAAACTATTAGGGATAGGATTTATAGTTATTTGGAGAGTAATGAATTGATTGGAGATAGTCAGCATGATTTTGTAGCGGGGAGGTCGTGCCTTACTAACCTTATTGAGTTTTTTGAGAAAGTGACCAAAGAGGTGGATGGGGGTAAGGCAGTTGACGTGGTATATATGGATTTTAGTAAGGCGTTTGATAAGGTTCACCATGGTAGGCTTCTGCAGAAAATGCAGATGTATGGGATTGAGGGTAGTCTAGGAAATTGGATCAGGAATTGGCTAGCAGATAGGAGGCAGAGGGTGGTGGTTGATGGTAAATATTCGTCATGGAGTTCGGTTACGAGTGGTGTGCCTCAGGGATCTGTTTTGGGGCCACTGCTGTTTGTAATTTTTATTAATGATCTGGATGAGGGTATAGTTGGGTGGATTAGTAAATTTGCTGATGAACCAAAGTCGGAGGTGTGGTAGATTGTGAGGAAGGGTGTCATAGTTTGCAGGGAGACTTAGACAGGTTGCAGAGCTGGGCCAAGAGGTGGCGGATGGAGTTTAATGCGGAGAAGTGTGAGGTAATTCACTTTGGTAGGAATAACAGATGTGTCGAGTATAGGGCTAACGGGAGGACTTTGAATAGTGTGGATGAGCAGAGGGATCTAGGTGTATGCGTACATAGATCCCTGAAAGTTGGGAATCAAGTAGATAAGGTTGTTAAGAAGGCATACGGTGTCTTGGCGTTTATTGGTGGGGGGATTGAATTTAGGAGTCGCAGCGTCATGTTGCAACTGTACACAACTCTGGTGCAGCCGCACTTGGAGTACTGTGTGCAGTTCTGGTCCCCACATTACAGGAAGGATGTGAAGGCTTTGGAGAGGGTGCAGAGGAGGTTTACCAGGATGTTGCCTGGTATGGAGGGGAGGTCCTATGAGGAGAGACTGAGGGATTTGGGGTTGTTTTCGCTAGAAAGAAGGCGGCTAAGAGGGGATCTTATTGAAACATATAAGATGATTAGAGGTTTAGATAGGGTGGATAGTGATAGCCTTTTTCCTCGGATGGAGAAAGCTAGCACGAGGGGGCATGGCTTTAAATTAAGGGGGGGTAGTTATAGGATGGATGTCAGGGGTAGGTTCTTTACCCAGAGGGTGGTGAGGGATTGGAATGCCCTGCCTGCTGCAGTTGTAAATGTGCCTACTTTGGGGGCGTTTAAGAGATCCGTGGATAGGGTTATGGACGAGAAGGGATTGGTTTAGATTAGTGGGTCATTGTTTTTTAACTGGTTGGCGCAACATCGTGGGCCAAACGGCCTGTTCTGCGCTGTAGTGTTCTATGTTCTATGTTCTAATACAGGCCCTTCAGATGTAGTCCATATATACCACATCTACTGCACTTCCTTCATCAATGTGTTTAGTTACATCCTCAAAAAATTCAATCGGGCTCGCAAGGCATGATCTGCCTTTGACAAAGCCATGCTGACTATTCTTAATCATATTATACCTCTCCAAATGTTCATAAATCCTGCTTCTCAGGATCTTCTCTATCAACTTACCAATCACTGAGGTTAGACTTACTCGTCTATAATTGCGGAACAACATCCGCAATCCTCCAATTCTTCGGAATCTCTCCCGTCTCCTTTGATGATGCAAAGATCATCGCCAGAGGCTCAGCAATCTCCTCCCACAGTAACCTGGGGTACATCCCATCTGGTCCCGGCAACTTATCTAACTTGATGCTTTTCGAAAGCTCCAACACGTGCTCTTTCTTAATGTCTACATGCTCAAGCTTTTCAGTCCGCTGCAATTATTAAGCATCCAAGCCTGATCGACATTCCCGATGACAATCTCCTTCGTTTCGTTGACATTGAGGGAGAGATTATTGTTGCTGCACCAGTTCACCAGATTGTCATATGTATTCGCATGCAGTGAAAAGTATTGTTTCTTGAGCGCTGTACAGACAAAGCATACTATTCACAGAGAAGGAAAGGAGAGAGTGCAGAGTGTAGTGGTACAATCATAGCTAGGGTGTGGAGAAAGATCAACTTAATGTGAGGTAAGTCCATTCAAAAGTCTGACAGCAGCAGGGAAGAATCTGTTCTTGAGTCGGCTGGTGACCTCAGACTTTTGTATCATTTACCCAATGGAAGTGCTCTTTCACATGGACAAAATTTCTTTGCAGTTTTATATTATGCTGCTGACAATACCGTCTATCTTTCAGCAGATTCGGAGATGTGGTTTTCTATCTCGCCACCTAAATCATAAATAAACACAATGAGGGGTTGAGATCCCAGCATAGGCCATTGTGGGGCACCACTCACCCCATGGTGCCAATTATGAAACATGCCCATTCATTATCCAACTCCCTGTCTCCAGTCACTCAGCCTGTTTCATAACCTGGTCAATAATTTGCCTTCAATTCCATGAAGTATAACTCTGGCAAGTAGAGTCTTGCAGTACAGGAGTCGGTTTAGCTCAGTTGGCTGGACAGCTCGTTTCTGATGCGGAGCGATGCCAACAGCTTGGGTTCAATTCCTGTACTGGCCCCGCGCAGGGCAGCACAGTGGTTAGCACTGCTGCCTCACAGCGCCAGGGACCCGAGTTCAATTCCAGCCTCGGGTCACTGTCTGTTTGATCCATCAGAACCTATCAAGTGTGACAGTGGGCAGGTTTGTATGGAACCGGAAGAAATAGCAGAGGTGCTTAATGAATACTTGGAACGGGAATTCCCACAGGCATAAATCCTGAGGGATTCCCATTTCCACTGTCCAAAAGCTGCAGTGGAAAGTCCCCACCAATGCAGTATGGTGGCACACAGTGGTGAACGCTGCTGCCTCACAGTGTCAGGGACTCGGGTTCATTTCCAGACTCAGGTCACTTGCTGTGTGGAGCTTGCATGATCTCCCCGTGTCTGCGTGGGTTTCCTCCGGGTGCTCCGGTTTCCTCCCACACTCCAAAGTTAGGTGGATTGGCCATGCTAAATTGCCCCTTAATGTCAGGGGGACTAACTAAGGTAAATGCTTAAGGTTCCGGGAATAGGGTCTGGGTGGCATAGCTATCAGTGCAGGTTCAATGGGCTGAATGGCCTCTTTCTGTAGATTCTATGGGAGGTATTTTTGGCCGCGTTCCCCTTGAAACCGGGAAATCAACGGACCGTTCCATGATCCATTGCCCCACGCTCGCTATGATTCCTATTGCAGGAGGAAAGGGAAAGTTCACCCTCATGATTCTACAAGGACTGAAACATAATGGGGGAGAAATCATACTTTAGTTTTACAAAACTCTGATATGTGCACGCCTGGAGTCTCTGTGACCGTTTCTGGATAGCACAGCGTAGGATGAGTGTATTGCCCTTGGGGAAAATCTGGTATAGCTTTACTAGGATGGCACCTGCACTCTAAGGGCAACATCACATAAGAACATAAGACCTAGGAGCAGGAGTAGGCCATCTGGCCCCTCGAGCCTGCCCCACCATTCAATAAGATCATGGCTGACCTTTTCATGGACTCAGCTCCACTTACCCACCCACTCACCATAACCCTTAATTCCTTGACTGTTCAAAAATTTATCTATCCTTGCCTTAAAAACATTCAATGAGGTAGCCTCAACTGCTTCACTGGGCAGATTCACAACCCTTTGTGTGAAGAAGTTCCTCCTCAACTCAGTCCTAAATCTGCTTCCCCTTATTTTGAGGCTACGCCCCCTAGTTCTAGTTTCACCCGCCAGTGGAAACAACTTCCCTGCTTCGATCTTATCTATTCCCTTCATTATCTTATATGTTTCTATAAAATCACCCCTCATTCTTCTGAATTCCAATGAGTATAGCCCCAGTCCAAGCAGTCTCTCTTCATAAGCCAACTCCCTCAATTTCAGAATCAACCTAGTGAATCCCCTCTGCACCCCCTCCAGTGCCAGTATATCCTTTCTCAAATAAGGTGACCAAAACTGTACACAGTACTCCAGGTGTGGCCTCACCAGCACCTTATACAGCTGCAACATAACCTTACTGTTTTTAAACTCCATCCCTCTCGCAATGAAGGACAAAATTCCATTTTCCTTCTTAATTACCTGCTGCAAACCAACTCCTTGTGATTCTTGCACAGGGACACCCAGGTCCCTCTGCACTGCAGCATGTTGCAATTTTTTATCATTTAAATAATAGTCCATATTGCTGTTATTCCTCCCAAAATAGATGATCTCACATATATCGACATTGTACTCCATCTGCCAGACCCTCACCCACCCACTTAGATGATCTATATCCCTTTGCAGACTTTCAGCATGCTCTCCACGTTTTGCTCTGCCACTCATTTTAGTGTCACCTGCAAATTTCAAAACATTACACTTGGTCCCAAACTTCAAATCAACAATGTAAATCGTAAACGATGAGAAATTATGCAAACTAGACTTGTATTCCTTGTAATTTCGGTGGTTAGCAGGTGATATAATTGAAATTTCCAAGATGTTAATGGGAACAGATAGGATAAATAGAGACAAACTACTTTTCTACCATCTCGGAGATGGGCAATAAATGTTGGCCTAATCAACAACACCCACCCCCCGCAAATCAATTATTCAAAAACCTGCAACCAAGAATGTTCACTATTAACTCAAGAAGGGTGTAGAGAATCACCTCCAAAGCTTATAAATTAGAAATCACCCCAGAAAAATCAATGGGATTCAGGACAGCATTCCCAAAACTTGTTCACACGTTTTACAAAGACTGAAACTAGTACTTGGAAAGGGGAACACCAAAATCTAATCGGAGCATGTGCAAAACATGAGGAAACCAGAAAGAGCATTTTCTATGAACAGCAGATGAAAGAGCCACAAGTCGTTTACAGGAAAGAACATCTCATGTCAATTAAGAAACTCAAAGGCGAATATGTCCAAGGCAACATAACACAAAGCAGTCGCTTCGTGACACATTCCTGCTGAGAAGCCTGGATGGCAGGACATAAATTTCATAGAGGATGTAGAGTCTTATCCCTCACTGACTACAAGATGTCTATTACAATAATCACAAAGAGTTGTTGAAGAATGTACTGGAATGAAAGAAAACTGTTAGAATGGAAGGCCAGAACATGTTCAAAACAACCCTATACTGAAACGACACTTCATGCGAAGAAGACATCTCAGGCTGTAGATGACTCACTAATTACCAATAAAAGATTGGTCGTACCAAGTGTCCTTGGACTCGAGATCCTTCAGAGAGCGCACTGAGATCTTATCTTGTTGAGACTACAACTGGGATAGCAAAAAGAAGCAGATGCACACCTCTATCTACAAGAAAGACTATCAATGGAATGGACTGCCTATCCATATGACCTAGAAACCAGAACAGAGAACCAATATTCTCATCGAACGTTGAGAACTTGAAAACAGGCTGTAATAGCTTTATAAGAAGGAGAGTAGCTAAAGTAAACACTTGTCCCTTAGAGGCAGATAAGAGAGGGACAATTGTTCTGGGGTATGAAAAGATGGCAGAGACATTGAGCAAATATCTTAGGTGGAATTTTCCTGTCCTATTTGCCGGAGGAATTGTAACAGGCGGGACAGAACCATGTGAAGGTCTGGTGAACTTCAGCAGGATGTTCCAATCTTGGTGCGAGCCTTGGCAGAAAATCCCACTCTTTGTCCAGGATTTTACTGGCACAACCGCCCCAGAATCAGGATCTGATGAGCCACGGGGCAGGCGAGGTGGTAAAATTCCAGCATATCTGTCTGTCTTCGCAATATAAAGCACAAATTATGTAAAAGGTTAATCAATCAGCTAGTAAGAGTGAAAATTTTTGGGAAATGAACATCAGCAAAGGAAAAAACAGTGGGGAAAACTAAGGGACTAAAATCTGTCAAATCCCCAGGACCTGATGGCCTACATTGGGTTCTAATAGAGGTCGGTGCAGAGATAGAGGATGTGCTGATTATGATTTTCCAAAATTTATTAGATTCTAGAATGGTTCCAGCAGGCTGGAAAACAGCAAACGTATCATCACTATTTAAGAAAAGAGAAAGAGAGAGAAAAGAAGGGATTGCAAACTCATCAACATGACATTTGCCATCACAAAAATCTGAAATCCATAATTAAGAGAGTTTTAATTCACACTTTGGGTCGAACTTCCCCTTCCCTCCCTCCTTGGGAATTATAGTGGATGGGACATGGGCTATGCAAAGATCCGTTGACCTCAGGCGGGATTTTCTGGCCTTGGGGCGAATGCGGCTGGAAAGTCCCGCCCTTAGAAAACCCTAGAATGATCAACAAAACGGTAACTTGTAGGGCCGATAAAGTGGAACCAGTAGGTGTGGTACACTTGAATTTCCAAAAACCATATGGTAAGGAGCCAGGCACAAGATTGCTGCATAAGATAAGGACTCAAGGAGTTGGAGGTAACATATCAGCATGGATAGAGGACTGATTAACAGCTAGGAAGCAGAGAGTTATAAATCGGGCATTCCCAAGTTGACAAGATAATTAGTGAAGAGCCAGAATAATCAGGGCTAAGGTCTCAGCTATTTCCATCTAAATTAATAACTTAGACATGGAGTCATTCCCTCAATGTCAACAAAACTAAGAAGATAGTCATCAACTTCAGGATGTGTAGTGGGTGACATGCCCCTGTCTACATCAATGGGGACAAAGTAGAAATAGACAAGAGCTTCAAATTTTTAGGTGCCCAGATCACCAACAAGCTGTCCTGGTCCCACCGTGCTGACACTATAGTTGAGAAGGTCCACCAACACCTCTACTTTCTCAGGAGATTAAAGAAATTTGTCATGTCCGCCACGACTCTCACCAACTTCTACAGATGCGCCATAGAAAGCATTCTTTCTGTTTGTATCACAGCTTGGTACGGCTCCTGCTCTGCCCAAGACTGCAATAGATTATAAAGGATCGTGAATGAAGCCCAGTCCATCACACAAACCAGCTTCCCATCCATTGACACTGTCTACACTTCCCACTATCATAGGAAAGCAGCCAGAACAACCAGGGATAACACACACCCCGGGAATACCCTCTTCCACCTTCTTCCAACAGGGAAAAGTCTGAGGTCACGTACCCAACTGACTCAAAAAACAGCTTTTTCCCTGCTGCCATCAGACTTTTGAATGGACCTACCTCGCATTAAGCTGATCTTTCTCTACACCCTAGCTATAACTGTAACACTACATTCTGTACACTCTCTTTTCCTCTTTTATGAACAGTATGCTTTGTCTGTGTAGCGCACAAGAAATAATACTTTTCACTGTATAATAATACATGTGACAAAAATAAATCAAATCACATAAAATCAAAGAGATGGAGAGAATGCAAGTTTCCTGATGATACACACACAGGGGAGAATGCAAACTGCGGGGAGGAAATAAAGAGACTCCATGGCAACAGGAACAGGTCCAGACAGCGGTCAACAAGATGGCAGATGGAATATGATGTGGGGAAGTGTGAGGCTATTCACTTTGTTCATAAGAACAGAAAACAGGCTATTGTTTGGAAGGCATGAAACCTGTAGAAGTGGATGTTCAGAGGGACTTGTGTGTACCCAGAGGAGGAACATTGAAACTTAGCCCACAGGTACAACCCGCAATTAGAAATGCAAATAAGAAAGGGGACTGGAATACAAGAATAAATAACTCTCCCTAACAGCACTGTGGGAGTACCTACACCATATGGACTGTAGCAATTCAAGAAGGCAGCTCACCGTCACTTTCTCAAGGACAATTAAGAATCAGCAATAAGTGCTGCCCAAGCCAGTGACACCCAAAAACCCTGAATGAATAAAAACAAAATCGCACAGGACTATGGTGAGATCACATTTGGCGAATGATGTACAGTTTTAGTCTCCATATTTAAGGAAGGATACGTTTGCTCGGGAAGCAAAGTGAAGGTTCGCTCAGTGAGTTGCCTTGTGATGAGAGGCTCAGTAAACTGTACTCACTGGAGTTTAGAGGAGTGAGAGGTGACCTGATCGAAAGATACAAGATTATGAAGGGGTTTGGCAGGGTAGATACCGAGAGGCTGTTTCTTATGGCTGGAGAATCCAGAACACGGCCGTCTCAGGGTAAAGGGCCAATCATTTAGGCTTGAGATAAGAAGTTTCTTCACTCAGAGAGTTTGGAATTCTCTACTTCAGAGGGTTGGGAATGCTCCATCAGTATTTAGATTTAAGACTGCGATATTTTGGTCTCAGAAAATCAGGGTAATGGGGAGTGGGGTTGGGGAACAGAATTGAGATTGACGATCAGCCATGATCGTGTTAGACGGGCTGAATGGCCTACTCCAGCACCTATTTCTCACATTCTCCTGCATGTGAAAATCCCTGATTGAAAATGTGTTGGAAGCAGATTGAATTGTAACTGTGAGAAAACAATTGGCTCGATACGCGAACAAGAAACATTTTCAGGGACATGGGGGAAAAGTGGAAAAGCGAAGCCAATCTTTCGATGAGCTAGAATGGGCATGATGGGACAAATGGCCTTCAGCATTCGAGAATCTCTTGTTAATTTTGTAAACACTCTGAATCGAGACTGGGGCTGAACATCTGCTGTCCACAGCTGCAACACATCCAGATTGGAGGAAGGCTTCTGGTTTTCCCCTGCCAGAATTCCGACTGGAAGTCCACGGGGTTGGCGAGAATTCCGTTTCTATTTATCGTAATGTGTTCTCACAACCTGCAAAAGCAATATCGGCTGTGGGGAGAGGGCCGGTGGAGTGGGAGGGGGAGGGTGGGGGCTGGGAGAGGTCGGGGGGGGGTGGTGGTGGGTTTGGAATTGTGGATGACTGGATGGAGATGAAGGTGAAGGTAGAGAAGTGCGCTTCTTATAACGGAGCAGGTTAAGCAGAGAATTGACAGAGGAATTCAAAATGTTGTTGGATTCCGGTGGCGTAAAGGAGGACTCTGTTTCCAATATCCTGATCACAACAGATTTCGGGTGATTGGCAAAAGAAGCAGCGGTGAGATGAGAATGTTTTATTTAACGCGGTGATCTGGCTTGAGCTGCTGGAAGCAGATTCAGTAACAACTACTGAGAGGGAATTGGATTAATACTTGCAAAGCAAAACTTTATAGGGCTCTGGGGAAAGAGCAAGGCGGGTTTGTATTAATTGAATGATGCTTTGAGAGCCAACAGAGGCATGATGGGTCAAATGGCTTCCTTCTGTGCTCTAAGATTGGCTCTATGAGTAGTAACTGGCCCTGAAGGTAAGGATTAATTAATGAATTAGTACAGGACATGTTGCTCAGTGTCAGTGTTGAGTGGGAGATATTGCCAGTGTTTTACAGGAGACACAATGCGACCTTTGACTGGGTGGACAAAGGGCATCAGCCTGAACAATATCATGGTGACATCGGAACACAGGAGCGGGAACAGGCCATTCAGCCCTTTGAGCATGCTGCACCATCTTCAACTTTGCTGATGGCACCAAAGTAGTGGGTCGGATCTCAACAATGATGAGACGGAGTACAGGAATGAGATAGAGAATCTAGTGAACTGGTGCGACGAAAATAATCTCTCCCTCAATGTTAACAAAATGAAGGAGATTGTCATCACCTGCAGGAAGCGTGGTGGAGAACACGCCCCGTCTGCATCAATGGGGACGAAGTAGAAATAGTCGAGAGCTTCAAATGTTTAGT
This sequence comes from Carcharhinus amblyrhynchos, assembly GCF_965287045.1. Classification (NCBI taxonomy): domain Eukaryota; kingdom Metazoa; phylum Chordata; class Chondrichthyes; order Carcharhiniformes; family Carcharhinidae; genus Carcharhinus; species Carcharhinus amblyrhynchos. Next base: position 9,355,674 of record NC_137336.1, on the reverse strand, counting down.
TGTCCAAATCACCAACAACCTGTCCTTGTCCCCTCCATGCCAACACTATAGACCCACCAATGCCTTTACTTTCTCAAAAAAGGAGGAAATTTGGCATCTCAGCTACGACTCTCACCAACTTTTACAGACGCACCATAGAAAGCATTCTTTCTGGTTGTATCACAGCTTGGTATGGGCTCTTGCTCTGCCCAAGATCACAAGAAACTACAAAGGGTTGTGAATGTAGCCCAGTACATCACGCAAACCAGCCACCCATCCATTGACTCTGTCTACACTTCCCGCTACCTCGGTAAAGCAGCCAGCATAATTAACACTGCCCCCTCCCACCCCCCCAGACATTCTCTCTTCCACCTTCTTCGACCAGGAAAAAGGTACAAAAATCTGAGGTCACCTACCAACCAACAGTTTCTTCCCTGTTGCAGTTAGACTTTTGAATGGACTTACCTCGCATTATGTTGATGTTTCTCCACGCCCTAGCTATGACTGTGAGACTACATTCTGCATTCTCTCATTTCCTTCTCTATGAACGGTGTGCTTTGTCTGCATGGCGCACAAAAAACAACACTTTTCACTGTATGTTAATACATGTGACAATAATAAATCAAATCAGATCAAACAGTAGTGGTTTTACTTTGCATTCTGTAATAACTATGTCCCTCTCCAGACAGGCTTCTGGAGTCATTACATTGGCAACAAGGAACAGGAAAAGCTTTGGACAATCTGGTCTGCCTACAAACCTGATAAGACAGCGATGGCAAGGTATCAGAAATGCCACTGTTTGGGAAACAGCTTACGAGGCTGGTGTGGAGGATTGGCCCAGTACGCTGGAAAGAAAGCAACAGTGCCTGACAGATAAGCCAGCTGAGGAATGAGGAATTGATGCAGCTAGATTGCATCATCACTCCCAAAGTGGCTTCAATCAAGATGAGACTCCAGGTAAATGGCCAACCCCTTGAGGTACTGAGGTAGACATTGCAGCCACTGTACCTATTAATGGGCAATAAACCTTTAGGTAAATTTGATGGGGTACCTTGTGGTCACCAATAAATCTGATCAGGGAACCAAGAGTGAAAATGCTGGAAAACCTCAGCCGGGTAAGATGGTTGAGGTTGCGGTAGGTGAACATGTGGCTAATAGTGACCACAACTCTGTCTACTTCAGGATACTAATGGAAAAGGATGAGTGCTGTCCTAAGGGGAGGGTGCTAAACTGGGGGAAAGCTAGATACAGTCGGATTAGGCAGGAGCTTAGGGATACAGACTGGGGTAGGCTGTTGGAGGGCAAGTCCACGTTAGGCATGTGGGAGTCTTTCAAGGGAAAACTGAAATGGGTGCAGGAAAGGCATGTGCCGGTTAGGAGGAAGGATGGGAAAGGTAGGATTAGAGAGCCGTGGATTACTAGAGATATTGAGGAACTGGTCAGGAAGAAACAAGAGGCGAATGTTAGGTCTAAGCAACTGGGAACGGAGAGAGCGTGGAGGAATACAGAGAGAGTAGGAGGGATCTCAAAAGGGGAGTTAGGAGGGCAAAAAGGGGGCATGAAATTGCTTTGCCAGGTAGGATTAAGGAAAATCCAAAGGTGTTTTACTCCTATGTTAGGAACAAAAGGGTGGCTAGGGGAAAAATCGGTCCCCTCAGGGACAGAGGAGGGGAATTGTGCTTAGAGTCCAAGGGAATGGGGGAGATCTTGAATGAATACTTTGCATCGGTATTCATGAAAGAGAGGGGCTTGATGTCTGGTACAGTCTTTGAGGGAGCTTTAGACCAATTGAAGGAACTATCGATTATGAGAGAAGAAGTGTTAGGGCTTTTAGGCAGCGTTAAAACTGATAAATCTCCGGGGCCTGATGGCATTTATCCTAGGCTGCTTGAGGAGGTGAGAGATGAAATTGCTGGGCCTCTGACGCAAATCTTTGTCTCTTCTTTGGACACAGGTGAGGTCCCAGAGGACTGGAGGATAGCGAACGTGGTACCGTTGTTTAAAAAGGGTAGGAGGGATAACCCGGGTAACTATAGGCCGGTGAGTTTGACGTCAGTGGTAGGCAAGTTGATGGAGAGGATTCTTAGGGATAGGATGTATGAGCACTTAGAGCGTTGTAATCTGATTAAGGAGACGCAGCATGGCTTTGTAAAGGGGAAGTCTTGCCTTACGAATCTGGTAGAATTTTTTGAGGAGGTGACAAAAACGGTCGACGAAGGACAAGCCGTTGATGTCGTCTATATGGATTTCAATAAGGCGTTTGACAAAGTCCCTCATGGTAGGTTGGTAGAAAAGATTAAGGCTCATGGGATACAAGGCCAGGTATCTAGATGGGTTGAGAACTGGCTTGCTAAGAGAAGACAGAGAGTAGTAGTGGAGGGGTCCTTTTCTGGCTGGAGGTCTGTCACTAGTGGTGTGTGGCAGGGCTCAGTACTGGGACCTCTTCTCTTTGTAGTGTATATAAATGACTTGGAAGAGGGAGTAAGTGGTGTGATCAGCAAATTTGCAGATGACACTAAGATGGCTGGATTGGCGGGCAGTGAGGAGCAGTGTCTGGCAATGCAGCGGGATATTGATAGGCTGGTATATTGGGCAGATATATGGCAAATGGAGTTTAATCCTGATAAATGTGAGGTGATGCATTTTGGCCGGAATACTGTAGGGGGGAGTTATATGATAAAGGGTAAGCCTATAAAGAGTATAGAAACGCAGAGGGACCTGAGGGTGCAAGTGCACAAGTCTTTGAAGGTGGCAGTACAAGAGGAGAAGGTTGTGAAGAAAGTCTCTGGTACGTTAGCCTTTATAGGAAGGGGTACAGAGTACAAGAGCTGGAGTCTAATGTTGCAGTTGTATAGAATGTTTGTTCGGCCGCATTTAGAGCACTGCGTCCAGTTCTGGTCGCCTTACTACCGGAAGGACGTGGAGACTCTGGAGAGAGTGCAGAAGAGGTTTACCAGGATGTTGCCTGGTATGGAAGGACTGGGTTGAGGAAAGATTGAGTTTTCCCTTGAAAGACGGCGACTGAGGGGGGATCTAATAGAGGTATATAAGATTATGAAGGGTATAGATAGAGTAAACAGAGGTAAGCTATTTCCTATGTGAGAGACACACAGTACGAGGGGCCACGGGCTTAGGGTGAGGGGGGAGAGGTATAACACGGATATTAGAGGGAGGTTTTTCACACAGAGGGTAGTGGGGGTATGGAATGCTCTGCCAAGTAAGGTGGTGGAGGCTGGCACGCTGGAGTTGTTTAAGAGTAACTTAGACAGGCACATGAGTGGGTTGGAGATGGGAGGATATAGGAAATTGTTTTAAATAAGGTTCATTAGCATTGGGACGTCCCTGGTAATGTAAAAGGATGTGGTATGATAATAATGTTTTTCTCTTTTAATTCACAGGTTTTAAGTCGGTCCGCCTTGTTGTCCAATGAGGGGCATACACGCGATGGGTTGTACTTGGGCTGCTCTTGAATGTTCGAGAGTAGCCTAGTGCTTCATGTCGTTAGTGTGTGCTTAAACTGGACCAGATGCTGGGCAACACGACAGCTCAGTGACTATCACTGTTTGCTGTGCAGACACATGGATTTGGGCCAGTGTCTGTGGGAGTTTGCGCATTCTCCCCGTGCTTGCGTGGGTTTTCTCCGGGTGCTCCGGTTACCTCCCACACCCCAAAGATGTGCTATTTAGGCTGATTGGAGGTAATAAACTGTCCCTAAATTAGTTTCCCTCAATGTGGAATGCCATAAACAATAGATAAGGGTCATGGGTGGAGGGGGGGACTGGTAATGTTAAAATGGCGGCGTGGGCTCGTTGGGCCGAAGGGCCTGTTTTCTGGGCTGTTTTTGTTCTTTGTTCTTTGCCTGGCAGCATCTGTAAGGAGATGTTACAGGGGAGGCACATGTGGAGCGTAAGCACAGTTACATGGGTAAGATAGGTACAGGGAGATATGGACCAGCTTAGAATTAGTTTAGGGGTTTATTAAAAAAGGGCAGCATGGACAAGTTGGGCCGAAGGGCCTGTTTCCATGCTGTAAAACGCTATGACTCTATGATACTGATATGGATCTGTTGGGATGAAGGTTGCTGCAATATTTGATGCCATTCTGTGTATTTTGAACTTTATTTCCTATTTGTCTCAAAGGATTTATGTTGTTACATCATTTTACCGTACGGTATTCCCATGTGACCAGGATGTGATAGCCAAGGTCACCAGCTGTCATTGGGACTGGAACATATCAATGTTTCATCCGTCGCAGCAGCAAGGAGAACATTTACAGACACATAACACAGCCACATCTGTTTCGTGTTGCTTAGAAACTGTTCTTCCAGATGCAGCATTAACGAGATCTTCAAAAAAACTTTGCACTGCAGGAAATGATTCTTGGCTTGCACAGATTGGATTGTCGGTGAATAACAACTCATGCACCATCATGTTTGCGTTAGATTTCTCTTCAGATGCTCAAAAGGTTTATGGCTGGAATGGAAAGGTTTGGGTAGGGAAAGAATTGACTTGATTCCAAGTGTCAGAGTACCAGAGAGATGGGTTTCAGTGTAAGAACATAAGAAATAGGAGCAGGAGTAGGCCATCTAGCCCTTCGAGCCTGCCCCACCATTCAATAAGATCATGGCTGATCTGAAGTGGCTCAGTTCCACTTTCCCGCTTTCTCCCCATAACCCTTAATTCCCTTGTCTATCAAAAACCTATCCACCCGTGTCTTAAATATATTTAGCGAGGTAGTCTCCGTCACTTCAACGGGCAGAGAATTCCAGAGATTCACCACCCTTTGAGTGAAGAAGTTCCTCCTCAACTCTGTTCTAAACTGCTCCCCCCTTATCTTGAGGCTGTGCCTTCTAGTCCTGCTGTCCTTTCTGAGTGGGAAGAATCTCTCTACCTCTACCCTATCCATCCCTTTCATTATCTTTTACGTCTCTATAAGATCCCTCCTCATCCTTCTAAACTCCAACGGGTACAAACCCAGTATATTCAGTCTCTCTTCATAGTTTAACCCCCTCATCTCCGGTATCAGCCTAGTGAACCTCCTCTGCACTCCCTCCAAAGCCAAAATATCCTTGAGCAAGTGCGGCGACCAAAACTGCACACAGTACTCCAGCTGCGGCCTCACCAGTGCCCTGTACAGTTGCAGCAAGACCTTCCTGCTTTTATATTCTATCCCCCTCGCTATAAAGGCCAGCATCCCATTCGCCTTCTTGATCACCTGCTGCACCTGCAGACTGCATTTTTGTGACTCATGCACAAGGACCCCCAGGTCCCTCTGCACTGTAGCATGCTGCAGCTTTTCGCCGTTTAAATAGTAATCCCTCCTACTATTATTCCTGCCAAAGTGGATAACCTCACACTTGTTAACATTATACTCCATCTGCCAGGTCCTCGCCCACTCGCTCAGCCTATCCAGATCCCTCTGCAGGCTTTCCACACCCTCCGCACAATTTGCTTTTCCACTCATCTTCGTGTCATCAGCAAATTTCGTTACCCTACACTCAGCCCCCTCCTCCAGATCATCTATATAAATGGTAAATAGCTGAGGCCCCAGCACCGATCCCTGCGGCACTCCACTAGTCACCAACCGCCAATCAGAATAACACCCATTGACCCCCACTCTCTGCCTCCTATTAGACAACCAATCCTCTATCCACGGTAACACCTTACCCCCAACTCCATGCCCCCTAACCTGAAGCAACCTTTTGTGCGGCACCTCATCAAACGCCTTTTGAAAGTCGAGAAACACCACATCGACCAGTTCCCCTCTGTCTACCGCACTAGTCACATCCTCATAGAAATCCAATAAATTCGCCAAACACGACTTCCCCTTAACGAATCTATGCTGCATCTGCTCTATCAAACCATTCTTTTCTAGGTGCCTCGCTATTTCTTCTTTGATGACGGATTCAAGCATTTTTCCAACTACAGACGTTAAACTAACTGGCCTATAATTCCCTGACTTTTGCCTGCTGCCTTTTTTAAACAGCGGCGTAACATTAGCCGTTTTCCAATCTTCCGACACTTTCCTGGAATCCAGCGAAGTTTGGTAAATAATCACTAAGGCATCTACTATCACCTCTGCCATTTCCTTCAGAACCCTGGGATGCATTCCATGTAGAGTTGGGGTTACTGTAGGGATGGGTTTCAATGGGAAGTTGGGGTAACTATAGGGTTGGGGTTGTAACAGGGTTGGACTCTGATGGAGTGTTGGGGTTACTATAGGAAGCTGGAGTTACTATGGGGATGGGCTCTGATAGAGTGCTGGGTCTACCATAGGGAGTTGGGGTTACTGTAAGGGTGGGGTTACTATAGCAATAGGCTCTGATAGAGTGTTAGGTTTATTATAGGAAGTTGGGGTTACAATAGGGATGGGGTTTCTGGAGGATTGGGGTTGCTATAGGGATGGGGTTACTACAGGGGTGGGGTTATCATAGGGTTGGACTTTGCTAGAGTGCTGGGTTTACTATAGGGAGTTTGGGTGACTATAGGAATGGGGTTACTAGAGGGTTGGGGTTATTATAGGAATGGGGTTACTATAGGTTGGACTCTGAGAGTTTTGGGTTTACTATAGGGAGTTAGGGTTCCTACAGGGATGGGGTTACTATAGGGTTGGATTCTGACAGAGTGTTGGGTTTACTATAGGGAGTTAGGGTCACTACAGGGATGGGGTTATATTAGGGATAGGCTCTGATAGAGTGTTGGGTTTACTACAGGGAGTTGTGGTTACTGAAGGGAGTTGGGGTTACTGTAGGGATGGGGTTACTAGAGGGCTGGGGTTATTACAGGAATGGGGTTATTGTAGGGTTGGACTCTGAGAGTGTTGGGTTTACTATAGGGAGTTAGGGTTACTACAGGGATGGGGTTACTCGAGGGTTGGGGTTACTACAGGGATGGGGTTACTACAGGGATGGGCTCTGATAGAGTGTTGGGTTTACTGCAGGGAGTTGCAGTTACTAAAGGGAGTTGGGGTTACTGTAGGGATGGGCTTTGATGGAGTGTTGGGTTTGCTTTTGTGATGGGGTTTTAGGATGCAGAATGGATGCTTTTTGATAGGAGACTTAGGGAACTAAATTGATGTGCTTTGCTGGAGAATTTGTGTGGTTCATTTTAGTGGAAGGGAATGGGTACTAGAGGGATGGGTTTTATTCCTGACAGGGTGAGAGAACTTGTTCCCTTCCCAACTATCACAATCATTCGTCTTTTGACAGGAATGTTCGTGCATGCATGTGTGCGTGTATGTGAGTATGTTGCACGCTTGCATATGTGTGTGTGTGCTGCATACGTACATGCATGGACAATTTCAATAACCAGCAGCAAATTTTCTGTGGGTTTAAATAAAGAAAGATGATTATTTACGTGTTTTATAAAGTTTATTTATTAGTGTCATAAGTAGGCTTATATTAACACTGCAATGAAGTTACTGTGAAAATCTCCTAGTTGCCACACTCTGGTGTCTGTTCAGGTAGACTGAGGGAGAAATTATCACGGCCAATGCTAATTTGGACTGTGGGAGGAAATCGGAGCACCCAGAGGAAACCCGCGCAGACACGGGGAGAACGTGCAGACTCCACACAGACAGTGAGCCAAACAAGGAATCGAACCTGGATCCCTGGCACTGTGAGGTAGCAGTGCCACATGCACCTTGGAATGCAACACTGAGGATTCAACTCACACACACAAACGCACAAAAGCACTTACGGACAACAATGATGAATAGATCAGCGCAATTTTACAGTAATGAAGAAAAGTAACAGATCCTAATTCATGTGACTGTCTTGTTCTGGTACAGGCACATTGCAGGTTATTGGAGAAGATGTCTTCACTCTTAAAGTGAAGCTGAAGTGAATTAAAAACTCAAGTCATTTCAGGTTTCTCTCACAGAAATAAACTTTCTGCATTCACTCAGAGTTGTTTGTAGTCTCGTAACCATGGGACGACCAATCGCTCTTGCCCCAGAGGTTATCCTCCAGCCGCTCCCCCCGCATCCCCCCCCCCCATCCCTCTGGTAGTTGCCCAGTCATGGCTGGTGTCTGTGCAGGGACAGACCAGAGTTGGCACAGTGAGCATGGGCAGACACAGCCCTGAGGAAGCAACATTACATCACTCTCCTCTGCGGTTCAGCATCCAATGGATGGAGTTAATGGCGTTTGGGAAGGGGTTGCTGGACTCTGGGGCAGGGGCCAGCTGCAATCCGGCCTGACTCGGGGTGCTCCGAAGTTGGGTCTAGTTTTGGCAGTAGTGCCCCCCTGCATACCCAAGTGGGGGGGGGGTCAGGTGTGGCATAGGCCCAGGAATAACTGGCAGGCCAGAGAAGGAGGGAACCAGGGAAACATGAGGGGGAGGGGGAATGGTCTGGCCTGGGCAAGGAGGGAGCTGCAGAAAGGAGGGGGGTTGAAGGAAGCAGACCATTCGCCAAACCCTCACCCCCATCTCCTCTGATCTCATCAACTCCTCTTCTCCTGCAGTGTGTTCCATAGTAAATTGCCCTACAGAACCAGGAGGTCAGTTTGCTGTATTCGTGAACCAGTAGAGGAGCAAGCATACACATGCTCCAGCCTCTGGTTCTTATAAGGTATTGATATCGCTGTCCTTTCCACTACAGCCATCTTCCTTTCCACAGTCAGCATTGAAAGATGACATGCCTTACCATGTGACTCCTCACACTCCTTTTCCAAATGTGGCGCTGGCCTTGGGTTGAATAGCACCTGCTGATTTATAGTTTGCAGACGTTCATCCTGAGGGCGTCGATGATTTTCAAGAAGGATGCATTCAAGGGAATGTGTGTTAATGGCTTCAGAATGTGCTTTAACAGCCTTTCATCTGGGCCACACTCTTTTGGCTCTGTTACTGAGTCTGAAACTCTCTCCCTGTAAAAAAAAACCATTGAGACTGGAGGCCAATCAAAAAATTCAAATTACTCGGGGGACATGGGTTTATGGTCGAAGGGGGAAAGTCTAAAGGAGATGCGACAGGCAAGATTTTTACACAAAGAGTGGCAAGTGCCTGGAACGCACTGCCAGAAGATATGGTAGAAGCAGATACAACAGCAATGTTTTAGAGGCACGGTGACATTTGCATAAATTGGTCAGGGATAGAGGGACAAGGACTGTGTAGAAGAAAAAGGTCTTTGGTTTAGAATGGCGTCATGTGTAGGTACAGGATTGGTGGGCCGAAGGGCCTGTTCCTGTGCTATACTTCTAACTTCTTCACTCATGGGACATGGGCATTGCTGGCTGGGTCCGCATTTATTACCCAACCCTTAATTGCCCTTCAGCTGAGTGGCTCCCTGGGCCATTTCAGAGGGCAGTTAAGAGTCAACCATGTTGCACCCAGATCCCCACAACATTGCCCTGGGTCTCTGGATTACTACTCCATAAAAGTACCTCCTCTTTTATTCTTTGCTCTTTTGAATGTGACGTAGGCTAGGATTTTAACTATTAGAGTGTTAGACTCACAGAATCCTCCAGTGCAGAAGGAGGCCATTCGGCCCATCGTGTCTGCACTGACCACAATCCCACCCAGGCCCTATCCCTAGCACCCCTGAGATTTACCCTAACTAGTCCCCCTGAGACTAAGGGGGCAAGTCACCCAACCCACACATCTTTGGACTGTGGGAGGAAACCGGAGCACCCGGAAGAAACCCACGCAGATACGGTGAGAATGTGCAGACTCCGCACAGACAGTGACCTAAGCTGGAAATCGAACCCGGGTCTCTCGCGCTTTGAGGCAGCAACGCTAACCACTGTGCCACCATGCAGCCTGTTATATTAATTCTTATTGTCCGTGTTAAATGTGTGTATCTTGATGCCATATCATACAGAGGTGATGTTAGGGGTAAGTTTTTCACTCAGAGGGTGGTGAGTGAATGGAATCAGCTGCCGTCAGTGGTGGTGGAGGCAAACTCGCTGGGGTCTTTTAAAAGACTTCTGGATGAGTATATGGGATCTAATGGGATTGGGGGTTATAGAACATAGAACATAGAACATAGAACATAGAACATTACAGCGCAGAACAGGCCCTTCGGCCCACGATGTTGCGCCGACCAGTTAAAAAGCAATGACCCTCTAACCTAAACCAATCCCTTTCCATCCATTATCCTATCCACGGATCTCTTAAACGCCCCCAAACTAGGCGCGTTTACAACTGCAGCAGGCAGGGCATTCCAATCCCTCACCACCCTCTGGGTAAAGAACCTACCCCTGACATCCGTCCTATAACTACCCCCCCTTAATTTAAAGCTATGCCCCCTCATGCTAGCTTTCTCCATCCTAGGAAAAAGGCTATCACTGTCCACCCTATCTAAACCTCTAATCATCTTATATGTTTCAATAAGGTCCCCTCGTAGCCGCCTTCTTTCTAACGAAAACAACCTCAAATCCCTCAGTCTCTCCTCATAGGAGCTCCCCTCCATACCAGGCAACATCCTGGTAAACCTCCTCTGCACCCTCTCCAATGCCTCCACATCCTTCCTATAATGTGGGGACCAGAACTGCACAAAATACTCCAAGTGCGGCCGCACCAGAGTTTTGTACAGCTGCAACATGACGCTGCGGCTCCTAAATTCAATCCCCCTACCAATAAACGCCAAGACACCGTATGCCTTCCTAACAACCCTATCTACTTGATTCCCAACTTTCAGGGATCTATGTACACATACACCTAGACCCCTCTGTTCATCCACACTATTCAGAGTCCTACCGTTAGCCCTATATTCTGTAGGTAGGTCTATGGCTTAGTAGGTATAGATGTGATCGGTGCAACTTGTGGGCCGAAGGGCCTATTTGTGCTGTAGTGTTCTATGTTCTATATTACTGACCACTGTGTAACTCTGCTGCTATCTACATGGTCAGACCCTTTCATAACCTTGAAAGTCTTGGTCAGCCTTGAATCTCAATAGTCGGTTGTCAATGAAAAAAATCCTTACTCAAATCGGAACATAAATGTGGCTCCCTCATCTCTGGCTTTCTATCCAGTAAAAGGTTCTTACACACAGCCAGCACTATGAAAGATTCAAGCTCCGTTGGATGCATGCAAATAATTTTGGACTTTGACAGCGCATGGAATTACATTTCATGCTCCTGAATAACTCAGATATTTCAATGCTTTCCTATTCTGAGCAGCACTTGAAAAATAAACCTCCCAAAGTTAGTTTAATTGGGTGAAATGTAACCATTAGGGCGAAGCGTTTTTCACTCAGTATTGGCTGGTCTGGCTGGAGACTAATGAGGAGTCGGCATTATGCTGGGCAGCTTGTCGGCTGAAAGCACGCACTCAGATTTATGATGGAAACAAAGGCCTGTTTAACAAGCAGAAATTCAACTCAAAAGTTGTATTGCAAGCGTGAAAGATTGATAACGTTTTAAAAATTCATTCACGGGTTTTGGGCGTCGCTGGCAAAGCCAGCATTTATTGCCCAATCCTAATTGCTCTCGAGAGGGTAGTGTCTCCTTAGATCCATAGATTCAGAGACGTTTGCAGCACGGAAGGAGGCCTTTCAGCCCATTGTGTCCATTCCGGTCAACAAAGATCCGATTACTCTAATCCCATTTTCTGGCGCTCGGCTCATAGCCCTGGAGGTGAATCTCTAAACAATTCTGAAATGTCATAACGGTTTTGGATTCAACCACCCTTTCAGGCAGTGAGTTCCAGGCTCCCACCACCCTCTGGGTAACAGAGTTTCTCCTCAACTCCCCTTTTACCATAAATCCCTGCCCCCTGGTTCTTGACCCCTCTAATGAAGAAGGTGCCTTCCCATCCACCCTATCTATGCCCCTCATAATGTTATGATGTGGGAATGCTGGCGTTGGACTGGCGTAAACACAGTAAAAAGTCTGACAACACCAGGTTTTAGTCCAACCGATTTATTTGATAGTACTCAGTTTAAACTGTCTGTGCTTTATATGCTCTGTCTGAGGCCAGAACTCTCCATTCACCTGACGAAGAGGCAGTCCCCTCGAAAGCTTGTGAGTATTACCTCATAATGTTATACATCTCTAGCAGGCCCCCTCTCAACCCTTGCTGCTCCGGGGAAAAGAGCCTCAGCCTCTCCAATCTCTTCTCATAGTTCAGGTCTTCCAGCCCAGGCAGCATCCTGGTGAATCTTCTCTGCACCCTACCCAGTGCAAACACATCCCTCCTATAATATGGTGACCAGAATTGCAGTACTCCAGCTGTGGCCTAACCAACGTTTTATACAGTTCCAGCATGACCTCCCTGCCCTTACATTCTACGCCTGGGGTAATAGGGGCAGCCTCCTATATGCCTTCGTTACCACCTTATCCTCCTGTTCTGTCTCCTTCAGGAATCTGTAGATATGCACTCCAAGGTCCCTCTGACCTTTTGCACTTTCCAGGATCCTACCATTCATAGTGTGATCCTTCGCTTTATTAGCCTCCCCCCCAGTGCATTACCTCACATTTTTCTGGGTTGAATTCTATTTGCCACTGCTCTGTCCATCTGATCAGCCTGTGGATATCTGCCTGTGACCTACAGTGATTCACATCACTGTTTACCACTGTACAAACTTTCATGAACTTCTTGATCACACCCCGATTTTCAAGTCCAAATCACGAATGTACACCACAAATAGCGAGGACACCAGCACTGAACCCTGTGGAACCTCACTGGAAACAGACTTTTAGTCATGGACACAACCCTCTGTCATTACCCTCTGCTTCCTACCTCTCAGCCAATTTTGGACCCAGTGTGTCACTTCACCCTTGGATCCCATGGGACCTTACGTTGTTGACCAGTCTGCCATGGGGGGCCTTACCAAAAGTCTTGCTAAAATCCATGTAGATCACATCAAATGCATTACCCTCATCAACGCTCCTGGTTACCTCCTCAAAAAAATTTGATTAGGTTTGTCAAGCGTGACCTTTCCTTAACAAATCCGTGCTGACTATCCCTGAATAATCCACATCTGTTCTTGATCCGCTGCAGTTAATGTGCTGGATTCATGGGGTTAGTCTGGGCTATTGGGAGAGAGTGAGACAGTGAGATTAATTTGGAATTGATAGAGGACTATGGAGAGAGATCTGGGTAATTGGATTAGAACATAAGAATATAAAAACTCGGAGCAGGAGTAGGCCTTCTGGCCCCTCGAGCCTGCTCCGCCATTCAATAAGACCATGGCTGATCTTTTCATGGAATCAGCTCCATTTACCCACCCGCTCACCATAACCCTTAATTCCTTTATAGTTCATAAAAGAAAATTCAATGAGGTAGCCTCAACTGCTTCACTGGACAGGGAATTCCACAGATTCACAACCCTTTGGGTGAAGAGGTTCCTCCTCAACCCAGTCCGAAATCTCCGCCCCCCCCGCCCTATTTTGAGGTCATTCCCCCTAGTTCTAGTTTCACCCATTTGTGGAAACAACCTCCCTGCTTCTATCTTATCTATTCCCTTCTTAATTTTATATGTTTCTATAAAATCCCTTCTCATTCTTCTGAATTAAAATGAATTTAGTTCCAGTCTACTTAGTCACTCCTCATAAACTAACCCTCTCAACTCTGGAATTGACCTAGTGAATCTCCCCTGCACCCCCTCCAGTGCCAGTATATCCTTTCTCAAGCAAGGAGACCAAAACTGTACACAGTATTAGATTGAGGTTGACACAGGACTAGAGGGAAAGAATAGTGGAATTAGTTTGGGATTGATTGAGGACTATGGAAAGAGAGCAAGATTATTGGATTAGTTGGGATTGATGCAGAGTAATGGAGAAAGGGTGTGGTAATGTGATTAGTTTTGCTTTGGTCTAGCAAAGAGCAGATATGGACGCCAATTTTAGATGTTAAATGTTACTTCTGCTCAGTCTGGAGAATATTATAAATCCAAGAGCACAACTGGGGAAAAAAATGGAATCTTCTCAGTGTTACTGGCCAAAATTCTTCCCTTAACCAATACCACAGGAACAGAATAATTTTGTACTGACAATATCTACTGACTGGTTTGAAACGTTGCCTATTTCTCTACACAACCAGAAGGCTTACAAACTTTTAACATTTGAAGTCCAGGTTGATGTGCATTTCATGTTTGATTTCTATATAATCCTATATCGACAGTCTCTGGTGAAGTCCAGGAAGGAATTCTTCACGGATGAAGGTGTTAGCTTCTGGATAATACAGGACGCACAAATGGAAGAACGGCAAGGAGATAATTACCCCTCCAATAGCAACATCAGAAATGGATGAAATATTCGTTGATGCTGTTTGTCGTGACTCAGATATTTTACATTCATACGAAGACTGGTGGAGCTTCAGAGAAATTAATTCAGTGAAGCGCTTTACAATGTTTTGTGTAAAATGTATTGGTGCAGACTCGATGGGCTGAAGGGTCTCTTCTGCACTGTATGATTCTAGGATTCTATGAGTGCTAATGTAGGTAATCAATAGAAATAGAAATATGGGCCAGAATTTTCCAGTCTTGCCCGCCCTCTTACCACTGCCAGCGAGAACGGAAAATTTGGCACTTAGCCAAATCTTCATTCACTGCGGCGGGGCCGGAGAACCCCAGCCATGGGCAAGATTGGAGAATTCCGGCCATGGTTCTAATACAGGAACTCAGGAGAGCGTTCAAAGAAGAAATAATCCAGCAGCTACTGTTCCGTTCTTTGTTGGGTTAGTTTTCCATTTTGGATGGTGTATAAACTTCAAGAGGGAAATTTGTCAGGGCTGAGGGGGAAGAGTTGTAGAAATGGAACTAATTGGGTAACTCTTTCAAACATCCAGTATTGGCTTGATGGGCCAAATGGCTTTCTGCTGGAGTGTACTATTCCATCAATGCATCCTCCTTGGCTGGCAGGGCCCATGCTTGCTAGTGACAGCATGTTAGATGCCGGCAACCCTTAGGCACCTTGAGAAAGGTCTCACGCTTTCTGTGAGTGTAGTCTGAAGAAGAACCACTCAGCCTATGTGATTCCCGCTGGTGTCCATGTACACTCATGTGCACACACGTGATGAACTCTCGCACATGTAGTTTATTTATTAGTCACAAGTAGGCTTACATTAACAATGCAATGAAGTTACTGTGAAAATCCCCTCGTCACCACACTCCACTGCCTGTTCGGGTCCCCAGAGAGAGAATTTAGCACGGCCAATGCACCTAACCAGCATGACTTTCAGACAGTGGGAGGAAACCTGAGCATCTGGAGGAAACCCGTGCAGACACAGGGAGAACGTACCGACTCCACACAGACAGTGACCCAAGCCGGGACTCGAACTTGGATGCCTGGCACCATGAGACAGCAGTGCTAACCAATGTGCCACCGTGCTGCCCTGTATCATGGATGGCCATAGATGTGCACATGCAGGTACGCACACAAACAAGTGGCTGTTTATATATGCTTGGGCAACACCCTCATACTAAAGTGTTCATCTGGGCAGGAACACGCATACTCTAACACGCATGATTCCGCACACGCACAAGAGCGCGTGCATGAGGACAGACAGTTGCCAGTCACCGAAAGCAAACTGTGAGGTGGGGAGGTGGAACTCCATGGGAAATTTCCCAAATTTCATCCGAACCTGAGAGTTAGTTGTCGGAAGTCTGATGTTCTCCAGCTGAGATCAGTAAATCTGTGATGTTTCTGGCCTCGGGCCTTCGTAGCTGATGCTGTGGTGATGTTTTTACCCACTTCAGAAGCTGCTGGAATGGCTTTTATTTTGAACTGCTCATTTTTGCAAGATTGTGGCACCAATTTAGTCACAAGACTTTCTCCGTAATGAAAGCATTGGCTGCACAGCAGAATGTTCCTTTTCCTTCATTACTTCCCACCAGGAGGGAAACAGCAACATGCCCAGAATTACAGACAAACCTCTGCAGCTTTTCCCTTCACCTTAGTTTGATGTTTTATCTGTCTTCAACTTCTGGGCTTCCCCACAGGGACACGAGTGTAGGTCTTTCAAACTCAGCCGATGGTTTTTGCTCGCCATGGGGCATACGTTTAATCTCATTAAATCTCAAATTCCTCACCTTTCTCCTTACACTTTGTCTCCATTGTTCAGGAAAGTATCCATTTCGTTTCAATAAACCCCATTTGAGTGGGTCACTGTAACAAGCTGTAATAATAGCTCCATTTTCCAAAACAACTGATTGGATTGAATTTGCTTTTCTGTAATAAAGAGAGCCATTCCCCGATCTCATCTGTGCCAGCGAGAATGGAGATTCTGGCACTCACCCAAACTCCACGCAATCCAGCCACACCGGAGAATCCCAGCAACACTGGAGAATCAGAGCCATACTGGAGAATTACAGCCACACCGGAGAATCCCAACAGCACTGGAGAATCCCAGCAACACAAGAGAACCCCAGCAACTCCGGAGAATCCCAGCAACACTGGAGAATCCCAGCAACACCAGAGAATCCCAGCAACTCCGGAGAATCCCAGCCACACCGGAGAATCCCAGCAACACAAGAGAACCCCAGCAACTCCGGAGAATCCCAGCAACACTGGAGAATCCCAGCAACACCAGAGAATCCCAGCAACTCCGGAGAATCCCAGCCACACCGGAGAATCCCAGCAACACAAGAGAACCCCAGCAACTCCGGAGAATCCCAGCAACACTGGAGAATCCCAACAACTCCGGAGAATCCCAGCAGCACCGGAGAATTCCAGCAACACTGGAGAACCCCAGCAGCACTGGAGAATCCCAGCAACACCGGAGAACCCCAGCCACACCGGAGAATCCCAGCCACACCGGAGAATCCCAGCAACAATGGAGAATCCCAGCCACACCGGAGAATCCCAGCAACAATGGAGAATCCCAGCAACTCCGGAGAATGCCAGCAACACTGGAGAATCCCAGCAACAATGGAGAATCCCAGCAACAATGGAGAATCCCAGCAACTCCGGAGAATGCCAGTAACACTGGAGAATCCCAGCAACACTGGAGAATCCCAGCAACACTGGAGAATCCCAGCCACACCGGAGAATCTCAGCCACACTGGAGAATTCCAGCAACAATGGAGAATCACAGCAACACTGGAAAATCCCAGCAACACTGGAGAATCCCAGCCACACCGGAGAATCTCAGCCACACTGGAGAATTCCAGCAACAATGGAGAATCCCAGCAACACTAGAAAATCCCAGCAGCGCTGGAGAATCCCAGCAGCACCGGAGAATCCCAGCAATACTGGAGAAGCAACTCCAGGGAATCGCAGCAACACCGGAGAATCCCAGCAACAATGGAGAATCCCAGCCACACTGGAGAATCCCAGCAACAATGGAGAATCACAGCAACAATGGAGAATCACAGCAACAATGGAGAATCACAGCAACACTGGAAAATCCCAGCCACACTGGAGAATCCCAGCCACACCGGAGAATCTCAGCCACACTGGAGAATTCCAGCAACAATGGAGAATCCCAGCCACACTGGAGAATCCCAGCCACACCGGAGAATCTCAGCCACACTGGAGAATCCCAGCCACACCGGAGAATCTCAGCCACACTGGAGAATTCCAGCAACAATGGAGAATCCCAGCCACACTGGAGAATCCCAGCCACACCGGAGAATCTCAGCCACACTGGAGAATTCCAGCAACAATGGAGAATCCCAGCCACACTGGAGAATCCCAGCCACACCGGAGAATCTCAGCCACACTGGAGAATCCCAGCCACACCGGAGAATCTCAGCCACACTGGAGAATTCCAGCAACAATGGAGAATCCCAGCCACACTGGAGAATCCCAGCCACACCGGAGAATCTCAGCCACACTGGAGAATTCCAGCAACACTAGAAAATCCCAGCAGCGCTGGAGAATCCCAGCAACACCAGAGAATCCCAGCAATACTGGAGAAGCAACTCCAGAGAATCCCAGCAACACTGGAGAATCCCAGCCACAGGTGAGGTTGGAGATTTTCGGTGCAGTTCAATGTGATTTGTAGAGTCCTGATCCCGTGATCTGGATTTCCCAAGTTATATCTATATAGTGCCTTTAACATTCCGATGAAACATCCCAGAGTTCTTCACAGAAGCATTATAAAACAGAGTGTGACACCGAGCCACAGAAAGAGATTATTGTGTCCAGGTGAACAAAGGCTTAGTCAAAGAGGTTGGTTTTAAAGAATGTCTTATTGAGCCATACAGATTTACAGCCTGGAAATAGGCCCTTCGGCCCAACTTGTCCATGCCACCCAATTTTAATCCTCTAAACTAATCCCAATTACTCGCGTTTGGCCCATATCCCTCTATACCCATCGTACTCATGTAACTACCTAAATGGGGACAAAATTGTACCCACCTCTACTACTACCTCTGGCAGCTTGTTCCAGACACTCACCACCCTTTGTGTGAAAAAATTGCCCCTTTGGATCCTTTTGTACCTCCCCCCTCTCACCTTAAACCTATGCCCTCTAGTTTTAGACTCCCCACCTTTGGAAAAAGATGTTGACTATCTATATCATCTATGCCCCTCATTATTTTATAGACCTCTGTAAGATCACCCCTAAGCTCCCTAAACTCCAGGATAAAATGTCTCAGTCAATCCAGCCTCTCCTCAGAACTCAAACCATCAGATCCCGGTAGCATTCTGATAAATCTCTTCTGCACTCTTTCTAGTTTAATAAGATTCTTTCTAAAATAGGGTGACCAGAACTGTACACAGTATTCCAAGTGTGGCCTTACCAATGTCTTGTACAACTTCAACAAGATGTCCCAACTCCTGTATTCAATGTTCAGACCAATGAAACAAAGCATGCCGAATGCCTTCTTCACCACTCTGTCCACCTGTGACTCTACTTTCAAGGAGCTGTGAACCTGTACTCCTAGATCTCTTTGTTCTATAACTCTCCCCATTAACTGAGTAAGTCCTGACCCAATTTGATCTACCAAAATGCATCGCCTCACATTTATCTAAATTAAATTCCACCTGCCATTCATCAGCCCAGTGGTCCAATTGATCAAGGTTCCATTGCAATCTAAGATAACCTTCCTCACTGTTCACTATGCCACCAATCTTGGTGTTATCTGCAAACTTACTAACCATGCCTCCTAAATTCTCATCCAAATCATTAATATAAGTGACAAATAACAGTGGACCCAGCACTGATCACGGAGGCACACCACTGGTCACAGGCCTCCAGTTTAAAAACAACCCTATATAACCACCCTTTGTCTTCTGTCATCAAGCCAATTTTGTATCCAATTGGCTACCTCACCCTGGATCTCATGAGATTTAACCTTATGCAACTACCTACCATGCAGTACCTTGTCAAAGGCTGTGCCAAAGTCCGTGTGCACAACGTCAACTGCACTGCCCTCATCTACCTTCTTGGTTACCCCTTCAAAAAACTCAGTCAAATTCATGAGGCATGATTTTCCACTCACAAAGCCACGCTGCCTGACCCTAATCAATCCTTGTCTCTCTAAATGCCTGTAGTTCCTGTCTCTCAGAATACTTTCCAACAACATATCCACTACAGATGCCAGGCTCACCAGACTGTAGTTCCCAGGCTTTTCCCTGCAGCCTTTCTTAATCAACATTTCCCACCTTCCAATCATCAGGCACTTCCCCTGTGGCTATCAATGATTCAAATACCTCTGCTAGGAGACCCGCAATTTCCTACCCACTCGCCCACAATGTCCTGGGATACATTTCATGGAAAAACAAAGTGGGTCTGGCAGCATCTGTGGCGAGAGAGAGAATAACAGAGTTAAGATTTCAAGTCAAATTCTGTTTTCTGAAGAAGTATCATACTTAACTCATATGGTGACACAGTGGTTAGCACTGTTGCCCCATAACACAGGGACCTAGGTTCGATTCCCAGCTTGGGTCATTGTCTTTGTGGAGTCTGCACATTCTCCCCGTGTCTGAGTGGGTTTCCTCCGGGTGCCTCGGTTTCCTCCCATAGAGTGAAAGATGTGATGGTTATGTGCAATAGCCATGCTAAATTCTCCCCCAGTGTACCCGAACAAGTGCTGGAGTGTGGCGACTAGTAGATTTTCACAGTAACTTCATTGCAGTGTTAATGTGAGCCTACTTGTGACACTAATAAATAAATTTAAAATTAGTTCCATTTCTCTCGCTAAGCAGATGCTGCCAGACCGACTGAGCACTTCCAGCACTTTCTGTTTTAATGTCATTCTGGACCAGTGTAAACTGCATGTCTCTCATTTCTGTTGGTATCCAAGCACGCCAGCCCTTGCACAGAGTGAGATATTCCATTACATTGATTTGGGTTGGAGCCAAGCCAAGGTGCAGAGGAACTGACTGCAGATCCAATATTTCCACTGTGTTAGTTAATGTGTGAAGATATTATACATCGGATCACGATGAGATGAGAACCAAGGCTGTGGCTGACTAAAATCCCTCACATGCTGGTTAACTCTGTTGCCAGTTTGCCAGTCTCCGTCCATCCTGTAATTACATAGAAGCATAGAAACATAGAAGATAGGAGCAGGAGGCCATTCAGTCCTTCGAGCCTGCTCCACCATTCACCACGATCATGGCTGATCGTCCAACTCAATAGCCTAATCCTGCTTTCTCCCCATAACCTTTGATCCCATTTGCCCCAAGTGCTATTTGCCTCTTGAATGCGTTCAATATTTTGGCATCAACTACTTCCTGTGGTAATGAATTCCACAGGCTCACCGGGTGAAGAAATATTTCCTCACCTCCATCCTAAATGGTCTGTATCCTCAGACTGTGACCCCCTGGTTCTGGACTCCCCCACCATCAGGAACATCCTCCCTGCATCTACCCTGTCCAGTCCTGTTTGAATTTTATAAATCTCTATGAGATTCCTCCTCATTCATCTAAACTCTAGCAAAAACAACCCTAACCTAGACAATCTCTTCTCATACATCAGTCCAGTCATCCTCGGAATCAGCCTGGTAAATCTTTGCTGCACCCTGTCGGGAACAAGAACATCCTTCTTCAGAAAAGGCGACCAAAACTGCACACAATACTCTAGGTGTGGCCTCACCAAGGCCCTGCAACATCACCTCCCTGCTCCTGTACTGGAAACCTCTTACAATGAAGGCCAACATACCATTTGCCTTCTTTACCGCCTGCTGTACCTGCATGCTTACCTTTAGTGACTGGTGCACAAGGACACCCAGGTCCCGCTGCACACTCCCCTCTCCCAATTTACAGCCATTCAGGTAGTAATCTGCCTTCTTGTTTTTACTGCAGCAAATACAGGAGGTACTGCAGATCAAAGGTTATGCGGAAAAAGCAGGATTAGGCTATTGAGTTGGATGATCGTAATGAATAGCAGAGCAGGCTCGAATGGCCAAATGGCCCCCTCCTGCTCATATCTTCTATCTCTATGTTTCTACCACGATGTTCAAGTAAGAACATAAGAACTAGGAGCAGGAGTAGGCCATCTGACCCCTCGAGCCTGCTCCGCCATTCAATAAGATCATGGCTGATCTTTTCGTGGACTCAGCTCCACTTACCCACCCGCTCACCATAACCCTTAATTCCTTTACTGTTCAAAAATTTGTCTATCCTTGCTTAAAAACATTCAATGAGGTGGCCTCAACTGCTTCACTGGGCAGGGAATTCCACAGATTCACAACCCTTTGTGTGAAGAAGTTTCTCCTCAACTCAGTCCTAAATCTGCTTCCCCTTATTTTGAGGCTACGTGCCCTAGTTCTAGTTTCACCTGCCAGCAGAAACAACTTCCCTGCTTCTATCTTATCTATTCCCTTCATAACCTTATATGTTTCTATAGGATCTCCCCTCATTCTTCTAAATTCTATTGAGTATAGCCCCAGTCTATTCAGTGTCTCCTCATAAGCCAACCCTCTCAACCTAGTGAATCTCCTCTGCATTCCCTCCAGTGCCAGTCTATCCTTTCTCAAGTAAGGAGATCAAAACTGCACACAGTACTCCAGGTGTGGCCTCACCAGTACCTTAAACAGCTGCAACATAACCTCGCTGTTTTTAAACTCCACACTCTAGCAATGAAGGACAAAATTCCATTTGTCTTCTTAATTACCTGCTGCACCTGCAAACCAACTCCTTGAGATTCCTGCGCAAGGACACCCAGATCCCTCTGCACAGCAGCATGCTGCAATTTTCTACCATTTAAATAATACTCCATTTTGCTGTTATTCCTACCAAAATGGATGACCTCACATTTACCAACACTGTACTCCATCTGCCAGACCCTCACCCACTCACTAAGCCTATCTATATCCCTTTGCAGACTTTCAGTGTCCTCTGCACTCTTTGCTGTGCCACCCATCTTGGTGTCATCTGTGAATTTTGACGCACTACACTTGGTCCCCAACTCCAAATCATCAGTGTAACTCGTAAACATTTCGTAATACAATGCTCAGGGGCCTTCTGGACAATCAGGCAGAGCTGATCTGTTTCTCTACTTCCCAGTTCACTCACCGCTCCTCCTAACATCGCAATGTCACTGCAGTGACGCAGAGACTGAAGGCTTCAGGCCTGGTTCCTAACAGGTGAGCCTGGCAGGAAATGTTGGCAGTCACCTCTGACCCTGCCTTTACACGTTACAGTAGGGGAGCTGATTGCCAAGTGATATTACCATGACCATCACAGGCATTTACACCCCCCTACACCCACCCCCCAACCACAAGTAGATAAGCCCTCAAATAAGGTCCTCCTAGGCCTACTCCTGGCATGCCAGCCTGTTTGCCAACCTGTGCCAGTTTCAAAGTTTATTTATTATTGTCACAAGTAGGCTTACATTAACACTGCAATGAAGTTGCTGTGGAAATCCCCTAGTCGCCACACTCCGGCTCCCGTTCGGGTGCACCGAGGGAGAATTTAGCACGACCAGTGCACCTAACCAGCATGCCTTTCGGAAACCGGAGCACTCAGAGGAAACCCACATCGACAGGGGGAGAACGCGCAGATTCTGCAACAGACAGTGACCCAAGCCGGGAATCGAACCCGGGTCCCTGTTATTGTGACGCAGCAGTGCTAACCACTGTGCCACTCGCCAGGGCATTTTCAAGGTATCGTCTGGCCAAGGTTAATGAGAAAATCTTTCCCATGCAGTCCCCGAACATTTTAATGAGGAAGAATAAAACCCACAAGATTATGACAGGTTTAAATAAAATAGACAAAGAAAATCTGTTCCCATTAGCTGAAGGTTAAAAAGATCTGTGTAGAGTCTGCACATTCTTCCGTGACTGTGAGCGTTTCCTCCCACACTCCAAAGATATGCACTTTAGGTTGATTGATTTGATTTGATTTATTGTCATTGGTATACAATGAAAAGTATTGTTTCTTGCGTGCTATAAAAAGCATAGCGTTCATAGAGAAGGAAACATGAGAGTGCAGAACTTAGTGTTACAGTCATACCTAGGATGTAGAGAAAAATCAACTTAATGCAAGACAAGTCCGTTCAAAAATCTGACAGCAGCAGGGAAGAAGCTGTTCTTGAGTCGGTTGGTACGTGTCCTTAGACTTTTGTATCTTTTTCCCAAAGGAAAAAGATGGAAGAGAGAATGTCCAGGGTGCATGGGGTCTTTAATTATACTGGCAGTTTTGCTGAGGCAGCGGGAAGTGTAGACCAAGTCAGTGCATGGGAGGCTGGTTTGTGTGATGGATTGAGCTACATTCACGACCTTTTGTCGTTCCTTACGGTCTTGGGCAGAGCAGGAGACATACCATGCTGTGATACTAGAAAGAATTGGGCATGCTAAATTGCCCTTTAGATTAGCAGTAAATACGGGAGGTTGTGGGGAAAAGGCCTGAATGGGATTGTTGCCAGTGCAGGCTTGATGGGCCAAATGGCCTCCTTCTGTACTATAGGGGTTTTATGTTTCTGTGATTCTGTGATTCTACATCCCCCTCTCTTCAGGAGGCTATACTGACTTCTGCATCCTGGAGGGATGCCCCTTGACAGATTTACATCTGGCCAAATCTGTCGAGAACCTTGTATAAGTATTTAGTGAGGGGGGTAATTTAGCAAGGGGATGGGACAGTGATATTTGGGCACAAACTTGATGACATTGCTGGCAAGTGGGGGGGTGGGGGTGGAGGGGAAATCAGAAATTGCTACCTTTCAGAACCATTTTTCTAAAAATCTGTAACGTCATAACTGTACACTGAAACGGGAAAAAGAGAGAGAGAGGAGGAAAAGAGATGGAGAGGCAGAACGGTTTGGAGGGAATTCCAGAGCCTAGAGGACCTTGGCAACGGAAGGCACGGCCAACAATGATGGAGCGATTAAAATCAAAGATGCAGGAAGGGGCCAGGACTGAATAAACACAGAGGGAGATGGGGAGGAGTGGGGCCACGGACGGGTTTGAGAACAAGGTTAAGAAGTATACATTTGAGGTGATACATTGCAAGCCAATTTAGCTCAGCAAATACAACAGGACTTGGTGCGAATTAGAATAATTACGGAAGGCAAAATTTATTACAGGATTGAATTAACGTTTCATTAAACCTTTAACAATATTTCCATAGAAAAGCTCCAAGTAACACTGGGACTTGCTGCTCCTGGTTGCTTAAGGTGACCCTGTCAAAGTGCTCTGCCACTATTTGACCATATTATTTCTTACAATGGTGCAAAGTTCTCAAATATAACTTCACAAAAACATTAACACAGAAGGTGATGAAATGTAATTGGTTGAAAATACAACACCAGCAGCCTGGTCCAGAATAGTTCATTTACTAATGAGGTTGGTTTTAAATTTAAGGGCTGTGTTATTGGCTCAGATTCACTCGCCTGGGCACAGGATTATTGCTAAGGTGGTTGTAACCCAGTTTCTGGCCGAACCGCTCACTTTGTCACACGCTGTGTCGTTAGGCCAGCCCCATCATTAATTATCCCTCACTGATTTGTCGAGGTACATGTTGTCAATTAAATAGACGGATAAAGTGTGAGGAGGATTTCAGTGGGTGAGCCGAGAAATGCTATGTGTTTACTTCCCCACTGCTGGACTCTGTGCACAGAATTGAGGCAGGCACTTCCAGTGTAATATTGAGGGAGTGCAGCATTGTCAGAGGATCAGTACTGAGGGAGTGCTGCACTGTCAGAGGGGCAGTACTGAGGGAGTGCCGCACTGTCAGAGGGGCAGTGCTGAGGGAGTGCTGCACTGTCAGAGGGGCAGTACTGAGGGAGTGCCGCACTGTCAGAGGGGCAGTGCTGAGGGAGTGCTGCACTGTCAGAGGGTCAGTACTGAGGGAGTGCCACACTGTCAGAGGGTCAGTACTGAGGAAGTGCGGCATTGTCAGAGGGTCAGTGCTGAGGGAGTGCTGCACTGTCAGAGGGTCAGTACTAAGGGAGTGCCGCACTGTTAGAGGGTCAGAACTGAGGGAGTGCTGCACTGTCAGAGGGGCAATACTGAGGGAGTGCCGCACTGTCAGAGGAGCAGTGCTGAGGGAGTGCTGCACTGTCAGAGGGTCAGTACTGAGGGAGTGCTGCACTGTCAGATGGTCAGTACTGAGGGAGTGCTGCACTGTCAGAGCGTCAGTACTGAGGGAGTGCCACACTGTCAAAGGGTCAGTACTGAGGAAGTGCGGCATTGTCAGAGGGTCAGTACTGAGGGAGCGCCACACTGTCAGAGGGTCAGTACTGAGGGAGCGCCACACTGTCAGAGGGTCAGTACTGAGGGAGCGCCACACTGTCAGAGGGTCAGTACTGAGGGAGTGCTGCACTGTCAGAGGGTCAGTACTGAGGGAGTGCTGCACCGTCAGAGGGTCAGTGCTGACGGAGTGCTGCACTGTCAGAGGGGCAATACTGAGGGAGTGCCGCACTGTCAGAGGAGCAGTGCTGAGGGAGTGCTGCTCTGTCAGAGTTGCCGACATATGAATAAGCCATTAAAATTGGATGCTTTGTTAAGGGGGTATATCAAATATAATTCCGGAGCACTTTTTCAGGGAAGGGCAAGGAAGTTTTAAAATCAATGGACTCTCTATGGTACAGAAACTCTATTTGGCTCATTGAGTTTGCACCAACCCTTACCCAGGCTTATCCCATAACCTCACATATTTACCCCGCTAATCCCCAAAGTTCTGCAAGGTCAATGTCACTGAACAAAACCTGTTTATTTACCTCATTTCTTGCCATGTACAAGAGAATTGTTGCATTTGCCTCCAAAAGAACAGTGATTACAATGTGAAAGTAAGTCATTGCTTGTGGGGCATTTTTTCATCTTCTGGAGGTGTGAATGATGTTTCCTTGACACAAGTCTTTCTCTTTGTTTAACACTGTCCACAGGTAGTGACCACTTGGGTGACCTCCTTCTCTACCATCAGTGGGAAGTGTGAGACTACAGTCAGTGTAGACAGATGTCTAGAAGCTATGATAGGCATTGGAGTACTGACAACCCTGCTCCAACTCATCCATAGAATCCCAACAATGCAGAAAGAGGCTATTTGGCCAATTGATACCACACTGACCCTCTGAAAAAGCATCCCAGCCAGGCCCTTCCCTTCACCTTATCCCCATAACCCACGCTTTAACCATGGCTCACCCACCTACCCTTCACATCTTTTGGACTGTGGGAGGAAACCGGAGCACCCAGAGGAAACCCATGCAGACACGGGGAGAATGTGCAGTCTCCACACAGGCAGTAATCCGAGGCTGCAATTGAACCTGGGCCCTGGCGTTGTGAGGCAGCTGTGTTAACTTTAATTAGCTGTTAAGCAAATTGAGGAGTCCAATGTTTGTGAAATGTGCTGTATAATTGCAATCTTTCTTTCCCTCCTGAATTGCCTTTGAGAGGTGGTGAGACACTCCAATGGCAATGGAGAGCTTCATGAGGCCATTTGAGGGAGCAGTTTGGAACAAATGCATTGCGTGGGTCTGGCGTTGCTATAGACTAGAGCAAGAATGGTAAATTCTCTTCCCGAAAGAGAGAACAATTGTGAACCATGGGATATAATCTTACATGAGCCAGTAGTTTAATGGTAACCATTTCTGAGATAAACATTTACTCCAGATTTATCTCATTAACTGAATTTAAATTCCTTGGTTGCCATGGTGAGATTTGAACTCATGTCTCCAGATCATTAGTCCAGGCCTGTGGCCCATTAGTCCAGTAATTATGCTACTTTTCTCAGTGTCATCATCATTGTCTCATTCCACTTTGCATGTTCCCAAGGTGGATCTGCACTCACCACCTCCTAACGTTGCTCAATCTCCCTCCCCCCAACCACGAGTGTCCCACACATTCCTTCACATTGTCGTAAGATGGCAACCAGTCATTCAGCAACAGCTGAGACAGTCACTGCTGAGATAGAGGCCTGTGAGCTCAAGCTCACTCTCTCAACACCCCAATGTAAAACCTAGGCCAGATCGTGGAGTTTATATTGGAGATGTGCAGAGCCTTGGTTAGGACGCAGCTGGAGTAATGTGAGCAGTTCTGGTCACCTCACTATATAGGAAGGATGTGATTGCACTAGAGGGGATGCAGACAAGATTCACCAGGGATATTGCCTGAGATGGAGCATTTGAGCTATAAGGAGAGACTGGATAGGCTTGGATCGTTTTCGTTAGAGCAGAGGAGGCGGAGGGGGGACATGATTGAGGTGCGTAAGATTATGAGAGGTGAGTAAGGAGCAGCTGTTCCCCTTAGTTGAGGGCTCTACCACGAGGGGGCAATGTTTCAAAGTGACCGGCAGGAGAATTCAGAATGGATTTGGGAAAAGACTTTTTGACTCAGAGGGTGGAGGGAATCTGGAATGCACTGCCTGGGAAGGTCGTGGAGGCTGGAAACCTGACAACCTTTAAAAACTATTTGGTTGAGCACTTGAAATATCATCATGTTTAAGGATATGGGGGAAGTGCAGGAAAATGGGATTAGAGTGGCTTTAGTGGTCGTTATTATCAATGCAGACTCAATGGGCCAGACAGCCTGTCCATGCTTTATGACTCCGTGGGTGGAATTTTACTGACACACCCTCCCAAGGCTCTTAAGATCCCACCAGGGACCAACAGAGAATGCCCAATTTTGGAGTGGGCAGGCTGGTAAAATTCCGGCCTATGACTTTATGAATCTATGACAGTCCCAGTGTGGTATGTGGGAGCTACCATCTATCAGATGAAACGTCACATGTAGGTCAGTCTGCCCTCTTGTGTTTGTAAATGACCCCCCGCCGCACTATATCGGAGCAGAAGGAGATTTCTCCTCGCTGTCCCGTACCAATATTTATCTCTCAATCAGCAAGGTGAAAATACGGGCTGCTGTTGGTGGGAGCTTGCTGTGCACAACTTGGCAGCTCCCCGCCCCTCCTGTCACCTCCATTAAAAACAAGCCCAAGACGGTCCATGGAAACAACAAGGATAAGTTGTACACGGAGTCAGCGCAAGAGATACCATAACAACAAGAGGAGCAATGATTAGAAGCTGGTCCGAGGGAGGGTGTGGACTGAGGAAAGGCAGAGGGAGAGAATGCCAGAGTGCGCGAGACTCTAAGGATCTGAAGACGCAGCCACCAATGTTTAGATAAAAGGAGATTGAGAGGGACAGGGTGGGTGGTTGGTTGAGGTCAGAATCAAAGGCTGATGGAATTCTTGTTGGCAGTGCTGCCATGACAACGTACCGGTCCTATCATCCCTTAACAGTAAGAAGCTTCCTTCGACTCAGGCCTGTCAACACTGTTCTGTCCACCGCCTGTAAAAATTCATGGAGAGAGGGCTGTCTACGAGACATCTGTTTGCAATCATCGAAAAGAAAAATCACAATCTGTCCCTTTTTTTTAACATTCTCTCATTGTGTTTGGCTCTGATTTGCTTCATAATGTGAATCAGACTTGTGGGTGGTTTCACCTCTGCCAATTAATCAAATCCAGAGTAACCCTTCCACTGCTTCACTGTTTGTGTGAATTTATCCTTTAAAATCGAGACTCCCTCCCCGTCAATAAACACTGACATCCAGTACAAAAGCAAGGAAATAATGTTAACTCTGCACAACACAGGAAGAGGTCTGACAACACCAGGTTTAAGTCCAACCGATTTATTTGATTGTAAACTCGCAAGCTTTCGAGGTTCCCCTCTTCGTCAGGTGAATGGAGAGTTCTGGCTTCAGACAGAGATATAACAGCACAGACTCCACTCACCTGACAAAGAGGTTAACCTCGAAAGCTTGTGAGTTTACTATCAAATAAATCGGTTGGACTTAAACCTGGTGTTGTCAGACTTCTTACTGTGTTTACCCCAGTCCAACGCTGGCATCTCCACATCAGAACTCTGTACAAGCCATTTGTTTAGGTTTCAGCTGAAGTATTATGTCCAATTATGGCCACCACTTCGGATTGCCAATTGTGATTAAAGTGTATTCCTGGAAGTTCCATCACGTGACTTGCCCCCACACTCCAGCCATCAGTCAGCCAACACATCCATCCCGGTGACACAATGACCTTCCGACACCAATTGGAAAGCAAAAAGACTCATCACCCAATTGGATGAAGCTTCACAGTCAGACAAACAACCTTTTTCCCACAATTCTCAATATTTCTACACCAGATAAAGAGAAATGTCCAAAGAAAATGGACGAATAAAACCCCATAATGTCCCAATGAGGTCTCTCCAGGGTGGCACACGGCTAGAGATAGATCTTCAGCTCTGGGAGACTTCAGGCCAATCCTGGAGGTTTCGAGCACCACACTTTAGGAAGGATGTCATCACTTAAGGTGGCACAATGGTTAACACTGCTGCCTCACAGCATTAGGGACCCGGGTTCAATTCCCAGCTTGGGTCACTGTGTGGAGTCTGCACATTCTCCCTGTATCTGCGTGGGTTTCCTCCGGGTGCGCCAGTTTCCTCCCACAATTCGAAAGACGTGCTGGTTGGGTGCATTGGCCATGCTAAATTCTCCCTCAGTGTACCCGAACAGGCATCGGAGTATGACAACTGGGGGATTTTCACAGTAACTTCATGGCACTGTTAATGTAAGCCTACTTACATTAAGAGTGCCATGAAGCACTGTTAATGTAAGTGGGGCAGCACGGTAGCACAGTGGTTAGCACTGCTGCTTCACAGCTCCAGGGTCCTGGGTTCGATTCCCAGCTCGGGTCACTGTCTGTGTGGAGTTTGCACATTCTCCTCGTGTCTGCGTGGGTTTCCTCCAGGTGCTCTGGTTTCCTCCCACAGTCCAAAGATGTGTGGGTTAGGTTGATTGGCTATGCTAAAATTGCCCCTTAGTGTCCTGGGATGCATAGGTTAGAGGGATCAGTGGATAAATGTGCAGGGATATGGGGTAGGGCCTGGGTGAGATTGTGGTCAGTGCAGACTCGATGGGCCGAAGGGCCTCTTTCTGCACTGTAGGGTTCTATGATTTCTACTTGTGACTAATAAATAAATTTAAACTTCATCTCCAATATCATTGTGACTAAAAAAAGTCAAAGCAAATGGAAAACAGCTTTTTCTTCTGTAATGTCCCCCCGGCACTTTTTCTGGGAGTGGGGGGGAGGGGCGCGGGAGAGGGGCAGTGGGGGGATTCCCAGCGGCACCCTGGGAATATATCTTCAATTGCGGGAGGGTCCAGGGCCACGCTGGAGGGTTGGGAACCCCCCACTTTCTCGTGTCCTGAACTTGGCAGCTTGGTTCACGATAGTAAGAAGAAACTCCATTTCAGGATTTCTGTCGCAAATTCAGATCTTCAAGACTGGCATTGATGCCAATTTTACAAATTCAGACCAACGCAGTGTCTCCTGTTGTGCTTGTTTTGCAGAAAGTCCATTGGTATGGCATTCCTAAATGATGAAGTATTTCCGACATAGAGACCAGTCACGCCACCCAACTGCTCCAGGCACCATTCGAGCTTCTTCCCGTTCTCTCCGGCATAGCCGTCCATTCCTTTCTCCCGCGCGTGTTTGTCTAGCTTCGCTGAAGTCCGCCTTTGTTATCCGCTGTGGTATAAGGCTGGTGCTCCCAGCTCAGTACTGAGGGAGTGCTGCATTATCAGAGGTGTCGCTTTTTGGATCAGATGCTAGGTCCTGCCAGACCTCATTAACGATCCCGTGACACTGTCCTGGTGAATATTTATCCCTTGAACAGCATCACAAAAGCTGATCATCACACCCACCGTTTATGGGATCTTGCTGTGCATCTTTATTGTGCTCTTTCTGACATCACAACTTTGAAGAAGGACTTTAATTTTTATTCGTTCATGAGGTGTGGGCATCGTTGGCTGGACCAACATGTATTGCCAGTCCTTAATTGCCCCTTGAGGGGGGCAGTTAAGAATTAACCACATTGCTGTGACTCTGGAGTCATATATAGTAAGAAGCCTCACAACACCAGGTTAAAGGCCAACAGGTTTATTTGGTAGCAAAATTCACTAGCTTTTACAAATGTGTGTACCCCAGTCCAACGCCGGCATCGCCACATCGTCACATGTAGGCCAGATCGGGTAAGGACGGCAGATTTCCTTCTCTAAAGGACATCAGTGAACCAGATGTTTTTTTCTGTCAATTGACAACGGTTTCATGGTCATCAGTAGATTCTTAATTCCAAATTTTTATTGAATCCAAATTCCACCATCTGCCGTGGTGGAATTTGAACCCAGGTCCCCAGAGCACTGGGTCTCTGGGTTACTAGTTCAGTGACAATACTGCTATGCCACCGCCTCCCCTAATTCTGGACCTTTCCGATGTTCTGATAGATGCCATCAAATAGCAAGTCTTCAGCTGGGATTTTCCTGTCCTGTCATGGGCAGGAGGAGCTGTTAAGGGTCTCCACATTTTCCCGTCCCACCCGTAAAGATCTGTTGCTGGAAGGACCGGGAGATCCAAGACTTTCTTTCAGTGAGTTCCATGTTCTGACAAGTCTCTGGACAAAAATGTTTCCTCTGACTTTTCTGTTGGACTGATGGACAATATGGAGCTGGGTTTCCAATCCCAAGTACCGGGCCACAGTAAACAACTCAATCTCACTCCATCAATGGCTCAACATATGGGTAGAGATTGAGCCAACCTAGATGTTGCCATTATACTGTGGAGAGCTGCACTAAATGACTGGGGCATTGACTATCCTTTCTCAGTAACCTTCTGGGTGAACACACTGGAGGTCCTCATCATCAGCAAGTAGCAAAAGCGAAAGTTTGAACATAAGAACATAAGAAATAGGAGCAGGAGTAGGCCATCTGGCCCTTCGAGCCTGCCCCGCCATTCAATAAGATCATGGCTGATCTGTTGTGGCTCAGTTCCACTTTCCCGCCCTCTCCCCATAACCCTTAATCCCCTCTCTTATCAAGAACCCATCAACCCGCTTCTTAAAAATATTTAGCGAGGCAGCCTCCACCACTTCAACGGGCAGAGAATTCCAGAGATTCACCACCCTTTGAGTGAAGAAGTTCCTCCTCAACTCCGTTCTAAACCGCCTCCCCTTTATCTTGAGGCTGTGCCCCCTAGTCCTACTGTCTTTTTTGAGCGGGAAGAGTCTCTCCACCTCTATCCTATCCATCCCATTCATCATCTTATACGTCTCAATGAGATCTCCCCTCATTCTTCTAAACTCTAACGAGTACAAGCCTAGTTTATTCAGCCTCTCCTCATAGCTCAATCCCCTCAACTCCGGTATCAGCCTAGTAAACCTCCTCTGCACTCCCTCCAGGGCCAAAATATCCTTGCGCAGGTGTGGCGCCCAAAACTGCACACAGTACTCCAGCTGCGGCCTCACCAATGCCCTATACAGCTGCAGCAAGACCTCCCTACTTTTATATTCAATCCCCTTCCTAGTCTTTTGAGCAGAAAATAAATGCCTCGAATGCTAAGCTGCTTGAAAAGCCTTGGGGAAGGGAAGATTCCACCAGGGATAAGTACCGGGTAGGAGAATAAGGCAGAGATTTAAAAGGGATGTCTGCAGAGGCGAACCATTTGTAAAATTCGCTACAAAAACAGAAAATGCTGGAAAATCTCAGCGGGTCCGACAGCATCTGTGGAGAGAGAATGGAGCCAACCATTTTGAGTCAGTGACTCTGATGAAGGGTAGTCCAGACTTGGGGGTGATCTTACCATTACACCACACTGGCCAATTGGCAGGGTGAGCCAGCAAGACCCCGAGAGAGAGCCGAGAAATCAGGTTTGCACCAATTTCTTGCCTCTTGCAATCTTACCAGCACTGGCTATCCGGCGAGGTCAGCCTCACACCCATTTCCAGTCCGAAGCTAAATAATATATTTAAATTTAATTTAACTCTGTTTAGCATGGAATTAATAAGCCCAGGATGTTATCGTCCAGACTCACTTGTCTCTGTGGCCGCATCAGGGTTGTTCTTTCTGCCAAGAATTGCAGCTGGTCCTCAGCAACAGGGACCAGTCGTGATGGCCCCCACTGATAGAACCAGAGGCCATTGAGGCCTTCCTTGGAGGTCAATGGAAAACAAGGAGGTGCCCCATAGGCAGTGCCAGCATGGGACTCTAGCAGTGCCAGCCTGGCACCCTGGCAGTGCACACTGGGCAGTACCAAGGAGGCAGGGCCAGAGGGGTGGCTGGTCGGTGACGTGTGACGCGCTGCACTCTGCATTAAGGATCGGTGGGGGGATGGAGGGAGGGCAATTGGGGCTGGCCATTGGTGTGGGGGGCAGGGGTTGGTCCGGCAATTGGGGTAGACGGCAGGGGGATCAATCTGGGGATCGGACCACGCAGGGGGGTTTACGATTGGCCGCAGGCCCCTGCAGTATCTGTGGAGGGTGCTGTACGTGAGGCTGGATGACAGCAGCAGAGGCTGAGTGATAGGCCTCTGTTGCTAAAGACATGCGCATGTGCAATTGCGCCCTCTGCCGCCCTCACCCAATGTTCAGGCAATTTAAGCCCCAGTGCAGGTGAGAAACCGTTTTGAGTGTTTTTTTTGACATAGTGGATAAGATAGCAGATTTAAACTTGCCCAAAAAAAAGTATCAGGAATTCTCCCATTTTCAGCCTCATTCTGAATTTTTTTTGGAAGTCCCTGGTGGACCCGATTCTCTCTTCACAGATGCTGTCAGACCTGCTGAGACTTTCCATTTGTACCTCATCGCCAATTTTACTTGTCATTGCTCCCTATCCCTTGATACTGTGACTGAATAATAATCTATTGTCCTTAATCCTGAAAGTTCTCACTCACCCTCAATATCGGCATCTTTTTATAGGGCAAGGGATTCCGATTTCAGTCACATTTTGTGACCATCGCGTGTAGCTGTTGTGTTGGCAGCAGTTTGGGTTCCTTACTGAGTTCCAAATGCTTTATTCTTTCAGAAGAGCCAACTGATCTCCTTTGCAAAGCGCAAGACCGATCCTCACAGCCGGAGGACACAGAAGGATTTATCAGAATCAGTCGGGGAATGTGGTTTCAATATAACCTGGGGACCCATGGCGAAGGAACGTGTTTCTGTGCCCAGAATGCGGATCAAAAGAAAGTGTGTGATTCACATCTCATGTTAGTCTGACTGGTTGGTGAAGTTAGAAGGGGCACAATCCCCATCTTTTGTACATTTTTGCTCAGAACGGACAAATAAAGATACCTTTGGCCTTTCACGATCTCAAAGCCCTCTATAGACAGGGCACTGGTTTTGAGGCTGCATTCGCTGTCATAGAACATAGAACATAGAACGTAGAACATTACAGCACAGTACAGGCCCTTCGGCCCTCGATGTTGTGCCGACCAGTGGAACCAATCTAATGGCCCTCTAACCTAAACTATTCCAATGTTATCCATATGCCTATCCACTGACCATTTGAACGCCCTTAAAGTTGGCGAGTCCACAACTGCTGCAGGCAGGGCATTCCAAGCCCTTACTACCCTCTGAGTAAAGAACCTACCTCTGACATCCATCCTATAACTACCACCCCTTTATTTAAAGCTATGTCCCCTCGTGTTAGCCATCACCATCTGAGGAAAAAGGCTCTCACTGTCCACCCTATCTAACCCTCTGATCATCTTGTCTGCCTCAATTAGTCACCTCTCAACCTTCTTCTTTCTAACGAAAACAACCTCAAGTCCCTCAGCCTTTCCTCATAAGACCTTCCCACCATACCAGGCAACATCCTGGTAAACCTCGTCTGCACCCTTTCCAATGCCTCCACATCCTTCTTATAATGTGGCGACCAGAACTGTACGCAATACTCCAAGTGCGGCCGCACCAGAGTTTTGTACAGTTGCAACCTGTCAACATGCAGGAAATCAGAACTGGCACAGTAAGCTCCCATGAACAGCAGTGAGATACCATGTCTTAATGATGTTGGTTGTGGGGTGAATCTTAGTCTGAGGATATGCCCGGTTCTCCTTTGAAATCATGGCCCTGGGATCTTGTACATACACCAGGAGGAACAGAATGGGCCCAAATTCACTAACAAGGTAAAAGACATAGGCTCAGACTGTTGATAGCTCCTTCAATACTGACCCTCTGACAGTGCAGCACTCCCTCAGTACTGAGTCTGTGACAGTGTAGCACTCCCTCAGTACTGACCCTCTGACAGTGCGGCACTCCCTCAGCACTGACCCTCTGACAGTGCAGCACTCCCTCAGTACTGACCCTCTGACAGTGCAGCACTCCCTCAGTACTGACCCTCTGACAGTGCGGCACTCCCTCAGTACCGACCCTCTGTCAGTGCAGCACTCCCTCAGCACTGCCCCTCTGACAGTGCGGCACTCCCTCAGTACTGACCCTCTGACAGTGCGGCACTCCCTCAGTACTGACCCTCTGACAGTGCGGCACTCCCTCAGTACTGACCCTCTGTCAGTGCAGCACTCCCTCAGCACTGCCCCTCTGACAGTGCGGCACTCCCTCAGTACTGACCCTCTGACAGTGCGGCACTCCCTCAGTACTGACCCTCTGACAGTGCGGCACTCCCTCAGTACTGACCCTCTGACAGTGCAGCACTCCCTCAGTACTGACCCTCTGACAGTGCAGCACTCCCGCAGTACTGACCCTCTGACAGTGCAGCACTCCCTCAGTACTGACCCTCTGACAGTGCAGCACTCCCTCAGCACTGACCCTCTGACAGTGCGGCACTCCCTCAGCACTGACCCTCTGACAGTGCAGCACTCCCTCAGTACTGACCCTCTGACAGTGCGGCACTCCCTCAGTACTGACCCTCTGACAGTGCGGCACTCCCTCAGTACTGACCCTCTGACAGTGCGGCACTCCCTCAGTACCGACCCTCTGACAGTGCGGCACTCCCTCAGTACTGACCCTCTGACAGTGCGGCACTCCCTCAGTACCGACCCTCTGACAGTGCGGCACTCCCTCAGCACTGACCCTCTGACAGTGCAGCACTCCCTCAGTACCGACCCTCTGACAGTGCGGCACTCCCTCAGCACTGACCCTCTGACAGTGCAGCACTCCCTCAGTACCGACCCTCTGACAGTGCGGCACTCCCTCAGTACTGACCCTCTGACAGTGCGGCACTCCCTCAGCACTGACCCTCTGACAGTGCAGCACTCCCTCAGTACTGACCCTCTGACAGTGCAGCACTCCCTCAGTACTGACCCTCTGACAGTGCGGCACTCCCTCAGTACTGACCCTCTGACAGTGCGGCACTCCCTCAGCACTGACCCTCTGACAGTGCGGCACTCCCTCAGCACTGACCCTCTGACAGTGCGGCACTCCCTCAGCACTGACCCTCTGACAGTGCAGCACTCCCTCAGCACTGACCCTCTGACAGTGCAGCACTCCCTCAGTACTGACCCTCTGACAGTGCGGCACTCCCTCAGTACTGACCCTCTGACAGTGCGGCACTCCCTCAGCACTGACCCTCTGACAGTGCGGCACTCCCTCAGCACTGACCCTCTGACAGTGCAGCACTCCCTCAGTACTGACCCTCTGACAGTGCAGCACTCCCTCACCACTGACCCTCTGACAGTGCAGCACTCCCTCAGTACTGACCCTCTGACAGTGCAGCACTCCCTCAGTACTGACCCCCTGACAGTGCGGCACTCCACAAATTCACAAAATCACAGATTATTATGGTGCAGTAGGCGGCTGTTTGGCCAATCATGATTCTCTTGAAGCAATCATCTAATGCCCTCTTGATATCCTTAGTTGAACCTGCCTCCACCAGACTTCCAGGCAGAACATTCCAGACCCGAACAACTCACTAGTGAAAAAGTTTTCTCTCATTTCACATTTGCTTCTTTTGCAAATCACTTTAAATCTGTTCCCTCTCCTTCCTGATCCATTTTACAGGCAGGCGGTACGATGGCTCGATGGTTAGTGCTGCTGCCTCACAGCACCAGGGGCCTGGGCTCAGTTCCGGGCTGGGTCACTGTGTGGAGTTTCCCCCTGTCTGCGTGGGTTTCCTCCGGGTGCTCCGGTTTCCTCCCACAGTCTCAAAGACGTGCTGGTTAGGTGCATTGGCCATGCTACATTCTCCCTCAGTGTACCCGAACAGGTGCTGGAGTCTGGCGACTCGGGGATTTCCACAGCAACTTCATTGCAGTGTTAATGTAAGCCAACTTGTGACACCAATAAATAAACTTAAAAAAACTGTTTTGTGCTATCTACTCTGGGCAGTTCCCTCATGATTTTTGAACATCTTGATATCTCATCGGTGGAGGCAAAAGCCTAGTAGTATTGTCGCTATTAATCCAGAAACTCAGTTAATGTTCCGGGGGCCCGGGTTCGAATCCCACCTCGGTAGATGATGGAATTTGAATTCAGTGTAAGGTATCTGGAATTAAGAATCTACTGGTGACCATGAAACCATTGCCGATTGTTGGAAAAACCCATCTGGTTCACTAATGTCCTTTAGGGAACTGGATGTTCGAGAGTAGCCTAGTGCTTCATGTCGTTAGTGTGTGCTTAAACTGGACCAGATGCTGGGCAACACGACAGCTCAGTGACTATCACTGTTTGC
Source organism: Carcharhinus amblyrhynchos (assembly GCF_965287045.1). Taxonomy (NCBI): domain Eukaryota; kingdom Metazoa; phylum Chordata; class Chondrichthyes; order Carcharhiniformes; family Carcharhinidae; genus Carcharhinus; species Carcharhinus amblyrhynchos. The sequence continues at coordinate 9,317,980 of NC_137336.1, read as the reverse complement.
TGTGCAGACACATGGATTTGGGCCGGTGTCTGTGGGAGTTCGCGCATTCTCCCCGTGCTTGCGTGGGTTTTCTCCGGGTGCTCCGGTTTCCTCCCACACCCCAAAGATGTGCTATTTAGGCTGATTGGAGGTAATAAATTGTCCCCAAATTAGTTTCCCTCAATGTGGATGGCCATAAACAATAGATAAGGGTCATGGGTGGAGGGGGGGACTGGTATTGTTAAAATGGCGGTGGGGGCTCGTTGGGCCGAAGGGCCTGTTTCCCGGGCTGTTTTTGTTCTTTGTTCTTTGGAAGGAAATCTGCCGTCCTTACCTGGCCTGGCCTCCATGTGACTCCAGAGCCACTGCAATGTGATTGGCTCTCAACTGCCCTCCAAGGGCAACTAGGGATGGGCAGTAAATGCCCATGGGAACCTCATGTCCCATGAATGAATAATAATAAAATCTTTCTTTACTCCAAGTAAAACAGTTCCAATCTATCCTTATGACTGAATTTTCTCATCCCTGGAACCGATCTTGTAAAACTCATCTGCGCTCTCTGCAATGTGTTCACATCCTTCCTATAGTGCCGTGCCCAGAACTGTCCACAATATTCCAGCTGAGATTCCTCAAGGCTTCACCGTGTGGCCTGGATTATGGGTTTGAGTCCTCACAGCCTCGCAGTGCCAGAGACCTGGATTCAATTCTGGCCTCGGGTCACTGTCTGTGCGGAATCTGCGCATTCTTCCAGTGTCTGAGTGCGCTTCCTCCAGCTCCTATTTCCCCCTACAGTCCAAAGTGTGCAGGTTAGGTGGATTGGCCACGCTAAGTTGTGTAGAGGGGACTGGCAAAGTAAATATGTAGAGTTTTGGAAATAGAACCTGGGTGGGATTGCGGTCGGTCGGCACAGACTCGATGGTCTGAATGACCCCCTTCCGCAGGGATGCCATGGATTCTATTGCTGGAATTTTACCGGCACGCCCGACCCGATTCCAGGGGGTGGGTGAGGCTCAGAGAGCGGCATTCTCTGTTGGCCTCGGGCGGGATCGTACTAACCTCGGGCAGACGTGCCGGTAAAATCCCGCCCAAATGGGAGACAAAAGAACAATTGTCGGACTTAGCAGTGAGAGATCTGGCACAAAAGTGCACAGGATCGTGTACTCTGACGTGAATAATCAGAGAATTGCCCCCTCAGTGCTCTCAAACATAACCGCCATCCAGAGATCATTTTTCGCTGTGTGCAAATTAAAACTACAAACAGAATATGTTCCTTGCAGCTGCTCCATACCAGCCATGGAAAGGATCTTATTCCAATAATACACAGTCTGTCTATCCAGCTGATTGTGTATGTTTATTCTGTGATCAAACAACTCCAGATGGGGTTCTGTGCCCTGCTGCAATGAATTAATTTATTTAGAATGTACATACTTGGAGTTTATTTCCAGCTGACTTACAGTCTTAGTAATAACACATAAACAGCAAAGCGCTGCTTCTCACTATTGATAATGGGCACGCTGCTGGTATTGTAGTTATATCGCTCACTGCACTAGTAATCCCCAGGCCTAAGCTCAGGCTTTGGGAGGACGCATTCAAATGCGTCGCTGTGGCAGCCGGTTAATTAATGAATCTGGAATATAATGCTCCTTTCAGTAACACTTAAAGTCACCATTGACTTTTCCTAAGAAAAATTCCCTGGTTCACAAATGCCCCCCTTAGAGAAGGAACCTTGCTGCCTTTACCCAGTCTGCCCGCTGCATCGGACAGCGACTCAAAAGGTAAAAACAGGGAAATGGGAACACTGGTCCCAATTGTTTCTTCCTTCTGGGAATGTGGCTGAGTCTTAACTACCTTCCGAAATGGCCGGACAGTTCAACCAGTTCAAGGGAAATCAGGGATGGGCAACAAATCCTGTCCTTGCTGGTGATATCCACAGGAAGCGTAGTGGAGAACAGGCCCCTGTCTACGTCAACGGGGACGAGGTAGAAATGGCCGAGAGCTTCAGATTTTAAGGTGTCCAGATCACTGACAACCTGCCCTGGTCACCTGCCCTGGTCACACCACCAACACCGCGCCCCCCTCGCCCCACACATCCCACCACCACCACCACCACACCAGCCCCTACCCCCGGCAGGGCCCCCCCCCAAACGACCATGCTGACACTATAGTTAAGAAAGCCAACCAATGCCTCTACTTTCTCAGTAGATTAAGGAAATTTGGCATGTCAGCTATGACTCTCACCAACTTTTAAAGAAGCACCATAGAAAGCATTCTTTCTGGTTGTATCACAGCTTGGTATGGGCTCCTGCTCTGCCCAAGACCACAAGGAACTACAAAGGGTCGTAAATGTAGTCCAATACATCACGCAAACCAACCTCCCATCCATTGACTCTGTCTACGCTTCCCACTACTTCGGAAAAGCAGTGAGCATAATCAAGGACCCCACTCATCCCAGACATTCTCTCTTCTACCTTCTTCCGTGGGGACAAAAGTCTGAGGACACGTACCAACTGACTCAAGAACAGCTTCTTCCCTGCTGCTATCAGACTTCTGAATGGACCTACCTCATATTAAGTTGATCTCTCTCTACATCCCAGTTATGACTGCAGCACTACATTCTGCATTCTCCCCTTTCCTTCTCTATGAATGGTATGCTTTGTCTGTGCGGCATGCAAAACATACTTTTCACTGTACATGTGACAATAATAAATCAAATCAAACTACAACCCCATGAAAGAGTCAAATCCAGATCCAGTGTTCATCATGAGCCAGGGAGTCACAGAATGGAGGCCTTGCAACCCATCATATCTGTACTAGCTCTTTGGTAGAGCTGTCCTATCAATACCACTCCTACTATAGCCCGATTTTTTTTTCTGTTGCAAGTTTTCACCCAATTCTCTTTTGTGCATGGTGGTGGGATTTGCCTCCAGTGCATGTTCAGGCAAGATCTTCCAAATCAATGGACTGTGTTAAAAAATAAACATTTCCTCATTATCCTCTCTGGTCTTTTGCCAATTCTCTTCAATCTGTGTCCTCTGATTATCAAGCCTTATGCTAATAGACACAGATTCACTTTACTTTCGCCATCAAAATCCTTTATAATTCTGAACACCTTGATTAATTCTCAATGTTAAGCTTCTTGGCTCAAAGGAATGGTGCAGAAGGAGGCCATTCAACCCATCAAGACAACAAATCCATCCAGGCCCTATCCCCGTAATCCCACGGGGTGTCACGGTAGCACAGTGGTTAGCACTGCAGCCTCTCAGTACCAGGGACCCAGTTCAATTCTGGCCTTGGGTCACTGTCTGTGTAGCACCTTCTCCCCGTGTTTTAGTTTTGTAGACCATTGGGAAGTCTTTGTGAGGGAAGGGCACCTGTACAAGTGAGATGGGGAACATTTAAATGGGAAGGGCACAAATATTTTAGCTGGGAGGTTAGCTGGAGTGTTTCGGCAGGGTTTAAACTAATATTGGGGGGGGTGGGGAGGAGACAGATAGCTCAGTAGGCACTGGGATTGGGAGCGAGTTGGGTGACAGGGTAAGTCTAGATGATAGGAAAATCTCCCGGGAGAAGGAGGATCCGAGTGGGCCTGTGAGTCTTCAGTGCATCTGTTTTAATGTGACGAGTGTGACGGGTAAGACGGATGAACTTACGGCCTTAATGTTCGCAAGGAATTTAGATGTGGTGGCAGTGACGGAGACGTAGTTAAAGGAAGGGTAGGACTGGCAACTAAATATTCCTGGGTATAAGTGTTTTAGGCATGACAGGGGAGGGTCGAAAAGAGGAGGGGGAGTGGCGCTGTTAGTTAGGGAGCACATCACAGCAGTGCAGAGGGAAAATAATATGGAGGGGTTAGGAATTGAGTCTCTGTGGGTGGAGTTGAGGAATAGGAAGGGAGCGATTACTATGCTAGGGGTGTACTACAGACCACCCGACAGCCCGCGGGCAGTGGAAGAGGGTATATGTAGAGACATTTTGGATAAGTGTAGGAAGAACAGGGTTGTTGTAGTGGGAGATTTTAATTTCCCTGGGGTGTATTGGAAGGTGCCTAGAGCCGGGGGTTCAGACGGGGAGGAATTCGTAAGATGTGTATTGGAAGGGTCCTTGGAGCGGTATGTAGATAGCCCGACTGGAGAGGGGGCTATACTGGACTTAGTTCTGAGCCGGGTCAGGTGGTTGAGGTTGCAGTAGGTGAACATGTGGCTAATAGTGACCACAACTCTGCCTACTTTAGGATACTAATGGAAAAAGATGAGTGTTGTCCTAAGGGGAGGGTGCTAAATTGGGGGAAAGCTAGATACAGCCGGATTAGGCAGGAGTTTAGGGATACAGACTGGGATAGGCTGTTGGAAGGCAAGTCCACGTTGGGCATGTGGGAGTCTTTCAAGGGAAAACTGAAATGGGTGCAGGAAAGGCATGTGCCGGTTAGGAGGAAGGATGGGAAAGGTAGGATTACAGAGCCGTGGATTACTAGAGATATTGAGGACCTGGTCAGGAAGAAATGAGAGGCGTATGTTAGGTCTAAGCAACTGGGAACGGAGGGAGCGTCAGAGAGAATACAGGAGGGATCTCAAAAGGGGAGTTAGGAGGGCAAAAAGGGGACATGAAATTGCTTTGGCAGGTAGGATTAAGGAAAATCCAAAGGCGTTTTACTCCAATGTTAGGAACAAAAGGGTGGCTAGGGGAAAAATCAGTCCCCTCAGGGACAGAGGAGGGGAATTGTGCTTAGAGTCCGAGGGAATGGGGGAGATCTTGAATGAATACTTTGCGTCGGTATTCACGAAGGAGAGGGGCTTGATGTGTGGGGCAGTCTTCGAGGGAGCTTTAGACCAATTGAAGGAACTATCCATTACGAGCAGCACGGTAGCACAGTGGTTAGCACCGCTGCTTCAGAGCTCCAAGGTCCTGGGCTCGTTTCCCAGCTCGGGTCACTGTCTGTGTGGAGTCTGCACATTCTCCTCATGTCTGCGTGGGTTTCCTCCGGGTGCTCCGGTTTACTCCCACAGTCCAAAGATGTGCAGTTTAGGTTGATTGGCCATGCTAAGAAATTGCCCCTTATTGTCCAGGGATGTGTAGGTTAGTGGGTATAATATGTAGGGATATGGGGTAGGGCCTGGGTGGGATTGTGGTCAGTGCAGACTCGATGGGCCGAAGGGCCTCTTTCTGCACTGTAGGGTTCTATGATTTCTATGAAGTGTTAGGGCTTTTAGGTAGCATTAAAACTGATAAATCTCCGGGGCCTGATGGCATTTATCCTAGGCTGCTTAGGGAGGCAAGAGATGAAATTGCTGGGCCTCTGACGCAAATCTTTGTCTCTTCTTTGGACACAGGTGAGGTCCCAGAGGACTGGAGGATAGCGAACGTGGTACCATTGTTTAAAAAGGATAGGAGGGATAACCCAGGTAACTATAGGCTGGTGAGTTTGACATCAGTGGTAGGCAAGTTGATGGAGAGGATTCTTAGGGATAGGGTGTATGAGCACTTAGAGCGTTGCGATCTGATTAAGGATACGCAGCATGGCTTTGTAAAGGGGAAGTCTTGCCTTACAAACCTAGTAGAATTCTTTGAGGAGGTGATAAGAACGGTCGACGAAGGACAAGCCGTTGATGTTGCCTATATGGATTTCAGTAAGGCGTTTGACAAAGTCCCTCATGGTAGGTTGGTAGAAAAGGTTAAGGCTCATGGAAAACAAGGCCAGGTATCTAGATGGGTTGAGAACTGGCTTGCTAAGAGGAGACAGAGAGTAGTAGTGGAGGGGTCCTTTTCTAGCTGGAGGTCTGTCACTAGTGGTGTGCCGCAGGGCTCAGTACTGGGACCTCTTCTCTTTGTAGTATATATAAATGACTTGGAAGAGGGAGTAAGTGGTGTGATCAGCAAATTTGCAGATGACACTAAGATGGCTGGATTGGCGGGCAGTGAGGAGCAGTGTCTGGCAATACAACGGGATATTGATAGGCTGGTAAATTGGGCAGATATATGGCAAATGGAGTTTAATCCAGATAAATGTGAGGTGATGCATTTTGGCCAGAATAATGTAGGGGGGAGTTATATGATAAAGGGTAAGCCCATAAAGAGTATAGAAACGCAGCGGGACCTGAGGGTGCAAGTGCACAAGCCTTTGAAGGTGGCAGTTTAAGTGGAGAAGGTTGTGAAGAAAGCCTATGGTATGTTAGCCTTTATAGGAAGGGGTACAGAGTACAAGAGCTGGAGTCTAATGTTGCAGTTGTATAGAATGTTTGTTAGGCCGCATTTAAAGTACTGCGTCCAGTTCTGGTCGCCTTACTACCGGAAGGACGTGGAGACTCTGGAGAGAGTGCAGAGGAGGTTTACCAGGATGTTGCCTGGTATGGAAGGACTGGGTTATGAGGAAAGATTGAGCCAATTGGGGCTGTTTTCCCTTGAAAGACGGTGACTGAGGGGGGATCTAATAGAGGTATATAAGATTATGAAGGGTATAGATAGAGTTAACAGAGATAAGCTATTTCCTATGTTAGAGACACACAGTATGAGGGGCCACGGGCTTAGGGTGAGGGGGGAGAGGTATAACACAGATATTAGAGGGAGGTTTTTCACACAGAGGGTAGTGGGGGTATGGAATGCTCTGCCAAGTAAGGTGGTGGAGGCTGGCACGCTGGAGTTGTTTAAGAGTAACTTAGACAGGCACATGAGTGGGTTGGAGATGGGAGGGAATAGATTGTTTTAAATAAGGTTCAGTAGCATTGGGACGTCCCTGGTAATGTAAAAGGATGTGGTATGATAATAATGTTTTTCTCTTTTAATTCACAGGTTTTAAGTCGGTCCGCCTTGTTGTCCAATGAGGGGCATACACGCGATGGGTTGTACTTGGGCTGCTCTTGAATGTTCGAGAGTAGCCCAGTGCTTCATGTCGTTAGTGTACGCTTAAACTGGACCAGATGCTGGGCAACACGACAGCTCAGTGACTATCACTGTTTGCTGTGCAGACACATGGATTTGGGCCGGTGTCTGTGGGAGTTTGCGCATTCTCCCCGTGCTTGCGTGGGTTTTCTCCGGGTGCTCCGGTTTCCTCCCACACCCCAAAGATGTGCCAGTAGGCTGATTGGAGGCAATAAATTGTCCCTAAATTAGTTTCCCTCAATGTGGAATGCCATAAACAATAGATGAGGTTCATGGGTGGAGGGGGGACTGGTAATGTTAAAATGGTGGCGCGGGCTCGTTGGGCCGAAGGGCCTGTTTCCCGGGCTGTTTTTGTTCTTTGTTCTTTGTTCTTTGTTTCCTCCGGGTGCTCCGGTTTCCTCCCATACTCCAAAGATGTGCGGGTTAGATTGATTGGCCATGCTAAATTGCCCCTTAGTGTCAGGCTGTTCGGGGGGTAAATATGTAGGATTATGGGGATAGAACCTGGGTGGGATTGTTGTCGGTGCAGGCTTGATGGGCCAAATGGCCTCCTTCTGCACTGTAGATTCTATGATATTTACCCTGCTAATCCCCCTGACACTAAGGAACCATTTAGCATGGCAAATCTGCTCGCCTTTGAAGTGTGGGAGAAAACCAGAGAACCTGGAGGAGACTCACACAGCCATAAGGAAAAGGCAGCTTCTCTAGACTCATGTTTTTGGACCATCATTTAAAACTTTCCATCGATTCTTCCAAGATTTTTCTCTTGAAGCTGCTGACTCACTCTGGGGTCAGAATGAATCCCTTGTGCGGTTGCTCAGCAGTGCAGATGTGGCTCCCTGGGAGAGTTTTTTTCATTCATTCAGTGAGTGTTGTTGATTCATTGCCCATCCCTAAATGTCCTTGAGAATGTGGTGGTGAGCAGTCTTCCCAATCCTCCACATTCTGTTGGAATGGCTTCAACACAGCTGCAAGGCTAACTGTGAGGCCGGTTCAGAGGGCAGACAGCTTTGCTGTAGGTTTGGGGTGGAGAAGGACCAGACTGGATGAAGGTACAGAGGACATGAACCAGTTGGGTTTTGACGACATTTTGGCAGCTTGCTGATGACCATTACTCATATCAACTCTTTATTTCTGTTTCTGTCTAGTGCAATGATACTGTACCTTGAAGAAAGTATTTGGGTCACCTTTCCTGTGTAGGAGCTGTTTTAGCAGTCAGTTTTATTATCAGTGCCATTTTGTCTTATCCTGTTGTTACTGCAGCAGCATAATTGATCTTAATTGCTAAAATGTTTGTTTTAACCTGGGCTAATGCAGGCTTGTCATTTTAGTGTTTTCCTCTGGGGTTTTGCAGAGTGGGACTTCATTAGGTTTTGATGGGAAAAGACAGGTAACTGGTTGGGGCTAGGCTGACAGAGAGAAACCCAGCTCAGCTGCTGCTTGGGAATTGTAGAAGAAGTAGCTCTTTCTCTCTCTGATGTCTGGAGACTGGAATCTGCCAGAAACTAGATTTGTTTTTCTGATTTTCTATTGTTTGAGGATATATCCTTCTCTGGAAACTGCTGTATAGGAGTCAGAAGGCAGTTGTCTTTCTGTATCTTTCCAGAGGGGTTAAAAGGCTGGAAACTAGCATCCACATGAACATATTAGTTTTTAGTGCTTATTGGTTCTAAAAAAGGATTTACGTCAATGGGGATGTTGCTCACATTGGAACTATAGAGATAGATAATTGTTAAGAATTATACTTTGTTGTTTTTATGTATTTTAATTGGTAAAAGTTGTACTAATTCTTTTTGTCATATTCTAACTGTGTTCTTAAATAAAATTCGTTTTGACAAAAGCTTCATAGTGGGTCATTGGAATCATACCTGGAGTGGAACATCTTACATTCACCCTAATTCCAAAATCAAATAAAGTTGGGGTCTAGACGAGACCTTGAATTTCTGATGTGGTCCCTAATCTTAGGGATTTAAATTTCATGGTGGTGCTATGCAGGGACCTGATGTCTCCAGATCATTGGTACAGGTCTTTCAATTATTAGCCCAGTGACATAATTTCTTAGAACCCCCCCATGTACATCAAGAGCCTTATTTTAGGTAACATTGAGTTTTTTTGGGTACAACTTTAATTTTTGATTTGATTTGATTTATTATTGTCGCATGTATTAACATACAGTGAAAAATATTGTTTCTTGCGTGCTATACAGACAAAGCATACTGCATGTCGAGACGGAAAGGGGAGAGTGCGGAATGTAGTGTTACAGTCATAACTAGCGTGTAGCGATAGATCAACTTAGTGCAAGGTAAGTCCATTCAAAAGTCTGATGGCAGCAGGGAAGAAATTGTTCTTGAGTTGGTTGGTACATGACTCAGATTTTTGTATCTTTGTCCTGATGGAAGAAAGTGGAAGAAAAAATGTGCGGGTGCATGGGGTCCTTAATTATGCTGGCAGCTTTTCCGAGGCAGCGGGAAGAGTAGGCAAAGTCAATGGCTGGGAGGTTGGTTTGAGTGATGGATTGGGCTCTGTTCATGACTCTTTGTGGTTTCTTGCAGTTTGGGCAGAGCAGAAGCCATGCCAAGCTCTGATACAACCGGGAACAATGCTTTCTATGATGCATCTGTAAAACTTGGCAAGAGTCATAGCAGAGATGCCAAATTTCCTTCGTCTCCTAAGAAAATAGAGGTATTGGTGGGCTTTCTTAACTATGATGTCCTCATGTTAAATTCTGCCTTAGTGTCCCAAGATGGGATTAGCCATGGCAAAAAAACAGGGTGAGCGGGACTGTGCTTGGAAAAGAAGCTCTATCGGAGAGTCGGTGCAGGCTCGATGGGACCAATAGCCTCCTTCTACACTGTAGAGGTTCTATGGTTATACAATGATGTTTGAACTACTGACCCCAAGTTAACTGTCCTACCAACAGAGGGAAGAATTGCTCAGTCAAATCTTGGCACCTTGCAATGCCAACTACTGGAGAAAAACAGGGTTGCACAACTCAATTTGGGTTATTTGGATAACACTGCTTGTAGCTGAGTGGTAAACAGTTACACAATATTTATCAATCCCATTCCCTGTGGGGACCCCTCGCTGGAGTGTTGTGTATTCATTCTAAGAGCAGTTGTGTCACAGGGCAGATAGATTAATGAGCTGTAGTGTGTGAGTGCTGTGTTTGGATAAACAAGCTCCCTTTCATGTGTGTTCTTTGTGGGTGTCTGAAAGCTCAAAGATCTCACCTACAGCACTAAAACAGGACGTTTCTCTGCTCTGTGCCAAAGTCCCCAATTTTTTTCATTTCATCTGTTATGTTTGCCACCTCGTTCATCAGTTGAAAGATAATTAGATAATTCACAATGAATTCTCAGGCACCTGAGGAACACAATTAACTCCGCTAGCACACACGCACACGTACACACACACACACACACACACACCCACACCCACACCCACACAAACACCCACACATACACATACACACACACCATCCAGATTGAGAAATATATCAACATTCCTTCACAATTATTGGATTAAAAGACTTTCCTTCCTAACAGCACTGTGGGTGTACCTACATCACAGGGACTGCAGCGGTTTTTAAAGTTTATTTAATTAGTGCCACAAGTCGGCTTACATTAACACTGCGATGAAGTTACTGTGAAAATCCCTGAGTTGCCACATTCCAGTGCCTGTTTGGATACACTGAGGGAGAATTTTGCATGGTCAAAGCACCTAACCAGTGTGTCTTTTGGACTATGGGAGGAAACCGGAGCACCCGGAGGAAACCCATGCAGACACAGGGAGAACGTGCAGACTTGACACAGACAGTGACTGAAGCAGGGAATCGAACCCGGGTCCCTGGTGCTGTGAAGCAGCAGTGCGAACCGTGCCACCCATAGGCTCAGGGTAGCTCACCATCATCTTCCCAGGGCAGTATAGGATTGGGCAATACACAGTGGATTTGTCAGGAAAGGCCAAAACATTCCTCAGGTTGAACTCAGTTTCTCGGAGGTTCTGGGAACAGATATCCCTTTCGTCCAGCAAGTAGTCAAACCAGCAACTGATGCTCCACTCTCCTCTGGAAGTTGGGAAGAGAATGTAATGATGTCGCGTTGGGGTTTTGTGTTGCCCAAAGGTAGCAATGGAAAATTAGAGGCAAAACAACCATCCGTGACAACCTTGACCACCCAAGCTAGGCAAATCATCCACGCCGCATCTTACAACAGTGTAGGCAGCATGGCTATCACTCAATTGTTTGGGTCATTTGGCTGGCTAGATGAATCGTGATGCAGAGTGATGCCAACAGCGCGGGTCCAATTCCTATACCGGCTGAGGTTACACATGAAGGCCCTGCCTTCTCAACCTTGCCCCTGGCTTGGGGTGCTGTGATCCTCAGGTTAAATCAGCACCAGTCACAGTCTATGGTCATCTCGGACTATGGCAAATTTACATTCAATCATTGGAACTTGTGAATCTTTTCACTTGGCTAGGGGTAATCCTGCAATCATCTAAGAGGTACAGGTATCCTAGCTGGAGTTCAGCAGCCTGGGACCTAAACTCTGGCATAAACCTCTCTTCTCCTCTCTTCCCTCATGTAAGGTCTTCATTAAAACCTAGTTCCTTGACTCCACTTTTGGTCGCCTGGATTAATACTTTTTTCTGTGGCTCAGTGCCAAATGTTATTTGATAACAATTCTGTAAATCTCCATAAGGTGTAGGAGTAGAACTAGGCCACTCAGCCCATCAAGTCTGCTCTGCCGCTCAATGAGATCATGACTGATCTGATGTGATAATCCTCAACTCCAGTTTCCCACCTTTTCCCCGTAACCCTTGATTTCCTTACTTGATTGAAAATCTGTCTATCTCGGGGCAGCACAGTGGCGCAGTGGTGAGCACTGCTGTCTCACAGCGTCAGGGACAGGGGTTTGATTCCCGGCTTGAGTCACATTCTCCCCGTGTCTGCGTGTGTTTTCTCCAGGTGCTCTGGTTTCCTCCCACAGTCTGAAAGACGTGCTGGTTAGATGCATTGGCCGTGCTCAATTCTCCCTCAGTGTACCCGAACAGGCACCAAAGTGTGGCGACTAGGGGATTTTCACAGTAACTTCATTGCAGTGTTAATGTAAGCCTTACTTGTAACACTAATAAGTAAACTTTGAACTTTAAACTGTTAAGGTACGGATCAGAAACCCGAAATTATGTAAAGAAGTCTGATTAGATCCCAACAGTTTGCATTACTGTGAGGATAAGGTGTTTCACTCAGGTGTCATACTGTTGACATACAAGGAAGCCTTTATAAAAAACAAGCTTTATTTCACAATACAGTCTTAACTATAATAAATAAATTAGCTTAACTTTTCCCAATTGAAATACTTAAATGTGACAAGATACAATTCTTAACTGCTTAACTATATCTATTAGTTCCAATTCAAGCAATATTCCTCTCATAGACCTGAAGTCCTCTTCAAAATCAATTAACAGTGCTTGTGAGCTAGTACTTGGGTTTCCACTACTTGAGCCTCCAGTACACCTTTGGAGAGAAAGACAGAGAGAGAGGTTTAATTGTCCTAACAGGTCCCAAACAGCAGCCTCCAGAGAGAGAGAGAGAGAGAGACAGAACCCAGCTGTGATTACCTGCTTTTCTCTGTAATCTTAGCTCCTCCCCTTAAGACATGATTGTCTCTGTTAATCAACCTAATCAAAACCCTACCCTGAAATCCTGGGGGGAAACCAAATGCATTCAGATTAAAACCAACACATCCCTTGCTAAAATCAATCATTAACCTACATTCTCAGCATGTGAGCTGCCTGCTTTGCAAACATAAGAACATAAGAAATAGGAGCACTAGTAGGCCATATAGCCCTTCGAGCCTTCCCCGCCATTCAATAAGATCATGGCTGATCTGAGGTGGATCAGTTCCACTTACCCGCTTGCTCCCCATACCCCTTAATTCCCTTATCGATCAGAAATCTATCTACCCGTGACTTAAATATATTTAGCAAGGTAGCCTCCACCACTTCAACGGGCAGAGAATTCCAAAGATTCACCACCCTCTGAGAGAAGAAGTTCCTCCTCAACTCTGTTCTAAACTGACCCCTCCTTATTTTGAGGCTGTGCCCTCTAGTTCTGGTTTCCTTTCTCAGTGGAAGAAATCTCTCTACCTCTATCTTATCTAGCTCCTTCATTATCTTATATGTCTCTATAAGGTTGGTACCATATAAAACAAATTGGTACCACGTAAAACAGCTGAATTTTTAACATATCCCTCACAAAAAACATGATATAAGCACATTTTTTAAAGGTTCAGTATCATCACACTCAGCCTTGATCACACTTGTTGACCCAGCCTCTGCAGCCCTCTGCAATAAAGAATTCCACAGATTCACTCCCCTCTGAGAGAATAAATTTCTCCTCGTTTCCATCTTAAATGGGCAACATCCTAATTCTCATAAGAACATAAGAAATAGGAGCAGGAGTAGGCCATCTAGCCCCTCGAGCCTGCCCCACCATTCAATAAGATCATGGCTGATCTGTCGTGGCTCAGTTCCACATTCCCGCCCTCTCCCCATAACCCTTAATCCCCTCTCTTATCAAAAACCCATCAACCCGCGTCTTAAAAATATTGAGCGAGGCAGCCTCCACTACTTCAACGGGCAGAGAATTCCAGAGATTCACCACCCTTTGAGTGAAGAAGTTCCTCCTCAACTCTGTTCTAAACCACCCCCCTTTATCTTGAGGCTGTGCCCCCTAGTCCTACTGTCCTTTCTGAGCGGGAAGAGTCTCTCCACCTCTATCCTATCCATCCCATTCAACATCTTATACGTCTCAATGAGATCTCCCCTCATTCTTCGAAACTCTAACGAGTACAAGCCTAGTTTATTCAGCCTCTCCTCATAGTTCAACCCCCTCAACTCCGGAATCAGCCTAGTAAGCCTCCTCTGCACTCCCTCCAAGGCCAAAATATCCTTGCGTAAGTGCGGCAACCAAAACTGCGCACAGTACCCCAGCTGCGGCCTCACCAGTGCCCTATACAGCTGCAGCATGACCTCCCTACTTTTATATTCAATCCCCCTCGCTATGAAGGCCAGCATCCCATTTGCTTCCTGACCACCTGCTGCACCTGCAGGCTGGGTGTTTGCGACTCATGCACAAGGACCCCGAGGTCCCTCTGCACCATCGCATGCTGCAGTTTTTCTCCACGTAAGTAATAGTCCTTCCTACCATTATTCCTACCAAAGTGGACAACCTCACATTTGCCAACATTAAATTCCATTTGCCAGTTCCTGGCCCATTCGCCCAGCCTATCTAGATCCTTCTGCAGACTCTCCACACCCTCCGCACAATTTGCCGTTCCACCAATCATGGTGTCATCAGCAAATTTCGACACCATACACTCGGTTCCCTCCTCCAGATCTTCTATATAAATGGTAAATAGCTGAGGCTCCAGCACCGACCCCTGGGGCACTCCACTAGTCACCAACCACCATTCTGAATAGCACCCATTGACCCACACTCTCTGCCTCCTATTTGACAGCCAATCCTCTATCCACGCTAACACCCTACCCCCAACTCCATGCCCCCTGACCTTCTGTAATAACCTCTTGTGAGGCACCTTATCAAACGCCTTCTGAAAATCAAGAAACGCCACATCCACCGGCTCTCCTCTATCCACCGCCCTAGACACATCCTCATAGAACTCCAATGAATTCGTCAGGCACGGCTTCCCCTTAACGAAACAGTGCTGCGTCTGCTCTACCAAATAATTCTCCTCAAGATGCCTCGCTATTTTCTCCTTGATCACGGATTCTAACATTTTCCTACAACAGATGTTAAACTAACTGGCCTATAATTCCCTGCCTTTTGCCTGCCACCCTTCTTAAACAACGGCATAACATTAGCCGTTTTCCAATCTTCCGGCACTTCCCCAGAATCCAGCGACGTTTGGAAAATAATCACCAAGGCATCCACTATCACCTCCTCCATTTCTTTCAGAACCCTTGGATGCATTCCATCCGGTCCTGGGGACTTGTCCACAATCAGTCCCTCCAGTCTGTCGAGCACTGCCTCTCTCGTAACAATAATGTCATTCAGGCCCTCCACTCCCACCATCTTTCCATCGCTAACACCCGGCAAATTATTCACGTCCTCCTCTGTGAAGACCGAAACAAAAAAGTTATTCAGGGCCTCAGCCATTTCCCCATCCCTTACCACTAAGTCCCCCCTCTCATCCTCTAAGGGTCCAACGTTCACCCTAGCCAGCCTCTTCCTTTTTATGTATTTATAAAAACTCTTGCTATCCTTTTTTATATTAAGCGCTAGCCCAGCTTCATAGTTTATCCTACCCTTCTTTATCAACTTCTTTGTCATTCTTTGTTGACATTTAAACCTCTCCCAATCCTCTTCTCGCCCACTACTCTTAGCTACTCTAAACACATCCACTTTTAATTTAACACTTTCCTTTACCTCCTTCGTTATCCACGGCTGATTATCTCTCCTCCTACGATCCTTTTTAACCATCGGAATAAATTTCTGCTGAGCACCAAGAAAGATCTCCTTAAAGATCCTCCACTGTTCCTCAGCAGACCTACCTTCCAACGCGCTCCCCCAATCAACATTCGCCAATTCCTCTCTCATCCTACCGTACTCCCCTCTGTTCAAACAAAGGACACATGTCCGGGAACCCACTTTCTCCTCCTCCATCTGCATCAGAAACTCCACCATACAATGATCACTCTCCCCAAGAGGATCCTTCACCACAAGGTCCCTAATTCTACCCGCCTCATTACATAACACCAGATCCAAGATAGCTCGCTCCCTCGTCGGCTCCAACACACACTGTTCAAGGGAACTACCCCGACAGCATTCCAAGAACTCCTCCTCGAGCCCACCGCGTCCAACATGGGTCGACCAATCAATATGTAGATTGAAATCCCCCATAATTATCGCCGTCCCATTCCTGCACACCGCACTTATTTGCGCGTTAACAGCCCGCCCCACCTCCAGATCATTATTCTCAGATTATGCCCTCTGGTCCTCGACTTTCCCCCAGGGGGAAACAGCCTCTCAGCATCTATCCTGTCAAGTCCTCTGAAAATCCTAGATGTCTCAATAATATTGTCTGTCTTTTTTCATTCCAGTGGGTGTAGGGGCGCTTGGGGTGTTTTAGACTCAACTCCTGCCGTTCACAAGGGTTCCATTCCCACAAAATCTCACAAAGGGTGAAAGTGTGAGCAGTGAACTTGTGCAGGTGCAGAGGTAGCACATGCACTGCGTGAGCTTCCTACTTAGGAAACATGGAAATAGAACATAGAACATTACAGCGCAGTACAGGCCCTTCGGCCCTCGATGTTGCGCCGACCAGTGGAACCAATCTAATGGCCCTCTAACCTAAACTATTCCAATGTTATCCATATGCCTATCCACTGACCATTTGAACACCCTTAAAGTTGGTGAGTCCCCAACTGCTCAGGCAGGGCATTCCACACCCTTACTACCCTCTGAGTAAAGAGATGGGAAAGGCAAGAACTAAACTACCTAACAGTTTTACATGAGAATCTAAATCACCGATGAAGGAAGCTCTGGGATTTGGTGTACATACACATTCACAGGCATAAACGACTGTGCAAATGAATGACAGGAGTTGACTGCATTCCATTAAAGTCTCTTGTTAAAAGGGAGTTAAACGTCCTTATGACACACTGCTGGCATCTCTACCCCAAACCAGAAGCTCCAGCTCCAGTTTCAGTGGTTCAGATCCAGCACCACGGCTTGTTGGTCTTAGAACATTAGAATCCTACAATCCTGCTGAAGAAGGCCATTCGGCCCATTGAGCTTGCACTGACAACAAGCCCAATCCCTGTAATTCTACGCATTTATCCTGCTAATCCCCCTAACATTAAGGGGTAATTTAGCAATTGTCAATCTACCTAACCCGCACATCTTTGGACTGTGGGAGGAAACCGGAGCACCCGGAAGAAACCCACGCAGACACGGGGAGAATGTGCAGACTCCACACAGGTAGTGACCCAAGCCGGGAATCAAACTGGGGTCCCTGGCAGTGTGAGGCAGCAGTGCTAACCACTGTGCCTGCCATCCATGGGAGGGACATTCATGGTCCAAAGGGCTGATAATCACCGCAGGAATCCTCTCACCGTTCTCCAGAGGGGAAAACAGCGTGGGCGGCATTTTACGGCCTCACTCAAACCGAGACTGACAAATCCCACTTGAGGTCGATGACCTTGCCAATGCCTGCCCCTCGCCCGCTCCGGTTCCCGTGGTGGGTGGGGCAGTAGAATTCCGCTGTGTGTGTTTGTTTGTGCGAAGATCCGCTGAAACCAAAATTGGGAGTTCATAGTATCATAGAATCTCTACAGGGCAGAAGGAGGCCATTCGTCCCATCAAGCCTGCACTGACCATAATCCCACTCAGGCCTTATTCCCATAATCCCACATATTTACTCAGCTGATCCTGCTGACACTTGGGTTAATTTTGCATGGCCAATCAACCTAGCCCACACATCTTTGGGCAGTTGTGGTTTTTGAACTGGTGTCGCTCTGCTGAATCTCTGCTGATCCCCGTCCAAGGACAATATATCCAGCTCGAGGTGCACGGTCCAGAACTCAACACAGTTGCTCTAGATGAATGACACAGGGGCCTGTAGGAGTTGGAGGAGATTAAGGAGTTGAGGCTTGGGAGGGATCCAAAATCAAGAATAAAAATTTTAAAATGATATGGTTGAAGATGGAGTGTGAATATAGCCTTAATGTAGCATTGATAATAAACTGTAAGTGTTACTGAGAGGCAAGTTAAGAGCCCATTAGCCATTCCAGAGTACTTGGCTTTCAGTCATCCAAGTTCATAAACTCTAAAGCTGGAGTGCGTCAAAAGATAAAAGTAAAACCCAGAGAGAGCTCTCCAAAAACAAATGTCACATTTATCTATCTTTTTCAGGCATTTAACAAAAATAATGTGGCGTGCCATTTGTCAACCAAATGCAAATAGTGCATTGGAAACTATAACAATTCTACATCTGGTTTAGATTGAATAGAAATCACACAGAGATAAATAGGCTAGAGGATCATCTGCTGTGGCTCATTGTTGTCGAGGAATCATCAAGTTCATCCTAATTGGGAATTTCGTTAACAGTAAATAGTGACAGTAACTTTACAGCCAGCGCTGCCTGAGAAATCAGTGAGTGTACCAAAGCCAGAGAGGGAGTAAAGTTAAAGTTAAAGTTTATTTATTAGTCACAAGAAGGCTTACATTAACACTGCAATGAGTTACTGTGAAAATCCCCTAGTCACCACGCTACAACGCTTGTTCATGTACACCGAAGATGAATTTAGTATGGCCAATTCACCTCACCAGAGTGTACAGGAAGCAGTGAGTGCACAAGAGGCAGTGAGCGTACAGGAGCTCAGTGAGTGTAAAGGAAGCAGTGAGTGTACAGAAGCTCAGTGAGCGTACACGAGCTCAGTGAGTGTACAAGAGGCAGAGAGTGTACAGGAGTTCAGTGAGTGGACAGGAGCTCAGTGAGTGTACAGGAGGCAGTGAGTGTACAGGAGCTTAGTGAGTGCACAATAGCTCAGTGAGTGTACAGGAAGCAGCAAGTGTACAGGAGTCAGTGAGTGTACATTAGCTCAGTGAGTGTTCAGGAGCCCAATGAGTGTTCAGGAGCCTAGTGAGTGTACAGGAGGCAGTGAGTGTACAGGAGCCCAGTGAGTGTACAGGAGTCCAGTGAGTGTACAGGAGCACAGTGAGTGTACAGGAGGCAGTGAGTGTACATTAGCCCAGTGAGTGTACAGGAACTCAGTGAGTGCACAGTAGCTCAGTGAGTGTACAGGAAGCAGCGAGTGTACAGGAGTCAGTGAGTGTACATTAGCTCAGTGAGTGTACAGGAACTCAGTGAGTGCACAGTAGCTCAGTGAGTGTTCAGGAGCCCAGTGAGTGTACAGGAGTCCAGTGAGTGTACAGGAGCACAGTGAGTGTACAGGAGGCAGTGAGTGTACAGGAGCACAGTGAGTGTACAGGAGCCCAGTGAGTGTACAGGAACTCAGTGAGTGTACAGGAGCACAGTGAGTGTACAGGAGGCAGTGAGTGTACAGGAGCACAGTGAGTGTACAGGAGCCCAGTGAGTGTACAGAAGGCAGTGAGTGTACAGGAGCCCAGTGAGTGTACAGGAGGCAGTGAGTGTACAGGAGGCAGTGAGTGTACAGGAGCCCAGTGAGTGTACAGGAGCCCAGTGAGTGTACAGGAGGCACTCTCTCCTTTCCTTCTCTATGAATGGTATACTTTGTCTGTATAGCGCACACGAAACAGTACTTTTCACTGTACATTAATACATATGACAATAATAAATCAAACCAAAATATGATGTGATCACCCAATCCAACTTGCAAAGGGTCACGATGAGGTTGTTGTTGGAAGTTCCAGCATCTATGTTTCTCTTCCTCTCTTAGGTGGTCAACCCTGGTTCCAACTCCAAGAAAAGATGATACAGCTGAAAATTCAGGAGCCCTCGACAGAGCAGTGCTGACTGAACACAGCTCACTCTTCCATGGAAGGTGGATTTCACTGTTATGGCCAATATGAATGGCCTGTCACTTGGTTGTCCTAAGAAGCCGCTAACTCAACAGATTGCTAGGCCACTCCAACGGACGAGTAAGTATTGGTGTGGGCCAAAGTCACAAGTAGGTCAGTTAAGGATGGCAGATTTCCTTACAAGGGTATATTGGAGAAGTTGGGATTGTTCTCCTTGGAGAAGAGAAGGTTGAAGGGATTTGCTAGAGATTTGCTAGAGGTGTTCAAAATCACAAGGCATCAGGACAGGGGAGACAGGTAGTATTGAGGAAGAAGGGGGTTGCAGAAGGTCTTGGACAGGTTAGGAGAATGGGCAAAGAATTGACAGGTGGAATACAATGAGGAAAAGTGTGAGGTTATGCGTTTTGGAAGGAGGAATGGAGGCACAGACTATTTTCTAAATGGGAAAATGCTTAAGAAATAAAAACACAAAGGGACTTAGGAGTCATTGTTCAAGATTCGCGTAACATCAACGTGAAGGTTCAGTGGGCAACTAGGAAGGCAAATGCAATGTTAGCATTCATGTCGAGAGGGCTAGAATACAAGAGCAGGAATATACTTCTGAGGCTGTGGTCAGACCCCATTTGAAGTATTGTGAGCAGTTTTGGGCCCCAATATCTAAGGAAGGATGTGCTGGCCTTAGGAAGAGTCCAGAGGAGGTTTACAATAATGACCCTGGAATGAAGATCTTGTCGTATGAGGAACGGTTGAGGACTTAGGTCTCTACCCTTGGAGTTTAGAAGGATGAGGGAGGATCTTATTGAAACTTACAGGAACCTGTGAGGCCTGGATAGAGTGACCGTGGAGAGGATGTTTCCACGAGTGGGGAAATCTAGAACCAGAGACCACAATTTCAACATAAAGGGACGATTTTTAAAACAGAGATTAGGAGGAATTCTTTCAGTCAGAGAGTGGTGAATCTGTGGAACTCTTTGCTGCAGAAGGCTGTGGAGGCCAGGTCATTGAGTGTCTTTAACACAGCAATAGATAGGTTCTTGATTAATAAGGGGATCAGGCGTTATGGGGAAACAGCAGGAGAATGGGGATGAGAAAAATATCAGCCATGATTGAATGGCGGAACAGACCTGATGGGCCGAGTGGTCTAATTCTGTTCCTATGTTTTATGGTCTTATGGTCTAGCCATTCCTACTAGTGAAAAAGGGCTGGAATGTTACCAAAAAACATTCTGACGCTGACCCACATGAAGCGATATTAGCTCAGGAGATTAAAAGCGGGACAAGCAGCTAGGCTTTCAAGAACATCTTAATGGAGGGGAGAGAGAGAGAGAGAGGGAGGTGGGGTGGAGAGTGAGGAAGAGAGGAGGAGAAAGAAAGAAGGAGAGTGAGAGAGGGAAAGAGAGCGAGAGAGGGAGAGCGAGAGGGAGAGAGAAGTGGAGAGGTTTAGCACATTGGGATGTTAAAGGTGCTATATAAATGTGATGTGTTGTTCTAGTCAAGAAGTTGTGTTCTTATTAGCTTGGTGAAGTATTGAAATCGAGCCCTTGCTATTGGACAGCAAGGCGTTAAGACATAAAAACTTTAAACAATGATTCAAGGTTGACCAGGCCAATTAAATAAAATAATTTCTGGCTAAGTGACAGACTTATAAATGAAAAAAATATTGGGTACTTGTACAAACTCTGCGTTAACTGGGTCAGAGCAGAGTTGGGAGTATTTAATTTGTCTGAAGATTTTGGCACTGGATTTTGGAACCTCGCACAG
The DNA here is from genome assembly GCF_965287045.1 of Carcharhinus amblyrhynchos. NCBI lineage: Eukaryota > Metazoa > Chordata > Chondrichthyes > Carcharhiniformes > Carcharhinidae > Carcharhinus > Carcharhinus amblyrhynchos. The sequence continues at coordinate 9,296,842 of NC_137336.1, read as the reverse complement.
AGTAAGGGAATAATGCACAATCCCTTGCAACCCAGAGTGATAGAAGTCACAACAGAGGGACAGGGAGAGGCCATTCAACCCTTCAACCCTGTGCTGGTGTTGGTGCTGATTTCTGCAATCCCTTTCCTCCCAGATCCTGGTTTATTCAGTGATTTCAATGCAGTCCAGTGGTGTTAGGGGCTTATTCCTGCTGCTATGACTTTCTGTTAACGGAACTACAGGATTGTTGCAGAGCAGGAGGCCATTCAGCCCATCGGGCATGCTCTGGCTCTCCAATTCACCAGGTGCCGTTTCCCCATGTTCTTCCCGGAACTTTGCACATTCTTCCGTCTCAGATAAGTCTCACTGCTTTTTGGAATGCCTCAATGGAACAAGCCTTCACTTTCAGACAGAGATTTCCAGACTCCAACCACTCACTGTGTGAAAAAGCTTTTCCTCATGTCTCTAATGTGTCTTTTGTGAATTATTTTAAATTTGTGCCTCTCATAGAATCCCTACAGTGCAGAAAGAGGCCATTGAGCCTGCACCGACCACAATCCCACCCAGACTCTATCCCCATAACCCCATGCATTTACCCGAGCTAGTCCCCCTGACTCTAAGGGGCAGTTTAGTGTACACCTAACCTGCACATCTTTGGCCTGTGGGAGGAAATTGGAGCACCTGAAGGAAATCCACGCAGACACGCGGAGAATGTGCCAATTGAACACAAACAGTGACCCAAGCTGGGAAGCGAACCCAGATCCCTGGTGTGATGAGGCAGTAGTGCTAACCACTAGGGAGCCATCCCTAAAGTCTGGAGTCTTTCCGAATGGAAACAGTTTATCCCTTTCTACTCTCTCGAGCCCCCTCATGATTTTGAACAGCTTTACCAAATATTCTCTCAACCGTTTTCTCTCCAAGGAGAGCAGTCCCAACATGTCCGCAGCATATTCATAACCGAAGTCACTAATCCCTGCGACCAATCTCGTGAATCTTTTCTGAACTTTCTCCAATGCCTTTACATTTTCCTAAAGTGTGGTGCCCAGTACTGGAACATAAGAACTAGGAGCAGGAGTAGGCTATCTGGCCCCTCAGGCTGGCTCCACCATTCAATAAGATCATGGTTGATCTTTTCATGGACTCAGCCCCACTTACCCACCCGCTCACCGTAACCCTTAATTCCTTCACTGTTCAAAAATTTACCTATCCTTGCCTTAAAAACATTCAATGAGGTAGCCGCAACTGCTTCACTGGGCAGAGAATTCCACAGATTCACAACCCTTTGGGTGAAGAATTTCCTCCTCAACTCAGTCCTAAATCTGCTCCCCCTTATTTTGAGGCCGTGCCTCCTTGTTCTAGTTTCACCCACCAGTGGAAACAACTTCCCTTCTTCTATCGTATCTATTCCCTTCATAATTTTATATGTTTCTATAAGATCCCCCTCATTCTTCTAAATTCCAACGAATATAGCCCCAGTTTACTCTGTCTCTCCTCATAAGCCAATCTTCTCAACTCTGGAATCAACCTAGTGAATCTCCTCTGCACCCACTCCAGTGCCAGTATATCCTTTCTCAAGTAAGGAGACCAAAACTGTACACAGTACTCCAGGTGTGGCCTCACCAGCACCTTATACAGCTGCAACATAACCTTGTTGTTTTAAGCTCCATCCCTCTCGCAATGAAGAATAAAATTCCATTTCCTTTGTTAATTACCTGCTGCATCTGCAAATCAATTCCTTGTGATTCTTGTACAAGGACACATAGGTCCCTCTGCACAGCAGCATGCTGCAATTTGTTACCATTTAAATAATAGTCCAAAATGGATGATCTCACAGTTACCAACATTGTACTCCATTGGCCAGACCCTCACACACTCACTTAGATCAAGTTTTTCAAGGAAGTAACGAAGATGATTGATGAGGGTAGGGCGGTGGATGTTGTCTACATGGACTTCAGTAAGGCCTTTGACAAAGTCCCTCACGGCAGACTGGTGCAGAAGATGGAGTCACATGGGGTCAGAATGAGCTGGCAAGGAGGATACAAAACTGGCTCAGTTAAAGAAGGCAGAGGGTAGCAGTGGAAGGGTGCTTTTCTGAATGGAGGGCTGTGACAAAAGGCGTTCCTCAGGGATGAGTGCTGGGACCTTTGCTGTTTGTAATATATATAAATGATTTGGAGGAAAATGTAACTTGTTTGATTCGTAAGTTTGAGGACGACACAAAGGTTCATGGATTTGTGGATAGTTGTGAGGACCATCAGAAGTTACAGCAGGATGTAGATTGGTTGGAGACTTGGATGGAGAGATGGCAGATGGAGTTTAATCCGGACAAATGTGAGGTAATGCATTTTGGAAGATCTAATACAGATAGGAAATACACAGCAAATGGCAGAACCCTTAAGAGTATTGGTAGGCAGAGGGATCTAGGTGTACAGGTACACAGGTCACTGAAAGTGACAATGCAGGTGAGAAGATAGTCAAGAAGGCATACGGCATGCTTGCCTTCATTGGCCAGGGCACTGAGTTTAAAAATTGGCAAGTCATGTTGCAGTTTTATAGAACCTTAGTCAGGCCACACTTGGAATACAGTGTTCAATTCTGGTTGCCACTCTACCAGAAGGATGTGGTTGTTTTGGAGAAGGTACAGAAAAGATTTACCAGGATGTTGCCTGGTATGGAGGGCATTAGCTATGAGGAGAGGTTGGAGAAACTTTGTTTGTTCTCACTGGAATGACGGAAGTTGAGGGACGACTTGTAGAAGTCTACAAGATTATGAGAGGCACGGACAGAGTGGATAGTCAGGAGCTTTTTCCCAGGGTGGAAGAGTCAACTACTAGGGAGCACAGGTTTAAGGTGCAAAGGGCAAGGTTTAAAGGAGGTGTATGAGGCAAATGTTTTACAGAGAGGGTGATGGGTGCCTGGAACACATTGCAGGGACGGTGTGGGAGGGGGGTGGAAAGATGGGTGGTGTGGTGGTAGTGCAAGTGAATATGGTAGTTACTTTTAAGGAGCATCTTGACAAATACATGAATAGGATGGGAATAGAGGGATATGGTCACCAGAAGGATAGAGGGTTTTGGTTCAGTCGGGCAGCATGATCAGTGCAGACTTAGAATTTAGAACTTAGATTGCCTACAGTACAGAAAGAGGCCATTCGGCCCATTAAGCCTACACCGACCACAATCCCACTCAGGCTCTTTCCCCATATCCCTACATATTTACCCACTAATCCCTCTAACCTATGCATTTCAGGACACTGAGGGGCAATTTTTTTTTAAGCATGGCCAACCCACCTAACCCGCACATCTTTGGACTGTGGGGGGAAACCGGAGCACCCGGAGGAAACCCACGCTGACACGAGGAGAATGTGCAAACTCCACACAGACAGCGACCCGAGCCGGGAATCGAACTCAGGTCCCTGGAGCTGTGAAGGAGCACTTCACTCGGAGGGCCGAAGGGCCTGTTCCTGCGCCGTAATTGTCTTTGTTCTTTGTCTGTCCCTGCGATTACTCACGCACAGAAAGGGCTTGGCAAATCAAAGAGACTTAATGTTATCGTGGGTTCATTGAAAGTCATTTGCAGCTGCTGTGGTGGGTCAGGTCATTCTCCAGAGAGAAATGAGTCATCGATCGTTGGGTTAGCAAAACACGAATATCTGAAGAATGTCTTGAAGATGTTCCTCACCCTTTGCTTTTCCCTCTGCATTCATTGGTAAACGCACTGACAAGTCTCAAGTTTGATCCCTAGCTTAGCTCTGACAAAGGGTCATCCAGCCTCGAAAAGTTGGCTCTATTCTCTCCTGACAGATGCTTTCAGACCAGCTGAGATTTCCCAACATTTTCTGTTTTTGTTTCAGATTCCAGTAATTTGCTTTTCCCTTTCATGTTTCTCTGTCTGGCACCCATTTATAATGCTGTGTGACATGCCCAGTGTAATATCGTCATTGAGTTCCCTCCTGTCTCCATGTATAAAACCCTTTTGTTAAGTCTGACAGCACCAGGGAGGTCGCACCCAAGAAGTCAAACATTCAACCCCTCCACCCCCGACGCTCAGTAGCAGCAGTGTGTACTATCTACAAGATGCACTGCAGCAATTCACCAAAGCTCCCTAGAGGGCACCTTCCAAACCCATGACCACTTCCATCTAGAAAGACAAGGGTAGCAGATAAGTGGAAACACCACCACCTGCGAGTTCCTCTCCAAGCCACTCGCCATCCTGACTTGGAAATATATCGCCGCTCCTTCGCAGTCGTTGGGTCAAAATCCTGGAATTCTCTCGCTAGCGGCATTGTAGGTCAACCCACAGCACGTGGACTGCAGAGATTCAAGAAGTGGGTATGCCGGTGTTGGACTGGCGTAAACACAGTAAGAAGTCTGACAACACCAGGTTTTAGTCCAACCGATTTATTTGATAATAGACTCACAAGCTTTCGGGGTTAGTCCCTTCATCAGGTGAATGGAGAGTTCTGGCCTCAGACAGAGCATATAAAGCACTGACAGTTTAGAGATTACTGATTAGAATGTGAATCCTTACACCTAACCTGCTGTTCAAGACCTGAAGTGGCTGACAATGTGAGTGGAAGGAGCACTGATCACAGGTTACAGAGATGTGTATTGTCTCCAGACAGTACAGTAAGTGAGGTTTTGCAAACCCAGGCAAGTCACGGAGGTTACAGATAGTGCGACATGAACCCAAGATCCCCATTGAGACCGTCCTCATGTGTGCGGAACTTGGCTATCAGTCTCTCTTCAGCGACTCTGCGCTGTCGTGTGTCGTGAAGGCCGCCTTGGAGAATGCTTACCCGAAGGTCAGAGGCTGAATGCCCGTGACCAGGGACACTCCTCGTCACAATGGATGTCTCGGCGCTCTACACCAACATCCCCCACAACGCTGGCATTGCTGCGACTGCCTCAGTACTCAATGCTGACAACTGCCAGTTTCCAGATGCAATTTTACAACTCATCCGCTTTATCCTGGACCACAATGTCTTCACCTTCAACAACCAGTTTTTCATCCAGACACATGAAACAGCCATGGGGACCAAATTTGCACCTCAATATGCCAACATCTTCATGCACAGGTTTGAACAAGACTTCTTCACTGCACAGAATCTTCAACCAATGCTATACACTAGATACATCGATGGCATTTTCTTCCTTTGGCCTCATGGTGAACAATCACTGAAACAACTATATGATGATATCAACAAATTCCACCCCACCATCAGACTCACCATGGACTATTCCCCAGAATCAGTTGCATTCTTGGACACACGCATCTCCATTAAGGACGGTCACCTCAGCACCTCACTGTACCGCAAGCCCACAGACAATCTCACAATGCTCCACTTCTCCAGTTTCCACCCTAAACATGTTAAAGAAGCCATTCCCTATGGACAAGCCCTCCGTATACACAGGATTTGCTCAGATGAGGAGGATCATGACAGACACCTCCAGACCCTGAAAGATGCCCTCATAAGAACAGGATATGGTGCTCGACTCATAGATCGACAGTTCCAATGCGCCACAGCGAAAAACCGCACCAATCTCCTCAGAAGGCAAACACAGGACACAGTGGACAGAGTACCCTTCGTCGTCCAGTACTTCCCCGGAGCGGAGAAGCTACGACATCTTCTCCGGAGTCTTCAACATATCATTGATGAAGACGAACATCTCGCCAGGGCTATCCCCACACCCCCACTTCTTGCCTTCAGACAACCACACAACCTCAAACAGACCATTGTTCGCAGCAAACTACCCAGCCTTCAGGAGAACAGTGACCACAATACCACACAACCCTGCCACAGCAACCTCTGCAAGACACGCCGGATCATCGACATGGATACCATCATCACACGTGAGAATACCATCCACCAGGTACATGGTAAATACTCTTGCAACTCGGCCAACATTGTCTACCTGATACGTTGCAAGAAAGGATGTCCTGAAGCATGGTACATTGGGGAGACCGTGCAGACGCTACGACAACGGATGAATGAACATCGCTCGACAATCACCAGGCAAGACTGTTCCCTTCCTGTTGGCGAACACTTCAGTGGTCATGGGCATTCAGCCTCTGACCTTCGGGTAAGCATTCTCCAAGGCGGCCTTCACGACACACGACAGCGCAGAGTCGCTGAGCAGAGACTGATAGCCAAGTTCCGCACACATGAGGACGGTCTCAATAGGGATCTTGGGTTCATGTCGCACTATCTGTAACCCCAGTGACTTGCCTGGGTTTGCAAAACCTCACTTACTGTACTGTCTGGAGACAACACACATCTCTTTAACCTGTGATCAGTGCTCCTTCCACTCACATTGTCAGCCACTTCAGGTCTTGAACAGCAGGTTAGGTGTAAGGATTCACATTCTAATCAGTAATCTCTAAACTGTCTGTGCTTTATATGCTCTGTCTGAGGCCAGAACTCTCCATTCACCTGACGAAGGGACTAACCCTGAAAGCTTGTGAGTCTATTATCAAATAAATCGGTTGGACTAAAACCTGGTGTTGTCAGACTTTTTACTGAGATTCAAGAAGGCAGCTCACCACCACTTTCTCAAGGGATGGGCAATAAATACTGGCCAGCCAGTGACGCCCATTTCCCAAGAATAAATAAATAAAACTGTTCCTGGAACAGAGTCAGGGCAAGTGCATCCATAACCCTGTACCCCAGCGAGATTCAGGACAAAAACACACAGTGAAAAGGGTTCTAATTAAAGTTAGTATTTAGTATCAGTGTAACCATACCTCGGTACGAGTCTGTGCTTTGGAACAAGAGCATAAATACTTGCCAAGAATGAAAACCAAGAAGTGAATTCTGATTGGAGAATAAACTCATTTCCTTTCCAATCCAGTTTGCACAATTTACAGACGTCAAGTTGTCTGAGGAAAGACAGAATCATATCAGCGTGCACAGCTCAAACTACAGCTCTGTTCCTGCCATTACACGTGCATAGAAAGGGCCTGGCAAATCAGAGAGACTAACATTACAGTGGGCTCATTGCAAGTCACTCGCAGCTGCTGTGGTGGGCCAGACCATTCTCCAGACAGCAACCAGTCATCAATCGCTGAGTTAGCAAAACACAAGCACCCGGGAGTGTCTTGAAGGTCTTCCTTAGCCCTTTGCTTTTCCCTCCGCATTCATTGGTAAACGCACTGACAAATCTCACGTTTATACCCCAACTAATGTTGGCGTTGATCTCAGTTAACGCAATAAAGATGTCACAAGATTTTAACTCAGGAGTAGAATACTCTGGTCAGATCATGATTAGGTCACGATGGGCTGAATGGTCTACCTCCCTCCTATGTCCTGTGGCCTGCCCGGTTTTGTGCACACATTCACAGTCAACATCAACAGTGACATAGATGCAAAATTTCACAAGACTTGGGCAGTGAGATTCTCTGGAGGTGCCATTCTGATGGCCTGCCTCCCCTGTTGAACCCCCACAATTGCTGGTTTATAAAGCCCCTACAGCCAGTCTTAAAGAGCAGTAGGAGCCCTCCATCATAACTCTTTTCCCTCGATGCATTGTGTTTGTGATTAGCGTGTGGCCCTGACAATGAGCTGACCTAGCCAAAATAGAGTAGGATCAGTAGAGTCTTCTTCAAAGAACTAGCACATGCACTGTGGGCTGAATGGCCTCCCGTGCTGTGTGCTGTGCTGTTTTGCTAAGCCAGCGATTGATGACTCATTGTTGTCTGGAGAATGACACCGGCTGACGAATGACTTTCAATGAACCCACTGCAACATTAAGTCTCTCTGATTTGCCAGGCCTTTGCTGTACGTGTGTAATCGCAGGAACGGATCTGTAGCCTGAACCACACTGGCCACGCTGTAATGATTCTGTCTCTCTTCAGACAACTTGAGATTTGAAATGAAGCCATTTAAGATGGAACCACTTCAAAAGGGAATGCCTATAATGAGGATTTAATGTATTGGATGGGGTGTCTCTTTTCATACACAGGTTTTAAGTCGGTCCACCTCGTGTCCAACGAGGGGCATACACGCGATGGGTCGTTCTGGGGCTGCTCTTGGTTGTTCGAGATTGGCCTAGTGCTTCATGTCGTTAGTGTGTGCCTAAACTGGACAAGATACTGGGCAAGACGACAGCTCAGTGACTATCGCTGATTGCTGTGCAGACATATGGATTTGGGTCGGTGTCTGTGGGAGTTTGCGCGTTCTCCCCGTGCTTGCGTGGGTTTTCTCCGGGTGCTCCGGTTTTCTCCCACACCCCAAAGATGTGCTGTTAGGCTGATTGGCAGGAATAAATTGTCCCTAAATCGGTTTCCCTCAAACTGGATGGCCATAAAACATTAGACAGGGGTCGTGGGTGGAGAGGGGGACTGGTGGTGTTGAGATGGCGGCGTGGGCTCGTTGGGCCGAAGGGCCTGTTTCCCGGGCTGGTTTTGTTCTTTGTTCTTTGTGTCTATATTTACAGTTGATAAGGCATACCAGGACCAGAGGAGGTGCATCCAAGAGTACGGGGGGAGTGAGAGTAGAAATTGTAGGGGGCATTGACCAGAATTGTTCAATCTTCCTTAGACGCAGGGCCAGGGAATTGCAAATGTTACACCCTAGTTGAAAAAAAGGTTCTAAAGATAAGCCCAGTGACTACAGGTTGTATGAATCAGTCACAATTTATATTTAGAGTGCTTCTGGTACTCACTCATCTCGTTTTAAAACAAATGGGCTCCAGTTTCTGCCTTCTTCCCACAGAGCTCACATCTGTAATTCTCAGTTCCTGCCTCCCAGTAATATATTCTGCCGGGCCTAAATGCTTACTCGAAGAAACATGCCCTTACTCAGTGAGTTATCCAGCTGGAGTAAATCGCACTGGAGATCCGTTCCAAAATAACAGGCCTCAAGCTTTGCTTCAACACAAACACAGAAACTCAATGTGGGAATTACATTAGCCGACAGAAAAGGGCCGGATGAGAATAGCCAGTTCCACTCACCATCAAGCATTTTCTTATTCATTCTCAGCATGTGTAAGGCTGGCATTTATTGCCCACCCTTGAGATGGTGCTGGGCAATCTCCTGGTAGGCCACTTCAGAGGCCAGTTGGGTACCAGTTAGGGAAGGCAATGGCCTAGTGATATTATCACCAGGCTATTAATCCAGAAACTCAGCTAATGTCCATCTGGTTCACTAATGTCCTTTAGGAAGGAAATCTGCCATCCTTATCTGATCTGGCCTACCTGTGACACCAGATTCAGAGCAAAGGGGTTGATTCTCAACTGCCCCTGGGAACCAGGGATGGGCAATAAATGCTGGCCAACCTGTAACTCCCACGTTCCAAGAATAAATTTTAAAAAACTAGGCCAGGATTGTTACCTATTCCAAGAGGAGGTGATGGCCTCGTGGTATTATTGCTGGGCAACTAATCCAGAAGCTCAGCTAATGTTCTGGGAATCCGGGTTTGAACCCTGCCACAGCAGATGGTGGAGATTGAATTCAATAAAAAAAAATCTGGAATTAAGAATGTACTGATGGCCATGAAACCATTGTTGGAAAAACCCACCTGGTTCACTAATGTCCTTTAGGGAAGGAAATCTGCTGTCCTTACACTGTCTGGTCTACATGTGACTCCAGAGCCACAGCAATGTGGTTGACTCTCAACTGCCCTCAGGCAACTAGGGATGGGCAATAAATGCTGGGCAGCCAGCGACGCCCATGTTCTATGAGTGAATAAACAAAAAATCAACACTCATGGCTAGTCTTCATCATTCGATCCTCCATAAACCTGAGGTCATCCAAAACTCAGTCACCCGTGCCTTCACTCACAGAAAGTCCCACTCCCCTACGAATACGCTTCACAAGTAACCCATCTTTCACATCCACCCAAGAGGGCAAAGCAGGAGTGGGATGGGGTTGGGGAGGGCAGGGGTCTCACTTTAATTTCTCGTTGAAATTCAGTCTCTCCCACAAGCAATTTTTTCACACAGAGGGTGGTGAATGCCTGGAACAAGCTGCCAGAGGTAGTAGTAGAGGTGGTTTTCCCAGAAATGTCAGTCCTGATGCGGGATGTGAACCCACAACCCTTCTGTCTCAGAGGCAGGAAGGTGCTGCCCAAAGCTGGCATGGAGTAGGGGAGGTTCACTGGAATATGGAAGGTCACAGAGTCATAGAGTCATTCATGTTTACAGCATGGAAACAGGCTCTTCAGCCCAATTTGTCCATGCCTTTTTTTAAATTCCTAAGCTAGTCCCAATTGTCCGCATTTGGCCCATACCTCTCCATAACCATCTAAACAGTTTTCAATGTTTTTCAAAGACAAAATTCTAACCACCTCTACTACTACCTCTGGCAGCTTGTTCCAGGCATTCACCACCCTCTGTGTGAAAAAATTGCTCCTTTGGACACTTTTGTATCTCTCTCTCTCACTTTAAACCTATGCCCTTTAGTTTTAGACTCCCTTACCTTTGTGAAAATACATTGACTATCTCGCTGATCTATGCTCCTCATTATTTTATAGACCTTTATAAGATCACCTCTCAACTTCCTACGCTCCAGAGAAAAAAGTCCCAGTCTATCCAGCCTCTCTTTATAACTCAAACTATCAAGTCCCAGTAACATCCTAGTGAATCTTTTCTGCAAGCTTTCTAGTTTATTAGAATCCTTCCTGTAATAGGGTGACCAGAATTGTACACAGTATTCCAAGTGCGGCCTTACCAATGCCTTGTACAATTTCAACAAAATGTTCCAACTCTTGTACTCAATGTTCTGACCAATGAAACCAAGCATGCCAAATTACTTCTCCACCACTCTGTCCATCTGTGACTCCACTTTCAAGAAGCGATGAATCTGTACTTCTAGTTCTCTTTGTTCTGTAACTCTCGCCGATACCCTACCATTAATTAAGTCCTGCCATGGTTCGATCGACCAAAATGCATAACCTCACATTTATCTAAATTAAGCTCCATCTGCCATTTGTCAGCCCAGTGGTCCAATTGATCAAGATCCCGTTGCAATCCTAGATACTTTCTTCATTGTCCGCTTGGTGTCATCTGCAAACTTACTAACCATGCCTACTTAATTCTCACCCAAGTCATGAATATAAATTACAAATAACAGTGGATGTAGCACCAATCCCTGAGGCACACCACTGGTCACAGGCGTTCAGTTTGAAAAACAACTTTCGACATCAGCCTTCTATCTTCTGTCATCAAGATGTGGAGATGCCAGCATTGGACTGGGGTAAACACAGTAAGAAGTCTGACAACACCAGGTTTAAGCCCAACCGATTTATTTGATAGTAAACTCACAAGCTTTCATGGTTCCCCTCTTCATCAGGTGAATGAAGAGTTCTGGCCTCAGACAGAGCATATAAAGCACAGACAATTTACAGATTACTGATTAGAATGCGAATCTTTACACCTTTATTCTGTCATCAAGCCAATTTTGTATCCATTTGGCTACCTCACCCTAAATCCTGTGAGATTTAACGCTATGCAACAACCTACCATGTGGTACCTTGTCAAAGGCCTTGCTAAAGTCCATGTAGACAACATCAACTGCACAGCCCTCATCTATCTTCTTGGTTACCCCTTCAAAAATCTCAATCAAATTTGTGAGATATGATTTTCCACTCACCAACAATGCTGACAGTCTCTAATCAGTTCCTGCGTCTCTAAATGCCTGTAGATCCTGTCTCTCAGAATACCTTCTAACAACTTACCCATCACAGATGTGAGGTTCACCGGCCTGTAGTTCCCAGTCTTTTCTCCTGCAGCCCTCCTTAAACAAAGGCACAATATTTGCCACCCCCGATTTTCAGGCACCTCATCTGTGACTATCGATGATTCAAATATCTCTGCTAGGGGACCAGCAATTTCCTCCCTAGCCTCCCACAGTGAGCTGGGATACACTTCATTAGGTCTTAAGGATTTATTTACCTTGATGCGCTTTATGACTTCCAACACTCCTTCCTTGTAATATGAACACTCCTCAAGACATCACAATTTATGTTCCCAAGTTCCCTAACATCCATGCTTTTCTCAACAGTAAATACCGATGAGAAATATTCATCTTGGATCTCACCCATCTCTTGTGAATCCACACATTGATGACCTTGTTGATCCTTCAGACCTCCTACTCCCTCCTTGATTACGCTTTTGCTCTTTATATATTTGTAGAAGTTCTTTGGATTCTCCTTTGCTTTATTTGCCAAACCAATGTTATGTCCCCTTTTCACCCTCCTGATTTCTCTCTTATCTCTACTCCTACACCCTCTATACTCTTGATACCAGCTGCCTATGCAGGTCTTGCTGCGGCTGTATAGGGCATTGGTGAGGCCGCAGCTGGAGTACTGTGTGCAGTTTTGGGCGCCGTACTTACGCAAGGATATTTTGGCCTTGGAGGGAGTGCAGAGGAGGTTTACTAGGCTGATGCCGGAGTTGAGGGGGTTGAGCTATGAGGAGAGGCTGAATAAATTAGGCTTGTACTCGTTAGAGTTTAGAAGAATGAGGGGAGATCTCATTGAGACGTATAAGATGATGAATGGGATGGATAGGATAGAGGTGGAGAGACTCTTCCCGCTCAGAAAGGATAGTAGGACTAGGGGACACAGCCTCAAAATAAAGGGGGGACGGTTTAGAACGGAGTTGAGGAGGAACTTCTTCACTCAAAGGGTGGTGAATCTCTGGAATTCTCTGCCCGTTGAAGTGGTGGAGGCTGCCTCGCTAAATATTTTTAAGACGCGGGTTGATGGGTTTTTGATAAGAGAGGGGATTAAGGGTTATGGGGAGAGGGTGGGAATGTGGAACTGAGCCAAGACAGATCAGCCATGATCTTATTGAATGGCGGGGCAGGCTCGAAGGGCTAGATGGCCTACTCCCGCTCCTATTTCTTATGTTCTTATGTTCTTATGTCATGTGCCTCCTTCTTCTTCTTGACCAGGGCCTCAGTATCCCGAGTCATCCAGAGTTCCCTACTTCTACCAGCCTTGCCCGTCACTCTAAGAGGAATGTGCATACCCTGAACCCTGGTTAACATACTTTTGAAAGCTTCTCTCTTACCAGATGTCCCATGGCCTTCCCACAGACTCCCCCACCTAACTTTTGAAAGTTCCTGCCTGATACCATCAAAATTGGTCTTGCCCCAATTTAGAATTTTAACTTGTGACCAGACCTATCATTCGCCATAGTTATCTTAAAACTAATAGAATGATGGTTACTGATCCCAAAGCGATCCCTCACTAACACTTCTGTCACCTGCCCTTCCTTATTTCCCAAGAGGAGGTCAAATTTTGTCCCCTCTCTAGTTGGGCCATCCACATACCGAATAAGTAATTCCTCCTGAATACACTCAACAAATTTCTCTCCATTCAACCCTCTAATACTATGGCTGTCCCAGTCAATGTTGGGAAAGTTAAAATCCCTATTATTACCCTATTATTTCTTGGAGCTATCTATAATCTCTTTACATAGTCACTGTTGTAACGTAATCAATTGGTGTACAGCAAGCTCCCACAAACTGCATTGTGATAAATGACGGGATGGTTGAAGGACAAGAATTTTGCTGGGTGCCTGGGGAGAAGTCCTCTTCACAGAGTATCATAGAACTCCTACAAAGGAATAGGAGGTCATTTGGTCCATCGAGTCTGCATCGACGCTCTGATGGTGTGGCAGGATTTTACGGCCTTGCTCGAGCGAGACCAGAATTTCCCGCCTGAGGTTGGTTTTCGTTTCCGAGTTCAGAGGTCATGTGTTCAAACGCCACTCCGGAAACCTGGTCAGAAAGTCCAGCCTGATATTTCCAGTGTCGCACTGGGGGAGTGCAGCACTGCCATCTGAAGCCTTGTCTGCCCTCTCAGGTAAGTGGACATGATTGTACTGTGATTAATCCAAGAAGGGGCAAGGATAGCACAGTGGAACAATGATGAGCGCTCCTGCCTCACAGCACCAGGCTTTTGGGCTCAATTCCTGGTTTGGGTGACTGTCAATGTGCAGTCTGCACCTTCTCCCCGTGTCTGCGTGGGCTTCCTCCATGTGCTCCGGTTTCTTCCCACCGTCCAAAGATGTGTAGGTTAGGTGGATTGGCCATGCTAAATTACCCCTTAGTGTCCAAAGATGTGTAGGTTAGGTGGATTAGCCATGCTAAATTACCCCTTAGTGTCCAAAGATGTGTAGGTTAGGTGGATTGGCCATGCTAAATTACCCCTTAGTGTCCAAAGATGTGTAGGTTAGGTGGATTGGCCATGCTAAATTACCCCTTAGTGTCCAAAGATGTGTAGGTTAGGTGGATTGGCCATGCTAAATTACCCCTTAGTGTCCAAAGATATGTAGGTTAGGTGGACTGGCCATGCTAAATTACCCCTTAGTGTCCAAAGATATGTAGGTTAGGTGGATTGGCCATGCTAAATTACCCCTTAGTGTCCAAAGATGTGTAGGTTAGGTGGACTGGCCATGCTAAATTACCCCTTAGTGTCCAAAGATGTGTAGGTTAGGGGGTTTGCAGGGTAAATGCATGGGATTACGGGGGTGGGTGGGTGGGGGGGTTACGGGGATATGAGGAGGTGGCCCTGCTTAAGGATCTCTGTTGGAGAGTCGGTGCAGACTCGATGCGCCAGATGGCTTTCTATTGCACTGTAAGGATTCTATGATACTCTACAAAGAGGACTTCTCCCCAGGTGCCCAGGCAATGTTGTTTCTGGGAGCTTGCTGAGCAATAATTGCTTGTCAGATTTCCTACATTGCAACAGTGACTACACTTCATTATTAATCTCAGAAGTACTCACTTGACTATAAAATATGTTGAGAGATCCTGAGGACGAGAAAGGCACTGTAGAAATGCGATTCTGCCTTGTTTTTAGGCCTCATTTCCTTGCACTAACATTCCTTTAGCCAGAGCTGCGTTCGGAATCACCTGCTGCTTTTGGGGTCTGGAATCCTCCATTGAGAAAACATGGTTCGTTCAACAAAGTCCCGAAGTAAAACGGGTAGGACCACAGAGAAATCAGATCAAAATGGAACATTATTCAGTCCCTGTGACTCTCTGAGAATCTCCCAAAGCATTCACAGGTTATTAAATACTGACTGAAATGCAGTTACTCTTGCTTCATAATTAAACATAACTGGGGATTTTTCACACAGGAATATCACACACGCAACAATGAAATTTGGGAGGTAGACAGGATAGGTCCAGTAACTGGTTCTGTGCCTAATGACGCCATGAGCAGTCAGTTCGTTCTTATGTTCTTTTGGGATAAAGCCTTGGAAACATGCAGAAAGGCAGTTAGCCTGGCCAGACAGACATCATAGAATCATAGAGACTCTACAGTGCAGAAGGAGGCCATTCAGCCCATCAGGCCTGCACTCACGTCAAACCCATCCAGGCCCTATCCCCGTAACCCTACATATTTACCCTGCAAATCCCTCTAACCTGCGCAACCCAGGACACTAAGGAGCAATTGAGCTTGGCTAAGCCATCTGACCCGCACGTCTTTGGACTGTGGGAGGAAACTGGAACACACAAGGGAAACCCACACAGATACGGGGAGAACATGCAGTCTCCACACAGATAGTGACCCAAGCCGAGAGAAAAAGGTCAGTAAAAAAGGGTCAGTCGTTTAGGACTGAGATGAGGAGAAATTTCTTCACTCAGAGTGTTGTGAATCTTTGGAATTCCCTCCCGCTGTGGTTTGTGGTTGCTCAATATGGAGAATATTCAAGACAGATAGATCTCTGAGTATAGGGAACTAGCGGCAAAGTCACATAGAGCTTCAGCTATTGTTTTAATGAAAAGCGGATCAGTCCCAAGGGATGGTACGGTCCACACCTGCTCTTACTTCTTATATACCACTGCTCTGGTCGTGCCATTGGTAGGTGCATGAATGTTGACCAAGTCAAATGGCAGCAATTTTCCCACTTCTTCAGATCCCATTCACTCTCCCAGGAAATTTAATGTCTCAGTTTAATATCTCTTTCAAAAGCAGCAGCTCCAGCAGTGCAGCGCTACCTCAGTACTGACCCTCTGACAGTGCAGCGCTACCTCAGTACTGACCCTCTGACAGTGCAGCTCTACCTCAGTACTGACCCTCTGACAGTGCAGCACTCCCTCAGTACTGACCCTCTGACAGTGCAGCACTCCCTCAGTACTGACCCTCTGACAGTGCAGCACTCCCTCAGCACTGACCCTCTGACAGTGCAGCACTCCCTCAGTGCAGCCCCTCTGACAGTGCAGCACTCCCTCAGTACTGACCCTCTGACAGTGCAGCACTCCCTCAGTACTGACCCTCTGACAGTGCAGCACTCCCTCAGTACTGACCCTCTGACAGTGCAGCACTCCCTCAGTGCAGCCCCTCTGACAGTGTGGCACTCCCTCAGTACTGACCCTCTGACAGTGCAGCACTCCCTCAGTGCAGCCCCTCTGACAGTGCAGCACTCCCTCAGTACTGACCCTCTGACAGTGCAGCACTCCCTCAGTACTGACCCTCTGACAGTGCAGCACTCCCTCAGTACTGACCCTCTGACAGTGCAGCACTCCCTCAGTGCAGCCCCTCTGACAGTGCGGCACTCCCTCAGTACTGACCCTCTGACAGTGCAGCACTCCCTCAGTACTGACCCTCTGACAGTGCAGCACTCCCTCAGTGCAGCCCCTCTGACAGTGCAGCACTCCCTCAGTACTGACCCTCTGACAGTGCAGCACTCCCTCAGTACTGACCCTCTGACAGTGCGGCACTCCCTCAGTACTGACCCTCTGACAGTGCGGCACTCCCTCAGTACTGACCCTCTGACAGTGCAGCACTCCCTCAGTACTGACCCTCTGACAGTGCGGCACTCCCTCAGTACTGACCCTCTGACAGTGCAGCACTCCCTCAGTACTGACCCTCTGACAGTGCAGCTCTCCCTCAGTACTGACCCTCTGACAGTGCGGCACTCCCTCAGCACTGACCCTCTGACAGTGCAGCTCTCCCTCAGTACTGACCCTCTGACAGTGCAGCACTCCCTCAGTACTGACCCTCTGACAGTGCAGCACTCCCTCAGTACTGACCATCTGACAGTGCAGCACTCCCTCAGTACTGACCCTCTGACAGTGCAGCTCTCCCTCAGTATTGACCCTCTGACAGTGCGGCACTCCCTCAGTACTGACCCTCTGACAGTGCAGCACTCCCTCAGTACTGACCATCTGACAGTGCAGCACTCCCTCAGTACTGACCCTCTGACAGTGAGGCACTCCCTCAGTACTGACCCTCTGACAGTGCAGCACTCCCTCAGTACTGACCCTCTGACAGTGCAGCACTCCCTCAGTACTGACCATCTGACAGTGCAGCACTCCCTCAGTACTGACCCTCTGACAGTGAGGCACTCCCTCAGTACTGACCCTCTGACAGTGCAGCACTCCCTCAGTACTGACCCTCTGGCAGTGCAGCACCCCCTCAGTACTGACCCTCTGACAGTGCAGCACTCCCTCACCACTGACCCTCTGACAGTGCGGCACTCCCTCAGTACTGACCCTCTGACAGTGCGGCACTCCCTCAGTACTGACCCTCTGACAGTGCGGCACTCCCTCAGTACTGACCCTCTGACAGTGCGGCACTCCCTCAGTACTGACCCTCTGACAGTGCGGCACTCCCTCAGTACTGACCCTCTGACAGTGCAGCACTCCCTCAGTACTGACACTCTGACAGTGCAGCACTCCCTCAGTACTGACCCTCTGACAGTGCAGCACTCCCTCAGTACTGACCCTCTGACAGTGCAGCACTCCCTCAGTACTGACCCTCTGACAGTGCGGCACTCCCTCAGTACTGACCCTCTGACAGTGCGGCACTCCCTCAGTACTGACCCTCTGACAGTGCGGCACTCCCTCAGTACTGACCCTCTGACAGTGCAGCACTCCCTCAGTACTGACCCTCTGACATTGCAGCACTCCCTCAGTGCTGCACCAGAAGCTTCGGAGTAGATAGATTTGGAGCTCCAGTCTGTGTATGGAGTGTAAACTGAATCCACGACCTTCGCGATGTAACAATTGATTAACAATAAATTATTGATCTCTCTGACGATGTCCACAGGCTATGAATGAATAAACAGCAGGGGTTCTCCTGGAACTGAGTACGTAAACCTCACTAATCGGAGGATGCCGAGATAACCAACCCCAGCATCAGGAATGTAGATTAGATGAGAGTTTAAAAAGTCATTGTCGTTCCTTTGGAAAGAAGACTTGGAGGAGGCTGAAAGAATGTTTTGAGAAGGGAATAAACAAAAGCAAATTCAAGTCAAGTTTTCATAGCAGTGAATGAAATTGAATACCTAGAGGAACAGAGTTTAAAGTTTAATAAGGCACTTTCATACTGAAATGATTGTAGTGCTTCAGGCTAGACTTATGGAGAGAATGTGTCATGTTTAATATCTTGATGGAATGATGCGTCTGTGTAATGTATGGGGCCTCCTGGAGAAGGGGCAATGGACTGCCATGAATGCTGGAATCTGGAAAGGATGGCTTAGCTTCTGAAACGTCAGTGCAAATTAAAACAAAGAATAAACCTGCCAAATATTGAAAAAACATCCAGGTTTTCAACTTTCCGAGGCAGGTGAGTGTTAGAGAGTGCGAAAATAATCAGCAAGGGTAGGCGGGTATTGCAGAGGCTTAGGGGGTGAGGGGAAAGAGAGGTTCAAGGGATACAGGCAGGAAAGACAGTGTAGGAGCGAAGATCAGTTGTGATCTTAGTAAAGGGAAGTCGCACAACACCAGGTTAAAGTCCAACAGGTTTACTTGGAGTCACAAGCTTTCGGAGCACTGCTCCTTTACTGGGTGAGTCACTCTCCTGAGGAAGGAGCAGCGCTCTGAAAACTCATGATTCCAAATAACCCTGTTGGACTTTTACCTGGTGTTGTGAGACTTCTTACTGAACCCACCCGAGTCCAGCACTGACATCTCCACATCATTTGTAATAGGAGGTAGTGGCGCAATGGTTTTGTCACTAGGTTAGTAAACCAGTGACTCAAGGCAAGATCCCTGGACCAGGGTTCAAATCCCACCATAGCAGAGGGTGGAATTTGAATTCAATAAAAATTATCTGGAATTATGAACCTGCTGATGACCATGAAACTACTGTCAATTGTCGGAAAAACCCATTTGGTTCGTTAATGCCCTTTAGGGAAGGAAATCTGCCGCCCCTACCTGGTCTGGCCTACATGTGAGTCCAGACCCACAGCAATGTCATTGACTCCTAATTGCCAATTGAAATGGCCAAGTAAGATGCTTGGTTCAAGGACAATTAGGAAGGCAATAAGGACTGGCCTTGCCAGTGACACCTACATCCCATGAAAGAAAATGGCACACCAATACATTCAAGGCTATGGGCCAAGTGCTGGCAAGTGAGATGAGGTGGGTAAGTCAGAGCTGGGTGCAGGCTCGATGGGCTGAAGGGCCTCTTCTGCACGGTAGTATTCTGTAATTCTGAAAGGGCTCTTGGGGCATACAGCTTCTCATTGGAGTTATGAATTAAAGGAGGCATGTTTAAGCATAATGTTTGAATAGATAGATTGGAGAGGGTGGACAGGGGATTTACAAGGATGATTGGAGAAATGGGCGAATTTTTGTTTGACAGGGAAGGATTGTGGGTCTGTTTTCTTTGGAAAGAAGGCTGAGGGGGGGTAACCCAGTCGAGATCTTCAGAAGGACGAGAGGTTTGGATCGAGTGGGGAGAGAAAGATTGGGTGGAATTTAGTGGAGCGGGCAGGATGGTGAGCGGGACGGCTGAATCGGACGGGGGTCCTCGCACCCGATTCTCATCATCGGAATATGTGATGAGAAAGGCCACCACAGCCATCCCCGCCCGCTGGCAACAGGGTGGTCTCATTAACGAGCCACTCGTCAGTAATTCCGATGAGCACTCGAAATGCTGCAGAATAAAACAGATCTGGATCAAGTGCTGGGAAATGGGATTAGAACAGATCTGTGCTGTAAAACTCTGTGGGTGGAATTTTCTGATCTCTACACCCGTTCTGAGGTGAGAAAACGTCATAAAGTTGGGTGCAAAGTGGCTAACATGAATGTTATTTTATAACATGATTTTATAACACCCGGAATTCCAGCGCGGTCAGGCCTCTTGCTGGAAATGAGCGAGGAGCTGGTTAATTTATTTAACCTTATTTAAATTTGATTTCAGTACATTGTGTGAACACAACGCTCAGTTCTCCGGGCTCACTTGCCTTTATGGGCTCGCCGGGAGAGGGTGTCCCCAGTGAGGAAACACACCTGCTCTCCAAGAATGGGGAACAGTCATGTTGGCCTCACTGGTGGAACTGGGGGGCCATTGAGGTTCCCTGGGGAGGTCCAGGACCAAGGGGCGAAGGGCGGGGGGGGGGGGGGGGGTGCCCTGGGGGGAGGGGGTACCCCAGGTGCAGTGCCAGACTGGCACTGCCACCCTGGCACCTAGGCAATACCAGCCTGGCACCTGGGAAATGTCCACTGGGTACTGTCAGGGAGTGGGACCTGTAGGAGGCAGTGCCGGGGTTGGGGGCGGTGGTGGTGGAACCACAGGGGGTAGACCAGGACTTGAGCCAATGGGGGCAGGACAGGGGCAAGGTCAATGGGGGCAGGCCAATGAAGGGCAGGTGAATCAGGTGGGTGGGTGCACTCCCACTCTGCCTGCGATCGGTGGGGATGGGAAACGGGGGCCGTGATCAGTCCAAACAGCAGAGGGTGGCAAAGCTGGCAGGTGGAGGGGGGAGGTGTGCAGCAGGGCCTGCATCTCCAGCCATGGGCCCCCGCGATTGGAGTGGGTGGGGAGCTAGTTGAGACTGCCTGCAGTAGCAGGGGCCTGACAGCTCTCTCTCTGTCTGCCAGATCCCTGCTACTGTTAATGTGCCTGCGCAGTATGATTCATCCAGACTCGAAACATTGTCTCTATTCTCTCTCCCCAGAGGCTGTCAGACCTGCTGAGATTTTCCAGCACTTTCTGTTTTTATTGTAACAGAGGTCCCCTTCTTGTTCTGTGGCCGATATCTTCCCCAGATTACGCTGTCATTATCATATTGTTGACTGTGGGATCTTGCCGTGCGCAGATTGGCTGCCACCCTTCCCACATTGTAAGAGCGACCACACTTCAAAAAGTCCTTCATTGGCAGCGCAACACCCTGGGGCATCCCAAGGTTGTGAAAGTTGCTGTCGGAATGAAATGGCTTCCAGGACAGCACGGTGGAGCAGTGGTTAGCACTGCTGCCTCACAGCGCCAGGGACCCGGGTTCGATTCCCAGCTTGTGTCACTGTCTGTGCAGAGTCTGCACGTTCTCCCCATGTCTGCATGGGCTTCCTCCGGGTGTTCCAGGCTCCTCCCACAGTCCAGAGATGTGCGGGTTAGGTTGACTAGCCATGCTAAATTGCCCCTTAGTGTCAGGGGATTAGCAGGGTAAATATATAGGGCTGTTGGAGTAGGGCCTGTTTGGGATTGTGGTCGGTGCAGGATCGATGGGCCGAATGGCTTCCTTCTGCACTGTGGGTATTCTATGACCCAAATCTATTCAAACCAACACTGACTGAGCGGTCTGACTGCAGAGCAACCTGGAGATGTGTGAAGGCGTTCAGTTGATGTGGGGGGGTGGGGAGATGTTGGAGAGCTGGAGTTAATCACATTAAGCAGGGAAATATTGATGGTGCCAGGTCAGAGTTGGTGAAGGCCACTGCAGAAAACATGAACAGAATGGATGAAATAAATCCGGAAAGAGTAGAATGTGGAAATGCAGAGGGAGTCGCGAAGGCATTGAGGTGTGAATTGAGAAGGTATTCTCGAGGTGTTTAAACATTACCTGCCACCCGGGAAATAGTGTCGATAGCTGGGAAGTGCTTGCGTTTAGAAAGCTTGTTATTCTGCCTGTCAAGTAATGTTGCAGAGCGCTCCTCACACACAATGGATGACAGAGAGGTACAGCGTGTGGTATCCTCAGTTCCGGCAGCGTTTTGAGAGTAATAATCAGCCCTCAGCCCAGGCTCAGCGGGCAGCAGACTCGCCTGGATCCGGAGTGGGTTCAAATCTGGCTCCAGAGGCTTGAACACAAAATCGAGGCTGACCCCCCCCCCCCATCGCGGTTCCGCAGGAGTGCAGCACTGCCCTATTTGAGACGTTTAACCAAAGCCCAGGCAAGCAGTGCAACAAGAGGCAATGATCACTGATCCAATCCAGCAAGAGAGGCATCCTGGGCTAACACTTATCCTTCATCAATATTAGTAAAAGTAGATGATGTGGTCACCTCCTTGTGGTATGTGGGATATTACTTGGTCCTTTGTGTGGGAGTTGCTGTGTATGGTTTACATACGGAGCTAGGGGAATGTTGAAGTGAAGGGATTTATTAAGGCAAATAAGGTTATTGAATCCCTGGGGAATAGGCGGATGAATGATGAACACACAAGGAATGGGCAAATGTTCCCATTCATTAAGTTTCTGCTATTTCTGTTTCGATGCCTGGGATTGGCTTGTGAGTATTTGAGGATGTGTAACCTGGATTGAGTTTACCAGCTCTGCTTGATTCCTCAAGGCTATTCCTGAATCAGAGCATAACTTCAAAGAATGATACCACCCAGAGGGAGGCCATTTGGCCCATTATGTCCATGCCAGCTCTTTGAAAGTGTTATCCAATTAGTTCCACTCCCCTGTGACCTGCACGTGTTTTCCTATTCAAACATTTATTCAGTTCCCTTTCGAGTGATATTATTGTATCTGCCTCCACCGCTCTTTCCGATGGAACATTCCAAATCACAACAATTCTGCTACATAAATAGAGTTTTCTCATCTCCCTTCTTGTTTTGTTTTTCCAATCAGGTTAAGTTTGTTCTGAAGAGTCACATTGGACTCAAAAGGTTAACTCGGTCTCTCTCTCTGCGAATGCCGCCAGTTTTCCGGCACTTCTCACTTTTATTTTAGAAATCATAGAACCCTACAGTGCAGAGAGAGGTCATTTGGCCCATCGAGTCTGCACCGACCACAATCCCACCCAGGCCCTAACCCATATCTCTACATACTTACCCGCTAATCCCGCTAACCTATACACCTCAAAACACTACGGGGCAATTTGAACACGGCCAATCAACCAAACCCGCACATCTTTGGACTGTGGGAGGAAACCGGAGCACCCAGAGGAAACACACGCAGACACGAGGAGAATGTACACACTCCACACAGACAGTGACCCGAGCTGGGAATCAAACCTAGATCCCTGGAGCTGTGAAGCAGTAGTGCTAACCACTGTGCTACCATGCTGCCCTTAGCTTAAATCTGTGTCGTCTCTCTCTCCTGACCATTCTACCAGTGGAATCAGAGGGCATGGTCTTTTGAGACTAGCTCTGGCAGGTATGGCAACAGATCCAGGAGGGTAATAAGGAAGGTCAATATTATGGCAATGGCCCAGCTGGTTTTGTCTGGAAGTGGGCTCATACCGACAATGGTTGTCTGCCCATCAGTGGCAGGATGACAACAACTAGTAATCAGAAGACTAGGTATGGGGACAGGAAGGACTCTATTGGGATCTTCCCGGTGTCAGAATGGCCTCTTTCTGAGGGACCCAGCTCAGCAGCCCAGTGAAGCATGGCACGGTGGCGCAGTGGTTAGCACTGCTGCCTCATAGCACCAGGGACCTGGTATCAATTCCAGTCTCGGGGTCACTGTCTGCGTGGAGTTTTCACGTTCTCCCCGTGTCTGCGTGGGTTTCCTCCGGATGCTCTGGTTTCCTCCCACAGTCCAAAGATGTGCGGGTTAGGTTGATTAGCCATAGTAAATTGATCCTAGTGTCAGGGGAACTAGCAGGGTAAATACGTTGGTTTGTTGTCAGTGTAGACTCAATGGGCCGAATGGCGTCCTTCTGCATTGTAGGGATTCCATGATTCCATGAATGTGGTTCATGAAGGCAGTCTGTGATGATACTGTGCTATTGACATATTTTATGATTAAGAGGGACTGTTTTAAGTTTCAGCGTTTTGTTGCAGGCAGTCAGTGTGTCTGGCAGGAATGCAGTTCAGATGCTAAGAAAGCAGAATAATTATTTGTTTTACCCATGCTAGTGATAATTCAGCTAAAGGCTAATGCACTCTTATTTATAAATAGAGAGGACACTGGTGGTAGTGAAGGTGGGGAGGTTCATTAAAGTGATGGAAAGTGAGTTTAGATATACAGGGTCATATGATCATGAGGTTGATGGGAGGAGCTAGTTTTGTAACAGAGCGAAAAACAGCTTTTTGTGGTTAGTTGCTGACTGGGGTTGTTCGAAACCACAAGTCTGCAGGTTGCTTTTAAAATCAAATCCCCTCTGAAATCCCCAAGGCTATTGGCCAAGTCAGAGCAAGCATATTTGTGATTGCTAACTACATTTAAAATGTGTTTTAAGTCTATAAGAGAAATATTGCTTAACTGGAACTGAAATAGAGGTAAATTAGAAACTAGGATTGTTTCTTTCTATTTTAAGTATTGTTCAACAGTTAACAGTTAAGCTACTTCATTTTGTTTGAGCTATATTTAAACTGTGTTATGAATAAACCTTTTTTTGATAAGGGATCCCTAATTTGTCAGTTGAATCAATCCTAAATGGAGGCATCCTATCTTCACATCAATGTCAAAAATAAAGAAAACTATTGGGGTCTAAACTGGCTTCATCATGGGGTGAGGTTTGGGTCCAGTATCCTCATAAATCTGGGGCACAGTGACTCAATGATGGGACTGTGGAAGGAAAGGCCACACCCACAGCAAAAATAAATGGGTTCCATCCTGAGGGGTCACAGGCATTGGCTCCAATCAATTTTAAATTGCTGACATACCTCCAGGTTGGAGATGCCCTCCCACTCTCCTTGCTGTCTGAAGTGACACCCACCTCGCCCAGCCTGCCTTTCAAAGCTGAAGATGGTCAAACTAGGCCTGAAGCCTCAGGAAGCTGACCACAATCCTTAATAAGACAGAGCTTCCAGAGGCAGCCTCTTAACCCCCGAGAAGATTGAAGAGACAGGAAGACCATTGGAGTTGAGACCCACACTTGCCCCTCAGGAAAGAATATTTTCAACATATTTTCAGGTTCCAGCCAGAATCTAGCCTGAGAGTGGTTGGCTGAACCAGCATGGTGCCACAATGGTTAACACTGATGCCATAGTGGTTAGCACTGTGTGGAGTTTGCACGTTCTGTCCGAGTCTGCACGGGTTTCCTACGGGTGCTCCGGTTTCCTCCCACACTCCAAAGGGTTAGGTGGATTGGCCGTGCTAAATTGCCGTGCTTAGTATCAGGGGGACTAGCAGGGTAAATATGTGGACTTACGAAATAGGGCCTGGGTGGTATTGTGGCCGGTGCAGACTCAATGGGCCGAATGGCCGTCCTTCCACACTGTAGGGATTCTATGTTTTTTTGCCCTTTCCTACCTGTCCCCCAATTCAGAGGGCATTTGAGAGTCAACCATTGCTGTGGCTTTGGAGTCACAGGTGGGTCAGACCAGGTAAGGATGGCAGGTTTCCTTCCCTAAAGGACATTACATAAGAACATAAGAAATAGGAGCAGGAGTAGGCCATCTGGCCCTTCGAGCCTGCCCCGCCATTCAATAAGATCATGGCTGATCTGCCGTGGCTCAGTTCCACATTCCCGCCCTCTCCCCATAACCCTTAATCCCCTCTCTTATCAAAAACCCATCAACCCGCGTCTTAAAAATATTTAGTGAGGCAGCCTCCACCACTTCAACGGGCAGAGAATTCCAGAGATTCACCACCCTTTGAGTGAAGAAGTTCCTCCTCAACTCCGTTCTAAACCGCCCCCCCTTTATCTTGAGGCTGTGCCCCCTAGTCCTACTGTCTTTTTTGAGCGGGAAGAGTCTCTCCACCTCTATCCTATCCATCCCATTCATCATCTTATATGTCTCAATGAGATCTCCCCTCATTCTTCTAAACTCTAACGAGTACAAGCCTAGTTTATTCAGCCTCTCCTCATAGCTCAACCCCCTCAACTCTGGTATCAGCCTAGTAAACCTCCTCTGCACTCCCTCCAAGGCCAAAATATCTTTGCGCAGGTGCAGCGCCCAAAACTGCACACAGTACTCCAGCTGCGGCCTCACCAATGCCCTATACAGCTGCAGCAAGACCTCCCTACTTTTATATTCAATCCCCCTCGCTATGAAGGCCAGCATCCCATTCGCCTTCCTGACCACCTGCTGCACCTGCAAGCTGGGTTTTTGCGACTCATGCACAAGGACCCCGAGGTCCCTCTGCACCGTCATTAGCGAACCAGATGGGTTTTTCCAATAATCAATAATGGTTTCATGGTCGATCTTTTAATTCCAGATTTTTATTGAGTTCAAATTTCACCATTTGCAGTGTTGGGACTCGAACCCGTGTATTTGAACGCCAGAGTTCAAATTTTACCATTTGCAGTGTTGGGACTTGAACCCGTGTATTTGAACGCCAGAGTTTTACCCTGGCTGTCTGGATTACTAGTCCAGTGACAATACCACTGTGCCACCACCTCCCCCTTTAGTACTGACTCGAGTATAAAAGCTACATAAATGTGAGTTTATTCTCTCTATATTACTGCGAGTGCCTCAGAGATCAAGTGAGATCTTACAATGTGTGTTGCTTCCCCAAAGACCATTTCTGTGACCTTTCTAAGTGAGATAGTGAGTGCATTGCCAGAATTGCAGTCATTGTTTGTGTTGTGAGCCGTAGCAGATTAGGAACTGGTTTGGAGCAGCCAAAATTGCTGCCAATAGTTCCATTACAGTTTTAGAGAGACTTAAACCTGCTGCATGGAGGGACCGGGCAGAGAATTGTAGATCATGATAACTCTGTGTGACAAATAAGAAGCTGGGTTCGTTCTCTTCAGAGCAGGGAAGGTTAGACGGCATTCAAAATCAAGAAGGATTTTGAGAGACTGAAGAAGGGGAAATTGTATTTTTGTTGCGTATTTAGTGAAGTATCTGAGCGATCATGACAAATATTTCAAAATAGCCATCGCACAAAGAGTAATAATATTCAGGTTCTCTACATAATCTTGTTGCATTCTACCTGAGGGGCACACTCCTTCCACCTTCTTCCGTCAGGAAAAAGATACAAAATTTTGAGGTCACGTTTCAACCAACCCAAGAACAGCTTCTTCCCTGCTGCTGTCAGACTTTTGGATGGACCTACCTCACATTACCTCGCATTAAGTTAATCTTTCTCTACACCCTAGCTATGACTGTAACACTACATTCTGCACCCTCTCCTTTCCTTCTCTATGAACGGTATGTTTTGTCTGTATAGCGCACAAGAAACAATACTGTTCACTTATAATAATACGTGACAATAATAAATCAAATCAAAATAATACAGTCAAAGGAACTTTGCAGGCATTTTAAAATGGTATTTACGAATGGTATTTAAGTTGTCTACATAGAATTAGTTGCACTCTGAGGTGCTTCAATACAGTTGCAACACATGTAATATTCATTGCATATATTCAATGTGAGTCACATAGCCCGAGGAGATTCTATACAAATCCCCTCCCCTCTGTTCACCGCAGCTGAAAGGTCTTAGACACTGACCTTCCCCCATTGTGTCTCTGCAGAGTCCATCCCTCAGCATGTAGTCCTGGACCTTGGAATGTACCAGTTTGCAACGGCTGCCTCACAGTGCCAAGGACATGGGTTTGATTCCCTGCTTGGGTCACGGTCTGTGCGGAGCGTGCATGTTCTCCCCATGTCTGCTTGGGTTTCCTCCGGGTGCTCCGATTCCCTATCACAGTCCGGATTATTTGCTGGTTAGGTGGATTAGCCATGCTAAATTCTCCCTCAGCGTACCCGAACAGATGCTGGAGTGTGGTGACTGGGGGATTTTCACAATAACTTCATTGCAGTGTTAATATAAGCCTGCTTGTGACACAATAAATAAACTTTAAACTTTAAACTTTTTGTTAAAACTTTAAAATGCCATTAAAATGATTGGTAAAAAGACTAAAGGTGACTTGAAACATTTTTCACGCAGAGTTGTCATGATCTACAACACTCTGCTTAAAAATGCGGTGGGAGCCCATTCTAGAGCAATTCTGAAAAAAAAATTGGCTAAATACTAGGAGATGTTCCAGGGCTATGGGACAAAATATTTGGTTAGACCTACCACAGAGATGGCACAGGCACAATGGGCTGAATGGCCTCTTCTTGTGCTGTGGTTCTACATGTTAACCCCAGCTTGCATCAACCCACATCTCCACTGCTTAACCAGGCTGGGTGAAGTGAGGGTAATGTGCTTCACTGCTGTTGAACACATGATGTACTTGTGTGTTGTATACATGCACTTTGACCCATTTGGATGCCACAGCTCGGGGTTTGGGAATAAAATGATCACAGTGAAGCTGTTAACTTGCGCCTTCCATGTGTATTTGTTTAGCGGAGATCAAGGATGATTGAATGCACTGTTAAAATAAGATTTAGCAATGAGCAGCAACGAGTGAGAGTGTAGGAGAGCCAGAGCTTCCATTCAAATCCTAGTCCCCATTAATTTCTGTCTGGCCTGCCACGGGGAACAGTTCACGAGGAGTAGGGGATCTGACAGAACCATATTCTCTCTTCTCTTTCACTGTCTCTTAACTCTTCCCTTTCTTCTTCCTCTATATCTTTCTTTTCTCTCTTTATCCCTACCTCATTCCACGGCACGGTGGCACAGTGGTTGGCACTGCTGCCTCACAGTGCCAGGGGCCCGGTTTCGGGTAACGGAGGTTGCGTGTTTACCCCATGTCTGCGTGGTTTTCCTCCGGGTGCTCCAATTTCCTCCCACAGTCCAGGCATGCGGATTAGGTGGATTGGCCATGCTAAATTGCCCTTTAGGATCCAAAGACGTGTAGGTTAGATGGATTAGCCATTGTAAGTGACCAAGTTATAGGGAGAAGGTGGGGATGGGCTTGTGTAAGATGCTGTTTCGGAGAATTGGTGCAGACTCGATGGGCTAAATGACTTCCCCTGCACAATATGGATTCTATGGATTCCACTTCTTCCAATTTATTTTTTGCTCTCTTTATCTCTATCTCTTTTCTCCTTCCTTTTTTTATCTCTCACTGCCGTTCCCTTTGCTCCCTCGCTATCTCATATCCCTTTGTTTCTTTCTGTCTCTGTCCTCATCCTTTCTCTTCTTTAAAAACAGATGGAGTTGTAGGTTTTTTGTTTCGAAAGGAAAGCGAAGAGAAGTGTTTTGAGTGAAAAGTGTAAGAAAAGGCCCAAGGAATTGCAGTTGTGTCTCCAGAGTACGGGAAAGTGAAGAGGGTGAGATTGCCATGCTCCGACTGAGAGACTGCAGGCAGCAACTTCTGAAGCTTTAACAAGAAGACTTCACCCTGTTTAGAAGTTTAAAGGTCTATAAGCAACAAAGACCTCAGAGGAAGCCCACACAGACACAGGGAGAACGTACAAACTCTGCACAGACAGTGACCCAAGGCAGGATTCGAACCCAAGTCCCTAGCACTGCGAGGCAGCAGCGTTAACCACTGTGCCGCTAAAGAGGAATTAGCAAAAAGAAATAAAGCTCTAGAGAGGACAATGAAGCAACAAGCTGACCGACAGCAAACTTAAAAAATTGACAAAATGAAGCTATGAAGGAAAATTGAACTGATGTCTCCGCAGAACCTTCTGTCTGTGCCAGAAGAGGTTCCCGGTATTGCTCTTAATGTTGATCCGGTGGATGTTTCTCCGACAACAGAATTACACCATTCTACAAGAAACAGAAAAAACCTGTCAATGAGTCGATTTATAATTGTCCGATGCATGTATAAAAAACCATCCCGGATGCACTGAATGAATCCATTCTCTTGGCTGCTATTTCCAATTTGATTAGCCCAATCTACATGAACTTTACAGTCACCCGTGATTCATGCAGTGCCCTTTTCACATGCATTTATCATTTCTCGATGTAAATTCTTCCCTACAAAGTGGCCACTTTTCAGAAGCCTCTCAGTCTCTTCCTTCCTATAGTATTTGTCATTTCCACTTAAATCAACTCCATATCCTCTGAGCTTAGATCATCCCTTAGAAATGAACTTATTTCCTCTCTGACTAGCGGATCTACCCCACCCCCTCTTCCTTCCTGCCCGGCCTTCCAAACTGTCAAATAATCCTGGATACTGCTTTCCAACGTTGATCTCTTTGTTACCATACCTCAGGAATGGCTATCAGATCATAGCCAGTGAATCCTATTGTGTTGTTAGTTCATTAGAGTGAGTTATCTTGGTCCTCCGCAATGAGACAGGTAAAATTAAAGATCTTCTTGTGAGGGATCCTCTTGGAATGAGTGATCACAATACGGTTGAATTTCTAATACAGATGGAGGGTGAGAAAGCAGGGTCCCAAACCAGTGTCCTCTGCTTGAACAGAGGGGAGTACGATAGGATGAGAATGGGATTGGCTAAGGTAGACTGAGAGCGCAGACCAGTTGGTAGGACGGCTGAGGAACAGTGGAGGATTTTTAAGGAGATTTTTCTCAGTACTCAGCAAAAATATATTCTGGTGATAAAGAAGGAATGTAAGAAAAGGGATAACCAGCCGTGGATAACTAAGGAAATAAAGGAGAGTATTAAATTAAAAACTGATGCGTACAGAGTGGCCAAAACAGTGGGGAATTAGAAGATGGGGAAAGCTTTAAAAAACAACAAAGAACTACTAAGAAAGCGATAAAGAAAGGAGCGCCTAATATAAAAACTAATAGTAAAAGCTTTTACAAATATATAGAAAGGAAATGAGTGGCTAAAGTAAACATTGGACCCTTAGGAGACAAGAAAGGGGATTTAATAATGGGAAATGAAGAAATTGCCGAGGCCTTAAACAAGTTTTTTGTGTCAGTCTTCACGGTAGAGGGCATAAATAGCTTGCTGAAAATTGACAGTTGTGGGACCGTAGGGAGTGAGGACCTTAAAATGGTTACTATTACTAAAAAGGTTGTGCTGGATAGGCTAATGGACTAAAGGCAGACAAGTCCCTGGGCCCGGATGGAATGCATCCCACGGTACTAAAAGAAATGGCAGAAGTAATAGCAGATGCGTCAGTTGAGATTTATCAAAATTTGATGGACTCTGGGGAGGTGCCAGTTGATTGGAAAACAGCTAATGTAACGTTACTGTTTAAAAAAGGAGGTAGACAAAAGGCGGGTAGCTATAGGTTGGTTAGTTTAACGTCCGTAGTTGGGAAAATGCTGGAATCCATCATTAAAGAAGAAATAGCAGGACACCTGGAAAAGAATGTTTCAATCAAGCAGACGCAGCATGGATTCATGAAGGGAAAGTCGTGTCTGACGAATTTACTGGATTTTTATGAAGATGTAATGAGTGCAGTTGACAGAGGGGAACTGGTGGATGTGGTGTTTTTAGATTTCCAGAAGGCTTTTGATAAGGTGCCTCACAAAAGGTTGCCGCAAAAGATTAAGGTACACGGAGTTGGGGATAAATTGTTAGCATGGATTGAGGATTGGCTATCTAATAGGAAGCAAAGAGTTGGAATAAATGGGTGCTTTTCAGGTTGGCAGTTGGTGACTAGAGGCGTGTTGCAGGGATCGGTGCTGGGGCCTCAACTGTTTACCATTTACATAGACGATCTGGAGGAGGGGATCGAGTGTAGGGTAACAAAGGTTGCAGATGACACAAAGATGAGTGGGAAAGCGATTTGCGTGGAGGATGCAGAAAGTTTGCAGAGAGATTTGTATAGGCTAAGTGACTGGGCGAGGATCTGGCAGATGGAATATAACATTGGCAAGTGTGAGGTTATCCACTTTGGAAGGAATAATAGTAAAATGGACTATTATTTAAATGGTGAAAAGTTACAACAGGCTAGTGTGCAGAGGGACCTGGGGGTCCTCGTGCATGAATAGCAAAAACTCAGTTTGTAGGTGCAGCAGGTGATCAAGAAGGCAAATGGAATGTTGGCCTTTATCGCGAGGGGGTTGGAGTATAAAAGCAGGGAGGTCTTGCTGCAACTGTACAAGGCACTGGTGAGATTGCAACTAGAGTACTGTGTGCAATTTTGGTCCCCTTATTTGTGAAAGGATATATTGGCCTTGGAGGGAGTACAGAGAAGGTTCACCAGGTTGATACCAGAGATGAGGGGGTTAGCTTATGAGGAGAGATTGAGTAGATTGGGCCTATACTCATTGGAGTTTAGAAGGCTGAGGGGGGATCTTATAGAGACATATATAAGATAATGAAGGGGTTAGACAGCATAGAGGCAGAGAGATTATTTCCACTTAGAAAGGAAACAAGAACTAGAGGGCACAGCCTCAAAATACGAGAGAGTCGATTTAGAACAGAGTTGAGGAGGAACTTCTTCTCTCAGAGGGTAGTGAATCTTTGGAATTCTCTGCCCATTGAAGCAGTGGAGGCTACCTCGTTAAATGTGTTTAAGTCACAGGTAGATGAATTTCTGATCAATAAGGGAATTAAGGGTTACGGGAAGCAGTGGGGTAAGTGGAGCTGATCCACTTCAGATCAGCCATGATCTTATTGAATGGCGGGGCAGGCCCGAGGGGCTGGATGGCCTACTCCTGCTCCTATTTCTTATGTTCTTATGTTTTTGTTTATCTGGAGTTTTAAGCTCTAGACATTTAGATACAAAAATCTCACTTTGGTTTTTCTGCCACTTTTCCTTATAGCAACTCCACATCTCGGGACAAACGAGCAACTATTTGCTTTTTGACTTTTATTCCTTTATCGCCTCTTGTAGAACAGATACTCACCAGTTATTATTTACCAATCAGCAAGTTCAAATACTGTTTCACTGTGTTATTGACTGCACGATACTATTCCCAGGCTGTTTCACTGTGTTATTGACTGCAGGACACTATTCCCAGGCTGTTTCACTGTGTTATTGACTGCAGGACACTATTCCCAGGCTGTTTCACTGTGTTATTGACTGCACGATACTATTCCCAGGCTGTTTCACTGTGTTATTGACTGCACGATACTATTCCCAGGCTGTTTCACTGTGTTATTGACTGCAGGACACTATTCCCAGGCTGTTTCACTGTGTTATTGACTGCAGGACACTATTCCCAGACTGTTTCACCGCAACATTGTCTGCAGGACATTATTCCAAGTCTATTTCACTGTGATCCTGACTCTAGAACACTCTTCCTATTCATCCATCCATCCATCCGCCGAACTGCCTGTCCATCTGTCCATCACACAGTTACTTCCCCCCTGAGCTGCTTTAACAGAATTCATCTCTGCCATATTTTTCAGAGAGAAAACCAGAGGAATCCCAGGCTCAGTAAGAATCCATGAACCTGTTCTCCAGGGGGTCCAGCCCGTCAGTGACAGTCAGAGATTGGACCTTTAGCCTTCTGTAAATGGAGCTTGAGGTGAAACCATAAGGTGGGGAGGGAGGAACAATGCGAGGAGAGAGGTAGAAAACCTTTACCAGAAATCCATGTGGATTTATGACTCCTTAAAGGATGCTGACCAGTTTCCCAAATTTTGGGCTGGTGTTGGGAGTGACACATTCCTGAGAAATGCTGAAAACGTTGATGGACTGATTGATCCCAGCTTTCAGTCGAACTTCCTCCACTGAACGTGATCTATTTCAGTGCCTTCTCGGAATGTTAAGAGTTTTTTTTACATAAAATAAATAAGACTTTAACTGTGCAGCACTCAGCAGATTCTGTTCGTTTCAAAGAAGCTTTGATAACGCAAACCTCCATTTAACGTCACGGTTGATAACTTTGATGGAACAATTTCAAGAAAATAAACATATGACCCTCTCAGCTTCACATCACGGCCTCCTGACTAGAAAGAAGTGGACTTGAACTTATAAGCAAGATGATCGCTTGAAGTTTGGTATTCTCGTGTTTGTCCTGATGAGTGCGAGTTGAAAAGGTTCAGCAAGATGTCTCTCTCTTCAGTAACATTCAAGTTCTGTACGAACATCCTGCACCATCACCCAATCCTCTTCAACAGCAGAAGTGACCATTTTGTTGCTCAGACAAACTATGAGAATAAACTTGTCTCTGCTGCAAGTGGTTAGGATCTGGAATGTTCTGCCTGAGTGCAGTGGAGGCAGATTCCGTCGAGGCTTTCCGAAGAGAATTGCAACAGTTATCTGAAGTGAAAGAGTTTGCAGGACTACAGGGAAAAGGCAGGCCAGTGGGAATCAATGAGTTGCTCTTCCAGACAGCTGGAACAGACAGGATGGGCTGAATGGCCTCCTTCTGTGCTCTAACCATTCTATGAGACTATAAAATAAAGTTTATTTATTTACTAGTCACAAGTTGGCTTACATTAATACTGCAACGAAGTTATTGTGAAAACTCCCTCACCGCCACACTCCGGCACCTGTTCAGGAACACTGAGGGAGAATTTAGCACGGCCAATGCACCTAACCAGCACGTCTTTCAGAGTGTGGGAGGAAACCTGGGCACCTGGATGAAACCCATGCTGACACAGGAAGAATGTGCGGACTCCACACATAATAAAAGGCCATTCAGCTCCTGGAGCCTGTTCCCCTATAACACTTGATCATGGATGATCTGTATCTTAACACCACTTATGTGCCTTGATTCTAGAAAACTTAATAACCCTCACCCAATAAAAACCTGCCAGTCCTGGTTTTGGCATTTTCAAATTACTCCCCATCCATGGTAGATCCTTTGCGAGAGAAAGTTCTAGATTTTCGCTGCCCTGGAATGGTTCATGTGATGCTAAAAAGTGGGTCTAAAAAGCATTCATATAGCACCATTAGCCTTTTGACTTTCTTTCCTAGAAAGGAGTTATTTTGTCTTTTTAATTATAATCAAAGACTTCACTGTCACAGGATTGAAATTCTCAAAGTACCGTGGTTGGATTTGAACCTATATTTGCTAAATCACTAGTCCAGGCCTTAGTTACGTTAGTCCATGCTGTTATACTTCAGAAAGCCTGGTGGTGCAGGATAGAACTCGTACTAATGTCGACACACTATTATGAGCTTTTATTTACAGAGATACACATTACAAGCATGTACCTCCTAATCCAAACACCATTGTTTCAGTCTCGTGGAAGACTCAGAATCCTCCAGTGAGAACTCAGCTCCTGACTCCCCAAAGCCTGTCCACCATCTACAAGACACAACTCAGGAATGTGCTGCGATACTCTTCACTTTTCTGGATGAACGTAGGTCCAACAACACGCAAGAAGCTCCATACCATTCATTACAAAGTAGCCTGCTTGATTGGCACCCTTTCCTCAAACATTTGCTCCCTCCACCGCACATACAGCTATGTGTACTACCTATAAGGTGTGTTGCAGCAACTCACTAAGGCTCCTTCAACACAACTTTGAAACGCTTGGGGACAAAGGCATCTACACCACTTGTAAGTTCTCCTCCGAGCCACTCACCATCCTGATTTGGAAATATATCAGCGTTTCTTCACTGCCGCTGTGTCAAAACCCTGGAACTCCCTCCCTAACGGCACTGTGGTTGTACCTACATCACATGGACTGCAGCGGTTTAGGATGACGGCTCACTCTCTCATGGGAATTTGAATATGGGCAAACACTGGCCTTGCCAGTCATGCCCACATTCCCAAGTCTAAATTAAAACGATTCATCCATGGGGTGAATTTTTCCATTGCACTCACCATGGGAGTCGCAGCGAGTGAGGGCCGGACCATGATGAGGTCTGTTGACCTCTCGCAAGATTTTCCAGTTTCAGGGTGAGCGCAGCCAGAAAATCCTGTCCCATTTGTCTGATTTACTAATCCAGGTCAGGTCTCTGGGTTGTGAATGCGGTTGTTGTGATCTGATCTCTGAGCCAGAAGCTCTGGGTTCGCCTCAGGATTTGATGGCCATACATAGAACATAGCATGAATCTGTAAACCATTCCCACATTGGTTTCCAATGGGGGTACCATAAGCATAGACATGGTTCAAGGGTGGAGGAGGATAAACACATTGTTAAGATGGCGGCGCAGGCTCGTTGGGCCGAAGGGCCTGTTTCCCGTGCCGTGCTGTTCTTTGTTCTTTGTTCTATTCACCAATGGCAGGCAAGTAAGGGCAGGAGAGATCCCTGGCTAACCATGTAGTGGAACAGAAATCTGTGCCCCCAACACTGCTTTTCATAACTCGGGATGACAACATGCATGTTGACGTGTCAATTGACTGGACGCAACTGTATGGGGTTTGATTCCTGTTCTGACTGGAGTGGAGGTAAAACCTGCTCCTTGCCCTACCCATGCTGGAGATCACAGTGCTGTGGGAGGCCTTCCTTCAGGCAGAGAACTGATGATCTCTTAGAACATAGAAAAACTACAGCACAAACAGGCCCTTCAACCCACAAGTTGCACCTATCTTATCTCTAGCTACTAGGCTTACCTATAACCCTCAATCCTACTAAGTCCCATGTACTCATCCAGAAGTCTCTTCAAGACCCTATCGAATTTGCCTCCACCACCACTGCTGGCAGCCGATTCCATGCACCCACCACCCTCTGAGTGAAAATCTTACCCCTGACATCTCCTCTGTACCTACTCCGCAGCACCCTAAACCTGTGTCCTCTTGTGGCCATTTCAGCCCTGGGAAAAAGCCTCTGAGAATCCACCCGGTCTAGACCTCTCATCATCTTATACACCTCTATCAGGTCACCTCTCTTCCTTCATCTCTCCAGGGAGAAAAGACCGAGCTCCTCAATCTATCCTCATAAGGCATGCCACCCAATCCAGGCAACATCCTTGTAAATCTCCTCTGCACCCTATCAATAGCTTCCACATCCTTCCTGTAATGAGGAGACCAGAATTGCGCACAGTACTCCAAGTGGGGTCTAACCAGGGTCTTATAAAGCTGCAGCATTATCTCCTGACTCCTAAACTCAATCCCTCGATTAATGAAGGCCAGTACACCATACGCCTTCTTAACCACATCCTCTACCTGCGAAGCCGATTTGAGAGTCCTATGAACCCGGACCCCAAGATCCTTCTGATCTTCCACACTAAGAGTCTTACCCTTAATATTATATTCCGTCATCCCATTTGACCTGCCAAAATGAACCACCACACACTTATCCAGGTTGAAGTCCATCTGCCACTTCTCCGCCCAGTCTTGCATCTCTTCTCTGGGTTACTAGTCCAGTACCTCTGTGCCATAGTTTAAATCCGACTGTGTTTTGTTTTCATTCAGGGGACGTGAATGGCTGGGCCAGCATTTATTACTCATCCCTAGTTGCCCAAGGGGCAGCTGAGAGCCAACACATTGCTGTGGCTCTGGAATTACATGTCGGCCAGACTGGGTAAGGACGACAGATTTCCTTCCCTAAAGGACATTGGTGAATGAAATGGGTTTGTCCAACAGTCTGAGGTCACGTACCAACCAACTCAAGGACAGCTTTTTCCCTGCTGCCATTAGACTCCTGAATGGACCTGCCTCGCGCTAAGTCGATCTAGCTATGACTGTAACACTACATTTTGCAATCTCTTCTTTCCTTCTCTATGAATGGTCTGTTTTGTCTGTATAGCACGCAAGAAACAATACTTTTCACTGTCTACTAATACATGTGACAATAATATATCAAATAATCAATAGAATCTTAACTCCAGATTTTTTAAATTGAATTCCGATATGACTACTATGGTGGGATTTGAACCCAGGTCCCCAGAACATTAGCTGAATTCCTGGATTAACAGTCCAGCAATAATACCACTCGGCCATGACCTTCCCATCACTACATGCAATAAATGGTTGTATGCTTCACATCTGAGGCTGCATTAATGGAACGAGACTTCAATGCGTTGATAATGTGTGTACAAATCACGTCTTCCCATCAGAGACAGCTTCTAATATTGGGTCAGGACAAAAATAGCCAAAAAACAGCACAGACTTAAATATAAACCAGCCAATATGAAGCCAGTCAACATATTTCGCCATCAGGAAAAAAGAGCTAAATATTTGAAAAGTGCAGTGTTTCCGCTTGAACGCCCAGTGCTTTCTCCTTGTGACATTCCTGTATGAATCTGCTCCGTCATAATTTTCTGTTCAGCGCATCTTGCCAGACATTCTTGAGGAACAAGGCCTCCCTTTTCAGGTTGAAATGTTCTTATTTTTGATCAAGTTCTTAAAAATAGTTCTGTAACACGATTCACCTCATACCCTCTCCCCACCACCACCACCTCCCCCCTCCCCCCAACCTCGAAACCACAATCCTCCACTCAGTTGGTCATTTGAGGTTCTGTCAAAGGGTCATTTGTTTGCCGATTACTTGCACTGCAGCCTTCACTCAACACATTCAAACACCTCAGACCACATGAACACAGGAACTAGGAGCAGAATGAGGCCATTCGGTCCCTTGAGCCTCTTCTGCCGTTCACATGACTGGTCTATTTGTGCTTCAAATTCCACGTTCCTATCTACCCCAGCCCCCCCCCCCACCCCGTAACCTTTGATTCCTTTCCTCATAAGAGTCTTGAAGAATCAAGAAACATAAAATTCTAACAGGATTCAACAGGATAGATTCAGAAAGAGTGTTGTCAATTGTTGGGGAGGTGCTTACGTGAGAAAGGATATACTGGCACTGGAGGGGATGCGGAGGAGATTCACTAGGTTGATTCCGGAGTTGAGAGGGTTTATGAGGAGAGTCTGAGTAGACTGGGGCTATACTCATTGGAATTCAGAAGAATGAGGGGAGATCTTAAAGAAAACTACAAGATTATGAAGGGAATGGATAAGATGGAAACAGGGGAGTTGTTTCCACAGGCGGGTGAAACTAGAACTAGGGGGCGTAGCCTCAAAATAAGGGGGGGGCAGATTTAGGACTGAGTTGAGGAGGAACTTCTTCACCCAAAGGGTTGTGAATCTGTGGAACTCCCTGCCTACAGTTGAGGCTACCTCATTGAATGTTTTAGGGCAAGGGTAGATACATTTTTGAACAGTGAAGGAATTAAGGGTTATGGTGACCGGGTGGGTAAGTGGAGCTGAGTCCACAAAAAGATCAGCCATGATCTTATTGAATGGCGGAGCAGGCTCGAGGGGCCAGATGGCTGACTCCTGCTCCTATTTCTTATGTTAGCCCGGAATTAGGAGTCATAGTTTGAGGATAAGAGATAAACCTTTTAGAACTGAAGCAGGGAGAAATTTCTTGACCCAGACGGTGGCCAATGTGTGGAATTCACTACCACAGAATATAGTTAAGGCCCAAATGTTGTCTGATTTCGCGAAGAAACTAGATATAGCTCTTGAGGCTAAAGGGATGAAGGGATATGGGAGGAAGAGGGGAATCGGGTTACTGAGTTCGACGATCAGCCATGATCAAGATGAATGGTGGAATAGGCTTGAAGGGCCAAATGGCCTACTCCTCCTTCTAGCTTCTATGTTTGATTTACATATATCTCCCTTAAAAATATTTGGTGACTCCGTCTCCACTGCCTTCTGAGGCAGACAGTTCAAAAGTCGCACAACCTTCTGACAAAAAAATTCTCTCACCGTGTCCGAAAAGGGCGACCCTTTATTTTCAAGCAGTGCCCCCTAGTTCTGGACCCACCGTCAAGAGGGGACATCCTTTCCAGATCCACCTTGCTGAGGCCGTTCAGGATCTTATACACTTCACTCAGGCCACCCCTCACTCATCGAAACTCCAACTGAAACAAACCCAGCCTGTCCAACCTATCCTCATCAGACAACCCATTCATTCCAGAACTTTCCATGCTCCCTATCGCTATAACCTCGTCCAGCCCTACAACTCGCCGAGATCTCTCACTCTTTCAATTCGGGCCTCTTTGTGTACGCCCTGATTTTAACCACTCGGCTATCCGTGGCCAAGCCTTCAGTTGCTGGGAAGCCCTGGAATTCCCAGCGTCACCCTCTCCACTTCTCCGTCACGCTCAGGCCGCAATCTTACCACCTTTCACACCGGCAGAGTTTTCCCATCCCGCCGCAGTATGGGGGGGGGGGGTCTCTGATCTCACTGTAATAGGAGCTTGCGTGAACAGCCGGTGAGATCGCGCTCCCAGCCTTTCTTTCAAACGCTCCATAAAACCCAC
This sequence comes from Carcharhinus amblyrhynchos, assembly GCF_965287045.1. Lineage (NCBI taxonomy): Eukaryota > Metazoa > Chordata > Chondrichthyes > Carcharhiniformes > Carcharhinidae > Carcharhinus > Carcharhinus amblyrhynchos. The sequence continues at coordinate 9,256,962 of NC_137336.1, read as the reverse complement.
CTCTAGGATCAGTCTTTGTGTTGTCTGTGCTAGCGTCTCCTTATGTGCCGCAATGTCTGATTTGGTTTGGTAACATAGAAACATAGAAAAACTACGGCACAATACAGGCCCTTTGGCCCACAAAGTTGTGCTGAATCCATCCCTACCTTAGAGATTACTAGGCTTACCTATAACCCTCTACCTTACTAAATTCCACGTACTTATCTAAAAGCCTCTTAAAAGACCCTATCGAATCCACCTCCACCACCGTTGCTGGCAGCCGATTCCACTCACCCACCACTCTCTGAGTGAAAAACTTACCCCTGACATCTCCTCTGTACCTACTCCCCAGCACCCTAAACCTGTGTCCTCTTGTGGCGACCATTTCAGCCCTGGGAAAAAGCCTCTGACTATCCACTCGATCAATACCTCTCAACATCTTATACACCTCTATCGGGTCACCCCTCATCCTTCGTCTCTCCAAGGAGAAAAGGCCGAGCTCCCTCAACCTATCCTCATTAGGCACGCTCCCCAATCCAGGCAACATCCTTGTAAATCTCCTCTGCACTCTTTCTATGGCTTCCACATCCTTCCTGTAATGAGGAACTGAGCACAGTACTCCAAGTGGGGTCTGACCAGGGTCCTATATAGCTGCAACGTTATCTCTCGACTCTTAAACTCAATTCCTCGATTGATGAAGGCCAGTACACCATACACCTTCTTAACCACAGCTTCAACCTGCGCAGCTGCTTTGAGCGTAACGTTCAATTTCCAGCTTGGGCCTCTGCCTGTGCTCCCCGTGTCTGCGTGGGTTTCCTCCGGCTGTTCCGGTTTCCTCCCACATTCTGAAAGACGCGCTGGTTCGGGTGCGTTGACCTGAACAGGGGCCGGACTGTGGCGACCGGGGGAATTTCACAGTAACTTCATTGCAGTGTTAATGTAAGCCTTACTTTGGACGAATAAATAAACTTCACTTTTACTTTTTTGATCAGAGAGGGAGAAACTGGTCCCGTTCGTGCGATAATCAAGAATGAAGAGCCTTGATGTGGAGGTGCCGGTGTTGGACTGGGGATGGGCACAGTAAGAAATCTCATAACACAGGATTAAAGTCCAACAGATTTACTTGGAATCACAAGTTTTCAGAGCGCTGCCCCTTCATCAGTTGAGTGAGCAGTGTTTTGAAAGCTCGTGATTGCAAATAAACCTGTTGGACTTTAATCCTGTGTTGTGAGACTTCTCACTGTGCTAATAATGAGAGAACGCAGATCTGCAAAAGAAGCAAACGTGATTCAAAAGAAAACTTTTTTCACACAGCGAGTGGTTGGGGTCTGGAACGTTCTATCTGGAAGTGCAGTGAAGGCAGGTTCAATCGAGGCATTCAAGAGGGTTTCAGATGATAATTTGAATGTAAACAATGTGCAGAGGTACAGGGAACAAACAGGAGAGTGGCACTAAATCATAATGCTCATTTAGGGAGCCGGTGCAGATATGATGGGCCAAATGGCCTCTTTCTGTGTCTTCAGAATTCTGTCATTCACTTCCATCGCTCTCGATCCTCATTTCACTCTGCCTTTTCTCCTTCTCGTTGACCGCCCTTTCTTTCTTCCTTCTCTCTCCCTGTCTCTCTCTCTCTCTCTCTCTCTTACTCAATGGCTTGCTGGCACAGTGGTTAGCACTGCTGCCTCACAGCTCCAGGGACCCGGGTTCGATTCTCGGCTTGGGTCACTGTGCAGACTCTGCACGTTCTCCCCATGTCTGCATGGGTTTCCTCTGGTTTCCTCCCACAGTTTGAAAGACGTGCTGGTTAGGTGCATTGGCTGTGCTAAATCCTCCCTCAGTGTCCCTGAACAGTGTGGCTGTTAAGGGATTTTCACAGTAACCTCATTGCAGTGTTAATGTAAGCCTACTTGTGACACTAGTAAATGAGGTTAAACTCTGTTCACATCTCTGTCTCTGTCTCTCTCTGTCCACCTTTCTCTGGCTCTCCCTCTATCCACCTTCCTCTTTCTCTCCCTGCCCATCTTTCTCTGTCCACCTTTCTCTCTCTCTCTGTCCACCTCTTGCTCTCTCTGAATGCAGCAATACAACACAGAATTCCAAGCCGATTCAGAAAGATTAAAAGTGATGAGCTGTGCAGTCAGAGCAGCAGAATGCAGTGTTTATATAACACATTCCCACATGGGGTCAGTCACCTGGGCTACAATTCAATCACTACAGCAGCCTGTTATACTCACTGGCTCTCTGCCTAATACAACAGTTCCAAGGTTCAGCTGCTGACGAAACAGAGTTAGGTGGGAAAGAGAACTGTGAAGAGGATCCACTGAGGCTGCAAAAGGATGTAGAAAGGTGAAGTGAGTGGACAGGAACATGGCAGACAGACTAGAATGTGGGAGAATGCGAGTTTATCCATCTCAAAAGGAAAATAAGGGAAGCAGAATATTTTATGTGCGTTGTGTTTGTCGATGATGCTGGTAGCTTCCCCTGCCAGGAGATCTGCTGTTACTATGCATCACGCCCTCTGTCCTATCCCATCCCCACACACTGGGGCAGCACGGTAGCACAGTGGTTACCAATGCTGCCTCACAGCGCCAGGGACCCGGGTTCGAGTCCCAGCTCAGATCACTGTTTGCGTGAAGTTTGCACAATCTTCCCGTGTCTGCGTGGTTTTCCTCCCACAGTCTGAAAGACGTGCTGGTTGGATGCATTGACCATGCTAAGCTCTCCCTCAGTGTAACCCGAACGAGCGCCGAGTGTGCTGACTCGGGGATTTTCAGAATAATTTCACTGCAGCGTTAATGTAAACTTATTTGTGACGATAATAAATAAACATCCCCTGTTGCTCGTCTCCAACCACTCTGTGGCACCTGTCAACCCAAAGGCACCGAGGTCGACCCCTCTGCCTATTGCCCTGCACTTTGACCTCTCGAGGCAACCTCTGGAGCCTTTCAGCGTTGGTCAAATCCAGAAATTTTCTTTACCGAATGTCACTGTTTTGGAGTTCTTTCTCGCTCTTTCGATTTCAGGTGCCTCTTCATTTTGTTTTATGATCTGTAAATGGAATTTTAAGCAGACGTTTCAGTGTCTATATTTCAAAGCCCCCTATTTTTTTCCACAGGTCTTTATTAAATGTCCAGATTCCTGAGACAGACAGGAAAGTGGATAGGATGTAGCATTTAGTGAGGTTTTCTCCTTGCTATGGAGATGCTGGCATTGGACAGGGGTGGGGGGGTGTGGGGGATCAAAGTAAGAAGTCTCACCAGGTCCAACAAGTTTATTTGGAATCACGAGCTTTTGGAGCACTGCTCCTTCTCTGCTCGCCTGAGCTCGTAATTGCAAATAAACCTGGTGTTGTGAGACTTCTTACTTTCTCCTTGTTACAATTGAGTTTTCTTGTTGCTAACACATCTTCCGGCTATCTCTTCTGTCTTCAGCAAGACAGACTGGTGGGAGACAGAGAAATGTTGGTACTTAGAGGCACATAGATGTCCTTGTGCCCAAATCTCAGAAGAGTTAGCCTTGCTGGTGTGACATTTGGAAAGCAAATGATGTGTTACCTTGTAGTGCAACTGGAGTGTGAGATACAAGGGGAGGAACTTTCCCTTCCCACCTGCCGCAGGAATTGTAGTGAGCAGGGGGAGGCCGGTGGGGGGAGTGTGGGATGGGAGGTGTGGACTATGTTAAGGCCTGTTGACCTTGGGCTGGCTTTTCCAGTTCTGGGGTGAACGCCATTGGAAAATCTCGCCCAAGAAGTCTTTGTGCGGTTGGAAAGTGCCTTAGTGAGACCAGACCTGCGTTGTGTACAGGTTTAACCCCTTTACCTATCGAAGAATGGCTTTGCCATAAGAGGAACAGAATGAAGGCTCCCTTAGACTGGTTCCTGGGATGAAGGGGTTCCCCAATGAGGAGGGATTGAGTAGGCTAGGTCTAAATTCCCTGGAGTTCAGGAAAATGCAAGGTGATTTTTTTTATTCCATGGGGTGGTGCGAAAGACTGCCAAGGTTAGCATTTGTTGCCCATCCCTGTTTGTCCTTGAACTGAGTGGCTTGCTCAGCCATTTCACAAGGCAGTAAAGAGTCATTGCTGTGGGTCTGGAGTCACATGTAGGCCTGACCAGGTAAGGATGGCAGATTTAAAGGGCGAAAAGCTGCAGCATGCTACGGTGCAGAGGGACCTGAGGGTCCTTGTGCATGAATCGCAAAAACCCAGTCTGCAGGTGCAGCAGGTGATCAAGAAGGTGAATGGGATGCTGGCCTTCATAGTGAGGGGGATAGAATATAAAAGCAGGGAGGTCTTGCTGCAACTGTACAGGGCACTGGTAAGGTCGCAGCTGGAGTACTGTGTGCAGTTTTGGTCGCCGCACTTGCGGAAGGATATTTTGGCTTTGGAGGGAGTGCAGAGGAGGTTCACTAGGCTGATACCGGAGATGAGGGGGTTAGACTATGAAGAGAGACTAAATAGACTGGGTCTGTACTCGTTGGAGTTTAGAAGGATGAGGGGGGATCTTATAGAGACGTATAAGATAATGAAGGGGATGGATAGGGTAGAGGTAGAGAGATTCTTCCCGCTTAGAAAGGACAGCAGGACTAGGGGGCACAGCCTCAAGATAAGTGGGGGGCGCAGTTTAGAACGGAGTTGAGGAGGAACTTCTTCACTCAAACGGTGGTGAATCTCTGGAATTCTCTGCCCGTTGAAGTGGTGGAGGCTGCCTCGCTAAATATATTTAAGCCACGGGTAGATAGGTTTTTGACAGACGAGGGAATTAAGGGTTATGGGGAGAAAGCGGGAAAGTGGAACTGGTCCACTTCAGATCAGCCATGATCTTATTGAATGGTGGGGCAGGCTCGAAGGGCTAGATGGCCTACTCCTGCTCCTACTTCTTATGTTCTTATGATTTCCTTCCCTAAAGGATGTTAGTGAAAACCAGATGGATTTTTAAAGAGCAACCAGTAATGGTTGTCATGGTCACCAGTGCTTGAGACTGGCTTCAGGTTCCACCATCAATCATGGTGGGTTTTGAACCCATGTCCCCAGAGTCTGGGCCTCTGGATCACTAGCCCATTGGTGTTACCATGGCAGCACCATCGCCTCTAACATCTGATTGAAGCATGTAAAAGTATTCAAGGGCAGATGCTGTTTCTCATGGTTGGAGAATCTGGGATCAGGTGGGGCGCAGCCTGAGGATAAGGATTCAACCATTTCAAGCCGGGATAAGGAGAAATTTCTTCACTCAGATGGCCATAGGTCTTTGAAATTCACTATCCCACAGGCTTTTGGATGTTGAGAAATTCGAGGCAATGACAAACGATGTTGCCTGGTATGGAGGGTATTAGAACATAAAAACATAAGAAATAGGAGCAGGAGTAGGCCATCTAGCCCTTCGAGCCTGCCCCGCCATTCAATAAGATCATGGCTGATCTGTCGTGTCTCAGTTCCACATTCCCGCCCTCTCCCCATAACCCTTAATCCCTTCGCCTATCAAAAACCTATCAACCCGCGTCTTAAAAATATTTAGCAAGGCAGCCTCCACCACTTCAACGGGCAGAGAATTCCAGAGATTCACCACCCTTTGAGTGAAGAAGTTCCTCCTCAACTCCGTTCTAAACCGTCCCCCCCTTAGCTATGAGGAGAGATTGAATAACCTGGGATTGTTCTCCTTGGAAAGACGGAGGCTTGTGGGGCGGTGGGGGGGGGGGTGCGGGGGGGAGTGACCCGATAGATGTTTATATAATTATGAGGGGCATTGATAGGGAGAAAATTTTTCCCAGGATAAAAATGACAATCACAAGTGGTACAAGTTCAAGGTAAGGGGAGGAAGTGTTTTACACAGAGGGTGGTGGGGGCCTGGAATGCACTGCCAAGTGAAGTGGTTGAGGCAGACACGCTAGCGACATTTAAGACTTATCTTGATAGACACATGAACAGACAGGGAATAGTGAGATACAGACTGTTGGTCTAGATAGGATAATGTGATCGGCGCAGGTCTGGAGGGCTGAAGGGCCTGTTCCTGTGCTGTACTGTTCTCCGTTCTTGCTCTTTGTTCTTTGATTTACAGATTTCTGGACACTGATGAACTAGAATAGGGTTGGTGTACAAGGTCAGCTATGGTGGTGTTGAAGACTAAACTGGCCCGAGGGGCTGAATGGCCTCAGCCTGCTGTTCTCTTTGGAAAGGATTTACTCGCTTGTATATCAGCTGCTAAAAACAAAAGGCAGAGATGGCACAGAAGCTTGTGAATATCACCGTGAACATTCAAGGCTACAGTGAATTGTTTAACTGCAGGGAGACAAACTCATACAGAAACCACGAGGCTGGTGAGAACATGACGAGCCAATTCACAGTGTCCCCACAAGGCTGTGTTCTCAACGCCCTACAAAACTCCTTATACACTTACAACTGTGTGGCCAAGTTCCCCTCCAACTCGAGTTTCAAGTTTGCTGATGACACCACCGCAGTGAGTCAGATCTCAAACAATGATGAGACAGAGTACAGGAAACAAGATAGAGAATCTGGCGAACTGGTACGTTGACAATAATCTCTCCCTCAATGTCAACAAAACGAAGGAGATTGCTATCGGCTTCAGGAAATGTAAAGGAGAACATGCCCCTGCCTACATCAACAGGGATGAAATAGAAAGGGTCGAGAGCTTCAAGTTTTCAGGGTCACCAACAACCTGACCTGGTCCCCCCCATGCCAACACTATAGTTAAGAAAGCCCACCAACGCCTAAAACTCTATTGTAACTCTTTTAAACTCTCTATCAATGCTCTATTACAATCTCTTACAATGCCCTAGCTATGACTGTAACACTACATTCTGCACTCTCTCCTTTCCTTGTCTATGAACGGTATGTTTTGTCTGTACAGCACGCATGAAGCAATACTTTTCACTGTATACTAATACATGTGACAATAATAAATCAAATCAAATTAAAGCAGAAGAATTCCGTGATTGTGTGGGTTGTTTCCACAGGAATTTCTATTCAAACTCTCTGGATGTCTGTTTATTATTATGCTGAATGTTTAAATCTCTCCCCCACCCACTCACCCACCAATTCTCTACAAAAAAGCACCATATCCAACCAACTCCAGATAGTGAGAACAGAGAATGTGAGTGAGTTGGGAGAAAACAGATGCAGATTCATGTTAGAGAGGCAGTTTCCCACAACCAGATTTCGTTTTCACACGGATCTCTGAGTGCCATTATTCCAGATTTACATCATTCATTCATTTCCACTTAGACTCCATAAGAGTTCAACCTTCACTGAACCTCTCCTTTGGAAGGAGCTTTACTCTGTATCTAACCCTGTGCTGTCCCTGTCCTGGGAGTGTTTGATGTGTCATTCCCTCAGTACTGACCCTCTGACAGTGCGGCACCCCCTCAGTACTGACCCTCTGACAGTGCGGCACTCCCTCAGTACTGACCCTCTGACATGCAGCACTCCCTCAGCACTGACCCTCTGACATGCAGCACTCCCTCAGTACTGATCCTCTGACAGTGCGGCACTCCCTCAGTACTGATCCTCTGACAGTGCAGCACTCCCTCAGTACTGATCCTCTGACAGTGCAGCACTCCCTCAGTACTGACCCTCTGACAGTGTAGCACCCCCTCAGTACTGACCCTCTGACAGTGCAGCACTCCCTCAGTACTGACCCTCTGACAGTGCAGCACTCCCTCAGTACTGACCCTCTGACAGTGCGGCACTCCCTCAGTACTGACCCTCTGACAGTGCGGCACTCCCTCAGCACTGACCCTCTGACAGTGCGGCACTCCCTCAGTACTGACCCTCTGACAGTGCGGCACTCCCTCAGCACTGACCCTCTGACAGTGCGGCACTCCCTCAGTACTGACAGTGCGGCACTCCCTCAGCACTGACCCTCTGACAGTGCGGCACTCCCTCAGCACTGACCCTCTGACAGTGCGGCACTCCCTCAGCACTGACCCTCTGACAGTGCGGCACTCCCTCAGTACTGACCCTCTGACAGTGCGGCACTCCCTCAGTACTGACCCTCTGACAGTGCAGCACTCCCTCAGTACTGACCCTCTGACAGTGCAGCACTCCCTCAGTACTGACCCTCTGACAGTGCAGCACTCCCTCAGTACTGACCCTCTGACAGTGCAGCACTCCCTCAGCACTGACCCTCTGACAGTGCAGCACTCCCTCAGTACTGACCCTCTGACAGTGCAGCACTCCCTCAGTACTGATCCTCTGACAGTGCAGCACTCCCTCAGTACTGACCCTCTGACAGTGCAGCACTCTCTCAGTACTGCACTTGGAACGTTTGCCTGGTTTATAGCTCTAGACAGGAAAGTCCTGTCTAGAGCTAGACAAAGATTTCAGACTAAAGATAGAAATAAACATTTCAGCTGGGCTATCCTGTGTTCCATTCCTACTTGTGGTCAAAATGACAATAATCAGAGTTAAACTGATGACATTGATGATAGGTTAAGAAGAGGAAGATTAAGTGACTCAACAACACTCTCCTAAAAGCCAGAAGGCAATAAAATGCTTCAATAAATCATTGAGCTGATTCCCAACCCTTCAGATAAGAATGCAGTGAGCTTAAATTCTCAATTAGACCGGCTTAGCAAACATTGTCAACTCAGCTGGTTAAACTCAGGTTCACTCAGAGTAACTCTTGAAATATGCAACTCTGAGCAACAGAGAAGGCTGTGGGAAATTAGGAGTGCTGGAATCTTGGATTCATGCTCTGTTGGGTAATCGCGACCAATTCCAGACATCATCGTTCAGATGTGATGTCAGGGGAGACTTTCCAGGACGAAACCAAGGATGGGGGAATTTGGGTTACGTGGAGGGACTGGGAGAAGCTGCGACTGGTCTCCTTCGAGCTGAGAAGATTGTTTTCATTGGAGAATGGAAGAATGAGAGGTGACCTGAAGGAGGAGAATATGAGGGACAAGGAGTAGCTGTTCCCCTTAGTTGAAGGGTCAGTCACGAGGGGACATAGATTCAAGCTGAGGGGCAGGAGGTTTAGGGGGAATGTGAGGAGAAACTTTTTACCCAGAGGATGGTGACGGCCTGGAATGTGCTGCCTGGGAGTGTGGGAAAAGTGGGTTGCCTCACATCCTTTAAAAAACACCTGGGTGAACACTCGGCATGACATAACATTCAAGATTATGGGCCAAGTGCTGGAAAATGGGGGTAGGTGGGAGTCCAGGTGTTTCTCACAACTGGATGGGCTGAAGGACCTCTTCTGCACTGTATGATCCTATGATTCTCTGATTTGAGCAACCCTATGTGTGGATTTCAATGTGATGTCAGGTACATTGGACCATACGCCATAACAACTGGCTGATCCAATCAAGCAATAGCTCCTCTGGTGGATAGAACGCAGACTGTATTTGCGAACCCCTGTTAAACTGCCCACTGATATACGTGGTTCCACAATTGGGAGGCACTTTCTGAACAATCCTGCGTTTGTGAATAGAACATAAAAACAAGAGCAGGAGTAGGCCATCAGGCCTCTCAAGCCTGCGCCGCCATTCAATAAGATCATGGCTGATCTTTTCATGGACTCAGCTCCACTTACCCACCCACTCACCATAACCCTTAATTCCTTTACTGTTCAAAAATCTATCTTTCCTTGCCTCAAAAACATTCAATGACGTCGCCTCCTTTGTTTCATTGGGCAGGGAATTCCACAGATTCACAACCCTTTGGGTGAATAAGTTCCTCCTCAACACAGTCCTAAATCTGCTCCCCCTTATTTTGAGGCTCTGCCCCCTAGTTCTAGTTTCACCAGCCAGTGGAAACAACTTCCCTGCTTCTATCCGACCTAATCCCTTCATAATCTTATATCTTTCTATAAGATCTCACCTCATTCTTCTGAATTCCAATTAGTATAGCCCCAGTCTACTCAGTCTCCCCTCATAAGCCGAGTCTCTCCTCAATAGCAATCTAATTTAGTTTAATTTAATCTGTCGAGCTCGTAACATTGTTAACTTACACTTCCTAGAAGTCATATACATTCATAAATAGAAACCCATAGAAACAAAAGGGAATGTATTCATTCTTTGTTGAATTACTTGGGGCACCTATAATCCCCCTTGCTTACTCCATGGAAAAATCCTGGCCAATCAGATTTTGCTTACCAACCAATCAGTATCTTTTCTTCCTGTGCTATCAATTGTTGGAGTTGTTTAAAATTTGCCATTCTTGTATTTGTCCAGATGAGAGCAAGACTAAAACATAGAACATAGAACAGTACAGCGCAATACAGGCCCTTCGGCTCTCGATGTTGTGCCGAGCTATGTCCAAACCCAAAATCAAGCTATTCCGCTCCCTATCATTCTGGTGTGCTCCATGTGCCTACCTAATAACCTCTTGAAAATTCCTAAAGTGTCCGACTCCACTATCACAGCAGGCAGTACATTCCACACCCCAACCACTCTCTGAGTAAAGAATCTACCTCGGACATCCCTCCTATATCTCCCACCATGAACCTTACAGTTATGTCCCCTAGTAACAGCTACGCCCACCCGAGGAAATAGTCTCTGAACGTCTGCTCCATCTATCCCCCTCATCATCTTATAAACCTTTGTTAAGTCGCCTCTCATCCTCCTCCGCTCTAAAGAGAAAAGCCCTACCTCCCTCAACCTTTCCTCATAAGACCTACCCTCCAAACCAGGCAGCATCCTGGTAAATCTCCTCTGCACTCTCTCCAATGCTTCCACATCCTTCTTAGAGTGAGGTGACCAGAACTGCACACAATACTCCAAATGTGGTCTCACCAAGGTCCTGCGTAGTTGCAGTGTAACCCCAAAACTCTTGAACTCAAATCCCCCGTTATTAAACGCTAACACACTACAGGCCTTCTTCACGGCTCCATCCACTTGAGTAGCAACCTTCAGAGATAGATCTGTGGATATGAACCCCAAGATCTCTCTGTTCCTCCACATTCCTCAGAACCTTCAACACAATGTCTCTCTTCCCAGCAATATTTAGGCTCTGTACAACCTAACAACATTTTATTGTGTTAAAGGCACTATAGTCTGAATTTTCAGGGCAGCAGGAATGCAGGCCCCAATTGAGCAACGATTGGCAGCTCGCAAGACTCCGCCCTTGAAGAGCCAACAGCCAATCAGACAGCTCTTCGGCCTTTTCAGGTACAGTGCTGCAGTGGCCAGAATAGGTATTGCAGAGCCCTGCATGAGCCTAAGTCATGGGACTGTACTAAGGATGGGATGGTAGGGGATACCCTCAGGTGGTCAGGAGGGGGTCAATCTTGGTGTCGGGTTGAGGGGAATTGAGGGCCAGAGTTCTGGGACTCTGGAGGGGAGGCTTCCCCTCCCACCCAGAACCATAGAATCCTACAGTGCAGAAGGAAGCCATTTGGCCCATCAAGTCTGCACCAACAACAACCCCACAAAGACCCTATCCCCATGACCTCATGTATTTACTCCAGCTAGTTCCCCTGACACTAAAGGGAAATTTAGCATGGTCAATCCACCTAAACCCACACGTCTTTGGACTGTGTGAGGAAGCCAGAGCACTCGGAGGAGACCCACGCAGACACAGGGAGAACGTGCAAACTCCACAGAGACAGTGACCCGAGCCAGGATTCGAACCTGGGTCCCTGGCGCTGTGAGGCAGCAGTGCTAACCACCGTGCCATCTGCCTGAGATTGAGACTTTTAACTTTTTCAGTTTGGCACCTGCTCTGACTGGTGCCACCAGACTGAACATTGAGCTGAGTGGGAAAAGACCCTTAACTGGCCACCTGAGGACCTTACTAGGAGAAGGCAGGGATCCCAGGTGTGCGGGGAGGAGGGGGGATTACATCCGAGCAATTTCCCATTTGACCCCCACCTCAGAACGCATCTGGGGAAGGGGGGGGGTAACGTTCTACCCGAGATAAATACAAGTTATTGCTGCTTCAGTCAACTTGGGAAGTCTAAGATTTGGGGGATTCCAGACTATTGGCTGTCATTGCCAACAATACAGGGCAACAAAAATCCGGAATGTGCAAGAGGCCAGAACTCGGAGCACAGAAATCCCGGAGGGTTGTGGGTATGGAGGAGGTTACTGAAGTAGGGAGGGGTGAGACCTCAGCGGGTTGTAGTACTGCTGGAGATTGGAGAGTCAGGGAGACCTTGGATGTTGTAGGGCTGGAAGAGATTTCAGCAACAGGGAGGAGTGAGTCCTCAGAGGGCTGTGGCACTGGAGGAGATTACAGCAATAAGGAGGGGTGAGGCCTCAGACAGTTGTAGTACTGGAAAAGATTACAGCATTAGGAAAGGTCTGGGAGGTTTATAGGGCTGGAGGAGATTATAGCGATAGGGAGGGATGTGATCTTGGAGGGTTATAAGGCTGGAGGAGATTACAGCGATAGGGAGGGATGTGATCTTGGAGGGTTACAGGGCTGGAGGAGATTACAGCGATAGGGAGGGATGTGATCTTGGAGGGTTATAGGGCTGGAGGAGATTACAGCGATAGGGAAAGATGTGGTCTGGGAGGTTTATAGGGCTGGAGGAGATTACAGCGATAGGGAGGGATGTGATCTTGGAGGGTTATAGGGCTGGAGGAGATTACAGCAATAGGGAGGGGTGTGGTCTGGGAGGTTTATAGGACTGGAGGAGATTACAGTGATAGGGAGGGATGTGATCTTGGAGAGTTATAGGCTGGAGGAGATTACAGCGATAGGGAGGGATGTGGTCTGGGAGGTTTATAGGACTGGAGGAGATTACAGCGATAGGGAGGGGTGTGGTCTGGGAGGTTTATAGGACTGGAGGAGATTACAGCGATAAGGAGGGGTGTTGTGGTCTAGGAGGTTTATAGGGCTGGAGGAGATTACAGTGATAGGGAGGGATGTGATCTTGGCGAGTTATAGGCTGGAGGAGATTACAGCAATAGGGAGGGGTGTAGCCTTGGGAGGATTTGAACACAAGAATTTGATTTGATTTGATTTATTATTGTCACATGTATTAACATACAGTGAAAAGTATTGTTTGTTGCGCACTATACAGACAAAACATACCATCCATAGAGAAGGAAATGAGAGAGTGCGGAATGTGGTGTTACAGTCACAGCTAGGGTGTAGAGAAAGGTCAATTTAATGCGAGGTAAGTCCATTCAAAAGTCTGACTGTTTAATCCGGGTAACGTTCAATCTGTTTAATCCTCAGTGGATTAACAAAGAACAAAGAGTAAAGAAAATTTCAGCACAGAAACAGGCCTTTCGGAGCGTGCACCATCTGAACTAAATCCCCCGCACTTCTTCAGGTGAGCTTTATCCCTCTATTCCCATCCTATTCATGTATTTGTCAAGATGCCCCTTAAAAGTCACTTCCGCATCTCCTTCCACCACCTCCCTCCGGCAACGATTTAGATCAAAGGCATTGCTGGACTGGGGTTGGTCGGTCAATGCCGGAGTGATGGTTGAATGAGACTTGGTGGGAGTGAGAGATCGAGCTGCTGATCTCCGGATAAACGCGAGCATACGGAGAGTGGAGGAAGAGGATGGCGACCAGGCGTGGGATGAAATAATAGAGTCCGGACAAGGGTTTCAGAAGTGGTTGAGCTGAGATGAGGCCAGTGGTGGGGGGGTGACACAGACAATGTTGCAGAAGAAGCTAGCAAGTATTCACACAGCAGAGTTTCCGTGACACACGGTAATCTTCAAAGAATCCACTCAACATTGCTAGAGGCAGATTGTCGGAATTGACGATAGCAGAGAGAGAATGAAGGGGGGAGTTCAGCTTACAAATCATTCTCATTGGAAATCTAACAAAACCCTTTCAGAAGATTAGTTCCAGAGCAGAGTGACACACAATAGACTTTCGGGCTTTTTATTGGTCCCAGTGTGATGGAAGTGTTTGGGTTGGTGGATATTTTTAACCTGTGTTGTTGCACTGTTCAACTTCACTGTCTGACAGAGAACTCGAGAGAAATGCGGAGTTTTAATTAATCAGGAGCGAGAGAAACTCAGATCTGAGGAACAGAATTATTGGCAACGATCGACCAAATTATCCTCCAAAATTAGATGACTTATTCTCCATCAAATCTCTGTCCAGGATTTAGTTTGACAAGATTAGCTTGTTAACCTGCAGAGTTTTAATCCCTGCCCAAGTCCCAGAATCAGGATGGACACGGTGGAAAAACTATTAATTTTAGATTCAACTCCCACTCCAGAGATTTGGGTGGATAATTCAGGTTGCAATAGTGAAGGGGTGCTGCACTGTCAGCAGTGCTGTTTCTCAGGGGAGTCATTAATCATGCTTCCCTCTCAGGTGGGTGTTAAAAGATCCCATTGCAGAGGATGGTCACAGGACAAGAGGCGGCCATTCGGCCTGCTGTGTCTGTACTGGCCCTCTGAAGGAGCAATTCACCCAGTGCCATTCCCCTGCCTTTCCCTGGCATGGTGACAGAGTGGTTAGCACTGCTGCTTCACAGTACCAGGGAGCCAGATTCGATTCCCAGCTTGGGTGACTGTGTAGAGTTTGCACATTCTCCCCGTTACTGCGTAGGTTTCCTCCAGGCGCTCCAGTTTCCTCCCACAGTCCGAATGATGTGCTGGTTAGGTACGCTGGCCATGCTAAATTCTCCCTCAGCGTGCCCGGACAGGCGCTGGAGTGTAGCAACCAGGGAACTTTCACAGTGACTTCATTACAGTGTGAATGTAAGCCTACTTGTGACACTAATTAAACTTTAAACTGTAGCACCACAATTTTTTTCATAGAACAATCCAATTCCTATTGAAAACCTCAATCGAACCTGCTTCAGGCAGTACCATTCAGATCCGACCACTCGCTATGTGAAAATGTTTCTCCTCATATCTGCATTGCTTCTTTTGCCAATTACCTTAAGTCCATATCCTCTAGTTCCTGATTCCTTCATCAATGGGAACAGTTTCTCTCTATCTCGTCTGCTGAAATCCTTCATTATTTTGTACATTCTAAAATCTCCCCCCAACTCCCAACTTCTCCAATCTTTCTACGTAACTGAAGTTATTTATCCCTCTCATGAATTTGTTCTGCACTCTCTCTAATTCTTAAACCATACCTAACATATGGTAACTGGAACTGGACTCAGTCCCCTTCTTCGAATCATAGTTTGGGGATCTGCAGGTGAGTTACTTGTTAGAAATGGGTCAACAGATCTTCCAATTAAGTCCTAATTTACCATCAATTATTCAGCAAAATTCACTGATATAAAATGGGGCCACAGATGGCAGTGGTGTTGAAGGAGAATTGTATGTGGAGTTGGATCAAAGAAATAAAGGTAATTTATGAAGAAGCTGAATTCTTGTCTCCTTTATTGAACAACAACTGAGATATTCAAATATTACTCACCACGGGATTCTCAGCCTTTGACCTATTCTGGTGGCCACAGTATTTGTACGGCTGATCCATTTCAGTTTCTGGTCAACAGTAACCCCCCAGGATGTTGATAGTGGGGGATTCAATGATGGTAATTCCATTGAATGTCAAGGGGCGATGGTTAGATTCTCTCTTGTTGGTGATGATCATTGCCTGGCACTTGCGTGGCACAAATGTTCCCTGCCATTTGCCAGCTTTAGATATTGTCCAGGTCTTGCTGCATTTGGACATGGACTGCTTTAGTATCTGAGGATTTGTGAATGATACTGAACATTGTGCAATCATCGTCGAACATCCAAACTTCAGGCCTTGTGATGGAGGGAAGGTCATTGGTGATGCAGCTGAAGATGGTTGAGTCTTGGACACTACCCTGAGGAACCCCTGCAGTGATGTCCTGGAAATGAGATAATTGACCTGTAACTACCACAGCCATCTTCCTTTGTGCCAGGTATGACTCCAATTTGGATAGTTTTCCCCGGATCCCATTGACTCCAGTTTTGCTAAGTTTCCTTGATGCCACATTCGTCAAATGCTGTCTTGATGTGAAGGGCTGTCACCCTCACCTCACCTCTGGAGTTCAGCTCTTTTTCTATGTTTGAACCAAGGCTGGAATGAAATCAGGAACCCAAACTGAGTCTGCGAGCGGGTTATTGTTGAGCAGGTGCTGTTTAATAGCGCTGTCGATGATATTTTCCATCACTTTACTGGTGATCGTGAAGAGACTGATGAGGCAGTAATTATTGGGTTGAATTTGTTCTGCTTTTTCTGTACAGGACATACCTGGGCAATTTCCCACATTGTTGGGTAGATGCCAGTGTTGTAACTGTACTGGAAGAACTAGGTTAGTGAAGCAGCAAGTTCTGGAGCACAAGTGTTCAGTACAATTACCGGAATGTTTTCAGGGCCCATTGCCTTTGAAGTATCCAGTGCCTCCAACCATTTCTTGATATCACGTGGAGTGAATCAAACTGGCTGGAGACTGGCATCTGAGATGGTGGGGACCACTGAAGGAGGCCGAGATGGACAATCCACTCGGCACTTGTAGTTGAAGATTGCTGCGAATATTTCAGCCTTATCTTTTGCACTGATGTGCTGGGCTCCTCCATCCTTGGGTTGGAGATATTTGTGGAACCCTGTCCTCCAGAGAGTTATTTAATTGTCCACCACCATTCACAGCTGGATGTGGAAGGACTGCAGAGCTTAGATCTGATCTGTTGGCTTTGGGATCGCTTAGCTCTGTCTATCACTTGCTGTTTATGCTGTTTGACACACAAGTGGTATAACCAGGTTGACTGCTCATTTTTAGATATGCCTGGTGCTGCTTCTGGCATGCCCTCCTGCACTCTCCATTGAACCAGGGTTGATCTCCTGGCTTGATGGTTAATAGTTGAGTGGGGGATATACCACAAGGTTGTAGATTGTGCTGGAGTACAATTCCGCTGCTGTTGATGGCCCACAGTGCCTCATGGATGCCCAGACTTGTGTTTCTAGATCAGTTCGAAGTCTGTCCCATTTAGCACGGTGATAGTGCCACACAACATGATGGAAAGTATCCTCAATGTGAAGGCAAGACTTTATCTCCACAAGAACTGTACGGTGGTCACTCTTATCAACACTGTCACGGGCAGATGCATCTGCAGACGGCAGGTTGGTAAAGATGAGGTCAAATATATTATTTCTCTTGTTGGTTCCTTCACCAGACCCAGTCCAGCAGTTATATGCTTTGGAACCCCACCAGCTCGATCAGTAGTGCTGCTGCTGAGACACTCTTGGTGGTGGAGATTGAAATTCCCCATCCAGAGGACATTCTGCACCCTAGTCACCCTCAGTGCTTCCTCCAAGTGTTGTTCAACATGGAGGAATACTGATTCATCAGACAAAGATGGACAATAACCATAGAGTCTTTGAGGTTTACAGCACGGAAACAGGCCCTTCGGCCCAACTTGTCCATGCCGCCCTTTTATTTTAAAACCCCTCAGCTCATGTCAATTGCCCACATTTGGCCCATATCCCTCTATACCAATCTTACCCATGTAAGTATCTAAATGCTTTTTAAAAGACAAAATTGTACCCACCTCTACTACTACCTCTGGCAGCTTGTTCCAGACAATCACCACCCTCTGTGTGAAACAATTGCTCCTCTGGACATTCTCCCTCCCCTCTCCCCTTAAACCTATGCCCTCTAGTTTTAGACTCCCCTACCTTTGGGAAAAGATATTGACTATCCAGTTAATCTGTGCCCCTCATTATTTTGTAGACCTCCATATGATCTCTCCTCAGCTTCCTGCACTGCAGAGAAAACAGTCCCAGTCTATCCAACCTCTCCTTATAACTCAAACCTTCAAGTCCTGGTAGTATTCTAATAAACCTTTTCTGCACTCTTTCTAGTTTAATAATAGCCTTACTATAATAGGGTGACCAGAATTGCACACAGTATTCCAAGTATGGCCTTACCAATGTCTTGTACAACTTCAACATGACGCTCCAACTCCTGTATTCCAGGTTCTGACCAATGAAACCAAGCATGCCGAATGCCTTCTTCACCACTCTGTCCACCTGTGACTCCACTTTCAAGCAGCTATGAACATGTACCCTTCAATCTCTTTGTTCTGTAATACTCCTCAATGCCCTACCTTCATCATCGAGTGGATTCTCAGAGGCTTTTTCCCCAGGTCTGAAATGGCTGCCACAGGAGGACACAGGTTTAGGGTGCTGGGGAGTAGGTACAGAGGAGATGTCAGGGGTCAGTTTTCCACTTAGAGGGTGGTGGGTGAGTGGACTTGGCTGCCGGCAGTGGTGGTGGAGGCGGATTCGATAGGATCTTTTAAAAAACCTCTGGATGAGTACATGGGACTTAGTAGGATTGAGGGTTATATGTAAGCCTAGTAGGAGGGATATGTTCGGCACAACTTGTGGGCCGAAGGGCCTGTTTGTGCTGTAGTTTTTCAGTGTTCTATGTTCTATTAACTGAATAAGTCCCGCCCTGGTTCAATCTACCAAAATGCATCATCTTGCATTTGTCTAAATTAAACCCCATCTGCCTTTCGTCAGCCCACTGGCCACCAATTGATCAAGATCCTGTTGCAATTGGAGATAACTTTCTTCACTGTCCACTATGCCACTAATCAGTGAGGGGTTTCCTTGCCTATGTTTATTCTGAAGCCCTGAGACCTTATGGGGTCCGCAGGCAACTCCCTCTGACTGTGTACCCCTGTGCTGCCACGTCTGTCCTGCTGGTGGGACAGGACACGTCCGGGGATGGTGATGGTGTGTGGGGTGTTATCAGTAAGGTACGATTCCGTGAGAAAGACTGCGTCGGGCTGTTGTTGACTAGTCTGTGAGACAGCACTCCCAGTTCTAGCACTAGCTCCCTCTTGTTAGTAAGGAGGACTTTGCAGGGTAGGCAGGGCTGGGTTTTGCCGTTTTCTTTTCCAGAACCTCGGTCGATGCTGACTGGTCCATTCAGTTTCATTCCTCTTGTTTCCTTCGCAGCAGTTTAATAAACTTGAGTGTCTCGCGCGATCATTTCAGTTAACACTCAACCTCATTGTTGTGGTTCTGGAATCACACGTAGGCCAGACCAGGTAAGGATGGCAGATTTCCTTCCCTACCTATTTATGTCACAAGTAAGCTTACCTTAACACTGCAATGAAGTTACGGTGAAAATCCCCTAGTCGGGTGCACCGAGGGAGAATTTAGCATGGCCAGTGTGCCTAAGCAGCAAGTCTTTCAGACTGTGGGAGGAAACCCACACAGACACGGGGAGAATGTGCAAACTCCGCACAGACAGTGACCCAAGCCGGGAATCAAACCCGGATCTCTGGCTTGGCGAGGCAGCAGTGCTAACCACTGTGCCACCGGGCCTCCCTAATGCTCGGATGGTCATCATTAGACCTTTGATTTCACATTTTTATTGAGTTTAAATTGCACCGTCAACCACTGAGCCCAATAAACAAAGGAAATATCCCGTTGTGTAATAGCTGTGGAGGCTGGGAGCTGAGTGGATTGGGGACCGTATACTTCTCACTGTAATCCCACTCCCCCTGGTTGCTTTGTGGATCGGTGGCTCCATCTGGTGGTGAGCCCTCCTCCCAGTGCTGCCGCTCCCAGGGATTAATTTCACTATTCCTTTGACAATCGGCTGGAGAAAGGAGGATTGGTGTGGAACTCCCCGTCACAGCTCGCACTCACAACGACAACTTATATTTACACAACAACAAAATACTGCGGGTGCTGGAAATCTGAAATAAAAACCGAAAATGCTGGAAATACTCAGTGTGGAGAGGCCGTGGCGCAGTGGTAACGTCGCTGGGTTAGTAATCCAGAGACCCAGAGTAATGTTCCAGGGACCTGGGTACGAATCCCACAACGGCATGAGAGTGCAACCTGAATTCAACAGGCAGCGCAGTGATTAGCCTCTTCCTGTGCTGTACTGTTCTTTGTAAATTAACAGTGCAATGAAGTTTTTGTGAAAATTCCCTAGTCGCCACACAGCGGCACCTGTTCGGGTACACTGAGGGAGAATTTAGCACAGCCAATGCACCAGCCCAAGCCATCTTTCAGATTGTGAGAGGAAACTGGAGAACCCGGAGGAAACCCACACAGACACGGGGAGAGCATGCAGATTCCGCACAGACAGTGACACAAACTGGGAATTGAACCCGGATCCCTGGCGCTGTGAGGCAGCAGTGCTAACCACCGTGCTGCCCCATATATTTTATATTCTGAGGGCTCCTCTGCTTTGAGCCTCTCTCTCCGCGTGTACCAGCAGCTCCAATCTAGATCCTCCCATTGGTCCTCCAGCCTTAGCACCCCACCTGCCACCCTTAATTGGATGGCAAGCGTGCCCTCGGACCCCCAGCTCGTTGTACTTTATCTCCAGGGGGGAGGTTAATACAGTATGGCAGGTGGATGACCCCTGCCCCCTCCAGCCATGGAGAGTGTAGGGATAGATTTTTGATTTGATTTGATTTATTCTTGTCACATGTATTAACATACAGTGAAAAGTATTGTTTCTTGCACACTATACAGACAAAGCATACCGTTCATTGAGAAGGAATGAGGTGGAGATGCTGGCCTTGGACTGGGTTGGGTACAGTAAGAAGTCTCACCACACCAGGTTAATCTGTAATTATCTTGTCATTGTGTTTTGACCTGGATATGCTGTGTTTGTGAACCTATTTCCCCACTCACCTGATGAAGGAGCAGTGCTCCGTAAGCTCGTGATTCCAAATAAACCTGTTGGACTTTAACCCGGTGTCGTGAGACTTCTTACCATAGAGAAGGAAAGGAGAGGGTGCAGAATGTAGTGTTACAGTCCTAGCCAGGGTGTAGAGAGAGATCAACTTATAGCAAGGTAGGTCCATTCAAAAGCCTGATGGCGAGTGAGGATTCGAAGACGAGGTCTCAACGGACTCCAGGCTGCAGGGAGGATTAACCCTTCGAGCATTGTCGCTGACGTGACTTTGTAGTGTGAGCTTGTCTGTCTGGTTGGGTGAGGGGGGGAGGCTCCCTGTCAGTCTTTCAAATCTGGATGGTTTGATTGGCTGAGCTTCTGGTGAGAAGCAGCAGCCATGGTGGGGGAGGTGGGGGTTGGGGTATGTGTGGGTGGAGTGGGGGTGGGGGGGGTGTTGCAGAACGTCCAGCATGGAAATAAAGTCCAGTCTGAGGGTAAATCTGTGGAGAAAGACCAAGTTGTGCGTCAACATCAAATCCACAAGATGTCACCCTGGAAGAAGGGGAGAACTTGCATTTACCCGGCATCTTTCATGACTTAAGCATGTCCCACCATCCTTTACAACCAATGAAATATGCTTTTTGATTCAAGTCAGGGTCACTTTGGTTACGCACAGAGTGACTTAAGCACACAGTCCAGCATGACAAGCTCAGTGCGGCAGTGGGGGAGTGCTGCACTGTCAGAGGTGCCGGCTTTGTTAATCATTGGCTCCATCTGTCCTCGCGCAGGGTAAGATCTTTGGAGCAACTCTGAAGAGCTCATCCTGCAACCAGACACTAATGAGCTGGTCGTTTATCTCATTGGCGTTTGTGGGATCTTCCTGTGCACAAGCCGGCTGCTGTGTTTCTGACATTAAAACATCATTGACTGGGAAAGCTTCAGCACAGCCAGAGCCGGTGATAGATGCTATACAAAGGCAAGCCTTCACCAATGGTATAAAGGCTCCCTCCAGTGGAGAGATTGGGAAAACACCATTATTGATTTGTGCCTCACATTTGTGTGGGTAAGAACGTAAGAACCAGGAGCAGGAGTCGGCCATCTGGCCCCTCGAGCCTGCTCCGCCATTCAATAAGATCATGGCTGGTCTTTTTGTGGACTCAGCTCCACTTACCCGCCCGCTCACCATAACCCTTAATTCCTTTACTGTTCACAAATGTATCTATCCTTGCCTTCAAAACATTCAATGAGGGAGCCTCAACTGCTTCACTGGGCAGAGAATTCAATAGATTCACAACTCCTTGTGTGGAGAGGTTCCTCCTCAGTTCAGTTCTAAATCTGTTTTCCCTTATTTTGAGGCCATGCCCCCTAGTTCTAATTTCACCCACCAGTGGATACAACTTCCCTCCTTCTATCTTATCTATTCCCTTCATAATCTTATATGTTTCTATAAGATCTCCTTCATTCTTCTGAATTCCAATAAGTATGGTTCCAATCTACTCAGTCTCTCCCAAGCCAACCCCCTCAACTCTGGAATCAATCTAGTGAATCTCCTCTGCATCTGCTCCAGTGCAAGTATATCCTTCCTCAAGTAAGGAGCCCAAAACTGTACATAGTACTCTAGATATGGCCTCACCAGCACCTTATACAGCTGCAACATAATCTCGCTGTTTTTAAACTCCATCCCTCTAGCAATGAAGGACAAAATTCCATTCGCCTTCTTAATTACCTGCTGCACCTGCAAACCAACTCCCTGTGATTCTTACACAAAGACACCCAGGTCCCTTTGCACAGCAGCATGCTGCAATTTTTTACCATCTAAATAATAGTCCATTTTGCCGTTATTCCTACCAAAATGAGTGACCTCACATTTACCAACATTGTACTCCATCTGTAGTGTCCTCTGTACACTTTGCACTGCAACTCGTCTTAGTGTCATCTGTGAATTTTGGCACACTACACTTGGTCCCCAATTCCAAATCATCTATGTAAATTGTAAACAATTGGGGCCCCAACACTGATTCCTAAGGCACACCCACTAGTCACTGATCGCCAACCAGAAAAACAAACTCTTTGAAAGAGTGATCCACTTCATCACACTTCCCTGCTCTTTCCCCAGAGTTCTGCAAATGTTTCGTTTTAGGGTTTTTATTAAATTCCCTTTGAAAAGTTGCGAGCAAAGCTGCCTCCACCACCTTTTCTAGTTATTTATCTCACTGATGTGCCATTTGATATTACCTGTCACATCCCAAAAAGTAACTCATTAATTGTAAAATACTTTGGGATGTCCTCAGTTTATGAAAGAAGGTATAGAATTAGAAGTCTATGTGGTTAGGTAGAGAATAAAGCTCCCTCTACACTGTCCCCATCAAACACTCCCAGGACAGGTACAGCACGGGGTTAGATACAGAATAAAGTTCCCTCTACACTGTCCCCCATCAAACACTCCCAGGGCAGGTACAGCACAGGGTTAGATACAGAATAAAGTTCCCTCTACACTGTCCCCATCAAACACTCCCAGGACAGGTACAGCACAGGGTTAGATACAGAGTAAAGCACCCTCTACACTGTCCCCATCAAACACTCCCAGGACAGGTACAGCACGGGGTTAGATACAGAATAAAGCTCCCTCTACACTGTCCCCATCAAACACTCCCAGGACAGGTACAGCATGGGGTTAGATACAGAATAAAGCTCCCTCTACACTGTCCCCATCAAACACTCCCAGGACAGGTACAGCATGGGGTTAGATACAGAGTAAAGCTCCCTCTACACTGTCCCCATCAAACACTCCCAGGACAGGTACAGCATGGGGTTAGATACAGAATAAAGTTCCCTCTACACTGTCCCCATCAAACACTCCCAGGACAGGTACAGCACGGGGTTAGATACAGAGTAAAGTTCCCTCTACACTGTCCCCATCAAACACTCCCAGGACAGGTACAGCACAGGGTTAGATACAGAGTAAAGCTCTCTCTACACTGTCCCCCCATCAAACACTCCTGGGACAGGTACAGCACGGGGTTAGATACAGAGTAAAGCTCCCTCTACACTGTCCCCCATCAAACACTCCCAGGACAGGTACAGCACAGGGTTAGATACAGAGTGAAACTCCCTCTACACTGTCCCCCATCAAACACTCCCAGGACAGGTACAGCACGGGGTTAGATACAGAGTAAAGCTCCCTCTACACTGTCCCCCATCAAACATTCCCAGGACAGGTACAGCACAGGGTTAGATACAGAGTGAAACTCCCTCTACACTGTCCCCCATCAAACACTCCCAGGACAGGTACAGCACGGGGTTAGATACAGAGTAAAGCTCCCTCTACACTGTCCCACCATCAAACACTCCCAGCAGATGGCACGGGTTCGAAGGGCTGAATGGTCTCGTCCAGCTCTTGATCAGAAACAAGGGCAGCGAACGTTCGGGTGAGCGTGGGGGAGAGGAAGTTAGAGGGAGGAATTTCTCCCTTGTCAGGTGATTGTGTGTCTGCTCACTCCTGACTCACTAACATTTTCTGTTCAAACTTTTTCTGAGTCAGTGTTTTCTGTGTTGTTTAGAGAATTGATTAGTGAGTGGGTGGGGGGGAGGGGGGAGAGATTTAGAAGTTCAACATAATCACCAATAAAGTTTTAGGGAGTTTGAACAAAAATCCCTGCGGCAACTGTAAAACCCAGAGTTCTTCGCCAAACCTTTAGGTCACAAAATTGCTTTGTCCTCGGGAGGCAGTTTTAATGAACTTCTGCCTTCAGTAAATTCACTGTACGGAGGGAGGCCATTTGGCTTATCATGTTTATCCAGGACCGGCCTTGCTTTCCAGCTTTATTTCCGTATATTTGTGTTGTTCAAGGCACTTCCAGTCAGACAAGCCTTCTAAAGCTGCCTGTAACCCTTCCCCTTCCATCCCTCTATCAGGTAGACCTCGTTCTAGACTTGAGTGTCAGCCCTGGTTCGCTGGCCCGCTCTCTGACCTCTGCAGCAGAAGGTCATGGGTTCAAATCCCACTCCAGACCCTGATGGAATCATAGAATCCCCACAGCACAGAGAGAGGCCATTCTGCCCGTCGAGTCTGCACCGACCACAGTCCCACCCAGGCCCTATTCCTGGAACCCCCACATATTTACCCTGTTAGTCCCCCTGACACCAAGGGGCAATTTATTGTAGCCATTCAACCTAACCTAACCCGCACATCTTTGAAGCGTGGGAGGAAACCGGAGCACCCCCCCAGAGGAAACCCACGCAGACATGGGGAGAATGTGCAAACTCCACACAGACTCAACCCGGGGGATCGAACCCGGGTCCCAGGCGCTGTACGACAGTGCTAACCACTGCGCTACCTCAGCGGTGTGGTCTGGCAGTCAGGGAGCTGTGTGCCCACTGGCATTGGCAGCCTCCCTCACCCTGCCATGCCCACTGGGTGCTGAGACTATTTATTGTGCTGCATTTACCACTCTCTTGTCGATGGTTCAGTCAACTTGCTCCCCAGCTCCTGACAACCCACAGGGAGTTGGCTGGCCTTGTTTTATACCTGCTGCCCCGCCACTCTCCTGGCACCAACCACCCCCCCCCACCACCCCACACCTGCCGTGCCCCCCCACTCCCCTCAATCCCCCACCCTCCGCACCCACCACCGTGCTGTACTGAAGTTCAGCCCACATTTCACAGTACAGGCCATTCAGCCCATCTAGTCTGCGCCAACTCCCTGAGAGACAGTCTTGCCCAGCCCTCCCTGCCCCCTGTAATTAGCCGTGATGTGGAGTTGCCAGCCTTGGACTGGGGTGGGCACAGTCAGCAGCCTCACATCACCAGGTTAAAGTCCGACGGGTTTAATTTGGTGACACGAGCTTTTGGAGCATTGCCCCTTCATCAGGTGAGTGAGGAAAGAGCAACGCTCCGAAAGCTCGTGATTTCAAGTAAACCTGTTGGACTTTAACCTGGCGTTGTTAAAGACTTCTTACTGTGTAACTAACCAGTCAGTACGAAACGGTGTCGCTCCGATGTTCAAAGGTGGAAACGGGCGGTGAGGTCACTTCCAAACCCATCGACCTCACACAAAACCCAAGCCCAAGAACTTTGCTTAAGCTGTGCTGAAAGGTGGACGGTCGATCAGACATTCTGATTCAGGCCACAAGGGGGCAAGCTTGGTTCATATAAACCTGTGACTGGCAGTGACTACAGTTATCGAGAGATTAACTCTCATGGTGATGGACCCCCCCCCCCCCCACCAGCTACTGAGAAGTTCATCCCCAACCAGTTACTGAGATTAACACCCCCCTGCAGTTATTGACAGACTACTGAGGTGGCAGGGTAGCACAGTGGTTAGCATTGCTGCTTCGCAGCTCCTAGGGGCCTGGGTTCGATTCCCAGCTCGGGTCACTGTCTGTGTGAGATTTGCATACTCTCCCCGTGTCTGCGTGGGTTTCCTCCCACAGTCCAAAGATGCACAGGTTAGGTTGATTGGCCATACTAAAATTGCCCTTAGTGTCGTGGGATGCTTGGGTAAAATATGGGGGTTAGGGCCTGGGTGGGATTGTGGTTGGTGCAGATTTATAGACCGAAAAGACTAAATTAGTCCTACCCCACCCCCAGTAACTGAGAGATTAATCCTCAGCACACCGCCCCCCCGCGTTACTGACAGCTTAATTATATTTTAAGTTTACTTATTATTGTCACAAGTAGGCTTACATTAATACTGCAATGAAGTTACTGTGAAAATCCGCTAGTTGCCACACTCCGGAGCCTGTTCGGTTACACTGAGGGAGAGTTTAGCATGGCCAATGCACCCTAACCAGCACGTCTTTGTACTGTGGAAGGAAACCGGAGCACCCGGAGGAAACCCATGCAGAAACGGGGAGAATGTGCAGACTCTGCACAGATAGTGATCCAAGCCGGGAATCAAACCCGGGCAACCCTGGCGCTGTGAGGCAGCTGTACTAACCGTTGTGTCACTGTGCTGCCCCAGTGACTCCCCCGGTTACTGAGAGACTAACCTTCTCTCCCCTCTCCCGCCCTGCCCCAGTCATCTAATTTTCTGACATTTCACTGAATTTTGGTGGAAAGGATGATTGAAGGAAGGGGGAAACTGGGGAAACAACGGGACTATTTGATTCTCTCACGGGATGTGGGCATCACTGATAATGCCAGCATTAGCTGCCCATCCCAAATTGCCCTCTGGGGGCAGTTAGGAGCCAGCCACATTGCTGTGTATCTGGAGTCCCGTGTAGACCAGACCAGCTAAGGGTCTAAAGGATAATGATGAACCAGGCGGCAGTCAAGGTTTGATGATCATTAATAATGGGACTAGATTTCATTCTTGACTAATTAGTTAATTTTATTAATGTAATTTAAACGACAGCAGTTGCCACAGTGGGATTTGAACCATCACTCTGCAGTATTAGCCTGGTTTCGGGATTACAAGCACAGGGATTTTATCAATATGTCAGCATCTCCCCAACTGAGAGAGGAAGTTGAGGACATTCAGACCTGAGGCAACAAGATCTTGGTTTCCATTGTAATTGTTTATAATACGCACAGTCTGAAAGTTAATCATGAACGTGAATTCATTGCACCAGGGAACCAGGTTTGATTCCTGGCTCGGGTCACTGTCTGTGTGGAGTTTGTACATTCTCCCCATATCTGCATGGGCTTCTTCTGGGTACTTTAATTTCCTCCCAAAGGTGTGCAGGTTAGGTGGATTGGTCATGCTCACCAACTCTTGTTCAACCGTGGATCAAGGATTGGGTAAACACCTGTTAAGTGACTCCCATAGCCTGAGAATATATTGTAGTTTATTTACTGGTGTCACAAGTAGGCTTACATTAACACTGCAATGAAGTGGCTGTGAAAATCCCCTAGCCGCCACACTCTAGCGCCTGTTCGGGTTACACTGAGGGAGAATTTAACACCTAACCAACATGTCTTTCGGACTGTGGGAGGAAACCGGAGGAGACCCACACAGACACAGGGAGAACATACAGACTCCACACAGACAGTGACCCAAGCCGAGAATCAAATCCAGGCCCCTGGCACTGTGAGGCAGCAGTGCTAACCATCGTGTTTTAAAAAGGGCATTAAAGAGATCTGGATAGGCTGAGCAAGTGGGCGAGGACCTGGCAGATGGAGTATAACGTTAGCAAGTGTGAGGTTATCCACTTTGGTCGAAATAATAGTAGGAGGGATTATTATTTAAAGGACGAAAAGCTGCAGAATGCTACGGTGCAGAGGGACCTGGGGGTCCTTGTGCACGAATCACAAAAACCCAGTCTGCAGGTGCAGCAGGTGATCAAGAAGGTGAATGGGATGCTGGCCTTTATAGCGAGGGGGGTTGAATATAAAAGCAGGGAGGTCTTGCTGCAACTGTACAGGGTACTGGTGAGGCCACAAATGGAGTACTGTGTGCAGTTTTGGTCACCGCATTTGTGAAAGGATATTTTGGCCTTGGAGGGAGTACAGAGGTGGTTCACTAGGCTGATACCGGAGATGAGGGGGTTGGACTATGAAGAGAGATTGAATAGACTGGGTCTGTACTCGTTGGAATTTAGAAGGTTGAGGGGGGATCTTATAGAGACATGTAGATAATGAAGGGGCTAGATAGGGTAGAGGTAGAGAGACTCTTCCCGCTTAGAAAGGATAGCAGAACTAGAGGGCACAGCCTCAAGATTAGGGGGGGGCAGTTTAGGTCAGAGTTGAGGAGGAACTTCTTCACTCAAAGGGTGGTGAATCTCTGAAATTCTCTGCTCGTTGAAGTGGTGGAGGCTACCTCGCTGAATATATTTAAGTCACGGGTAGATAGATTTCTGATAGACAAGGGAATTAAGGGTTATGGGGAGAAAGCGGGAAAGTGGAACTGATCCACTTCAGATCAGCCATGATCTTATTGAATGGCGGGGCAGGCTCGAAGGGCTAGATGGCCTAATCCTGCTCCTATTTCTTATGTTTTTACGTTCATTACGTGTGTGCATGTGAAACACTACCTATAATGATGAAAACACAAACTTAAATTGATGAATTAAGAGTGAATAAAACTATGGCACTGGTATGATCCTTTCTTGTCACCTCCAACAGCAATGCTGTCATTGTTGTGTATTTTATGTGTATTTCATTCTGTACTTCTTAGAGCTGCGCAGAATTGGCACCAGTTTCTAAGTGTCCAATACTTTTATTAAGAAGAGTTTTGTCTCTGCAGTGACAAAGGACTGGATTTCCCAGCCACACTCGTCCCGAGTCTGGAACATCCTGCCCGAGGTCAACAGAAGTTTGTATGCTCCACTCCCCCACCAGCACCGCCACCACCCCACCCCACCCCAACTCCCCACTCCCCACCCCCACTACCCCACCCGCTACAATTCCCATGGCAGATCGGACTGAAAAATTCCACCCAAAATATCCACACTCAAGCCTCCAAATATGTTCTGTGCCACTTGCTTACTTTTACTTTATGATTTGATTTATTATTGTCACATGTAGACGCGGGTTGATGGGTTTTTGATAGGAGAGGGGATTAAGGGTTATGGGGAGAGGGCGGGAAAGTGGAACTGAGCAGCGACAGATCAGCCATGATCTTATTGGATGGCGGGGCAGGCTCGAAGGGCTGGATGGCCTACTCCTGCTCCTATTTCTTATTTCTTATGTTCTTATGTATTCACATACAGTGAAAAGTATTGTTTCTTGCGCGCTATACAGACAAAGCATGCCGTTCATAGAGAAGGAAAGGGGAAGGTGCAGAACGTTGTGTTACAGTCAGAGCTAGGGTGTAGAGAAATATCAACTTAGTGCGAGGTAGGTCCATTCAAAAGTCTGATGGCAGGAGGGAAGAAGCTGTTCTGGAGTTGGTTGGTATGCGACTTTTGTACCCTTTACCCAACGAAAGAAGGTGGAAGAGAATTTTTCCGGGGTGCGTGGGGGTCCTTAATTATGCCGGCTGCTTTTCCGAGGCAGCGTGAAGTGTAGACAGAGTCAATGGATGGGAGGCTGGTTTGCCTGATGGACTGGGCTTCGTTCACAATCCTTTGTAGTTTCTTGTGGTCTTGGACAGAGCAGGAGCCCAAAGCAAGCTGTGATACAACCAGAAAGAATGCTTTCTGTGGTGCGTCTGCACTGGCACTTCAGCATTGAATCCTGTTGTTGCTCCTCCCTATTCCTCTAATATTTAAAGTGTTGGGACACACAATGATTTCTTTTCTTCTACTTAGGCTCATTCCTCAATCCTCTCGATGAAACATGTATCTTGTTCCATTGGACGTGCGATCATACGAGTTTGGAGCAGCAGTAGGCCATTCGGCATTGGCTGATCGAGTTTGTGACCTCGGCCCCACATTGCAGCCTCCCTCGATAACCTTTGACCTACCCCCCCCCCCCCTTGTCAGTCAGAAATCCTTCCACCTTCACCATAAAATTACTGGCTGACGCTGGCCCCCAGCGCACATTGGGTATTACCCACTGGGGAACCTGGCACACAAACCCGTAGTGGGGCAATTAAAATGCGGGATGTGCTTGAGGTCAGGTTTGGAGGAGGAGGGAGATCTCGGAGGTTTGTCAGGCTGGAGGAAGATCTGCTCACAATGGAAATATTTATCACCGTCCTGGTGACTATGCAAATACAATTGTTAAGTCGGCAGCTGAATAAATTCACAGGCTTGGGGTGATACATAAAGGAGCAGGAGGAGGAGGCCATTTGGCCCTTTGAGCCTGCTAAAGTTTACGTATCAGTAAAGCTTACATTAACGCTGCAATGAAGTTACTGTGAAATTCTCCAGAATGCTCCGCCATTCATTACGATCATGGTTGACCGTCCAACCCAATAGCCTAATCCTGCTTAGGTTAGCCCACCTCACCCGCCAATGATACATTTAAAAAGGTGTGGTTAGCACTGCTGCTTCACAATGCCAGGGACCCCGGTTCGATTCCCACCTGGGGGGGGGTCACTGTCTGTGTGGTGTTTGCACATTCTCCCCTTGTCTGTGTGAGTTTCCTCCGGGTGCTCCAGTTTCCTCCCACAGTCCAAAAGACGTGTCAGTTAGGTGCATTGGCCATTGCTAAATTCTCCCCCCGGTGCACCCGAACAGCTGCTGGGGTGTGACGACTAGGGGATTTTCACAGTCACTTCATTGTAGTGTTAATGTAAGCCTACTTGTGACACTGATAAATAAATAAAAATGCGATAAGTTGAGCTGTTTGCATCACAACTTTCGCTCTGAACGAGCCTGTAATAAATGCTGCTTGCTGCAAAACAGGTTTCACATCTCACCTGCATATTGGAGAAGTGAAATCAGTCAGGATGCACATTGTCAGCAAGTCAATGTCAGACTAAAGGAAAGATCTCACAAATAAAATGGTAAAACATCATTAACAATTAGATTACCGATCGCCCAGAGAATCTCCTGTCCCCTTAACTGACAGCAACACTGAAATAAACACACGCATTACAGTAATAAATTGATGCTATACAGTCATAAAGTTTACAACTACACAGAGTAAACTGTTTCAATAAACATTAGTGCTTAACTCGATATGAAATAAATTAACCCTGTCTATTCCTTTGGTTTTAATTAATGTTCCAGGTTTAATTTCGCTGATTTATTTCATCTGGTTTATTATTATTGTCACATGTATTGGTACACAGTGAAAAGTATTATTTCTTGCACACTATATAGGCAAAGCATACAGTTCATAGAGAAGGAAGGGAGAAAGTGCGGAATGTAGTGTTACAGTCATAGCTAGGGTGTAGAGAAAGATCAACTTAATGCGAGGTAAGTCCATTCAAAAGTTGGCACGGTAGCACAGTGGCTAGCGCTGCTGCTTCACAGCTCCAGGGACCTGGGTTCGATTCCTGGCTCAGGTCACTGTCTATGTGCAGTTTGTACATTCCCCTCGTATCTGTGTGGGTTTCGTCCGCATGCTCCGGTTTCCTCCCACAGTCCAAAGATGTGCGGATTAGGTTGATTGGCTATGATAAAAAATTGTCCCTTAGTGTCCCTAGATGCTTAGGTTAGAGGGATTAGTGGGTAATAATATGTAGGGATATGGGAGTAGGGCCTGGGTGGGATTGTGGTCAGTGCAGACTTGATGGGCCAAAGGGCCTCTTTCTGCACTGTAGGATTCTATGATCTACTTAATGCAAGGCAGGTCCATTCAAAAGCCTGATGGCAGCGGGGAAGAAGCTGTTCTTGAGTCAGTTGGTACATGATCTCAGACTTTTACATCTTTTTACCAGTGGAAGAAGGTGGAAGAGAGAATGCCTAGAGTGCGTGGGGTCCTTGATTATGCTGGCTGCTTTGCCAAGGCAGCAGGAAGTGTAGACAGAGTCAATGGGTGGGAGGCTGGTTTGAGTGATGGATTGGGCTACATTCATGACCCTTTGTAGGTTCTTGAGGTCTTGGGCAGAGCAGGAGCCCATACCAAGCTGTGATACAACAAGAAAAAATGGATCCCATACTTTAGCTTGGCAGAAATTCCAAAGGGAATGTGCTGGGTTTTTCTCATGACTTGTATATTTTCCTTCATGGATATGGAATCAGGAATTTTGCGACCACTGCCCCTGGGCAGGTTGGCAAGTGGGAGGCACATAAATTCGTGTGGCATAGCAGGGGTATACTGTTCCTGCCATCTACCCACTTCCGCTTGGGTGTACCAGCTCTCCCCTCCTACCCCCACCTCGCCTCTCCCCCTTTCCCTCCCACCACCACCCCCCCAGCCCCTCCACCCCCTCCACCTTCCCCCAGGGCCTGCTGGACTGACCCCGGCACCTTCTTATCTGACTCTAGACAACGCTCTTGTGTGAGGTTTGCCTGCAGTCCCAGCAGTGTCCAGCAGCTCTCAAAGGGGGCACTTCCCCCAGAGGGGGGCAGAAGTCTCCTCCTGAGGCAATTAACAACCCTGCAGCCATAAGATCAGCTCGAGAACAAAGAACAAAGAACAACACAGCACGGGAAACAGGCCCTTTGGCCCAACGAGCCCGCGCCGCCATCTTAACGATGTGTTTTTCCTCCTCCACCCTTGACCCACGTCTATGCTTATGGTACCCCCCCCCATTGGAAACCAGATTAAGGGGAGAATAAACTCGAGGTTTCATAGCTGTCAGCTGAGCCAGCGTGAGTGGCTCCATCTAAAACTCCAGCCACAGACCACAAAGTCTGGAGGTTGTACAAGATTTATAAAACGCACATTATTTAACCTGAGCTGGAGCATTGCGTCCAGTTCTCAAGGAGCCGTGATTTACCAGCAGGGGTCCAGGGTTAACTCCACAAGAAGAAAAACTGGGATTTTTCTTCTTAAAAGCTGAGAGGAAATTTAACGGAGGTATTTACACTCATGAAGGCTTCAACTAAAGAGAAACTGGTTCCAATAGCTGAAAGGATAATAAATAGAAGGCACAGACTCAAGAGCAAGAGGTGGCCAGAGGAAAAATCTTCTTCACACAATGAGGATTTGGAGCATGCTACAAATTTGATATCAGCTTTCTGAAGGCAATTGGACAAATATTTGAAGGGGAAAACATTGCAGGGTTCTGGGAAAAGAGAGCAAACTTGATGAGCAAAGTGGCTTCTTTCTAAGTTTAAGCTTATTTATTGTTGTCACCAATAGGCTTACATTAACTCTGCAATGAAGTTATTGTGAGAATGCCCTACCCGCTGCACTCCAGCGCATGTTTGGGTGCACTGAGGGAGAATTTAGCATGGCCAATCCACCTAACCTGCACGTCTTTGGAACTGTGGGAGGAAACCGGAGCACTCGGAGGAAATCCATGCAGACATGGTCTTTAGGTATGTAAAGTGGCATGCGACGCAGTGGTTAGCACTGCCGCCCCACAGCGCCCGTGACCCAGGTTCAATTCCGGCCTCAGGTCATCACTATCTGTGTGGAGTTTGCACATTCTCCCTGTGTCTGTATGGGTTTCCTCCGGGTGTCCCAGTTTCCTCCAACAGCCCAAAGATGTACGGATTAGGTTGACTGACTATGATAAATTGCCCCTTTGTTTCAAGGGGATTAACGGGATAAATACATGGGGTTAGGGGGACAGGGCCTGGGTGGGATTGTTGTCGGTGCAGACCCAATGGGCTGAATGGCCTCCTTCTGGGAGTTCTATGATTACCTGACCTGGTCTACATGTGACTCTGAACTGCCCTCTGAAATGAAACTCAGTTCAAAGACAATTTGGGATGGGTAACAAATGTTGGCCTTGCCAGCGATACCCACATCCCATGAAAGAATAAAAAATACAGATTCAGCAATGCACTTGGAAGTGGCGTGGTGGCACAGTGGTTAGCACTGCAGCCTCACAGTACCAGGGACCAGGGTTCAATTCCCAGCTCGGGTCACTGTCTGTGTGGAGTCTGCATGTTCTCCCCGTGTCTGTATGGGTTTCCTCCAGGTGCTCCGGTTTACTCCCACAGTCAGAAAGACGTGCTGGTTAGTTGCATTGGTCATGCTAAATTCTTCCTCAGTGTTCCCAAAAAGGCACCAGAGTATGGTGACTAGAGGATTTTCACAGTAACTTCATTGTAGTGTTAATGTAAGCCTACTTGTGACACTAATGAATAAACTTAAAAGCATCTGTAAAGCTCTGGGGATAGATCAGAGGAGTGTGGAGATAATTGGCCAGCTCCTTTCACATGAGATCAGTCATGAACTCATTGAATGTTGGATCAGATTCGATGGGCCAAATGGCCCACTCCTGCTCCTACGTCTTATGGTCTTATGGTTTCAAAGAGCCAACACAGACACGACTGGGTCGTATGGCCTCCCGCAATGATTCAACAAACCTCCTCCCTGAACTTCTTCTGCAGCCCTCAGACTTTGCAAAGAATTCCAACCAGCTTTCCGTTCAACATCCTCATTCTTGTCAAGGTTTCACTCACCACACACAAGTTGGAATCCTGTCTCCGTCTGGAATGTCCATTCCAGACATTCACTATCCTCCGTGTAAAAAACTTGCCTCACATGTTTTCCCCACACAGCTTAAACCTCTGTCCCCTAGTATTTGACTTTTCTACTCTAGGGAAGAGCATCTGACTATCCACTCTGTCCATGTCACTCATAATCTTGGGAACCTCTATCAGGTCGGCCCTCAACCTCCATCATTCCAGTGAGAACAAACTGAGTTTATCCAACCTCTCCTCATAGCTAACACCCTCCAGACCAGGCAACATCCTGATAAACCTCTTCTCTACTCTCTCCAAAGCATCCACATCCTTCTGGTAGTGTGGCGACCAGAATTGTACACAATATTCCATATGAGCTCTAACTAAGGTTCTGTACAGCTGCAGCATGCCCTGCCAATCTTTATACTCAATGTCCCGGCCAATGAAGGTTTGGGGATGATTCGGACAGAATCACCAGCATTGTAGCACCTCAAATAGGACCATTCTCCACACACAAAAACCCAGCCTGCAGGTGCAGCAGGTGGTCAGGAAGGCAAATGGGATGCTGGCCTTCATAGCGAGGGGGATTGAATATAAAAATAGGGAGGTCTTGCTGCGGCTGTATAGGGCACTGGTGAGGCCGCAGCTGGAGTACTGTGTGCAGTTTTGGTCACCGCACTTACGCAAGGATATTTTGGCCTTGGAGGGAGTGCAGAGGAGGTTTACTAGGCTGATACCGGAGTTGAGGGGGTTGAACTATGAGGAGAGGCTGAATAAACTAGGCTTGTACTCGTTAGAGTTTAGAAGAATGAGGGGAGATCTCATTGAGACGTATAAGATGATGAATGGGATGGATAGGATAGAGGTGGAGAGACTCTTCCCGCTCAGAAAGGACAGTAGGACTAGACGGCACAGCCTCAAGATAAAGGGGGAGCGGTTTAGAACGGAGTTGAGGAGGAACTTCTTCACTCAAAGGGTGGTGAATCTCTGGAATTCTCTGCCCGTTGAAGTGGTGGAGGCTGCCTCACTAAATATATTTAAGACGTGGGTAGATAGGTTTTTGATAGGCAAGGGAATTAAGGATTATGGGGAGAGGGCGGGAAAGTGGAACTGAGCCACTTCAGATCAGCCATGATCTTATGAATGGTGAGGCAGGCTCGAAGGGCTAGATGGCCTACTCCTGCTCCTACTTCTTATGTTCTTATGTTCACACACACAAATGCACAAACACACACACACACACCTTCTCCCATTCAGCTTACTCCATTGAACCCTGCTGGGAAATCCTTCTATTCCTTTCCTCCAGGTTTAGAACGTTGAATTACGATGGCAGTTTGCATAACATTGGCCTATTTAGGTCAAGGGATAATCTGATCTAAGTGCTTGAAAGGGCAGATGGGATTTGATCGGCAGGGTACGGAGAAGCCATTTCCTCTTGAAGGGGAGTCAGGAACGGGGAGACGCAGGCCGGAATTCTCTGGCCACTCACGCCGGCGGGATTCTCCGGTGTTGCCGGAAGCACATCCCCACCCCTGGGCTTCGTGGGGTGACGTGAGTGGGAGTTCCCGTTGAGAGCGGCGGGACTGGAGAATCCCACCCCCTGACAAACAACACGCCACTGGCGGGAACCAGGGGGGAAGGGGTGGAGAATCTCCGAACCAGGTCAGTCGGGTGTGAAGAACGTCATCACACAAAAAGGTTGTGGAGAGCTGGAAGCCTCTGCCCCACAGTTGGGAATGTTTGGGGATAATTGGTGCTGAGATTTTTGTTTGGTGAGTGTCCTGAAGTGATATGGATCAAGGGTGAACGGAGTTAGGGTACAGATCAGCCATGGTTTGTCTGAACGGCAGAACAGGCTCAGGGGGCTGAATGGCCTCCTCCTGTCCCAACCTCGCTGCTGCAGGGGTGGTTGTGAATGATGTGTGGCATCAACGCCGCACAGGAATAACACTTTGCCATGAGAAAAGAGGATGTGAAATTACATGTAAAACACACTTCCAGAAAATAAAAAGAAATTCAGAGGCCGTTGGCAAGAAAGTGTTTATTTTATTTTAGTCAAAGAGGAAACATCTGTTTTTTGGAGGGCGCGTTTCGTGTGTCAGTTCTGTGACGGAGTTGCATGTGGGCTGGGAAGGTGCTGCCTGTGGAAGTAAAAGTGCACTGAGTTTACACAGTGAGAATGTTTACCTCAGGCAGGAGCAGGTTTCCACGCAGATTATGCAGAATTTACAGCACTGAAACAGGCCATTCGGCCCACATGGTGACTGCCGGCGTTTGTACTCCACTCCTCCTCCTGCCCTCCCTCATCCAATCACATCAGCTCCCTCGTGCGTGCGATGCTGTTCTCCTCAACCAATGGGATCGTGAGTTCTCGCCACCCTTTGGGGAAAGAAATTTCTTCTCAATTCCCTATGGGGTGTCTTTGTTTCATTCATTCATGGGACATGGGCATCGCTGGTTGGCCAGCATTTATTGCCCACCCCTGTTGCCCTTGAACTGAGTGGCTCAGCCATTTCAGGGGGCAGTTCAGAGTCAACCACATTGCTGTGGACTCACATGTAGGCCAGGCCAGGCAAGGATGGCAGATTTCCTTCCCTAAAGGACATTAGTGAACCAGATGGGTTTTTCCAACAATCGACAATGATTTCAAGGTCATCGGTAGATCCTTAAGTCCAAATATTTTTTATTGAACTCAATGGGCTGGCCAGCATTCATTGCCCATCCCTAGTTGCCCTTGTTCAGAGGACAATTGAGAGCCAACCACATTGCTGTGGCTCTGGACTCACATGTAAGCCAGACCAGGTGAGTATGATAGATTTCCATCCCTAAAGGATATTAGTTTTTTTCTGACAATTGACAATGGTTGGATGGTGGGTGGGGAAGATGAGGGGTGGGCAGTGGGTGGGAAATGGGGTGGGGGGGTGGTGGGTGCGAGGGTCGGTGGAAGAACAAAGGAATCTTGGATCCTATTCTTCACACATCCATCACAGAGTAAACATCTCACTGACTTAATTCACTCTGAGACGGATCAGCCAGTCTGTCAGTCAGTGCAGTTCCCTTTCCTTCAGTCTGTGCAACCTCCTGCCTCCAATTCACTCTCCGATTGCGATGTTGGACCTCACCGTGATGTACAAGGTGAGGGGCAGACTTGCTCTGTGATGTCCCCGTGTGACCCCTCCAAGGGGCCACCCCTGATCAAACAGGAGGTTGCAAAAACCCTTGAATTTTGCTTGGGATGTAATAAGTTGATGGACGGGAATGCACCAATCAGTTGGCCCCCTGTGACGCCCAGGATGCGATAAAGAATCCTCCCTGGCACCAGCTGGCTCGGAGGTGTCTGCGTTGACTGGTGCCAGCGTCAGGAGGAGGGGTTGCACTTTTGGTTGGGGAAAACATCATGGCAATACTGACAGGGGATATATCTGAGGGTTCGGCCACTGTGTCTATATGGGTAGGACTGAGAAATAAGAAAGCGTTTAGACAGTTACATGGGTAAGATGGATATAGAGGGATGGATATGGGCCAAATGCAGGCAATTGGGATTAGCTTTAGGGTTTAATAAAAAGGTGGTTGGCACCAGAATAAGAAATAGAATACTGGATTAAGGAGCATGCAGTGAGCGAGCTCGGCAGTACGAAAGAAGTAATGAATTATATATCAGATAGGAATGGACTAGGAAACTTATCAGGAAAATAATGAGATTACAAAGCATGTCTGTGAACACACAGAGTGTGGGGAATAAACTGGGTGAAACTAACTACAAGCACAAATCAAAGAACAAAGAACAACCCAGCACAGGAAACAGGCCCTTTGGCCCTACAAGCCCGCACCACCATCTTAACATTCAGTGAGTGGCTTATTCCAATCCTCCTTCTACCTATGACTTTTGCCTATGCCTCTTGGACTCCACAATAAAGGTGTGCAAATTTAGAGAATTACATGTGCGCCAGATGAAGGGAGGTCTAATTTAGCGGCAATTTGTTAACACCAATCAGCCTAAAAGCGCGTTTTTGGGGTGTGGGAGGAAACCGGAGCACCCGGAGAAAACCCACGCAAGCACGGGGAGAATGTGCAAACTCCCACAGACACCGGCCCAAGTCGGAGATCCGACCCGGGTCCCTGTAACTGCACAGCAGACAGTGATAGACACTGAGCTGTCGTGTTGTCCGTCAGCTGGTCCAGTTTAAGCGTACACTAATGACGTGAAGCACTAGGCAACCCTCGAAGCAACATCCAAGAGCAGCCCTCGCACGACCCACGTGTGGGAATATGATGTAGAAACAGAGATGTGTAAAACCAGTGGGTGACAGAGTGTGGAAAGCGGTTAGCGTTTTCCACAACATCAACTTTCTACAACCTACGAAATGTTGAAGGGTTTTTGCAATGTCCTGCTTGAGCAGGGAAAGGCCCCTTTAACTGGACGCCTCATGCGGTGACATCACAGAGCCAGTGTGAACCTCACCCTGTACATCACAGTGAGATCAGGCATCACAATAGGCTTGTAAACTGGTTTAATGTGAGTCAGGAGACTGCATGAGCAGACAGAGTGAAGGCAAGTGAGGTGGACAGACTGGAATTGGCTGCTGGTCGGTCTCAGAGTAAAGGAGCTGGAGGAGAAGATGGAAAGAGTTTTCAATGGTGATGGGAGAGAGAAGAATGGAGACAAGCAGCTGCCAATGGGAGAAGTGTTGGTGTGGAAAGATCTCTAGTTGCAGGTTGTATGGGTGAGAGTCAGAGTGAGGAACTCCTGGAGTAACAGTCCCATTCTCAATGTCCAACCATGAAAAATGAGGGCAGCTCGGTACAAGATGCATCTTCCGGTCAGCTGCTCCTGGAGCCTGGGATGGTGAGTGGGAGAGCTCAGCTCACACACTCACTCACTGTCTAGACAGAGCAATCACTGGCTAGCTCTTTCAAAGAGCCGTCACACTCATGATAACACGGGATTTTCCATTCCCGCCCGCGATCATTCCCAATGTGGACGGGACTGGAAAATCCCAGGCAATGAGTCAAATGGCCTCCTTCTATCCCACATGTTTCTCTGGTCCCAGATGGGATTGGTGGCTGTCCCATTCGATATTCCTGAGTGACTTTTTTCTCACTGGGAAACTGATGTCAATTGTAAAATAGATAATGCCTGCAAGAATGGGAAAGGATCAAATTCTTAGAGAGAAAAGACATTCAGAGAGGAGGAGTTGGAGAGAGGGAGCAGATTTAGAGAGTGCAAAGAGAGAAAGGGCACAGAGAGGGAGAGAGGACATGCTTTACAAGATGGAGAGTCTCTGGCAGAGAGAGTTATTGGGGTTAATTTGGGATCCATTCCTTCCATTCCTTTCAGCGATAGGAAATTGTCAGTAAACGGTCTTATCCCCCAGGGGATGGGGCAGGAATGTGGCTTCTCAAAAAAGATAATGGAATTAATGTAACACATTTAATTTGTGGAAAATTAGAATTGATTTAAATCTGTAAAATGTACGAATTCTTGCAGATTAATACATTTGCAGAATGGATAGATGATTGGAAAAATTAAATTAAACAAAATATATGAGGTTGATGTTGTGGGGAAGGAGTGGGGAGGTCACATGGAAAGTGCAGGACTGGGGAGGATGGACAGGGGGAGAGAAACAAAGGAATCTCAGATCTTATTCTGCACACTCCCATCACAGAGTAAATGTGTTTGGATTTTCACCCTGACTACATTCACTCTGAGACGGATCAGCCAGTCTGTCAGTCAGTGCAGTTCCCTTTCCTTCAGTCTGTGCAGCCTCCTGCCTCCAATTCACTCTCCGATTGCGATGTCGGAACTCACTGTGATGTGCAGGGTGAGGGGTAAACTTGCTCTGTGATGTCCCCATGTGACCCATCCAAGGATCAAACAGGAGGTTGCAAAAACCCTTGCACTTTGCTTGGGATGTAATAAGTTGATGTTCGGGAATGCACCAATTAGTTGACTCCCTCTGACTCCCAGGATATGATAAATCCTTTTAAACCCCAGTCAATCAATCAAATTTGTGCTGCAGCTTGGCATGGCCAGGGAAATAGCGAACCAAACACTAGGCTTCATTACAATGGGGAATTTAAAATTGGGGAGTTACACCAAACCAGCAATGATCTTTGGTTAGACCATACATTGTCCCATTGGTAAGACGCAGCCTGGGTTCATGAAGGACAGATCATGTTTGACTAATTTGGTGGAATTCTTTGAGAACGTTACATGCGCAGTGGACAAAGGGGAACCTGTGGATGTGGTGTATCTGGATTTTCAGAAGGCATTTGACAAAGTGCTGCACCAAAGACTCTTGCATAAGACAAAGGTGTATGGTGTTATGGTAATGTGTTAGCGTGGATAGAGGATTGGTTAACTAACAGGAAGCAAAGAGTTGGGGTAAATGGTGTTTTTCTGGCTAGCGATCAGTGACTAGTGGTGTGCCTCAGGGATTAGTGTTGGGACCGCAATTGTTTACGATTTACATTGATGATTTGGAGTTGGGGGCCAAGTGTGGTGTCTCAAAATTCACAGATGACATTAAGATGAGTAGCAGAGCAAAGTGTGCAGAGGATGCTAAGAGTCACCAAAGGGATATAGATAATCTCAGTGGGTGGGAGAGGGTCTGGAAGATGGAGTACAACATTGGTAAATGTGAGGTCACCCATTTTGGTAGGAATAACAGCAAAATGGACTATTATTTAAATGGTAAAAAATTGCAGCATGCTGCTGTGCAGAGGGGACCTGGGTGTCCTTGTGTAAGAATCACAGGGAGTTGGTTTGCAGATGCAGCAGGTAATTAAGGCGGCAAATGGAATTTTGTCCTTCATTGCTAGAGTGTGGAGCTTAAAAACAGCAAGGTTATGTTGCAGTTGTATAAGGTGCTGGTGAGGCCACACCTGGAGTACTGTGTACAGTTTTGGTCTCCTTACTTGAGAAAGGATATACTGGCACTGGAGTGGGTGCAGAGGAGATTCACTCAGTTAATTCTGCATTTGAGAGGGTTGGCTTATGAGGAGAGATTGAGTAGATTGGGGCTATACTCATTGGAATTTAGCAGAATGAGGAGAGATCTTATAGACACATAAAAGATTATGAAGGGAATAGA
Source organism: Carcharhinus amblyrhynchos (assembly GCF_965287045.1). Taxonomy (NCBI): domain Eukaryota; kingdom Metazoa; phylum Chordata; class Chondrichthyes; order Carcharhiniformes; family Carcharhinidae; genus Carcharhinus; species Carcharhinus amblyrhynchos. Next base: position 9,215,521 of record NC_137336.1, on the reverse strand, counting down.
TAAGATAGAAGCAGGGAAGTTGTTTCCACTGATGGGTGAAATAGAACTAGGGGACATTGTCCCCAAAATAAGGGAGAGCAGATTTAGGACTGAGTTGAGAAAAACTTCTTCACACGAAGGGTTGTGAATCTGCGGAGTTCCCTGCCCAGTGAAGCAGTTGAGGCTACCTCATTGAATGTTTTTAGGGCAAGGATAGATATATTTTTGAACAGTAAAGGAATTAAGAGTTATGGTGAGCGGGGACGGGTAAATGGAGCTGAGTCCACGAAGAGATCAGCCATGATCTTTATTGAATGGTGGAGCAGGCTCGAGGGGCCAGATGGCCTACTCCTGCTCCTAGTTCTTATGGTCTTATGTTCACACTTAGAACCCTGCAGACAGTTTTATTCAGGATGTTATAAAAAAGGTATCGAGGGACAAGAGAGAAGATTTAGAAGAATGAAGGCAGAAATGTAGCAGGGAGGAGTCATTTACAATTCACTCCACACCATTGGATGAAACCTCAGCACCAGCTTTTACTGTGACTCTCAGGAATTGATAAAGAGTCCTCCCTGTCACCAGCTGGCTCGGAGGTGTCTGTGTTGACTGATGCCAGTGTCAGGCTGATTTCAAACCCCAACTGCAGGAGTCTCACAAGAGTCCTTCATTGAGATACACTTTGCAGCCTCTGGCCACATCAGCTCAGCTCAGCCCTGGGACATTGGTCTCCAATTGGAGCCAGCTCATTTAGGGGCAGGTCACTTCCCTTGGGGGGCTTGAGCCCACTCGGGCTCCCATGATGGGGACGATTCCACTTTGGTTTGAGCAGTCCTCCGTCTGTTCATTGTTTCTAGACCTCTGTAGGCCTCGTCCCAGCTGTGGAATCACTCTCAGCTACACCCTCCCATTCCAAACGGTTATCTAGGTTCCAGAGGCCCTTGCTGCCCAGGGGGATGTGTGTGCCTCAGTGCCATCTCCACAGATTGGCACGGAATCATGCCTGAAATGATTTTCTCCATCAGCCTCGAAGTGCATGGATTTGGAGGTCAAACATCCTCCCTCATCTCTAGAGTCTCATTATTCTCCACATTCCCTGCTGGTTTTCCTTGAGGAAGCTTTGTGAAAGTCTCATACGACACCTCCACAAATATTATTGAAAATGAGAGTGACCCAGAGTCTGAAACTCTCCAACGTTATCCCAATGTTGTGGGTGAGACCAACTGGGAAACGCCACTGGGCAACCCATCTCTGCCAATCCACTGCAAACCTTCACATGGACCCTCCGTACCAGCTTGTTCTGAGACTCCCAGGGGTGTGATAATGAGACTTCCCTGCACCATGTGGCTCAGAGATGTCTGTGTTGACTGATGCCAGTGTCAGGTTGCTTTCAAACCCCAATCAATCAATAAAATTTGTGCCACAGCTTGGCATAGCCAGGGAAAAAGTGAACCAAACTAGGGTTTATTTCAACAGGGAATTTAAAATAGGGGAGTAACACCAAACCAGCAATGATCTTTGGTTAGATCACACTTTGAAGCCTACAGTCAGTTTTATTCAGGATGTTATAAAAAGGATACCGAGGGAGTGAGAAGCTACACAGAATATTTACAATAATGATAGCAGAAATGTGTGTGTTAATACACCAGGAATGGATTGACAAGCTGGGTCTGTTCTATCTTGCAATAAAGCCGGGGTGATCCAATAGAAGCTGGTAAAATGATGAAATGCTTTGAACAAAGAACAAAGAACAACCCAGCGCGGGAAACAGGCCCTTCGGCCCAACGAGCCCGTGCCGCCATTTTAACAAAGCATTTTCCTACACCTACCTTGCCCTGTGTGTATGCGAATGGTATCCCTACTGTAGCCAGATTCAGGGGAGAATAGTGTAGGGTCAATTTGTTACACCAATCAGCCTAAGAGCACATCTTTGGGGTGTGGGAGGAAACTGGAGCACCCGGAGGAAACCCACGCAACCACAGGAAGAATGCGCAAACTCCCACAGACACAGGCCCAAATCCATGTGTCTGCACAGCCAGCAGGGATAGTCACTGAGCAGTTGTGGTGCCCATCTGCTGGTCCAGTTTTAAGCACGCACAACGACGCAAAGTACTAGGCCACCCTCCAAACATCCAAGAGCAGCCCACGCACAACCCATCGTGTGCATGCCCCTCGTTTGACAACAAGGTGGACCGACACACCTGTGGATTAAAAGAGGCAAACATTAACATGTAGTATTACATTTCCCGTATCGTCCCGAGGCTCTGACCCTTTTTAAAACCGTCTTCTATAACCCTCCATCCCTGTTTCACTCATGTGCCTATCTAAGTAAACCTTAAACAAGTCCAGCATGCCTGCCTCCACCACCTTACTCGGTAGCGCATTCCATACCCCCACGACCCTCTGTGTGAAAAACCTTCCTCTAGTATCCAAATTATACTTCTCCCCACTCACCCTTAGTTCGTGATCTCTCGTGATAGTTGTCTTCAATCTAGGAAAAAGCCTGCCACTGTTTACTCTATCTATACCCTTCATTATTTTATACACCTCTATCAGATCCCCTCTTAATCTCCGTCTTTCTAAGGAGAAGAGCCCCAGTTTACCCAATCTTTCCTCATAACCCAGCCCTTCCATACCAGGCAGCATCCTGGTAAACCTCCTCTGCAGTCTCTCCAGGGTCTCCACGTCCTTCCGGTAGTAAGGTGACCAGAACTGGACGCAGTACTCCAAATGCGGCCTAACCAATGTTCTGTACAACTGAAGCATTAGACGACAGCTCTTATACCCTATACCCCTTCCTATAAAGGCTAGCATTCCATAAGCTTCCTTTGCAACCTTCTCCACCTGGGTTGCCACCTTCAGAGACTTGTGCACTTGCACTCCCAGGTCGCTCTGCATTTCTATACTCTTAATTGGTCTACCTTTGATCCTGTAACTCCTCTCTGCATTATTCCTTCCAAAATGCATCACCTCGCATTTGTCAGGATTAAATTCCATCTGCCATCTATCTGCCCAGTATACCAACCTATCTATAATCCTGCTGTGTCACCTGACAATCTTCCTCACTATCCGCCAATCCTGCCATCTTGGTGTCATCTGCAAACTTGCTGATCACACCACGTACGCTCACATCCAAGTCGTTTATATATATTACGAAGAGAAGAGGTCCCAGTACTGAGCCCTGCGGCACACCACTGGTGACAGATCTCCAGCCAGAAAGGGACCCTTCCACTACTACTCTCTGTCTCCTGTTGCCTAGCCAATTTTCAATCCATCTAGCTACCTGTCCCTGTATTCCATGTGCCTTAACTTTTTCTACCAGCCTACCGTGAGGTGGAAACAGAAAGTATGTTTCCTCTTAGGGAAGGGGCCACGCTGGACCTGGTATTGGGGAATGAGCCTGACAACACCAAGTTTAAGTCCAACCGATTTATTTGATAGTAAACTCACTAGCTTTCAAGGTTTCCCTCTTCTTCACCTGAAGAACTAAAAAACTAACACCTGAAGAAGAGGGAAACCTCGAAAGCTAGTGAGTTTACTATCAAATAAATCGGTTGGACGTAAACCTGGTGTTGTCAGACTTTTTACTGTGTTTACCCCAGTCCAACACCGGCATATCCGGCACACTTCAGTAGGGGAGCAGTTCAGGAACAGTGACCACAATTCAGTAAGCTTTAAGGTACTGATGGATAAAGAAAAGTGTGATTCTCAAGTTAAGGTGCTAAACTGGGGAAGAGAGTTACAATGACATTAGGCAGGAACGGAAGAATGTAGATTAGGGGCAGATGTCTGAGAACAAATCAACATCTGGCATGTGGGGGGGCTTTCATGTGTAAGTTGATAGGGATTCAGGACCAGCACATTCCTGTGAGGGTGAAGCATTAGTATGGCAGATTTTCAGAGCCTTGGATAACGAGAGATATTGTGAGCCAGGTCAAAAAGAGAGAGGAAGAATTTGTCAAGGCTAGGAAGCTGGGAACACACGAAGCAAGTGTGAAATACAAGGAAAGTAGAAAGAAATTTAAGTAAGGAGTAAGGAGGGCTAAAAGGGACCATGGAAAATCATTGGCCAGCAGGATTAAGGAAAATCCCATGGCATTTTATACATATATAAAGAGAAAGAAGGTAGCCAGGGAGAAGGTTGGCCCAATCAAGGACTGGGTAGGGAACCCATGTATGGAGCCAGAGAGCGAGGTATTAAATGAGTACTTTGCGTCAGTATTCACCAAAGAGAAGGACTTGGTAGGATGATGAGTCTGGGAAAGGATGTGTAGATAGTTTGAGCTATGTTGAGATCAAAAAGGAGGAGGTATTGAGGTTTTTGAGAAACATTAAGGTTAGACAGGTCCCCAGAGCCTAATGGGATATACCCCACAATACTTAGAGAGACAAGGGAGGAAATTGCTGAGGTCTTGAGAGAAATCTTTGTATCCTCACTGGCTACAGAGGAAGTCCCAGAGGATTGGAGAATAGCCAATGATGTTCCTTTGCTTAAGAAGGTTAGCAAGAATAATCCAGATAATTACAGGCCAGTGAGCCTTACATCAGTGGTAGGGAAATTATTGGAGAGGATTCTTTGAGACAGGATTTACTCCCACTTGGAAATAAGAGGATGTATTAGTGAGAGGCAACATGGTTTTGTGAAGGGGAGATCGAGTCCCATTAACTTGATTGAGTTTTTCAAGGAAGTGACAAAGATGATTGAGGGCAAGCCAGCAGATGTTCTCTATATGGACTTCAGTAAGACGTTTAACAAGGTCCCTCATGGCCTACTGGTGCAGAAGGTGAAGTCACATGGAATCAGAGGTGAGTTGGCAAGGTGAAAACAAAACTGGCTCAGTCAAAGATGATAAAGGGTAGCAGTGGAAGGGTGCATTTCTGAATGGAGGGTTGTGACAAGTGGCATTCCTCAGAGATCAGTGTTGGGACCTTTGCTGTTTGTAATATATATCAATGATTTGGAGGAAAATGTAACTTTGATCAGTAACTTTGTGGACAACACAAAGGTTGGTGGATTTGCGGATAGCGATGAGGACCATTAGAGGATACAGCAGGATATAGATCAGTTGAAGACTTGGGCGGAGAGATAGCAGACGGAGTTTAATTCGGACAAATGTGAGGTAATGCATTTTAGAAGGTCTAATACAGATAGGAAATATACAGTGAATGGCAGAACTCTTAAGAGTATTGATAGGCAGAGGGATCTGGGTATACAGGTACACAGATCACTGAAAGTGGCAATGCAGGTGGAGAAGGTAGCCAAGAAAGCATACAGCGTGCTTGTCTTCATCAGCCGGGGTGCTGAGTTTAAAAATTGGCAAGTCATGTTGCAACTTTCTCGAACCTTAGTAAGGCTGCACTTGGAATATAGTGTTCAATTCTGGTTGCCCACGTTACCAGAAAACGTGGAGAGTTTGGAGAGGCTACAGAAAAGATTTACCAGGATGTGGCCTGGCGTGGAGGGCATTAACTATGGGAAGAGGTTGGAGAAACTTGGTTTGCTCTCACTGGAACGACAGAGGCTGAGGGGCGACCTGACAGAAGTCTACAAGATTATGAGGGGCATGGACAGAATGGATAGTCAGAAGCTTTTTCCCAGGGTGGAAGAGTCAATTACTAGGGGGCCCAGGTTTAAGATGCAAGGGGCAAGGTTTAAAGGAGATATACGAGTACAGAGGGTGATGGGTCCCTGGAACTCCCTGCCAGGAAGGAGATACAATCGTGAGTTTTAAGGGACATCTGGACAAATATATGAATAGAATGGGAATAGAGAATATGGTCCCCAGAAGGATAGGGAGTTTTAGTTCAGTCGGGCAGCTTGGTCAATGCAGGGTTGGAGGGCCTGTTCCTGTGCTGTCATTTTCTTTATTCTTTATGGTGAAGGGGATAACTAGAGGCCATCGATCTCAGATAGTCACCCAGAAATTCAATTGGAAATTCAGAAGTTACTTCTTTGCTCAAAGAATTGTGACAATCTGGAACTCAATCCCACAGGGATGGGTCATTTGCAATCCACTGCAGACCACTGGGTGAAACCTCAGCACCAGCTTGTACTAAGAGACCTTCTTGGCACTAGCTGGCTCAGAGGTGTCTGTGTTGACTGGTGCCAGTGTCAGGCTGCTTTCAAACCCCAACTGCTGGTGTTTCACAAGAGTCCTTCATTGGGACACATGTCCCAGCCTCTGATCGCTCCAGCTCAGCCCTCCATCATTTCAGCTTTTTCATGTTTAAGATGAGGGTGAGCCAGAGTTTGAAACTGTGGCTTCCAGGATTCCCCTCACTGGGAGTTTGAGCTCAAGCCTGAGGTTTCTCAAAGGGTCTTCAGTAAACGCTTTGAGACATGGGTTGTGTTGACTGGGGGAATGAATTTCAGCAAATGAACAATTTAGAGAAAGGATTGAGGAGAGTTTCTGTTCAAGTTGGATCCACACAAAAATGGGAACAGCTGGTCAACTAGTTTCAAGTCTTTGTTCTAGGTTTGTCTTGTTGGTGCCAGTACAGAGCGAGACCACGGATAGTTGGGAACCAGTCTCCGAGGCAGAGGGTTCAGACTGTGTTCGTAAAACAGCAATGGAAATCGATTGTCTTGGGAAGCATTGTCTGATCAGGGCCAATGTGATCTCCTGGACTCGTTTCGATCGCCACAGGGGGTCGGAGAGGAATTTCCCAGATTTTTTTTTCCCCGTATTGGCCCTGGGGTTTTCACTCTGGGTTTTCGCCTCTCCCTGGAGATCACATGGTCTGGATGGGGGATGAGTCAGTATGTTGTGATGAATAAGGCATCGCAGTTGTGAGGGAGAGCTGGATGGAGCAGAGAGGGAGCTGTCCATCCAACAATTATCTTTCAAATGTCGTTATTTCAATGACTGAAACCTCAAATCTGGAAATAAATGTGGCTTCAAATTGGAGAAACTTTGTGTGTGTTTTCTGGTTTTTTCACGGATCATCGACAAAATCAGAAATAGGAAGAAAAGTGTTCTGTTCATTTTCAGACACAGACTGGGGAGTATTTTTATTCAATCATGGAATGTGGGTGTAAGGGGCAAAGCCAGTATTTATTACCCATCCCTAACTGCCCATCAGAAGATCGTGGTGAGTCACCAACTTGGTGTTACCTTATTGACGGGCTGTCAACCAGACCAATGAGGAGGACAGATTTCCTTCCCTAAAGGACATTGACGAACCCCATGTTTTGAGAACGATCACCGATGGTTTTATGGTCACCATTACTGACTTTAGTTTATTCAGTTTAACTTTCATTAATTGGGTTTAATTTCCCCTTCCGGTGCACAGTGTGTGTGTTTAACTCATGAGCCTGTCATTATTTCAGTCTCTAGATTACAAAGCCAGTCACATTAACAACACATTATCCATAGGCTTAGCTACTGACTGAGTGAGCTCTCTAAGTCACAGTGCAGGCGGCTCCCACATTCAATCCCCAGTCTGTACAGACAAACACACAGAAAGACTATCAGCACCATCAAACTCAGCCTGTCCAGTAGACAGTGTGAGTGCACACGCACACATCCCATCTGCAAGTTACATTCTCTCTTCGAAAGAAATGAAATGTGGCCAATTGAGGAGAATATCCCAAGTGAATGTTCTCCCCACTCCCTGATGCTCCAGCTGCACCCCAATCTAACCTGATCAAAGGTGGCACGGTAGCACAGTGGGTTAGCACTGCTGCTTCACAGCTCCAGGGTCCTGGGTTCGATCCCAGGCTCGGGTCACTGTCTGTGTGGAGTTTGCACATTCTCCTCGTGTCTGCGTGGGTTTCCTCCAGGTACTCTGGTTTCCTCCCACAGTCCAAAGATGTGTGGGTTAGGTAGATTGGCCGTGCCATGAAATTGCCCCTTGGTGTCCAGGGATGCGTAGGTTAGAGGGATTAGTGGGTATAATATGTAGGGATATGGGGGTAGGGCCTGGGTGGGGTTGCATTTGGTGCAGACTTGATGGGCTGAAGGGCCTCTTTCTGCACTGTAGGGTTCTATGATCACTGGAACCAGGGGTGTTCTCTGACATTGATCAATGTCCCCTTTTAAAGTTTCTTCAGTGACCCTGCACTCACCAGACATTGCATTTGTTTGGCCCAGCCAATGGCAACTCTGTGACAAGTGATGGAGAGGAAACAGTATAGAGGGAGGCCATTCTGCCCATCGTGTCTGTGTTGGATCATTTTAAGAGATACACTTACTGATCCATTATCCTGCTCCCTCCTCATAATCTCACAAATCGCTGCCACCTATCTCACAGATTCATCATGTGCCCCTTTAAAGCCCTGCATTTCTGGGATTGGTTCTATCTGGATGGTGGGGTCACTGAGTCAGTGGGGGATGAGGGGGGGTGGGGTGGGGAGAGGGGGTTGGGGCGTAGGGTAATAACTGTGTCCTGAGATGCTTCAGGGGCGTTCAGGGTTGCCAGCGGGAAGTTGGCAGGATGTTTGTGGGGCTCTGTATTAGGTCACATGGCTAATCGGGGGCCAGGGGTAGAAATGAGGAAACTGTCACTGGGGATGGGTTTCTCAAGTCGGTTAGATCGAGTGGGGGGCGGGGGGGGTGGGGGGGTGGGGGGGGGGGGGGTTGGAGTGCGTCAGTCCCATCGTTGCTGAGGTGTTAGAAGTGGTGTTAATTCTAACTTTTCCGGGATATCCATTTCTGGAATACAATTGAAACAATGGAACGATTGGGAATAAAATCAGAGTAACGGATGGTTCTCAGTGCCAGGAATTGTCCGGTTTAGGTTTGAACTTTATGAGAAATTCCCTTGCAATTCCTGCATGGATATTCCAGATTGGGCTGTGTTCCCCGCACTTTTCTGGGTCCACACTGGATTCAGCATCCCGGAAATCAGAGGTAATGGGTCATTATTAAACTAAATATGTCACTGAGATAATTAAGTAGATATTAGGAGACTCAGCCTAATAATTCCCCTATGAGGTCAGTTTTAAGAAGTGTCTTTAAGGTGGAAAGAGATAGAAGTGGGATAGTGTTAGGATGGGAGTATTCTGGGTGTGAGTCTCTCTCCAGCAGATACTCAGCATTGAAGAAACACCACAGTGCAGAAGGAAGATTTTTGGCCCATCAATCCAGTACTGATTCTCCGACAGAGCACCTCACTCAGGCCCTATCTCCATAACCCCATGTGCTTATCCTGCTATTCCCCCTACACCACACATCTTGGGACACAAAGGGACAATTTATCGTTGCTAAACCAAACAACGTGAACATCTTTCGACTGGGTCAGCGCAGAAACATAGTGGCCAGCAGTACTCCTTCATAGCGTTTATAACTTGGAAGAGCTCGATTAGGTCGCCCCCTTCTCTTTTTTCATGAACGGTCTGGCTATCCATTTTCAGAAACAAATTTTGGTTCCTTCACCGCCCCCCCATAGTTTCCACAATACCTTTGCTTGTACACTGCCAGTGTGGCACACACCAGACATCATTTTGGCAAGGACGTTGCTGTGGGCATAAGGACCATATGGTGATCGGCAGCTTGTGATGCCAGCCTTGTGGGTATGGTTGATTTGACTCCAGTGGTGCTACTTTCAACCCCAATGCTCCAGCCAAAATGCTCTCTTAACCTCACACAGCGGAGCAAGTGGCCGACAGCAGGAAGGACCCCACCAGCTCGATTTAAATGAGTCGTTCATTCTGCCTTAGTAGCTGATTAATTTTTACCGGCTGCTGCTGAGCTTGTAGATTGCGACGGGTTGTCCACTGGAATTTAAAATAGACAATGACTACAGGGAGTGGCATTTGATTTGATTTGATTTATTATTGTCACGTGTATTAACATATAGTGAAAAGTATTGTTTCTCGCACACTGTACAGATAAAGCATAACATTCATAGAGAAGGAAAGGAGAGCGTGCAGAATGTAGTGTTACAGTCATAGCTAGGGTGTTGTAAGACATTTGAACAGAGCATTTTTAGAGAGTTTAAAAGAGTTAGGATAGAGGTTTAGAGGCGTACGACGAGAGTAAAAGATAGAATTAGAGGGTGTGCTGGGCACAGCTCGCAAGAAGTCGCCTCACTCCAGTGCAATCTTGGAAAAAAGGTCACACAAAAATTCACACATTTCATGGCCTTGCTTCATATTCCAAGAAGGACCGCTTGCTTCCAAACATGGACACAGTGGCTTCCCTGCCCCTCGGCCAACAGTCTGACAGTGAGATTGTATAAAGGCGATATAGAGTAGGACAAGCCACAAAAGGGAAGGAAGGGGAGCAGGACTTTTATGGAGTCGTAGAGGTTTATAGCATGGAAACAGGCCCTTCGGCCCAACTTGTCCATGCTGCCCTTTTTTCTAAAATAAAAGCTCGCCCCAGTTGCCCACGTTTGGCCCATATCTCTCTACACCCATCTTACCCATGTAAATATTTAAATGCTTTTTAAAAGACAACATTGTATCTGCCCCTACTAGTACCTCTGGCAGTTTGTTTCAGACACTCACCACCCTCTGTGTGAGAAAATTGCCTCACTGAACCCTTTTGTATCTCTCCCCTCTCACCGTAAACTTGTGCCCTCTAGTTTTAGACTCCCCTACCTTTGGGAAAAGATATTGACTATCTATCTGATCTGTGCCCCTCATTATTTTGTAGACCTCTATAAGATCAACCATAAGCCTCCTGCACTCCAGCGAAAAAGGTCCCAATTTATCCAGCCTCTCCTTATAACTTAAATCATCAAGTCCTGGTAGCGTCCCAATAAATCTTTTCTGCACTCTTTCTAGTTTAATAATATTCTTTCTATAATAGGGTGTACACTGTACACAGTATTCCAAGTGTGGCCTTACTAATGTCTTGTACAACTTCAACAAGATGTCCCAACTCCTGTATTCAATGTTCTGACCGATGAAACCAAGCATGCCGAATGCCTTCTTCACCACTCTGTCCACCTGTGACTCCACTTTCAAGGAGCCTTGATCTCTTTGTTCTACAACTTTCCCCAGTGCCCTACCATGAACTGAATAAATCCTGCCCTGGATTGATCTACCAAAATGCTCATCTCGCATTTATCAAAATTAAACTCCATCTGCCATTCGTCAGCTACTGGCCCAATTGATCAGGATCCCGTTGCAATTCAAGATAACCTTCCTCACTGTTCACTATGCCACCAATCTTGGTGTTATCTGCAAACTTACTAACCATGCCTACTAAATTCTCATCCAAATCATTAATATAAATCACAAATAAATGTGGACCCAGCACCGGTCCCTGAGGTACACTGCTGGTCACAGCCTTGCAGTTTGAAAAACAACCCTCTACAATCACTCTCTGTATTCTGTCATCAAGCCAATTTTGTATCTATTTGGCTACCTCACCCTGGATCCCTCAGCTGGAGGAAATGAACCCAGAGTCTTCAGGAAGCAATATTTTTGTAAGTATCTCTTGCTGAAGTACCTCAACCTCAGGGAGGTCCAAGGGTGGTATCTAATGGGGTCTGTGAGAATGGGGAATGTGGTCAATGGATTGATTCACTTGGGCTGGAGCTAAACTCTCAGTTTTCTGACGGTAGGTCACCTGGTGGTGAGTTCCTATTTTCAATACATTTGTATCCCATGAATATTCATTATCTCAGAATATTTTCAAATTAAGAGCACCATTAGGGTCCTGCACCCGAACCTCCCGGCATATTGTTAAACCAGGCTAGACTCCATATTTTTTATTTTTGCGTTAATATGAGGGATGCTTCGCTCCCCAAGTAATTCCACTGACAAGTTAGAGATCTTTTCTCAAAAAAGCTTTATTCAGAACACAGTTTAAATATAACATCTAACAAAATGAAGCAGCTTAACTCTGAATATTTAAACAATTGTTAAAGAAATGAAAGGAAATAACGTTAATTTCTAACTTATCACTATTTCAATTCCAAATAGGCAACACTTCTCTTAGGCTCAAATGTTCATAAATACAGTTAGCAAACCCCAGGCAGATGTGTTATAAATGGTGTTCACAGTATTGAAGCTTTTGGAAACAATTTATTTTCAGAGCAGCTTGCAGACTTTTGTCCTTAAACAGCCCCATAGAAACTAAACAAAAATCATTTTACATAAGAACATAAGAAATAGGAGCAGGAGTAGGCCATCTAGCCCTTCGAGCCTGCCCCGCCATTCAATAAGATCATGGCTGATCTGTCGTGTCTCACTTCCACATTCCCGCCCTCTCTCTCTGGTACATATCTAGCTCCTCCCATTAAGCACATTATCACATGTCCCTGGATATCTAAACCTACCTTCTATTCCTTTAATCAAAAATAAACCAGGGACCTTTTAATCTATAAATAAAAATCTATTAGCTCAATCCTAAATAAACATGACTCATCTAAAATGAGTAATTATCCTGCTTTCCCAGCATCTGAACTACATGTTTCCAAGACACCCCGACTGCCTGTGGAAAAAACTGAACTCTAAAACATTCCCCTTTAATATAAAATACATCAATACAACAATATCATCACAACACACTTGGTGCAGTACTGAGGGAATGCCGCACTACTGGCGGTGTCTGCATTCAGTTGGGAAGTTAAACCCAGGCCTACCTGGCTGAATTAAAAGCTCTCAATGGCTCTATTTTGAAGAAGAGCAGGATTGTTCTCCCAGTGTCCTGGCCAACGTTCATCCCTCAATTGGCATCACAACAAACCAATCGAATTGTCATTTAAGTTAGTGTTATTTATGGGATCTTGCTGTGCCCAACCTGGCTGCCTCATTGCCTACAGTGGCCACATTTCAAAAGGTGCTTCATTGGCTGTCGCGACAAGGAAGACATTTCCTCTCCAGAACACATTCCATTTTTGTCCCATTCATTTCAGTGCAGTTGAAGATGGAAGAGATCCTACAATGGACACGTGATCAGTTTCCCTCAGGTTACTGCCCCAAGTGGAAATGCTGAAAATTGCAGCCTATTTGCAGTCCATTTAGGAATTCTGTAACAGAAGTTTAGGGGGTGGGGGGGCTGGGGGGGTGGGGTGGTGGTCATTTGGATCTACAGTTTCAGATTGCCCAGCTGGACTGATTCCAGGCTCCTGGGCACAGAGAAAACCGGAACCACATAAAAGTTCCTCTTCCACTATACCGCATTCTTCTGGGAACAACGAGGGTGCAGTATTTTGGTGTGGGAACTGCAACATTGCACGCAAGGGTCATAGATCCAGAGATTTAGCCCAGTACCTTACAACGTGGTGGCACAGTGGTTAGCATTGCTGCCTCACCGCGCCAGGGACCTGAGTTCGATTCCTGGCTCGGGTCACTGCCTGTGCGAAGCCTGCACGTTCTCCCCGTGTTTGCGTGGGTTTCCTCTGGCGCTCCGGTTTCCTCCCACACTCCAAAGATGCATGGGTTCAGTGGATTGGCCATGCTAAATTGCCCACTTAATTTCAGGGAGACTAGCTAAGGTAAATGCATGGGGTTATGGGGATAGGGCCTGGATGGGTGCAGACTCGATGGGCCGCATGGCCGGCATTGTAGGATTCTAAGAAAATACGCCACTATTATTCTCTAACCAGATACTGAACTGAAACACCTGTATACATATTATGGCTCCAACACCATTGGTCTTGTGGCAAATAACTCACCTACTGACTCCACCATCTACAAGGTACCAGTCGGAATGTAATGGAATGCTCCCCAAATGCCTGGATGAGTGCAGCTCCAACAACACTTAAGAAGCTCGACACCATCCAGAAAGAAGCAATCCTGCTTGATAGGCATTCCCCCCACAAGCATTCACTCCCTCCATCACTGTCATACATTGGCAGCCGTGTGTACCATCCACACAAGGTGCACTGCAGCAACTCGCCAAGCCTTCTCCGGTGGCACCTTCCCAATGGAGGCCGCCACCGTCCAGAAGGACAAGGTCAGCAGATACATGGGAACACCACCATCTGGATATTCAAGTCACTCACCATCCCCACTTGGAAACATATCGGCCATTCCTTCACTGTGGCTGGGTCAAAACCTCCCTAACAGAACTATCAGTGTACCTACACCATGTGGACTGCATCGATTTAAAAAGATGGTTTACCACCACCTTCTGGAGGGGCAAATAGGGACGGGCAATAAATGCTGGCCCAGCCAGTGATGCCCACGTCACATGAAGAGATGAAAAGGAATTGCTGTCAGCATCACACCTTCGTTGCACACAGCATTGAGAAGGAACACAAAAAAGAAAGGTGCATTTCAATAGCACCTTTTACAACCTCAGCTTATCCCAAACCCCTTGCAGCCAATGAAATAAATACTTTGTGTGGTGCAATCACTTTTGTAATGCAGGAAACAAAGCAGTGAAATTGACGTATGCCGGAGCTCAGGTATCCACAAGCATTCTCCCCATACAAACACAAATGCTATTTGTATATTCTGTGTTACACAATCATTGGCTGCCCTCCACATGTCACAGCCCTGGGCTGATCACTTGCATGATGGTGGAGACAGGCTTCAGATTAAAGAAAGTAGAGAAATATTGGATGGGATTTTCCATCCACGCCTGCCCCAAAACCAGAAAGCCCTGCCCACCAGCGCCCCCAACCCTCACTCCATTCCCCATCCACCATGATGATTCCCATGGTGGATAGGACAGGAAAATCCCCTCCTTTACCTTTATTGCTTCACCATGATTTAATTTGTGCCTTCCATAAGATCACCACATTCCAAAATACTTTACAGTCAATTAAATACCTTTGGCCAGTGTTGTCATGTTGAAATCATGGCAGCCAATTTACAGACAATGAGATCCCACAAGCAGCATTGTGGTATGACCACATAGACTGGTTTTGTGACATTGATAAATAGTGGCGGAGAAATCCCCCCTCCTCTTTGAAGTAGTGGCCTTGGGATCTTTTATACAACAGTACAGCACAGTACAGGCCCTATTGCCCTCGATGTTGTGCCGAGCTATGTCCAAACCCAAGATCAAGCTATCATCACAATAGAACAATACAGCACCTTAAAGCTCATTATCGTATCTGCTACCTCCCCCAGCAGCGAGTTCCAGGCATCCATCACCCTCTGTGTGAAAAACATGCTTCATATATCTCCTTTAAACCTTTTCCCTCGCACTTTAAACCTATACCCCCGCTAATTGATTCTTCCACCCTGGGGAAAAACTTCTGATCATCTGTTCTGTCCATGCCTCCCACAATCTTGATGAAGGGGTGGCACGGTGGCACAATGGTTAGCACTGCTGCCTCACAGCATCAGGGACCTGGGTTCGATTCCTGGCTTGGGTGACTGTCTGTGCGGAGTCTGCACATTCTCCCCATGTCTACGTGGGTTTCATTCTGGTGCTCCAGTTTCCTCCCACAGTCTGAAAGACGTGCTGGTTAGGTGCATTGACCTGAACAGGCGCTGGAGTGTGGCGACAAGGGGAATTTCACAGTAACTTCATTGTGTTAATGTAAGCCTTACTTGTGACTAATAAATAAATTTTAACTTTAAAGTTTTGTCTTTAGATCCTTCTCCCTCTCAGTTTTGCTGCTTTCAGTTGTACTATGGAGAGGAGTCTTGTTCCTCCACTCTGGTAAGTTTTTTGATGGGGCTGAGGGGGGAGGGCATTTAATCAAGCAGGGTGGGTCTCTGCCACTTTCCCACCTCCATTGCAATTAAGCGCCACCATTAACAGGCCTGTAAATGGACACGTGACCTAGGAATATGGACAATAGGAACAGGAATAGTCCATTTGGCCTTTTGAGCCTGTTCCACCATTCAATCTGACCATGGCTAATCCTTTATCTCCCGCCCTCTCCCCACGACAGTCCCAGAATCTAGAAATCTATCTATTTCCTTTGTAAATATACTCAATGACTTGACTAACACAGTCTTCTTTCAGAAACAATTTCACAGGAATTCCTCTGAATGAAGAGATTTTTCCTCATCTCAGAGCTAAACAGCCCACCCCAATATCCTGAGACTGTGATCCCTTGTTCTGGTCCCCTCCAGCCAGAGGCGTCAACGTCCCTGCATCAGTCTCTCCAGCCCTGTTGGAGTTTTATAGGACCCAACACTGACGCCCAGGGAACACCACGACAAACCTTCCTCCAACCCAAAAAATATCCATTGACCATTACTCTTTGCTTCCTATTATTCAGCTAATCTAACTGTATATCCACGCTGCTGCTGTGCCTTTCATTCCATAAGCTATAACTTTACTCACAAGTTTGTTGTGTGATGCTTCCTTTTGAAAGTCCACGTACATCACACCAACTGCATTACCCTCATCAAACCTCTCTATTACCTCCTCAAAAAGCGCTAGCAAATTAGTTAGACATGATTTTTCCTTTAGAAAGCTGGATCTTCCTAATCAACGTACATTTTCCCATAGGATTACCAATTCAATCCTGAATAATTGTACCTTGATGTTAATCTGCCTGGCCTGTAATTGCTGGGACTTTTTCTTACAACGGTTTTTGAACAGGGATGTTACATTTGCAAATCTCCTGGCATCTGGCACCTCCCCTGAGTCTAGAAATTAGAAGATTATTGTTAGCGCCCCTGCAATTTCCTTTCTCACTTCCTTCAATATCCTTGATGTACCTCATCCGGCCCTATTGCCTTGTCAACTTTCAGTATTGACAGTCTATTCAACACTTCCTCTTTATCAATCTGATCAATCTATCTAGCTCTACTTTAAAAATGTTCAAAGACTCTGCTCCCTCTCCCTCTTGGGGAACAGTTCCTGACACTCACGGTCCCCTGAGAGAAACAACCTCCACACTTCGGTATAAAGTCATTAAACTGAGGATCATGGAATAGAATCATAGAATCCCTACAGTGCAGAAGGAAAGCATTAGGCCCATTGAGTCTGCACTGACTCTCTGACAGAATGTCTTTCCCTGGATCTGTCCCCTACCCTATCTCCATAACCATGGGCAGCACAGTGGCACAGAGCGGTTAGCACCACTGCCTCACAGCACCAGTGACCCAGGTTCAATTCCTGGCTTGGGTCACTATCTGTGTGAACTTTGCATGTTCTCCCAGTGTTTGCGTGGGTTTCCTCTGGGTGATCCGGTTTCCTTTCACAGTTCAAAGATATGAGGGTTAGGCGGATTGGCCATGCCAATTTGCCCCTTAGTGTCAGGGGGTCTTAGCTAGGACAAATGTATGGGGTTGTGGGAATAGGTCCCGGGAGGGATTGTGGTCGGTGCAGACTTGATGGGCTGAATGGCCTCCTTCTGTACTGTAGGTTTCTATGATTCTATAACACTGCCCGTTTACCATGGCTAACCCCCTAACCAAAACATTTTTGGACACCAAGGGACAATTCAACATGGCCAATCCACCCAACCTACAGGTGTTTGGACACTAAGGGGCAACTTAGCATGGCCAATCCACGCAGCCGGCACACCTTTGGATGGAGAGTGAAATAAACTTTTCAGGATACACAGGCGTGTAACGATATTTATGTAATCAAAAGTAAGTCTTCAAAGTCCTGAAAACCATTCAAACTGATCCTCTTTGTGGGTTTCAGTTTGTTAAAGTGAATCAGGAAGTTTGTGCTGGGGACTTTCCGCTTCACCCTGTAGCCAGACGATGAATCTCATACATTTTTGTTTCACTGGAGAGGCACGCGGGGGGTGGAGTTACCCTGCTAGACGGAAAATCCCCATTGCCCAACTCTCAGCTCACTGAATGGGAGAGTGCAGAGGCCATTTGGCCTGCCGCGTTGGTGCTAGCGTGAGCTATCCAGTCAGCCCCACTCCTCCCCCCTCCCATCCCTCTATTAGCTCACAGCTCCGCAACCTCCTTCCCCTTCAAGGACTTCCCCTATAGAGAGTCACCCTCAAATCAACCTCTGCTGTTCTTCCAAGCGGCACGTTCCAAATCATGACAACTATTGTTGGGGAGGATGCTCTCGTCCCAGCTCAAACGGACAGAAAGCAGAAAATAAAACAGAGAATGCCAGCTGTACACAGCAGGTCAGTGGAGTATGTTTGTCGGTGACAAACATACATCAAGGGGCAAGGGACCCCTTGAACTGAAGCCCCTGCAATTAGAACCATAGAACCATAGAAAATTTACAACTCAGGAACAGGCCTTTTGGCCCTTCTTGTCTGTGCCGAACCATTTTTTGCCTAGTCCCACTGACCTGCACTTGGACCATATCCTTCCACACCCCTCTCATCCATGAACCCATCCAAGTGTTTCCTAAATGTTAAAAGTGAGCCCGCATTTACCACTTTATCCGGCAGCTCATTCCACACTCCCACCACTCTCTGCGTGAAGAAGCCCCTCCTAATATTCCCTTAAACTTTTCTCCTTTCACCCTTAACCCATGCCCTCTGGTTTTTTTCTCCTCTAGCCTCAGTGGAAAAAGCCTGCTTGCATTCACTCTATCTATACCCATCAAAATCTTATACACCTCTATCAAATCTCCCCTCATTCTTCTACGCTCCAGGGAATAAAGTCCTAACCTATTTAATCTCTCTCTGTAACTCAGCTTCTCAAGTCCCGGCAACATCCCTGTGAACTTCCTCTGCACTCTTTCAACCTTATTTACATCCTTCCTGTAACTAGGTGACCAAAACTGTACACAATACTCTAAATTTGGCCTCACCAATGCCTTATATAACCTTACCATAACACTCCAACTTTTATACTCGATATTCCAATTTATAAAGGCCAATGTACCAAAAGCACTCTTTACGACCCTATCCACCTGTGACGTCACTTTTAGGAGATTCTGTACCTGTATTCCCAGATCCCTTTGTTCATCTGCACTCTTCAGGGTCCTACCATTTACCCTGTGCATTCTACTTTGGTTCTTTTATTCATTTGCAGGATGCGGGCATCGTTGGCTGGGCCAGCATTTATTGCGCATTGCTCGTTCCCCTTTGGGTAAGGCAGTTTCTGCATTTGTTCAGGTTCTTGTTTGCTGTCTGAGGTGCTGGGACCTTGCAGTCATCATTGCCTTAGTAGCTCGTTCAGTTCTGAGTCAGAAGGGATTTTTTTTCTCAATTTATTGATATGGTGTGGGTGTTGCTGGGGAGGCCAGCACTTACAGCCCACCTCTGACCAAAAGAGAAAACGCTGGAAAATCTCAGCAGGTCTGGAGAGAAAAGAGCTGATGTTTCGAATCCAGGTGACCCTTTGTCACAAGTAATCCCACAAGATGGCAACATGGAAAATCGGCACTTACCTGAAGAGTCTCTGGGGCAAGGAGCCTGCGATAGTCACAGCCCTCGGAACTGGCACAATTGCTTTAATAAGGGCAGCACTCAGCCCCATGGCTGATACCCCAAGCAAAATTAAACCAGGCCGTGCCATTCAATTACCCAGTTCCTGTGCGGGATGACGGGAACATGCCAGACATTCCTGCTCATCCTTGTGAGAAGATCGGGCCCACACTGGAGCGGATGAAGAAGCTTTGAGATAGAGTTTGGATCGGGTCGCGGGTGCCCTGCTTCTGGATATTTACATTCCCTTCAGTGGAAATTCCAATAAAAGTAGTGCTTGAGTCAAAGAAAAGCATAGAAAGTGGGAAATATTTACACTCAGGGTGAGGGAATGAAGAATGAGTCACAGCCACAAAAACCAGGGGAAATGTTGCCAACAGCAATCTACAGACAGAATAGAGGAAGAGAGGAGAAAGAACCTTCTATTCTCTCTATGGACTGCCATTAGCAGCCTTTCCCCTTGTTTTTGTCTTATCTTTCATTCCCTCACCCTACAGTCTAAATATCTCCCACTTTCTACGCCTTTTAGCTTTGGCAAAGGGCCATCTAGACTCGAAACATCATCTCTTTTCTCTCCTTACAGGTGCTGCCAGACCTGCTGAGATTTTCCAGCATTTTCTCTTTTGGTTTCAGATTCCAGCATCAGCAGCGATTTGCTTTAATTTTATTGCCCGCCCCTAAGTGCCCTTGAGAAGCTGGTGGTGACAATGGAGTGCAACGGCCATTTTCAGAGGCAGTTAAGATTTAAACATTGTTGTGGATTCATGTCTCGTTCCTTAGACTCGAGTGTAACAAACTGACACTCCCAGTGTAGTGCTGAGGGAGGACTGCACTGTTGGAGACGCTTGCTTTCAGGCAAGATGTTAAACAAACAACCTGTCCTGGTTCCCCCATGCTGACACTCTGGTTAAGAAAGCCAACCAAACTTCCTACTTTCTCATAAGGCTAAAGACATTCACCATGTCTGCTACGTCTCTCACCAATTTTTACAGATGCACCATAGAAAGCACTCTTTCCGGATGTATCACAGCTTGGTATGACTCCCGCTCTGCCCAAGGCCGCAAGGAACTACAAAAGGATTATGTAGTCCATCACACAAACCAGCCTGCCATCCATTGACTCTGTCTACACTTCCTGCTGCCTCGGAAAAGCAGCCAGCATAACCGAGGACCCCCATGGACTCCGAACATTCTCTCTTCAACCTGAGATCACGCAACAACGGATTCAAGGACATCTTCTTCCCTGTTGCCATCAGACTTTTGAGTGGACCTACCATATATTAAGTTGATCTTTCTCTACACCCCAGCTAGGACTGTAATACTACACTCTGCACCCTATTCTTTCCTTCTTCCCTATGTAAGAACATAAGAACATAAGAAATAGGAGCAGGAGCAGGCCATCTAGCCCTTCGAGCCTGCCCCGCCATTCAATAAGATCATGGCTGATCTGAAGTGGCCCAGTTCCACTTTCCCGCTTTCTCCCCATAACCCTTAATTCCCTTGCCTACCAAAAACCTATCTACTTTATGTACAGTATGCTTTGTCTGTATAGCGCTCAAGAAACAATACTTTTCACTGTATCCAAATGCGCGTGACAATAATAAATCAAATTAAATCAACCCTTCCCTCATTGCCATTGTGAATGTCAAAAACCCCACAGGACTAAGTGGAATAAGAGGAAGGGAGTTCTGCTTGGCAGTCTCAGCCATTATTTCCTCCATCAGCAGTGACCGCACTACAGAAGTTCCTTGTTAGCTGTTTAGTACTTTGAGGTGCCATGAGATCACTAAAGGTGCTACGTACATTGGTTCTTTGCTCTGGATACCCATGTGAACAGAAAAAACTTTTACAATGAGAAAGAGAAAGGGTGATGTGGGTCTTTTAAAAACAGAAGCATGTAACACTGATGATGAAAATAAGGAAATAGAACATAGAACATAGAACATAGAACATTACAGCGCGGAACAGGCCCTTCGGCCCACAATGTTGCGCCGACCAGTCTTATTTTTAAAAAAAAAACATTGACCCACTAATCTAAACCACTCCTTTTTCGTCCATAAACCTATCCACCAATCTCTTAAACGCCCCCAAACTAGGCGCATTTACAACTGCAGCTGGCAGGGCATTCCAGTCCCTCACCACCCTCTGGGTAAAGAACCTACCCCTGACATCCGTCCTATAACTACCCCCCCTTAATTTAAAGCCATGCCCCCTCGTGCTAGATTTCTCCATCCGAGGAAACAGGCTATCACCATCCACCCTATCTAAACCTCTAATCATCTTATATGTTTCTATAAGATCCCCTCTTAGCCGCCTTCTTTCCAGTGAAAACAACCCCAAATCCCTCAGTCTCTCCTCATAGGACCTCCCCTGCATACCAGGCAACATCCTAGTAAACCTCCTCTGCACCCTCTCCAAAGCCTCCACATCCTTCCTGTAATGTGGGGACCAGAACTGCACACAGTACTCCAAGTGCGGCCGCACCAGAGTTGTGTACAGTTGCAACATGACGCTGCGACTCCTAAATTCAATCCCCCTACCAATAAACGCCAAGACACCGTATGCCTTCTTAACAACCTTATCTACTTGATTCCCAACTTTCAGGGATCTATGTACACATACACCTAGATCCCTCTGCTCCTCCACTCTATTCAAAGTCCTCCCGTTAGCCCTATACTCAACACATCTGTTATTCCTACCGAAATGGATTACCTCACACTTCTCCGCATTAAACTCCATCCGCCACCTCGCGGCCCAGCTCTGCAACCTGTCCAAGTCACCCTGCAAACTTCGACACCCTTCCTCACAATCTACCACACCTCCGACTTTGGTGTCATCAGCAAACTTACTAATCCACCCAACTATACCCTCATCCAGATCATTAATAAAGATTACGAACAGCAGTGGCCCCAAAACAGATCCCTGAGGCACACCACTCGTAACCGAACTCCATGATGAATAATTACCATCAACCACCACCCTCTGTCTCCTATCTGCTAACCAATTCCTGATCCAAGTACCTAAATTACCACCAATCCCATACATCTGCATTTTCTGCAGAAGCATACCATGGTATGAATGGAAGACTTGTTGAATGATTACTGTGGAGGAAGATGTTACTGTATCCAGGAAATGAATAATCAATCGAGGGGTGGAAACTCATTAACGTTTGCACAAGGAACAAAAACGGTGTTAGAAAAAATAATGGCACCTCAAGACTGACAAATCCCCCAGAGGTTTAGGGAAGCTGATGGCTTGGTGGTACTGTGATTGGATTAATAATGGGGGCAACATGATGGCACAGTGGTTATCACTGCTGCCTCACAGCACCAGGGACCCGGGTTCAATTCCAGCCTTGAGTCACTGGCTGTGCGGAGTCTGCACATTCTCCCCATGTCTGCGTGGGTTTCCATTGGTGCTCCAATTTCCTCTCACAGTCCGAAAGATGTGCTGGTTAGGTGCATTGGCCAGGCTAAATTCTCCCTCAGAGTACAGGAACAGGCGTTTGAGTATGGAGGCTAGGGGATTTTCACAGTAACTTCATTGCAGTGTTAATGGAAGCCTACTTGTGACAATAATAAATGAAATAAAATTTTAACTCTAGAGACGCAAGGTATTGCTGTGGAGACCCGGGTTCAAATTAAACCATGGTGGAATTTGAATTCAATAAAAAAACTGGAATTAAAAGATCTGATGGTGACCTTGGAACCATTGTCGATTGTCATAAAAACCCATCTGGTTCACTAATGTCCTTTAGAGAAGGAAATCTGCCATCATCACCTGGCCTGGCCTACATGTGACTCCAGACCCATAACAATGTGATCGGCTTTTAAATGCCCTCAAGGCTGGGCAATAAATGTTGGTCCCACCAGCGATGCCCACCTCCCAGGATTGAACTACACAGAGGGTGGTGGGTGCCCGGAACTCGCTGCTGGGGGAGGTAGTGGAAACAGATACAATAATGAATTTTAAGGGGTGTCTGGACAAGTACATGAAAAGGATGGGAATAGAGGGATATGGTCCTTGATAGGGTAGGAGGTTATAGTTCACATGGGCAGCATGGTCAGTGCAGGCTTGGAGGGCCGAAGGGCCTTGTTCCTGTGTTGTAATTTTCTTCGTTCTCTGTTCTTTGAGAGAAATAAAGTAACTGATGTCTTCCACACCAGTGGTCAACCTACAGTTTCTGATGAAAGCACAGGTGTTTTGACCATGATCCTGCAAATCTTCTTGATCTAGGAACAGGCCCTTAAGAGAAAATTACAAATTAATACCATTATTTCAGAAAGTTGCGAGAGAGAAATGAGGAAGTTATAAACCTATTAACCTGACAGCTGCTGTGTGGGGAAGTTGATGCAATATGTAATTAAGGTCAGAATGACTGAACACTTAGAGATATCTAAACAGATTAGAAAGAAACAAGATGGATTGCTAAAAAAGTAAGGTCACGGCTAACAAACCCAAGTTAATATTTTGGGAAACCAATTAACTCCATTGACCTGTCTACACTTTCTGTTGCCTCGGAAAAGCAGCCAGCATAGTTAAGGACCCCAAACACCCCTGGACATTCTCTCTTCCACCTTCTTCCGTTGGGAAAAAGATACAAAAGTCTGAGGTCACGCACCAACCGACTCAAGAACAGCTTCTTCCCTGCTGCTGTCAGACTTTTGAATGGACTGACCTTGCAGTAGGTTGATCTTTCTCTACACCCCAGCTATGACTGTAACAGTACATTCTACACTCTGTCATTTCCTTCTCTATGAGCGGTATGTTTTTCCTGTATAGCGTGTAAGAAACAATACTTGACAATAACAAATCAAATCAAATCAAATAAAGTAGTGGATGGAGGATGTCTACAGATGTATGCTGGATTCTCTGACCTTGCCCGCAGTTGGGATTCTTTGATCCCACTGAAGTGAATGGAGATTTAGCTGAGAACCAGATTTTCCATTCTTGCTGCCAGCCTGTGAGACTGGCTGCAGATGTAGCCTTCCAAAAGGTTATTGATAAGGTTCCACATAACTGGTTGTCAGCTAAAATTGTAACTCATCAGTCAGAATTTTAAAGTCTATTTACTAGTGTCACAAGTAGACTTACATAACACGACAATGAAGTTACTGTGAAAATCCCCTAGTCGCCACACTCCGGCGCCTATTCGGATACACTGAGGGAGGATTTAGTATGGTTAATGCACCTAACCAGCACGTCTTTCAGACTGTGGGAGGAAACTAGAGTGTTTGGGGAAAACCCATGCAGAAACGGGGAGAACGTGCAGACTCTGCATAGACAGTGACCAAAACCAGGAATCGAACTCAGGTCTCTGAAATTGTGAGGTGGGTGTCACCATGCCACCCAGCAGGATAGTACAGATCTTTTATACTAAATGGAGATTTAAATGGCACACCAAGATCCACTGAAATAAGAACATAAGAACATAAGAAATAG
The DNA here is from genome assembly GCF_965287045.1 of Carcharhinus amblyrhynchos. NCBI lineage: Eukaryota > Metazoa > Chordata > Chondrichthyes > Carcharhiniformes > Carcharhinidae > Carcharhinus > Carcharhinus amblyrhynchos. The sequence goes on along the minus strand of NC_137336.1, from coordinate 9,190,934 downwards.
GAGCAGGAGTAGGCCATCTGGCCCTTCGAGCCTGCCCCGCCATTCAATAAGATCATGGCTGATCTGAAGTGGATCAGTTCCACTTTCCCGCTTTCTCCCCATAACCCTTAATTCCCCTGTCTATCAAAAACCTACCTACCCGTGACTTAAATATATTTAGCGAGGCAGCCTCCACCACTTCAACGGGCAGAGAATTCCAGAGATTCACCACCCTTTGAGTGAAGAAGTTCCTCCTCAACTCCGTTCTAAACTGTACCCCCCACCCCCCTTATCTTGAGGCTGTGCCCTCTAGTCCTGCTGTCCTTTCTGAGCAGGAAGAATCTCTCTACCTCTACCCTATCCATCCCCTTCATTATCTTATACGTCTCTATAAGATCCCCCCTAAACCTTCTAAACTCCAACGAGTACAGACCCAGTCTATTTAGTCTCTCTTTATAGTTCAACCCCCTCATCTCCGGTATCAGCCTAGTGAACCTCCTCTGCACTTCCTCCAAGGCCAATTGGCCTTGGAATAGACAGGGTGAGGCCATAATCTGAGGAAAGGCTAAATCAGTTAGGATTATATTCACTGGAGTTTGGAAGAGTGAGAGGGGATCTCATAGAAACTTATAAAATTCTAACAGGTTTAGACAGGGTAGATTCAGAAAGAATGGTCCCGATGGTGGGGGGAGTCCACAACTAGGGGTCATAGTTTGAGGATAAGGGGGAAACTTTTTAGAACTGAGCTGAGGAGAGACTTATTCACCCAGAGGGTGGTGAATGTGTGGAATTCACTACCACAGAAAGTAATTGAGGCCAAAATGCTGTCTGGTTTCAAGAAGGAATTAGATACAGTTCTTGAGGCTAAAGCGATATGAAGGTGAAGTGAGGGGGGGAGGGGGGTGGGGTGGGGTGGGGGGCAGGATATTGAATTTGCTGATCAGCCATGATCAAAATGAATGGCGGAGCAGGCTCGGAGGACCTCCTGCTTCTAGTTTCTAAGCATTATCTTAAACAAAGATATTTTGTATGGAGCAGGCGCCCAATTCTCAGAGGGAAATAAAGGCAGGATCAGGATATTGAATTCGATAATCAGTCAATGGTCAAAATGAATGGCAGAGCGGATTCAAAGAGCTGAATGGTCTACGCCTGCTCTGACTTTCTGTGTTCCTAAACTTTTATGGAGAACCCTGGCCATGGAGTTGAAGTCAAATGATTGATCTGGAAAGGCAACTAATTAAACAGTAGAAGGATAATGGGTGTATACTCAAATTGGAAGGGAGTATTTCTGATAAGAATCTTTACTCATTCTAGTCATTAATGACTTTGGCAACACACTAGAGAGCCAACACTCAAGTCTGACAAGATTAGTGGGCATTGTTTTAATTTGGTATGTCTTGGAATATGGAAGGTAATGGTGCAATTTGATTGAGATCTTTCAGATTCTGAAAGGAATTATAATTTAGGGGTGAGGAGGGGGATGGATCTTTAAAATGAGGGTCAGGCCAAAACCTGGCTGTACTGCCACAGGAAGTGCAATGATCTCACCGAAATGGTCCAGGTCAGTGGGTGCACCCTCAAATGACCTGCCCATTGTACACCACCAACCTCTCCCACTTTTCACTGCACACGGCCTCATCATTTACCCATCCGAAATCCCTTTCAATGGATTCTCAGGAGTTAGTCCAACCACTATCGCATGACCTACACCCACATCTCACAGTATTCACATATTCCAACTATTCAGCTATGGCAGCTGCATCCTCTTTGCCTTAAAAGCAATAGAAACGCTTAAGGAGTTTTATTGATAGTCCCTGGATGCAGGTTGAGATAGGGGTGTTTGAGTGGGATAAATGCTGGCCTAGGACACATGGGGGAGAACCCCCTTCTCATCTTCCATATAGAGGTAGGGGACCTTTTACCCACTTGAGAGGGCAGGTGAGGCCTGGGTTTGACACCTTCATCCGCACACTGAGTATTATTACAGCGCCACTGCCATTCTTCAATTTGATTGGCTGGTAAAGGCATACAGCCTTCTCCATCATGTGACCTTTAAAAGATTTTTTTTAAATTCACGTTCACAGCCTTAGGTGATGTCATTGTTGGGAGGAAGAAAAAGCTGTGGGCAGGTCAGGTGACAGGGATTCATTTCCTGTTTTGGTTTTGGAATTGACGTGTTGGAAGCATCAAGCTGAAAGAGAAGACTCTCTCTCTCCCTGTTACTTTTTTGGAAGTTCTGTTGCTTTTCTGAGGGGTGAAAATCTGCAGTTGCTGGACCAGAGTCTCTCTGGTGTTTTGGGAAACTGCCTTGTCTTCAGACCGTTCTGAGTGAATCAATACTGAATCTTCAACCAAAGGACTCGATTTCCAGTACCACGTGGGCATTAGTCTTTTTTCTACGGGGTTGGTTTGATTAGAACATTGTAGAAATCTTTGATAAGAGCTACACGTTATTATGATTGTTTCTTGTTTGTAATTGATAAAAAGTTATTGCTAATTTTGTTACTATACATGTTAACTGTATTCTTAAATAAACATTGCTTTATGAAAGCTTCTCAGTGAGTCACTTGAGTCATACCTGAAGTGAAACATCGCATGGTCATCCTAGCCAAATTCAAGATGGAAAATATATAGAACATAGAACACTACAGCACAAACAGGCCCTTCGGCCCACAGGTTGCACCGATCATATCCCTACCTACCAGGCCTATCTATAACCCTCAATCCCATTAAATATGATCCGGACGGTCTCCATAGAACACTTTGGAGTTTCCGACCTGAGTTCAGTAATGGGAGATTTGATAGAGGTGTATAAAACTATGATGGGTATAGATAGAGTCAATGCAAGGAGGCTTTTTCCACTGAGGCTAGGGGAGAAAAGAACTAGAGGACATGGGTTAAGGGTGAAAAGTTTAAGAGAATATTAGGGGGGGGGTTACTTCACACAGAGAGTGGTGGGAGTATGGAATAAGCTGTCAGGTGAAGTGATGAAAGCGGGCTCACTTTTAACATTTAAGAAAAACTTGGACAGATACATGGATGAGAGGGGTGTGGAGGGATATGGTCCAGGTGCAGGTCAGTGGGGCTAGGCAAAAAATTGTTTGGCACAGACAAGAAGGGCCAAAAGGCCTGTTTCTGTGCTGTAGTCTTCTATGATTCTATGGTTCTATGGTCAGTCGAACTAATTGCTTTGTAATCTAGGAATTATCAAGGGGAGCTGCAGTTACAGTCTCTTGGTAATTATTTCATTCCAAGATACCAGTCCAACACACAAAAAGACATTGTAGCACACGCCCCCTTTCATTATTTTATCCGGTGATTTTATCAAATTCCAGAGAAAGGAAATCCTTCGGAGCTAAATTCTAAATCATAGATTCATTGAATCCCAACAATGCAGAGGGAGCTCATTCGGCCCATCGAGCCTGCACCAGACCCTATTCCCATAACCCCATGTATTTACCCTACTAATTTACCCTGACATTAAGGGGCAATTTGACATGGCCAATCAACCTAACCTGCACATCTTTGGAGTTCTTCTGCTAACAGAGCATCAAGAACATGACTGGATAGGCAGCCAAAGTGAGGAGATTGGCAGGGTGACCAAACACCTATCTACCCCCACTGTAGACTACAAACCCCCGCCAAAAGTCAATGTATGTTAGGCTGGTCTGTTACATTTTCTGTCCCAGCCATGGCGATCCGCCAAACACCACCCCATAAAGGCCAGAATGAAAAATCTTGGCCTTGGTCGAAAAATTTCAGAAAGTATCTTGAAGGAGGAGCAGGAAGCTGGTGAAGTTTACGATTGAATTCCAGAGTTTTGAGCTTCAGCAGCTGAGAACTGAGTGAGATGATTAAAATCAGGGAGGTATCAGGGAGCTTGGGTTGGTGAATGGGGAGGGATTGGGCCATGGAGAGATGGATTGTAAAATCTAGAAGTTGCTGTACCAGGAGCCAACATAGATCAGTGAGCAGGTGAGGGGTGATAGTGAATGAATGATTTGATTTGATTAGATTTATTATTGTCACATGTATTAGTATACAGTGAAAAATATTGTTTCTTGCGTGCTATGCAGACATACCGCTCATCGAGAAGGAAAGGAGAGAGTGAAGAATGTAGTGTTACAGTCATAGCTAGGGTGTAGAGAAAGATCAACTTAGTGCGAGGTAGGTCCCTTCAAGAGTCTGACAGCAACAGGGGAGAAGCTGTTCTTGAGTCAGTTAGTACATGACTTCAGACTTTTGTATCTTTTTCCCGACAGAAGAAGGTGGAAGAGAGAATGTCTGGGGTATGTGGGGTACTTAATTATGCTGGGTGCTTTGCTGAGGCAGAGGGAAGTGTAGACAGAGTCAATGGATGGGAGGCTAGTTTGAGAGATGGACTGGGTTTCATTCATGGCCCTCTGTAGTTCCTTGCGGTCTGGGTAGAGCAGGAGCCATACCAAGCTGTGACACAACCACAAAGAATGCTTTCTATGGTGCATCTGTAAAAGTTGGTGGGAGTCGTAGTTGATATTCCAAATTTCCATAGTCTCCTGAGAAAGTAGAGATGTTAACGGACTTTCTTAACTATGGTGTCGGCATGGGGAGACCAGGACAGGTTGTTGGTGATCTGGACACCTAAAAAATTGAAGTTGTCAACCATCATTCCCATTGATGTAGACAGGGATATGTTCTTTTGTTGGTACAAGTTTGGGGAGGCAGTGACATTGTGGTGTTGTCTAGTATTCCAGAGAACCAAGTAATGCTCCAGGCACCCGAATTCAAATGCTACCATAGCAGATGGTGAAATCTGAATTCAATAAAATTCCGGAATTGAATGTCTAATTGTGACCATGAAACAATTATTGATTGTTGGAAAATCCCCATCTGGTTCACTAATGTCGTTTAGGGAATGAAATCTGTCATCCTTATCCGGTCTGGCCCACATGTGACTCCAGAGCCGTAGCAAAGTGGTTGACTCTTAAAATGCTCTCAGGGATGGGCTATAGATGCTGGCCCAGCCAGCGACACCCAGATCCCGTGAACAAATTAGAGAAAAAAAGGATGCACACAATGTAAATTTAGGGAGAATGGAACGTGGGAGTCTAGAAATGGAAGCTGTGGAGTGGCGAAAAGACATGGGTGAGGACTTCAACAGAAGGTAGGCTGTGTGGTCCATCAAGATGGCCCACCACCATATCCCCAAGGACAAGTTCTCTCCTTGCTAGTGACACACATCCCAGCAATGAATGAAGAGAGAGAGACAAAACCACACAGGAAGGACACAATCATTTAATTTTCCTCTGACATTTATTCCTTTGTTTCTCCTTTATAACAAATCATTTACAAATCACATTATTCAGAAGCCATTCTCTTATCTCACGTGGACTTCAGAATCTCTCTGAGGCCCCACTGCCCTCTTGACCATGGAATCAGCATCACACCATCGGCAGTATCTTTCCCCAAATACACAATTCACTGCCCAGTGTCCCCATGAGAGACTGCAATGGTCATTCTGATATAATCCGGCATTCCTGGTTTAATGCCCCTTTTTCTGAACTTTATCCACCAACACCAACCCAACCAAATGCAGGGAAACCTTTATTGAAGCAAATCTTAATTAAAATGTGCAAATCTTAAAACAAAGCAGCCTTAAAACGCAAAACCACACAAATTCCAGCAGGTGACTGGTTAACCCTGATGTCTATCCAAGCTAAACTAAGTTAATAATCCATGAAAATATCCCCCGCTTTTGGGAAAAGTTCTGGTTATAAATCCGACAATGCAAAAAATATTAAAAGAATAATCACAGCTTTTCAATGTCAATTGCAAATCAGCCTAAAATTTAAAAAGTGGCCCTAACGGCAAGCTTTCCATACGCAACACGACCTTATTCAAACACAAGGTTCCTCAGCAAAAAATATGCAACGATTTCTATTGTTTGAAGCTACAGCAACTCTGTTGCAGACCAGCAGAAGAATTGGGGAAACTGTTTGCAAAACTGCCCAGTTCCACAGGGAACTGTGGGGTGGTTGTTGTTGGGGGTGTGCATTTAGAATTAGCTTGTGTGTCTCTGTGGGAGGATCAAAGGATCAAAGGGAGCGAAGAGAGAAACATTTTCACCCTCGACTGAGGGTTAAAGTTGGCAGTGAAGGATATGAATCTGTCCGCAGGATATTTGTCTGTCCAAGGCTATAATAAAGTCAGATGTATTTTATTCCGATATTGGATGAAGGATTTTCAACCTGATCATTAATATGTGTTTGCTAATATTGCACAGCAAGATTCCAGTGTGAACGCCGGGTGTGCCAGCCTCCCTGACTGCCAAGCCCCAGTTGGTTGAGGCCAGTGGGTGTTTGTTTCACCTTCTAGTTCTTTTGTTCTGTTTCTGCGGGTCTGCCCGATTCTCTAACTCTCTCTTGCCGGTGTCTCTCGATCTGAACTGCTTAAGGGTGAGGGGAATACATGGCTCTGTTGATGGGGGTGAGACAAGTTGGAGCAACCTTATGTGGAACATGAACACGGACACGGATCTGTTCACAGAATCGATACAGCCCCGGAGGCCACTCAGCCCACCTTGGCAGTGCTGGCCCTCTAAGTGAGCAGTTCACTTAGTGTCATTCCCCTGCCTTCTTCCCAAACCCCTGCGCATTCTTCCATTTCAGATAATAACCAAGCTCTTCTTGAATGCCTCGATTTGAACTTGCCTCAGCCACATTCTCAGGTAATGTGTTTCTGATCTTTAATCACCTAACCTCCGACACCCTTCACTGTTGCGCAGTGCAGCCTGTTCCAGAGTTGTACATTCAATGGAATAGCCATTGATCTCTCCTCAAGATTCTCTCAAATCCATCCTTATGCTCCAATCAAAGGTGAAACAGCCTCAGTGAGACATTCACTCAAAGCCCAGAACAGATGTCTCAGAGTTTTTGCATGAATAGTTTTGAATCTCTGTGAAAAACTGCCAAATTCAACTTCCCTTTTCTATTATAAACCTTTTGCTAAATTCTTCTTGAACATCTGAACTGCAATCTTTACATGTTTCAGACTATTATCAAAAGATACCAGAGCACCAGATGCATGGAAGCTGCACCTCCAAACCACCAGCAGTCTACATTCCCCTGTGCACATTTTCCCTTCAGCTTTATTACCTATCCCACAGGTTAAGCTTTGCCTTTCCAGCTGAGTTTCTCAATGAAGATCAAATATATATTGGGTTTTGTTCAAATTAATACTCCTTCCCGAATAAATTTCAAAAGGAAAGTGGACATCTATATTTGGAAATGAAAATAATGGCAATATTAAAGAGCAGAAGAGATCAACTGGTATCATCAAACAACCAACACAGGTATAGTGGGCTGAATGGCCTCCTTCAGAGCTCCAAGGCTCTTGATCAAGATTGAGACCTCACTGTAATACCTCAACTTGATTGGCTACAGTGTAGGAGTTCACAATTTGCCTTCCATACTGTGGGATTTGATGAGTTGAAGAAGAAAAATTACACATTTTTTTCTCATCTGTTGAGCTGTCACAGTGGACCAGCAAAGAATGGCACTTTTAGTTCACAACTGATTCCCTGAGCAGTTAAGGATTAGCATATGGTAGGTGCAAAGTGAAAGTAGCCTTTTGTACCAATATTCCTCACTGTCTGATTGCAACTATTCCTCATCTCCTTTATAACACACCTGTTATTTGTTGGAGGATGGAAAGATCGAGAAGATTTTGTCAAGTCTTTATTTTCAAGGCCTTTAAGAGGTCATTTTTCTTCACTAAACAAGAATAGATGCTTTTAACCTTGTGTGTGTGAAAGAACTGAAATAAAAAGACAGATACTTGGGCGGGATTTTCCAGTGGCAATCACCCCAAGGCCAAAATTCCTGTCTGAGGTCAATGGACCTTTGCATGGTTTGTGTCCTGCCTGCTACGATTCCCCTGGTGGGCAGGATGGGAAAATTCCACTCTAGACTCGGGTTGCCAATATTTGGACATATTCCAGCAGGTTTTGTTCTGTGACATCCCTTCTCTGCCCACACAGTCCCATCATTGGTTGTCCAACCTGTCCATTCCCCACCTCCCATTAGCAAACCCAGCTCATAGCTAGCACATTAGTTGACGCTTGCAAACAGGCTTGTTATCCCTTTTCCAATTTAGCCAATAGCAATAAAAAGAGACACACCAAATATTTTTGAAATGTGGATATAGATTTTCTCCTCTAGAAATGTCCTGATGATGCATCTTTAATTTTTGGAGGTTTCAGGACAGCCCCGGAGCTTTGGCAACCCTTTCTCATTCACTGCTCATTGCTAGGCCCCATGAACCGGGCAAACCTTTTACCCGTCACACGTTGGCACGTCCATTGTCCAAAATAAAACACAAGAATAAGATTCCCTCCCTTTATTGCAAAAAGATTTTCCCCATCTACAGACAGCAATCGCTATTGCTTAACAAATAAAAAAAAATCAGGAAGCAATGTAATTTTCTCATCAGTTGATTATAGGCAAAACTAGCTTCAAACAAATTAATCAATAGCCAAAGATACAGCTGGAATGTGATGCTTCTGTAAGGTGTGGTGTTTTAGGAAAATAAAAACTATAACCGGCTCAAGCCCCAAAATATAGGGATGGGAACAAAATCACTCGACATCTAAAAACAAATTGCAAAGGAACAATTTTTAACCCAATTTATCTACTTGTGCTTCTGGATGTGGCCAATGCTAGCCAGGCCAACATACACTGGGCATCCCTCATTGACCTTTGAGAAGATGGTGTGAGTCTTCTTCTGAAATTGTTTCCGCTTGCGGGCCTCAGTAAGCGGGTTGGAATGCAGGCAGACGAAGGGTGGGGGGGGGTGTGGATGGTGGTGGGGGGTGGGGGGGGGTGTAGGGGAAGAGAGGGTGTGGCCAGAGTTCTAGGATCATGGCCCAGTATGAATGAACAAACAGAAGATATTGGTTCAAATCAACATGGGGTGTGTGGATAGGTCTGTATCTAAGTTTATACAACAGTAGGGAGCCATCATTGGGCCCAGAGAAGAGTGCCAATCTCAAACCATTGGCCTAATTTGGTTCCCTTTTGGATGTTGTGAATTTTCAGAACTCTATCTTAATTGCAATCTTCTGGTGTCCAGCTACTTATGATACCCTGTACCAGGCTACATTCCTTTGGGATCCCTGGGATTGAATCACGTCTGTGTGGCATTTTACTCATCACATCACCTTGTGTCTCAACATTTACAAGTTTGAAAACGCAGGTTTATCTTTGAAGGAAGAGCCTGGAATTGAGGAGATGTTGATCCCCCATTCCCCACCCAACTCCCCACCCGTTCTCCGTCACAACTCTGGCGAGAGATCCAGGAACGGATCTTGGAGAGGAATGCCGGACATGGCTGTGTTTAGCCAAGTCCCCCTTGGGAATGGGATCGGAACATCTCTGTGAACTTCAATTCTTTTTTGGGGTGGAGCGGGAGCAAAATGAATTGCGTTAAAGATCAGGGCGATCTACTTCTATGTTTCTATAAAATAAAATCAATGAAGACAAATCTTCAACACAAGAGAAGGAAATTATGATAGTCAGATAAGGAGCCAGCTCTCAACGGTTAACAATCATACCCAAGGTTAATAGAAATCAGTAGTTGCAATTAATGTATGATTTTAATTATGGAGCGAAGCCAATCAGGATGGGTTTGTCCCTCCATCATGAGTCCATCCTCATCCTTAGTGCGCTGCAATCAAAGAGAAAGAGTTCACATCAGTTCAACAATTAATCTAAAATCTTGAAATTTCAACAATTTTTTTAAATGTTGCTTTTTCTGTACGTAAACAATTTGTGAAGATTTATTTTAAAATTATTTCATAGAACATAGGCATCACTGGCTACAGAATCATAGAATACCCACAGTGCAGGAGGAGGCCATTCAGCCCATCAAGCCTGCCCTGACAACAATCCCACCCAAGCACTATCCCCGTAACCCCACATATTTACCCTGCTAATCCCCCTGACATTAAGGGGCAATTTAGCATGGCCAATCAACCTGAACCACGCATCTTTGGACGGTGGGGGGAAACCAGAGCACCCGGAGGAAACCCACACAGATACGGGGAGAATGTGCAGACTCTACACAGACAGTCATAGAAATCATAGGAATCATAGAAACCCTACAGTGAAGAAAGAGGCCATTTGGCCCATCGAGTCTGCATTGACCAAAATCCCACCCAGGCCCTATCCTCATCTCCCTACACATTTACCCGCTAATCCCTCTAACCTATGAATTTCAGGACACTTAAGGGGCAATTCTAGCATGGCCAATCAACTTAACATGCACATCTTTGGACAGTGACCCAAGACAAGCTCCTGAGTGTCAGCCTGGAGATTGTGCTCAAGTCTGAGTTTGTGGAACCCACAACCTTCCAATTCAGAAACAAGAACATGAACTCACTGAGCCACAGATGACAGAAACTTAGAGGCTCAATTGGGACTCTGTCTGCAATTTCCATCAAAAGCAAATTAAAAAGCCGTGGTGGGTGCATTAACAACATTACTGTAAGTAGCGAGAAAAACACAACCCTTTCTTTATCTGTTAACATTCCCTCCCACCCCCACTTTTCAGGGTTAAATTACAAGGATGGTTTGCATAGACTGGGACGTGAATTTTGAAAAGAAGGCATTGTTTATTTGGGAGCTAACGGGGAGCAAGGTTTCGGATGAGATTGTGTGTAAAGAGGAGGAGGTGGGTAGTTGATCAAGAACAGTAAATACACCATGGTCCCATTGGGGCTGAATTGCCCTTTTGGCATCGGGGAGCATTCGTAATGAATTTTCCCTCAGGACATAGCTGGGTGGGGAGAACTCATGGTCGGGTAGAGTGTACATAGGCGGTGAGAGGATAATAAATGGGTAAGTAGAGTTTATTATAGCCTGTACAGGGGCTATGAGATTGGTAGGGGTAATACATTAGGTCTTCCTTCATTTTTTTGCTTTGTTAAGTACTTTGTGTAGCGCATGTACCACATGCAACAGACCTTCCTTATCTAGAGGGCAGAGTATTTAGTGTCAAATGATAGCAGAGGCGGGTAGTCACTCTAGCCTTGAACCTCTGCAGGCTCGCCTGCTTTGCAGGATTACAGAATGCTGGACAGTGATAGTGTAATTCGGAGACACAGGGGGTTGAAATTACAATTCTAGCCAAGAGTCCAAATCAGTCTTAAAAGTCACCCTCAAAATGTGTGGTTGCCACGGCTGCAGCAGAATTTGGGCAGAATACCTCCGTAGCCACAATGTTTACATGGCTAATTCAGTTCAGGTTGAGGTTGTGAGTGAGGACGTTCCACTACAGTAACAGCAAGAGGAGACGGTTAGATTCTCTCTCTTGCTGGAGATGGTCATTTCAGGGCACTTGTGTGGAGTGATTCCCTCGTTAGCAGGCCAGACCTAAACATTGTCCAGGACTTGTGACACGTGGGCGTGAGCTACTCTGAAACGGGAGGCTTTTTAATCAGACCAAGAGCAAGAAAACTAAAACGTACGTTTGCAGTCTATTTGGTGGCGGCTGGCTGTTCCTGGGATCTCAGTTCCATTCGGGTAAGTGCACCAACAGTACCCCGTGCTGGACCAACACTGTTTCACCTCATAGTTGCCCTTCTCATCACATTCAGGGCGGAAGGCTCCAGGCTTCAGCTTGACTTCCTTGCGGCGTCTCTCGCACTCGGTTTCGGCTTTGACCACTGGACGAGGGAAGGTAATGTTTGACATCAGAACGATGTTCTTCACACCCCACGGTCCTTTGCTTGCAGCTCCTTCCCCAAATTCCTCCATGGGCCTCTTCCCTATCTCTGTCACCTCCTCCAGCCCTACAAGCTTCTGGGGTCTTGGCATTCCTCTCATTCTAACCTCCTGCGCATTCTTGGTTTTAATTGTTCCGTTGGTAGTGGTTCCTTCAGTTGCCTAGGCCTTAGGCTCTGAAATTTCCTCCATAACCTTGCCTAGCTCACTGTTTCTTTAAAGTTAACTTTCTAAAAAAAGCTTACCCCGGTGTCCCTTTACGTGGCTTGGTGCCCTGTGAAGTAGGTTGGGATTATTTTATTGTGTTAAAGGTGCTATATCAATGCACATTACTGTTATTGTTTCCCCCCCTCATTAAAACTGATGCCCCTGACTCTCCGTTCAAGGCACACATGACTGGGAGATGTCACTGGAGTTGGGATTTGTAACTCCGCTGACTGCACATTTTCCGATAAGAAGGGAGGCCAGGATATCCTGAGGGACCTGGAACGAGGGATCAGTAGCCTGTGAAGACTAATGTCGGCCCACTGCCCTAACATTGGTGCAGACTCGATGGGCCGAATGGCCTCTGCTGCACTGTAATGCTTCTATGAAGGCGAAAGGGACATTGAACAGGTCTCCAATGGCATAACAAAAGAACTTAAGTGTCCTTTCTTGAGAAGATGTGACGGCGAAAACCTACACTCAAAGCTGCAAGTTGGCATGGTAGCGCAGTGGTTAGCACTGCTGCTTCACAGCTCCAGGGACCTGGGTTCGATTCCTGGCTTGGGTCACTGTCTGTGTGGAGTTTGCACAGTCTCCTCATGTCTGCATGGGTTTCCTCTGGGTGCTCCGGTTTCCTCCCACAGTCCAAAGGTGTGCGGGTTAGGTGGATTGGCCGTGCTAAGAATTGCCCCTTAGTGTCCTAAGATGCATAGGTTAGAGGGGTTAGCAAGTAAATATGTAGGAATATGGGGGTAGGGCCTGGGTGGGATTGTGTTCGGTGCAGGCTCGATGGGCCGAATGGCCTCATTCTGTATTGTAGGGTTTCTATGATTTCTCGAGCATTCCTGATCTTGTGCTTGAGTTCCGATGGAATGTGGTCCTGTGTGGAATCAGTTTTGAACTCAGCAATGTTGATATTCCATGGGGGCAGTCTCGGTGCTCTGGGATAAGATAGAACCTAAACATGGGGCTGTGGTCTCCCCTCACTCACACCAGCTGTGAAATGAGATTGCCGTGATTTTTCAGGCCTTTTAGTCACTAAGGGAATTCCAGTGTTTAATAACAGGAATGTAAAATGAATTAATATTTCTCTGAATAGGTAACAGGGAATATTGGCATAGAATATTTCCAGATTAAATGATTGGCTAAGTCTATGATAGGGCAGAGCGTACATAGGCTGTGGGCAGAGGTTCAGTGACCAGATAGAGTCTATGTTGGGGGAGAGCATGCATGATCTATGGGACGGGATTCAATGAGAGGGTAGAATCTATGATAGGGCAGAGGGTACGTGGGAAGAGATTGCCATCTTGGCTAGCTATCTGTGTGGAGGCTGCATGTTCTCCCCATGTCTGCGTGGATTTCCCCCAGGTGCTCAGGTTTCATCTCACAGTCCAAAGATGTTCAAGTTAGCTGGATTGGCCATGGTGAATTGTCCATTGGTGTCCAAAGTTGGGTGGGTTAGGTGGATTAGCCATGCTAAATTGCCCCTTAGTGTCCAAAGGTGTGCAGGTTAGTTGGATTGGCCATGCTAAGTTGCTCCTAAATGTCCGAAGATGTAGTGTTAGGTGGATTAGCCATGCTAAATTGTCCCTTGGTGTCCAAAGATATGCAAGTTAGCTGTATTGGCCATGCAAAATTGCCCCTTAATGTTCAAAGATGTTGGGTTAGGTGGATTAGCCATGCTAAATTGTCCCTCAGTGTCCAAAGATGTGCAGGTTAGCTGGATTGGCCATGCTAAATTGCCTCTTAGTGTCCAAAGATGTATAAGTTAGATGCATTGGCCATGCTAAATTGCACATTAGCGTCCAAAAGGCTGTAGGTTAGGTGGATTGGCCATGCTAAATTGTCCCTTAGTGCCCAAAGTTGTGTAGGTTAGATGGATGGGCCACGCTAAATGCATAGGGTTGAGAGTTGTGAGGTGAATGTTGGAGTTCAGTTCAAAAATAGATACTGAAATGAAACATTGATATCAGTAAAAGTGAGTAAGGAGCTGTTGTCATGCGAACCCAACTGGCTCACTAATATCCATTTCGCAAAGAATCCCGCTGTCCTTACCTGATATGAGCCTAAATGCGACTCCAGTCTCACACCAACATGGTCGATTGTTAACTGTCCTCAGAAGTTGCCCATCAGGGCCCTGAGTTTCTTCAGGGAATATCCCACAGAGAGGAGGACTTCAGACTTCCACCATCCTCTTTACTAATGAACGTAGCTCTCTCCCGTAATGCCTGCATCCCAAGAATCAATCATAATACCTCCCCAGAAAAGATAACTGCTGGTTTTGTGTCTCATGTTGACTTTCCTTGTCTTTGTGTTTTGTGAAATGTGTGTGGTTAGAACTGGGCTCACTTCTCTGAGTGATCACATAATTGTCAATAATGACTCAGTTCTTTCTGTGTCAATTGGTTTCAGCTTGGCTCTGTGACCTTAGAACCCTATGGTCGAACCTTGATCTTTAAGCATAGAAGGAGGTCTTTCAACCCATCTTGTCTGTCTCCTCTTCTCAAGATCAATCCAACCCTAATCCCCACAGCCAGGTTTTCACCTTGTACTTTCTGAATCAAGGCTTTTACGAGTTTTCCATTCAATAGCCAGTTCCTGCCTCAGTAACTCCCTGTGGCATAAGTTCCCAGCCAGTGTGGAGATGTTTTTTCTAAACTCCATGCATCCATAAGATCATAAGTTGTAGGAACAGAAGTAGGCCCTTCGACCTATTGAGTCTGTTCCATCTCTCAATGGAATCATGATCTGATATGATAACCCTCAACTCCACTTTCCTGCCATATCCCCATGACCCTCGATCCACTTACTGATTAAAAATCTGTCTATCTCAGCCTTGAACATACTTAAGGACAGGTGGCATAGTGGTTATCACTGTGCAAGGGACCTGGGTTCGATTCCCACCTTGGGTCACTGTCTGTGTGGAATGTGCACACTCTCTCCATGTCTGCATGGGTTTCCTCCAGGTGCTCCAGTTTCTTCCCACAGTCCAAAGATGTGCGGGTCAGGTGGATTGGTCATGCCAAATCGACCCTAAATGTCAGGGAGGCTAGCTAGGGTAAATGCATGGGGTTTGGAGATAAGGCCTGGGTGGGACTGTGATTGGTGAAGACTCGATGGACTGAGTGGCCTCCTTCTGCACTGTAGGTTTCTATGATTCTATGACCCAGCAACTCTGCAGTGAAGAATTCCACAGATTCACTCCCCTCTGAGAGAAGAAATTCCTCCTCATCTCTGTCTTAAGTGTGTGACCCCCTTACTCGAGGATTGTGTCCTCTGGTTCGAGACTCTCCCACAAGGGGAAACAAACCTTTTCCTTTAATCATAGACACATCTGACATTTACAAACCTCAATTTCTCCACCCCAGTGCAAATATTCCCAATAATTCAGGTCTGTCCTCATAACATGACTTATCCCCAGAGTCATTCTGGTGAACCCAGCCTGTGCACATGCTATGGCTTTGGCTCTTTGGCCTGAGCCCCCGCCTCCCCACTCCTCACGAATCATGGTGATCAATGAGGCATAACTTATTGTGTCATAAACGGTGTCACTGTGTTTACAACAGGCCTAGGCAGGAGATGAGGAAAAACCCCAGTGGCGGAGAACTTGGGGAACCCCACAGAACCAAAATTACCCATTCTTCAGAGCACATTACAGACACCAGGCATCCAGCCGAGCTTTCCAGTCCTGACGCAGGTGGGCATCATCGTGGGCGGGAAGAGAACATTTGCAGAGCCGTTAAATAGCCCTCCAAATTTCCCACCCCTGCTGGTGACAATACCCACCAGCATTGGGGCGCGGGAGGGGGAGATTCCACCCAGCTGCTGGAATCTTACCGCCTCACCCATCCGAGGCTCGTAAGATCCCGCCCGAGGCCAACAGGGAATGCCGTTCCGCGCCCCGATCTGGAGTGGGCGAGGCAGTAAAATTCCGGCCGGCGTGTCTCGAAAACGCTTATTCCTTTGAGCTGGTTCTGCTGTTCTGGGCAACGTGAGTGGACAGCCCGAAGACACCATCCCTAACCCACTTCGAATGTTTGCGAGTGGGGTGGGGGAAGGGAGGGCCAGTCTCACCGTTAAACTAACACCCAAACGCACTGATCCTTTCCAATCCGGCATTCGCCACGGGTTAAACATTAGTTGCCATAGTTACCCTTTAATGCAGGAACAACACTGGGAGATTTGGCCTCCTTCGGCTTGTCATCATCTGGCAGGTTAACCATCATCGGTTTCATCGCAATGCTTGAATAGATCATTCTCCCTGTCACAGACACAAATAATGCAGCAGTTTAGCCTAATGCTACAGTGATACACTTGGCACCAATTCTCCAGAGCAGGTTAGTGCTGATGTGATTTGCGCACTATACTCATCATCCTCTATGACTGCGGATTTATTTTATTCTTTCGTGGAACTCGGGCGTCGCTGGCTGGGTCAGCATTTATTGCCCATCCTTAGTTGCCGAAGGGGCAGTTGGGAGTCAACCACATTGCTGTGGCTCTGGAGTCACATGTAGGCCAGAGCGGGTAAAGACGGCAGATTTCCCTCCCTAAAAGACATTAATGAACCAGATGGCTTCTCCCGACAATCGACAATGGTCGTCAGTAGATTCTCAACTCCAGATAATTTTTATTACATAGAACATTACAGCACAGTACAGGCCCTTTGGCCCTCGATGTTGTGCCGAGCTATGTTCAATCCCAAGATCAAGCAATCCCACTCCCTATCATTCTGGTGTGCTCCGTATGCCTATCCAATAACTGCTTGAAAGTTCCTAAAGTGTCCGACTCCACTATCACAGCAGACAGTCTATTCCACAACCCAACCACTCTCTGAGTAAAGAATCTACCTCGGACAACCCTCCTATATCTCCCACCATGAACCTTATAGTTATGCCCCCTAGTAACAGTTACATCCACCCGAGAAAATAGTCTCTGCATGTCCACTGTATCAATCCCTCTCATCATCTTATAAACCTTGATTAAGTTGCCTCTCATCCTCCTCCACTCCAAAGAGAGAAGCCCCAGCTCCCTCAACCTTTCCTCATAAGACCTACCCTCCAAACCAGTCCGCATCCTGGTAAATCTCCTCTGCACTCTCTCCGATGCTTCCACATCCTTCTTATAGTGAGGTGACCAGAACTGAACACAATATTCCAAATGTGGTCTCACCAAGGTCCAGTATAATTCAAATTCTACCATCTGAATTGGCGAAATTTGAACCCAGGTCCTCAGAACATCAGCTGAGTTTCTAGATGAATAGTCTAGTGATAATATCACTAGGCCATTGCCACCCTCTGTAGTGCATCCTGATCCAGCCTCAATCTCAAAATTCCCACCCTTCTTTTCAAATCCTCCATGGTCTCACTGAAACAGTAACCAGACAAATCCCCCTCTTCCTGAGTTATCCACCCTCTCCCAATTCCCTGAAGTCTTTGAGACATCCGATTGCATATCTGCCCAATCACTGCAGCCTTTTAACTATTTAGCATCAATCCCTCAATTAAATTCAATGACTTTCTCATTGATCTCACTTGTGTTTGTGGTGAGCACAAATTGGTTATCGGTTTGTGTACACTACAACAGTGGTTATACTTCAGAAGGAGTTAATGGACTGGTGCTCAACACGTTTAATCCATCCTTCCACAGGATAAGGGTGTCGCTGGCCAGGCTAGGCATTTGTTGTCCTTGAGAAGGTGAGCTGCCACGTTGAACTGCTCCAGTCCATGTGGTGTAGGTACACCCACAGCGCTTTTAGGGAGGGAGCTCCAGGATTTTGACCCAGTGAAGGAATGGCCAGTATATTTCCAAATTGGGATGGTGAGGGGTTCGGAGGAGAACTTGCAGGTGGTGGAGTTCCCAGGTATTTTAAAGCAAGGATAGATAAATTTTTGAACAGTAAAGGAATTAAGAGTGAGCGGGTGGGTAAGTAGGGCTGAGTCCACAAAAAGATCAGCCGTGATCTTATTGAATGGCGGAGCAGGCTCGAGGGGCTGGCTGGCCTACTCCCGCTCCTAGTTCTTATGTATCTGCCACTCTCGTCCTTCTAGATGGTAGAGGTTGTGGGTTTGGAAGGTGTTGTCAAAGGAGTCTTGGTGAGTTGCTGCAGTGCATCTTGTAGATGGAACACTCTGGCCGCAGTGTGTGTCAGTATGGGGTGAGGGGGGTGGGTGGGTAATGAATGTCAAAGGTGGTGGATGCGGTGACAAGCGTATAAAGCACATGAAGATACATACCACCGTGTCTAGGTTGAGGTTGACGTTTGGGGGGACTGGTTGTCGGCTCTGGCTTCTTCTCCTGAATGAGTTGAAAGAGAAGCCAGTTTTGGAGCCAAGTTTTGAAGTCCTGTGAACAAAAGATATATCACCAGGTCAGTATCTAACGGCTTGGGTCCTGTGAACTGCATTGTGGGTTTACTTTTGATGGAGGAAGGTATGCATTTTAATGTTAGGTATCGAAGCATCTCTCAAACTAAGCTCAAACACTTTAAACATTCGAATGGTTGAGGAAGAGTAGACGCAGAGAAGATGGTTCCAATTCTTCACACAGCAGCTACTGGAGGTGTGGCAGTCTCTCCCACAGAAAGGCAATATAGAATAGAAGGATTGTAGAATTCCTACAAAGCAGAAGGAGGCCATTTGGCCCATCGAGCCTGCACCGACAACAGTCCACCTAGGCCCTATCCCCATGTATTTCCCATGACACTAAGGGGCAATTTAGCATGGCCAATCCGCCTAACCCACTCATCTGTGGAGTGTGGGAGGAAACTGGAGCACCCGGAGGAAACCCATGCAGACACGGGGAGAACGTGCAAACTCGACACAGTCATCCAAGGCTGGAACTGAACCCAGGTACTTGGCACTGCGAGGCAGCAGCGCTAACCACTGTGCCACCAGGAGATGCCAGCTCAGTTATACATTTTCAAAGGCGAATGTGATAGATCTTTGCCAGCCACGGGTATCAGGGGCCAGGATGGGATTCAGGCACAGATCAGGCATGATGGCAGAACACACTGGAGGGGCTCAATGGCCTCTTCCAGTTCATGAGTTGTGGGAGAAATTAAAACTAAAGAGACCTAGAAACATAGAATATTGGAGAAGGAAGAGGCCATTCATCCCTTTGAGCCTGCTCTGCTATTCATTATGATCATGGCTGATCATCCAATTCAATAGCCTAATCCCACCTTCCCCCTCCCCGCATATCCTTTGATCCACTTCGCCCCAAGAGCTATATCTAACTGCTTCTTGAAAACGTATGTTTTGACCTCAATTGCTTTCTGGGTAGAGAATTCCACAGGCTGACCACTTGCCGCGTGAAGAAATTCCTTCTCATCTCCGTCCTAAACCTACTATCCCGTAACCCAGTGCTATAACCCTGATTCAGGACACCCCCAACACCGGGGACACCCTTCTACACTGTTCGAATGAGAGAAATCAGTCTCTAAGACCAGAAGACCATATGACATAGGAGCAGTATTAGGCCACTCGGCCCATTGAGTCCACTTCACCATTCAATCATGGCTGATATTTTTCTCATCCCCATTCTCCTGCTTTTTCCCCATAACCCCTGACCCCCTCATTAATCAAGAACCTATCTATCTCTGTCTTAAAGACACTCAATGATCTGGCCTCCACAGCCTCGTGTGGAAAAAAAGTTCCACAGATTCACCGTTCTCTATCACTGGGAGTAGTTGAGGCGAATAGAGTAGATGCATTTAAGGGGAAACTAATGAGGTGCATGAGGGAGAAAGGACTAGAAGTTATGCTGATAGGCTGAGGTGGGAAAAGGCTTGTGTGGAGCCTTAACACTAGCATGGACCAGTTGGGCTGAATGGCCTTTTCCTGTAGTGTAAAGTCAATGCAATCCTTTGCGACAAAGCACTAACCTGCCATTCGGATTCAGTCATGCTGTCCCTCAGTAGGTCGATGTTGGCGGAGAAGGAACTGTTGAATTCAGGGATGGTCTTGCTTGTGTTCTCCTTCTGCCATTGAAAAAACAACATCATGTCATAATTGGCTAACTGTTTAACCAAAGGCGTCGTCACCCATTCTTCAATGATGTTAAACCTTCTGTTCAGATTTGAGCTACACAGAAACGGCCTTAAAGACCGTCACGTACTTTCCCTTCCCTCGCGGTTGGTTGGGAAGTTTATGCGAATGATCAAAGCCTTCAATGTCTTTTGGGCCACTCTTCCCACATTCAGCTCACAAAATGGAGACATGTTGATGTTATAGAACTATTCGAGCCTATTCCAGCTCTTTGAAAGAGTTATCTGATTAGTCCAACGTGCACTGCCCATCCTTTTCCCATAACTCCTCAAATATAACCTTTCAAAATCATTTTTAAAGACCCTTTGTAAACCACTACGTCCACCCCAGCTGGAGGATCATACCTACTACCAAACACCATTAGGTTGGCTGACTTGGAGAGGCGATGGCCTAGTGGTATTATCGTTAGACCTATTAACCCAGAAACTCAGCTAATGTTCTGGGGACCCGGGTTTGAATCCCACCACGGCAGATGGTGAAATTTGACTTCAATTAAAAAAAATCTGGAATTAAGAATCTATTGACGACCATCGTCGATTATCGGAAAAATCCATCTTGTTCACTCACGTCCTTTAGGGAAGGAAATCTGCCATGCTTACCGGGTCTGACCTACATGTGACCCCAGAGCCACAGCAATGTGGTTCACTTTCAACTGCCCTCCAAGAGGAACTAGGGATGGGCAATAAATGCTGGGTAGCCAGCGACGCCCATGTCAAATAACCAAATGAATTTAAAAAAAGAATTTGGCCAGAATCCTACCACCGTTCATGCTGATGGGATTTTCCCATCCCGCCGCAGTGAATGGAGATTTGGCTGGTCATCAAATTCTCTGACCTTGCTACAAGGTCACGAGTGCGGATGACCAGTGAGGTTGCGGCCTTTGGAGAGGGTGAGGAGGGGATTTATTAGAACGGTGCGGGGGATAAAGTTCTTCGGTTATGCGGAGGGCCTGGAGAAGCTGGGTTGGTTTCTCCTTCGAGCAGAGAAGGTTAAAGGGCAGACTGAATGGAGACGGTCAAAATTACAAACAGTTTTGAGAGTATAAAAGGGAAGGAATTGTTTCCTTGAAGCTGGGTCAGAAGTCAGAGACTAAAGTTAATTGGCGAAGGAGCCAGGTGGGAGATTCTGTTTTCGCACAGAGATGAACGTGCTGCCAGAAAGAGGCGGTAGAAGCGGATTCAATGATCAACTTTCAAAGAGAATTGGATAAATATCTGTAAAGGTTAGGATTTTCAGGGGAAAGAGCTGGTGGAATGGGACTACGTGGGTTCTTCTTTCAAGGAGTTGGATTGGGTAGAAATAAACCTTCTCCGCCTCTGTATCATTCCACAAAAATGTCCTACCTTCAGCAGTTCCTGCACCTGTTCTGGCAAGGTCATGGGCTTGGCGGGGGTGGGTTTTGGAGCCTGTGGAAAAAACACACACAAAAAACCCAAATTACATTTTTCTCTGATATAATTAACGAGTCATAACCATCATGAACTGTTCCAAAATCAAAACTCATCAAAATATATCAATCTGATCCTGCCTGCAGTGTCACCCCAACTCTGGAAGGATTTATCAACTCCCACTGGATAACTTCCCTGCCTTTGGGTCATCACATTGTGGGTTCAGGTCCCATGTCTCCAGAGACTCAAATGTAAAATCTAGGCACGGTGGCACAGTGGTTAACACTGCTGCCTCACAGCGCCAGGAACCCAGGTTCTATTCCAGCTTTGGGTCGCTGTCTGTGTGAAGTTTGCATGTTCTCCCCGTGTCTGCGTGGGTTTCCTCCGGGTGCTCCGGTTTCCTCCCACAGTCCAAAGATGTAACAGCCAGGTTGATTGGCCATGCTAAATTGCCATTCAGTGTCGGGGGATTAGTAGGGTAAATATGTGGGGTTCCGGGAATAGGACCAGAGCGGGATTGTGGTTGGTGTGGATGGGCCAAATATCCTCCTTCTCACTGTAGGGATTCTACAATTCTCCCAGTGCCAGTACTGGGGAAGCACTGCCCCACCAGATGAGATGTGGAACCGGTGATATCTACCCTCTGAGCGGGGGAATGTTTAAAGATCCCACAACCTCTGTTGTGGACAAGCAGGGTTGTTCTCTGTACAAGCTTTTGCTGGGAGCGTGGAACGTTCTGTGCAAAAGCCATCGCTTTCCCTCTTTTCGTCCATGTGCTGGTGGCCATGAACTTAAGCCCTCGAGCATCCAACCAGAAACAAACATGGAATAAAGTTAACGGAAAATGGGCGAGGGAGCTCCAAAGTAGTGTGATTAGACTTCCTGATCTTAGTCAGAGACAGTAAGAAGTCTCACACCATGTTAAAGTCCAAAAGGTTTATTTGGAATCATGAGCTCTGGGACCATTACTCCTTCATCAGGTGCGTGGAGAATTGGCTTCACAAACACAGTATTTATAGACAGAGACACAATTTACAAGATAATGTTTGGAATGTGAGTCTTTACAGGTAATCGGGTGCAGAGAGTGTGAGTGGAGAGAGGGATAGTCCCAGGTTAAGGAGGGGTGAATTATCTCAAACCAGGAGGAGTTAGTAGGATTTTGCAAGCCCCGGGCAAATGGTGGGGGTTACAAGTGGTGTGGCATGAACTTGGAGCTGGAGGAGCAGCAGTTGGTTCCTCCCACTCCGCAGATTGAATTGCGGAAAGCTGTAACAGCCACCGATTGGATTTCTCACCAGCGTGTGAGGAACAGAAACTCGAGTTCTCTTCCACCCAGTCCCACCCGTGCTGTGTGGTTCAGCTCGTCCGGTTAATCTTAGCGCAGAAAATTCTGGAAAATCTCAGCCGGTCTGACGGCCCCCTGCGGAGAGAGGGACAGAGCCCAACGTTTCGAGTCTGGATGACCCTCTGGTGTCCTCAGGCTTTATGTTACTTTTGCATGGAGTTGGGAGAGAGTGGGTGGGGGGGGTGGGGGGGAGTGGTGGTGGGGGTTGCTTGGCAGAAGCTTGGTTTAATCGATTGGTGTGGGGTCGGGTGGTGGGGGGGAGGAGGGGTCAGATTCAAGCTTAATGTTGGATTCGCTTGACATAAGAACATAAGAAATAGGAGCAGGAGTAGGCCATCTAGCCCTTGACAGGGAAGGGAGCTAGGAATTGGGGTGAGGGAGAGGGTATGAGATCATAAAATGTAGGAGCAGAATTAGAATGAGGCCATTCAGCCCATCGAGTCTGCTCTGCCATTCAATCATGGCTGACAGGTTTCTCAACCCCGTTCTCCCGCCTTATCCCCGTAGCCTTTGATCTCCTTACCAATCAAGAACCTATCGATCTCTGTGCCGAGGGTGCTGAGAATTTTGACTGACCCAAGTTGGAAAACAAAGCCAGAATGCCTCACAGACCACACGCCGAACGCAGAGCCTGATGATGGTAGAGGAGGAAGAGGGGAGGGTTGCACCAAGACCCCATCAGGACATGGAGGAGAATGGAACAGCAGCCTACTAATTTTAACATCCATTCTCTTTGTGCAATACTCTATCCCCTTCTCAGAACATCTCCATGTCCAGTGAGTCTGAGTGGAGATCAGTCACTGTAACCAGGTGGGCCAAATACAACAGCCACTGTTGTGCACAGTAAGATCCAAAAAATAGTCACTTCAGATGACAAGCCACTTAATGGCCGGATACCGACCTACCCACCACGGGAATTGGAGCAGGCAAGGAGCGGCCCATGGACAGGTCCATTGACCTTGGGTGGGATTTTATGGTTTCAGGATGAGCGAGTCTGAAAAATCCCAGCCAATATGTCCCCTTGCAGTGTTTAACCTTTATTCAAAGAACAAAGAAAATTACAGCACAGGAACAGGCCCTTCGGCCCTCCAAGCCTGCACCGACCATTCTGCCCGACTGAACTAAAACCCCCTACCCTTCCGGGGACCATATCCCTCTATTTCCATCCTATTCATCCAGATGCTCCTTAAAATTCACTGTCATATCCAGTTCCATTACTTCCCACAGCAGTGAGTTCCAGGCACCCACCACTCTGTGTGCAAAAAATCTGCCTTGTACATCTCCTGTAAACCTTGCCCCTCACACATTCAACCTGTGCCCCCCAGTAATTGACTCTTCCACCCTGGGAAAAAGCTTCTGATTATCCACTCTGTCCATGCCCCTCATAATCTTGTAGACTTCTATCAGGCTGCCCGCGCCCCCCCCCCCCCCATCTCCATCGTTCCACGTGAAGTGTAACGTCTTGCTTTTGTTTCTTTGCTGGAAGTTACCTTTGGACTTTCCTTGTCTGGGTCAATGAACGAAATGGGCATGTCCATCATCATGGGTCGGAGGTGCATTATTTGCTTAGGCTCTGAAGAGATAAATGGGAATTATTTTGTTATGAGTGCAACTCATTGACAACATGGAGAGAAGGCATCGAAACAGATTTCCACCTTTCAACAGAGATGCGTTTCAGTGCGAAACACTGAGCTTATTCCCTTTTTGCAGAAGGAGCAATTTTCTTCCACCTTCCCGGCTCCATTTTCACCTGGACTTTTGGCAGGCTGGGTGCAAAAACACACACACTCGCCCTTTCTGAGGTCAGGGGTCCACGTTGTGAAGACTACTTCCTCCTGCATGCTATTTTCATGTGCTGGAGTGGGTATTCAAACAAAAAAAACATGTCCTTGGACAGCACGTGACCCTTCAGGAAGCCTGGGGAGTTGGGAACATTTTGACAGGAAGTGTTAAATGTTTTGACACCTTCAAATGTTACTGTAAGAAGTTGTGTTGAAATGTGGATCTGTTTCGATGATGCAGTGCTTCTGCAAAGGTAAGTTGAACATTACATTGACTACCAGAGACAATGCATTGATATGCATTACAGTACTTTTTCCCATGAAGAAAATTCTATAATGCATGCAAAAATAGGTTGCTCCTCCACATTGATTGATAGGTAATCTGTTTTCGAATGCAGAAGTCAGCATCTACTCTTTCGATTTCAGCCTTTGGAGTTAGGGACTCAATAATCTTTTGATAGCTGTGGCTATTATGAATGTTTAGCTGATTTTGAAAATTTGATAGTTTGTGGCATGGCTGTTCAGGAGTATAATTGACAGTTTTGTTAGATTGCATTAACATAAAATGCATAATGAGCCCATTTCAAGGAACAGATCTCTAGCTATCTAATTCTGTTGATACAGTTTCCAGATGGCCTCATTATAAATGGGTAGCTGATCACTAAGACTTACAAATGGATTAGCTGAGTCTGGGTTCTGTTTGATTGACACGTTTATGAGGTTATGGTCAGTTATCTTTTTCTTTGTTGTTTGTCGATGTCTATATGTATATTTGGACAGGACTAAGAGTTATGAAATGAAGCTTTACTTATTAATGTTATTAATGGCTCTGTCTGATTGACACTTTTGTGGGGTTGTAAGAATGGTGGTTATTTTTGCAAATCAGATTTCTGAATGCTTTTTCCCCTCAGCATTAGTGAAATTTATTAATGACACAGCTGATTCGTTCTGGTATGTGAGGATGCAGTGCGGGGCTGGGGGGGAGGGGCAGTATGGATAAGACATTTTACGATTACCTTTCAAAAGGTTCCTGAATCCAGACTATGGGCATAGCCCACACCCCCTCATGTTCTGAAGAGGTATGGGCTATGAGTTACCTAGAAGCTGGTCTGGCTCCATAGAAATTGCAGGGAGGGGGTGATATGGGGAGGTGGATATAAGAATATGAGATGCCTATCCTGGCAATGAGGCTGGCCAGTTTGGGAGTACAGTCGAGTTCGCCATCCCCACCCTCATCCTGTGCCAGTGGGAATTGCTGGCACTTGGAATGGGAGCGGGAATCCCGGGATCCGACCCAGTCTGCTTTCAATCCAACCTGTCTCTGCTCCGACGCAGACAGAGGGCATGAGAATCTGGCCCCCAGACTGTGGTTACACACGAGTGTTATGGGTGATGGAAGTAAGGTGTTGAGATACAGATCCATCATGATCTAATTAAATGCAGCGGGCACAAGGAGCTGAACGCCCAACTCCCCATCATAGAATCATAACGCCTTACAACAGTAAAGTGACCATTCTGTTCATAAAGAACATAAGAACATAAGAAATAGGAGCAGGAGTAGGCCATCCAGCCCTTCGAGCCTGCCCCGCCATTCAATAAGATCATGGCTGATCTGTCGCTACTCAGTTCCACTTTCCCGCCCTCTCCCCATAACCCTTAATCCCCTCTCCTATCAAAAACCCATCAACCCGCGTCTTAAAAATATTTAGCGAGGCAGCCTCCACCACTTCAACGGGCAGAGAATTCCAGAGATTCACCACCCTTTGAGTGAAGAAGTTCCTCCTCAACTCCGTTCTAAACCGCCCCCCTTTTATCTTGAGGCTGTGCCCCCTAGTCCTACTGTCTTTTTTGAGCGGGAAGAGTCTTTCCACCTCTATCCTATCCATCCCATTCATCATCTTATACGTCTCAATGAGATCTCCTCTCATTCTTCTAAACTCTAACGAGTACAAGCCTAGTTTATTCAGCCTCTCCTCATAGCTCAACCCCCTCAACTCCGGTATCAGCCTAGTAAACCTCCTCTGCACTCCCTCCAAGGCCAAAATATCTTTGCGCAGGTGCGGCGCCCAAAAATGCACACAGTACTCCAGCTGCGGCCTCACCAATGCCCTATACAGCTGCAGCAAGACCTCCCTACTTTTATATTCAATCCCCTTCGCTATGAAGGCCAGCATCCCATTCGCCTTCCTGACCACCTGCTGCACCTGCAAGCTGGGTTTTTTCATCCTGTCAGTGTAAAACTTCTCCAATCCCATGTTATTCCCATAATCTTGTGGCTTAGTCCTCTTAAATATCCACTTGCCTTGTGAAATTTCTAAAGGTGATACCACCTGAAGCTAAGGGGCAATTTAACATGGCCACTCCATCTAATCTGAGCATCTTTGGAGTGTTGGAGGAAACCAGAGCACCCGGAGGAAACCCACGCAGGCACGGGGAGAACGTATGAACTCCACACAGTCACCCAAGCTGGGAATCAAACCGGGTCTTGGGGGTGGCAAGATGGCTAATGGTTCACACTGCTGCCTCACAGCGCCAGGGGCCCAGGTTCAGTTTCCAGCTTGGGTCACTGCCTGTGTGGAATCTGCACATTCGCCCCCTGTTCTGTGTAGCTTTCCTCCGGGTGCTCCGGTTTCCTCCCACAGTCCGAAAGACGTGCTGGTTGGCTGCATTGGCTGTGCTAAATTCTCACTCAGTGTACCCCGAACAGGTGCCGGAGCGTGGTGACTGGGGGATTTTCACGGTAACTTCATTGCAGTGTTAATGTAAGCCTACTTGTGACACTAATCAAAAAACTTTAAACTTTTGAGCCTGGTCGCTGACACAGATTACTGTCGCTGACCTTGTTTGTGCAGCGCTCAACCATGGTGTACGTGGGTCTGCTTACTACTGAGGCTCAGTGTGCTTGAGCCTGGTTGCTGACTCTGAGGAAAGTAAATGAGCTGTAGAAAGAGCTGGAGGTCGAGAGCTGAGCGGCATTCAGAGCATTGTATAAAATCCTGTAAATCCAGTTCCTGCATGATTAGAAACTAGCGTCATTTCTGCATAATACTCCAGATGTAACAACTTGCTTTCAGTCTATTCGCTATTTATCGTGTTGTTCTATCTCGAGAGCCCTCAGATTCATTTGGGCTTGAGTCAAAGCACTGAAAGGAAAGAGGATGTACGTACTGACTGGATTCCGGCTTGAAGAGTACTTGTTTTCAATTCGATCCGTTGTCTTCTGCAGATCCGTGATCTTGTCCTGTTGCTTCAGCAAATACATGACGCTGACTACCTGTCCAGCGATTAGCATGGCGGCCAGCACAGTCACACCGCCCCAGAGGAGGCTTCGAGAGCACTTGCTGCTGCTGGAAAATAGACAAGTCAAATGGAGGGTTATTGGAGTGCTCTCTGAGGCAGCGGAGGATGCCATTCCCAAAACAACTAAACTAACCAAACACGAGGGGCGAGGCAAAAGGGGCAACCCCTTAAAGGAAGGAGAATCACCCTCAACAAAAAACAAAGCAGAAAGGAAACATCAAACCAAAATCAGAAGAGTCAATAACGCATCCCAGTCCCTGCGGTGCCCAATGGGTACAGAAGATCTCAGCGGTGCTCCTGGACACTGCACGCTCCCTATGTAGGCAGCTGCGAATATAGCTGCGGAAGAGGGGCAGTCAGTCAGTTCAGACGACTCCCTCAGTCGCCCACTGCCTGGACCTGTTTCTGGCAAGCTTCATCAGGCCCAGAGGCAGGTTCTCTGCCATCCCCGCCTGCCCGCACCCCCCCCACCTCCGCACTGGGCGGTTGAAGCAAACGACAAACTTTGAACTTTCACTGCAGTATCTTCTACATCCAATTATTCCTACAGCTAATCACCCCACATTCCTCCCACAGCCTACTGGAAAGTCAACAGGCTTATCGTTACCTGATTGGATGGTCAGTCAAACATTTGTTTCCCCTCCCTCAGCATCTCCAAATTTTTTAAGTCCTGCAGCAAAAGTACTGGGAGGACATTTGTAATTCCCCTTTCAGTTACTGTCCTGGAGGTTAATCCCAGGAGATCTGGTGAACACATTAACCTCCCTCTTGTTTTCTTTTGACCTCTTAACCTTTCTTTATAACTCAAATCACTTAACACTAGCACTCAGTCCTTAAGCTGTTTTCTGCATTTCTTCCAGGACTGTCATCTTTTATCATATTTCTTCTTGAGAAGAGAGGCCATCACCCATTGCCCACTCTTAAGCAGGTGGTGATGAGCCATGCATCTCACTTGACCTCAGGACAGCACGGTGGCACAGTGGTTAGCACTGTTGCCTCACAGCGCCAGGGACCCAGGTTTCACTCTTGGCTTGGGTCACTGTCTGTGCATAGTCTGCACATCCTCCCCATGTCTGCCTGGGATTCCTCCGGGTGCTCGGGTTTCCTCCCGTAGTCCAAAGGAGTGCAGGTTAGGTGGATTGGCCATGCTAAATTTCCTGTTACTGCCAGGGAGACTAGCAAGGGTAAAATGCATGGGGCTATGAGGATAGGATCTGGGTGGGATTGTGGTTAATGCAGACTTCCTGGGCCGAATGGCCTCCTTCTTCTGCACTTCCATGACCATTTCAGAGAGGCAGTTGAGAGTCAACCACATTGCCGTAGGTCTGGAGTCACATGTGGGCCAGACCAGGTAAGGACGGCAGATTTCCTTCCCTTAGGGACATTCATGAACCAGATGGGTTTTTACAATAATCGATGACGGTTTCATGGTCACCATTACTAGTTTTATAATCCAACTGTAATGATGGAATTTGAACCCATGTCCCCAAAGCAATTACTAACCAATGTTATTGCCATTACAGCATCATCTCTCTCTATAAATATTTCATGAGTACATATTTTTGTTGATATTGTTACCACAGTCTTATTGGCCCCTATCCCTGCCCTGCAACAGGCCCCATCTGAATGTGTGGATTATCTGAGAATTTCCACTGTTTTCCCAGAATTCAGGTTCCGTGGATCACTGAGAGTCACACAAGATCCGGAAAGTCCCAAGGAATCCTCCAATGAGCTAATGCTAATGAGGGGCAAAGGTCAGTGTGCTATTGAGGGGCAAGAGTCGCTGCGCTAATGAAGGGCAAGGGTCACTGCACTGACAAGGGTCAAGGGTCACTGTGCTAATGAGGGGCAAGGGTCACTGCACTGACAAAGGTCACTGCGCTAATGAGGGGCAATGGGTCAGTGCGCTAACGAGGTGCAAGGGTCACTGCATTTGAATGTCTTGCATATTGGTGTAAGCTATCAGCTATCAGTACCATTTTAGGAGACCTTTCCACATGGGCAATATGTGCTAACAAGTAGCAGGGGTAAGTTAAAGGTCCCTGTAGGGCTAGAGGAGATTGCAGAGAGAGCCAGGAGAGCCAGTGTAGGGTCAAGCCATGAGGAATGTGAATTGTTAATCTGAGGCACTCCTGAACTGGGGAGTGTTGAGAGCTGCCTTGAGTTGTCTGAGGGAGTTTCTGGACTAAGGATTGCTCTAATGTCTCAGATTTATTTTACGAGGATGTTATTCTAATTGAGCCTGAACATGGAAATCCCCGGCTGATTGCAGTCAGGAATTCTAGAAACTTCCACCGTTTGACAATTAGCAATTGAAGAGATTCAAGGTCATTGTAAGAAACCTTCCTGTTTGATTTCACTCTGTAGGAGAGAGAGTAGTGGCCTTCTGCCCAGTTTCCCATTCAATAGTTACTTGTTTGATCACTTTCAGTGAAGCCAATATTCTGACCTCCACCACCATGTCGGTATGACCTTGTATCGTGTGTAAAAGTGAAACCGGATTTCCTATTGATGCTGAGACATTGTTTCTGCTGGTCAGGAAGTCTAAAACATGAGCACAGTCTCATAAGAACATAAGGACTAGGAGCAGGAGTACCTGGCCCCTCGAGTCTGCTCCGCCATTCAATAAGATCATGGCTAATCTTTATGTGGACTCAGCTCAGTTTACCCATCCACTCACCATAACCCTTAATTCCTTTACTGTTCAAAAATGTATCTATCCTTGCCTTAAAAACATTCAATGAGGTGGCCTTAACTGCTTCGCTGGGCAGCGAATTCCACAGATTCACAACCCTTTGTATGAAGAAGTTCCTCCTCAACTCAGTCCTAAATCTCTTCCCCTTATTTTGAGGCTATGCCCCCCTGGTCTGGTTTCACCCGCCAGTGGAAACAACTTCCCTGCTTCTATCTTATCTATTACCTTCATAATCTTATATGTTTCTATACGATCTCCCCTCATTCTTCTGAATTCCAAAGAGTATAGCCCCAGTCTACTCAGTCTCTCCTCATAAGCCAGCCCTCTCAACTCTGGAATCAACCTAGTGAATCTCCTCTGCGCTCCCTTCAGTGCCAGTATATCCTTTCTCAGGGCAAGGGACCGATCATTTCGGACTAAGGAGAAGAGGAATCACTTCACTCGGTGGGTTGTGAATCTTCGAAATTCTCTACCTACCCCAGAGGATGTGGAGGCTTCATCGTTGAACATGTTTAAGGTTGGGATACGCAGATTAAAAACAAGTTATTGCGGGAATGCCGGGATGTGAAACCAAAGGAGAAAATGCTGGAAAATCTCAGCAGGTCTGGCAGCATCTGGAAGGAGCTGATGTTTCGAGTCCAGATGGCCCTTTGTCAAAGCTAATAGGCATAGAAAGTGGGATATATTTACACTGTGGGGTGAGAGAATGAAAGATGAGTCATAATCACAGAAACAAGGGGAAAGGCTGCTAATGGCAGCCCGTAGAGAGAATAGAAGGTTCTTTCTCTTCTCTCCTTCGATTCTCTCTATGGATTGCCGTTAGCAACCTTTCCCCTTATTTTTGTGGCTGTGACTCATCTTTCATTCCCTCCCCCTGCAGTATAAACATCTCCCACCTTCGATGCCTTTTAGCTTTGACAAAGGGTCATCTGGACTCTAAACGTCAGCTCTTTTCTCCCCTTACAGATGCTGCCAGACCTGCTGAGATTTTCCAGCATTTTCTCTTTTGGGATAGACAGATTCTTGATTTCTCAGGGAATTAAAGGATACGGCTGTCAGTTGTCAGGAAAACCCCTCTGGTTCATTGATGCCCTTTAGGGAAGGAAATCTGCCATCCTTACCCGGTCTGGCCTACATGTGACTCCAGAGACACAGCAATGTGGTCGACTTACAGCACAAGGGCAACTAGGGATGGGCAATGAATGCTGGCCAGCCAGTGACGCCCATGTCCCATGAATGAATGAAAATATGGGGAGTGGATGGGAAAATGGAGTTGAAACCCGAGATCAGCCACAATTTGATTGAAGGTGGAGCTGGCTGGATGGGCCATGTGGGCTACTCCTGCTGCTACATTTTGTATTACAGTTTAGAATGTAGTTAATTGACTGTAATGAGCCTTAGAGCATCCTGAGATCGTGAAAGGCGCTATAGAAATGCAAGAATTTCTCTTTCAGTGAAGGGTGGGCAGCAAATGACGGACCACATCCCAATATGAATTTGAAGACTACAATTATACAGCGTTTTATCCAACCAGAATTTTCAAGCGTATTTGTCAGCATGAACCAGGGATCGTCCTTGTAGCTAACAGCCAAATATGTAAATCTTTTCACCCAGGGGGAAGTGGGAATCTGGACGTGACGTATAGTTAGTGTTACCACGCGGAGATTGTTCCCTGTAAGCCGCAACATCAAATCCCCCAAAGAGGAACCCGTCATCTCATAATCTGCGAAAAGTGTGTGGGAAGGTGCAAACTATTTTCCAGTAACATTCAGTGGGTAATGGACAGAAATACCCAACACTCACTTTAACACGATCACTCAACGATTTACTTATTTAACTAACTGAGAACTTTAGCTAAACAAGTAACGTCCCAAATCAAATAAGATTCGACTGGAATGCTGTTCAAATAAATGCAATACTCATTCATTCACCAAAAATATAATAATAGAATTCCGTCACTCTCAGAAAATACAACCAGGTTTTGTGGCTTTCGGGAGCTTTTGGAATCCTTCGTGGATTCCCTCGGTCTCTAAGTTCCTTTCAATTTGGTATCTTTCTCTGGTTAGATGGGGCATTTTCTTAGGAGATATATACAGCTGGCAAGGTGGAGGGCTGTTCTCTCTCTCTCAATTTGAGAGGTGGCAGTTGTT
This sequence comes from Carcharhinus amblyrhynchos, assembly GCF_965287045.1. NCBI lineage: Eukaryota > Metazoa > Chordata > Chondrichthyes > Carcharhiniformes > Carcharhinidae > Carcharhinus > Carcharhinus amblyrhynchos. The sequence continues at coordinate 9,158,288 of NC_137336.1, read as the reverse complement.
AACCAATTGTTTTTCCCTCTTTTCACTCTCTTTTACCTGTGATGACCTACCAATTTTCCTACAATAGGCTTGGTCTGCTGTTGCCAACAACATCAAATTCAAATCTTATAGCTTCTTGGTAACTGGGTGCCTGCTTTAAATTTATTGGGCAAAATTCAAACATTCAAATGCCTGAAGCCTGTTACCAAAGCAACCCCGTTGTCACAGAGTGGGGAACCCTCCAACATTGAGAGAATTTGAAACGCCATAGCATATAAGACCAAGTGAGGGCAGCATGATGGCATGGTGGTTAGCATTACTGCCTCACGATGCCAGGGAGCTGGGTTCAATTCTGGCCTTGGGTTGCTGTCTGTGCGGAGTCTGCACGTCCTCCCCAGGTCTGCGTGTGTTTCCTCCGAGTGCTCCAGTTTCCTCCCACTGTCCAAAGTTATGCCGATTAAGTGGATTGGCCATGCTAAATTGCCCCTTAGTGTTTAAAGATATGCCAGTTAGGAGGATTAGTGGGGTAAATGTGCAGGGTTATGGAAATAGGACCTGGGCGAGAAAGTCGGTGCTCACTTGATGGGCTGAATGGCCCCCTTCTGCACTGTAAGGATTCTATGGGAAGTGCTGGAAAATGGGATCAGATTAGAAAGCTGCTTGAGAACCTGTGCAGACACAATGGGCTCAAGTGCCTCATTCTGTAATAATCACTCTATGATAATATTATTTCCTTCTGCTGTATTTGTTTGAGGAAGACCATCCAGAATAGTTCATGAAATAAAGAAAATGAAATGATGAAATGTCCCGGGGAGCAAATCAAACAGGACGTGTTTGCCAACAGGTTAAATTTTGGAACCTCCATCTCGTGCCTGCCGCACAATGGGTAGCAATTTGCAAATGGCTTCCACATCCATTTATAGTTGGCAAAATTCCATTAAGGTCCATTAGAATGGAAATTGGGCAGGCTTGCTGATGTTTTACCAGAACACAGTCCCAATGGAGGGGAGGGAAACGGTGAATTTGATCCCAGCAGGGTGAGTTCATAAGCTTGACTTGAAAATTTACACTGGTTGCAGAACCATCTCAGAATCTCGTAGCACGGAAGGCCATTTGGCCTGCTGTGTCTGTACTGGCCCTTTGAACGAGGGATCGATTTAAGTCCACCCTCCAGATGTTTACCCAGTGACTGCCCTCTTGTCGCAGGACGCTTACAGAGGTAATTAAAATCTGAGATAACGAAGACTTCCTCTTCCAACTGAGCAATGAAAGGATGAGATATCAAAACACAGGAAACTATTATGAGTGTGGGCAGAGATGATTCGAATGATTTTCAAAGCTGAACTCAACCTTTTGAAAATTAAGTTGGGGATTTTTGATTCATTTTGCTGGACAGGTTGTGACAAATGCCTCAGTTTTCATCATTTCCACATTGCAGCCACTGACAGAATAGCAGCCATTTTAGAGTCATAGAAATTCCATCTTAGGTTTGACCATTTCCTCCCCGACAGAGCTCAAACAAAATGGCCGATACAAGTACCCAAATGACAACAATAACCTTGGGACTGTGCTAATGGCTTATACATGACTGCTTTAGGTCCTAGAATTATAGAATCCTATAGTGCAGTAGGAGGCCAATCGGCCCACCAAGTCTGCACCGAGGACAATCCCACCCAGGCTCTATCCCCACAACTCCATGCATTTACCCTAGCTAGTCCCCCTGGCACTAAAGGACAACTTAGCATGGCCAATCCACCAAACCCGTACATCTTGGACTGTGGGAGGAAACCAGAGCACCCGGAGGAAACCCACGCAGACACGGGGAGAATGTGCAAACTCCACACAGACGGTGACCAAGCCGGGGATTGAACCCGGGTCCCTGGCGCTGTGAGACAGCAGTGCTAACCACTGTGCCATCCTGTTAGGGCAGACTTCATGAAAATTGATGCCCAGGCCCAACTGAGCTAATGAGTGGAATTTTACCAGTGCCGCCCACCACGGTACTTGGAGCAGGCGAGGGGCGGACAGCAGGAAGGTGCTTTGGCCTCGTGTGGGGTTTTACGGTGTCAGGGCGAGCGAGGCCCGAAAATCCCGCCCACTGTCTCAAAGAATGCCCTGCCAATAGAAGGGCGGCCATTTTGTTTGTCAGGGATTGTGCTCACATGAGCTCTTGCTGGTTTTCATGGCTGCCTTCTGGCTAACAGAGAGGGCAGGTTTGCTCAGTTGGCTGGATGGCTGACTCACACTGCAGAGTGATACCCACAGGGTGGGTTCGAGTCCCGTACCAGCCGAGGTTATCCATGAGGAGCTTAGCTCCTTGTCTGAGGTGTGGCGACCCAAGGGTTAAAATCGCCACCAGTCAGCTCTCTCTCGGAAAGGGAGAGCAGCCATTGGTCCTCTGGAACTTTGGTGACTTTAATTTTATTGTTTGTAGCTGACTTTCTGGTTTTATTATAGCCTGGCCTGAGGGAAGTTGATAAAAAAAAGTTTGAGGCCAGCGGTGAGGTGTCGATCAGACTTGACCCTGCATCAACACCAGCCAAAGCTGATACAAGGTAGATCCAATACTCACAGATCAATAACCACCCTCCCGACTGACCCACTCTGCAGGGTAACAGGGCACTGCACAAAGCCCCCAATCCAGATACGTCAGGACATAACTCTGCAATGTAAATCCCTCCCATTACAATGACAAATAGACCAAGATTCCAGCAGAAATTAATTCATTTGTGACACTAAAATATTTGTAGGTTCAAGTCCGTCAAAGAGAACGTTCGTTAAAACCTGTGAACTTGCCCACACTGGGTGAATGTGGGCAATCTGGTTTGAACCTGGATTCAGATTCGTATCGGAGATGGGAAATGAACTTTAACCACAGCTGGAAACTTTCCCTGCGCAAACCATTTTCTTTGCAAAGCTCAACGGTGTCCTGGGGTCAGGAGAAAGGATCAAATTCAGCTGAAGATCCTGTTTCTGAGCAATGCCTACAGTGAGTCTGCATGTCTGAGTGTCTGTGTATCTGTGTGTGTGTGTGTGTCTGTGCATGTGTGTGTGTGTCTGTGTGTATACGTGTTCTTTGTGTGTGGCTATTTTGTGTCCGTGTGCACATATGTGTGTGTGTGTGTGTATTTGTGCATGCCTGTATATGCATATAAATATGCCTGTGTATGTGCAGATACATGTTTGTGTGGATGCATGCATGCCTGTGTGCGTATTCTTGTCCCTGTTTGTGGGAGCGTGTGCCTGTCCATGTGTGTGTGTGTGTGTGTGTGTCTGTGCATATATTAGGTGAGTGTAGCATAAATTGATTTGCGACGCCCCACTTTTTGTATTGACCCTCAGTGTTCTGGGTCACAAGGGAAACCTGCCTCATTGGGAGTGAAGAGGCAGGTGTGAATAAAGGAAGACAGGTCTCAGTGCTATAGACCTTGTTGAACAGATTACAGCAGAATGAGCCAGATGCACCTCACAGCTCACCACTGACCTCTGGTGGAGAGTGTGTGACTGACGCTGGGATTGTGTGTGTGTGTGTGTGTCTGTGTTAGTGAGTGTGTGTGTGTATGGGCTGTGTGTGTGTGAGTGAGTGTGTGTAAGGGCTGGGTGTGAGTGTGTGTGTGAGTGTGCGTGTATGGGCTGAGTGTGTGAGTGACTGTGTGTCAGTAAGTGTGTGTGTGTGTGTGAGTGTGAGTGAATGTGTGTGTATGGGCTATGTGTGAGTGGGGCTGAACCACCCGCTTAAAGTTGCGACAGTGGAGTGATTGGGAGGTGCTGAGCTTTGACAGAAATGGAACTTGCCCCAAACTTCTGATCTTTCTTTTCAACACGGCAGGTTTGATGATGTTGCATAGAGGGAAGAGGATCGAGATATAGCTTGGGGGAACAGACAAAGACAGGGAAGTAGAGGTGTTGGGTCACAAAGGATTCCAAAATTCGAAACAAAAAGAAAAAAAAAGCTGGGCAGCAGTTTTAGGAAGTGAGGAAAACTCTCCAGCTCAGACCCCAGTGTAACCCTCTCAGATTCGGACCGAACTGCTTTTATCTTTAAACAGATAGAATGGATCATATTACATAAAGAATCTTCATTACCCCTTCCAGCTTAAGAAAATCACCTCTTATTCCCAGAACCTGGAGTTTCATGAATCTGAGTACATTTTAAACAAAGACAAAAGGGATTTCCATCCCGTCAGTGTTTTTTCTGATCCCACTTTATCCCAAAACATGTTTTTTTTAATTAAGTATTTTCCTGTAGTGTAATAACTATTGTAATGTAGGTAACAGGCTCGCTAAAGCCTGCACAAGATCCCACACACAGTAATATCACAATCTCCAGGGGGTTTTTTGTGTGTTGATATTGATTGAGGTACAGATATTAACCAGTACCCGAGGGAGAACACTGGAGAAAAGCAAATCGTTGCGGATGCTGGAATCTGAAATCAAAAGAGGAAACGCTGGAAGATCTCAGCAGGTCTGGCAGCATCTATAGGGAGAGGGAAAAGAGTCCAGAAAGGTGCACCTGCAGCACACAGACAGCAACAGTTCAAGAAGGCGCCTTCACCTCAGAATGGGAATGGGCAATAAATCCTAGCCCAGGCCAGTATTCCCAGGAATGCATCAAGAAATAAAGATAAGTCCTGGAAAGATGTGGCAGGTAAGATGTTTAACCTGCAGCTTTCTCAGGACTCTCCGTTCTCCTGGATACAGTAGGAAACACAGTCAGTTGTTGAGTGAGGATCAGAGGGGTTTCTTTGTTCCCTTGTTGGGATTACCACCAACAATCCCATGCAAAGTGACAAGACGGCTGTTGAAGCGTTACTCTTACCTCTGCCCCGTAACGGTGGTCCTGGCTTCCACATTGGAATGACTGGCAATGTCTTGCTGTGAATTGTTCAGCAAAGAGTTCTGCTGTTCATCGGCTGACATTGTGGAACCTTTTGTCCAAGCAAACTCCACCGGCTTACCCTTCCTTCCCTGCACTGTCCACAGGAGACTTCACTCCGGTGCTGCCAGAGAGAGGTATGTGCGCAGTCTGAGCAAGGGTTTTGTTTTATTCACTCTCAGCCGCAAGTAAAGAGGAAGTTGGCATGCTCGAGCGTGGAAAGTCCCTGCCGTACTGAGCTGAGTATCAGCCGACCTCGCATATAAGCACTCGGAGGGATCTAACAATGCTTTGAGGGTTCAGGTTTCACTCAGTGGGAGATGGGGAGCGCCAGCCCATTATCCAAAGTCTGCCACTTGCCTGTGCAGCACATCAGCGGGGACAAAATAGAAAGGGTCAAGAGCTTCAAGTTTTTAGGTGTCCAGATCACCAGCAACAACCTGTCCCAGTTTCCCCCCAGCTCCCCCACCATGCTGACACTTTCTCACAAGAGGAAGGAAATTTGGCACATCGGCTATGACTCTCAACTACTTTTACACATGTACAACAGAAAGCTTTCTTTTTGGTTGTATCACAGCTTGGTAATGTTGGCAAGTGCGAGGTGGTCCACTTTGGTAGGAATAATGGTAGGAAGGACTATTACTTACATGGCAAAAAACTGCAGCAGGCGACGGTGCAGAGGGACCTCGGGGTCCTTGTGCATGAGTCGCAAAAATCCAGCCTGCAGGTGCAGCAGGTGGTCAGGAAGGCGAATGGGATGCTGGCCTTCATAGCGAGGGGGATTGAATATAAAAGTAGGGAGGTCTTGCTGCAACTGTACAGGGCACTGGTGAGGCCACAGCTGGGGTACTGTGTGCAGTTTTGGGCGCCGTACTTACGCAAGGATATTTTAGCCTTGGAGGGAGTTCAGAGGAGGTTTACTAGGCTGATGCCGGAGTTGAGGGGGTTGAGCTATGAGGAGAGGCTGAATAGATTAGGCTTGTACTCGTTAGAGTTTAGAAGAATGAGGGGAGATCTCATTGAGACGTATAAGATGATGAATGGGATGGATAGGATAGAGGTAGAGAGACTCTTCCCGCTCAGAAAGGATAGTAGGACTAGGGGGCATAGCCTCAAGATAAAGGGGGGGCGGTTTAGAACGGAGTTGAGGAGGAACTTCTTCATTCAAAGGGTAGTGAATCTCTGGAATTCTCTGCCCGTTGAAGTGGTGGAGGCTGCCTCGCTAAATATACTTAAGACGCGGGTTGATGGGTTTTTGATGAGAGAGGGGATTAAGGGTTATGGGGAGAGGGCGGGAAGGTGGAACTGAGCCACGACAGATCAGCCATGATCTTATTGAATGGCGGGGCAGGCTCGAAGGGCTAGTTGGCCTACTCCTGCTCCTATTTCTTATGTTTTTATGTTCTTATGTTCTTATGTTCCTGCTCTGCCCAAGACCGCAAGGAGCCACAAAAGATCGTGAATGCAGCCCAATCCATCACGCAGACAAACCTCCCATCCGTTGACTCTGTCTACACTTCTCGCTGCCTCGGCAAAGCAGCCAGCATAATCAAGGACCCCACGCACCCCGGGCATTCTCTCTTCCACCTTCTTCTGTTGGGAAAAAGCTACAAAAGTCTGAGGTCGCCTACCAACCAACTCAAGAACAGCTTCTTCCCTGCTGCTGTTAGGCTTTTGAATGGACCTACCTTTCTCTACATCCTAGCACTGACTGTGATGCCATTCTGCACTCTCTCATTTCCTTTTCTATGAATGGTATGCTTTGTTTCTATAGCACGCGAGAAACAATACTTTTCACTCTATGTTAATACATGTGACAATAATAAATCAAATCAAATCAAATCAGTATCACGGGAATGTGGCAATCATAGAATCCCTACATTGCAGAATGAGGCCATTCGGCCCATTGAGTCTGCACCGACAACAATCGCTATCCTCACTATCCCATCCCGCCCTATCCCCACATTTACCCCACTAATCCCTCTGACATACACATCCCCGGACACTAAGGGACAATTTAGAATGGCCAATCAACCTAACCCACACATCTTAGGAAAGGGGAGGAGACCGGAGCATCTGGAGGAAACCCACACAAACATGGGGAGAATGTGCAAACTCCACACAGACAATGACCCGAGCCAAGAATGAAACCCCAGTTCCTGGGGCTGTGAGGCGGACTGCCAAGAGTGCATGGGGTCCTTAATTATGCTGGTTGCTTTGCCAAGGCAGCGAGAAGTGTAGACCGAGTCAATGGATGGGAGGTTTGTCTGCGTGATGGCTTGGGCAACATTCACGATCTTTTGTAGTTCCTTGTGGTCTTGGTCAGAGCAGGAGCCATACCAAGCTGTAATACAACCAGAAAGAAAGCTTTCTGTTGTACATCTGTAAAAGTAGTTGAGAGTCATAGCTGACATGCCAAATTTCCTTAGTCTTCTGAGGAAGTGTTAGCATGGTGGGAGAGTTGGGGGGAAGCTAGAACTGATTGTTGGTGATCTGGACACCTAAAAACTTGAAGCTCTTGACCCTTTCTATTTCACAGTGCTAACCACTGCACCACAATATCGGAGGTGCCATGGTTCAGATGAGGTTTTAAACCCCAAAGGACCCCACATCCATTCTGCCGGGTGCACATCAAAGACACAGTGAGTCCTGAGCAACATTGATCCTTCAACCAACTTTAGGCTTGAAAATAGAATCTCGTCGTTTGGGTCACTGCTGTCTTGTGGAAGTTGTGTTTCGTACATTACACCAAGACATCAAAAAGACTTCATAGATGAAAATGTCCCCAACATTTGAAGAATGTGAAAGATAATGGGTCACATCCTACCCCCCACCGCCCCATTTAGTGGTGGCAGAAGTGGGCTGCCATTGGCCAGCCATGGGATCTTCTGGTCTCACCTACCGTAATATATCTACAGCACACCCTCCGCCACCGGGGAACTGTGCCGCAGGATGAGGGAGTCACCTTCGGGAAGGTTCCCCCAGTGAGAAGGGCTGGAAAGTATCAGCCTTTCCAATAAATTGTTCTATGGGGTGTGGGCGTCTCTGGCTAGGCCATCATCTGTCCCCCATCCCTAACTGCCCCTCAACAAAGTAGCTCACTCAGCCATTTCAGAGTCTCTGGAGTCACATGTAGGCCAGACTTGGGTAAGGACTGCAGATTTCCTTCCTTAAAGGACATTAGTGAACCAAATGGGTTAATTGTCACTATTACTGAGACTGTTAATTCCATATTTTTTTGAATTGAATTTTATTTCCACTAGTGGCCGTGGTGGGATTTGAACCCACGTCCCATTAGCCTGGGCCTATGGATTAGTAGTTGAGTGACAATACCACTATGCCACCATACCTGCTATATAAGGGAAAACTAAGGTTAAACAGCTTGGCAAGGATTCAGGGTCTTCATTTATTTATTAGGGTCACAAGTGGGCTGACATTAACACTGCAATGAAGTTACTGTAAAAATCCTCTACTTGCCACACTCCGATGCCTGTTTGCGTACACTGAGGGGGAATTTAGCACAGCCAATGCACCCAACCAGCACGTCTTTCTGACTGTGAGAGGAAACTGGAGCACCCAGAAGAAACCCACACAGACATGAGGAGAACGTGCAAACTCCGCACAGACAAGTGACTCAAGCCGGGAATCAAACCTGGTGCTGTGAGGCAGCAGTGCCAACCACTGTGCCATCTGGGCCAATAGACCTGACAGCCAACGCACCTAAACTTTAATAAGTGGAATTGGAGCAAGCTTCACTGAGGTGGGGAGAGAGGGGAAATATCCTTTCATTCAGGGGAAGGCCAGTGACGGCTTTGAAGAGGAACTTCTTTCTGTTTCAGAATGAACATCAATCCTTCTCCTTCAATCTCCGTGTTTCTGGGAAGACCTCACCAGACCAGACTGGAAAATCTCAGCAGGTCTGACAGTGTCTGTGGAAAGAGAATAGAAGCCAACCTTTCGAGTCTGGGTGACCCTTGTGCTTTTTTGTCTAAATTTCTCTTGTTCTTACTCTTTCCAAAGAATCATAGGTTGCCATGGTGCAGAAGGGAATCATTCAGCCCATCAAGTCTACACCAACCACAATCGCACCCAGGTCCTCTTCCCGTAACCCCACATATTTACCCCCAATCCCCTGACATGGAGAGGCAATTTAGCACGGCCAATGCACCTAACCCGCACATCTTTGAACTGTGGAAGGAAACCGGAGCACTCGGAGGAAACCCACGCAGATACGGGGGATGATGAGTTAACTCCACGCAGACAGTGACCCCAAGCCAGGAACTGAACCCAGGTAACCCTCTCCCCTCAGCCCTCTCCCCACCATGTACCATCAAGGCCAAGCTGCTTATCAGCATGACAAATCGAACACGCAACTCTCAACACACTCTTCCAGAAACCACCACAGCCAGCGGGAATGGAGAACTTGGACTCAACCAAATCTCCATTCAGTGCAGCGGGACTGGAGAATCCCAGCCGTAGGTGAGGTCGGAGATTCCGGCCTGAAATCCCCTGCTTCCTGCTCCAACCCATCTTGTCATGGAATCATAGATTATCATTGAATCTACAGTGCAGAAGGAGGCCATTTGGCCCATCAAGCCTGCACCGACCACAATTCCACCCAGGACCCATCCCCGTAACCCCACCCATTTACCCTTCTAATCCCCCTGACACTAACGGCCAATTTAGCATGGCCAATCAACCCAACCCGCACATCTTTGAACTGTGGAAGGAAACCGGAGCACTCGGAGGAAAGCCATGCAGACACGATGCGGGGAGGGGGGGAACATGCAGACTCTGCACAGGCACTGACCCAAGTTGGGAATTGAACTCGGCTCGCTGGCACTGTGAGGCAGCAGTGCCAATCACCGTGCCACACAGTCAGTCTTCAGCCAATTCCATTCATTCCACATGATATCAAGAAATGGCTGAAGTCACTGGATATTGAAATGACTGTGGGCCCTGACAATATTCCAGCAATAGCCCTAAAGACTTGTGTTCTAGAACTTGCCATGTCCCTAGCCAAGCCTAGCTACAACACTGACATCTGGCATTTACCCAGCAATGTGGAAAATTGCCCAAATCTGTTACAGCAGTGCTAACCACAGTGCCACCGTGCCACCCAAGTTAATTGGAAATGCCCAGAAGGCATTCCTGTCAACCTATTTAGTATCACATGCCCTGTTTGGACCCGCTAAATCAGTGACTGAGAGATAATTCTACTTATACATTTACGATTTACATTATACATTGACGACATACAATATTCCATTGAGCCGAATCGGCTGCCGTCAGTGGTGGTAGAGGCGAGAGACTCATTGGGGTCTTTTAAGAGACTTCTGGATGAGTACATGGGATTTAATGGGATTGAGAGTTATAGATAGGCCTGGTAGGTTCGGCGCAACTTGTGGGCCGAAGGGCCTGCTTGTGTTGTAGTGTTCTATGTTTTATGTAACATACGTTAACGATTTGGAGGAAGGAACTAAAGGCACTGTTGCTAACTTTGCAGATGATACAAAGATATGTAGAGGGACAATCGTGTCTCACAAATTTGATTGAGTTTTTCGAAGGAGTAACCAGAAGATAGATGAGGGCAGTGCAGTTGATGTTGTCTACATGGCCTTTAGCAAGGCCTTTGACCACATGGTAGGTTGTCACATAAGATTAAGTCTCATGGGATCCAGGTTGAGCTATCTAAATGGATACAAAACTGGCTTCTTGACAGAAGCCAGAGTGTGGTTGTAGAGGGTTGTTTTTCAAACTGGAGACTTGTTACCAGCGGTGTGCCTCAGGGATCAATGCTGGGTCCACTGTTATTTGTCATTTATATTAATGATTTGGATGAGAATATAGGAGGCATGGTTAGTAGATGTCACCAAGATTGGTGGCATAGTGGACAGTGAAGAAAATTATCTCCAATTGCAACGGGATCTTGATCAATTGGGCCAATGGGCTGATGAATAGCAGATGGAGTTTAATTTAGACAAATGCGAAGTGATGCATTTTGGTAAATTGAACCAGGACAGGACTTAGTCAGCTAATGGTAGGGCATTGGGGAAAGTTACAGAACAAAGAGATCTAGGGGTACAGGTTCATAGCTCCTTAAAAGTGGAGTCACAGGTGGACAGAGTGGTGAAGAAGGCATTCGGCATGCTTGGTTTCATCGGTCAGAACATTGAATACAGGAGTTGGAATGTCTTGTTGAAGTTGTACAAGACATTGGTACGGCCACACTTGAAATGCAGTGTGCAATTCTGGTCACCCTATTATAGAAAGGATATTATTAAACTAGAAAGAGTTTACTAGGATGAGATTTACTAGGATGCTACTGGGACTTGATGGTTTGTGTTATTAGGAGAGGCTGGATAGACTGGGAGTTTTTGCTCAGGAGCTTAGGAGACTGAGGGGAGATCTTATAAAGGTCTATAAAATAATGAGGGGCAGAAATCAACTAGATAATCAATATCTTTTCCCAAAGATAGGGGAGTCTAAAACTAGAGGACAGAGGTTTAAGGTGAGAAAGGAGAGATACAAAAGTGTCCAGAGGGGCAATTTTTTCACACAGAGCATGGTGAGTGTCTGGAACAAGCTGCCAGAGGTGGTAGTAGAGGCTGATACAATTTTGCCTTTTGAGAAGCATTTAATAATTGCATGGATAAGATGGCTATAGAGGGATATGAGACAAATGTGGACAATTGGGATTAGCTTAGGGGGTAAAATAAAGGGCGGCATGGACAAGTTGGGGCAAAGGACCTGTTTCCATGCTGCAAACATCTATGACTCTATTACAGGTAGTATTGAGGGAAGCCGGGGGGTGCTGCAGAAGGATTTGGACAGGTTTGGAGAGTGGGCAAAGAAGTGGCAGATGGAATCCAATGTGGAAAAGTGTGAGGTTATGCACTTTGGAAGGATGAATGGAGGCATGGACTATTTTCTAAATGGGAAAATGCTTAGGAAATCAGAAACACAAAGGGTCTTGGGTGTCATTGTTCAAGATTCTCTTAAGGTTAATGTGCAGTTTAAGTCAGCAGTTGGGAAGATAAATGCAATGTTAGCGTTCATATCGAGACGGTTAGAATACAAGAGTTGGGATGCTCTTCTGAGGCTGTATAAAGCTCTGGTCAGACCCCATTTGGAATATTGTGAGCAGTTTTGGGTCCCATTTTTAAGGAAGGGTATGTGCTGGCCTTGGAAAGAATCCAGAGGAAGTTCACAAGAATGATCCCTGAAATGAAGAGTTTGTCACATGAGGAACAGTTAAGGAATCTGGGTCTGTACGCGTTGGAGTTTAGAAGGATGAGGGGGGGATCTCATTGAAACTTACAGGACACTGCGAGGCCCTGGATAGAGTGGACATGGAGAGGATGTTTCCACTAGTAGGAAAAACCAGAACCAGAGGGCACAACCTCAGGCTAAAGGGACGATCCTTTAAAACAGAGAGGAGGAGGAATTTCTTCAGTCAGAGAGTGGGGAATCTGTGGAACTCTTTGCTGCAGAAGGCTGTGGAGACCAGAGTGTCTTTAAGACAGAGGTAGATAGGTTCTTGGTTAATAAGGGGATCAGGGGTTAGGAGGAAAAGGCAGGAGAATGGAGATGAGAAAAATATCGGTCATGATTAAATGGTGAAGCAGACTCGATGGGCCGAGTGGCCTAATTCTGCCCCTGTGTCTTATGGTCTTATGGTCTAATTGTGTGTTGTTTCCAGCATATAATCCTCTATTAATCAAATCGTAGCTGTTCCCGGCTATTTTAACCACATTGTCAAAAATAGAAACCCTTGGATAATTTCACAATAGACAAGGTATAATCCATTCTTAGGGGCGTTTAAAGTGCGAGTGACAGGAAGATGTCTGACTGTGTAAAGATTTATTCAGTCTGAAACCTGCTATACAAGCCATCCTGTGATGGTCAAACTAACTCTTCTGGTCCTCCAATGGCAGACTCTCCAGTTGTAAATCGCAAAAACCCAGTCTGCAGGTGCAGCAGGTGATCAAGAAGGCGAATGGGATGTTGGCCTTTATAGCGAGTGGGATAGAATATAAAAGCAGGGAGGTCTTGCTGCGACTGTACAGGACTAGAGGGCACAGCCTCAAAATAAGGGGGGTGCAGTTTAGAACAGAGTTGAGGAGGAACTTCTTCACTCAAAGGGTGGTGAGTCTCTGGAATTCTCTGTCCATTGAAGTGGTGGAAGCTACCTCGTTGAATATATTTAAGTCACAGGTAGATAGATTTCTGATCGATAAGGGAATTAAGGGTTATGGGGAGAAGGCGGGAAAGTGGAACTGATCCACTTCAGATCAGCCATGATCTTATTGAATGGCGGGGCAGGCTCGAGGGGCGAGATGGCCTACTCCTGCTCCTATTTCTTATGTTCTTACGTTTCTTACGTTCTAAATACAAAACATAAAGGATAAAACAATGAATTTGCATTTCTATAGCACCTTTCACCAGCTCAGCAAATTTTGCAGCCAATTTAAGTTCTTTTTGATAGAAACGCATCATACAGTTTGCACACAGCGACTCACACAAATAAATAGCGACTTGGTAATCCATATTTTACTTTTAATGGCAAAATATTAACCAGGTCATTGGAGACAGCACATACAACCTTCTTCAGCTAGAGCTGAACCAGGGTCATTTGCATCTACTGGAATGGCCAGATGTCTCGATTTAACATCTTATCTGGGAGACAACACCCCCGACAGTGCAGTGATTTGATTTATTATTGTCACATGTACTAGTATACAGTGAGAAGTATTGTTTCCTGAACGCTGTACAGACAAAACATACCATTCATAGAGAAGGAAATGAGAGAGTGCAGAATGTAGTGTTACAATCATAGCCAAGATGCAGAGAAAGATTAACTTCATGTAAGGTAAAAGTCCATTCAAAAGTCTGACAGCAGCAGAGAAGAAGCTGTTCTTGAGTCGGTTGGTGCGTGACCCCAGACTTTTGTATCTTTTTCCCAGAAGGAAGAAGGTGGAAGAGACAATGTCCGGGGTGCATGGGGTCCTTAATTATGCTGGCTGCTTTGCCGAGGCAGCAGGAAGTGTAGACAGATGGGGGGCAGGTTTGCCTGATGGATTGGGCTACATTCACGATCCTTTGTAGTTCCTCGGGGTCTTGGGCACAGCAAGGAACCATACCAAGCTGTGATACAACCAGAAAGAATGCTTTCTATGGTGCATCTGTAAAAGTTGGTGAGAATCGCAGCTGACACGCCAAATTTCCTTCGTCTCCTGAGAAAGTAGAGGCGTTGGTGGGCTTTCTTAACCGTAGTGTCAGCATGTGCTTCCCCAATACTGTATTGGAGTCTCAACCTTGCATGAAGTCATAGAGAAACGCTGCACGGAAACAGGCCCTTCGGCCCAATGGCCCAAGCCGACCATGGTGCCCTCCCAGCTAGTCCCAATTGCCCACGTTTAGCCCATATCCCTCTGATCCTTCCCCATCTGTGTATTTATCCAAATGCTTTTTAAATGTTGCCCTCGCGCCTGCCTCAACCACTTTCTCTGGCAGCTCATTCCGTACACGCATGAAGAAGTTGCCCCTCGGGTCCAGATCCCTATTAAATCTCTCCCCTCTCGCCTTAAACCTGTTGCCCCCTAGTTGTCAATTCCTCTTTCCCGGGAGAAAGACTGTGGCGCAAATTTTCCCGTTCCCCCCGTCATGGGAATCGGAGCAGGTGAGAGGGCAAATCATGGAAAAGTCCGTTGACCTTGGGGGGGGTGGGGGGGGACTTTCCAATTTTGGAGCAAGCATTGCCAGAATATCCTGCCCTACGTGTGTTCAATGCCAACTGTTTCTCGTGGCTCCACCAACATTTACCTGGGTCAGAGGCTAGAAATTCTACAGAGAGTGACTCACCTCCTGACTCCCCAAAGGCTGTCTTCCACCTGCAAGGCACAAATCAGGAGGGTGATGGAATATTCCCCATTCACCTGGACGGCTGCATCTCCAACAACACTCAAGAAGCTCAACACCATCCAGGACAAAGTAGCCTGCTTGATTAGTACCCCAGTCACCACTTTCGGCAGTCACTCCCTCCACCATTAATGCACAGTGGCAGCAATGTGTATTGGTGTGGACCATCTACAAGATGCACCGCAGCAACTCACCAAGACTCCTTTGACAGCACCTTTCCAAACCTGTGACTGCTACCAACTGGAAGGACGAGGCAGCAGATACATGGGAAGACCAACACTGGCGGTTTCCCTCCAAGCCACGCACCACCTTGATTTGGAAATACATCGACTGTCGCTGGGTCAAAATCCTGGAACTCCCTCCCTAACAGCACTATGAGTGTACCTACTTTGAATGGACTGCAGCTGTTCAACAAGGCAACTCACCACCACCTTCTCAAGGGCAA
Source organism: Carcharhinus amblyrhynchos (assembly GCF_965287045.1). Lineage (NCBI taxonomy): Eukaryota > Metazoa > Chordata > Chondrichthyes > Carcharhiniformes > Carcharhinidae > Carcharhinus > Carcharhinus amblyrhynchos. The sequence continues at coordinate 9,143,067 of NC_137336.1, read as the reverse complement.
TTAGGGATGGGCAATAAACGCTGGCCAGCCAGCAAAAGCGTGTGAATGAGTTTTTAAAAACTGACTTTGACATTAGTCACAGGTACACTCTTGTTCTCAATGACTCCAACGTAAATAAGATCCGTTTCTTGCCGATAATTTTCTCTCTGTCTCTCTGAAGAACATAAGAACTAGGAGCAGGAGTAGGCCATCTGGTCCCTCAGGCCTGCTCTGCCATTCAATAAGATCATGGCTGATCCTTTCGTGGACTCACTTACCCACCCACTCACCATAACCCCTAATTCTTTTACTGTTCAAAAATCTATCTATCTTTGCCTTAAAAACATTCAATGAGGTGGCCTCAACTGCTTCACTGGGCAGGAAATTCACACAATCCTTTGTGTGAAGAAGTTGCTCCTCAGCTCAGTCCTAAATCTGCTTTCCCTCATTTTGAGGCCATGCCCCCGAGTTCTAGTTTCACCCGCCAGTGGAAACAAGCTCTATCTTATCTATTCCCTTCATAATCTTATATGTTTCTACAAGATCTTCCCTTATTCTTCTGAATTCCAATGAATATAGTCCCAGTCTACTCAGGTACTGACTAAGAACAGTATAATGTAGCAACCGACCCTCCACTGCTGTCAAATGAATGATCTTTACATGTGATCCAAGCAATTAATCTTGTCCAAGCTCTTCAACCGAGCGATCACTGTGGTGCTTTATGAATACAGCCTCTTCCCCCCATTTTCAATGTTTTCATATCTGGCAAAGAGAAATTTTCAAAGAAAATTACAAAAGAATCAAATCTTTACTCACGTCCTGATGGTTTCTTTTTCTCCAGGATGTTGTCCAGCAGTACCCTAGGCTTCGATCCTCAATTCCAGGAGATTCCAAGCCAATCCTGGATTGTGGTTGCTGCAGACTCAATGGGCCAAATGGCCTCCTTCTGCCCTGTAGGATTCAATGATTTTTATGAATTCAAATTTCACCATCTGCTGTGGTGGGATTCGAACCCTTGCCCCCAGAGCATTACCCTGGGTCTCTGGATTACCAGTCCAGTGACAATACATTATGCCACTGCCTCCTTGGGCCATGTACTGAGATCATAGCTGATCTGTCATTCACAGTTCACTAATATCCTTTAAGGGAAGGAAATCTGCTGTCCTTACCTGGTCTGGCCTACATGTGATTCCAGAACCTCAGCAAAGTGGTTGACTTCTTAAATGGCCAAGTGAGACACTGAGTTCAGGGGTCTCAGTTCGGGAACGGGCAACAAATGCTGGCCTTGCCAGTGACGCCCGCGTCCCATGATGCTAGGCTGGCCACTCCAAAGAAAGAGCAAATCACGCATGGGCTGTGCCATATTGCCCTGTCACCTGTCCAATGAGGCTGCAGCTTTCACTCAATCTACCCACCAATCAGTTTCTGCCTCCACTTCCAAGTAAATTTCCCCTTTTTTTGTCAGTCTGTTTGGGTCAATAAGCACTTTCAGAAACATCAAACCAGACACTTTTACCTCAGCGGGTGGCTGTGATTGAAATTGTTTGTTTGTTGTGAGTTCTATTTCAGTCAGGTTCATTTCCTCATCTAACCTTGTTTTGTTCTCACTGTGTTAGAACATACGAAAGAACGTATGAACTCGGAGCAGACCCTTGAGCCTGTTCCGCCATTCTGTTAGATCCTCTACCTCAAGTCCATTCTCCCACATTATCCGCATATCCCATAATTCCTTTCATGTCCAAGCGTCGACCCACCTCTGTTTTGAATGTGCTAATTGAGTGAACATCCTCAATCCCCTGGGGGTAAACAATTCAGCGCAGGGGTTAGCACAGCTGCCTCACAACGCCAGGGACCCCGGTTCAATTCCAGCCTTGGGTCACTGTCTGCGTGGAGTTTGCATGTTTTCCCCGTGTCTGCGTGGGTTTCCTCCGGGTGCTCTGGTTTACTCCAAAGGTGTGCGGGTTAGGTTGATTGGCCAGGGTAAATTGCTTCTTAGTGTCGGGGGAATTAGCAGGAGAAATACGTAGGGTTATGACAATAGCGCTGGGTAGGATTGTTGCCAATGTGGATTCAATGGGCTGAATGGCCTCTTTTTGCCCTGTAGATTCTTTAATTTATCGAAACAATTTGAGTCTCCTCATGCCTCCACTGTTCAAATACAAAGAGCTCCAATTTTTCTGCTTTCTCCGCATGGCTAAAGACCCTCATTGCCATATCTCCCCACTGATCTTTCTTCTTACGCCCTCTGAAAACTCAAACTCACCGGAATGGTGCCCTCAACTCAGCCTGCGTCTAATTCTGTTCGCCCGTCAGCCCCTGTACTTGCTGTACTGTATTAGCTCTCAAGTCAGGTAATACAGGGTTTGTAATATCCTCACCCCTGTTTTCAGATCCCTTCTTCGCCTCACCCTTACCTATCTCCGCGATCACCTCCAGTCTCACAGCTGCCTGAGGCCTCTGCACTCCTCCAACTCTGGTCCCCTTCAGCATCCATCACTTCATGACAGGCAGGTGAAGGGTGGCAAGTGGTTGGCGCTGCTGCCTCACAGCAAGAGGGGCCCAGGTTCAATTTGTTCACACACTCCTCCCGTGTTGGCATGGGTTTCCTCTGGGTGCTCCGGTTTCCTGACACACTTCAAAGATGTGCGGGGTAGGATGATTGGCTACACCAAATTGACCTTTGTGTCAGAGGGATTAGCAGAGTAAATGTGTGGGTTTATGGGAATAGGGATCTGAATGGGATTATGGTCGGTACAGACCCGATGGGCTGAATGGCCTCCTCCTGCACTGTAGGGATTCTGTGACTTCAGTTCCCAAGGACCCAAGCTCTGGAATTCTCTCTCGAAATCTTCCCCACTTCACCTCCCCACTCCATTAAAATGCACCTCGAGATCATTGGTCAGTTTTTGGCTCTTGACAGTGTCTCCTGAGATTCTCATCGATAACACTCCTTCGACCTACCTTTGGACACTGTTACTGCATTAAGGGTGCTACGTAAATGCAGTTGGTGGTTGAATTCCTTCCGCAAACTCTCCATTGCTCTGAGGTACTTCCTAAATAAAGTAAGCCTCAAAACTGTGTGCAAGGTTGGTTAGAACATGGAACTCGATACCAGAAGGAATAGATGCGGTGAGTTGCATGGATGTGTTTAAGGGGAAGTTGGATAAGCACATGAGGGAGGCTGGAATGTAGATACTGTAGGTAAGGTTAGATGAAGCGGGTTGTGGGGAGGCTTATGCGGAACATAGACTGGCTTAGACTGGCATCTGCCTTCTCAGGTAAATGTAGAAGATCCCATGGAATTGTTTCCCAGGAGAGCAGGGGAGATCGCCGCAGTATCTTGGCCAACGTTCATCCCTCAGTCAACATCAGAAAAAAGCGGAATATCCGATAATTATCAGATCGCTGTTTGCGGGAGCTTGCTGTGTGCAAATTGGCTGCCACATTTCTGAGTGGCTTCATTTCATTGGCCGCAGAGCAACTTCAAATAGAAATGCAAGTCTTTCTTCAGTTGGGCCGAATGGCCTGTTCCTGTGCTGTACGTTAGATGGAATTCCAGGTAACTGCAGCCTAATCAGTTCGGAGCGTCAGTCATGTGGATAGATCGAAGAGACTGGGACTGTTCTCCCTGGAGAAGCAGAGGTTAAGAGGGGATTTGCTCTAAGTTTCAAAATGAGGGATCGGGAGAGAGCAGATAGGGAGAAACTTGCCCATTGGTGGAAGGGTTGAGAATCATAGAATCTACAGGGCAGAAGGAGGCCATTTGGCCCATCGAGCCTGCACCAACCACAATCCCACCCAAGCCCTATCCCATGTATTTACACCACTTGACACTAAGGGGCAATTGATTATGGCCAATCAACCTAATCCATACATCTTTGGGCCGTGGGAGGAAACCAGAGCACTCAAAGGAAACCCACTTAGACACGGGGAGAATGTGCAAACTCCACACAGACAGTGACCCGAGACTGGAATTGAACCCGGGTCCCTGGCGCTGTGAGGCAGCAGTGCTAACCACTGTGCCATCGTGCCGCCCTCAGAGGACACTGATTTGAGGCGATTGGCAAAAGAAGCGATGGCAAAACGAGGAGAAAGGTATTCACACAGCGGGTGCTGAGGGTCTGGAATCCACTTCCTGAGAGTACGGGGAGAGCAGATTCAATCCAAATCTTCAAAAGAGAATGGGATCATTATCCAGAGAGATCAGAACTGCGCAGGGCCACGGGGCAGGGGGGAAGGCACACTGCGAACAGCTAAGTTGCTCTTACAGAGGGACAGCAGGGAAAGAATTGGCCGAGTGGCCTCCTTTTGTGCTGTAAGCATTCTATCATTCTGTGGAATGGGAAATCACAGCAACCCCGCTCCCCCCCCCTCGCGAAAGGATCGAGGACAAGAGGACACAGATTTAAAGAGATTAGTAAAAGAAGGAATGGTGATATACGGTGATATGAAACCTCCTCAGGCAGCGGGGGGCACGGTGGCACAGTGGGTAGCACTGCTGCCTCACAATGCCTGGGACCCGGGTTCAATTCTGGCTTTGGGTCACTATGCGGAGTTTGCACATTCTCCCCGTGACTGCGGGGATTTCCTCCGGGTTCCTTCCACACTCCGTGCGCTGGTTAGTTTGATCGGCCATGCTAAATTGACCCCAGCGTCAGGGGAATTAGCAGGATAAATGAGAGTTATGGAAATGGGGCCTGGGTGGGATTGTGGTCAGTACAGATTCAATGGGCTGAATGGCCTGCTTGCTGTACTGTAGGGATTCTCTGAGCGGTTAAAGATCCGGAATGCCCTGCCTGAGGGTGTGGCGCAGGCAGGTTCAATCGAAGTGTTTAAAAGTCGGTGAGGCTGTAATCTGGACGGGGGGAGCCTGCAGAGCTGTGGGGAAAAGCTGGGATATCGGCACTGGGTGAGCCGCTCCTTCCAGTGGCCTCTTTCTCTGCCGCTTCTGTGATTGTTGGAACGGGCTCTGGTTTATTGTCACGTGACACTCCAAAAACTCAGCCTCAGAAAGCATCCTTTGCTTGGTAACCGCTGACTCACACACCAGTGACCAACCAGTGATCTCTTAGCTGCTGTGATTTGATCCTTCTCCTTCCCCCCACTCCCTCCGCGATTGCGATACCACTGAGTTTGTTTTCTGAAAGAAAATTATCGGGGCTTTTGGAGACGCCTCCAAGGATTAAAATATAGAGAGAGAACAATGCAGAGATCTTTCTGCCTCTCCCCAGTTGCTGCACCGCTCTGATTAATCAGAGAGGGCTGTGTGCAATGGGTGTTAACTGAGCTCAGAATTCAGCCAATGTGTAAGAAAGGGAAGGAACTGAGGCTTGGAGTACATTGAGAGACAGTACGGAGTCAAACGTCAGGACTGTCTCCATCTGTCCTTATGGACCTGGTCCAAAAGAGGCTTCACCACCCCAAAGCTGTGCAGGTTGGGTGGTTTGGCCATCCTAAATTGCCCCTTAGTGTGAGAGGGACTAGCTGGGGTACATGCATGGGGTTATGGAGATAGGGTCTGGGTGGCATTGTAGTCAGTACAGACTCGATGGGTCAAATGGCCTCCTTCTGCACTGTAGGATTCTATGAATCGGGAGCAGGCGTAGGCCACTCAGCCCCTCAAACCTATTCCACCATTCTACAAGGTCAAGGCTGATCTGATTGTAATTTTGACCCCACACTCCTGCCGACACCCCCTTGTGAATCAAGAACCCATCTAGCTCTGCTTAAAGAGTATTTAAAGGCCCTCCTTTGGAGGAAGAGAGTTCCAGTGAATCTCTGAAAGAAAATGCTTTGCCTCATCTCGGTCTTAACTGGGCCACCCCTTATTTTTAAGCAGTGACCCCTAATTCCAGACACTCTCTGAAACATCCTCTCCACTTCCAGCCTATTACAAAACCCTCGGGACCTGAAAGGTTTCCGTCAAGTCACCTCTTAGTCTTCTAAACTCGAAAGGATACAAACCTAACCTCTCCAACCATTCCTCATAAGACAACCCACACATTCCTGGGATTAGTCTGGTAAACCTTCCGGGAACTGTTTCTAACACATGTACATCTTTCCTTTGATAAGTCGACAGTATTGTGTGCACTGCTCCAGATGTGATCTGTCTAAAGCCCCGTAAAATTGAAGCACAGCTTCCTTGCTTTTACAACTGTGCTAACTTGAGGCCACTCGATGTGGCTACTAACACACTGAAGGATTCATTCACTGAGAAGAACTGTGCAACAAAGAGTTTAACGACACAGTGATACAGGTCTACACCTGACAACACCCCAATTCCAACTGCAGCCTCCAGTCCCAGGAATGTGCTCCCTCACTCCCAACTGGGTGAGCTTCATGAGCTCCCTCTCCATTTGTTCCAGCCTCAACACATGGCCCGCAAAGGATCGTCCATTAAAGGGGCCATGCAACCACACTAATCAATTCCCCTCACAATAAACATTGTTACCTTTCCTAATTATTTTCCACATCCGCGCTAGGACACCCAGATCCCTCTGCACCACAAGTGCTCTGTCATCTCTCACCAGTTAGGACAACACGGAGGCACACTGGTGAGCACTACAGCCTCTTAGCCCCAGGGACCCACGTTCGATTCCGGCCTTGGGTCACTGTCTGCGCGGAGTTTGCACGTCTTCCCCATGTCTGAGTGGGTTTCCCCATCGTTCAAAGATGCCCGGGTTAGATTTAGCCATGCTAAATTCTCCCTCAGTGTAACCCGAACAGGTGCTGGAGTCTGACAACTAGGGAATTTCACAGGAACTTCATTGCATTGTTAATGTAAGTCTACTTGTAAATAATAAAGTATAATAATAACCTTCTCTTTATTCTTCCTGCCAAAATTGACAATTTGCCCACTCACTTTACATCCTCTTAATAATTTACTTATCTACCTATCTTTGAGTCATCCGCAAATTCCGTAACTTTACCTTCAGTCATCATCATAGCATCATAGAACCCTACAGTGCAGAAAGAGGCCCTTCGGCCCATTGAGTCTACTCCAAACACAATCCCACCCAGGCCCTACCCCCATATCCCTACATATTTTACCCACTAATCCCTCTAACCTACGCATCCCTGGACACTAAGGGGCAATTTCTTAGCATGGCCAATCAACCTAACCCGCACATCTTTGAACTGTGAGAGGAAACTGGAGCACCCGGAGGATATTTTAGAATATAAAAGTAGGGAGGTCTTGCTGCAACTGTACAGGGCACTGGTGAGGCCGCACCTGGAGTACTGTGTGCAGTTTTGGTCGCCGCACTTGCACAAGGATATTTTGGCCTTGGAGGGAGTGCAGAGGAGGTTCACTAGGCTGATACCGGAGATGAGGGGGTTAGACTAAGAGAGACTAAATAGACTGGGTCTGTACTCGTTGGAGTTTAGAAGGATGAGGGGGGATCTTATAGAGACATATAAGATAATGAAAGGAATAGATAAGGTAGAGGTAGGGAGATTCTTCCCACTCAGAAAGGACAGCAGGACTAGAGGGCACAGCCTCAAGATAAGGGGGGGGGGGGGTGCAGTTTAGATCGGAGTTGAGGAGGAACTTCTTCACTCAAAGGGTGGTGAATCTCTGGAATTCTCTGCCCGTTGAAGTGGTGGAGGCTACCTCACTAAATATATTTAAGTCACAGGTGGATAGGTTTCTGACAGACAGGGGAATTAAGGGTTATGGGGAGAAAGCGGGAAAGTGGAACTGATCCACTTCAGATCAGCCATGATCTTATTGAATGGCGGGGCAGCCTCGAAGGGCTAGATGGCCTACTCCTGCTCCTATTTCTTATGTTCTTAAACCCACACAGTCATGAGGAGAATGTCCAAACTCCACACAGACAGCGACCCGAGCCGGGAATCAAACCCAGGACCCTGGAGCTGTGAAGTAGCAGTGCTAACCGCTGTGCTACTGTGCCGCCCAATCCTTCCAATCATTTATATACGTCCCATCCCTTGAACCCCACACATTTACAAAGACCAATGCATCTAACCCGCATATCTTTGGACTGTGGGAGGTAACTGGAGCACCCAGAGGAAATTCACGTGGACACGGGAAGAACGTGCAGACTCCAAACAGACAGTGACCCAAGCCAGGAATTGAACCCGGGTCTCTGGCACAGTGAGGCAGCAGTGTTAACTACTGTGCCACCCACAAACGCCAATATGATAATTCAAATAATCTATTTTGATGTTGGGTGAGGGGGAATTGACCCCAGAAACGTGCAGGGAACACCCCAGCCTTCACCCCTACGCTTTGAAATAATAGCATGGGGTCTCATACATCCAAATAGACAGAGTTGACTGGGTCTTAGTTTAATGTCTGATACAAAAGAAAGTTGCACCTCCAACAGTGCCGCACTCCCTCAGCACGGACTGTCTGACAGTGCGGCACTCCCTCAGTACTGACCCTCTGTCAGTGCAGCACTCCCTCAGTACTGACCCTCTGACAGTGCAGCACTCCCTCAGTACTGACCCTCTGACAGTGCAGCACTCCCTCAATACTGACCCTCTGACCGTGCGGCACTCCCTCAGCACTGACCCTCTGACAGTGCAGCACTCCCTCAGTACTGGCCCTCTGACAGTGCAGCACTCCCTCAATACTGACCCTCTGACCGTGCGGCACTCCCTCAGTACGGACCCTCTGTCAGTGCAGCACTCTCTCAGCACTGACCCTCTGACAGTGTGGCACTCCCTCAGCACTGACCCTCTGACAGTGTGGCACTCCCTCAGCACTGACCCTCTGACAGTGTGGCACTCCCTCAGCACTGACCCTCTAACAGTGCAGCACTCCCTCAGTACTGACCCTCTGTCAGTGCAGCACTCCCTCAGCACTGACCCTCTGACAGTGCGGCACTCCCTCAGTACTAACCCTCTGACAGTGCAGCACTCCCTCAATACTAACCCTCTGACAGTGCAGCACTGCCTCAGTACTGACCCTCTGACAGTGCAGCACTCCTTCAGTACTGCCCCTCTGACAGTGCAGCACTCCCTCGGTACTGACCCTCTGACAGTGCAGCACTCCTTCAGTACTGATCCTCTGACAGTGCAGCACTCCTTCAGTACTGACCCTCTGACAGTGCAGCACTCCTTCAGTACTGACCCTCTGACAGTGCAGCACTCCTTCAGTAATGACCCTCTGACAGTGCAGCACGCCCTCAGTACTGCGTTATGATTGTCAGCTGCAGAACTCAAGAACTGAAATGGGAGTGGTGTCTGGGCCTGCTGTGGTGAACTGTAATCTGCATTGTCCAGTTCTAGCTCACTGTCAAGGAATCTACAAAACACGGGCTCAACTGTAAACCTTTCCCTGACAACTAATGAGTCACTGGGCGGCCAATAGTTATTCTCCCATTGGAATTCCCGTCCTCATTATTGGTTTGACTCAGAGCAGATGTGAAACTGAGCAAGTTTACATTAAGAACATGTCAGCCTCTGGGTTTGGGGCTCTGTGCCAATACTTATCTCTGACACTGCCTCCTTTCAGTTGCCTGCTATTCAGTAAAACAGCCTGGAATTAGCTGGTTACAGAAATAGGAACAGGAAGAGGCCATTCAGCCCCTTTTCAGACTGTTACACCATACGGTTAGATTAATGCTGATCTGAGTTTTAACTGCATTTACAAACCTCAGTACCTGCCCCCACAAAACCCTTCTCAGAGTTAGTCTGGAAATGTCTACGTGAAAACTGACTCACAGACCTTGTCTGGGGAAAGAGTTCCAGATTTTCATTACCCTTCGTGTGAGGGAGACCCCCCCGACATCACCTCTGAATGACCTGGCTTGAATTTTAAATGCTTTCTTTCCTTTGTCTGGGTTGATTGGCTAAATTGCCCCTTAGAGTCCAAAGATGTGTAGATTAAGGGGATTCGCTAAGGGAAATGTGTGGGCTTATGGGGATAGGGTGGGCGTTAGCCTGGGAAAGATACTTTACTGGAGAGTCGGTCCAATGGGCCGAATGGCCTCCTTTGGCACTGTAGCAATTCTATGATTCTATAATTAAAGAGAGAGAATGGTGCAGTGTGAGTGTCACTGGGCTAGGTCAGTGCCCTGAGGACATGGGTTCAAATCCCCCTCCCCACCTGGTGCCTGATGGAATTTATCTTTCAATTAATAAATCAAATCTTTAACATAAACCTGGTACACCAACAGTGATCATGCAAACTGCCATTGATTGTTGTAAAAACCCATCTGGTTCACTGTGTGCTAAGGAAATCTGCCATCCTAACCTGGTCTGGCCTACGTGTGACTCCAGACCCACAGCGATGTGGTCATCTCTGAAAGACCCCAGTCATCTACTCAGCTTAAGGGAAATTAGGGATGGGTAACAGATGCTGGCCTTGTCAGTGAGGGATACATTCCATGATGAAGTTAAGATAAACCTTGGAATATCCAAGCCTTTGTGAATAAGGACACACTCTCCAGTTTCGGAGTGAAGGGCTGTCCATATTTTTCCTGTTGTGTTGTGACTCTTTCTCCGAGGTACTAAAAGTTGGTAAGTTGAGTTCTTACTCTTTGGGCGAGGATTTCCTGGCCTTACTCATCCTGAAACCGTAAAATCCCGCCCAAGGTCAATGGACCTTTCCGAGAGTCCAATCCACTTGCCCGCCATGATTCCCGTGGTGAACGGGACAGTAAAATTCTGGTTCTTGAGCGCACACTGGAGCAGTAGTGAGGGAGTGCTGCACTGTCAGAGGTGCCTTCCTTCAAATGAGATGATAAACTGGCTGTGTCGGCCCTGTAGAGTGGATGTAAACAATGCCATGGTGCTAGAGAGACCAGCGGGGAAATGGGTAGGGGGTTCTCCCCAGTTTGCTGGCCCAAAATCTATCCTCCAGCCAGCATCGCTGAATCAGATCATTTATCGCTGTGTGGATCATGGGACATTGCTAAGTTGGCTGTATTCTCTACCTAACAACCGTGCTTACCCCTTTGGAGAATACTCCACTGACTGCGCCATTCTCTGGGACATCCCGAGGTTGTGGAACTGCTGGTTCATTCTATTTGATCCCTGCCCCCCCATCCCGGCCTGTGTTGAGTTAGTTGAACTCAACCAGGGAAATTGTGGAGTACAACGGGGCAAAAGATCTTAATTTTGAACACCAGCTTGGGGAAAATGAGGAGCATTTGCCCCGATTACCAAACACCAAGATGGATAGAAAGGTGTTTGATGGCTGGCAGAGACAGGATGGGCCAAAGGGCCTCTTTTCGTGCTGTAAAACTCTGTGACAAAGTTCAAACAGTTTGTTATGACTATTCAGGGTGATGTCAGACTTGGGTGGGGGAGGGCAGGAGATTTAGGAAAGATCAGCCGAGTTTCTTTTGCTTTATTTCTGAATGTAATGTGAGCAGCATTGGCAGGGCCGGCATTCGTTGCCCAAAGCCTAATTGCCCTGAGAAGGTGAGCCACCTTCTTGGACAGCCAAGGACCAGCTGAGTAGGGTGGTGGCCAAGACATCTGGGATTTGGAAGTGCGGAGGTACAGTAGGGGTTCTCATGTATCAGTCGCTGAAAGTAAGCACGCAGGTGCAGCAGGCAGTAAAGAAGGCAAATGGTATGTTCGTCTTCATAGCGTGTAGAGATAGAGATGTTTTGCTGCAATTCCATAGTACGTTGGTGGGGCCACACCTGGGGTATTATGTGCGGTTTTGGTGTCCCTTTCTGAGGAAAGATGTCCTTGCTACTGAAGGAATACCATGAAGGTTTACCAGACTGATTCCTGGGATGGCAGGTCTGTCATATGAGGACAGACTAAGTCGGTTAGGATTACATTCACTGGGCTTTAGAAGAGTGAGAGAGAATCTCATGGAAACTTATAAAACTCTAACAGGGTAGGGTATAGTCAGAAAGGATATTCCTGACGGTGGGGGAATCCAGAACTAGGGGTCATAGTTTGAGGATAAATGGGAAACCTTTTAGAACTGAGGTGAGGAGAAATTTATTCACCCAAAGGGTGGTGAATGTGTGGAATTCATTCACCCAAAGGGTGGTGAATGTGTGGAATCCACAGAAAGTAGTTGAGGCCAAAATGTTAATATGTTAACATTGTTAACAAATAAAAATGTTAATAAATGTGAAATTTATTCACCCAAAGGGTGGTAAATGTGTGAAATCCACAGAAAGTTGTTGAGGCCAAAATGTTGTCTGATTTCAAGAAACACTTAGATATAGCTGTTGGGGCTAAAGGGATCAAGGGATATGGGGAGAAGGGGGGATCAGGATATTGAATTTAATGATCAGCTCTGATCATAATGAATGGTTGGAGCGGGCTTGATGGGCCGAATGGCCTACTCCTGATTCTAGTTTCTATGGAAAGTTCTCCATCCACATGGAGTGTCACCTACTCAAGGGGAATTGGGCTCAGGTGGAAATAGTTGCTGAAAAACCATGCCACCAGCCGCCTCCCCCCCCACCCAACCCTTCTCCCCACCCCCCCAGGTCAGGGATACACACGTGAAATATGGCCACGCTACACGAGGGGTTCGCCACTCATGGAAAGGCGGCTCAACACAAAGTCAGTGCCTTCAGACACTGAAAGAGGAACGTGCTTCCTTCCCAAGTTTCACATCCGTGTCCCAGAGCCACAAAGGGTTTTATTTTTTCTTCCCTTTGCAGAATGCTGCTCACTGCCGCGCCGAGAGTGAAGCTGGCCCCGATTACAACAACAACAACCTGGCATTTACATGGCCCAACTTTGGTGTCCTGAGGCACTTCACAGCAGCGTCACAGAACAAACGATACTGAGTCTCACACGTGGAAACTATTAGGTCAGAGAGTTCGGTTCTAAGCTCGGCGAGTTAGGTTCTAAGCAAGCTCGTCGACAGTAGACATGGCCTCCTATGCTCCAACTAGAGAGAAGCCAGAGTTAGAGGAGTGCAGAGGGTGGGAGTAAATTGCAGAGGTTGGGAGAGGTGAGACTATGGAGGGATTCTCCACATATGAACAGACGGAATCAGACCCACTCGGCCCCCCGAGCCTGCTCTATCCCACAATAAAGCCATGGCTCATCAATTTACATTTGAAATTCCACATTCCCATCCAATACCAGATAACATTTCATTCCCTAACCAGAATCTATCGCCCTCCGCCTTAAATATATCCAGTGACCCTGCCCTCCACTGCCTTCCGAGGCAGAGAGTTCCAAAATCGCACAACCCTCTGAGAGGAAACAAAAACGATTTTCTCCGTCCGAAGCAGGGAAGAGAATTTTAAAATCAGAGTATTGCCTCGCTGGGAGCCAGTGTAGGTGAGCGAGCCTGGAAGAGGGGGATGGGGAGGGTGATAGGAGATTAGGTGTTAGGACAGGGGCAGCAGAAATTTGGCCTCAGCTTTGTGGGAGGCAGAACGTGGGAGACCTGTCAAGGGATAACCACGGCACGGCTGAGGGTCGACAGCAGATGGGATGAGGCAGGAGTAAAGGTGGGCGATATTCTGGACGTTGGTCAGGTACGGTGCAGACATGTGGTCAGAATCTCACCTCGGGATCACATGTGACACCAATATTGCAGACAGTTTGGTGTGGACTTAATAGGCGGCACGGTAGCACAGTGGTTAGCACTGCTACTTCACAACTCCAGGGGCCTGGGTTCGATTCCCAGCTTGGGTCACTGTCTGTGTGGAGTTTGCACATCCTCCTCGAGTCTGCCTGGGTTTCCTCTGAGTTCTCTGGTTTTCTCCCACAGCCCAAAGATGTGCAGATTAGGTTCATTGGCCATGCTTAAATTGCCCCTTAGTGTCCTGAGATGTGTAGGTTAGAGGGATTAGTGGGTAAAATATGTAGGGATATGGGTGTCGGGCCTGGGTGGGATTGTGGTCGGTGCAGACTCGATGGACCGAATGGCCTCTCTCTGTACTGTAGGGTTTCTATGATACTGTGACTTACACAGTTGCCAGGGAGAAACTGGGGTGGCACAGCGGTGAGCACTGCTGCCTCACAGAGCCAGGGTCCCAGGTTCAATTCTGGTCTCAGATCACCGTCTGTGTGGAGTTTGCACATTCTCCCCGTGTCTGCATGGGTTTCCTCTGAAAGCTCCAGTTTCCTCCCACAGTCCAAAGATGTGCAGGTTGGGTAGATTGGCCATGCTAAGTTGGCCCTTAATGTTCCAAGATGTGTAAATTAGGGGGATTAGCCCTGGTAAATGTGTGGGGATAGGGCAGTGGAGGTGACCTGGGTAAAATAGAGAGTCAGTGCAGACTTGATGGGCCGAATGGTCTCTTCTGTGCTGTCAGGATTTGATGGTTTTATGAAGGTGGATTGGGAGCGGGGACTGAAAACATTGCCTTTGGTCTTCCCGGTATTTAATTGGAGGAAATGTCTGTTCGTCTGCCTATTGGATAAGCAATGTGACGAATTAGAGGCCTTGGTGGGATCAAGACTTCTGAGAAAGAGTTGGGCATCTTCTGCTTTTGTGTGGAATGTTGGTTTAAGTTTCTATCACCTGATTCTGCAAAACACAACTTCCAGGAGAGATCTCTACCCAGCAACCAGTGAGTCACAAAATAGCCAATCAGTGTTGAGCATTTGGACTTTGCGTGCCCAGGGTTTGATGCTGGTGCCACCTGCCTGTAGCTGCCGGCACTGCAGCCAGAGCCAAACAACAACAACTCGCATCTCGATAGCATCTTTAGCACCACATAGCCCAATCTACGGCACAGGAGCGTAATGAAACAAAATAGGACAGCGTTAGAAAGGTGCGCAAAGAGGTTTTAAGGAGCAGCCTAAGGATAGAGAGATAAAGGGTGGAATTTTCCAATCTCGCCCTTTGCGGGAATCGTGCGGAACATGGACCATGCTAAGGTCCATTGACCTTGGGTACGATTCTCCGGTCTTGGGACGAACACAGCCAGAAAATCCCATGCAGAGAGTTGCAGAGATTTAGGAATTTCAGAGTCTTGTATCCAGGCAACTGAAGACATGGCCATCAGCGATACAGAAATTAGAATCGGGGATGGTCATTAAGCTAGGGTTGGAAGAACACAGGTACCTCAGATGTTTGTGGGGCTGGAAGAGACTAGAGAGAAGCCATGGAGTGATTCTGGAATTAAGAGTCTACTGATAACCATGAAACCACTGTCGATTGTCGTAAAAACCCACCTGTCCTGAAGGGAAGGAAATCTGCCGTCCTTACCTGGTCTGGCCTACATGTGACTCCAGAGCCACGGCAATGTGGTTGACTCTGAATACCCCTCTGAAATGGAGGGCAATTAGGGGTGAGGGCATTGCTGGCAAATGAAGGAGATATTTTGTACTATCTGTAGAGAAGTTTTTTTGCATCGCCATGGGGGAAAAGGTGAGAGATGCTGGAGGGTGGATGAAATGTGCCTGCAGTTTAGTAGCTCTTAGAGAGCTGGCTTGGACACAATGGGCCGAACGGCCTCCTTTGGTGGTGGGACCATGCAATGATTCAATGTTGGCTTGGTTTCTGTCACCTGGTTCTACAAAACACAACCTCAAGCACAGACCTCTACCCGGCAACTAGTGAGTCACACAATAGCCAATCATTGGGCGTGCCAAGAATTTGATGTTGGTGCCATCTGCCTGTAGCTGACAGCACTGCAGCCGCAGTCCAACAACAACAACTTGACAGTCTTTAAACACACCAACACTTTCCAGTCTACTTCCCAGGAACATGAATATGGCAGTCATAAGGAGATATTAGGGCAGGCGACCAAAAGCTTGTTCAAAGATGAAGGCTTGCAACAGCATCTTAAAGGAGGAGAGAGAGCACCGCCTCAAAATAAGGGGAGTCAATTTAGAACAGAGTTGAGGAGGAACTTCTTCTCTCAGAGGGTAGTGAATCTTTGGAATTTTCTGCCCATTGAAGCAGTGGAGGCTACCTCGTTAAATGTGTTTAAGTCACAGATAGATAGATTTTTGACCAATAAGGGAGTTAAGGGTTATGGGGAGCAGGCGGGTAAGTGGAACTGATCCACTATCAGATCAGCCATGATCTTATTGAATGGTGGAGCAGGCTCGAGGGGCTAGATGGCCTACTCCTGCTCCTATTTCTTAAGTTCTAAGGTGGAGGAGTCCAGAACTAAGGGCCAGAGTTTGAGGATAAAGGGGAAATCTTTTAGAACTGAGGTGAGGAGAAATTTATTCACCCAGAGGGGTGGTGAATGTATGGAATTCACTACCACAGAATGTAGTTGAGGCCAAAATGTCTGATTTCAAGAAGAAATTAGTTATAGCTCTTGGAGTTAAAGGGACCAAGGGATATGGGAGGAAGGTGGGATCAGGATATTGAATTCGATGATCAGCCATGATCAAAATGAATGGTGGAGCAGGCTGGAAGGGCCAAATGGCCTACTGATAGAATCATACAGCGCAGAAAAGGCCCTTCAGCCCATCGAGTCTTTACTGGCACATTAGAAACATCTGAACTCCCACCTAATCCCATCTGCCAGCACTTGGCCCGTAGCCCTGAATGTTATGATGGTGCCCAGTGCTCATCCAGATACTTTTTAAAGGCTGTGAGGCGCCCGTCCTCCACCACCCTCCCAGGCAGCGCATTCCAGACCCTCACCACCCTCTGGGTAAAAAGGTTGTTCTTCACATTCCCCCCTAAAAACCTCCTGCCCCTCACCTCGAACCTATGTGCCCTCATGACTGACCCTTCAACTAAGAGGAACAGCTGCTCCTTATCCACTCTGTCCGCGCCCCTCATGGTCATAGAAATCATAGAAACCCTACAGCACAGAAAGAGGCCATTCGGCCCATCAAGTCTTACAACCTCGATCAGGTCGCACCCCCCCCTCAGTCTTCTCTGCCCCAATGAAAACAGCCCATGCTTACCCAACCTCTCTTCGTAAGTTAAATGTTCCATGCCAGGCAGTATCCTGGTGAATCCCCTCTGCATCCCCTCCCGTGCAATGCTTCCAGTTTCTACGTCCTGAATGATCTGGAGTTGACAGATGGCGGCTGATGGGACGTTGGCCAGGAGAGTGTTGAACTGGGAGAAAATGTGTTTGAAATAAGGTGCTGATTACCATCTGATCATCTAATCCCCTGCTGTAGTGAACTCACAACACTCTGCCTACGTGCTACCTAAGTGAGCAAGAATTTTATATTTCGATCACTGTTGAACAATGATATAGGGAATGAAGACTGTGCATTTATGTAGCACCTTTCACCACCTAGGGGTATTCCAACACACATTATCGTGAAATACCTTCTGAAGTGCAGTCACTGCCACGATGCGGGAAATGCAGCAGCTAATCTATGCACAGCAAGCTCCCACAAACACAGAACGATAGTGGCTGAAGGAGTTTTTTTATTCTCTTCAGGGGCTGTGAGAGTCACTGGCAGAGGCCAGCATTTATTGCCCACCCCTAACTGCCCCTTCAGAAGGCGGTGGTGAGCTGCCTTCTTGAACCCCTGCAGTCCACGTGGTGTAGGTACCCCCACAATGCCGCTAAGGAAGGGATTTCTAGGGTTTTGACGCAGTGACGGTGAAGGGAAGGCTGATATATTTCCAAGTCAGGACGGGGAGTGGCTGGGAGGGGAACTTTCAGGTGGCGGTGTTCCCGTGTGTCTGCTGCCCTTGTCCTTCCAGATTGGTAAAGATCACAGGGACAACGGAGAGAATGCCCCCGCTTTTCGAAACAGCGGCGTTGGGATCTCTCAGAACCGCTACAAATGCAGAAGGAGGTCATTCGGCCCATCGAGCTTGCACCAACAACAATCCCACCCAGACCCGATTCCCCGTAACACCAAGTATTTACACTGCCAACTCCTCCGACACTAAGGGGAAATTTAGCATGGCCAAACCACCTAACCCACACATCTTTGGACTGTGGGAGGAAACCGGAGCACCCGGAGGAAACCCACGCAGATATGGGGAGAACGTGCAGACTCTGCACAGGCAGCTGGGAATCAAGCCAGGTCCCAGGCGCTGTGAGGCAGCAGTGCTAACCACTGTGCCACACACCAAGCTCGATAGGGAGTGTCGGCCTGGATTTCACACTCTGATTTCTGGACTGTGGGGGTTGAAAGAGCTGCAGGGACTTTGTTTACTTTCGGTAAATAGATTCTGAAAAACCCAAGCTCAGGCAGAGTCCTCTCCCTGGCAACTGGTGAGTCAGCAGGCAGCCAATTGAAGATTTGCGTTGTGTTTTGTGGGTGGGTGATGGAGTGATCTGTTACAAGCTGAGGGAGCTGCTGATGGCAGCCCAGCTCACCCACACTCCCTCTCTCTGGATAAATGCTTCCTAAGCCTGCCACATGTGTAAATGTTTAAAACAAGGCGATGCTCCAATCAACCTCAATGGCATGTTACCTGCCTGAGCTATCATTCCAGCTGTGTGTGCGTTCAGAAGGGCATGAGCGACCTCTCCTGGTGACACCTGTTCTCAACGGAGCGAGAAACAATTACCTTAAAATCCAGCTAATGGCTTGCACTTTCCTATATAAGCCAGCCACTCATTCTCAAAGAGGCTTTCTGTGATTTCAGTCTGCACTGCAGCACTGAGCCAGTGCTGTAGGGTTAATCTCTCATCATAGAATTACACTGCACGAGGGACTAAACGCAGCAGCCAACTTGCGCACAGTAAGATCCCACAAACAGCAGTGTGGTATACAAGAAATAGAAGCAGGAATAGGTCATCAGGCCTTTCAGGCCTGCCCTGCCATTTATTACGATCATGGCTGATCTGTGCCAGCTTCAGCCCCTTTTCTGTGCCATTTTCCCATAACCCTCCATTCCTCGCTCTATCAAATCATACAATCACAGAATCTCTGGACTGCAAAAGGAGGCCATTCAGCCCATCGAGTCTGCACTGACCACAATCCTACACAGGCCCTATCCCACATATTTACCCTGCTAATCCCCCAACACTAAGGGACAAATTGGCACGGCCAATCAACTTAACCTGCGCATCTTTGGACGGGGGAGGAAATCGTAGCACCGGAGGAAACCCACGCAGACATGGGGAGAACATGCAGACTCCACACAGGCAGTGACCCAAGGCCGGAATTGAACCCGGATCCCTGGCGCTGTGAGGCAGCAATGCCAGCCATCTTTGCTCATCTCTACTTTAAACACTTCTAATGATCCCCCACCCTTTGGGGCAGAGAATTCCAGAGATTCAGCACCTTCCACCCACCCGTTTTAAATGACTGATCCTTTATCTTGTAACTGTTTGAGGCTCTGCTACATTTTGGCATCTTATCCATTTGAATAAAGTCAATCCTCACTCTTCTAAACTCTAAGGAAATAGCCACGTGATCTGTTTTATGTGGTGTTGGTTGAAGGGTAAATATTGCCCAGGACACTGAGGAGGACTTCCCTGCTCTTCCCCAAAATAGCACCATGAGATCTTTTATCATCAAGCTGAGGTGGCAAACACGCTTTCAGTTCAATGTCTCACACAAACGGCAGTGCCCCCAACAGTGCAGCACTCCTTCAACGATAGCCTGAGAGGTATCAGCTTAGATTGTGGACACTAGCATCTGGAGTGAAACTTGGATCGGTAAAGTTGTGACTCAGAATTGATAGTACTCCTCGGATAGAATGGGGACCGACAACAGTCATGATGTGGGTATGCCGGCGTTGGACTGGCGTAAACACAGTAAAAAGTCTGACAACACCAGGTTTTAGTCCAACCTATTTATTTGATAATATACGACAACAGGCCAGAGTTAAAGTTCAGTGTCAAGAAAGGAGACAACCTGTAGGCTCATGGGGCTTATGCTTGTGGAGGACATGGAGATGTCATAGAGATTTACAGCATGGAAACAGGCCCTTCGGCCCAACTTGTCCATGCTGCCCTTTTTATAGCCACTAAGCTAGTCCCAATTGCCCACGTTTGGCCCATATCCCTCCATACCAATCCTACCCATGTAACTGTCTAAAAGCTTTTTAGAAGACAAATTATACCCTCCTCTACTACTACCTCTAGCAGCTCATTCCAGACACTCACCACCCTCTTTTTAAAAAAAACTTTCCCTGCTGGACCCTTTTGTATCGCTCCCCTCTCACCTTAAACCTATGCCCTCTAGTTTTACACTCCCTTACCTTTGGGAAAAGATGTTGACTATCTAACTGATTTGTGCCCCTTATTATTTTACAGACCTCTATAAGATCATCCCTAAGTCTCCTACACTCCATGGAAAAAAGTCCAAGTCTATCCAGCCTCTCCTTATAACGTCATTAGTATCCAAAACCCCAGGCTAATGCACTGGGGAACGCCGGTTCAAACCCCACCGCAGCAGCTGGTGGAATTTGAATTCAATTAATTAAGAGAAAAAATCAGGAATATAAAACCTAATCTCAGTAATGGTGACTGTGAAGCTATTATCGATTGTTGTAAAAACCATCTGGTTCACATTTGTGAAGGAAATCAGCCTTCCTTACCCTGTCTGGTCTGACTCCAGACCTACTGCAATGTAGTTGACTCTGAAATAGAGTGGCAGACCACTCAGTTCCAGGAAAATTAGGGATGGACAACAAATGCTGGGCCTTGCCAGCGAGACCCGCATCCCATGAAAGAATTTTAAAGAATCAATGGAGAGTAAAGTCAACCAAGTTACCAAATACTTCAAAATGCACCATTCTGAGTTCTGTTGTTTCCACCCTGGACAGCATGATGATGGTGTTGCAAGTTAACTCTCCAAATGGGTGGCACGGTGGCACAGTGGGTTACCACTGCTGCCTCACAGCTCCAGGGGCCCAGGTTCAATTCCCAGTTTGGGTCACTGTGTGGAGTTTGCACATTCTCCCCGTGACTGCATGGGTTTCCTCCGGGTGCTCCAATTTCCTCCCACAGTCCAAAGATGTGCGGGTTAGGTGGATTGACTACGCTGAATTGTCCCTTAGTGTTAGGGGGACTAACTAGTTGTTGTAAAAGCATGGGGTTATGGGGAGAGAGCCTGAGTGGGATTGTGGTCGGTGCAGACTCGATGAGCGAAATGGCCTCCTTCTGCACTGTGGGATTCGATGATTCTAGGTGGTGGCATTCCCAGGTATCTGTTGCTTTTGCCCTTCTAGATGGTGGCGATCGTGGGTTTGGAAGGTGTTGTCGAAGGAGCCATGGTGAGTTCCCTCAGTTCATCTTGTAATATGGTACTCACGGCTGCCGTGGTGCATTGTGGTTTGGGCCCACAGCCTTTGCAGTATCCAGTACCTTCAGCCATTTCCCAGTAACACATTGTGTGGATCGAATTGGCTGGAGGCTGGTTCCTGAGATACTGGGGACCTCAGGAGAAGGGTTGAGATGAATCATCCACGCAACGCTTCTGGCTGAAGATAGTTGTGAATGCTTCAGCCTTATCATTTATTGGGTTGGGGATATTTGTGGAGCCTCCTCCCCAGTGAGTTGTTTAATTGTCCGCCATCATTCATGATGGATGTGACGGGACAGCAGAGCGTAGACCTGGCCCCATTGTTGTGGGATCGCTTAGCTCTGTCTATCACTTGCTGTTTGGCACACAAGCAGTCCTGTGTTGTAACTTCACCAGAATCACAGAAACGCTACAGTACAGAAAGAGGCCATTCGGCTAACCACAGTGGTTAGCACTGCTGCTTCACAGCTCCAGGGGACCTGGGTTCCATTCCTGGCTTGGGTCACTGTCTGTGTGGAGTTTGCACATTCTCCTCATGTCTGCGTGAGTGTCCTCCAGGTGTGCGGGTTAGGTTTATTGGCCATGCTAAATTGTCCGTAGGTGCATAGGTTAGATGATTAGTGGGTAAAAAATGTGTACAGATATGTAGGGCCTGGGTGGGATTGTGGTCGGTGCAGACTCGATGGGCCGAATGGCCTCTTTCTGTACCGTAGGGTTTCAATGATTTCTATAACCAGCTTGACACCTTATTTTTAGGTTTGCCTGGTGTTGCTCCTGGTATGCCTTCCTGCACTGTCCACTGAACCAGGGGTTGATCCCCTGGCTTGATGGTAATGGTTAAGTGGGGGATATGCCTGGCCATGATTGTGCTGGAGTACAGTTCCGAGTCAGCCACATTGCTGTGGACCTGGAGTCACTTGTAGACCAGACTAGGTAAGGTCGGCAGATTTCCTTCCCTAAAGGACATTAATGAACCAGATGGGCTTTTCCGACAATGGTCAACATTAGACTTTTAATTCCAGATTTTTATTGAATTTAAATTCCACCATCTGCTGTGGTGGAATTTGAACCCGGGACCTCAGATTATTACCCTGGGTCCCTGGACCAGTGATAATTCCACTACACCACTTTGAAGTGATTTAGACAAGTTGAGTGGACAAATACACGGCAGATCCAGTGTAACGTGGATAAATATGGAGTTATCCACTTTGGTAGGGAAAACAGAGTGGCAGAGTTTTATTTAAATTGTAATAGATTGGGAAATGTTCACATGCAAAGGGACCTGGGTGTCCTTACACATCAGTCACTGAAAGGAAGCATGCAGGTATAGTCAGCAGTTATTGAGGCAAATGCTGTATTGGGCTTCATTGCAAGAGGACTAGAGTGCAGGAGCAAGGATGTCTTGCTGCAGCTGTACAGGGCCTCAGTGAGACCGCATCTGGGTCTCCTTATCTAAGAAAGGATGTACTTGCATGGAGGAAGTGCAGCACAATGGTTAACACTGCTGCCTCACAGTGCCAGGAACCCGCGTTTGATTCCCAGCTTAGGTCACTGTGTGTGTGCGGAATCTGCACATTCTCCCCACGTCTGCGTGGGTTTCCTCCGGGTGCTCCGGTTTCCTCCCACAGTCTGAAAGACATGCAGGTTAGGGTGCATCGGTCATGCTAAATTCTCCCTCGGTGTACCCGAATAGGCACCGGAGTGTAGCGACTAGGGGATTTTCAAAAACAAAGCAAAGCACAATGATCAACATGGCTGCCTCACAGCTCCAGAGACCCAGATTTAATTCCGGCCTCGGGTCACTATCTGTGCGGAGTTTGCATATTTGCCCGTGTCTGCGTGCGTTCCCTCTGGGTGTCCGGTTTCTTCCTGCACTCTAAAGATGTGTGGATTAGGTTGATTGGCCATGCTAAATTGCCCCATAGTGTCAGGGGAACAAGTAGAGTAAATACATGGGGTTGGGTGATAAGGCTTGGGTGGGATTATGGTTGGTGTGGACTCAATGGGCCAAATGGCCTCCTTCTGTACTGCAGGGATTCTGTGCATTCAATGGAATGAGAATTTTTCATTGGCTTCTGCTTAAACAATGACTCAATTGTAAAATTCTCATCATTTTCAAATCCCTCCCTGGCTTCACCGCTCCCTATTTCTATAATCTCTCCAGACGTACAAATAATCCAAGAAATCTGCAGCCTTCCAGCTTTAGTGTCTCGGCTTACTCCTAATTTTAAATTCTCCACGACTGACAGACTTGCCTTTAGTTTCCCAGGTCTGAAACTCTGAACTTCTGTTTCTAAACCTCTTCACCCATCACTCCAGCTTTAGGACATTTCATTAGGCCTAGCTCAGTAAGTATCTGGTCAGTTGCTCTCTCTCAGGGTGGCCCCAGTGTGACATTTTGTCTGATAACATAGGAGCATAAGAAATAGGAGCAGGAGTAGGCCATCTAGCCCTTCGAGCCTGCCCCGCCATTCAATAAGATCATGGCTGACCTTACATAACAGTGTTATGAAGCATCATGAGATATTTCACTACAAATGGAACTTACTGGTTTAGATTCCCTGTAGTTAAGAAGCACATCAGGCTTAAGTTTCCAAAAGATGTTCCACTCAGCTTGTGGAAATTAAGTTGTAATTCCAGCTACAGCCAAATATTTAATTCACTTTGCTCTATAAAATTAAGGATGCTCACTTCAAATAAAGCAATAAGTGTAGTGAAACTATAATTAAAAGCAGTTACAAATTGCAGAAGCTGTTATGGAAAAATTAAGTTGCAACAATTGTGGAAATTAAGTTCCAATAATGATTATTAACCAAACAAGGCTTTCAGTGAGGCCAGCACTTACGTACTCAGGATAGGCGACTAATCTAAACTTTGTGTTAGTTCCATAAACATTGCTTCCAACCTTGGCCATGATGTGGAGATGCTGGCGTTGAACTGGGATAAATACAATAAGAAGCCTTACAACGTGTTGGGCTTTAACCTGGTGTTGTGAGACTTCTTACTGTGTCCAACCTTGGCCACAGGATGAAAGTAAGAACCTTTTCAAGAACAAAATTCCACAAAGCAAGATATGGTGATCTATAACTGTTCTGTACGAATCAACAGAATACCTGGCAATGCTTTGCGCTGTATTCTCCCCGTGTTTGCGTGGGTTTTCTCCGGGTGCTCCGGTTTCCTCCCACATCCAAAAAACGTGCTTTTTAAGCTGATTGGTGTCAATAAATTGTCCCTGAATTGGATCTCCCTTAATCTGGCGCACATATAATTACCTAAATTTGCACCCCCTTTATTGTGGAGTCTACTAGAGGTGGACAAAAGCAACGTCGAATGATGAAAGACTTAAATAAGGCACTCACTGAGTGTTAAAATGGGCGGTACGGGCTTGTAGGGCTGAAGGGCCTGTTTCCTGTGCTGTTCTTTGTTCTTTGTATTATGTTCTCACTTGTGCCCAAGTAAGTAAAAACTTAAAAGATTTGAGTACCTACCGTGCATTATTCGGCTTAATCCCCAACAAGATTTTGAAGAGTAACTTTTGTTATTTTTGGATTTGGAGACAAATTGGCCTGTCCTGGTCACCCCATTCCAACACTATAGTTAAGAAAGCCACCAACACCTCACTTTTGCAGAAGCCAAAGGAAATTTAGCATGTCAGCTACGACTCTCATCAACTTTTACAGGTGCAAGATAGAAAGCATTCTTTCTGGTTGGTATGGGCTCCTGCTCTGCTCAAGACTGCAAGGAACTGCAAAAGGTTGTGAATGTAGCCCAATCCATCACGCAGACCAGCCTCCCATCCATTGACTCTGTCTACACTTCCCACTGCCTTGGCAAAGCAGCCAGCATAATTAAGGACCCCACGCACCCTGGACATTCTCTCTTCCACCTTCTTCCATCAGGAAAAAGATACAAAAGTCTGAGGTAACTTACCAACCGACTCAAGAACAGCTTCTTCCCTCCGGCTGTCAGACTTTTGAATGGACTTACCTCGCATTAAGTTGATCTTTCTCTGCATCCTAGCTATGACAGTAACACTACATTCTGCACTTTGTTGTTTCCTTCTCTGTGAACGGTATGTTTTGTCTGTATAGCACACAAGAAACAATACTTTTCACTGCATGTTAATACATGTGGCAATAATAAATCAAATAAAATCAAAAAGATGTAGATGAGGAATGAATGATTATCTGTGTTTCCTCTGGAGAAGGACAGTGCAGGCATACAAAGCAGAAAAGGGGGACTCAGATATATTTGAACAGACTAGCATTGAGATGGAGGAGGTTTTAGTGATTTTAGCAGGCAAAAAGGTAGATAAATTCCCAGGCCCAGATGAGATATATCTCAGACTGCTGTTTAAAGCAAGGGAAGAGATTGCAGGGGCTCTGATACCAATTTTCAAATCCTCTCTGGCCACAATATAGGTAAACACAGGTGAATGGAGAGTTCCACCTGACGAAGGGGCTAACCCCGAAAGCTTGTGAGTCTATTATCAAATAAATCGGTTGGACTAAAACCTGGTGTTGTCAGACTTTTTACTGTGTTTACGCCAGTCCAACGCCGGCATACCCACATCACAAAATAGGTGCCAGAGGACTGGAGGACAGTTAATTATCGAAGAAGCGAAGTAGGGGAGAAAACAGATAACTACAGGATAATCTGTAATTTAGATCTGTGTTTATGATCAGTAGGTTTGCAGATGTTATAAATATTGATGGTTTGGTAAATAGCAAGGAGAACAGAATAAGGGAAATGGAATTTAATGCTGAAAAGTGTGATGTGATGCATTTTGGGAGCACTACCGATGAATCATAGGACATAGGGAGTAAGGAGGACCAATGGGAACTTGGGTACAAGCCCAAAGACCCCTGAAGGCAGCAGGAGGTAAATTAGGTGGGTAGGAAGGCATATGTGATACTTGCCTTAATTAGCTGACGCAATGAATATAAGAGCAGGGAGGTTATGATGGAGCTGTATAAAATACTTGTTAGGCCACAGCTAGAGTACTGTGTACAGCTCTGGTCACCACATTATAGGAAGGATATGATTGCACTCGAGAAGAAGATTCATCAGGATGTTGCCTGGGCTGGAGGGTTGGAGCTACAAGGAGAGGCTGGTTAGGCTGGGGTTGTTTTCCTTAGGACAGAGAAGGCTGAGGGGGCACCTGATTGAGGTGTACAAAAACCATGAAGGGTATAGATAGGGTAGACATAAGAAACTTTTCTCCAACCGGGGGCAGAGGTTTAAGGTCAGGAGCAAGAGATTTGGAGGAGATTTGAGGAAAAGCTTTTTCACCCAGAGGATGGTGGGAATCTGCTGAAAGAGTGGTGGAGGCAGAGACCCTCACAACATTTAAGAAACATTTGGCTGAGCACTTGAAATGAGTCCTTGAGTGTGTAAGGCTACAGACCAAGTGCTGGAAAATGGGGTTAGAATAAATAGGAGCTTGATGGCCAGCTCAGGCACGATGGGCCGAAGGGCCCCTTGCTATGCTGTAAAATTCTAAGACTCTGTGATAAATGGAGTAATGTCTAATTATGAACATCACTGCTTAGGAAGGGTGTTCAGGACCAGGAGAGGGTGATAAGAAGATTGATCTTAATGACACCAGTAATGAGACTTCTGATGTAAGTACAATAGAGCTAACTCCCAAGGCAGGGTATGTTAATGATAAATTTAATAGAAATGTTTTATTTTCATTCACAGTATGTGGGCATTAGTGTCAAGCTCAGCATTTATTGCCCACCACAATTGTCCCAGAGGAAATGAGCCATTTTCCAGACCTGCTGAAGGTTATACAGCCACAGTACTGTTAGAGTTCCAGAATTTTCACCCAACGACACTGAAGGAACACCAATCTGGTTCCTATTACGGATGGGGCAATGACAGTTGTGATGTTTTCGAGGCAGTGGAGGTCGCAGATTTGGAAGATGATTTCTAAGGAGCTTAGTGAGCTGCTGCAGTGCATTTGTAGATCATAGAATCCCACAGTACAGAAGGAGGCACTTCAGCCCATCAAGTCTGCACCGACAACACCCTATCTCCGCAATCCCTCTGCTAATTCCCCTAGCACCACGGGATAATTTAGCATGGCCAATCTAACTCATACATCTTGGACTGTAGGAGGAAACTGAAGCATCCAGAGGAAACTCACGCAGACATGGGGAGAAAATGCAAATTCGCCACAGTGACCCAAGGTCAGAATTGAACCAGGATCCCTGGTGCTGTGGGGCAACATTGCTAACCACTATGCCACCATGATGCCTGGTACACACGGCTGCTACTGAGCATGAGTGGTGAGGGGAGTGAATGTTTGTGGATGGGGTGCTAGTCAAGCTTTGTCCTGGATGGTGTCGCACTTCTTGAGTGTTGTTGTAGCCACACTCATAGAGGCAAGTGGAGAGTATTCCATTACACCCAACTGTTGCCTTGTACTTAGTGGACAGGTTTTGGGGAGCCAGAGGTGTGCTACTTGCTGCAGAATTCCCAGCCTCTGACTTGCTCAGGTAGCCATGATGTAGAGATGCCGGCATTGGTCTGGGGTAAACACAGTAAGAAGTCACACAACACCAGATTAAAGTCCAACAGGTTTATTTGGCGGTAAACGCCACTAGCTTACGGAGCGCTGCTCCTTTGTCAGGTGAGTGGGGAGTTCTGATCACAAACAGGGCATATAAAGGCACACAGTTTACAGAACGTTGATTAGAATGCGAGTCTTTACACCGAATCAAGTCTTAAAGGTGCAGACAATGTGAGTGGAGATAGCATTAAGCATAGGTTAAAGAGATGTGTATTATCTCCAGACAGGACAGTAGGTGAGATGTTGCAAGTGCAGGCAAGTCATGGGGGTTACAGATAGTGTGACATGAACCCAAGATCCCGGTTGAGGCCGTCCTCACGTGTGCAGAACTTGGCCATCAGGTTCTGCTCAGCAACTCTGCACTGTTGTATGTCGTGAAGGCCTCCTTGCAGAATGTTTACCCAAAGATCAGAGGCCGAATGTCCATGACTGCTGAAGTGTTCGCTAACAGGAAGGGAGCAGTGATTGCTGGTGATTGTCGAGCGGTCTTCATTCATCCATTGTCGTAGCATCTGCATGGTCTCCCCAGTGAACCGCCTCGGGACATCCTTTCCTGCAGTGTATCAGGTAGACAACATTGGCTGAGTTGCAACAGTATGTGCTGTGTACCTGGATGAATGAACACCGTTCGATTACTATCTGTAACTCCCATGATTTGCCTGGGCTTGCAACATCTCGCTTGCTGTCCCGGCTGGAGACAATACACATCTCTTTAACCTCCTTAGCGCTCTGAAAGCTAGTGGCATTTACTACCAAATAAACCTGTTGGACTTTAACCTGGTGTTGTGAGACTTCCTACTCTGGCAGCCACAGTATTTACATGACGAGTCCCACTAATTTTCTGGTCAAAGGTGAACTCCAGAATGTTGATAGGGGGGATTCAATAATGATAATGCCATCAAATATCAAAAAGGAATGGCTGAATTATCACTGATTTATTATTGCCACATGTATTTACAGTGAAAAGTATTGCTTCTTGCATGCTATACAAAGCATACTGTTTATCGAGAAGGAAACAAGTGCAAAATCTAGTGTTACAGTCATAGCTAGGGTGAAGAGAAAGATAAACTTAATGCAAGGTAAGACCTCTTGCTGGAGATGGTCATTGCCTGGCATTCTGTGACATGAATGGTTCTTGTGACTTAACAGCCTAAGCCTGAATATTGTTCAGGTCTGGCCACATTTGGACATGGATTGATTCAATATGAAGAATTGTGAATGATGCTGAACATTACGCAATCATTAGCAAACATTTCCAGAGAACGTTGATGAAGCAACTGAAAATGGTTGGTCCTAGGGCACATTTCCTTTAGAACTCCTGCAGTGATATGCTGGAAATAGGATGACTGACATCCAACAACCCCCAACCATCTTCCTTTGTGCCAGGTATGACCCCAACCAGTGGAGGTTCCCTAGTTCCCAGTGACTCCAGCTTTGCTAGGGCTCCTTCTGCCACTCAAGTCAAATGCTGCCTTGATGTCAGGGGCTGTGACTTTTTTCTCACCGCTGGGGTTCAGCCCTTTTGTCCATGTTAGGACTAAGGCTGTAGTGAAGTCAGATGAGTAGCTCTAGCAAAACACGAACCGAGCAATTTATTGCTCTAAGTGCAGCTTGATAGTACGGCTCACATCTTCCATCAATTTGCTGATGATACAGAGTAGACGGATGGGGTGGTCATTAGGGGGATTGCACTTGTCCTGCTTATTGGGACTGGGATTCTATATAGGCCAGATCAAAAAGGATGATAGATTTCCTTGCCTAAAGGACATTAGGCATGGTGGCATTGTGGTTAGCACTGCTGCCTCACAGCACCAGTGTCCCAAGTTCAATCACTGGCTGGGGTAACTGTGCAACATCTGCATTCTCCCCACCTCTACATGTGTTTCCTCCGGGTGCTCCAGTTTCTTCTCAGTTTGAAAGACGTGCTGGTTAGATGCATTGGCTATGCTAAATTCTCCCTCAGTACACCTAAGCAGGCACTGGAGTGTGGCGACTGAAGGATTTGCACAGAAACTTCACTGCAGTGTTAACGTAAGCCTATTTGTGACACTAAAACTTTATTGTGGATAGGACATTTTTTCCACATTTCACAGTAGGTGCCAGCGTGGCAACCTTACTGGATCAACACAATTAGTTCTAGAACACAAGTCATCAGTAATATTGCCCTCATACAGTTAATGGCTAGACTTTTTGCATTATAGTGCTTTCAGCCATTACTTGGTATCACAGGCTGAACCAAATCGGCTGTAGCCTGCAATGTAATGCTTGGGAACCTCCAGAGTAAATGAGTTTCAGCATGGAGGAACAGATTCAAATGGCAGAAAACTGAATGATGAGGACCCAGATTTAAATATCAAAGGAGAGTCGTTTTATTAAAAATTAAACATAGCACTTTATGGAATGTGAGACCTGAAAGAAATAGCAGGGAAATATGACTAATTGATTGGCTCTTTCAGAGCTAGCTGACATGAATTGAATGGCCTCCTGTGCTAGAAGATTGTCCGAAGTCAGACCAGCTATTCCACAGCGGCACTGTCCCACGAATATCAACGGGAAAAGTGACCAGTTCAGTCTGGTTTGACAAGGGAGAATCCATCGTCAGATAGTGCAACACCAACTTAAACATTCACCTGAGCCATTGAAACACGCAAACAGAGCCAAGGACTGAAATATATGCAGTTTCACCATCACTAATCATTTCTAATGCAATAACACATTGAGGTCATTCTGCCCCTCCAGCATGTTCCACCACTGATTAAAAATATGACCATTTAGCCACAAAGGGAAGCAGGGTTATAAAGTTTGAAAGACATGGGATTGGAGAAATAGTGAGTTAATAGCAGACAAGGGATGAGTCTGAATTCCAGTAGCAACACTGAAAAATGTATTAGGGACTTGGGGAAAACAGTAAAGACTTAATTTATAAATTGCCTTTGACAATCATAGGACACCAGAGTGTTCTGAAGTGCAGTCAATGTTGTAATGCAGGAAACAATACAACTTCACTGACACAGTAAAATCCCAAATGCCAATGTGATGAGCTGGTTTCAGTCGAGCGATAATAGACCCAGGCACGGGGGAAAACCTACTGTCACTCCTTCAAAGATCTTGCCTGCCTCGTTTTTAACTTCTCATTCAAGAGGGAACCTCAGACAAGTGTAGCACCATCTCACATCTCTGGGATGCTCAAATCAGCGCCAAATCCTAAACTATTTGGATTTCCAAGTATGAAATCAGGTGCACTAAAGAAATGTTTTTCAGCCATGTACACAGAACAAACCTGTGATCAGTAGAACTCTTTTTATTAGTTATACTGGCACATACAGAAAACATTTACAAACGGCGACCTCTGCGACCTCCCTTTCTGCGAGTGCTGTCTGACGGAATGGGAGTGACATCCTCTGTCGGAACAAAAAACACAAGTCAAACAAACAGCAAGCAGACCGTGCACTGGCTAGTTTCTGAACCTTTACCGTGGGGACATATCAACATTGGTTTATTCAGCCCATCCAGCCTTCCCTGTCATTTTATCCACGCTGCTTCCCACTCTGAAAACGTGCCATTTACAGATCTAGGCAGCGGGCGATCGAGGGGGCCGTCCATCCTGACTGTGGCTCCGTTTGCGGCCAGGTGTCCCTGGAGAGGGAGCATGTTGTGTCCATGAGTGCAGTTGACGCCTTCCGCGTCCGTTGGGCACCGCAGGGGCTGGAGTGCATTATTGACCCTAATAATCACATTTTAATTTGACGTTTTTAAGTTTCCTTTGTATTTTGTTTTTGTTTGAGCTGCTCCCTCCTTTTGGGGAGCTGCCCCTCTTACTTTGTCCCAAATTAAGTTTTGTTTATTTGGTTTGAACTTAAAAGAGGCCCACTCCGAGTGCAGTGGATTAAGTGATTTACCTGATGATCCAGAGTTCAATCCAACTGTCACCATTACTGATACTAGCTTTTTAATTCCAGATTATTGTCATTAACTGAATTTAAATTCCTCAGAGCTGCAGTGCTGAAATCTGAACCCATGTCTCAGGTTCACTGGCCTGCACCCTAGGATCTGATGACATCTTCCTGAACCCCCAATTCCTTCGAAGTTATTTAAATCTGCTACCATTTCCCCATTGGGTTAGCACTGAAGTCCAGAGTGAACCACTACAACTGCTGTCCTTGCCCTGTCAGGGCCCACATCTAACTCAGTTCCACACTAGCCTGCTTTGGCTCTGTACTGCCCTTTGATGTAACCTAGAAAGCCACCAGGTCATGTTAAATTAAATGCGATCCATCACCCTCACAGAGCAACAATGGGTGGGGTAAGAAAACACCATCATTTAGCTAAGACAGTGAGTGACTGGGAGGCAATAGTTTTCCCACAACCTTGCTGGCTTTGTCCTTTTTCTGAAGGAAGAGATGTGGTTGAAGCAATCTTGGTGACTAGGTGCCAGCCAGGAGACACAGGAGTGCCAGATAAAATCACCTCACTCAACTCACCAGGAACAAAGAAAGTCAGAGGAACTCAACTGCTGTGCTCGGCACCTTTTACATAGAGCTGGTTCTCCCAGTTTATTCAAAACATTTGTACGTGACCAATCATCCTTGTCAACCAGGGGTGCCAGACTAACAAGGGTAGCGTGAAACGTGTTCCTTTCTGCAGGGGGAACGACATCAGCAACACCGAACAGCCGCAATGTAACTTATCCTGCACTTCACCCTTCTTTAAGCACATCATCGATGTTATGTTCTACCAGTAAACATTCAAAGACAAGGGATTAATGTCTCACCGATCCGGCCAATTTTCATTCCAGATCGAGCCAGGGCTCTCAGAGCTGACTGGGCACCGGGTCCAGGGGTCTTAGTCCTGCAAACAAGAATTTTATAAAGCTCTGGGTTAGTCACAAGACATAGCGCATTGACTGACACATTACATGGAATAACAAACTTCAAGTTACAACTCGTCAACACTGACAACTTAATGCTGTTTACATCCTTCACTGACTGGTCTGTTCAGTTCAAATGGGCTGCTCTCAAACCACCTTGTCTAAAGCAAAACACAGCCACGCCTGAACTACTGCATGCCGTTTTGTCTCCATATAAAGAGTAGACCTGTTACCAGTAGTTCTAAGAATTAGCGCTTTAGGTCAATGCTGTTTTATCAGTACTAATGAAAGGTCATCCTCTCGACAGATACTGCCGGACCCGCTGGATTGTGTCTGTTTTCACTTAAAGCCATGATCACAGATAGCACAACCCAATTTAAGGCTGGCATGATTTTGGCAAAACAACCAGATGTGACATTTAGAGGGAAGCTTATGTCAAAAAGTTGTTGCAATTCTTTTTTGAAAACCCATTTCTACTTAAGGTGATGTCGCATATCAGCTCAGTAAATCTCAGAATTGTTATAGCACAGGGTGGCCACTTGGCCCATCATGTCTGCACTCTCCGAATGAGCAATTTGCCTGATCTCATTTTCTTACCTTCTCCCCATAACCTAGCACACTGTTCCTTTTCAAACAACAGTCTTAACTCCGTTTTGGATGCCTCGATTAAATATGCCTCCATCATGCTCCCAGACAATGCATTTTGGATCTTAGCCGCTGGCCATGAAAATGTTCCTTCTGCCGTTTTTGCCTCTTCTGCCAAATACTTCAAACCCGATCCTTTCATGGATGCCAAGCTTCTCCCCATCTACTGTCCCGATTCCTCATCAAGCTCCACAAACTATCCTTACATCACACAAATGTGAACAGCTGATCATATGGCATGGAAGAAACGTGACAGAAAGTACAAAGCACAGAAACAAAACCGGCAAGTCTCAAAAAACCACCACAAAACTTTGTAAATCCCGCTTGAAGCGTTAATCCCAACCGCGGCTCAGTGGAATAATTCTCCCTGATCACACCCCATCCCAACCCCAGCTGTAGATCGTGTGTTCAAGCCCCAATCTGGAGGCTTCAACATACAAACCTACGTTGATTCTCCAGCGCTGTACTGAGGGAGCACTGCACTGCGGGAGATGTTAAGTCTTTCGTTCAAGGCATTAAACCAAGTATGTCCTTTTCGTGATGTCATTTGAGGGACAAACATGAGGGAAGAACTGCCCCACTCTTTGGAACAGGAATGCAAAATCGATCACATCCACATGGAGGCAGCTTCAGTTCCCTAACCACTCGCCTTGCCCCACCCCACCGCTCCCCCCTCCCCCCCACCTTCCCGAAAGTCGGCACCTTCAACAGTGCAGTTTTAAACCATTTGTATGTGACCAAGCGTCCCTGTCAGCCGTGGGGATGCTGGACTGACAAGGATAGTATGAAACATGTTCCTTTCTGCAGGGGGAAACGACATCAAAGCACTGAGCAGCCGTGACGTAGCTGATCCTGCACTTCACCTGGAGCAGTTCTTGTAACCTTTGATGTACTGATTACTTAGCGTCAGTGTGGAATCCGTTACACCATATAACACTGCTTGGAAATGCAATGAGGTTGCATCTGTTGTCACATCATTACAGAAATCATCATTACAAAAATGAGCAAAAATCTGGGGGAAAAGTCCCACCTGTAAAACTGAGGGTTTCTGGCAGTGCCTTGATTTTCTGTTACCTTAATTCTAACTTCAAAGAATACTCGCACGTTTAACTTCCCGCTCCCGCAAAGAAATAACTTTCTATTGCAAGTTGGGTTTCATAAAGCATCTTATCCAGAGATTACACCCTGATGAGACTGAAAATAGTATTTATATTTCAGCGACACACAACTTTCATTATAATGCCCACATTCACTGTGTCTGCACTCCTTCAAACAATGAACAAGCTCTGACCTGTTGCCCCCAGTGGCCCGCAGTTTGATGTGTAACGCGGTGATGCCCAACTCCTTGCATCTCTGAGACACATCCTGAGCGGCTAACATGGCAGCATACGGGGAGGACTCATCTCTGTCCGCCTTCACCTTCATCCCACCGGTGACACGGCAGATGGTTTCCCTGTGAGGAAGGACACAAACAGGAGGAAAATTCAACAACTTCAACCATGATATAAAAACACTCCCCTGCTTCGTGGAGTGATCCCTTGGCTGGGCCATTTGCAGGAACCATGCTCTGCTACTAGACTTTAAACCGCCTTCTGGAGAGATGTCAGGAGTGATGATTTTATTCAGCAACCTTCCTTTCCTGTGAGCTAGCCAGCAAAACCCACAGTCTATAAACAAACAGAATATAAAAGCTGCAGACCAGTACCATCTTCACCAGGAGCAGATACTAGCCAATTCACTGGAGTCTAATTGCAAGGTCGCAGTTTAAGAGTTCCAGGAAGACCTTCAGAGCGTGACTCCTGTCTTCTGCTGCGATCCAAACAACCCAAGGCTCAGTGATAACTGTGGCTCATTCTCATCTCAGACACATGTGGCCCAAAGACTAAGGAAATCTGGCATGTCAGCTGCGACTCTCACCAACTTTTAAAGATGCACCATAGAAAGCATTCTTTCTAGTTGTATCACAGCTTGGTATGGCTCCTATCCTGCCCAAGACAAAAGGATGGGAATGTAGCCCAATC
Organism: Carcharhinus amblyrhynchos; assembly: GCF_965287045.1. Taxonomy (NCBI): domain Eukaryota; kingdom Metazoa; phylum Chordata; class Chondrichthyes; order Carcharhiniformes; family Carcharhinidae; genus Carcharhinus; species Carcharhinus amblyrhynchos. The sequence goes on along the minus strand of NC_137336.1, from coordinate 9,107,924 downwards.
CATCACACAAACCAACCTCCCAAACATTGACTCTGTCTACACTTCCCGCTACCTCCGCGAAGCAGCCAGCATAATTAAGGACTCCATGCACCCAGGACATTTTCTCTTCCATCTTCTTCCTTCAGGAAAAAGATACAGAAGTCTGAGATCATGTACCAACTGACTCAAGCAGCTTCTTCCCTGCTGCTGTCAGACTTTTGAATGGACTTACCTTGCATTAAGTTGATCTTTCTCTAAAAACTAGTTATGACTGTAACATTACTTCTGCACCCTCTCATTTCCTTCTCTATAAATAACATGCTTTGTCTGTATAGCATGCAAGAAACAATACTTTTCACTGTACGTTAATACATACGACGATAATAAATCAAAATCAACGTGTTGCCCAAGGTGAGGATCAGTTTGGCAAAAATGAATTCCAGCAGTGAAGTAGACGGTAACTGGATTCTAGGCCAAGTTGAAAGTCTGGATGTTTTGTACGTGACCAAGCGTCCCTGTCAGCCGTGGGGATGCTGGACTGACAAGGATAGTATGAAACGTGTTCCTTTCTGCAGGGGGAAACGACATCAAAGCACTGAACAGCCGTGACGTAGCTGATCCTGCAATCGGGCCAACACATCACTCACTTCCAGTCGGAAAAGTTGCAGATGTAGATCCTGAAATGTATTGCTCAGGATTGAAGCCAATGGTCATCATGGTAGGGCTGGACTCTGCTCTTTCACTGTAGAGTCTCAAGGTCAGCAACTGAAGCTGGCCAAGCCTGGACAAGAAGCTTTTCACAGTAACTTCATTGCAATGTTAATGTAAGCCTACTGGTGACTAATAAATAAACTTTACTTCATTCCAGAGTCTACATGGTGCTGAGAACAGCTAACTCTACATGGCCCAAGGCTAAAATATGAGAGCTTTTGGGAATTTTACAGCACAGGTCATTCAGCCCATTGTTTCTGATCTCTGAAAGAGCTAGCCATCAGTTTAACATCCCTGCAACTATTCCAATTCATATATCTATCCAATTCTCGCTCCAAAGTTACTGAATCTGCTTCCATCAGTCTTTCAGATCGCAATTTGCCCCATGGAAAGAAAAAGTCTCACCTCCCCATCTGGGTCTATGCCACAGGACATAAGAACATAAGAAATAGGAGCAGGAGTAGGCCATCTAGCCCTTCGAGCCTGAGTACTCACTAAGTAATTCTGTTTTAACCCCTACTTACTTGCCAGACAGATCTGTAACGTGGACAAAAGTATCGTTGAAGGAAGCAAAGATGTGGCAAACTCCAAAAACATTCTCTCCCTCAGCCACCTGGGGTCCCAGGCTAATCACTTGCTCCTCCTTCTTTTCTTTACCCTTACGAGGAGCCATTCTGAAAGGAAAGAACAACATCAATGCAACAGGAGCCACATGACAGAACATAAAAGGAATTTGCATTGCTATAGCAGCAGTCACAACCCCAGGACATCCCAACACACTTCAATGAGTGAAATGAGACAGACTGGCAATGTGGGCATAGTAATCCCCCTCATGTAGCTATATGACTGGGTATTTGTTTTAAAAGGTAACACTGAACATGAGACAAAATGACACCGTACGTAACTCCCAACTTTTCCTCACAGCCCAGCAAGATTTTTTACATCCTCGGCTTAACGTTACATCTGAAAAATGATACCTGACAGTGCAACACTCAATACAGCTTGCCCTTTGGGACGGAATACGTTACACGTATGCCTGATGCTAGATTCCCAAAGAAAATGCTCCACTCCTGTCTCGGTTCAGGCAACACTCTCCCCGGACAGAACGCTTTAGGAAAGCAATCCTGAAGAGGTTAAATATACCCGTCAACTCACAGGAAACCCTGACTTGTGGTTAACCAAAATGGAGAAGGTTCATTCAAGGAGGGACCAAACACATTTCTCTGGGAATGTGCAGAGCTGAAGCCGAGGTGACAGGATTGCACAAAACTCCAAACAACCCAACTACCTACTCTTAAAGCACAATCTGCCCCATGGCAGAGTCCGCAGATCACGCATTTCACTTATCAAACATCACAGAACCTACTGAACTAGCAAGACATTCTCAAATCCTGAGGGATACTTTCAATGTTGCATTGGTAGTGTCAGTCTAGAGTTTGTGCTCAATCTCTGGAGGGACTGGAACCATCTGATCCTATCAACCTAGCCAGAACAGACTACCTAGAGTAAAATGTAACCAGCCTGCTATCCATTGAACAGCTCAGGCGTTGCCCAATGAGAGATGGAAGAGTTCCTCATGCCAAATTGAAAAGTTTCCACGTGAATTAGCAGGTATGTACGTGCCCAAGCGTCCCTGTCAGCCGTGGAGATACTGAACTGACAAGGATAGAATGAAACGTGTTCCTTTCTGCAGGGGGAAAACGACATCAACAGCACCGAGCAGCTGTGATGTAGCTGATCCTGCACTTCAAACCATATGCTTCGAATTTGGACACTTTTTAAACATTAGTAGTAGGAGCAGGAGTAGGCCATCTAGCCCTTTGAGCCTGCCCCGCCATTCAATAAGATCATGGCTGATCTGAAGTGGCTCAGTTCCACTTTCCCACTTTCTCCTCATAACCCTTAATTCCCTCGTCTACCAAAAACCTATCTATCCCTGTCTTAAATATATTTAGCGAGGTAACCTCCGCCACTTCAACGGGCAGAGAATTCCAGAGATTCACCACCCTTTGAGTGAAGAAGTTTCTCCTCAACTCTGTTCTAAACTGCTCCCCCCTCATCTTGAGGCTATGCCCTCTAGTCCTGCTGTCCTTTCTGAGCAGGAAGAATCTCTCTACGTCTACCCTATCCATCCCTTTCATTATCTTATACATCTCTAAGATCCCCCCTCATCCTTCTAAACTCCAACGAGTACAGACCCAGTCTATTTAGTCTCTCTTCATAGTCTAACCCCCTCATCTCCGGTATCAGCCTAGTGAACCTCCTCTGCACTCCCTCCAAGGCTAAAATATCCTTGCTCAAGTGTGGCCACCAAAACTGCACACAGTACTCCAGCTGTGGCCTCACCAATGCCCTGTACAGTTACAGCAAGACCTCCCTGCTTTTATATTCTATCCCCCTCGCTATAAAGGCCAGCATCCCATTCGCCTTCTTGATCACCTGCTGCACCTGCAGACTGGGTTTTTGCAACTCATGCACAAGGACCCCCAGGTCCCTCTGCACCGTAGCATGCTGCAGCTTTTCACCCTTTAAATAGTAATCCCTCCTGCCAAAGTGGATAACCTCACACTTGCTAACATTGTACTCTATCTGCCAGGTCCTCGCCCAGCCTATCTAGATCCCTCTGCAGACTTTCCACACCCTCCGCACAATTTGCTTTACCACTTTTATATCACTTCCTGCAGGAACCCACAGGCAGCGTGCAGGGATCACTAAGTGAATGGGACTCTGGGACAGATGCTCCTTCCACTATAAAGACTACCACCACTAAGCAAACACAGGAGCAGAAAGAGCCAAATAACCCCTGTCTTTTATGATTACAGCACTGTTCCCCAGTGTCAACCTATATTACTGAAACACATTTTGCAGCCACTCATCACAGAGCTACTGTGGGAGCTTGCTGTGCACAGACCAGCTGCTATATTTCACACAATGCAACCGCAAGTACACATTTACACAATGTAAATCCTTACAACAAAAGGGCCATTCAGCCCAGTTAGCCTGTGCTAGCTCCCCAAATCTGTCCCACTTTCCACTCTCTTTCCCCTGCAATTCTTCTCCATTATATTCCTTCCCCGTTCTCTCCCCTGATCACAACGGGCCCTGAAACATGCTGATCCTCCCCTCCTGTGACAGTCTGCAACACTCTGGGATGTGACGGGCGCTATATCAATACAAATCCCTCTGGAAATTCCACTCCGTTTTTTAGATATCCACTCACCCCAATTCTCTCTCCGCCCCCCGGCCACGGCTGCCCCCAGGCCTCCCCTATTCCGCCCCAGACTCAGCTCCCTCGCCCCGCCCGGGACGGCCGCCTGCGGCCTAGCGCCTCCCGCGCTGGGAGAAACACCATCGCCTCAAATTTCAAACCCGCGCCGCTGCCATATCGCCGGCCCCACTGCGGGCGGTGTGCCCCGGTCAGCTCGAGGCGGTCGGTAACCCCGGATGGGCTGTTTCACCGTCAGATGGAGACGGATTGCCGCCGCCGCCCCAAACTCACCCACTGCTCTCAGCAGAGGCAGAGCCGGAAAGAGAAGGTTCGAGGTCACAGCGCCCCGCACATGCGCACACACACCCCGCCCACTCACACTGTAATTTATTTCAGAACAAAAGCGTGAAAAGTTACGGACACCCTGAAACTTGTGTCTAAAGCTCGCTCGTAAATTTTTATAAAATATTAAATCGGAAAGATTTTACATTTCACTGTCTGCGCGTGCGCAGATAGGCGATTGACGTCATCAAGGTTCACCCATGTGCGGACCGTGGCATCGGGAGCTGGCCTGCGCATGCGCATCAATACCCTTCTGTGTGGAGAGCATTAGGAGTTTTTGTTGCAGATCTGTTAAATGTTTGAAGATTGAGCAATTTAGTTATAATATGATAGGTGTTATTATTTTGATCTTAGTGGTAGAACTATATTTTGAGAGATTCAGTGGTTCTAAACCATGATGCTCCTTTGTTGTTGGTCTGAGTCTATTCCAATTGGTTAGCCTGTGTCACCCATCAAGGGCTTTTTTTGTCATTGATCGTGGTCTCTTCCTTCAATAATAGGTATATTAATGGAAATAATTGCATTGTGGTAACGTCAGTGGTCTAATAATCTAGAGGACCAGACTAGTGGTCCTGGGGACGTTGCTCTGGCAACACAAGCTTGACTTGATTGGATTTATTATTGTCACATGTATTGGGGTACAGTAAAAATTATTGTTTCTTGCGTGCTATACAGAGAAAGCAGACTGTTCATAGAGCATATAGAGGCAAATTGTGCAGAGGGTGTGGAGAGTCTGCAGAAGGATCTAGATAGGCTGGGCGAATAGGCCAGGAAATGGCAAATGGAATTTAATGTTGGCAAGTGTGAGGTGGTCCACTTTGGTAGGAATAATGGTAGGAAGGACTATTACTTACGGGGCGAAAAACTGCAGCAGGCAGCGGTGCAGAGGGACCTCGGGGTCCTTGTGCATGAGTGGCAAAAACCCAGCTTGCAGGTGCAGCAGGTGGTCAGGAAGGCGAATGGGATGCTGGCCTTCATAGCGAGGGGGATTGAATATAAAAGTAGGGAGGTCTTGCTGCAGCTGTATAGGGCATTGGTGAGGCCGCAGCTGGAGTACTGTGTGCAGTTTTGGGCGCCGCACCTGCGCAAAGATATTTTGGCCTTGGAGGGAGTGCAGAGGAGGTTTACTAGGCTGATACCGGAGTTGAGGGGGTTGAGCTATGAGGAGAGGCTGAATAAACTAGGCTTGTACTCGTTAGAGTTTAGAAGAATGAGGGGAGATCTCATTGAGACGTATAAGATGATGAATGGGATGGATAGGATAGAGGTGGAGAGACTCTTCCCGCTCAGAAAGGATAGTAGGACTAGGGGGCACGGCCTCAAGATAAAGGGGGGGCGGTTTAGACCGGAGTTGAGGAGGAACTTCTTCACTCAAAGGGTGGTGAATCTCTGGAATTCTCTGCCCGTTGAAGTGGTGGAGGCTGCCTTGCTAAATATTTTTAAGACACGAGTTGATGGGTTTTTGATAAGAGAGGGGATTAAGGGTTATGGGGAGAGGGCGGGAAGGTGGAACTGAGCCGCGACAGATCAGCCATGATCTTATTGAATGGCGGGGCAGGCTCGAAGGGCTAGATGGCCTACTCCTGCTCCTATTTCTTATGTTCTTATGTTAGAAGGAAAGGAGAGGGTGCAAAATATAGTGTTGCAGTTAAAGATAGGGTGTAGAGAACAATTGACTTAATATGTGCTAGGTCCATTCAAAAGTCTGATGGCAGCAGGGAAGAAGCTGTTCTGAGTTGAAATTCCACCACAGCAACTGATGGAATTTAAATGCAATTAATAAAATCTGGAATTGAAAGCTTATCTCGGTAACGGTGACCACGAAACTATTATCGATTGTAAACAAATATCGGGTTCACTAATATATTTCAGGGAAGGAAATCGGCTGACAGCATTTGACTCAGTGTGGCATCGTGTAGTATGAGAAAAACTTGAGTCAACAGGAATCAAGGGAGAAGACTCTCCACTTGTAGGAATCATGTCCAGCACATTGAGAATGATTGTGGAGATCAATCATCTCAATCCCAGGACCATTACTGCAGGAGTTTGTCAGAGCAGTGTCGTAGGCCCAACCATTTTCAGCAAATTCATCAATGACCTTCCCTCCAATATGAAGTTAGAAGTGGGGTTTGCTGATGACTGCACAATGTTTAGCACCATTCGCAACTCCTTGGATACTGAAGCAGTTGATGTTCAACTGCAGTAAGAACTGGATAACGTTCAGGCTTGGGCTAATAAGTGGCAAGTACATTTGTGCCACTTAAGTGCCAGGCGATGACCAGGTAACCATTTTGACCATATTTTGGGCTCCACTTTTCCACCTGGCTACAGTGATTCTGCAGACTGCAGCAAGGGTCATGAAGGCATCAGCCCAGCCTCACAACACCCCATCCCTGGGTGACAGTGATGTGATCCCCTAGCCTAAAGTGTTGTTGGATCGTTTATATGCCTTCTTTCACACTTGCTCCATTTCCCTCACTTGAGAAGCCCTCTTCTCTGTGTCCTGTTGCCTGGGAGGAGCCAGACACTACACAGATCAGAACAACTGAGGGATTCAGAGACACCCAGCCATCTGCGTCCCTGTGGAATTCCATCTTCTGTGGATCAGATTGGTGTTTGTCAAATGGCAAGACTGGCCACAGGGGTCAAATGCCTGAGGAGTCCGATCTGGAGATGCAGCAGACCAGAAAAGGACAGCATTGACTGTAAATGCTCACCTTCACTGGACTTAGGGATCTGTCCCCTTCAGTGCTATGCAACAGGCTTCCATTTTTATTCACCAATGTCTACATCACATCACCCCTATCCACCCAGCTCCATACTCGTCTGAAATCTCACATTTGTGGTTGCTCTTCATATTTTTGCACTTCCTCACCCCACTCTTGACTCAAGAACAAGTTTCCTTCGCCATCAGACTTTTGAATGGACCTACCTTATATTAAGTTGCTCTTTCTCTCTGCCTTAGCTCTGACTGTAACACTACATTCTGCATGCTCTCTTTTCCTTCTCCCCTATGTACTCTAAGAATGGAATGTTTTGCCTGTATAGCATGCAAGAAACAATACTTTTCACTTTATCCTAATACATGTGACAATAATAAATCAAATTAATTGCCCTGCCGTGTCTTTCGCTACCTAAGTCCAAAAGATTGGAAACCTTAGTCAATAGAAATGCATGGTAAGCGCAAAGCAGGTTCCAGCCCTTGGTGTAAACTTCCTGGGGCTCCCAAGCAGGTTATCTGACAAGACTGAACCAAGCTTCAGGATATCCAATGAAGCAGCAGTAGGTAGCATACAACTGTGAGATACTTAGAACCATAGAACCCTACAGTGCAGAAAGAGGCCATTTGGCCCATCGAGTCTGCACCGAACACGATCCCACCCAGGCCCTACCCCCATATCTCTACATATTATACTCACTAATCCCTCTAATCTCCGCTACCCTGGACACTAAGGGGCAATTTCTTAGCATGGCCAATCAACCTGGCTACAGTGATTCTGTAGACAGCACCAAGGGTCTTTGACATCTTTGGACTGTGGGAGGAAACCCACGCAGACACGAGGAGAATGTGCAAACTCCACATAGACAGTGACCCGAGTGGAGAATCAAACCCAGGACCCTGGAGCTATGAAGCAGCAATGCTGACCACTGTGCTACCGTGCCACCCCCCAACTTAACCTCTCCTGAGCAAAAGCACCCAAATCCAACACTGGAAGTGGAATCAGCACTCAATCTTTATTTTAACTCATCAGTTTGCATACTTACTGCCAACAAGGGAAATGCCACCATCATCATGGAGCCAAAGAAGAGAACAAGGTTCAACACCACCTCAACATGGGCACCGACAGGAATCTTCTCAGGCACCCCACCCCAGCTATGGAGAGGAAGGTCAACAGCAAGCTACTTCCCATACACAGGAGCAATGCTCTATCCAAGTCTTTGCACAACAAGTCCATGCCAATATCTTTCCCTGTCCAGTTTTATTTTGAGAACCAAAGATCCACAACCAAACACTCTACAATGAGGCACCAACTCCACCAGCAATTCTCCAACACACAAGAGAGCCCAACGTTTAGCTAAGAACCCACAGCAGTGAAGGCGAAAATATATGCACCACATCACTAACTCCAAGCACCACCTCCAGAGCTGCAGGCCATCGACTCAACGTGACCTCTGCTTCTCTCTCCACAGGTGCTGCCGGACGCTGAGCACTTCCAGCATTTTCTGTTTTTGGTTCAGCTGCCCGTACATCGGCTGCACTTCAAACATATTCTCAACTCAGCGGGACACAGAATTTAACACAAGCCTTCAAAGAAAGCCCACTCCATAAAAGCAAATTACTGCGGATAATGGAATCTGAAACCAAAAGAGAAAACACTGGAAAATCTCAGCAGGTCAACTGCAAGGAGAGAAAAGAGCTGACATTTCGAGTCCAGATGACCCTTTGTCAAAGCTTGTCAAAGTCTACCCCATCCTCTTCACCTTCAAAGACAAGGAAACGCAGCATGGTGGCAGCATTGCTGCCTCACAGCGCCAGGGACTTGGGTTCGATTCCGACTTTGGGTCATTGTCTGTGAGGAGTTTGCACGTTCTCCCCGTGTCCGCGTGGCTTTCCTGCGTGGGTGCTCTGGTTTCCTGCCACAGTCCAAAGATGTGCCGTTAGGTTGGTTGGCCATGGTAAATTGCCCCTTAGTGTAAGGGGGGGTTAGCTAGCCTAAATGCATGGGGTTGTGAGGATAGGGTTTGAGTAGGATTGTGGTCAGTGCAGTCTCAATGGGCTGAATGGCCTCCTTCTGCACTGTATGGGTTCTATGAATGCAACTGAAGAGTCATTTCCACCTGGTTACAGGCAGCAATCTTCACAGCAGACTCGAAGAACACTGTGCTTACTTCAACTTCAGTCAGTGGGAGAAGTAAGTTTATTTACTAGTGTCACAAGTAGACTTACATTAACACGTCAATGAAGTTACTGTGAAAATCCCCTAGTCACACACTCCGGCGCCTGTTTGGGTACGCTGAGGGAGAATTTAGCACCTAACCAGCACATATTTCGGACTGTGGGAGAACATGCAAACTCTGCACAGTGACCCAAGCTAGGAATTGAACCCGGGCCCTGGTGCTGTGAGGCAGCAGTGCTAACCGCTGTGCCACCGTGCTGATGATGACTGTCAGCCATCATCAAGCAGCACACTCAACAACTAGCGCACCAAAATGTCCAACTCCAAACTGATTTCCTCCACCGTGCACTGGCGCGCAACACACATCAGGGAAGACATGGAGATTTTCCACCACCGCACTACAGCACCCCTGCAGCCCCTCACCCCCATACCACAACACACCAGGCTGTGGCCTGCCCCCTCCTCTTAACCAAGAACTCAAAAAATACATCACCTCCTCTTCTGTTCAAGCACAAAATTAGCTGATGCCCATGTTTCACAGGAAAGGCTGCCTAAATGAAGACAGTTTCAAGGAGTGGGGGAAAAAAGTGTGAAATTTGAAACTGATTTGATTTATTGTTGTCACATATTGGGATACAGTGAAAAGTATAGTTTCTTGCACGGTATACCGTTCATAGAGAAGGAAAGGAGAGAGTGCAGAATGTGATGTTGCGGTCATAGCTAGGGTGTAGAGAAAGATCAACTTAATGTGAGATAGATCCATTCAAAACTCTGATGGCAGCAGGGAAGGAGCTGTTTTTGAATGGGTTTGTACGTGACTTCAGACTTTTGTATGTTTTCCCAACGAAAGAAGGTGGAAGAGAGAATGTCCAGGGTGCGTGGGGTCCTTGATTATGCTGGCTGCTTTGCCAAGGCACAGGAAGTGTAGACAGAGTCAATGGATGGGAGGCTGGTTTGAATGATGTACTGGAGTTTGTTCAAGACCCCTTGTAGTTTTTTGCGGCCTTGGACAGAGCAGGAGTCATACCAAGCTGTGATATAACCAGAAAGAATACTTTCTATGGTGCATCTGTAAAAGTTGGTGACAATTGTAGTGCACATGTCAGATTTGCTTTGTTTCTTTGATTAGATTTATTATTATCACATGTAATGGGATACAGTGGAAAGTATTGTTTCTTGTGCACTATACAGACAAAGCATTACCATACATAGAGAAGAAAGGAGAGAGTGCAGAGTGCAGTGTTACAGTTGTAGCTAGGATGTAGAGAAAGATCAGCTAATGCAAGGTAGGTCTATTCAAAATAACAAGAAAAAGAAAGTTTGCTTGTCTGATAGGTATGATTTTGCTGGCCTGGTATCATTCATGTAACTATGTTTTGCATCTCTCTCAATGCCTCTAAGTCTTTTTCATGATATAGTGCCCAGGGAGCGGCATGGTGGTGCAGCAGTTAGCACTGCTGTCTCACAATGCCAGGGACCCGGGTTCAATTCCGGCCTCGGGTGACTGTCTGTGTGGAGTTTGCATCTTCTCCCCATGTCTGCATGCGTTACCTTTGGGTGCTCTGGTTTCCTCCCACTCTCCAAAGATCTGCGGATTAGGTGGATTGGCCATGCTAAATTGACCTTAGTTCAGGGGGATTAGCAGGGTAAATCACCCCACGCACCCCGGACATTCTCTCTTCCACCTTCTTTCGTTGGGAAAACATAACAAAAGTCTGAGGTCACGTACCCGTTCAAAAACAGCTCCTTCCCTGCTGCCATCAGAGTTTTGAATGGACCTATCTCACGTTAAGTTAATCTTTGTGCTAAGGGATTAGGGCCTGGGTGGGATTATGGTCAGTGCAGACTTGATGGACTGAATGGCCTCCCTCTGTACTGTAGGGATTCTATGAACTGTACAAACCACTCCAAGTGTGGCCTGACCAGCACCCAACATTTCAATTCTAACCATTGAGACGGTAAGCGTAATTCTCTTGGAATTGTGGGAAACCCATTCATCTCCCAAGCACGTGAACCGTTCAGTTAGATTATGAGTGACCTGTATCTGCAGTGTAAAAGATTAATGTTAAATATGAAAATGTGTAGCTATGTTATTCCCCTTACCTGCTGTTCTGGCCAATTAATTATTGGGTATTTGAAATCCTCCAGGATTATTATGCTGTGTACTGTTCAGCTAATTTCCCAAAGTGGTTTGCTTATCCTTCCTCCATTCTCTCTTACACTAAGGATAATGATCTGTCATTATCCTTTCTTTCTTTCACATCGATTCCATTTCAGTCTCACTGATCATTTTCTACAGGTATCTCTGATAACAATCACTTTCATTTTAATAGCACCTTTAGAGCCCCAAAAAGCTTCATAGGATTGCTCACAAATAGAATTTTACAGAGTCACAGGAGAAGATATTAGAGCTAACAGAGGTTTTGTCAAAGAGATTGGCTGGAATTCACTGGCCGTTCCTGCCGGTGGGATTCTCCGGTCCTCTTGGCAGCGCACCCCCGCCTCGTGGGTTTCCCGCCAGCTTGGGGGTGACGTCAACGGGAATTCCCACTGACAGAGAATCCAGTCGCGAGCAAACAACGCGCCACCTCCTGCTGGCGGGGAACGCAGCTGGGAGGCTGGAGGATCTCACCCAGAGAGGAAAGGCAGGTGGAGAGTTTGAAGAGAGCTCCAGAGCATTATAACCACAATGATTATGGCTAGAGTTTTCTGGCTCGTCCTACTGGCCTCAGCCCCAACAGAAGTGACCAACCACCCCCGTCCCCCCAAGTGGTGGGATGAAACAGCCAAACAAACGCACAAAACGCCATAGACATCGCCGGGGCTGGAAGATCTCACAGAGGCCAATGAAGACCCACCTCCACTGCCGGAAAACATGCTGCTGGGAACCGGAGAATCCTGTCCCATTTCTCCCCTCTTCCCCTCTCTATCTTTTCTAAATATATCATACACGGTGATGTTTAATTCCTGGCCCTGATTTTTCTGCAGCCTCATCTCAATAAACGTGACTAAATGTGACTACATCTGATTCTTCTCAATATATTATTGTCCGAGTTTCCTTGTTTTATCGTGGGCACTGTGTACATTAATGTACGGTTTAATTCATTGTTATTAGCAGTTCCTCACACTTCATTTGACACTGTCTTTTAATACTCCTGGCTCAAACTCTATGACTTAGCTATTTAAGTCCTCCCTGTCCTCTGTTGTCTTTCCTTTCTCATTGGTGTGAAGTAAAATTAGCACTGTGGTGACGGGAGGGGGTTTTGGTGCGAGTCAGGACACAGAATTTTCGATTTTCAGAATTTTACAAAATGGCAGTAGCCAGGAATAGCCAAGCCAAGAATCCGTTCTCCCTGTGTCTGCGTGCGTTTTCTCCCAGTGCTCCTGTTTCCTCCCACAGTCCAAAAATGTGCAGGTTAGGTAGATTGGCCATGCTAAATTGACTCTAGTGTCAGGAGATTAGCAGGGTAAATATGTGGGGTTGCGGGGATGGGGCTTGGATGGGATTGTGGTTGGTTTAGACTCGATGGGCTGAATGGCCTCCTTCCGCACTATAGGATTCTATGATTCTAAGAGAGAACAAAAGCCAGTCTGTTTGGTAAACTATGCTTTTTATTGAACATTAAGTTAACTCTGCACAACTAATGGTCAGCACGAGGCCCTACATGGAACTCTCTCTCCCCATGCTCTGCTGTCATGTGATCTTATATCGCTGTGAACGTAGGCTACATATTTTCATATTTATTCTAATCTTTACAGAATCAAATCTGGTAAATGGAGTGAGACGCAGATCTTTGGTCTAACTGAATGTTAGAACAGGCTCAGGAGATGAATGGCCTCTTCTTGTTCCTGTTATCTTGAGATCTGATGTGAGGAACCGTGAATGGTTCCTGAAGCAGTATGGAAAGAAGACCGTTCAGTCTGGCATGCCTGAGCAGGGATCCTTCTTTGTAATCCTCTTCTACTCCACTCGAATCCTGGTCTCTCGAACATCCCCAGTTACAGGTGTTGGCGGCTGTGCCTTCAGTTGTCCAGGCCCCAAGGTCTGGAAGTCTCTCCCTAAAGTTCCGCGTCCCTTTAGTTTGCTTTCCTACTTTAAGACGTTTCCTAAAGCCCACCGTCTTTAACCAAGATTTTGATCACCTGACCCTGATATCTCCCCATGTGACTGAGTGTTACATTTTCTTTCTGTGAAGCAGTTTGGGATATTTCAATATGTGGAAGGCTCTATGTAAATATAACTTATTGTCACATTGGGATGGCACGGTAGCACAGTGGTTAGCACTGCTGCCTCACAGTGCCAGGGATCCAGGTTCAGTTCCGGCTTGGGTCACTGTCGGTTTGCACATTCTCCCCGTGTCTGCGTGGGTGTCCTCCGGACGCTCTGGTTTCCTCCTACAGTCCGAAAGACGTGCTGGTTAGGTGCATTGGCCATGCTAAGCCTGCAGCAGTTGTGGACTCGCCAACTTTAAGGGCGTTCAAATGGTCAGTGGATAGGCATAGGGATAACATTGGAATAGTTTAGATTAGAGGGTCATTAGATTGGTTCCACTGGTCGGCGCAACATCGAGGGCCGAAGGGCCTGTACTGCGCTGGAATGTTCTATGTTCTATGTACCCGAACAGGTGCCGGAGTGTGGCAACCAGAAGATTTTCACAGTGTTAATGTAAGCCTAATTGCGATACTAATAAATAAACCTTCAAACACTGGGATGGTAGGAAAATGAAATGTTCTCCTTTTCTCGAGGTTATTAAGTCTAAGGGCTGAAAGCACACGCCAGTCTGTAGAACTTAAGACGTCACCCGGCACTGAGGATGAGTAATGGGTACTGTGGGTGTTGCTGCCTCCGTTTCGCAGTCAGCTTCATTGCTCTGTTATAGAATCACAGCTCAGTAATGTTCAGACTTAACTCTCAATCCTGCGGTGCAGAGCTCCTAAAAGATTGACGGCTGTGAAATTTTGATTGGCAATATGTGGCCTCCCCGCAGAGCCGTGTTAATGATTCGGAACATCAGTCGCTAGCACGGGGAGAAGATTTAGCAGGCACCAGTTGCTATGGTGATCTGGAGCCCAGGGCAGGTCATTAGGGTTGCAGACACACAGGGGCCTCGGAGGATGCTGCTTTCTGGCCTCGCGATGCACAATTGCGATTCAAACATATTGAAGCCCCGTGCAGCAGCCGAGTTCATTTGGCTCATTCTCTCTGAAGGAGCTTCCAATTAAGCTCACTCTCCTTGCCCCCTAAACATCATTCCTTTATTTCTTTGCAACTATTTATCCAATTCCGTTTTCGAGGCCACAGTTGAATCTGATGCCATCGCCCTTTTGGGCAGTGTGTCCAACGTCACAATAACTGGAGGCAGAGAAAGAAAAATCCTCATCTCATCCCCCCAGCCCTTTCACCAATTATCCTTGTTTACTGGACTGCCTAACACTGGCAAATTACTGCGGATGCTGGAATCTGAAACCAAAAGAGAAAACGCTGGAAAATCTCAGCAGGTCTGGCAGCATCTGTAGGGAGAGAAAAGAGCTGACGTTTCGAGTCCAGATGAACATTTGTCAAAAGCTCTGACGGAAGGGTCATCTGGACTCGAAACGTCAGCTCTCTTCTCTCCCTACAGATGTCGCCAGACCTGCTGAGATTTTCCAGCGTTTTCTCTTGGTGCCAGACAGTGGAAACTGCTTCAGCCCCAATAACTCTGTCAAAGCCTCTCTCGCAAATTCAAGCCCCTCCATCAAATCTCTGCACTAAGGAGGACAAGTCCCATGGCTAGTGTGGCCATTCGCACTGATCACCAGCGAGACTTTCCCACTGGGGGTTGATCGGTGTTGAGGGCTTTGCGCATCTCTCCTGACCCTGTGTTTGAGTCAGAGCTGTGGACACCCAGGTCTCTTTGCCTCTCCCTGTATAGCATACCCGTGGGGACACAGCCCATCTTTTGTTTCAAAGTCCAATATGTGCAGAATCTTTCATTTAACATGCTTGGTATGTAAACTGCTTCACTGATAACTTATTTATTGATGGATGTAAGTTATGCAAACCTTACTGCAATATGTCAGTTTGCTGAGGGGACAGGCCTTACACGTAAGTATCTTAGTCCTCCAGGCCTGTTTGTAGTTTTACCATTCCCATTTTTGTTACTCAGCCAAAGTTGGTGGCTGCCTTTCCAATGCAGTTGTTGAGTGCTTCGTCAAGAGACAGGTTGTCCGTCCCCTGAGTTCCAAGGTAGCAGAATTTGCTGACCGCTGCCACTGGCATGTGTTGAGTCTGATCACAGGCTATAGTTTGCTTGACACTGGTGTTGAAGAAGAACATGGTACAAGCACAGGACACATGACCCATGAAGCCTTGGAGCTGGCCGTCTTGGTAGGAATACTGGTTAGCAATACTGCAAACCGCTTTGTCACAAATACGTTTGTAAATTATGGATGGAGCTTTCCGGCCATTCATGCCGGCGGGATTCTCCAGTCCCGCTGCATTGAAGAGAGGTTTGGCTGAGGGCCAAGTTCTCCATCCTCGCTCGCAGCAGCATGGTGTGAACAGCTGGACAATTATAGCCTAAGTGTATAAAATCACCTCGTGAGTGCCCACTTTTGGCACAGTGGTTAGCATTGCTGCCTCACAGCACCCGGGCCCTGGGTTCAATTCTCGGCTTGGGTCTGCATGTTCTCCCTGTGTCTGCGTGTGTTTCCTCTGGGTGCTCTGGTTTCCTCCCACAGTCTGAAAGATGAATTGGCCATACTAAATTCTCCCTCAATGTACCCAAACAGGCACCGGAGTGTGGCGACTAGGAGATTTTCACAGTAACTTCATTGCAGTGTTAATGTAAGCCGGCTTGTGATACTAATAAGTAAATAAAGTTAAAAAAAATTGATTGCTGTGCTTGGGCTTCACAATCCTCCCAGAAGTGACATTGAGTGGAACTGAATCCATGAGGAACGGTTCTCGATGATGGAAGCAGATGTGTGTGCCAAGCTGCTTGTGTGTTGGCGGCTAGCGTGCACAGAATTTAGTGTCAATTCCTTTCAGAATTTTATGTTTCAGTTCAGATCATCTCTCATTCATCTGAGCATGACCCAAAGTGACTTGCTGCTTCCTATGGCACATGTCCATCAGTGTTGTTAAGTACAGCCTCCTTCTTCCACCACCCGCCGCTCCCCGCCCCCCCCCCCCCCCCCCCCCCCCCCAATCTGTTCTGTATCATCTCATCCTCAACTTTTGGCAAGATGAGGTGATAAGATCGGGCGAATAACCTATTGGGACCCCAGACACCCCCACCCCACCTCGCTCCCAATACTGCCACAGTTCCCGTGTCCCCACTTTGCCCTTGCTTTTATTCAACTTTTGATTCTTGGGGATGTGGGCATCGCTAGCCAGGCCCGCATTTATTGCCCATCCCTAAATGCCCTTGAGAAAGTGATGGTGAGCTGTCATCTTGAACTGTTAGTGTCCATGTGGTGTAGGTACACCCATAGTGCTGTTGGTGAGGGAGTGCCAGGATTTTGACCCGGCGACAGTGAAGGAACAGAGATATATTTCCAAGTCGGGATGGTGAGTGAGTAGGAGAGGGAACTTGCAGGTGGTGGTGTTCCCAGGTATCGGCTGCTCTTGTCCTTCTGGATGGTCGTGGGGTCGTGTGTTGGGAACTCTTGGTGAGGAGTCTTGGTGAGTTCCTGCAATGCATCTTGTAGATGGTGCACATGTCTCCCTCTGGGCATCAACCTGGACCCCTGGATTACTAATCTTGTGATGTTACCACTACACTACTGTCTTACCCAATTGAGCATCTACATCTTCTGGAGCAGAGAATTACAAAAGATTCGCAACTCCCTGAATGAAGAAATTGCTCCTCACCTCAGTCCTAAATGGTCCACTCCTTACCCTGAAACTGTGACCTAGATTCTCCACCAGAGGGCAGGATTACCTGACCGCGCTCATCCCAAAAATCCTGCCCGAGGCCGATGGACTTTTGTGTGGTCCGTGTCCTGCCCGCTTTGATTCCTGTGGCAGGCGGGATGGGAAAATTCTATGGAAAATCTCAGCCTCTAGCACATCAAACCCTTTAAGAATTCTATATGTTTCAATCAGATCACCCCTCATTGGTCGAAGCATGACCAAGATTTTGATTTGATTTGATTTATTGTTAACACGTGTTAATATATCGTGAAAAGTATTGCTTCTTCTGTGCTATACAGGCTTGCTGTTTGCCATTTAGGGTGGCATTGTGGCCCAGTGGTTAGCACTGCTGTCTCACAGCACCAGGGACCCGGGTTCAATTCTGGCCTCGGGTCACTATCTGTGCGGAGTTTGCACATTCTCCCCGTGTCTGTGTGGGTTTCCTCTGGATGCTCCAGTTTCCTCCCAAAATCCAAAAATGTGTGGGTTCGGTGGATTGTCCATTTTAAAATTGCCCCTTAGTGTCAGGGGGGCTAGCTAGGGTAAATGCATGGGGTTATGGGAATACGGCCTGGATGGGATTGTGATCAGCGCAGATTTGATGGGCCGAATGGCCTCCTTCTGCACTGTAGGATTCTATGATTGCACATGTCCATGTGTTGTAAAATGAAATACAACTTTGCATCTGTTCATTGCTCAGTTTTTATCATCAGAGTGTTTGCCTGCATAGTGTTGGAGTGTCTTAATTTGGGTTCTTGCAACAAGTCTGAATCCTGTTAATCTTCCAGTGCAAAGAGTTGTCCCAATCATGTTGCAAACCGGCTTATTCCAAGGTCCAGGATTACATGCTGTGGGACACACTGAAGCTTGGGAACACCATTGCAGAGGCACAATGGGGGAAAGGTCTAAGATCTTTCAACCAGAATGCACCGAGGGTCTGGGAATTGAATAGGACCCCGTCGGGCTCACATTGAATTTATACAGTGAATATTATTTGTGTAAGAATTCCATTGAAACACTTCAGAAAACAACTTGATCCATGTAGAAAACCCAAACGTCATTGCAATTTCTGTAATGGCCATTTTGAAGCGTTTTAGAACATGCTTTTGGATATTTTATGAATAAAGTACATTTTTGCAAAAAAAAAATTGGCCGGAACTCTACCACCTGGCCCACCACGGAATCAGTGCGGGCAAGGGTCCAACAACAGAAATCGCCGTTGACATCAGGTGCAGAGTCTTGGTGAGTGAGGGCATAAAATCCCGCCTATAATAGCCGGATTCTCATTTCTGAGTCAGAGAACATGGATACAACCCCTACCCAGCCTGAAACACAAAATCTGACACTGCAGTAATGAGGGAGTGATGCAGTGTCTTTTGGAGGAGGACTTCCCTCTCAATTGGTTGCAAAAGATTCCATTGGCTTATTTTGAAGATATGACCACACTAGAGAGGATACAGGGATTTACCAAGACGTTGCCTGCTATGGAGGTTTATCAGAATGTTGCCCGCTTTGGGGATTTATGACTCTCACCAACTTTTTCAGATGCACCATAGAAAGTATTCTTTCTGGTTGTATCACAGCTCGGTATGGGTCCTGCTCTGCCCAAGACCACAAGGGACTACAAAAGATCATGAATATAGCCCAATCCATCATGCAAACCAGCCTCCCACCCACTGACTCCGCCTACACTTCCTGCTGCCTCGGTAAAGCAGCCAGCATAATTAAGGACCCCATGCACCCCGGACATTCTCTCTTCCACCTCCTTCCATCTGGAAAAAGATACAAAAGTCTGAGATCACGTACCAACCAACTCAAGAACAGCTTCTTCCCTGCTGCTGTCAGACTTTTGAATGGACTTACCTTGCATTAAGTTGGTCTCTCTCTGCACCTGAGCTATGATTGTAACACTGCATTCTGCAGTCTCTCGTTTCCTTCTCTATGAATGGTATGTTTTGTCTGTGTAGCGTGGTAAAGGTTATGCTAATTTTCTTATTCTAACTGTGTTCTTAAATAAACTTTGTTTGATAAGAGCTCCCTAGTAGGTCACTTTAGTCATACCTTAGGCTCACTCATGCAAAATGTATGGTTCAGGCTGACTTCATAAAACATCTTGAAATATCTGACCTGGGTCATAACAGAAGGTGCAACGGATACGTACAGAGTTTATTTCCCTTACACAGAATGTTAACGTCTCTACTTTCTCAGAAAGCAAAGGAAATTTGTCATGTCTGCTCCGACTCTGACCAACTTTTACAGATGCACCATAGAAAACACTCTTCCTGGATGCATCACAGCTTGGTATGGGCTCCTGCTCTGCCCAAAACAGTAAGAAACTACAAAGGGTCGTGAATGTAGCCCAGTTCATTACACAAACCAGCCTTCCATCCATTGACCTTGTCCACACTTCCCGTTGCCTTGGTAAAGCAGCCAGCATAATTAAGGACTCCACGCACCCCAGACATTCTCCCTTCCACCTTTTTCCATTGGGAAAAAGATGCAAAAGTCTGAGGTCCCGTACCAACCGATTCAAGAACAGCTTCTTCCCTGCTGCCATCAGACTTTTGAATAGAACTACCTCGCACTAAATTGATCTTTCTCCACACCCTAGCTATGGCTGTAACACTACATTCTGCACTCTGCCCTTTCCTTCTCTATGAACGGTATGCTTTATGCACAAGAAACAATGCTTTTTACTGTATACTAATACATGTGACAGCAATAAATCAAATCAAGTGTTTGTCTATTATCTGGCCTTCCTTGCTCTTGGCTAAAGGGGCAGAGTGTAGACGTCAGAGTATGGTAGCATAAAAATAACAACCTCAAAACACAAAGGACAGCGTTTTTGGCAGGTTACGTGTTTATCTACAATGTCTCCATTTTACAACTTGATGTGACAGCTCGGAAATGCAATACTGACAACTTTACAAAAAAAAGACATCTTTGTATATTTATATATAAAAACACTTGTCAGGATGAGAGTGCCAGCATGAGTGCGAGAACATAAATTCCAAGTTATCTGCACAGTTTAACAACCCAAACCACAACTATTTAAATATATACAGTAGCCACTTGGTCAGTGTGATTCTACAAGTTTGCGCGTTCTTCCTCCTGCCTGCATGCGTTTCCTCCGGGTGATCTGGCTTCCTCCCACACTCCAAAGGTATGCGGGTTAGAGGGATTGGCCATGACAAGTTGCCCCATCGTGTCTCAAGATGTGCAGGTTGGGGCATTAGTGGAATAAATAGTGTAGTGTGACAGGGAGAAAGCGGGTGGGGGAGGTGGTAGGCCTGGGTAAGAGAGTCGGAGGAGACTTGATGGGCCGAATGGCCTCCTTCTGCATGGTAGGGGTTCTATGATTCTATAAGTCGTGGTTGAGGTGGCCCAGGACTCGCCTAGTGAGGACCCGACCAGGGGAAACTAAAAATCCACTCAGGAATCCTCCACCATGACCACAGAGTATGGAAATCCTCTCACTGGTCATATTTCAGGACCCCGGGCCTGTTGTTTCTGTAGGTTTACAAAAATCAAAGTCTCATTCTGGCCGAAGAGAATGCAATTGCTTCTCTGGATCCTTGTGCTGTTTGAAAATATATCTTACTGTCCGGCACAGGGTGTACAACACAAGATGGCAGTGTGGTGAATAAGACATCCAACAAACTGGGCACGTGCCAAAAGAGAAACTGCTGGAAAATCTTTGCCAAGCTTTGACAAAGGGGTCGCCAGGACTCGAAACGGCAGCTCTTTTCTCTCCTTACAGATGTTCCCAGACCTGCTGAGATCTTCCAGCATTTTCTCTTTTGGTTTCAGATTCCAGCATCCGCAGTAATTTGCTTTTAAATTGGGTACATGCTCCTGGCAACTACAGGGGAGGGGGGTCACAGCATTTTC
This sequence comes from Carcharhinus amblyrhynchos, assembly GCF_965287045.1. NCBI lineage: Eukaryota > Metazoa > Chordata > Chondrichthyes > Carcharhiniformes > Carcharhinidae > Carcharhinus > Carcharhinus amblyrhynchos. Next base: position 9,086,998 of record NC_137336.1, on the reverse strand, counting down.
TTTGCTGGTCTTCTGGATCACTGCCTGGTGGGAACTGAAGGCCCACCCTCCGGAACTCCCCCTCTCCCCGCCACCTGTCCCGGGGACCACGAAAACTTACATTGTCCATTTTGCCTGGCGGCTCACTGTGGCTTTTGGTGAGGTAACTCAAAATTGGCGTGTGTGTGTGTGTGTGTGGGGCGGGGGAGGGAGGAGAAGGGATGAAGTGGGGTCTGTTCAAACAGAAGTCAAACTGAGACGTGTTTAGAGCTGTGGAAATGTGGAGCAGGATCTATTGAGCCCCAAATACATCATTGTAGGCTGGACCCTCAGAACTGGTTAGCACTCTGCCTCACAGCGCCAGGAAACCAGGTTCAAATCCTGGCTTGGGTCACAGACTGTGTGGAGTTTGCACATTCTCCCTGTGTCTGCGTGGGTTTCCTCCGGGTATTCCGGTTTCCTCCCACAATCCCAAAGATGTGCAGGTTAGTTTGACTCATGACGCTAAGTTGTCCCTCAGTGTCAAGATATGCAGGTTAGGGGATTAGCGGGGTAAATACCAGGGGCTACAAAGAACAAAAACAGCCCGGGAAAAAGGCCCTTCGGCCCAACGAGCCCGCGCCGCCATTTTAACATTACCAGTCCCCCCTTCCACCCATGACCCTTATCTATTGTTTTATGGCAATCCATACTGAGGGAAACCAATTTAGGGACAATTTATTACTTCCAATCAGCCTAATAGCACATCTTTGGGGTGTGGGAGGAAACTGGAGCTACGGGGATAGGGCCTGGATAAGATGCTCTGTTGAAGAGTCAGTGCAGACTCGATGAACTGAATGGCTTCTTCCCAAGGGAGTGCAGAGGAGGTTTACTAGGCTGATACCGGAGTTGAGGGGGTTGAGCTATGAGGAGAGGCTGAATAAACTAGGCTTGTACTCGTTAGAGTTTAGAAGAATGAGGGGAGATCTCATTGAGACGTATAAGATGATGAATGGGATGGATAGGATAGAGGTGGAGAGACTCTTCCCGCTCAGAAAGGACAGTAGGGCTAAGGGGCACAGCCTCAAGATAAAGGGGGGGGCAGTTTAGAACGGAGTTGAGGAGGAACTTCTTCACTCAAAGGGTGGTGAATCTCTGGAATTCTCTGCCCGTTGAAGTGGTGGAGGCTACCTCGCTAAATATTTTTAAGACGCGGGTTGATGGGTTTTTGATAAGAGAGGGGATTAAGGGTTATGGGGAGAGGGCGGGAAAGTGGAACTGAGCCACTTCAGATCAGCCATGATCTTATTGAATGGCGGGGCAGGCTCGAAGGGCTAGATGGCCTACTCCCGCTCCTATTTCTTATGTTCTTATGTTCTAATGCATCGTAAGGATTCTATGAACCCTGAGGTTTATCCTTATTGTTCTTTATCATGGCTGGACAGGGCATGGTAGGGGTGAACAGGGAGTGGGGGGGGGGAGGGGGGGGGGGGAAGGGGAAATCATTTGTGACCCCCACCTGATTGACTTTACCCAGGTGGAGAGACAGCCTGAAGCCCTAACTCTTTTCCCTCCTGGCTACAAGGAAAACAACAACACAGTGACCAAGTAAGCAAAATGGAGACCGGGTGCCCCTCAGCAGGAGTCGGGGACAAAGCTGTTGTTGCAAACTGCAGTAACCTAGAGTAAACCATGACGTTAAATTAAATGCACAAGAAATGCCCTTCTCCATGTAAATATACAGTCTAAACCCCAGTTACACCATTTCAGATTCCAATGGTGAGACTTAACCGTATGGTTGGTAAGTAAATAACACGGTATTTAAATTTACAGGTTTAAACATTTTTAAGTTAATAAATTACCGTAAATAATGGTTTTCCAAAAGTCCAAACAAGTGTAAACGTCACAGTTTGTGTAATGCTCGATTGCTGTGGAAAGTTTGTAATGTACACTATTTAAACAGAGAACCCACTCGCAGACAAGGAGTGAGGTGATAAGAGGTTTTCACTTTCGCAGATACGGCTGACTTTAAATTGGGGGAAATGGGGGACAGGTGAAATCATTTATTGCCAAGAAGAGACAGAATATTTCAATCCAAAACACTGAAAGGGAAATTGGGGGAAAACATTGATCAATTTCTAGAATGTACGCTCAGGTACAATCCTAGAAAAGCAGCTTCTCCCACCATCAGGCTGGTACACGACTCCACCTTGCAAAGTCTACAGCAGAACCTCGTTACCTGCACCCCAAATATCTGTGTTCCCTGCCAATCACTTGGGGTTTAACAGGATAAAGCTTAGTTATCATTTGGAGAATTCTCTCCTCTCAATCTTTCCATCTAACACCAGGTAATCTTACAACCCAAGACTGGTTCAGTCCAGTTTCCATCACTTCATTCTTATTTTGGAGGGCACGGCCTTATTCGCGATCAAGGATTGTCTGCCTGCCATTTTGTCGATAATGGAAGTTCAACCATACTTCATAAGACCAAGATGCAGCTTGTTTACTTCCTGCCCCGCATTGGCCAAAGACACTGGAATTCTTCTCATCCAAGGTCAAAGTGCAATGGTTGACGTTAGCATGTAATACCTCCCCACCAGAGTCCATTTGGTCCCAATTTGGAAGCCTCTATATTAAATGTTCCTCAGGGGTATCTTCGAGCTCACTGACCCAGTTTAGATTAATTGAAACTTTGTATAAAATGGGCGGCTCATCCATCCTCAGTATCGTGTGGAATTTTCCGTGCAATATTTTCATGAAGATTTCGATCCTTGGTTAGGCTTTCTCCCTGTGTAATGGCTCAAGTTGACTTGAGTTTGAATGAGACAAAAATCTTGAAAAAGGATGATTAAGTATTTCAAACCCTGAAAACCATGAAGACGTGGAACCAACCCATTTGCGATGCTACATCTGGAAAGCAGTGAGAGGCCTGCACAGTAGCACAGTGGGTTAGCACTGCTGCCTCACAGCGCCACGGACCCGAGTTCAATTCCCGGCTTGGGTCACTGTCTGTGTGGAGTCTGCATGTTCTCCCCGTGTCTGCATGGGTTTTCTCCGGGCGCTCCGATTTCCTTCCACAGTCCAAAGATGCGTGGGTTAGGTTGATTTGGCAATGGGAAATTGACCCAAGTTTCGGGGGGGATTAGAAGGGTAAATATGTGGGGTTACGGGAATAGGGTGGGATTGTCGGTGCAGGCTCGATGGGCCAAATGGCCTCCTGTTGAACTGTAGGGAGTCTATGACGACCAGTGAAATGCACCATTCTTTTTGCAAGAGGACATAACTCTTCGCACACGGCCTCGTTACATTTAAATAAACCGCACACCATTCAGCAACATACTTTAAATTTGGGGAATTGAATTGCATTCTGTGTGAACTAACGAACAGCAGTGGACTGTGGCCGCCACGTAGTCACTGACCCTGAACCATTTCGAACAGCGAGCAGATTGCGCGGGAAGTCATTGAGATCCCTTTATAAACTTAACCCAGAGGGAGGAGCCCGAAATTCCATTAACTTAAACTTCAGCTACAATGCGATCAAGGAAATAGTGGTCATTTCAAATTGTTTTTTTTTTAAAATGCGATTCCTGTCCAAAGACACACAAGTGACCGTCTTATCTGCTGGCCTTTTGTCAGGAGAGATGGAGTTTTTACAGACTCTCCAGCTGGTGGGATTTTATGGTCACGCTGACTTTGGAAATGACTCGATTGGTTTTACGACCCCAGCCTCGCCGCGATGGGGGCCGGACAGTTCCACATGAGGAGTTGTGACCAGAGTTCGCCTGTCTGCTAGTTTTGTCCAGTAGCGCACGGTTGTCCAGAGTCTGTGCTCAGAGACTCCGAAAAATTCCTTTTCCTGAAGAAACTCTTCAATATAGTAAAGCTCCTTCGGGAAGCAATCAAAAATCAGTTCTCTTAAGGTGACATCTTTACGGAGCGAATTGGTGCACAACAGGTAGAGAGAAGAATCCTTGCCAGGGCCTCTCTTCCAACATACTCTTCATTGTGAGGAGGAGTTCAACTCTTCAGATGAAGAAAATCAGAGAGGGACCACTCCTAAGAAAGAGAATAATGGTCCACTTCAGGAGGGGTGAACATTAATCGAAGCTGAACTCCAGCCACGCCTTGAGGAACCAATTATTGCTTACAGTCTTCACTCCCTTCTGGCCCTCTTGGGGAAGCTACCACAGTGGAGATGAAAATGTACAATGACCTTCACAAGCATCCAGTCAGCACTTGAATAATAAGCACAGACCTCCCCACAGGACGATTACACCATCAGCAATGTCAAAGGCTTCAATCGTCCCTGGAGACCCAATCAGTGCTCAGAAGGACTAGGAATCGACCAGGCCCCTCACAAATGAATGATGATGAGACTGAAAATGCCGGCTTGATCTCCCGGGAGAACCGTCTGAAGCATGAACGCGCCGGTTCAGCCTTTGTTGTTGTGTGTCGGACAGCTACCTGTTGTTCTGGAGTTCTTCTCTCAGCCACGTGGGCAGGGTCTGTCCCAGTTTATACAGGAGCTTCGACAGCTCTATGTTGGAATCCCTGTAGTATTCTCTTAAAAACGCTCTCGACTGTGGAAAGAGGGAGAAAGCGGAATGGCGGTTACCATCACAAAGGCTTAGAAATGCCACTGAATAAAACATTAAGCAAAAGCCAATACTGGAGCTGAACGTGGTGACGTGGCTGCCTCTCCCACGGCAAAATGGTAAATGAAGACAATCCCATTGAGGTGGCCAGTTCAGCCAATAACTGGCAAAGAAAATTTATACAAGTTCCAGCAAAGGCCGTAGCTGTGTCTACAACTCAACCTCTCTTCCATTTACTCTTGTTAAAACAGCAACACTTAACAGGGTACAGGCTCACAGAAAACAGAAGCCAAAGTTTTATGGCTGTTCCTGCTGGTGGGATCTTCATAGATTCAGCCTACTTAGCCTGCACTGATCACAATCCCCCCACAATATCTGGAACTAAGAATCTACCCGATTACCATGAAACCCGTTGCAAATTTTGGGAAAACCCCCATCTGGTTCACTAATGTCCTTCGGGGAAGGACATCTGCTGTCCTTACCTGGACTGGCCTCTATGAGACTCCAGACCCACAGCAAAGTGGTTGACTCTCAACTGCCTTTGGGCGACTAGGGATGGTCAATAAATGCTGGCCCAGCCAGCTACGCCCATGTCCTATGAGTGAATAAAAAAAAAAATCCCACCCAGGCCTTATTCCCATAACGCTACACATTTACTCTGCTAGTCCCCCTGATACTAAGTGCAATTTAGCATGGCCAATCCACCCAAACTGCACATCTTTGGAGTGTGGGAAGAAATCCACGCAGACACGGGGAGAATGTGCAAACTCCACACAGGCAGACAGAGAGTTGAGTAAGAGAGATAGCTATTTGATATGACATGAAAAAAGAATTAGTAAGAGTTTCTACAAGTACTTAGATGGGAAAAGAATTGGTGCTCAATCTTTATCTACACCGAGCTATGACATACTTGGACAATTTTCCACATTGCTGGGTAAATGCCAGATGTCAGTGTTGTAGCTAGACTTGGCCAGGGACACGACAAGTTCTGGAGCACACGTCTTCAGGACTATTGCTGGGACATTGTCAGGGCCCATAACCTTTGTAATATCCGGTGACTTCAGCCATTCCTTGATATCATGTGGAGTGAATGGGATTGGCTGAAGACTGACTGGGTGGCACAGTGGTTAGCACTGCTTCCTCCCAGTGCCAGGGACCCGGGTTCGATTCCCGGCTTGGGTCACTGTGTGTGGAGTTTGCACATTCTCCCCATTACTGCGTGGGTTTCCTCCGGTTTCCACCCATAGTCCAAAGATGTGCTGGTTCGGTGAGTTGGCTGTGTAAATTGTCCGTTCGTGTCAAGGGGACTAGCTAGGGTGGGGTTATGGGGATAGGGCCTGGGTGGGATTGTGGTCAGTGCAGACTCGATGGGCCGAATGACCTCCTTCTGCACTGTAGGATTCTATGACATCTGTGATGCTGGAGACCCTGGAGGAGGCTGAGATGGATCATCCACTTGGCGCTTCTAGCTGAAGATTGTTGTGAATGCTTCAGTCTTGCAATGATGTGCTGGACTCCCCCAACATTTTAACTGTGCTTTGATACAAGTCAGGACATTGGGAGCATTGAGTACGTACGTCTGTGTCCATCTCTGGGTATCTCCGGCCTTTGCTTTTCCCCAGGCACTTTGTTTTATTGCCTTCCAACAGCTGACACCAGAAACCTTTCTTTGGATCAAATCTGAAATTCAGAAAATAATGTGTGTCAATGACTTGCCAAGGTCAGGCCCATTTCCCCCAACATTCCTACGTGCTATATGAGGGGGTGACCTGTACGAGGGGTACAAGATTACGAGGGACATGGACAGAGTGGATTTAGAGTTCCCCTTAGTTGAAGGGTCAGTCACGAGAGCACATAGGTTCAAGGTGAGGGGCAGGAGGTTTTGGGGGGGGGGGGGGGATGTGAGGAAGGGCTTTTTACCCAGAGGGTGGTGACGGTCTGGAATGCGCTGCCTGGGAGGGTGGTGGAGGCGGAATGCCTCACATCCTTTAAAACGTACCTGGATGAGCACTGGGCACCATCAGAACATTCAGGGCTACGGGCCAAGTGCTGGCAGATGGGATTAGGTAGGAGTTCAGATGTTTCTAATGTGTTGGTGTGACTCGATGGACTGAAGGGCCTGTTCCGCACTGTATGATTCTATGACATTGCTGCTTAAGCTGGTGTTTAGTACCTTTCCCCAGTTACCCTGTCAACTGGTTGACTGCTGGGTCACTCGAGGGCAGTTAAGAGTTAGCCACGTTGGCATGGGACTGGAGCCAGTCCCAGGATGGGTGCGAATGGCAGGTGTGCGTGAACCAAACTAGTTTTTTTTGGCCATTTGACACCGTCACGGTCTTTCTGTTGCTGAGATCAAGTTACTTCCAGACATCTTCTTCAACGATTCAAATGCTCAAACTCCCAGGGTGAGATCTGAACATTGCCTGGATTATTAGTCCAATAACATTAGGGTGCAGGATGAGGCTATTCAGCCCGTCATGACCATGCATGAACCATGCGGCTGATTGTTGTCTTCAAGGGCACATGTGAGGAAAGCCTGGAGCCTTCTCTTCACCATGTGGAGATGCCGGTGTTGGACTGAGGTAAAAACAGAAAGAAGTCTCACAACACCAGCCTAAAGTCCAACGGGTTTATTTGTAGCAAACACCGCAAGCTTTCGGAGCGCTGCTGTTCCTTCGTTGGGTGGGTGGGCTTGTGGCGTTTGCTACAAATAAACCTTTTAGACTTTAAGCTGGTGTTCTGAGACTTCTTTCTGCCTTCTCTTCACAGCGGAATGGGACCTGTCCCCCCCTGTGATCCCACTCCATTTTCCCGGATCAGGCTGCTTTATTTGTGGCCTCAACGGATTCCCTGTCGGGAATGTCTGCGCTATCGAGGGAGCGCAGCAAAGGTTTACCGGACTGATTTCTGGGATGACGGGACTGACGTATGAGGAGAGACTGAGTTGGTTGGGATTGTATTCGCTCAAGCTTTGGCGGGGGAGGGGGGAAATCTCATAGAAATCTATAAAATTCGAACAGGACTAGACAGGGTAGACGCAAGGTGGATATTCCCAATGGTGAGGGAGGCCTGAACCAGGGGTCACAGTCCGAGGATACAGGGAGTAGACCATTTAGGATGGAGAGGAGGAGACATTTCTTCACCCAAAGAGTGGTCAGCTGTGGACCACAGAAAGCAGTTGAGACCAAAATATTGTATTTTTTTCGAGAAGGAGTTAGATATAGCTCTTGGGGAGAAAGGGATCAAAGAACATGGAGGGAAAGCAGGAACAGGATATAGAGATGGATCATATTGAATGGCGGAACAGATTCAAGGGGCCAAATGGCCTCCTCCAGCTCCTCTTTTCTATGTTTAAATATGAGCTCAAAATCCCAGCTGCGCCCCCCTCCACCCCCCCATCCCCACCCCCCACCCCCCACCCCTGGGGAAACGGTACAAGTTGTGAGGTAAAGATGATAGGGGAGATCCAAGGAGGATTCTCAGACTTGCAGTTGGGCCTGAGCTGAGACTGAGGGCCTGCTGAAATGGAAGGCGGGGAACCCTGGGGCAGCCTGAATCCACCACCCCATTAAAAAAAAAAGATTTTATCGCGACCACCCCAGTCCGGTCACCACAGCTACACGCGTGGTTACTGAGGGTCACGTCTCACCTCCTGAGGCCCTGTCAGCAGAGTGGGGGAAACCGCTCCGAGCTGATGTGCCAGTTAACTGTTACTGATACAGAGAGGGAGCTGAGAAATCTCTCTCTCGTCTCGGGAACCTGTTTCTGTTGAATATTCCATGAAAACGTGACCCATTTCTGCTCGGCTGCCCCTGAAATGCACCATTTCCCATGAGCCCACCCTGGGAACGGCCTGTTTTATTTGGTCTGTTTGGCGTTAACATGAAGACAGACCAAAAGGGGGAGGTATTGTTCAGTATATACTCAATCCCAATTGTGTGAGAACTGCTTTATAATGATCGCAGCACACACACACACACACACACACACACACACACACACACACACATATATAGGGCCTTTAACATGACAAAATGAGCACAGTAAGAAGCCTCACAACACCAGGTTAAAGTTCGATGGGTTTATTTGGAATCACAAGCTTTCGGAGTGCTGCTCCTTTTTCAGCTGAGTGAACACTCTGGGAAAAAGACTCTGACTATCCACTCTATCCGTGCCTTTGATCGTTTTGTAAACCTCTACCAGGTCACCTCTCAGCCTCCGACTTTCAACTGACAACAAACCAAGTTTGTTCAATCTCTCCTCATAGCTAGCACCCTCCAAACTAAGCAACATCCTAGTAAACCTCTCCGCACCCTTCCTAAAGCCTCCACGTCCTTCTGGTTGTGTGGCGACCAGAATCGAACACAATATTCCAAATGGGGCCTAACTAAGGTTCTATACAGCTGCAACATGACTTGCCAATTTTTGTACCCTATTCCCTGATTGGTGAATGCAAGCATGCCGTATGCCACTTGCGTTGCCACTTCTAGTATCGGTGGATATGTATGTCCAGATCTCTCTGCCTGTCAATACTCCTAAGGGTTCTATCATTTACTGTATAATTCTACATGCATTGGACCTTCCAAAATGCCATTACCTCACACTTGACTGAATTAAACTCCATCTACCATCTGTCCGCCCAAGTCTTCAAGTCTATATCTTGCTGTGTTCTCTGACAATCCTCTTCACTATCTGCAAACTTACTGATCAGATCAGCTACATTTTCCTCCAGACCATTTATATATAATACGAACCGATGCCTGTGGAACACCGCTAGTCACAGCCTTTCATTCAGAAAAGCACCCTTCTACTGCTGCTCTCAGTATTCTAGGGCCTCTCACATTTCACAGTCCGTGAATGGGTGCTCATCTAAAACTCTGCTTCCTGTGTCCAAACTTGCACCAAACCTCCTTCACCCATCAACCCTGCGCTCGCTGATGGTTAAGCGATGTCTCGATTTAAAAATTCTCATCTCCCCTTTCAATGGCCTGGCCCTTCCATCTCTCCTTCAGCAACATCAACCCTCCAAGATCGCTGATCTCTCTCTCCACGTCGCCCCCCACCCCCCCCGACCCCCCACCCCCACCCCACCTCACTTCTGTCCTCTTGTGTAGCCCCACTTTTCATTGCGTCTACCGACGGCAGTCCTCAGCTACCTGGGGCCCAACTCTGGAACTGTGGGACCGTCAAAAAGAAACCAGCGCACCGGGGGGTGGGTGAAGATTGTGGAGCCCAGTGTCTACGAGGATGTTGGCATCAGTTCTTTCAAAAGGAAGTTGGATGGACACCATAGGGAAATAAATTTGAAGGGACTGAGTGAGGGATTGGGACTGACTGGGTTGCTCTACAGAGAGCTGGCACAGACTCAGGGGGCTGAATGGTCTCTTTCTGAGCCTTAATGACTCAGTTACCAGCTGGCAACATGATTCATGATGTGGAGATGCCGGCCTTGGACTGGGGTAAAACAGAAAGAAATCCCACAACACCACTGCTCCCAGGACTCCCAGCCACCTGACGAAGGGACAGCCTGTCCCGAAAGCTTGGGGCATTTGCTACAAATAAACTTGTTGGACTTTGAAGCTGGTGTTGTGGGATTTCTTTCTGTTTTAACATGTTTCACCCCATCCCCCCCCAAACCCAGCAACCTGGTTGGAGAACCTGTGGGGCACTGGGTCTGTGTTTCAGGCGTCTGACAGTCCACACACTGTGCGGAGGGTGAGGTCAGTATCGGGCCCAAATGATTGCTTTCAATTGAAGACGGTTAAAATTCTACTCACATCAACAGCTTGCGATAGTCAATGACGTTCCGGAGCCCCAGGAATTTCTGCACCTTTTCCATCGTCGCCGCCGGCTCTGTTCGGAGAAGCTGGCCGTCGAGGACGAGGATCTTGAGAGGAGAGAGTGAGAATGTGTGACTGGAGGGGGACAGCAACAGGGCTGAGAGCACGAGGAACCTGCCTGCTCGCGGCTGCGTTTACCCTGTCCCCGCCAGCTGTCTTCCCCAACTCAATGGCCTGTCTCCCCCTCACCGACTAGCCGAAACTCTCCCGGCGCAGGACCCGATGGACTTATTGCAATCGCTGAACTTTCTTCATCTCGGCGCAATCCTGGCAGTGGCCACTTGGTGGCGCACAGACCGGGTAAGGGCAGCAAATTTCCTTCCCTCAAGGACATCCGTGAACCAGGTGGACTTTTACGGCAACGGTTTCATCATTGGACTTTTAATGCCAAATTTGGAATTGAATTCAGATTTCACTGTCTGCCGTGGTGGGACTTGAACCCGGGTCCTGGGTCTCTGGGTTACTAGTCCAGTGATAATACTGCGCCACTGCCTGCCCTAAATGTTGCAAACTTGTCAGCTGTCTGCAAGTCTAACCAAAAATTAATCTCACTAATTAATATCACTGCCCCTTATCTTCTAAGTTGATATTCAGCGTGTTGACGCTACAATCTTGTATCAGCCACAGACTGTAAATTGCAGAGTTAAAGTTCAGTCTAGGGTAGCACGGTGGTTGGCACTGCTGCCTCACAGCGCCAGGGACCGGGGTTTAAGGCTGGCCTCGGGTCACTGTTTGCACATTCTCCCCGTGTCTGCGTGGGTTTCCTCCGGTTGCTCCAGTTTCCTCCCACAGTCTGAACGATGTGCTGATTAGATGGATTGGCCATGCTCAATTGCCCCTCAGTGTCAGGGGAATTAGATAGGGCAAATACATGGGGTTACGGGGATAGGGTCTGGATGGGATTGTTGTCGATGGGCTGATTGGCCTCCTTCTGCATTATAGGAATTCTACGGTTCTATATAGTTGGCTAAGAGACAATTTCTGATTTGTAACTCGATGTTCTACTCTTTTAGCAAGTTGGGAAGAAAGGGTTAATTGTTACACTCAGCAACAAGGGAAGGCTAGGAGAGTCACTGCTGAACACAGTGTGGGTTGGTTGATGGAAGGTAGTCCACAGGCCATGCTTATAGCATCATTAACAGCTCGGCGTAGACTGGTTGTTAATCCTCGATGGCTCTTTGATGAAGAGTTAAGAGGAGGGGGTTAAGGGCCCGCTGGTAGCCTTGATAAAGATTCTTGTCAGGTTTACGGATCCCAGTGCTCCTACAGCCTGCTCTTTGATCTTAATCCGGTTATTAATGAGCCGTGCCTTCACTGCATATCATAATCTCCCTTGACAAAATACATTTTCCACAAAAAAACTTTCTACTCATTTTCATTAACAAATGGAGAGGGCTGCTAAAATTAGCATGGGACCCTTGGTCTTAAAGCCGTGAAGTTAAACTTTATAAGGCCTCATCTGGAGTACTGTGTCCTGTTCTGGGCACACACATGGGAAAGCTGTCAAGGTCTTGGAGAGGGTGCAGAGGAGATTAACTAAAATGGCATTAGGGATGACACATTTTTGTTACGTCGCATCAAAGAATTCTTACAGTACAGAAAGAGGCCATTCAGCCCATCAGGCACTGCACCAGCAATGAGCAATTGACCTGGTGTCATTCCCCTGCTTTCTCCCAGTAACCCTGCACATCCTTCCTTTCCAGACATTAGTCTACTTCCCTTCTGAATATCTCCATTGAATCTGTCTCCACCACTCTCAGAGAGTTCACTCCAGACTTAACTGCTCACTGTGTGAAAAACCTTTTCCTCTTGTTGCTTTTACTCCTTTTGCCAATTACTTCAAATTGGTGCCCACTCATTCTCGATCCTTTTACAGTGGGAATAGTTTCTCCCTTGTCTACTTTTTCTAGAGCCCTGAAGGTTTGAACACCTCTATCATATCTCCTCTCAGCCTTCCCTTCTCCAAGGAGAACAGTCCAAATTTCTCCTATCTACCGATGTTACTGGTCATTAACTCCTGAAACCATTCTTGTGAGTCCTTCCTACACTCTCTCCAGTGCCTTCACATCTTTCCGAAAGGGTCACTGTCTGTGCGGAGTCTGCACGTTCTCTCCCCGTGTCTGCGTGGGTTTCCTCCGAGTCCCCCGGTTTCCTCCCACAGTCCGAAAGACATGCTGGTTAGGTGCACTGGCCGTGCTAAATTCTTCCTCAGTGTACCGAACAGGTGCCGGAGTGTGGCGACTAGGGAATTTTCATGGTAACTTCACTGCAGTGTTAATACAAGTCTACTTGTAACACTAATAAATAAACTTTAAACTTTAAAAAATAGTGCGGTGCTTAGAACTGAATGCCATATTCCATCTGAGGTCCAACTAGTGTCCTGTACAAGTTCAACATAGCTTCCTTGCTCTTATACTCAGAATACTATATGTTTTATTAACTGCTCCCTCCACCTGTCCTGCCACCTTTAATGATCTAAGCACAGATATACTAAGCTCACTGTGCTGCTGCATTCCCTCAAATAATTTTACCTCTTATTTTATATTGTCTCTCCATTTCTTTCTATCAGAATGAATCACCTCACACATCTCCACATTAAACTGCATCTGCCACCTATCTGCCCATTCCATTCACAGGCCGATGTCCTTTTCAAGTTCTACATTATCCTCCTCATTCTTCACAATGCTTCCAAGTTTTGTCTCCTTCTCGAATTTTGAAACTGTGCCCAGTATTCCAAGGTCTAGGTGATGAGTATCTATCAGGGAGAGCAATGTTCCCAACACTGACCCCTGGGAAGCTCCGCTCCAATCCTTCCTGCTCAAACCCCTGCCCTTGGAAAGCCAGCCTGCAGACCAACAGGCCATAAGGGAGCCCATTTCAGAGCTGCAGCATGCCAGGGGTGGGCCAACCTAGCTGAGAGAGGGGCTTCCCACCCCTCACTGGGAGGCGTGGAGAGAAAGTGGACAATCTGAGTGACTGGCAGCTCTAGCAGACATGGCAGTGATAGCGTTCGGTAGTGGACAGTACTGGGACTGTAGGGAGAAGCAGGAGGGAGAGCGATGGTTGCGACAGAAAGTTAAGTCCTGGGTTTAGAGCGTGGGGAGGGATCTGAGAGCCCTGGGAAGGGATGGAGAGTGGGGCAGCATGGAGTTTTGGAGCGTGAGTAAGAAAGGGGAGGTGACCTCTTGGGGTGCAGAGGGGGAGGTTCCTCGATGCTTATAGACTTCCTCCAGAATGAGGCATTCCTCTTCTTGCCTGCCATTCTTCATAGAACAGCCCACCTCCTCCTGACCATGGCAGCTATATTTTAATCCAGAGAATCAGAGTAATGCTCTGGAGACCTGGGTTCCCACTACAGCAAATGGTGAAATTTGAATTCAATAAAACTCTGGAATTGAGAATCTAATGATGACCATGAAGCCATTGTCATAAAAACTCAGAGAACCATAGAAAAGTTACAGCACAGAAGGAGGCCATTCAGTTCATCTTGTCCATGCCAGCCCGAGGAACCCAGGTTTTCTTTCTGGTTCACTAATGTCCTTTAGGGAAGGAAATCTGCTGTCCTTACCCAGTCTGGCCTACATGTGGCTCCAGAGCCCCAGCATTGTGGTTGACTCTTAAATGCCCTCAGAGATGGGCAATAAATTTTGGCCCCGCCAGCGATACCCACATCTCATAAACAAATTTTTAAAAATGATCCCAGTCAATAGGCTTACTAACAAACCCAGTTGACTTTATTTATTGAAATAAGGCAGATGGACTGCCAATTCTGGCATCTGCCCACTTGGAGTTGGCACAGGGGTGGGTAGAAATGTGATAGGCTAGCCAATCAGCATAGTTTACAGCCTGGTCACTCTCTCTCATCCCATTTGGGGTAGGTGATGGCCCAGTGGTATTATTGCTAGCATATTAATCTAAAAACTCAGCTAATGTTGTGGGGACCCGGGTTCGAATCCCGCCACGGCAGATGGTGGAATTGAATTCGATAAAAAATATTTGGGATTAAGAGTCTCCTGGTGACCGTTGTCGATTGTTGGAAAAACCCATCTGGTTCACTTTAGGGAAGGAAATCTGCCGTCCTTACCTGGTCTGGCCCACAAGTGATTCCAGAGCCACAGCAACGTGGTTGACTCCCAACTGCCCCTCGGGCAACTAGGGCTGGGCAATAAATGGTCAGTCAGCGAAGTCCGTGTCCCACAAATGATTAAAAAAAAAACCCCCTCCCACCCCTCCCAAAGCTCACGGTGGAGAGAACTTGCCTGGTTGGCATGGTATTGGTTAAGCCAGCGCTCGATGTGCATGGCGTACCATCCAGGGACGAGACATCGGTTGCGGAGAGCTCTCAGCTTTGGCGTCACGTCTGCCGTGGCAGTGATGACCTCGTAGAAACTGTACTTCAGGGCCACGGGGTCATCGTGGGCTCGCTGATGCTGCAAAAGACGCAAAAAAGACATACACTTATTTCCAAATAAGAGAAAGTGAAAAGCTCCCGGTCTTTGTTTGGGGAGCAGTGTACAGAAGATGAGGAGAATACACTCTAAAGTATATTTTTCCCTGCCTGTTCTATTTCATAAAGGTTTCAGTTTGGCCCCCACCAGCAGCAGTGGTGTCTCGTCCTTGGGGAGATTGTTAGTGATTGTCGGAGAACCATTCACCGTGGACAGCATCACGCAAAGTGATGGCACTCTCACCCAGCGCCTCCCTGTCTGTGCACACACATATCCCAATCTCAGAACTTCAGCAGAATTTACAGCCCCCTTTTTGCCAATCTAAGTGACAGGCAGGCCCAGTTGTTAGCACTGCTGTCTTACAGCGCGAGGGACCCGGGTTCGAATCCCGGTTTGGGTCACCGACTGTATGGAGTCTGCACGTTCTCCCCAAATCTGCGTGGGTTTCCTCCGGCTGCTCCGGTTTCCTCCCGCAGTCCAAAGATGTGCAGGTTAGGTGGATTGGCCGTGCTAAATTGCCCCTTAGTATCGGGGGACTAGCTAGGGTAAATGTATGAGGATGGGGCCTGGGGTGGGATTGTTGTCGATGCAATGGGCCATCTAGCCTATTTCTGCACTGTAGGGATCGTATGGTTCTATGAATACTCCCTACTGTCTCCGCCTCTCAGTGTTTATTCCCAGCTACGTCCAGTGGGATCGGCCAGGTACCTGGTACCAGGAGTAGGCTCGGTCCGCAGGGTTGATGAGAATGGTGATGATCTTCGCCTTCGGGAGCAGAGCCGCTGCTCGCTTCGGGGCCACTTCGGAGTCAAAGTAATTAGCGCTTTTCTCAAAGAGGAAATCCGAACTGGTGTTGGAGGGAATAGGGAAAAAATCCATGTACCTGAATGGAGAAAAAGATGGGAATCAGTTGCATTATTGTTATTGTAAATTCATTCACTGGATTGGGCTAGGTCAGTGTTCATTGCCCACCCCTAATTGCCCTTAAGGAGGTGGTGGTGAGCTGCCACCTTGAACCGCTGCACCCCCTGTGGTACAGGTACACCCACAGTGCAGTTAGGGAGGGAATTCCAGAATTTCATCCAGCAACAGTGAAGGAATGCTGATATATTTCCAACTCAGGATGCGAGAAAGGGTCACTAGATCCTACCATCCAGAAGGACAAGGATAGCAGACACATGGGGAGCATCACCATCTGTAAATTCCCCTCCAAGCCACTCACTATCCGGACTTGGAACCATATCGCCGTTCCTTCACTGTCACTGGGTCAAAATCCTGGAACTTCCTCCCTAACAGCACTGTGGGTGTACCTACACCACACGGTCTACAGCGGTTCAAGAAGGCAACACGCCATCACCTTCTCAAGAGGCAATTAGGGATGGGCAATAAATGCTGGCTTCAGTCAGTGACACCCTTATCCAATGAATACATAAAAATATGTGTAGGCTCATATGACGGATAATTCACAACTATAGGGTGCAGAGAAAGATCCCAAACTGTTTTACGATTGAGATGGGACACAGAAGGAATTCATTAGAATGGGTGAAATTGTTCAAAGACTTGGGTTTTCTTTTAAAAAGTGGGAAGGTTCACAGTGAGCTCCACAGGAAGGAATGAACCTTAGAAGAATGGGGGGAGATCTTATAGAAACATATAAGATTATGAAGGGAATAGATAAGATGGAAGCAGGCAGGTTGTTTCCATTGGCGGGTGAAACCAGAAGCAGAGGGCAAAGCCTCAAAATAAGGGGGAGCAGATTTTGGACTGAGACCAAAAGAGAGAATGCTGGAAAATCTCAGCAGGTCTGGCAGCATCTGTAAGGAGAGGAAAGAGCTGACGTTTCGAGTCCAGCTTTGACAAAGTGTCATCTAGACGCAAAACATCAGCTCTTAGGTTAGGTTGATTGGCCAGGCTAAACATTGCCCTTAGTGTCCCGAGATGCATAGGTTAGTGGGTAAATATATAGGGATATGGGGGTAGGGCCTGGCTAGGATTTTGGTTGGCGCAGACTCGATGGGCTGAATGGCCTCTTTCTGTGCTGTAGGGTTTCTATGTTTCCATGTTTCTTTTCTCTCCTTACAAATGCTGCCAGACCTGCTGAGATTATCCAGCATTTTCTCTTTTGGTTTCAGATTCCAGCATCCGCAGTAATTTGCTTTTATCCAGATTTAGGATTGAGTTGAGGAGGAACTTCTCCAAACAAAGGGTTATGAATCTGTGGAATTCCCTGCCCAGTGAAGCAGTTGAGGCTACCTCATCGAATGTTTCTAAGGCAAGGATAGATACATTTTTGAACAGTAAACGAATTAGGGGTTATGGTGAGCGGGCGGGTAAGTGGAGCTGAGTCCATGAAAAGATAAGTCATGATCTTATTGAACGGCGGAGCAGGTTCGAGATGGCCTACTCCTGCTCCTAGTTCATATGTTCTTCTAACCGAATACTCTGCCATTAATGTTTGGGAGGGATTTGGTGGTGGGGTGGGGGGGGGGGCGGTAGCGAGACTGCTAATAACAAGGAGAACACACACAACACCAGCAATGAGCAATGTTGACTCCACGTTGACTGATTTTGCAATCTGGACGCCTTCAGACCTCTTGTTGCTCAGTGCAGCTGAATGATTTCCACCAGTCTCACCCAATAGACCTTGTAGCTTTTTGTCCAAAGCGCTTGGTAACCTGGCCCAGGAATCACTGAACAGGAACAAGACTGGGCCATTTGGCCCTCGGAGCTTGTTCTGCCACCTTGATATCCATTGCCAATCCGTATCTTTAACTGTAATGATATCCCCTTGCTTATGTTTTCCTTAGTGTCCTTATTTAACAAGTAGGTGTGTGCCTCCCTGTTAAATATCCACGCTCTTCGGGATTTATATTCTCTACAGATTCTCAACCATTTGTGTGAGGAAATGCTTTTGAATTTTTTCTTTCCTCTACATTGGCTTAAATTCAAAGAAAGCGTTCCAAAATACACATGTGCGAATCAAGTCACAGAGTCATGGGGGCAATCTTACCAAAGAGATTCTCAGCGCCAAATGAATGTGCAAACGGGAGAGAATCGCGCTGCTTTTTTTGCGTGAGTTAAAAATCGGATCTTACCACCACACTGAAGACAAAATATTACTAAATCTGTTTCCTGCCTGCAGGGTGACGGGGCGGGGCATAAATTCACTGAAAGTCAGCAGCTTGCAGCAGAGGCCGCAATCCACCCAACCCAAAACATTAATGGCAGAGCATTCGGTTATAAGAACATATAAACTAGGAGCAGGAGTAGGCCATCTCAAGCCTGCTCCGCCATTCAATAAGACCACGGCTGATCTTTTCGCGGACTCAGCTCCATTTACTCACCAAAAAGCCTTAATTCCATTACCGTTCAAAAATCTATCCATCCTCGCCATAAAAACATTCGACAGGTCTCTCTGTTCTGTGCAGAGTTTTAAGTTTATTTAGTTTTTTTTGAAAAAGTTTATCTATTAGTGTCACAAGCAGGCTTACATTAACACTGCAATGAAGTCACTGTGAAAATCTCCAGCGCTTGTTCGGGTGCACTGAGGGAGAATTTAGCACGGCCAATGCGCCTAACCAGCACTTTTAGACAGTGGGAGGAAAGTGGAGCACCTGGAGAAAACCCACGCAGACACGGGGAGAATGTGCAGACTCCGCACAGACGGTGACCCAAGCCGGGAATTTAACCCACGTCCCTCGCGCTGCAAGGCAGCAGTGTTATCCACTTTACCAAGAGGTCTGTCGGTCTCCTCCCCCCCAGCTATGGCTGACTTCTGTGACAGATCACCCCCCACCCCCCCAACCCCCACCCACCCCCACCCCCCATGGATGTACTGATTGCCCACTGCTCCCGTACAGGCCAGCCAATCCCGGTTGCAGAGTTGCAGTGTCCCCCACCCACCTCTACTCTCGGGCCAGCCCCCTTCCTCAATAGGCTCTCAATAGGCTCCGCCCCTTGGCAGTGCCCAAGGGGCACCACCCGACTTCCCCCAGCTTCCTGGGGGAGGGGGCCATCACAACAGGTCCCGGTCGATGGGCACCATCTGTGAGCTTTGCCAGCGAGGACCTTCACCGCCAGGCTGCAAAGGCAACTCAGCCTGGACAATAGCCCAATCTCGATGGGTATCCAGAAAGGTCGTGAGAGGTGAGGAATCAGGCACCCACTGACCGGTGGGGTAAGGTGGTAAGATCGCCCCCACTGCCCCCCCCCCCCCACCCCCCAGAGTTTTACAGCACTGAAAGAGGCCCTTTGGCCCATTGTGTCTGTGCTGGCCACCATGAACCTAGCTATTCTAACCCCATTTCCAGCACTTGATCTGTGGCCTTGTCAAGTTTGATAACTGAAGGCAAGGCCGCATTTCCCTCCCCCTCCAATATAACTGACAGTGTGCAGGGGAGTGAGGCGTACAGGGCTGTCCGGTTGCCGGTGAGTGTATAGCACATGTTGAGTAGCAGATTGGTTCCTTCGCTGCCTTACCAGTCAATGCCCTTGTGGTAGCTCGGCCCGTTAAAGAACTGCAACTCCTCGAAGCTGTCTGGGTTTGGAGAATTACTGGTGACGTCCAGGTGCATAGTGAGGAAAAGGTAAAGAGCTGTGGTACCTGGAGAGGGCGGAGGGAGGGAGAGAACGAGAGAGGGAGAGGGAGAGGGAGAGAGGGAGAGAGGGAGAGGGAAAGAAGGAGAGAGGGGGAGAGGAAGAGAGGGAGAGAGGGAAAGAGAGAGAGAGGGAGAGGGGGAGAGGGAGAGAGGGAGAGGGAAAGAGGGAGAGAGGGAGAGGGAGAGAGGGAGAGGGAAAGAGGGAGAGGGAGAGAGGGAGAGGGAGAGAGAGGGAGAGAGGGAGAGGGAGAGGGAAGGAGAGGGAGGGAAGGAGAGGGAGAGAGGGAGAGGGAGAGAGGGAGAGGGAAGGAGAGGGAGGGAAGGGGAGGGAGAGAGGGAGAGGGAGAGGGAAGGAGAGGGAGAGCGGGAGAGGGAAGGAGAGGGAGGGAAGGAGAGGGAGAGAGGGAGAGGGAGAGAGGGAGAGAGGGAGAGGGAGAGAGGGAGAGGGAAGGAGAGGGAGAGAGGGAGAGGGAAGGAGAGGGAGAGAGGGAGAGGGAGAGATTGCTGTTAGCGACAGTTACATCATGGTGCAGCTTTATGCAAACGTGTAACTAAATGGGGGTGGTTGTGTTTTAAGGCACATTCCCAGGTCTCTTCAGCTTCTTTTATTACAGTTTCTGATCCAAGCAAAACGCCCAACAGTGTGAAGATCGACAGATTACCACCCACATATCCACATTTCTCATAGACTACATGTAGCCGGTTCACTGTGTAACTCTGGTGAAGACCAGGGCACCACACCCTCTGCTCTCTCCCTGACCTTCCGAGTGTTTCCTGAGCGTGTTTTCCTTCCTAACTCCCAGCTACCTGTTCGTCTTGCAGCTTTGGTTCCCAGCTTGCAGAGTCGAATCGGAGATTGGATCACTGTCCCAAACACTGGGATATTCAGTGAGGGAGATTGTGTCTGACGTATGTTACCTCTGCCTGTTCTTTGTTAAACCCTCCCCACCGCCCCCGCTCTAGAGGGCAAATCCATGAATCATAGAATCCTGCAGTGCAGAAGGAGGCCATTCAGCCCATCGACTCTGTACTGACCGCAATCCCACCCAACCCCTATTCCCGTAGCCCTACACATTTACCCTGCTAATCCCCCCGATGCTAAGAGTTAACTTAGCGTGGCCAATCAACCTAACCCGCACATCTTTGGACTGTGGGAGGAAACCCACGCAGACACGGGAGGCATGTGGAAACTCCACACAGACAGAACCCGGGTCCTTGGCATTGTGAGGCAGCAGTGCTAACCGCTGTGCCACCCTGCTGCCCCCATGAATCAGGGTGGGCGAGGGGCGGGCAATGGAAATATCTGTTGACCTTGGGCAATAGTTTCCGGTTTCGGCTCGAACGGGTCTGTAAAGTTCCGTCCATCGTGTGAGCTTGGTTTCCTCTCTTGTTCAATCTCTTACTCAGTCTCACATTGTTATCTGGACACCCAGAAATTTTACCTTTTTTTGCACGCTCATCTGTGGGATTTTACCCAAACCTATTCTCCAGGTGTTGAAGATGATCATAGAATCCTTACCAGGGCAGAAGGAGGCCAGTCGGCCCGTTGAGTCTGCACCAACTCAGACAAAACACTTTATCCAGGCCTTATCCCCGTAACCCATGAATTTGCCATCCTGGGGCACTAAGGGGCAATTTAGCACGGTCAATCTATCTAACCTACACATCTTTGGAGAGCAGTTGGGGGGGATATTTTTCTCTGTTTACAGGCAATGACTGGATGATACTTCCACTTACGACATTCTTAATATGTACTGGATGTGTGCTGCTTGCACTGGGTGTATGTTGTGCGTACTGGTTGTATGTTGTGTGTACTGGGTGTGTGTTGCATGCACTGAGTGTATGTTGTGGGTACTGGTTGTGTGTTGTGTGTACTGGGTGTGTGTTGTGTGTACTGTGTGTGTTGCGTGCACTGGGTGTGTGTTGCATGTACTGGGTGTGTGTTGCGTCTACTGGGTTATGGAGAACCCCCCCAATTTGCAATTTCCCAATTCATTCAAATTAAAAGAGAAATGAACATCAGAGAGCTGGGGACGTGTAATTTTGTCAGCTGTGAATTACAGCAAGCACAAAATGTGCCCTTTAATATAAATTCTGATTGAGCAGAGTTATTGATTCAAGTGGGACACTGCAATAAAGGGATGAATGTTAATGAGCACCCACAGGAGTGCTTACTGAGCTGCTTCGATATACACATGGCTGCAGCAACATGAAGCCTCAAAGTTGGTGCTTTTTCACATCTGTTGAGGCGAGCATTCCACAAACAGCTGAGAAAGGGAGGAGCGCGCACTTCCAGAGGGTGAATGCCCGGTCTTGACATTTGTTAATAAATGCACAGATCCTGCTGGGGAAACCCAGCTGCTAGCGGCTGTCCCGAAGGCTCGCTCCAGCGCTGCTGGACTTTAGCCAAGTCAAGCTGTAAGAGGGAAACACCCCAATCATTGGCAGACAACACTAAAAAAAAACAGCCTTTCCTTTCCAAGCTAAAGAAGAGGATAAGATTCCCCGATAACGGAATACAATGCGGAAAAGTGTGAGGTTATGCACTTTGGAAGGAGGAATAGAGGCATAGACTATTTTCTAATTGGGAAAATACCTAGGAAATCAGAAACACAGAGGGATTTAGGAGTTATTGTTCAAGATTCTCTGAGGGTTAAGTTGCAGGTTCAGTCAGCAGTTAGGAAGGCAAACGCAATGTCAGCATTCATGTCGAGAGGGCTAGAATACAAGAGCAGGGATGTACTTCTGAGACTGTATAAGGCTCTGGTCAGACTCCATCTGGAGTATGGTGACCAGTTTTGGGCCCCGTATCTAAGGAAGGATGTGCTGACCTTGGAAAGGGTCCACAGGAGGTTCACAAGAACGATCCCTGGAATGAAGAGCTTGTCGTATGAGGAATGGTTGAGGGATCTGGGTCTGTACTCGTTGGAGTTTAAAAGGATGAGGGGGGGGAATCTTATTGAAACTTACAGGTCTCTGTGAGGATTGGATAGAGTGGACATGGAGAGGATGTTTCCACTACAGCAAAAACTAGAACCAGAGAGCACAACCCCAGGATGGAGCATTTGAGAGATAAGGAGAGACTGGATAGGGTTTGAATTGTTTTCTTTAGAGCAGAGAAGGCTCAGAGGGGACATGATTGAGGTGTATAAGATTATGAGGGGTATGGACAGGGTGAGTAGGGAGAGGCTGTTCCCCTTGATGAGGAGGTCAATAATGAGGGGGCAGAGTGTGAGGGGCAGGAGATTCAGAGGGGATTTGAGAAAATAAACTTCACCCAAGAGAATGGTGAGAATCTGGAAGGCGCTGCCTGGGAAGGTAGTGGAGGCCGGAAACCTTACAACCTTTAAAAAATATTTGAATGAGCACTTTGAAATATCATAACTTCCAAGGATACGGGACAAGTGTAGGAAAATAGGATTAGCGCGACTTTAGTGGTAGTTATTGTTGGTGAAGTTGATTTGATTTGATTTAATATTGTCATATATATTAGCATACTGGGGAAAGTATTGTTTTTTTGCGCGCTATAGAGACAAAGGCATACCGTTCACAGAGAAGGAAACGAGGGAGAGCAGAATGTAGCGTTACAGTTTTTAGGAGCATAGAATAAGAGTAAAAGATAGAATTTGAAGGTATGTTGGGCACAGCCTGCAAGAATCGCCACACCCCGGCGCCATTTTGGATCAATCCTTGATGGGCTGAAGGGCCTGACGGCACTAAATGACTTCCTGACCTCTGACCTTGCAACCCTGGACAGACGGCCATGGGAAGCCTCTGTAGTGCATCTCTCTGACCCGGTCTGAGTCACAGGGTGGGGTCAGACAAAGAGCTGGGTACCTGGGTAAATAACTACAAACAGAATGGCAATCTGACTCCATTATCACTTTGGATACGGCCCATTGTGTCCCCTGAGATCTTTCTCATTCGATCTCACCGGCCTTCCTGCGACAGAGGACGAGAGCGGTTAACGTTCCGATAACTTGCAGCTTGGGCTGGAGAACCGTTACCTGACTTTTGAGGTCCAATAATCAGCAGTTTCGGAAGTCGGTCACATGTTTTCTCTTTTGACCAGATGTCTTTGTGTCTCCGATCTTCACAAGGATCCTGAAAGGGAGCAGACAGAACATCCTCACATAATTTTCTGATGCGTAATGTGACCACACTGTGCGCTAGCCCCTGATGTCTGTCTGCAGGGATTCTCCAGAGAAATCCGAATCGGACGCAGACAGACAGTAATCCCGGCGTTGCATCAACGACGGGATTGGGAGGAGGTCAGCAGCTGGAGAGAGAGAGAGAGAGAGAGAGAGAGGGAGGGACCGAGAGGCTAGGGGTTGGAGAGGGGGGAGAATCCAGTAAAGGACAGCAGGAGCACAATGATTTGCAGTGTCCCCCTCCTCCTCCTCCTTCCACCCCCCGCCCCCCAGTACTACACCCTCCTCCCCCTCCCTCCACCCATCCACTACTACACCCTCCCTCCTCCTCCCCCTCCCCTCCCTCCACCACGCCATTACCCTGGGTCGCTGTCTGTGTGGGGTTTGCACGTTCTCCCCGTGACTGCGTGGGTTTCCTCCAAGTGCTCCGGTTTCCTCCCTCATTCCAAAAATTCACAAGTTACGCGCACTGGCCGTGCTAAATTGCCCCTTAGTGTCCCAGGCTGTGTAGGTTGGAGGGATTAGCAGGATAAATGTGTGGGATTACAGGGATAGGACCTGAGTGGGGTTGTTGGTGATGCAGTCTTGATGGACCGAATGGCCTCTTTCGGCACTGTAGGGTTTCTATAATTCTCCCTCCTTCCACCTCCCCCTCCACCTCCCCACCTCTCCCTCCCTCCCACCTATCCCTTCCCTCCACCACTACTCCCCCTCCCCCTCCAGCCCCCTCACTTCCCCCTTACTCCCCATCTCCCCCTCCACCCCACCCACGCCACATCCTCCACCTTCCCATTCTCCCAACCCCCCCACTGCAAACCCCCACCCCTCCCAATCCCTCATAGTGCAATTAGCAGAATATAAACTGCCCTCTCAGGTTTCCAACGCTTGGAAACCTAAGTTATGTGTGAGTTTAAGCAGTGTTCAGTCAATGATATTCTCCAATGGGTGCACAGGGATCAGGAATGCGTCACTCAGCAATATAGCGACTGCAAACAAGGATGAACCTGGAATCGGGATGTGAAACTGGGTTAATTCACCAGGCCTCCCAGAGTTGGAGGTGATCACAGAGGTAGGACAGCGTTGCCAACTGAAACTAAATATATTCCTGGAGGTTTCACCACGTGACTTGCCCCCACGCTCCAGCCATTAGTTGGCCAACACATCCATCCCTGTGACACACTGGCCTTCCGACACCAATTAGAAAGCAAACAGACTTATTACCCAACTGGATGAAGCTTGACTGTCAGAAAAGTAGCCTTTCCCCACCCCCAGGATGTGGAGGCTATTGAGAGGGTGCAGAGGAGATTTACAAGGATGTTGCCTGGATTGGGAGGCATGCCTTATGAGGATAGGTTGAAGGAGCTGGGTCTCTTCTCCCTGGAGAGACGAAGGTTGAGAGGTGACCTGATAGAGGTTTATAAAATATTGAGAGGAATAGATAGGGTGGATTCTCGGAGGCTATTTCCCAGGGGCTGAAATGGTCGCTACGAGAGGACACAGGTTTAAGGTGCTGGGAAGCAAGTACAGAGGAGATGTCAGGGGTAAGTTTTTCACTCAGAGGGTGGTGAGTGAGTGGAATCGGCTGCCGTTGGTGGTGGTAGAGGTGAACTCACTGGGGTCTTTTAAAAGACTTCTGGATGAGTATATGGGATCTAATGGGATTGGGAGTTACAGATAGTTCTATGGCCTGGTAGGTATGGATTTAATCGGCGCAACTTGTGGGCCGAAGGGCCTGTTTGTGCTGTAGTGTTCTATGTTCTATCTCCCCATTTTCAGTATTTTTATATCTGGGAAAGAGAAATCCTCAAAGAAAATTAAAAGAACGATACATTTTAAATATTCCCATAATGTTTCTCCGAGGTCGCACACAGCAGTGACATGGGGACTGACCTTCGATTCCTGGAAACTCCAATCCTGGAGGGTTGGCAATCCGAGAGAATCAGAGAATCCCTACAGAGCAGAAGGGGCCTATTCGGCCCATCGAGTGTGCACCGACTCACCGATAGGGCATCTTACCCAGGCCCAGCTCATCCCAGTGACCCCACTAACCTACACAGCTTTGGATACTAAGGAGCAATTTACCATGGCCAATCCGTCCAACCTACACATCTGTGTTCAGTTTGCACTTTCTCCCCATGTCTGCGTGGGTTTCCTCCGGGTGCTCCGGTTTCCTTCCGCACTCCAAAGATGTGCGGGTTAGATTGCTAAATTGACCCTAGTTTTAAGGGGATTAGCAGGGTAAATATGACGATTAGGGGGATAGGGTGGGATTGTTGTCGTCCTAGAGTGGATGGGCAGAATGGCCTCCTCCTGTACCTTTAGGGTTTCTTGGACTGTGGGAGGAAACAGGAGTATCTAGAGGATACCCACACAGACACGAGGAGAATGTGCAGATTCCACACAGACAGTGACCCGTGGCCAGAATTGAACCGGGGTCCCTGGCGCTGTGAGGCAGCAGTGCTAACCACTGTGCCACCGTGCTACCCTCACAGAAAGGGAAGGAGAGTGATTTGAAGGAAGTGCCTGTGGGATTGGAGCTAACTAGCAGCTTCAGTGGAGGAGAGAAAGAAAGCAGGAGAGTAAAATGTGACATGGAAACACATCACTCCAGCGGGTTACAGCTTGCCTCCAAAATTAAAATCTTTTCCTACTCCCACACAATGCCGATGTGTTGCCCACAGTCTCAGAGGAGCGGTTACCTACCTGCCAGAGGGGGTCCTTCTCCTCAGGAAAAAGCTGGAAGTATTTCTGAGCCAGTTGGACGGGTGGGAGAGTCTGCAGTTTGAGGTTTGTCCAGCACTGCACAAAGCTGATCAGATTCTTAAAGGTGTATAGACCCAGGCGGTCATTCCCATAGTTCGAAAGGTGCGTCATAAAGATGCTAATCTGAAAGGTGGATTAAAGGAGACAATCAGTAGCACGCAGAGACACTTTTATACATCACCCCATCTCCAATCCTATCCCTGACCAGGACTGGACCCTAAGTGTCCCAGTCCAATGAACATGTCTCAAAATGAGTTACCACATTACATGGTACAACTACACTGTGGTGGCTCAGTGGTCAGCACTGTTGCCTCGCAGCGCCTGGGATCCAGGTTCGATTCCGGCCTTGGGTCACTGTCTGTGTGAAGTTTGCATGTTCTCCCCATGTCTGCGTAGGTTTCCTCCAAGTGCTCCAGTTTCCTCCCACACTTCAAGTGCTAGCTGATAGAAGACAGAGGGTGGTGGTTGATGGGAAATATTCAACCTGGAGTGCAGTTACAAGTGGTGTACCTCAGGGATCTGTTTTGGGGCCACTGCTGTTTGTCATTTTTATAAATGACCTAGATGAGGGTGTAGAAGGATGGGTTAGTAAATTTTCTGACGACACCAAAGTCGGAGGAGTTGTAGACAGTGAGGATGGATGTTACAGTTTGCAGAGGGACATAGATGACCTACAGAGCTGGGCTGAGAGGTGGCAAATGGAGTTTAATACGGAAAAGTGTGAGGTGATTCACTTTGGTAAGAGTAACAGGAGTACAGAATATAGGGCTAATGGAAGGACTCTTAGTAGTGTTGACGAGCAGAGAGATCTCGGGGTACATGTGTGTAACTCCCTGAAAGTTGGCACCCAGGTTGATAAGGTTGTTAAGAAGGCGTACGGTGTGTTAGCTTTTATTGGTAGAGGGATTGAATTTCGGAGCCATGAGGTCACGTTACAACTGTACAAAACTCTGGTGCGGCCGCACTTGGAGTATTGTGTACAGTTCTGGTTGCTGCATTACAAGAAAGATGTGGAGGCATTGGAAAGGGTGCAGAGGAGGTTTACCAGGATGTTGCCTGGTACGGTGGGAAGGTCTTATGAGGAAAGGCTGAGGGACTTGAGGTTATTTTCATTGGAGAGAAGAAGGTTACGAGGTGACCTGATTGAGGCATACAAGATGATCAAAGGATTGGATAGGGTGGACAGTGAGAGCCTTTTACCTCGGATGGTGATGGCTAACACAAGGGGACATAGCTTTAAATTAAGGGGTGGTAATTATAGGACGGATGTCAGAGGTAGGTTCTTTACTCAGAGGGTAGTAAGGGCGTGGAATGCCCTGCCTGCAGGAGTAGTGGACTCGCCAACTTTAAGGGCGTTCAAATGGTCAGTGGATAGGCATATGGATAGCATTGGAATAGTTTAGGTTAGAGGGCCATTGATTGGTTCCACTGATCGGCGCAGCATCGAGGGCCGAAGGGCCTGTAGTGCGCTGTAATGTTCTATGTTCAAAGATGTGCAAATTAGGTTGACTGGCTGTGATAAGCAGACCCTGGTGTCAGTGGGATTAGCAGGGTAAATGTGTGGGGTAATGGGAAGAGGGCCCGGATGGGATTGTGGTTGGTACAGACTCGATGGGCTGAATGATCTCCTTTTGTACTGTTGGGATTCTATGATTAATAAACCCACTTTCTTTTGCATATCTTCACACCTATTTTTTTTTGTAGCCGGTTGGGGAGTCGTGGGGAAGTGGCGGAAAGGTTCCTGAGCTGATTATCAGGCCAGCGAAGGCTGCTTCTGTGGCCAACAAATCCAGGCATTGTATCAAACCCAGAGATCCTGGACCAGAGGTAAGGGGCACTACCCACTGTGCCATAGAGATCCCATTAACCCATAGCGTGGTAAGGTTAACCCAGTGTGATTTGGACAGGCTGACTGAGTGGGCAGATGCAGGAGGAGGCCATTCGGCCCATTGTGTCTGCACTGACCATAATCCCACCCACGCCCTATCCCCATAACCCCATATATTAACACTAGCTAGTCCCTCTGACACTGATATAGCACGGCCAATCCACCTAACCCGCACATCTTTGGACTGCGGGAGGCAGACACGGGGAGAACGTGTAAACTCCACACAGACAGTGGCCCAAGCCAAGAATTAAACCCATTTCCCTGGTGCTGTGGGGCAGCACTGTGCCACCCTGTCAGAATTTTATAAGTTTCTACGCGATCCTCTTTCACTCTTCTAAACTCCAATGAATATCATCCTAACCGACTTAGTCTCTCATCAGGTGACAGGCTTGCGTTCCAGGAGGGATGGAGGAGTGCACTTTGCAACTGATTTTAGATGATTAAAAATGCAGTCCAGTCGCCCCTGGAATGAAGTGTGAACCTCGCTGCCTCTCGGAGAAATGCAATTAGGCCTCGCTCTGCGTCTCCCCCCCGCTCCGAAGCTGTACCTGGCGCCATTCTCCTGCTCAATCTCCACAATTAGCCTTCTCTTTACACTTGCTCCATCTGTGGCTGCAACCCCGGCGGGTTTCCGGACCACCGCAATGAGAACTCTCTCCGACTCCCTCATGTGTGCTCGCGATGGAGTGTGAATCACTGTCTGTCAGCGCTTCGCACGGGGGACCTCAATATAACCCCCCCCAGCCGGCAGAATTTACTGTCAGGTTACGATGACTCCCGCGAAGGCTCGCTTTCCGTGTCGAGAATAAAGTGGGAATCTGTCCAGTTCCTCGCACTGTTAGATCTCCCTGTGCACCTGCCCATCCATCTGGACAGGACTCAGGTGTGAATCCGCAATACTGCTTTCGATTTTAAATATAGACAAACGCTATTCCATTTAAACCACGGAGATTCTGCATTACAGCTGGAGCCAAGAGGTGAAATATAAAACAGGACACGAGTTGATTGTTGGTTTATTTACAGAACACAGTTTGCCTCCGACCTACGCAGAGTCCCAGAAGTCTTCCTTTACACCGCTTTGACACACAGTAAGCCAGTAAACTAACCAGTGATCAATCCCTTTCAGTGACTCCTTGGCCACGATTCTGCCATTAGCGCAGCGGGTCTGGAGATTCTCACATCAGCCGATTTGCAAAGTTCATGCGGACGTTTGCACCCCGCGAGCATTACCCAGTGCCGGATTCCCCGCGGTGCCAGATCCACGTAGGAAATCGGCAGGGAGGTGCTAGGGCCATTTAAATAGTCATTTGCGTAGAATTTAGTCGGCTTACATTAACGCTGCAATGAAGTTACTGTGAAAATCCCCTAATCGCCACCTGTTCGGGTGCACCGGGCGAGAACTTAGCGCGGCCGACGCACCTGACCAGCACGTCTTTCAAACCGGACCACCCGAAGGAAACCCACGCAGACACGGGGAGAAAGTTCAAAGACCAGTGACCCAAGCCGGGAATCGAACCCGGGACCCTGGCGTTGTGAGGCAGCAGTGCTAACCACTGTGCCACCACTAACTATATAAAAAAAATTAAACTATTAGCTGGTTTGGGACTGATGTATCTGGACTCGCTAGCAGCTCCCACCCTGACAGAGTATTTCACTCCAGTGGGGTTCACAGTAATTCACCACAAACGGAGAACTGGTAGCCCGACACTGCTGGAGTGAAGGGCGGGAGGGGGGGTGCGGGGGTGCAGTCGGGGCCCCCAGAGGGTCGGTCAGTGGAGGAGGTGTCCCCTGGTAATTACCTTGGTAATGCCAGCCTGTGCCACCTGGCACAGCCCCAGGGGCAAAGTGTCAGTGCCCAGGGGGCACTGCCCATTGGGCATGGGGGAGTGCCAAGGGGTGGAGCACATGGGGGTGGGGACAGGGCTGGGGGGTGATCAGTGGGCGATCACACTGCCACTCTGCATAGGGATCAGTGTAGGAAGGAGGGAGGGCAGTGATCAGGGCAGGCCAGGGGTTTGGGGGGGGGGGGTGGAGGTGGGGGGGGGGGGGGGGGGAAGGTTTTGGTAACTTTTCTCCCTGGTTCCTTCATTAAAAGTTAGGACCTATGAACCCAGGTTTCACTGTGGCACCGGCCTTGTCCAGCCTTAAGATCAGCTGCGATTATAGCAAAGGGGTTATCTTTACTCGTTCGTGGGGCATTGGCCTCGCTGGCTGGCCAGCATTTACCGCCTATTCCGAGCTGCCCTCAGAAACGAGGGAGAGAATTTCCAGCCACGCTCGCCCCAATGCTGAAAAATCCCACCCGAGGTCAGCCAACCTTTGCATCATCCGTGTCCCGCACGGCACAACTCCCATGGCAGCTGGGATTGGGAAAGTTCGGCCGAGCTCAGGCATTTCAGAGGGGCAGTT
Organism: Carcharhinus amblyrhynchos; assembly: GCF_965287045.1. Classification (NCBI taxonomy): domain Eukaryota; kingdom Metazoa; phylum Chordata; class Chondrichthyes; order Carcharhiniformes; family Carcharhinidae; genus Carcharhinus; species Carcharhinus amblyrhynchos. The sequence goes on along the minus strand of NC_137336.1, from coordinate 9,056,348 downwards.
AAAAGTTAACCACATTGCTGTGGATCTGGAGTCACATGTAGGCCAGACTGGGTAAGGATGGCAGATTTCCTTCCATAAAGGGCATTAGTAAGAGTTTTTCTTCCAACGATGCTACAGTTTCGGGGTCACTTTCACTGATACAGATGTTTTTTTATTAGGTATCAGTCGTTGATGTTATTTCATGGAGGTTTTGCTGATGTTGGAAGCCGGGTCAAAGCGATCTCCCATAGTTAGTCCCTTTCTTACCCGATTACTGGGCTTGACTAAGCGGGAAAAGGTAACTCAAGTACTCACAGGGTTAAGGAGGACTGTGAGGAAGAGCTCTCCGCCATTAATAATCTTATCCAACTCCTTGGGCCCTCCGGGGTATTCATTGTAGAAAATAGTATGCGTGAAAAGGCCACATGTCTGACGAGGCAGAACCTTTGGAGAGAGAAAGCAGACAAAGTGAGGTCAGCCTCAGGAGTTACCCATCTCCAGCAGGCAGCACTGTCGGCATTTGTAGGGGGACTGGTATAGTGGGCACCCATCAGCTTCCAGAGCACTGAGCCACAATGTCACATCGTCCGGTTTATTAGTCGCACCAGGCGGCCACGGGACAGGAGGTTTTTGTTACAATAAAAACATAAATTCAAACCCAGGCTCCAATAACGGGATGTAAATGATGCCTAAAACTGACAACCTCATTATAAGAAACTGTTCGTGACAGACCCAATTACGTTTCACATCAGGGGCTCATCTCAGCAATGGCTCAGTGGGTAAGTGTACATTCAGATAGCGAAGATCGAAGAACAAAGAAAATTACAGCACAGGAACAGGCACTTCGACCCTCCAAGCCTGCACGGACCATGTGTGAACTAAAACCCTTCCGGGCACCATATCCCTCTATTCCCATCCTATTCATGTATTTGTCCAGATGTCCCTTAAAAGTCACTACCGTATCCACTTCCACTACCTCCCCGGCAGCGAGTTCCAGGCACCCACCACCCTGTGTAAAAAATCTGCCTCCTACATCTCCTTTAAACCTGTGGCCCCCTAGTAATTGACTCTTCCACCCTGGGGAAAAAGCTTCTGACTATCCACCCTGCCCATGCCCCTCATAATCTTGTAGACTTCTATCAGGTCGCCCCCCTCAACCTCTGTCATTCCAGTGAGAACAAACCAAGTTTCTCCAATCTCTCCTCATAGTTAATGCCCTCCACACCAGGCAACATCCTGGTAAATCTTTTCTGTACCTTCTCCAAAGCCGCTACATCCTTTTGGTAATGTGGCGACCAGAGTTGAACACTATATTCCAAGTGCAGCCTAACTAAGTTTCTGTAAAGCTAAATTAGTGTTCTGAGCTACACAGGAAGATCCCAGGCTGAAGGCCCCAATTTTCGGAAGTTCACAGGCCATGCGGTTAAACAGCCCACTCTCGAAGCTCACACAAAATATCCCTTTGGACATCACACTAGGAGGCGCTGGTGTTTTGCCCATACCCCAGCATGCTTTCTCCTTCTGGTGATCCTGACTTCAGTCATTGGCTCCTACACAGGGCAGGCCTAAGCTGGGGAACGAGTCCTCACCTGCTCCCCAGCCTCAAGGCTTAGGGCAAAGTCACACCTTCAGAGTCCGACCTGTGCATTTAAAGAGGATCGTGTGATCTTATTGGCACATTTCTCTCTCCTAACTTACGGCCATTTTGACAATAACCTGCCTTCAAGTGTTTTGCTACGAAAGTGGATAACGTCACGTTATACTGCGTCCGCCATTCATTTGCCCACTCACTCTAATCTGTCTGAAAGATCTCTGCATCCTCCTCACAGCTCACCCTCCCACTCAGTCTCGCATGCAAGCACAGATGATGCTCGTAGCAGAGAGGTGGGACGGGATGTTAAAACGTTGAGTCTGATGCTCTCTCACCATGATGCCATTGTGTTTGAACCCTCGGCGGAACCGTGCTGGCTTCAAGTGCGGATACTCCTCTGTACTTGTGACTTTCATCCCCCACACCTGCTTCCAAGCTTCGTACAGCTGGATGTGAACGGGATAAACGCCGGAATGGTGAGGAGCCACCGCATAGCCCATGTCGGTAGGGATACCATGCTCCTGCGTGAGAGAGAGAAACATAATCTTTGGGTTGCAATTGGACAGACAAATCATACAAAGGCTATAAATTAATCTTCCTCCGTTTTTTCTCGAGAGTCCCCGCACTCCCCCAGATACGCCCAGGATTCTGATAACAGTATACTCTTCACCAGCTGCTTTGTTGTCCCCATGTTCTCATATCCCTTAAATTAACATCCTATAACCGCCCTCCCTGTTCACACTGCTTCACAAATACCCCAGCCACTGATAGAAATTTTTAAAGAATATTCTTTCTGGAGATGAGGGTGGGTTTCAGTTAATTTATTATTGTCACATGTATTAACAAACCGTATCGGTTTCTTGTGTGCTGTACAGACAAAGCATATCGTTCTAGAGAAGGAAAGGAGAGAGTGCAGAATGTAGTGTTACAGTCATAGCTAAAGTGTGGAGAAAGATCAACTTAATGCGAGGTAGGTCTAATCAAGTCTGACGGCAGCAGGGACGAAATTGTTCTTGAGTCGTTGCTATGTGACCTCAGACTTTTGTATCTTTTTCCCGATGGAAGAAGGTGGAAGAGAGAATGTCCGGGGCGCATGGAGTCCTTAATTATGCCGACTGCTTTGCCGAGGCAGTGGAAAGTGTAGACAGAGTCAATGGCTGGGAGGTTGGTTTGCGTGACAGATTGGGCTACATTCATGATTTGTTGCCCATCCCTAATTACCCTTGAACTGAAAGTCTTGCTTGGCTATTTCAGAGGGCAGCTAAGAGTCAACCACATTGCTGTAGGTCTGGAGTCACATGTAGGCCAGACCGGGTAAGGATGGCAGATTCCCTAAAGGGCATTAGTGAACCAGATTGGTTTCCACGAGAATCGATGATAGTTTTATTGTCGCCATGACTGGGACTTGCTTTATGATTCCAGATTTTATTGAATGAATTTAAATTCCACCAGCTGCCATGGTGAGATTTGAACCCATGTCCCTGGGGCCTCTTGGATTGATAGTCCAGTACTTTACCACTACACCATCATCGCCTTCAATGCAGACGGTGCTTTAGCAAATTGCTCTGAATGTTCTGCGAGTGAGGTATGACCTGTGCTCTATTCTATCAAGTTTTATTGACTTAGAAACATTTAGCCCAGTGTGGAGTGGTCGCACGCTCTGGGTGTGAGGGTTGACTCTGCAGGAAGTGGATGAGATGAGGAGAGAAGGTATTGAAATGCGGGTAATGGTGGAGGATTGCTCAGGTTCGGCTGAATGGACAAAAAGAGAAGTTCAGGAATCACAATGGCTGCCAAGCACAATTATTGGGAGAAAGCTACAGACACTGGAAACAACAACTTCTTCCCTGTAACCACGGAAGGAGAAATAGAGGGAAAAATAGAATTCAAAGAAGAAGAACAGGGATGTGTGGATAACATTTGAGGACGGACTATTTTAAGAAGTAAAATGTTGTCCAGCATTTCCTTTCTTCTGAGTTATCCATCTCCACAGGAGCGAAAATCTAGCCCCTTGTCTCGGAGTCAGAAGCCATTTGGTTGACTTGTTCCAGAAGATTCAGACCAGTGAACCTCATGTTGGCCCTTGAGAAGCCCCTCCCACTTCCCTCCAGTCTGAAAAGCAACTGTTCACGATTGGTTAACATTGACCAGGAGCGTGTCTATGAATCCGCTCTCTCATTCAGGTCTGGACAATCTTGATGTTGTAGCAATCAAGACTTCCTTTTCAACTGGCCAATCAGCACACCCTGTTCACAGTCTGGGGCTGAAATTTTCCAGCCAGCGAGGTTCTCCAGTCCCGCGGCAGTGAATCCGGATTTGGCTGAGTGCCAAAGGGTGTGAACAGCCAGAAAATTCCACTCTGGGTCTCGGATCTGTTCAAAACCAACTTTCAGGATTCGGTCCCCGTTGGTGGAGTTGCTAAGGTCATGTGGGGTGGTATTGTCTTCATCCTGTCAACCGGAACACTGATCTATTCATAGAGAGCTTTGCATTCTTCACCTCACACTAATCCTGTGTTCTTCTTCTTAACTGCATCTGCTCAAACCAGGTGGCACTAAACAGGCTGGAACCTGACACTACTGCAAATAGTTTTTGTCTCCATAGCAACCTCAACCAAGGTTTAACTTCTCTGAAGTTCAATGAACAATCAACCTATTTTGAGAATGATCTTAGAATCATAGAAGCTACAGTGCAGATGGAGGCCATTTGGCCCATCACACCTGCACCCAGGTACTGTCCTATCCTCAGAACCCCACATATTTACCCTCCTGATCCCCTTGACATTAAGGGGCAATTTAGCATGGCTAATCAACCTAACCAGTACATCTTTGGAGTGTGGGAGGAAACCCATTCAGACATGGGGAGAATGTGCAAACTCCACACAGTCACCCGAGGCAGGAACTGAACCTGGTTCCCTGGTGCTGTGTGGCAGAAATGCTAACCACTGTGCCACCGTGCTGCCCCATGCCATGCTGTTGGACTACAAAGGACAAATCGCAAAAAGAAAAGATCAACATTTCTCAAAGCACAAAGATCATCACACAAGTTGATCAAACAACTTGCCTTGTGGAACATTGACTCCATCACTGACACACAGTGACAGCCATGTGTACCATCTACAAGATGCACCGCAGCAACTCACCAAGGTTCACTCAGGCAGAACCTTCCAAACCCACGACCTCAACCATCCAGAAGGACAAGGGCAGCAGATACCTGGGAACACCACCACTTGAAGGCTCCCTTCCAAGTCACTCAACATCCCGACTTGGAAATATATCGCTTTTTCTCCACTGTCACTGGGTCAAAATCCTGGAATGCTCTCCCTAACAGCACTGTGGTTGTACCTACACCACATGGACTGCAGCGGTTCAAAAAGACAGCTCACCATTGCCTTCTCAAGGGCAATTAGGGATGGGCAATGAACGCTGGCCTAGCCAGCAACACTTACATCCCATAAATGAACTTTTAAAAATTTGATTTGATTTATTATTGTCATGTGTATTGGGATACAGTGAAAAGTATTGTTTCTTGTAGATATACAGACAAAACCTACCATTCCTAGGTGACATGGGGGACAAGGACAGGCGAGATTAAAATATACTCATGTCTCCAGTGTATGCCCGCAGAGGGCATGGTGGCACAGTGGTTAGCACTGTGGCCTTACAGCGCCAGGGACCCAGGTTCAATTCCCAGCTTGAATCACTGTCTGTGCACAGTCTGCACGTTCTCCCCATGCCTGCGTGGGTTTCCTCCAGTTTCCTCTCACAGTCTGAAAGACGTCCTGGTTGGGTGTATTGACCATGCTAAATTCTCCCTCAGTGTACCTGAACAGGCACCGGAGTGTGGCGGCTAGGGGATTTTCACAGTAACTTGAACACTTGGAGTGAATGGGATCAAAGGGCAGAAAGCAGGATTAAGCTTGATCAGCCATGATCGTGATGAATGACAGAGCGGGCTCGAAGGGCCAAGTGACCTCCTCCTATTGTTCCTATCGCCTATGTTTCCAACTTCATTGCAGTGTTAATGTAAGCCTACTTGCGGCACTTAAGGAATAAACTAAAAATTTACCCATGTTTGGTGTTAGGGAGATTTGCACTGGGGTCAAATATCAAAGTGACGAGGGAAAGCTGAACCCCAACAGAAACCCTTACTCCATCACTAAAAGCGGAAAAGGCCACAGGACATCCACAGCAGGAATAACAGCAGGAAATCACGAGAGAAACACAGCCCCTGAACATACAACAGCCAGCAAGGCTGAGTGTTCCCCTGTGATTTCAGTGTGATTTCACGATGCATTGCCACTGAGTAACTGTTAATGACATTCACAGCACACGCTGGTTTAATCTCACAGAAACGCATTCCATGTGGTGCAGCTTGCAAAGCCTGCGCTGAGTTAACTTGCTTGGGCGCGGCACTAGTCAACGTACTCTAATGAATCCTCAAAGTCACTGGGCCATTGCTCCTGCTCCTCATCGCTGCCCACTGACCTGCGATGGGTCGGACCTGCCTGTGGGTCCAACTGGTCAATCCTGCCGGACACACCCAGAGTGGCCAGTACCCAGCAACGCCCAGAGAGGAAAAAAAGGACATACACCAAGAGTATAGATTACAGAAACAGAGAGGCCTTGATGGAGTGGTATAGGTCACAGCTGGAGTACTGTGTGCAGTTCTGGTCGCCACATTACAGGATGGATATGAATGCACTGGAAGAGGAGATTTACCAGGATGCTGCCTGGGATGGAACATTTGAGTTATGAAGAGAGGTTGAATAGGCTTGGGTTTTTTTTCCTCCGGGGCAGAGGAGACTGAGGGGCGACCCGAGTGAGCTGTTCAAAATTATGAGGGACGTGGACAGGGTGAATAGGGAGCAACTGTTCCCCTTAGTTGATGGGACACAAGTTAAAAGTGAGGGGCGGAAGGTTTAGGGGGGATTTGAGGAAAATCCTTTTAATCCAGAGGGTCAGGAATGCGCTGCCTGGGAGGGTGATGGAGGTGGGATACCTCATGTCCATTGAAACGTACCTGGATGAGTACTGGGCACATCATAACATTCAAGGCTATGGGCCAAGTGCTGGCAAGTGGGGTTAGGTGGGCAGATCAGAGTCCTTCATACGTCAGTGCGGACTCGATGGGCCGAAGGGCCTCTTCTGCACTGTTGTATTCTGGGCTTCTGTGAAGAGACTGTTTCTTTTTTCCCTCATTTTCTTTCAACACCTTAATTTATTAGGTATAAAACTACTGGGGACACAGGAGGTGCTCTTCTCCAAGGGTTAAGATTAATCTAACTGGGGGATGTGGTTGTATTATTACTGGAGTAATACTTGATGCAGCTTAGAAGGATGAGGGGGCATCTTATTGAAAATTACAGAACATTGAAAGGCCTGGATAGAGTGGATGTGGGGAAGATGTTGCCATTAGTGTGAGAGACTAGGATCCAAGGGCACAGCCTCAGAGTAAGGGGACGACCCTTTAGAACCGAGATGAGGAGGAATTACTTCAGCCAGAGGGTGGCGAATCTATGGAACTCTTTGCCACAGAAGGCTGTGGAGGCCAACTCATTGAGTGTATTTAAGACAGAGATAGATAGGTTCTTGTTTGGTAAGGGGATCAAAGGTTGCGGGGAAAAGGTGGGCAAATGGAGTTGAGAAACACATTAGCCATGATCAAATGGGAGAGCAGACTCAATGGGCTGAATGGCCTAGTTCTGCTCTTATATCTCAAGTTATGTAATCCGGAGGTCCAGGCTTTGGGGACATGGGTTCAAATCCCATGGCAGCTGGTGGAGTTTAAATTCAATGAATAAAATCTGGAATCGAAAACTAGTGTCAGTGATGGTGACTATAAAACCATTTTCAATTATCATGAAAACCTATCATTAATGTCCTTTAGGGAAGGAAATCTGCCTTCCTTACCCAGTCTGGCCTACATGTGACTCCAAAACCATAGCAATGTGGTTGACTCTGAACTGTCCTCTGGAAGTGGCCAAGTGAGACACTCAGTTCAGAGGCAATTGGGGATGGACAACAGATGTTGATCTTGCCAAGGACACTGATATCTCATGAAAGAATATACGTTTAGTTATAAACTATTGGGTAAAAAAATTCTGTTCTCTTTCCAATTCCCCATGGGACAACAGTAGAAGTTGGACCAATCAGGAGAATGTGCAGGGGAGGGAATGGTTTGCGGCATGAGATCATGTGATGAAAGATCTCGGAATACCCAAGCAAAGTTGGCAATGGAAGTGTGAGTTTCTGGATAAAGCAGAATTGTGATTGATTCATTCATTGGCACAATGCCTGGGCCCGGTCTCTATTACCCATCCCTCTCTGCCCACAGTAGGTAGAGTGGGGAAATATTCCAGCTACGCCTGACTGGGGCAGATCTGCCCTGCTCATCCAATCACTGTGATTCTAAACCATTTGGCCCATCATGAAGAGGACCCAGGGTCAACCTGAAATACTAGCCCGATCCAACCTGCAGTCAAAAATATTGGGGGGAATGTTCCAGTCGTATCTTTTCATTTGATTTATTATTGTCACATGTATTGGGATACAGTGAAAAGTATTGTTTCTTGCGCGCTATACAGACAAAGCATACCATTCATAGAGAAGGAAACGAGAGAGTGCAGAATGTAGTGTTATAGGCATAGCTAGGGTGTAGAGAGAGATCAATTTAATGCGAGGTGAGCCCATTCAAAAGCAGCAGGGAAGAAGCTGTTCTTGAGTCGGTTGGTCCATGACCTCAGATTTCTGTATCTTTTTCCCAATGGAAGAAGGCAGAAGAGAGAATGTCCGGGGTGAGTGGGGACCCGGATTACATGGATTGCTTTTCATAGAATCACCGAACCTCTACAGTGCAGAAGGAGACCATTTGGCCCATCAAGTCTGCACCGACCACAATCCCATTCAGGCTCTATTCCCCTGTAACCCCAGCGGGAAGTGTAGACAGAGTCAATGGATGGGAGTTGGTTTGAGCGGTCTTGGGTGGAGCAGGAGCCCAGACCAAGCTGTGATACAACCAGAAAGAATGCTTTCTATGGTGCATCTGTAAAAGTTGGTGAGAGAGCTGCCCCGGGATCCGAACTTCCTGCCTGAGGTCAATGAGACGTTAAACGATGCAACAAATTTTCTGTCCCACCTGTGACAGAAGGGACTAGAAACTAACCTCGCTATCAAGGGTCTTTGTGTTGGTAGACATTGGTCTGCAGACGTGGGGTAAATTCTCCGCTCTGGCCTGCTGTGGGAACCGTCACGGATACAAAGAACAATTTGACAGACTATTGAGGAGGTCTGTCGATCTCCGGGAAGGAAATTCCAGTTTCGGGGCTGGACGGGACCGAAAAACGCCGTCTTGCCCATTTTCCATCAGTAAAACCGACCCGGCGAGGCCCGATTCCTAGCCCTCTGTGTGTCTTTAACTCAGAGATTCCCTCCCCTTTAACAAGAAACACAGGGACATCTGGAGAGATGGTTCCGCCTCAGGCTGCCTCGGATTTTCACTATGAATAGATTTGATTTAAATCTTAGCACGGCAGCAGAGGCAATTTGGCACCATTTTTGCAGGAGCTGCAGGTTTGATAACCTGCTACTTTCTCACTTCTGGTGTGATGGCAGGTCCCCGCAGATAACTCAATCCAACCAGGCTTGTTCATGAGCTCCCAGATCTTTAGAAAAGTCTTTGTGGCAATGAGAGAAATGAGTGTGTCTGGGGTGGGGCTGGAGGGAAAGGCAAACCTTCCCAAAGCTTCCAAATACAGTCTGGCCTGACACTGATGTTAAAATTCAAGGGCCTGAGTTGCTTTAGAATTTGTTTATTAGTCACAAATAGGCTTACATTAACACTGAAATGAAGTTACTGTGAAAATCCCCTAGTCGCCACACTCCGGTGCCTGTTCGGGTACGCTGAGGGAGAATTTAGCACGGCCAATGCACTTAACCAAAATGTCTTTCAGAACGTAGGAGGAAACTGGAGCACCCCTCCATCCAGCCCTGGGGAAACAAATCTGGGGCAGCACGGTAGCACAGTGATTAGCACTGCTGCTTCACAGCTCCAGGGACCTGGGTTCGATTCCCGGCTCGGGTCACTGTCTGTGTGGAGTTTGCACATTCTCCTCGTGTCTGCGTGGGTTTCCTCCGGGTGCTCCGGTTTCCTCCCACAGTCCAAAGATGCGCGGGTTAGGTTCATTGGCCGTGCTAAAATTGCCCCTTAGTGTCCTGGGACGTGTAGGTTAGAGGGATTAGAGGGTAAATGAGTAGGGATATGGGGATAGGGCCTGGGTGGGATTGTGGTCGGTGCAGACTCGATGGGCCGAGGGGCCTCTTTCTGCGCTGTGGGGTTCTATGTTCTGTGTTCTATCTCTCAGTGTTCACTGGAAACACACGCAGGCACGGGGAGAATGTGCAAACTCCACACAGACGGTGATCTAAGCCAGGAATCGAACCCGGGTTCCTGGTGCTATGAAGCGGCAGTGCTAACCATTGTGCTATTGTGTCGCTCCCTGGGTGCTGGACAGGCTTACAGAACAGCCTGTGCAGCACCCGTGTAATCCAAGCATTATAATATCAATCCCCACAGTCCTGAGGAATACTGCAGTAAACGTTCAGTAGCTATCTGTGTAAGTGCTGCTGCTGCACACAGATAGCCAGCTATCCGTATAAACAAAACAAAAGAACAGAGTCACTGAGAGCACGCTCGCTGAATTAATGGCACAGTCAGGGTGCCACCAATAATTCACAGGATTGGTGCAACCAGTCGCAGGCAGCTTTAATCAACCGAGGTTTCACGGGAAGCAGGCAACAGTGAGAGCCTATTTCTTAAATCCTTTCACTCCCTTCTCTGTGTGGTGTTAAATAATGGCTGACAGCACCACAGAGATCCTGATGCAACTCACAAATGGCATCTTTGCCAGACTATGATTGTGGTATGTTGTGACTCCATGGTCGTATCGACATCTCTGCATCCTATCACTCAATCCCCCCCCCACCACCCCCCACCCCCACTAACAACACCTGGCCCTTGCTGTCCAGCTCAGACCGAGAAATAAGTCCACAAAACATAAGACATAGAACATAGAACATTACAGCGCAGAACAGGCCCTTCGGCCCACGATGTTGCGCCGACCAATTAAGAAAAAAGCAATGACCCTCTAACCTGAGCCAATCCCTTTCCATCCATAAACCTATCCACAGACCTCTTAAATGCCCCCAAACATGGGAACAGAAGTAGGCCATTCAGCCCATCGATTCTGCTCCGCCATTCCACGAGACCATGGCTGGTCTGATACAATCCTCAACTCCACTCAGCTCCTTATCTCCATAACCCTCGCTTCCCTTACTGACTAAAAATCTATCTCAGTCTTGAACACACTTAATGACCCAGCCTCTATAGCTCTCTGTGGTAAAGAATTCCACAGATACACTCCCCTCCGAGAGAAGAAATTCCTCCTGATCTCTGTCTTCGATGGGTGACCCCCCTTACTCTGAAATTCTGCCCTCTGGTCCGAGACTTTCCCAGAAGGGGAGCAACTTCCCAGCATCTACCCTGAGAATCCTATGTGTCTCAATAAGGTCTCTCTTCATTCTTCTAAACTCCAGTGAGTGCAGGCCCAACCTACTCAACCTCTCCTCATAAGAAAATCCCTCCCTACTCGGGATCAACCTAGTGAACCTTCTCTGGACTGCCTCCAATCGTTCTTTAGATAAGGATACGTGTTGTCGGATATGAGTCTGGAGATCTGTATGGCAGTGTGAGACTATTCACTTTGGTATTAGGAATAGAAAAGCTGAATATTATAAATGTTAAACTTACAATTGTTGATGCTCAGGGAGACCTGTGTTGACTCATACAAGGAAGGGAGAAAGTTTGCATGCAAGCAGGCAAACAATTAGGAAGGCAGATGGCATGTTGGCCTTTATTACAAGGGACTGGAGTATAAGAAGTTTTGCTACAACTGGGCTTTGATGAGGCTACATCTGGAATACAGTGTGTAACTTTGGTCTCCACATTTAAGAAAAGTTATTCTTGCATTGAAGGTGATACATGGAATGTTCACTAGATTGGTTCCTGGGCGAGCTGTCCTGTGACGAGAAGCTGAGGTCATTGGGCCTGTATTCTCTCGTGTTTAGAAGAGTGAGAGATAATCACATTGAGACAACACAAGATTCTGAAGGAGCTTGACAGGGTGAACTCTGAGAGATTCGTTTCCCCAGGGCTGGATGGAGGGGGAAGTAGGAATGAGGCAGAAGATCAGATACGGTTGTGCTGAATGGCAGAAGCCTTGAGGGAAATAAACAGTCAACTCCTGTTCTTATTTCTGTTCTTACAATAGAGGAGAAGAGAATAATAAAGAGTGAGTTGGAGGACTGGCGCAATGCTGAGCTGGGATGGTGTTTCACAGAATCACTGCAGCACAGAAACAGCCATTCAGCCCATCGAGTCTGGACTGACTCTCCAACAGAACATCCCAACCAAATCCTAAACTTCATAACCCCACATATTTACTCCTCTAATCCCTTAACCTCCACATCCTGGGACATTAAGATGCAATTTAGCATGGACAATTAACCTAATCTGCATATCTTTCAGAGTGTGGGGGAAACTGGAGCACCCAGAGAAAACCCACACAGACATGGGGAGAACGTGCAAACTCTGCACAGATAGTGACCCAAGCTGGGAACTGAACCCGGGTTCCTGGGAAGGGACAGATGAGGGGGGTGCTGGGAATGGTTGGAGGAGTTGAGGGTGGTAGCACTGTGGGAAGTCCCAGGCTGGCCACTGATCGAGCCAGCCAGCAAACGGGGAGACCGATAGTTCGGGGTCACTGCGCATCAGTCTCCTGGGTAGGAATAAGCCCTGCCCCCTGAAATCTAATGATACTCACACTGGTGGTCTCTACATTGCACAGAGTGTGGAAGATTCTAGTATCAACTCCCACTGAAAAAAACCTGTGTGAATTTAATTTTTTTTTATTTATTAGTCACAAGTAGGCTTACATTAACACTGCAGTGAAGTTACTTTGAAAATCCCCAAGTTGCCACACTCTGGCGCCTGTTCGGGTACACTGAGGGAGAATTTAGCGTGACCAATGCACCTAACCAGCACATCGATCTGACCGTGGGAGGAAACTGAGCACCCGGAGGAAACCCACGCAGATACGGGGAGAATGTGCAAACTCCACACAGGCAGTGACCCAAGCCAGGAATTGAACCCAGGTCCCTGGCGCTGTGAGGCAACAGTGCTAACTACTGTGCTGCCTCTCCAGTTCCTGTGAATTCAACACAGAACTTTTTTGGAGGAATTCCACCCGTGATCTTTTCGTTGCATCTGATCCTAATTCAGGGAGATCCACATCAAGCTTGGGAAGACAGAATGTGGAGCCCTGTGGATTTAGAATCATGGAGATTTAGTTGCCTTTTGGAGGTGAACAAACATTCAAATATCTCTCCCACGTAGGAAAAGCTTCTCTCCGAAATTCACCAGGAGAGATACAAGACACTGAAAGCAAACTGTACATCACAAAGCACACACGATAGGACTGGAGATTTTCCCAGCTCAGAAACACAATGGTACCTTTCAGTCAAGTGTAATCTCAGAATGACAACTGCTCCCATTTACCCTCAACAGTTCCCTGCGTTTTACCTCACCCCCTGGGCTGAACGATTTTTAATACAATGTTTTTATTGAGAATTTTCAACGTTCTAGTTGAACGATGGTCAACTATGGAACGATGGTCGTTCCAGTACGATACACAACAAATTCCCAGGGTTCAGCAGAGTACAGAACGACCATCGTTTCACACAGCTACACGAAGAATAGCAACAAAGGTCAATAAGGATCATTCAAACAATCAGATCATCGTAATCCCCGCTGTTGCGGTCCGGATATTGAAAAGGATACAGTAATACAGAGTGTGAGGGCAAGGCCAGATAAACATAGTGTTACGGTACACACCCATTCCCCGAGCCGAGCAACTAAATAGAAACTCAAAGCACAAAGACCCATCAAACGTACCTGGGCGTGCACCCCCCCATCCTCCACCCCCCTGCTCTGTACCCCTCCCCCCAAACACAGCCCTCCAATAACTCCCCCTCCCCGGCCAACACACCCCCAACACCTTCCACACAGGCACCGCACAGCCCCCCTCCCCCACACACCACCCCCCACATTCCCGCCCGCGTCGCACACACCTGATTACTCCCTTTCCCCCCCCCCAATCCCGGACACACGCTCCCCATATCCCACCACTCACCCCCTCCACATCCCACTACCCCCCTCTCCCCTCTTCCTCCTTCCCTGCATCACACACCTCCCCTCACTCTGCCGGGACACATATCCCTCACAGGCAATTCCCCCACCCCCACAAACCGCTCCCATCAAACACCTACACCCCTCCCACACCCCGCACACCCCACTCCACACACACACACACACACACACACACACATCAAACTCCTACATTCCTCCCATACCCCACCCCACAAACACACCCACAATCCTCCATCTCCACACACCACATTCCCCCACACATGCCATAAGACCATAACATTCCTGGTTTCCTCCGGGTGCTCCGGTTTCCTCCCACAGTCCAAAGATGTGCACATTAGGTTGACTGGCCATGCTAAGAAATTGTCCCTTAGCATCCAGGGATGTGTAGGTTAGAGGGATTCGTGGGTACAATATGTAGGGATATGGGGGCAGGGCCTGGTTGGGCTTGTGTTCGGTGCAGACTTGATGGGCCGAAGGGCCTCCTTCTGCACTGTAGGGTTTCATGGTTCTATGGTTCAATGGCCCATCGGTCTACTCCACCATTCGATCATGGCTGACATGTTCCTCGATCCCATTCTCCCTCCCCCACACAATCCCCCACGCCCCCTCCCACCACACACACCTCCCCCGACACATTTCCCCCCTCACATACACCTCCTCCCACACACACAAACCTCCCCTGCAGTCCCACCAACCAGAAGTGTCAACAGCATTCCTGTCCACTCCCGGATATGGAGTCTATCTGCACCTCTACAGCTCAAACACAGGATTCCTTAGACCCAGAGTAATGAATACAAAACTAAGAAAAGCACAACACTAATACTTCTAATGGGAGCTTTCCTCACCTAAAATTAGGAGTTAAGGCCACACCAACCATCTCGATTGACATTTATCCATCCACCCACCACCCTGCTGTGGTGCTACGTATCTTTCCAATAACTAAAGTCAAGGGCACAGTGAATAAATGTACTCCTTCTGTGCGATTGCAAGGATTGTAGCGGGAAAAAAAAACAATTTTTGGGGTGGCACAGTGGCACAGTGGTTAGCACTGCTGCCTCACAGCGCCAGGGACCCGGGTTCGATTCCAGCCTCGGGTCACTGCCTGTGTGGAGTCTGCACATTCTTCCCATGTCTGCGTGGGTTTCCTCCAGGCGCTCTGGTTTCCTCCCACAGTCCAAAGACGTGTAGGTTAGATTGATTGGCTGTGGTAAATTGACCCTAGTGTCAGAGGGTTAGCAGCGTAAATATGTGAGGTTACGGGAATGGGGCCTGGATGGGATTGTGGTAGGTGCAGACTCGATGGGTCGAATGGCCTCCTTCTGCACTGTCGGGATTCTATGATTCTATGAATTGAACTTGTATTGCATGACCTTTAAGCCATACAACCCACATGGAGAGCTCCCTGACAAGATTAAAGATGGAAAAGGGTCCTTGGCCAGAGAGCCAAGGCCTCCTCCCCCTCCCATCACCAGAGTTCATTGTGGAAGAACCATCAGAAAAGGTATGAAAGATAGAGATCTCGAATTTACTGGTTAATAGCGAAATGAAAGGAAAACAAAATACCCAAGCCCCTAGGGGTGCGGGGTTGTGTGTGTGTGGGTGTGTGTGTGTGTGTGTGGGGGCCTGGTCATGGGTAGTTGTAGTCTAACTCATGAAGCAATCTTCATCTTGGCAGCAACAGCACTCACAAGCATAGGCTCATAGAATCCCTACAGTACAAAAGGAGGCCATTCAGCCCATCGAGTCTGTACCGACCACAATCCCACCCAGGCCCTATTTTCATAACCCCATGCATTTACCAAGGCTAATCCCCCTGACACTAGGGTCAATTTACCTGGCCAATCCACCTAACCCGCATATCTTTGGAGCGTGGGAGGAAACCGGAGCACCCGGAGGAAACCCACACAGAAACAGGGAGAACGTGCAAACTCCACACAGACAGTGACCCAAGGCCAGAATTGAACCTGGGTCCCTGGCGCTGTGAGGCAGCAGTGCTAACCACTGTGCCGCCTTACCGTTCACCCAAGTCAGTTCCAAATACACCGCACAAACAAGGATGAAGAAAGAGGCATGGTGGCACAGTGGTCCCTGCCTCACAGCGCCAGGGACCCAGGTTCAATTCCCGGCTTGGGTCACTGTCTGAGAGGGGCCTGCACATTCTCCCCTTTTCAGCGTGGGTTTCCCCCAGGTGCTTCGGTTTCCTCCCACAGTCCAAAGGTGTGCGGATTGTGTTGATTGGTCATGCTAAATTGACCCTAGTATCAAGGAATTAACAGGGTAAGTTTGTGGGGTTAGGGGCTGGTGCAGACTCGATGGGCTGAACGGCCTCCTTCTGCACTGTGGGGATTCTAGGACTCTGTGATTTTGGAATAATGTGGGATTATTGGATATATGGGATGCCGTCCCTCTGTACGGTGACTTGGAACGGAACAAATCCATATCAACATTGACGTTTTTCACAAAATACACATCCAGGGCCACTGAAGGAGTAAAAGCAGCCGCTCCAACTCAC
Source organism: Carcharhinus amblyrhynchos (assembly GCF_965287045.1). NCBI lineage: Eukaryota > Metazoa > Chordata > Chondrichthyes > Carcharhiniformes > Carcharhinidae > Carcharhinus > Carcharhinus amblyrhynchos. The sequence goes on along the minus strand of NC_137336.1, from coordinate 9,040,002 downwards.
CAGCGCAAACTGCTTGTTAAGGAGCATTTGTTCTGCGAGCACCGACTGGTTGTGGAAGAGATGTGGCTGCATGTGACTCCACATGTGGGGAAACCACCAGAACTCATCCACGTTGGCCAGCAGCAGGTTGTCCCCTTGGTCCTCCTCATCCGTCCCTGAGAGAGAGAGAGAGACAGAGAGAGCCAATTAGCAACAAAATCGCTCCCTGTAAAACCAACAATCTGCATTTATGTATCACGTTTGATGAGGTAAAACGTCCCATTGTGCTTCATAGGAGCAAATACCAAACAAAACCTGATACTGAGCCACACAGGGAGTCACTTGGTAATACAGAACTTGAATATTGCTGAAGAAAGAGGCAGCTTGCTGAGGTTTTTCATCTTGCATTCATTAGGACAAACACAAAAATGCCAAATTTCAAAGAACAAAGAACAATGCAACACAGGAACAGGCCCTTTAACCCTCTAAACCTACGCCGATCATGATGTCTGCCTAAACTAAAACTGTGTGTACTTACGGAATCCATATCCTTCCATTCCCATCCGATTCATGTATTCATCTAAATGTCTGTTAAATGCCACTATTTTCCCTGCTCCCACCACCCTCCTAGGACAACACGTTCCAGACATTCACTATCCTCTGTGTAAAAAACTTGCCTCACACATCTCCTCTAAACTTTTCCTCACACGCCTTAAACCTATGGCTCCTAATACTTGACTTTTCTACCCTAGGGAAGAGCATCTGACTATCCACTCTGTCCATGTCACTCATAATCTTGGAAACCTCTATCAGGTTACCCCTCAACCTCTGTCATTGCAGTGAGAACAAACCGAGTTTCTCCAACCTCTCCTCATAGCTAATACCCTCCAGACTAGACAACCTCCTGGTAAACCTTTTCTGTACTATCTCCAAAGCATCCACATCCATAAGAACATAAGAAATAGGAGCAGGAGTAGGCCATCTAGCCCCTCGAGCCTGCTCCGCCATTCCATAAGATCATGGCTAATCTGAAGTGGATCAGTTCCACTTTCCCGCTTTCTCCCCTTAACCCTTAATTCCCTTGTCTATCAGAAATCTATCTACCCGTGACTTAAATATATTTAGTGAGGTAGCCTCCACCACTTCAACGGGCAGAGAATTCCAGAGATTCACCACCCTTTGAGTGAAGAAGTTCCACCTCAACTCCGATCTAAACTGCCCCCCCCCCATATCTTGAGGCTGTGCCCTCTAGTCCTGCTATCCTTTCTAAGTGATAGCTTAGAATGATCCCACTCCCTATCATCCAGAACGATAGGGAGTGGGATAGCTTAATCTTGGTTTCGGACAAAGCTCGGCACAACATCGAGGGCTGAAGGGCCTGTACCGTGCTGTACTGATCTATGTTCTAACTCCCGCAGGATAAATTGTTGCGATAGTTTGAAATTTGGCTTTCTTGAATTTGTCCTGATGAGTGCGAGATGAAAAATTTCAACAACTGTGTCTCTTTTCAGCAATATTCGTGTAGGAAATATTAGAACCAGCGTCCAAGAGTTTGGTTAAGTTTTCCATGGTATCTCAAAAGAGGAGAGAGATGGATGGCCTCAGCAGCTGAAGGCCTGAAGAAATAGAGAGAGGTGGGAAGAGGGTCAAGCTCGGGTGAAGAGAGATTGACAAACTGCACCATAATGACGCAAGGTTCAAGCTTTGCTGTAAGTCAGGCCAGTGGTAATTTGTCACAAACACCCTGAGTGATCCTCCCTGGAGGAGAGGTTTGTGTGGGCATCATGAGGGCAGAATCGGGGGCTGGTCAGGAACGCCTTCCACAATTAAATACAATATCCAAACTCGAGGTTCACAGGTGGAGTAATGTAACAATTTCAATCAGGCAATAAAGGTTGGCCAGCTTGAATATGAGCTCCCTGATTAAGGGCCAAATTGATCATCCAATCAGGGTGGGGCCTGGGGTGGGATTGTTGTCGGTGCAGACTCAATGGGCTGAATGGCCTCCTTCTGCACTGTAGGGTAGGGTTTCTGAGTCCCATGCTCTGTATTTAAACAGGAGTGTCAGTTCCTCTGGCACTCCGAATGTAGACTGCAGACCGAGAGAACCCTGTATAGTGTTGTTGGATCTTGTAAATAAAGGAATTCTGGTGAAGGCTCTTCCGCCTCCGAGGACTTATTACACGTAAACACATGGAATAAGTAGAGAAAAGATATTAGGAGGCAAAGAACATTTGTGGACTGACATCAGTAACTTTGTTCGAGGATGAATGCACGGAAATCCCTGTCACTTCACAAGGAAGAATGGGACTTCCTGATGTTATCATCAGTTATAACTAGCAACTATCATGTGTAAGTGGAGTGGAATTTAATACATTCCCTTAATGTGAGTTTAGTGATGATACTTATATCAGGCAGAAGATGCAGGTTAGGACCCTGCCACCATCGCAGCTCTTAGGTCCTTGATGCAAAGCTTCAGCGAAGGGCTTTGTCCCACTGGTACTCACCCAGCATCGGACGGGGTACCTGCCAGGTGGGAAGGCTAAACAGCAAATCCTGTCGGGCGCCTCGTTTAAAGGCGCTCAGTTCCTGATCGAGGAACCTGTCATCGGTAAGGGAGTGGGAGTCACCCCCCCCGGCCCTTACCCTTTCATACCCGCCTGCCTGCATACCCGGTCTCACCATCTCCCGCCATCCCTCATCCGTAGCCTGGGTACGTTGATGATTCTGAGCCCCGGGAGGGTGCACTACCAACAGTAGCCACCAGTGGCAGCGCTGGGCCATGAAGAGCTGCCTGGTTGGCACTTAATGTTTCGGCCTTTCCCGAAAAGCAGCAGTGTGGGGCTTTCACTGGCTGTTTGGCCAAGATCCCAGTCGCCTATATTAAATTCTGCCTACTGCGCCACTGTACAAGCCTAAAATCTGCCTATTCTCACTCTGCATGGTGGCCTACACTGCCTTTTACCTGTATTCTCAAATACTATTAAAGGGAGGGGGAGTGGTACAAGGTGATTTACTCTTGCAGACAGCCAGCAAAGACATGAGGGGCTGAATGACCTCCTTCCTTCCTATAAATGTTCTATGACTTATAAACAGGCACTGGATATCAAATAGTCGCTTACTGCCCAATATGGGGTGGGGTGGGAGTTTTATTTTATTCGTCTTGCACCAGATGCCCCCCCCAGCATCGATCACATCCTGGCTCCTGCGTGTCGATGTCAATTTGCATCTTTGCTTAATGGAGTGAGACAATCCAACTGGATCACGTTCCCATCCAAACGGCACAGAATATCCTGCCGGAGTCATTGTATAATAATTGGGTGTGATACCTGGGCTAAAGGAGTTAATTATGAGGGCAGATTTAGCTTGTATTCCCTTGAATTTAAAAGATTAAGGGGGGAGTTATATATGTGTGTGTGTGTGTGTGTGTGTGTGTGTGTCTGTGTGTGTCTGTGTGTAGGGGGGGAGGGGTTAATGGCAATGAAATGTTAGTGATATAGTTAGGTGAGGAGCATTGTTCAATGAAGTTTTTAGAGTACGTATAAAAAGGGGATGTCTGAGACACTGGGCTGAATGGGAGGAGTGCCTGAATAATTTTAAAAAGTTTAAAGTTGATTATTTATTAGTTGCAAGTAAGGCTTACATTAACGCTGCAATGAAGTTACTGTGAAATTCCTCTAGTCGCCACACTCTGCCACCTGTTCGAGTCAATGCAACTAACCAGCACATCTTTGGACCGTGGGAGGAAACTGGAACACCCGGAGGAAACCCTCGCAGACTCACAGAGAGAACCTACAAACTCCACACAGACAGTGACCCGAGCTGGAATTGAACCCAGGTCCCTGGCGCTGTGAGGCAGCAGTGCTAACCACTGCGCAACTGAGCCGCCCTATAAGCTAAAAGTGCAAAACATCAGAATAAAAAAGTCAGTAAACTCTCTCAATAAAGAAAAGTTTGATTTTCACTTCACCAATTGGATAAGATCCTATTGACATTTAAGGTAATTAAAGAATTTGATGGGGGGATGGAGAGGAACCACAGGTGAGATTCTCCAGCTTCCCAGCCATGCTGCTTCCCACGGGCCGGACATTCCAGACATTCCCTTGTTTGCTAACGCCGGGATTCTCTGATCCCGCTGTTGTCAATGGGAATTCCCGCTGATGTCACCCCACCCCAGTGGGAAACACGCGGGCGGGGGCATGGTGCCGGTGGGATCGGAGAATCCCGCTGCCGTGAACAGCTGGAGAATTCCGGCCTCTATCTTCTGGCGGCAGGGGAGAGGGATGCAGAACAAGGGATATAACGCTAAAATTAGAATGAAGGTGTACAGGGTAGTAAAAATCCAAAACTCAGTCTGCTCTGTGAAGGCCATTAATACCCAGGGGCAACAGAAAGGTTTCGATTGATTTGTGTTTTTTTTTCGTTCATTTGTGGGACATGGGCATCGTTGGCTGGGCCAGCATTTATTGCCCATCCCTTGGAGGGCAGTTGAGAGTCAACCACATTGCTGTGGCTCTGGAGTCACGTGTAGGCCAGAACCAGGAAAGGACAGCAGATTTCCTTCCCTCAAGGACATTAGTGAACCAGGTGGGCTTTTCTGACAATCGACACTGGTTTCGTAGCCATGAGTAGATTGTTAATTCCAGTTTTTATTGCTTGAAATCAAATTTCACCATGTGTCACGATGGGATTTGAACCCGGCTCCTCAGAGACATTAGCTGAGTATCTGGATTAATAGTCTAGTGTTAATACCACTAGGCCATCACCTCTCCCGGGCTTATAAAGCCACGTACGATCTAATCTGAATGGGGGAGTAGGTTGGAGGAGCTGAGTCACCCCCTGTTGTTGCTCTGAATGAGAAACTTTGGATGTTTTATTCTGTGCCAGGGACCCCAGCAGAGATCTCTCATTCACTAACCCAAAACACACTGGGGTGAAAGCAGAGATCTACCTTTTACCAATCAAACAGTCGGGCAGTATACTTTATTAGTTTGAAATATGGAAGTATAATCAGCCACGATCTTATTGAATGGCAGAGAAGGCTCCGGGGGCCAGGTGGCCTATTCCTGCCCCGAGTTCTTAGCTTTTTATCTTTTGCTGTTAAACACTTGTCGGGATCAATAAAATGCTGGAGCGCGTGGACTGACTAAACACCACCCACGCCTGTCAGCCCACATTCAGGTGCTGCTCAGTGATGATAACGTTTACCAGCCCTCCTTTACTTTGAAGCAATTAAATATCTGTGCAGCGTACAGCGCCCTGCAATGTTAACACTGCCCTGGCGCGCGGAGGAAAAGCGACCCACCGGTGTAGTAGAACTTTCCGGAGAAGCCCAGGTTGAAGGTGAAGTTTGGAACGTGGACTCGCAATTGCTTCTGAGTTTCAAGCAAGGCCTGCAAAGAACATGGTTAGAATGAGTAACTCAGATTAATAATCTGCGGCAGTTTAAGCATAAGAAGGTTCAGAATGAGCCATTGGCATGGTCCTCCTCTGCTAACAGCACTGAGCATCCGTGCCTCTATCACACCCAGATAACTCTTCTCTTACACTGAGAATACAGCTCCTGCTTTCGAATACAATTTAGTTTATTTTATTAGTGTGACAAGTAGGCTTACATTAACCCCTAGCCACCACACTCTGGCACCTGTTCGGGTGCGCTGAGGGAGAATTTAGCATGGCCAATGCACCTAACCCACACGTCTTTCAGTCTGAGATAGTTTAGGGTGGAGATGAGGAGACATTTATTTCTTCACCCAGAGTGGTCAGCCTGTGGAATTCATTACCACAGAAAGCAGTTGAGGTCAAAAGATTGTATGTTTTCAAGGAACGGTTAGATATAACACTTGGACTAAAGGGATCAAAGGGTATGAGAGAAAGGCGGGTTCAGACTGTTGAGTTGGATGATCATAGCAGCTAGTAGAGGAGGCTTGAAGGGCCAAATGGTCTTCTGCTCCTATTTTCTATGTTTCTATCTTTGGTCTCCTATTTTGCCCCACCTTGTCTGACCTCTTTCCAACTATATCATTCTCTACATTTCTACCTTGCTTCAGTACTGTAGAAGAATCATTTAGACTCAACATATTGGGGTGAATTTTTCCGTTCCGCCCACCACGGGAATTGGAGTGGGTGAGGGGCGGACCATGGAAAGATCCGTTGACCTTGGGCAGGATTTTCCGGTTTCAGAGCGAGTGCGGTCGGAAGATCCCGCCCAGTAACTCTCCCTTTACGGATGCTGCCGGACCTGCTGAGATTATCCAGCATCTTCTGTTTTTTTATTTTCGTATATGTATGATGTGTGTTATTAAAAAACAGTTGCCCAATCACCACATGATTCTAATCTAAACCTCTTCCTGAGATAACGTACAACTCATTAGAGTATAGCGGTGAGATACAAGCTCACAAATCATTGAATTTTTATTATTATTTATTAGTCACAAGTAGGCTTACATTAACATCGCAATGAAGTTACAGTGAAAATCCCCTAGTCGGCACATTCGGTGCCTGTTCGGGTACACTGACGGAGAATTTAGCATGGCCAGTGTATGTAACCAGCACATCTTTGGACTGTAGGAGGAGACTGGAGCATCTGGAGGAAACCCACGCAGACACGGGGAGAATGTGCAGACTCCGCACGGACAAGCTGGGAATCAAACGCAGATTCCCGTGCTGTAAGGTGGCACTGCTGACCACTGTGCGACCGTACCACCCTACTGTGCCACCATACCACCCTACTGTGCCACCATACTGCCCTACTGTGCCACTGTACCACCCTACTGTGCCACCATACTGCCCTACTGTGCCACCGTACCGCCCTTGAAGGTGGCAGGGCAGACTGAGAAAAGCAGCCTCGATTTGAGATATAAAGCACAAAAGCAAGGAAATTATGGTGAACATTGACAAATCGCTGGTTCAGCCTCGAGGAGAGTATTGTAGAGTTTCGGGCATCATGCTTTAGCGAAGATGTGAAGGCTTTAGGAAGAGTGCAGAAAAGAGCCATGAGAATGGGCCCAAGGAGGAGTGATTTCAGTTATGGGGACAGATTGGAGAAGCTAGGACTTTTCTCCTCGGAGAAGAGGAGGCTGAGAGGAGATTGATGAAGGGATTCAAATTCTTGAGGGGTCTGGACAGAGTAGAGAGGGAGAAACTGGTCTCGTTGGTGAAAGGTCAAGAAGCAGAGGGCACCGATTGTCGGCAAAGGCGGCATGAGGAAAATACATCTTCACGCAGCGAGCGGTTAGGATCTGGAATGTACGCCCCAGGACAGAGAGGAGGAGAAATGTCCTCACCCAGACAGTGGTCAGCCTTGTGGGATTTGCTGCCACAGAAAGTAATCGAGGCCAAAACATTGAATCTTTTCAAGAAATTACGTACAGCACTTGGGCCTAAAGCGATCGGGGGAGGGGGAGGAGGGTTCAGGATATTGAATTTGATGACTAGCCATGATCATAACGAATGGTGGTGTAGGCTCGAAGGGCCAAATGGCTATCCCAGAACCTTGGGCAGATTGTGGAACAGCCCACAAGTTAATGCCAGCCCTCGATCCTCAACATCCTCACAGTGTCAGTGCCTGGAGGCACCAAGCGTCAAGGTTCAGAGGTAGTTTTAACAACGCTCGAAGCCCGGAATAAAACCCTTCGAGCTGCGAATATAGACGAGACCGGTTACACATTCTTGCTTTAAAGAGAAATGGAGTAGAACTTTCCTGGAAGTGCAGCAAATGGATTTAAAATTCCCGAACAGAAAGATTGGCTCTTGGATTGTCCAGAGGCTCGACTCCAACATGCATCCTTCGCAATAGCCCCAACTTACTTACTGACATCAGTTACACAGACACTCCTCAGGTGACTTCACCCCCTCTACCCCCTCCCCTGCCACACCGCTGTTTATGTTCTGGCGGGGTAAATTCTCTTTTTTGGATGGGGGGAGGGGTTCGAGACAGGAGGCAGTAACAATCTTAAAGTAATGTGGCACCTCTGAATAGATCCCATCGTTGGCTACTTTATCTGCAAGTGGGCTGGGTGCAGGCTCATTGAGATACCAATTAAAGACAATGAGAAAAGAATCAGGATCCCTACAGTGAAGAAGTAGCCATTCGGCCCATTAATTCTGCACCGACTCTCTGACAGACTATCTTACCCAGGCCTTCTCCCCTGCCCTATCTCTATAACCCTGTGCATTTACCATGGCTTATCTCCCTAACCTACACACCTAGTGGTGTACGGGGTGTTGTCAATAAACCCTAGTCCAAAACACGGGTGGCACGGTAGCACAATGGTTAGCATTGCGGCCTCATAGCTCCAGAGACCTGGGTTTGATTCCCGGCTCAGGTCACTGTCTGTGTGGAGTTTGCACATTCTCCCCGTGTCTGCGTGGGTTTGTCAGTTTGCTCAAACCTGATTTATCTCAGAGCAATGCAGGGTTTACTCCAGTTCTAAACTTTTACTTAAAATACTTCAAAACATCTTAGAACTTACAGGATTTCCACTGCACATGATCTTTGCAGGGAGCCCCAGGTCCTTTCTGGAACTTTGTCAGATTGTTTCACACTCTGCCACAGGTTGAAGAAATCAAGCATGTAAACAAGGATCAGCTACTAGATTAGCATAATCGAAAACACATGAGACAAGCCATTGAACACTACAAGTGAAATCTTACATCACCAGGATATTTTGGTCTCACTGCAGTGAACGGACCTTGTTTCAGTCCCAAATGACCAGCCACTTATCTTGAGACTGAGTCCCCGTGTTTTAGATTCCCTGACCAACAGAAATTACCCCTCAGCATCCATCCTATCAAAGCCCTTCAGAAACTTGTGCATTTCAACGTGATCACCTCTCATTCTTCTAAACACCAGAGAATATAAACCCATTTAACTCAGTCTCTCATCAAAGGACGACCTCCTCCTTGATACTGACAGGGAGCAGTCTGCCAGTCCATCCAGTTATCTCAATGCGTACCCTATAAAGTTTTAAGTTTATTTATTAGTGTCACAAGCAGGCTTACATTAACGCTGCGATGAAGTTACTGTGAAAATCCCCTCGTCGCCACACTAGGCGCCTCTTCGGGTACGCTGGGGGAGAATTTAGCACGGCCAACGTACCCTAACCACATGTCTCTCGGACGGTGGGAGGAAACTGGAGCATCTGGAGGAAACAGACGTAGACACTGGGGGGAACGTGCAGACGTCACACGGACAGTGACCCAAGTCAGGAATGGAACCTGGGTCCCTGTGAGGCAGCAGTGCTAACCGCTTTGCCACCCCAAGGGCGACACAGGGGCATGGGACAGCCAATCCGCTAATTTTCACATTCCACCCAACCCATTCCTGTCTGGTTTTTGTTGAGAGGGGGGTGGGAGATGGGGGGAAGGGGAGGGGGGGAGGGGGGGTTGTGTTGGGGGGAGGGTGGTTTGGGGGGGGATGAGCTGGGTTAAAATCTCTCCTTACTGAGCGCATCAAACACTCAAGAACCAGGGCCTGAGAGAGACTTTGCAATTTTGGCCCCGTAAGCTCAATCTTTCCCGGCCACTGGATTGGGCAAGATTTCAGAAAAAGGGCTTTACGTTGGAAGAAAGGATTTACTCCTACGTTAAAAGCAAAATCATGCAGATGCTGGAATCTGAAACAAAGACAAAAAAATGCTGGAAAATCTCAGCAGGTCTGACGGCGTCTGTGGAGAGAGAAACAGAGCCAACTTTTCGAGGCTGGGTGACCCTTCGTCAGAGCAGGCTGGCGAAGGGCCATCTAGCCTTGAAATGTTGGGTCTATTCTCTCTCCACAGATGCCATCAGACCTGCTGAGATTTTGCTGTTTTTGTTTACTCCTTTCTTTCTGAGCCATCAGACCATAAGACAAGAAGACCATAAGATATAGGAGCAGAATTAGGCCACTTGACCCACTGAGTCTGTTCTGCCATTCAACTATAGCTGATACTTTTCTCATCTCCATTCTCCTGCCTTTTCCCCATAACCCCTCTGATCCCCTCATTAATCAAGAACCTATCTATCTCTGTCTTAAAGACACTCAATGACCCGGCCTCCACAGCCTTCTGCAGCAAAGAGTTCCACAGATTCGCCACTCTCAGGCTGAAGAAATTCTTCCTCATCTCTGTTTTAAGGAAGCGTCTCTTTAGGTTGAGGTTGTACCCTCCTGTTCCAGCTAGATTGGAATTTGGAGGTGAAAAGCCTGTCTACTAGGCCAACGCGACGCACCACGCCTCAATGCACCGTGTGTACGGATTGAGTTATTGGCAGGAAGTCAATCAAATCTTTGCGGTTTGGTTTGGCAGTAAAACAAAGGTCTTACCTTCACATCCTCCGCTTTCATCCTGGTCCCCTCCTTCCCCACAAAGATGTCATCGATGTCCACGAGGATGTATCTGTCCAGCGAGAGGGATAACCTCTTTCCCGTGAGAAAGGAGACGGCGTCCACAAAGACAAGCTTGTGGAGCCAGAAGTTCATATTGTTGCCGAAGAGAACTCGCTGAATGCCGTCGTGGAGGCCCAGGTCCTGCACCACCGTCGTGTGCAGGGCAGCATCCACGGCCATGTCAGGGATATTCTCCGCAGATTTGGTCTTGGCGAGCAGGACGGGTTCGTAGGTCGAGTGGTTGGACTGGAAAACCGTCCAGTCATCTCCGGGCAGGAGAACCTTCTCGATCTCCTTTGCCTTGGTGATGTAGAGAAGGGGTGACTTGGGGTTTATGCTGCAATCCTTGAGGCCGAGGTTGGAATGGAGGTACAACGGGAAGCCCTTCAACTGGGCGCTTAGCAAACTGTTCTCATTCGCCTTGAAGAAGCCAATGATTCCAACACTGTACTCGATGCAGTATTTGTCCAGCAGTTCCCTATTCCAAGCATCCAGGTTCACGTACTTCAAAATGTTCTCGTATATGACCAGGATAAAGCGACCACGGTCCTCATCCGTTAGGGTGGGCATGTCCCCCTTACCGGGGGCGATCTCGGTTTGGTACTTAAAGCGGCTGGACTCCAGAATCGCCACTATCTCCTGACCCAGCTGGGTGTACATGCTCTCGACAAAGACCAACACGACAGGGTCAGTCCGGGACACCTCCACAGGTTTCGTGGGCTTTGTTGGGAAGAGCCTGGATGGAGTGACGCGGGAATCGTCGCAATCCGGACGCTGCGCCTCGCTGGAGGGCTCCGTTTCTTGCTTGGTGCCGATGTACAGGTAGTAGGCCGAGATGAACACGGTCAACATGCAAAAGGCAAAGAGCAGCAGCAGCACCCCCTGCAGTGTAAGCTGTCGAAACACCCGCCGTAGCCTGCTCAACAAACTCATGCTTTAAGCCCTCCTCCCTGCTCTTCCGATTCCAAAACCTGCGCGATTGGCTTGTTTTTGTTTCTCTCTCTGCCTGACTAAGAAAATAAAAATCTTCCCTCTTGCCCTTTCTTGCGTTTCATGTCACCATCGCAGATCATTTAAAGTCACTCCAAGCTGGGGGCGTGAGCTTTCCTCGGGTCGTCACGGGGTCGTAGTGAGCGAGTGCCTGCTCCCCCCCCCCGGCTCCCTCAGGTCGCAGGCTCGATCGCGACCATCGAGCCCAGAGCCGGACTCTCTCGGCCGAGAGTGAACCACCAGAGGAGTCCCGAATCTCAAACATCGATGAGATATTTCACAACCAGGGGAAATGAACCTCGCTCAACCTGGAACGAGGAAAGACAACAGCCAGTCAAACAAAACATTCACAAGTTGGGCTTCCACCGTATGCCACTTTTGTACATTATAAGCTGAAGTTTGAGACAAAGGATTGTCCAGTTAAAGAGCAGACTGTGGTATTTCGTTGTTTATACAGTAATAAATACAGGGAAGGCATTTACATTCCTTACTTGTAATGCTGAGGAAATGAAAATTCTCTCCTGTTCCCTGATGCACCTCATCCAGGTGAGGTGACAGCCCAGTGGAAATGTCACCAGCCTATTACTTCAGAAATTCAGCTAATGTTCTGGGACCTGGGTTCAAATCCTGTGAGAGCAGATGTAATTCAATATTAAAAGCCAAGTGATGACCATGAACCAATTGTCGGAAAATCCCAGCTGGTTCACTTTTGGAAAGGAAATTTAAAGTGTATTTACTATAGGCTTACATTAACACTGCAGTGAAGTTACGATGAAAATCCCCTAGCCGGCGCCTGTTTGGGTACACTGAGGGAGAATTCAGCATGGCCAATTCACCAAACCAGCATGTCTTTCCAGGCGATGGGAGGAAACTAGAGCACCTGAAGGGAACCCACGCAGACATGGGGAGAATATGCAAGCTCCACACAGACAGTGACCCAAACCGGGAATCAAACCTAGGTCCCTGGCGTTGAGGGGCAGCAGGGCTAACCACTGTGCCACCAAAACCTTCCGTCTTTACCCTGGTCTGGCCTACACACGTGACTCCAGAACCACAGCAACGTGGTTGACTCTCAATGCCCTCTGAACAAGGGAAACCAGGGACGGGCAATAAACCCTGACCAGCCAGCAATGCCCATGTCCCACAAATGGATAAAAGAAAATGAGAGATATCGCAGCCTCACCTGATCCTTTCCACACAGTCTTCTCTGTGTGGGAGTTATTGTTGGAAGGTAGGACAGAGTTAAAAAAATGAGTAGTGGCCAATTGACCAAAGGGTTAACTCACCTATCTTTGATAAACTGATTTTACTTTCAAAAATACACAATGTACAGGGCAGCCAGCGTACTGTAACCTGCGTGTTTTCTTAATTAGGTCATTGGTCATTAGGTCATTACTTCACCCCAACAGATCTTCACCCGCACGACAGAATTAATCATGTAGGCTTTTCTTATTACGGACATATTTAGATCAGCGTACAGCCACTGACAAACTGGTTTCAAATGTCTATACATTCAACAACTCAGCCACCGGCAGAATTCCAACTTTGCTTGAGTGCACCTTTTGGAGCTTCAGTGATATGTTGCGTTATCTGCGGTGTTCCCCTCCCTCCAGCCCGTCCCAGGGATCAGTTCGAGGCACACTATCAAACATAGAAACTAGAAGCAGGAGTAGGCCATTTGGCCCTTCCAGCTTGCTCCGCCATTCATTTTGATCATGGCTGATCATCGAATTCAATATCCTGGTCCTGCCTTCACCTCCTTCCGCACAGACTTTACCTGGACAGTAGTTTTGGGGATACGGTACGTGCGTTTACAGGTGACAGTGAAATCTGTACAAGGTAGGGTGGCTTGACAGTAAATTAGGTAGCACTGCTGTCTCACAGCACTAGGAATCCGGGTTCAATTCCCCTCCTTGGGTCACTGCGTGGGTTTCCTCTGGGTGCTCCTGTTGTCTCCACAGTTCAAAGATGTGCAGGTTAGGTGGATTGGCCAAGCTAAATTGCCCCTTAGTGTCCCAAGATGTGGAGGTTAGGTGGATTGGCCAAGCTAAATTGCCCCTTAGTGTCCCAAGATGTGGAGGTTAGGGGGATTGGCCAAGCTAAATTGTCCCTTAGTGTCCCAAAATGTGTAGGTTAGGAGGATTGGCCATGCTAAATTGCCCCTTAGTGTCCCAAGATGTGGAGGTTAGGGGGATTAGAGAGTTTAATACATGGAGTTACAGAGATTGATGGCTTTGTTGGAGTGTCGATGCAGATTCGATGGGCTGAATGGCCTCCTTCTGCACTGCAGTGATTCTGTGATATAAAGAGAGTCGATAAACACAAATAAATCCAAAAAGATCTCAGTGTACGAGAGGGTTGGGCCACACACTGGCAAATGGCATTATACTATTCAGAGAAACATCCAGGCAACAGAGAACATCATCTCATACGCTGAGCGAGGTCATGAAGAAAAGGATTTCACTGGAGGTCCGTAAGCAATGTAGAGAAATGGAGCTACAACTAACGAGGGCTGTGTTAGTGAAACCATTCAGTGCCACTGTAAGGACAGCTATTGATGCCCGACAGGTAATGGGTCAGCCTTGTCTCTAGAGCACTGTGCCCCTACGATTTAAGCCCCCCGACACACTGGGTGATTGAACACCCTTGTTAATGGCACAGAGGAGAAATACTGGAATACTTGCTAGCTTAAAGAAGCTCAGCTACTCAGGCAGCCCGTGGAGCACTGTAGATTTAGCGTTGGTCAGGATAGGGATCGATAAAATAATAGAAGGGGTACCCAGTGTCCCGATTGAGATATTATTCCAGTTTAATCGAATGAGGAAGATCGGATCACACAGATTTAATTCTTTTTTTATTCACTCATCGGACATGGGCGTCTCTGGCTGGCTAGCATTTATTGCCCATCCCTAGTTAGCCAAGGGCAACTGAGAGTCAACAATGGCTCTGGAGTCACATATAGGCCAGACCTGATAAAGACGGCAGATTTCCTTCACTAAAGGGCATCAGTGAACCAGATGGGTTTTTCCGACAATCAAATATAGTTTCATCAAGAAACAGTAGATTCTTAATTCCAGATATTTCTCTTTCAGTGAGTTTCACCACCTGCTGTGGCCAGATTCGAACCCGGGACCCCAGAGAATGAGTGATGGTAGGAATAGACTGAACATTAGGCGGTTCTTTACTCCACCAGAGAGTGGTGCAGTCTCTAGAATATGGCAGTTGGTTAGCTCAGTTGGCTGGACGGCTGTTTTTTTTAATGCAGAGTGCTGTCAAGAATGACACCAATAGCACGGGTTCAATTCCCCCATTGGTGGATGTTGCCTTCTCAACCTTGCCCCTCACCTGAGGTGTGTTGATCTTCAGATTAAATTACCATCAGCCACCTCTCCCCCTCAAAGGGGAGAGCAGCCTTTGGTCAGCTGGGGCTGTGGGCACTTTCTTGAGAATATTTCCTCATCTGATGTGATAACCAGGTGCTAATTGAAAAGGAATTTGGGCCTGTTCCTAGGTGCAGAGGGATAAATGCTCTTAAGGGTAAATTTTGGTCCACAACTTCTCCTGGGCTAGTTTTGATTGCCTCACGAGGGCAGCAAGACATGTTGCCAGGGTTTTAGATTGAGGAGAGATTGGATAGGCTGGCATTATTTTTCTTGGAACAAAGAAGGCTGAGGGGTGACTTGATAGAGATATACACAATTATGGGAAGGAGAGATAGAGTGAACAGGATAAAGTTGCTTCCCTTGGCAGAGAGTTCAAAAGCCAGGGGACATAGATTCAGGCTAAGTGGCAGAAGGTATAGAGCGGACAAGAGGAATTTGCTGCCTGAGTTGGTAGTGGAAGCAGAGACCCTAAACTCTCTTAAAAAGTACCTGGGCCTGCACCTTCATGTTACAGGCTAATGGGGCCAGGTGCAGGCAGGTGGGGTTAGCAAGGACACTTCTCCACGCCTGCCTGAATGGCCTCTTTCTGTGCTGTAACTTTTCTCTGGTTCTATGGCAGATCCAGGATGGCTGTTAAACGCAGAATGTAACAATCCCAGAACCATCATTGAGTCATTGCTTTTAATAAAACTCCTTCCAGCAGCAATATTCCTGATGGTGGGAGAGTCCAGAACTAGGGGTCATAGTTTGAGGCTAAGGGATAAACCGTTTGGAACTGAGGTGAGGAGAAGTTTCTTCACCCAGAGGGTGGTGAACGTGTGGAACGCATTATCACTGAATATAGTTGAGGTCAAAGCATTGTGTGGTGAAATTAGATAAAGCTCTACGAGCTAAATGGATCAAGGGATATGGAGGGGGGGGGAGGTGGAATCGGGATTTGGATTTGATGATCAGCCATGATCAAAATGAATGGCGGAGAAGACTCAAAGGGCCAAATGGCCTCCTCCTGCTTCTAGTCTCAGGGCCCGATTGCAACATTTTGTTTCTAAGTGCTGGGTGGACTTGAAACTGGGAGTGTTTCAGATCTGAGTTTTAGACCCGTTCTCAGGTGCCCCCATCCGCACTCTGCCTGAAAAAATATCAGCAATTCCAAACTGCGCTGCAGAATCCTGTGGGCAGGGCATATCCATACCTACCGGGCCATAGAACTATCTGTAACTCCCAATCCCATTAAATCCCACGTACTCATCATAATATCCCCCTGATAATGCCTCCCCCTGGCCCCCCAGAGACATTGCCCCACCCCCACAACATTACTGACCCCCTTATCCCCATACCCCTCGCCACCCAGACTGATCCCCCTTCCCCATCACTGGTCTCAGGCAGAGAGGCAGCGCCCCCACCCCAACCCCCCCCCCCACACCCCACACCCCCTCTCTGATCTCAGGCAGAGTGACAGCAGACCCCCCCCCCCCTTCCCCCTCACTGATCTCAGGCAGAGTGACAGCGGACCCTCCCCCTTCCCCCTCACTGATCTCAGGCAGAGTGACAGCGGACCCCCCCCCCTTCCCCCTCACTGATCTCAGGCAGAGTGACAGCGGACACCCCCTTCCCCCTCACTGATCTCAGGCAGTGACAGCGGACCCCCCCCCCCTTCCCCCTCACTGATCTCAGGCAGAGTGACAGCGGACCCCCCCGCCTTCCCCCTCACTGATCTCAGGCAGAGTGACAGCGGACCCCCCCCCCCTTCCCCCTCACTGATCTCAGGCAGAGTGACAGCGGACCCCCCCCCCTTCCCCCTCACTGATCTCAGGCAGAGTGACAGCGGACGCCCCCCCGCTTCCCCCTCACTGATCTCAGGCAGAGTGACAGCGGACCCCCCCCTCTTCCCTCTCACTGATCTCAGGCAGAGTGACAGCGGACCCCCCCCTCTTCCCCCTCACTGATCTCAGGCAGAGTGACAGCAGACCCCCCCCCCTTCCCCATCACTGATCTCAGGCAGAGTGACAGCGGACCCCCCCCTCTTCCCCCTCACTGATCTCAGGCAGAGTGACAGCGGACCCCCCCCCTTCCCCCTCACTGCTCTCAGGCAGAGTGACAGCGGACCCCCCCCCTTCCCCCTCACTGATCTCAGGCAGAGTGACAGCGGACCCCCCCCTCTTCCCCCTCACTGATCTCAGGCAGAGTGACAGCGGACCCCCCCCCTTCCCCCTCACTGCTCTCAGGCAGAGTGACAGCGGACCCCCCCTCTTCCCCCTCACTGATCTCAGGCAGAGTGACAGCGGACCCCCCCCCGCCTTCCCCCTCACTGATCTCAGACAGAGTGACAGCGGACCCCCCCCCGCCTTCCCCCTCACTGATCTCAGACAGAGTGACAGCGGACCCCCCCCCGCCTTCCCCCTCACTGATCTCAGACAGAGTGACAGCAGACCCCCACCCCCCCTCCACCGATCTCAAGCAGAGAGCCGTCAGACTCTCAGCACCTTCTTCCTCACTAACTGGAGCAGCTGAACCGGACTTTTATGGAACGTGTGTGTTTTGTGCTGATTCTGGACGGGTGAATGCGGTGGTAAAGGGGGAAGGGTCGGTAAGGTTGGGCGTGCAGCTCATTAAGTCAATTTAAATGCACGCAAATGCATTTAAATTGCCACTGCGTCCCTTTCAGGCGCAGTCCCGATCGCGGAGGGGGGGGTGCAGATCACAGACTCGCCTCATACCCGACTTCACCAAGTTTTTGTTCCTGAAAACGGATGCAATTTAATGGCAAAATTGGGCCCTATGTTTCTAATACTGAAATGAATGGAACAGGTCGACTGAGTGAGCCCCTGTCTTGCACTGTCTCCAGTGCCTGAGCGGGGGGGGTGGGGGCGTTTGTGAAGGGATGGCGAGGGACACTTGTTTCACTGGCTGAATTAGCCTCCGACACCAATTTAGACAAACGGTTATTTCTTAAGCGCGCCAAATTGTAGTTAATAAACTGAGATTTAGCCTGGGGGGAGTTAATGAGCAAAATAATTTAAGAGGCAAGCAGCACAGATGGTGAAACGATTCGAGACTTCTGCAGACCATGTGAAAGAGTGTTAATTCTTTTCCCCAGGAAGACTCGGTTAGTTCCAGCTCGGATACTGACATAGCACATGCCACAAATGGAAAATGCAGATTTCTCCTCTCCCCTCAGCCCTCCGAGGATAATCAGTCCATTTTATAGGACGTTTGAGCTGGGAAAAGACTTTGGCATACGGGTAAGTGAACCTGGATCTCCATCACGGGCTGTCGACAGGACAAGATTCCAGCTTGTGAGTTGAGGAATCGCCCCCACGAGTGTGGACAATGCATCCAAGATTTCACTGAGACTCCGCTCATTCGCTCCCTAGGCAGCACGGTGGCGCAGTGGTTAGCACTGCTGCCTCACAGCGTCAGGGACCCAGGTTCAATTCTCAGCTTGGGTCACTGTCTGTGTGTGTGTGGAGTTTGCACATTCTCCCCGTGTCTGCGTGGGTTTCCTCCAGGTGCTCAGGTTTCCTCCAACAATCCAAATGTGTACGGGTTAGGTGGATTGGTCACGCTAAGTTACCCCTTAGTGTCAGGGGGACTAACTAGCGTAAATGCATGGGGTTATGGGGATAGGACCTGGGTGGTCAGTGCAGACTCGATGGGCCGAAAGGCTTCCTTCTGCACTGTAGGATCCTATGATTCTCACGAGCCGTAGAGCGAAAAGAAAATACCACAATGGCCCGAGCCCCCTGGGCAACAACATTTAATTCTTTGGCACAAATACCGCAAAACCAAAAATATTCCCATAATTAATATTTTGCAGAGCCCCAAGCTGTCAGCACTGTCATGCAAAATTAATTTTGCTGAGAGATACCAGTGGTACATTCTGTAAGAGGCATAAATTTAAATTTATGGTACATTTATCAAGCTTTTGATTTGCTTCACAGCTCTTGAGAAAAAAACACACTATCAAATTACTCTGCGGAACAGATCTATTGGAAGGAAGCGAGGACTTTTTTTTAATATTTGCTCATGGGACATGGGCGTTGCTGGCTGGGCCAACATTCATTGCCCATCCCTGAGGGCATTTTAAGAGTCAACCACTTTGCTGTGGCTTTGGTGTCTCATGAAGGTCAGACAGCATAAGGACAGCAGATTTCCTTCCATAAAGAACATTGGAGAACCAAATGGATTTTTACAACAATTGACAATGGTTCCATGGTCATCAGTAGATTCTTAATTCCAGATTTTTATTGAATTCAAATTTCACCATCTGCCACGGTGGGATTCGAGCCTGGGTCCCTAGAGCAGTAACCTGAATCTCTGGGTTACTAGGCCAGCAACAATAACACTATGCCATAACCTCTCCTGCTGCTGGTAAGTTTGAACTGGCCACAATTTTCCAGCGGCACAGTTGATAGCACTGCTGCCTCACTGCACCAGGGATCTAGGTTCGATTCCCGGCTTGGCTTACTGTCTGTGAGGGTTCTCCCCGTATCTGCCTGGGTGCTCCAGTTTCCTCTCACAGTCCAAAGATGTGCGGGTTAGATGGATTTGCCATGTTAAATTGCCCCTTAATGTAAGGGAGACTAGCTAGAGTACATTCACGGGGATAGGGCCTGGGTGGAAATGTGGTTGGTGCGGACTCGATGGGCCAAATGGCCTCCTTCTGCACTCTAGGGATTCTGTGAAATATTGGCAAACTGGACACAAGCCATGAAATCTGTTTCTCTCTCCACAGATGCTACCAGACCTACTGAGTTCATCCAACATTTTCTGTTTTGTTTTCAGAGTATTTTCTTTTCATTTTAGTGTAGAAATTATAATTTTTTTTTATTCATTCATGGGATATGGGTATCTCTGGCTGGGTCAGTAATTATTGCCCATCCCTGAGGAGAGTTAAGAGTCAACCACATTGCTATGGGTCTGGAGTCACATGTAGGCCAGGCCAGGTAAGGACAGCAGATTTCCTTCCCTAAAAGACATTAGTGAAGCAAATGGGTTTTTCCAACAATTGATAATGGTTTCACGATAGACTTTTAATTCCAGGTTTTTAATTGAATTCAAATGTCACCATCTGCTATGGTGGGATTTGAACTCGGGTTCCCAGAACAATTGTTTGAAAGCTGGCATCCTTGTGTTTGTCCTGACGAGTGCAATATGAAAAGCTTCAGCAACACATTTTTCTCTTCAGCACTATTCAAAACAAATGTTCTTAAACTCACTGGGCACAAGAATCCTGCGGCGTTTGATGGAGACAGTATGATAGGGCTTTGTACGGGTGCAGACATGGGATATGGCAATCAGAGTTTTATGGGCAGTATGGACTTGAGTGTCCTTGATAAGGCCAACATTTATTGCCCATCCCTAACTGCCCTTAGCAACGTGGTAGGGAGCCCACTTACTAAAACCCACTTACTTTCGAGGGCCGAAGGGCCTGTACTACGCTGTAATGTTCTATAGTAGTGGACTCGCCAACTTTGAGGGCATTCAAATGGTCATTGGATAGGCATATGGATAATATTGGACTGGTTTAGGTTAGAGGGTCATTAGATTGGTTCCACTGGTCGGCGTAACATCGAGGGTCGAAGGGCCTGTACTGCGCTGTAATGTTTTATGTTCTATGTAAACTGCTGTAGTCCACTGGTTTCTAAGCAAGCCTGTCGCTGTACTGTACTAGACTGAACTGGTTATCTCAGAAACTGAAAACTGAACGCATAGTTCCAAACTATACTTCAACCCTTATCTTGTTATTGGAAGTGTTTTTCGCAGGCTGTCTCCAACTGAGAAAAACAATTCTTGCAGCTGCTATTGTTTGCCTGCACCCTTCAGAAATGCAGTCAATTTTTAGTTAACTTTTAGTCTTCTGAGTTTTAAAATGTAGTCAAGTTAGGAAAGTTAGTTGCATAGGCAGAAGTAAATAAATTGAAGTCTTTGCATAGACTGAAGCAGACAGGGCTTAAGCATATATAAAATCACTCATATACCCACAGCGCTGTTAAAGTAAAATTTATTTATTAGTCACAAGTAGGCTTATATCCACACTGCAACGAAGTTACTGTGAAAATTCCCTAGTCGCCACTCTCCAGTGCCTGTTCAGGCACACTGAGGGAGAATTTAGTACGGCCAATACACCCTAACCAGCACATCTTTGGAAACCAGAGCACCCAGAGGAAACCCACGTAGGCACGGGAAGAATGTGCAACCCACACACAGATAATGACCCAAGCCGGGAATTGAACCTGGGTCCCTGCCGCTGTGAGGCAGCAGCGCTAACCATTGTATCATCATGTGTTAGGGAAGGAGTCCCAGGATTTTGACAGTGAAGGAATGGCTGATGTAGGACAGTGAGTGACTTGGAGGTGAATTTACAGCTGCTGGTGATCCAAGGTATCTGCTATCTTTGTGTGTCAGAACATGACATTATAAAGGCCAGTGGCTTCAGCTCTGGTTTGGTGGCCATTGTGGGTGTGGGGAAATTGTCGCTCGTAGGTTGTGTGTGGCAGCTGTCTCTCCCCTGCCTCTTATTTTCTGACCTGAACCCACCAAGCGTGGGTTTCCTCTGGGTGCTCTGGTTTCCTCCCACAGTCCAAAGATGTGCGGGTTAGGTTGATTGGCCAGGTAAATTGACCCTAGTGTCAGGGTAAATACGTGAGGTTACAGGAATAGGGTTAGGAGGAATTGTTGTCAGTGCAGGCATGATGGGCTGAATGACCTCTTTCTGCACTATAGTATTCTATGATTCTATGTTGGCCTGGATGCGTTCTGGACTGATCTAGGTTGTCTGCATGCTAACTGGCAATCCCGGTTGGCTTGAGAAATGGGTCCTAATAGACCCTTTAATTTGAACTAAATTGGCCACTTTCTGATTGCATTTGTGGCCCAAGCTCGCCTCGAGTGACCTGGAGTTAGGGTTGTAACATCACGCCGACACAACGGCTGGCAATCGCAAATGTGGATCTGCTAGCCTTCAGTCCCCACCCAAACCTTCATGGAACATTTATCCCGAAGAGAGGGAAAGAAAGACTGGAGTGAGAAAGAGTGAAAGAAACAAAAGAGACTGAAAGTAAAAATAGCTTTTAAATGATAAATTTGGCATTTAAAAAAAAAACTCCAATAACAATTAATACTCAAAGGAATGAGAATCCACTTTGTTTTCAATGCCACAGAGAGATATGTTTGCGGTGATTAACTCCTGGCCTATGGCTAAAAGAAGCTCGGGAGGCTATAATGTTCTTTCTGTTTGAATTTAAGCGGATTAAACAAGCATCAATCATAAATGTCTTCAAGGCAAGCTTCTTATCTTACATTAGATCAGTGCTAACTTTCCATGGCAAATGTAGTTTGTATCCACCGCACTAGTATAGCAATTTCCTGACACTGAATGCAGCGCAATGATGAGGCAGCTAATGAAATGCTGCACTCACAAAGCTAAAAAAATCTACAAAATTACAGGAAGGATAGACAGGGTGGATAGTCAAGAGGCTTTCTCCCAGGGTGGAAGTGTCAATTACAAGGTTCAAGGGGGGAAGTTTAAAGGGGATGTGCGGAGCAAGTTTTTCACGCAGAGAGTGGTGGGTGCCTGGACCGCGCTGCCAGAGGAGGTGGTGGAAGCTGGCACATTAGCAACATTTAAGAGGCATCTGGATGGGTACATGAATAGGGAGGGAATAGGGGGATGCGGATCGAGTTAGGGCAGAAGGTTTTTTTTTATTTTAGTTCAGGCATCAACATTGGCACAGGTTTGGAGGGCTGAAGGGCCTGTTCCTGTGCTGTAATTTTCTCTGTCCTAACAGCAGGACAGGGATCTTTGGGCATTCGAGTTAACTGTGCATTTGTTGTCCATCTCTAGTTGCCCTCAAGTTGTTGGGTCATCGAGTCCCAAAAAAGTAGCGAGCGTATGATAGGGGAGGTGATGGCCTCCTGGTATTATCGCTTGACTGTTAATCCAGAAACTTAGCTAATGTTCTGGGGACCCAGGTTCAAATCCCACCACGGCAGATGGTGGCATTTGAATTCAATAAAAATATCTGGAATTAAGCATCTACTGATGACCATTGTCCATTGTTAGAAAAATCCATCTGGTTCACTAAAGTCCCTTTAGGGGAGGAAATCTGCCATCCTTACCTGACCTGGCCTACTCCAGAGCCACAACAATGTGGTTGACTCTCAAGTGCCCTCTGAAATGTCCGAGCAAGCCATTCAGTTCAAGGGCTGAACACGGGATGGGTAATAAATGCTGGTCAGCCAGTGGCACCCATGTCCCACAAATGGGTAAAAAGAAAAAGAACCTCATGGTTATATTGAGAGTCTGATCCTGCGCAATCCTGCCACAACATTGAATGTATTCAAGAGGCAGCTGGATATAGCACTTGGGGTGAATGGGATCAAAGGTTATGGGGAGAAAGCAGGATTAGGCTATTGAGTTGGACAATCAGCCATGATCGTGATGAAGGGTGGAGCAGGCTCGAAGGGCCAAATGGCCTCCTGCTCCTATCTTCTATGTTTCTATGTAACATAGGAGCACACATTGCTGCTTTAGGCCAATGCAAGAGTTTGGGATTGTTACCAGCTTCAGAAGTAGGCCGCACTAATTAATTGACAATAATTAGTGAATGAAAATGTTTAATTGACAGAAAATAACAAGTTGATGAATTGAGCTCCCACTGAGCCAGCTGTCGTGGGCATCTGACAGAGATTTGTCTGACTTAGCCATTCCCATTTACTCCATGCAAGGTGACTGGCAGGAGAGCAACAGCTGGTGTGCATTTTCCATCCCTATTTCTCTGGGTAACCAGTTCAGACAAGGATGAATCGGAAAACCAAGTAGATCATTTGGATTATACCAATGTGACTTTAACAAGCTGCAGTGCAAAAACACAGCTTTTTTTGATCAGGAAGTTGTGACTATCTTTAAATGTTTTTGCAAATCTCTGCTCGCCTTGAGAGAAAGCAGGGACTCAGGCCCGTCACTGAGATGGTCACTTCTCTCCCAGCGAACTTCTTGCCGAGCGTCAGCTGGATAACGTTGGGGGGAGGGGCAGGAATGGCCGGGCCAAATGTCTTTCATTGACATCCACACATTCCCAGCGAGCGTCAAAGCACACAGGGTGTGAATCCTGACCGACAGTGCCATTTCACAGCTCAGGAATGTCAAGTTCAATTCTGGCTCACACACAGCACAGACCACACACTGGATCTTGGATCTTCTCGCTCTGCATGGTTGCAGTGGGCAGTGCTTGCCAGCTAATTCCAGCTGAAGGCTTGGCAGCAACCTTTTTAAGGGCAATTTTATGCATTTCATAGAATCCTACAGTGCAGGAGGAGACCATTTGCCCATCAAATCTGCACTGACCACAATCCCACCCAGGCCCTATCCTCGTAACCCCATGCATTTACCCTGGCAAGTCACCCTGACACTAACGAGCAATTTAGCACGGCCAATTCACCTAACGCATACATCTTTGGACTATGGGAGGAAACCAGAGCACCCGGAGGAAAGCCACACAGACACAGGGAGAACGTACTAACTCCACACAGACAGTGACCCACGCCAAGAATCCAACCCAGGTCTCTGGCACTGTGAAGCAGCGGTGCTAACCAAGGTGCCACCCCAGTTTAGTGCTTGGTGTCAGCAAGTTGGTTTGTATGGCAATGTTCTTCCTTCTGAAGTTTGCAGGTTGAAGCCATACTGCAGGAATTGGGAACAGAATCCAGTCCACTGCAATCCTGACCCATAAATCCCTACAGTGCAGAAGGAATCCATTCGGCCCATCGAGTCTGCACCAATTCTCTGACAGAGTATCCTATCCCTGTAACCCCACACGCTTGGCTAATCCACCTAACCTACACATCTTGGTACACAAAGGAAAAATTTAACATGGCCAAAGCACCTAATCTAAAAGGAACCCAGAACACTCAGAGAGAACCCACGCAGGCACGGGGACAATGTGCATACTCCACTCAGACAGTGACCCGAGGCCGGAATCGAACCTGGGTCCCTGGCATTGTGAGGCAGCAGTGCTAACCACTGTGCCACCCAAGAGGGCTATTCGATTGCAGATGTACAGCATCCTTTGGCACTAGCGGTATTGTCACTGGACTAGGAATCCAGAGACCCAGGGTAACACTCTGGGAGCCCGGGTTCGAATCCCATCACAGCAGATGATGAAATTTGAATTCAATAAAAAAAATTGGAATTAAAAGTCTAATGACGACCATGAAACCGTTGTTGTGAAATCTCATCTGGTTCAATAGTGTCTTTTGGGGATGGAATTCTGTCATCCTTAACTGGTTTGGCCTAACTCCATATCCACTCTGAATTTGCCCACGGGGATGGGTAATAAATGCTGGCCCAGCCAATGATGCCCACATCCCAGGAATGAATATTAAAGGCACTGCACCTCCTGGCAATACTGAGCTGCCATTAAGTGGGTCTGAGGTGGTGTATAGTGCCTCACTCCAGTGCAGTACGGAGCTGTGTCTCCCCTGGCTTCCCCTCCCCCATTGACCTGGAGCTGTACCTGCCTCACATCCCTCCGTCATCAGCAAGGTCATGGTTGCTAAGAGACGGATGTGGGGCCTGGACAGATCCTATGAGACCCCCCCCTGGATCACAATCCCTGCCATTCTGACCCACAGATTCCCTACAGGAGGCCATTCATCCCATTGAGTCTGCAATGACTCTCTGACAGAGCATCCTACCCAGGCCCTCTCCCCCGGCCTATCACCATAGCCCCACACACTTATCACGGCCAATCCACTTAACTTACACATTTTGAGACACAGACGGACAATTCAACATGGCCAATCCAGCAATATGATGGGGTATGACAGTGTCAAAATACCACATGCAGCCAGGATGTTAACTAAGTTGATGCAGCAGAGCTGGGAAGAGAGAGAGATGCAGGTGTCGATCACCTGATGGTGTCTGAGCCCCACATCTCCCCTCAGCCACCTCGCTCCTGAGCCGCCTCCCTCCCCAGCCGCCTCCCTCCCCACCTCTGCTGCGTCGTCTCGGCTAACATTCTGGCTGCGTTTGTTATTTTGATGGCATCTTGCCCCATCTTACTGGTGGATTGGCCGTGCAGAATTGCCCCTCAGTATTAGTTAGGTGGGTTAGCCATGGTAAACATGTGGGGCTAAGGGGAAAGGGCCTGGGTAAGATACTCTGTCAGAGAGAAGGTGCAGATGCAATGGGCCAAATGGCCTCCTTCTGCACTGTGGGGATTCTATGGGTCAGAATTGCAGTGGACCGGATTATATCCCCAATTCCTGAAGCTTGGCTTGAACCCACAACCTTCGGCAGGGAGGGAGCATTGCCGTGGGAACCAACCTTGGCTGCCCAAAAAGCGAAAGGTTGGGAAACTGGGATAGAACAACGTTGAGGAAATTGTTGGGATCTTCAAATGAAAATTCTGGGCTGTCCTGTCAAAACTGGGATGTTCAGTCATCCCTGGAGTTGTCTGCCTGATGTGGTGTCCACACCAACAATCCCAGTGTCCGGCCTTCAAGCTCTCCCAGAGGTCTGGCCAACGTCCCTTCATCAACCATCGCACAGCAGCTGCCTTCCGCCTCTCGCTGGGCCCTGTGGCATGTCACTGTGCACAGAACGGCCGCCGCATTTTTCTCGATAAGAACACCCACGTATTGGATGGAATTCTCTCAAAAAAAGTTCCAAATGTTGAAATCGCAGGATAATTGGAGTAAATCGCACTGTTTTTTTCCTCCGTGGGAGTTCGCACTAGAATCTCCCGCACTCTGTGCAACGGACTGGCCACCAGCCTGAATATTATTAAATTTCAGGGAGAGGAAGCTACCTCAGCGGGGTTGTGGAATCGCCTCCATTAAGTAGCTCGCCTCACATGAAACATCTCCAGACAACCTCTGGGATGGGGTTGGCAAGGGGGGAGGGTGGGGGGATGCGGGGGAGGGGGGGAGCGGTGTTGCGGGGGGGAACCATGATAAAGCTTCTCCTTTTGAAATGACTGGAACAGCTGCACTGCGCAGACTGCGACGATTCAAAGGAGCAGCTCACCACCGCCACCTTCTCAAGGGCAATTAGGGACAGGCAACGAACGCTGGTCTGCCCCACAACCTCTGAACGAGTGAAAATAAAAAGACTGGGGAGTCGATCGGTGTGGGGGGGGGCGGGGGGGCACGCTCTGCCCTTCTATATGAGCAACCCGAAATCATTAAAATCCAAATCCTCTGATAAATGGAAAAACAGCTTCTGTAAACACGAGAGCGAGCGTGCAATGGGAGGAAGTGCTTTACATGTCACATGCAGCCAATTCAAATGCTTCCTCAACCATTTGAACCTCAGAATGGCAATTAGGAGCAGTGACAATTTATCTTGCCAAGTGCCACGGCGAAGGTATCATCCACCCTGCTGGGTCTGACTCATCTTGATAAAGTACAGCTGGTGACAGACAGGGTTCAGTCCCTGAAGCGTCATAAAAAAATTTCAGGCGATAAATATTCCAGGACTGCTCCGGTTAGCTTCATTAGTTACTGGCAGCTGCCGGCGATACAGGTAATTCTTACGGAAGAGAGGTTCTGCTCGCAAACAGGCCTCAGATTCCTCATCGCAACAGCAACCAAGCAGCTGTCTGGGAAATGGTCACACGATCTTCCAAAGAAAAATAGAATCACAAGGCAACACCGAACAGTTTTAACTCTGTATGTTTTTAGTGGTATTTATTTATTCAAAATTCATTTATGGGACATGGGCATCACTGGCTGGCCAGCATTTATTGCCCATCTCTAGTTGCCCTTGGAGGGCAGCTGGGTGTCAACCATATCGCTGCGGCTTTGGAGTCACGTGTAGGCCAGATCTGGTAAGGACAGCAGGTTTCCTTCCCTAAAGGACATTAGTGAACCAGATGGGTTTTTCCGACAATCGACAATGGTTTCATGGTCATCAGTAGATTCTTAATTCCAGATATTTTTTACTAAATTCAAATTCCACCATCTGCTATGGCGGGATTCGAACCTGGGTCCCCAGAACATTAGCTGAGTTTCTGGATTAATAGTCCAGCGATAATACCACTAGGCCATCACCTTCAACGTTCATTCTGGGGTGGCATGGTTGTACAGTGGTTAGCACTGCTACCGCATAGCACCAGGGAGCTGGGTTTGATTCCCGGCTTGGGTCACTGTCTGTGTGGAGTTTGCATGTTCTCCTTGTGTTTGCATGGGTTTCTTCTGGGCACTCCGGTTTCCTCCCACAGTCCGAAGGACATACTGGTTAGGTGCATTGGCCACGCTAAATTCTCCCTCAATGTACCAGAACAGGTGCCGGAGTGTGGCAAGTAGGGGATTTTCACAGTAACTTCATTGCAGTGTTAATGTAAGCTTACTTGTGACACTAATAAATAAACATTCCTTTATAATATTACCCAAGCCATTGGCTTCTTTTCTCCTCACTGACTTTTTCTGTATCAGATTTCTCACATCCCCGTCTCTCCCGAAAGCTTTGACTTGCTGTTGGAGTCTTGGTTCCTTCTTAGGAGGCTTAGATGTATGGTCTAGCGAGATGTATTTGTCCACCCCTCTGAAGATGCGAGGGTGCGCCACAGCCGCAGCCCCACAGCCTAACTGGAAGTGAAGGTCAAACTAGCAGATTTCCCCCACCCTCTCCTTCCCCAGGTGCTGGGCCAACATTCCTCCCTCAACCAGCATCACCAGAGCAGGCCATCTGGCCATTGCTGCTTGTGTGGGATCTTGCTGTGCACACATTGGCTGCTGCATTGCCTTCATTGTAACAGTGACTGCACTTGGGAAGAGGATCTTGGCTGTAAAACACTTTGGGATGTCCTGTGGTCATGCAAGGTGCTATATAAATT
The DNA here is from genome assembly GCF_965287045.1 of Carcharhinus amblyrhynchos. Taxonomy (NCBI): domain Eukaryota; kingdom Metazoa; phylum Chordata; class Chondrichthyes; order Carcharhiniformes; family Carcharhinidae; genus Carcharhinus; species Carcharhinus amblyrhynchos. The sequence goes on along the minus strand of NC_137336.1, from coordinate 9,011,443 downwards.
CAACACTTTCTTTTGTTGTCAGGAGGGGAAACTGGAAGTTCCCACCCGGGGTCAACGAATATTTTGCCTGTCTGCCCCTTTGCCAGAACTGATTCTGTGATGGGTGGGGTGATAGAATTCCAGCAGGCGCATCCATATCAGATTGTGGCTCTAGCTTATTGGACCAAGAGTTGGTGCCAAGGTTTAGACTGCCCTCGCCTGCGGAACCCTGTTGGTCCAGGTTTGTCCAACAGAAACACTGGGCACATTGTCAGTTACAAACACAGATCGTGCATTATTCTCGACCAGCTTTGACGTAGTGAAGGAAAGGTCAATATTTTTGCCAAGTCGCTATTTATTTCTTTTGAAACAAAGATCCTTCGATGGCCTCTAAGCAATCTCCCCCTCCCCACTAACCCCCCCACCCCAACCCCCATCCACCCCACCACCACCCCCCCATCCACCCCATCTCTGGCGTGACAAGCTCGCCAGGCCTGATCGCTGGTGCAGATTAGCAGTGCTTCATAAGAAATAGGAGCAGGAGTAGGCCATCTAGCCCCTTCAAGCCTGCCCCGCCATTCAATAAGATCTGAAGTGGATCAGTTCCACTTTCCCGCTTTCTCCCCATAACCCTTAATCCCCCTGTCTACAAGAACATAGACAACATGCGCTAGCGTGTCGTTCGGACAGAGAGGTGGGAAGCATCCGGGGGTGGGGGGGGGGGGAAGGGGGGGTGGGGTGCAACTCCCTAAAGACAGTTGATCTCGTACTAACAATCTCCGGGTCCTTTCTGGGCCCAAAGCAGTTTGCGACACTCGAAGGGGGCTGGCAAGAATTGTTTTACATCGGGCGTGAATCGGATTTTTAGCATCGCGCCCTATTTTCCCAGCTCACTGCGCTGATCGTCGGGTGCGGTGAGGTGGTAAAATCGCGGCAGTTAACTCTGGGAGGGATTTTCCAGTCCTTCCCACTGGCGGGATCTTCTAGTGCCGCTGAAGGTGATCCCTCGCAGTGGGTTCCCCAGCACTGGGGAGGGGGGAGGGTAGCGAGCCACACAAAATGGTTCAGACATTGATGGCACTGGAAGATCCCAACAGCATCTAATGGCAAGCCGCCTCTGCCACTGGAAAACATGCGGCGGCTAGGCTGGAAAATCCCACCCCCTGTTTTTCTCTTCACAGACCATTATTCCAGCATCTCCTGTTTTTGTCGCGGATTTCCAGCATTCGCAGTATTTTACTGTAGTTAGACGTTGCTGTACTTTGATGGAGGGTTTTTATCCTCCGCAGGCTTGGAGGGGAAGAAAATGAACGTCTCTTTTAAGAGTCTGGAGTCTGGGGCGGCAGCACGGTAGCACAGTGGTTAGCACTGTTGCTTCACAGCTCCGGGGACCTGGGTTTGATTCCCGGCTCGGGTCACTGTCCGTGTGGAGTTTGCACATTCTCCCCATGTCTGCGTGGGAGTGCTCTGGTTTCCTCCCACAGTCCAAAGATGTGCGGGTTAGGCGGTTTGGCCAAGCTAAATTGCTCCTTAGTGTCCCGGGATGTGTAGGTTAGTGGGTAAGTATGGGGAAAGGGCCTGGGTGGGATTGTTGTCGGTGCAGACTTGTTGGGCCAAATGGCCCCTTTCTACACTGTAGGGTTTCTAAGTGTTGAAAGTGCATCACATGACTGGACTCACCAAAATCTATGTTGGCCTTGCCAGCAAGTTGGCAAGAATGAATTCTCTTTCAGTCTCCATGACAGCACAGCACCTGCGTCACTGCTCTGTTGGTCGGACAGCACGGAGCTCCGGGTTTGGAGATTTCAAACAGCTGAAACGAGATTGAAAGGGAGATTAGTTTTCCCATTGACAGGATCTCTCTCTCTAAGCTGCCAGGAAGGAGCGCCGGAGCTTGTCTAAAAACCGAGACCATCAACCCTGACAGGCACAGAATTTCTCAGTGGAATCAAAATCATATTTTCCCCTCAAGCACTCCCCCCCACCCCCCCCAACCCCTCACCTCACCCCCTGCCACAGCCGACCCAAGTTCAGCTCTTACTCACTCATTCTGCAGGACAATCCACAGTCACTGTGAAACTCTGTGTGAGTCTATACAGAGGGCTAGTGCCAAAGGCTCTTTGACCAGTTCATTCCCCTGGAACCAGTCCACAAGTTACTAGATTTCTTCAGTTCACAGCTTGTCAGGCTGGGATTTAAACTTGTGACCCACCACCTCCCCCCCCCCCAGACAACCGGTCCACCACTGTTATAACCCGTCACACTCTCAGCGTCTCTGACGCAATGCCGTTTCGAATTCTGCAGCGTGGGACTTGTAAACATCGGCAGGGAGATGGAACGCTGAGCATTGCCTGGGTGGCACGCCACATCCATCAACTCCGTCCGCACTTCCCGCTGCCTCTGAAAAGCAGCCAGCATAACCAAGGACCACACGCACACCGGGCATTCTCTCTTCCACATTCTTCCGTCGGGAGAAAGATACAGAAGTCTGAGGTCACGTACCAGCCGACTCAAGAACAGCCTCTTCCCTGCTGCCGTCAGACTTTTGAATGGACCTACCTTGCATTAAGTTGAACTTTCTCTACACCCTAGCTATGACTGTAACACTACATTCTGCACTCTCTCCTTTCCTTCTCTATGAATGGTATGCTTTGATTGTATAGCGCGCAAAAAGCAATACTTTTCACTGTTTGTTAATACATGTGACAATAATAAATCAAATGAATGACGCTCACTCATGCCATTCACTTGCTCAGCTCTCCAATGTTCGCTCAAGTTTCTGTTTGCCGTGTGCCTGCGCACCTTCTCACTCTGCGCACTCCTTTTAAAGACTGAATCCGAGGCTGGAATTGAATCTGGGTCCCCGGCGCTGAGAGGCAGCCGTGCTGACCACTGTGACGCCCTCGCCAAGATTACCCCCATTCCAAGGATAAAAGTAAAATTGCGTAAACAATGAAAAGTGTCAAATGTTCTTTAGTAATTTTAAGATTTTTTTCCCTAAAACTGGGAAAGGGAATGAGGGATGAGACTGAACATAATGAATCTACCATTCTTGTTGAGATGTTCGATTTACCCCTAAAGATAAACCTGATGGAGCTAAAACTATTCTGCAGCAATTGGAGAATGATTCTCAGTCTGTCTGTGTTGGTTCTATGCTGCAAGGCTCTAGAATTAATATGGGTGGCCCCAAAGCATCAAACTGTAGAACAACAAAACACTGGCACTGCCAATTCCTGCCTCTGTCACACTTTCAACTAACCAACTAAATAAAGGGAGGAAGAATGAGAAAGAAAGAACAAGAAAGAAAGAAAAAGAAGAAAAGCTTGCATTTTTCTAGCATCTTTCATGACATGTGGCCATCTCAAAATGACTTACAACTGATGCAATATTTTCTTTCAAATGTAGTCATTGTTGAACAATTTAGCATGGTCAATCCACCTAACTTGCACATCTTTGGACTGTGAGAGGAAACCGGTGCACCTGGAGGAAACCCGTGCAGACATGGGGAGAATGTGCAAATTCCACACAGACAGTGACCCGAGGTGGGAATCAAACTCGGGTCCCTGGCGCTGTGAGGCAGCAGATTTTACTTTCCCATCTTCAAGTCCTTCTCTTCTAACCCTCTGAAATAAAACAGCCAAAAAAGTCACTGTCGATCTGGGATACAAATTCACAACATCCTCTCTTCCACCTTCTTCTGTCGGGAAAAAGATACAGAAGTCTGAGGTCACGTACCAACTGACTCAAGAACAGCTTCTTCCCTGCTGCTGTCAGACTTTTGAATGGACTTACCTTGCATTAAGTTGATCTTTCTCTATATTCTAGCTATGATTGTAACACTACATTCTGCACTCTCTCCTTTCCTTCTCTATGAATGGTATGCTTTGTCTGTGTAGCACACAAGAAACAATACTTTTCACTGTATACTAATACATGTGACAATAATAAATCAAATCAAATCTTGGTGACGGGGGGCAGTGATGGCCTTGAATGATCCTTGATGGACAACGATGGTAGCTACAAAACATCCTGATGTACATTTCCCCCTATAAAGATGCTGGTTGGTGACCTGGGTCTATTATCAACATACAACTGCACAGGCGTGGCGTTGACAGCAAACATAGCCTATTATGGGAAGGAAAGAATTTACCAATGCAGCAGGAGGGAAGTATAGGGTATACACTCCCTATCCTTGACCACTACAGTCTGACCACTTTGTCATTTCCTTTTAATACATATGAATTAAAACAGGAAAGACAGGAAGATGGTTAAAACAGATGTTCTGCTTCTTCGCTGTGTTGTGGTTGAATGCTCCTCCCTCTTTCCCTCGATGCAGGAGTACAGAGCACATTACGTCCTCATCCCCGTTCTTCTGTGAGTGTTGGTGGAATGGCTCCGGCAGTATGTTTGAGTCCAGTCCATGCGGGAAGCAATGGGTCCACTGCTGGACTAACAATGGAGAAACCTGGAGTAATAATCCAGATGTATAGCTTCACATCTCACCCCCTAAAACAGCAGGAAATTCAATTTAGTTAATCAAATAAATCGGGCACAAAAGTGGTGTGGCGTGGTGGCGCTGCTGCCTCACAGCAGCAGGGACCCGGCTGTCTGTCACTGTCTGTGTGGAGTCTGCACATTCTCCCCGTGTCTGTGTGGGTTTCCTCTGGGTGCTCTGGTTTCCTCCCACAGTCCGAAGATGTGAAGGTTGGGTATTGGCCATGTGTCAGGGGGATTAGCAGGGTAAATGTGTGGAGTTATGGGAATAGGGCCTGGATGAGACTGTAATTGCTGCAGACTCGATGGGCCGAATGGCCTCCTTCTGCACTGTAGGGATTCTGTGAAAAATCCAGCATCAGTGACCATGGGCTTAATTTTGTTGTGAGCATTGTGACCCTTTCTAGGTTTAGACTCTGCAGTGCTCTGTTGTCTGAATTTTATGAGAGGAATTAATGAGTTGACCACCTCCATGCTGGCTGTCCAATTAAAAACGGAACATAGCCGAGACATATGTTCTGTTTCCTCACTGTGCTGTGGTTGAATGCTCCTTCCTCAGGACAGCACGACTGTCTACTTGAGTGGCCCATGACCCTCACCGTCCAACCAGTGAGAGGCTACTGGCGCTCAATAACAGTGACTGGCGCACCAGAGCTACCATCGGCATCAGGGAGTGACTGAAACCTCACAAAACCCATGGTGATTGGAGGCATCCATCTACAGGAATCCCACACTGAGTGGCAAGGCTGTATGGGGCAGGTTTGTGGTTTCTGCCCATCTCATCGGTGATACAACCCCGGCAGGCACAGACACAGGTGCCAGGAATAACCTTCTTCACTCGCTAGGGGAAATGATTTGATTTGATTTATTATTGTCACACGTATTAATATACAGTGAAAAGTATTGTTTCCTGAGCGCTATACAGACAAAGCATACCATTCATAGAGAAGAAAAGGAGAGGGTGCAGAATGTAATGTTACAGTCATAGTTAGGGTGTAGAGAAAGTTCAACTCAGCGTGAAGAAGTCTGATGGCGGTACGGAAAAAGCTGTTCTTGAGTCAGTTGGTAGGTGACTTCAGACTTTTGTATCTTTTTCCCAACAGAAGAAGGTGGAAGAGAGAATGTCCGGAGTGCGTCTTAATTAGGCTGGCTGTTTTTGCGAGGCAGCGGGAAGTGTAGACAGAGTCAATGGATGGGAGGCTGGTTTGCGTGATGGATTGGGCTACATTCATGACCTTTTGTAGTTCCTTGGGCAGAGCAGGAGCCCATACCAAGCTGTGATACAACCAGAAAGAATGCTTTCTATGGTGCATCTGTAAAAGTTGGTGAGAGTTGCAGCAGACCTGCTAAATTTCCTTAGCCTCCTGAGAAAGTAGAGGCGTTTGTGGTTTTTTTTATTGTTTAAAAAAAAACTATTTTAACGGATGGATAGGATAGAGGTGGAGAGACTCTTCCTGCTCAAAAAAGACAGTAGGACTAGGGGGCACAGCCTCAAGATAAAAGGGGGGCGGTTTAGACGGGAGTTGAGGGGGAACTTCTTCACTCAAAGGGTGGTGAATCTCTGGAATTCTCTGCCCGTTGAAGTGGTGGAGGCTGCCTCGCTAAATATTTTTAAGACGCGGGTTGATGGGTTTTTGATAGGAGAGGGGATTAAGGGTTATGGGGAGAAAGCGGGAAAGTGGAACTGAGCAGCGACAGATCAGCCATGATCTTATTGAATGGCGGGGCAGGCTCGAAGGGCTAGATGGCCTACTCCTGCTCCTATTTCTTATGTTCTTATTGTGTCGGCACGAGGGGACCAGGACACGTTGTTGGTGATTTGGACACCTTCACTGGCTGCCTCATTGGATCGATCATATTCCTGCTGCTGCCTGAAGGAAAGCCATTGCCGGGAAAATCACAAGGTGACCAGAAAAGGTTTACTTGGAATACTGTGTGCAGTTCTGGTCGCCTCGCTACAAGAAGGATGTGAAGGCTATTGAAAGGGCGCAGAGGAAATTTACAAGGATGTTGCCTGGATTGGGAGGCATGCCTTATGAGGATAGGTTGAGGGAGCTGGGACTTTTCTCCCTGGAGAGACGAAGGTTGAGAGGCGACCTGATAGAGGTTTATAAGATGTTGAGAGGTATAGATAGGGTGGATTCTCAGAGGCTATTTCTCAGGGCTGAAATGGTCGCTACGAGAGGACACAGGTTTAAGGTGCTGGGGAGTAGGTACAGAGGAGATGTCAGGGGTAAGTTTTTCACTCAGAGGGTGGTGAGTGAGTGGAATCGGCTGCCGTCGGTGGTGGTGGAGGCGAACTCGCTAGGCTCTTTTAAGAGACTTCCGGATGAGTACATGGGATTTAATGGGATTGAGGGTTATAGATAAGCCTGGTAGGCTGGGATATGATCGGCGCAACTTGTGGGCCGAAGGGCCTGTTTGTGCTGTAGCGTTCTATGTTCTACATTCTTAACTGGCAGGCTCTCCTCTGGCTCACAGCCTTCTCCAAATTCTTATGTACCCCCACCCACCCCTCCCTTTACTGCCTGTAAAACACTGAGAGAGGTTGTGATAGGCACCATATAAATGCAAGTCTTTGTTTCTTTTCGATCAAATTGACCAAAGGGCAGGGTGGTATTGTTACTGGACTAGAGACACATAGTTACTCTCTAGGGTCCCGGGTTCGAATCCCCATCACGGCAGATGGTGAAATTTGAATTTCAATAAAAATCTGGAGTTAAAAGTCTTCTGATGACCATGAAACCTCTATCGATTGTGGTAAAAAGCCATCTGGTTCACTAATTTAGGGAAGGAAATCTGCCAGCCTGACCTGGCCTGGCCTGGCCTACATCCGATACCAGCAAATGTGGTTGACTTTCAAAATGGCCGAACAAGCCAGCCAGCTCAATAAGGTGAAGTGCACATCCCAGGAATAGAAAAATTCTCTGGTCAATCGGTGGATGCTGGAGATTCTAGAAGGAAAATGTCATTCACAAAAATAAATCCAGTAGCGAATGGGGGGTGGCGGGGGCGGATGCGGTGTGAGGAATTATCTGGAAGGGGTTGGAGATCTGACTGAATTAGAGACAGAGTTTATCTTCCACATTTCAGATAGTCAGGCCACTGAGCAAGTGGTGGGGAATGTGGAACTGGAATATCCACGCGACCTTAACCGCCTGGCGAATCCAGTCTCTGTGTGTGTGATTGGGTGGTTCTCTGATGTTCTCGAGGGAGGACACCCTGCCCCACATTGCCATGTCTTTGGATTTGGCCTCGCTAGCCTCTCTTGAGGGCGACTTGGGATGGGCAATAAATATTGCCCTTACCACATCCTGAGAACAATTAAAATGCAATCCTGGTCTTCCATACAGCTGGTAGAAAACGTATTGGATATCAATCCAGTATGGAAATCCCCACTTACTCTTTCCTTGTGTCAGCTGGCTGCCATTTCTTCTCTGGGCAGAAGGCTTTGGGCTCAGAGTATACAAGGCTACTGACTAAGTGCTGGAAAATGGGATTTGAATAGATAGGTGTCTGGTGGCTGGCACAGACACGATGGGCCAAAGGGCCTCTCTCTGCACTGTAACCTCCGACCTCGCTCGTGGCTGGGATTCTCCAAAGCTGCTGCAATGAACGGAGTTTTGTCTGGGCTCTCTTCTCACAGTGGCAGCAGTGGTGGGATGGAATGAACAGGATTCCATTCTTTGACTCAAGCCCCACTCCCAGACTGGAGTGCAAAAATCCAGGCCAACACTCCAGTGCAGCGCCGAGGGTGTGCTGCACTGTTGGAGGTGCTGTGTTTCTGATGAGACGTTCATCTGAGGCCCCATTTCCCTGCTCTGGGCAAATACAGCAGGTCCACTGGGAGAGGGATAGTTGAGGAGGGGTGGGAGGAGGAGGGTGGAGGAAAGAGAGTTGGATAAATCTGAGCTGGCTATAGTTATCCCTCAATCAGAGAAACAGAACATCTGGTCATAATCATAGAAACATAGAAGATAGGAACAGGAGGAGGCCATTTGGCCCTTCGAACCTGCTCCATCATTGATTAAGATTGTGGCTGATCATCCAACTCAATAGCCTAATCCTGCTTTCTCCCCATAACCTTTGATTCAAAGTGCTATAATCCAGCCGCCTCTTGAATGCATTCAATGTTTTGGCCATGTTTTGGATTCCCGTGCTGTTTGTGGGATCTTGCTGTGCGCAAATCTCGCTGTTGCATTTCGGACCTTACGTTTCAAAGAAGAACGCAAAGCTGCTGCAAAGCACCACCCGGCTGAAAGGTGCTATACAAATGAAATCCTTCCGTTTTGCTTCCCGGGTTGGGTGTTGGACCCAATCTCGTTTTAACCTGGAGATTAGCCAAGGGAACCGAATCTCAGTGAGCACGCTGGGTGATATCCTTAACCAGGAAGCTGGAACGGATGTCAAATCCATTTCACAACAAGGCACGTCTGTTTGCAGTGACCCAGCTAGATTCCGACTCTAAAACTTTCCTTCCCACTGACTCAGCAGCAGCGAGGGGGAGGGAGGATCCATACTTACAGCTGTCGGTGTTACTGAGGGCTGTACGTGCCTTGCCTAGTCCCAGCTGAAGGCGCAGAGTGGAAAGGAAAACTGGCGAGGTGTACCCCAGCCAAGAGAAAAAAAAAACCTGGAGAGGAAATGGTTGCTCTGAACAAGAATGCACAGAAAAAACCCTGCCCTCGAGTTCACACTTGCAAATCAGATGGTTCACAGCGGAACAACGGGGAATTCTTAACAGCGTCAAGAGTCTCCGCTCAGTAACAATTCTGTAAAAAGTCTGACAACACCAGATTTGAGTCCAACCAATTTATTTGATAGTAAACTCACAAGCTTTCGGGTTTGCCCTTTGGTCTAGCAGAGTTCACTCATTGCTGCAACAGCTAACAGACAGCAAATGTCAACCATCTCATCACAAACACAACCGCACAGTTTGGATTAACCTGGTGGTTAAAGGAAGGGAAGGAGCAAATGGGGTTTAAACTTTCCTCCTGTCTCCACATTCCCCGTTACTTACTGAGTGGGCTGGTTGTCTGAAATGTGGAGGATAAACCCTGTCTCAGGTTCAGCTCAATCTCCAGACCCCCTCCATTTCTCACCCGAGATAATTCCGCACACTCACACACACACACCCCCATTTTTGCTGCCGGATTTATTTGCACTAAGCAGCTTTTCCTTTGGGAATCTCCAAGCATTCGCTCACTGACCAGACAACTCGGTCAAAGGGAACCAAACAGATTGGCCAGCAGCTCTCTCCGGTGGGGTTTCTGCCCCCCCAGTGAGGGGTGGGAGTCTCACCTCCAGCCCCTGGAGGGGGTTAAGTGGCTACGGGGCAGCCCTGATTGGCAGGAATGTCTTCCTATGATGTATGCCCCTGTGGACGTTCCGTGGGTGGCACGGTGGCACAGTGGGTTAGCACTGCTTCCTCACTGCGCCAGGGACCCGGCTTCGATTCCCGGCCCTGCGTCACTGTCTGTGGGGAGTGTGCACGTTGTCCCCATGTCGGTGTGGGTTTCCTCCAAAGATGTGCATGTTAGGTGGATTGGCCATGATAAATTGCCCCTTAGTATTGGGGTGGGGGGGGGGGGGGGGACTGGCTAGGGTAAATGCATGGGGCTACAGAGATAGGGCCTGGGTGGGACTGTGGTCAGTGCAGACACGATGGGCTGAATGGCCTCCTGCTCCACTGTTGGGAATCTGTGGTCAGAATCACAGGATGGGCTTGAATGTTTCAACACTGGGTGCTGTTTATTGAAGGTGTGCACTCATTCCCGATCACCTCTGAGACTAGCCAACAGGGTGCCACACTGGGCAGAGTTAATGGCCCTGATGTGTACTCTTAAAGGGGCAGCCCACACCCTAAACCCCAACATATATATATATATATATACACACACATATACATCACAGTTCCCCGCTGACCTCTCCAGTGGAAGAGTGGGAAACCTCACCAACGGGAAAACCCAATCTCAAAATCCAGGAGCCAAGCCTAAGCTGACCATGGGACGAAGAGGGCTGCTCACTCCTGTGAATCTCAGTCCTTCTCCTTCCTGCTGTCAGCCAGGCTCAGGGCAATCAAAATACCCTCCACCTGGGAAAACTGGAACCCGTCTGTAATCAGCAAATTCCACCCCCCCCACTTCCCCTCCCTCCCCACTCTCCCACTGCCCCACCTGCCCCTCAGCACAGGCCTATGCAGCAAACAAGATAGGGGCTATACCTGCCACTGAGGTGAAGGCGGACAGCTGTGGGGCCCCACTCTTGGCTGATTTCGAATAGCAGCCGGCCTCAGAGGGTCTGGCTATGACACTCTGTCAGGGAACCAGTGCAGACTCAATGGGCCGAACGGTTGGTTCTGCGCTGTCGGGATTCTATGGGTCGGATCAGCCACAATGGCGGAGCAGCCCCGAGGGGCCGAATGGCCTGCTCCTGCTCCTATTTCACACGCCCTCAGGTGTAAAGTCGACGCCAGCAGCTGGGCTGGTGAGAAGTCGAGAGTTTTGTGCCCCGGCGCTCGGTTCCGACAGTCCCCGGCTTCTCAGAGCCCTCCACCGCCTGACAAACAACCCGTGCTGGATCTAATGGCCCAGGCTGTTGCCAATGGCAACAAGAAATATTACCAGGCACACACAGCCCTTTCCTTCAGTCAGGGAACACAAGGAGACACACTTGTGGGTCGTGTTCCAGTGTAATCCGAACCACTGAATTGCATTCACAAATCATTTTCTCTCTCCGCTCCCCATTGAAGAATTAAGATGAGGCACAAATGTCCTTTTAGACTGAGCAACTTTGGTACGAAAGGTACCAGCTTTGTGCTGTGGGGTTAGGGATCGAAGGGATGTTCTTCCTCAGAGGTTGTGACCATTTCATATCAGGACACAGATATTGTCCACAGTGTACTCAAGTTTCTGCAATGGGATTCCGTGGGGTAAGGTTCCTGTCTTGTGTGTGAAGTCAGATAATTAACCCTCCAGCCTCTCGCCTACAGGCTGCTCCAATCCAGAATCTGCTTATACACCAACTGTGCATTTAGATATCGCCTGGGCTTTTAACCCAGCTGCCTTTTAACCCAGCCATCCAGTCCAACCCTGAACAATGCTGCACCGACTTGGCAGACACTAATCAGAGGGAGAAGCTCCAAGACTTCATCTTGGCACTGGTATTGAGATGGGGGGGTGGGGGGGGAGAGGGGCAGGGGGAGGAGAGGGGTGCAAGGGGAGAGGGGGGCTGGGGGAAGAGGGGGTCTAAGGGGAGAGAGGGGGGAGCCAGGGGTAGGAGAGGGCAGGGGGAGAGGGGGCCAGAGGGAGAGGGGACAGAAGAGAGGGGGGCAAGGGGGAGAGGGGGGCCGGGGGGGGGGGGAGAGGGGTAGGGGGGAATAGGGAGCTAGGGGAGAGGGGGCCAGAGGAGAGGGGACTGGGGGAGAGGAGCCAGGGAGAGAGGGGGGTCCGGGGGAGAGGGAGGGCAGGGGAAGAGCAGGGCGGGGGGGGGCAGGGGGAAGGGGGGGAGAGGGGTCAGGGCGGGAGCACAACCAGGTATCCTGCTGTTGATCAGGAAGGATGCAGGGGTGAGCAAGAGTCTGGCTGCATTGCTCCTAAAGGGGTGAACAAGTTGTTTCCAATCCCACTACTGGTCTCCTAGATAAAGTATACCTCTGGGGGGGGTTGCGGGGTAGGGTGGGGTGGGTTGGGGGGTGTTAAATGCTGCGAGTTTGTACATTTCAGTGTGAGCAATGCCTCCAGGAGAGGAAACTGAGCCGATAGAATTGAAAGGAGTTCACTATTTTTGTTGTATCATAGCGGCAGCAGAATCATGCCCGGGACACAGACACACACATACACACACACACTCTCTCTCTCGTACACACACACTCATAGATAGACACATACATACACACACACATATACACACACACAGACACATACACACACACACTCTCTCTCTCGTACACACACACTCATAGATAGACACATACATACACACACACATATACACACACACAGAGACACATACACACACACACTCTCTCTCTCGTACACACACACTCATAGATAGACACATACATACACATACACATATACACACACACACAGACACATACACACACACTCTCTCGTACACACACACTCACATACACTCATAGATAGACACATATATATACACACACATACACACACACTCTCTCGTACACACACACTCACAGATAGACACATACATATACACACACACACAGACACATACACACACACATACATATACACACACACAGACACATACACACATACAATACACACACTGTCTCTCTCCCACACACACACACATTCACATTCACTGTAACTAAATTCTGCCACAAATCCCGAGTCAAATGGAGTTTTTTTTAAGCCAAAGCCATCACATTTGACTCCACAATAAAACAGGCTGGCAACACAGACACTGAGCAAAAGCAGCCTCGGTGTGTTTGATAGCGAGTAAACACTGCCACACACTCTGGCTCCCTGCTTCCTTCTGCCGGGGTTGTAGCTTTACCTGTACATAAATATATAACGATAGCAGGCTGAGCGGTGTGCAGAGAGCTTTACTCACCCTGACAATCAGCCCTGCTCTCAGCAGCCAGGGGCAACAATCCGCTTCACAGACAGCTCAGCACAAACACCGCCTTTCATCCCCAAACTTCCCTTCCTCTTGCTGCCCGCTTTTCCCTGCGGGATTTGCAGGACTCTCTGTCCGGCTGCGTTGACAGAGACTGGGGGGGGGGGGGGGGGGGTGCTCCCCGTGGCTTGTCAGAGTTGCCGCTGGCTGGGAATGTGAATGGGTTATTAATGGGGAGCGTTGACGGGTTTCCTCAGTCTGAGCCTGCCCACGGCTGGAAGGGGGTGGGGGCAGAGACAGAGATAGATAGGGGAGGAGAGGAGAGGAGACCTGCTGCTTAAACCCCCCTCCTGAGCACTGGTCCTCGCCCCCCCCTCCAACAGTTCATCAGTAACATTGCAAAGTAGATGCAGGACCATCACAGGCATATACTGTCACTGAGCAGCACAGGAACAGCTGATTACCACCACACTCTCTCCCTTGTTAACTCACTGCTCCTGAAATTAGATATGGACAAATATCCGTCAAGCAGGTCATTCACTTGGAAAGTAAATCACCAACAATTTCATACCTTACAATGTCTCTGCTTTTTCATTCACCAAAGATCCTTAGTCAGCACCTTCCAAACCCCCCAACCATTTCCATCTAGAAGGACAAGGGCAGCAGATACCTGGGAACACCATCACCTGGAGATTCCCCTCCAAGTCACTCATCCTCCTGACTTGAAAATATAGAATCTGCAGCATGGAAGGAGGCCACTTGGCCCATCAAGCCTGTATCTACTACAATCCCTCCCTGGCCCTATTCGGGTAATCCTGAACATTTAGCCTGCTAATCCCCCTGACAATAGGGTCAATTTAGCACAGCCAATCAGCCTAACCTGCATGTCTTTGGACTATGGGAGGAAACCAGAGCAGCCCAGAAGAAACGCACGCAGACACGGGGAGAATGTGCAGACTCCACACAGACAGTGACCCAAGCCAGGAATCGAACCCGGGTCCCTGGCACTGTGAGGCAGCAGTGCTAACCACTGTGCCACCGTGTCACTCCAAGACTGGAATTAAATCCGGGTCCCTGGTGCCGTGAGGCAGCGGTGCTAACCACTGTGCCACCGTTCTGCCACTTCCATTTAAAAGGGCAAGGGCAGCAGTTTCCTGGGAACACCACCACCTGGAGGTTCCCCTCCAAGTCACTCACCATCCTGACTTGGAATTACATCGCCGTTCCTTCACAGTCACTGGGTCAAAATCCTGGAATTCCCTTCCTAACAGCATTATGGGTCAACCTACAGCACGTGAACTGCAGCGATTCAAGAAGGCAGCTCACCACCACCTTCTCATGGGCAAGTAGGGATGGGCAATAAATTCTGGCCAGCTAGTGATGCCCATGTCCCATGGGGCATGTCACAACTGGGCAAAAACCAAACCTAGAAAGAAATTGCCATGTGGAAAAGCTAGGATGGTGAATTGCAAGTAATTAAGAACAAACCAGTAAGACAAACATTGCTCCACTGAGGGCTTGTAAATGTAAAATCACTGACAAAAAAGAGTTATTTTGTCAATTGGTTTCATTTCTTGTGACTATTGGTTCAGGTTCAATATCACAGAGTAGAAGTTATGAATTATGGATGTGTAGGTTAGAGGGATTAGTGGGTATAATATGTAGGGATATGGGGATAGGGCCTGGGTGGGATTGTGTTCGGTGCAGACTCGATGGGCCGAAGGGCCTCTTTCTGCACTGCAGGGTTCTATGATTCTTTGATTCATTTAAAAGCTAGTATTGTGGAGGGTTTCCATGGGATGTCTTGTGACACACTGGGTTAGCATCCCTGCCTTTCATCCAGAGGCTCCACGCTCCAATCCCACCCCAAGGCTTGATGGCCAAGGAGAGTGCATTCGGAACATGATCAAACAGGCTAAGGAGGGATCTCCCAAAAACATATAAAATCCTGATGGCTGGATGCAGGATGAATGTTCCAGATGTTGGGGAAGTCCAGAACTAAGGGGTCACAGTCTAAGAATAAGGGGTAAGCCCTTCAGGACTGAGATGAGGGAGAACTTCTTCACTCAGAGAGTTGTGAATTCGCTAACACTCTTGGGGCCAGTTCATTAGATATGTTCAGGATGGAGCTGGATGTGGCCCTTGTGGCTAAGTAGATCAAAGGATATGGAAGAAAGTGGGAGTGGGATGCTGAAAATGCATGATCAACTATGATCATATAGAATGGCGGTAAAGGCTTGAAGGGCCGAACGGTCTCCTCCTGCCTCTATTTTCGATATTCCTATGAGTATCAAGTCTTTGCAACACACACCAGTAGCAGGCAGTAATAGTGGGAGAGACTCCTGGTCAGTCATATAATTTGGAACCTCTATCATCGCTGTACCCTCTGGACCGCAACACGTACAAGGGCAGGTTACAGCAATCTTGGGCTCCCTCACACCACCATCATCGTGCTTGAGGAAATTATACCCATCATTATGAGAGGCCTTGATCAGGAGGTTGCACGGTTGTGCAGTCATAAGGGTGGCACAATAGTGAGCACTGCTGCCTCACAGCGCCAGTGATCCGGATTCAAATCCCGGCTCGGGTCACTGTCTGAGTGGAATCTGCGTGTTCTCCCCGTGTCTGTTGCAGGTTTCCTCCGGGTGCTCCGGTTTCCTTCCACAGTCCTGAGATGTGCTGGTTAGGTTGATTGGTCATGCTAAATTGCCCCTTAGTATCAGGGGAACTAGCTAGGGTAAATGCAAGGGGTTATGAGGATAGGGCCTGGGTGGGATTGTGGTTGGTCCAGACTTGATGGGCCAAAAGGCCTCCTTCCGCACTGTAGGATTCTAGGAGATCACAGAGAGGAAAAGAAATCCAAGATGGCACTGGAGTGAGGACATTTCTTGCCAGTTACCCTCTAATTCTATCTTTTACTCTCATTCTATGCTGCTAAAACTATATTCTAACTCTTTTAAACTCTTTAACAATGATCCTTCTTGACACCCTAGCTGTTTAGTATATATTGTATACAATGTAGTCACTGTATATCAGTACATTTATTTAGTTACTATTTATTAGTCACAACTAGGCTTACATTAACACTGCAATAAAGTTACTGTGAAAATCCCCTAGTCGCCACACTCTGGCGCCTGTTCGAGTACATTGAGGGAGAATTTAGCACCCCAACCAGCACGTCTTTAGAACTGTGGGAGGAAACCGGAGTACCCGGAGGAAACCCACGCAGACACGGGGAGAGTGTGCAGACTCCTCACAGACAGTGACCCAAGCCGGGAATCGAACCCGGGTCTCTGGAGCTGTGAGGCAGCAGTGTGAACCAATGTGCCGCCACATGTGAAAATAATAAATAAAATCAAAGTCAAATCAAATTAAAATATTACTGTAACACTACATTCTGCACTGTCTGCTTTCCTTCTCTGTGAACGGTATGCTTTGTCTGTACCGCACACAAGAAACAATACTTTTCACTGTATATGAATATATGTGACAATAATAAATCAAATCAAAGCAAGAACCTTCCCCCACCCCCCAAGAAGGCATTTCTAGTCATAGGAATGAGATATTTCCCTACATTGAATAAATATTTCATTTCTCAACCAGTACTGGATATTGCCACACTGGAGCCTTCATGTTTAGCGCCCTACATCCATGTGTATGCCAGGCAGATTCCTTCAAAGCCTGGGGTCGGTTTTTGAAAGGCTTTGTTGGAGATGGTTTCTCAAATGCCTGTTGGCAAGGCAGAAGAAATGTAAATCCTTCACGCTGTGTGCTGGGAGGAACAAAGCTGCCAAATCCCCCCCTTCGCAAGCTCTTCAGAAGCGCTTAAAGAAACTCAACCATTTGGTCTGTCAGTTTAACCCATTCCTGCCCAGCATCACACTGTTCTATTCTCAACAGGTTTCAACATTCCCCTTTACTGGCTGCTGCTTTAAAATAATTCTGGTTCACGGCACAGCGACACAGTGGTCAGCATTGTTAAACTCTTTAACAATGATCCTTCTTGACACCCTAGCTGTTTAGTATATATTGTATACAATGTAGTCACTGTATATCAGTACATTTATTTAGTTACTATTTATTAGTCACAACTAGGCTTACATTAACACTGCAATAAAGTTACTGTGAAAATCCCCTAGTCGCCACACTCTGGCGCCTGTTCGAGTACATTGAGGGAGAATTTAGCCCCCCAACCAGCACGTCTTTAGAACTGTGGGAGGAAACCGGAGTACCCGGAGGAAACCCACGCAGCGCCGGAGACCCGGGTTCGATTCCCGGCTTGGGTCACCGTCTGTGTGGAACTTGCACACACTCCCTGTGTCTGAGTGGGTTCCCTCCAGGCGCTCTGGTTTCCTCCCAAAGTCCAAAGATGTACTGGTTAGGTGGACCGGCCGTGCTAAATTGCCCCTTGGTGTCAGGGGAACTAACTAGAGTAAATGCATGGGATTGTGGGGATGGAGCCTGGTGGGATTGTAGTCAGTGCAGACTCAATGGGGTGAGTGGCCTCCTTCTGCCCTGTAGGGATTCAATAGTTCTAATAAGGCTGTGCTTCAGTTTAGCCCTCAAAAGCTAATTACACTAATTTTCTGAAATCACATTAAGTGTAGTGAAATTTCTGTGCGTCATCAGATGATAGTAAGAGGATAAGTTAAAAAACAAGAGTTGGAGTAAGGCACAGCCCCTCTGCCTTTCCACTGACTGGTCTTAGTTCTGAACTTCACATTCCTACCCACTCCGCACATTCCTTAATTCTCTTAGGGCGGAATTTTTTGGCCACGCTTGCCACAAGACTGGAAAATCCTGCCCGAGGCTGACTCGCCTTTGAATGGTCCTGTCCCGTCTGCTACAATTCCCATGACGGGTGACGGGAAAACTCTGCCTGAGTGTCCAAAAATGAATTGCTGTCAGCCTTGAATATGTTAAAATATGAGCTTCCACAGCTGCCAAAGATTCGCAACCCTACAGATGAAGATATTTCTCTTCATCCTAGTGTTAAATAGGCGACTCCTTACTCTGAGACTATAACACCCTCTTCCCCCTGCACTCCCCAACTCCCAATCTACCACGTCGAGTGTTCCATTGGGAGCAAGATACAAAAGAGGTCATGTGCCAACTAACTCAAGAACAGCTTCTTCCCTGCTGCCATCCGATCTTTGAATGGGCCTACTGCGCACTAAGTTGATCTTTCTCTACACCCTAGCTATGACTGTAACACTACATTCTGCACTGTCTCCTTTACTTCCCTATGAACGGTATGCTTTGTCTGTATAGTAGGGAACAATACTTTTCATTACATACTAACACATGTGACAATAATAAAACAAATCAAATCTTCAAGGATACGCGATTTGCCGTCCAATCTCGTTGCTTTCTCCATGACAACTGTCAATTAGAGCAGACTAATTGACCAACCAATCAGCACCCTGCTTTCCTGCAGTATAACTTGTCGCGACCATTTTGAAATTTGGCATTCTTGTGTTTGTCCTGATGAGTGCAAAATGAAAAGCTTTGGGAACACATCTCTTGATTCAATATCCGATCCTTACATCAGTTTAAGTTTCTGACCACAGGCCATGGGGGAATGCCAGTGAAGCCGTCTTGTTGGAAATGAGAGAAAGCCCAGGAGCTGACACTGGATCACAATGAAAATTAAAAGATAAAGGAATTCAGGGTTATGGTGGGCAGACGGAGCTGAGTCCACGGAAGAAAAAAATCAGCCATGATCTTATTGAATGGCGGAGTAGGCTCGCGGGCCTACAAGGCCTACTCCTGCTCTCAGTTCTTGTGCTCTAATGAAAATGTAAAGGTTACGCTCCCGATGGAGACACTAATCCGGTGATCAGTTGAGTCACCAAGGGCAGGAACATCAAACAGTTCAGTTCAGCTTGGTACTGGATTAAACAGGATGGTAGTTGCCTTAGATCCTCCGGGACAGACAATGAAAGAACAGCAATAATTAAAGGAACAGTCCCACATTTTAATATGAGCCGCCTGGTGCGAAGGTTGGGGTGTGAAGCACATTACCATCTTTACACACGACTCTGTTTCACTTGCCACTAAATTCAGTTGGTGGGTAAACTGGCTGTACCCGTCAGCTGGTGAATGAGGGTAAAATCGGGACCGAGTTTTTTTGATTCCTGATGAAGGGACAGCGCTCCGAAAGCTCGTGCTACCAAAGAAACCTGTTGGACTTTAACCTGGTGTTGTGAGACTACTTACTGTGCCTATCCCAGTCCAACGCCAGCAACTCCACATCATTACTAATATGTGTGACAATAATAAATCAAATCAAATAGAGGGATTATTTTCACACTGTCAAAGCTTGGGAAGTGAAAATTAATTGCAGATTTTGCACCTGATTCCTGAAGACAAGAATGGGTGGGAACTTGGACAAAGATAAAGCTTGGCTTGGTTGTCATAAACATCCAGAATATCACATTGCTTCTTAACACTAGCTTCGCAGACTGACACAGCAATAATGTTAACCACTCGCGGTGCACTGTACCAGAAACACTTATAAGATTAGAAAAACATCACTTAAGAAAGCAATAATTCAAATTAGATATTACTGATTCCTACAAATAAATTACCAGATTTTTTTCTTCCTGTGTTTGATTTCTAAAATATACTCTTAGAAACATAAGAAATAAAAGTGGGAGAAGGCCATTCAGCCTTTCGAGATTTCCCCGCCATTCCGTTTGATCATGGCTGATCATCAAATTCAATATCCATGTCCCCTCTTCCTCCCCGTATCCCTTGACCTCTTTAGCCCCAAGAGCTCTATCTAATTTCTTCTTGAAATCACACAATGTTTTGGCCTCAGATACTTTCTGTGGCAATGAATTCCACACATTCACCACCCTCTGGGTGAAGAAATTTCCCCTCATCTCAGAGGTAAATCCTCAATCTATGATCCCTTGCTCTGGACTCCCCCACCATCAGGAATCTGTCCAATTCTGCTAGAACATAGAACATAGAACACTACAGCACAAACAGGCCCTTCGGCCCACAAGTTGCGCCGAACACATCTATACCTACCAAGGCATAGAACTATCTGTAACTTCCAATGCCTTTATAGAACTTTATAGGTTTCTATCAGATCCCCTTTCACTCCACAGATAAATTACCAGATTTTTAATATGTGTTTGATTGCTAAAATAAAATTCTTTGAAACATAGAAGAGGAGGCCATTTGGCCCTTCGAGCTTGCTCCTCCATTCCGTTTGATCATGGCTGATCATACAACTCAATAATCTAATCCTGACTTCCCCCAAATTCTTTGATCCCTTTAACCCCAAATGCTAGATCTAACTCCTTCTTGAAAACATACAATGTTTTGGCCTCAACTGCTTTCTGTAGTAGTGAATTCCATGGGCTTACTGCACTCTAAGCGAAGAAATTTCTCCTTTCCACTGTCCTAAAAGATTTACCCTGGATGCTTAGGCTGTGACCCCCGGTTCTGGAGAACCCCACTATCAGGAACATCCTTCCTGCATCCTCATATATCAGTTCCGCCATTCCAGGAATCAGCCTGGTAAATCTTCACTGGACTCCCTCTGGAGCTAGGACATCCTTCCTCAGATAAGGAGACCAAAACTGCACACAATATTCCAGGTGTAGCTTCACTAAAAAACCCTGTATAATTGCAGCAAGACATCCCTGCTCCGTACTCGAATCCTTTCTCTACTTCCCTGCCTGCTACACCTGCATGCCAACCTTCAGGGACTAGGGTACAAGACCACTCAGGACTCGTTGTACATTTCCCTCTCTCAATCTATAACCATTCAGATAATAATCTACCTTCCTGTTTTTGCTACCAAAGTGAATAACCTCACATTTACCCGCATTATATCTGCTATGCATTTGCCCACTCACTCAGCCTATCCAAATCACACTGAAGCATCCTCCTCACAGTTCACCCTCCCACCTAACTTTGTGTCATCTGCAAATTTGGAGGTATTACATTCAGTTCCTTCATCTAAATCAATGTATTAAGTGAATAGCTGGGGTCCCAGCACTGATCCCTGCAGTACCCTATTAGTGATGTGGAGATGCCGGCATTGGACTGGAGTAAACACAGTAAGAAGTCTCACAACACCAGGTTAAAGTCCAACAGGTCTATTTGGTAGCAAAAGCCACTAGCTTTCGGAGCCCTGCTCCTTGACTCACCTGACGAAGGAAACAGCGCTCCGAAAGCTAGTGGCGTTTGCTACCAAATAAGCCTGTTGGACTTTAACCTGGTGTTGTGAGACTTCTTACTGTATGTACCCTACTAGTCACAGCCTGCTACTTGGGAAAAAAACAGTTTAAATGCCTCTGTTTCCTGTCTGCCAACCAGTTTTCTATCATCATTACTAATACATTACTCCCAACCCCATGCATTTTAATTTCACACACTAACCTCTTACGTGGGATCTTGGTGAAGCCTTCCAAATTTCAGGGAAAAACATCTCCAGAAAAGCTTCTGCAAAGAACAAAGACCAGGTCCAGGGACATACAGACTTATATCTGTCTCATTGCAAAAGCTCTTCTGGATGTTCCTCACTGTGTGTACTATGTTACTGCACTGGCCTGACCGATTGCAACGCAGGTATTTCAGCATTGATTTTATTATAGTTTATTTATTTATTGGTCACAAGTAAGGCTTACAGTAACACTTCAATGAAGTTACTGTGAAATTCTCCTAGTCGCCACAGTCCAGTACCTGTTCAGGTCAATGCACCCTAACCAGCACATGGGAGGAAACTGGAGCACCCAGAGGAAACCCATGCAGACACAGGGAGGACGTGCAAACTCCACACAGACAGTGACCCAAGCCGAGAATTGGATTTGGGTTCCTGGCACTGTGAGGCAGCAGTGTTAAGCACTGTGCCACTGTGCTGCCCTAGGGGCACTGGGGGTGCTGGGCTGGGGCAGAGACACTCAGATAGGGGTGGTCTACACTTCCTCTGTCGGGCCCACTCTGGCTCCAGGGCCCTGGCTTTAGCGGCCTGTCAGTCTGACCAGTTTCTTGTTACCGGAGAGATGGTTCTCCTTCCAACTACTTGTCTAATATGGGCTGTGATTTGCATAAATGTATGAGGCTCAGCGCTGTGTGAAAAGCAGCAAATTATCACGCATGCTCGCACAAGCAACTCCTTTCAAATTTTGATAGATGGGGGAGCCACCCCTTTTTAACTGCTCCAGTGCACCCAGTTAGGCAGGGAGAGTTAAGATCCCTTCCCCCTACCCCCCCACCCCCGGCTTAACTTCGAGTCTGATGTCAGGATTCTATTGGTGTCAAGACAATAATATCATTGTGTCAAGAATAAAACCGTCCAATTCGAAAATCCAGATTGACAGTGAGACCGATCTGTACATTAGATAGAGAACGGGTTTCGCTTTTTCCAACCGATCCTTTAGAAGTCTACGACAATGGGAATTAACATCGACAGGTCCATCGAGGCCAACTTAGCTGCAACAAATTACAAGTGTTGCCTTTATTTGATATGAGTTTTGGATGGGTTAAATCCAGTTTAAGGATGTTCACCACTATCGACCACAGTTCACCACATATCCAAAGTTTATCTTCTTCATTCGAGAGATGTGGGCATCGCTAACTGGGCCAGCATTTATTGCCCATCCCTAATTGCCCCTTGAAAAGTGAGTTGTCTTCTTCAACATCTGCAGTCCATATGGTGTAGGTACACCCACAGTGCTGTTAGGGACAGAGTTCCAGGATTTTTGAATCAAAGAGACAGCGATATATTTCCAAATCAGGATGGCGAGTGGCATGGAGGGAAACCTCCAGGTGGTGGTGTTCCCCATGTATCTGCTGCCCTTGTCCTTCTAGACAGTAGAGATCTTGGGTTTGGGGGCTGCTGTCTAAGGAGCCTTGGCAAGTTGGTTCAGTGTGTCTTGTAAATGGTACATACAGCTGTCACTGTATTAGTGGTGGAAGGAGTTGGTGTTTGTGGACGTGGTGCCAATCAAGCAGGCTGCTTTGTCCTGAATGGTGTTGAGTTTCTGGAGTGTTGTTGGAGCTGCACCCATTCAGGAAAGTGCAGAGTATATTGCCACATTCTTAACTTGTGCTTTGTGGATGGTAGACAGGCTTTGAGGAGTCAGGAGGTGAGTTACTCGCCGCAGTATTCTCAGCTTTTGACCTGCTGTTGTAGCCAAAGTATTATACAGCTAGTCCAGTTCAGTGTCTGGTCAATGGTAATCCCCAGGATGTTAATAGTGGGGGATTGAGCGATGGCAATGCTACTCAATGTCAAAAGCAATCTACAAAGTGCCATGGTGCCTCCAGATGGAGGTCATTAATATGGATCAAAAAAAGCACTGATCCCACTCCTGGAGAAACCCTATTGTATACCCACCTCTAATCTGAAAAATAACCGTGTACCATACTCTCTATTTCTGGCTCATTCTGTCTGTACCAGCCCTCCGAATGTGCAACTCACTTAGTATCAGTTATTCAGAGAGGTGGGATTGTGGGACTCCACTATCACGGAGAATGGTTGAGGCTAATATTATCGATACCCATTCAAAACAGCGGCGTGGTGGCACAGTGGTTAGCACTGCTACCTCACAGCCCCAGGGACCTGGGTTCAATTCACAGCTTGGGTTACAGTCTGTGTGGCATTTGCACATTCTCCCCATGTCTGCATGGGTTTCCTCCAGGTGCTCCAGTTTCCTTCCACAGTCTGAAAGAGATGCTGGTTAGGTTGATTGGCCATGATGCATGCGTGGGATTATGGGGTTAAGAATAAAGTTTATTTATTAGTGTCACATGTTGGCTTACATGAAGTTATAGTGAAAATCCCCTTGTTGCCACACTCTGGCCCCTGTTCGGGTATACTGAGGGAGAATTTAGCATGGCCAATGCATCCAACCAGCACGTCTTTCGGGCTGTGGGAGGAAACCGGAGCACCCATAGGAAACCCATGCAGACACGGGGAGAACATGCAGACTCCACACAGACAATGACCCAAGCAGGAATGAAACTCTGGTGCCTCAGGGTGAAGGAGTGAGCCTAGGTAGTGTGCTCTTTCAGAGGATTGGTGCAAATTCAATGGGCTGAATGGCCTCTTTCTGCATTGTAGGGATTTTATTGATTCTAGACAAGCATATGTGGGAATTGGGAATAGATGTTTATAATGAGGAAAGATGGAAGGAAGCTCGAGTGGGGCCTTAAGGAGAGCATGGGCTGGTTGCACTGGTTATATTTCTATGCTGTGCATCCTGTGTAATTATGTGGTTGGAATTAGACAGATATTCGACTGCAGAGAATGTTGGCTGGGAGGGTTTGGGTGGCTGGCTCCCCCGAGGCCCAACTGAGGCTTCATAGTAACATCATTACAGTGTAATGTAAGCCTTACTTGTGACTAATAAATAAACTTTAACTTTTTTGCTATTTAATGAGTAATCAGTAGATGACCTCTCCCAAAACCACTCGGACTTTCCCCAAGGTGAGGAGGCTGGGGGCCAATTATCCAGCTCATCAACTGAAAGATGATGGACTGGTGACTCGGCTGGTGTGGGGGCTGGGGAGGGGTGAGGGACGTGACACGGCAAGGGTAGGGAGGTGTGCTATTCCTTTTCAGGCCTCCTCTTGTCAACTGGAGGCCTCCATGCCCACACCCCAAGGAATTCACCCACAGTTTGTTTCCTCTGAACACCCTCCCCTCGATTCTCTTCTACCCTGCCTACCCTGGCCCCTCACCACCCCCCACGTCTCACCCAGGCCTACCAACCTGACACCGGCGCAATGACAAACCTATCTTCACCCAAGCTCCAGGCTCCTCTTCATCCAGGGGGCCTCCCCCATATTCCCAGCAGCAGGACCCACTGATCTTCATGGTGGCAGTCAGACCAGATGGTTCTGGGTGGCTTAGAGTCTAGAATCCTTACAATGCAGAAGGAGGCCACTCGGCCCATTGAGTCTGCACTGACAACAATCCCACCCAGGCCCTATCCCCATGTATTTACCCGTGCTAGTCTCCCCGACACTAAGGGGCAAGTTAACATGGCCAATCCATCTAAGCTGCGCATCTTTGGACCGTTGAGACCTCCTGACCAGCAGCTCTCAGAGGCAGAATTTTCTCTTCATGGAGTCAGGATCAGGGCCGGGGGGGGTGGGAAGGCTGGTCAAGTGCAGTCATGAGCATTTCCTTAGAATCCCTACAGTGCAGAAAGAGGCCATTCAGCCCATTGAGTCTGCACTGACTCTCCAACTGAACACCTCACCCAGGCCCACCCCTCCAAACCAATGAAACACCCGATAGCCATAGTGGGGCCAGCTGGTCAAGGGGAGGCAGGCTTGGAGGACGGGGACCCTGTGTCCCCAGGGCAAAGTTCAGCCCCACATAACCACTGTCTTTAATCTTTCTCTCCCCCTGCCCCATTGCAGTTGGGGTTTTTCTTTATCAACCAATGGTTTCAGGAACTGGCCCCTGCCTTTCTCTGAATGGAACACATTTATTGTTTACTAGGAATACAAGTTCTTCAGCACAATGGCAGCACGTTCCACCCAGTTGACGATACAGTTCAGTATTCTTGTTGCTTGCTAGTGCATGCTAACTGAAAATGACCAGTGTTTGCTTTACCACTGGCAGCCTCCTTTGTCTGCTCTTTAATGTGTTAACAAAATAAATGGGTTGTGTTACTGCTGAGGCAGCAGACAGAGAGGAATTTTGGATGAACGTATTTAGCATTTATAATTGTATATCCTGCAGCATAATTCTAAACACAGCTTCTGACGACAAAGCAACAGACCAGTCTTCGTGTGATGTTGAGCTACCAGAGGGTTGATGTCTAGTCTGACAGTATCCAATCCATTTCCCTACCCCAATGGGGGGGGAGTTTCGCCATCCAGTAAATGGTGGATTTGGGTCAGGTGGGAAGTTACAGTTGATTTTTATTCTAAACACCAAGCTTTGATTTTAACTCATTCACTCTCCGATGTTGGGGATCTGCTTTAATTACCTGAAGGAGTTTGAGTGCCTCAGGGGGCAAAGTAGGGTTGTTTCTAACAACAATCTGGCCATTTAATGGTCACCGTTACAGACATCAGCTTTACTTAGAGTCCCGACAGTGCAGCAAGAGGCCATTCAGCCCATTGAGTCTCCAAAAGAGCATCTCACCCAGGCCCACCCCTCCTCCCTATCCCCATGACCCCACACATTTAGTATGGCCAATCCGCCTAACCTGCACATCTTGGGACACTAAAGGGCAATTTAGCATGGCCAATGCAGTCAACCTGCACGTTTTTGGACACTAAAGGGCAATTTAGCATGACCAATCCATCCAAGCTGCATGTCTTTGGACACCAACGGGCAATTTAGCACAGCCAGTTCCCCCTAACCTACACATCTTTGGACATTAAGGGTCAATTTAGCATGGCCAATCCATCTAAGCTGTGCATCTTGGGACATTAGGGGTCAATTTAGCACGGCCAATCCACTTAATCTGCACATTTTTGGACACTAAGAGGCAATTTAGCACAGCCAGTCCACCTAACCTGCACATCTTTGAACAGTAAGAGGCAATTTAGCATGGCCAATCCACCTAACCTGAACATCTTTGGACACTAAGTGGCAACTTAGCATGGCCAATCCCCCTTACGAGCATCTTTGGACACTAAGAGGCAATTTAGCATGGCCAATCCACCTAACCTGCACATTTTTGGACACTAAGAGGCAACTTAGCACGGCCAGTTCACCTAACCTGCATATCTTGGAGCGTGGGAGGAGACCAGAGCAGCTGGAAGAAACCCTCGCAGACACCATGGTGGCTGACACTGCATGGAGATCAAGAAGGGTCTCTGGCGATGGATCTGGGTCTCTGGGTAAGCCTGCCATCTCACTGGGGTTGGGTTGGAAGGCTCTGGTGAGAAGGAGGAGGTGCCATCTCAAGCAGAGGCAGCAATGAGGGGCATGGCTGCAGGGAAGAGAAACTGTGAGGTTAGGGGGGTGGGCTTCTAATTTACGCTGGATTCTGGAAAGAGGTGGCAGAGTTCGCCAATTGATGGGTCGAGCTATCAGCTTTGCCACTCTCGAGTGGCCCACAGAAAGGAGGACAAAATTGGGGGCTGACTTTCTCTAGGAAAGTGAACATTTAAATTTACTACCAACTCATCACTTTTACAGCAATAAACTTGGCCGTTTTTTTGGTTCAGGGATATAAATTTGAAACACAATGAATAGTTGGATGGCAGATTAATAGGACTTGATCTCTCTCTCCATCTCTCTGATCTGCAAATGCTAATCTAGTTAATGTGCATTGAAGTGGGTGAGTTTGGTCTTGTTGGCGAGCAATTGTTTCTTCATTACAGAGAGGAATTAATTCTTTATGACAAATGGGAGGTGCCGCAGAATGCACCTGGAGTGAACACCGTACAAAGCCATCAATAAAGAGTTAGTTAGCAAGGAGCTACAGCATGGTTACAGCACAGAAGGAGGCCATTTGTCCCCTCTGAGTCTCTGTTAGCCCTCTGCAGAGTAACTCGGCTGGTCCTCCCACCCTGCCTTTTGCCCAGAGTTTGCCATTTTCAGATTTTGCTGATCCAGTTCCCTGTGAATCTGCCTCCACCACATGCCCAGGTCATACATCCCAGAGCGAGTGCTGTATTCCGGCAACACACTACGTTAGTGCTGTATTCCGGCACACACTTTGATGAGTGGCATGGTGGCACAGTGTTAGCACTGCTGCCTCACAGTGCCAGGGGCCCAGGTTCGATTCCCAGCTTGGGTCACTGTGTGTGTGGAATCTGCACATTCTCCCCATGCCTGCACGGTTTTCCCCCGGGTACTCCGGTTTCCTCCCACAATCTGAAAGACGTGCTGGTTAGGTACATTCTCTCTCAGTGTACTGAACAGGCGCCAGAGTGTGGCAACTAGGGGATTTTCACAGTAACTTCACTGCAGTGTTAATGTAAGCCTACTTGTGACACTAACAAATAAACTTAGCGCTGTATTCCTGTACACATTGGGTCGGTGCTGTATTCCTGTACACACTGGGATTAGCACTGTATTCCTGTACACACTGGGATAACACTGCATTCCTGTACACACTGGGATAACACTGTATTCCTGTACACTGGGATAACACTGTATTCCTGTACACACTGGGATAACACTGTATTCCTGTACACACTGGGATAACACTGCATTCCTGTACACTGGGATAACACTGTATTCCTGTACACACTGGGATAACACTGTATTCCTGTACACACTGGGATAATACCGTATTCCTGTACACTGGGATAACACTGCATTCCTGTACACACTGGGATAACACTGTATTCCTGTACACACTGGGATAACACTGTATTCCTGTACACACTGGGATAACACTGCATTCCTGTACACACTGGGATAACACTGTATTCCTGTACACTGGGATAACACTGTATTCCTGTACACACTGGGATAACACTGTATTCCTGTACACACTGGGATAACACTGTATTCCTGTACACACTGGGATAACACTGCATTCCTGTACACACTGGGATAATACCGTATTCCTGTACACTGGGATAACACTGTATTCCTGTACACACTGGGACAATACTGTATTCCTGTACAGACTGGGATAACACTGTATTCCTGTACAGACTGGGATAACACTGTATTCCTGTACACACTGGGACTAGCACTGTATCCTATATACACCGAATCAGTCCTGTATTCCTGTACGCTCTGAAATAGTGGTGCATTCCTGTACATTTTGGAATAGTGCTGTAATCTGGTACACACTTGGCTGGTACAACCAAATGACATTTCCAGCTGTTAATTAGCTTGCCTTTATCCACCCACACTTGTACCTGCAAGGTTACAGCAAGCTTCGAGACAGGTACTTCATCAATGTTCTTTGAGAATCTAATAAAAATAATGAAACCGAGAATGATGATTGTTTTGGGAATGATCCAAGTGGAGATGCTGTATGCAGGAGTGCAGATGGCAAACTGCAAGAGCGAAGCTTCAGAATCTGCAACCATCACCCGAACTCTGGGATCAAAGAGCTCAAACTCATCCAGTATTTACATCTGCCTGAAAAGATATTTCCTCGGTTTCTGCTCCGCAGAATCAGTTAGTGAACTCTCCCTGTCTTTAGTTCTCGCTACACTGCAGGTTGAGTGCTGATTAGAGACAAGCAGATCTCACCAGGGGCACTCATTGTAGAAAGGGATCGCAGCGTGGAACAGAGCAAGCTTTGAAAGGGTGAAGAGGGATCCAGCTGAGGTGAGGCACAAACAAAATATGGCACAGGATAGGAGAGTCATATATTTCCTCAGAATTGCAGAATGACTATTTAAATTTAAATTTAGCAACAACAACTTCAGAGCATTGTAAAACAAAGCCATTTTTTAAAGTTTTATGTTGAAGTTTATTTTGTTAATGTCAGAAGTAGGCTCATATTAACACCGCAATGAAGTTACTGTGAAACTCCCCTATTCGCCACGCTCCAGCACCTGTTTGGGTACATTTAGAGATGCGCCATAGAAAACATTCTTTCTGGTTGTATCACAGCTTGGTATGGGCTCCTGCTCTGCCCAAGACCACAAGAAACTACAAAGGGTCATGAATGTAGCCCGATCCATCACACAAGCCAGCCTCCCATCCATTGACTCTGTCTACACTTCCTGCTGCCTCGGAAAAGCAGCCAGCATAATTAAGGACCCCACACACCCTGGACACTCTCTCTTCCACCTTCTGCTGTGATAGTGGAGTTGGACACTTTAGGAACTTTTGAGTGGTTATTGAATAGGCACATGCAGTACAGCAGAATGATAGGGAGTGGGATAGCTTGATCTTGGTTTCGGACAAAGTTTGGCACAACATCGAGGGCCAAAGGTCCTGTACTGTGCTGTACTGTTCTAGGTTCTTCCTTTGGTAAAAGGATACAAAAGTCTGAAGTCACGTACCAACCGACTCAAGAGCAACTTCTTCCCAGCTGCTGTCAGACTTTTGAATGGACTTACCTTGCATTAAGTTGATCTTTCTCTACCCCCTAGCTATGGCTGTGAAACTACATTCTGTACTCCCTCGTTTCCTTCTCCATGAATGGTATGTTTTGTCTGCATAGCGCACAAGAAACAATACTTTTCACTGTATGCTAATACGTGGTGACAATAATAAATGAAATCAAATCAAACCAAGGGAGAATTTAGCACGACCAATGCACCTAACCAGATGTCTTTCGGACAGTGGGAGGAAACAGTAGCACCCGGAAGAAACCCACGCAGACACGGGGAGAATGTGCAGACTCCACGCAAACAGTGACCCAAGCCAGGACTCAAACCCTGGTCCCTGGTGCTGTGAGGCAGCAGTGCTAACCACTGTGTCACGGTGCAAGTCAGGGTAGGTAAATGTGAGAAGGGATCTCTGGGAAGTTAGATGAAACACAGAAATCACTGGCGATTCTGAAGCATTTTGCACCAGTGTTTACAAGGGAAAGGAAGATAAGGGAGAGATAAATTGGAAAAGTGAGGTGGGTGACTTTCTGATGAACACAAGGAAAGTACAAGAAAGAACATTTACAAATGCTTCGTATCATTCAGTTTCTTGGTGCACCAAACATTCTGTAAAGCCCGATCTTCACTCACCTTGTTTATTCTATTATTTAATCTAACCTGCAGCATTTAGTAGCTACTCAGCTTGGAGTCTCCTCGCAAATGAGGAGGAGGGGTAGGCCACTCAGCCCCTCAAGCCTGCTCCATCATTCAATGAGATCGGGGTGACCAGATTGTAATTTTCTGCTGACCCCATGATGACTTTTCACCCCTTTTCAATCAAGAATCTTAATCCTTTAAAAGGGACAGTAGGCCTGACCGTAGTATAAGGATGTTCGGCAGAACAAGGGTTAATGTGGGACCAGGGAAAGAGCGCCCCTACATTGTGATGTCGAGGAAAGCGATCTGGGTGAACGTGTACACAATCGACCGGGGTACTGAGTTCAAAAATTGGCAAGTCATGCTGCAGCTTTATAGGACCTTAGTTAGGCCGCACTTGGAATATACTGTTCAATTCCGGTCACCACACTACCAGGAGGATGTGGAGGCTTTGGAGAGGGTACAGAAAAGATTTACCAGGAACTGCCTGGTATGGATGGCATTAGCTATGAGGAGAGGTTGGAGAATCTTGGTTTGTTTTCACTGGAGCGACAGAGGTTGAGGGACAACCTGATAGAAGTAGGCTGCATGTAGGAGAGTCTGCTCGCGGCCAGCCTGGGGACACCACCCATGCAGAGTGGAGCTGTAAGGTTTATATAATTAAGAGTTATTAATAATCACGTTACATTCACAGCCCTCCTATCCTCTCAGAGAAACACCAAACAACCCTTACAACACTGAGGGCAGCTGAGCCATAGAGTTATAGAGTCATAGAGGTTTACAGCATGGAAACAGGCCCTTCGGCCCAACTTGTCCCTGCCACCCAGTTTTTACCACTAAGTTAGTCCCAATTGCCTGCATTTGGCCCATATCCCTCTATACCCATCGTGTCCATGTAACTGTCAATGCTTTTTAAAATTTCGTTGTACCTGCTTCTATGACTACTTCTGGCAGCTTGTTCCAGACACTCACCACGCTCTGTGTGAAAAAATTGCCCCTCTGGACACTTTTGTATCTTTCCCCCCTCACCTTAAACCTACGCCCTCTAGTTTTAGACTCCCCTACCTTTGGGAAAAGATATCGACTATCTGGTTGATCTGTGCCCCTCATTATTTTGTAGGCCTTTATAAGGTCTCCCCTCAGCCTCCAATGCTCCAGGGAAAAAGTCCAAATCTATCCAGCCTCTCCTTATAACACAAACCGTCAAGTCCTGGTAGCATCCCAGTCATTGTAGGAAAGCTGAGAGATGGAGTTGGGGGAATTGGTGGGGAGGGGGGGAGATTGGACTCGGGTGGGTCACACAAATGGCTAAGGCAGGCCTGCCACACCCCCAGGCACCCTGATTTTTAGGGCTGTAATTAGGGATCCTGTGACACCAACAAATGGCCAGATGCAGAATCAGGGAAGGAAACGGCACAGTGGCACAGTGGTTAGCACTGCTGCCTCACAACGCCAGGGACACAGATTCGATTCTTAGCTTGAGTCACTGTCTGTGTGGAGTCTGCACATTCTCCCCATGTCCGCAAGGGTTTCCTCCAGGTGCTCTGATTTCCTCCCGCAGTCCAAAAGACGTGCAGTGACCCAAGCAGGTGCCAGAGTGTGGCGACTAGGTCATTTCCACAGTAACTTCATTGCAAAGTTAATGTAAGCCTTACTTGTGACTAATAAATAAACTTACACGGATAAAAGCTTCCAGTACCCTAGTGCAAAGCTATGGTTCAACGTTTTTGAACAAGGTTCCACAGAATCCAAGGATTCTGCAAGGATCCTGAAGAGATTCAGCACAATTTGCAAATAGTTTGAAAATTGATCCAAATCCTTTCATTTTTCACCATACATTGTTCTCCAACTTTATCATTTCACAGTTTCACATCTCCATTCCCTTGTTCAATAGGGTTTTATTGTGTACGCACACACAAACTGCAAGGGAAGGGAGGAGAGAGCGGTAGGGGGTTCCACCACATTTCGCAAGATATTGCAAGGTTCCTTAACTAAAATAAGGCCTATAGTCAACTGAAACAAACTACAGAATGGAGAATGAGAAAGCAACTCGTAATAGAACGAACACCTACTCTTCTCAGTGCTGCCAGAGCAGGAGGGATTTAGAAATAGAAGCCTACATTTCAGTAAAAATAATACATTTATTATTTATAATTTGAGAGATCCCTCACTGCAAACCTGAATGAATATATACCCTGTAGTTACCCTTTCACACACACCGCAGCTCATTTTCCTGTCTCAATGTAGTATGTGGAGCTCATGGGGTTCTCTGTACACAGCAACTATCGCTCTACACAGACAGCACACCACAGTTTAAAATTAAATTTTAACCTAAACATCCAAAATCCTTCAGCTGGAATATAGTAAGTAGCTTGCCAGCTAAAAGCACGGTGCTCCAAGATCGGGGCAGAGGGATCTGGATGACTTTGTTCATGAATCGCAGAAAGTCGGTATGCAAGTGCAGCACGGAATAAAGATGGGGAAAACTGAGTTGACCATAGAATCATCGAACCCCTACAGTGCAGAAGGAGACCATTCAGCCCATCGGGTCAGTACCGAACACAATCCCACCCAGGCCCTATTCCCATAAACCCGCACATCTACCCTGCTAATCCCTCTGACACTAGGGGGCAATTTAGCATGGCCAATCAATCTAACCCGCACATCTTTGGCCTGCGGGAGAAAACCGGAGCACCCAGAGGAAACCCACGCAGACACGGGGAGAATGTGCAGACTCCACACAGACAGTGACCCAAACCGGGAATCGAACCTGGGTCCCTGGCGCTGTGAGACAACACAATGGCACCACTGTGCCACCATGCCTTGACATCCTTCCAGGGCAAAATAGGCAAATGGGATGTTGGCATCTACTGCAAAGGGACTGGAGGATAAAAGTAGAGAGGTGTTGTTTGTATAGGGTGTTTCTAGTCTAGATTGTCTACCCATTCCAGCCCATTTTTTTGTTTTTCTGAAAGGTCTAAAGTTAAGCAGGATAAGAGGAGTATAGAGCCACAATTCCAGTCTGGACATTTCCTGAAATTATTTGGTGTACACTGTCTGCTCCAAGTTCACACCATTGGATTGCGCCCTGTGCAAGCTGAAACCTGGGACATCAATTCGCAAAGCAGGGCAGTAATGAATAAATTCAACAACTAATGCTGTGCATTGGGATGTATGAACCCAGTTTCTCATTACGCTTCATATTAAAGCAGAGGGCAGGGTGTACCCATTCCCCACAGGCTGAATCTGCTACTGCAAAAAAGGAAAAATGTACACAGGTCATTGGAATTCTCTACCCCAGAGTTCTGAAGAACCTCAGTCATTGAGTATATTCAACACAGAGTTCGATAGATTTCCAGACGTCAAAGATATAAAGGTTTGAGGAGATAGTGCGGGAAAATGGAGTCTCATGGAGTGGCGGCGCAAGCTCGAGGGGCTGAATGGCCTGTTCCTGCTCTGATGTTCCTTCCCTCCATAAGGCCATAAGATGCTGGAACAGAAGTTGGCCGTTCCGCCCATTGAGGCTGCTCCGCCATTCAATGGGATCATACTGATCTGATCTGCTAATTCCCGACTCCACACTCCCGCCTTACACCCATAATCCTTGCTTCCTTTACTGATTAAAGATTCCAGGCACAAAACAGTTGTGCACGGTCAAATGTACAAACTTTCAGCTCCGGTAGGCAACTTACGGAGGCTCTTGGTGTTCATAGAACCCTAGAGTGCAGAAAGAGGCCTTTCGGCCCATCAAGTCTGCACCGACCACAATCCCACCAAGGCCCCACCCCCATATCCCTACGTATCTTACCCACTAATCCCTCTAACCTATGCATCTCGGGACACTAAGGAGCAATTGTTTTTAGCCTGGCCAATCAACCTAACCCGCACATCTTTGGACTGTGGGAGGAAACCGGAGCACCCGGAGGAAACCCACGCAGTCACGAGGAGAACACGCAAACTCCACACAGACAGTGACCCAAGCCGGGAATTGAACCCAGGTCCCTGGAGCTACGAAGCAGCAGTGCTAACCACTGTGCTACAGTGCCACCCTGTAATGCCATGTTGTCTGTAATCTTGCCCAACAGTGCTCAGAAATAGCTAGCTGCGCAGATATTTATACATTGGGTTCCTCTGAAGAGGATGCAGCTCATTTTAACAGTCCCATCATTGCAGCATGTGGGCTTGTATTAGCCGTATCCACACCTCTCTCTTTATTCACATTACAGTCTGTTTTACAAGCCAACCATCTGGGATTTCTCAGAGGTTAAAGTGCAATAATGTCACAACTACTTGCAGCCCACAGGCAATATCTTGGAATGGGATGGTTTCTTTCTCAGTGGGATTAGTCTGCTCCGACTCTGAAATTGCATCTTACCAGGCCTGGCCTCTCACTGTGACCCCATGGATCCACACATCAACTATAGTCAGTTAGACAGCTGACAAGTCCAGTGATGGTCAGCAGACCCTGCCACGTGTGGGGCAGGTGCGCTCACAGGATTGGGGTAGGGGTATGGGGTAGATTATTTCAAGGTTTTTATGCTCTCACCAACACCTTGACTCCCCATGCTTTCTGCCTTTCCCAGATCAACCTTCTCCATTTTGGTCAGTCGCAAGCCAGGGTCTCCCATGAGTCAGTGGGGGATATCTGACCTCCTCAGGGAGGACATCCCTCAAGTATGTCCGTTGCCCCTTGAAGAGCTCCTGCCACTCCCAACTTCCACGTAGAGCGGTTGCTTGGGAGTCTGGCACCAGATGTGCCAACAGCAGGGACAACATAGAGTGGGCAACACTGAGTGCCATTCGCAGCATCTTCGCAAAATCACCAAGGGAGCTGCTGGCCTGAAGGTATTATCGTTAGACTATTAATCCAGAAACTCAGCAACTGGTCTGGGGACTCAGGTTCAAATCCCCCCCCACGGCCTGTGGTGAAATGTGAATCCAATAAAAATATCTAGAATTAAGAATCTACTGATGAAACCATTGTCAAGTGTCGGAAAACCCATCGGGTTCTCTAATGTCCTTTAGGGAAGGAAATCTGCCATCCTTACCTGGTCTGGCCTACATGTGACTCCAGAGCCAGGGCAATGTGATTGATTCTCAATTGCCCTCTGAACAAGGGCAACGAGGGATGGGCAATAAAGGCTAACTAGTCATGTTCACGTCCTACGAATGAATAAAATAAAATCCAGTGGCAAAAAAGATGGTCCAAGAATAATGTCCTCTCCTAAGACAATGGGCCCAGCATCCAAAACAGCTTGTCTGGGCGGGATACGTCATTCATAGAGACAAGCATAACAAGTGGGTAGAATCACTGTGGATGGGATTGAGAGATGTGGGAGTATTTTCTATTTATAATGCTGAATGTGACTACTTTACATGAATATTTAATATGCAAATCAAAGAGAAGCAGTAAAATGTGATGAGGGGAAGGAACCGGGGGCAGGGAAGCTACGATTAATAAATCTGCCAAACAGCGGTAAAATTCATTCAAAGATATGGATAGGTAGCAACATTAATACATTATCCTCAGAAGCAAAGGTGAAGTCTTTGTGTTCAGGGGCAGTATACAGTAGGATCATAGGAAGGAGGCCATTCAGCCCATCGAGTGTACACCGACTCTCTGATGGAACATTCCACCCAGACTCTATTCCTGTACCCCATGTACTTACCCCCCTACTCCTCTTAGCCTACACATCTTGGGACACTAAGGGGCAATTATAGCATGGTCAATCCGCCTCATAGAAGTTTACAACAAGAAAACAGGCCCTTCAGCCCAACCTTTTGTTAACCACTAAGCTAATCCCAATTGCCCACATTTGGTCCATATCCCTCTATACCCATTTTACCCATGTAACTGTCCAAATCCTTTTTAAAAGACAAAATTGTACCCGTCTCTTACCTCTGGTCGTTGTTCCAGACGCTCACCACCTTCTGTATGAAAAAATTGATCCTCTGGACCCTTTTATATCTCTCCCCTCCCACCTTAAACCTATGCCCTCTAGTTTTAGACTCCCCTACCTTTGGGAAAAGATATTGACTACCTAGCTGATCTATGCCCCTCATTATTTTATAGACCTCTATAAGATCAGCCTCTGAACCTCCTACTTTCCAGGGAAAAGTCCCAGTCTATCCAGCCTCCAACATACATATCTTTGGACTGCGGGAGGAAGCTGGAGTGCTCGGAGGAAACCCACGCAGACCGGGGAAACATGCAGACTCCACACAGAGAGTGACCCGAGGCCGAAATTTAATCAGGGTTGGGCCAGAGTTCGAATTTGAGCCAAACCAGTTGAAAGATTTCTTACAAAAATGGTGTTGAGACGTGAAATGCGTGTCCCCAGGAGGTTATGGATGCAAATAAAGACTGCGGCCAGTGTGTTGGGGGATGTTACCCAAAACAGATGAATAAAATATATAGAGAAAAATGACAGGGAGATGGAATTAGAGATTTAAACACCGGCACGGCGAACAAAACTGGCAGCAGCATCTCACTGGGTCAGGAGGTTTACTCATGTTCCTTCGAGGCTGTACCAAGTGCTACAAATCAGTCTCTGAATTTTAACTGCGAAGTAGGATTAATGCAGCATCAGCAATTGATCCAGTCAGAAATCGGGGGAGAAAATTTATGTATTCATTCTCGGTGCTATTAATTTTTAATTGCCTAGTTCTTTAACAACATTTCCTTAGGTGCAGCAGGGCTGATGGAAGAGTTAGAATGCCATAGATCTTCTGGGAAGAAGGGAAAAGCGGACAAACAGGGCTTTAAATCAGCGTTCGCAAACCTGCTTTTTTTTTTAAGCATAATTTCCTCATTGTCATTTTTATCTCCTCGTCTCAAGACATTAATGTTTTGCTAGATTACGGCTCCACAGGCAGTGGTTGGCAAGTGCTAATTCATCAGGTGTATGTGCCAGGCATCGAGGGCCAGATTTTCAATGCGGGGTTGAGGGGGTTGGGGGGGGGAGGTGGGGGGTGGAGCGGGGAGGGGAAAAACCACGCTCGAATTAATCCCAGGTCCCGACCTGCAGTGCTGGAGTTGCGCCAGTATGGTGATGGGGTTTTAAAATCACTGGTCAGCCAGCTAGCTGGACCCTGGGTTAGAGGTTCCGAGAGCCTCAGGCAGGTGGGACCTCCCAGTGGCCAAGGCAGACGTCAGACGCTAGAGAGGCAGGCAGCATAGCGCTGCATATCCATCAATCTGGCAGTGCGGAGACCTCCCCGTCTCCAGTGTGCTGGCTTCCCCACCCACCCACTGCCGGCCTCCCCACCCACCCACTGCCAGCTTCCCGATCGCTGTCCTTCCAAGCAAGCCACCCACCCTCCCCCTCCCCAGTCGCTCACTGTTGCGAACCCCACTGATGGGAACTCTTCCCAACGGTGGAGAGGGGGACCGGTGGTGTTGAGATGGCGGCGCGGGCTCGTTGGGCCGAAGGGCCTGTTTCCCGGGCTGATTTTGTTCTTTGGGGAGAGGGGAGGTGGCGGAGGGTGTGGGGGAGACATTAACGGGCCCAGAGAATTCCGTCCCGGGTCCACGGATCACTTGGAAATTGTCATTTCCACATGATAATCAACTCCACGCCATTTTCCTGCGCAGAGATGGTTATGCCACAAAAAAGTGCCTTGGAGACTTGCCATTGGGGTCCAGCCTCGCTGAAAGCCCCACTGTTGTCTCCCAGCCTGGTCCATATTTCCTTGTGCCCAGCTTTATTGACCACATACCTTGCTTTCATATACATGCAATGTAAACATAATTTATTCCATACTGCATCCCTCTGACCCCAAATAATTCCTTACTATGTCTTTCTGTAGTGTTTTCAGTCTCCCCCACTGTTATGGCTGATATGGGAGGATTGCACTATGTGTCTCTAGAACCATAGTATCCCAACAGTGTAGCAAGAGGCCACTCGGCCCATCGAGTATGCACTGACTCTCCATTAGAGCATTCCACCCAGGCCCTATCCCTGTGCGTTTGCTGTTTCTCCAGCAGAAACTCTTCAAAGTGCAGCTAATGAAAATACAACAAAACTTACTCCAATTTATAAACCAAAGGAAGGGTTTAATGAAGAAACATCATTACTCCAAATGTGGATCCTCGCCCTAGGCCACACCAAACTCTCCACAATTCTACATAGTTCCTTATTTATAGTGAATCAACTGGTCAACTGGTCAACATCACTCTGTAATTGGTTCCATGTCTTATTGGGTCACTGACCCTTACATCTTGTTCTCATTGGTCACATTGCATCCAATCAAAGTTGTCACCGGTTCTAACATTCACCATGATTAATCCCCCTAATCTGCGTATCCATGGACAACAAGGGGCAATTTGACATAACCAATCCACCTAACTTGCACACCTTTGGATTGTGGGAGGAAGCTGGAGCATTGGGAGGAAACCCATGCAGAGATGGGGAGACTGTACAGTCTCCACGCAGACAGTGACCCAAGCCAGGAATCAAACCCGGATCCCTGGCGCTGTGAGGCAGCAGTGCTAGACACTGTGCCACTCTAGCTTAACCACTCCACGGATCGCAGCATATATTGAAATGATTTTTAGAGGTCAGCGACGTGCTTTACCCATGAATCTCAGAATGACTAAGCAATATCCATGAATTCTTCATAAACAATAAAATTAATAGTTTATTATCAAGCCACACTTGGCAAGTTGAAAGGCAAAGTTTATGGGTGGCAAAGTCTGCATGTCCTCTCTGTGTCGGCGTGGGTTTCCTCAGGGTGCTCCAGCTTCCTCCCACTGTCCAAAGATGTGTAGGTTAGGTTGATTGTCCATGATAAATTGCCCTTTGATGTCAGGGGAGGTTAGCAGGGTAAAAATTTAGACATTTAGATTTCCAGAAGGCCTTTGATAAGGTGCCGCATAGGAGGCTGTTAAAGTAGTGTCCATGGTGTTAAGGGTAAGATCTTGACATGGATAGAGGATTGGTTGACTGGCAGAAGGCAGAGAGTGGGGATAAAGGGGCATTTCTCAGGATAGCACCTGGTGACTGGTGGTGTGCCTCAGGGGTCAGTGCTCGGACCGCAACGTTTCACAATATACATTAACGATTTGGAGGAAGGAACTGAAGGCACTGTTGCTAAGTTTGCAGATGGAACAAAGATATGTAGAGGGACAGGTAGTATTGAGGATGCAGTGGGGCTGCAGAAGGACTTGGACGGGTTAGGAGAGTGGGCAAAGAAGTGGCGGATCGAATACAATGTGGAAAAGTGTGAGGTTATGCACTTTGGAAGGGGGAATGGAGGCATAGACTATTTTCTAAATGGAGCAAATGCTTAGGAAATCGGAAACACAAAGAGACATGGGAGTCATTATTCAAGATTCACTTAAGGTTAACGTGCAATTCAGTCGGCAGTTAAGAAGGCAAATGCATGGTTAGCATTCATGCCGAGAGGGCTAGAATACAAGAGCAGGGACGTACTTCTGAGGCAGTACAAGGCTCTGGTCAGACCCCAGTTAATGTATTGTTGGCAGTTTTGGGCTCCATATCTAAAGAAGGGTGTACTGGCATTGGAAAGGGTCCAGCAGAGATCCACAAGAATGTTCCCTGGAATGAAGAGCTTTTCGTATGAGGAATGATTGAGGACTCTGGGTCTGTACTCGTTGGAGTTTAGAAGGATGAGGGGGGATCTTATTGAAACTTACAGGATACTGCGAGGCCTGGATAGAGTGGACATGGAGAGGATGTTTCCACTACTAGGACAAACTAGAACCAGAGGGCACAATATCAGGCTAAAGGGATGATCCTTTAAAACAGAGATGAGGAGGAATTTCTTCAGCCAGGGAGTGGTAAATCTGTGGAACTCTTTGCCGCAGAAGGCTGTGGAAGACAGTTCATCGAGTGTCTTTAAGATAGAGAAAGGTAGGTTCTTGATTAATAAGGGGCTATGGGGAAAAGGCAGGAAAATGGGGATGAGAAAAATATCAGTCATGGTTGAATGGCGGAGCAGACTCGATGGGCCGAGTGGCCTAATTCTGCTCCTACGTCTTATGATCATAATATGTGGGGTTATGTGGATAGGTCTTGGGTGGGATTGTGGCTGGTGCAGTCTCGTGAAGGCGAATGGCCTTCTTCTGCACTGTAGGGATTCTATGATTCGATGAAGATACAGTATGAAACATGGAAGTGTAATAATTATTCTAAATCCCCGAACTCACAAACAAACCAGCAAAAGGAGAGGAATTCTGCCTGCCAACAGTGCAAACGTCAATGGTCCAAGGGAAAAGTTGAGACAGTGGCTTGACAATGCTTACACAGCTGTTTTCTTGGCACTGGTCAACAAAAGAATCAATGACTCTTCCACTAGGGTATAAGAACTAGGAGCAGGAGTCAGCCATCTGGCCCCTCGAGCCTGCTCCGCCATTCAGTGAGATCATGGCTGATCTTAGAACATAGAACATAGAACAACTACAGCACAACAGGCCCTTCAGCCAACAAGTTGCACTGAACATATCTCTACCTACTAGGCTTACCTATAACCCTCTATCTTACTAAGTCCCATGTACTCATCCAAAAGTCTCTTAAAAGACCCTATTGAATCCACCTCCACCATCACCACCGGCAGCCGATTCCACGCACCCACCACCCTCTGAGTGAAAAACTTACCCCTCACAGCTCCTCTGTACCTACTCCCCAGCACCTTAAACCTGAGTCCTCTTGTGGCAGCCATTTCAGCCCTGGGAAAAAGCCTCTGAGAATCCACTCAATTAATACCTCTCAACATCTTATACATTTCTATCAAGTCACCTCTCATTCTTTATCTCTCTAAGGAGAAAAGACCAAACTCTCTCAACCTATCCTCATAAAGCATGCCACCCAATCCAGGCAACATCCTTGTAAATCTCCTCTGCACCCATTCAATAGCTTCCACATCCTTCCTGTAATGAGGTGACCAGAACTGCGCACAGTACTCCAAGTGGGGTCTGACCAGGGTCTTGTACAGCTGCAGCATTATCTCCCAACTCCCAAACTCAATTCCTCGATTGATAAAGGCCAGTACACCATACGCCTTCTTAACCACATCTTCTACCTGCGAAGCCGATTTGAGAGTCCTATGAACCCGGACCCCAAGATCCTTCTGATCCTCTACACTGCTAAGAGTTTTACCCTTCATATTATATTCCTTCATCCCATTTGACCTGCCAAAATGAACCACCACACGCTTATCCATGTTGAAGTCCATCTGCCA
Organism: Carcharhinus amblyrhynchos; assembly: GCF_965287045.1. Classification (NCBI taxonomy): domain Eukaryota; kingdom Metazoa; phylum Chordata; class Chondrichthyes; order Carcharhiniformes; family Carcharhinidae; genus Carcharhinus; species Carcharhinus amblyrhynchos. Next base: position 8,969,578 of record NC_137336.1, on the reverse strand, counting down.
CTTCTCCGCCCAGTCTTGCATCCTATCTATGTCTCGCTGCAACTTCTGACATCCCTCCAAACTATCCACAACACCTCCAACCTTCGTGTCATTGGTAAACTTACCAACCCACCCCTCCACTTTTTCATCCAGGTCATTTATAAAAATCACAATCAGCAAGGGTCCCAGAACAGATCCCTGGGGCACTCCACTGGTGACCGACCTCCATGCAGAAAAAGACCCATCTACAACCACTCTTTGCCTTCTGTGGGCGAGCCAGTTCTGGATGCACAAAGCAATGTCCCCTTGGATCCCATACCCGCTCACTTTCTCAATAAGCCTTGTATGGGGGACCTTATCGAACGCCTTGCTGAAGTCCATATAAACCACATCTACTGCTCTTCCTTCGTCAATGTGTTTAGTCACATCTTCAAAAAACTCAACCAGGCTCGTAAGGCACAATCTGCCTTTGACAAAGCCATGCTGACTACTTTTGATCATACTATACTTCTCTAAATGTTCATAAATCCTGTCTCTCGGGATCTTCTCCATCAACTTACCAACCACTGAGGTTAGACTCACTGGTCTATAAATTCCAGGGCTATCCCTACTCCCTTTCTTGAATAGAAAACCACATCCACAATCCTCCAATCCTCCGGAACCTCTCCCATCTCCATCGATGACACAAAGATCATCGCCAGAGGCTCTACAATCTCTTCTCTTGCCTCCCACAGTAACCTGGGGTACATCCCATCCGGTCCCGGCAACTTATCTATCTTGATGCTATTCAAAAGCTCCAACACATCCTCTTTCTTAATGTCAACATACTCAAGATTTTCAGTCTACCGCAAGCCTGCATTACAACCACCAAGGTCCTTTTCCACTGTGAATACTGAAGTAAAATATTCATTGAACACCTCTGCTTTTCCTGGATTCAGCTCCATTTACCCACCCGCTCACCATAACCCTTAATTCCTTCACTGTTCAAAAATGTATCTATCCTTGTCTTAAAAACATTCCCCTCAACTGCTTCACTGGGCAGGGAATTCCACAGATTCACAACCCTTTATGTGAAGAAGCTCCTCCTCAACTCAGTCCTAAATCTGCTCCCCCTTATTTTGAGGCTATGCCCTCTAGCTCTAGTTTCACCTGCCAGTGGAAACAACTTCCCTGCTTCTGTCTTATCTATTCCCTTCATAGTCTTATATGTTTCTATAAGATCTCCCCTCATTCTTCTGATTTCCAATGAGTATAGCCCCAGTCCACTCCGTCTCTCCTCATAAACCAACCCTCTCGACTCTGCCGGGGTCTGGCGCTTTAGGAGCTGATGCGTAAATTGCACAGGCAGTCACTCTTCCTTCATTCTGTCCCACATCAACGTCTGCCTGTCAGCTTCCAAACCAGACCCTTTGTAAACACTCCACCAGTGCCAAGAGGTTTCGAGCTTCTTTAAAACTGCTTAGTTGCCTTTTCTTGAGCAATGCTGTCTTTTCCAGGAACAGCAGTATCCAGAATCCTTTCATTAACCCGCTCAGGTACAGCTTCTGTTAAAATGCACAAATTCTTCCAGAATGTCCTCAGTCCTTGAAGATTAACCACTATTTGTGATTAAAATGGAATTTGTGCAGAATTATTGGGCAGTTAATTTAAACATTTTCCTTATTCTCAAAATTCCACAGATTTTAATTTATTGAAAAATTCAGAACCCATCACTCTTTATTTTATTTTAACTTTATCCCTTGTATTTGATTAATTAAAACATTGATTGCAATAATATAATAAATTATCAAATTGGCTTTAGTTTTTATACTAATTAAATGATCTCATCTTACTTTATAGCTGAATACCTAAAATTAAATTAACATTTGCCAGTACACTCACGCTGCCTGACTTGAAGTCCTGAAATCTCTTTCCTCTTTTCAATTTTCTTTTCGCCCTGTTCCGTTCAGGTTCACAAACATGGAGACAGCCGCAACCCCTACTCTCTCCTCTCAACTGTGCCACTCCTTCCTCTCACCCTACTCCCACTCTCTCCTCTCCCTTCACTCTCACTCTCTCACCTCACTCCACTCCCACTCCGTCCTCTCTCTCGTCACTCTCACTCTCTCCCCCATTCTGCTCTCACTCTATCTCCTCCATTCTCACTCCCTCCTCTCGCTCAGCTGCAACTCTCCCTCTCGCTCCACTCTCACTCTCTCCTCCATTCTGCTCCCAATCCCCTCACTCCACTCTCACTCCCTCCTCTCACTTGACTCCAACTCTCCCTCTCACTCTCTCCTCCATTCTGCTCTCAACCCCCTCGCTCCACTCTCACTCTGCTCTGATTCCTTCCCATCTCTCCATTCCCAGTCTCTCCTCTCTCACTCCACTCTCACTCCCACCTCTCACTCCACTCTCACTCCACACCTCTTACTCCCCCCCTCACTCCATGCCTCTCCTGGTCTTTCCCTGTCCAAAAGAATTATAATTTTCGAATGGAGTTTAGCGTCCCTGGAGAGAGTGTGAAACTGAGATTAACACAAGAATATGATGCACACATTCTCCAAAATTAATCATTGTTGTTGCGACAATTTCTATCAATCTCATCTCAGAGAAATGTCAGTGCCTAGACAGAGTGATGCATTCATGGACAAGTTAAAATCTTTGTAACATCATTGAAATACAAGTTATCTCAATCAGGCTGCATCAAAGGTCATTGTAGAAATCATGCATGAAAGGGTTAATGCCAGATAACAACAGGTTTGATTGCGATTAAATCACCCCAGATGATGGATTACAGAAAGTAACGCAGCTAGCATCTGTTTCAATGCAGCCAGCCAAAATATTAGCTGGAGAATAGCATGTAGCAATTAATTTAGGTAAAAATAACATTAGCATGAAGGCTCTTAGGAGCAATACAACTTCTGTACCACCTGGGAGCAAAATTAACTGTCCGGTCTCACTGTTGCACGCTTCATCAGACCGAACAGAAGACATTCATATCAGATTTACAAACACAAAATGCCTGAAACCACAGAGTACAGCAATCTGTATTAAACTAGAGAATACAGCAATCTGTATTAAACTAGAGAATACAGCAAACTGTATTATATTGTAGAACACAACAATCTATATTAAACTGTAGAATACAGCAATCTGTAATAAACTGCAGTTAAAAGCAACCTGTATTAAAAGGTAGAGTACAGCAATGTGTATTAGACTGTAGTATACAGCAATCTGTATTGAACTGTAGAATGCAACAATCTGTATTAAACTGTAGAATACAGCAATCTGTATTAAACTGTAGAATACTTCAATCTGACTTAAACAGTACAATAAAGCAATCTGTACTAAACTGTAGAATACAGCAATCCGTACTAAACTGTAGGGGAGAGCAATTTGTATGAAACTGTAGAATACAGAAATCTGTATTGAACTGTGGAATACAGCAATTTGTATTAAACTAGAATACAGCAATACCTATTAAGTTGTGGAACACATCAATCCCTTTTAAACTGAAGAATACAGCAATCTATATTAAACTGTACAATAAAGCAATCTGTATCAAACTGTAGAATACAGCAATCTGTATTAGACTGTAGAATACAGCAATCTGTATCAAACTGTAGAATACAGCAATCTGTATTAAACTGAAAATACAGCAATCTGTATTAGACTGTAGAATACAGCAATCTGTATCAAACTGTAGAATACAGCAATCTGTATTAAACTGAAGAATACAACAATCTGTATTAAACTGAAAAATATAGCAATCTGTATGAAACTGTAGAATACAACAATCTGTATTGAAGTGTAGAACACAGTAATCTGTACTAAATTGAAGAATACAGCAATCTGTACTAAACTGAAGAATTCAGCAATCTGTATTAAGCGGAAGAAAGGAATCTGTATTAAACTGTAGAATACAGCAATATGTATTAGACTGTAGAATACAGCAACCTGTAATAAACTGTAGAATGCAGCAATCTGTATTGAATTGTAGAATACAGCAATATGTATTAGACTGTAGAATACAGCAATCTCTATTGCCGTTGTCAATGTGTTCTCTCTACACTCTACTTGATGGGCCAATCACCTTACTCATTGTGGATTCGTCCAATGTTTGCTGTAATTCCTCAAATGCATTTCTCTTTATTTACTGCAATGTTTACACGTTTGGACCTCTGTATGAGATTGAGATTTCTCCTCTCTGATCTGTCATCTGATCAACATTATGTATGCTTTGGATGTTAACTCTTTATAACTTGTATTTGCTAAAATTATAAAAATCTCCATTAAACTACAGAGTGCAATAATTGCTACCAAATTTCAGAGTACAGTAATTAGATAGCAATGTCCAGCAATCTCTGTTAAGCCACAATGTATAACAACTTTCATGAAACGGCAGCAAGTAGCATGGTGGTCAGCACTGCTGCCTCACAGCGCCAGGGACTCAGGTTCAATTCCTGGCTTGGGTCATTGTCTCTGTGGAGTCTGCATGTTCTCCCCATGTCTGCATGGGTTTCCTCCGGGTGCTCCAGTTTCCTCTCACAGTCCATTGATGAGTGGGTTTGGTGAATTGGTTGTGCTAAATTACCCCTTAGTGTCAGGAGGGCTAGCTAGGGTAAATGCATGGGGTAATGAGGATATGCCTGGGTGGGACTGTAGGTGGTGCAGACTCAATGGGCCAAATGGCCTCCTTCTGCACTGTCGGGATTCTATGAAACCACAGGGTATGGCAATCCTCATTGGAAATTGAGAGCATTGTAATTCCAGGTTACACACAGCAATCTGTATAAAACCACTAAGGACATCTACCTCAATCAAGTTATTGTCCCATCTTCTCTATCAAATCAACATGCAAACCAGGAACAGGAGTAGGCCATTTGGCCCTTCCAACCTGCTCTGCTATTTAACAAGTTCATGGCTGATCTGATTGTGGCCTTAGCTCCTCATTCCATCCATCTCCAAAGCCCTCTGAACCCTCTTGGTAATCAAGGATCTATTTTTGCCGTAAAAATCTTCAATGACCCCGTCTTCGCAGCTTTCTGGGGAACAGACTTCAAAGATTCTCCGAAGTAGATGGAAAAGCCGCTATTTTTAGACATCGTTCTTTAAGTTCTGGTCTCCCCTATTAGGGGAAACATCCCTTCAGCTTACACCCTGTCAAGTCCCCTCAAGATTTGATGGGCTGAATTCTCCAGCCCTTCCCACCACCGGAAACTTCCAGGCGTGCCGCCGATGGCGACTGCCTGCGGTGGGATTCTTGGTGGTGTGGCTGGGGAACATAGCAAAACCCAGATGACATTGGCTGTACCAGGACTTACCCACCACCGGCCAGTGATGGGTTGCTGGAACTACGGAGCTCAGTAATCCCCACCAAATTGTGAAGGTTGATATTTTTTGATATCACGTGGAGTGAATCAGGTTCAGTGACGCTGGGGTCGTCAGGAAGAGGCCGAGGTGGAGATGAATTATCCACTTGGCACCTTTGGCTGAAGATGGGTGCCAATGCTTCAGCCTCATGCTTTGCACACACTTGTTGGGCTCTGCCGCCATTGAGGATGTGAATGTTTGTTGAGTCTCTTCCTCCATCAGGTCAGTTAGTTTATTATCCACAACTGGAAGTTACGGATCAGGACTGCAGAGCTTCCTACAGAATAGCACGGGCCTGTGGCTTAGAGAACCGAAGGGATGTCACGTTTAAATATTTGGGCAGGCCAACAAGCAGGCATGTAGTGCAAATTTGGTCATAAACAATTAGATGTTAACAACCCTAATTTTTGGCTTTAATGTTTTTTAATTAGACTTTTAAAATTGTACTTTAGCAACTGAAATTCTCTCAGCCAAAGTAATTAACTGGAGGCTGATTTGGCTCCTGGCGGTTCTACTCTGGGAACTGAACATGGCTGTATCAGTTTCCCTCTTATGAGACAGCTGTTGAAAGCACTTGTTGCTGGCACAGATTCAAGGCTTCTACCAGTTGTGTCTGCTCTGATTCACTGAAGAGAAGGATGGACAAGAAAACACTGCTGTCCTTGGCTCACTATTCATCCTCTATAACATTGAGTTAGCCGCGCCATTGTATGAAATGGACATTGTAGACAGGCATAGGGAGGACATTGTAAGGGGGAGGCAATGGTCTAGTGGTATTATTCCTGGACTATTAACCCAGAAACCCAGCTAATGCTCCAGGCACCCAGGTTTGAATCCTGCCACAGCAGATGGTGGAAACTTAAATTCAATAAAACAAATCTGGAATTAAGAATCTATCGATGACCATGAAACCATTGTTGGAAAAACCCATCCAGTTCACTAATGTCCTTTAGAGAAGGAAATCTGCTGTCCTTACCTGGTCTGGTCTACATGTGACTCCAGGGCCACAGAAATGTGATTGACTCTGAATTGCCCTTGGGTATCTTAGGGATGGGCAACAAATGCTGGCCAGCCAGCGACACCCATGTCCCATGAATGAATAAAAAAAGGCTAATTAATGGGTGGGATCTTCCAGCCTCACTCACCCCAAGACCAGAAAGTCCCACCCAAGGTCAACACTTGTATGGTCTGCCTCCCTCCCATTCCCCTCCCTCCTTCCCCCCCCCCACCACTCCCCCCACTCGCTACAATTCCCATGTCAAGCTGGACAGGAAATTTCCGCCTTACGTCTTTATGGGGATGCCACAGCGGTTAGTACTGCTGCTTCACGGCACCAGGGACCCGGGTTCAATTCCGGCCTGGGGTCGTAGCGTGGAGTTTGCATATTCTCCCCGTGTCGTTCCTCCCACAGTCCAAAGTTGAGGGGGTTAGGTGGATTGACCGCGCTAAATTGACCCTTAGTGTCAGGGAGACTAGCTCGGGTAAGTACGTGGGGTTACGGTGGATAGGGCCTGAGTGGGATTGTTGTTGGCACAGCTTCAATGGGTCAAATGGCTTCCTTCTAAATGTCACCTGGAAATGAGAATTCAGTGAGTGCCGTGACTTATTATACCAGAATATGCATATTACTTTGTAATGTTTTTCACAGTGGAGTTCAGCTATCCAGATATTGTTCATGCAGTGTCACACACCTATTGTAATCTTCATTATCTTTTCACCTCATCCTGAAGAGCTGCCTGCTTGGCTTTTATACAAAATAGTTGCTTTAAATCATTGAAGCCTTTGAGAGTCTTGAGTGAAATCACATAAACTGTTGAGTGCCCTTCACCAGCAGAGCAAATTAAGACTTCTTGTTTTAGACAAGCGATTCCACCACCTCTGTATAGAAATATTCACCCTTCAAGATTCATGGATAATCAGTTTTTCAGCGGCGAGGCCTTTTATGATCTCTCTCGGCACTCACGGGAATATTAAATAAGGTGACGGATGTCAAGGTATGAATCAGGAGTCCCTTGTTCTGTGCCAATTTTCTTCATATGCAGAAGAACAGACCAGGAAATGTGGATGTGATTACAGTGTTCTGGGAGAACAGTTGATCGAAACAATGATCTGGGGTGGCACAGTGGTTAGCACTGCTGCCTCGTAAAGCCAGGGACCCGGGTTTGATTCCCAGCTTGGGTCACTGCCTCATTTGCACATTCTCCCCGTGTCTGCGTGGGTTTCCTCCAGGTGATCTGGCTCCCTCCCAAAGTTCAAAGATGTGCAGGTTAGGTGGATTGGCCATGCTAAATTGTTCCTTTGTGTCAGGGGGACTAGCGAGGATAAATGCAATGGGGTTATGGGGATAGGGCCTGGGTGGGACTGTGGTCAGTGCAAACTCGATGGGCCAAATTCTGCACTGTAGGATCCTATGATTCCATGAATGCAAACTGTATCCCAGGTTCCGCCTGCCATGGGAATCATAGTGGGCAGTTGGGGGAGTGGGGGCAAAAGTTGTCCTCAGTCAAGATATTCCGGTCCTGGACTGAGTATGGCCAGAAAATCCCAGCCATTAAATTGCCAAATGTGATCCAGAGAGTGAGATCTACTGTCCAAAAGGTGATCTAGAGAGTGGCTTCTACTGTTTGAAATGAGATCCAGAGCAGGATCTAGTGTCTGAAATATGATCCTGAGAATGGGATGTACTTTCCAAAATTAGATCAAGAGAGGGGCATTCACTATCTGAAATGTGATCCAGAGAGTGGGATCTATTGTCCGAAATGTAATCCAGAGAATGGGATCCACTGTCTGAAATTAGAGCCAGAGAGAGCAGTGTCCACTGTCGGAAATGAGATCCAGTGAGTGAGATCTATTGTCCAAAATGTGTTCCAGTGAGCAGGATCTATTATCTGAAAGCGAGCCACAAAGTGGAATCTGCTCTCTGGATCATCTTGTTCAGTGATGAGAGTGGGCCAGGTACAGTAATGGTCAGTAATGACTGGGCGAATGGGGCAGCAGAACATAGGTAAGATGCTCTTTAGGAGAATCGGTGTAGATGCAATGGGCTGAAAGACCTCCCCCTGCATTGTGGGGACTCTGTGAATTGGGAAATGCTGAGCTATCTTTTAGGTTGGCATGTTGGGAAGGGTGGTATCGTACCATAGGCACCATGCCTCCCACCTTCACCCTCTCCCCCACAACTGCAGTTGTATCTGTGGTGGGACAACTGTTGGGCAGCTCAACAGCCAATGGGCTAAGTGATGCCATTCCAGTCCTGCCAGCACTGGGATTTGTGGACAGGTCCACGTTAAGCATCCAGCCCAGCTTCATTCACCAGGACTGGCAGAGATGGGCAATAAATTCTGGCCAGCCAGTGACTCCCATGTCCCAGAAATGAATAAAAAAGTAATAATAGGTTTTGAGGAAATGAAAGAGGGAAGATTGGGAAGAAGAGCAAAAGGGAAGGAGGTCTGTGATAGGGTGGAGGGCAGGAGGGCTGAGAGAACAAGAGTTGGTGGAGCAGTGTCAAACAGAATGGGAATGGAACAAGCCAAGAAACAAAAAATGCTACCCTGGCTAAGTGGCAGTGATGGAGTTATCACTTCCCACTGGTCTTTATATTCAAGCTATTTTATTGCAAGCTGCTTCCTCAGAGCTGCCGCCTACACGGAATCCAACAAGCAAAATGTTCCAGCTGTTGCTATTTATAACTCAATCATTGTCACAGGTTTTACTGACAATTACCTTAATGAAAAAACTGCCATACTCTAGTCAGGAGTACATTGACAAGAGATATGTCCAGGCGTGAATGGCAGATAGTAAGCGCACAGGTGAACAGGCAGTAAAGGAGGCATCCCTTCACTGTGCAATTCACCAGAAGGGTTTCTGATGCTGGCCTTCATGAACTGGGACCTGCCGTCCAGGACTGTGCCGAGGATAATCTGGCAAACAGCAATGGAGCTGGACCTGCTCATCACCGTCGTTACAACTTGCTCGCATTGCAATTTAACCCACCTTGGCAGAGTATCTTAGCCACTCTGTAACAGGTGCTGAATGATGTTGTCAAAAGAGAAAACGCTGGAAAACCTCAGCAGGTCTGGCAGCATCGATAAAGAGAGAAAAAAGCTAACATTTCGAGTCCAGGTGACCCTTTGTCAAAGCTAAAAGGCATAGAAAGTGGGAGATATTTATACTGCAAGGGGAGGGGATGAAAGATAAGTCATGGTGACAGAAACCAGCGGGAAAGACTGCTAAGAGCAGTGAGAATAAAGGGTGTGAATGGCCAAACGGCAGAGGAGCTGTAAGCTGTGACAGATGAAGATGTTGGGCGTAGTTGTCGGGGAAATGGGACAGAGGTAGAAAAGGGGAAGCGGGGGGGAGAAAAGAGAAGGGAAGGGGGATGAAGTAGGGGGAAAGAGTGGGGGGGAAGAAAAATGAAGAAAGACAATTAAAATATAAAAGAGAGTAAAAACAGTAAAAGAAATTAAACAAAATAGATTGAAAACAAAGGGGGCTGAGATGGGGTAGAAACCCCACTTTGGCAATGTTACGATGCATTACCATCGTTCTGTCTTACTGTTTCCTGTTACAAATGTCTTGTTGCCTGTAACAATCCTGATGTTAAAAAGATCAGCCATCAGGAAATGATCACTTTCATACCTCACTATTATGTAATTATCTTTTTCCTACTTCATTGATTATGTAATTACTGTCCCTTACATCAGTAATTGCGTAATTACTGCGTTTTCCCCTCACTGATCATTTTTCCTTTCTCCACGGGAGATGTAAACGGTGTTGCCAGGATAAATTAGACTGAGCTGCCCATGCACAACTTTACAACGCTAAATATTGTAATGGCGGAGTCCCGCAGCCCCGCCGTATTCAGCTCACACCGGGATCACAACCAGACCATCACGGGGAGTAGAGTACAGAGCCCGATCCAGGTGCTTCTCTCTGACGTGGGATCTCTGCCATTAACCAAGTGGAATGTGGCCTACATGAGGCTCTGTGCGATCACACAATGAGTGCTAATGGAGCACTGATGACAGGGAAGGTCAGTGGAAGGACATATTGTTAATGTTTATTTATTAGAATCACAAGGAGGCTCACGTTAACACTGCAATGAAGTTACTGTGAAAACCCCCTAGTCGCCACACTCCGGCACCTGTTCGGGTACACTGAAGGAGAATTTAGCATGGCCGGCGTACCTAACCAGCACGTGTTTCGGAAGAAACCCACACAGACACGGGGAGAACGTGCAAACTCCACAAAGGCAGTGACCCAAGCTGGGAATCGAACCCAGGGCCCTGGTCTTGTGAAGCAGCAGTGCTCACCACTGTGCCACCATGCATTCCATGTTGCATTGATGCTCTAGAGTTCCATTAGCAACCAAACTGTTTCATCTGCTGGTTGCAGGGTCTATCTAACCTTGAGAGACCCTGGTCCCAGTGAGGTAATTACTTCAAGTGCTTTATTAACCACTCCATGCAAGATAGGTACAGGGTGGATCTGTCTCCGCTGGGGTTACAGAGTGAGTCTGTCCTAAGATTACAGAGTGGGTCCCTCCTGAGGTTGTAGGGTGGGTCTATCCTGAGGTTGCAGAGTGGGTCTGTCTCTGTAGTCTGCAGTTTGTCCAATCTTTTCAAGCTGGGTGGGGTGGGGGTTTGGGGGGGGGGGCGCTGTGCTGGGGAGAGCTGGAGGGGTGGGACGTTATACATTTGCATATTTTCTGATGGGCTAATGAGCAAATTTCAGAAAGATTAAGTTTGCACAATGATAAATTGAATTTTGGGGAAAGCAAGAATTGCAGGGGCAAGATGCAGAAAGACCAAAGCAATGGACTAATCAGTTAAACAATCATCAATAATAAACTGACCAGAGTGTGAGAAAGTCAGTGTGCGTGGCAAGATGAGTGCGAGTGGGTGTGTGTGGCATAGTGCTGTGTGCTAGTGAGAGTGAGTGAGAAACCTGAGGCCAGGGAAAATGAGCGGAGTTATAGGGAGTGGGCGGGACAGGGGCTAGGTGGGCTTCGATAAGATGCTCCTCCAAAGAGTTAGTGCAGACTTGAGTTGAATGTCCACCTTCTGCACTGTAGAGATTCTGTAGAAAGCCCACCAACGCTTCCACTTTCTCAAAAGACCAAGGAAATTTGGCATGTCGGCTACAACCCTCACCAACTTTTACAGATGCATCACAGAAAGCATTCTTTCTCGATGTATCACAGCTTGGTATGGCTTCTGCTCTGCCCAAGACCACAAACTACTACAAGGGATTGTGAATGAAGCCCAGCCCATCACGCAAACCAGCCTGCCACCCATTGACACTGTCTACACTATCCGCTCCCTCAGAAAAGCAGCCAGCATAATTAAGGACCCCACGCACCCCGGACATTCTCTCCTCCACCTTCTTCTGTCGGGAAAAAGATACAAAAGCCTGAGGTCACGTACCTCAGCGGAGGCAGACCCACTCTGTACCTATCTTGCATTGAGGTATTGATCGGGTGGATTCTCAGAGGCTATTTCCCAGGGCTGAAATGGCCACAAGAGGACACAGGTTTAAGGTGCTGGGGAGTAGGTACAGAGGAGATGTCAGGGGTAAGTTTTTCACTCAGAGGGTGGTGAGTGAGTGGAATCGGCTGCCAGCGGTGGTGGTGGAGGCGGATTCGATAGGGTCTTTTAAGAGACTTCCGGATGAGTACATGGGACTTAGTAAGATTGAGGTTATAGGTAAGCCTAGTAGGTAGAGATGTTCGGCGCAACTTGTGGGCCGAAGGGCCTGTTTGCGCTGTAGTTTTTCTATGATCTATGTACAAACTGATTCTTCCCTGCTGCTGTCAGACTTTTGAATGGACTTACCTCACATTAAGTTGATCTTTCCCTAGCTATGACTCTAACACTATATTCTAAACTCTCTGCGTTCCTTCTCTATGAACGGTATGCTTTGTCTATATAGCACGCTAGAAACAATACTTTTCACAGTATACTAATACATGTGACAATAATAAATCAAATCAAAATCAAATCCTATGGTTATTCCATTTTTGGTATAATTTGTTGAACACGTCTTTCCATACTGGCCTTTTCGAAGACTCCTAGCCAACATTCCTCCCTCAATTACCACCACCAGAGGCTACTGGGAACAGGAGCAATGGTAATAATGTTACTGGGCTATTAATCCTGCAACTTTAAATGACACCTTGAGAGACATGAGTTCACGTACCAACAGGGCAGGTGAGGAGATTGTAAATGAATTAAATAAATCTGGAATTAAGAATTAAATAAATCTGAAATCTGGAGCTGAAACCACTGGATTATTCGAGGAGCCCATCTAGTTCAGTAAACACTTTTTATGAAAGGAAATCTGCCATCCTTATCTGGTCTGACCTACCTGTGATTCCAGAAGCACAGCATTGTGGTTGACTATAATTGCCCTCTGAGCAGGAGGCAGTGGCCTCGTGGTATTATCACTGGACTAGTAATCCAGGGCAAGACTCTGAGGACCAGGGTTCAAATCCCACTGGTAGAAGGTGAAATTTAAATTTAAATTCTGGAATTAATGGTGACCACGCAAGCAATGCCGATTGTCGTTAAAAACTCATCTGGTTCACTAATGTCCTTTAGGGAACGAAATCTGCCGTCCTTACCTGGTCTGGCCTACATGTGACTCCAGAGCCACAGCAATGTGGTTGACTCTTAACTGCCCTCTGAAATGGAGCACAGTCAGGGATGGGCAATAAATGCGGGCCCCGTTAGTGATGCCCACATCCCGTGAACCAATAAACAAAACGGCCAAGCAAGCCACTCGTCTGGATTAAACTACCAAAATAATCACGGGAGGTGAACCTCCAGCAAAAGGGCTGCAGCAACTCAAGTAGGTGATTCAACCTCAATTTGTCGAGTGCAGTCGGAGATGTACGGTCAATGCTGGTCTGCTCAGAAATAACACCAGGTTGAAGTCCAACAGATTTATTTGGAATCACGAGCTTTTGGAGCGCCACTCCTTCCTTAGGATTTTTAAAAATTTATTCATGGGACATTGCTGGCTGGCCAGCATTTATTGCCCATCTCTAGTCACCCGAGGGCAGCTGAGAATCAACCACATTGCCATGGGTCTGGAGTCACGTGTAGGCCTGACCGGTTAAGGGCAGCACATTTCCTTCCCTAAAGGACATTAGTGAACCAGATGGGTTTTTTTGACAATCGACAATGGTCATCAGTAAATTCTTAATTCCAGATATTTTTTATTGAATTCAAATTCCACCATCTGCCGTGGTGGGATTCGAACCCGGCTCCCCAGAATATTACTGAGTTTCTGGATTAATAGTCTAGCGATAATGCAGTAAAGAAATGGACAGTGAACCAGAGGCCATGTCCTCCAAACAATTGTCAATTATATCGACGGTGTGAACTGAGAGGTGTATCTCCACATGGTTTTCCAAAAAAATCCCCCAATTATCCATCAATAATTACTGTGGGGAATTTCATTATTACCAAGCATCTCACAGGATACGGGATGAATATTTTATGAATCTGTCATGTCTAGATTTCCCGCTGAAATTGAAACGGGGTGCCATAACTCCTGTAGAACTCTCATTAAACGCCGATTCCGACTCAGAAAGCACTTCTCCATGTCAGCTGTCATAACAATGCTGTTTTACCCGGACATGGAGAGGAGGGGGAGAGGTGGTCAACTAGCCATATAGCTCTGTACCCCTCCTCTTCTCAAAGCAACGCCTCACGCTGGTTCGATTCCACAGAGAGCAGCGGTCCATCTTTAGGGTAGCGGGATGGCATGGTGGGTAGCGCTGCTGCCTCACAGCACATGGAGCCGGGTTCAATTCCAGCCTCGGGTCATTGTCTGTGCGGAGTTTGCACGTTCTCCCCATGTCTGCATGGGTTTCCTCCCACACTCCAAAGATGTGCGAGTTGGATTGAAAAGCCATGCTAAATTGTCACTTTACTAAGATGGTACCAGAGTGAGGCAACTTCTTGCGAACTGTGCCCAGCATGACTTCTAATTCTAGTTTTTATTCTGCATTCTGCACCATCTCCTTTCCTTCTCTATGAAAGGTATGCTTTGTCAGTATAACGCACAAGAAATGATACTTTTCCCCGTACATGTGACAATAATAAATCAAATCACTTAGTGTCCTCGGATGTGTGGGTTGGGAGTTTAGTAGGACGAACAAATGGGATTACGGGGATAGGGTCTGGGTAGGATGCTCTGTCGGAGGGTTGGTCCATACTCGATGGGCCAAATGGTCTCCTCTGCACTGTAGGAATTCTAACTCATTGCGACCACACATGTAGTCATTTAAACATAACCTCCAATAGAGTGGATGACAGATTATCACTGATGGGCCTGGCCCTATCTTAGTCTGATATCCCCATGCGTGCACTGCAGTGCTGAGGCAGTGCTGCACTGTCAGAGGTGCCCCCTTTGGCATGAGACACTAAATGGCAGCTTCAACTACCCTTTTGCGGGATGGAGTTGGGAGAGGGAAAAGATCTCGACGCACTATTCGAACAGAGCAGGCAAGCTCGCCCTACCGCCGTGTTCTGGTCAATAATTACCCTCCAGTTACCCCATCACCTCGTTGACCTTTGTGGGATCTTGCTGTGCTTCAATTAATTGCTGCTGCTGCTGCATTCATCTAGCCAGCGACGCCCACATCCCATGAATGAATGTTTTTTAAAAAATCAGCATTCTGACAGAGACTGCACTTCAAACATAATTAATTTATTGGCCACTCAGCTCCCGGGGTGCTCAGACGTCCATACCAGTGCTACATAAACACAAGTTCTTTATTCTCTCTTCAAAACAAATCGGACAGATTGTCAGGGTAATGCACTGGGGACCTGAGTTCAAATCCTACCACAGCAGATGGTGAAATTTGAATTCAATAAAAATCCGGAGTTAAAAGTCCATTGATAAACATGGAATCCCAACAGTGCAGAAGGAGGCCATTCAGCCCATCGAGTCTGCACCAAGCACAATCCCACCCAAGCTCTATTCCCGTAATCCCACATATTTACCCTGCTATTCCCCCTGACTTTAGGGTCAATTTAGCACGGCCAATCAACCGAACCCACTCATCTTTTGACCACAAGATCTAGCCAGTTATAAAAAAAACTGGCTGCAACGTGATTCTTTCTGAATATAAAGGATAACTCTACACGGTCTTTGTCTGGCCTTCTTCAGATGAAAGTGCAGATCCAAACTGAAAGTGGATGAAGATTGAGATTTGTTCATCAAAATCGAAAGGACAGGTGAGGGGGGGCGCTGGCCTGGCACAAGAAACATTTCTGGCAGGTGAGGGGAACAGGGCGGTATCTGAGGAATTTCACCCGATTAATAATCCCGAGGCCAGCCCAACACTCTGTGTTCAAATCCGACCATTGATGAGGTTTGAATTCAGAGAATAAGTCTGAGACATAAAGCTAATGATGTGGAGATGCCGGCGTTGGACTGGGGTAAACACAATAAGAAGTCTCACAACACCAGGTTAAAGTCCAACAGGTTTATTTGGTAGCAAACACCACTAGCTTTGACCCTTCGTCACATGAGAACTCTCCACTCACCTGACGAAGGGTCAGAGTCCCGAAAGCTAGTGGCTTTTGCTACCAAATAAACCCGTTTTACTTTAACCTGGTGTTGCGAGACTTCTTACATAAAACTAATCTCAGCAATGGCAAGCGTGACAACTATCATTGTTGTGTTTTAAAGAAAAGCCCACCAAAAAGAGCGGCACAGTAGCACAACGGTTAGCACTGCTGCCTCACAGCGCCAGAGACCCGGGTTCAATGCCTGCCTTGAGTAACTGTCTGTGTGGAGTCTGCATGTTCTCCCTGTGTCTGCGTGGGTTTCCTCCGGGTGCTCCGGTTTCCTCCCACAGTCGAAAAGACGTGCAAGTTAGATGCGTTGGCCGTGCTAAATTCTCCCTCAGTGCACCCGAACAGGTGCCAGAGTGTGGCGACTGGGGGGACTTCCACAGTAACTTCATTGCAGTGTTAATGCAAGCCTACTTGTGACGAATAAATAAACTTTGACTTCCCTGGTTCATTAATGTTCTTTAGGGAAGGAAATCGGCCATCCTTACCCGATCTGGCCCAATGTGACTCCAAAGCCACAGCAATGTGGTTGACTCTCAACTGCCCTCTGAAATGGAGGGCAGTTAGGGAGGGGCAACAAATTTCTGGCCTTCCAGCGATGCCCATATCCCGTGAAAGAATAAAGCAAAGAAAGAATCTTGATGAAGACGATGAACTTTATAGATTTAAGAGGCCAATTTTGGAGGAATAGAGTGTTTTTTATTCATTTGTGGGTCATGGGCTTCGCTGGCTGGCCCGCAATTATTGCCCATCCCTAATAATCCAAGGGCAATCGAGAGTCAACCACGTTGCTGTGGCTCTGGGGTCGCACGTAGGCCAGACCGGGTAAGGACGGCAGATTTCCTCCCCTAAAGGACATTAGTGAACCAGATGGGTTTTCCCATCAATCGGCAATTATTTTTTGATCATCAGTGGGTTCTTAATTCCAGATTTTTTTTTAAAGTTGAATTAAAATTGCTCCATCTGCTGTAGTGGGATTCGAACCCGGGTCCTCGGAACGTTAGCTGAGTTCCTGGATGAATGGTCTAGCAACGATACCGCTGGGCCACCGCCTCCCCGTCCTCGTATTCGTTTCCAAATAACTGGGCAGCCCTGAATAGGAGTGTGGGGGCTACGAAGGGGGTAAGAATCTCTCCTGGTTTGGAGGATGGATATGAAAGAGCTTGCTGTTTTGATCCAGCGTAATGAGGAAGGTGGAGGAGGGGGAGGAGGGGGTGGAGGTGGAATCGAAGAACACAGAGGTAAAGTGAAAGTGCAAATGAGAAGGTGATTAATGCTCGCTTGCAGGAGGTTTGCTATCGGAACCTGCCACACCGAGACTGTCACAGCAGCACTTTCACACGCTAGGAGGAGTTTGTATTCTCCTGTGGCTCCGGTAATGATTCACATATGATTTATCCGCACATCACAGACACGCCACGACTGCCTGAATTATTCAGCAGCCAGTGATTCCTAATGCTGCTTTGATCCCAACTGCTCTGACCTTGTGTCGAACGCAACAAACACACAGGACAGCCAACCGAGCGCCTTACGATGCAGCGCATCAAATAGGAATTAATTCACCGCCCCCCCCCTCCCACCCCCCCCCTCTCCCCACCCCCCCAAACACATTTTTATCACACGGAACAGACGCTGAATGATTCACGGAAGTTTATAAAGAGCTCGGTTTCCACCAGGGTCCCAAACTGCGCATCACGTCTCAGCCGCAGCCACATGACCCCCCCCCCCCTCCCCGCAGATTAAAGCGGCCAATTCCTCAGCGTTCAATCAGCGGCATCTCCAGCAGCGCCCGAGAGGAAAAGGCACCGGTGATAATCCCAGCCGGGTAACTGGACAAGCAAATCCGCACCTTCAAATCAATCAAACGACTCCGCTCATTAAACGGGAAGTGGGGAGGTGGGTGGGTGTGGTTGGGGAGGGGGTGGGGGGTGGGGGGGGGCGGTTGTTGGTTATAAGTACATAAGAAATAGGAGCAGGAGTAGGCCGTCTAGCCCTCCCAGCCTGCTCCGCCATTCAATAAGACCATGGCTGATCTGAAGTGGATCAGTTCCACTTTCCCGCTTTCTCCCCATAACCCTTAATTCCCTTGTCTATCAGAAACCTATCTACCCGTGACTTAAATATATTCAACGAGGTAGCCTCCACCACTTCAATGGGTAGAGAATTCCAGAGATTCACCACACTTTGAGTGAAGAAGTTCCTCCTCAACTCCGATCTAAACTGCCCCCCCTCCCTTATTGTCAGACTGTGCCCTCTAGTTCTGTTTTCCTTTCTAAGTGGGAAGAATCTCTCTACCTCTACCCTATCTATCCCCTTCATTATCTTATATGTCTCCATAAGATCCCCCCTCATCCTTCTAAACTCCAACGAGTACAGACCCAGTCTATTTAGTCTCTCTTCATAGTCCAACCCCCTCATCTCCGGTATCAGCCTAGTGAACCTCCTCTGCACTCCCTCCGAGGCCAATATATCCTTCCGCAAGTGCAGCAACCAAAACTGCACACAGTACTCCTGCTGCGGCCTCACCAGTGCCCTGTACAGTTGCAGCAAGACCTCCCTGCTCTTATATTCTATTCCCCTCACTATAAAGGCCAGCATCCCATTCGCCTTCTTGATCACCTGCTGCACCTACAGACTGGATTTTTGTGACTCATGCACAAGGACCCCCAGGTCCCTCTGCACCGTAGCATGCTGCAGCTTTTCACCTTTTAAATAATAAAGAACATAAGAACATAAGAAATAGGAGCAGGAGTAGGCCATCTAGCCCTTCGAGCCTGCCCCGCCATTCAATAAGATCATGGCTGATCTGTCATGGCTCAGTTCCACATTCCCGCCCTCTCCCCATAACCCTTAATCCCCTCTCTTATCAAAAACCCATCAACCCGCGTCTTAAAAATATTTAACGAGGTAGCCTCCACCACTTCAACGGGCAGAGAATTCCAGAGATTCACCACCCTTTGAGTGAAGAAGTTCTTCCTCAACTCCGTTCTAAACCGCCCCCCCCTCTATCTTGAGGCTGTGCCCCCTAGTCCTACTGTCCTTTCTGAGTGGGAAGAGTCTCTCCACCTCTATCCTATCCATCCCATTCATCATCTTATACGTCTCAATGAGATCT
This sequence comes from Carcharhinus amblyrhynchos, assembly GCF_965287045.1. Classification (NCBI taxonomy): domain Eukaryota; kingdom Metazoa; phylum Chordata; class Chondrichthyes; order Carcharhiniformes; family Carcharhinidae; genus Carcharhinus; species Carcharhinus amblyrhynchos. The sequence continues at coordinate 8,950,540 of NC_137336.1, read as the reverse complement.
CCCCTCATTCTTCTAAACTTTAACGAGTACAAGCCTAGTTTATTCAGCCTCTCCTCATAGCTCAACCCCCTCAACTCCGGCATCAGCCTAGTAAACCTCCTCTGCACTCCCTCCAAGGCCAAAATATCCTTGCGTAAGTACGGCGCCCAAAACTGCACACAGTACTCCAGCTGCGGCCTCACCAATGCCCTATACAGCCGCAGCAAGACCTCCCTACTTTTATATTCAATCCCCCTCGCTATGAAGGCCAGCATCCCATTCGCCTTCCTCCAACTATTATTTCTACCAAAGTGGATAACCTCACATTTGCTAACGTTATACTCCATCTGCCAGGTCCTCGCCCACTCGCTCAGCCTATCCAGATCTCTCTGCAGACTGTCCGCGCCTCCCACGCAATTTGCTTTTCCACTCATCTTTGTGTCATCAGCAAATTTCGTTACCCTACACTCAGCCCCCTCCTCCAGATCGTCCATGTATATGGTAAACAGTTGAGGCCCCAGCACCGACCCCTGCGGCACTCCACAGGGATTTGGGGGGGAGGGGCTGGGGGGGAGGGGTTGGACACACACTCACCTCACTAAAACTTTTCCTATTGACCCTGTGCCAATTTGCACGTGGTTCAGGTAGTAATCCAGAGATAACCACCTTGTTGGTGGAGTACAGGGAAGGTTCACCAGGCTGATACTGGAGATGACGGGCGTTAGTTTATGAAGAGAGATTGAATAGACTGGGTCTGTACTCGTTAGAGTTTAGAAGGCCGTAGGGGATCTTAGAGACTTCCAAGATAATGAAGTGGCTGCATAGGGTAGAGGTAGAGAGATTCTTCCTGCTTAGAAAGGACAGCAGGACTAGAGGGCACAGCCTCAAAATAAGGGGGGGGCAGTTTAGAATGAAGTTGAGGAGGACCTTCTTCACTCAAAGGGTGGCGAATCTCTGGAATTCTCTGCCCGTTGAAGCGGTGGAGGCTACCTTGTTGAATATACTTAAGTCACGGGTAGATAGGTTTCTGATAGACAGGGGATTAAGGGTTTTGGGGAGAAAGCAGGAAAGTGGAACTGATCCACTTCAGATCAGCCATGAACTTATTGAATGGTGGGGCAGGCTCGAAGGGCTAGATGGCCTACTCCTGCTCCTATTTCTTATGTTCTTATCTTCTTATGTTAACATCACCACAAAAACAAAATGCTGGAAAATCTCGGCATCTATGGGGCGAGAATAGAGCCAACATTCTGAGTCTCGATGACCCTTTCTCGGATAATTATTCGGTCAGCTGACGAAGGGTCATGGAGAAGCGAAACATTGGCTCTATTCATAAAAATCATTGAATCCTTACAGTGCAGAGGAGGCCATTCAGCCCATTGAGTTTGCACTGACCACAATCCCATCCGGACCCTGTTCCCATTACTCCACTCATTTACCCTACTAATCTGTTCACACTAGGGTCAATTTATCGTGGCCAATGAACTAACTCTCACATCTTTGGAGTATGGGAAGAAAACGGAGCACCTGGAGAAAACCCATGCAGACATGGGGAGAACATGCGGTCTCCACACAGACAGTGACCCAAGGCCGGAATTGAATCTGGGTGCTAAGAGGCAGCAGTGTTAGCCACTCTGCCACTGTGAGCTCTGTTCTTGCCCCACAGATGCTGTCAGATCTGCTGAGATTTTCCAGCATTTTCTGTTCATGCTTCAGATTCCAGCATCTACAGTGTTTTGCTTTTATCTTCATCACAGCACCTCATACACCAACCACTGGGGGACTGGAGGCTCCTGATCCTGTCTTCATTTATTTATTGGCATACTATTCCCCCGAGAAAACAATCTGAACACAGCACAGAGATGTGAGGATACACTCACACATTAGCAGTTAGCAGAGCGACCACACAGAGGAAGGGAGCTCAGCAAGAAAAGGTTTTGACTGCCCTCGGGTTTGAACTCAGGGCGCCATCGCTTTGGAGTAACTTTGCCTGGAAGTTCAGACTTAGGACGGAATCTTCAAGGGAGAGGGCAGTCTCTCAATCTAAGACAGTCAGTGCCTGATTGAGGGGCTGGACATAGGAAGGTGAGGGGGGACGGGGGGAAAGGAGCTCTGCCCTTGCTGCCATCTCTCCTGCACCGAGTGGCACAGTGGTTAGCACTGCTGCCTCACAGCACCAGGGACTCGGGTTCGATTCCCAGCTTGGGTCACTGTCCGTATGGAGCCTACATGTTCTCCCCCTTCTATTAAATGGATCAAGGGATATGGGGAGAAGGGGGGATCAGGATATTGAATTTGATGATCAGCCGTGATCAAAATGAATGGTGGAGCAGGCTCGAAGGGCTGAATGGCCTCCTCCTGCTTCTAGTTTTTATATTTCGATGTGTCTGCGTGAGTTTCCTCTGGGTGTTCCTCCCACACTCCAAAGATATGCAGGTTAGGTAGATTTCCTATGGTGTATTGCCCTTTAATGTCCCAGGACATGCAGGTTAGGTGGATTGGCCATGCCAAGTTGCTACTTGCCATCCCAAAATGTGTCGATTAGATAGATTAGCCGTGTTAAATGTGTGGCGTTACGTGGAAGTACGGGGTGGGAATGACAGAGGTAAGAGAGTTGGTGCAGACCTAATGGGCCGAATGGCCTCGTCTGCAGTGTAGGGGTTCCATGATCTCTGTCTTAAATGGGCGGCCCCTGAACAGATTACAGAGCCAGACTATTTACTCTCTCTCGCTAGGACAACCCTCTCATCCCAGAATTAGTCTCGTGCATCTCCTATGGGCTGCCTCCGATGTTACTATATCTGTTTTAAGGTCAGAGAGCCAAAACTGTACGCAAATGTCCAGGTGAGAGCTCACCAACACCCTGTACAATCGCAAACACCAACCACTCTGCAATAAAGACCAAAATGCCATTTGCCTTCTTAACTACTTGCCTGCTGGCTTTTTGGGATTCATGCACAAGAACACCTAGATCCCACTGCAGTCTCTCTCCATTTAGATAATAATCTGCCTTTTATAAGGCTATAAGATAGAGGAGCAGAGTTAGGCCATTTCCCAACGGATTGACTTTTTACTGGAACGCGGGGAAGTAAATGTGGGAATGACTTCAATGGGCCAGTTATTCCACACTGTTCAGCTCCCATCCTCTTAGCCACAGCAACTCATTCACCAAAGAGTGGTGAGGATCTGGGACACACTGTCACGGGATGAAGTGGAAGGGAATGGTAGCAATGTAATGAGGGGAAACTGAATGAGAATATGAGGGAGATGGGGGAGAGAGAGTTTTCATGTTAGATTTGGATGAGGAAAGATGGGAAGAGAGTTGAGTGGAGCATAAACACCAGCACGTACAGGGAGAGCGGAATGACCTGTTTCTGTACTGTATATTTCGGGTGGCACTGTGGCAGAGTGGTTAGCACTGCTGCCTCACAGCGCCAGGGTCCTGGGTTTGATTCCCGACTTGGGTCACTGTTTGTGTGGAGCTTGCATATTCTCCCCGTGTCTGCGTGGTTTACCTCTGGTTGCCCCAGTTTCCCCCCCACAGTCCAAAAGATGTGTGGATTGGCCATGCTAAATTGCCTCTTGGTGTCAAGGAGAGTAGCAGGGTAAATATGTGGGTCTATTGGGATAGGGCCTGGGTGGGATTGTGGTCGGTGCAGACTCGATGGGCCGAATGGACTCCTTCTGCACTTGTAGGGATTCTCTGATTTTATGATATCCAATGGGACCCTGAGCAAATAATATCCTGTGATTTCAATATAATTCCCTTGTTGTCTTCCATGGGACTCTTAAATCGGCCTTGCAGGTGGAGGATGTGGTCAAGAAGGCATATGGTGTACTAGCCCATTAATCGAGGGATTGAGTTTAGGAGTCAGGAGATAATGCTGCAACTTTATTAGACCCTTGTCAGACCTCACTTGGGGTACTATGCGCAATTCTGGTTGCCTCACTACAAGAACATAGAACATAGAACACTACAGCACAAACAGGCCCTTCGGCCCACAAGTTGCACCGATCACATCAATACCTACCAATCCATAGACCTATTTATAACCCCCAATCCCATTAAATCCCATATACTCATCCAGGAGTCTTTTAAAAGACCCCAGCAAGTTCGCCTCCACCACCACTGACGGCAGCCGATTCCATTCACTCACCATCCTCTGAGTGAAAAACTTACCCCTAACATCACCTCTGTACTTGCTTCCCTGCACCTTAAATCTGTGTCCTCTCGTAGCGACCATTTCAACCCGGGGAAATAGCCTCTGAGAATCCACCCTATCTATTCCTCTCAACATTTTATAAACCTCTATCAGGTCGCCTCTCAACCTTCGTCTCTCCAGGGAGAAGAGTCCCAGCTCCCTCAACCTATCTTCATAAGGCATGCCTCCCAATCCAGGCAACACCCTTGTAAATCTCCTCAGTACCCTTTCAATAGCTTCTACGTCCTTCCTATAGTGAGGCGACCAGAACTGCGCACAGTACTCCAAGTGAGGCCTGACAAGGGTCTTATAAAGTTGCAGCATTACCTCCCGACTCCTAAACTCAATCCCTCGATTAGTGAAGGCCAGTACACCATACGCCTTCTTGACCACATCCTCCACCTGCGAGGCCGATTTAAGAGCCCTGTGGACCCGAACCCCAAGATCCTTCTGCTCTTCAACACTGCTAAGACTCCTGCCCTTGATAGTGTACTCGTTCATCCCATTGGTCCTGCCAAAATGGACCACTACACATTTATCCACGTTGAAGTCCATCTGCCACTTCTCCGCCCAGTCCTGCATCCTATTTATGTCCTGCTGCAACTTCTGATATCCTTCCAGACCATCCACAACACCTCCGACCTTCGTGTCATCAGTGAACTTACTAACCCATCCCTCCACTTCCTCATCTAGGTCATTTATGAAAATGACAAACAGCAAGGGTCCTGGAACAGATCCCTGGGGCACTCCACTGGTGACTGACCTCCATTCAGAAAAAGACCCATCCACAACCACTCTCTGCCTTCTGCAGGCAAGCCAGTTCTGGATCCACAAGGCCAAAGCCCCTTGGATCCCATGCCCTCTCACCTTCTCAAGAAGTCTTGCATGGGGGACCTTATCAAACGCCTTGCTGAAGTCCATGTACACCACGTCCACTGCTCTTCCTTCGTCAATGTGTTCAGTCACATTTTCGAAGAACTCAACTAGGCTCGTAAGGCACGACCTGCCCTTGACAAAACCATGCTGACTATTTCTGATCAGGCTAAACCTCTCAAAATGCTCATAAATCTTGTCCCTCAGAAGCCTTTCCATCAGCTTACCAACCACTGAGGTCAGACTCACCGGTCGGTAATTTCCCGGGCTATCTCTGTTCCCTTTCTTGAAAATAGGAACCACATCCGCAATCCTCCAATCCTCCGGAACCTCTCCCGTCTCCATCGACGGCGCAAGGATCATCGCCAGGGGCTCTGCAATCACCTCCCTCACCTCCCACAGTAACCTGGGGTACATCCCATCTGGTCCTGGCAACTTATCTATCTTGATAGAATTCAAAAGTTCTAACACATCCTCTTCCTTAATATTCACAAACTCAATCTTTTCCATCTGCTGCAAATCTGTAGCAAAATCTCCCAGATCAGTTTCCACCGTGAATACTGAGGCAAAGTACTCATTAAGCACCTCTGCCATTTCTTCCGCTTCCACACAGACCTTTCCCCCTTCACCTTTTATAGGTCCTATCCCTTCTCTTCTCATCCTTTTACTTTTCACATATTTGTAGAAGGCCTTGGGATTCTCCTTAATCTTACCCGCCAAGGCCTTCTCATGACCCCTTCTGGCTCTCCTAATTTCCCTTTTAAGCTCCTTTCTACAATCCTTATACTCCTCTAGATCCTTAACATCTCCTAGCTCCCTGAACCTTTTGTACACCTTCCTTTTCTTCCTGGCTAGTTTCACCACAGCCTTCGTACATCACGGTTCCCGCGACCTACCAAAACCTCCTTGTCTCTTTGGAACGTTGTCGTGCAGAGCTCCAGACAAACATTCCTTGAATATCCGCCACCTTCCTTCTGTACTTTTCCCCAAGAATGCCTCCTTCCAGTTTATTTGTCCAATTAACTTCCTGACGTCTTCGTATTTCCCCTTAATCCAGACAAACACCTTCCTATCCTGCCTGATCCTAGCAGGATGTGGAAGCTATTGAAAGGGTGCAAAGAATGTTGCCTGGATTGGGAGGCATGCCTTATGAGGATAGGTTGAGGGAGCTCAGTCTTTTCTCCCCGGCGAGATGAAGGATGAGGTGACCTGATGGAGGTTTATAAGATGTTGAGAGGTATAGATAGGGTGGATTCTCAGAGGCTATTTCCCAGGGCTGAAATGGTTGCTACAAGAGGACACAGGTTTAAGTTGCTGGGGAGTAGATACAGAGGAGATGCCAGGGGTAAGATTTTCACTCAGAGGGTGGTGAGTGAGTGGAATCAGCTGCCGTCGGTGGTGGTGGAGGCGAACTCATTGGGGTCTTTTAAGAGACTTCTGAATGAGTACATGGGATTTAATGGGATTGAGGGTTATAGATAGGCCTGGTAGGTAGGGATATGATCAGCGCAACCTGTGGGCCAAAGGGCCTGTTTGTGCTGTAGTGTTCTATGTTCCATGGAAGAGCCGTTGGAGAATATGAATGTGCCATTTACAGCTATTCCGATCTTCATCTATTATTCAGCTGATAATGCGTGGAAAGAGCTATTGCTGCGTTTCATCTACTTGGACCTAAGCAAGTGCCAGGACCCATTGTGGTGGACACCAATTATGGTTATCATCCACAGATGAAGCAGCATTTACCTAAACCAGCCACGCACGTGTTAAGTAACCTCCCCTATAATTGCCACACAAACCCACTGAGGTTCAGTTGAAGGGTTGCTCACTCTATCATCAGCTAATGCAGCCTACTGCTAGTGACAGGTTAATGACTTCAGCTGCCCACTTGCAGGAGATGTTACTGTGAGTGAATATCAGAATATTTGCTTTTAATGATGCTTGATTAATAGGATGGAACAAAGATGTGGTCACCATTAGGCACTTAAAAATGCACTCAGAAAGATTGTGAGAGAATAATTTGTGACAGGCCAAAAAGGAATGACCCTTCCTCTGCCCTCGCAGTGGAAGCTTTGCAGGAATGAGGACATCCTTTTTGAAGGTTAGGAATCCTTCCCTCTTAGGAGGCTTGAGGTGGGGAGGAGAAAGGGGCAGAATGGGGAATCGGGGGGGGGAGCAGACAGGGGCACTGGTGTTCGGAGATGGTTCTTTTGTGGGACTGATAGGGGCATGAGGTCAATGGGGTGAGTGAGTATCCCCTGGAGAACTGACTGTTGTTCCGGAGAGAGAGAGTTTCCCCCCGTGCAGTCCCAAAACCCAGGAATAGTGGTGACACAGAAGGAGGTCATTCGGTCCATCGTGTCAGTGTTGGTTCTCTGCAAAGGCAACTCATTCAGTCCCACTGCCCAACCCTTTCATAGAACCATTGAATCCCTACAGGACGGTAGGAGGCCATTCAGCCCATTGAGTCTGTATCGGCCATATTCCCACTTTGGCCCTGTTCCCGTAATCCTACACATTTACCCTGCTAGTCCCGCTGACACTAAGGGTCAAATTAGCATGGCCAATCCACCTAACCTGCACAACTTTGGACTGCGGGAGGAAACCGGAGCACCTGGAGGAAACCCACGCAGAAACAGAGAGAACATGCAAACTCCACATAGACAGTGACCTAAGCTGGGAATCGAACCCAGGTCCCTGGCGCTGTGAGGCAGCAGTGCTAACCACTGTGCCACCCTAGAACCCTGACGCATTCCTCACAGGGTGATAGAATTCCCCTGCCCCTATCCACCCCACTTCTCCTTTAAGACCTTGTTAAAGCCCCGGACTCTGAATAAACCTTGGAATCTCCCCTTGGATGAGTCCCAATTATTTCTGATGAGCCCCTTGGGGAAGTGCCCTGAGAAGTGTTTCCACAAGAAAAGGCACCATCTAAATGCAACTTGTTGTTTGGCTCAATTCACCAGAAATCACCTGAATATCGCTGTAAATCCCCAAAGATAAATCCTTAGAGAACAATAAACGGAGTAAACATGTTACCAGGTGGTCTCTTTTGACCTAAGCCTGGGAGCAATTGGGGATATAATTTACACGACTCACCAGCACATGTTGTTCCGGGTGTGTTTCGCGCTCAGATAGCCCCTGGTACCGTTTCACATTCTCTGCTTTATCTGGAGGGCTGGAGGTAACCTGTGTGGAATCAGACCTACAGAGAAAGAAACATCCTGGTGTTAACACATCAGCCTGGCTGGATAGGAACTCAACAATCAGGAGGAACCCATCTGTCCAAACCTGACCCCAGAGGGCTGATGTATCTGCTGTTCCCCGCTCACTTATGGGGGAGGTGGGAGGGGGAGGAGGGGGCATGCAGGAGAGGAGGAGGGAGACAGGGCTGGCAGGTAGTGTGTGTTTGTGGGGCAAGGGTGGGCAGATACTTCAAAATCATAGAGGACGCGATGACCGCTTGGTATTATTGCCGGGCTATTAATCCAGAAACTCAGCAAATGTTTCTGGCACCTGGGTTCGAATCCCACCACGGCAGATGGTGGAATTTGAATTCAATTTAAAAAATCTGGAATTAAGAATCTACTGATGACCATGAAACCATTGCCAATTGTCAGAAAATCCCATGGTTCACTGGGGGCGGCACGGTGGCACAGCACTTAGCACTGCTGACTCACAATGCCAGGGACAAGGGTTCGAGTCCCAGATTGGGTCACTGTGTGTGTGGAGATGGCACGTTCTCCCCATGTCTGCGTGGGCTTCCTCTGGGTGCTCCAGTTTGCTCCCACAGTCTGAAAGATGTACTGATTAGGTGCATCGACCTGAACAGGTTCCGGGCTGTGGCGACCAGGGGAATGTCACAGTAACTTCATTGCAGTGTTAAATGTAAGCCTTACTTGTGACTAATAAATAAACTTTAACTTTAATGTCCTTTAGGGAAGGAAATCTGCTGTCCTCACCTGGTCTGACCTCCATGTGACTCCAGAGCTACAGCAATGTGGTTGAGTCTCAGCTGCCCTCCAAGGCCAAAGAACAAAGAACAGTACAGCACAGGAACAGGCCCTTCGGCCCTCCAAGCCTGCACCGCTCATGCACCCAACCAGACCATTTGTTCGTATTCCTCTAATCCCAGCCAACTAGGGATAGGCAACAAATTCTGACCCAGACAGTGACACCCACGTCCCACGAATGAATAAATAAAAACTTATTCTCACCAGATTTTCATTGCTGCTCCAAGCGGGGAAACAGTGTCACTCACTCACTATCCTGTCACTCACTCACCGTCCCGTCACTCACTCGCTGTCCCATCAGCCTCCCCAGTTAACTAAGAACTCAACCACACAGCGAGCTTTGTTTTAATTCTTCCGTGGGGATGTGAGCGTTGCTGGCTGGGTCACATTTGTTGCCCATCCCTAACTGCCCCTCGAACTTGTTCAGCCATTCCAAAATCAACCACAGCGCTGGGGGTCTGGAGTCGTACACAGGCCAGGCCAGGTAAAGATGGCAGATTTCCTTCCCTGAAGGACATTTTTTCATTTATGGAATGTAATTTCTTTAGAGGTCCCTGGGGGTCCTAACTGCCCACAAGGGTCAACCACATTCTTGTGGGTCTGGAGTCACATGTAGGCCAGACCGGGGAAGGAACTCCTTCCCTAAAGAACGTCAGCTAACCAGTTTTCTTAAACAACTTTAGACTTCTTTAATTTCCAGATTTTATTGAATTTAAGTTTCACTAACTGCTCCGGTGACACAGTGGTTCGCGCTGTCTCCTTATCCTTCGGGTAAGCGTTCTCCAAGGCGGCCTTCACGACACACAACAATGCAGAGTCACTGAGCAGAAACTGATAGCCAAGTTCCGCACACGTGAGGACCACCTTAACCGGGAATTTGGGTTCATGTCACACTATCTGTAATCCCCACGACTTGCCTGGACTTGCAAAATCTCACTAGCTGTCCTCGCTAGAGACAATACACATCTCTTTAACCTGTGCTTAACCCTCTCTCCATTCACATTGCCTGTACCTTAAAGACTTGATTACCTGTAAAGACTCGCATTCCAACCATTATTTTGTAAGTTGAGTTTGTATTTTTATATGCCCTGTTTGAGAACAGAACTCCCACTCACCTGATGAAGGGGCAGCGCTATGAAAGCTTGTGGCTTGTGCCACCAAATAAACCAAAACTTTAACCTGGTGTTGTGAGACTCCTTACCTAACAAAGCCAGGGGCCTGGGTTCAATTCCGGCCTCGGGTCACTGTCTCTGTGGAGTTTGTTTGTTCTCCCCATGTCTGCATGGGTTTCCTCCGGGTGCTCCAGTTTTCTTTCACACTCCAAAGATGTGTGGGTTAGGTGGATTGGCCATACTAAATTTCCCCTTAGTGACAGGGGGATTAGCTAGGGTAAATGCATGGGGTTACAACGATGGGGGCTGGGTGGGATTGATGTTGGTGCAGGCTTGATGGGCCAAATGGCTTCCCTCTGCACTGTAGATTCTATCATTCTGTACGACTCTATGACAATACCACTCTGCCACTGCCTCCCATGAAGTGTGTCCCCAGAACATTTTACTTCCAACTGCTTGGGAACCGTCTGCAGGCAGCACAGAGACGGCAAATCCTTTACCCTGGCCAAAATACTATGCGAGCTCGCCTCTGTCTTTACAATATTCCGATGGGATTACAATCAACCTTTGTCTCTTTCATCAGGAGCTGCTGGGAGTTACTACATCTTGTGGAACTGAGCCACGACAGATCAGCCATGATCTTATTGAATGGCGGGGCAGGCTCGAAGGGCTAGATGGCCTACTCCTGCTCCTATTTCTTATGTTCTTAGCAGCTGAAGATAATTGATTCCTAGTAGACAGGCTGAGGAAACAATACTGCCCGTGTACAATGATAATAAACTGTTCAGTTCCAAATTCTATCTAACTACATAACCCATTTTGGGGTTGTTTTTCCAGTGCAGACCTCCCCTGGGTGATTTGTACATCCCACTCATTGAGTAATGTTGCCCTCCTGAGACCCCACTGAGGGGTTTTAATTTGTTCCCTCGGGGGCGTGCGCTGGTTGGAGAAACCACCCGTTGTTGACAAGTCCTTTATACTCCTTCTAGTGCCGTCCTGAACAGTTCACCATTATTTTATCATAAATTCTCAGAAGTTTTAAACAATGTGGAAATGTAGTTTTTAGAATTCTTTTGCGGGATGCGGGCATCGCTGACTGGGCCAGCATTTGTTGCCCATTCCTAACGGCCCTTGAACTGAGTGGTTTGCTCGGCCATTTCAGAGGGGAGTCGGGAGTCAACACTTTTCATAGAATCCCTAAGGTGCCATTTGGTCCATCGTGTCTGCACTAACTTTCATGACCCTTTGGAGTTTCTTGCAGTCTTGGGCAGAGCAGGAGCCATACCAAGCTGTGATACAACTACAAAGAACGCTTTCTATGGTGCATCTGCAGAAGTTGGTGAGAGTCATAGCTGACATGCCAAATTTCCTTCGTCTTCTGAGAAAGTAGAGGTGTTGGTGGGGTTTCTTAGCTATAGCGTCGTCGTGGGGGGGAGCCAGGAAAGATTGTTGATGATCTGTACACCTAAAAACTTGAAGCTCTCAACCATTTCTACTTCTTCCCCATTGATGTAGACAAGGGCATGTTCTCCACTACACTTCCTGAAGCCGATGACTTTCTCCTTCATTTTGGGAGAGATTGAGGAAGAGATGATTGTTGCCTAATAAAAGAGCATCACCGACTGCCCCCCTCCTCCGCCCCACCTCCACCCCAGGCCCTCCTCTCCACCTTAACCCTGCGCATTCACCATGGCCACCTAACCCACACATCTTTAGCCTGTGGGAGGAAACCGGAGTACCCGGAAGAAACCCATGCAGACGTGGGGAGAATGTGCAAACTCCACACAGACAGTCACCCAAGGCCACAATCGAACCTGGGTCCCTGGTGCTGTGAGACAGCGGTGCTAACCACTATGCTGCCCTGCTGCCCACATTGCAGTGGGTCTAGAATCACGTGTAGGTCAGACCAGGTAAGTCAGCAGATTTCCTTCCCTAAAAGGGGCGCTAGTGTGGGTTTTACAACAAGCAATGGTAGCTTTCAATTCTAAATTGCATTGATTGAATTTAAATTCCACCAGCTGCCGGGGTGGGATTTGAACTCGTGTTCAACAGCCTGAGCCTCTGGGTGGGGCTAGTCCAATCATCTCACCACTGCTCCACCATCTGCTGACTCAGGGAAAGCACAGGAACTCACAGGGGTCATGCTTAGTTCTGTGATACATCATACAACTTGAAAAAGGTTATAATTTTTCCAGTGGGGGAAATTCTTCAATGTGTTTCCCAGAGACATGAAGGAAACCAACATAAATCTCCTACACCAGAGAAGGAGAAATCAGTGAGTTTAATCAGAGAGTGGGGGGGGGTTTGAGAAAGGTCTCCAAGGAGGAGAAGGGGATGAATAGGCAGTGGGGTTTAAGGAGAAAATTCCACCAAGTAGGGCCCAGGTGACTGAAGATTTAATTTGATTTGATTTGATTTATTATTGTTACATGTATAAACGTATTGAATCAGCCGCCTACTATACTCCTTATAGCCATCAGGCCAAAGTCCCCTCCAGTTCGATTTTCAAGATTGCTGATGACACCACCGCAGTGGGTCGGATCTCAAACAGTGACGAGACGGAGAACAGGAATGAGATAGAGAATCTGGCAAACTGGCACGATAACATTCATCTCTCCCTCAGTATCGACAAAATGGAGGAGGTAGTCATCAACTTCAAGAAGCATAGTGGAGAACACGCCCCGACTACACCAATGGGGATGAAGTAGGAATGATCATGAGCTTCAAGTTTTTAGGTGTCTAGATCACCAGCAACTTGTCCTGGTTTCCCCCCCCATCCCGATGCTATAATTAAGAAAGCTCACCAACGCCTCTACTTTCTCAGAAGACTCAGAAAATTTGGCATGTCAGCTCTGACTCTCAGATGCACCATAGAAAGCATTCTTTGTGGTTGTATCACAGCTTGGTATCGCTCCTGCTCGGCCCAAGACCGCAAGGAACTCCAGAGGTCATGAATGTAGCCCAGTCCATCACACAGGCCAACCTCTCATCCATTGACTCTGTCTACACTTCCTGCTGCCTTGGAAAAGCAGCCAGCAAAATTAAGAACTGCTCGCACCCAGGACATTCCTCTTCCACCTTCTTCCATCAGAAAAAAGATACAAAAGTCTAAGGTCATGTACCAACTCAAGAACAGTTTCTTCCCTGCTGCCATCAGACTTTTGAATGGACTTACCTTGCACCAAATTGATCTTTCTCTACACCCTAGCTATGATTGTAACACTACATTCTGCACTCTCTCCTTTCCTTCTCTATGAATGGTTTGCTTTGTCTATATAGCACGCAAGAAACAATACTTTTCACTGTATACTAATACATATGACAATAATAAACCAAATCAAATGAATCCCTATGCGGAAGACAGTTATTCAGCCTGTTGTCTGCACCGACAACATTCCCATCGAGGCCCTATCCCCATAACCCCACATATTTACCTCACCAATCCTTCTAACCTATGCATCCTGGAACACTAAGGGGCAATCTAGCATGGCCAAAGCACATAACCTGCGTATCTTTGGACTGTGGGAAGAAACCAGAGCCCCCGGAGGAAGCCCATGCAGACCCAGGGAGAACATGTAGACTCCACACAAATATTGACCCAAAATGGGAAGCAGACCCGGTTCCCTGGAACTGTGAGGTAGTAGTACTAACCACTGTGCCAGCATGCTGCCCCCTGTACTGGAATACAGTGAAAATGTATTACTTCTTATGCATTATACAGACAAAGCGTACCGTTCATAGAGTACATAGGGGAAAAAGAAAGGATAGGGTGCAGAATATAGTGTTCCATTTACATATAGGGTGCAGGGAAAGATTAGCTTAGCATGTGATAGGTTTGTTCAAAAGTCTGATGACAGCAGGGAAGGTTCTTGAGTTGGACTTGAAAACAGGATCATTGAGGGTAGAGCAAAGGATGGAGTGTTTCCCAGGAATGCATTGGAGCGTGTGGACGGTGGAGCACCCAAAAGTGTTTCATCGGTAGACAGGCTGGTGCAGTGGCGGTATTCCCATGTATCAGCGTAACTTATCTGTAAGTACAGGCAGTCACTATGAGGGGAGGCAGGAATTACAGCTCAGGATCCAACGGGACACAAATGGTTGGGAAGAGGTTTTGCTCGCAGCCGGGGAGGACAGGTAGAGCTTGTGCTGAGCCCTGAAGCTGGCGGCATTTCTATTCCTCCATTACCCAACTGGAGAAAGTTACGGCTCCTCTAAGAATGGGTATCAGAATGGTCATCTGTTAGCACGGAGGCGCTGGAGGCTGGGTGCATGTATTTATTGTACACGGACGCTGAAAGGTTTTAGTCAGAAGGCAGCAGGCCACACCTGACAGAGTTTGATGAATTGGTGAACTTGAATCAGGATAGAGGTTGGTCTGTTCATTCAGAGGAACAGTCACCTGTATAATTAATCAGCTGTGACACATTTATCCGAACCAAAGTCACACAAGACATTCTCGGTGGCTCTGAGCGAGGCACCTTATTTCTTTGTCCTCCTTGATTCCTTTGCCAGGAAGCCACCCAGTTCTTCTCCAACACCTCTCATCACTCAATGTCTGTAGAAGAGTTCATAGGAGATAGGAGCAGAATTAGGCCATTCAGCCCATCAAGACTGTTCCACCATTCCATCATGGCTGATATCCTTCCCCATTTTTCTGCCTTCTCCCCATAACCCTTCAACTCATTAAAACTAAATAAAAAATCTGTCCAACTCCTCCATAAATTTACTCCCACTGTCCCAGCTCCACTGCACTTTGGAGTAGCGAATTCCACAGACTCACAACTCTTTGGGAGAAGTCTTTTCTCCTCAGCTTCATTTTAAATTTGCTCCCCCTTATCCTAAGACAATGGCCTCTTGTCCTAGAATGCCCCACAAGAGGCTCCACAACAACTCGATCCATGTCTGAGAATCAGATCATTACTTGAAAAGGAAGTATTAGCACGACTGTGGGGAAAAAGCGAGGTGAGTGGGACTGGATGGGTTGCTGGGGCAGACAGCCAGTATGAACACAAGGCCACTTGGGCTGAATGGCCTCCTTTAGTGGTGTAACCAATCTGTGATTCTATGACCTGTTCTACAGCCCTGTGGCACTGCCTTGGCTTGGATTGACTTGTACCTATCTCACCCTAGCCAAACTATTTCCAGCAACAGTTTCTCTCCCCGCCCCAGAAAGTCAACTGGGGAGCCTTCCCGGCTCCAGCCATGGCCTCTCCCCACCTTCAGCTACCTTGACAACAGAAATATTGACCCCACGTTATTGCTGGCTCTCTACTCGAACAACTCACCGAGACCCACCCACTCTGCCCTTTCTCCATAGCCCTGCAAATTCTCTCTCTTCAGTTAACTATAGAATCATAGGGTTAGGGTTAGGGTTAGGACTAGAGCTATACAGCACAGAAAAGGCCTTTCGGCCCACTAAGCCTGTGCCGGTCAAAGACAAACCACCCAGTTCTACTTTGCGCTTCTCTGAGCCAAGATTCTTTCTCACAATTTTGGTCTTATTTTTATTCATTCGTGTCCAACTCCAAAAGGCACTAGTGAACCAGATGGGCCCCTACCACAATCGACAATGATCTGATTCTCCTCTGCAGACATTGAGTGATGAGAGGTGTTGGAGAAGGACTGGGTGGATTCCTGGCAAAGGAATCAAGGAGGACAAAGAAATAAGGTGCCTCGCGCAGAGCCACTGAGAATGTCTTGTGTGACTTTGGTTCTGGTAAATGTGTCATAGCTGATTAATTATACAGGTGACTGTTCCTCTGAAAGATCAGACCAACCTCTATCCTGATTCAAGTTCACCGATTCATCAAAGTCTGTCAGGTGCAGCCTGCTGCCTTTGACTAAAGCCCATCAGCACACTCTGGATGATAGTATCCCATGCCAGCATATATATCCAGCAGATGGAGCCCAGCTATAGACAAAGCACCATTATTCACCTGGTCAGCTCCTAACTGAGATGTAAAGAGTCAGAGATAAAACATTTACTGCTCAACGGGTGCTCTGCTCAGAATATTGACATCTTGTTCCAAGAAGTTGTTCCCCTTTTGATTCCATTCAAGGTTAATTCCACATAAGGCTAAGGAAATTTGGCGTGTCAGCTACGGCTCACACCAACTTGATGCACCAAAGAAAGCATTCTTTCTGGTTGTATCACAGCTTGGTATGGGCTCCTGCTCTGCCAAGACCACAAAAAACTACAAAATGTACAAAAAACTACAAAAGGTCGTGAATGTAGCCCAATCCATCACACAAACCAGCCTCACATCCATCGACTCTGTCTACACTTCCCGTTGCCTGTGCAAAGCAGCTGGCATAATTAAGACCCCATGCACCCCGGATATCCTGTGTTCCACCATTTTCCTTTGGGAAAAAGATACAAAAGTCTGAGATCAAGTACCACTCGATTCAAGAACAGCTTCTTCCTTGCTACGGTCAGACTTTTGAATGGACCTACCTTGCATTAAACCGATCTTTCTCTACATCCTAGCTATTACTGTAACACTACATTCTGCAATCTCTCATTTCCTTCTCTATGAATGGTATGCTTTCTCTGTCTAGTACGCAAAAAAAAATACTTTTCACCGTATGTTAATACATGTGACAATAATAAATCAAATCAAAATCCATAACCCTCTCTGAAGATTCACTGCATGCACAAAGAATTTGGTTTCCCTGACGCCTTTTGACCAATGCACCGATACAGAATTACTTGATGTCAGACGGTGAAACCTTGGAGCAGAACACCTGAACTGAGCTTCAAGCCAGGAAGGAGAACGTTATTGGGTGAAATCAGGGTGAGCTGTTGGGAAACACATGTTGGGCCATTTGGGTAATATACTGATGCCCAAAAGCAGGCAAACATTCACTATCTTCCTTCCCTAAAGGATTTCCTTCCCTAAAGGACATTGGTGAATCCAGATGGGCTTTTTTTTATGACAATCGAGAATGGTTTCATGGTCATCATTAGACTTTTTTAATTCCAGAACTCAAATGTCACCATCTGCAAAGGTGGGACTCGAACCTGGGTCCCCAGGGCTTTACCCTGGATCTGCTGGATTACTCGTCCAGTGACAATACCACTGCGCCTCCCCTATATCAAATGATCTTTGATTGTGAAGCACAAGTAATGGATAAAGGTTTGTTTGGATGATACTGTGCTAAGGTTTTTTTTGCTCACCAGTAAATATTACCAAATATTACCAATTGCTATAGAAAAAAATAACAAAGTTGGACTATGAGCAGCAATGATGTAAATTGGGCGAATCCTTACTGGAAAAGAGAAGGTTGAACAGTAATCTGATTGTTGCTTTTAGGATTCAACAGAGTTTGGAAAATGCTGAGATATTTCAACTGGCCCACAACAGTAAACTAGACAGCATGATGTAGCGAGTATGGTCAAAATGTATCTTCAGAAACATGGTACGTACATAGGCAGCCTGAATACTATCTCCAGGGAGATTTATGAAGCAGAAACTTTGATTCATACAAATGCAAAGTAGGTAGGCTTATTTTGGAAACTACAATTTGGGAATTTAATATACGAGTCAATTGAAACATGGCATATGGTCGGTGTAACGTTCTTGGCAGGTTCAAAGTCAACTGTTGATGTGATCCCCAAAGCTTTTCATCAGAGTCTATCCTCGCTTCATGTCTGTGTCCATGGGGGGAAGACTAGTTGATAGAGATTAATTGCTCTGATTAGCCAACTGTTCCAGTATCAATCACTGACAGCAAGGTCAAAGACAAACTCAGTGCACCACACTCTTCAGCATTTCCTGTTCCTGTCTTTAGGCCCAGTCACATCACCTGTTCTGTCAATGCCACAAACGCTCACCTCTATGAATGGACAAATTAGCTTCATAGCCAGTTAACATCCTGCAGTTGTATCAAGTTGTCAATGTTGCCATTTGGATTATTTCCCTTTGGACAAATCATTTAAACCAATTTTTTAAAGTTTGGTAAAAATGTCTTCCTTTGTCATCTCTCCTCTCCTCTCTCTCTCTCTCTGCTTGTTTTTGAAGTTTAAAGTCTAAAAGTTTATTTATTAGTGTCACAAGTAGGCTTACACTACAATGAAGATACTGTGAAAATCCCCTCGTTGCCACACTCCGTCGCCTGTTTGGGTACACTCAGGGAGAATTTAGCACGGCCAATCTACCTAACCCATTACTCCTGCCAGGGAATCTGCTGTTATTGTGTCTGTCTTGCCCCTCTGTGACACATCCACTGACGCGTGTCTCCAACTGTTCTGTGATGTCTCTCACCCAGCGGCACCGAGGCCAACCCCTCTGCCTGCTGCCCTGCACTTTGACCTCGAGAACAGACCTCTGAAGCCTTTCAGCTCCGGTCAACTGGCCAGACTTCGGACATTTTCTTTACTGAATGTCACTTTTTAAGAGCTTTCTCTTTGCAATTTCAAGCATCTAGTCTTTGTCTGATTGTCCGGAACTTTCCGGCCTTTCCTGCCGGAAGGATCTCCTGGACCCACTGATGACGCACTCCCATCCTGTGTTTCCCAGCAACAGGGGGTGCATTCAACAGGGAATCCCTGTTGACGACAGCAGGAGCAGAAGATCCCCCCACTGGCCAATGGCACACTGCCTCCCACCACTGTGAAACATGTGTCAATCCCACCCATTTCCTGTCTTTGGAATTTTAAGCAGGAATCTCAGCTTCCATATAGGAACATAGGAAATAAGAAGAGGAGGCCATTCACCCCCTCAAGCCTGTTCCACCATTGAACTGGATCATGGCTGATCTTCTAACTCAACACAATCCTCCTCAACGACCCCCATCATCCCTTATTGTCACATCTATTGATCTCTGCCTGGGACACACTCAAGACTGAGCCTCCACAGCCTCTGGGGTAGAGAATTCCAAAGATTCACCACCCTCGGTGATGAAATTCCTCCTCATTCCAGTCCTAAATATCCTGCCCCTTATTCTGAGATTATGCCTACTAGTTCAAGACCCTTCCCCAGTCAGGGGAAACCTCCTTCCTGCATCTACTTTGTCATCCCTTGTGAGAATTTTGTATGTTTGAATGAGATCGCCTCTCAATCTTCTAAACTCGAGAGAATTCTGGCCCAATCTCCTCAATCTGTTCTCGTAGGATAACACCACCATTCCAGGAAATTAGGCTGGATGAATCTCTCTTGCTCTCTCTCAATGGTAAGTACACAAAGATAAGGAGACTAAAACTGTACACAATACTCCAGGTGTGACAAGACTCCATACACAGCGTTACTGTAATAAGTTCACGGAGGCAGGAGTCCTTTCACCCGAATCCCTTTATTTAGCATTCCAACAGCAAAACACAGAGTGCTCGCAATCAGCAGTCTACCTCCTGAAGTGCCAGAGGAACTGACACTCCCAGTTAAATACAAGTAAAGCTCCCTGATTGGCCCATCAATTAGCCCCTTAATCAGCGAGTTCATACTCCAATAGGCCAATCTCAATGTCCTGACCAAAGTCATTACAATTACCAACTCCAGTTGGATATATACATTAGCATCAATGAGATCATGGATTGGTGCAAGCATGTGGCAGGAAATGGATCCATCTCCATTAAATTCCAGTACTGTGTCTGAACAAATTCTTCCCCCGCCAGTCGCTCTCAGGGGATGGGGATTAGCAGTGCACCACAGTCCTCCCAGTCACTATCCATTCAATCCGGCCCGAGTTAATAACATTAACAACACTAATTAATCTCCACAGCTGCTTGCAGCTAGCCTCAGCCGAGCCCAACCTTGGCTCATAATCAGCACCTTGCCTCCAGCTCTGCAGCCCACTCAAGCATCATCTCAGCTGGCTGGAGCACTGACCATGTAGATGATAAATCTAGGCCTGTGCCCGGCCTGGCTTCCCTGTGGATCAGGTTCCCGGCGTAGGAAAGCTCAGGTGTTACCCGAATGTAGGCCCAGAAATGCAAATGTGATTGGCCCAGAAATGCAAAAGGTTTAAAGTTCAAAGTTTAAAAGTTTATTTATGGTCACAAGTTGGCTTACGTTAACGCTGCAGTGAAGTTACTGTGATGGCAGGTTGGCACAGTGGTTAGCACTGCTGTCTCACAGCGCCACGGACCCGGGTTCAATTCCAGCCTCGGGTCACTGTCTGTGTGGAGTTTGCACATTCTCCCCGTGTCTGCATGGGTTTCCTCCAGATGCTTCGGTTTCTTCCCACGGTCCAAAGATGTGTAGGTTAGGTTGATTGGCCATGCTGAATTGTCCCTTAGTTTTAGGGGGAATAGCAGGGTAAATATGTGGGGTCACAGAGATAGGGCCTGGGTGGGATTGTGGTCGGTGCAGACTCGATGGGCTGAATGGCCTCCTTCTGCAATGTAGGGATTCTTTGAAAATCCCCTAGGAATGGTGGTACCCATGACTGAATTCTGATTGGCTGATGGACAGTCCTGGTTGCCATTGCCAGGAGTTGACATCCTCCCAGAATGCTTTGTTTTGGGAGATTTAGGCCAATTTCAACCATTGCGGGAGAGTTGGCAACCCTTCCTGTACAAATACAGCGTCCTTGCTCCAGTACTCAAATCCTCTGGCAATAAAGGCCAAAGTACCATTTGCCTTCGCAATTGCTGGCTGCTCATTTCAAAGACCTCTATTTATTTTCCCCATAAATCTTCATTTATTGTCCAGATTTCTGAGCTTCACGGGAACGTAGATAGAATGTAGCATCTAATGAACTGCTCCTTGCTACAAGCTTGAGTTTGCTAGTTGTTCTACATCATCATAGATGGCGCGGTGGCACAATGGTTCGCAGTGCTGCCACACAGCGCCAGGGACCTGGGTTCAATTCCAGCCCTAGGTGGAGTTTGCACATTCCCCCCATGTCTGCGTGGGTTTCCTCCGAGTGCTGCGGTTTCCTCCCACAGTCCAAAGATGTGCAGGTTAGGTGCATTGGCCGTGCTAAATTGCCCCTTATTGTCCAAAGATGTAGGTTAGGCAGGATTTGTGATTTGATTTGATTTGTTATTGTCACTTGTATTGGTATACAGTGAAAAGTATTTCTTGCACGCTATACAGACAGAGGATACCGTTCATAGAGAAGGAAAGGAGAAAATGCGGAATGTAGTGTTAATATAGTGGCTAGAACATAGTGGGGTAAAAGCATGGGGTTACGGGGATAGGGCGCGAACTGAGCCTGGAAAAGCTGCTCAGTCAGAGAGTCAGTGCAGACTCAATGGGCTGAATGGCCTCCTTCTGCACTGTTCTATGATCAAATTGTTCATCCAGAGAATGTTTTGGGCAAAATCCCACATATGAGAATGCAGATAAAAGTGAAATTAATGGGCATCCGGATTGCAATGTGAGACTTAGAGATTAAACAGCAAAAAATGAAACCAAACTTGTTAGAGTAGAAGTGAAAACTCTGGACAAGTTCAGCAGGGCTGGCGACATCTGTGGAGAGAGAAAAACAGAGTCGACATTTCTAGTCCGCTTTGACTCTCCCTCAGAGCCGTTCAAGCTGGAATTAGCTAGAGGCTTTTTCCCAGGGTGGAAGTGTCGATTACAAGGGGGCACAGGTTCAAGGGGAGAGGGGGAAAGTTTACGGGAGATGTGCGGGGGAAGTTTTTCATGCAGAGAGGGGTGGGTGCCTGGAACGCGCAGCCAGAGGAGGCAGAGGAAGCAGGCACATTAGCAACATTTAAGAGACACCTGAATGGATACCTGAATAGAGAGAGAATAGATGGATACGGATTGATTAAGGACAGAAGGTTCTTTTAGTCCCATCGAGTCTGCACTGACCACAATCCCATCCAGGCCGTATCCCCGTAACCCCACATTTTTACCCTAGCTAGTCCCCCTTACATTAAGGAGCAATTTAGCCTGGCCAATCCAGCTAACCTGCACATCTTTGGACTGTGGGAGGAAACCCGAGCACCCAGAGGAAACCCACGCAGACACGGGGAGAATGTGCAGACTCCACACGATCGGCACGGATCTGGAGGGCCGAAGGACCTGTTCCTGTGCTGTACTTTTCTTTGTTCTTTGTCTGAAACACTGGGGGGATTCTCTGTCCTCCCCGCAGCGTGTTTTTTAGCGGTGGGAGCCATTCGCCAGCCGTGGGATATTCTGGTCCCATCTCTGCCAATGAGACTTCCCATTGATTGGCCCCCACAGCACTGGAAAACCACCCGCGGTGGGTCTGCTGTCTGCGGGACCTGAAGATCCCATCCCATCCTAGCCGTTAACTCTGTTTCTCTCTCCACAGATGCTACCAGACCTGCTGAGTCTATCCAGCATTTAAAGTAAAGTTCATTAATTAGTGTCACAAATCATTAACACTGCAATGAAGTTACTGTGAAATTTCCCTAGTCGCCACACTCCGGGCGCCTGTTCGGGTACTCTGAGGGAGAATTTGATATGACCAATGCACATAACCAGCACATCTTTCGGACTGTGGGAGGAAACCGGAGTACCTGGAAGAAACCCATGCAGACACGGGGAGAATGTGCACACTCTGCACAGATAGTGACCCAAACCGGAAATCGAACCCAGGTGCCTGGCGCTGTGAGGCAGCAGTGCTAACTACTGTGCCACAATGCTGCCCCTTTTTAAAAAAAACTCTGTTCTCATTTCCGATGTCCAGCGTTCGCAGTATATTGCTTTTGTTTCAGGAGCCGTGTTAGAATGTGATGATCCAGTGGGGACTAGTGTTCGTATCTCAAATCATGCTGGTAAACGGGCATAAACAGCACGGGTGGAGAACTGAATGGTTTGTAAATTTCAGTTTGCAGCCAACATTAAAACTGACTGCCTCGTGGACAGAAGATGGAGCTGGCATTTGTCTTGAGGATCTGAGTTTGTTATTCAAAGAGATGGCAATTGAAATTTAATGAGTTATTTAAAAGCATTGCATCCTGGAACAAAGAGCTACATAGATATTAGACTTAGCACAGAGAGCGTAGAAAGGATCTGGGAGTAATAGTCAGTGGCCTTTGCAACGTCAAGACAATGTGGAGGAGAAATTTGAAAGGCAAATCAGGGATACACAGGCAGAATAGTGGTGTATAAAATTCAACAAGAGGTTACAGCACACTTAGTTGGCCATATTGGGAGGTTGAACACGCTGGTTGCCACAGTTCAGTAGAGGTTCCCATACATTAGAAGGATGCAGTGAAGGAGAGCGAGCATGATCCCAAATGTAAAAGGATGAGCTGTGTAAGAAAGATTAGACATGCTGAGCTACTGTAAGCTGCAAAGGTGGCTTAGAGGAGATAACTCTTAAAACATGAGATGCTTTCGAGCAGACCTTTATATATAAAAAAAGATTTATTGAAAGACACATTGATCTGCCAGCTAGGAGGACAAAATTAAAGACTTCAGTGTGTTCAAGTTGGAATATTAGAGAGCTGGGCTCAATGGACCAAATTCTTGACTTCTTCCCTGTTGTATGGTGTGATACATTGTTACAGTGCAGAAGGAGGCCATTTAGCCCATTGTGTCTGCACTGACTCTCCAAAAGAACATTGTGACTTAGTGTCATTCCCTAGCCTTCTCCCCCGTACCCCCGCACATTGTTTCAATGCAAGTAAACATCTAATGCCCTCTTGAATGTCTCAATTGAGCCTGCTTCCACCACACTTACAGATAGAACATTCCAGACCCCAACCAGTCGCTGCATGAAAAAGGTTTTTGTTTTAAAATCACATTTGCTTCTTTTGCAAATCACTTTAAATCAGTTCCTTCTCATTATTTCTCTTTTTATGACAGGAGGGTTTTCTCCCCATCCTCTTAGTCTTCTCCTCTCCAAGGGGAACAGTCCCAATCTCTCCAATCTACCTTCATAATTGAAGTTTATCATCCCTGGAAACATTCTGGTAAATCTCTTCTGCACTCTCTCCAATGTGTTCACATCCTTCCTACAGTGTGGTGCCCAGAACTGGACACAATTTTCCAGCTGAGGTTTAACTAATGTCTTCTATAGATTCAGCATAGCCTCCTTGCTCTTGTAGTCTGTGCTCCTATTAATGAAGCCTACGATACAATGTGCTTTATTAACTGCACTCTTCACATGTCCTGCTATCTTCAATGATCTACGCACATATACCTATCCACGGGTGCTTCGGTCCGCCTTGTTGTCCAACAAGGGGCATACACGCGATGGGTGGTACGAGGGCTGCTCTTGGTTGTTTCGAGAATGGCCTAGTATTTCACGTCGTTAGTGTACACTTAAACTGGACCAGATGCTGGGCAACACGACAGCTCAGTGACTATCACTATTTGCTGTACAGATACATGGATTTGGGCCAGTGTCTGTGGGAGTTTGTGCATTCTCCCCGCGCTTGCGTGGGTTTTCTCCGGGTGCTCCGGTTTCCCCCCACACCCCAAAGATGTGCTATTAGGCTGATTGGTGTAACCAATTGTCCCTAAATTAGTCTTCCCTCAATGTGGAATGCCATAAGCATAGACAAGGGTCATGGGTGGAGGGGGGACTCATAATGTTAAAATGGCGGCGCGGGCTCGTTGGGCCGAAGGGCCTGTTTCCCGGGCTGTTTTGTTCTTTGTTCTTTACGTACAACCAGCTCCCTTTGCTCCTGTACCCTCTTAAAAATTTTACCCCTCATTTTATATGGCACCCAACCAAATCTCCATCCATCACAAGGATATTTTGACCTTGGAGGGAGTGCAGAGGAGGTTTACTAGGCTGATACCGGAGTTGAGGGGGTTGAACTGTGAGGAGAGGCTGAATAAACTAGGCTTGTACTCGTTAGAGTTTAGAAGAATGAGGGGAGATCTCACTGAGACATATAAGATGATGAATGGGATGGATAGGATAGAGGTGGAGAGACTCTTCCCACTCAGAAAGGACAGTAGGACTAGCGGGCACAGCCTCAGGATAAAGGGGGGGGTGGTTTAGAACGGAGTTGAGGAGGAACTTCTTCACTCAAAGGATGGTGAATCTCTGGAATTCTCTGCCCGTTGAAGTGGTGGAGGCTGCCTTGCTAAATATTTTTAAGACGTGGGTTGATAGGTTTTTGATAGGCAAGGGGATTAAGGGTTATGGGGAGAGGGCGGGAATGTGGAACTGAGACACGACAGATCAGCCATGATCTTATTGAATGGCGGGGCAGGCTCGAGGGGCTAGGTGGCCTACTCCTGCTCCTATTTCTTATGTTCTCATGTTCTTATGTTCATTGCAGCAGGATGGGAAAATCCCGCAGGAGTGGATGACCGTTATATTCCGACCTGTCTTGAAACAGGAATGTGGGAATATTATTCCGACAACAAATGCTGAGTAACTGTGGCCAAACACAGAGTTAAAACTGAGGTTACAAAAAATGATTTAAAGGGAAGACCCTACTTCAATGGGCGCTGTATTTACAAGGTCGTGCGTAATGGTAAAGTGACTGGTAAAAAAAGCAGGTGGGTTTTGAATGATCTTTTTCAAATATTCATGAGCTTTGAGATGCGCGGTTGCAGTTCATGTTTTCATTGGGGTCAATGAGCTAGCGGTTGTATAAGTAGCGGCTCCTGACCCAGTGACATTTCGGAACGCTCAGAAAAACGGGCAATGAGTCAAGCAAAGGCTCTGATCCTGTCAACAGCCTAATCTGCTGGGAATGAGCCTGACAGCTGTCCCACAGAGAGAAGCCAAAAAAACAATAGGCAGGGTCCCGGAGGGAACGTTACTTACCAGCTCTGCTTCAGCCTCTGGAAATGGGTTAACCAGCCTGCTGCGAGTGGCAGCTTTCGCCAACAGCGTGACGCCCAACCATAAGGCAACATGGTGTCCATTAACACGGACTTGATACTTGTCTTTGTTACTTCAAATCGCCACAGCTCGACTACCCTTCGACCCCAAATCCAAAAACTTTCCATTCATCCGGCACAGTGGTTGGCACTGCTCCCTCCCAGCGCCAAGGACCCGAGTTCAATTCCCGGCTCGGGGTCACTGTGCAGAGACTGCATGTTCTCCCCGTGTCTGTGTGGGTTTCCGCCGGGTGCTCCGGTTTCCTCCCGTTGTCCAAAGTTGTGCGGGTTAGGTTGATTGGCCATGCTAAGTTGCCCCTTAGTGTTGGGGGTAATGTAGGGTAAATACGTGGGGGCTACGGGGACAGGGCCTGGATGGGATTGTGGTTGGTGCAGACTCGATGGGCTGAATGGCCTCCTTCTGCACTGTAGGGGTTATATGATCCTAAGTCCGTCTACACTCCCCAGCTGCCAGCATAGCTAAGGACCCCCCAACACACCCCGGACACTCTCTCTTCCATCTTCTTCTGTCGGGAAAAAGATACAAAAGTCTGAGGTCATGTACTAACGGACTCAAGAACAGCTTCTTCCCTGCTGCCGTCAGACTCTTGAATGGACCTACCTCGCATTAAGTTGATCTTTCTCTACACCCTAGCTGTGACTGCAACACTACATTCTGCACTCTCTCCTTTCCTTCTCT
Source organism: Carcharhinus amblyrhynchos (assembly GCF_965287045.1). Lineage (NCBI taxonomy): Eukaryota > Metazoa > Chordata > Chondrichthyes > Carcharhiniformes > Carcharhinidae > Carcharhinus > Carcharhinus amblyrhynchos. The sequence continues at coordinate 8,923,957 of NC_137336.1, read as the reverse complement.
ATGAATGGTATGCTTTGTCTGTACAGCACACAAGAAACAATACTTTTCACTGTATACTAATACATGTGACAATAATAAATCAAATCAAACCAAACATAACATGCTTAAGTCCCGACTGCAGCTGTGAAACATGTCCCCTGCCCCAGAACACTTGCACAACTCAAGAACAGCTTCTTCCCTGTTGCCATCAGATTCCTACCTACCTCGCATTAAGTTGATCTTTCTCTACACCCTAGCTTTGACTGTAACACTACATTCTGCACCCTCTCCTTTCCTTCTCTATGAACGGCATGCTTTGCCTGTATAGCCTGCAAGATACAATACTTTTCACTGTATACCAATGTACGTGACAATAATAAATCAAATCAAAATCAAGCGCATTATTTTTTTAACCTTAGTGGTCTCCAGCGAGGGATGTCTAATCTAGTTGTTTGTCTGCGCTGTTTACCTTGCGATCTGTGTGGTGAACGTGTCGAAAAGAGTCTTATTACAGGTACCCTGTATTTATTATTTAATGATGCACCCGACTCTTCCAGCTATCTTATTTACTTTAGACTGCGGCTGGTCACAGCCTCGGCTATCGGTGATGTAAGTTTACATGCAGCGTCCGCAAACCACAATTATCCGAAATCCAATCGGCCCCGTGGGTTTCAGATAAAGGAAACTCGAGCCATATTATTGAAGCGACAGGGTGTATTGATAGGCTGGGAAACGAATAGGATCACAAAGCAAGCCAGCAAGTATTTCAGCTTCGCAGTGAGGCACTAGCTCTCTGATTTCTGCTCGCTGGAATCCCTCACTGCCTCTCCATAATTGGACATGCTTTACAAGGGAATCTGTGTGGGTTATAGGCAGCAGTTGCTTTACTTTTCTACTGTGCTACTTGTCTGATGTTATTGCCAGATCTCTTGCAGTGACAGTGCCAAACACATCTCCGAACGTTTAGATTCTGGGCGCAAGTTACTGGAACCTCCCCGCTCGTCACAGCCTGCCAGTTCGATATGGAACACCATTCACTCATAGAACCCCTACAGTACAGAAAGAGGCCATTTGGCCCATTTGAGTCTGCAAACCCCACTGCCCTATTCCACTTACTCACCAACTGTTCCTCCCAGCATCCCCACGGGGAATGAAATCTCCCCAGTCCTCTTCCCTTCCAAACCATCTCTCCCAGGTGCTGACCCTCTGAACCCTATCAGCAGGTTAGCTCTCACTGTGCCCCTCTACCTCTCCCTCCAAATTGCCCCTTCCCTCATAAATAAAGCCCTTGACATCCATGAGTGACTGTGGGACTTTATGGAATATCTCCGCCCCAGGCTGCAAGAATGACCCTGAGTTTCCAGTGACCTGTCATTTAAACTCTCCGTCTTGTTCTCTGACTGACCTCTCTGTCCTCGGTCTGCTGTGCCAGTCCAGCAAGCTTGAAGAACAGCATTTCATCTCTCCATTAGGAACTTTACAGACTTCCAGACTCAACACAGTTCACAATGCCAGACGGCAAATCGATGGCCTAGTGGTAATATTATTGAATCATAGAACCCTACAGTGCAGGGAGAGGCCCTTCAGCCCACTGAGTCTGTACCAACCACAATCCCACCCAGGCCCGACCCCCATATCCCTACATATTATACCCACTAATCCCTCTAACCTACGCATCCCTGGACACTAAGGGGCAATTTCTTAGCATGGCCAATCAACCTAACCCGCACATCTTTGGACTGTGGGAGGAAACCGGAGCACCCGGAGGAAACCCACGCAGACACGAGGAGAATGTGCAAACTCCACACAGATAGTGACCCTAGCCAGGAATCGATGACCCGAGCCGGGAATCGCTAGACTACTAATTCAGAAACTCAGCTAATGTTCTGGGGACCCGGGTTCGAATCTCGCCACGGCAAGTGGTGTAATTAAATTCAATAAAAAATATCTGGAATTAAGAAGCTACAGATGAGCATGAAACCGTTGTCAATTATTAGAAAAACCCATTTGATTCACTAGCTTCCTTTAGAGAAGGAAATCTGCCATCCTTACCCGGTCTGGCCTACATGTGACTCTAGAGCCAAGGCATTGTGGTTGACTCTCAACTGCCCTCAGGCAACTAGGGATGGGCAATAAATGCTGGCCAGCCAGCGACACCCATGTCCCACAAATTAATTATAAAGATTTTAAAACTCTGTGCCCTATTTTGTTTACTTTTCTTTGCTTGTTTTGATCTGTTTTTCAGAAAATATTGCACCTGCTCAAGGTATGTCCTTTGTTCCTTCTCTGCCCCCATCACCACTCCCTTTGTCCCTGTTATTCAATCTTTCCTGTCTTACATCCATCGCAGAACATTCCTTTATTCCACCCAGCCCTTGTTCGTAACTTCTAACACGGAGTCTTCCCTTAGAATTGTGTTCCTGAAAATCGCCACTTTAATTGAAAACTTTCAACTGAAGCAAGCTTTCCCATAGCTCCAGCTAGGTTCCTCAGGACAATGCTTGTCTGGAAAAATAACACAAAAATTGCAATGCTGTACCATACAATCTGGAATACTGTACTGTAAACTTAAAGTTAATTGAACCCCTACAGTGCAGAAGGATGCCATTCGGCCCATACAGTCTGCACTGACTCTCAGAGTATCTTACCCAGGCCTACACCCGCCCTATACCCTAATCCCACAAATTTACCACGGCTAATCCACTTAACCTACACAGCTTGGACACTGGATGGCAATTTATCATGGCCAATGCACCTAACCCGCAAAACTTTGTACTGTCACCCACTTCACACAGTCACCCGAGGCCAAAATTGAACCTAGATCCCTGGTTCTATGAGGCAGTAGTGCTAGCCATTGTGCCACGAAGCCCACTCTTTATTGCTGCCTTGACTGCAGGTTACTGTCTTGCAGAGACCTTTTTAAAACGCCAAGGACAGGATTCTCCGACCGCATCCATGCCTGCCGCACTGCATGGAGAACATTCAGCAGCACCCCAGCTGTGAATGAGGTCAGAGATTTTTGGTGCAAGCATACAACAGGTTCCTGGAACACAGGTACTGCGCAGTACAGCACTCAGCTGTACTCTTGTACAACAAAGAATTCTTTAAAAAACAGAAGCATTTCCTCAGGTACGTACTGTACAAACAAGCAAAAACATTTGAAAAACAAAGCTTATGTTATAGTATCTGTCCCCTATAATACAGTACTGCTCAGTAGAACTGAGAACTATCTGTAGAAACAAAAATCCACAGAGTTCCTCAATTGGTACAGGGTACAGTAAAAAAAAGTTTTAAAATTAAGTTCAGTTAGTAATGTAGCAAAAAATGAATGTACAATTAGAACAACACAATCTCAAGCCTGATACAACTCACAGAACCACCAGACTCAATAACATCATCACAAGACTCAATGACATCATCACAAGGCTCAAGAACATCACACGTCTCAGTGACATCATCACACATCTCAATGGCATCATCACAGGGCTCAATGACATCATCACAGAGTTCAATGACATCATTGCAGGGCTCAATGACATCATCACGACCCTCAATGCGCCTGGAATGATGGCGCCATCATGCTGTGTGCACCTATTTAAATGGAGGACACTGCTCTTTATTTGGAGCCCAGAAATGAAAAAAGACCTTTAAAACAGTGATTTACTAACATTTACACTTCTGACTTTTCCCAGTTCTCATTGACCGGAAACTCTGATCTGTGGAATATTTAGAACATAAGAACATAAGAAATAGGAGCAGGAGTAGGCCATCTAGCCCTTCAAGCCTGCCCCGCCATTCAATAAGATCATGGCTGATCTGTCGTGGCTCAGTTCCACTTTCCCGCCCTCTCCCCATAACCCTTAATCCCCTCGCTTATCAAAAACCTATCAACCCGCGTCTTAAATATATTTAGCAAGGCAGCCTCCACCACTTCAACGGGCAGAGAATTCCAGAGATTCACCACCCTTTGAGTGAAGAAGTTCCTCCTCAACTCCATTCTAAACCGCCCCCCCCGCCTTTATCTTGAGGCTGTGCCCTCTAGTCCTACTGTCCTTTCTGAGCGTGGAGAACCTCTCCACCTCTATCCATCCATCCCATTCATCATCTTATATGTCTCAATGAGATCTCCCCTCATTCTTCTAAACTCCAACAAGTACAAGCCTAGTTTATTCAGCCTCTCCCCATAGTTCAACCCCCTCAACTCCGGTATCAGCCTAGTAAACCTCCTCTGCACTCTCTCCAAGGCCAAAATATCCTTGCGTAAGTGCGGCGACCAAAACTGCACACAGTACTCCAGCTGCGGTCTCACCAGTGCCCTGTACAGTTGCAGCAAGACCTCCCTACTTTTATATTCAATCCCCCTCGCTATGAAGGCCAGCATCCCATTAGCCTTCCTGACCACCTGCTGCACCTGTAGGCTGGGTTTTTGCGACTCATGCACAAGGACCCTGAGGTCCCTCTGCACCGTTGCATGCTGCAGTTTTTCGCCATGTAAGTAATAGTCCTTCCTACCATTATTCCTACCAAAGTGGACAACTTCACACTTGCCAACATTAAATTCCATTTGCCAGTTCCTGGCCCATTCCCCCAGCCTATCTAGATCCTTCTGCAGACTCTCCACGCCCTCCGCGCAATTTGCCGTTCCACCAATCTTGGTGTCATCAGCAAATTTCGACACCATACACTCGGTTCCCTCCTCCAGATCATCTATATAAATGGTAAATATAATTTCCAGCATCTTCCATTTTTATTTCAGATTTCCAGCATCTGTAGTATTTGCTTTTCAAACAGGGGTGTATATTTACCACCTGCAAATTGGCGGAGAGCGAACATGGTGAGTGAATGATTGTTCTTTTTATTCTCATTCAGCATCTTCCATGCACTATCGCTGATTTATATAATTCTGTCATGCTTAGGGCTTAAGAGAGAAAGAGAGAGGACAGGAGGGGGACCTTAACAATACAGATCTGCTGACGGTGCTATTACTTTTTGGTTATCAAACCTAAGCTGTAGAGTTTTGTAAATTCTGTGTCGTGCTGTGTTCAGCTACCTGCTGCTCTCCTGGGGTGAGGGGAAGCGGGGGTGGGTGGAGTGGTGGGGGTCTCACAGCTCTCTCTGCAATGAAGTGCACTGTATGTCAGTCGAACCTGCTTCTAACATCACGGACAATAAAGATTGCTATCTTATCATCGGTGACTTAGCGAGTATCAATATTCCACACCGGCACTGAGATACCAGCTGTCAAACTAAACTGCATTCAGATAGATTCAAATCAAATTGGTAAGAATTTGTTCATTACACAATAAGATCCCTGATGCTCAAACATATTTTGCAATGCTGTTATAAATTAGAAAATGGACGACAATAACACATTCTTTCAATCATTTTCTGCGTAATGCACGACTTATTGCACATGTTTAATGGAATTGGCAAAATATAGAACATAGACCATAGAACATTACAGCGCAGTACAGGCCCTTCGGCCCTCGATGTTGCGCCGACCAGTGGAACCAATCTAATGGCCCTCTAACCTAAACTATTCCAATGTTATCCATAAGCCCATCCACTGACCATTTGAACACCCTTAAAGTTGGCGAGTCCACAACTGCAGCAGGCAGGGCATTCCATGCCCTTACTACCCTCTGAGTAAAGAACCTACTCTGACATCGGTCCTATAATTACCACCCCTTAATTTACAGCTATGTCTCCCCATGTTAGCTTAATTATATTATCTTAAATTAAATATCTCAACTACCAGTAAAACCAAGTGACTGTTCAGGGAAGGGAATCTGCCATCCTTACCCGGTCTGGCCTACATGTGATTCCAGTCCCACAGCAACTTGGTTGACTCTTAACCGCCCCTCTGAGATGGCCAGTTCAAGGGCGATTAAGGGTGCATAAGAAATGCTGGCCTTGCCAGCGATGCCCACATCCCATGAAAAAACTTTTAAGAAGAAGACAAAAGAAGGTTTACATTTCTGCATCACCTTTCACGACCTCGGAATATCTCAACTGGCCTTACTTTTCAATTATTGACTTTGGAATTGTGTTCGTTGTAGAAATGTAGGGAACACAGCTGTCCTACAAACAGCAATGTGGAAGTAGTCATATGATGTGTGTCAGTTCTATTGGTTGAGGTGCTACTTTTGAGCAGGACACTGAGAAAGACTCCCCTGTTCCTCTTTGAAAGAATGGCCATGAGATCGTAAAGCTGAGGGGTCCTTGGTTGGAGGGATGTCAGAAGTTGCAGCGTGACATAGATAGGATGCAAGACTGGGTGGAGAAGTGGTAGATGGACTTCAATGCAGATAAATGTGTAGTGGTCCATTTTGGCAGGACCAATGGGATGAAGGAATACAATATCAAGGGTAGGAGTCTTAGCAGTGTTGAGGAGCAGAAGGATCTTGGGGTCCGGGTCCATAGGACGCTCAAATCGGCCTCGCAGGTGGAGGATGTGGTCAAGAAGGCGTATGGTGTACTGGCCTTCATTAATCGAGGGATTGAGTTTAGGAGTCGGGAGGTAATGCTGCAACTTTATAAGACCCTTGTCAGACCCCACTTGGAGTACTGTGCGCAATTCTGGTCACCTCACTACAGGAAGGATGTGGAAGCTATTGAGAGGGCGCAGAGGAGATTTACAAGGATGTTGCCTGGATTGGGAGGCATACCTTATGAAGATAGGTTAAGGGAGCTGGGACTCTTCTCGCTGGAGAGACGAAGATTAAGAGGTAACCTGATAGAGGTTTATAAAATGTTGACAGGAATAGATAGGGTGGATTCTCGGAGCCTATTTCCCAGGGCTGAAATGGTCGCTACGAGAGGACACAGCTTTAAGGTGCTGGGAAGCAAGTACACAGGAGATGTTAGGGGTAAGTTTTTCACTCAGAGGGTGGTGAGTGAGTGGAATCGGCTGCCATTGGTGGTGGTAGAGGCGAACTCGCTGGGGTCTTTTAAGAGACTAATGAATGGATGAGTATATGGGATTTAATGGGATTGGGAGTTACAGATAGTTCTAAGGTTTGGTAGGTATGGATGTGATCGGTGCAACTTGTGGGCCGAAGGGCCTGTTTGTGCTGTAGTGTTCTATGTTCTATTTCTCCCGCAAGACAGATCCTCCAACAGAACAGCACTGAGGTGTCAGCTTGGATCTTGTGCGTTGACAATAATTGTGCTCAGCGAACATCTATTGAATTGAAATCTGAATTTACCGCATAATCATTTCCTTTTGTTTTGATATTCTGTGAGATTTGAGAAGGTCAAACAAGGAAAAGGGTTGCACAATAAATGGAAGGCTGCTGAGAGATGTAGTGAAGGATTTTGGAATGAATGGCCACAGATCCCTGAAGGTAGCAGGACAGGTGATAAGGTGCTTTAGAAAGCATTTGGAATTTTTTTATTCGCCGAGATATAGAATATAAGAAAGGGATTGTTATGCTGGAGCTATCTGAAACATCAGCTGGGCCACAACTTGAGCACTGTGTGCAGTTCTGGCCACTTTATTACGGAAAGAATGTCACAGCATTGGAGAGGGTACGGAGATTTACCAGGAGAGCAGAACGTGGAATCGTTGTGGGTGGAGATTAGGAACAGCAAAGGGAGGAAGACGCTGGTGGGTGTCGTCTATAGGCCCCCGAATAATGATCTGGAGGTGGGGCGGGCTGTTAACACGCAAATAAGTGCGGCGTGCAGGAATGGGACGGCAGTAGTTATGGGAGATTTCAATCTGCATATTGATTGGTCGACCCATGTTGGACGAGGTGGGCTCGAGGAGGAGTTCTTGGAATGCTGCCGGGATAATTTCCTTGAACAGTGTGTGTTGGAGCCGACGAGGGAGCGAGCTATCTTGGATCTGGTGCTATGTAATGAGGCGGGTAGAATTAGGGACCTTGCGGTGAAGGATCCTCTTGGAGAGAGTGATCATTGTATGGTGGAGTTTCTGGTGCAGATGGAGGAGGAGAAAGTGGGTTCCCGGACACGCGTCCTTTGTTTGAATAGAGGGGAGTATGGTAGGATGAGAGAAGAATTGGCGAATGTGGACTGGGGGAGTGCGTTGGAAGGTAGGTCTGCTGAGGAGCAGTGGAGGATCTTTAAGGAGATCTTTCTTGGTGCTCAGCAGAAATTTATTCCGATGGTTAAAAAGGACAGTAGGGAGAGAGGTAATAAGCCGTGGATAACGAAGGAGGTGAAGGAAAGTGTTAAATTAAAAGCGGAGGAATTTAGAGTAGCTAAGAGTAGTGGGCGAGAAGAGGATTGGGAAAGGTTTAAATGTCAACAAAGATTGACAAAGAAGTTGATAAAGGAGGGTAGGAGAAGCTATGAGGCTGGGCTAGCACTTAATATAAAAAAGGATAGCAAGAGTTTTTATAAATATATAAAAAGGAAGAGGCTGGCTAGGGTGAACGTTGGTCCTTTAGAGGATGAGAAAGGGGAGCTAGTGGTAGGGGATGGGGATATGGCTAAAGTCTTGAATAACTTTTTTGTTTCTGTCTTCACGGAGGAGGACGTGAATAATTTGCCGGGTGTTAGCGATGGAAAGGTGGTAGGAATGGAGGGTCTTAATGACATTACTGTTACTAGAGAGGTGGTGCTCGACAGACTGGAGGGGCTGATTGTGGACAAGTCCCCAGGACCGGATGGAATGCATCCGAGGGTTCTGAAAGAAATGGCGGAGGTGATAGTGGATGCCTTGGTGGTTATTTTCCAGACGTCGCTGGATTCCGGGGAAGTGCCGGAAGATTGGAAAACGGCTAATGTTACGCCGTTGTTTAAGAAGGGTGCCAGGCAAAAGGCGGGGAATTATAGGCCGGTTAGTTTAACGTCTGTGGTAGGTAAAATGTTAGAATCCGTCATTAAGGAGGAAATTGCGAGGCATCTTGAAGGAAATTGCTTGATAGGGCGGACGCAATACGGTTTCATTAAAGGGAAGTCGTGTCTGACAAATTTACTGGAGTTCTATGAGGATGTGTCTAGGGCAGTGGATAGAGGAGAGCCGGTGGATGTGGTCTTTCTGGATTTTCAGAAGGCGTTTGACAAGGTACCTCACAAGAGGTTATTGCAGAAGGTCAGGGGACATGGAGTTGGGGGTAGGGTGTTAGCGTGGATAGAGGATTGGTTGTCAAATAGGAGGCAGAGAGTGGGGGTCAATGGGTGCTATTCGGATTGGCGGTTGGTGACTAGTGGGGTGCCCCAGGGGTCGGTGCTGGGGCCTCAGCTATTTACCATTTATATAGATGATCTGGAGGAGGGAACCGAGTGCAGGGTGTCGAAATTTGCTGATGACACCAAGATTGGGGGAAAGGCAAATTGTGCGGAGGGTGTGGAGAGTCTGCAGAAGGATCTAGATAGGCTGGGCGAATGGGCCAGGAAATGGCAAATGGAATTTAATGTTGGCAAGTGTGAGGTGGTCCACTTTGGTAGGAAGAATGGTAGGAAGGACTATTACTTACGTGGCGAAAAACTGCAGCAGGCGACGGTGCAGAGGGACCTCGGGGTCCTTGTGCATGAGTCGCAAAAACCCAGCTTGCAGGTGCAGCAGGTGGTCAGGAAGGCGAATGGGATGCTGGCCTTCATAGCGAGGGGGATTGAATATAAAAGTAGGGAGGTCTTGCTGCAGCTGTATAGGGCATTGGTGAGGCCGCAGCTGGAGTACTGTGTGCAGTTTTGGGCGCCGCACCTGCGCAAGGATATTTTGGCCCTGGAGGGAGTGCAGAGGAGGTTTACTAGGCTGATACCGGAGTTGAGGGGATTGAGCTATGAGGAGAGGCTGAATAAACTAGGCTTGTACTCGTTAGAGTTTAGAAGAATGAGGGGAGATCTCATTGAGACGTATAAGATGATGAATGGGATGGATAGGATAGAGGTGGAGAGACTCTTCCCGCTCAAAAAAGACAGTAGAACTAGGGGGCACAGCCTCAAGATAAAGGGGAGGCGGTTTAGAATGGAGTTGAGGAGGAACTTCTTCACTCAAAGGGTGGTGAATCTCTGGAATTCTCTGCCCGCTGAAGTGGTGGAGGCTGCCTCGCTAAATATTTTTAAGAAGCGGGTTGATGGGTTCTTGATAAGAGAGGGGATTAAGGGTTATGGGGAGAGGGCGGGAAAGTGGAACTGAGCCACAACAGATCAGCCATGATCTTATTGAATGGCGGGGCAGGCTCGAAGGGCTAGATGGCCTACTCCTGCTCCTATTTCTTATGTTCTTATGTTCTTATGTTGCCAGAACTGGAAAACTGCAGCTATGGGGGAACATGGGATAGGCTGGGGTTGTTTTCTATGGCTGGCACGGTGGCACAGTGGTTAGCACTGCAGTGCCAGGAACACGGGTTCGATACTGGCCTTGGGTCACTGCTTGTGCGGAGTTTGCACCTTCTCCCCATATCTGCGTGGGTTTCCTCTGGGTGCTCCATTTTTCTCCCAAAGGTATGCAGGTTAGGTAGATTGGCCATGCTAAATGTGTCAGGTTGCAGGGATGGCTGGAGAGGTGGGGGGGTGGTGAGGAGTGTGAGGTGGGCCACGATAAGATGCTCTTTCAGAGATGGGCCAAATGGCCTCCTTGTGCACAGTAGGGATTCTACGAATAGTGGAGGCCGAGGGGAGATTTAATTGAGGTGTACCTGGTTGTGAGAGGCCTGGATGAAATGAACGGGAAAGGCTATTCCTCTCGGAGAGAGTCAATAATGAGGAGACATTGGTTTAAAGTGACTGATGGAAGGATCAGAGGGAATATGAGGAAATAGATTTCTACCCAGGTGGTCTTGGGTGCGTGAAAGGGTAGACACCCTCAACCCATTTAAACGGTGTCTGGAAATGCACCTCAATGGTGTTCCTCTGTGCTGTAAGGAAGATATGATGCTATGAAGGATGTGTTCAATTGTATTTATTGAGCTGGAAGGTGAGGACACTAGGATGACCACCTACTCCGATCGGAATAGTGTTGTGGGACTGGGAATGTGCGTGCAACAAGGAGATAGGATCTCACCCAACCAACGATGTTACTGAAGCAGAAACAATCAGCAATAACAGACCAGCCATCGGTCATCGTAAACACATTCGAAATAGAAAAACCGCAACGTTGTGATATACAATCAGTGAATCACGGGAGCACCAGGTGAAACCGGATTTTCAAAACCAATTGTCTCCATTAATCTGGGGAAATTGTAAGGGAAAGTACTTTGGTAAGCTTAATACGTCTCTAGATATTAGAGAATTAGAAGGTCCTTCCTGGACTAATGTTACAACACAATACTCTCCTTATAACAAATGTTATTGATGTACTGTATAGCTTGATACAGTGCTGCAATTGTTACAGTTATGAGGGCTATTAGATTCTTATATTTGAGGAGACAGCTTTAAGCTTGGGCGGGTAAATGATGTGACCTGTCGTGGAGTCATAGGAACATAGGAATTAGGAGCAGAAGTAGACGAATACAGCCCTTCGAGCCTCCTCCACCATTCAATCGGATCATGGCTGATCTCTCCTTGCTGTCAATCCACCTTTCCACCCGTTCCCCAGATCCTTCTTTTGCTTTTTCATTAGAAATATATCTATCTCCCTCTTGAAACTGTTCAATGATTCAGACTCCACCGCGCTCAGGGGCAGTGAGTTTCACAATTTCACCACCCTCTGCGAGAAGTAGTTGCTCCTCAAATTATTCTCCTCAAAGAATTCTGAGGGAGTGGTTAGCAGGCAGTTGTGATTCATCAGATTTAAATCAGCGCCAGGTTTAAAAGGAGGCCTGGTGTAGACAGCGGGCAGCGTCTGAGCGGGCAGCAGAGTGAGAGGGAAGCAGAGTGAGCTACTAGGGCTTAATATCAAAAAGGGCTGGAAGGAAAAAGGCCAGGTGAGTTCGTTTGAAAAACAAAAAAAAACAAAAAAAATTTTTTCAAAACTACTACAGTAAATAATGGAGGGGCATGTGATGTGTGGTTTCTGTATGATGTGGGAAGTGGTGGACCCTAGGGTTCATCCCAGTGACCATGTCTGCAGTAAGTGCAGGTTGCTGGAGGAGCTCCAGCTCAGGGTAAATGAGCTGGCCTCTGAGCTACAGACACTGAGGCTCATCAAGGGGAGAGAGGGTGCCATTGTCAATGGGGTGCAAGTGACATCCACCCCCCCTAGACTGGCTAACTCTAAGGGTCAGGGACAAGAGGGGGCTACTGGGAAGAGGAAGGGGGGTGAGGAGCGGAGGCCTCAGCCTCTTAATCTGCATAACAGGTTTGAGGTTCTTGCTTCCAAGTTGGACGAGAACGAGGCAGGTGAGGTTGGTGAGCAAGCTGCACAGGGTACAGTGCTGCAGCAGGACATAGGCAAAGAGAAAAGGAAAAGGAACGTACTAGTTATTGGGGATAGTGGGGTGAAGGGTATTGACACTGTCCTTTGTCACAATGACAAAGTGCACAGAAGGGTGTGTTGTCTGCCTGGTGCTCGGGTACGGGATGTCGCAGCTGGGCTGCAGAGGAACCTGGAGTGGGAGGGTAAGAATCCGGTCGTTGTGGTACATGTGGGTGCCGGCGACGTAAGCAAAATGCAGACTGAGGATCTGGGGAGGGAGTATGAAAAGCTGGGAATGGAATTAAAAAGTAGAACCGACAAAGTGGTTATCTCTGGGCTACTGCCTGAACCGTGTGCAGATGGGCGTAGGGTTGACAGGATTAAGGAAGTGAATGGGTGGCTCAAGGATTGGTGTGGGAGGAATGGGTTTGAATTTATGGGGCATTGGCACCAGTATTGGGGTAAGTAGGACCTGTTCGGGAGGGATGGGGTTGGTCTGAACCGTGCTGGGACCAGAGTGCTGGCGAATCGAGTAAAGAGGACTGTAGACAGGACTTTAAACTAATTATGGGGGGGGAGGGTGTGAGGGTAGGTGACCTTACGAGGTCTAAAGTTAAGGAGAGTGTACATGTAAGGGAAGAGGCCGAGGATGTCCCAATAATAGAGGGAGTAGGGGGCGTGAGTATAGTTGGTGGCGTTGCAGCAAATAGGGTCCAGGTGAAGGCTGGGATGAAAACACTTTATCTGAATGCATGAAGCATTCGGAATAAAGTGGATGAGCTGGTGGCGCAGATCGACACAAATGGATACGATCTGGTGGCCATTACAGAGACGTGGCTGCAGGGTGACAGGGACTGGGAGCTGAATGTACAGGGCTATCAAGTGTTTAGGAAGGATAGGCAGGAGGGAAAAGGGGGGGGCGTAGCTCTGCTGATTAAGGATAGCATCACGGTGGTAGCAAGGGATGATATTGGAGCCAAGGAACAGAGGGTGGAATCGTTGTGGGTGGAGATTAGGAACAGCAAAGGGAGGAAGACGCTGGTGGGTGTCGTCTATAGGCCCACGAATAATGATCTGGAGATGGGGCGGGCTGTTAACGCGCAAATAAGTGCGGCGTGCAGGAATGGGACGGCCGTAGTTATAGGGGATTTCAATCTGCATATTGATTGGTCGACCCATGTTGGACGTGGGGGGCTCGAGGAAGAGTTCTTGGAATGCTACCGGGATAGTTTCCTCGAACAGTGTGTGTTGGAGCCGACGAGGGAGCGAGCTATCTTGGATCTGGTGCTATGTAATGAAGCGGGTAGAATTAGGGACCTTGTGGTGAAGGATCCTCTTGGGGAGAGTGATCATTGTATGGTGGAGTTTCTGGTGCAGATGGAGGAGGAGAAAGTGGGTTACCGGACACGCGTCCTTTGTTTGAATAGAGGGAAATACGGTAGGATGAGAGAAGAATTGGCGAATGTGGACTGGGAGAGCGCGTTGGAGGGAGGGTCTGTTAAGGAGCAGTGGAGGATCTTTAAGGAGATCTTTCTTGGTGCTCAACGGAAATTTATTCCGATGGTCAAAAAGGATAGTAGGAGGAGAGGTAATAAGCCGTGGATAACAAAGGAGGTGAAGGAAAGTGTTAAACTAAAAGCGGAGGAATTTAGAGTAGCTAAGAGTAGTGGGCGAGAAGAGGATTGGGAGAGGTTTAAATGTCAACAAAGATTGACAAAGAAGTTCATAAGGAAGGGTAGGAGAAACTATGAAGCTGGGCTAGCGCTTAATATAAAAAAGGATAGCAAGAGTTTTTATAAATACATAAAAAGGAAGAGGCTGGCTAGGGTGAATGTTGGTCCTTTAGAGGATGAGAAAGGGGACCTAGTGGTAGGGGATGGGGATATGGCTAAGGTATTGAATAACTTTTTTGTTTCTGTCTTCACGGAGGAGGACGTGAATAATTTGCCGGGTGTTAGCGATAGAAAGGTGGTAGGACTGGAGGGTCTTAATGACATTACTGTTACTAGAAAGGCGGTGCTCGACAGACTGGAGGGGCTGATTGTGGACAAGTCCCCAGGACCGGATGGAATGCATCCGAGGGTTCTGAAAGAAATGGCAGAGGTGATAGTGGATGCCTTGGTGGTTATTTTCCAAACGTTGCTGGATTCCGGGGAAGTGCCGGATGATTGGAAAACGGCTAATGTTACGCCGTTGTTTAAGAAGGGTGCCAGGCAAAAGGCGGGGAATTATAGGCCGGTTAGTTTAACGTCTGTTGTAGGTAAAATGTTAGAATCTGTCATTAAGGAGGAAATTGCGAGGCATCTTGAAGGGAATTGCTTGATAGAGCAGACGCAGCACGGTTTCATTAAAGGGAAGTCGTGTCTGACAAATTTACTGGAGTTCTATGAGGATGTGTCTAGGGCGGTGGATAGAGGAGAGCCGGTGGATGTGGTCTTTCTAGATTTTCAGAAAGCGTTTGACAAAGTGCCTCACAAGAGGTTATTGCAGAAGGTCGAGGGACATGGAGTTGGGGGTAGGGTGTTAGCGTGGATAGAGGATTGGTTGTCAAATAGGAGACAGAGAGTGGGGTCAACGGGTGCTATTCGGATTGGCGGACGGTGACTAGTGGAGTACCCCAGGGGTCGGTGCTGGGGCCTCAGCTTTTTACCATTTATATAGATGATCTGGAGGAGGGAACCGAGTGTAGAGTGTCGAAATTTGCTGATGACACCAAGATTGGGGGAACGGCAAATTGTGCGGAGGGTGTGGAGAGTCTGCAGAAGGATCTAGATAGGCTGGGCGAATGGGCCAGGAAATGGCAAATGGAATTTAATGTTGGCAAGTGTGAGGTGGTCCACTTTGGTAGGAAGAATGGTAGGAAGGACTATTACTTACGAGGCGAAAAACTGCAGCAGGCAACGGTGCAGAGGGACCTCGGGGTCCTTGTGCATGAGTCGCAAAAACCCAGCTTGCAGGTGCAGCAGGTGGTCAGGAAGGCGAATGGGATGCTGGCCTTCATAGCGAAGGGGATTGAATATAAAAGTAGGGAGGTCTTGCTGCAGCTGTATAGGGCATTGGTGAGGCCGCAACTGGAGTACTGTGTGCATTTCTGGGCGCCGCACCTGCGCAAAGATATTTTGGCCTTGGAGGGAGTGCAGAGGAGGTTTACTAGGCTGATACCGGAGTTGAGGGGGTTGAGCTATGAGGAGAGGCTGAATAAACTGGGCTTGTACTCGTTAGCGTTTAGAAGAATGAGAGGAGATCTCATTGAGACGTATAAGATGATGAATGGGATGGATAGGATAGAGGTGGAAAGACTCTTCCCGCTCAAAAAAGACAGTAGGACTAGGGGGCACAGCCTCAAGATAAAAGGGGGGCGGTTTAGAACGGAGTTGAGGAGGAACTTCTTCACTCAAAGGGTGGTGAATCTCTGGAATTCTCTGCCCGTTGAAGTGGTGGAGGCTGCCTCGCTAAATATTTTTAAGACGCGGGTTGATGGGTATTTGATAGGAGAGGGGATTAAGGGTTATGGGGAGAGGGCGGGAAAGTGGAACTGAGCAGCGACAGATCAGCCATGATCTTATTGAATGGCGGGGCAGGCTCGAAGGGCTGGATGGCCTACTCCTGCTCCTATTTCTTATGTTCTTATGTTCTCAAATCTACAGCCTGGCAACCTATACCTGTGACCTCTTGTTCTAATCTGCCTGCCAGCCTGGGGTGGTTTGAGATCAAAGGAAGGTTCAGACTGTTTTACAGAGAGGAAGGTGCAAGGTTATGGCAGGAAAGTACGCTGTGAAGAGGACATGCAGAGGTTGCACGCTGACATAGATAGGGTTGAGTGAGTCAGTACCAATCTGGTAGATGGAGTACTGTGTGGGAAAATGTGAAGCTGTTCACTTTGACAGGAGTAATGAAAAGGTAGATTATTACTTAAACAGAGAACAATTACAGAATTCAAGGTGCAGAGGGATCTGGGTGTTCTAGTGCATGAGACACAGCAACTTAATGTGCAGGTACAGCAAGGAATTAGGAAGGGCAATGGAATCCTTTATTATGAGAAGAATTGAACATAAAAGTAAGGATGTTATGCTTCAATTATTCCGATCACGGAAGGGTTCTGATAGTAGGATTTTCCAGTCCCACTGAAGGCAAAGCCCCATGGGGTCTCTCACGCAGGAGAGACCCCAAACACCGCAGACATTGGTGGGTCTGGAAGATTCTGCCAGCAGTCAATAGCAAGTTGCCACCGCTCTACCCCTCCCTCCCACCCTCTACCACATGGAGGCTGGAGAATCCAGCCCCACATCTCGAATTCCGTGCAAAGGTTTCCTGTAATTTGTCAGAGCGTCAGGCTCTCACTGAAAGCCCACCACGTATCTCTCCAGATTCAAGGCCGAGTTTTCAAAGTGGATCTTCAGCCCCGCTGACAAAAAGGTGTGGGAGTGTGGCTTACTCCATCACTGTAGCTGGACAGGATCTGATAGCGGCAGCAAGGCCAGCTCCACGGAGACTGGGGCGCCATCTTTAAAGGGCGCCTTGATTTACACGCCTCCCCCCCCCCCCCCCCCCATGACCCATGGGCAAGGAGGATTCACCCCACTGCCACACCCCCCACCCCACAAGCATCAGGATAAACCCCACCCCTACACTACAAAAGATATCGGGGCTGAGAGTCCAAAGGTGTGCAGGTTTGGTGGATTGGCCACGGTAAATGCGTGGGGTTACAGGGTTAGGGCAGAGTGGAGGACCTGGTTGGGATGTTCTGTTGGAGAGTTGGTGCAGACTCGATGGGCTGAATGGCCTCGTTCTGCATTGTGAGGATTTGTTACAACAGAAGCTTTAAAACATGAAAGCTTGACATGTAATAATTTGAGCCATTAATCAGAAGTTAAAATATCTTTTTCAACATTATTGTTCCCTACGGAGATCATAACACAATGTCAACATTCATTCCTATTGTACTCCAAACATTGTGAATTGCCTTATCTCAAATGAATACCTCCTGCATTGAGAATTGTGCTCACATTCTTCTTCCTGTGGTTCACACATGAAAAGCATTCAGATTGCAATATAAAGCCCATCACTGCCCCCCTGCTGAAACTCATCCCTGTCCTGTGCGAATGACAGGTCAAAGATTCTCGATCCAGTATTCTGGTTGTCTTTGGATTCCCAGATGCTGTTAATAATCACACTCCCAAGTTTGTAAAAGATCGCTTACTCCCCATGTTTAATTTTGCTGCGCTGTCTGGTTCAGAAGAACATAAGAACATAAGAACATAAGAAATAGGAGCAGGAGTAGGCCATCTAGCCCTTCGAGCCTGCCCCGCCATTCAATAAGACCATGACTGATCTGTCGTGTCTCAGTTCCACATTCCCGCCCTCTCCCCATAACCCTTAATCCCCTTGCCTATCAAAAACCTATCAACCCCTATCAACAGGGCTGAACTGGGTCTTAAGTCTCTACTGCAGCTGTGAAATGTGTCCGGCACGCACGACTCAAGAACAGCTTCTTCCCTGTTGCCATCAGACTTTTGAATGGACCTACCTCTTATTAAGTTGATCTTTCTCTACATCATAGCTATGACTGCAGCTATGACAAAATTCTGCACTTTTTTATTTTCTTTCCTATGTACGGTATGCTTTGTCAGTATAACACATAAGGAACAATACTTTGCACTATATACTAATAGAATCATACAGTGCAGGAGGAGGCCATTTGGCCCATCAAGTCTGCACTGACCACAATCCCACCCAGGCCCTATCTCCATAATCCCATGCATTTCCCTTGTTAATCCCCCTGACACTAAGAGGCAATTTAGCATGGCCAATCCACCTAACATACATCTTTGGACTGTGGGAGGAAACCAGAGCACCCAGAGAAAACCCACTCAGACACGGGGAGAATGTGCAGACTCCACACAGACAGTGACCCAAGCTGGGAATGCGAACCTGGATCCCTGGCGCTGTGAGGCAGCGGCGCTAACCACTGTGCCACTGTGCCACCCCTACTTGCAACGTGATGCGTGACAATAATAAATCAAATAAAACATGACATGTTTGACCCCAGCTAAGTAATTGCCAGCTACTTCCAGATATTTACAGACAATTTGACAATATATAACCAAAACAGAAAGTGATGGAAAATCTCAGCAGATCTGGCAGCATCTGTAAGGAGAGAAAAGAGCTGACGTTTTGAGTCAGGCTGACCCTTTGTCAACAATATGTAACATTCAGCATTCACTCAATTTATAGGATCACCTGACATGTCATCTGAATTTGCCTGACTTAGTTAATGACCCCTAACAACCTGTGTACGGGGTCCCACAGTTCCATTACGATGTGGTGTGGTGTTCTGTCACTTCTGAAGAAATAGGGACTAGTTGCTGTGTGAATGTGCAACCGTGGTGTCACATATAACTTGCTGCGCCGTAGTGATATGGTGGATGACAATGCGCATCTTTCTGTCGGTCCACCAACCACAAGGGGAGCTGCACGCAATAACTCTCCAGCATTTGAGTCCAACGTGTGATTATTTCTATTTCATGGGAACCAGAATACAGCATCAGCATTTGTTTCCTTCTGTGATTCCTATTGTTGGATCCAGAGCCAGTACAAGAAAGCAAAACCCTTGGGTGGCTGGTGACAAACTCATCAGATCCACTAGGATAGATTGTCCCAAAATCCAGGTACTCCCACTGCTGGGATTAACTCCAGAATAAGAAGTCTCACAACACCAGGTTAAAGTCCAACAAGTTTATTTGTTAGTAAACCCATTAGCTTTCGGGGTTTGCCCCCTTCGTCAGGTGAGTGGGGAGTTCTGGTCTCAAACAGAGCACATAAAAGGCACACATAGTTTACAGAATACTGATAAGAATGTGAGTCTTTACAGCTAATCACTCCTTACAGCTAAAGACTCGCATTCTAATCAGTATTCTGTAAACTGTGTGCGCTGTTACATGCTCTGTCTGAGGCCAGAACTCTCCACTCACCTGACGAAGGGGCAAAGCCCGAAAGCTTGTGGGTTTACTATCAAATAAACCTGTTGGACCTTAACCTGGTGTTGTCAGACTTCTTGCTGTTGTTTACCCCAGTCCAACGCCTGCATCTCCACACCATTAAATCCAGAACCAGGGGTCACTGTTTAAAGACATTTAAGACAGAGATGATAGAATCAGTTCTCCCCCATCATTGGAAACGTTCTTTCTGAATCCACCCTGTCTAATCCTGTTAGAATTTTTCTAAGTTTCACTCCTGTGGCAGGCAGTCGATGCAAAAACAAAATAGGAAAGCTGGATTGGAGGCTGGAGTTAAACTCTGCAAACACTCTCGGTTACAGAGTCCAGAATCATCCTTGTAATTTGAAAAGCGTTCTTTAACATCCGTCTCCCAACCAAATTCTGTCACAAAGCCTAATTACCAATAAAGAGCAAATTAATCATCAACACAGGCCTATTATTGTGGCTTTTTCCTTTTAACGTGGTGTATAAAATATTGGGGCAGTCGAGGCCAGAACCAAATTGAAAACCAAATGGTATATTCAACATTACTTTTGCTACCAAATTGGGAGACATAAATTTTAATTTGTAATCAATTTGTTTGTAATTTATTCGACAACGCTCCACAAACTGTAACTACCTTGTCCGAGATTTATTAGCTTACGTATATCCTGATCATATTTAAAGACTTGCAATAAATTCCCTCCATAAAAATTGATTGTCCTTTGATGTTCGGCTGTATGGAACAGAGAGGGTCCATGTCCAGACCTGGTGCCCACTGACTTACGGATCACGGTCAGGTGGTGATGACAACGTTACGATCTCCCTCAGGATCTAACCAGAGTGACAATCAGCCAGGGTCCTCAGGGCTCAGCACAAACTCCTCCCAGGGACAGTAGCTGCCTCCGAGGTCCACCAACTCAGCAATATTTCACGGAGCCGCAGTCACTGTTCCATTGCGGCACAGAGGTGCGACAGTGGGTAGTCAAAGGTTCATTTTTCCCCAGGGTAGGAGTGATAATTACAAGGGCGCACAGATTCAAGATGAGAGGGGGAAAATTTAAGAGAAACGCAAAATACTGCGGATGCTGGAATCTGAAACAAAAACAGAAAAATGCTGGAAAATCTCAACTGGTCTAACAGTGGAGAGAGAGAGCTGAGCCAAAATTTCGAGTCTGGAAACATTGGCTCTATTCTCTCTCCACAGGTTCTGTCAGACCTGCTGAGATTATCCAGCATTTTTCAAAGTTTAAGGAGATGTGCAGGGGGAGTTTTTAACGCAGGAAGTGATGGGTGCCTGGAACGTGCTGCCAGAGGAGATGGTGGAAGCAGGCACATTAGCGACATTTGACAGGCATCTGGATGGGTACGTGAATAGAGAGGGAATAGAGGGCTGTGGACCGAGTAAGGGCAGAAGGTCTTTTTTTTTAGTTTACTTTGGGCATCATGGCTAGCATGGGTTTGGAGGGCCGAAGGGCCTGTTCCTGTATTGTACTTTTCTTTGTTCTCTTTGCTCTTTGTTCGGCCCATCAAGTCCATACTGGCTGTCTGTGGAAGAAACCAGTCAATCCTGTTCCACTTAACCTTATCTCTCAAGCATCCAGCCAACGTCCTTTCAGAATCATTCTTCATCGCTGCTTCCACCACCCGTGTGGGGAACAAATTCCAGGTGCATACAAACGGTTTCCCTCAACTCCTGCCCAAAATGTCAAACTTGAGTCACCTAATAACTGCACCATCAGCTCATGGAAACAAATTTCCCAGCTTGTCCAAACCTGTCACAGGAGAATGTGGAATATCAGGGTGTGGTCACAGTGACGGAGCTGTGACGCAGCGTGAGTTACTGACTTCATGGCAAAGAGGAGAAAATGGTTGAGGAAATAGTTTATCTTCCATTTGGAGCCACAGGGGGAAGGGCACAGAGGCCTACAGCTCCGGACCCGTGTTACTCACTTCCCTGGCATCAAGTGGCCAGAGTCCTCAAAGTTCACCATTAATTCCTCCAAGTGGATAATCTACAAGGCCTGACAACTCATCAATATTTCAATGAAGTCACAATCATGGACTCATTATAGTCCAGAAACGGGCCATTTGGCCCATCGAGTCCATACCGACTCAGGTTTAAGATGGCTGTCCAAATAAAGGAACGGATGAGAAAATGCAAAATGTTTTCACGCAGCGAGTTACGGTTAAAAAATCCTGCTACCTGATGAAGGAGCAGCGTTCTGAAAGCTTGTGATCCCAAATAAACCTGTTGGATTTTAACCTGGTGTTGTGAGACTTCTGGCTGTGCCTTCATGGGACAGTCCACACCAGAAGCTTTAGTCTCAGAATAAAGGGTCTGAGATGAGGAAACATTTCTTCTCTCAGAGAGTTGAGAGTCTTTGGAACTCCTTGCCACAGAGAACTGTGGGGATGGAGTCCTTGGGTATGTTTAAGGCTGAGATGGATAGATTTTTGATCAGTGAGGGAATCAAGGTTGACGGGGAAAGGGCAGGAAAGTGGACGTGAGGAATGTTTATCCATCCATGATCCTATTGAACGCAGAGCAGGCTCAAGGAATCAAATAGTCTCCTTCTGTTCCTATTTCTTACGGGTTATGGTCTCTTTGCATAATCAAAGTTCAAGTTTATTTATTCGTATCACAAGTAGGCTTACATTAACACTGCAATGAAGTTACTGTGAAAACCCCCTAGTCATCACACTCTGGCGTCTGTTCGGGTACACTAAGGGGGAATTTAGCAGGGCCCTTAACGTCGCACCCTTCCACTCGGCTAGATTTCCTCTAATGTTTTCGCCAACCAGTATTAAACTGGTGTTTTTCTCTTGTTCCCCCTCATTCCCCAACCCTCATCCCTCATGCCCTCGCTGAGCTCGTCTTCCTTACAAGACCAGAGGTTCGGCACTGCTGAGGAAACCCAGTGTGGGATTTTGTGACTCCCCTCCCCCGCCCGCCATGGCAGCAGAGGCAGTTCGCCATTGGTTGCCGGTGGGATCTTCCTGTGCTGCCAATGTCTACAGCATTCTTCCCTGGCTTGCCCGTCAGGCCGCTGGAGAACCTGCCATGGAGAAGTCGCCCATGCCGGGGACTGGCAGATTCCATTGGCTGGAAAATCTGGGCCCCAATGCAGCAGAGGAGCTTTCAACTAGATATTTTAGAGTCCTTTCTTTATCGGGCGGCACAGTGGCACAGTGGTCAGCACTGCTGCCTC
The DNA here is from genome assembly GCF_965287045.1 of Carcharhinus amblyrhynchos. Classification (NCBI taxonomy): domain Eukaryota; kingdom Metazoa; phylum Chordata; class Chondrichthyes; order Carcharhiniformes; family Carcharhinidae; genus Carcharhinus; species Carcharhinus amblyrhynchos. The sequence continues at coordinate 8,901,521 of NC_137336.1, read as the reverse complement.
ACAGTGCCAGGAACCCGGGTTCGATTCCCTGCCTTGGGGCACTGTCTGTCCGGAGCCTGCACATTCTCCCCATGTCTGTATGGGTTTCCTCCAGGTGCTCCGGTTTCCTCCCACAATCCGAAAGACATGCGGGTTAGGTGCATTGGCCGTGCCAAATTCTCCCTCAACGTACCCGAACAGGCGTCGAAGTGTGGCAACTGGGGGATTTTCACAGTAGCTTCATTGCAGTGTTAACGTACATGTGACACCAATAAGTAAACTTTGAGATAAGCCTTTGTGCTTGTTGCTGGCGGTGAGGGTTGCGGGGACAGGATGAAGGCAACAATTTGCAGTTGAAAGAAGCAATGGGCGATTACCCTTGTACGCCAGGAAGAGTGATCCTGGAACCGTGAGCAGCGAGTTTGGGACCCAAGGGATTGTGAAGTGATCCAGTCAGATTTGGCAGCGGACTGTCCCATCTCTTCAACTTTCTTCTCAAGTTGAGCAATTTGAAAGAGCCAAATAAAATTAAGAAAACATGTGAAACAATGGGCTAAATGTATTTGAGTATCTGGAACCAAGCAAGCAGTTCCAAGTAGATGAGACTAATGTGTTAAAGAACATTTTCCTTTTGTTCTCTGTAATGGGTTTTTGACGGAGAGAGTGCAATTTAATTTCTGAAAGTAATCTAAAGGCCTAAAGTCCACGGTTCACTTTGTGCCAACTTTGACATCATTTAATGAGCAAGACAGCAAGATTTAAAGTATAATTGCAGCACTTGTGGCCATTGCCAGAATTGAAAAAGCTTATATTCATTGGGATTATTCACCCAAAAGTCATTAAAATTAGTCCAGAGCTCATTAAGTATCGACTACTTAACAAAATCATCAATGTCTTCTATCTCATTACAGCAAGAACACGGGGGACAATTCAAACGGAATGCATTAGTGCAAAGCTCGCTGGACAGATAATATCTCTATAATTTTAAAGTAACTCTCCCATTTTATTATAGGCAGAGTAACTAAATCGAAGAATTTCATTTAAAAAGTTCCATTAGTCATTTAAAGCGAATCCACCAAAATTCATTCTTGGCAGAAGAACGACGGGGTACATTTCAAATAAATCTGTTCAATTTGAAGTTGAAGATAATCTTCTGATATACAGATAAGAACGTAACACAGCAGTCTTGTAACTATAGCGTAAACACATGCTGAAAGAAGTTTTTGGAGCAGTATCAAAGTTGCCACACCTGTCTCATCCTGGCCACAACGGTCTAATCTAAGATGCCTCCGAAATTACAAAAGTTTCTATTCACCCGTGTTGACAAAGACACCAGTTAAAAAGACCAAAATGCACCATAGAAAGCATCCTTTCCAGATGTACCACAGCTTGGTATGGGCTCCTGCTCTGCCCAAGACCGCAAGGAACTACAGAAGGTCATGAATGAAGCCCAGTCCAACTCACAAAACGGTCTCCCATCCATTGACTCTGTCCACACTTCCCACTGCCTTGACACGCACCCCGGACATTCTGTCTTCCACCCAAAAGATACGTAGCACCCGACTCAAGAACAGCTTCTTCCCTACTGCCACCAGACTTTTGAATGGACCTACCTTGTATTAAGTTGACCTTTCTCTACACCCTAACTATGACTGTAACAATACATTCTGCACTCTCTCCTTTCCTTCTCTATGAATGGTATGCTTTGTCTGTATATTGCGCAAGAAACAATACTTTTCACCGTACGCTAATAGACGTGACAATAATAAATCAAATCAAAAAAATGTGATAATGCTTTCCAGCTCTCTGGGAAGACCCAGCTAGAGGGATAATCTACTTATGATCCAGCGACCCCTGTCAGAGAATACACTTTCTTTTCCCTTTATTCTTTCACGGGATGTGGGTGTTGCTGACAAGGCCAACATTTGCTGCCCATTCCTCATCTCCCTCGAACCGATTGGCTTGCCACACCATTTCAGAGGACACATTTGCTGTGGTTCTGGAGTCACGTGTAGGCCAGGCCAGGTAGGGACGGCAGATTTCCTCCCCTAAAGGACATTAGTGAACCAGATGGGTTTTAATGACGATCGACAATGGGTTCACGGTCATCACTACTGAGACTAGCTTTTCAATTCCTCTTTTATTAATGGAATTTAAATTGCACCAACTGTTGCTGGGGTGGGGGTGGTGGTGGGTTGTGAGGGGGTGGGGGTGGGCAGGGGCGGATTTGAACCCATGTCCCCCACTGCATTAACCTGAGCCTCTGGTTCAATGGCATTACCACTACGCCAACACTGGAGCTGGTCAGGTTATCCTGTTTTCCATAAATCAAACACCCTCCTGCCAACAAACCATCTGGCCTCACAGATGGAGTGCTAAACGCTGGCACCAAATGACACTTTAGGGCTACACGGTGGCACAGTGGTTAGCACTGCTGCCTCGCAGCGCCAGGGGCTCAGATTCGATCCCTGGCTTGGGTCACCGTCTGTATGGAGTCTGCACGTTCTCCCCGTGTCTGCGTGGGTTCCTGGGTGCTCCGGTTTCCTCCCGCGGCGCTGGCGTGCTGGTTAGGGTGCATTGGCCGTGCTAAATTCGCCCTCGGTGTCACCCGAACAGGCGCCGGAGCGTGGCGACTAGGGGATTTTCACAGTCACTTCATTGCAGTGTCAATGTAAGCCGACTTGTGACACTAATAAATAATTAATAATGCAATCAAACTAAATAATTAAGCAAGTGTAGATCCATTAAAAATTCAAATGTTTGTTCCAGAAATGTCTTTGGCAGAATGAGGAGCGTTGGAAGTTATATTTTAATTGCTCAGTGGGGTTGCCTCATAATAAACAAAGCCCTGGGATAAAACACGCATCTTTTACTTTAACTGCTGACACAGGGCTCAGATAGATATTATTGGAGGGAGATTTTACGGCAGAGCGGATTACTCAGTCAGTGCCCCAATTGGAAATCCAGCAGCCATAATATCCTGAAGGCAGCCTTGATTGTCTGGGAGCGGGATCTGGGAGTGCCACATCTGGGAGTGCCTCCAATGGAGACAGGGTACCCTGCCAAAGATGGCACAACCCCCGCCTCTTGCGCAGCAGTGGCCCGTGAAATGAAATCTGTCGAGCTGTCCGCCTCACTTCAGTCTTCGCCTGCCGCACGCCAGGTCGGGGCCCTTAGGCGGCCATTGACGTGTCGCTCAAGGCCCTCCATAGGCCCAAGGCTGTGCAGGCTGCCTGATGCCCTCCCGCCCAACGGTACGTGAGAACCAGGCTGTGGGGTGAACGGGAAGGCAGTGGGCGCGCCACAGCTAAAACAGAAAATGCTGGAAAATCTCAGCAGGTCTGACAGCGTCTGTGGGGACAGAATAGAGCCAAAGTTTTCAGCCTGAGTGACCCTTCATCAGAGTGAGGGACAAGGAAAATAAGATGGTTTATATTATGAGGGTGAGGGGGTGGGGAAGAATTGACAAAGACGTCACAGACAGCAGGACAGAAAGGTGGAACGGTGGCACAGCGGTCAGCACTGCTGCCTCACAGCGCCAGGGACCTGGGTTCAATCCCGGCCTTGGGTCACTGTCTGTGTGGAGTCTGCACATTCTCCCCGTGTCCGCGTGGGTTTCTTCTGCGTGTCTGCTCTGATTCCCATCCACAGTCCAAAGGTGTGCAGGTTTAGCTGGATTGCCCTTACTAAATTGAGCCTTCGGGTCAATTATCAGGTTGTGCCCATTTTTGGGCGAGCAAAGTTGGGCATGAGGTGAGTAGTGCGATCCACGCCCGCCTTCACACCAGTTGACGTTTACCAAGGGCTAAAAATGGCCATCAACGGGACTGTGCCCAAAATGGGCGCGACATCAGTTTAAGTGCACTTGTGCGCATTTAAATTGACTTAACGAGCTGGGCACCCAAACTTATCGGCATTTTCCCCCTCTATCAACGCGTTTGCCCCTCGAGATTCGGCACGAAACAGACACAGTCCGTAATGGTCTGTTTCGGGCGCTCCAGCTTCTGAGGGGGTTAGTTCAGAGCTGCCAGCAGCTCCCTGACTCAGATCAGTAATCGGGGGTAGACGGGGGCTGGGGAGGAGGCGGGTCAGATGGCACTCTGGCGGGAGTGGTGGGGGAGCAGGGGGGTTCCGCTGCCACTTTGCATGTAGTTGATGGGGGGGAAGGGGCCCCCCCGATTGGTCTGGGTGGCGGTGATGTTTGGTGGGGGGGGGGGCGGGGTGGGGAGTAAGTTGGGGGGGGGTGGGTCAGAAATGTTGCGGAGATGGGACAATGTCTGTGGGGGCTGGGTGGAGGCATTATCTGGCCAGGGAGTAGCGTGGCAGGGGAGTATTTCTCTACTTTTTTTTCTGCGCATATGCAGTTGAAGGAGCTGTAGGATTGCAGGTGCGATAAACCCTGAGCACAGGCTTGTGCAGCGCGGTTCAGAATCATTACTATTTTTTCAGGCAGAGTGCGTATGGGGGCGCCTGTAAACGGGTCTAAAAGTTGTATCTGAAACACTCCCAGTTTCAATTCTGTCCAGCTGTTAGAATCAAAATGGTAAAACAGGGCCCTTGGTGTCAGGGAGACTAGTGGGGTAAATACGTGGGGTTATGAGGATAGAGCCTGGGTGGAATTGTTGTCAGTACTGGCTCGTTGGGCCGAATGGCCTCCTTCTGCACTGTAGGGATTCTAGGATTCTAGGAATGTCAATGGTGGTGATCATGGCTAAGAATGGTGCTAATAGCGACCTAGTAAGAATTGAAATTTGCAGAGCAAAGGTAAGCAGTGTATGAAAGGACATCCTGACACATGTAACAGGTTGTCCTTTGAGGGACTGGGGGAAGGAGAGACCATACTGGGAGGTGGAAATAAGACAGGAAGCAAAATTTTAAACAATGGGCAAATGGAACAATGGAAGGAATGAAAGTTTTAAAAATAAAAATATATAAATAAGATAAAATAAAGTTAATTTTTAAACATTAATTCATGGGACATGGGTGTCGCTGGCTGGACCAGAATTTATTGCCCGTCCCTAGTTGCACTGGAACTGAGAGTTTTGCTCAGTCGCTTCAGAGGACAGTTGACAGTCAACCACATTGCTGTGGCTCTGGAGTCGCATGTAGACCAGACCAGGTAAGGATGGCAGATTTCCTTCCCTAAAGTGCATTAGTGAACCAGATGGGTTTTTCCAACAATCGACAATGGTTTCACCATCAGGAGCAGACTCTTAATTCCAGTATTTTATTATTGAATTCAAATTCCACCACCTGCTGTGGCCGGGATTCGAACCCAGGTCCCCAGAAGATTAGCTGAGTTTCTGGATTGATAGTCTAGCAATAATACCACCAGGCCATCACTTCTATTTTCTGTGTTTGGATCAATATTTTCAAGTTGGAGAAGGATAGGTTTTTAATGACTGAAGATATCAAGAGATGTGGGGATGGTGTGAAAAACGTGTGCTGAGGCCTGAGATCAACCATGAATGGGGTAGCAAGCTTGAGGGGCCGAATGGCCTAATACTTCCACTTGTTTTTCCTACGTTCCTATACAACAGCCATTAGAAAACAGAGAATGGGCATCTCAGGAACACAAATGGGCCAACAAACTTCAGCATAGTCTTGCCGAAGTTCGTACAATAGGCCAAGGTAGTGTCCAGTTTCTCTTATTGTGATGTAGGTTGCAGCAAGTAAGATTGTTACAGCATCAATACGCCTCCAAAATTTTTTTGGCACAATTTATTAAACACTCGTAGAAGGTTCAGTCAGTCAACTAGTTTCTCGCTAGTTTCCTGTAACTATATTATGTAAGTAAATTAATTCACACATTGTACACATGACACATTCAAGTGGAGTGAAATGTTCAATGATGATGAGTTGTCTTCAGCAATTTTAATCCAAATAGACTTTTTTTTTAACATTGAATCAAAAATTGCAAATTTTCCCCGAAACGCTTTTAGTTTGTGAACCCCCAGCATTCTTTTTAGGAAAAGAATTAGGTGTGAAATTAAATTATATTTCATTCGTCTGTTTCTTATGAACTGTAAATCTGTTTTGCCGACCGCGCCGCTCATGTTTGAAAAATTAATTAGCACTTCTTCACACCCTCAACACATCTGAGCTCTCCACATAAAACTCTTTAGCTCTGAAGTTAAGTTGCAGGTAGCTACAACTACCAATAGCACAAAGCAAAACTCCACAAAAGAGATAAATGTCTAGCTGATTAATATTTCTCCATCAACGTCACAAGATATGATTAACTGCTCATTCATCTCGTTACTGTTAATGTTATTTTGGTGATTTCGAAACTCACGCCACATTTGGGGTGAGGTGGGAGTGACTGCCCGTCAGTGGGACCCAGTACGACAGGAAGGAGCCTGAGCAAAACTAGAGTCAATGGGTATCACTAGTTGGAGTCACATCTGGCACAGAGGAAGATGGTTATGGTGGTTCGAAGCCAATCATCTCAGTTGCAGGGCATCACTGTAGGGGCCCCTGAGGATCATATCCGAGGCCCAACCATCTTCAGTTGCTTTATCAATGACCTACCCTCCATCATTAAGGTCATCGCTACTCCCCGGGTACGGAAGCAACCTGTGGCCGCGTGCAGCAAGTAACATTCATGTCACACAAGTGCCAGGCAATGCCCATCTCCCAACAAGAAAGAATCCAGCCAGATCCCCTTGACATTCAATAGCATTACCATCGCTGAATCGCCCACTATCAACGTCCTGCGGACTGACCAGAAACTAAACTGGACTAGCCATATAAATACCGTGGGTGGAATTGTCCCAAAATGTGTCAGTGTCAGTTTTAGTCTGAAAACCAGCGTGTAACTCCCCAACTATGCAGCTGAACTTTCTCTCCCGATTCCCTGGCACTCTGCACGGAGAATCCGGGTGCATGTTTTATGGTGTTACTCCGGAGGGGCCAGTTACATACTTACATACAGTGCAGAAGGTGGCCACTTGGCCCATCGAGCCTGCACCAACAACAATCCCACCCAGGTCCTATCTCCGTAATCCCATGTATTTACCCTAGCTAGTCCTCCCGGCACTTGTGTCAATTTAGCACGGCCAATAAACCGAACCTGCACATCTTTGGAGTGTAGGAGAAAACCAGAGCACCTGGAGGAAACCCACGCAGACACGGGGAGAATGTGCAAACTCCACACAGATAGTGACCCAACCCAGGAATTGAACCTGGGTCCCTGGCGTTGTGAGGCAGCAGTGCTAACCACAGTGCCGCCTGTTAGATAGGGCAAGGCAAAGCCCGGAGTAAGCGATGGTGCCCACAAAGATCAGGGCACCATCTTTAAAGGGTGCCCCAATCTGCCCCTGGAAACTCCCCCTTCACCCCACGGAGGAACCCCCACACCCTCACCAAAACTGAGGCCAAGAGAATCAGGAAGGATCAAGATTCTTGATGTGGAGGAGGTCAGAAATCCCAGAAGGTTGGAATTAAGAAAGGCAGGAGGAGATGGAGCATGGAAGGTTTCAAACAACATGATGAGAATTGTGAATTTGAGGTGATGACGGATCTATAGGCTGTTGACACTGCAGGAGGGGAGGATCAGAGTCTGATGCAAGTTACGACAGAGGCAGCAAAACCTCTCACAACCCAGTCTGGATTTAATCCCTGCTACCTCACTGTTGGACTAAAACCTGGTGTTGTCAGACTTTTTACTGTCCAAACGTGAAGCCTAGGGACAGAATGCCGCATTAGACTACAGACTGAGAGATTCTTCAGATATAAAGCAGAAGTTAAATTAGTGTAACTGAGGAACTGAAATTGGAATAGTTTATTTCTAATCTATTTTGACAGAAATACATAAAGTGATAATTGGAAAAAAAAAATGCCCGGAGTTATCAAGAATGAAAGAGCAGAAAATTAACTGAAGCTGAGAGGGGGAGACAGAATTAGATAGTTACACTTAGAGACCACTTTTAAAAACAGGTTTTCTGTGACAGTATATCAAACAGTGCTGTACCGCAAAGAAATATCTGCAGGAACATTTAAATGACTGCACCACTAATTTCTTTACTTATCTCAATTCAGGGCTATCACCACAACATGAACTATCCAGGAAGTGGGATTAAACACACAGGAAGGAATGCGCAGCTGGTCTGCGCTGGTCCTGTGCCAATAGCATTGGCCTGACGTCCAGGAAAGACAGCAATCTTTCAATAATTGCCTCCAATCAGAAATATTGATTGAGTCTGCACTTTCTCATCTTGGCTTTCATCTTAAGCGAGACGGTAGAACGTCTCAATATGCTAGGTGCCACTCTCCAAAAGTAAGAACGGCCGACAGGTACGTAGCACTAGGCTAACAATCCTACCTGGCCAACCTGTGACTCCGGTTTACACAATGACTGCCTTCTTTATGCCTCTGAAGTAGCCTAGCAACAATCCAGTTACAAAGAACCACTTGAATTCGGTTGTAAGCACCGTTGTGCGATCACCATCACAAACACAGGAAGGTCCACCTGCACATTGTAAGGGAAAGCTGTCACAACCTCTGATCCTGGCTGAAATCCAGTTTCCAGCTTCCGAACATCCAAATTTGTTTTTTGATTCATTCATGGGACATGGGCATCGCTGGCTGGGCAACATTTATTACCCATTCCTGAGGGCATTTGACAGTCAGCAACACTTGATTTGATTTGATTTGATTTATTATTGTCACGTATTGGGATACATTGAAAAGTATTGTTTCTTGCGTGCCGTACAGACAAAGCATACCATTCATAGAGAAGGAAATGAGAGAGTGCAGAATGTACTGTTACAGTCATCGTTAGGGTGTAGAGCAAGGTCAAGTTAATGCAAGGTAAGTCCATTCAAAAGTCCAATAGCAGCAGGGAAGAAGCTGTTCTCAAGTTGGTTAGTACGTGACCTCAGGCTTTTGTATCTTTTTCCCGAAGGAAGAAGGTGGAAGAGAGAATGTCCGGGATGCGTGGGGTCCTTAATTATGCCGGCTGCTTTGCTGAGGCAGTGGGAAGTGTAGACAGAGTCAACGGATGGGAGGCTGGGTTGTGTGATGGATTGGGCTACATTCACAACCTTTTGTAGTTCTTTGCAGTCTTGGGCAGAGCAGGAGCCCATACCAAGTTATGATATAACCAGAAAGAATGCTTTCTATGGTGCATCTGTAAAAGTTGGTGAGAGTTGTAGCTGACATGCCAAATTTCCTTAGTCTTCTCAGAAAGTAGAGGCGTTGACGGGCTTTCTTAACTATAGTGTCAGCGTGGGGGAACTAGGACAGGTTGTTGGTGATCTGGACACTTTGTTGTGGCTCTGGAGTCACATATAGGCCAGACTGGGTAAGGATGGCAGATAGTAGTCAGGACGACAGAATTTCACAGTAACTTCATTACAGTGTTAATGTAAGCCTTACTTGTGACTAATGAATAAACTTTAATTTCATTCCCCATAGGGCATCAGTGAACCAGGTGGGTTTTTCCAACAATAGTTTCATGGTCATCAGTAGATTCTTAATTCTAGATATTCCCTTTTTGACTGAATTCAAATTCCACCGTTGACCGTGGTGGGATTCAAACCTGGGTCCCCGAAACATTTGCTGAGTTTCTGGATTAAAAGTCTAGCGATAATACCACTAGACCACCATCTCCCCCAACATCAAACTATTCACTATCTATTGTCTATGCATTACATCATTCTGTATTTAAAGTTTATTTATTAGTGTCACAATTAGGCTTATATTAACAGTGCAATGAAGTTGCTGTGAAAATCCCCTAGTCGCCACACTCTGGTGCCTGTTCAGTGACACTGAGGGAGAATTTAGCGTGGCCAATGTACCTAACCAGCACGTCTTTCAGACTGTGGGAGAAAACCAGAGCACCAGGAGGAAACCCGCAAGGATACGGGGAGAACGTGCAGTCTCCGCACAGACACTGACCCAAGCCAGAAATTGAACCGAGGTCCCTGATGCTGTGAGACAGCAGTGCTAATCACTGTGCAATTACAAGGATGACAAAGGATATAGAGCACAGATACAGGCTATTTGGCTCTGCCAGGGGATACCAGCATTTATACTCCATTCGAAACTCCTCCTCCCATCAGAACAGGAGCAACATCTGGATTCTAGAATCAGGAATCTCCATATCTAATCAATATCTAATCGAGAGCTGGCGGCTCTCTGTCACAGCAGCGCCACCGGGAGTCGTGGCTTTTGCTGGAACTGCAGTAATCCACAGTGAGGAACAGCAATGGTGGCCTGATCTTGGTCGGGGCAGCTTCATTGGGGCTACTCTGAGAGGTCCCCATTTGCAGGAGCTGGGCTGCTCTGATCGTCAAACTGAGGGCAGGGATGCGGGCAGGGGGAGGTGGGAGGGAGGCAGGCAGTGTTGGCCAACATCATAGGTGAGTGTCTCCCTTGGACACAGGATATGTGAATAGGAGGAAATCCCACCAAACCTGCAGAGAGGCCATCTGCCATCCTTGCCATCTGACGTGGGCACTCAGGAAAAGGAGATTTAGAGGGGATTTGATGAAAATCTTTTTCACCCAGAGAGTGGTGGGAACTTGGAACTCGCTGCCTGAAAGGGGGGTGGAGGCGGGAACCCTCACAACATTTAAGGAGAATTTAGATGAGCGCTTGAAGTGCCATAGTGTACAAGGCTGGAAAATGGGATTAGAATAGAGAGGCGCTTGATGGCTGGCACAGACACGATGGGCCGAAGGGCCTCTTTATGTGCTGTAAACTTTATAATTCTATGAAATGTAGCAATCAATTTGCACACAGCAAACTCCCACAGATGGTGCGAAGGTAAATCATCTGTTTGTGTGATCTTTGTTGAGGAATGAATCACGGGCAGGACACAGCGGATGATTTCCCTGCTCTGTGAATCCTGTGGCGGAGGCTTTTCCATCACCTGAAAGGCCATTGCAGCCTCAGTTTAATGTCCCATCAATGATGACAGCTCCAGCAGCGCACGGTTCCATCGGCACTGCAGGGTCAGCTGAGGGTTATAGACGGAGGTCTGTGGATAGAGGTGGGGGAGAGGAGAGGGTAGGGTGGGGAGGAGGTGTGCCGGGGAGGGGGGTGCTCTCTACCCTGTGACAACTCGATTCAAACTCCAACCACTGAAGCTCAGACAGAAAAACAGAAATACTTTCTGCCACTCTGGACATAATGAACACACACTGACACACACATGCACACACACTGACAGACACACACACACACACACACACATATACACACACACACACACATTGACAGATGCGCATACACACACACACAGACACACACACACATACACACGCACACACACACATACACACACACTGACAGACACACACACGCACACACATATACACACACACATACACACACACACAGACACACACACACATTGACAGACACGCATACACACACACAGACACACACACACACACACACGCACACACTTATACACACACACTGACAGACACACACACACACACATACACACACACACAGACACATACACACAGACATGCATACACACAGATAGACACACACTGACGGATGCACACATTGACAGACACACACACACATACACACAAACACACACAAATACATACATGCACACAACACACATTCACATATGTACATGCATGCACACACACACTCACTCACACATGCACATACACAAATGCACACACGTAGATGTGCGAACAGACACTCACACACTCTCTCTCACACACACACACGCACTCACATACAGTGGTGACTCTTTGCTAGCTATGTATGGTATGATTTGTATGGATAGCGCGCAAAACAATACTTTTCACTGTGTCTCAGTACATGTGACAATAATAAATCAAATCAAATCAAATCTTCTCTGAGCCAAGACCACTGAAATAATCCGGATGCTGCTTACAGACAATAATCTCACAGCCATTTTGACAGTTATTGCACAATGGACACCACACACACACACACACACACACACACAATCTACAATCAGGTTGTGTGAGATGCTGAGACATTTGGACAATGGAATAAGATGTTCTGTAAACAACAATAATGATCACAAGGAGCTGCAGTGAAAAGTTCCCCTGCATCGACATCTTTCTCACGCGATATTTTTAACTTGCCTCCACAAACTTTGAAGCTTAGTGTTCCACCACCATCCCCACCCCCATCTCCAATTGATTCCAGTTTGGAAAGTAATGTTCATTTGTTCATGGCGTGACTGGTAGACAGCTTTATACTTGAGTGAATCTAGTGACAAGACATCAGGACACAAAATATTGCAACGTTAGGCCAATATAACGAAAATCTTGCTGTTGTCCTGGCTTTGAACACTGCTGTGGCTCTGGCTGCAATGGTTACTACTGATTGGCAGAATATCATAGAATCCCTACAGTGCAGAAGGAGGCCATTTGGCCCATCGAGTCTGTACCAACCACAGTCCCACTCAGACCCTATCCACTTAACCCTGTGCATTTACCCTAGCTAGTTCCCCTGACATTAAGGGGCAATTTAGCATGGCCAATCCACCTAACCCGCACATCTTTGGAGTGTGAGGAAACATGAACACCCAGAGGAAACCCATGCAGACACGGGGGGGATGTGCGGACTTCACACAGACAGTGACCCGAGGCTGGAATTGAACCCGGGTCCCTGATGCTGTGAGGCAGCAGTGGTAACCACTGTGCTACCCATAACAATACGAAGTTCCAATGGTTCACTCAGGTTCCTCTTTCGGCTCTTCTCCCGATTCATTATGATGGTTTCACTGCCATTTCTTGCTCACTACCCCAAACTGAACATTTTTATCGATCTCAATTCCAATTTCTATCCTTCTTTCACTCTCCCCCCCAATCCAGGTTCTCTTCCTTGATCTCTCTGTTTCTGGGAATACGCTGAATCCCCTAGCCAACCTTCTCCCACAGTGACTGCAACCACACTTCCTCACAGCCCACTTCTGTAAGGAATTTCCATCTGTCCTGATGCTGCCACCTTCCACCTCCTCTATTTTCTTTGACCAAGGATTTCCGAGACTGACACATCCCTGGAATGTGTGTGCTCCATTTCACACACTGACTGCTCTCACCCCCTCACCTCCCCCTTCCCAGAACCACAACTGTGCTCTTCTTTCCACCCCACCACTCCCCAACGTTCAATGGACCTCCTGCTGGTATCCCCACCAGTTCCACTGGCACCACCAAACACCTCCTCCACCTCCCCATGGCTGACAGGGTCCATCCCACTTCACGTATTTCTGCTCCCCCTCCACCCCCATTCACCCCAGAACCATCAGACACTGCCCGTGTTCTCAACCTCCGGCCTCCACCATTGCTGCCACCTCCAGCATGATGCCACCACCACGGACAGCAGCACGGTGGCATAGTGGTTGGCATTGCAGCTTGCAGGTGCAGCAGGTGGTCAGGAAGGCGAATGGGATGCTGGCCTTCATAGCGAGGGGGATTGAATATAAAAGTAGGGAGGTCTTGCTGCAGCTGTATAGGGCATTGGTGAGGCCGCAGCTGGAGTACTGTGTGCAGTTTTGGGCGCCGCACCTGCGCAAGGATATTTTAGCCCTGGAGGGAGTGCAGAGGAGGTTTACTAGGCTGATACCGGAGTTGAGGGGATTGAGCTATGAGGAGAGGCTGAATAAACTAGGCTTGTACTCGCTAGAGTTTAGAAGAATGAGGGGAGATCTCATTGAGACGTATAAGATGATGAATGGGATGGATAGGATAGAGGTGGAGAGACTCTTCCCGCTCAAAAAAGACAGTAGGACTAGGGGGCACAGCCTCAAGATAAAGGGGAGGTGGTTTAGAACGGAGTTGAGGAGGAACTTCTTCACTCAAAGGGTGGTGAATCTCTGGAATTCTCTGCCCGTTGAAGTGGTGGAGGCTGCCTCGCTAAATATTTTTAAGAAGCGGGTTGATGGGTTCTTGATAAGAGAGGGGATTAAGGGTTATGGGGAGAGGGCGGGAAAGTGGAACTGAGCCCCAACAGATCAGCCATGATCTTATTGAATGGCGGGGCAGGCTCGAAGGGCTGGATGGCCTACTCCTGCTCCTATTTCTTATGTTCTTATTGCTGCCTTACAGTGCCAGAGTTCTGGGTTCAACTCTGGCCTTGGTTGACTGTGTGTGTGGAGTTTGCACGTTCTCCCTGTAAGTTTCCTCTGGGTGCTCCAGTTTCCTCTCACTTTCCAAGGATAGGAAGGTTAGGTGGATTGGCCATGCGAAATTGTCCCTTAGTGTCCAAAGATGTTTAGTTTGGTGGATTGGCTGTGCTAAATTGTCCCTTATTATCCTACATCGAGTGGGCTACAGGGATTACAAGGTATATATGTGGGATTACAGGAATCTGGTCTGGTTGGGATCCACTGTCAGAGTCTGTGCTGATTCGATGGGCTGAATGGCCTCCTACTGCACTGTAGGGATTGTATGACAAATGGATCTTCCCCTCTCCTCCTCTTTCAGCATTTCCAGAGGGACTGATCCCTCCTTATTACCCAGGTTCGCTCCTCAGTCTCCCCCCACACTTTCCCATTGCAATTAGGGTCAAGACACGGTTCATGTACTACCCTGGCTGCTCATGATGTGGCCCCCCCCCCGCATCAGGGAGACCAAGTGTAGCAATAGGTGACCCCCCCCCGCCCTGCTTTCCTTTGGTCCCCAGGTGTGACCCTGAGTGTCCACTCTACAGCCATTCCAATCCTCCACTCCCATCCTACGCTGACCTCTCTGCCCTTGGGTTCCAACACAGACGCGTAGCACAAGAAACAGAACCTCATCTTTTGATTCAGCGCGGTACAGCCTTCCAGACTCAATACCCAGTACAGGGGTTCCAAGACCATCACCTCCTGTCCCCATAGCAACCGTGAGCTACAATCTGCATTTGCCTGTTTACACCTCCTCCAGCCCCTTTTCCCATCTCCATCGCCTTTCATAGAATCATAGAATCCCAACAGGAGGCCATTTGGCCCATTAGATCTGCACTGATCACAATCCTGCCCAGGTCCCATCTCCATAACCCCATGCATTTACCCTAGCTCGTCTCCCTGATGCTAAGGGGCAATTTAGCACGGCCAATCCACCTAACCCGCACATCTTTGGAGTGTGAGAGGAAACCGGAGCACCCGGAGGAAGCCCACGCAGACACGGGGAGAACATGCAAAGTCCACACAGACAGTGACCCGAGGCCGGAATTGAACCCGGGTCCCCTGGCGCTGTGAGGCAGCAGTGTTAACCACTGTGCCACCGTGCTGCCTCGCACTATCGTCGCTTTTGTCATTAATCTTTGCTGCCTTCCTCATCACAGACCTTCCCTTTTGTCCTGTCCTCCCCATCCCCGCCCCTCAACACTCCCACCCTAACCCCCTCCCCCACCCCTACCCCTCACCCCCAACCCCACCCTAACCCCCCCCAACCCCCCCCCCCCCCCCCCACCCCCACTCTAACCTTTCCCTGCCCAGATACTGCTTTAAACCTGTTACCAGAGGGTGGTGAATCTTTGGAAATCTCTGCCCATTGAAGCAGTGGAGGCTATCTCGTTAAATGTGTTTAAGTCACAGGTACATAGAACATAACATAGAACATACAACACTACAGCACAAACAGGCCCTTCAGCCCACATGTTGCGCCAATCACATCTATACCTACCAAGCCATCGAACTATCTCCCAATCCCATTAAATCCCATGTACTCATCCAGAAGTCTTTTAAAAGACCCCAGTGAGTTCGCCTCCACCACCACTGACGGCAGCCGATTCCACTCACTCACCACCCTCTGAGTGAAAAACTTACCCCTAACATCTCCTCCGTACCTGCTCCCCAGCACCTTAAGCCTGTGTCCTCTCGTAGCGACCATTTCAGCCCTGGGAAATAGCCTCCGAGAATCCACCCTATCTATACCTCTCAACATTTTATAATGTAGATAAATTTCTGACCAATAAGGGGATTAAAGGGTTATGGGGAGCAGGCAGGTAAGTGGAGCTGAACCCACTATCAGATCAGCCATGATCTTATTGAATGGCGGGGCAGGCTCGAGGGGCCAGATGGCCTACTCCTGCTCCTAGTTCTTATGTTCTTACATCTCTACCTTGTTCCTATTCTGTGACCTATGGCCTTCCACACGGAGCAGGAACTGTTTCTCTGCTCACAGCTGATGCTGGCGATTTCCTGCAATTATAGATTTCACCCCCAGCCGCTACTTCCCTCTTGTATTCAGCTCACCTCAACAAACAGGTAGTTCCTGAGGGATGTTGGGGTGGAGGGGGAACGAGCAAGGCTGCAGAGTGTTTGGCGGGACGGGAGAGGGGACGGTGCGTGAGGGGGTGAGGGGAGGAGGAGGAGGGGGAGGGGAAGGGGCTGAGGGGGGAGGGAAAGGGGTGAGGGGAGGGGATGCGGAGGGGGTGAGGGGAGGGGGAGGGGGTGGGGGGAAGGGGGAGGGGGTGGGGGGAAGGGGAGGGGTTGGGGGAGGGGGTGGGGGTGAGGGAAGGGGTGGGGTGGGAGGGGAGGGAGTGAGGGGAGGGGGTGAGGGGTGGGGGTCAGGAGGTGAGGGGAGGGGGTGAGAGAGGGTGAGGGAAGGGAGGAAGGGGTGAGGAGAGGAGGAAGGGGTGAGAGGAAGGGGGGTGAGGGGAGGGAGGAAGGGGTGAGGAGAGGAGGAAAGGGGTGAGGGGAGGGGGTGAGAGGGGTTGAGGGATGGGAGGAAGGAGTGAGGGGAGGAGGAAAGGGGTGAGGTGAGGGGGTGAGAGGGGTTGAGGGGAGGGAGGAAGGCGTGAGGAGAGGAGGAAGGGGGTGAGGGGGGGGAGGGGGGTGAAGGGAGGGGGGGTGAGAGTGGGTGGGGAGGGGGAGGGGGCGGATTTCCCTTTAATTATTTGAGTTTAACCAATTCCAGCTTCACATATTTCAAAATGACAGTTCTGGGTTGAAAGCTACTTGTCAGTGGGTCTGACTGGTTACTCTGTATAACACTCACTGTGTGTCTAAATCCTGCTGGAACAGACATCGCCGGCCAGGTTCATCTGTACAGAATCTAACTGGTTGTTGAATACTGCACTACTCTGCAGCACACCTCCCCCTCCACCCCTCCGCCAGCACCCCCACCCCCCCCCCCCAAGTCCCCCCGCCAGGATCACTCTCTTCCCTCTCACCGCCTCGCTGGCCACTTCAACCTCCTGTTCCATTCCTTTCCGTTGAGCCATCCAGATCCCGAGTTATTCCTCGTGTCCGTTTGACTGCTCTCCTTGGGGGTAAGCAATGAGGGACCCATTCAGGCCTGTACAAAACACACACACACACACACACACACACCAACACACACACACACACACATAGACCAAGTCATTCATCACCAAGAATCAGTGCATGAAGGCAGCCACCTACCTCTCCCCTCGCTGCTGTTAATCCTTGCCGATCGCAGCCACTCTGGCTCTCGTTAAATCCTGAGGTTTCTCATCCTCTGCTCCGTCTCTCTCTCTCCCTCTCTCTGTCTCTCCGTCTCTCCTTCTGTCTCTCGCACTAACTCTGAGGGAAAGCGCGAGAAAGGCCTTGCTCTCTTGCACAAAGGGAAAGACAGGCAGCTAAACCACAACACTCACTAGAGGGCATCTTGCAGACGTTTCAGCCTTAACTGTTTCATCGCCAACCCCAACTGGGTTTATTTTTAAATGGTCCTCCTGATTAGTTGTTAGCGGAAATTGGAAAATACTGGAGTTTTTTTTTTAATTTACACTTCCCCTGGAGGTGAAACACCAGGACTTGATTGAACAAAACATCACAGCTCAGTGCCAAAGGAGGCAGCTCCACCCACCCACCTCCATCGCCCGTCGCCCCGCTTTGGTTTAATCAGGGGCTCCACTGAGGCAAAGTTGGGCATCTTTCACTTTCACGTCAGACCCTCTTTCAAAATCGAGCTGGAGCTGGAGGGCGGCACGGCGGTTAGCGCTGCTGTCTCGCAACGCTCTGGGGCCGAGGTTCGAATCCCGGCTTGGGTCACTGTCTGCGCAGGGAATGCACATCCTCCCCGTGTCTGCGTGGGTTCCCTCGGGGTGCTCTGGTTTCCTCCCACAGTCTGAAAGAGGTGCTGGTTGGGTGCTTTGGCCGTGCTAAATTCTCCCTCGGTGTACCCGAACGGGCACCGGAGCGTGGCGACTCGGGGATTTTCACAGTAGCTTGTGAACAAGTCGGCAGACGGACAGTGGATGGGTGAGTGGCAGACAGGTGGGCACCCTATTCCTCAAGTGCGACTTACTCCTCTCGCTGGGAGCTGTCTGCTAACCTAATTGGCCGCAGTTCCATCAGCCACCGTGGTCCATTGGTGGGTGCTGTTGGAGTGAAGAGGAGGAAAGAAGACCCATAGGTGCTGGACACAGGCCGGGGTGGGGAGTCAAGGAGTGGGACACGAGGGTGGGGCTGGTAGGTTTGAGACTGTGTGTAGGGCAGAAGAAAGGGGAAGGTTCTATCTTAGAGGGACAAATCGCATCCGAATCGGCAAAGGAAAGCCCCCAAAGTTCCAGCCCCTCCTTCCTTCACACCCTTTTGAAGAACTTCATTGAAACCTCGGGTTGCCCACTCCCACCTGATTGTCCACGCCAAATATTTTATGGCGCAGGCAGCCTATCACGGCGTTACAAACCTGACTGGCCCTTGATTATCAATTTAATTACGGTGGACGGGCTGCCATCCCCATATTACGGTGAGCTCGGAACGTGGTGGGGGGGGTGGTTGACGGGCGGACTGGTTGGCAGATGGCCAATAGGCTGGTGGGTGGTTGGTGGGTGGGCAGGTTTGCTGGTGGGTGGGAAGTCACCCTATTCAACATGCCTCCTCCCATGGTCAAACACATACCCAGCAGCGGGGGGGGGAGCAGGAGGGAGGGGGGTGTGTAAAAGGTGCAGCTCCTGATCATTGATACCTCTTTGCACTGAGAGACCAGAACATTTCAGGCCTCCCATTTGGCCCATTGAGACCACAATCCCACTCAGACCCTATTCCCCTAACCCCATGTATTTATCCTAACGAGTCCCCCTGACACGAAGGGTCAATTTAGCATGGCCAATCCTCCTAGCCTGCGTATCTTTGGACTGTGGGAGGAAACTGGAGCACCCGGAGGAAACCCACTCAGACACTGGGAGAATGTGCAGACTCCACACAGATAGCGATCCACGGCTGGAATTGAACAGGTCCCTGGTGCTGTGAGGCAACAGTGCTAAACATTGTGCCACCGCACTCAGCATGAACCTCAACAAGAACCCTTTATCTTCATTCCCAGGATGTGGGAGTTGTTGGCAAATCCAACACAATTTGTTCATTCCTAATTGCCATGAGAAGATGGTGCTGGGCTACCTGTTATCTGCTGGTGGCAGATTTGTGGAGAGTCAGCAATGTTGGGATGGGGCTGGAGTCGTATCATGACCTCGAGCAGGTCATGATTGGCAAATTTCCTTCAATAAAGGACAATTAGCCAATCTAGAATCCCTACAGTGCAGAAGGAGGCCATTTGGCCCATCAAGTCTGCACCGACCACAATCCCACCCACGCCCTACTCCTGCAACCCTTCATATTTACCCTGTTAATCCCCCTGACACTCGGGTTAATTTAGCATGGCCAATCCATCTAACTCACACATATTTGGAGTGTGGGAGGAAACTGGAGCGCCCAGAGGAAACCCACACAGACACAGGAGAACCTGCAAACTCCACTCAGGCAGTGACCCAACGCCAGAAGTGAGCTCGGGCCCCTGGCGCTGTGAGGCAGCAGTGCGAACCAGTGTTCCACCTGTTGAGTTTGTATGCACAATCTGACGATACTCTGCCCTGTGACCTTCTAAATCATTGTTTTTTAACTTCATTCCAACTAATACCTGAACATTTGGTAGAACCATCAGCCTGCAGTACACAGCACCTCGGGGACAGTGCAATTGAAATCAAATCAAATTCACCACTGCACATGCTACTGAGCAGCAGGGAGTATGATTTGATCTTGTTAATTGTTTAAACAGATATTTTTCCATATTCTGAAATGAAATCCATCACATAATGAATGGAGGGATTGGGTATCAGCAGTAAAAATATCGTTGGCACGTGCACAAGTTTAGGATTTGTTCTCCCTCACTTGAAAGCCCTTCCATCTGTCTGCCTTTCCACACCTAAAGTAAATACTAACAGCTAATACAGGCAACTCTGCTCAACTTCCCTCCTAGAACAGGAGTGCAATCTGTTTCATTCCTACCGAGAGCCATTTCCCAGTTTAACCGGGCCACATCGATGGTAAAGTTTGAAAGCTGTGAAGGATTTGATGTTCACAGAGACTTGGGCACGCTCAGACAAGACACACAGGAGGCTGGCGTGCAGGTGCAGCAGGCAAATGGAATGCTGGCTTTTATTACAGAGGGATTGGAGTGCAGAAATGAAGAAGTCTTGATATAGTTGTACATCTGGAGAAGAGGCGTGTGCAGTCATCATAGAACCCCTGCAGTCCAGAAGAGACCAGTCATCCCATCGAGGCTGTACCGATGCCCTGACAGAGTATCTTATCTAGACACTCTGCCCCATCCTTTCCCCATAACCCCACACATTTCCCACAGCTAATCCATCTAACCTACACATCTTTAAACTCTAAGAGGCAATCTAGCATGGCCAATCTACCTAATTTACACATCTTTGGACACTAAGGGGCAATTTAGTTTGGTCAATCCATCTAACCTGCACATCTTTGGACACTAAGGGGCAATTTAGCATGGTCAATCCACCTAATCCGCACATCTTTGGACACTAAGGGGCAATTTAACATGGCCAATCCCCCTAACCCGCACATCTTTGGACACCAAGGGGCAATTTAGCATGGTCAATCCACCTAACCCGCACATCTTTGGACACTAAGGGGCAATTTAACATGGCCAATCCACCTAACCCACACATCATTGGACACTAAGGGGCAATTTAGCATGGCCAATCTACCTAAACTACACATCTTTGGACACTAAGGGGCAATTTAGCATGGTCAATCCATCTAACCTGCACATCTTTGGACACCAAGGGGTAATTTAGTATGGTCAATCCACCTAACCGACACACCTTTGGACACCAAGGGGCAATTTAGCACGGCCAATCCACCTAACCCACATATCTTTGGACACTAAGGAGGAATTTAGCATGGTCAATCCACCTAACCCGCACACTTTTGGACTATGAGAGGAAACTGGAGCACCCGGAGGAAAGCCACACAGGAGAGAATGCACAAACACCACACAGACAGCCACCCAAGGCCAGATTCGAACCCGGATCCCTCTTGCTGTGAGGCAAACAGTGCGAACTACTGTGCACCATTCCACCCAAAGGAGGAATTTACCTGATGTTACTTCCACACTTTCTCCTCATAATTTTGTACATTGTCCCTTTTCAGCCATTGTGCCACCGTGCTGCCCCTAATGAAAGGACATACCTGCATTGGAAGTGACACCGCGGAGGTTCATTAGATTCGTCCCTGGTGTGAGAAGGTTGTCCTGTGGGTTCTATATTCTCTGGAGTTTAGAAGAATGAGAAGTGACCTCATTGAAGGGGATTGAGAGGGTGAGACTGAGAAATTATTTCAGTTGCTCGGGGAATCTAAAACACGAGGGCACAATCTCTGGGTAAGGTGCAGATCGTTACAGACTGAGATGAGGAGAAATTGCTTCAGTCAAAGAGTTATGAATTTTTGGAATTCTCTACCCTCGAGGATAGCAGATGCTCCATCGTTGAATAGATTTAAGAAATCTCACAACACCAGGTTAAAGTCCAACAGGTTTATTTGTAATCACAAGCTTTTGGAGCTCTGCTTCTTCATCAGATGAGTGGAGTTAGGTTCACAAACATGGCATATATAACAAGATAATTACAGCTTGGAATGTGAGTCTTCACCATTTGCCATATTCCAATCTGTAATTATCTTGCTATATATGCCGTGTTTATGAAGCTACCTCCACTCATCTGATGAAGGAGCAGTGATCCGGAAGCTCGTGATTCCAAATAAACCTGTTGGACTTTAACCTGGTGTTGTGAGACTTCTTACTGTGTTTATCCCAGTCCAACACCAGCAGCTCCACGTCAAAGATATATTTAATGCTGAGATAGACAGATTTTCAGTCTCTCGGGGAAATCAAGAGATATGGGGAGTGGGCGAGAAAGTAGAATTGAAGCTCAAGATCAGCCATGATAGTACTGGATGGTGCAGTAAGCTCGATGGGCTGAGTGGTCTACTCTTGCTCAAATTTCTTGCGTTCTTCTGAGCCCAAAAGGTTGGGCCTGATTGCAAACATGGCCAGACTTAGCCTGAAGGATGTGGGTTCAATCATTAAAAATAAGTTAGCAGAGAGATAGTTTCTTCACAAGGGTCCCATACCATATGGAGATAATGTTCCAGGATTAGTAATCCAAAGGCTGCCACTAATGCTCTAGGGACATGAGTTCATATTATGCGAATGACAGTTGGGCAAAGCCAAACTCAGTTAACCTAGACTGAAATCTGGAAGTCTGGACTCAAATCTGGAATAAATTTTCTTAGTCATATTGATCGTGAAATGACTGGATTGTTACAAAGAAAACCATCATGTATCAGGGGAGGAAATCTGCCACCTTTATCTGGTCTGGCCTACCCATGACTCCAGGCCCATGTGGTTGCCTCTGAAATGACTGAGCAAACTACTCAATTGGAGTTCATTTGAATGGAGAGGATCTCATAGAACTTATAAAATTCTAACAGGACTAAACAGGGTAGATACAGGGAGGGTATTCTCGATGGTGGGGGAGTCCAGAACTGGGGGCCACAGTCTCAGGGTTCAGGGTAGGCCATGTAGGATGGAAATGAGGCGACATTTCTTCACCCAAAAAGTAGTAAGCCACAGGAAGTAGTTGATGCCAAAAATGTTGAATGTATTCAAGAGGGGGCTGGATATATCACTTGGGGCCAATGGGATCAAAGATTATGAGGAGAAAGCAGAATTAGGCCATTAAATTGGATGATCAGTCGTGATTGTGATGAATGGCAGAGCAGTCTCAAAGGGCCGAATGGCCACCTCCTACTCCTATCTTCTGTGTTTCTATGTCAAACTGGTACAGAGGAAAGCACAGAGAGTTTTCCTGCTCACTGTCACCTTCTCAAGGACAATTACGGATGGAAAATAAATGCCAGCCTCGCCTGTGATGTTCACATCCAAAAAATGAATAGAAAGAATCATTATGCGACTGTTTCCACTTGATAATCCTATTTAATGAGCATATAAGCACTGGTTTGAGGGTAACGATCTCATGTTGCCAAGATGTACAGCTTTGTTTAATATGACTCAGCATCTAACTGACCGGAATGTAATCTGGTAGGTGTTCGATTACGCACTTTCTGAACACAATTAGAGATTAATCACTGAGAAAGTTTACTGAAGAAAATAAAGCAAACTTTTTTTGAAAGGTGCCGTCTGCTCACTGGTATTCAGTTATGCTTTGCCTTATCAAAGTGATGCTTTCAAATCTGACACCGGGGTACAAGATTTTATCTTATTTTCTACATATCTAGATAAGTTATTAAGCAGAAAGGTGAGGGGATTGATTTGCCAAACCCACGACCACTTCCATCTACAAGGACAAGGGCAGCAGATGTATGGGGATACCACCACCTGCAAGTTCCCCTCCAGGCCACTCACCATCCTGACTTGGAAATGTATCGCCGTTCCTTCACAGCGGCTCGGTTAAAATCCTGGAATTCCCTCCCTAACGGCAGCGATTCAAGAAGGCGGCTCACCACCATCATCTCAAGGGCAATTAGGGATGGGCAATAAATGCTGGCCAGCCAGCGATGCCCATGTCCCACTAATGAATAAAAAAAAGTGCCTCAACTTTATTCTATGGATGTTGACTCTTGCGTTTCATTTTGAAGTTTGCAGAGCTGAAACTCTGGCTGTTGCAGTGTGTGCTCCCATTCTAATGAAAACAGGCTCTAGCTTTCAACAAACTTTTTTGAGGAACAGTACACATTACGGCAGAGTTTGGATGACCTCAGGTTGACGGAGAATCGATGGTGGAACACCAGCCAGGAGCACATTGGGATGGTCCCAATGATGGGGGCCATCGTGCAGGGTTTGAGGATGTTGGTACTCCGTATGTTCCCTGCACTCCCAAGAATTTGGGAAGTGTATCGAACATTTTAAACAGCTCTTCTTCCCGCTGTACCCACGGATGTGCGACATGGCTCCCAGCCCCTCACCCCACCCCACCTGACTTTCTTAGCTGCCTTCCCTCGTAGGCTGATATTACTGGTGACATGTGCATCCAGCCCTGGTGAGGTAATGAGAAAACTTATCCAGACATAACCTGGAATCTGGGGCCAAGTGTGGGCCAAAGCACTTAAACTGGAACAAAGCCATCACCAATCACTGGGATTCCAGGCTGCAGGTCCAAACACATTCCAGAAAGATCCATGTCTACAGATACGCGTCCAGTCTACATCAACCTGCAAAGTTAAGTGATAGTAGGGCTGGAAACTTCCCGTCCCGCCACCCACTGCAGGAATCGTAGTGGGCGGGATGGAACATACGGTGGACCATTTAAAGATCTGTTGACATCGGGTGGGAATTTCCGGTCTTGGGGCGGCGTGGCTGGAAAATCCCACTCCAGGTCTCTGAAGCCAAGCGACTTTCCCTTGTTCAGCCCCACAGAACATTTCCTTATTCCCAATGTTAAACTGTCTGGGTAATAAAGCATTTCCAGTAGAATGTTGGTGCTGAGAGTAAAGATTGAACCTTATTTTTTGACTTTCTAATGTTCACGTCTTCTGAGGAATAAGACCACAAGACATAGGAGCAGAATTAGGCCACTCGGCCCATCAAGTCTGGTCCGCCATTCAATCATAGCTGATATTTTTCTCATCCCCATTCTCCTGCCTTTTCCCCATAACCCCTGATCCCCTTATTAATCAAGAACCCATCTATCTCTGTCTTAAAGACACTCAACGAGCTGGCCGTCACAATCTTCTGTGACAAAGAGTTCCACAGATTCACCACTCTCTGGCTAAAGAAATTCCTCCTCATCTCTGTTCTAAAGAATCGTCCCTTTAGCCTGAGGCTGTGCCCTCTGGTTCTAGAATGTGGCAGTGTTTGAGTTTGGACACTAAGGGGTAATTTATCATGGCCAACCTACTTAACCTACACATCTTTGGAGTGTGGGAGGAAACCACAGCACCCGGAGGAAATCCACGCAGACACGGGGAGAACATGCAAACTCCACACAGACAGTCACCCAAGCTGGGAGCCGAAACCAGGTCCCTGGCGCTGTGAGGCAGCAATGCTAACCACTATGTCATCTTCCCCCCCCCCAACCCCATGGTGGTGGCATCATGCTGGAGGTGGCATCTTGTATGTGGCAGCACCCACTGCTGCCACTGTTCACCGGTGATGGAGGAAGTAAATGTTGAAGGTGGTGGAAGGGGCATCGATCAAATGGGCTCCTTTTGTCCTGGATGGAGTTGAGCTTCTTGAGATTGTTCGAGCTGCACTCATCCAGGCTAGTGTTACGTAAGAATATAATGAAAAAAGATCAGTTTAGAAAACAAAATAGAACATTGAGTGGAATTCTTCAATATTTTGTCTCATTTCTGAGATTTGAGAGAATCAAACTGCATTTCTCTCAGCTATGGACATTAATGCATCTGCCACTATTTTTAAATATTATGTAGTGAAGCTTGAATTTAATCACAACATTCTAAAGGTTAGATTGACAACCTACAGTATTAGCACGAATCCCAGTGATCAGGACGTATTTTCAGGACATACCAACCACTGGATGATCACAAAGCAGTATTTCTGAATTTGAGGCTGTGTCATTAAGATCCTAGCTCCTGGAAGACAATACAACTCATCCACACTCCTTCACCTGGGTGGCACGGTGGCGCAGTAGTTAGCACTGCTGCCTCACAACGCCAGGGCACTGGGTTCAATTCCTGGCTTGGGTCACTCTCAGTGCAGAGTTTGCACGTTCTCCCTATGTCTGCGTGGGCTTCATCCCACAGTCTGAAAGATGTGCTGATTAGGTGTGTTGGCCATGCTAAATTCTCCCTCAGTGTGCTGGAGCATGGTGACTTGGGGATTTTCACAGTAACTTCACTGCAGTGTTAATGTAAGCCTACTTGTGACACTAATAAATGAACTTTAACTTTTTAAATGCAAAATCCAAGGCTTGGTATCTAGATTCAAGATTAGGCCATTCACCCATCATTGCAAGCCCAACAACAGAGACTTGCCAATTAATTTGACAGGAAACTCCAGCTGTATTCACATCCAAATAGTTTAAAATAATTCACAGGCATCGTAGAATCTCCACAGTGCACAAGGAGGCCATTCGGTCCATCAAGCCCACAGCGATAACAATCCCTCTAGGCCCTATCCATGTCACCCTATGTATCTACCCTGCTGGTCCCCTTGACACTAAAGGCCAATAATCCTAACCTGAACATCTTTGGACTGTGGGAGGAAACCGGAGCACCCGGAGGAAACCCAAGCAGAGACGGGGAGAATGTGCAAACTCCACTCAGAAAGGAAAGGGTCCAAAAGAGGTTCACAAGAATGATCCCTGGAATGACTAGCTTGTCATATGAGGAATGGTTGAGGACTCTGGGTCTGCACTCGGAGTTTAGAAGGATGAGGGGGTTTCTTATTGTAACTTATCGGATACTGCGAGGCCTGGATAGAGTGGACGTAGAGAGGATGTTTCCACTAGTAGGAAAAACTAGAACCAGAGGGCACAAACTCAGGCTAAAGGGATGATTCTTTAAAACAGAGATGAGGAGGAATTTCATCAGCCAGAGAGTGGGGAATCTGTGGAACTCTTTGCCTCAGAAGGCTGTGGAGACCAGGTCATTGAGTGTTTTTAACACAGAGATAGGTTCTTGATTAATAAGAGGATCAGGGATTATGGGGAAAAGGCAGAAGAGTGGGGATGAGAAAAGTATCAGCCATGATTGAATGGCGGAGCAAACTCGATGGGCCGAGTGACCTAATTTTGCTTCTATGCCTTATGTGATCTGAGGCTGGACTTGAACCCAGAACCCTGAAGCTGTGAGGGCAGCAATGCTAACCACTGTGCCACCAGGCTTCCCCAAGTATAACTTCTGCTATACAATTTTGGCTACACAGGACTATTTCTGGAAAAGAAAATAATTCTGAAGGATCAGATTTTGATGGGTACAGATAGAGTGAATGCAAGGAGGCTTTTTCCACTGAGGCCAGGGGAGAAAAAAACCAGAGGGCATGGGTTAAGGGTGAAAGGAGAAAAGTTTAAAGGGAATATTAGGGGGGGATTCTTCACGCAGAGAGTGGTGGGAGTGTGGAATGAGCTGCCGGATAAAGTGGTAAATGCTTTTAACATTTAAGAAAAATTTGGATGGGTTCATGGGTGTGGAGGGACATGGCCCAAGTGCAGGTCAGTGGGACTAGGCAAAAAATGGTTCGGCACAGACAAGAAGGGCCAAAAGGCCTGTTTCTGGGCTGAAATTTTCTATGGTTTAATGATATTTTTTATTTATTTAACATCTCATGGGATTTGGGCGTCTCTGGCAATGCCAGCATTTATTCCCCATTGTTAATAATCCTTGAACTGAGTGCCTCGCTGTGCCATTTCAGAGGACAGTTAAGAGTTAACCACTGGCTCTGGAGTCACATGTAGGCCAGAGCAGGTAAGGACAGCAGGTTTCCTTCCCTAAAGGGCATTAGTGACCCAGATGGGTTTTTAACAACATTTATGTTCACCATCAAGATTAGCTTATAATTCCAGATTTTTTAATTGAATTTAAATTCCACCAGCTGCATTGGTGGGATTTGAACCCATGTCCCCAGAACATAAGCTTGGGTTTGTGACATTATCCCTATGCCAACTTTTCCCTTCACATGATCTACCAGAGTGATTTACTGTACTGGCTTGGATGAGCCCATTGGGGTTGGCCTATTGGAGAATGAACTCTCTGATTATCAATAGGCCAATCAAGGGTTTTTTTTGTGTTTAACCAGGAGTGTCAGTTTCTCTGGCACCCCGCAGAGGTAGCCTGCTAAATGATAGCACTCTGTCGTACATTGTTAGAGTTGGGCTGGCACGGTCGCACAGTGGTTAGCACTGCTTCTCCACAGCGCCAGGGACCTGGGTTCAACCTGGGCTCGGGTCATTATGTGTGTGGAGTTTGCACATTCTCCCCGTGTCTGCGTGGGTTTCCTCCGGATGCTCCAGTTTCCTCCGACATTCTGGAAAATGTGCTGGTTGGGTGCATTGAGCAAGACTGTGGCGACGAGGGGAATTTCACAGTAACTTCATTGCAGTGTTAATGTAAGCCTTACTCGTGACTAATACATAAACTTTACTTTTAAGTTGAAAATAAAGTGGTTTTGGTGAAGAGACTTCTGCCTCCGCAGGCTTATTACATGTACATACATAGTTAATGTTAATAATGTATATGGTTGGCCTAAGTCCACATAACATTGCCCCATGCTGCTTCCCAATGGCGTGTCATCAACAAAACAGAGATTGAATCAATGTCCTGGAACAGTATTAATCATAAATGGAACAATGTATATCAAATCGATAGATACACAACCCAACTCAGCAACTACGAAACTAAACCAATCAATTCAGAGCTAAATTTAGAAAATCCTCTCAGGGTAAGGTGACATCCTGACAAAAGAAGACTTTACTGAGGGATACAGCAGTGAATGGACACCGACTTCCCGGATCTCCTTTTATTGACCATCCCTTTGTGGCAGTATGGTGACACAGTGGTTAGCACTGCTGCCTCACAGCGCTAGGGTCTAGGTTCCTGGCTTGGGTCACTGTCTATGTGGAGTCTGCACGTTCTCCTTGTGTCTGCATGGGCTTTCCTCCGGGTGCTCTGGCTTCCTTCCAAACTCAATTTGTGAGTCACCGAGCGGAGACTGATAGCCAAGTTCCGCACACATGAGGACGGCCTCAACCGGGATCTTGAGTTCGTGTCACACTATCTGTAACCCCCCACAACTTGCCTGAACTTGCAAAATCTCACTAACTTTCCTGTCTGGAAACAATACACATCTCTTTAACCTGTGCTTAATGCTCTCTCCACTCTCATTGTCTGTACCTTTAAGACTTGATTAGCTATAAAGACTCACGTTCCAATCATTACTCATATAAATTGAGTTTGTATCTTTATATGCTCTGTTTGTGATCAGAACTCCCACCCACCTGATGAAGGAACAGCCAGTTCCAAAAGCTAGTTGCATTTGCTACAAATAAACCTATTGGACTTTAACCTGGTGTTGTGAGACTTCTTATTGTGTTTACCCCAGTCCAACGCTGGCATCTCCACATCAATTTCTGTACCTGGAGATCATGTACTGTCTCCTCAACCTAATCGGCAAATCTGCATCCTTTAGATATTTGTTCTTTTACTGTTTTTGGTCAAAACACTACAGAGATTTGTTACTCTTTTTTATCTACATATCATCAACAACTATTCTTCAGCAACAAATGTAGGACAGGGTGACAGTTCACCGGGCAGGGGTCAGGAGGTGTGTGTAGGGGAGGGGTACGCGGGAGTCAGGCAGGGAAGAAGAGAGGGTGGGATGAGGAGATAAAGGGCAGGCAAGGAAGAGGGTCCTGTCTGTGCGGGATCTGCACGTTCTCCCCGTGTCTGCGTGAGTTTCCTCTGGGTACTCCGGTTTCCTCCCACAGACCAAAGATGTGCGGGTTAGGTGGATTGACCATGCTAAATGCACGGGGTTATGGGAAAAGGGTAGAGGGATTAGTGGAGGTGCGTTTTTGGAGAGTCAGTACAGACTCCATGGGCAGAATGGCCTTTTTCTGCATTGTAGGGATTTTATAGTTCTCAGATTAGCTTTCAATTCCAGACTTTATTAATTGAATTTGAATTCCACCAGCTGCCGTGGTGGGATTTGAACCCACGTCCGCAGAGCTTTAGCCTGGTGTTGTGACATTGCCACCGTGCCACCGTCTCTCCTTTCAAACCCCAGAGAGTTGCCAGACAGATGTATGTACATAGCTCGTGTTCATAATGCACTGGACTGTACAAAGTCCACCTAACACTGCCCTAAGCCACGTCCCAACAGTTCATAGTCGTAGAGGTTCACAGCATGTAAACAGACCCTTCGGCCCAACTTGTCCCTTTTTTTTACCACTAAGCTAGCCTCAGTTGCCCATGTTTGGCCCATATCCCTCTATACCCACCTTATCCACGTAACTGTCTAAACACTTTTTAAAAGACAAAATTGTACCCGCCTCTACTACTACCTCTGGCAGCTTGTTCCAGACACTCATCACCCTCTGTGAAAAAATTGTGCCTCTGGACACTTTTGTATCTCTCCCCTCTCACCTTCAACCTATGCCCTCTAGTTTTAGATTTCCCATCATCAACAAAAGAAGGATTGAATCAATATCCTGGAAATTGCATTGGTATCGATCGTAAATAGGACAATATATGATATCAAATCGATGGAAATAAAGCAAAACTCAGCAACTGAGAAAATGAACAATATCAGAGCTGTATTTAGAAAATCTTAGCAGAAGTAATATGTCATTTGCCTGAAATTTATAAGCTATGATGGGTAGCATGGTGGCACAGTGGTTAGCACTGTTGCCTCACAGCGCCAGGGACCCGGGTTCAATTCCTGGCTTGAGTGACTGCCTGTGTGGAGTTTGCACATTCTCCCTGTGTCTGCGTGGGTTTCCCTTCGGGTGCCCCGGTTTCCTCCCACTGTCCAAAGGTGTACTGGTTAGGTGGATTGGCCATGCTAAATTGCCCCTTAGTGACAGGGGGAACTAGCTAGGGTAAATGCATGGGGTTATGGAGATAAGACCTGGTGGGATTGTGGTTGATGCAAACTCGATGGGCTGAATGGCCTCTTCCTGCACAGTAGGGATTCTATGACTCGAGGAGTGAGGTGACATCCTGACAAAAGGAAATTTGACTGGAAGAAGAAAGGAATGAACAGTTGTTGCACTTTACTTGAAATGTTTGTCATCGTCATCCCTTCAAGTAATGTTCCCCAATCCATCATAGCCAACTCGGGTCTCACGTCATTATAGTTTCATTTACTTAGATTCAGGACCATAGTCTCAGGGCCTTATTTTACCATTTTGATTCTAAGTGCTGCGCGGACTTGGAACTGGGAGTATTTCAGATCCGACTTTCAGACCCGTTCTCAGGCACCCCCATATGCACTCTGCCTGGAAAAATATCAGCCATTCTGAAGCCTGCGGGTGGGGCTTACGCACCCGAAATCCTGCTGCTCCGATCGGCGCCTCCAACTGCGCGTGCGCAGAAATAAAATGGTAGAATATTGTTCCCCTGCCACATTGCTCTTCAGCCCGATAACGCCTCCCCCTGGCCCCCCACAGGCATTGCACGACCCCACAATATTACTGATCCCCACGTGCCAAGAATGGATAATTAAAATTTAAAGTTAGTTTCTAGCAAGACTAATCTGGTGAGCACAGATTTGATTTCTGGTAATCTTCGCTTAATCTTAATAGGATTAGTTGTGCTGTGTCTGCCCTTGCCCCTGAATCGATTGAAATCAGTGAGTGTGACGCAGATTAAAGATCAGGCCCGTGTCTTTCCTGAACCGCGATGATTGAGGACACTGGAATGATATTGATATCGAGCAGCCCAGGGTGAGGTCGTTCGCAACTTCCAAACTGGCCTCTTTCCTGTCAAAAAAACAAAATGGAATTCTCCAATTTAAAAATTCCAAATGACGTTTTCAACGATAGAAAAATTAAAATGCTGGAGATGTTAGAAATCAGGAATTTAAAAAAGTTCTGGGAAAAGCCGGGAGAACATCAACATGAAGAGAGACTGGGCTGGGGTAGGGGGGGAGAGTGGGGAGAGGGAAGCGAGGTGGGGAGGGGAGACTGGGAGGATTTGGGGGAAGTGGAGGGAGTAGGAGCCCACTCCCCCTCCACCTCTTCCCTCACCCATCCCCTTCCTTTCCTCCCCCTCCCCCTCCATTTCCCCCTCCACCTCTCCCCTCTCCCATCTCCTCCCTTCCCTTCCCCCTCCACTCCATTCCCTCCTCCACCCCTCCCCTCCCTCCCTCCTCCCCTCCACTCGCCTCTCCCCTCCCCAAACTGTCTCCCTCCCCTTCCCCATCCTCTCCCCTCCATTCCCCTCTCCCTGCCCCATTCTCTCCCCCTTGCATCCCTCCCTTTCCTCACCCCTTCCCCCTACTTTTCCCCCTCCCCTTCCTGCTCCCGCTCCTACCTGACCCTTTTCGTACTTTTCCTCCCTCTACCCTCTCCCCTCCCTTCTGATCCCCTCTGCCTCATGTCCCCCTCCTCTCCCTCATACATCCTCATAACCACCATGACCTCTCTATCTCTTATGCCCTATATATTCCCAATGCCCTTTCTATGCCCTGCTCAGACACCCACCATACTCTCTGTGAACATTCTTTATATACAGAACCAATGAAACATTGGCAAATCTGGCAAGTCTTTGAAATAATCCTGAAACTCTCAATAAAAGCAAAGGCTTTGACCAGATCCTGTGAAGGAAATGGCTTAGTTTACAATGTTATAAATGTATCAATCAACCACAGCCATTTATAGGAACAATGTCATAAGCTTTTATCCACTTCAGATTCTTTAGTCTAGGGGAAATAAACACACAGGCAATGCAATACAATTCAAAGAAATAGTAATTACAATGTAATAGAGATTACAGTGAAGCAAAACATTCATTCCCTTCTGCAGGATCTAAACATTGAATTCTGAGATCTGAGTGCATTTTTTTCCATTCTTGGAGCTCAGCCAAGCATTCACAACAAGGCCATCTGGCAACCGTATCAACATTTTTAAATTATTTTCAAAAGAAGGTTGTTTAATTACATAAGATGTCTGAAGGGGATAAAATGTTCTAAAGCTGATACGACAAATGGCTGCATCTGATTGTCAATTGCATGAGAAAGTTAAGGAGGCCAATGGAATTCAAAAGGAGTGTTGAATAGATGTTTCTTTTTGATTGATGACTCAAGACTCCACTCACTGTTCACAACTCCTCTGAGAGGCTGGGAAACCAAGCTTACTTACAGAAGGAGTCTGACTTCACTACAATTGTGAGCAGGTTTGAACTGTCCATCATGATGGGATCTACACTGGTGGGAGTGCGACTTATGGGCTGACCACTAGCTGTCTCATCTCGCTCTGGAGAATATAGTCAGGAATGGGGAATTGGGGTGGGAATCCCGGGGGAGTGGGGGAGGGGGTCTCATCCGCCATTTTTAAACAGCTCCTAACGAGTCAGCCTGACTTGGTTGAATATCTGGGTTGTGGTCTGCACCCAATTAGTGGATCTTAGCTGTAGTGATGGACCAATGTTACAAATGGAAACAGGTCGGGTGGCATTTGGAGAGGAAGATGGGGTTAAGCTTTTGCGTCCATGCTCCTACATTGAATAGACCTCAAACTCTACCCCACCCCTTCCGATGCCCCCCCCCCCCGACCCTCACCCCTCCCCCCTCTCCACCCCCGCCAAAATAACTCTCATGCTTAACTCTTCAGCATTTTCTGCTTTGAATTCAGACTCCCACCATCTTGGGCGAATCTTTTGGCTGTCCACACTGGTGGGATTGTCCAGTCCCGCTCTCTGGCGGTGCACGTCGGCTGTGAGTTTCCTGGAAAACCCGGCTCCTTATCTCTAAGCTGTGTACCTTAGAACGAGAAAGGGAATTAAAAATTGGCACGCCAGATTATCACCATCCAGTGACCGCTGCTGGTAGTGCACGTACGTGGGCTGCTCTTGAGTGAGCTGATTAAAGTCTTGTGTTCACACAGCACTTTTCGCCACAACCCAAAGCTCTATCCGGTCACTGACGTACTTTCTGAAGTGTAGTCACTGTTGTAATATAGGAAATATGTCAGCCATGTTGGTGCACAGCAGGGGCCCCAGAAAGCAGCAATGTGATAATAACCAGACAGTCTGTATCAGAGATAAATAAGTAACTCAGAACCCCTACAGCGCTGGAGGAGACCATTCACCCATTGAGTCCGCACCGACAACAATCCCACCCAGACCCTATTCCCATAACCTCACATATTTACCCTGCTAATCTCCCCGACACTCAGGATCAATTTTGCATGACCAATCAATCTAACCCGCACATCTTTGGAGTGTGGGAGGAAACCGAAGCATAGAAGAAACCTGCAGTGCAGAAGGAGGCCATCAAGTCTGCACTGACCACAATCCCAATGAGGCCCTATCCCCATAACCCCATGCATTTACCCTAGCTCACCATCCTGACACTAAGGGTCAATTTAGCACGGCCAATCCGCCTAACCCGCACATCTTTGGACTGTGGGAGGAAACCGGAGCACCCGGAGGAAACCCACGCAGACACGGAGAGAATGTGCAAACTTCACACAAACAGTGATCCAAGGCCGAAATTGAACCTGGGACTCTGGTACTGTAAGATAGCAGTGCTAACCATTGTGTCACCATGCTGCCCACTGTTGGTTAGAGACCAATACTGACTCCAGTTCTGCTCTTCGACATAGTAATGGCAGATCTTTTGCATCCACTTGGAAGAACGGACAGGACATGTATGAAAGACAGCGGCTCCAACAGTGTAGCACTCCTTCAAATTTGATTCCTTTAACACTCACGTCTTCGGAGTGAACTGTGAAACCACCAATGTCTGACTCGGATTTGGAGTGCCACCAACGGACCGGTGACTAACAGAGGTGCAAATCAGGCCTCATGGCAATGATGGATAGCTCACCATCATAGCTCTCATGTATGACGGATGGCCACATGTGTAACACACCAGAGAATGAAGTGTGCCTATGCTATTTTATCAAGCATGAGTTTCCACCTTAAGGAGAATAGATCAAACAAAGACATTCAAAATGTAATATAGAAAGTGTTCAAAATTACAAGCTGCTGCGATGGACTCGCAGCATTGTTACAGGCCACTCAGTCTCTTATGCCTGTACTGGCTATCCACAGAATCCCTACAGTACAGAAAGAGGCCATTCGGCCCATTGGGTCTGCACCAACTCTCCGAAACAGCATCCAACCCAGGTACCTCTCCCCACCCTATCCCTGTGCATTTCCGTAGAAGCATAGAATCCCTTGAGTACAGAAAGAGGCCATTTGGCCCATCGAGTCTGCACTGAATCTCTGAGACAGCATCCCAGTCCTCTGCCCCATTCCCCTAACCCTGCGCATTTAGCATGGCCAATCCAAATAACCCACACATCTTTGGAGTGTGGGAGGAAACTGGAGCACCCAGGAGGAACCCACGCCGACACGGGGAGAATGTGCAGAGTCCACACAGACAGTGACCGAAGGCCAGATTCAAACCCTAGACCCCTGGTGGTGAGAGGCAGTAGTGCTAACAACTGTGCCACTGTGCCACCCAAAGGAGAAATTTACCTAATGTGTGAGTGCAGAGGAGGTTTACTAGGCTGATACCGGAGTTGAGGGGATTGAGCTATGAGGAGAGGCTGAATAAACTAGGCTTGTACTCGTTAGAGTTTAGAAGAATGAGGGGAGATCTCATTGAGACGTATAAGATGATGAATGGGATGGATAGGATAGAGGTGGAGAGACTCTTCCCGCTCAAAAAAGACAGTAGGACTAGGGGGCACAGCCTCAAGATAAAGGGGAGGCGGTTTAGAACGGAGTTGAGGAGGAACTTCTTCACTCAAAGGGTGGTGAATCTCTGGAATTCTCTGCCCGTTGAAGTGGTGGAGGCTGCCTCGCTAAATATTTTTAAGAAGCGGGTTGATGGGTTTTTGATAAGAGAAGGGATTGAGGGTTATGGGGAGAGGGCGGGAAAGTGGAACTGAGCCACGACAGATCAGCCATGATCTTATTGAATGGCGGGGCAGGCTCGAAGGGCTAGATGGCCTACTCCTGCTCCTATTTCTTATGTTCTTATGTTCTTATGACTTGGAAGTCATTGTTCAAGATTCTCTTAAGGTTAACATGCAGGTTTAGTCGGCAGTTAGGAAGGCAAATGCAATGTTAGCATTCATGCCGAGAGGCCTCGAATACAAGAGCAGGGATGTAACCTGAGGCTGTATAAGGCTCTGGTCAGACCACATTTGGAATATTGTGAGCAGTTTTGGGTCTCATATCTAAGAAAGGATGTGCTGTCCTTGGAGGGGTGTCCAGAGGAGGTTCACAAGAATGATCCCTGGAATGAAGAGCTTGTATGAGGAATGATTGAGAATTCTGGGTCTGTACTCATTGCTGTTTAGAAGGATGAGGGGGGATCTTATTGAAATTTAAGAGATACTGGATAGAGTGGACGAGGAGAGGATGTTTCCACCAGTGGGAAAAACTAGAACCAGAGGGAGCATCCTCAGGCTAAATGGACGATCCTTTAAAACAGAGATGAGGAGGAATTTCTTCAGCCAAAGAGCGATAAATCTGTGGAACTCTTTGCCACAGGAGGCTCTGGAGGGTAGGTTATTGAGTGTCTTTAAGGCAGAGACAGATAGGTTCTTGATTAATAAGAGGATCAGGGATTATGGGGAAAAGGCAGGAGAATGGGGATGAGAAAAATATCAGACATGATTCAATGGGCTGAGTGGCCTAATTCTGCTCCTATGTCTTATGGTCTAATGAGAAATTCCCTGGCTTCCAATCACACCATGGCAGCTGTTGGATGAATAAAAATGAACTATGACAATACTCCAACTGGTCAGTAATTAATCATCTGAATAGTAAATTCACGTACAAATTTACAAAATTAGTGGAGTTGCAGATACTGAAGAAGACCATCGGAGGATGCAGCAAGATATAGACTGGTTAGAGACTTGGGCAGAGAAATGGCAGGTGGAGTTTAACCCAGACAAGTGTGAGGTAATGCATTTTGGAAGGTCCAATGCATGTAGGATTTATACAGTAAATAGTAGAATCCTTAGGAGTATCGACAGGCAGAGAGATCTGGGTGTACATGTCTACTGATCATTGAAAATGGCAATGCAGGTGGATAAGGTAGTCAAGAAAGTATACAGCATGCTTACCTTCAT
This sequence comes from Carcharhinus amblyrhynchos, assembly GCF_965287045.1. Classification (NCBI taxonomy): domain Eukaryota; kingdom Metazoa; phylum Chordata; class Chondrichthyes; order Carcharhiniformes; family Carcharhinidae; genus Carcharhinus; species Carcharhinus amblyrhynchos. Next base: position 8,864,546 of record NC_137336.1, on the reverse strand, counting down.
TTGTTGAGGCACTGAGTATAAAAATTGGCAGGTCATGCTGCAGCTTTACAGAACCTGCACTTGGAATATTGTGTACAATTCTGATCGCCACACTACCAGAAGGATGTGGATGCTTTGGAGAGGGTACAGAAGAGGTTTACCAGAATATTGTCTGGCCTGGAGGGTATTAGCTATGAGGAGAGGTTGGATAAACTTGGTTTGTTCTCATTGGAATGACAAAGGTTGAGGGATTACCTGATAGAGGTTTGCAAGATTGTGAGTGGCATGGACAGAGTGGATAGTCAGATGTTCTTTCCCAGGGTAGAAAAGTCAAATACTAGGGGACAGAGGTTTAAGGTGCATGGGGAAAAGTTTAGAGGAGATGTACGAGGCAAGTTTTTACACAGAGGGTGGTGAATATCTGGAACGCGCTGCTGGGGAGGTGATGGAACAGGTACAATAGCGGCATTTAAGATGCATCTAGATGAATACATGAATAGGATGGGAATAGAAGGATACGGACTCCGTAAGTGTGTACGATTTTAGTTTCGGCAGACATCATGATCGGTGCAGGCTTGGAGGGCCGAAGGGCCTGTTCCTGTTCTTTGTTTCTTGACTGAGGTTGTACCAATATTCTACACAAACGTAACAGAGCTTCATGCAAGAATCAAAACAGTAAGATCACACTGCAGCAAAGAATTGTGAAATAAGGATCTAAGATCCGTTTTAGCATAGCCCTACCCTGAAATATCCTACTACTGCAACCACCCATCCAGACACATGGTAACACTTGCATTGCTAATGATGGGAATTATGTCATTCCCATTGAGTGCATATGTTGTACCAATACAGCTGAAATGAGCAATCTTTTCCATCATTTCAACAGAGATGTCTCTGCTTTCACTTGCCAAGGGAATAATGTTCTCATCTGGGTAGGAATTCAGCATAGGAGGGAGCAGTTAACAGTTGCTCTGTCACTGAGTGTTGTGTCACCCACGGGGAATCTGCAGGGACAGAGCACAGACACTGGTTCAAATCCCGCCGCAGCAACTGATGGAATTTAAATTCAATTAATAAATCTCCAACATAAAAGCTAGCCTCAGTAACGATGACCGTGAAACTATCACCGGTTGCTGTAAAAACCCACCTGGTTCTCTAGTGTTCTTTAGGGATGGAAATCTATCATCCTCACCCGGTCTGGCCTCCAGGTGACTCCAGAGACACAGCAATGTGGTTGACTCTTAAGCACCCTCTGAAATGGCCAAGTGAGACATTCAGATCACGGACAGCAACTGCTGGTTCCATCAGTGATGCCCACATCCCATGAAAGAGTGGAGAAAAAGAAATAAGCTAAGTTAGGAATTACACATTTTCCATCATTAATAATGGAAACAAGTGTTACTGTGCACATGGACGGATGCTTACAATATCTGAATGATACAGAGTAGGTTTATGCTAATATGGACCTACACAATTATTTGTTTGATTGATTAATAATATTCAGTATTAACAAAAAGAGAGATGTGCTGCGGAAGCTTTTCATCTTGCACTCACCAGGACAAACGCAAGAATTCCAACTTTCGAACTACCACAATAATTTACACTTCAAGCTTCAAGTTTTTAGATGTCCAGATCACCAACAACCTGCCCTGGACCCCCCCCCCCACCATGCTGATGCTTCAGTTAAGAAAGCCCACCAATGCCTCTACTTTCTCAGAAGACTAAGAAAAATTTGGCTCGTCAGCCATGACTCTCACCAACTTTTACAGATACACCATAGAAAGCATTCTTTCTGGTTGTATCACAGCTTGGTATGGGCTTCTGCTCTGCCCAAAACCGCAAGGAACCACAAAATGTAGTGTTTGTGTGAATCCATCACGCAAACCAGCTTCCCATCCGCTGACTCTGTCTACCCTTCCCGCTGCCTCGGCAAAGCAGCCAGCATAATTAAGGACCCCACGCACCCCAGACATTCTCTCTTCCACTTTCTTCCATCGGGAAAAAGATACGCAACTCTGAGGTCACATACCAACCGACTCAAGAACAGCTTCTTCCCTGCTGATGTCACTTTTAAATGGACTTACCTTGCGTTATTAAATTGATCTTTTCTACACCCTAGCTATGACTGCAACACTACGCTCTGCACTCTCTCCTTTCCTTCTCTATGAACGGTATGCTTTATCTGTATTGTGTGCAAGAAATAAAACTTCTTACTGTATGTTAATACATGTAACAATAATAAATCAAATCAAAATCACATCAAAAACTTTAGGAGAAAAGGGTGCTGATGGGTTCGCAACTTGACACTGATTGGCTGGGACATTGTCGTGGAAAAAGCAAAGGGGAACTTACAGACTCCCGAAGCTTCCTGCCGACTTAAAGAAGATGCAAGGCTTGAAAGTATTCCTGTTATTTTGCTGCTTTCTCCATGGCAGCACCTCGGCCAATCAGGATCGACTTGCTGGCCAATCAGCACCCTTCTCTCCTGTACTATAAATTGCCATGATTGTTTGAAATTTGGAATTCTTGCATTTGTCCTGGTGCGTGCGGGATCAAAAGCTTTGGCATCATATTTCACTTATGAGCCACTTTCAAGCCCTGTACGACTAAGTGGCAGTTAATCAATATCTAAAATATCCTCCTGATTCATAAAGAATGAGGAAATTTCTACCCCGCCCCCCCCCCCCAGCCGAGTTCTACAAACTCTTGGCAGCATCACTGAGACGAAGAGGGAAGCTGAAAGCTTGAAAGCAATTCTAGTGCTACACCTGAGGAGGAGAGTGTTAGATTTACCGTGAATGGATTGCAGTGCACATTCTGCCTGTTGAGTTTTCTTTCATCGCAGCCAATGTCAAATCAAATATGTTTAAAGTTCAGTAAATGGTATGAGAAACGCTGCAAAGAGTGATATCGAATGTGTCTTCAGTGTGAACTACTGAGTTCAACTGTGGCCTTGAGCGACTCGTTCCCTATTAACTTCACAACCGTTGTGGTTAAAGAGAAAACTATAAAATGTGGCCATGGGGTTTCCCAGGCCAGTCATACAATCATACAATCCCTACAGTGCAGGAGGCCCGTTAGTGTACGCTTACTCTGGACCAATTGACGGGCAACACGTCAGCTCAGTGACTATCACTGTCTGCCGTACAGTTACAGGGACCCGGGTCGGATCTCCGGCTTGGGTCAATGTCTGTGGGAGTTTGCACATCCTCCCCGTGCTTGCGTGGGTTTTCTCCGGGTGCTCCAGTTTCCTCCCACACCCCAAAAACGTGCTTTTTAGGCTGATTGGTGTCAATAAATTGTCCCTGAATTGGATCTCCCTTAATCTGGCGCACATACAATTCCCTAAATTGGCACCCCCTTTATTGCGGAGTTCCACTAGAGGTGGACAAAAACGTCAGCGAGCGACGAAAGACTTGAATGAGGCACTCACTGAGTGTTAAAATGGGCAGCATGGGCTAGTAGGGCCGAAGGGCCTGTTTCCTGTGCTGTGCTGTTCTTTGTTGAGGCCATATGTAGGGCTGCCGGGATAGGGCCTAGGTGGGGCTGGGTCAGCGCAGACTCGATGGGCCGAAGGGTTTCTTCTGCACTGTGCGATTCTGTAAATTTTCACCATGTTGGCACAGCGCCACATTGGCTAGCACTGCTGCTTCTTAGCTCCAGGGACTCGGGTTCGAGTTCTGGCTTGGGTGACTGTCTGTGTGGAGTTCACACCATATCTGCGAGGATTTCCTCCGGGTGCTCCGGTTTCCTCCCACAATCCGGAAGACATCCTGGTTAGGTGCACTGGCCTTGCTAAGTTCTCCCTCCGTGTACCTGAACAGGCGCCGGAGTGTGGCGACTAGAGGGTTTTCACAGTAACTAATAAACAAATTGTTGAGACATTATTTTCTTTGCCAGCTTCATGTACATTGTTCCTGCGGCCTGAAGTAGCTAGATTTTGAAAGAATATGTGTAAGAACATCTTGGAGGTTCTTTGGTGTATGGAAATGGAGAAATGTTGTATACAAACACTGGTAATAAATAGGGTTTCCACTCGTATGGAATATCATCTTGTTTAGGCTGGCTTATAGAACAATCTTGACTTGAAAAACTGATGACTACCAGTGAAGTTCTCTGACTTGGGAAGTGAGAACACCTCAAAGCACTTCATTTCACTCCTGCACAAACACAAGAATTAACTTTCTGCCAGGCTAATTCTGCTGGGCTAAGAAGGTCTTATGAGGAAAGGCTGAGGGACTTGAGGTTATTTTCATTAGAGAGAAGAAGGTTACGAGGTGACCTGATTGAGGCATACAAGATGATCAGAGGATTGGATAGGGTGGACAGTGAGAGCCTTTTTCCTCGGATGGTGATGGCTAACACAAGGGGACGTAGCTTTAAATTAAGGGGTGGTAATTATAGGACGGATGTCAGAGGTAGGTTCTTTACTCAGAGGGTAGTAAGGTCGTGGAATGCCCTGCCTGCAGCAGATGTGGACTCGCCAACTTTAAGGGCGTTCAAATGGTCAGTGGATAGGCGCATGGATAACATTGGAATAGTTTAGGTTAGAGGGTCATTAGATTGGTTCCACTGGTCGGCGCAACATCGAGGGCCGAAGGGCCTGTACTGCGCTGTAATGTTCTATGTTCTATGTTCTATTTCTACCGAGGCAGAGCTAAAATTGAAACTTCCCGTACACTCGCGCACTCCTCTGAAAATCAGATCCCAAAATTAGCAGCGTTCCGAAATCAAGTGGAGTGAAACGTCGATCATACAATATTTAAACCCTCACTGATCAATTCCTTTCATCAGTTCCTCGCTTTGAAATCTCTGCGCTTCTGTTCAACTCACGCAGGAGAGGACTACCTAATTAGAACCCCCGCCCCCACCACCCCCACCCTCACCGTCCCCCTCCCAAACCCGCCCCCAATTCCCCCTACCCATTCCCAGAGGTGCAGGATACAGAACCTGAGCACAAAGAGTCAAAACTTAGATTATAGCACATAAAATTACTGCTTCTATTCCCTTTGATTCTCTTTTCAAAGCGGCGCACTGGAATTTAATATTTGACACCTTGGTAAGTGAAACCACTTCTGAAACTGGTTATTAACCGTTTCAGGATGTGGGCGTCGCTGGCTAAGCCAACATTTATTGCTCATTCCTGATATCCCACGAGAGGGTGATGGCGAGCCGCCTTCTTGAACCGCTGCAGTAGGTACACCCACAGTGCTGTTAGGAAGGGAGTTCCCAGCCATAGTGAAGGAACAACTGATATGTTTCCAAGTTAGGATGCTGAATCACTTAGAGGGGCAGCTCGGTGGCACAGTGATTAGCGCTGCTACCTCACAGCGCCAGAGACCCGGGTACGATTCCCGGCTTGGGTCACTGCCTGTGTGGAGTTTGCACGTTCTCCCCGTGTCTGCGTGGGTTTCCTCCGGGTGCTCCGGTTTCCTCCCACACTCTGAAAGACGCGCTGGTTAGGTGCATTGACCTGAACGAGTGTGGCGACTAGGGGAGTTTCACAGTGACTTCATTGCAGGGTTAATGTTAGCATTACTTGTGACTAATAAATACAATTTTCTTTTACTTTAAAAATTTACTTGCAGGCGTTGGTGTTCTCACATAGCTGCTGCCCCTTGTCCTTCTGGATGGTAATGTGGGTTTGGAAGCTACTGCCTAAAGAGCCTTAGTAAGTTTTTTTTATTCATTCATGAGACACGGGCATTGCTAGCTGGGCCAGCATTTATTGCCCATCCCTCGTTGCCTGAGAACGTTTGAGGGTCAACATCATTGCTGTGGCTCTGGAATCACATGTCGGTCAGACTGGGTAAGACTGGTAGATTTCCTTCCCTAAAGGACATTAGTGAACCAGATGGGTTTTTCCGACAATCGACAATGGTTTCACGGTCACCAGTAGGTTCTTAAATTCCAGATATTTTTATTGTATTGGAATTCCAACACCTGCCGTGACAGGATTTGAACCCGGGTCCCCAGAACATTGGCTGAGATTCTGGACTAATAGTCTAGTGATAACACCACCAGGCCATCGCCTCGTCTCTGGTTGATGATGTGAATACGTGTGATCATTGATCTTTCTTTCACCCATACAGATCCATGCTTCCCAGGACAAAACTCTGACCACACCAGGTCAAAGTCCAACAGGTTTATTTGGAATCACAAGCGGTTCCTGCGTCCACTGAGTGAACACACACACCTGATGAAGGAGTAACGCTCATGATTGGACTTTAACCTGGTGTTGTGAGACTTCTTACTGTGGTCCAACGCCAGCATCAACGCCACATCCTGGCCCCAGGATCCCAACATAGCTGTCCCGCTGATTGCCTTCTCGCAGTGCCGATAATACAGCAGCTATGAAGAACCGAACCTCAGTGATAGCTCTCCATCAGAGCGCAACAGACAGTGCCAATATTCCTGTCAATATGAAGGCCGGCACAAGCATGAATAGACTTTCTATTCCAAGCGAAGGATATGAATTAGTCTCACTATAAACACGCTCTTCTGACAGTTGACCGGGACAGTTGGAGAAAAAAAAATCATTAGATTAACAACATGCAACTTGTAGTTGTTTTAATCTTCACTTCTGACATTTGTAATAGTCGTTGCTTTAATTTAAATCATTCTATTTTACCGCTTCCTCTTAACAATGTATTTTAAATAGAGTTTATGGAATAGTGTGCAGTTATAACATTCTGTTCAAGCTCAATAATGTAAAACTGGGTTCAGACGAGACCACAACCTTGGTGATAGCCTATCATACTGTGTGACATCATTTAGAAATACGTTCATTGCATTATATGGTTATTAGTCCACAATGATCTCCTGTGATACCTGGGTCGTATGGCAAGAGAATCTGGCAAGACATTTTTGAGTCATGGATTTTAAATTGCACAGAAAGAGGCCATTCAGCCCATTGAGCCCCTTGCTGGCTCACTGTGGAACTATCCACTCAGTTACTAAACAAAAACCAAACTCTGCATAAATGATTTTAAAAATGTATTTTATATTTATCAGTGTCACAAGTAGGCTTACATTAACACTGCAGTGAAGTTACTCAGAAAATCCCCGTGTCACCACACTCCAGTGCCTGTTTGGATACGCTGAGGGAGAATTTAGCATGGCCAATGCACCCTAATCAGCGCGTCTTTCAGACTGTGGGAGGAAACCGGAGCACCCGGAGGAAACCCATGCAGCCAGAGGGAGAACGTGCAAATTCTGCATAGACAGAGATCCAAGCCGGGAATCGAACCCGAGTCATAAGAACATAAGAAATAGGAGCAGGAGTAGGCCATCTAGCCCTTCGAGCCTGCCCCGCCATTCAATAAGATCATGGCTGATCTGAAGTGGATCAGTTCCACTTTCCTGCTTTCTCCCCATAACCCTTAATCCCCTTGTCTGTCAAAATCCTATCTACCCGTGACTTAAATATATTTAGCGAGGTAGCCTCCACCACTTCAACGGGCAGAGAATTCCAGAGATTCACCAGCCTCTGAGTGAAGAAGTTCCTCCTCAACTCCGTTCTAAACCGCGCCCCCCCCCCTTTATCTTGAGGCTGTGCCCTCGAGTCCTACTGTCCTTTCTGAGCGGGAAGAGCCTCTCCACCTCTATCCTATCCACCCCTTTCATTATCTTATACATCTCTATAAGATCCCCCCTCATCCTTCTAAACTCCAAGTTCCTGGCGCTGCGAGGCAGCTATGCCAACCATTGTGCTACCGTGCATAAATGTGCCATCTGATTTAATCTGAAGGAGTGCAAGCCAGGTACAGCTTGTAATGGGCACGGTGCAGACTGCACTTAACCAGCCAAGCTGGCAAAACAGGTCATCTACTGTTAGTTGTGATTCTGTGATCAGACAGAACTTTCTGAACAATCCTGAGTGCGCGAAGAGATGAACTAGTTACTAAGTTAGGATAGGCAATTAGTCAACTTCTTAGCGTGGCTCATTTATTCCTGCGACAGGCGACATACATTCAGACACAAACAAAAGGAATGTATTCAAGCTTTGGAGTTTTTTAAAATTACCCGGATCTTAAGAAGCCTATAGTTCCCTGTCGCTCGCTCAGTCAGAGTCTTTCTGCCCAATCAGCACCATTTCTCTCTGTGGTACAAGTTGTTGATGTTTCTTTGGAAGGAAGGGAGGAGTTTGGAGTCTCGGAATAGGTGGTCTTTTCATCACTCTCTGTAAATAGTTATTTATCTCAATAAACCGGTTCCTAGTTAATCTACATGGCGGTTACCTGTCATTATAGTTACTACAACAGCCCCTCCCCCCCACAATAACTGGAACCGCCCCTTCCACACCTCCCCTCAAACCCTTCATAACTTTACACCTCTATCAGTTTGGATTAATCTCCTTTCTGGAGAAAAGATTTTATTAATTGATCTCTTTAGGAGTCCCCCTTCTCCAATTGTCCCATTTACAGGTCCTGTTTAGAAATCCCCCCATTTACAAGTCCTCTCTGTCAACCCTCTCCCTCATCATAGGTCACTGCCCTTAATTCTCCCAGTTACTGATGCCCACACCACCTGCACATGCCATTTATAACCCATGCCCGTCAACTTTAAATGTACTTTATCCTGACCAGGGACCTATCAACTGGTCAGATCAGCTGTTCCCCCGTGTCCAAAGCTACCAGTTAAAAACCCTTGATTTAATATCCAGCTGTCAGGTTGTTGAACTGTTTAACATTGAGCAACACTTGTCCACTCCCCACAGGGTGGCAGTGTTCTACAACAGTCAGAGTATTGATCCGGGCTGGGGAAGTGAGACAGTGTGATCGCACTGGAGGGGGTTCAGAGGAGACTCACCAGGACGCTGCCTGGGATGGGTCATTTAAGTTATGAAGAGAGGTTGGGTAGGCATGGATTGGTTTCTTTGGAGCAGGGAAGACTGAGGGGTGATCGAGGTGTACAAGATTATGAGAGACATGGACAGAGTGGACAAGGAGCAGCTGTTCCCCTTAGTTCAAGGGTCAGTCACGAGGGGACATAGGTTGAAGGTGAGGGGCAGGAGGTTTGGGGGGAGTGTGAGGCCAAACTCTTTTACTCAGAGGGTGGTGAGGGTCTGGAATGCACTGCCTGGGAGGGTGGTGGAGACGGGATGCCTCACATCCTTAAAGAAGTACCTGGATGAGCACTCGGCACCATCAGGGCTATGGGCCAAGGACTGGAGGATAGGATTAGAACATAGAACATTACAGCGCAGTACAGACCCTTCAGGCCTCGATGTTGCGCCAGCCAGTGGAACCAATCTAATGACCCTCTAACCTAAACTATTCCAATATTATCCATATGTCTATCCAATGACCATTTGAATGTCCTTAAAGTTGGCTGATTAGATGGGAGTTCAGATGTTTCTATTGTGACAGTACAGACTTGATGGGCCGAAGGGTCCCTTCTGTGCTGTACGATTCTATGATTCTATGAATATTGAGCCAAGTTTTATTGGGCAGCACAGAACATTGTCTTGAGAACAAACGCTGAGCATTGGTTTGCCGAATGGGAAGTTACTGAGTATCTTTGTTCTGCACGACCCCAAAGATGTCAGCATCGTAGATTAAATATCGGGAATGCCAGTGGATTGGAAGGTAGCATAATGCCAATGTCTGGGGGGGTGGGGGAGCTTTGGCATCGTGTGACATCAACCACATCAGGTACTTCCATGAATTAGATCAAAGGCCATAAGTTCACCGGCACGCCTGACCCAATTCCAGGGGCGGGCAAGGCTCGGAGAACGGCATTCTCTGTTAGCCTTGGGCAGACACGCCATTAAAATTCCATGTCTTGGCTGTGGCGTCGCCTCGGTGTCGCGGGTCACAGCAATGACCTGTAACCCTGCTGCCCTCAGCCGTCACTAACCAGCTGCTCCCATGTGTTTGTGTTTCTGCCTTTTAACGGAATCAGTAAATCGCTCCAGTTGTGGTTTGCGGGAGGGATAGATCTTCGGAAACAAACCACCACTGGAGTCACCACATGTGTAGCATGAAACATTCCCAAAATATTGTTTACAGAGGCTTGTTCAAGCTAATAACACAAAACCAGGATCACTCTGACAACAGAGTTTAGCAGCATTGACCCGGACAAATGTGAAACGATGTGATTGGGAAAGTCTACTGCAGATGGAAAGTAAACAGTAAGTGGTAGCGCTCTTGGAAATATTATCATACAGAGGGATCTGGGCATGCAGATCCACAGTTCCCTGAAGGTGGCAACTCAGATGGACAAAGTGGTCAAGAAGGTATATGGTCTTCATCGGTCGGGACATTGAATATAGGAATTGGAAAATCATATTGCAGCTGTATAAGACTTTGGTTAGGCGGCATTTGGAGTATTGTGTGCAATTCTGGTTGCCACACTACCGGAAGGATGTTAATGCATTGGAAAGGGTGCAGAAGAGATTTACCAGGATATTGCCTGCTTTGGAGAATATGGACTACAAAGAAAAGTTGAACAAACTTGGATTGTTTTCATTGGAACGTCAGAGGGTGAGGGAGGACCTCATAAATGTTTACAAGATTATGACAGGCTTGGATAGAGTGGATAGTCAGAGTCTTTTTCCCAGGGTCGAAGGGTCAATTACTTGGGGGCGTAGGTTGAAAGTGAGAGGGGGAAAGTGTAAGAGAGATGGAAGGGGCAAATTTTTCACATGGAGGGTGGTGAATGCCTGCCGGAGGAGGTGGTGGAAGCAGATTCTATAACAATGTTCAAGAGGCTCCTAGATAGATACATGAATAGGCAGAGAATAGAGGGATAGGGACCATGTAGAGGCAAGAGAGGATTAGACTAGAGAGGCATCTGTGTTAGCACAGACTTGGTGGGCCGAAGGGCCTGTTCCTGCGCTGTACAGTTCTTTGTTCTATTATCGCAATCTAAACCTCCTGAAAATAGTAAATATTGTCAATTTATAAAGCTGACATTTAAAGAAAGAGGACAGTTTTTTTTTTGGTTGGCAATTCGGGACAGGAGAGGTGCATCTTAAGTGTCGATAAAGGCTGCGGGAATGCTGGAATCGGAAACAAAAACAGAAAACGCTGGAAAATCTCAGCAGGTCTGACAGCACCTGTAGAGAGAGAATAGAACCAGTGTCTCGAGTCTGGGTGATCCTTGATCAGAGGGCAAAAGATCATCTGGACTCGAAACGTTGGCTCTCGTCTCTCTCCACACTTGCTAAAATCTCAGACCTGCTGAGATTTTCCAGCATTTTCTGTTTTAGCATCTTAAATGCATTTTTATAGCACCTCACATGACATTCCAAAGCACTTAACAGCCAGTGAAGTGCTTTGTGAAGTGCAGCAATTGTTGAAATGTAGAAACTGTGAAAGCCAACTGGTGCACAGCAAGATCCCATAAGCAGCACTGTGTTAATGCCCAGATGTGTGTTTCTGTGCTGTGCAGGGGCAGGGGCAGGATTCGTCTCTTCTCTGGGACAGTGCCAGGGGATTGGTTAGCCATGGAGAGCTGACAGGGCCTCAACTCATCCAGAACACAGCAGCCCTGACAGTGCCGCACTCCATCAGTATTGCACTCAGCCTCAGACTGGGTTTTTGCGCTCAAGCCTTGCCTGACCCCAGAACCTCAGGGAGGGGCAAGAGGGGCTTTTTAAAAAAATTCTCTCATGGGAGGTGGGTAAGGGTTTGATGTCCATCCCTAGAAATTGCCCCTTGAGAAGGTGGTGGCCAGCTGGCGTCTTGAACCCGTAGCTGGTGCAGGTACACCCACGGTGCTGTTAGGGAGGGAAGCAGTTTGGTACAAGGAAGGGGTTTGATTGGCCATTTCAGAGCACAATTAAGTGTCAGCTGCAGTGCTGTGGGTCAGGAGTCACATTTAAGCTGACAGATTCGCTCCTTTACAGAACTGGGTGCACCATAGAAAACATTCTTTCTGGTTGTATCACAGCTTGGTATGGGCTCCTGCTCTGCCCAAGGCCGCAGGAAACTACAAAGGGTCATGAACGTAGCCCAGTCCATCACGCAAACCAGTCTCCCATCCATTGACTCCGTCTACACTTCCCGCTGTCTCGGAAAAGCAGCCAGCACAATCAAGGACCCCACGCACCCCGGACATTCTCACTTCCATCTTCTTCCATCAGGAGTGGCACTGTGGTAAACACTGCTGCTTCACAGTGCCAGGGACCTGGGTTTGATTCCTGGCTCGGGTCGCTGTCTGTGTGGAGTTTGCACGCTCTCCCCTGTCTGTGTGGGTTTCCTCTGGGTGCTCCCAGAGTCCTCCCACAGTCTGAAAGATGTGATAGTTACGTGCATTGGCCATGCTAAATTCTCCCTCAGTATATCCGAACAGAGGCCGGACTGTGGCAACTAGGAGATTTTCACAGTAACTTCATTGCAGTGTTAATGTAAGCCTACTTGTGACTAATAAATGAACCATTTAAAAAAAGTCTGAGGTCACGAACCAACCGTCTTAAGAACAGCTTCTTCCCTGCTGCCATCGGACTTTTGAATGGACCTATCTCTACACCCTAGCTATGACTGTAATATTATATTCTGCACTTTCTCCTTTTCTTCTCCCCTATGTGCTCTATGAATCATATGATTTGTCCAAATAGTGCATAAGAAACAATACTTTTTACTGTATCCCAATACATGTGACAATAATCATTCAAACCTACTCAAAATATACATAGTGATGTATGAAGGCACATGACCCAGATTCAGTGCGGAGCTCTGATGTAGGGTCATCCAGACATGAAACGTCGGCTCTATTCTCTCTCCACAGATGCTGTCAGACCTGCTGAGATTTTCCAGCACTTTCTGTTTTTGTTTCAGATTCCACCTTCTGCAGTATTTTGCTTTTATCTTGGTGTTGACTAGGGACACGATATAAGAGCAAAGAACAAAGACAGGTACAGCACAGGAACAGGCCATTCAGCCTTCCAAGCCTGCACCAATCATGATACCTTAACTAAACATAGAAATTCCTACAGAGCAGAAGGAGGGTGTTTGGCCCACTGCACTGACCACAATCCCACCCAGACCCTGTCTCTGTAACCCTCCATATTTACACTGCACGGCCAATCAACCTAATCTGCACATCTTTGGACTGTGGGAGGAAACAGGAACCCCTGTAGGAAATGTACGCAGATACAGGGAGAACATACAGACACTGCACAGACAGTCACCTGAGGATGGAATTGAACCTGGCACTGTGAGGCCACAGTGCTAACCAGAGTGCCACCCCTGCCCTTATGTATAGATATAGTTACATGTAATTATTAAAAACCTGCTATTACCCTTAAACAGAAGACTATAATGAGTTCTTTAACAGACACATTCCATAATCAGCACCATCCTGACAACAGGTACGAACTTTGAATTTATTACTTTAAATTCCCACAGCTGGGATTTGAAACCATGTCTCCCCCCGCACAGGGGAATCAGCCTAGGTCTGGGTTACAATATCAGCTCGATATGCCAACTGAGTAAGAACAGAAGGCAGAGAAAGCATCTGTAAAACTAATCAGAGGTAAAAGGAGTGAATATCAAAGAGAAATTAAGAGGAGAGCTTTAGGTTTGATACTTTCCAAGAGTTAGTTCACAATCCTAATGATCTGTAACTGGATTTTAAAATGCTTAAGAGTAAAAGCTGTTCATTGGACAGCACGGTGGCACAATGGTTAGCACTGCTGCCTCACAGTGCTAGGGACCCGGGTTCGATTCCTGCTTGGGTCACTGTCTGTGTGTTCTCCCTGTCTCTCTGTGGGTTTCCTCTGGGTGCGACTGTTTTCTCCCACATTCGAAAGACGTGCACATTAAGTTGACTGGCCGTGTAAATTCTCCCTCAGCGTCAGGGGGACTGGCTAGGGTAATGGGATCATGGTCGGGGTGGGTCTGTGGTCGGCACAGACTCGATGGGCTGAATGGCCTCCTTCTGCACTGTGGGGTTCTATGATTCTGTGAAAACATTAACAGCAATGATCAAGATACAAACTGCTTCCAAGCACACCTCTGTTCAGAGATGAAGCCATTCAGCCACTGGGCACTGGTAATTATCACAGCTTCAAGCCAGAATTGAGACGTTTAGCTCTTAAAATCCACCGCGCTAATACAGAAGGCAGCGTCATACAGAGGCAAAAAACAGAACGAGAGGAATTGTTAAGGAGAACAAATCATCATTTACTGGTCTGGCTTATTGAGAATCTTTCTCATGGTCTGAGTCCACTTCCCAGGTAGAAATGGCAATTACTAGGGGGCCATAGGTTTAAGGTAAAATGGGGAAAATTTGTTTAGAACAAAGAACAACACAGCACAGGAAACAGGCCCTTCGGCCCAACAAGCCCGCGCCACCATCTTAACATTCAGTGAGTGCCTCATTCCAATCCTTCTTCTACCTGTGACTTTTGTCTACGCCTCTTGGACTCCACAATAACAATGTGCAAATTTAGAGAATTATATCCGCGCCAGGTTTAAGGTTGGCTGGATTCTTTTTACGTGTTGGCCAGCTGAGTACAAAACCCATTATTTGGTTGATTTTTGCTTTTAATCCAGGGATAGCACATTGGCACAGTGGTTAACACTGCTGCCTCGCAGCACCAGGGACCCAGGTTCATTTCCCAAGTTGGGTCACTGTCTGTGTGGAGTCTGCACGTTCTCCTCGTGTCTGCGTGGGTTTCCTCCGGGCGCTCCGGTTTCCTCCCACAGCCTGAAAGATGTGCAGGTTAGGTGGATTGGCCATGCTAAATTGCCTCTTGGTGTCAAGGGGATTAGCAGGGTAAATATATGGGGTTATGGGGATGGGGGATGGGTGGGATTGTGGTTGATGCAGACTCAATGGGCTGAATGGCCTCCAGCACTGTAGGGATTCTGTGATAACGAAACTGTGAAGGTCCATTTGGCTGAGGATTTTCTAGGTTTTAAATCTGAAGTCAATGGGTTATTTTTATTGAAAGAACCATATTAATAGAAATGCCATGTGATATTTACAGTTCAACTTATTTAAAATAAATGGATGGATGACAGAATTGTAAAAAATATTCCAAGTTGAAATAAAATCAGGAGGAGGCCACTCAGCCCATTAAGTATGCACCTACCCCAATCCCACCCAGACTCTATTCCCATAACCCCATGCGTTTACCCTAGCTAGTTCCCCTGACACTAAGGGGCAATTTAGCATCACCAATCCATCTAACCCGCACATCTTTGGAAATAGTTGCAAATAAAAGCAAATCCTCAGAGAAAAAACAGTTAACAAAATAAAGTAATAAAAAAAAGTTTATTTACTGGTCACAGGTAAGCTTATATTAACATTGCAATGATTTGATTTGATTTATTATTGTCATATGTATTAATACACAGTGAAAAGTATTGTTTCTTGCACACCATACAGACAAAACATACTGTTCTTAGAGGAGGAAATGAGAGAGTGCAGAATGTAGTGTTACAATGATGTTACTGTGAAAATCCCCTCGTCGCCATACTCCAGCACCTGTTCAGGTACACTGCGAGAGAATTTAGCGTGGCCAATTCACCTAACCTATGCATCTTTGGACTGTGGGAGGAAACTGAAGTACCTGGAGGAAACCCACGCAGACACGAGGAGAAATGCAGACTCCTCACAGACAGTGACCCAACTTGGGAAACAAACCCGGGTCCCTGACGCTGCGAGGCAGCAGTGCTAACCACCGTGCCACCAAAAAAAATTACAAGTCTTCATTTGGTACTTTTATGGTTGAAAAGGTGAAAGTACTATGGTTTTAATTTATTTATTAGTATCACAAGGAGGCTTACATGAACACTGCAATGGAGTTACTGTGAAAGTCCTCTAGTTGCCAAACTCCGGCACCTGTTCGGGTACACTGTGGGGGAATTTAGCATGGCCAATGCATCTATCCAGTATGTCTTTCAGACTGTGGGAGGAAACTGGAGCAGCCGGAGGAAACCCACACAAACACGGGAAGAACGTGCAGACTCCACGAAGACAGTTCCCCCCAGACCGGGAAGTGAACTCGGGTCACTGGCGTTGTGAGGCAGAATTGCTTTTTGATTTGTTTGATTTATTATTGTCGCATATATTAACATGCAGTGAAAAATATTGTTTCTTGCGCACTATACAGACGAAACATACCGTTCATAGAGAAGGCAACAAGATAGTGCAGAATGTAGTATTAAAGTTATAGTGAGGGTGCAGAGAAAGATCAACTAAATGCAAGGTCAAAATGCAAAAGTCTGACAGCAGCAGGGAAGAAGCTGTTCTTGAGTCAGTTGGTACGTGACCTCAAACTTCTGTATCTTTTTCCCAATGGAAGAAGGTGGAAGAAAGAATGTCCGGGGTACATGGGGTCCTTAATTATGCTGGCTGCTTTTCCCAAGGCAGCAGGAAGTGTAGACAGTCTCAATGGATGGGAGGCTGGGTTGTGTGATGGATTCACACAAACACAACCTTTTGTGGTTCCTTGCAATCCTGGACAGAGCAGGAGCCCATACCAAGCTGTGATACAACCGGAAAGTTGGTGAGAGTCGTAGCTGACATGCCAAATTTCCTCAATCTTCTGAGAAAGTAGAGGCATTGGTGGGTTTTCTAGTGCTGACCACTGTGCCACGCCTGTGATACTGGTAAGAAAACACCTGGTCCATTCCTGACATGATGTCTGGTTAGAAGGTCTCAACTCATTTACGATTCTGTGCAATACACTGGATTAATGGAAACGCGGAGGGAGGGATGGGAGAAAGGTGTGGCCAAGATGGAGAGTTGGTAAGGTTGTCTGCTCCTGACCTCTGTCCCCACTGAATCGTGCGCCTGTGTTGACATCAAATGATTCGAGAGCCGGATGTGATGCCTCTCAAGATGAACACCTAGTCATCATTCGCAAGGGCCATTATGTCAGAGATCTAACCTCAGATGATCACAGATTATCACTTCACGTGGTGAAGTCTCCTCTCAGAGAGACAATTTAAATGTTAAAAGTGCCATCTCTCTTGAATGAAAAAGACTCATGATATTTTAATTCCATAAACTGGCCTCTGTGGATCTTATAATAGCTTTTGCTCGGGGGAAAAACACCACATGACTCTCCTCACTCTCCCATTTCCTGATGGCAACACATCCTTATGAAGATTAACACTGACAGCTGGAATTCCGGGAATCTGGTGTTTGTGCAGATCGCATTGAAGCTAAAACAGGCAATGGTCTAAGAAGAATGCGGAATGAGGAACTAAGTCATGTTGTGACATTTGCTACACAAGAACCACTTACGAGGAAATGAATACTTTGAGACAGAGCTGCGCTTTCAAGCAGCAAGGTTTTAGTTTGATGATCGTCAACAATATCAGCCTTTGAACTGTGCCTCATGAGGTTGCTTTTGGTCTTCACTTCCTGTTATCGGTCAGACAGCGAGGATCTTGTACTTGGCCAGACTCATACATGGCACAGAATCCTCCAGAGGAATACTTATTGCTCAACACCACACAGCTTAAAGTCATGATGAGCACTCATTAAACTCAACTCTGAAAACCACAAAGCAAAAGCATCCCCCGACTGAATTTCAAACACGCCCGACTTAAAGAGAAGTTCGCAGGATCAAAGAATGGAACAGACAATGGGAGGCCATTCAGCCCGTCGTGCCTGTGCCAACTCTTTGAAAGGGTCGTCCAGGCTCTCCCACGGCGTGAAATGACTCATTGCGCTGCCAGGATCATTTGTTTCTCTTGTCTGTGAGGCGATTATTTTTCTTTGCATGCTCCAATCAGCCCAGTTTGCAGCAAGGGGAGCTGCAGTCCTAGGCTAGCCCAGATTCTGTCATACACACATGCAGACTAGGAGCAGTAGGTAGGTAATTGGCCATAGGAGGCCACTCGGCCCCTCGAGTCTGCTCTGCCATTCAATACGATCATGGCTGATCTAATTGTGGCCTCAACTCCTCATTCCTACCCAATCCCAATAACACTCGACTGTCTTGTTAGTCAAGAAGGTGTCTACCTCTGACTCAACCACTCTGGGAAAAAGAATTCCAAAGGCTCATGACCCTGAGAGAACAAAATTCTTCTCCCATTTCCACCATCCGCCCCTCTCCCTCCTCCACCGCCCCCGGTTCTAGTCTCTCTCTGAGGGGAAACAGCCTCTCAACATCCACCCTGTCAAGTCCCCTCAGGACCTTATGTGTTTCAATTAGGTCCGCCTTACAGTCTTCTAAACTCCATTGAATACAAGCCCAGCCTCTCCAACCTTTCCTCGCACTTGGAACTACAGACAACTTTCAGAGACCGGATATTCATTCTGCTTTTATCATATCAAGTGCAGCGATTTAACCTTCCGAGACAAAAGGTTCTGGGTTCAAACACCATTAGGGCAGCACGGTGGCACAGTGGTTAGCACTGCTGCCTCACAGCACCATGGACCCAGGTTCGATTCCCGACTTGGGTTGCTGTCTGTGTGGAGTTTGCACATTCTCCCTGTGTCTGCGTGGGTGGGATTGTTAGTGCAGACTCGATGGGCTGTACAGATTCTATGATGACATACAAGCAGAAGTAGGCTGTTTGGCCCATCGAGTCTGCTCTGCCAATCAATAAGGCTCTCCAGTGCTGGAGCAGGTGATCTTGACGGAAACGTCATCCGTCACCGCTGGCTCTCTGATTTTAGCTTCTCTGCCATTTGGCCATTCACGCCTTCTATTCTCTCCAGGGATTGCCATTAGCAGCCTTTCCCTAAAGGATATGACTCATCTTTCATTCCCTCACCCACCAGTATAAATATCTCCCACTTTCTATGCCTTTCAGTTTTGACAAAGGGTCACCTGGACACGAAACGTCAACTCTTTTCTCTCCTTACAGACGCTGCCAGACCTGCTGAGATTTTCCAGCATTTTCTCTGTGAGAGTTTCACTGTTCTTGTGTGGTTACACCTCGGTTTTCTCTTTCAAAGATCAGGCCGTGATTCCCAGAGAGAACACCTGTATAGCCGTGCTGATTGGTAACTGATTCCTAAGGAGGAAGGGTTACTCTGGCCAAAAATTTCCATCCCGCATGCTGGGTTGGCACTACCAGGTTGGCACCATCAGGTTGTCACCACCTGGGGTTGGCATTGCCAGGTTGGCGCTGCCAGATTTGCATTGTTAGATTGGCACTGCCAGGTTGGCACCTGCTAGGTTGGCACTGCCAGGCCCTGTCCATCTCCCCAGGGGCAATGCTGACCTTTGCAAGGTGTGAATACACGGTGAAAGGGGGGATAATTAAGTGAGGGGACTCGTTAATCACATGGAAATTTCTTAACGTTGATTACAATCAGGTCCTCACCCATTATGGGCGTGACCTGTTTATGTCATCAGTGAGAGCCAATGAGATTTGGACCATGTATTCACACCGGAGTGAAATGTGCTTTGCGATTCTCTCGCGACATTGACCCCACTCCGCTGACCCTGTGCACGGAGAGTGTGGGGTCAAAACCCCAATCCCCCCCACATTAACCTTGTTTCTTTCTCCACAGACGCTGCCAGACCTGCTGAGATTTCCCCGTGTCTTCTCCTATTGTTTGAGCTTGACTAGGGTCGATTGAGGATGAAACCTCGGTCAAAATTCCCTTACTCCTCTGCGAATCATTCTACAGGAAGTTTCACACCCAGCCCCCAGGGCAAATGGAACCTCGGTTTAAACATCTCACCACGAAAGATTGGCTCCTAGCATGACTCTCCTCTCTGACCTGCCTCTCCTGCCCGGACAGCTCACCTTGGGACTGAGCAGAGAAGGTCGTAGGCATGCTGTTCATCTTCACACTGGTGTGGCACAAAATCATTACAAAGCAATGCTTTATCCAGCCTTGTATAAATCTCTCAGGATCTTTATAATCAATTGTACAAGGAATTAACTGTAAATCTATACCAGCTTGAATAAATGCCTGGGAGATTGGTACACCAACGCAAAACAACCACTCGTATAGATTTCCTGCCATAGCCGCTAAGCTCAATTATGTTTTATCAGTTCAACCTTCAGACCTTGAGTGACTCCTTGACCCGTTCCTTTCTGCCCTGTAAGCTTTGCCGGCTCTCTCATTTCCTGCAGTTACTCCTGGTTTCCAACCATGCCCAGAATTCCTACCTGTGAATTCCTCTTATTTAGAGTCATAGAGGTTTACTGAATGGAAACAGGCCCTTCGGCCCAAGTTGTCCATCCTGCCCCTTTCTTTTTAAACCTCTAAACTAGTCCCAATTGCCCCCCATTTGGACCATATCCCTCTCTACCCATCTTACCCATGTAACTGTCTAAACGCTTTTTAAAAGACAAAATTGTACCCGCCTCTGCTACTACCTCTGGCAGCTTGTTCCAGACACTCACCACCCTCTGTGTCAAAAAATTGCCCCTCTGGGCCCTCTTGTATCTCTCCCCTCTCGCCTTAAACTTCTAGTTTTAGACTCCCGTATCTTTGGGAAAAGGTATTGACTTTCTAGCTGATCTATGCCCCTCATTATTTTATAGGCCTCTATAAGATCACCCCGAAGCTTCCTACCCTCCAGAATAAAAAGTTCCAGTCTATCCAGCTGACTCCAATTTGGAAATCTGTTTTCGAAATTACCTTTATCAAACACAATCGTGCAGAAATTGTCAGACTATTGGCTAACTAACACTTACAGAAATGCATGTGATAGTAACAAAAACAGAAAAACGGTGGAAAATCTCAGCAAGTCTGACAGCATCCATGGAGAGAGAAATAGAGCCAACGTTTCGAGTCTGGATGATCCTTTATCAGAGAACGTGATGGTGGCTAGCTAATCCTTTTTTTAACAGATGTTGGTTGAGGGAGAAATACTGGCAAGGACACGGGAGACAGCTCCACAGTACGTCTTTGAAAGAGTGGCTGAGGGATCTTGGACATCCACCTGAGAGCACAGGTGGGGCCTTGGTTCCAATGTGATGGGGAGGGGGTGCATTTTGGTGGGGCGAAGAGCCTGCTCCTGCACTGTACTGTTCTTTGTTCCAATATCGCAATCTAAGCCTTCAGAAGACAGTAAATATTGTCAATTTACAAATACGTAGCAGGCATTGAAAGAAAGAGGACAGAGTTTTTTTTTGGTAGGCAGTTTGAGATAGGAGAGGTGCATCTTAAGGCAAAATACTGCGGATGCTGGAATCTGAAACAAAAGCAGAAATACTCAGCAGGTCCGACAGCATCTGTGGAGAGAGAATAGAGCCAACCCCTTCGTCCTCATTTTTCTGTTTTTGTTTCAGATTCCAGCGTCCGCAGTATTTTGCGTTTATCATGTATGTTTAGTCCACTAATTGTTTTGCTCATGTCACTGTTAACTCCTTTATTTAAAGTGGCTTTTGCTTCTGCTGAAATTTTCTGCTCTGTCAGTCTTGCAGGGTAGCATCAGAGTTTGTAGAGTTACAGCTTCCTCCTTTGAACACAGGGAAGGATTAACCCATTGTTTCCAGAGCTCCCTATGAAGCTGTTCCCTCGCCATCGGCTCCATTCTTCTTTAGCCTCTGTCTGAGGTTGGTAGAAGCCAGCAGAGAATCTCAGGGGTCTGTTTGACCACAGGCCGAATTGTAAACCCCACACGTGTCCTCTCTTGCAACATAACTTAAAGTTTGTTTATTAGTCACAAGTAGGCTTAAATTTAATCTGCAATGAAGGTACTGTGAAAGTGCCCCAGTCACCACATTCCGGTGCCTGTTCAGGTACACTGAGGGAGAGTTTAGCACGGCCAGTGCACCCTAACCAGCATGTCTTTGGTCTGCGGCGGGAAACCAGAGCATCCGGAGGAAACACAGAGAGAACGTGCAGACTCCACACAGACTGTGACCCAAGCTGGGAATCGAACCCAGGTCCCTGGGAGGCAGCAGT
The DNA here is from genome assembly GCF_965287045.1 of Carcharhinus amblyrhynchos. NCBI lineage: Eukaryota > Metazoa > Chordata > Chondrichthyes > Carcharhiniformes > Carcharhinidae > Carcharhinus > Carcharhinus amblyrhynchos. The sequence goes on along the minus strand of NC_137336.1, from coordinate 8,842,778 downwards.
GCTAACCACTGTGCCACCACGCCATCCTGCTTACCTACACCCCTCTGTGGCCGAAGCTGTTGACTCGAACCCTCCAACATCACGTTACGCTTCCATCCTCCACTGCCCATCAATTCTGATAAGTTCAAAACTCAGCTACATGCATTGTGCACTGAACCCCTCTGCCCCCATCATCCTCGTCTTTTCTAACCTACTGTCATTTTCCAAATATAACATGATTTTTCTTCCCTAAAAATTGCCATCTTTGTATGTTACAGAAAAAGAAGGGGTGACACGATGGTTAGCACTGCTGCCTCACAGCACTATGGACCCGGGTTCAATCCTGGCCTTGGGTCACTGTCTGTGTGGAGTTTGCACATTCTCCCCATGTCTGTGTGGGTTTCCTCCGGGTACTCCAGTTTCCTCCCACATCCTGCAAAGGTGCGCGGGTTAGGTGCGTTGGCCGTGTTAAATTGCCCCTCAGTGACCCGGGATGTGTAGGTTAGTGTGATGAGTGTGGTAAATATGTGAGGTTATGGGGATTGGGCCTGGGTGGGTGCAGACTCGATGGGCCAAATGGACACCTTCTGCACTGGAGGGATTTAATGATTCTATTAAATGCTGACAGTCATGAGAAATTGGTCCTCAGTCATCAAGCGGTTTTGTTCACTCGCACTATCTGGGTGGGGTCTTGAATTTCCTGAAGCGCATTTGGTTTTCTTGGACTTTCCTACTACGAGAGGCTGAAGTTTTTCTTTGCCATCCATGTTGGCGCAAACCATAGCGGTGACTCATACGTCCCTTGCTCCACCTTCCTTCATCAAGTGTGAGCTCCTTAAACATCAAAGCGGGGTCTGGCAAAAGACAGCAGAACAATCCAGCCTAATCCAACCAACGCTTCCTTTTTAGGTATTTATTCAATCCCCTTTCGAGGGTTACTATTGAATCCGTTTCTACCACCCCTTCAAACAGCACATTCCCAATCACAACTCACTGTGTCAGATAGACCCTTCACATCTCCTCCCTGCTTAATGTGCCGATTATGTGACCTCTGATTACCGATTCTTCAACCAGCCGGAACATGAGATTAACATCCTCAACTCCAAAGAGAATAATTATAGAATCTTAGAATCCCTACACTGCAGAAGGGGGCCATTCAGCCCATCGAGCCTGCACTGATAACCAGGGCCTGCCCCGAAACCCCACATATTCACCCTGCCAATTCTAGTTAATTTAACCACTCCATGAAGCTGTATTCCTTGTACAATTCTTGTAAATCTCCTCTGCACTCTCTCCAAGGATCCTGACATCCCCCTGAAAGTCTGGTATCGATTAGACACAATACTCTGCTGGGGGCTAGACCAGCGTAACTTCCTCACTTTTGTCCTCTATGCCTCTATTTAAACTTTATTTATTAGTGCCTCAAGTAGGCTAACATTAACACTGCAATGAAGTTACAGTGAAAATCCTCTAGTCGCCACGCTCCAGCACCTGTTGAGCTACACTGAGGGAGAATTTAGCATGGCCAATGCACCTAACCAGCACGTTTTTCGGATTGTGGAGGAAACCCACACAGACATGGGGAGAATGTGCAGAATCCACACAGACAGTGACCCAAGCTGGGAATTAAACCCAGGTCCCTGGAGCTGTGAGGCAGCAGTGTTAACTGCTATGCCACCGTAACACCCCATTTATCAAGTTGAAGATCCCACTTGTTTGTTTTACCAATCTTCACAATCTGTCTCTCCATATTATTTTGTGTACATTCATCACTCTTTAAATTGATACCATTTTGTTTATGTTGTTAAGTAAGGATGCTGGCTCTAGTTGTAAGATTGACCTTACAGAGATGCACCATGTAGTGTATTCGATCCTTTTGCTATGATTTGATTTGATTTATTATTGTCACATGTATAAGCATACAGTGAAAGGTATTGTTTCTTGTGCACTATACAAAGCACACCATTCATAGAGAAAGAAAGGAGACAATGCAAAATGTAATGTTACAATAATAGCTAGTGTGTAGAGAAAGATCAACTTAATGCAAGCTTGATAGCAGTAGGGAAGAAGCTGTTTTTGAGTCAGTTGGTACGTGACCTCAGGCTTTTGTAACTTTTTCCCAGCAAAGAAAGTGGGAGAATGTCCGGGGTGTGCGTGGGGTCTTTAATTATGCTGGCTACTTTGCCGAGGCAGCAGGAAGCGTAAAGAGAATCAATGGATGGGAGGTTGGTTTGCATGATGGATTGGGCTACATTCACCACCCTTTGTAGTTTCTTGCGGTCTTGGGCAGAGCAGGAGCCCATACCAAGCTGTGATACAATCAGAAAGAATGCTTTCTGTGGTGCATCTGTAAAAGCAACGTGGTGGAGGTAACCACTAACTTTCCCCCAACTCCAATAAAAAGTAATTGATTTGAAATATAAGAACAGAAGATATTGGAGCAGGAGTAGACCATTCAACCTGTCAAGCCTTCGATACAATCACGGCCGCTACTGAACTTCAACTCCATTTTCCTGCTGACGCCCCAAATCCCTTAATCCACCGAGAGATCAAAGATCTGTCTGTCCCAGACTTATTGTATTCCGTGATGAAGCAGCTACGATCTGCTGGCTAGAGAATTCCAAAGATTCCAAACACACTGAGCGAAGAGATTTCTCCTCATCTCAGTCCTAAATGATTGGTCCCTTACTCTGAGACTCTATTTCCCCCCCAGTAGCTTTGACGAAGGTTCATCCAGATTCGAAACGTTGGCTCTATTCTTCCCCCACACACGCTGTCAGACCTGCTGAGCTTTTCCAGAAAATGCTGAGTTTTTCCAGCATTTTCTGTTTTTGTTTCAGATTCCAGCACCTGCAGTATTTTGCCTTTATCCCCACCCCGTCCCACAACCCCTCCTCCCCCCCACCCCTTCCCCACCCCCATAACTCTGTTCCTCTCTCTCCACAGATGCTGCTAAGTTCTGCTGGGCATTTCCAGCATTTTCCATTTTTATAACCTTTTTACAGTAACGAGGTGGGACGTGACAGAGGTTGTTGATTAGATGGCCTTGACCACGTGCCGCAGTGGTTAGCACTACTGCCTCACAGCGCCAGGGACCCGGGTGCGACTCCCAACTTGGGGTCACTGTCTGTGTGGAGTTTGCGCATTCCCCCCGTGTCTGCGCGGGTTTCCTCCAGGTGCTCTGGTTTCACCCCACAGTCCAAAGATGTACAACATCAAAGATTAGGTGGATTGGCCGTGTTAAATTGCCCATCAGTGTCAGGGGGAACGAGCTAGGGCAAATGCATGGGGTTACGGGGATAGGGCCTGGGTGGGATTGTGGTCGGTGCAGACTCGATGGGCCGAATGGCCTCATTCTGCACTGTAGGGATTCTGTAACTATCTGTTTGCTGAATCTTTGCAATGCAGTATTTCACCCTGGCATGTACAGGAGAGATTAAACCGAGGGGGAGGGGGATTCTGAGCTGAGTGACAAAATGTTTGGCCCAAACTCAAAAATTGGAGTGTATCACCACACTGACAGAATTTTCCATTGTCCAGATGATGACTTGGCAACTCTGATGTGTAAAAACACATGGCCAACTCACATTGAAACTTCAAGATGCAAGTGGTGAGGTTCCAGGTCATAGCAGTCTCACAGGGGGCTGGAAGATCTTTGTGTTAGGTGTTGGTGGAGATGTTCCTTGTGTATTTATTTGATGAATTCAGCATGCTAAAGCGCAGCTGCAGCCTCTGTAGTGTTCCTGGTATAAGCACAGATGTCTGGCTGAAGGATTGTACGTCTTCTACTTACGCGCCAGTCATAACTTTGAACTGGATTAAAAGCTTGGCTATATCACTTTGATGTTGCACGAGGTGGCTGGTTTTATAGATTTTACATTGCAAGAGATGGAATGCAAAGAGGGCTGGAACTTTACCCGCCCTCGCCCCGGGCTGGAAGTTTGTCTTCGGGCTTCCACACTTTCACCACTCTTCCGGAACATCCACACCGCTCAATGCATCAATTACAGATAAGGCGGCACAGCAGCACAGTGGTTAGCACTGCTGCCTCACAGTGCCAGGGACCCAGGTTCGAATCTGGCCTTGGGTCACTGTCTGTGTGAAGTTTGCATGTTCTCCCGGTGTCTGCGTGGGATTCCTCCGGGTGCTCCGGTTTCCTCCCACAGTCCAAAAGACGTGCTGGTTAGGTGGATTGGCCATGCTAAATTGGCCCTTAGTGTCCCAAGATGTGTCAGTTAGGTGAATTGGCCATGCTAAATTGACCCTTAATGTCCCAAGATGTGTAGGTTAGATGGATTGGCCATGCTAAATTGCCCATTAGTGTCCCAAAATGTGTAGATTCGGTGGATTGGTCATGCTAAATTGCCCATTAGTGTCCCAAGATGTGTAGATTAGGTGGATTGGTCATGCTAAATTGCCCCTTAATGTCCCAAGATGTGTAGGTTAGATGGATTGGCCATGCTAAATTGCCCTTAGTGTCCCAAGATGTGTAGATTAGGTGGATTGGCCACGCTAAATTGCCCCTTAATGTCCCTATGATCGTGTCCCTAATTTGCCCCTCAGAGGTGTGGATTAGGTGGATTAGCCGTGGTAGGTGTGCGGGGTTACGGAGAAAGGGTCGGCAGGGGCGGGCCTGGGTACAGAACTCTATCGGAGAGTTGGTGCAGACTCGATGGCCTCCTTCTGCAATGTGGGGATTCTATGAAATGCGATTAGAAAATAAACATTTACAGTGAAGAGAGATTGACACCAACACACTTGGCCAAGCCACACTCGATTGTTCTTGCCAGTCACTCATTCAGTCCCTGCAGAGCTGAAGGTAACATATCGTTCCTCTGTACACGGGCCTGTCTGAAATGACTGAGCGAGTGTTCGTTTTCCGGATGCTGAATTGGCAAAGAGTGTTCTGTCACCAACAGAGAAATTGCTCTCTGGGTTTACAGGCAAGGAGCAATGCAGCCCAGGAACAGGCCCTTCAGCCCAACAAGCCATGAGGACGTTGACAACAGAAATCAGAGACAGAATGATATCAAACTCAACTCATCAGCATAGACCAGTCTCATGGCTTTGAAATCAATTGCTCTCAAATCTGTTAAAACCATATGCTTTAAGCTTCAGCAACGATGATAATTTGATTTTTCAGTTCACAGATTCATAGAATTCATTGAATTATGGGTGGGAGGCTGGATTTGTGTGATGGATTGGGCTACATTCACGACCCTTTGTAGTTTCTTGTGATCTTGGGCAGAGCAGGAGCCGTACCAAGCTGTGACACGTCTGGAAAGAATGATTTCTATGGTGCATCTGTGAAAGTTGGTGAGAGTCGGGGCTGGCATGCCAAATTTTGAGAAAGTAGAGGCATTGGTGGGCTTTCTTAACTGTAGCATCGGCATGGACAGGCCTGGACAGGATGTTGGTGGTCTGGACACCTCCAAATTTGAAGCTCTATCCAGAATGGACACAATTCATTATGGCATTAACTGGCATCACACCCGTGCCATCTTAAACATGCACTCCCTCCACCACCAGCACAAGTGGCAGCAGCGTGTATCATCCAATATTTGCAAGGGGTGCAGATGCATGGGAGCACCAACACTTGCAAGCTCCCCTCCAAGCCCCAAACCATCCTGACTTGGAAGTATATCACCGTTCCTTCACCATCGCTGGATCAAAATCCTGGAACTCCCTCTCTAACAGCACTATGGATGACCAGAGAACTTTCTGAGTAACTTCATTGCAACGTTAATGTGAGCCTACTAATAAATAAACGTTAAATTTTAACACATGGACTGCAGTAGTTCAAGAAGGCAGCTCACCGCCACCTTCTCCAGGGGCAATTAGGGATGGGCAATGACCGCTGGTCTAACCAGTGAAGACGGCACCGTGTGCAGGAAGTTCTGGAAGGTGTGCTTGGCACAGTTTCACCGTGTGGTGTTCACACCAAATGTTCCATTGCACTGACAAAAGCCCAAAACCTGCCCAGCTTCCCATGATCACAATGAGCAGAAAAGTACACATTCATGTTATTAAAATGCGCCGCCCTAATCCTTCTGCCTTTGCACTTATTTGGTGGTGGCATGCAAGTCGACCTTGGGGGATCTTACCCAGACATGAGCTCACATGCCTGAAGATGTGTACCTGACGGCAAACAATAGTGTGAGAACCCAGCCAGAAAACACAGTTCAGATTAAAGAAACAGAAATGTCTCAAGCGTTCCAGACATCGGTGAACTTGGCAGAACAATCACGCACAGTTTCTTTCTTTAGCCCTTCCACATGATAGGCTGAAGCATTCAAAACCTTTTTAGGGAGTGTGCAGACTGATTGACTCATTCTGCTCTGAGAACAATTGACTCCTATCCCTGAACTTGGGATTTTTTTCCAATTCTCAGACAGATTCTCAGATTGATGTTCTCACAGTTGTTGTTGGACAATGCATTCCTCTGTGATATCGTTGCTGCTTCTGACGGGACAAGATGTTTCCCAGCGCTGTCACACCTGGATTGGGAAGGAAAACTTGTGGGCCTGGGATTGAGCTCGACGGGGGAGTAATCCGCAACCAATTTGTGGGAAATTCTCAGTGATGGTGATCAATGGAAGCTACCATCTGGTTCACTAATGTCCTTCAGGGAAGGAAATCTGCCGTCCTTACCTGGTCTGGCCCACCTCCCTCTCAAAGGTGGCTGCTGCTTCATGCCAGGTGCGGTTCCAGCATTGGCCGCTGTTCCTGGGGGCCTTTCTGTCCTCCAATTGAACAGTCCCTCTTAGGAGGGGGGACATCCCCACTTAAAGGGCTGAAATCTCTGAAGGCAGCTCATTGGCTTCCCGATTCACCAATTCCCACTTAGAATCACACATTCCTTACAGTGCAGAAGGAGGCCATTCAGGCCATCGAGTCTGCACCAACCACAATCCCACCCAGGCCCTATCCCTATAACCCCACACATTTATCCTGCTAATCCCCCTAACCTACGTATCCCAGAACACTAAGGGGCAAATGAGCATGGTCAATCAATCTAACCCGCACATCTTTGGACTGTGGGAGGGAACCGGAGCACCCAGAGGGAACCCACGCAGACATGGGGAGAACATACAGTCTCCACACAGACAGTGACCCAAGCTGGGAATCGAACCCAGGTCCCTGGCGCTGTGAGGCAGCAGTGCTAACCACTGTGCCACCGTGCCACTACAGAATTGTATTGTATTGGCCAAGGTGGGATAGGTCCAAGTTCCCAGGTCATCATCGGGGTCACCGCAACAGAATTCACTCCACTGAGAGAGAGAGAGAGAGAGGGAGAATGTGTGTGTGTGTGTGTGTGTCTGTGTGTGTGTGTGTGTGTGTGTGTGTGTGTGAGAGAGAGAGAATGTTAACTCTCCCTGGGCCCTGAGAGGGAGGTCAGGGCAAGTGGGAACACAGCAGGAGGCCCATTTGGGAAACTCCTCACTCACCTCCTCGCCTACAAACCTGCCAGTGGCGGAACATAACACTCAGAGCCCAGCTTTGAAGGAAGCAGCCCAGAGTGGGAGGCAGCTCGGGTGACCAGGCAACAAGTGGCACATTTTTATTCACCATTAGCCTCCGGTCAAACAGGCCTCCAAACTTTACCCCAATGTGGATTGGCTCACCTCTCTCACCCTGGGACTGTCCCTCCACCCCCGCCAAGTAATCGAGCTGGCCAACAAACCAGAGGCTGACATTTCAGGGCCATTGCACATGTCACTGGATTCAGCCTCCCCAGGTGGGAATGGGTCCCACCGCCCCGAAACCTAATGATATTCTCACTGGTGGCCTCTGCATTGCACAGAATGTGGCAGATTCTAGTCTGAACTCCCACTGAAAAAAAAAACAGCGTGAATTACTCCCGTTTTCCCTCAAATCTGAAACTTTGAATTTTTTTGGGGGAGAATCGCCCCCGTTGTACTTAAGTGGAAGAGATTGTGAGTGCGTGTCTGTGAGAGAGAGAGATCGCATGCTACTGGGAGAGTTTTGTGACTGTGTGTGTGTGAGAGACAGAGAGAGAGAAAGAGACAGGGAAGTTGCATGAAAGTGGGAGAGATTGAGTGTGTGCGAGTGTGTGAGAGAAAAATAGGAGAGATTTTGAGTGTGTGTGCGAGAGGAGAGATTACATGTAAATAGAGAGATTGTGAGTGTGTGTGCCAATGAGCTTAGAACTTCGAAAGCTTAGAAACCCTACAGTGTAGAATCGAGTGTACACCGACCACAACCCCACCCAGGCCCTACCCCCATATCCCTACGCATTTACCCGCTAATCCCTCGAACCTACACATCTCAGCACACTAAGGGACAATTTTAGCATGGCCAATCAACCTAACCTGCACATCTTTGAGGGAGAGAGATTGTTTGTAAGTGGAAGAGAGTGAGTGTGTGTGAGAGTTTATTTATTAGTGTCACAAGTAAGGCTTACATTAACACTGCAATGAAACTACTGTGAAATTCCCCTTGTCGCCTGTTCAGGTCAGTGCACCTAACCCGCAAATCTTTCAGAATGTGGAGGGAAATCCATGCGGACATGGGGAGAAAGTGCATCCTTCACACAGACAGTGACCCAAGTCAGGGATTGAACCTGGGTCCTTGGCGCTGTGAGGCAGCAGTGCTAACCACTGTGCCACCCAAAGAGAGATTACATGTAAATGGGAGAGATTGCGAGTGTGTGAGAGAGAGAGAGAGATTGTATGTAAGTGGGAGAGAAAGTGGGAGAGGTTGTGTGTGTGTGTGAGAGAGACAGAGATTGTATGTAAATGGGAGAGATAGTTTGTGTGTGAGAGAGAGATCATATGTGCTTGGGAGAGATTGAGTGTGTGTGTGAGAGAGAGAGTAGGAGAGATTGTGTGTATGTGAGAGAGTGGGAGAGATTGTGTGTGAGAGAGAGATTGTATGTGAGTGGGAGAGATTGTATGTGAGTGGGAGAGATTGAGTGTGTGTGTTCACGTACAAATTCATGGATTGAGTGTTGGAAAGGGAAAATTGGCCTGACATAAATCACGACATATCAGCCCAACTCTGTCGGACACACGGTTCATTAGGTCATTCCAAAAAATAATAGTTACGTGGAGAGTTGGCAGTTTGTGGAGAAGTTAAAACAATTGACACTTTATAGTTCATACTGCTACCTTGTCTTCCAGGGTGTTATTTATTTACAGTGCTACTGCCGAAATGAGAAAATAATTAATTCCATACGTTCGTTCTTTCAAAGCAACGATAGTGATTTTGGAAGCAATTGGCAGCGAAAGGTTAGTGGAGACCTGCACGCAGGCACTGGCTGTTTATTTTTGCTGTGGGCTGTAAGACTGCAGTCTGCAGCACATAATCACTTCCATTGAGAGTCCAAGCTACGCAAATGACCTTCCAGATTCCTTCACCCAACCAGCTATCAGTCCAGTTTCTTTTTTACGAGCTGTCCAGGGGTTTTAAACCTACTCTTCCCTTGCCAAGCGAGCTCCAGTGTCTAGTTGTTCATGGCTGTGGAAATGTTTTTATTTGAAGGAATGTGGTTTTGAGTGGACAGGAGTTTTTGCCTGCTCCTCATTATCGCCACCTCCAACACACAGACACAGAGAAACAGGCAATCTTGTGTAAACCTGGCCATGCTGAGTTAACCACTTACAGGAGCTGCCCCTCTCTCTTCCCTTTGCTTTTGTCTAACATACAATGTTTAGCTTTCTGAATGGCATGGTGGCACTGCAGGTAGCACTGCAGTCTCACAGCACCAAGGACCTCCGTTTGATTCCTGGCTCGGGTGACTGCATGTTCTCCTCGTGTCTGCATGGTTTTCCTCCCACAGTTCAAAAGATGTGCGTGTTAGTGTGCATTGGCAGTGCTGAATTCTCCCTCAGTGTACCCAAACAGGTACCGGAGTGTGGCGACTAGGGGATTTTCACAGTGACTTCATTGCAGTGTTAATGTAAACCTGCTTGTGACACTAATAGATAAAAACAAAACTTAATTGCCCTTGAGAAGGTGGGGGTGAGCTGACTCCTTGAATCGCTGCAGTCCATGTGTTGTCGGTACACCCATAGTGCTGTTAGGGAGGGACTTCCAGGATTTTGACCCAGCGACAGTGAAGGAGTGGCGATATATTTCCAAGTCAGGATGGTTTGGGCTGAGAGGGGAACTTGCAAGTTGTAGTGATCTCATGCGTCTGCATCCCTTGCAAGTTGTAGATGCTACACGCTGCTGCCACTGTGTGCTGGTGGTGGAGGGAGTGCATGTTCAAGATGGCGGATGGAGTACCAATTAATATCATGTTTGAATGGTGTCGAGTTTCTTGAGTGTCTTTGAAGGTGCACTCATCCAGACAAGTGGAGAGTATTCCATCACACTCCCGACTTGTGTCTTGTAAATGGTGGACATGCTTAGGGGAGTCAGTATGTCAGTTAATCACCACAGAATTCTCAACTTTTGATTTGCATTTGTAGCTGAATGACTGTTTCGGTTAAGTTTTAGGCTGTTGGTACAGGCTCGATGGGCTGAATGGCCTCCATCTGCACTATAGGGGTTTTTGATTCTATGATTTCTCCCCTCCCTATCGAGTCCCCTGCGTCTCGATGAGGGGAGTGCCTCAGCACCTTGCCTTCCTGTTCTTCTCAAGGTCAATTAGACAGTAAATGGTGGCCTAGCCAGTGGCTCCTTCATCCTGTTCGAGAATCAATTAAAAAAACTCAGTGGTCACTCTTTATGTGGGAGTCAGACAGTGAAGCAGAAGAATTGGCCTGTTCAAGGAAACTTTGCAGGGGCCACGCCGGCATAGTGGTTAAGCCACTGGGCTAGTAATCCAGGCTAACGCTTGTGGGACCTGGGTTCAAATCCCACCATGGCAGATGGCGAAATTTAAATTCAATTAGTAAAATCTGGAATTGAAAGTTGGTTTCAGTAATGGTGACCATGAAACTATCATCAAATGTTGTAAAAATCCGTCGGGTTCGCCTTAAGAACTAATAAAGAGAAACAAAGCCATAGAAGGAGCCAATGGCCTCACAATCCACTCAGTTGTACCAACCCATGGCAATGTTCTGGATGTATCTGCAGTCATCATCCTGACTTGGAAATATATTGACATTCCTTCACTGTTGCTGAGTCAAAATCCTAGAACTCCCTCCCTAACAGCGCAGTGGGTGTACCTACATCATATGGACTTGCAGCCATTCAAGATGGCAGCTCACCACCGCAGTCACAAGGGCAATGAAACATAGGCAGTAAATGCTGACCTAGCCAGCAATGCCCGCATTCCACCAAACAATTGAAAAAAAATTGCATCCCACTGACCCCAGTTGAATCTTAAAATGGAGCCTTTACTGGATATAAACATCACCTTCAGGGCAGAAGAAAAGAACGTTTACCTTCATTTGTCTCATCTGCTTGTATTTCAGCTTGGTATAACGCCTGCTCTGCCCAACACTGCTGGAAACTACAAAGGAGCATGCACGAAGCCCAGTCCATCATGCAAACCAGCCTCCCATCCATTGACTCTGTCTACACTTCCCACTGCCTCAGAAAAGCAACCAGCATAATTAAGGACCTCACGTATCCCGGACATTCTCTCTTCCACCTTCTTTCATCGGGAAAAAGATACAAAAGTCTGAGGTCACGTACCAACTAACTCAGGAACAGCTTCTCCCCTGCTGCCATCAGGCTTTTGAATGGACCTACCTCACGTAAAGTTGATCTTTCTCTACACCCTAGCTATGACGGTAACACTACATTCTGCGCTCACTCCTTTCCTTCTACATAAATTGTGTGCTTTGTCTGCGCAGCACACAAGAAACAATACTTTTCATTGTATACTAATACATGTGACAATAATAAATCAAATCGGATCAAATCAGAAATCTGTTTACAATTCCTTTTACAATTGGAATACACAAGAAGGCCGGTGAAGATATCTATAACTCTGTGTATAACTCTTGTTGCTGGACAGCAGAAAGAATATTATTCCACTATTTAACATTTGAACCTGAATAATATGTTTGCGATTGTCCCCAAATCCTCGGCTAAGTAATGTGGGCTCACGCTGCGTAGGCTGGATTCAGCCAGCTCAGATTAACGATGATCAACATGTGACGTGGATTCAGAAACAGAAAATGCTGGAAAATCTCAGCAGGTCTGACAACATCTGTGGAGAGAGAATCGAGTCAGGATGATGCTTTGTCAGAGCCCAGTGAAAACAGATTGACCAGGGAGACAGAGAGGGGCTAAACTCTACAGGAGATCTGAATATTTTGAGGGCCAGTCATTTTGGAGACAGGTGGTGCTTTCCATCCTGCACTTTGAGATGTTCCTCAGGGAACTCTTCCTTCAGAACTTCCAGATATACAGTCGAAAGACAACTTATTAACCCCCCTCCCCAAATGTGCTGCCCCCGCCACCCCCTTCCTAGCCCAGCTGCTGAGTGGAAGCAGCAGCAGTGACAAGGAGGCACCATCAACAACCCATCAACCTTCCCATCGAATTATCCATCGGGTGGCGAGTGGGGTGGGGTGGGAGTAAGGGAGGGCTGGAGAGGCATTAGTATCACAAGCTCTGACTGAATTTCCCCACTTTGACCCTGGACGCTGAGGACAATTGCAGCAAGCCAGGTATATGCACATTGGAGGAAAATCGACTAGTTAGTGACAGGCTCCATGGGTTTGTACCAACTTGATTGAGTTTTTCGAAGTAGTGACAAAGAAGCTTGATGAGAGAAAGGCTGTAGATGTGGTTTACATGGACTTTAGTAAGGTGTTTGACAAGGTTCTACATGGTAGACAGGTACAAAACTAAAATCAGGGGGTTCGGGGTGGGCTGGCTAGATGGAAAAAGAACTGGCTTGGTTATAGAAGACAGAAAGTAGCAGTGGGAGGGTGTTTTTCAGAATGGAGACCTGTAGCTAGTGGTGTTCCGCAGGGATCAGTGCTGGGGCCTCCGTTGTTTGTAGTATATTGTTATGGTTCAGGTTAGAAACTCTGTTTATGAACCCAGCCTGAATCATAGATTTTGCATTTTGAATTTGGCTAGGATAAGAATGATATTTTCCACTTCAGGTATGATTCAAAAGACCCACTAGGGAGCATTTCTCAAACAAAGTTTATTTAAGAGTATAGTTAACATGTATAGTAATAAAATTAGGAAGAATTTTTATCAATTACACACAAGAAGCAAAACAACCGCTGTAACATAGAACCATTAACAAAGATATCTAATGTGTTCTGATCAAACCAAAACTCTTACCATAGACAAAACCTTTTAAACAGTTTCAATACTGCAAAGTCTATTACTCACATGATACTGGAAATCAAGTCCTTTGGTTGAAGTCTTCAGTTCTTTGGGTTCATTCCCAACAGTTTGAAGAGAAAACAGCTTCCCAAAACACCAGAGAGACTCTGGTCCAGCCCCCAACAATAGCAGATTTTCACCCATCAGGAAAAACATCTTGTCCTCAGCTAACCAACAGAATTTTCAAAACAACAGGGGGAGAGGGAAACACTTCTTTTTAGCTTGCTGTCCCTTCTAAAACTGAAACTGAGAAACAAACATCTGTCCCCTGACCTGCCCCAGTTGTTTCCTCCTCCCAGCAATAACATCACCTATGGCTGTGAGTATGACTTTTGAAAAAAACTCTTACAGATGCACTAACATCACAATATATAAATGAGCTGGAGGAAAAAGTGGGTGGTCTCATCAGTAAATTTGCAGATGACATGAAGTTTGGAGGAGTTGCTGACAGTGCCGAGGATTGTCAAAGGATACAACAGGACATCGATAGATTGGACACATCATCGCAAAAAATGGAGATGGAGTTTAATCTGGACAAATGCAAAGTGATGCATTTTGGAGGATCAAATTTAGGTGTGAATTATACTGTAAATGGCAGAACCCTTAGAAACATTAACATATAGAGGGACCTGGGCACGTAGGTCCGCAGTTACTTAAAAGTGGCAACTCAGGTGGCTAAGGTGATTAAGAAGGCATATGACCTGTGTGTCTTCATCAGCAGGGGCACGGAGTACAAGAGTTGGGAAATCATGTTGCAGCGGTATGAAACCTTGGTTAGGCTGCATTTGGAGCATTGCGTGCAGTTCTGGTCACCACACTACCAGAAGGATGTGGAAGCTTTGGAGAGAGTGCAAAGAAGGTTCACCACGATGTTGGCTGCAAATTTACTGATGAGAAAGTCATACTCACAGCCTTAGGTGATGTTATTCTCGAGAGTGTTGGCTATGAGGAGAGATTGAATAAACTAGGATTGTTTTCACTGAAAAGATGGAGGCTGAGGGGAGACCTGATAGAGGTCTACAAAATGATGAGAGACGTAGACAGGGTGGATAGTCAAAGGCTTTTTCCCAGGTTGGAAGTGTCAATTACAAAGGGGGGCGCAGGTCCAAGGTGAGAGGGTGGAAGTTTAAGGGAGATGTGCTGGGGAAGTTTTTTGCACAGAGAGTGGTGTGCTGCCAGGGGAGGTGATGGAAGCGGGCACATTTGCAATGTTTAAGAGCCATCTGGTTGGGCACATGAATAGGGGGGGAAGTAGAGGGATACGGACTGAATAAGGGCAGGAAGTTCTTTTTAGTTATGCATCATGATCAGTACAGGCTTGGAGGGCCGAAGGGCCTGTCCCTGTGCTGTACTTCCCTTCGTTCTTTGTTTAGTCAAATGTAGGTCAGAGGCAACATTCTGGCTTTGGAAACTGTGGGTTCAAGAATGACAACATTGAGAATATCACTCTGGGATGGCAGTCCGGAGCGTTGTGAGGCGTCAAACTGTGGGGTCAGTTGGGTATAATGGATGGTCTGTAGTGGTTAGCAATGCGAACATTTCATTTGGATGCCTTAACTTGACTCAACATCGACTGGGTACAAAATCTGACCCAAAACCTGTCACTCTTCCAGTGCAAAGAGTTACCATGACCAAATGTTGCAAATTAGAATATTCTGGAGTCCAGGATTGCACACTAAGGCTTGAGGCGGTTGCTGCAAAGGCCCAACGACAAACGGCCACTGTCTATGGCCCTTTAGCCATTGTAGAGCAAGGGACTGGAGACAGTGGAAAAAAAACCTGTCGCAATCTGGTTAACATGTAACGATGATGTGGCGTTGGACTGGGGTAAGCACGGTTACTGTGCTAACATGTAATGAACATTCTGACTTGGAAGTCTTGTTGTGCAGTGGGTTAATGTCTTTGCATCTCAGCCAGAAGTGCCAGGTTCAAGTCTCACTCCAGGACCTGATGTTCAAGGAAGTTGCGGTGAAAAAGGTTGAGTGTCAACATGCAAATTCTTCCAAACACACCAGTGGCTGACTATAAGATCAGGAGAGACCCTGGGACAGCCCCACTGGATGTGTAACGGTGTCCCTCAAGCTATCCTTTTTTTTATTCATTCGTGGGACCGGGGCATCGCTGGCTGGTCAGCATTTATGGCCCATCCCTAGTTGCCTTTGGAGGGCAGTTGAGAGTCAACCACTTTGCTGTGGCTCTGGAGTCACATGTAGGCCAGACCAGGTAAGGATTTCCTTCCCTAATGGACATTAGTGAACCTGATGGGTTTTTCCGACAAGCGACAATGGTCATCATTAGACTTTTAAATTCCAGATATTTTTTATTGAATTCAAATTCCATCACGGGATTCGAACCCGGGTCCCCAGAACATTAGCCGAGTCTCTGGATTAATAATCTAGCGATAATATCACCAGGCCATCACCTCCCCAGGTTAGTGAACTGTTCTGGGAATTACTAGCTATGGAAAACAGGCAAAAGTCTATTTTCCATAGCTGGTAGGAACAGGAAGAGAGTTGGAACATTGCAAATATTGTAAATGTTATAAATGACATGCGGTGTTAAAAAAACCTGAGTTGTTTTGCATTTTAAGTCATGTCAATGCTGAACGGTCACTCAATGTTTTTATAAATTTTATGAATGAAGTATATTTCTGGGAAAAGGTACTTTGTTTATCAGGCAGACAGCGCAGCACACTGATTCCACCAGCCTAGTTCCCAGTGAAACACAGCTCACCAGAGCGTCACAGTGGCTTTCCGATAACACTGTGCCTTTGTTAACCTCAGCTCTAATCTACTGGGAACCAACACCTCGTGACACATGGCAAAACAGATGTTCACTTCTCCGCGTGTTAACCTCCCAGCCTCTAATCTGCGACGCATCATGAAACACGACAACGAAACAATCAGTGGGAGAATGGAGAGAGGTATTACAAACTGTAAAGGCTGTGCCGCATTCTCAAAGCAAGACGGCTCCCGTTCGGTATGTTTGATCAGATCTCCAGCCGCATTCCTGGGAGCTGTTATCTGGAAAAAGATGGCTTATCAGGGTCAGCGCTTTCAGCGTTGCTGGACATTTAAAAAAAAACAAATAAACCGCAGCGTTTAGACACAACATTATGATTGTTCTGAATTAGACCGCAAATATGCCATTAGGAGCGACCGAAAGAGCTGTGATGTTGCCTTTGTTCAGAGATAACACCTTGGCCTCTGAGGTGCGAGGTTTTGGGTCCAAGAACAACAATGCAACAGTAAGCACGCAATTCAGGGCCGTTAGCACCGTGTTGAGTGAGTGCTAAAAGCGGCCTCTGAAAGTGGATACAAAGCTGAGGTGCAAATTCAAAAAATGTTTGCCAAAAAAAACAGAGAACACCGGAAAAACTCAGCAGGTCTGGCAGCATCAAAATTTATTTATTATTGTCACAAGTAGGCTTACATTAACACTGCAATGAAGTTACTGTGAAATTCTCCAAGCCGCCACACTCTGATGCCTGTTCTGGTATAGCCTCCTACCCATTGACTCTGTCTACAGAAAAGCAGCCAGCATAATTAAGGACCCCCACCCACCGCACCCTGGACATTTTCTCTTCCACCCTCTTCCATCGGAAAAAAGATACAAAGGTCTGAGGTCACGTACCAACCGACTCAAGAACAGCTTCTTCCTTGCTGCCATCAGACTTTTGAATGGACCTACCTCACATTAAGTTGATCTTTCTCTATAACCTAGCTATGACTGTAACACTGCATTCTGCACTCTTTTGTTTCTTTCTCCATGAACAGTATGCCTTGTCTGTATAGCACACGAGAAACAATACTTTTCACTGTATACCAATACATGTAACAATAATAAATCAAACCAAATTAAATCAAATTGAGGGCAGCACGGTGGCACAGTGTTTAACACTGCTTCCTCACAACGCCAGGGGCCTGGGTTCGATTCCCGACTTGGGTCACTGTCTGTATGGAGTTTGCACATTCTCCCTGTGTCTGCGTGGGTTTCCTCCGGTGCTCCGGTTTCCTCTGCGCTGGTTAGATGCATTGACCCGAACAGTCGCCAGAGTGTGGTGACCGGAGGAATTTCACAGTAACTTTATTGCAGTGTTAATGTAAGCCTATTTGTGACGAATAAATAAACTCTACTGTCTAAGTCTATTTGAGAATTTAGCATGACCAATGCAAGGCTGAGCTATACCACCTGTTCGCACCGTGCCAGATCCAGCTTTATGCGTGCAAACCTAAGAGTGTTTGCAGTCAGGTAAAAAATATTTAGAACATAAATAAAAGGAGAAAGGTCACAATGTAAAGTTCTTCCTTGTTTCTGACCTACTGAGCTTTTCCGGAATTTTCCCGTTCGGATTTCAGATCTCCAGAGCCTGCAGTATTTCACTTTTCTTGTAATAATTTGACCATTTCACCTCCAGCAAGCTCGGACTCAAAACAACCCCAGAAACTGCAAAGGGGTGAGATTGGTCAGTCATGAGGGTGTGATATAAAATGCTCCACTGATCTGCAATCAGAACATTAAAAAGCTTCCACATCCTTCTGTCGCCAAGCTACCAGAAGGATGTGGAGCCTTTGGAGAGGATACAGGAAAGATTTACCAGGGTGTTGCCTGGTATGGAGGGCATTAGCTATGAGGAGAGGTTGGAGAAACTTGGTTTGTTCTCACTGGAACAACAGAGGTTGCAGGGCCACCTGATAGAAGTCTATAAGATTATGAGGGACATGGGCAGAGTGGATAGTCAGAAGCTTGTTCCCAGGGTAGAAGAGTCAATTACTCAGGGGAATAGGTTCAAGGTGCGAGGGGTAAGGTTTAAAGGAGATACACGAGGCAAGTTTTTTGCTCAATAGAGTGGTGGGTGCCTGGACCTTGCTGCCGGGGAGGTAATGGAAGCTGATATGACAGTGAGTTTTAAGGGGTGTCTGGACAAATACATGAATAGGATGGGAATAGACGGATATCGTCCCTGGAAGAGAAGGGAGCTTTAGTTTGGATGGGCAACATGTTTGGCGAAGGCTTGGAGGGCAGAAGGGCCTGTTCCTGTGCTGTAATTCTCTTTGTTCTTTGTAAATAGGAGCAGGAGTAGGCTATTTAGCACCTTGAGATTACCCCACCCGGACAATGTTTGGATTGATGTGATCTTAGCTCCACTTACCTGTCTGCCGCTCCCCATTGCCCTTAACTCACTTGTCAATCAGAATTCTGTCCAACTCACCCTTGAATATATTCAATGACCCAGCCTCCATTTCTCCTTGGAGGAGAGAATTCCACTGACTAACCACCTTCTGAGAGAAGAAATTCCTCCTCATGTGCATCCTAAATGCCTCCAGGTTCTAGATTCTCCCGCAAGGGAAATCTAGGGCCCCTTGAGATGCTGCATTCATTCAAATGCTGCCTTTCTCCTTTTTTTTAATATCCTAAATATTTTTTATCTGAATGCAAACACTCTTAGGTTTGCACGCATAAAGCTGGATCTGGCACGGTGTGAACAGGTGGTATAGCTCAGCTTTGCATTGGTCGTGCTAAATTCTCAAGTAGAGTTAGACAGTAGAGTTTATTTATTAGTCACAAGTAGGCTTACATTAACATTGAAATCAAGGGCAGTCACTCTCGAATGGCCTCTTGAGTTCTGCGCTTTTGTCCATGTTTGTAATACAGCTACAATGGGGTCTGGAGCTGAGTGACCCTGGTGGAACCCAAACTGAGCAGCAATGAGCTGGGAGTTGCTGTGTGAATGCCGTTTGATAGCCCAGTTGGTGACATTCTCCCTCACTGTGCTGACAGTCAGGAGTAGACTGATGGGGCGGTAATTGACCAGGTCGAATTTGTCCTGCAATTTCTCCACAGGACATTCCTGGGCAATTTTCCTTATTTTGCCGGGTAGATGCCAGTGTTGTAACTGTACAGGAACAGCTTGGCTAGGGTCCAAATTCTGGAGCACAAGTCTTCAGTATAGATTACAGAATGTGTTTGAGTACAATTCAGCTGCTGTTCTCTTTAACTCTGACTCGAGATGTTAACTCTGTTTCTCACTCCACAGGTGTTACCAGGCTGGCTGAGTATCTCCAGCACTTCCAGTTTTATTTCAGGCTTCCAGTGTCCGTGGTGTTTTGCTTGTATTTGTGTGATGGACGGAATGTGGACGCCTCTACTACCTCTTTCATAGCTGGAGACTAAAGATGAGAGAACTTTATTCCCGTTTCAATAGTTCAGATCTATCAAATATAGGATTTCAGTTATACCTTTATTTATCACAAATAGGCTTACATTAACATTGCAATGAAGTTACTGTGAAATCTCCTAGTCGCCACACTCTGGTGCCTGTTTGGGTACACTGAGGGAGAATTTAGCATGGCCAATCAACCTAACCAGCACGTCCTTCAGACTGTGGGAGGAAACCAGAGCACCCAGAGGAAACCCACGCAGACACGAGGAGAACGTGCAAATGCCACACTGACAGTGACCCAAGCTGGGAATCGAACCTGAGCCCCTGGCGCTGAGAGGCAGCAGTGCTAACCACTGTGCCACCATCAGAGCGAGGAATGCCCGATCATCAGGAGCAACGTGCGGAAGGGTTGGGAGAGACACAGGCAATTCCTCCCTCATCCAATATCAGTAAGCGTCACGGGAGAGTGATCAGGAGTGAGGGCAGATGCAAGCCTGCCAAATAGCTGGCCTCAGATAACTAAGAACCCAGCTGCCTTACCCCTATATACTACAGCAGATGGTAATGCTGTACTGAAGCTAAAATGTAAATGGGCACGGCAGAAGTTGGAGGAAAATTTGGAAGCTTTGCCAGGTCCTCTGTGTTCCAGTTACTCTTCAGAAAGTAACAGAGACGTGAGTGTGCGGGTCCGACCTCTCCTACCTGTTCACACCGTGCCAGATCAAGCTTTATGCGTGCAGACCCGAGAGTATTTGCAATGCATTCCTGCTAAAGTTAGAAAAGAACTGGCAGGAGCGAGTTGTTTATCGTTTTCATGCTCGCGTGGTGGATCACTGAAGTCCTTTTAAACTCAAGTTGGTTTTGGCACTGACTTCTGTAAGGTGGCCAGTGAAGCATAATGCCAGTTTGCGTTGGTAGCAACCTTCGTAAGACCCAGCAGATGTTAAACTCTCTGATCTGGAACTACGTGAGCTGCAGTTACAGCTTAACCACAGCCAGGGTGCAGTCTTGATATGACATGGTAAAGGCAAAGCTTAACCTATTACCTGCCTCACAGGAATCTCCGAATACACTGCCCACTCTCGCCACGGAAAATGCGTCAACGACTGGATTGAACAACTCTAGAAACCGGATGAACATCAATACCTTGGGTTTTGGAAATGCCTCATGGTAAATCAACTCTCAACTTGGGCCAGATGCTGTTCTATCCGACAGTGCGAAGTGCTTCCTCTCCAAACCGAATGGGCAGAAAGTGCCGGTCGACGGGATCCACTGGGAGTTCCAGTGTTTTTCGTGTGTCGGTGTGAACTTGATGGGCTGCAGAACCTCTTCTGCGCTGTGTGGTTCTCTGATGTTAAAGATAAAGTAAGAAAAGGAAGGAGGCTGAGGGGAGACCTGGTAGAGGTCTACAATGTTATGAGCAGCGCGGACAGGGTGGATAGTCAGAGGCTTTTTCCCAGGGTGGGAAGGGTCAATTAAAAGGGGGCGCAGGTTCAAGGTGAGAGGGTGAAAGTTTACGGGAGATGTGCGGGGGAAGTTTTTCATGCAGTGGATGGTGGGTGCCTGGAATGCGCTGCCAGAGGAGGTGGTGGAAGCTGGCACATTAGCAACATTTAAGAGGCATCTGGATGGGTACATGAATAAGGAGGGAATAGGGGGACACGGACCGAATTAAGGGCAGAAGATTTTTTTTTAGTTTAGTTCGGGCATTATAATCGGGACAGGCTTGGCGGGCTGAAGGGCCTGTTGTTGTGTTGTACTTTTCTTTGTTCTTTGTTCTTTGTTTTCATTCATATAGCACCCTTCACAAACCTCAGAATATTTCGACATTGATTTTTAGCCAGTGAAGTGTTTACGAAGGCCAGTCACTGCTTTAATGTCGGAAAGGCAAAAGCCAATTTGTACACAGCAAGCGCCGATGTGATAATAGTTAGATAAGCTGTGTTACACAGACCCACAGCAATGTGGTTGATTCTCAAATGTCTTTTGAAATGGAGGGCAGTTAGTGACGAGCTGGTCCATCCAGCGACACCCACATCAGGGTTCTGTTCCCTTTATATGCGGTGCAGGGGTTGGGGGAGTGCCTGATACTTTGGGGAGAGAAGGCTTACCCCGATATTTGAGTGGTGGTGGGTAGGGTCTTCACCTCGATGCTTGTGGGTGGGCTCCCTGTTTCTATTGCGGAGGTGGGGAAGGGGTTCATTTTATCACAGAATGGGAAGCCCTTTAAATAGGGCACCCCGATGTGGTGGAGGGGGGTGAGTGGGGTTTGGGGTGGTGGGGACGGGGATATATTGCTGGGATAGCCCAATGATGACATGTTAGATGTATTAAAAATGATTGAAATGAGGTTCCCGTTCAGAGTTACGTCGTGGGTGAGGAGGTGAGGAAAATTGGGAGATGAGAGCTCGCTGGCAAGAATCTTGTTTATGACTCTTGTGAGACTTTGTTGCTGTTTACTCTTGTAGCAGGGGTACAGAAACCCTTCCCTTGAGACTATTAAAACAAAGTACATTAGTTTAAAATAGGGACCACAGTGTGCCTTATATATATATCAAACGTATCACAATGTGTCTCACTTACATACTATACAAAGATATTGTCTGTATAATCACATATATAATCATTTATGAAGAAGTGTTATAGATTTAAACTGTATTTTTGTATTTTCTTGTAAGCTTTGGCCAACAAGCAATTTACTTCTAGACATAATGGGAAAAAGGCTTAATTAGGCAGACCACATTCTTTTGGAACAATGAAGCATAGAGTGTATACCCTATTATCAGGGGCAGACCAGGTAGATATAGGCAACTAAGCTTATTAAAATGAATAGAAAGATTCAGCTTCTAGCTGTGATGAATGGGCAGATTCAGCCTCCGCTGATAAAGGGACAGAAACAGACCAGAGAAGGTGACTCCCATCCCATTCCCAGGGCTGAAGGTGTTAGGGGTGACTCTCCAGCCTACTGGATTTGTGTAGGTGAGGTTACTAGGCAACAGGGGGAAGAACCGGTGGGTTCAGTTGACCAATGAGTTCCTAATTCTGCTGGAGGGTAGAACGCTATTGGCCAAAGTGAATAAAGTGTATTAATGTAATTGGACCGTCCAGTTTGGATGACAGGTGGGCGGGAGAATCGAATCTTCAGAAATGTTGTCTCATGTGATGTAACATCAGAGAGAAAGTTGGAATCCTCTGACTATCTCTCTCTCCAAATACATGTTAGTCAAATAAAGAACACCTTTAACTGCATACTGTCTTTCATAAGTCTTTGTGTTGGCTGAGATCAGCTGAGTACAAGAGCCCCTCCTCCCCTTGCCCCGAGGGAGAAAATCCCCTCGCAATACTGATGGCTAATGTGGGCTCAACATTGCCTCCTGGTGAGTTTGAGGTACAACTTCCAGGAGGGAGGGCACAGGTTCAAATTGACAAACATTGACATCTGATGTTACAAATATGTATGGGACAGACTTGTAGGGAAAGGCATCGGGGTAAAAGCTATAGAGTTATTGTACAGGCTATTTACAGCATTGCAGGTGGCCTGAAGCCCAGGAATGTCCAGATCACCAACAATCTGTCCCGGTCTCCCCATGCCAATAGTATAGTTAAGAAAGCCCACCAATGCCTCTACTTTCTCAGAAGACTAAGGAAGTTTGGCATGTTGGCTACGACTCTCACCAACTTTTACAAATGCACCATAGAAAGCATTTTTTCTGGTTGTATCACAGCTTGGTACGGCTCCTGCTCTGCCCAAGGCTGCAAGAAACTACAAAGGGTTGCGAATGATGCCCAGTCCATCACACAAACCAGCCTCCCATCCACTGACTCTGTCTACACTTCCTTCTGCCTCGGCAAAACAGCCAGCATAGCTAAGAACCCCACGCACCCAGGACATTCTCTCTTCCACCTTCTTCCGTTGGAAAAAAGATACAAAAGTCTGAGGTCACGTACCAACCGACTCAAGAACAGCTTCTTCCCTGCTGCCGTCAGACTTTTGAATGGACCTACCTCGCACTAAGTTGACCTTTCTCTACACCCTTGCTATGGCTGTAACACTACATTCTGCACTCTCTCCTTTCCTTCTCTATGAACGGTATGCTTTATCTGTATAGCACGCAAGAAACAATACTTTTCACTGTATACTAATTCATGTGACAACAATAAATCAAATCAGATCAAATCTCCCTTGCGGTGGGTGGTGCGTGGGGTGGGGTGGGGGGGGGGGGGGGGGTTGGTGAAGGAGGAGGGGTGGGTGCGGGGGTGTTGTGGGTCAACCGTTGGTGCATGTCAACCGTTGGTGGCCGGTTTGGGGCTGAAGTTGCTCCCTGGTGGGCCTGCCTGCTTTAGATAGAGTGAGAGGGTAACAAAGGCACATTTACCAATCTTCCAGCTGATCCAGGGCAATCGAGTGTCGTTCTACCCCACTCCTGACTGGCAGAGCAACGCCAGGGGCCAAAAGCAGGAGAGCTCCCTGGCATCCAGCTTGGCTAAGGTGACCAAGGCAGGAAAGAAGTCGCATGACGTGTGCCCATTCGTAGCAGGTCCTTCCAAAGGTGTTCGTCTCGACATGTCGCAATGTGCTGGGAACAAACAGGCCAGGCATGAAGAAGAGTTAGAGGATATGTTGTTGGGAGCCTCAATAGTGGCAGGCGATTTTTTGGGTGCACGGGGAAGGCAGGCATTTGCACCTGTTTGCCCCTCTCACACAAGCTCTGGCGCAGCCTCAGTGAGAGAGGGATCTATGGGCCTTGAACCATGGGAGCTCTGCTCGCCTCTGGTAGACAAAAGTCACAGGTAGAAGAAGGACTGGAATGGGGCACTCACCGAGTGTTAAAATGGGCGGCGCGGGCTTGTAGGGCCGAAGGGCCTGTTTCCTGTGCTGGGTTGTTCTTTATTCTTTGGTGTGAGCCTCTGTGTATTTTACCACCTCCAATAAACCTCGGTTTAAAATAACATCGTGTCAACACCCTCCAATGAGTGAAATCTTCATCCACAATTAAAAGTTTTCCAGAGCCGTGGGCAGGATTTGACGGCCTCGCTCGGCGTGAGATTTCCATTGTTGGACCTCACCCAGACCGATCCCACGGTGGGCATGGTGGTGGCATCCCAGCCTGTGATTCCCACTGGCAACCCACTCTGCATTCTTCATACTGCAAAACACTAATTAGTAGCAGCCATTGGCTTTAGTCCTCACTCTGTTGGGCTGTTGTTAAGATAATCACCATGTGTAAATTTAGCTGATTCCAACCAGGCCTGAGAATCTTCACAACTAACATATTGAAGTAGCAAGTTCCCTCCCTTGCGTGAATGTTTGTTGCTAGAGGAGTGAATTGTGAAAGCAGACCAGACCACGGCTTAACGCACATCCGAGAGAAAGAACCTCTGACAGTCCGGCACCCCCACAACTGCACAAGTTTTAGGGCTAGGCTTTGAACCAATGACCTTACAATTCAGAGGCAATCTTCTCCTTAGAGAGAAGGTTAAGAGGTGACTTAATAGAGGCACGCAAGATGATCAGAGGAATAGATAGGGTGGACAGTGAAAGCATTTTTCCTCGGATGGAGATGGCTAGCAAGAGGGGACATAGCTTTAAATCGAGGGGTGATAGATATAGGACAGATGTCAGAGGTAGGTTCTTTACTCAGAAAGCGTGGAATGCCCTGCCTACAACAGTACTGGACTCGCCAACATTAAGGGCATTTAAATGGTCATTAGATAAACATAAGGACGATATTGGAATAGTGTAGGTTAGATGGGCTTTAGATTGGTTTCACAGGCTGGCACAACATCGAGGGCCGAGGGGCCTGTACTCCGCTGTAATGTTCTATGTTCTAATTCATCCAGGAACTCAGCTAATGTTCGCGGACCTGGGTTCGAATCCCACCACAACATGTGGTGGAATTTGAATTCAGTAAAACATTTCTGTAATCAAGAATTTACTGATGACCATGATACCAGTGTCTAAAAAACCCATCTGGTTCACTAATATCCTTGAGGGAAGGAAATCTGCTGTTCTTACCCAGTCTGGCCTACATGTGACTCCAGAGCCACAGCAATGTGGTTGACTTTCAAATCCCTTCCAAGGGCAACTAAGGATGGACAATAAATGTTGACCCAGCCAGCGACACCCATGTCCCACAAACAAACAAAAAAAGAAGTAATATATCAAAAACGCAGCACTTCAATCTTATCTCCACGGCCTGACTGATCGTGATTGATTCATGGGTATGAATTCCATGTAACGCCATGGATTTTATGGTCCCTTCCTCTGGTGGCATCTTCTGTTCCTGCTGAGGTCATTGGGGTTTTGGACTGATTGCCACATTTTACGGCCCCACCCCCACTATGACAAGGTGGTAGAGCTTGTCGTATGACGAACAGTTGAGGACTCTGGGTCTGTATTTGTTGGAGTTTAGAAGGATGAGGGGGGGGATCTTATTGAAACTTACAGGATACCCTGAGGCCTGAATAGAGTGGACGTGGAGAGGATGTTTCCACTCACAGAAAAAAAACTAGAACCGGAGAGCACAACCTCAGGCTAAAGAGACAATCCTTTAAAACAGAGATGAGGAGGAATTTCTTCAGCCAGAGAGAGGTGGAACTCTTTATCGCAAAAGCTGTGGAGGCCAGGTCATTGAGTGTCTTTAAGACAGAGATAGATAGGTTCTTGATTAATAAGGGGATCAGGGGTTATGGGGAAAAGGCAGGAGAATGGGGATGAGAATCATGTCAGCCATGATTGAATGGCAGAGCAGGCACGATGGGCCGAGTGGCCTAATTCTGCTTCTATGTCTTATGTCCTTCTAACCTTGAACTATTGGGCTTGCTGCAGTCGAATGCTCTGCTATCAATGATGGCAGACTGCAGGAAGCCCTCCAGCCCTCATGATGGCAGTGTTATTCAGATGGAGGGGTGGAAGATATATGGTTAAAAGAGAATAAAATTGGCAAGGTTTTAGTGGGACTAATTGGATAGCTTTTTAAGAGAGCTAGCATTGATACGATAGGCTGAATGGCCTCCAATGATTGCTGGGGCCCGTGGGACTGACTCCGGAAACCAGTAGTAATAAGCAAAAGAAAATTAAATTTGGAAAAACAAGTTGGGCAGTCAGACAATAATGAAAGCATTATGAGTGCAGACAAATCCTTTTTAATACAAGTTAGATCCAGGTGTGCACTGCCATCCTAGATTTCTGCACAAACTTTTCTGACTGGATCTTAACTTTAAGTTAGGTTTATTTATTAGTGTCACAAGTAGGCTTACATTAACACTGCAATCAAGTTACTGTGAAAACCCCTTAGTCGCCACACTCCGGTGCCTGTTCGGGTACACTGAGGAAGAATTTAGCTTGGCCAATGCACCTAACCAGCTCATCTTTCGTGAGAGGAATCATAGTGCAGAAGGAGGCCAATCGGCCCACCAAGTCTGCACCGATGACAATCCCACCCTGTCCCCGTAACCCCTGCATTTATCCAAGCTAGCACTTCTGACACTAAGGGAGCAATTTAGCATGGCCAATCCACCTAACCCATACATCTTTGGACTGTGGGAGGAAACCGGAGCACCCGGAGGAAACCCATGCAGACACGGAGAGAACATGCAAACTCTGCACTGACAGTGACCCAAACCAGGAATTGAACCCAGGTCCCTGGCGCCGTGAGGCAGCAGCGTTAACCATTGTACCAGGGTGCTGCCCTGAGTCACTTGGGATGTTATCTTGTGTGTGAACATGCACACCATGGTCACACTGCCCACTCGGCTGGGATTGAGGAAGTGGGTGAAGCAGGAACGTCAGTGTGTTGCAGCTTGAATAACCAGGGAGATGGTCCATGGGTACATCAGAGCGAGCAGTGTGAAAGAATGCAGAGACTGTTGTGAGTCGGAGTGTTTGCTGTCCTGAACTGAGGAGAAACAGTTAGAGATTCCTGGCCAGCTTTCAGTCCTGTGTGAGCAGACAAGTCTGAAAAGGTCGTTGGCAAGAGCTCGACTCCTCCGGAATGCTCTGGCAGGGGATAGGATGACTTGCTGCGGGTTTTGATGTCTCTCATCTCTTTATTCCCATCCCCTTCAGGCCTAACTCCACAGGGGAGTGTTGTCAGGCCACATTACAGCTGAGAATGTGCAGCATTTGACATCATTTAACCCTTTCCACGCTGCAGGAAGGAACTTGTGTTTCTCTAGTGCTTATTGGGATGTTCCACTTCACAGCTAATGAAGGGAGTGGAGTCATTCTTTATTCTTTTTAACTCTGGACTTTCTGCCCTGTAGGTGTGCTTTAATGCTCAATTTCCTCTCCCCTCCACTCCCCTCACTTTTTGGAAAATTTTGGCCCTCACTGAGGTATGTGGGAGCTCTTATGGCGCAGTGAGTTAGCATCCCTGCCTCTGAGCCAGAAGCTCTGAGTTCAAGTCCCACCTTAAGATTTAATGTCCAAGGAAAGTGGGTTCATAATGCAGCCAAACAAGTCAAGTATCAACCTGTAAAATCCTTCCAAACACACCAATGACTGGCGGTAAGATCAGGGGAGACTCCTGGTCAGCCGCACTTGATGTGGAGTGGCCCCCTCTCAAGCTGGAAGCCCCTAGTAACAGACTAGTGACCTGTCCTGGGAATTACTAGCTATGGAAGCAGATGGAAATCTGCCTTAATGTGCCAGTGGGTGTGGGACGAGAATTGGACCTGAGATATGGATCTGTATTGTGAAACTGTTCACCGTCATCTTACCAAAATGCTGCATCTGGACAGACTGTTGAATCATCACAGTCTCTACAATGCCTTCGTCTGTACTGTAGGATTCTATGATTCTATTCGTTCACGCCCATTCCCAATCCCAGACTCTGCTTACTACACAATTTAGAAATACAAAATATTCACAACACTTCAAATGAGGCCATTCAGCCCATCACATTTGTGACACTGAAGATGCATAATTCAGGCTAATTCACTTTCCAGTGCTTGGTTCATTGCCCTAAAGGCTACAATACTTCAAGTGAAATCCCAAGTGTCTATTAAATGTAATGATTATTTCTTACCCTCCTACCATTTCAGGCAGAGAGACCTAGACCTCACCAACCTCAACCACCTTTTATTCCTCAAATGAATCACTTTAAATCTGTTGGTTAATAACCTCCCTGCTAATGGGGATCGCTCCATCCCATCTCAGAGCCACACAATCTTTTCAGCTCAATTAAACGTTGCCACAATTCTATTCTAAATAAAATGCACCAAAGCTCTTTCGACAGCAACTTTCAAACTCATGACTCTCCCACCTTAAATAACAAGGGCAGCAGATACATGGGAACATCACCTCCTGGGGACACCACTACCTGGAGGTTCCCCTCCAAGTCACTCACCATCCTGACTTGGAAATATATCACCGTTCCTTCACTGTCGCTGGGTCAAAATCCTGGAACTCTCTCCCTAACAGCACTGCAGGTGTACCTACACCACATGGGCTGCAACAGTTCAAGGCGGCGTCTCAGCGCCACCTTCTCGAGGGGCAATTAGGTGTGGGCAATGAATGCTGGCCTTATTAGCAACTCCCACATCCGAATGAACAAACATAAAAATTAAACAACCCCAACCCTAGCCACGGATAAAAGCAGATTACTGCGGATGCTGGAAACTGAAACCAAAAGAGAAAATGCTGGAAAATCTCAGCAGGTCTGGCAGCATCTGTGAGGAGAGACAAGAGCTGATGTTTCGAATCCAGATGATCCTTTGACAAAGGGTCATTTGGACTCGCAACACCAATTTTTTTTTTCTCCAGCCGAGCCATGCTTTCGTTATTCTTCCAATTCTGGGAACGCTGTGTGTATCCTCCTGGTATGATCACATCCTTCCTGTAGTGTGGTGGCCAGGGCTGTACACAATGTTCTCACTGGAGTCCACCTGGTGTTTTTTACAGTTCCAACGTAACCTCCATGATCTTATAAGCCTCGCGGTGAATAAAGGAAAGAATCCTGTAAGCTGCTTAACCGCATTATTGAGCTGTCCTGTTACCTTCAGGGATCTGTAAACATTGGAACCCAGGGTTCCCAGAGTTCCTTTCTTCCCCTTCACTTTTCACTATCCTACCCAATACATTCTCTCCCCTTGTGCATTACCTCACACTATTCTGGATCCATTTCTCTGACCAACCCATTGATGTCTTCCTGCAGTCCGCAGCTTTCTTCCTCATTGTCAACCACCGCCCATCTTTTACCTCATTTATAAACTTCTCAACCATGGCCCATCCATTTAAGTCTAAACTGTATCGCAAAGAGCAAGGCACCCAACCTGAACCCCACTGCAAACGGCTTCTCTTTGGTTGTATGGTTAGAGTCTAGACAGGGAATTTGGTCATCCAAAGTATGTTGCAAGTATCTCAAATGTGTTACTCCTTATTTCCGCACCTATACCTCCACACGAGGTTAGATCCTTACAAATCTGGCTTATTCCTCAGTCAATCAGTGATCTGGCATCAGCACCATCTGATGGTAGCCCTTTACTCAACACCTTCCCATCACAGGATCATCCGTCAACTATTATTAGGCCCAATTTGACACTTCCCCTTCAGGCTTTACTTTTCTGAGCCACCTTGTCATAAGACTTGCTTTAATCTACGTAAGTCCATCCAGGAAAACACGGTGGCACAGTGTTTAGCCCTGCTGCCTCACAGCGCCAGGGACCTGGGTTCAATTCTGGCCTCGGGTGATTGTCGGTGTGGACTTCCCGCATTCTCCCTGAGAAAGTAGAATATAAATAAAGGGTTAACTCAGAAAATATGGTTTAGCATGACTTAACAGGGGTTGGAGAGGATAGCATAACTTGAATGAAATGAGGGCATACAAAGAATGGAATGCTCTGAGTAAAAAAAAACTACAACCACATAAGCAATTTAATTATGGGTGTATTTGCATTCTGATAAAGACCTATTGGGTTAAACAGGGGAATTTCACAGTAACTTCATTGCAGTGTTAATGTATGCCTTACTTGTGACTAATAAGTAAATAAAAAACAAAGCAGGAAATCCATTGTATTGAGGAATGCGATCAGATTTGTACAGAATTGAATATCCGCATCTGACTAGATCTGTATAAAAGACAGCTGATGTGATTAGATCTGTACAGACTTGAATATACTCAACGATCTGTATAAAAGATGGCTCTAACAGGACAACTTTGAGCAGATCCTCCTGATCACTCCCAATGGCCATTGTTAGCGCAAAATAAAGTAATATTGTGTGAATTTGCCACCATATATGTTGTTCTTTAAACATTTTTTTTAACAACCCTGTGTCTGCGTGGGTTTCCTCTGGATGCTCCGGTTTCCTCCCACAGTCCAAAGATGTGTGGGTCAGGTGGATTGGCCATGCTAAATTGTCCCTTAATGTCCCAAGGTGTAGGATAGATGGAATAGCCAAGATAAATGTGCGGAGTTACGGGAATTGGGCAGGGGAGAGGGCCTGGAGCAGACAGGCCATTCAGTCCATCGAGCGTGCGCCAACAAAAATCCTACCCAAGCCCTATCCCCATATCATATGTATTTCCCCTGTTAACCCCCTTGACATTAAGGGTCAATTTTGCACGGCCAATCAACCTAACCTGCACATCTTTGGAGTGTGGGAGGAAACCGGAGCACCCGGAGGAAACCCAAGCAGACATGGGGAGAATGCGCAGACTCCACACAGATAGTGACCCAAGCCAGGAATTAGACCCAGGTCTCTGGCTCTGAGAACAGCAGTGCTAACCACTGTGCCACCGCGCCACACCGCTCCAATAGTGTCTAAAATTAACCATTTCCATTCTTCTTTGCATCTCAGCTGCCTCCAGAAAGCCACTGGCGTAGTCCCCTCTCCCCCACCACCTCCCCCTGAAAGCTTCAACATTTTGAGCTCTTGGCTGCAGTAACTGAAACCAAAAAGACCTGAGGTGATACTGTCGATGACTCAATGCTAAGAAATATGTTGTGGTTTAAGCACCTGCGGGTGATAGGGTGACATCGCTCATTAAGCATTTCTTCATCCCTGCTGGTATTGATAAAATCTGACATGTGGGATTAGAACAAGAACCGTTCAATAATTACAGTTACCAGGAATTGAGCAGATTGTTTACATGGGCACACAGACTGAGGATGTGCCTGGACTCCCTTACGCTGTTTAAACTGCAGAAAAGAAATGTGATTTTAAAAGCCTATCTCTTCTCCTCCCCTGTGTTTGTTTATTCTTTTGTGGGATGTGGGTGCCGCTGGCTGGGCCTGTATTTATTACCCATCCCTAATTACCCTTGGACTGAGTGTCTCACATGGCCATTTTGGAAGGTGGTTAAGGGACAGCCACATTGCTGTGGGTATGGAGTCACATGTAGGCCAGACCAGGTAAGACTTCCTTCCCTAAAGGACATTAGTGAACCAGACGGATTTTCATAACAATGATTTCATGATCATCATTTGACTTCTACTGAATTCAAATTTCACCATCTGCTGTGGTAAGATTGGAACCCAAGTCCCCAGAACGTCACCCTGGATCTCTGGCTTTCTGGCTGAGTAGCAATTCCACTATGCTATCACCTCCCCAGATTCCTTATTGTTACTGAGGCACCGATGAACCATAAAGGGGTCTTTCTCAGGTTGGAGAGCAGTAACCAGTGGAGTGTCACCGGGATCAGAGCTGGGACCACAGCTCATCACAATATATATTCATAATTTGGAGGAAGGGACAGAGTGTACTGTGGCCAAATTTGTGGATGATAGAAAGGTGGGTGGAAAGATGGGCTGTACGAGTCAAGAACAGCTTCTTCCCTACTGCTATCAGACTTTTGAGTGGCCCTACCTTGCATTAAGTTGATCTTTCTCTACACCCTAATGATGATTGTAGCACTACATTCTGGACTCTCTCATTTCCTTCTCTATGAACTGTACCACGTGCAAGAAACAATGCTTTTCACTGTATGCTAATACACGTGACAATAATAAATCAAATTAAATCAAAGAAGCAGGATAGCAAACGCTTACAAAAAGATATTGACTGGTTAAGTGAGTGGGAAGGAAATTGGTAAATTGAATTCTAACATGGGAAAATGTGAGATTGTTCATTTTGGAAGAAAGAATGAGAAGTCGGATTATTATCTAAATGGAGAGAGACTACAGAAAGCTGTAGCACGGAGGGACTTGGGGATCTTTGCTCATGAAACACAGAAAGCCAACATACAGGTAGAGAAGGAAATTAGGAAGGCAAATGGAATGCAGGCTTTTGTTTCGAGGGGTCTGGAGTATAAAAGTAAGGAGGTTTTGCTGCAACTTATCAAGGTACTAGTGAGACCACACGCTGTGCACAGTTTTGGTCCCCTTGTTGAAGGAAAGATGTATTATCACTGGAGGCAACACAGCAGAGGTTTAATATGGTGATCTCGGGTATGGAGGGACTGTCATAAAGATTAAACAGGCTGGGTCTGTACTCCTTGCAGTTCAGAAGAGTGAGAGGTGTTATGATTGTAACACAGAAGATTCTTTGTAGGCTAGACAGGAGGATGCTTCCATTCAGGGGAGAGTGTGGGACCAGAGGGTGTAGTCATAGAATAAGGGGGTGCACATTTAAAACAGACTTAAGGAAGAGTTTCCTCTCTCAGAGAGTGGTGAATTTTTGGAAATCTTTACACCAGGAAGCCTGTGAAGACCACGTCTTGAACATTGAGGCCATTGGATGATGATTTGAATAGAAATAATGTTCCAGGGGTATGGGGGAAAGGCAGGGGAATGGCACTAATTCATGATGCTCCTTTGGAGAGCTGATACAGATATAGGGGCTGTGGTCAATCATCTCAGTTCTAGGACATCGCTGCAGAAGTTCCTCAGGTTAGTGCCCCAGATTATGAGAGGAAAGGCCTGCTCCTGCTCCAGGGGAGATGGGGGTCATAGTGATGATGTCACTGGACTAGTAATCCAGAGGCCTAGGCTAACTCTATGGGGGCATGGGTTCAAATCCCTCCCCGGCAGCTGGTGGAATTTAAATTCAAAGAATAAAATTTGGAATTGAAAGCTGGTCTGAAAATTGGTGACCATAAAACTATCATTAATTGTTGCAAAAACCCATCTGGTTCACTAATGTCCTTTGGGGAAGGAAATCTGCCGTCTTTACCTGGTCTGGCCTACATATGAGTCCAGACCCACAGCCAATGTGATCAATTATTAATTGCCACTCTGCAATGGCCTAGCAAGCCACTCAGTTCAAGAGCAATTGGGCAACAAATGCTGGCCTTGCCAATGATGCCCACATTCCATCAAAGAATAAAACATTTCTTATGGCCTTGTGTTCTTGGGTGAAGTGAATAACAGATACCTCTTGTGGCCACGCAATTATTGTGTGAGGTGCGTAACACATCGGTTGCCACTTGAGTAGTTCCTCAGCAAAGCCAAAAACATCCCCATGGGATTGGACTCTGTCACAGGAGTCTGTGTTATACATAATAGAGATCACACACTTGTGGTAGTGTTGCACAGCTAACGCCCTTTTATAGAATCTTCTGACCAAATGCGTGCCAACACAGAGCAGGCAAATATGTGTGGGACGCGTCTCAAACAGCAAAAGAATTTTCAGCTGGCTGCAAGTGTGCAACTGCTAACAGTTTTCTGCAATAGCCATTGAGAGACCTCGCACAGACATCAGTAAGATCTCACCACACTAACATTCATGCATGCTGTTAATAGAACAGACATTAGTTATCTCAATAATATTCACACAGGATATGGGTGAGTGGGAAGCTGCGATGCTATTGGTGTGCACCAGCATGACATTCCTTATTTCAGTCTGGATAAAAACTATATTTAACGATATCCTCAACAGAGTTCATTCAGATGGGAGCTGCTACAACACCAATCATGCTTAATGTCACCCAGTACAAAGGAGCCTTAATTGGCTTCCCATCCACCATATTACGTACCATATCACACATTTGATTTGATTTATTATTGTCACATGTATTAGTATACAGCAAAAAGTATTGTTTCTTGCGCGCTATACAGACAAAGCATGCCATTCATAGAGAAGGAAAGAAGAGAATGCAGAATATAGTGTTATAATTATAAGTAGAGAAAGATCAACTCACTGCGAGGTAGGTCCATTTCAAAAGCCTGACAGCAGCAGGGAAGAAGCTGTTCTTTGAGTCGATTGGTACATGACCTCAGACTTTTGTATCTTTTTCCCGAAGGAAGAAGGTGGAAGAGACAATGTCCGGGGCGCGTGGGGTCCTTAATTATGCTGGCTGCTTTGCTGAGGCAGTAGGAAGTGTAGACAGAGTCTATACAGATGGGAGGCTGGTTTGCATGATGGACTGGGCTACATTGACAACATTTTGTAGTTCCCTGTGGTCTTGGGCAGAGCAGGAGCCATACCAAGCCGTGATACAACCAGAAAGAATGTTTCCAACGGTGCATCTATAAAGTTTGGTGAGAGTCGTAGCTGACATGCCAAATTTCCTTACCAACCGACTCAAGAACAGCTTCTTCCCTGCTGCCGTCAGCCTTTTGAATGGACCTACCTCGCATTAAGTTGATCTTTCTCCACACCCTGGCTATGACTGTAACACTACATTCTGCATCCTCCTCTTTCCTTCTCTATGAACAGTATGCTTTGTCTGTATCGCACACAGGAAACAATACTTTCACTGTTTGCTAATACATGTGACAATAATAAATCAAATCAAGTATTGCACACCTACAACATCAAGCAGTGACAATCAGTATGCACCATCTAGAAGAGGGGAAGCGACGGCCACGTGGTATTATCGCTAAATATTTAATCCAGAAACTCGGCTAATGTTCTGGGGACCCGGGTTCGAATCCCACCACGGCAAATGTTGTAATTTGAATTCAATAAAAAAATCTGGAATTAAGAACCTACTGATGACCATGAAACCATTGTCAATTGCCGGAAAAACCCACCTGGTTCACTAATGTCCTTCAGGGAAGGAAATCTGCTGTCCTTACTTGG
Organism: Carcharhinus amblyrhynchos; assembly: GCF_965287045.1. Lineage (NCBI taxonomy): Eukaryota > Metazoa > Chordata > Chondrichthyes > Carcharhiniformes > Carcharhinidae > Carcharhinus > Carcharhinus amblyrhynchos. The sequence goes on along the minus strand of NC_137336.1, from coordinate 8,807,403 downwards.
TCTGGCCTACATGTGATTCCAGAGCCATAACAATGTGATTCACTCTCAGCTGCCTCTGTACAAGCTCAACTAGGGATGGACAATAAATGCTGGCCAGCCAACAGCGCCCATGTCCCATGAATAAATTTAAAAATAGCACTGCGGCAATTCATCAAGACTCCTTAGGCAGCACTTTCCAAACCCACAGCCATTCCCATCCAGAAGGGCAAGGGTAACATTCACATGTGAACCTCACCAATTGCAAGTTCCTCTCTGAGCCACACACCATCCTTATTTGAAAATATATTGCCATTCCTTCACTGTGCTATGATTCCAGTTGATAGTAACACTGCACAGGAGGATCCCAGAATGGAAATGGCTCAAAAGACCGTAACTTTTACTTTTTTCAAAAAATGGGGATGAACAGAGTGGCCGGGCTGCCAGTCAGCTTTTAACATACAACATGAATTTTTGACTATAATACAATATAATATAATTTCACTCTCATATACCTTCACAAATATTCACAGATGTTAAGGATCATACAGGTTATAAAAGATATCTTATGCTATAACGTTCTCAGTAAACTTACAGTTCCTGTAACTGAACAGGTTAACTGCGGTCAGACATGCCCAAGTGGTAAATGTCACCTATTTGATCTTCTGTGGATTTATCTTCCAATTCCCCCCAGGTGATTATCATTCTGTGAGCTAATTGATTCACTGTATTCCGGTTTCCACTCAAGTGTTTCCAAACTCCACTCTCGAAAGACACGCCTTAAAATCATCTTACAAAAATTGCTTTCCCGCAACTGTTTTAAGCAAGGATCCACCTCCAGGATTTCCAACTCTCCTTTCAGCATTCCTTTGTCTTGAATAGGTGGCACTGTGGCACAGTGAATAGCGTTGCTGTCTCCCAGCAAAAGGAACCTGGGTTTGATTCCCAGCTTGGGTCATTGCCTGTGTGGAGTTTGCACGCTCTCTCTGTGTCTGCGTGGTTTTCCTCTGGGTGCTCCAGTTTCATCTCATGGTACAAGGATGTGATCAGGTGGATTGACCATGGTAAATTGCCCCTTCATATACAAAGATGTGTACAAAGATATGGAGGTTAGGTGGATTAGTGGGGTAAATGTGTGGGGTCACAGAGATAGGGTGAGCCTGGGTGAGATGCTCTTTCGGACAATCAGTGCAGGCTTGATGGGCTAAATGGCTTCCCCCTGCACAGACGGGATTCTATGGTTGGGATCCCCTTTGTATTCTAGCCTTTGAGATACACAGGCTGACATTTCGATGTAGTATCTTCCATTATTATGATGAACACAAACTATGAGGTCTAATTATTATTTGGGCATCAACATTCCTGGGTGCTCAGCCTCTGCAAAAAGACGGGGAATGATTCACTGAGATTCCACAGTCCAGAACACAGGTCAGACTCAATGAGATAAGCACTGACCCACTGAATCGTACAGTCATGGGCCAGTGTATCGGAGCTGAATTGGCAAATCTAAAATTACAACATTGGGACAAGGAAATGGTCCATCGAGAACACCAGGAAAACCAACTCTTCCCAGCTCTTTCCCAGTGAACATAACCAATGAGAAAAATTGTTTCAGATTCATACAATTCTGAAAATTCCATCTCCAATGCGATTTGCAAAAATAACTAGTTAACTAATTAATTAAGACAACACCATTGTCTGCCTGCCGGGCTCTGGCGTAGAACACAGGAAACTACAGCGAGGGTTAATTATTGCTTTTGATCTTGGTCAATCTCCATTCAAACAAGATATCTGGATTGGGCCTGTATGTGATGTCCAAATCAGTCAACTTGCCTTCCAACACTTACTGTTGATGCTGTTACGTGACAAATGGATCCTCGCTGGAGTAATTGCCAGTACTAACGGGCCTGTCCCAACATGATTCAGCACCTTCACTGCAGGAATCAGAAAGTCAAAGAGATCTGCCTCTCAATGCATGCAACGTAATAGTTTCCCAAGTTCCTTCACACTTCAGGAGCCAAACAGCTTCTCCAGGCTCTCCACCTAACTGAAGTCCCCCATTGTCAGTACTATTCTACTCAATTCCTTCGGCTGCCTTCTCCGAGCCTTGACGTCCCTCCCAAAGTGTAATGTCTGGAACTAGAGGGGCAACCTTCCAGTCAAAAAGCTCTGAGGCGTTTTTGTATGGCTCCTGCAAGAAACTATAAAGGGTCGTGAATGAAGCCCAATCCATCACGCAAACCAGCCTCCCATCCATTGACTCTGTCTACACTTCCTGCTGCCTCGGTAAAACAGCCAGCATAATTAAGGACCCCATGCACCCCAGACATTCTCTCTTCCACCTTCTTCTGTTGGGGAAAAGATACAAAAGTCTGAGGTCACGTACCAACTGACTTGAGAACAGCTTCTTCCCTGCTGCCATCAGACTTTTGAATGGACCTACCGTGTATTGAGTTGATCTTTCTCTGCAGCCTAGCTATGACTGTAACACTACATTCTGCACTCTCTCATTTCCCTCTCTATGAATGGCATGCTTTTTCTGTGTAGCACGCAAAAAACAATACTTTTCACTGTATACCAATATGTTACAATAATAAATTAAATCAAATAAAATCAAAATTCAATTTTGTCTCTATTTGTGTTGAAATCCACCAGGTGGATATTCCACCTCAGGTGGAATCATTCACATCTGACCATTGGACAGTATCAGTAGATCCCTTTTTTTACCATTGTGGATGTCCAATTCCTCTTACATGTCCATTCCTCCCCCAGGTCAGCCTGAGGGACCTCCCTTCTTCTCTAAGCAGAGGCCTTCGCAGTGTCTACCTGGCTAATTTCATTCTCAAAACTGAACAACTTCCCCTTTGACTCTAGATCGATAGAATCCCTATAGTGCAGAAGGAGGCCATTCGGCCCATCGAGTCTGCACTGGCCCTCTGTACAGCATCTTACCAGGCCTCTCCCTGCCTCCTTATCACCTTAACCCATGTTTCAGACATTCAGCAACTTGAAACATTACTTTGTTTTTGTATCAATGGCAGCAGATCATGAGATTACATCCTGACCAATTCCCCATCCAATCCTCACCCACCTCCCAAACTGTCAAGTAGGCAGTGCCGGTAGTGGGCATCGAATCCATTTACTTCCAGGGCGGCACAGTGGCACCATGGTTAGCACTGCTGCCCCACAGTGCCAGGGACCCGGGTTCAATTCCCGGTTTGGGTCACGGTCTGCGTGGAGTTTGCACATTCTCCCTGTGTCTGCGTGGGTTTCCCCCGGATGCTCTGGTTTCCCCCCGCAGTCCAAAGATGTGCGGGTTCGGTTGATTGGCCGTGCTAAATTGCCCCTTAGTGTCAGGGGGATTAGCAGGGTAAATGTGTGGGGTTATGGGAATAGGGCCTGGGTTGGACTGTGGTCAGTACAGACTCAATGGGCTGAATGGGCTCCTTCTGCACAGAAGGGATTCTGTGATTCCCCTCTCCAGCTCACTGTGTTCAGACAGAGAGAGGATTGGCAATTTCTTCAGTGCTTTACAACCAATTAAATATTGGAGGAAGCTCAGGGGAGGTTTACGAGATTGACACCGGGTCGGATGAAGATCGATTGGACAGGCTGGACTTGTTTCCACTGGAGTTTGGAAGAGTGAGTGGAAGACTTAATTAAGTCTGAAAGATCCTGTACGATCTCGGCAAGGTTAGAGTTTAGAAGAATGAGGGGAGATCTCATTGAGACGTATAAGATGATGAATGGGATGGATAGGATAGAGGTGGAGAGACTCTTCCCGCTCAAAAAAGACAGTAGGACTAGGGGGCACAGCCTCAAGATAAAGGGGAGGCAGTTTAGAACGGAGTTGAGGAGGAACTTCTTCACTCAAAGGGTGGTGAATCTCTGGAATTCTCTGCCCGTTGAAGTGGTGGAGGCTGCCTCGCTAAATATTTTTAAGAAGCGGGTTGATGGGTTCTTGATAAGAGAGGGGATTAAGGGTTATGGGGAGAGGGCGGGAAAGTGGAACTGAGCCACAACAGATCAGCCATGATCTTATTGAATGGCGGGGCAGGCTCGAAGGGCTAGATGGCCTACTCCTGCTCCTATTTCTTATGTTCTTATGTTCTTAAGGTGGACGTGGAAAGGATGTTTCCTCTTGTGGTTGGATCCGGAACGAAGGGACCTTGTCTTAAAATGAAGGGTCACCCTGTGGGGTCAGAGATGAGGAGGCTTATTCCCTCTCAAAGGGTTTATGAGACTTTGGAACTCTCTCTTTGCAGAGTTTCTCTGTTCCCACCCACCATGGGAATCAGAGACCGCGGGACACTGCCCCTGCAAATGTCCATTAACCTTGGGCGGGATTCTCTGGCTTTGTGGTGAGCTTGGCTGGAAAATCCCACCCTCTGCCTCAGGCGGGGTCTAGGATATTTTTAAATCAGGTTTAGGTAGACTCTTGTCAGCCAAGGGAATCAAAGATCATCGAGGTTGATGGAGATGTGGAATTCAAAACACAAAGAGATCAGACAGGATCTTATTGGATGGCTGAGCAGTCCCAAGGGGCTGAATGGCCTAACGTTGCTCCTATTTCGTGTGTTCATGAACATTTTTGAAGTGTGATCAGTGCTGTAGCGTAAGGAACGCAGCAGCCAATTTCTGCACAGAAAGCTCCCACAGGCAGCGATGTGTTAAAGTTTATTTATTAGTCGCAAGTAAGGCTTACACTAACACTGTAATGAAGTTACTGCGAAATTCCCCTAGTCGCCATACTGCAGCCCCTGTTCGAGTAGACTGAGGAAGAATTTGCCATGGCGTCTAACCAGCACATCTTTCAGACTGGAGCACCCGGGAGGGGGGAAACCCACGCAGACACGGGGAGAATGTGCAAACTCCACACAGACAGTGACCCAAGCCAGGAATCAAACCCAGGTCCCTGGCGCCGTGTAGCAGTCGGACTAACCTGTGTGCCACTGTGCCGCCCTCAGTGGTCAGTGATAAAATCATTTGTTTCTGCTGTTGGTTGGGGAATAGACACTGCCCAGGACATGAAGGGGAATCGCATTTGCTTTCCGTCAAATAATAGCCGTGGGATATTTTGCACCAAGGCCAGTCCCAGCAGATACCAACTCACTTAGATTCGAACAGTGATTGGTCATAAAGGCTTATTGTAGTCACATTACAAATGTTGCTATCTCCCCATCGATAATCGCAGTACAAATGTTGTTTGCTTTAAGAAAAACAGGATATAGCATTTTGTATATTACTCATTGAGTTTATTTGGCAAGCAGCTTTGGTTGCTGCGTTCAAACACTTTAATCTATAATTTATTTTTCCTGACAAATAGCAGCTTTACTGTACTGGCACATGACACACTGTTCTGTTTGTCCTGCTTAATCCTTATCTTATTTTATGAATTGCTTCATCACGTCAGCACGCAGCTTTCTCTCTCCGAGATTAAGCCCCTCTCTCTGAAAGCACTAAGCTGTTGCTCATTCAGCAGATCCGAGCACAGACAGATAAAGGGAGAGTTTGGGAAGCTGGTGACAGAGAAACAACACCTTGCACTTTGGCATTGCTGAAACTCTCAGACAACGCCCTGCGTGAGCTGCTTCAGAGTGGAGGCGAAAACCGAGCGACGTGCGGAATATCCCCAGTAGAATTTTCTCCGCTGTGTCCGTCAGGGTCAGTCAGTGGAGGGACAGCCCAATGTTCCCGGTGGTGGGGGAGTCCAGAGCTAAGGGTCAGAGTTTGAAGATAAGATCCTTTCAGAACTGAGGTGAGGAGAAACATCTGCACCCAGAGAATCATAGGATCCCTACAGTGCAAAAGGAGGCCATTCAGCCCATCGAGTCTGTACCGAACACAATCCCACCCAGCCCCTATTCCTGCAGCCACACATATTTACCCTGCTAGTCTCCGTGACACTAAGGGGCAATTTGGCATGGCCAATCAACCTAACCCACACATCTTTGGACTATGGGAGGAAACCAGAGCACACAGAGGAAACCCACGTAGACACGGGGAGAACGTGCAAACTCCACACACGGACAGTGACCAAAGCCAGGATTTGAACCCAGGTCTCAGGCACTGTGAGGCAGCAGTGCTAACCGCTGTGCCACTGTACCACCTCTAAGAAAGTGGTGAATATGTGGAATTCGCTACCACCAAAAGTAGTTGATGCCAAAACATTGTGAGATTTCAATAAGAAATTAGATATAACTCTTAGGCCTAAAGGGATCAAGGGGTATGGGGGGGGGGGAGGGTGGAGGGATCGCGATATTGAATTTGATGATTAGCCATGCTCATAATGAATGGGGGAACAGGCTCAGAGGGCCGAATGGCCTACTCCTGCTTCTAGTTTCTGGGCGGGATTTTTTGGCCACACTCGCCCCAAGACCGAAAATGTTACAGGGTTTCCCTTCACTGGATTGTGTCAAGGATTGCATAGTAAAATAGCAGGTCGCGCAAACCGCTCAGTCTCTACCTGATTCCAAACTACAGTGCCCCTTACTGGGAGAACACCACTGTGATTCCTGACATTTTTGCCCCAGTTCACACTGTGAAGTAAAAGGGAGGAACCGATACAGACATATCGCACTAGAGGGGGTGCAGAGGAGATACACCAGGGTGCTGCCTGGGCTGGAGTGCTACAGCGATGAAGAGAGGCTGGTTAGGCTGGGGTAGCTTTCCTTGCAGCAGAGAAGGCTGAGGGGGCACCCGATTGAGCTGTGCAAAATTATGAGGGGTACAGATAGGGTTGAGAGAAAGAAACATTTCTTCTCAGTCGAGGGGTCATTAACCAGAGACATTGATTTAACATGAGGGCTGGGGGTTTCAGGTAAACTCTTTTCACCCAGAAGATGGTGGGAATTTGGAACTCACTGCCTGAAAGGGTGGCAGAGGCAGGAACCCTCAGAACATTGACAAAGCATTTAGGCGAACACTTGAAATGCCATGGCATGCAAGGCCAAGGGCTGGAAAATGGGATTAGACTAGATAGAAGCTTGATGTCCGCCTCAGACACGATGGGCCAAAGGGCTTCTTTCTGTTCTGTAAAACTTTATGGTTGGGATTTTCCAGCCACGCTCATTCCCAAGGCCAGAATTTCCCTCTGGAGATCCACAGAGTTCTGCATGGTCTGCCCCCACCCGCTACGATTCCCGTGGTGGACGGGATGGGAGAATTCTGCCAGGAGGAGGCCACCTGATCCCTCGAGCCTGCTCCGCCATTCAATAAGATCATGGCTGACCTTTTTTTCTGGACTCCACTTACCCACCCACTCACCATAGCAGGTAATTAAGAAGGCAAATGGTATCGTACTCTGTGACTCTATGGCAGTGGGCTGAAGGGTCACTTTCTATGCTGTAACAATTCTATGATTCTATGACAAGACACCCAGTGTCTCCATGCTTGGAGAAGGAAAAGGAACCAAGTTTTTCCCACTCAGGGTTGTCCGGTGTCCGGGAATAGGCTGGCAATCAGACTGGGAGATGGAGACAACTTCCCGTCTCCAAATCATGCCCACGGGCCCTCCGCTATCCACCTGGAAAAGTAGCTTGAACTGCGTGGTTACGCACCATCTGAAAGATGGAACTTCTGACAGTGCGGCTGGCAATCCCTCAACACCTCGCTGGAATGTGGTAGCCTGGATGGTGTAGTCAGACCCACTGCAGAGATTGAGCTCCATAATCTAAGCCCACAGTTCTGGGGCTGGTAGTGCAGCACTGCTGGAGTTATCGTCTCCCCTGAAACCGAGACTCCACATACCCTGGGAGATGGACGTAAAAGATCCCATGACACTATTTAAGAGAGGCAAGCACTGATTAGGGACAGCCAGCATGGCTTTGTGAGTGGAAAATCATGTCTCACAAATCTGATTGAGTTTTTTAAAGGGGTAACCAAGAAGGCCAATGGGGGAAGTGCAGTTGATGTTGTCTACATGGACTTTAGCAAGATCTTTGCCAAGGTGCTGCATGGTAGGTTGTTGCATAAGTTTAAACCTCATGGAATCCAGGGTGAGGTAGCCAAATGGATACAAAATTGGCTGGATGACAGAAGACAGAGGGTGGTTGTAGAGAGTTGTTTTTCAAACTGTAGGCCTGTGACCAGTGGTGAGACTCAGGAATCGGTGGTGGGCCCACTGCTATTTGTATTTATAGTAATGATTTGGATGAGAATTTCAGAGGCATAAGAACATAATAAGAACATAAGAAATAGGAGCAGGAGTAGGCCATCTAGCCCTTCGAGCCTGCCCCGCCATTCAATAAGATCATGGCTGATCTGTTGTGGCTCAGTTCCACTTTCCCGCCCTCTCTCCATAACCCTTAATCCCCTCTCTTATCAAGAACCCATCAACCCGCTTCTTAAAAATATTTAGCGAGGCAGCCTCCACCACTTCAACGGGCAGAGAATTCCAGATATTCACCACCCTTTGAGTGAAGAAGTTCCTCCTCAACTCCGTTCTAAACTGCCTCCCCTTTATCTTGAGGCTGTGCCCCCTCGTCCTACTGTCTTTTTTGAGCGGGAAGAGTCTCTCCACCTCTATCCTATCCATCCCATTCATCATCTTATACGTCTCAATGAGATCTCCCCTCATTCTTCTAAACTCTAACGAGTACAAGCCTAGTTTATTCAGCCTCCCCTCATAGCTCAATCCCCTCAACTCCGGTATCAGCCTAGTAAACCTCCTCTGCACTCCCTCCAGGGCCAAAATATCCTTGCGCAGGTGCGGCGCCCAAAACTGCACACAGTACTCCAGCTGCAGCCTCACCAATGCCCTATACAGCTGCAGCAAGACCTCCCTACTTTTATATTCAATCCCCCTCGCTATGAAGGCCAGCATCCCATTCGCCTTCCTGACCACCTGCTGCACCTGCAAGCTGGGTTTTTGCGACTCATGCACAAGGACCCCAAGGTGAGTAAGTTTGCAGATGACACCAAGATTGGAGCCACAGTTGTACAAGGCATTGGTAAGGAGTTCTGGTCATCCTTTTGTCGAAAGGATATTACTAAACTAGAAAGAGTGCAGAAAAGATTTACTAGGATGCTACCAGCACTTGAAGGTTTGAGTTATAAAGAGAGGCTGGATAGACTGGGACTTTTACCTCTGGAGCATAGGAGGCTGAGGGGTGATCTTATAGAAGTCTATAAAATAATGAGGGGTACAGATCAGCTAGATAATCAATAGCTTTTTCCCAAAGGTAGAGGAGTCTAAAACTAGGGGGCATAAGTTTAAGGTGAGAGGGGAAAGATACAAAAGAGTCCACAAGGGCAACTTTTTCACACAGAGGGCGGTGAATGTATGGAACAAGCTGCCAGAGGTAGTAGTAGAGGCAGGTACAATTTTATCTTTTATAAAGTGTTTAGACAATTACATGGTTAAGGTGGGTATAGAGGGATATGGGCCAAATGTGGGCAATTGGGATTAGCTTAGTGGTTATAAACAAAGGGGCAACATGGAAAAGTTGGGCTGAAGGGCCTGTTTCCATGCTGTATATCTCTATGACTCTATGACTATTCTGCAAATCAGAAGGCTTGTCCTCCCCTTTGTTCTGTGGCCAATATTTATCCCTCAATCAGTCAAGAAACAGGTTATCTGCTCATTATCCCCACTGCAGTTTGTGGAAGCTTTCTGTGCACAAATTGGTTACCACATTTCCACATGACAATAGTAACTACTTTAAGAATAAGTCATTGTCTTGGAAGAAACACCCAGTGATGATGAAACATCGAAACACGTGTCATTCTCTCAGAGTGCTGGAGTGAGGTTTGAACCTTCTATCTGAAGGGTAAACATATCTTTCAACCGATCCACAGATGACTCATTACCTCGACAGACTTTGCACATAAGTGTATAAGTGAGAGTATAGCTTAACTGTTAATTTCACAGGTATTCGTTTATTTTGTTTATTGGTGTCACAAGTAGGCTTAAATTAACATTGAAATTGAGTCACTGTGAAAATCCCACACTCTGGCGCCTGTTCGGGTACACTGAGGGAGAATTTAGCACGGCCAATGCGCCTAACCAGCACGTCTTTCAGAGGAAACCGGGCCACTCGGCGGAAATCCATGCAGACAGGGGGGAACGTGCAGACTCCAGACAGACAGCGACCCAAGCCGGGAATCGAACCTGGGTCCCTGGCCATGTGAGGCAGCAGTGCTAAGCACTGTGCATTAGATGGGTTTAGGTAGCATGAATGCGGCTTTATTCAATGTTTGAACAAATAATGGGAGTTTTGCTGATTGGGAGTTTTGTTCTTTAACTGCCTGGGCTAAGTGAGTGAGATTAGCCAGCAGAGGCAGTGAGGAGCCGCGATTGTAAGACAGAACGAGGCAGTTCCTCTGAGTGATGGACACAGTAATGGGGATTTGGGGAGGGAGGAATGTTTACAACTCAGACTCAGATTGCTCTGCACAGCGATTCTGAGGCTTTCACTGCCAGATCCCTCCATCTTTGCCCATGGGGAATGTCAACACCAGCCAGAAGGACCCTCCCTAGTAAATGGGAGCAGTTTGACCTGTTATTAAAGGCAGGATTCCCAATCAGCTATTTCCTGCTGCATGAACTTTTCTGCAGTTCCCAGAGGCAGATGCTAGAGAAAAAGTAAAAAAAGGGTGTAAGGGAGTCAGAAACAAAAAAAAATCCTCCTTGTGGTGCACGCTGCAATTCCAGCTTCATCCTTGTCAGTGGGAGTGCACCCCCGGAGAGATCTGTGACTGGGTGCTGGCAGTGATACAGGGAGTTATTGGCAGCAACATGGCTCAGTCGATAAGGAGTGGCGGCGAGGCATGAGGCAAACGTACTTGATACTTGGCAATGGTGAGTTCCTGCCTGACTTCATTCTGCATCCTGGGCAAAGGAAAGAAGATAGGTTGTTTGTTTTTGAAAAAAAATAATATTGGAAAAGGGAAAAGTTTGAAAATCAGACAAAAAGAAAATTACAGCACTGGCCCTCCAGGCCATCCAAACACGCACCGATCATGCTGTCCGTCTGAACAATAACCCCCTGCCCTTCCAGGGGGGCCATATCCCTCTATTCCCATCCTATTCATGTATTTGTCAAGACGCCCCTTAAAAGTCACTAAAGTATCTGCTTCCACCATCTCTCCCGGCAGTGAGTTCCAGGCACCCACCACCCTCTGTGTAAAAAAAGCTTGCCTCATATATCTCCTTTAAACCTTAACCTTCACATCTTAAACCCCTGCCCCCTACTAATTGACTCTTCCGCCCTGAGAAAAAGCCCCTGACTATCCACTCTGTCCATTTCCCTCATCATCCAGTAGACTTCTATCAAGTCGCCCCTCAACCTCCGTTGTTCCAGTGAGATCAAGTCAAGTTTCTCCAACCTCTCCTCATAACCGGTGCCCTCCATACCAGGCAACACCCTGGTAAATCTTTTCTGTACCCTCTCCAAAGCCTCCACATCCGTCTGGTAGCGTGGCGATCAAAATTGAACACTATATTCCAAGTGCGGCCTAACTAAGGTTCTGTAAAGCTGCAACGCGACTTGCCAATTATTAAACTCAATGCCCCAGCCGATGAAGGCAAGCATGCCATATTCCTTCTTGACTATCTTCTCCACCTGCATAATCATTTGCAATGAGTTGTGTAGCTGACGTTTTACAGGGAAATTAGGTTGGCAAGAACAGATTGTGAAACAATAAAGTTGCGGCGGAAAGTGGTCAGGCGGCAGAGAGTTGACAATGAGATATAATATGCCCGCTGCTAATTGACTCTCACCAACTTATACAGATGCACCACAGAAAGCATCCTTTCTGGTTGTCACACAGCTTGGTATGGGCTCCTGCTCTGCCCAAGACCGCAAGAAACTACACAAGGTTGTGAACGTAGCCCAATCCGTCACGCAAACCAGCCTCCCATCCATTGACTCTGTCTACACTTCCTGCTGCCTTGGCAAAGCAGCCAGCATAATTAAGGATCCCACACATCCTGAAAATTCTCTCTTCCACCTTCTTCTGTTGGGAAAAAGATACAAAAGTCTGAGGTCACATACCAACCGACTCAAAAGCAGCTTCTTCCCTGTTGCTGACAGACTTTTGAGTGGACTTACCTTTCATTAAGTTGATCTTTCTCTACACCCTAGCTATGACTGTAACACTACATTCTGCACTCTCTCATTTCCTTCTCTATGAACAGTGTGCTTTGTCTGTGTAGCGCGCAAGAAACTGTATGTTAATACAAATACTGTATGTCAAATCAAATCGAATAATATATAGAATCAAAGAATCCTTACAGAGCAGAAGAAGGCCATTCGGCCCATCGAGACATCTCCGACTCTCTGACAGAGCATGCTATCCCAGCCTCATTCCCATAAACCCAAGCATTTACCCTGCTAACCTTCCCAACCTACATATCGTTAAACACTAAGGTGGAGGGCAAGGCCAATCCACCTAACCCCCATATCTTTGGACTGCGGGAAGAAACCGGGGAACCCGGAGGAAACTCACGCAAACACAGAGAGAACTTGCAAGCTCCACGCAGACAGTGACCCAAGCCGAGAATTGAACCCGGGTCCCTGGCACTGTGAGGCAGCAGTGCTAACCACTGTACCACCGTGATTGGAAAAAAACAGCACACCCAACAAAACAGATCCGGGAATGAAAGCATGGAGTAATGTTGGCTGAATGGGACCGTAAGTGGACTTGTGCTTGAGGGACAAGGGTTTAAATCCCACTACAGGAACTGGTGGAAATTGAGTTCGATTAATACATCGAGAATTAAAAGCTGCTCTTAACAATGGTAACCACAACTATCATTGATTGTTTCTTAATGAAAATCCATCTGGTTCATTTTAGGGAAGGAAATCTGTCGTCCTTACCCAATCTGGCCATTAAATAAAGTAAAAGTTTATTTATTAGTGTCACCAGTAAGTCTTACATTAACACTGCAATGAAGTTACAGTGAAATTCCCCTCGTCGCCATACTTTGGTGCCTGTTCACGTCTTTCAGACTGTGGGTGGAAACCAGAGCACCGGGAGGAAACCCATGCAGACACGGGGAGAACGTGCAGACTCCGCACAGGCAATGACCTAAGCCGGGAGTCGAACCCGGGTCCCTGGTACTGTGAGGCAGCAGTGCTCACCACTGTGCCCCATACATGTGAATCCAGAGCAATTGACTGGGTCCTGAAATGGCCGAGCAAGTCTCTCAGTTGTAACAAACTTCTCCAGAAGGCTGAAGGCACAGCAACCACCTTCTCCAGAGCAGAAATTGTTGGCCTCACCACGGGCACTCACATCCCATGAGTGAAAAATGAAACAGTTGCTTGCGTCAAAACTTTTTTGGTCTTCAGTTGAAACTTTCCATCCATATGGGCTGTGCCTTCAACTGTCCGGGCCTCAAACTCTGGACACCCTCCTTAAACCTCACCACCTCCCTGTCTCTCTCTTCTCCTTAAGGACATTGACTAAGCTTTTGATCGCCTGCCCTACTATCTTGTTAAAAAACAAAGCAGAAGCAATTAAGAATTCTCTCTCTCTCTTCTCCAACAGATTATAATAGTAAGCCCAAGGAACTCACACAAATGGCATGAGTACAGGGTAAAGAATAACAAGGAGGCTTGACTCCAGTTTATTTAGTAGGCTTGCATTAACACTGCAATGAAGTTACTGTGATAATCCCCAAGTTACCACACTCCAGCGCCTGTTCAGGTACACTGAGGGACAATTCAGCCTGGCCAATGCACCTAACCAGCATCTCTTTCGGACTGTGGGAGGAAACTGGAGTATCCAGAGGAAACCCAAGCAGACACAGGGAGAACGTGCAAAGTCCACACAGACAGTGTCCCAAGCCGGGAATTGAACCCAGGTCCCTGGTGCTATGAGGCAGCAGCGCTGATCACTGTGCCACCCAGCAAATCATGCTTTGTGTGTACTGCCTGAAAGGTAGACCCTGACACACAGTCTGCTGATTCTTCATCCTGAACTTCTTGGCAGTCCTTGGTCAGCGGTGGTTGGCCTGTTGCCTTTCACTCCCGGGGGGGGCAGGACGCGGAGGCAGGTCCCATGTCTACCTCAGCCGGAATGGGGAATTGAAACAACGCTGTTGGTGTTATGCTCAACCACATTCTGAACCATCCAAGTGAACTGGCCACTCCCCATCGAACCACCGTTTACAAATCAACCCCAACCCCTAATCACAACATCAAACTACACCTGCTTCACAAAGGCCCGCAGGATCTTTTGTGTGAGCTTGGTAGGCAAGCTGAGCCTTGTTTTTACTTGTTCCTGCTGTGGGTCTGTCAGCTTCACAGAGCAACACCCACAATCCACCAACATTTCATTTCGTGAATGTGTTTAACAATAAGACAGTAGCCTGTTTTTTTGTTAATGCAAAGCTAGATGCTGGCCAGGACGTGGGGGATAACTCCCTGAAGCTGCTTCAGGTGGTGCCACGGAAGCTTTTACATCCAGCTGGGTCCTTCTTTTCAGATCTCAGGCGAAGAACCAGTATCTCCAACGGTGCAGCTCTCCCTCGGTACTGCGCTAGAGTTTTAGTTTTGCCTGTTCATGCTCCATCCAGCAATGAATAAAGAACAGTACAGCACAGGAACAGACCCTTCGGCCCTCTAAGCTTGCGCCAATCATGTTGCCTGCCTAAACTAAAACCGTATGCACTTACGGAGTTCATATCCTTCCATTCTCATCTGTTCATGTATTCGTCTAGTTGCCCCTTAGATGTTACTATCATGCCTGTTCCCACCACCTCCCTAGGCAAAGCGTTCCAGATATTCATAGAATCCAAGAATCTTAGAATCCTACAGTGCAGAAGGAGGCCATTCGGCCCAGTGATTCTGCACTGACCACAATCCCACCCAGGCCCTATCGTCATAAACCCCATGCATTTACCCTAGCTAGCCCCCCCTGACACTAAGGGGCAATTTAGCACGGCCAATGCACCTAACCCGTACATCTTTGGACTGTGGGAGGAAATCGGAGAACCCGGAGAAAACCCATGCAGACACATCGAGAATGTGCAGACTCAGCACAGACAGTGAGCCAAGCCAGAATTCGAATCAAGGACCTTGGCTCTGTGAGACAGCAGTGCTTAACCACTGTGCTACTGTGCTGCCAAGTCACCACCCTCTGTGTAAAAAACTTGCCTCGCACATCTCCACTAAACTTCTCCCCACACACCTTAAACCTATGTCCCCTAGTATTTGACTTTTCTACCCTGGGAAAGAATATCTGACTATCCACTCTGTCCATGCCACTCAGAATCTTGTAAACCTCAATCAGATCACCCCTCAACCTCTGTCGTTCCAGTGAGAACAAACCAAGTTTCTCCAATCTCTCCTCATTGCTAATGCCCTCTATACTAGGCAGCATCCTGGTAAATCCAGACTCATGAACCCAGCCACAAAAGTGAGATTTGTTGCATGTCATATTATAGAATTTATCTCATCTAACATTTTCCAACTCATAATTCAGAACCTATTTCTAATTATCACTGAGCATATTTTAGTTGGATGTTTACTTGCATGAATTTTACATCCCCCCCCACCCACCCCCAAAGGGGTTCAGAGGGTTGGGGGGGAGTTGGTGGCGGGGTTGAGTGTGAAATTGCATGGAGGGGATTCCCTCTGGGATCCCCCCCACTAGAACACAATTAAAGGTCAGGACAGGCACAACCTCAAATGGGAGGCCCACCCGTTCCCCAGATTAGGGGTGATTCAAAGGTCTTTCCCCACCTAGACTCAATTCTTAGGCTGGGGGATTTCAGGAAAGCTCCGGGGTGTGATACAAAAACGTTTTCAATCCTGGATCTGGGGCAGGAAGGTTTGGGGAGGAGGGGAGAGGGGGCCTGGTCAATCCCCTGATAATCCTAATGCACCCCCTCCCTAAACACCATCCAGGACAAAGCAGCCCTATCATCTTAAACAATCACTGAGTTACCCATCGACACACAGTGGCAGCCATGCATACCATCTACAAGATACACTGCAGCAACTCACTGAGGTTCCTTAGGCAGCACCTTCCATCTAGAAGGACAAGGGCAGCAGATACATGGGAACATCACCACCTGTAAGTTCCCCTCCAAGTCACTAAAGTTTATTTACTATTCACACTTAGGCTTACATTAACACTGCAATGAAGTTACTTTGAAAATTCCCCAGTCGCTACACAATGGTGCCTGCTCGGTTACACTCAGTGTTTAGCACAGCCAATGCACTGAACCTGCACATCTTTGCACTGGGGGAGAAAACTGGAGCACCCAAAGAATGTACAAACTCTGCACAGATAGTGACCCAAACCAGGAATCAAACCCGGGTTCTTGTTGTTGTAAGGCAGCAGTGCTAACCATTGTGCCACCGTGCCACCCCATCCTGGCATGGAAATATATCACTTTTCCTTCACTGTTGCTGGGTCAAAGTGCTGGAACTCCCTCCCTAACAGCACTGTGGATGGAACTACACCACATGGACTGCAGCGTTTCAAGAAGGCGGCTCACCACCACTTTCTCAAGGGGCAATTAAGGATTGGCAATAAATGTTTGCCCTGCCAGCAATGGTTACATTCATGAATGAATAAATAAAAGATAGCTGATTCCTCATCTCATGTCACCATGGTTAGCTATGCTCCAACCACTGGAAACAATTCCACTTTATTCACTATCAAAACGCTTCGTAATTTGGTTAATTTTTCTCTGGCCTATCCTGTGCTACTCAAAGCCAGGATTCTCCAGCCTTCGTACCGTGAGTTGCTCATTGATCTCCCATTGATGCTAACCCAACCTGCCCGGAAACACACGGCAGGGGTATGCCCTCAGCGGCGGGGCCAGAAGATCTAGAACATTCCGTCCAGCATCTTTCTCATGAAGACATGAAAGAAAGTTGAGGAAAAGAATCTCCTGAGGACTGCAGCCTCTATGTTGTAAAACAAGTCCCAAGACCCAGTGCTCCCACTGTAGCCTTGTGGAGGGGATCTGGCCCACTCTGCTCATCAACACTAGGTTCTGCTGAAGCAACGTACTTCATCTTGGCAAAGCACAAAACCTGACTTCATATCGAACTTTGTTCACTTACTGGGGTTTCTCCATTTCTTAATGTTATTTGCCCATTTTTTCTCATTAGACCTAATGAAGTTCCAACCTAGGGAAGATTTCACATTTCAAGGAGGTGCATACCCAATTTCTGGGTAATTTGTGCAATTTGCAGAGGGATCAATTGTGTAGTGTTGTTAAGTTGAGTTTGTAAGGGTATGAAAGAATTTTAAAAACTGCTAGAGGAAAAAACAGTGTGTGGTCCCTTTAAAAGCTGATTTTAGGTTCAATACTGGAATGCTTAAAATGCAGGTTTGCAGTGTACACAGATTGCAACATTTGTAACCAGGACCAAGTATCAGGCTTGCCTTGGTAACAGGCTTTGCTGGTTTTAGCATTCTGACAGCCTATCAGTTTAAAGAGGAGATGCAACTATCAGGAACCTATCCAAATTGAATTTGCTGTTGTTGTCAGCATTAAACCAACCCTGATGTAGAAAATTGATAGGCTACCTAAGCTATAAAAAGAGGAACTTAACTGCTTGCCAGCAGGGGTCCTTGTGCATGAGTCACAAAAACCCAGCCTGCAGGTGCAGCAGGTGGTCAGGAAGGCTAATGGGATGCTGGCCTTCATAGCGAGGGGGATTGAATATAAAAGTAGGGAGGTCTTGCTGCAGCTGTATAGGGCATTGGTGAGGCCGCAGCTGGAGTACTGTGTGCAGTTTTGGTCGCCGCACTTACGCAAGGATATTTTGGCCTTGGAGGGAGTGCAGAGGAGGTTTACTAGGCTGATACTGGAGTTGAGGGGGTTGAGCTATGAGGAGAGGCTGAATAAACTAGGCTTGTACTCGTTAGAGTTTAGAAGAATGAGGGGAGATCTCATTGCGACATATAAGATGATGAATGGGATGGATAGGATAGAGGTGGAGAGACTCTTCCTGCTCAGAAAGGACAGTTGGACTAGAGGGCACAGCCTCAAGATAAAGGGGGGGTGGTTCAGAACGGAGTTGAGGAGGAACTTCTTCACTCAAAGGGTGGTGAATCTCTAGAATTCTCTGCCCGTTGAAGTGGTGGAGGCTGCCTCACTAAATATTTTTAAGACACGGGTTGATGGGTTTTTGATAAACGATGGGATTAAGGGTTATGGGGAGAGGGCGGGAATGTGGAACTGAGCCACGACAGATCAGCCATGATCTCATTGAATGGCGGGGCAGGCTCGAAGGGCTAGATGGCCTACTCCTGCTCCTATTTGTTATGTTCTTATGTTCTTATTTCAACTGAGAGCCAGCCAGAACAGAAGGACATCTTCAGAGCGGCTCTCTACTCTGCCAGCGAAAGAACTATCTCTGAAGAGAATTCTCCATCTATCTTACAAAAGGGTATCAAATCAGAAAGATCTTACAAAGAAATCAACAGGAAAACTGCAAAAGCTTCCGAAAGCCATCAGACCTGATCGCATATTTTCTTTGAGAGTGACTAAAATTCTACTGTTACTGTTTTGGTAATGAATGGTCCTTGTATTTATTTGAACAGCATTACAATCAAACCTTACTTTAACTAATATGTTACTTGTTTGGTTAAAGTTTCAACTGATCGAATAAAATAACTTGTAACATCAGGCCGATGTAAATAAATCTCTAACCGTTAAGGTAGAACAGTTAATATCTTCCCAAATACTTTTACCAGATTACAAAGTGAGGTAAAGAGGATTAACCTCTGCATCGTAACAGTAGGGTACAGGTATCCGTGACGTATGCAAATGGAGGATATTAGTTGGCTTAGGGGTATTAGCAGTTTCCTTGGTCCGGATGTGAAAACACAAAAGATTTGCATTTTTTAGGAGGTTTCTTCAGAGCATCACAAAACTCATAATAACCCATCAAGATCCTTGCTGAGTCATCACAGTTACAATGTGGGAAATGCAGCATCCAAATCACACAGAGCAAGATCCCACAAATAACAATGTGGTTATGGCCTGATAATGTTTATTTAGCAATGTAGGATGAAGGATAAATGTTGGCCAGCTCACTTGGCATAGCTGTCCTTCTCCTCTTTATATAGTGCTCATGGGATCTTTTCTATCTGAGGATAAAGTGGGAGGAGGCAGTTTCAGTTTAGCATTTGATCTGGAAGGCGGCATCTAAAACACTGCTGCACTCCCTCAGTCCAACATTAGAGTATCAGCCTAGATTTCCATCCTCTCGTGACTGGAGTGGGACTTGAACCTGGAACGTAGAGCCTTCTCTGATACCCCAGGTTGACCAGTCTGTTGGGGACCAGATGCAACAATGACAATGCTCTCCTACGGGCAAGGTGATGGTTCAAAAGTGGGATGTTTGGAGTAACATGGAAGGGCAATAGTTGGTGGAAAATGTTATCATGGAAAATCATATAGGATATAGATAGATTGGGCACAGAAATGGCAGATGGAGCTTAATCCAGACCAATGTAAGGTGATACATTTTGGAGGATCAATTTTAGGTGTAATTATATTGCGAATGGTAGAATCCTTGGGAAAATAACACACTGAGGGATCTGGGCCTTTAGGTTCACAGTTCTCTAAAAGTGGCAACACAGGTGGCCAAGATGATTAAGAAGGCATATGGCATCCTTACCTTCATTGGCGGGGCATTGGGTACAAGAGTTGGAAAATTATGTTGCAGCTACATAAAACTTCGATTAGGCCACATTTGGAATACTGCGTGCAGTTCTGGTCACCACACTACCTGAAAGATGTGGAAGCTTTGGAGAGGGTGCAAAGAAGGTTCACCAGGATGTTGCCTGGCTTCGAGGACGTTGACTATGAGGAGAGATTGGACAAACTAGGGTTGTTTTCATTGGAAAGATGGAGGCTGAGAGGAGACCTGATAGAGGTCTACAAAATTATGAGAGACATAGAAAGGGTGGATAGTCAGAGTCTTTTTCCAACGGTGGAAGTGTTAATTACAAGGGGGCGCAGGCTCAAGGTGAGAAGGAGAAAGTTTCAGGGAGATGCGCAGGAGAAGTTATTCCGGCCGAGAGTGGTGGGTGCCTGGAACCCTCTGCATTCAGGAAGTGGTGGAAGCAGGCACATTAGCAACATTTAAGAGGCATCAGAATGGGTACATGAATAGGGAAGAAATAGAAGGATATGGATTGAGTAAGGGCAAAAAGTGTTATTTCTAATTTACAAAGAACAGCACAGCACGGGAAACAGGCCCTTCGGCCCAACGAGCCCGTGCCGCCATTTTAACATTGTGAGTCCCCTCTTCCACCCATGACTCTTGTCTATGCTTATGGCACTCCACATTGGAAACCCAATTGAGGGTTAGCGCTTCATGATCAGTGCAGGCTTAGAGGGACAAAGGGCCTGTTCCTGTACTGTATTGTTCTTTGTTCTTTTTGTTCTTTGTCATTGAAATGGGCAGTTTATCCCAGAGACAAGCGTGGGACCAGGCCCATGAATTGAAGGAGGTTCCTTTAGTCCATTCCACCTCTTCCCTCCAGTATACTCACTGCAGCCTTTAATGGGAGCGAGTGCGGAACTCAGTGTGACATCTAATCCAAAGAATTCTGGCTCCAGCATTCCAGGACTCCCACCGTCTGGCTTCGGGGATTGACCTCCACAAGCTTCCAACGCAGAAACAGAGATGTTGCCAACTAAAGCAAACTGAACTGGGCCAGCTGATCGAAGATTGGGTTGGTCACTACAAAGCAGGCAGGATTGTTGAGTCTAGTGTCATGTGTTCCTGTTCCTAACAAACACAGGTTTGTGTCTCTCGGCCTGTTGTAACAAGCTCGCCCAACCTGCATGACATTAACTCTCGTGATTCAGCAGCTTGGAAAGATATCATTCCCTCATGCCCAAGCGCTTTGATTGATCTGAAGCCTGAACCTCCAGAGGGTTAACAGGGGAGCAGCCGCAATTACAAACGCGAGGCTTTCCATTTAAAGCCAATGGTTTGCTTAGCAATTTTGCGATCCCCGAGGAATAAATGACAAATGGGACAAGGTGATTGAATCACTCCTGCATTCGGCAGTCATTTCAGAGCAAGACGCAGCAAGCTGCTGATGTCATCTGTGTTCCAGACAGTTTAGCATGTGTTGTTTAGCTTGGCTGCAGCAATACAACGATGAATAATCCACTGCAGCTGTGGAATAGGTTCACCTATCGCCAAAGCTCATTGCCAAAACAATGGAACTCGCAACTTGTATTTTTAGATAAACCTAGCAAGTAAGAAGAATATTTATCGTCCGAACGCTAGCTTCCTAAACGAAAGCCCATTTGAGAATGTTTCCTATTAATAGGTTCTGTCTGCACAGAACAGAATTTCCAGACTTCTCTTCAGCACTGCTCTCCCCGGGGATGGCTTCGAACATTTGATCCAA
Organism: Carcharhinus amblyrhynchos; assembly: GCF_965287045.1. NCBI lineage: Eukaryota > Metazoa > Chordata > Chondrichthyes > Carcharhiniformes > Carcharhinidae > Carcharhinus > Carcharhinus amblyrhynchos. The sequence goes on along the minus strand of NC_137336.1, from coordinate 8,786,076 downwards.
ACATCAGAGCAGTTTTCATTTCTTAACATCTCTTGTTCTGCAAAGGCGCACATTCTCTTCGCTTCCTCTCTCTCTATCCAACTTTGTCATCCTTTTTTCCATATCTGCTGACTGGTGTGCACTTTCACACTGGTTGATGCGCAGGTATCTCATCCAAATTATTGTTCTTCGTTATCGCCTCGGACCCTGTCTTTTGTCAGACTATTTGCACAGAGATGGAGTGCGATCAAGCCAGAACTAATCATCCCTGAGCCACCTTACAGAGTCAGATTCATATAGAACAGAACAGAACAGGCCCTTCAGCCCATTGAGTCAGCACTGACAATATTGTTATGGCTCAGGTTAGAAACTCCAAAGTGTTTTATAAAGCCCGCCTAGATCATAAGTTTTGCCTCTTGAATTTGGCTCGGATAAGCACAATATGTTTCACTTCAGGTATGGTTCAAATGACCCACTAGGGAGCTTTTATTAAATGAAGTTTATTTAACATGTACAGTAAGGAAATTGGCAAGAACGTTTATCAATTGCAAACAAAAAACAGAACACCACTATAATGTGTAACCCTTAACAAATATATCTAATGTGTTCCAATCAAAACCAAAGCCTTCCACAGATAAAACCCTTTAAACAAGTTCAACACAGCATAAACTAATGCTCACGTGATACTGGAAATTGAGTCCTTTGGTTGAAGTCTCCAGTGCTCTGGATTCACCCAGAACAAGTTGAAGTCAAAACAGTTTCTCAGAAGCCCAGGGAGAGGTTCTCTTTTCAAGCTGCCAGCTGCAGAATCTTTACTGCAGGAAAGTAAAACATTTCTTTCGGATAACCAGCAGAATGTCCAAAACAACAGGAAGAGAGGGAAAACACTTCTTTTTAGCTTGCTGTCCCTTCTGAAACCCCACTCTTCCTGCAGCCAAACGGAAAATGAAACCTCATCGAAAGAACTGTCCAAAAACATATGACGTCTGAACAATGAAGGATCATAAAACTAATCCCAGAGTAAACACAAAAAACCCCATTTGAACCATTAAAATGGCAATAAAAGGACATTTCCAGTCCAGCTGGCAACAATGACATCGCTGAAGCTGTATGCTGCAGAAATTGTGATTTAAAGAAAACCTTTCTTAAAAGTACACTAACGTCACAATATCTACCGCTAAAATCACTCAAATCCTATTTTCCTGCACTTGTCCCATATCCTTGAATGTTATATTTCAAGTGCTCATTCAAATATTTTTTAAAGGTTGTAAGTTTTCTGGCCTTCACAATCTTCCCAGGCAGTGCCTTCCAAATTGGCGCCATCCTTTGAGTATAAAAGTTTTTTCTTAAATCCTCTCTGAATCTCCTGCTCCTCACACTCTGCCCCCTCATAATTGACCCCTCAACTGAGGGGAACAGCTGCTGCCTACTCACCCTGTCCATATCCCTTATAATCTGATACACCTCAATCATGTCCCCCCTCAACCTTCGCTGTTCTAAAGAAAACAATCCAAGCCTATCTGGTCTCTCTTTATAGGACGGAATCCTTGCTAATTTGCCTCTTCCCTACCTTGGGGGATTGGAAATGCAATTTTTTGTGATGAGTTGAATCCGCTAACCCTGGACACATCACCACATTTTAAAGGGAGTAGATTATACAAGGAGGGAGATCTTAATAACAAAGGACAAAGAGAAAATAAAGAAAATTACAGCTCAGAAACAGGTCATTCAGCCCATCAAGCCTGCACCGACCATGCTGCCCGACTGAACTAAAACACCCTATCTTTCCAGGAACCATGTCCCTCTATTCCCATCCTATTCATGTATTGGTCAACATGTCCCTTAAAGGTCACTATTGTACCTGTTTCCACTACCTGCCCCAGCAGCAAGTTCCAGGCATCCATCACCCTCTGTGTAAAAACATGCCTCGTACGCCTCCTTCAAACCTTACCCCTCACACCTTAAACCCGTGGCCCCTCGTAATTGACTCTTCCACCCTGGGGAAAAGCTTTTGAGTATCCACTCTGTCCATGCCCCTCATAATCCTGCAGACTGCAGGTCACCTTTCAACCTCCATCACTGCAGTGAGAACAAACCAAGTTTTTCCAACTTCTCCTCATAGCTAATGCCCTCCATACCAGGCAACATCCTGGTAAATCTTTTCTGTACCCTCTCCGAAGCCTTTTGGTAGTGTGGCGATCAGAATCGAATACTCTATTCCAAGTGCGCCTAACTAAGGTGCTATAAAGCTGCAACATGATTTGCCAATTTTTAAACTCAGCGCCCCAGCTGATGAAGGTAAACACACCGTATGCCTTGTTGACTGCCTTCTCCGCCTGCATTGTCTTTTTCAGTGACCTGCTGCAACTGTACAAGGTGTTGGTTAGGCTGTAACTAAGTTATTTTATACAGTTTTAGCTTCCTTTTTTAGGGAGGGACGTGCTCGCATTGGAAGTAGTCCAGAGAAGTTTCACCAGACTGATTCCTGGGGTGAAGGGTCTTGCCTTATGAAGAAAGGTTGAGTAGGTTGGGCCTATACTCATTGGAGTTTAGAGGTGATCTTATTGAATCATTTAATATTCTGAGAGGGTTTTGACAGAATGGATACTCAGAGGAAATTTCCCCTCACGGAAGAATCTAGAACTGGGGGAACAAACAGTTCTTGAAGAGGAATGAGGAGGAAATTCTTCCCCCAGAGGGTCATTGCTGATTGGAACTCTTCAGAAAAACAATTTCCTCTGAGGTGCCGCCACAGCAACTTGGACTCCCAGAGTGAACCATAACACATCACCACCACTATTACAATAAGAGAGGACTGACACACAGAAATCTCCCACAAATAATGGTAAGATAAAGGCCAGATAATCTGCCAATTTAATGACGTTGGTCGAGGAAGCCTCCTTCTTCAAAAGGGTGGGTTATACGCACCTGAGAGGGAGGAGAGGCCCTAGCTTCACATCTTACTCAAAAGATGATGCAGCAATTCCACAATGCACTGAATATACCACCCTTCTATTCGAGCTCAAGTCTCTGGGGTGAGACGTGAAGCCACAATCAAGGGGACTGCCCATTCTCTTGCAAGACAGAGTGGTGGAAAATGTTGACTCTCTACCCAAAAGGGCTGTAGTGTCTGGGGAACAACTCAAATTATTCAGAGGTTTTCATCGGATAAAGGTTCATGCTTTCCCGCCTTTCGTTATTATTTCCATTTTTCCACTTCTCCAATCTCACTCTCCATCTTGTCTCCAAACCCAACCTCCTCCCACCCACAACCCCTCCAGCACAACCGCTACACTCCTCTGGTAGTCCTTAACAATCTGTACTTCTATTCTGTCACTCACACATTTCAATCACTTAATCATAGATTCAAAGAATCCCCAAGATGCAGAAGGAGGCCATTTGGTCCATCAAGCTGCACCAACAACAATCCCACCCAGGCCCCCATCTCCGTAGCCCCACATATCTACCCTGCTAGTCCCCAGACACTAAGGGGACAAATTATCATGGCCAATCAACCTAACCTGTACATCTTTGGACAGTGGGAGGAAACTGGAGCACCTGGTTTCTGTGGGGAGAACGTACAGACTCCACACAGACAGTGATCCAAGGCTGGGAATCGAACCTGGTCCCCTGGTGCTGTGAGGCAGCAGTGCTAACCACTGTGCCACCATGCCATCCAATGGACAATTTTAGCAACTTCCTCAGCCCCCATCATCACCATTTACATTTCCTTTGTCCAATTACAGCTCCCCATTCCCCTCAACCTCATAGTGTAAATCTTGTCTGATTTTCTTTGCTGCCTCAAAATATTGGCTCCATTCTCTCTCCACAGATGCTGTCAGACCTGCTGAGATTTTCCAGTGTTTTTCTGTTTTTGGCTCATGCTTTGTCACTAAGCTGTGTGGGTTCACAGCCACCGAACAATCCAGAAGGCACTGTGCCATTCATAATCAAACCTTAAAGGGACTGAACAGGATACAAGTTTAGTTTATTTTATTATTGTCACAAGTAGGCTTGCATTCACACTGCAATGAAGTGACTTGAAAATCCCTTAGTCTCCACACTCTGGAGCCTGTTCAGGTACCCAGGGGGAGAATTTAGCACGGCCAATGCGCCTAACCAGCACACCTTTCAGACTATGGGAGGAAACCGGAGGAAACCCACGTAGACATGAGGAGAATGTGCAAACTCCACATAGACAGTGACCCAAGCTGGGAATTGAACCCAGGTCCCTGGCGCTGTGAGGCAGCAGTGCTAACCACTGTGATAAGGAAATGTCAAAGGAAGAATTCAGAGTATTGAGAGGATACTGAGGCAAGTCTCTTGCGGAAACCACAGCTCCGTAAATATTTGCAATCCACTCATCGCATTAATATTTCTCCCTTTTAGACTTTCCCTTTCTCCCTCTCTCACCCCCTTCCCTCATCCACTGGAGACGATGACCCCTTTCTTTTGGTTGATTTAGTGCTTCTGGGTTCCTCGGTCGCCAAACCATTAATCAATCCCAAACTTTTGGCAGTCGACGCCTGTGGAGAATTCCAGAGTGGTCCAGCTGATCCAATTGGCGCCCCGTAACCTCCGTCACCAGGAACCGCAATCAGCACTGGGACCTCCGAGTCAATGAACCCAAGCTGGAGGTGGCCCCAACATTCCCGTCACCCCTCTAACAGGAAGAAAAGCACGGAATGTCAACGCCAGGAGGAGATGACAGTGCGGAAGGCTCAAGATTTATGTTCTTTGTGGAGCAGGGGACATTTCTCCTGAAAGCCTTGATTTTTGACATATTATTCAGAGGATTGTTCCAGTTTTTGGATTCCACCAATGAACATTTAATTGACGTTCCCTTGGGTTAATGTTTCTGAAATCTCCTTGCTCCCTTTAGTATTTGGAAATTAAATGATTTTCTTCCGTATTTCTGCCCATCCAATGACAGCTGGTGATTTTTTACAGCAAAAACAGATTTATGTTTGTTGTTGAAATGTTGCCTAATTGTACTTGGAAATTGCAAACAGAACTCAAAGCAGAAAGTCTACAATTCTCATCCCGCCTCCCTTTCTCACAGTTCATTCGCACACCCCTTCCCTCTCTCTGTTCATTCACGCACTCTTTCACTCTCTCCGTTCATGCCCACATTCTTTCTTTCACTCTCTCCACGCATTCCCACACTCATTGGTGAAGTAGAGCTCATATAAGCTGCCAGAGGAGATTAAATCCTCCCAATCTCAAGGGTTTAAAATGGGGGTAGATGAGTAGAAGCCCGTGTAAAGGACCGGGGTGTGAGGGTAGGCCCAAAGCCACACCATACATCTCTTCAGGATGTCCCAAAGTGCTTGGCAACCAATGAAGTTCATCATCAAACCACCTTAAAGGGACTGCACAGTACACAGTGAAGAAAATGAGCAAAGGTCAGAGGAAGAATTAACAGTATTCAGAAGATATAAAATAGTGTGGCCACTGTTGTAGAATCATACAGTGCAGAAGAGGCCCTTCTGCCCATTGAGTCTGCACTGACACACAAACACCTGAACTCCCACCTAATTCCATCTACCAGCACTTGGCCCATAACCTTGAATGTTCTGATGGTGCCAAGTGCCCATCCAGGTACTTTTTAAAGGATGTGAGGCATCCCGCCTCCACCACCCTCCCAGGCAGCGCATTCCAGACCCTCATCATCCTTTGGGTAAAAAGTTTTTCCTCACATCCCCCTTAAGCTTCCTACCCACACTTTGAACCACTGTCCCCTCGTGACCGACCCTTCAACTAAGGGGAACAGCTGCTCCTTATCCACTCTGTCCATGTCTCTCATATTCTTGCACCCCTTGATTCAGGTCACCCTTCAGTCTTCTCCACTCCAGAGAAAACATCTGAAGTCTATCCAACCTCTCTTCATGACTTAAATGTTCTATCCCAGGCAGCGTCCCGGTGAACCTCTCTGCACCCCCTCCACTTTCAGAGATCTGTACACAAACATGCCAAGGTCCCTTTGTTCCACAGAACTTCCTAGTGTCATCCATTATAATTTTAAACTCACAATAGCCAATAAATACACAGGAAGATCCCATAAATAACAACAATAGCGTAACCAGATCTTAGTGATGTTGATCAGGGGATAAATACTGAACTATCATAACAACACATACATATATTTATATATAATAGTTTATTCATTTCTGTGGGACATGGGCATCACTGGCTGGCCAGAATTTGTTGTCCATCCCTAGTTGCCCTTGATGTCCTGTTGAGAGTCAACCACATTGCTGTGGCTCTGGAGTCACATGTAGGCCAGACCGGGTAAGGATGGCAGATTTCCTTCCCTACCAGGTTGGTTTTTCCAATAATCGACAATAGTTTCATGAACCCAAAAGAAAAAGTGCTGGGAAACCTCAGCAGGGTTGCTATGAGAGTTCAAATACATGAATAGGATGGGACTGGAAGGATATGTAGGGCAGCATGGCCGGTGCAAGCGTGGAGGGCCAAAGGGCCAGTTTCTGTGCTGTAATTTTCTTCATTCTTTGTTCTTTGTCTGGCAGCATCTGTAAGGAGAGAAAAAAGTTAACCTTTCGAGTCCAGATGACGCTCTGTCAAAGCTGACACTGATTTCATGGTGATCAGTGGACTCTTAATTCTAGATAATTTGTTTACTGACTTCAAATTCTAGCATGGTGGGATTCGAACCTGGGCCCCCAGAACATTAGCTGAGTTTCTGGGTTAATACCTAGTGATAATACCACTAAGCTCCGCTCCTGAACGATCTGACTGACCATGCGGAACACGGGAGATATACTTGAGACGTGTCTTTGCCATTTGGTACATTTGACCTCCCTGAATCCATCCACAGATTGGATTTCATTTGAATAAAATTCTTTCTGCCTTTTAATTTCAGAATCACAAACTCTGTATAGTTTCTGAAGACAGCTTCAATGTGACCTTGGTGGTTCTTTGCTAGAGTGTTTACCACAACACCCTTCAGGATAATAGGCAGGAATGTGGTTTGGTCTCCACATGTCAATTTTGGAAACCATTCTTTTGCAAGCTTCAAGCTTTCCCTTGTTAGAATGAAGCCAATCATTTATTTTCCTTGAGGTAAAAGGATGTGGGTTTGATAATTGCTAATCATTTGACTTAATAGCGCATCAATTTGCACTTTAACCAATGGTTAGGTCTGAAGAAATCTGCGCCCTGGACTGTCCAACTTCCACACTCTAATTGCTCATTTGGTCACTGCTTCTAACTTTCCTTTCACTGGAACATCAGAACAGCAGTAGGCCATTCAGCCTCTCAGGTCTGTTCTGCCATTGAATGGGCTCGTGGCTGATCCATGGCCTCACTCCATCTGTGTCCTTTAGTCCATATCCTTTGCTTAACTAAAATTTATCTGTCTCAGGTTTAAAATTAGCAACTGATCTGTCATCAACTGCCCTTTATGGACGAGAGTTCCAAACCTTTACCAGTTTTTCTGTGTAGAAATGCTTCCTAACATCTCTCCTCAATGGTCTGGTTATAGAATTATGTCCCCTAGATCCAGAATCATCAACCAGTGGGAATAGCTCAACTTTGTCTACCCTGTATCAAGTGCTCTATTGTGCACAACCTTCTTGGGCCGCACAGTGGCAAAGTGGTTAGCACGGCTGCCTCACAGCACCAAGGACACGGGTTCAATTCCCAGCTTGGGTGAGCGTCTGTGTGGAATTTGCATGTTTTCCCCATGTCTGCATGGGTTTCCTATGGATGCTCCAGTTTTATCCCACAATCCAAAGATGTGTGGGTTAGGTGGATTGGCCGTGCTAAACTGCCCCTTAATGTCAGGGGGATTAGCAGAGTAAATACGTGGGGTTAGGACGGGCAGGGGGGGATTGTTGTCAGTGCAGGCTCAATGGGCCGAATGGTCTCCTTCTATACTGTAGGGATTCTATGATTCTCACTGTGAGGAAATCAAGACTTACTCTCACCATTGGCGCAGATCAGGACTATGATGGAATACGCTCCACTTGTCTGGATGAGTACAGCTCCAACAACACTCAAGAAGCTCAACACCATCCAGGTCAAAGTAGCCCCACTAGATTGGACCCATCCACAACTTTAAACATTCACTCTCTCCACCAACAATGCACAGTGGCTGCAGTGTATAACATCTACAAGATGCAACTTACCCACACCTTCTTTGACAACACCCGAACTTCTATCATCTAGAAGGACAAAAGCAGCAGACACATTGGAAACATCACAACCTGGAGGTTTGTCTCATCACTCACCATCCTGATTTGGAAATATATCACTGTCCCTTCACCGTCACTGAGTCACAATCCCGGAACTTCCTCCCCAACTGCACTGTGGGTGTACCTACCATAAGGACTACAGCAGTTCAAGCAAAACAGCTCACCACCTTCGTCGCAAGTTTAATTAGAGATGGGCAATAATTGAGCTCACTACGAGATGCTGTAATGTCATGTAGATATGTTTTTTGATCCCCTGAACGATCATAGGCCTCTGTCATGAAAAGATAAGTTGATGTTACATTGTCTGGTATCACGTAAGTGTTGACATGCATAATAGAACTTTCTCCAATGTAGAAAATGCTTTCTCCAATGTAGAAAGTGCTATAATACATTCAAAGCTGTAGAAAAATGTGCTACCAAACTCTCCTGTCATGTTTTGGACTGAAATTTAAATGATCTTCTAAAGTAAAAAACAATTGTCATGTTGCTGATTGTTGAAATAAAATCTAACAACCTGCCCTGGTCCATTGATTGACAGACACTCTGCTTTGAAATGAAAAAGACACCATCTGTTGTTTCAGTTTCAGGGGATTGTGGAGCTGAAAGCTCAATTTTTGATAGCTGAGGCCATCATGAATGCTTGGCTGAGCTCCAAAAGCTAATGGAGGACTCAGCTTTATTGACATGGCTGCTCCGGGGGGTGATTGACAGCTTTAACTGGTTGTAATGACATAATCTGTTTTTGATGTGGTTCCAAAATACAAACTTGTCTGTTTACATAACTTAATTAGCAATCGAGGGATTCTATTTTTACAATGGGACCACAGTTTGCTTTTGCGGTATCAATCACAGGTTTGAAGGACAGTTTTATTAGATTATTACAAGTTCTTTTTTATTTACATGAACCCAATGCTTGTCTCCTGGGTATACTAAATAATGGATACTCAGTAGGTGGTTCTGGAAAACACATGGGGAGGTAAAGAAGGAATATGAAGATAGTTTAAGGTGTATGAGGGGCATGCTGTGGATGCTCAGTCATTCGAGACAGAGATCATTTTGTGCATTAAGTGAGTAAAAGGATATAAGGAAAGTAAAGGCAATGAGTAAGTTCAACCCTCACCTTATTGAAGGCTCAATGTGCTGTAGTGCCTACTCCTGCTGTTATTTCTTAGATTGTTACATTATGATAGCAACCAGAAGCAGAACACCTGCGCTGATTTCCCAGGGCCTAACCCAGAAACCCCAAAACCGTAACGTAATGCCCCGACCTCGGTTTTGTCTAAGAGTAAATGTCACCTTAAAGCCTGCGCTGAATGAAACATTGTACTCGCAAATAAAAACCAATGGATGGAGTAAGAATCCTTAATAAGATATAAAACAATAAGATATAGGAGCAGAATTAGGCTATTTGGCCCATCGAACCTGCTCCGCCATTTAATCATGGCTGATAAGTTTCTCAGCCCCATTCTCCCACCTTTTCTCTGTAACCTTTGACCCCCCCCTTACCAATCAAGAACCAATTGATCTCTGTGTTAAATACACTCAACGACCTGGCCTCCACAGCCTTCTATGGCAATGAATTCCACAAATTCGCCACCCTCTACTGAAGAAATTCCTCCGCATCTTGGTTCCAAAGGGTCATCCCTTTATTTTGAGGCTGTGCCCTCAGATCCTAGTCTCTCCTACAAATGGAAACATCTTTCCCTCATCCACTCTATCCTGGCCTTTCAGCATTCTGTAAGTGTTAATGAGATCCACTCCATCCTTCTAAACTCCATCGAGTATAGACCCAGAGTTCTCAATGCTCCTCATACGTCAAGCTTTTCATTCTTGAGATCATTCTTGTGAACCTCTTCTGGACCCTCTCCAAGGCCAGCCCATCCTTCCTTAGACAGGGGGCCAAAAATTGCTCTCAATATTCCAAATGTGGTCTGACCAGAGCCTTATACAGCCTCAGCAGTACATCCCTGCTTTTGTATTCTAGCCCTCTCAAAAGAATGCAAACATTGCATTTTCTTTCCTAACTGCCAACTCAACCCGCAAGCCAACCTTAAAAGAATCCTGAATTAGGATTCCCCAACCCCTTATGCTTCTGATTTCTGAATTCTCTCCCCATTTAGAAAACAGTGTACACCTATTCTTCCTACCAAAGTGCATAACCTCACCCTTTCCCACATTATATTTCATCTGCCACTTCTTTGCCCACTCTCCTAATCTGCCTAAGTCCTTCTGCAGCCTTAGAGTTCCTGGGATAGGCTCCAGGAAATCAGTTCTACTCCTGGTTGTTATCATAACATCTTAGGAAGGCTTACTGGTGGTAGAGGGGCAATCAAAAGCTTGAGGTACCCAACGGAACCTGCCCAGGGGTCTCTGTTGGCTGTAGGAGTGGGAACATTGGCTGAACTAACATCCTGACCAAAGAACCATGTGTGAGCCGATAGGGGATTAAGGGAAAAGAACAACGTTAGAAAGGGGGAAGTAATAAAGACAAGATATCTGGCCTCCTATTGTTATAAGGTTTCCCAATCACTGGAGCACATGTGCCATATGTAACAGGGACTTACCAGAACCTGCTGGTTGTAATATGATTATATAGCATTATGCAATACCCCTGGGTTTTCTCAAACATGCCGGCTGATCTCCAGAAACTATTTATTACTCAGCTACACATGAAAAGACTGCAGCAATAAATGTCCCTTTGCAATTGAATCTTGATAAATGCGAAATAGTTTTCAGTGGGTTTTGTTCTCAGGTCACGATTGGCTATAAATTGTTGGTAAAAATAGTAAGTTGACCAACTTTTATTGCAGTGACTGTTTGAAGGGTCGTTAATCACATAAACAAGGACAACTTGGATTTATGCGGTGCCGTTAATGTGGTCCATGACTCAGGGCCCTTCACAGAGGAGCAGCAGATGTAGGAGTGGGATCGGGAGAGGCAACTGAAGGTTAGGCTGAAAGGCTGGATTCGGGAAAAGTTTATATCAAAGGAGAGAGATGCTGAGTGTTTAAAAGAGAGAGTTCCCAAGAATGGGGCAAAGGTGACTGTTGGCTCTCTACTGGGTCAAGGGCAAAGAGAGATGCACAGCAATCCAGATCTGGATTGCTGAAGTGCCAGGGAGGTCGTGAACGTAGCCCAATCCATCAGGCAAACCAGCCTCCCATCCATTGACTCTGTCTACACTTCCAGCTGCCTTGGAAAAGCAGCCAGCATAATTAAGGACCCCACAAACTCTGGACATTCTCTTTTCCACATTCTTCAGTCGGGATAAAGCCACAAAAGTCTGGGATCACATACCAAACGACTCAAGAACAGATTCTTCTCTGCTGCTGTCAGACTTTTAAATGGATCTGTCTCACACTAAGTTGGTCTTTCTCCACACCCTAGCTATGACTATGACACTACTTTCTGCACTCTCTCCTTTCCTTCTCTATGAACAGTATGCTTTGTCTATATAGCACCCAAGAAATAACACTTTTCACTGTATGTTAATACATGTGATACTAATAAATCAAATCAAATCAAGTTAAAATATGTCTGGAAAAGGTTGCAGAGGTAAGGGAGGTGGGGCAGGAGGGGGCGTGGGAGAGGGGCAGCATGGATTTGAAGGTGAGATCAGGGGTTTAAAATGGGGGTGTTGAGGACAGAGTGCCAATGGGTGAGTGAAGACCAAGTGGCGAGTGGGGGTGCCAGGCAAGATGTGGACAGTTCTAGGTTGGCCACACTGGAGCTGATGGAGAGTGGGTGCTGGAGGGTCAGCAAGGAGACTATTGTGGGAACCGAGGTAGGAAATGCACAATTTAGAAAGATAGAAACATGGAAGATAGGAGGAGGCCATTTGGCCCTTTGAGCCTGCTCTGCCGTTCATTGCGATTATGGCTGATCATTCAACTAATCCTGCTTTTTCCCCATAACCTTTGATCCGATTCACCCCAAGTGCGATATCTAGCTGCCTCTTGAATCTATTTAATATGAATGGAGATAGGTTTGAATGGTGGAAGGTCTGTATTCGGAGAGGCCAGAGGCAATATTACACAGTTGGAAATGAGCAGATGTGATGGTGGAGAGTGTAAAGGACCAATACGGAGCTGAACACACTGCTGAGGCTGTGATTGGCTGAGTTCAACCTGAATGGAGGACCAATGAGGAGGATGGCACCAAAGGGGAGGGACAAGAATTTATAGGGGGCGCCAAAACTCAATGGCTTTGGTCTTCCTGGTATTCCGGGGGAGATGGTGACCTAGTGGTAATGTCACTGGATTAGTAATCCAGAGGTCCAGGTTGTTGCTCTGGGGGGCGTAGGTTCAAATCCCACTACAGCAGCTGACAGAGTTTGAATTCAATCAATAGATCCAGAATTGAAAGCTAGCCCCAGTAATGGTGGCCATGACATCGATTGTTGTAGAAATCCATCTGGTTCACTAATGTCCTTCTAGGAAAGGAAATCTGGTCTGGTTAACAGTGGTTGACTCTTAACTGGTCTCTGAAATGGTCAAGGGGCAATTAGGAATGGGCAACAAATGCTGGCCTAGCCAGGAACACCCACATCCCTTGAATGAATTTTTAAAATACCCAGAACAGTCTTCAAAAGGCTTTCATTATCTGAAGGGAAATGATCTGCTTGGCTCTTTTTTATTTGTGGGACATGGGTGTTGCTGACTGGCCAGTATTTATTGCCCATCCCTAGTTGCCCTTGTTCAGAGGGCAGGTGAGATTCAATCACATTGCTGTGGCTCTGGAATCACATGTAGGCCAGACCCAGGTAAAGACGGTGGATTTCCTTCTCTAAAGGACATTAGTGAACCAGATGGGTTTTTCCGACAATTGACAATGGTTTCATGGCCAACAATAGAATTTTAATTCCAAATATTTTTTATTGAATTCAAATTCCACCAGGTGCCGTGAGTGGGATTCGAACATGGGTCCCCAGAGCATTAATCAAGTTTCTGGATTAATAGTCTAGTGATAATACCACTGGGCCATCGCCTCCCCAAAGGGGAATGGCGAGGATGCGGAGGTGTTCTAGCAGATAGAGTCACTAACACAACTGGGTAAATGGCCTCCTTTTGTTTTTTTAACTATTCTAGTCGATAAAAGCTCCAGCGTTTCAAGAAATAATTGAAATGAAAATGTGAGGACGCAGACTGAAGACAATCAGAAAAATTACAAAGGAGAGAGATTGGGCAGAACGGAGTGAAGCTCCCAGCTGTGGGATCGGAGGTGGGAAGAGCGCAGTTCTGTGGGAGGAAAAGTGTCAACTTACCACCAGCAGGATGAGAGTTGGGACGCAGACAGAAGATGGATCATCGCTCCTGGTGGCAGGAACTTATTTCTAATGCATTAGCACATCATACATAGTCATTAAAACACATGGTTGCCAGATTAAATCGTAACTTTGTGATTAAGCCGGAAGGCAAATGAGAAACATGTGCTTTCAGTTTCACAGCTGACTAAAGGTGGCATGTACAGAGTGAGCAAGTTTTTCTGGGATAGTTGGAGATAAGAATGTAACATTATTACTTAAGAATGTAATGGAGCAGCACAGTGGCTAGCACTGCTGCTTCACAGCTCCAGGGACCTGGGTTCGATTCCCAGCTTGGGTCCTTGTCTGTGTGGAGTTTGCACATTCTTCCCATATCTGCGTGGGTTTCCACCGGGTGCTCCGGTTTCCTCCCATAGTCCAAAGATGTGCGGGTTAGGTTGATTGGCCATGCTAAAAATTGCCCCTCGGTGTCCTGAGGTGCGTAGGTTAGAGGGATAATGGGCAAAAATGTGGGGACATGGGAGTAGGGCCTGGGTGGGATTGTGGTCGGTGCAGACTCGATGGGCCAAATGGCCTCTTTCTGCATTGTAGGGTTTCTATGACTCTTTCTATGAACTTTAATCAGGTAATTGAGGTGGTCCTGTTAGAGTATGAATTCCATGATTAAGGGCTAAATTGATGGGCCAATCTGGGAGCCTCTTTCTTTGTATTTAACCAGGCGTGTCAGTTCCTCTGGGACTCCAAGTGTAGACTGCAAACTGAAATCACTCTGTGTGCTGTTGTTAGACTTGTAAATAAAGGGATTTTGGTGAAGGGACTTCTGCCCCTAATGACCTGTTACAAGGAGGAGCTGCCTTTCTTGTATGGAGAGCAGTGTTGGACTGGGGAGAGGAAGCCAACCTGTTGCATTGAGCTTGGGTGGCACCTGTTCAGGTGGCAGAATGAGAAGGGTCATGGGGTGCAGAGGGAGGGAGGAGGACGACAGAGGGAAGGCCAATCTCTGCCAAAGGCAGCTCAAGACTGATGAAGGGGAGGTCAAGAGTGGTTGAGGGCAGGCCAATATGAGGTTTGGAGGGTCACAGGGCCAAGGTGACGGAGGCAGGCTGGGCCATCACCTCGGGCAGCTTGAGGTAATGGGGGTCAGGACTGGGGTGATGGGGGCAGAACCAGGGGCGATGCTGCCAGGGGGCAGCTCTAGATTGACAGACAGTTGACTAAGGGTGATGGTGAGCTGTTTGAGGGTCACAGAAGGACTGGGGAGAAACAGGGAGGGAGCATCTACGGTGATGGAGGGGAAGTCAAAGGTGACTCAGGGAGGGCAAAGGCTGATGGCGCGCAGATCCACAGCGTGGAAGGTGAGAGGGGATGTGTGGGAGCAGCTCAAAATCCGCCCCCCCCCCCCACACCCCACTCCCCGACAGGCAAAGCGATGCTGCTGTCTTGCGGGAAATGGAGGCCTTTTGGAGTTCTGTTCAGGTATGGCGCCTTGACCTTTGAGCACTGTGAGGTAATGGCAAATCATGGATCATAGAACTTCATCAATCTAACCAGATCATAGAATCCCTATAGTGCAGAAAGAGGCCATTCAGCCCATCGATCCTACACCAACCACAATCCCACCCAGGCCCCATCCCCATAACCCCATGCATTTACCCTAGCTAGTCCCCCTGACACTAAGGGGCAATTTTTATCATGGCCAATCCACCGAACACACACATCTTTGGAGTGTGGGAGGAAACTGGAGGATCTGGACGAAACCTATGCAGATATGGGGAGAACGTGCAGACTCCGCACAGACAGTGACAGGATCGCCAACTTTGTGCCTGTACCGTCAGCAATAATTAGCCGAGTGCTCAACTATACATTGCTAATTAGCCAGGCGCCTTGACTGTGCATCATTAATTAGCTGAATGCCTCGTTATGGGCTCCAGAAGCTCGGCCCACGTCCCATTCCGCCATCAGGACACTCGCGGCGGCAACGAGATTCCGACTGTGAGAAAAGCAATCCCTCGTACGGAGGAGGACATTTGCGACAGAGAACATCCCACCGATCAAGCAATGTCCAGAGTTTTATTTGAAAAAGGAGCTCGCTGGTCACCAGAGAGAGAGAACAGGGTTTCGGGGAAAGTGAGCAGGAAAACAGGAGCAGAGCTGTACGATATCTTTGCAGGCTCGGGATTCAAGCCAATTGTTGGCATTCACTTGCCATTAATATCCCAGTTGATGGATGTGATATAAATGAGGAATGTCACAGGCAGCTTTCCAGAGGTATGATCCACTCAGCTGGTCACATTCCCACCTGGAATGTTATGGGTTTAATTCCCATTCCAGGATTCAGCGCGTAATCTCTGTTCATACTTCAATCAGTCAAACAGCACAGAAGGAGGCCTGTCAGTCCCTCGTGACTGTGGCTGGTCTCTGAGCGAGCTACCCTGTTGGCCCTACCCTTTCCCCCATATCCCAGAAAATATTTCCTGTTCTTGGATATATCCAACACCCTGGCTGGGTCTCACTTTAAATCTGCTGCTACCATCCTATCAGGAAGTACGCTCCACAACACAACAACCTGGGTCAAAAATCTCCCCCTCTTCCTTTCATGGTTCTCTTCTCAGTTGTGGTCGTTCAGTAAAACAGAACTGAGCAAAACTGAGAAAAAGAGACGTGCAGTCAAATCTTTTCATCTTGCACTCATCAGGAAAGATTCACAAGAGCACCAAGTGTAAATAAAGCAACAGTTTATACTGCATGGGAAGAGAGTGCTGATTGGATCAATAGCTTTGTGGGATTTTCTGGCCACACGCGACCTAAGACCAGAAATTCCCACCCAAACTCAACTGACCTTTAAATGGTCTGCCAAATTTTGTCCCGCCTACTATGATTCCCATGACGGGTGCAAAGGACAATTCTGTCGCTATGGGCAGGATTTTACAGCCTCACTCATCCCGAAACCTTAAAATCCTGCCCAAGGTCAACTGACCTTCCCGTTGTCCAGCCCTCGCCCACTCTGATACCCGTGGTGAGCGGGACAGTAAAATTCCAGCCTATGACTCCTTTCTCAATTTCTCAAATCTGTGTTCTTGCGTTAAGAGCTCTCCTATCAGTGGAAAGTGTTTCTCGAAACTTTTCAGAATGTTAATCACCTCTATTGGATCTCACCTTAGCCTTTCCTGATCCAAGGAGAACAATGCCAGTTTCCCCAACTATCCACAGAGGGGAAGTCACACATTCCTCTAACCATTCGAGTAAATCTCTCCCACAACTCGTCCAAGGCCTTGACATCCTTCCTAATGTATGGACTCAATGCACTTGCTGAAGCTTGACTGGTGATTTATAAAGGTGTAGGGCTGAGGTTAGGTAATGTTGGTGTGCTGCATTGTTGGAGGTGCCGTTTTTGAATCAGATGTCCTAGGTACCTTTTCAAGTGGGGAGGAAGGATCCCATAACAACAGCCCAGACAACATTCCCACTCTCAGTCAAAATGGACAAGTCTCAGCGGAGACTGAATTCATACTGGAGAAACACAGGCAAACTGGTTCATTATGGGTTCTTACTGCTGTGTCTGCGTGCTTAACAACAAAGGCTACACTTCACAAGTACTTGTACTTGATGTGCCTCAGAAATAGCCTCAAGAGAGGGTGCTGCATTAAAGATAGCTGAAAGCTAGGTCACCTAATCTCAGGCGGTGATGGAGGATGCTGTCATTGGACTCAGGGCTCCTGTGGATGGAGGGAGGGAGGGAGGGAGGGAGAAGTGATGGAAGGAAGGAAAGATGGATTGAGGGATAGAGGGAGAAGAGAAGAGGGCAATGAGGAAAGGAGGGAGGGAAGGTGAGAGCAAGATGGGAGGGAAGGACATCATCCAATGAAATTGGTTGCAAAATGTAGCATGAAGTCAGGTTCAGCCATCCTTTCCTCAGTCTCCCGACTGTTTATCTGGCAGTAGAGATATTCCTGTTGCAAGCAATAAAAGAACTAACTTCACAAAGTAAATCAAAGAAAAATGTTTAATAAAGAAACTTTATTACTCCAACACTTGGGGCCACGCCCTGGGCCATACAAGCTTCCCACAATCCCCACCTACTTTCTATTTATACCGGGTCAGCTGGTCAGCTGACCCTAACACCATGTCACCATTGGTTACATTGTGAGGGATTCCAATTGGTTATAACACCGACTTGCGTATCAGCCCATTTCCCATCACCCTTACCCTCTTCCAAACCCCTGACCCTACTTCTCCACCCCCACCACTTCCTCCCAATTCTGTCGCCACCCCCCCCCCACTCCAATTCGACGCCTCTCCCTAACATCGCTCCCCCTCCCCTGCTCCGCTGATTCACAACCTCCCCCCGTGCCCTCACCCTCTCCTCACTTCAATCATTGTGCTGCCTAAACCTACACACATCGACTTGAACAAGGAAATGGGGACCTAATAAATTAGGGAAAGAAGGGAGGGGGTGGGGGTGATGTAATGACTTCAATCAGGCCACTGAGGTTGGCCTATTGGAATATGAACTCCCTGATTAAGGAGTCATTCAGGGAGTCTTTTCCTTGCATTTAACTGGGAGCGTCAGTTCCTCTGGCACTCCCAAAGATAGACTGCTGACTGCGAGCACCCGTGTTGTACTGTTGGAATTATAAATAAAGGGATTCAGGTGAAGGGACTTCTGCCTCAGGAGAATTATTACCGGAGGGGGAAGTAAGTTTGCTACCTTTTTTGCTGCTGTGTGCAGTGTGTGTGGTTTTGTTCCATTTTATTGTCTGAGGCAGTTATAATGATCGGTGCAGGATCAGTGCTGAGGTGGCTACTCAGCCCCAGTCCAGCAATAACTGCTCCCTCCTGCACTTTACAACTTCAACTACCCATTATTCCTGGCGAACAACAGCTTTTTTTATGAGCTCAGGGAACTCTGCAATGCTCACAATACTGTTTATAAAGGAGTGAGAGGTCAAAATCCTCAACGTCTGATCGCACTATTCTACCCACTGCTCACAGACACTTGTCCTCTCCCTGTCCAAGGGGAGGCTTCGGAGTAAAACTATCAACTTACAAACCTTCAAAGCAATAGCTTCACCAGCCGAGGAATCCTGAACTCCAGTCTCAAGCCAAGCTTGACTGAGAATTGGAGGGATTTTCTTGGGTTTACTCCGTGCCGTCTTTAAGAATGGAGGAAATAGAAGAACAAAGGTTTGTGAAGGGTGCTATATGAATGAAAACAAAGAACAAAGAAAAGCATAGTGCAGGAATAGGCCCTTCGGCCCCTCCAAGCCTGTACTGACCATGATGCCTGCCCAATCTAAAACCGTATGCATTTAGAGTCCATATCTTTCCATTCCCATCCTATTCAGGTATTCATCTAGATGTCTTTTAAATGCTGCTATCGTACCTGCTCCCATCACCTCCTAGGGCAGCACATTCCAGATATTCACCACCCTCTGTGTAAAAAACTTACCTGGTATATCTCCTCTAAACTTTTCCCCACACACCTTAAACCTGTGTCCCCCATTGAGACTTGATTTTTTTTACCCTAGACTATCCACTCATAATCTTGTAAACCTCTATCAGGTCGCCCCGCCACCTTCATCATTCCAGTGAGAACAAACCGGGTTTATCCAACATCTCCCCCAGGCCACTCAGCCCCTCGAGCTGGCTCCACCTTTCATTGGAATCATGGCTGATCTTCTCACTCAACTCTACCTCCCTGCTTTATCCACAAATAGTTTAATCATGGACATACCAATTAGGAACAGGAGGAGGCCACTTGGCCCCTTGAGCCTCCCCTGCCATTGAATAAGATCATGGCTGATCTGATTGTAACCTCCCACCTAATCTCCCCCTCCCCACAATAACTTTTCACCCTGTTAATCCACAATCTATCTACCTCTGATTTAAGAATTTAAGGATATTCAAAGGCTTTGCTTCCACTGCCTTTGGAGGAAGGGACTCGCTGCCCTCTGACACGGAACAGTCCTCTTCATCTCCGTCTTAAATGGCCCCTCCCTCATCCTGACACAGTGCCCCTTCCCCCACCTCCGTATTCTTGATTCCCCAAGTGGAGAAAACAATCTCTCAGCCCCTAGCCTTTCCAGAACATTCTATCTTTCAGTGAGAGAGTATAGACCTATCTTATTTTGCAAGCGCGTACTCTATTCGTAAAATATCTGAAAGGACATCAAAATGAGTAAAGAAAATCAAAATTTTCTTTACTCAGAGGGTAGCAAGGGCATGGAATGCCCTGCCTGCAGCAGTTGTGGACTCGCCAACTTTAAGGGCGTTCAAATGGTCAGTGGATAGGCATATGGATAATATTGGAATAGTTTAGGTTAGAGGGTCACTAGATTGATTCCACTGGTCGGCACAACATCGAGGGCCAAAGGGCCTGTACTGCGCTGTAATGTTCTATGTTCTAATGGCCGTCACACACAGTGCAATAATATTCTGGTTCTCTACACCTTGCACTCTGAATGTTTCTATGCAGTCAAAGAAACATTACAGACATTTCAAAAGAGTGACTACAAAAGGTGCAAAGGTATTTAAGTTGTCTTCATCAATCAAGTTCCACTCTGCGATGCTTCAACATAATTGTGATCCATGGAATATTCACTGTACGAATTCACCGTGAGTCACACAGCCCAAGGGGGGTTCTGTACAATTTCCCAACGACCTATTCTTGCTCATAGGACAATCCACCCATCGCAGGAGTCAATCTGGTGAACACTAACTGCACTCCCTCTAAGATAAATACAGCAAAGAGAAAAATAACGAGGTGCCGCACCAGTGGGTTTAAATCAGACATGATGCAGGTTTAACCAGGAGATGTTGCTTGTTCCAGATCCAAAACCTGAGCCTCAAAAGCTCACGAATCCCTCTGGTTACGTCACTGCAGGTCATGTGACATTATACCAGCTGAGATGCAACCACCTTAAATACGTAACAAAACCCTTATCCCTGAAGTTTATTTGTTTATTAGTCACAAGTAGGCTTACGTTCACACTGCAAGGAAGTTATCGTGAAAATCTCCCAGCTGCCTGTTCAGGAGGGAGAATTTAGCACGGCCAATGCACCTAACCAGACTGCAGAAGGAAACCGGAGCGCCCGGAGGAAACCCACACAGACACAGGGAAAATGTCCAAACTCCACACAGACAGTGACCCGAGCCGGGAATCAAACCGGGGTCCCTGGTGCTGTGAGGCAGCAGTGCTAACCACTGTGCCACCATGCCATTGTGCCACGTGTTATGAGTTCACAGTGTGAGGTAGACTCACTAACAGGTGACTAATTCAATGGGCAAAGTCTCTGGGTGGAATGTTCCCTTCCCGCCTGCTGTGGGAATCGTAGCAGGCAGGACACGGACCATGTAAACCTCCATTGACTTCGGGCAGGGTTTTCTGATCTTGGGGCGAGCCTGGCCAAAAAATCCCACCCTCTGTGATGCGTGTAATCCATGCACTGTGGGTGCACCTACACCTCAGGGACTACAGTGGTTCAAAGCTGTGGCTCACTGCCAGCTTCTCGAGGGACTTTAGGGATGGGTAATAAATGTTGGCCTCACCAGCAATGGCCACATTCCAGGAATGACTAAGTAAAAGAAAGTTAAATATTTATTATCAGGACAACCACTTCAGCTGGTCTCACCTGGTCTAACAAGTGCTGCCCATAGAAATGTTATCCAAATATGGTTGGACTCTAACCTGGTGTTGTGAGACTTCTTACTGTGTTTACCCCAGTCCAACGCCTGCATCTCCACATCAAATAAGGCCGAAGCAGAAGTGATGGGAAGGTGATGGCCTAGTGATATTATCGCTAGACTATTAATCCAGAAACTCAGCTAATGTTCTGGGGATCCGGATTCGATTCCCACCACGACCAATGGTGGAATTTGAATTCAATTAAAAAGTATATATTTGGAATTGAGAATCTACTGATGACCATGAAACCATTGTCATTGTCAGAAAAACCCATTTGGTTCACTAAACGACGCAGCAGGTTAAAGTTATCTGCTCCTTGGAGCAAGTAGATTTAGAAGATGTTGCAATTCTTCCAACTTCTAGGGATGGCACGGTGGCACAGCGGTTAGTGCTGCTGCCTCACAGTAACTCTGTGGGTTCGATTCCTGACTTGGGTCACTGTCCGTGTGGAGCCTGTACATTCTCCCCATGTCTGTGTGGGCTTCCTCCAGGTGCTCCGGTTTCCTCCCACGGTCGGAAAGACGTGCTGGCTAGGGTGCATTGGCCGTGCTAAATTCTCTCTCAGTGTACCCGAACAGGCGCTGGAGTGTGGCGACTAGGGGATTTTCGCAGTAACTTAATGTAAGCCTACTTGTGTCAATAAGAAACAAACTTTAAAACTTCTCCGTTTGCTGGTAGATGTTGTGTCTGCTGATTTCTTGAACTGGTTTTCCCCTGGGAGGGGAGAGAGACAGACAGACAGAGCAAGATAGGGAGAGAGAGAGCGAGAGATTCCTTACTGTTCCATTCACAGCTTCTTCGAATTCCTCTGCCTCTGCTTGGCAGTTCTTAAAGTCTCCTCACTGTATATCACAAAGGAATTTCGTTACCATGGCTGCTGTCATCACATCCTGATGTTTCATTTCAGAACCCTTTGTCACATTCCAAGACGGGAGGTAGGGGGAGGAGTGGGAGGGGTTCTCCTTCCATCCTCCGCATGGGTATGAGTGTCTGTCGGTTGCATATCCTTGGCTGGCGACTCCACCGCCTTGCAGGGTTACAGCCGATTCAAGCCCCACACTTTGCATTTTTAATATCTTCTTCAGTGCTTGTGTTTTGATGTCTGTGGTTTACCCAAAAGTGTCTCTCATTGAATCTGCACAGTGCAGAAGGAGGCCATTCAGCCCATTGAGTCTGCACCGACGACAACCCCACCCAGGCCCTATTCCAGTAACCCCACATACCTGCCCTGCTGGTCCCCCTGATACGAGGGTCAATTTAGCATGGCCAGACAACTTAACCAGCATATCTTTGGACTGTGGGAGCAAACTGGAGCACCCAGAGGAAACATAGAACATAGAACACTACAGAAGAAACAGGCCCTTCGGCCCACAAGTTGCACCAATCATATCTATACCTACCAGGCCTATCTATAACTCTCAATCCCGTTAAAGGCCATGAAACCCACGCAGTCATGGGGAGAATGTGCAAACTCCACACAGACAGTGATCCAAGCCGGGAATCGAACCCAGGTCCCTGGCGCTGTGAGGCAGCTGTGCTAACCACTGCGCCACTGTGATTAAGGTTATCCAATCAGCAACCCCCGTCACATCCCACAGCTAAAAAGCATTCAAAAGAGTTTTTGTCAAAAGATTTCCAAACTTTTACTAAATTTCATGTCGGAATATCCCAATCAAAGAATCCCTACTATGTAGAAGGAGGCCATTCAGCCCATCAAGTCTGCACCGACCACAATCCCACCCAGAGCCTGTTCTTGTAGCCCCACAATTCTACCCTGCCAATGCCCCTGACACTAGACTTAATTTATCATGGCCAATGCACTTAACCCAACCAACTTTGGACTGTGGGAGGAAACCAAAGCAACTCCACACAGGCACAGGGAGAAGGTGCAAACTCCACATAGACAGTGACCCAAGCCGGGAATCGAACCCAGATGCCCGGCACTGTGAGGCAGCAGTGCTAACCACTGGGCCACCGTGCCGCCCCTGTTAATGCCTTTGAGTGGGAGTGTGCAGATCCCTACTTCAGGAGACTATAATGCAAGTGTAAAGAAGCAATCATGTGGAGTTGATAGACAGCAGGGGAAACAAAAACGGCAAATTGGAGAAATGTGAGACTTAATGTGGTCGTGCGCCGGGGCCAAGCTGTGATCAGCATGCAGCTAAAGTGAGTTGAAAATATTCAGATTGAAAAATCACCACCCTGCGTTCTCAAGACAGGCTAAATTGGAATTTAAATTCCACATAATTATCTTAAATTCAGTTGTGACCCTCCCACTGCTGGAGTACAAAACCTGCTGGTAGGCCAGAATCAGAACGGAGAATAGAACGATATTTCCAGGGGGTTCTGTCACAGCCCTCTCTGTGAAAATACTCCCAAATTGCTTTAATGGAAATTATAGAGCAGTAGTCATGATGTGGAGACGCCGGCGTTGGACTAGGGTAAACACAGTAAGAAGTCTGACAACACCAGGTTTAAGTCCAACCGATTTATTTGATAGTAAACTCACAAGCTTTCAAGGTTCCCCTCTTCGTCACCTGATTCATATTTAGGATGCATCTCTATGTCAAAGAGGTTATATAAATGTTGTAGGTTCGCTCCCAGAGGACACTGCAAGTGCGAGCAGCACGGAGCATGTACAACCCACACAGCAACCCCTATCCCACCTTCCCACCTCCCCACCCCACCACCCCCTGCCACGCACTCCTGTCCCACCCCCCACTCCCCGGTGTCAGGGGATGAAAAATGAATTAAGGAGCAGGACGGAGCTCAATGATAGAATAATCACACGTGAACCGTAACGGGGGACTCTGGACGGGTCAAAGGCTTTGTTTCCATTTCAGGTTTTATTATTGATCTTTTGAACCCTGGAGGAGGTGAACTCAGTTCTGTGGAGGAGCTGGGATTAATGGAGGAACTGAGAAACCTGATGCAGCTTTAACGCTGCAATAGTTTGTGTCAGAGTACGTTACAGAGGATGACACGGCAGACAAGGCACAGAAATAGGCCACTTGGGGCAAACATCTCTGTGTTAATACTCCACCCAAAGCAGCCTCCCATCCATTGACTCTGTCTACACTTCCTGCTGCCTCGGCAAAGCAGCCAGCATAATTAAGGACCCCACTCACCCCGGACATTCTCTCTTCCACCTTCTTCCGTCAGGAAAAAGGCACAAAAGTCTGACTCAACTGACTCAAGAACAGCTTCTTCCCTGCTGCTGTCAGGCTTTTGAATGGACCTATCTCGCATTAAACTGATCTTTCTCTATATCCTAGCTATGACCGTAACACTGTGTTCTGCACCCTGTCCTTTCCTTCTCCCTTACGTACTCTATGAACAGCATGCTTTGTTATACAGCGTCAGAAACAATACTTTTCACTGTATCCCAATACGTGACAATAATAAGTCAAATCAGATCCTATCAGCATTTCCTCCCATTCCTTTCTCACCCTGCTATCCTTATTTAGATTCTCCTTTAATACACCTCTATAATTAACTGGAGCGATAAACACACGCAACTGGCCAGACCCGGGAAGTTTTACATTTTAAACATTTAGTCATGGAATGTGTGTGCCACCGGCAAGGCATTTGTTGCCCATCCCTAATTGCCCCATGAGAAGATAGTGGTGAGCTGCTTTCTTGAACCGCTGCAGTCTCTAATGTGTAGGTACACCCACAGTGCTGTTAGGGAGGCATTAACAGGATTGTGACCCAGTGACAGTGAATGAACAGCTGATACGTTTCCAAGTCAGGATAGCGAGTGACTTGGAGGGGAATCTTGAGGTGTTGGCACTCCCCATGTGCATGCTGCCCTTGTCTTTCTAGATGGTAAATGTCGAAGGAGCCTTGATAAGAGTCTTTTCAGTGCATCCTGTAGACGATACACACGGCAGCTTGTTAGTTGGTGGTGGAGAGAGTGGCTATTTGTAGATGGGGTGCCAATCAAGCGGGCTGCTTTGTCCTGGGGTGGTGTTAAGCTTCTTGAGTGTTATTAGAGCTGCACTCGCTCAGGCAAGTGGAGACTATTCCATCACACTCCTGACTTGTGCCTTGTAGGTGGTGGATAGGCTTTGGGGAGTCAGGAAATGAGTTAC